>NW_028136556.1:0-2400000 GCF_964662115.1 Mustela nivalis | reverse complement strand
ATCTAACCTGTCTTGTTGCTAGGAGACAATTAGTATGCGAGGTGGGCTACCCAGCCATCCATCCTTAGAACCCTGCTCAGAATCATTGGCCTGGAGCCAAACAAGAGGTCTCAATTGTCCTGCAGAAGACTCTCTGCAGTTTGGAGCTTCTCACAACTCCCATCGTGGGAAAACACCCATGGCCTCGTGATGCCCCCCCACATTCATGAAGGAGCCATCAGGGACAGAAACTCCAACCTGAGCAATAGTCTGATCCTCGCCCTGACTTCAGATGCACGAGATCTCGATTCAGGTCTGTAGATTGTGCGTGCTATGGCCTCACCCAGAAACCTAAGCCTAGCTTGTGTTCTCAAACTTTTGTCGTCAGACTACTGTCCCACAAGCCCTCCAGTTTGGCAATCCAGAACTACAATGCAGCACTTTGCCGGCCCTGCAGAAGAAAAACATAGTCCTCTGGGGCTAAACAGTAACCCCAAATGAGGATCAAACTGCACCGTCCTTGGCTGTACCCCAAATACATAGGCTGACCAGGGCACTAATGCCCTTTCTGACACAGCCTGAGCCTGGACCCCCTGGCCCCTCCCAGACAGCTGGCCGCACACTGAGCACATCGAGCCGCCATGGCCTTAGGTCGTCATCTCTTCCCAACCTCGGTTTTCAGGTTTCAGAACCTAGACCTTATCTCCAATCACTGCCCAGGGTTGAAGGTGATGCAGAAATCAGAACTCTTTCCCCATGGCAAGAAACCTTGTGGTTGGCATGGTGTCCAACGTTCAGTGTAGTTGAAACCAGTGTGGCCCATGAGGCCCCGCCCATGCTCGCGGGCCACATTGTTCACAAACACACATTGTGACCCTCAGAATGAGCCCAGTCCTCAAGTAAGGCCACTCAGTGGCTGGATGAAAAGATAGCATATTGGGCTTGCCATGCCCGTAGGCCCCAATTTTTAACCATAGTTCGGGTTGTCTTTTCAGTCTTCCCCATGGCTTTGCTTTGGAATTCCTCTTTTGGTGGGACACCTGAGGTAAAACCTGAAAGGAGACCTCCCATCCCACAGATTGATGCAAAGCAATTGGGAATCGGGCAAAATCCTCAGAGAGGAAGATTCGTCCATGGCCCATGAGGCCTCCCCGTCATTCCACGGCCATCACTGATACAAAATCCAGAGACAAAAGCCTGAGCAAGCACCTCAGAGTCGCACTTTCTTCATATCCTGAAGAGTTCTTCTCATGGTTTGTAGATCGGGCCTGCCATACCTACGTCCCCAAACCTAAGCTGAGTTTGTGTTTTCAGACTTCTGTCCTCAAAGTCTTGGGCCACACACCCTCCAGGCTGGGCGCCTGGAGCCACACATTAGGACTGTGCCTACCAATCCATGGGAATTCTGCCCAATCCCTGGTCCAAAATCGTACAAATTAGGAGAAACCTCCAAATTCCCTGAGGCCATCCCAATAGTGTAGGTCGCCCGGAAGAAACAAGGGCTGTCTGACACCAGCTGATAATCGACCTCCACTCATACCATAGATGGGTGTTCCCAGAGAAGAAGATTGAACCAGACAGGACCCTAGGCCATAATAGGATCCATTGCTTTGTGTTACAGGCATGTGTCCTCAAAAGTCTGATTCCAATACGAGCATAGGGGTTTTCCTGAGGCACCCATCAGAACTCATCTCGTCTCCACAAGGAAACCTGTGCATGGGAGCTATGTCAAAAGCTTAGGAGAGTACTTCAGGGTCCCGGTGCCACCGCCCCATTCCAAGGCCCTCATGGACATAAAAACCCATTAGGACACATCCTCAGGAAAGTCCATTTCAACTCAGCCACCCCGGTTGCTCCCGCAGAGCCATCAGATCTAAACTGTCTTGTTGCTAGGAGACAATTGGAATGCGAGGCGGGCTTCCCAGGCTTCCATCCTCGAAGGGTGCTCTGGATTCATTCCGTATGGGATGTCCTGGAGCTGTCCAAAAGGTCTCAATTGTTCCGCAGAAGGAATCCTTGAAGGGGGCATCCCACAACTCCCAACGTGGGAAAACCTCAATGGCCTCGAGATTCCGCTCCCTTCATGAAGCGGCCGTCATGCACAAAAACTTCAACCTGAGCCAACGTCTGATCCTCGCCTGAATTCAGATGCATGAGATATTGGTTCAGATCTGCAGGGGGTACCTGCCGTGCCCTCGCCCTGAAACCCAAGTCTAGCTTGTCTTCTCAGACTTCCGTCCTCACACCCCTGGCCCCGAAGCCCTCAAGTTTGGCAATTCCGGACCCACAGTGCAGCACTGTGCCTGCCCTGTAGAAAAAAATTATTGCTTCATGAGCTGCCCAGGCATCTTAAATGAGAATAAACCTACACAGCACTCGACTCTACCCAAATTATATAGTTTAACGTGGGCACTAAACCACTGTCGGACACAACCTGAGCCCGGACCTCAGACCAACCCCCAGAAAGCTGACAGCACACTGAGCACATAAGACCCGCCATGGCCTTAGGTCATCATCTCTTCCCTACTTCAGTTTTCAGGTTCAGAACCGAGACCTTATCGCCAATCACTGCCCAGGTTTGAGTGTGATGCAGAAATCAGAACTCCTCCTTACCCATGGCAAGAAACCTTGTGGTTGGCACATTGTCAACGGTCAGAGTAGAAGAAACCAGCATTCACCCCGAGGCCCCGCCCATTCTTGAGTGCGACGGGGTCATAAACACGCATTGTGACCCTCAGCATGAGTCTTCTCCTCTAGTAAGTCCTCTCAGTGGCTGGACCATTAGATGTCATAATGGGCTTGACTTGTCCCTAGGCCCTAATTTTTACCAGATTTCTGATTGTCCAGTCGCCCCTCCCCAGGGCTCTACTCTGGAATCCCTCATTTTGTGGGACACCTGAGGTTAAAAAGAAAACAACAACAACAACAAAACGGACGTCTTCCATCCCACAGAATGACCCCAAACTCTTTGGACGGGGCCAAACCACCAGAGAGTAAGACTCATCCATTTCCCATGAAGTCACCCAGATATTTCACCACCGTGAGTGACACGATATCCAGGACAAAAACTTGAGCAAGAGCCTCACACTCGCTCTTTTTTCAAATCCCGAAGAGTTCTCCTCATGGTCTGTAGATCAGTCCTGCCATAACTATGACCGGAAACATAAGCCGAGGTTGTGTTTTCAGACAACTGTCCAAACATCCCTGGCCTACACAACCTACAGGATCAGGCCCCTGGAGCCAAGCCTGAGGACTGTACTTGCCCTCTGTAAGGGAAATGTGTTTGCCATTTCCAATGGCCACAACCCTTCTATAGAATAAACACCCAATACCTGATCCATCTCACTAGGGCTGGCTTCCCAGGAAAAACAGGGGCAATCTGAGCCCATCTGTGCACCTACCTGCACTCAGACCCATAAACAGATGTCCCCAGAGGTAAAAAGGAAAGACCACCCCCCTAGGCACTAATCAGATCCATTGCTTTGGTTTCCAGGATCTCTCCTCAGACGCCTGGATTTCAAAACCAGCAATGGCTTTTTCTTGATGCACCCATCAGAAAAAATCTCATCTACACATGGGAAACTAGCACGTTGGAGCTCTGTCAAAGCCTCAATTTGGACAACCCGTCAGGGCCCCAGTGCCACCGCTTCATTCCAAGGTCTCGATACACACAAAAGCACGCTAGGACCCAACCCCAGGAGAGTCCATTTCAACTCAGCCTCCTCGGTTGCTCCCCCAGATCCAGTAGATCTACCCTGTCTTGTTGCTAGGAGACAATTGGAATGCGAGGTGGGCTAACCAGTGATCCATCCTTAGAACCCTGCTCAGAATCATTGGCCTGGAGCCAAACAACAGGTCTCAATTGTCCTGCAGAAGACACTTTGCAGTTTGGAGCTTCTCACAAATCCCATCGTGGGACAACCCCCATGGCCTTGTGATGCTCCCCCTTCATGAAGGGGCCATAAAGGACAGAAACTCCAACCTGAGCGATCGTCTGATCCTCGCCCTGACTTCAGATGCACGAGATCTCGATTCCGGTCTGTAGATTCTGCCTGCCATGTCCTCAACCAGAAACCTAAGCCGAGCTTGTGTTCTCAGACTTCTGTCCTCAGACTACTGGCCCACAAGCCCTCCAGTTTGGCAATCCAGAACTACAATGCAGCACTCTGCCTGCCCTCCAGAAGAAAAACATTGCCCTCTGGGGCTACCCAGTAACCCCAAGTGAGGATCAACCTGCACCTACCTTGGCTGTACCCTGAACATATAGGCTGACCAGGGCACTAATGCCCTTTCTGACACAGCCTGAGCCTGGACTTCCTGGCCCCAACCAGACAGCTTGCCGCACACTGAGCACATCGAGCCACCATGGCCTTAGGTTGTCATCTCTTCCCAACCTCGGTTTTCAGGCTTTAGATTCTAGACCTTATCTCCAATCACTGCCCAGGGTTGATCCTGATGCAGAAATCAGAAGTCCTTCCCCATGGCAAGAAACCTTGTGGTTGGCATGTTGTCCAACTTTCAGTGTAGTTGAATCCAGTGTTGCCCATGAGGCCCCTCCATGCTCGCAGGCTACATTGGTCACAAACACACATTGTGACCCTCAGCCTTACCAAAGTCCTCAAGTAAGGCCTCTCAGTGGCTGGATGAAGAGATAGCATATTGGGATTGCCATGCCCCTAGGCCCCAATTTTTAACCATAGTTCAGGTGGTCCCTTCAGTCTTCCCCACGGCTTTGCTTTGGAATTCCTCTTTTCGTGGGACACCTGAGGTAACATAACTGAAAGGATGCTTCCCATCCCACAGATTGACGAAAAATAATTGGGAATCGGGCGAAATCATTATAGAGGTAGATTCGTCCATGGCCCATGAGGCATCCCCGACATTCCACGGAGATCGCTGATACAAATTCCAGAGACAAATGCCTGAGCAAGCGCCTCAGACTCACTCTATATTCAAATCTTCATGAGTTCTTCTCATGGTTTGTAGATTGGGCCTGCCATACCGATGTCCCCAAAGCTGAGTTTGAGTATCGGAATCACAATCAGAACTCTGCCTTCCACAATGCTGTAATGCTTGTTCTTCGCATGGAGTCACACCTTCACGTGGGAAACCCTTCATGGCCCCTGATGCCACGCCCAAACATGAGTGCTGCTTGGGCACAAATTCACACTGTGACCCTAGCATGAGCCCCATGACAAAGAAAGGCCTGTCAGGATCAGGACGAAGATCCTGCATATAGTCCTTGCCATGCCCATAGTCACCCAGGACTAACTAGATGGTGTGTATTCCAGTTGAGGGAACCCACTGCTGTGCTCTAGAGTCCCTCTCCTGGGAGGTCCTTTGTGGCAGAAAACAGTACTCTTCACTTCCCACAGAATGAACCCAAACCCTTGGGAGGTTGGACAATCACCCGAGAGGAAGGCTCTTCCTCGGAAACTGAGGCAACCCCTACCGTGACCGGACACTGTGAACGCAACACCCAGAGACAAAAGCCTGAGCAACTGCCTCCCACTTGCCATCCTTTGATATCCAGAGGATCTCCCCTCACGGACTGGAGATCAGGCCTGCCATTACCTTGGCCCCTAGCTGAGCCAAGTTTGCTTTTTCAGACATCTGTCCCCACAGCCCTGGCAAACACAGCCTCTAGGCTGGGTCCTCTGGAGCCATACCAAAGGACCGTGCCTGCTCTCTCCTGGGAAACTGTGTCCATTCCTTTGGCCACACACCTCCAGAATATGAGAAACCTCAAGGCCTCCGAGGACATCCCACTACTGGGAGCCTCACTGGACTCACAGGGGCATTCGGACACAAGCTGAGCAGCTACATCCATGAATGCATGCACACAGATGTCAACAGAGATAGACGGTTGAGCCGGACAGGCCTTTAGGCCGTAGTCTCAACTCTTGCTTTGGTTTCCAGGTGTCACTCCTCAGAGGCTTTGGTTCGAAGAACAGGGTATGGGGCTTTCCTCAGGCATGGAACAGAACTCCTCTCGTCTCCACATGGGAAGTTTCCTTGTTGGAGCCGTGTCAAACACCTCATGTTGGAGAATCCTGCAGAGACCCTGAGCCACCTCCACATTCCAAGGTCTCCCAGGCCACCAAGCCACAGTAGGACTCATCTTCAGGAGAGTCCATTTCAACTCTCCCCTCTGGGTAGCTCACGCAGGAGCCCGCAGATTGAGCCTGCCTTGTCCTGACTAAAGAGTGGGAATATGAGGTGGCGTTCCCAGGCATCCATGCTTAGACACCTGCTCTCGAGTCTTTCCATATGGGGCCTCTTGGAACCATCCAATAGGACTCGACTGTCGTGCAGAAGGTAACCTTCAGTTTTGGAGCAGTTCACAAATCCCATCATAGGCAAAATTTTCTGGCCTCATGAAGCCCCCACACCCTTCAGGAAGAGGCCATGCTGGACAAGAACTCTAGCCTGAGGCACGTCTCATAGTTGACATGACCTCAGTGCAGGAGATCTCGATTCAGCCTCTGCAGAGTGGGCCTGCCGTGCCCTCGGTCCCAAACCTCACGCTAGCTTGTGTTTTCAGACTTCCTTCCTCACACTCCTGGCAAACAAGCCCTCCGAACTAGGAACTCCGGAACCAAAATCCAGCCCAGTGTCTGCCCAACGGAAGAAAAACGTTTCCCTGTGGGGCTCTCCATAAAACCCAGATGAGGATCAACCTGCTCGGGCCTCGACGGTACCCGAACTGGATAGGCTGCTCTGGGCACTCATGCTCTGCCTGACACAGCCTGAAGCCAGACGTCCAGACAGACAAGGAGACAGCTGGCCGCACACCCAGCACTTCGGACACGCCATGGTCTTATGCCGTCACCTCATCCTAACCTTGGTTTTCAGATATCTGAACCTAGACATTATATCAATTCTCCACACAGCTGGGTATCGCAAGCACAAAACAGAACTCCTCCTTCCCCATGGCTGTCAAGCTTGCTCTTGGCATGGAGTCACACCTTCAGGGTGGGAGAAACCTTCATGGCCCCTGATGCCACGCCCAAACTTGAGTGCTGCTTGGGCACAAATTCACACTGTGACCCTCAGCATGAGCCCCATGTCAAAGAAAGGCCTGTCAGGGCCTGGACCAAGAGCCCACATATGGGGCTTGCCAAGCCCCTATGCACCCAATCCTCACCACGGTTTGAATTTTCCAGTTGCCCCGCCCGTACCTGGAGCTCTGCTATGGAATCCCTTTCTAGGAGAGACCCATGAGCCAGACAACACGACTCCACTCTTCCCACAAAATGACCCCAAACTCTTGGGAGCTGGGACAAATCCCCAGAGAGGGATACTCGTCCACAGTACCTGAGGCCACCGCTCCAATCCACGGCTATCCCGGACACAACATCCAGAGACAAAAGCCTGAAGGAACGCCTCTCACTCGCCCTTTTTTCAGAGGCCCAGGAGCTCCCTCTCGGGCTGTACATCCGGCCTGCCATACCCTAGGCGCCACTCATAAGCTGAGTTTGTGTATTCAGACTTCTGTGCCCACAGCCTGGACCCACACAACATCCAGGCTAGGGCCTCTGGACCAAACAGCGAAAGATTGTGCCTGCCCTCTCCAAGGAAAGTGTGCCCAATCCGTTGACCACAACGCTACAGGTTACGGAAAACCTCCAAGGTCCCTGAGGCCATCAATAGTATAGACCACCCTGGACTAAGAGGGGCTTTCTGACACCAGCGGAGCAACTATCTCCACTTAGACTCTCAGACAGTGTCCCCAGAGACAGAAGGTTGAAATGGACAGGCCCCCAGGCCCTAATCTGAACCTTAGCTTTGGTTTCCATGTTTCCTTTCTCAGAGGACTGTTTTCGTAGACCAGCACATGGGGCTTTTCTGAGGCACCAAACCAAAACTCTCTCATCTCCACATGGGCAGCTTTCTTACTGGGATGTATCAAACACTTCAGGTAGGAGAGTTCCGCAGGGCCACTGAACAACCAGCACGTTCCAAGGTCTCCATGGACCCAAACGCACATTATGACGCATCCTCAGGAGAGGCCATTTCAACTCAGCCCCCTGGGTCGCGTGTTCCAGAGGCAGCAGATCAAATATATCTTGTCGCTAATAGCCAATGGGAATGCGAGGCATGCTGTACAGGGATCCATCCTTCGAACCCTGCTCTCCAGTCCTTCCATATGGTATGTCCTGGAGCCATGCAACAGGACTCGAATGTCACGCAGAAGGAAACCTTGTGGTTTGGGGCAACCTCCAAACTTAGCGTGGGAAAACTTCCTTGGCCTCATGAGGCCCCCATTTCATGAAGGTGCCATCATGGACACATACTCCAGCCTCAGCCAACGTCTGATTCTCAGCCTGACTTCAGATGCAGGAGATTTTGATTCAGCCTCTGCAGAGTGGGCCTGCTCTGCCCTTGGCTCCAATCCTCACACTAGCTTGTGTTTTCAGACTTCTGTCCTCACACTCCTGGCCCACAAACCCACCCTACTGGGAATTCTGGGGCCACAATGAAGCACTGTGCCTGCCTCCCAGGAGAAAAACATTGTCTATGGCGCTGCCCAGAAACCCCAAATGAGGATCAAACTGCTTGGCCCTCGGCAACACCCCAATTGCATAGGCTACCTTAAACAGTGATGCTCTGTCGCAAATAGCCTGAGCCCAGACCTTCCAACAGACACCGACACAGCTGGCTGCACACCCAGCACATTGGACCCGCCACAGCCTTAGGCCACCATCCATTCCCAACCTGGGTTTTCAGTCATCGGAACCTAGACCTTATCTCCAAACCCTGCACAGGGGGGAACCTGATGCACAAGTCAGAACCCCTCCTTCCCCATGGCAAGAAACCTTGCTGCTGGCAGTGAGTCAAACCTTCAGTGTAGGAGAAAACGGCATGGCCCATGAGGCCACGCCCAAGCGTGAGGGCCGCCTTGGGCACAAACACACATTGTGACCCTCAGCGTGAGTACCTTATTCAAGTAACGCCTCTCAGTGACTGGACCAAGAGCCCGCATATGTGGCTTGCCATGCGCATAGGCACCCAGGACTAACTAGATGGTGTGTATTCCAGTTGAGGGAACCCACTGCTGTGCTCTAGAGTCCCTCTCCTTGGGGGTCCCCTGTGGCAGAAAACAGTACTCTTCATTCCCACAGAATGAACACAAACACTTGGGAGCTTGGACAATCCCCCGAGAGGAAGGCTCTTCCTCGACCTCTGAGACAACCCCTAACCTGACCAGACACTGTAAACGCAACACCCAGAGAAACAATCCTGAGTGACTGCCTCCCACTTGCCCTACTTTGATTTCCAGAGGATCTCCCCTCACGGACTAGAGATCAGGCCTGCCATTACACTGGCCCTTGGCTGAGCCAAGTTTGCTTTTTCAGACATCTGTCCCCACAGCCCTGGCAAACATAGCCTCTAGGCTGGGTCCTCTGGAGCCATACCACAGGACCGTGCCTGCTCTCTCCTGGGAAACTGTGTCCATTCCTTTGGCCACACACCTCCAGAATATGAGAATCTTCAAGGCCTCCGAGGACATCCCACTACTGGGAGCCTCACTGGACTCACAGGGGCATTCGGACACAAGCTGAGCAGCTACATCCATGAATGCATGCACACAGATGTCAACAGAGATAGAAGGTTGAGCCAGACAGGCCTTTAGGCCGTAGTCTCAACTCTTGCTTTGGTTTCCAGGTGTCACTCCTCAGAGGCTTTGGTTCGAAGAACAGGGTATGGGGCTTTCCTGACGCATGGAACAGAACTCCTCTCGTCTCCACATGGGAAGTTTCCTTGTTGGTCCGTGTCAAACACCTCATGTTGGAGAATCCTGCAGAGTCCCTGAGCCACCTCCACATTCCAAGGTCTCCCAGGCCACCAAGCCACAGTAGGACTCATCTTCAGGAGAGACCATTTCAACACTCCCCTCTGGGTAGCTCACCCAGGAGCCCGCAGATTGAGCCTGCCTTGTCCTGACTAAAGAGTGGGAATATGAGGTGGCGTTCCCAGGCATCCATGCTTAGACACCTGCTCTCGAGTCTTTCCATATGGGGCCTCTTGGAACCATCCAATAGGACTCGACTGTCGTGCAGAAGGTAACCTTCAGTTTTGGAGCAGTTCACAAATCCCATCGTAGGCAAAACTTTCTGGCCTCATGAAGCCCGCACACCCTTCAGGAAGAGGCCATGCTGGACAAGAACTCTAGCCTGAGGCACGTCTCATAGTTGACATGACCTCAGTGCAGGAGATCTCGATTCAGCCTCTGCAGAGTGGGCCTGCCGTGCCCTCGGTCCCAAACCTCACACTAGCTTGTGTTTTCCGACTTCCTTCCTCACACTCCTGGCAAGCAAGCCCTCCGAACTAGGAACTCCGGAACCAAAATCCAGCCCAGTGTCTGCCCAACGGAAGAAAAACGTATCCCTGTGGGGCTCTCCATAAAACCCAGATGAGGATCAACCTGCTCGGGCCTCGACGGTACCCGAACTGGATAGGCTGCTCTGGGCACTCATGCTCTGCCTGACACAGCCTGAAGCCAGACGTCCAGACAGACAAGGAGACAGCTGGCCGCACACCCAGTACTTCGGACACGCCATGGTCTTATGCCGTCACCTCATCCTAACCTTGGTTTTCAGATATCTGAACCTAGACATTATATCAATTCTCCACACAGCTGGGTATCGCAAGCACAAAACAGAACTCCTCCTTCCCCATGGCTGTCAAGCTTGCTCTTGGCATGGAGTCACACCTTCAGGGTGGGAGAAACCTTCATGGCCCCTGATGCCACGCCCAAACTTGAGTGCTGCTTGGGCACAAATTCACACTGTGACCCTCAGCATGAGCCCCATGTCAAAGAAAGGCCTGTCAGGGCCTGGACCAAGAGCCCACATATGGGGCTTGCCAAGCCCCTATGCACCCAATCCTCACCACGGTTTGAGTTTTCCAGTCGCCCCGCCCGTACCTGGAGCTCTGCTCTGGAATCCCTTTCTTGGAGAGACCCATGAGCCAGACAACACGACTCCACCCTTCCCACAAAATGACCCCAAACTCTTGGGAGCTGGGACAAATCCCCAGAGAGGGATACTCGTCCACAGTACCTGAGGCCACCGCTCCAATCCACGGCTATCCCGGACACAACATCCAGAGACAAAAGCCTGAAGGAACGCCTCCCACTCGCCCTTGTTTCAGAGGCCCAGGAGCTCCCTCTCGGGCTGTACATCCGGCCTGCCATACCCTAGGCGCCACTCATAAGCTGAGTTTGTGTATTCAGACTTCTGTGTCCACAGCCTGGACCCACACAACATCCAGGCTAGGGCCTCTGGACGAAACAGCGAAAGATTGTGCCTGCCCTCTCCAAGGAAAGTGTGCCCAATCCATTGACCACAACCCTACAGGTTAGGGAAAACCTCCAAGGTCCCTGAGGCCATCAATAGTATAGGCCACCCTGGACTAAGAGGGGCTCTCTGACACCAGCGGAGCAACTATCTCCACTTAGACTCTCAGACAGTGTCCCCAGAGACAGAAGGTTGAAATGGACAGGCCCCCAGGCCCCAATCTGAACCTTAGCTTTGGTTTCCATGTTTCCTTTCTCAGAGGACTGTTTTCGTAGACCAGCACATGGGGCTTTTCTGAGGCACCAAACCAAACCTCTCTCATCTCCACATGGGCAGCTTTCTTACTGGGATGTATCAAACACTTCAGGTAGGAGAGTTCCGCAGGGCCACTGAACAACCAACACATTCCAAGGTCTCCATGGACCCAAATGCACATTATGACGCATCCTCAGGAGAGGCCATTTCAACTCAGCCCCCTGGGTCGCGTGTTCCAGAGGCAGCAGATCAAACATATCTTGTCACTAATAGCCAATGGGAATGCGAGGCATGCTGTACAGGGATCCATCCTTCGAACCCTGCTCTCCAGTCCTTCCATATGGTATGTCCTGGAGCCATGCAACAGGACTCGAATGTCCCGCAGAAGGAAACCTTGTGGTTTGGGGCAACCTCCAAACTCAGCGCGGGAAAACTTCCTTGGCCTCATGAGGCCCCCACTTCATGAAGGTGCCATCATGGACACATACTCCAGCCTCAGCCAACGTCTGATCCTCAGCCTGACTTCAGATGCAGGAGATTTTGATTCAGCCTCTGCAGAGTGGGCCTGCTCTGCCCTTGGCTCCAATCCTCACACTAGCTTGTGTTTTCAGACTTCCGTCCTCGCACTCCTGGCCCACAAACCCTCCCTACTGGGAATTCTGGGGCCACAATGAAGCACTGTGCCTGCCTCCCAGGAGAAAAACATTGTCTATGGCGCTGCCCAGAAACCCCAAATGAGGATCAAACTGCTTGGCCCTCGGCAACACCCCAATTGCATAGGCTACCTTAAACAGTGATGCTCTGTCGCAAATAGCCTGAGCCCAGACCTTCCAACAGACACCGACACAGCTGGCTGCACACCCAGCACATTGGACCCGCCACTGCCTTAGGCCACCATCCATTCCCAACCTGGGTTTTCAGTCATCGGAACCTAGACCTTATCTCCAATCCCTGCACAGGGGGGAACCTGATGCACAAGTCAGAACCCCTCCTTCCCCCTGGCAAGAAACCTTGCTGCTGGCAGTGAGTCAAACCTTCAGTGTAGGAGAAAACGGCATGGCCCATGAGGCCACGCCCAAGCGTGAGGGCCGCCTTGGGCACAAACACACATTGTGACCCTCAGCGTGAGTACCTTATTCAAGTAACGCCTCTCAGTGACTGGACCAAGAGCCTGCATATGTGGCTTGCCATGCGCATAGGCACCCAGGACTAACTAGATGGTGTGTATTCCAGTTGAGGGAACCCACTGCTGTGCTCTAGAGTCCCTCTCCTTGGGGGTCCCCTGTGGCAGAAAACAGTACTCTTCATTCCCACAGAATGAACACAAACACTTGGGAGCTTGGACAATCCCCCGAGAGGAAGGCTCTTCCTCGACCTCTGAGACAACCCCTATCCTGACCGGACACTGTAAACGCAACAACCAGAGAAACAATCCTGAGTGACTGCCTCCCACTTGCCCTACTTTGATTTCCAGAGGATCTCCCCTCACGGACTAGAGATCAGGCCTGCCATTACATTGACCCCTAGCTGAGCCAAGTTTGCTTTTTCAGACATCTGTCCCCACAGCCCTGGCAAACACAGCCTCTAGGCTGGGTCCACAGGAGCCATAGCACAGGACCGTGCCTGCACTCTCCTGGGAAACTGTGTCCATTCCTTTGGCCACACACCTCCAGAATATGAGAAACCTCAAGGCCTCCGAGGACATCCCACTACTGGGAGCCTCACTGGACCTACTGGGGCATTCGGACACAAGCTGAGCAGCTACATCCATGAATGCATGCACACAGATGTCAACAGAGATAGAAGGTTGAGCCGGACAGGCCTTTAGGCCGTAGTCTCAACTCTTGCTTTGGTTTCCAGGTGTCACTCCTCAGAGGCTTTGGTTCGAAGAACAGGGTATGGGGCTTTCCTGAGGCACGGAACAGAACTCCTCTCGTCTCCACATGGGAAGTTGCCTTGTTGGAGCCGTGTCAAACATCTCATGTTGTAGAATCCTGCAGAGTCCCTGAGCCACCTCCATATTCCAAGGTCTCCCAGTCCACCAAGCCACAGTAGGACTCATCTTCAGGAGAGTCCATTTCAACTCTCCCCTCTGGGTAGCTCACCCAGGAGCCCGCAGATTGAGCCTGCCTTGTCCTGACTAAAGAGTGGGAATATGAGGTGGCGTTCCCAGGCATCCATGCTTAGACACCTGCTATCGAGTCTTTCCATATGGGGCCTCTTGGAACCATCCAATAGGACTCGACTGTCGTGCTGAAGGTAACCTTCAGTTTTGGAGCAGTTCACAAATCCCATCGTAGGCAAAACTTTCTGGCATCATGAAGCCCCCATACCCTTCAGGAAGAGGCCATGCTGGACAAGAACTCTAGCCTGAGGCACGTCTCATAGTTGACATGACCTCAGTGCAGGAGATCTCGATTCAGCCTCTGCAGAGTGGGCCTGCCGTGCCCTCGGTCCCAAACCTCACGCTAGCTTGTGTTTTCAGACTTCCTTCCTCACACTCCTGGCAAACAAGCCCTCCGGACTAGGAACTCCGGAACCAAAACCCAGCCCAGTGTCTGCCCAACGGAAGAAAAACGTTTCCCTGTGGGGCTCTCCAGAAAACCCAGATGAGGATCAACCTGCTCGGGCCTCGACGGTACCCGAACTGGATAGGCTGCTCTGGGCACTCATGCTCTGCCTGACACAGCCTGAAGCCAGACGTCCAGACAGACAAGGAGACAGCTGGCCGCACATCCAGCACTTCGGACAAGCCATGGTCTTATGGGGTCAACTCATCCTAACCTTGGTTTTCAGATATCTGAACCTAGACATTATATCAATTCTCCACACAGCTGGGTATAGCAAGCACAAAACAGAACTCCTCCTTCCCCATGGCTGTCAAGCTTGCTCTTGGCATGGAGTCACACCTTCAGGGTGGGAGAAACCTTCATGGCTTCTGATGCCACGCCCAAACTTGAGTGCTGCTTGGGCAAAAATTCACACTGTGACCCTCAGCATGAGCCCCATGTCAAAGAAAGTCCTGTCAGGGCCTGGACCATGAGCCCACATATAAGGCTTGCCAAGCCCCTATGCACCCAATCCTCACCACGGTTTGAATTTTCCAGTCGCCCCGCCCATACCTGGAGCTCTGCTCTGGAATCCCTTTCTTGGAGAGACCCATGAGCCAGACAACACGACTCCACCCTTCCCACAAAATGACCCCAAACTCTTGGGAGCTTGGACAAATCCCCAGAGAGGGATACTCGTCCACAGTACCTGAGGCCACCGCTCCAATCCACGGCTATCCCAGACACAACATCCAGAGACAAAAGCCTGAAGGAACGCCTCCCACTCGCCCTTGTTTCAGGGGCCCAGGAGCTCCCTTTCGGGCTGTACAGCCGGCCTGCCATACACTAGGCGCCACTCATAAGCTGAGTTTGTGTATTCATACTTCTGTGTCCACAGCCTGGACCCACCCAACATCCACGCTAGGGCCTCTGGACGAAACAGCGAAAGATTGTGCCTGCCCTCTCCAAGGAAAGTGTGCCCAATCCATTGACCACAACCCTACAGGTTAGGGAAAAGCTCCAAGCTCCCTGAGGCCATCAATAGTATAGGCCACCCTGGACTAAGAGGGGCTCTCTGACACCAGCGGAGCAACTATCTCCACTTAGACTCTCAGACAGTGTCCCCAGAGACAGAAGGTTGAAATGGACAGGCCCCCAGGCCCTAATCTGAACCTTAGCTTTGGTTTCCATGTTTCCTTTCTCAGAGGACTGTTTTCGTAGACCAGCACATGGGGCTTTTCTGAGGCACCAAACCAAACCTCTCTCATCTCCACATGGGCAGCTTTCTTACTGGGATGTATCAAACACTTCAGGTAGGAGAGTTCCGCAGGGCCACTGAACAAGCAGCACATTCCAAGGTCTCCATGGACCCAAACGCACATTATGACGCATCCTCAGGAGAGGCCATTTCAACTCAGCCCCCTGGGTCGCGTGTTCCAGAGGCAGCAGATCAAACATATCTTGTCGCTAATAGCCAATGGGAATGCGAGGCATGCTGTACAGGGATCGATCCTTCGAACCCTGCTCTCCAGTCCTTCCATATGGTATGTCCTGGAGCCATGCAACAGGTCTCGAATGTCCCGCAGAAGGAAACCTTGTGGTTTGGGGCAACCTCCAAACTCAGCGTGGGAAAACTTCCTTGGCCTCATGAGGCCCCCACTTCATGAAGGTGCCATCATGGACACATACTCCAGCCTCAGCCAACTTCTGATCCTCAGCCTGACTTCAGATGCAGGAGATTTTGATTCAGCCTCTGCAGAGTGGGCCTGCTCTGCCCTTGGCTCCAATCCTCACACTAGCTTGTGTTTTCAGACTACCGTCCTCACACTCCTGGCCCACAAACCCTCCCTACTGGGAATTCTGGGGCCACAATGAAGCACTGTGCCTGCCTCCCAGGAGAAAAACATTGTCTATTTCGCTGCCCAGAAACCCCAAATGAGGATCAAACTGCTTGGCCCTCGGCAACACCCCAATTACATAGGCTACCTTAAACAGTGATGCTCTGTCGCAAATAGCCTGAGCCCGGACCTTCCAACAGACACCGACACAGCTGGCTGCACACCCAGCACATTGGAACCGCCAATGCCTTAGGCCACCATCCATTCCCTACCTGGGTTTTCAGTCATCGGAACCTAGACCTTATCTCCAATCCCTGCACAGGGGGGAACCTGATGCACAAGTCAGAACCCCTCCTTCCCCCTGGCAAGAAACCTTGCTGCTGGCAGTGAGTCAAACCTTCAGTGTAGGAGAAAACGGCATGGCCCATGAGGCCACGCCCAAGCGTGAGGGCCGCCTTGGGCACAAACACATATTGTGACCCTCAGCGTGAGTACCTTATTCAAGTAACGTCTTTCAGTAACTGGACCAATAGCCCGCATATGTGGCTTGCCATGCCCATAGGCACCCAGGACTAACTAGATGGTGTGTATTCCAGTTGAGGGAACCCACTGCTGTGCTCTAGAGTCCCTCTCCTGGGGGGTCCCCTGTGGCAGAAAACAGTACTCTTCATTCCCACAGAATGAACACAAACACTTGGGGGCTTGGACAATCCCCCGAGAGGAAGGCTCTTCCTCGGCCTCTGAGACAACCCCTACCCTGACCGGACACTGTAAACGCAACACCCAGAGACAAAATCCTGAGTGACTGCCTCCCACTTGCCCTACTTTGATTTCCAGAGGATCTCCCCTCACGAACTAGAGATCAGGCCTGCCATTACATTGGCCCCTAGCTGAGCCAAGTTTGCTTTTTCAGACATCAGTCCCCACAGCCCTGGCAAACACATTCTCTAGGCTGGGTCCTCTGGAGCCATACCACAGGACCGTGCCTGCTCTCTCCTGGGAAACTGTGTCCATTCCTTTGGCCACACACCTCCAGATTATGAGAAACCTCAAGGCCTCCGAGGACATCCCACTACTGGGAGCCTCACTGGACACACAGGGGCATTCGGACACAAGCTGAGCAGCTACATCCATGAATGCATGCACACAGATGTCAACAGAGATAGACGGTTGAGCCGGACAGGCCTTTAGGCCGTAGTCTCAACTCTTGCTTTGGTTTCCAGGTGTCACTCCTCAGAGGCTTTGGTTCGAAGAACAGGGTATGGGGCTTTCCTGAGGCACGGAACAGAACTCCTCTCATCTCCACATGGGAAGTTTCCTTGTTGGAGCCGTGTCAAACACCTCATGTTGGAGAATCCAGCAGAGTCCCTGAGCCACCTCCACATTCCAAGGTCTCCCAGGCCACCAAGCCACAGTAGGACTCATCTTCAGGAGAGTCCATTTCAACTCTCCCCTCTGGGTAGCTCACGCAGGAGCCCGCAGATTGAGCCTGCCTTGTCCTGACTAAAGAGTGGGAATATGAGGTGGCGTTCCCAGGCATCCATGCTTAGACACCTGCTCTCGAGTCTTTCCATATGGGGCCTCTTGGAACCATCCAATAGGACTCGACTGTCGTGCAGAAGGTAACCTTCAGTTTTGGAGCAGTTCACAAATCCCATCGTAGGCAAAACTTTCTGGCCTCATGAAGCCCGCACACCCTTCAGGAAGAGGCCATGCTGGACAAGAACTCTAGCCTGAGGCACGTCTCATAGTTGACATGACCTCAGTGCAGGAGATCTCGATTCAGCCTCTGCAGAGTGGGCCTGCCGTGCCCTCGGTCCCAAACCTCACACTAGCTTGTGTTTTCCGACTTCCTTCCTCACACTCCTGGCAAGCAAGCCCTCCGGACTAGGAACTTCCGAACCAAAACCCAGCCCAGTGTCTGCCCAACGGAAGAAAAACGTATCCCTGTGGGGCTCTCCATAAAACCCAGATGAGGATCAACCTGCTCGGGCCTCGATGGTACCCAAACTGGATAGGCTGCTCTGGGCACTCATGCTCTGCCTGACACAGCCTGAAGCCAGACGTCCAGACAGACAAGGAGACAGCTGGCCGCACACCCAGCACTTCGGACACGCCAAGGTCTTATGCCGTCACCTCATCCTAACCTTGGTTTTCAGATATCTGAACCTAGACATTATATCAATTCTCCACACAGCTGGGTATAGCAAGCACAAAACAGAACTCCTCCTTCCCCATGGCTGTCAAGCTTGCTCTTGGCATGGAGTCACACCTTCAGGGTGCGAGAAACCTTCATGGCCCCTGATGCCACTCCCAAACTTGAGTGCTGCTTGGGCACAAATTCACACTTGACCCTCAGCATGAGCCCCATGTCAAAGAAAGGCCTGTCAGGGCCTGGACCAAGAGCCCACATTTGGGGCTTGCCAAGCCCCTATGCACCCAATCCTCACCACGGTTTGAATTTTCCAGTCGCCCCGCCCGTACCTGGAGCTCTGCTCTGGAATCTCTTTCTTGGAGAGACCCATGAGCCAGACAACACGACTCAACCCTTCCCACAAAATGACCCCAAACTCTTGGGAGCTGGGACAAATCCCCAGAGAGGGATACTCGTCCACAGTACCTGAGGCCACCGCTCCAATCCACGGCTATCCCGGACACAACATCCAGAGACAAAAGCCTGAAGGAACGCCTCCCACTCGCCCTTGTTTCAGAGGCCCAGGAGCTCCCTCTCGGGCTGTACATCCGGCCTGCCATACCCTAGGCGCCACTCATAAGCTGAGTTTGTGTATTCAGACTTCTGTGTCCACAGCCTGGACCCACACAACATCCAGGCTAGGGCCTCTGGACGAAACAGCGAAAGATTGTGCCTGCCCTCTCCAAGGAAAGTGTGCCCAATCCATTGACCACAACCCTACAGAATAGGGAAAAGCTCCAAGGTCCCTGAGGCCATCAATAGTATAGGCCACCCTGGACTAAGAGGGGCTCTCTGACACCAGCGGAGCAACTATCTCCACTTAGACTCTCAGACAGTGTCCCCAGAGACAGAAGGTTGAAATGGACAGGCCCCCAGGCCCTAATCTGAACCTTAGCTTTGGTTTCCATGTTTCCTTTCTCAGAGGACTGTTTTCGTAGACCAGCACATGGGGCTTTTCTGAGGCACCAAACCAAACCTCTCTCATCTCCACATGGGCAGCTTTCTTACTGGGATGTATCAAACACTTCAGGTAGGAGAGTTCCGCAGGGCCACTGAACAAGCAGCACATTCCAAGGTCTCCATGGACCCAAACGCACATTATGACGCATCCTCAGGAGAGGCCATTTCAACTCAGCTCCCTGGGTCGCGTGTTCCAGAGGCAGCAGATCAAACATATCTTGTCACTAATAGCCAATGGGAATGCGAGGCATGCTGTACAGGGATCCATCCTTCGAACCCTGCTCTCCAGTCCTTCCATATGGTATGTCCTGGAGCCATGCAACAGGACTCGAATGTCCCGCAGAAGGAAACCTTGTGGTTTGGGGCAACCTCCAAACTCAGCGTGGGAAAACTTCCTTGGCCTCATGAGGCCCCCACTTCATGAAGGTGCCATCATGGACACATACTCCAGCCTCAGCCAACGTCTGATCCTCAGCCTGATTTCAGATGCAGGAGATTTTGATTCAGCCTCTGCAGAGTGGGCCTGCTCTGCCCTTGGCTCCAATCCTCACACTAGCTTGTGTTTTCAGACTTCCGTCCTCACACTCCTGGCCCACAAACCCTCCCTACTGGGAATTCTGGGGCCACAATGAAGCACTGTGCCTGCCTCCCAGGAGAAAAACATTGTCTATGGCGCTGCCCAGAAACCCCAAATGAGGATCAAACTGCTTGGCCCTCGGCAACACCCCAATTGCATAGGCTACCTTAAACAGTGATGCTCTGTCGCAAATAGCCTGAGCCCAGACCTTCCAACAGACACCGACACAGCTGGCTGCACACCCAGCACATTGGACCCGCCACTGCCTTAGGCCACCATCCATTCCCAACCTGGGTTTTCAGTCATCGGAACCTAGACCTTATCTCCAATCCCTGCACAGGGGGGAACGTGATGCACAAGTCAGAACCCCTCCTTCCCTCTGGCAAGAAACCTTGCTGCTGGCAGTGAGTCAAACCTTCAGTGTAGGAGAAAAAGGCATGGCCCATGAGGCCACGCCCAAGCGTGAGGGCCGCCTTGGGCACAAACACACATTGTGTCCCTCAGCGTGAGTACCTTATTCAAGTAACGCCTCTCAGTGACTGGACCAAGAGCCTGCATATGTGGCTTGCCATGCGCATAGGCACCCAGGACTAACTAGATGGTGTGTATTCCAGTTGAGGGAACCCACTGCTGTGCTCTAGAGTCCCTCTCCTTGGGGGTCCCCTGTGGCAGAAAACAGTACTCTTAATTCCCACAGAATGAACACAAACACTTGGGAGCTTGGACAATCCCCCGAGAGGAAGGCTCTTCCTCGACCTCTGAGACAACCCCTAACCTGACCGGACACTGTAAACGCAACACCCAGAGACAAAATCCTGAGTGACTGCCTCCCACTTGCCCTACTTTGATTTCCAGAGGATCTCCCCTCACGGACTAGAGATCAGGCCTGCCATTACATTGGCCCCTAGCTGAGCTAAGTTTGCTTTTTCAGACATCTGTCCCCACAGCCCTGGCAAACACAGCCTCTAGGCTGGGTCCTCTGGAGCCATACCACAGGACCGTGCCTGCTCTCTCCTGGGAAACTGTGTCCATTCCTTTGGCCACACACCTCCAGATTATGAGAAACCTCAAGGCCTCCGAGGACATCCCACTACTGGGAGCCTCACTGGACTCACAGGGGCATTCGGACACAAGCTGAGCAGCTACATCCATGAATGCATGCACACAGATGTCAACAGAGATAGAAGGTTGAGCCGGACAGGCCTTTAGGCCGTAGTCTCAACTCTTGCTTTGGTTTCCAGGTGTCACTCCTCAGAGGCTTTGGTTCGAAGAACAGGGTATGGGGCTTTCCTGAGGCACGGAACAGAACTCCTCTCGTCTCCACATGGGAAGTTGCCTTGTTGGAGCCGTGTCAAACACCTCATGTTGGAGAATCCTGCAGAGTCCCTGAGCCACCTCCACATTCCAAGGTCTCCCAGGCCACCAAGCCACAGTAGGACTCATCTTCAGGAGAGTCCATTTCAACTCTCCCCTCTGGGTAGCTCACCCAGGAGCCCGCAGATTGAGCCTGCCTTGTCCTGACTAAAGAGTGGGAATATGAGGTGGCGTTCCCAGGCATCCATGCTTAGACACCTGCTCTCGAGTCTTTCCATATGGGGCCTCTTG
The DNA here is from genome assembly GCF_964662115.1 of Mustela nivalis. Classification (NCBI taxonomy): domain Eukaryota; kingdom Metazoa; phylum Chordata; class Mammalia; order Carnivora; family Mustelidae; genus Mustela; species Mustela nivalis. The sequence goes on along the minus strand of NW_028136556.1, from coordinate 2,378,740 downwards.
GAACCATCCAATAGGACTCGACTGTCGTGCAGAAGGTAACCTTCAGTTTTGGAGCAGTTCACAAATCCCATCGTAGGCAAAACTTTCTGGCATCATGAAGCCCCCATACCCTTCAGGAAGAGTCCATGCTGGACAAGAACTCTAGCCTGAGGCACGTCTCATAGTTGACATGACCTCAGTGCAGGAGATCTCGATTCAGCCTCTGCAGAGTGGGCATGCCGTGACCTCGGTCCCAAACCTCATGCTAGCTTGTGTTTTCAGACTTCCTTCCTCACACTCCTGGCAAACAAGACCTCCGGACTAGGAACTCCGGAACCAAAACCCAGCCCAGTGTCTGTCCAACGGAAGAAAAACGTTTCCCTGTGGGGCTCTCCAGAAAACCAAGATGAGGATCAACCTGCTCGGGCCTCGACGGTACCCGAACTGGATAGGCTGCTCTGGGCACTCATGCTCTGCCTGACACAGCCTGAAGCCAGACGTCCAGACAGACAAGGAGACAGCTGGCCGCACATCCAGCACTTCGGACAAGCCATGGACTTATGCCGTCACCTCATCCTAACCTTGGTTTTCAGATATCTGAACCTAGACATTATATCAATTCTCCACACAGCTGGGTATAGCAAGCACAAAACAGAACTCCTCCTTCCCCATGGCTGTCAAGCTTGCTCTTGGCATGGAGTCACACCTTCAGGGTGGGAGAAACCTTCATGGCTTCTGATGCCACGCCCAAACTTGAGTGCTGCTTGGGCAAAAATTCACACTGTGACCTTCAGCATGAGCCCCATGTCAAAGAAAGGCCTGTCAGGGCCTGGACCAAGAGCCCACATATGGGGCTTGCCAAGCCCCTATGCACCCAATCCTCACCACGGTTTGAATTTTCCAGTCGCCCCGCCCATACCTGGAGCTCTGCTCTGGAATCCCTTTCTTGGAGAGACCCATGAGCCAGACAACACGACTCCACCCTTCCCACAAAATGACCCCAAACTCTTGGGAGCTTGGACAAATCCCCAGAGAGGGATACTCGTCCACAGTACCTGAGGCCACCACTCCAATCCACGGCTATCCCAGACACAACATCCAGAGACAAAAGCCTGAAGGAACGCCTCCCACTCGCCCTTGTTTCAGAGGCCCAGGAGCTCCCTCTCGGGCTGTACATCCGGCCTGCCATACACTAGGCGCCACTCATAAGCTGAGTTTGTGTATTCAGAATTCTGTGTCCACAGCCTGGACCCACCCAACATCCAGGCTAGGGCCTCTGGACGAAACAGCGAAAGATTGTGCCTGCCCTCTCCAAGGAAAGTGTGCCCAATCCATTGACCACAACCCTACAGGTTAGGGAAAAGCTCCAAGGTCCCTGAGGCCATCAATAGTATAGGCCACCCTGGACTGAGAGGGGCTCTCTGACACCAGCGGAGCAACTATCTCCACTTAGACTCTCAGACAGTGTCCCCAGAGACAGAAGGTTGAAATGGACAGGCCCCCAGGCCCTAATCTGAACCTTAGCTTTGGTTTCCATGTTTCCTTTCTCAGAGGACTGTTTTCGTAGACCAGCACATGGGGCTTTTCTGAGGCACCAAACCAAACCTCTCTCATCTCCACATGGGCAGCTTTCTTACTGGGATGTATCAAACACTTCAGGTAGGAGAGTTCCGCAGGGCCACTGAACAAGCAGCACATTCCAAGGTCTCCATGGACCCAAACGCACATTATGACGCATCCTCAGGAGAGGCCATTTCAACTCAGCTCCCTGGGTCGCGTGTTCCAGAGGCAGCAGATCAAACATATCTTGTCACTAATAGCCAATGGGAATGCGAGGCATGCTGTACAGGGATCCATCCTTCGAACCCTGCTCTCCAGTCCTTCCATATGGTATGTCCTGGAGCCATGCAACAGGACTCGAATGTCCCGCAGAAGGAAACCTTGTGGTTTGGGGCAACCTCCAAACTCAGCGTGGGAAAAATTCCTTGGCCTCATGAGGCCCCCACTTCATGAAGGTGCCATCATGGACACATACTCCAGCCTCAGCCAACGTCTGATCCTCAGCCTGATTTCAGATGCAGGAGATTTTGATTCAGCCTCTGCAGAGTGGGCCTGCTCTGCCCTTGGCTCCAATCCTCACACTAGCTTGTGTTTTCAGACTTCCGTCCTCACACTCCTGGCCCACAAACCCTCCCTACTGGGAATTCTGGGGCCACAATGAAGCACTGTGCCTGCCTCCCAGGAGAAAAACATTGTCTATGGCGCTGCCCAGAAACCCCAAATGAGGATCAAACTGCTTGGCCCTCGGCAACACCCCAATTGCATAGGCTACCTTAAACAGTGATGCTCTGTCGCAAATAGCCTGAGCCCAGACCTTCCAACAGACACCGACACAGCTGGCTGCACACCCAGCACATTGGACCCGCCACTGCCTTAGGCCACCATCCATTCCCAACCTGGGTTTTCAGTCATCGGAACCTAGACCTTATCTCCAATCCCTGCACAGGGGGGAACGTGATGCACAAGTCAGAACCCCTCCTTCCCTCTGGCAAGAAACCTTGCTGCTGGCAGTGAGTCAAACCTTCAGTGTAGGAGAAAAAGGCATGGCCCATGAGGCCACGCCCAAGCGTGAGGGCCGCCTTGGGCACAAACACACATTGTGTCCCTCAGCGTGAGTACCTTATTCAAGTAACGCCTCTCAGTGACTGGACCAAGAGCCTGCATATGTGGCTTGCCATGCGCATAGGCACCCAGGACTAACTAGATGGTGTGTATTCCAGTTGAGGGAACCCACTGCTGTGCTCTAGAGTCCCTCTCCTTGGGGGTCCCCTGTGGCAGAAAACAGTACTCTTAATTCCCACAGAATGAACACAAACACTTGGGAGCTTGGACAATCCCCCGAGAGGAAGGCTCTTCCTCGACCTCTGAGACAACCCCTAACCTGACCGGACACTGTAAACGCAACACCCAGAGACAAAATCCTGAGTGACTGCCTCCCACTTGCCCTACTTTGATTTCCAGAGGATCTCCCCTCACGGACTAGAGATCAGGCCTGCCATTACATTGGCCCCTAGCTGAGCTAAGTTTGCTTTTTCAGACATCTGTCCCCACAGCCCTGGCAAACACAGCCTCTAGGCTGGGTCCTCTGGAGCCATACCACAGGACCGTGCCTGCTCTCTCCTGGGAAACTGTGTCCATTCCTTTGGCCACACACCTCCAGATTATGAGAAACCTCAAGGCCTCCGAGGACATCCCACTACTGGGAGCCTCACTGGACTCACAGGGGCATTCGGACACAAGCTGAGCAGCTACATCCATGAATGCATGCACACAGATGTCAACAGAGATAGAAGGTTGAGCCGGACAGGCCTTTAGGCCGTAGTCTCAACTCTTGCTTTGGTTTCCAGGTGTCACTCCTCAGAGGCTTTGGTTCGAAGAACAGGGTATGGGGCTTTCCTGAGGCACGGAACAGAACTCCTCTCGTCTCCACATGGGAAGTTGCCTTGTTGGAGCCGTGTCAAACACCTCATGTTGGAGAATCCTGCAGAGTCCCTGAGCCACCTCCACATTCCAAGGTCTCCCAGGCCACCAAGCCACAGTAGGACTCATCTTCAGGAGAGTCCATTTCAACTCTCCCCTCTGGGTAGCTCACCCAGGAGCCCGCAGATTGAGCCTGCCTTGTCCTGACTAAAGAGTGGGAATATGAGGTGGCGTTCCCAGGCATCCATGCTTAGACACCTGCTCTCGAGTCTTTCCATATGGGGCCTCTTGGAACCATCCAATAGGACTCGACTGTCGTGCAGAAGGTAACCTTCAGTTTTGGAGCAGTTCACAAATCCCATCGTAGGCAAAACTTTCTGGCATCATGAAGCCCCCATACCCTTCAGGAAGAGGCCATGCTGGACAAGAACTCTAGCCTGAGGCACGTCTCATAGTTGACATGACCTCAGTGCAGGAGATCTCGATTCAGCCTCTGCAGAGTGGGCATGCCGTGACCTCGGTCCCAAACCTCACGCTAGCTTGTGTTTTCAGACTTCCTTCCTCACACTCCTGGCAAACAAGACCTCCGGACTAGGAACTCCGGAACCAAAACCCAGCCCAGTGTCTGTCCAACGGAAGAAAAACGTTTCCCTGTGGGGCTCTCCAGAAAACCAAGATGAGGATCAACCTGCTCGGGCCTCGACGGTACCCGAACTGGATAGGCTGCTCTGGGCACTCATGCTCTGCCTGACACAGCCTGAAGCCAGACGTCCAGACAGACAAGGAGACAGCTGGCCGCACATCCAGCACTTCGGACAAGCCATGGACTTATGCCGTCACCTCATCCTAACCTTGGTTTTCAGATATCTGAACCTAGACATTATATCAATTCTCCACACAGCTGGGTATAGCAAGCACAAAACAGAACTCCTCCTTCCCCATGGCTGTCAAGCTTGCTCTTGGCATGGAGTCACACCTTCAGGGTGGGAGAAACCTTCATGGCTTCTGATGCGACGCCCAAACTTGAGTGCTGCTTGGGCAAAAATTCACACTGTGACCTTCAGCATGAGCCCCATGTCAAAGAAAGGCCTGTCAGGGCCTGGACCAAGAGCCCACATATGGGGCTTGCCAAGCCCCTATGCACCCAATCCTCACCACGGTTTGAATTTTCCAGTCGCCCCGCCCATACCTGGAGCTCTGCTCTGGAATCCCTTTCTTGGAGAGACCCATGAGCCAGACAACACGACTCCACCCTTCCCACAAAATGACCCCAAACTCTTGGGAGCTTGGACAAATCCCCAGAGAGGGATACTCGTCCACAGTACCTGAGGCCACCACTCCAATCCACGGCTATCCCAGACACAACATCCAGAGACAAAAGCCTGAAGGAACGCCTCCCACTCGCCCTTGTTTCAGAGGCCCAGGAGCTCCCTCTCGGGCTGTACATCCGGCCTGCCATACACTAGGCGCCACTCATAAGCTGAGTTTGTGTATTCAGAATTCTGTGTCCACAGCCTGGACCCACCCAACATCCAGGCTAGGGCCTCTGGACGAAACAGCGAAAGATTGTGCCTGCCCTCTCCAAGGAAAGTGTGCCCAATCCATTGACCACAACCCTACAGGTTAGGGAAAAGCTCCAAGGTCCCTGAGGCCATCAATAGTATAGGCCACCCTGGACTGAGAGGGGCTCTCTGACACCAGCGGAGCAACTATCTCCACTTAGACTCTCAGACAGTGTCCCCAGAGACAGAAGGTTGAAATGGACAGGCCCCCAGGCCCTAATCTGAACCTTAGCTTTGGTTTCCATGTTCCCTTTCTCAGAGGACTGTTTTCGTAGACCAGCACATGGGGCTTTTCTGAGGCACCAAACCAAACCTCTCTCATCTCCACATGGGCAGCTTTCTTACTGGGATGTATCAAACACTTCAGGTAGGAGAGTTCCGCAGGGCCACTGAACAAGCAGCACATTCCAAGGTCTCCATGGACCCAAACGCACATTATGACGCATCCTCAGGAGAGGCCATTTCAACTCAGCTCCCTGGGTCGCGTGTTCCAGAGGCAGCAGATCAAACATATCTTGTCACTAATAGCCAATGGGAATGCGAGGCATGCTGTACAGGGATCCATCCTTCGAACCCTGCTCTCCAGTCCTTCCATATGGTATGTCCTGGAGCCATGCAACAGGACTCGAATGTCCCGCAGAAGGAAACCTTGTGGTTTGGGGCAACCTCCAAACTCAGTGTGGGAAAAATTCCTTGGCCTCATGAGGCCCCCACTTCATGAAGGTGCCATCATGGACACATACTCCAGCCTCAGCCAACGTCTGATCCTCAGCCTGATTTCAGATGCAGGAGATTTTGATTCAGCCTCTGCAGAGTGGGCCTGCTCTGCCCTTGGCTCCAATCCTCACACTAGCTTGTGTTTTCAGACTTCCGTCCTCACACTCCTGGCCCACAAACCCTCCCTACTGGGAATTCTGGGGCCACAATGAAGCACTGTGCCTGCCTCCCAGGAGAAAAACATTGTCTATGGCGCTGCCCAGAAACCCCAAATGAGGATCAAACTGCTTGGCCCTCGGCAACACCCCAATTGCATAGGCTACCTTAAACAGTGATGCTCTGTCGCAAATAGCCTGAGCCCAGACCTTCCAACAGACACCGACACAGCTGGCTGCACACCCAGCACATTGGACCCGCCACTGCCTTAGGCCACCATCCATTCCCAACCTGGGTTTTCAGTCATCGGAACCTAGACCTTATCTCCAATCCCTGCACAGGGGGGAACGTGATGCACAAGTCAGAACCCCTCCTTCCCTCTGGCAAGAAACCTTGCTGCTGGCAGTGAGTCAAACCTTCAGTGTAGGAGAAAAAGGCATGGCCCATGAGGCCACGCCCAAGCGTGAGGGCCGCCTTGGGCACAAACACACATTGTGTCCCTCAGCGTGAGTACCTTATTCAAGTAACGCCTCTCAGTGACTGGACCAAGAGCCTGCATATGTGGCTTGCCATGCGCATAGGCACCCAGGACTAACTAGATGGTGTGTATTCCAGTTGAGGGAACCCACTGCTGTGCTCTAGAGTCCCTCTCCTTGGGGGTCCCCTGTGGCAGAAAACAGTACTCTTAATTCCCACAGAATGAACACAAACACTTGGGAGCTTGGACAATCCCCCGAGAGGAAGGCTCTTCCTCGACCTCTGAGACAACCCCTAACCTGACCGGACACTGTAAACGCAACACCCAGAGACAAAATCCTGAGTGACTGCCTCCCACTTGCCCTACTTTGATTTCCAGAGGATCTCCCCTCACGGACTAGAGATCAGGCCTGCCATTACATTGGCCCCTAGCTGAGCTAAGTTTGCTTTTTCAGACATCTGTCCCCACAGCCCTGGCAAACACAGCCTCTAGGCTGGGTCCTCTGGAGCCATACCACAGGACCGTGCCTGCTCTCTCCTGGGAAACTGTGTCCATTCCTTTGGCCACACACCTCCAGATTATGAGAAACCTCAAGGCCTCCGAGGACATCCCACTACTGGGAGCCTCAATGGACTCACAGGGGCATTCGGACACAAGCTGAGCAGCTACATCCATGAATGCATGCACACAGATGTCAACAGAGATAGAAGGTTGAGCCGGACAGGCCTTTAGGCCGTAGTCTCAACTCTTGCTTTGGTTTCCAGGTGTCACTCCTCAGAGGCTTTGGTTCGAAGAACAGGGTATGGGGCTTTCCTGAGGCACGGAACAGAACTCCTCTCGTCTCCACATGGGAAGTTGCCTTGTTGGAGCCGTGTCAAACACCTCATGTTGGAGAATACTGCAGAGTCCCTGAGCCACCTCCACATTCCAAGGTCTCCCAGGCCACCAAGCCACAGTAGGACTCATCTTCAGGAGAGTCCATTTCAACTCTCCCCTCTGGGTAGCTCACCCAGGAGCCCGCAGATTGAGCCTGCCTTGTCCTGACTAAAGAGTGGGAATATGAGGTGGCGTTCCCAGGCATCCATGCTTAGACACCTGCTCTCGAGTCTTTCCATATGGGGCCTCTTGGAACCATCCAATAGGACTCGACTGTCGTGCAGAAGGTAACCTTCAGTTTTGGTGCAGTTCACAAATCCCATCGTAGGCAAAACTTTCTGGCATCATGAAGCCCCCATACCCTTCAGGAAGAGGCCATGCTGGACAAGAACTCTAGCCTGAGGCACGTCTCATAGTTGACATGACCTCAGTGCAGGAGATCCCGATTCAGCCTCTGCAGAGTGGGCATGCCGTGACCTCGGTCCCAAACCTCACGCTAGCTTGTGTTTTCAGACTTCCTTCCTCACACTCCTGGCAAACAAGACCTCCGGACTAGGAACTCCGGAACCAAAACCCAGCCCAGTGTCTGTCCAACGGAAGAAAAACGTTTCCCTGTGGGGCTCTCCAGAAAACCAAGATGAGGATCAACCTGCTCGGGCCTCGACGGTACCCGAACTGGATAGGCTGCTCTGGGCACTCATGCTCTGCCTGACACAGCCTGAAGCCAGACGTCCAGACAGACAAGGAGACAGCTGGCCGCACATCCAGCACTTCGGACAAGCCATGGACTTATGCCGTCACCTCATCCTAACCTTGGTTTTCAGATATCTGAACCTAGACATTATATCAATTCTCCACACAGCTGGGTATAGCAAGCACAAAACAGAACTCCTCCTTCCCCATGGCTGTCAAGCTTGCTCTTGGCATGGAGTCACACCTTCAGGGTGGGAGAAACCTTCATGGCTTCTGATGCCACGCCCAAACTTGAGTGCAGCTTGGGCAAAAATTCACACTGTGACCTTCAGCATGAGCCCCATGTCAAAGAAAGGCCTGTCAGGGCCTGGACCAAGAGCCCACATATGGGGCTTGCCAAGCCCCTATGCACCCAATCCTCACCACGGTTTGAATTTTCCAGTCGTCCCGCCCATACCTGGAGCTCTGCTCTGGAATCCCTTTCTTGGAGAGACCCATGAGCCAGACAACACGACTCCACCCTTCCCACAAAATGACCCCAAACTCTTGGGAGCTTGGACAAATCCCCAGAGAGGGATACTCGTCCACAGTACCTGAGGCCACCACTCCAATCCACGGCTATCCCAGACACAACATCCAGAGACAAAAGCCTGAAGGAACGCCTCCCACTCGCCCTTGTTTCAGAGGCCCAGGAGCTCCCTCTCGGGCTGTACATCCGGCCTGCCATACACTAGGCGCCACTCATAAGCTGAGTTTGTGTATTCAGAATTCTGTGTCCACAGCCTGGACCCACCCAACATCCAGGCTAGGGCCTCTGGACGAAACAGCGAAAGATTGTGCCTGCCCTCTCCAAGGAAAGTGTGCCCTTGACCACAACCCTACAGGTTAGGGAAAAGCTCCAAGGTCCCTGAGGCCATCAATAGTATAGGCCACCCTGGACTGAGAGGGGCTCTCTGACACCAGCGGAGCAACTATCTCCACTTAGACTCTCAGACAGTGTCCCCAGAGACAGAAGGTTGAAATGGACAGGCCCCCAGGCCCTAATCTGAACCTTAGCTTTGGTTTCCATGTTTCCTTTCTCAGAGGACTGTTTTCGTAGACCAGCACATGGGGCTTTTCTGAGGCACCAAACCAAACCTCTCTCATCTCCACATGGGCAGCTTTCTTACTGGGATGTATCAAACACTTCAGGTAGGAGAGTTCCGCAGGGCCACTGAACAAGCAGCACATTCCAAGGTCTCCATGGACCCAAACGCACATTATGACGCATCCTCAGGAGAGGCCATTTCAACTCAGCTCCCTGGGTCGCGTGTTCCAGAGGCAGCAGATCAAACATATCTTGTCACTAATAGCCAATGGGAATGCGAGGCATGCTGTACAGGGATCCATCCTTCGAACCCTGCTCTCCAGTCCTTCCATATGGTATGTCCTGGAGCCATGCAACAGGACTCGAATGTCCCGCAGAAGGAAACCTTGTGGTTTGGGGCAACCTCCAAACTCAGCGTGGGAAAACTTCCTTGGCCTCATGAGGCCCCCACTTCATGAAGGTGCCATCATGGACACATACTCCAGCCTCAGCCAACGTCTGATCCTCAGCCTGATTTCAGATGCAGGAGATTTTGATTCAGCCTCTGCAGAGTGGGCCTGCTCTGCCCTTGGCTCCAATCCTCACACTAGCTTGTGTTTTCAGACTTCCGTCCTCACACTCCTGGCCCACAAACCCTCCCTACTGGGAATTCTGGGGCCACAATGAAGCACTGTGCCTGCCTCCCAGGAGAAAAACATTGTCTATGGCGCTGCCCAGAAACCCCAAATGAGGATCAAACTGCTTGGCCCTCGGCAACACCCCAATTGCATAGGCTACCTTAAACAGTGATGCTCTGTCGCAAATAGCCTGAGCCCAGACCTTCCAACAGACACCGACACAGCTGGCTGCACACCCAGCACATTGGACCCGCCACTGCCTTAGGCCACCATCCATTCCCAACCTGGGTTTTCAGTCATCGGAACCTAGACCTTATCTCCAATCCCTGCACAGGGGGGAACGTGATGCACAAGTCAGAACCCCTCCTTCCCTCTGGCAAGAAACCTTGCTGCTGGCAGTGAGTCAAACCTTCAGTGTAGGAGAAAAAGGCATGGCCCATGAGGCCACGCCCAAGCGTGAGGGCCGCCTTGGGCACAAACACACATTGTGTCCCTCAGCGTGAGTACCTTATTCAAGTAACGCCTCTCAGTGACTGGACCAAGAGCCTGCATATGTGGCTTGCCATGCGCATAGGCACCCAGGACTAACTAGATGGTGTGTATTCCAGTTGAGGGAACCCACTGCTGTGCTCTAGAGTCCCTCTCCTTGGGGGTCCCCTGTGGCAGAAAACAGTACTCTTAATTCCCACAGAATGAACACAAACACTTGGGAGCTTGGACAATCCCCCGAGAGGAAGGCTCTTCCTCGACCTCTGAGACAACCCCTAACCTGACCGGACACTGTAAACGCAACACCCAGAGACAAAATCCTGAGTGACTGCCTCCCACTTGCCCTACTTTGATTTCCAGAGGATCTCCCCTCACGGACTAGAGATCAGGCCTGCCATTACATTGGCCCCTAGCTGAGCTAAGTTTGCTTTTTCAGACATCTGTCCCCACAGCCCTGGCAAACACAGCCTCTAGGCTGGGTCCTCTGGAGCCATACCACAGGACCGTGCCTGCTCTCTCCTGGGAAACTGTGTCCATTCCTTTGGCCACACACCTCCAGATTATGAGAAACCTCAAGGCCTCCGAGGACATCCCACTACTGGGAGCCTCAATGGACTCACAGGGGCATTCGGACACAAGCTGAGCAGCTACATCCATGAATGCATGCACACAGATGTCAACAGAGATAGAAGGTTGAGCCGGACAGGCCTTTAGGCCGTAGTCTCAACTCTTGCTTTGGTTTCCAGGTGTCACTCCTCAGAGGCTTTGGTTCGAAGAACAGGGTATGGGGCTTTCCTGAGGCACGGAACAGAACTCCTCTCGTCTCCACATGGGAAGTTGCCTTGTTGGAGCCGTGTCAAACACCTCATGTTGGAGAATACTGCAGAGTCCCTGAGCCACCTCCACATTCCAAGGTCTCCCAGGCCACCAAGCCACAGTAGGACTCATCTTCAGGAGAGTCCATTTCAACTCTCCCCTCTGGGTAGCTCACCCAGGAGCCCGCAGATTGAGCCTGCCTTGTCCTGACTAAAGAGTGGGAATATGAGGTGGCGTTCCCAGGCATCCATGCTTAGACACCTGCTCTCGAGTCTTTCCATATGGGGCCTCTTGGAACCATCCAATAGGACTCGACTGTCGTGCAGAAGGTAACCTTCAGTTTTGGTGCAGTTCACAAATCCCATCGTAGGCAAAACTTTCTGGCATCATGAAGCCCCCATACCCTTCAGGAAGAGGCCATGCTGGACAAGAACTCTAGCCTGAGGCACGTCTCATAGTTGACATGACCTCAGTGCAGGAGATCCCGATTCAGCCTCTGCAGAGTGGGCATGCCGTGACCTCGGTCCCAAACCTCACGCTAGCTTGTGTTTTCAGACTTCCTTCCTCACACTCCTGGCAAACAAGACCTCCGGACTAGGAACTCCGGAACCAAAACCCAGCCCAGTGTCTGTCCAACGGAAGAAAAACGTTTCCCTGTGGGGCTCTCCAGAAAACCAAGATGAGGATCAACCTGCTCGGGCCTCGACGGTACCCGAACTGGATAGGCTGCTCTGGGCACTCATGCTCTGCCTGACACAGCCTGAAGCCAGACGTCCAGACAGACAAGGAGACAGCTGGCCGCACATCCAGCACTTCGGACAAGCCATGGACTTATGCCGTCACCTCATCCTAACCTTGGTTTTCAGATATCTGAACCTAGACATTATATCAATTCTCCACACAGCTGGGTATAGCAAGCACAAAACAGAACTCCTCCTTCCCCATGGCTGTCAAGCTTGCTCTTGGCATGGAGTCACACCTTCAGGGTGGGAGAAACCTTCATGGCTTCTGATGCCACGCCCAAACTTGAGTGCAGCTTGGGCAAAAATTCACACTGTGACCTTCAGCATGAGCCCCATGTCAAAGAAAGGCCTGTCAGGGCCTGGACCAAGAGCCCACATATGGGGCTTGCCAAGCCCCTATGCACCCAATCCTCACCACGGTTTGAATTTTCCAGTCGTCCCGCCCATACCTGGAGCTCTGCTCTGGAATCCCTTTCTTGGAGAGACCCATGAGCCAGACAACACGACTCCACCCTTCCCACAAAATGACCCCAAACTCTTGGGAGCTTGGACAAATCCCCAGAGAGGGATACTCGTCCACAGTACCTGAGGCCACCACTCCAATCCACGGCTATCCCAGACACAACATCCAGAGACAAAAGCCTGAAGGAACGCCTCCCACTCGCCCTTGTTTCAGAGGCCCAGGAGCTCCCTCTCGGGCTGTACATCCGGCCTGCCATACACTAGGCGCCACTCATAAGCTGAGTTTGTGTATTCAGAATTCTGTGTCCACAGCCTGGACCCACCCAACATCCAGGCTAGGGCCTCTGGACGAAACAGCGAAAGATTGTGCCTGCCCTCTCCAAGGAAAGTGTGCCCTTGACCACAACCCTACAGGTTAGGGAAAAGCTCCAAGGTCCCTGAGGCCATCAATAGTATAGGCCACCCTGGACTGAGAGGGGCTCTCTGACACCAGCGGAGCAACTATCTCCACTTAGACTCTCAGACAGTGTCCCCAGAGACAGAAGGTTGAAATGGACAGGCCCCCAGGCCCTAATCTGAACCTTAGCTTTGGTTTCCATGTTTCCTTTCTCAGAGGACTGTTTTCGTAGACCAGCACATGGGGCTTTTCTGAGGCACCAAACCAAACCTCTCTCATCTCCACATGGGCAGCTTTCTTACTGGGATGTATCAAACACTTCAGGTAGGAGAGTTCCGCAGGGCCACTGAACAAGCAGCACATTCCAAGGTCTCCATGGACCCAAACGCACATTATGACGCATCCTCAGGAGAGGCCATTTCAACTCAGCTCCCTGGGTCGCGTGTTCCAGAGGCAGCAGATCAAACATATCTTGTCACTAATAGCCAATGGGAATGCGAGGCATGCTGTACAGGGATCCATCCTTCGAACCCTGCTCTCCAGTCCTTCCATATGGTATGTCCTGGAGCCATGCAACAGGACTCGAATGTCCCGCAGAAGGAAACCTTGTGGTTTGGGGCAACCTCCAAACTCAGCGTGGGAAAACTTCCTTGGCCTCATGAGGCCCCCACTTCATGAAGGTGCCATCATGGACACATACTCCAGCCTCAGCCAACGTCTGATCCTCAGCCTGATTTCAGATGCAGGAGATTTTGATTCAGCCTCTGCAGAGTGGGCCTGCTCTGCCCTTGGCTCCAATCCTCACACTAGCTTGTGTTTTCAGACTTCCGTCCTCACACTCCTGGCCCACAAACCCTCCCTACTGGGAATTCTGGGGCCACAATGAAGCACTGTGCCTGCCTCCCAGGAGAAAAACATTGTCTATGGCGCTGCCCAGAAACCCCAAATGAGGATCAAACTGCTTGGCCCTCGGCAACACCCCAATTGCATAGGCTACCTTAAACAGTGATGCTCTGTCGCAAATAGCCTGAGCCCAGACCTTCCAACAGACACCGACACAGCTGGCTGCACACCCAGCACATTGGACCCGCCACTGCCTTAGGCCACCATCCATTCCCAACCTGGGTTTTCAGTCATCGGAACCTAGACCTTATCTCCAATCCCTGCACAGGGGGGAACGTGATGCACAAGTCAGAACCCCTCCTTCCCTCTGGCAAGAAACCTTGCTGCTGGCAGTGAGTCAAACCTTCAGTGTAGGAGAAAAAGGCATGGCCCATGAGGCCACGCCCAAGCGTGAGGGCCGCCTTGGGCACAAACACACATTGTGTCCCTCAGCGTGAGTACCTTATTCAAGTAACGCCTCTCAGTGACTGGACCAAGAGCCTGCATATGTGGCTTGCCATGCGCATAGGCACCCAGGACTAACTAGATGGTGTGTATTCCAGTTGAGGGAACCCACTGCTGTGCTCTAGAGTCCCTCTCCTTGGGGGTCCCCTGTGGCAGAAAACAGTACTCTTAATTCCCACAGAATGAACACAAACACTTGGGAGCTTGGACAATCCCCCGAGAGGAAGGCTCTTCCTCGACCTCTGAGACAACCCCTAACCTGACCGGACACTGTAAACGCAACACCCAGAGACAAAATCCTGAGTGACTGCCTCCCACTTGCCCTACTTTGATTTCCAGAGGATCTCCCCTCATGGACTAGAGATCAGGCCTGCCATTACATTGGCCCCTAGCTGAGCTAAGTTTGCTTTTTCAGACATCTGTCCCCACAGCCCAGGCAAACACAGCCTCTAGGCTGGGTCCTCTGGAGCCATACCACAGGACCGTGCCTGCTCTCTCCTGGGAAACTGTGTCCATTCCTTTGGCCACACACCTCCAGATTATGAGAAACCTCAAGGCCTCCGAGGACATCCCACTACTGGGAGCCTCACTGGACTCACAGGGGCATTCGGACAAAAGCTGAGCAGCTACATCCATGAATGCATGCACACAGATGTCAACAGAGATAGAAGGTTGAGCCGGACAGGCCTTTAGGCCGTAGTCTCAACTCTTGCTTTGGTTTCCAGGTGTCACTCCTCAGAGGCTTTGGTTCGAAGAACAGGGTATGGGGCTTTCCTGAGGCACGGAACAGAACTCCTCTCGTCTCCACATGGGAAGTTTCCTTGTTGGAGCCGTGTCAAACACCTCATGTTGGAGAATCCTGCAGAGTCCCTGAGCCACCTCCACATTCCAAGGTCTCCCAGGCCACCAAGCCACAGTAGGACTCATCTTCAGGAGAGTCCATTTCAACTCTCCCCTCTGGGTAGCTCACCCAGGAGCCCGCAGATTGAGCCTGCCTTGTCCTGACTAAAGAGTGGGAATATGAGGTGGCGTTCCCAGGCATCCATGCTTAGACACCTGCTCTCGAGTCTTTCCATATGGGGCCTCTTGGAACCATCCAATAGGACTCGACTGTCGTGCAGAAGGTAACCTTCAGTTTTGGAGCAGTTCACAAATCCCATCGTAGGCAAAACTTTCTGGCATCATGAAGCCCCCATACCCTTCAGGAAGAGTCCATGCTGGACAAGAACTCTAGCCTGAGGCACGTCTCATAGTTGACATGACCTCAGTGCAGGAGATCTCGATTCAGCCTCTGCAGAGTGGGCCTGCCGTGCCCTCGGTCCCAAACCTCACGCTAGCTTGTGTTTTCAGACTTCCTTCCTCACACTCCTGGCAAACAAGCCCTCGGGACTAGGAACTCCGGAACCAAAACCCAGCCCAGTGTCTGCCCAACGGAAGAAAAACGTTTCCCTGTGGGGCTCTCCAGAAAACCCAGATGAGGATCAACCTGCTCGGGCCTCGACGGTACCCGAACTGGATAGGCTGCTCTGGGCACTCATGCTCTGCCTGACACAGCCTGAAGCCAGACGTCCAGACAGACAAGGAGACAGCTGGCCGCACATCCAGCACTTCGGACAAGCCATGGACTTATGCCGTCACCTCATCCTAACCTTGGTTTTCAGATATCTGAACCTAGACATTATATCAATTCTCCACACAGCTGGGTATAGCAAGCACAAAACAGAACTCCTCCTTCCCCATGGCTGTCAAGCTTGCTCTTGGCATGGAGTCACACCTTCAGGGTGGGAGAAACCTTCATGGCTTCTGATGCCACGCCCAAACTTGAGTGCAGCTTGGGCAAAAATTCACACTGTGACCTTCAGCATGAGCCCCATGTCAAAGAAAGGCCTGTCAGGGCCTGGACCAAGAGCCCACATATGGGGCTTGCCAAGCCCCTATGCACCCAATCCTCACCACGGTTTGAATTTTCCAGTCGTCCCGCCCATACCTGGAGCTCTGCTCTGGAATCCCTTTCTTGGAGAGACCCATGAGCCAGACAACACGACTCCACCCTTCCCACAAAATGACCCCAAACTCTTGGGAGCTTGGACAAATCCCCAGAGAGGGATACTCGTCCACAGTACCTGAGGCCACCACTCCAATCCACGGCTATCCCAGACACAACATCCAGAGACAAAAGCCTGAAGGAACGCCTCCCACTCGCCCTTGTTTCAGAGGCCCAGGAGCTCCCTCTCGGGCTGTACATCCGGCCTGCCATACACTAGGCGCCACTCATAAGCTGAGTTTGTGTATTCAGAATTCTGTGTCCACAGCCTGGACCCACCCAACATCCAGGCTAGGGCCTCTGGACGAAACAGCGAAAGATTGTGCCTGCCCTCTCCAAGGAAAGTGTGCCCAATCCATTGACCACAACCCTACAGGTTAGGGAAAAGCTCCAAGGTCCCTGAGGCCATCAATAGTATAGGCCACCCTGGACTGAGAGGGGCTCTCTGACACCAGCGGAGCAACTATCTCCACTTAGACTCTCAGACAGTGTCCCCAGAGACAGAAGGTTGAAATGGACAGGCCCCCAGGCCCTAATCTGAACCTTAGCTTTGGTTTCCATGTTTCCTTTCTCAGAGGACTGTTTTCGTAGACCAGCACATGGGGCTTTTCTGAGGCACCAAACCAAACCTCTCTCATCTCCACATGGGCAGCTTTCTTACTGGGATGTATCAAACACTTCAGGTAGGAGAGTTCCGCAGGGCCACTGAACAACCAGCACATTCCAAGGTCTCCATGGACCCAAACGCACATTATGACGCATCCTCAGGAGAGGCCATTTCAACTCAGCCCCCTGGGTCGCGTGTTCCAGAGGCAGCAGATCAAACATATCTTGTCGCTAATAGCCAATGGGAATGCGAGGCATGCTGTACAGGGATCCATCCTTCGAACCCTGCTCTCCAGTCCTTCCATATGGTATGTCCTGGAGCCATGCAACAGGGCTCGAATGTCCCGCAGAAGGAAACCTTGTGGTTTGGGGCAACCTCCAAACTCAGCGTGGGAAAACTTTCTTGGCCTCATGAGGCCCCCACTTCATGAAGGTGCCATCATGGACACATACTCCAGCCTCAGCCAACGTCTGATCCTCAGCCTGACTTCAGATGCAGGAGATTTTGATTCAGCCTCTGCAGAGTGGGCCTGCTCTGCCCTTGGCTCCAATCCTCACACTAGCTTGTGTTTTCAGACTTCCGTCCTCACACTCCTGGCCCACAAACCCTCCCTTCTGGGAATTCTGTGGCCACAATGAAGCACTGTGTCTGCCTCCCAGGAGAAAAACATTGTCTATGGCGCTGCCCAGAAACCCCAAATGAGGATCAAACTGCTTGGCCCTCGGCAACACCCCAATTGCATAGGCTACCTTAAACAGTGATGCTCTGTCGCAAATAGCTTGAGCCCAGACCTTCCAACAGACACCGACACAGCTGGCTGCACACCCAGCACATTGGAACCGCCACTGCCTTAGGCCACCATCCATTCCCAACCTGGGTTTTCAGTCATCGGAACCTAGACCTTATCTCCAATCCCTGCACAGGGGGGAACCTGATGCACAAGTCAGAACCCCTCCTTCCTCCTGGCAAGAAACCTTGCTGCTGGCAGTGAGTCAAACCTTCAGTGTAGGAGAAAACGGCATGGCCCATGAGGCCAAGCCCAAGCGTGAGGGCCGCCTTGGGCACAAACACACATTGTGACCCTCAGCGTGAGTACCTTATTCAAGTAACGCCTCTCAGTGACTGGACCAAGAGCCCGCATATGTGGCTTGCCATGCCCATAGGCACCCAGGACTAACTAGATGGTGTGTATTCCAGTTGAGGGAACCCACTGCTGTGCTCTAGAGTCCCTCTCCTGGGGGGTCTCCTGTGGCAGAAAACAGTACTCTTCATTCCCACAGAATGAACACAAACACTTGGGAGCTTGGACAATCCCCCGAGAGGAAGGCTCTTCCTCGGCCTCTGAGACAACCCCTACCCTGACCGGACACTGTAAACGCAACACCCAGAGACAAAATCCTGAGTGACTGCCTCCCACTTGCCCTACTTTGATTTCCAGAGGATCTCCCCTCACGGACTAGAGATCAGGCCTGCCATTACATTGGCCCCTAGCTGAGCCAAGTTTGCTTTTTCAGACATCTGTCCCCACAGCCCTGGCAAACACAGCCTCTAGGCTGGGTCCTCTGGAGCCATACCACAGGACCGTGCCTGCTCTCTCCTGGGAAACTGTGCCCATTCCTTTGGCCACACACCTCCAGAATATGAGAAACCTCAAGGCCTCCGAGGACATCCCACTACTGGGAGCCTCACTGGACTCACAGGGGCATTCGGACACAAGCTGAGCAGCTACATCCATGAATGCATGCACACAGATGTCAACAGAGATAGACGGTTGAGCCGGACAGGCCTTTAGGCCGTAGTCTCAACTCTTGCTTTGGTTTCCAGGTGTCACTCCTCAGAGGCTTTGGTTCGAAGAACAGGGTATGGGGCTTTCCTGAGGCACGGAACAGAACTCCTCTCGTCTCCACATGGGAAGTTTCCTTGTTGGAGCCGTGTCAAACACCTCATGTTGGAGAATCCAGCAGAGTCCCTGAGCCACCTCCACATTCCAAGGTCTCCCAGGCCACCAAGCCACAGTAGGACTCATCTTCAGGAGAGTCCATTTCAACTCTCCCCTCTGGGTAGCTCACGCAGGAGCCCGCAGATTGAGCCTGCCTTGTCGTGACTAAAGAGTGGGAGTATGAGGAGGCGTTCCCAGGCATCCATGCTTAGACACCTGCTCTCGAGTCTTTCCATATGGGGCCTCTTGGAACCATCCAATAGGACTCGACTGTCGTGCAGAAGGTAACCTTCAGTTTTGGTGCAGTTCACAAATCCCATCGTAGGCAAAACTTTCTGGCCTCATGAAGCCCCCACACCCTTCAGGAAGAGGCCATGCTGGACAAGAACTCTAGCCTGAGGCACGTCTCATAGTTGACATGACCTCAGTGCAGGAGATCTCGATTCAGCCTCTGCAGAGTGGGCCTGCCGTGCCCTCGGTCCCAAACCTCACGCTAGCTTGTGTTTTCAGACTTCCTTCCTCACACTCCTGGCAAACAAGCCCTCGGGACTAGGAACTCCGGAACCAAAACCCAGCCCAGTGTCTGCCCAACGGAAGAAAAACGTTTCCCTGTGGGGCTCTCCAGAAAACCCAGATGAGGATCAACCTGCTCGGGCCTCGACGGTACCCGAACTGGATAGGCTGCTCTGGGCACTCATGCTCTGCCTGACACAGCCTGAAGCCAGACGTCCAGACAGACAAGGAGACAGCTGGCCGCACACCCAGCACTTCGGACACGCCATGGTCTTATGCCGTCACCTCATCCTAACCTTGGTTTTCAGATATCTGAACCTAGACATTATATCAATTCTCCACACAGCTGGGTATAGCAAGCACAAAACAGAACTCCTCCTTCCCCATGGCTGTCAAGCTTGCTCTTGGCATGGAGTCACACCTTCAGGGTGGGAGAAACCTTCATGGCCCCTGATGCCACGCCCAAACTTGAGTGCTGCTTGGGCACAAATTCACACTGTGACCCCCAGCATGAGCCCCATGTCAAATAAAGGCCAGTCAGGGCCTGGACCAAGAGCCCACATATGGGGCTTGCCAAGGCCCTATGCACCCAATCCTCACCACGGTTTGAATTTTCCAGTCGCCCCGCCCGTACCTGGAGCTCTGTTCTGGAATCCCTTTCTTGGAGAGACCCATGAGCCAGACAACACGACTCCACCCTTCCCACAAAATGACCCCAAACTCTTGGGAGCTGGGACAAATCCCCAGAGAGGGATACTCGTCCACAGTACCTGAGGCCACCGCTCCAATCCACGGCTATCCCGGACACAACATCCAGAGACAAAAGCCTGAAGGAACGCCTCCCACTCGCCCTTGTTTCAGAGGCCCAGGAGCTCCCTCTCGGGCTGTACATCCGGCCTGCCATACCCTAGGCGCCACTCATAAGCTGAGTTTGTGTATTCAGACTTCTGTGCCCACAGCCTGGACCCACACAACATCCAGGCTAGGGCCTCTGGACCAAACAGCGAAAGATTGTGCCTGTCCTCTCCAAGGAAAGTGTGCCCAATCCATTGACCACAACCCTACAGGTTACGGAAAACCTCCAAGGTCCCTGAGGCCATCAATAGTATAGACCACCCTGGACTAAGAGGGGCTTTCTGACACCAGCGGAGCAACTATCTCCACTTAGACTCTCAGACAGTGTCACCAGAGACAGAAGGTTGAAATGGACAGGCCCCCAGGCCCTAATCTGAACCTTAGCTTTGGTTTCCATGTTTCCGTTCTCAGAGGACTGTTTTCGTAGACCAGCACATGGGGCTTTTCTGAGGCACCAAACCAATCCTCTCTCATCTCCACATGGGCAGCTTTCTTACTGGGATGTATCAAACACTTCAGGTAGGAGAGTTCCGTAGGGCCACTGAACAACCAGCACATTCCAAGGTCTCCATGGACCCAAACGCACATTATGACGCATCCTCAGGAGAGGCCATTTCAACTCAGCCCCCTGGGTCGCGTGTTCCAGAGGCAGCAGATCAAACATATCTTGTCGCTAATAGCCAATGGGAATGCGAGGCATGCTGTACAGGGATCCATCCTTCGAACCCTGCTCTCCAGTCCTTCCATATGGTATGTCCTGGAGCCATGCAACAGGACTCGAATGTCCCGCAGAAGGAAACCTTGTGGTTTGGGGCAACCTCCAAACTCAGCGTGGGAAAACTTCCTTGGCCTCATGAGGCCCCCACTTCATGAAGGTGCCATCATGGACACATACTCCAGCCTCAGCCAACGTCTGATCCTCAGCCTGACTTCAGATGCAGGAGATTTTGATTCAGCCTCTGCAGAGTGGGCCTGCTCTGCCCTTGGCTCCAATCCTCACACTAGCTTGTGTTTTCAGACTTCCGTCCTCACACTCCTGGCCCACAAACCCTCCCTTCTGGGAATTCTGCGGCCAAATGAAGCACTGTGCCTGCCTCCCAGGAGAAAAACATTGTCTATGGCGCTGCCCAGAAACCCCAAATGAGGATCAAACTGCTTGGCCCTCGGCAACACCCCAATTGCATAGGCTACCTTAAACAGTGATGCTCTGTCGCAAATAGCCTGAGCCCAGACCTTCCAACAGACACCGACACAGCTGGCTGCACACCCAGCACATTGGACCCGCCACTGCCTTAGGCCACCATCCATTCCCAACCTGGGTTTTCAGTCATCGGAACCTAGACCTTATCTCCAATCCCTGCACAGGAGGGAACCTGATGCACAAGTCAGAACCCCTCCTTCCCCCCGGCAAGAAACCTTGCTGCTGGCAGTGAGTCAAACCTTCAGTGTAGGAGAAAACGGCATGGCCCATGAGGCCACGCCCAAGCGTGAGGGCCGCCTTGGGCACAAACACACATTGTGACCCTCAGCGTGAGTACCTTATTCAAGAAACGCCTCTCAGTGACTGGACCAAGAGCCCGCATATGTGGCTTGCCATGCCCATAGGCACCCAGGACTAACTAGATGGTGTGTATTCCAGTTGAGGGAACCCACTGCTGTGCTCTAGAGTCCCTCTCCTGGGGGGTCCCCTGTGGCAGAAAACAGTACTCTTCATTCCCACAGAATGAACACAAACACTTGGGAGCTTGGAAAATCCCCCGAGAGGAAGGCTCTTCCTCGGCCTCTGAGACAACCCCTACCCTGACCGGACACTGTAAACGCAACACCCAGAGACAAAATCCTGAGTGACTGCCTCCCACTTGCCCTACTTTGATTTCCAGAGGATCTCCCCTCACGGACTAGAGATCAGGCCTGCCATTACATTGGCCCCTAGCTGAGCCAAGTTTGCTTTTTCAGACATCTGTCCCCACAGCCCTGGCAAACACAGCCTCTAGGCTGGGTCCTCTGGAGCCATACCACAGGACCGTGCCTGCTCTCTCCTGGGAAACTGTGTCCATTCCTTTGGCCACACACCTCCAGAATATGAGAAACCTCAAGGACTCCGAGGACATCCCACTACTGGGAGCCTCACTGGACTCACAGGGGCATTCGGACACAAGCTGAGCAGCTACATCCATGAATGCATGCACACAGATGTCAACAGAGATAGAAGGTTGAGCCGGACAGGCCTTTAGGCCGTAGTCTCAACTCTTGCTTTGGTTTCCAGGTGTCACTCCTCAGAGGCTTTGGTTCGAAGAACAGGGTATGGGGCTTTCCTGAGGCACGGAACAGAACTCCTCTCGTCTCCACATGGGAAGTTTCCTTGTTGGAGCCGTGTCAAACACCTCATGTTGGAGAATCCTGCAGAGTCCCTGAGCCACCTCCACATTCCAAGGTCTCCCAGGCCACCAAGCCACAGTAGGACTCATCTTCAGGAGAGTCCATTTCAACTCTCCCCTCTGGGTAGCTCACGCAGGAGCCCGCAGATTGAGCCTGCCTTGTCCTGACTAAAGAGTGGGAATATGAGGTGGCGTTCCCAGGCATCCATGCTTAGACACCTGCTCTCGAGTCTTTCCATATGGGGCCTCTTGGAACCATCCAATAGGACTCGACTGTCGTGCAGAAGGTAACCTTCAGTTTTGGAGCAGTTCACAAATCCCATCGTAGGCAAAACTTTCTGGCCTCATGAAGCCCCCACACCCTTCAGGAAGAGGCCATGCTGGACAAGAACTCTAGCCTGAGGCACGTCTCATAGTTGACATGACCTCAGTGCAGGAGATCTCGATTCAGCCTCTGCAGAGTGGGCCTGCCGTGCCCTCGGTCCCAAACCTCACGCTAGCTTGTGTTTTCAGACTTCCTTCCTCACACTCCTGGCAAACAAGCCCTCGGGACTAGGAACTCCGGAACCAAAACCCAGCCCAGTGTCTGCCCAACGGAAGAAAAACGTTTCCCTGTGGGGCACTCCAGAAAACCCAGATGAGGATCAACCTGCTCGGGCCTCGACGGTACCCGAACTGGATAGGCTGCTCTGGGCACTCATGCTCTGCCTGACACAGCCTGAAGCCAGACGTCCAGACAGACAAGGAGACAGCTGGCCGCACACCCAGCACTTCGGACACGCCATGGTCTTATGCCGTCACCTCATCCTAACCTTGGTTTTCAGATATCTGAACCTAGACATTATATAAATAGTCCACACAGCTGGGTATAGCAAGCACAAAACAGAACTCCTCCTTCCCCATGGCTGTCAAGCTTGCTCTTGGCATGGAGTCACACCTTCAGGGTGGGAGAAACCTTCATGGCTTCTGATGCCACGCCCAAACTTGAGTGCTGCTTGGGCACAAATTCACACTGTGACCCTCAGCATGAGCCCCATGTCAAAGAAAGGCCTGTCAGGGCCTGGACCAAGAGCCCACATATGGGGCTTGCCAAGCCCCTATGCACCCAATCCTCACCACGGTTTGAGTTTTCCAGTCGCCCCGCCCGTACCTGGAGCTCTGCTCTGGAATCCCTTTCTTGGAGAGACCCATGAGCCAGACAACACGACTCCACCCTTCCCACAAAATGACCCCAAACTCTTGGGAGCTGGGACAAATCCCCAGAGAGGGATACTCGTCCACAGTACCTGAGGCCACCGCTCCAATCCACGGCTATCCCGGACACAACATCCAGAGACAAAAGCCTGAAGGAACGCCTCCCACTCGCCCTTGTTTCAGAGGCCCAGGAGCTCCCTCTCGGGCTGTACATCCGGCCTGCCATACCCTAGGCGCCACTCATAAGCTGAGTTTGTGTATTCAGACTTCTGTGCCCACAGCCTGGACCCACACAACATCCAGGCTAGGGCCTCTGGACCAAACAGCGAAAGATTGTGCCTGCCCTCTCCAAGGAAAGTGTGCCCAATCCATTGACCACAACCCTACAGGTTACGGAAAAACTCCAAGGTCCCTGAGGCCATCAATAGTATAGACCACCCTGGACTAAGAGGGGCTTTCTGACACCAGCGGAGCAACTATCTCCACTTAGACTCTCAGACAGTGTCCCCAGAGACAGAAGGTTGAAATGGACAGGCCCCCAGGCCCTAATCTGAACCTTAGCTTTGGTTTCCATGTTTCCGTTCTCAGAGGACTGTTTTCGTAGACCAGCACATGGGGCTTTTCTGAGGCACCAAACCAAATATCTCTCATCTCCACATGGGCAGCTTTCTTACTGGGATGTATCAAACACTTCAGGTAGGAGAGTTCCGCAGGGCCACTGAACAACCAGCACATTCCAAGGTCTCCATGGACCCAAACGCACATTATGACGCATCCTCAGGAGAGGCCATTTCAACTCAGCCCCCTGGGTCGCGTGTTCCAGAGGCAGCAGATCAAACATATCTTGTCACTAATAGCCAATGGGAATGCGAGGCATGCTGTACAGGGATCCATCCTTCGAACCCTGCTCTCCAGTCCTTCCATATGGTATGTCCTGGAGCCATGCAACAGGACTCGAATGTCCCGCAGAAGGAAACCTTGTGGTTTGGGGCAACCTCCAAACTCAGCGTGGGAAAACTTCCTTGGCCTCATGAGGCCCCCACTTCATGAAGGTGTCATCATGGACACATACTCCAGCCTCAGCCAACTTCTGATCCTCAGCCTGACTTCAGATGCAGGAGATTTTGATTCAGCATCTGCAGAGTGGGCCTGCTCTGCCCTTGGCTCCAATCCTCACACTAACTTGTGTTTTCAGACTTCCGTCCTCACACTCCTGGCCCACAAACCCTCCCTACTGGGAATTCTGGGGCCACAATGAAGCACTGTGCATGCCTCCCAGGAGAAAAACATTGTCTATGGCGCTGCCCAGAAACCCCAAATGAGGATCAAACTGCTTGGCCCTCGGCAACACCCCAATTGCATAGGCTACCTTAAACAGTGATGCTCTGTCGCAAATAGCCTGAGCCCAGACCTTCCAACAGACACCGACACAGCTGGCTGCACACCCAGCACATTGGACCCGCCACTGCCTTAGGCCACCATCCATTCCCAACCTGGGTTTTCAGTCATCGGAACCTAGACCTTATCTCCAATCCCTGCACAGGGGGGAACCTGATGCACAAGTCAGAACCCCTCCTTCCCCCTGGCAAGAAACCTTGCTGCTGGCAGTGAGTCAAACCTTCAGTGTAGGAGAAAACGGCATGGCCCATGAGGCCACGCCCAAGCGTGAGGGCCGCCTTGGGCACAAACACACATTGTGACCCTCAGCGTGAGTACCTTATTCAAGTAAAGCCTCTCAGTGACTGGACCAAGAGCCCACATATGTGGCTTGCCATGCCCATAGGCACCCAGGACTAACTAGATGGTGTGTATTCCAGTTGAGGGAACCCACTGCTGTGCTCTAGAGTCCCTCTCCTGGGGGGTCCCCTGTGGCAGAAAACAGTACTCTTCATTCCCACAGAATGAACACAAACACTTGGGAGCTTGGACAATCCCCCGAGAGGAAGGCTCTTCCTCGGCCTCTGAGACAACCCCTACCCTGACCGGACACTGTAAACGCAACACCCAGAGACAAAATCCTGAGTGACTGCCTCCCACTTGCCCTACTTTGATTTCCAGAGGATCTCCCCTCACGGACTAGAGATCAGGCCTGCCATTACATTGGCCCCTAGCTGAGCCAAGTTTGCTTTTTCAGACATCTGTCCCCACAGCCCTGGCAAACACAGCCTCTAGGCTGGGTCCTCTGGAGCCATACCACAGGACCGTGCCTGCTCTCTCCTGGGAAACTGTGTCCATTCCTTTGGCCACACACCTCCAGAATATGAGAAACCTCAAGGACTCCGAGGACATCCCACTACTGGGAGCCTCACTGGACTCACAGGGGCATTCGGACACAAGCTGAGCAGCTACATCCATGAATGCATGCACACAGATGTCAACAGAGATAGACGGTTGAGCCGGACAGGACTTTAGGCCGTAGTCTCAACTCTAGCTTTGGTTTCCAGGTGTCACTCCTCAGAGGCTTTGGTTCGAAGAACAGGGTATGGGGCTTTCCGGAGGCACGGAACAGAACTCCTCTCGTCTCCACATGGGAAGTTTCCTTGTTGGAGCCGTGTCAAACACCTCATGTTGGAGAATCCTGCAGAGTCCCTGAGCCACCTCCACATTCCAAGGTCTCCCAGGCCACCAAGCCACAGTAGGACTCATCTTCAGGAGAGTCCATTTCAACTCTCCCCTCTGGGTAGCTCACCCAGGAGCCCGCAGATTGAGCCTGCCTTGTCCTGACTAAAGAGTGGGAATATGAGGTGGCGTTGCCAGGCATCCATGCTTAGACATCTGCTCTCGAGTCTTTCCATATGGGGCCTCTTGGAACCATCCAATAGGACTCGACTGTCGTGCAGAAGGTAACCTTCAGTTTTGGAGCAGTTCACAAATCCCATCGTAGGCAAAACTTTCTGGCCTCATGAAGCCCCCACACCCTTCAGGAAGAGGCCATGCTGGACAAGAACTCTAGCCTGAGGCACGTGTCATAGTTGACATGACCTCAGTGCAGGAGATCTCGATTCAGCCTCTGCAGAGTGGGCCTGCCGTGCCCTCGGTCCCAAACCTCACGCTAGCTTGTGTTTTCATACTTCCTTACTCACACTCCTGGCAAACAAGCCCTCCGGACTAGGAACTCCGGAACCAAAACCCAGCCCAGTGTCTGCCCAACGGAAGAAAAACGTTTCCCTGTGGGGCTCTCCAGAAAACCCAGATGAGGATCAACCTGCTCGGGCCTCGACGGTACCCGAACTGGATAGGCTGCTCTGGGCACTCATGCTCTGCCTGACACAGCCTGAAGCCAGACGTCCAGACAGACAAGGAGACAGCTGGCCGCACACCCAGCACTTCGGACACGCCATGGTCTTATGCCGTCACCTCATCCTAACCTTGGTTTTCAGATATCTGAACCTAGACATTATATCAATTCTCCACACAGCTGGGTATAGCAAGCACAAAACAGAACTCCTCCTTCCCCATGGCTGTCAAGCTTGCTCTTGGCATGGAGTCACACCTTCAGGGTGGGAGAAACCTTCATGGCTTCTGATGCCACGCCCAAACTTGAGTGCTGCTTGGGCACAAATTCACACTGTGACCCTCAGCATGAGCCCCATGTCAAAGAAAGGCCTGTCAGGGCCTGGACCAAGAGCCCACATATGGGGCTTGCCAAGCCCCTATGCACACAATCCTCACCACGGTTTGAATTTTCCAGTCGCCCCGCCCATACCTGGAGCTCTGCTCTGGAATCCCTTTCTTGGAGACACCCATGAGACAGACAACACGACTCCACCCTTCCCACAAAATGACCCCAAACTCTTGGGAGCTGGGACAAATCCCCAGAGAGGGATACTCGTCCACAGTACCTGAGGCCACCGCTCCAATCCACGGCTATCCCGGACACAACATCCAGAGACAAAAGCCTGAAGGAACGCCTCCCACTCGCCCTTGTTTCAGAGGCCCAGGAGCTCCCTCTCGGGCTGTACATCCGGCCTGCCATACCCTAGGCGCCACTCATAAGCTGAGTTTGTGTATTCAGACTTCTGTGCCCACAGCCTGGACCCACACAACATCCAGGCTAGGGCCTCTGGACCAAACAGCGAAAGATTGTGCCTGCCCTCTCCAAGGAAAGTGTGCCCAATCCATTGACCACAACCCTACAGGTTAGTGAAAAGCTCCATGGTCCCTGAGGCCATCAATAGTATAGGCCACCATGGACTACGAGGGGCTCTCTGACACCAGCGGAGAAACTATCTCCACTTAGACTCTCAGACAGTGTCCCCAGAGACAGAAGGTTGAAATGGACAGGCCCCCAGGCCCTAATCTGAACCTTAGCTTTGGTTTCCATGTTTCCGTTCTCAGAGGACTGTTTTCGTAGACCAGCACATGGGGCTTTTCTGAGGCACCAAACCAAACCTCTCTCATCTCCACATGGGCAGCTTTCTTACTGGGATGTATCAAGCACTTCAGGTAGGAGAGTTCCGCAGGGCCACTGAACAACCAGCACATTCCAAGGTCTCCATGGACCCAAACGCACATTATGACGCATCCTCAGGAGAGGCCATTTCAACTCAGCCCCCTGGGTCGCGTGTTCCAGAGGCAGCAGATCAAACATATCTTGTCGCTAATAGCCAATGGGAATGCGAGGCATGCTGTACAGGGATCCATCCTTCGAACCCTGCTCTCCAGTCCTTCCATATGGTATGTCCTGGAGCCATGCAACAGGACTCGAATGTCCCGCAGAAGGAAACCTTGTGGTTTGGGGCAACCTCCAAACTCAGCGTGGGAAAACTTCCTTGGCCTCATGAGGCCCCCACTTCATGAAGGTGCCATCATGGACACATACTCCAGCCTCAGCCAACGTCTGATCCTCAGCCTGACTTCAGATGCAGGAGATTTTGATTCAGCCTCTGCAGAGTGGGCCTGCTCTGCCCTTGGCTCCAATCCTCACACTAGCTTGTGTTTTCAGACTTCCGTCCTCACACTCCTGGCCCACAAACCCTCCCTACTGGGAATTCTGGGGCCACAATGAAGCACTGTGCCTGCCTCCCAGGAGAAAAACATTGTCTATGGCGCTGCCCAGAAACCCCAAATGAGGATCAAACTGCTTGGCCCTCGGCAACACCCCAATTGCATAGGCTACCTTAAACAGTGATGCTCTGTCGCAAATAGCCTGAGCCCAGACCTTCCAACAGACACCGACACAGCTGGCTGCACACCCAGCACATTGGACCCGCCACTGCCTTAGGCCACCATCCATTCCCAACCTGGGTTTTCAGTCATCGGAACCTAGACCTTATCTCCAATCCCTGCACAGGAGGGAACCTGATGCACAAGTCAGAACCCCTCCTTCCCCCCGGCAAGAAACCTTGCTGCTGGCAGTGAGTCAAACCTTCAGTGTAGGAGAAAACGGCATGGCCCATGAGGCCACGCCCAAGCGTGAGGGCCGCCTTGGGCACAAACACACATTGTGACCCTCAGCGTGAGTACCTTTTTCAAGTAACGCCTCTCAGTGACTGGACCAAGAGCCCGCATATGTGGCTTGCCATGCCCATAGGCACCCAGGACTAACTAGATGGTGTGTATTCCAGTTGAGGGAACCCACTGCTGTGCTCTAGAGTCCCTCTCCTGGGGGGTCCCCTGTGGCAGAAAACAGTACTCTTCATTCCCACAGAATGAACACAAACACTTGGGAGCTTGGACAATCCCCCGAGAGGAAGGCTCTTCCTCGGCCTCTGAGACAACCCCTACCCTGACCGGACACTGTAAACGCAACACCCAGAGACAAAATCCTGAGTGACTGCCTCCCACTTGCCCTACTTTGATTTCCAGAGGATCTCCCCTCACGGACTAGAGATCAGGCCTGCCATTACATTGGCCCCTAGCTGAGCCAAGTTTGCTTTTTCAGACATCTGTCCCCACAGCCCTGGCAAACACAGCCTCTAGGCTGGGTCCTCTGGAGCCATACCACAGGACCGTGCCTGCTCTCTCCTGGGAAACTGTGTCCATTCCTTTGGCCACACAACCCCAGAATATGAGAAACCTCAAGGCCTCCGAGGACATCCCACTACTGGGAGCCTCACTGGACTCACAGGGGCATTCGGACACAAGCTGAGCAGCTACATCCATGAATGCATGCACACAGATGTCAACAGAGATAGAAGGTTGAGCCGGACAGGCCTTTAGGCCGTAGTCTCAACTCTTGCTTTGGTTTCCAGGTGTCACTCCTCAGAGGCTTTGGTTCGAAGAACAGGGTATGGGGCTTTCCTGAGGCACGGAACAGAACACCTCTCGTCTCCACATGGGAAGTTTCCTTGTTGGAGCCGTGTCAAACACCTCATGTTGGAGAATCCTGCAGAGTCCCTGAGCCACCTCCACATTCCAAGGTCTCCCAGGCCACCAAGCCACAGTAGGACTCATCTTCAGGAGAGACCATTTCAACTCTCCCCTCTGGGTAGCTCACCCAGGAGCCCGCAGATTGAGCCTGACTTGTCCTGACTAAAGAGTGGGAATATGAGGTGGCGTTCCCAGGCATCCATGCTTAGACACCTGCTCTCGAGTCTTTCCATATGGGGCCTCTTGGAACCATCCAATAGGACTCGACTGTCGTGCAGAAGGTAACCTTCAGTTTTGGAGCAGTTCACAAATCCCATCGTAGGCAAAACTTTCTGGCCTCATGAAGCCCCCACACCCTTCAGGAAGAGGCCATGCTGGACAAGAACTCTAGCCTGAGGCACGTCTCATAGTTGACATGACCTCAGTGCAGGAGATCTCGATTCAGCCTCTGCAGAGTGGGCCTGCCGTGCCCTCGGTCCCAAACCTCACGCTAGCTTGTGTTTTCAGACTTCCTTCCTCACACTCCTGGCAAACAAGCCCTCCGGACTAGGAACTCCGGAACCAAAACCCAGCCCAGTGTCTGCCCAACGGAAGAAAAACGTTTCCCTGTGGGGCTCTCCAGAAAACCCAGATGAGGATCAACCTGCTCGGGCCTCGACGGTACCCGAACTGGATAGGCTGCTCTGGGCACTCATGCTCTGCCTGACACAGCCTGAAGCCAGACGTCCAGACAGACAAGGAGACAGCTGGCCGCACACCCAGCACTTCGGACACGCCATGGTCTTATGCCGTCACCTCATCCTAACCTTGGTTTTCAGATATCTGAACCTAGACATTATATCAATTCTCCACACAGCTGGGTATAGCAAGCACAAAACAGAACTCCTCCTTCCCCATGGCTGTAAAGCTTGCTCTTGGCATGGAGTCACACCTTCAGGGTGGGAGAAACCTTCATGGCCCCTGATGCCACGCCCAAACTTGAGTGCTGCTTGGGCACAAATTCACACTGTGACCCTCAGCATGAGCCCCATGTCAAAGAGAGGCCTGTCAGGGCCTGGACCAAGAGCCCACATATGGGGATTGCCAAGCCCCTATGCACCCAATCCTCACCACGGTTTGAGTTTTCCAGTCGCCCCGCCCGTACCTGGAGCTCTGCTCTGGAATCCCTTTCTTGGAGAGACCCATGAGCCAGACAACACGACTCCACCCTTCCCACAAAATGACCCCAAACTCTTGGGAGCTGGAACAAATCCCCAGAGAGGGATACTCGTCCACAGTACCTGAGGCCACCGCTCCAATCCACGGCTATCCCGGACACAACATCCAGAGACAAAAGCCTGAAGGAACGCCTCCCACTCGCCCTTGTTTCAGAGGCCCAGGAGCTCCCTCTCGGGCTGTACATCCGGCCTGCCATACCCTAGGCGCCACTCATAAGCTGAGTTTGTGTATTCAGACTTCTGTGCCCACAGCCTGGACCCACACAACATCCAGGCTAGGGCCTCTGGACCAAACAGCGAAAGATTGTGCCTGCCCTCTCAAGGAAAATGTGCCCAATCCATTGACCACAACCCTACAGGTTAGGGAAAAGCTCCAATGTCCCTGAGGCCATCAATAGTATAGGCCACCCTGGACTAAGAGGGGCTCTCTGACACCAGCGGAGCAACTATCTCCACTTAGACTCTCAGACAGTGTCCCCAGAGACAGAAGGTTGAAATGGACAGGCCCCCAGGCCCTAATCTGAACCTTAGCTTTGGTTTCCATGTTTCCGTTCTCAGAGGACTGTTTTCATAGACCAGCACATGGGGCTTTTCTGAGGCACCAAACCAAACCTCTCTCATCTCCACATGGGCAGCTTTTACTGGGATGTATCAAGCACTTCAGGTAGGAGAGTTCCGCAGGGCCACTGAACAACCAGCACATTCCAAGGTCTCCATGGACCCAAACGCACATTATGACGCATCCTCAGGAGAGGCCATTTCAACTCAGCCCCCTGGGTTGCGTGTTCCAGAGGCAGCAGATCAAACATATCTTGTCGCTAATAGCCAATGGGAATGCGAGGCATGCTGTACAGGGATCCATCCTTCGAACCCTGCTCTCCAGTCCTTCCATATGGTATGTCCTGGAGCCATGCAACAGGACTCGAATGTCCCGCAGAAGGAAACCTTGTGGTTTGGGGCAACCTCCAAACTCAGCGTGGGAAAACTTCCTTGGCCTCATGAGGCCCCCACTTCATGAAGGTGCCATCATGGACACATACTCCAGCCTCAGCCAACGTCTGATCCTCAGCCTGACTTCAGATGCAGGAGATTTTGATTCAGCCTCTGCAGAGTGGGCCTGCTCTGCCCTTGGCTCCAATCCTCACACTAGCTTGTGTTTTCAGACTTCCGTCCTCACACTCCTGGCCCACAAACCCTCCCTACTGGGAATTCTGGGGCCACAATGAAGCACTGTGCCTGCCTCCCAGGAGAAAAACATTGTCTATGGCGCTGCCCAGAAACCCCAAATGAGGATCAAACTGCTTGGCGCTCGGCAACACCCCAATTGCATAGGCTACCTTAAACAGTGATGCTCTGTCGCAAATAGCCTGAGCCCAGACCTTCCAACAGACACCGACACAGCTGGCTGCACACCCAGCACATTGGACCCGCCACTGCCTTAGGCCACCATCCATTCCCAACCTGGGTTTTCAGTCATCGGAACCTAGACCTTATCTCCAATCCCTGCACAGGAGGGAACCTGATGCACAAGTTAGAACCCCTCCTTCCCCCCGGCAAGAAACCTTGCTGCTGGCAGTGAGTCAAACCTTCAGTGTAGGAGAAAACGGCATGGCCCATGAGGCCACGCCCAAGCGTGAGGGCCGCCTTGGGCACAAACACACATTGTGACCCTCAGCGTGAGTACCTTTTTCAAGTAACGCCTCTCAGTGACTGGACCAAGAGCCCGCATATGTGGCTTGCCATGCCCATAGGCACCCAGGACTAACTAGATGGTGTGTATTCCAGTTGAGGGAACCCACTGCTGTGCTCTAGAGTCCCTCTCCTGGGGGGTCCCCTGTGGCAGAAAACAGTACTCTTCATTCCCACAGAATGAACACAAACACTTGGGAGCTTGGACAATCCCCCGAGAGGAAGGCTCTTCCTCGGCCTCTGAGACAACCCCTACCCTGACCGGACACGGTAAACGCAACACCCAGAGACAAAATCCTGAGTGACTGCCTCCCACTTGCCCTACTTTGATTTCCAGAGGATCTCCCCTCACGGACTAGAGATCAGGCCTGCCATTACATTGGCCCCTAGCTGAGCCAAGTTTGCTTTTTCAGACATCTGTCCCCACAGCCCTGGCAAACACAGCCTCTAGGCTGGGTCCTCTGGAGCCATACCACAGGACCGTGCCTGCTCTCTCCTGGGAAACTGTGTCCATTCCTTTGGCCACACAACCCCAGAATATGAGAAACCTCAAGGCCTCCGAGGACATCCCACTACTGGGAGCCTCACTGGACTCACAGGGGCATTCGGACACAAGCTGAGCAGCTACATCCATGAATGCATGCACACAGATGTCAACAGAGATAGAAGGTTGAGCCGGACAGGCCTTTAGGCCGTAGTCTCAACTCTTGCTTTGGTTTCCAGGTGTCACTCCTCAGAGGCTTTGGTTCGAAGAACAGGGTATGGGGCTTTCCTGAGGCACGGAACAGAACACCTCTCGTCTCCACATGGGAAGTTTCCTTGTTGGAGCCGTGTCAAACACCTCATGTTGGAGAATCCTGCAGAGTCCCTGAGCCACCTCCACATTCCAAGGTCTCCCAGGCCACCAAGCCACAGTAGGACTCATCTTCAGGAGAGACCATTTCAACTCTCCCCTCTGGGTAGCTCACCCAGGAGCCCGCAGATTGAGCCTGACTTGTCCTGACTAAAGAGTGGGAATATGAGGTGGCGTTCCCAGGCATCCATGCTTAGACACCTGCTCTCGAGTCTTTCCATATGGGGCCTCTTGGAACCATCCAATAGGACTCGACTGTCGTGCAGAAGGTAACCTTCAGTTTTGGAGCAGTTCACAAATCCCATCGTAGGCAAAACTTTCTGGCCTCATGAAGCCCCCACACCCTTCAGGAAGAGGCCATGCTGGACAAGAACTCTAGCCTGAGGCACGTCTCATAGTTGACATGACCTCAGTGCAGGAGATCTCGATTCAGCCTCTGCAGAGTGGGCCTGCCGTGCCCTCGGTCCCAAACCTCACGCTAGCTTGTGTTTTCAGACTTCCTTCCTCACACTCCTGGCAAACAAGCCCTCCGGACTAGGAACTCCGGAACCAAAACCCAGCCCAGTGTCTGCCCAACGGAAGAAAAACGTTTCCCTGTGGGGCTCTCCAGAAAACCCAGATGAGGATCAACCTGCTCGGGCCTCGACGGTACCCGAACTGGATAGGCTCTTCTGGGCACTCATGCTCTGCCTGACACAGCCTGAAGCCAGACGTCCAGACAGACAAGGAGACAGCTGGCCGCACACCCAGCACTTCGGACACGCCATGGTCTTATGCCGTCACCTCATCCTAACCTTGGTTTTCAGATATCTGAACCTAGACATTATATCAATTCTCCACACAGCTGGGTATAGCAAGCACAAAACAGAACTCCTCCTTTCCCATGGCTGTCAAGCTTGCTCTTGGCATGGAGTCACACCTTCAGGGTGGGAGAAACCTTCATGGCCCCTGATGCCACGCCCAAACTTGAGTGCTGCTTGGGCACAAATTCACACTGTGACCCTCAGCATGAGCCCCATGTCAAAGAGAGGCCTGTCAGGGCCTGGACCAAGAGCCCACATATGGGGCTTGCCAAGCCCCTATGCACCCAATCCTCACCACGGTTTGAATTTTCCAGTCGCCCCGCCCGTACCTGGAGCTCTGCTCCGGAATCCCTTTCTTGGAGAGACCCATGAGACAGACAACACGACTCCACCCTTCCCACAAAATGACCCCAAACTCTTGGGAGCTGGGACAAATCCCCAGAGAGGGATACTCGTCCACAGTACCTGAGGCCACCGCTCCAATCCACG
Organism: Mustela nivalis; assembly: GCF_964662115.1. Taxonomy (NCBI): domain Eukaryota; kingdom Metazoa; phylum Chordata; class Mammalia; order Carnivora; family Mustelidae; genus Mustela; species Mustela nivalis. The sequence goes on along the minus strand of NW_028136556.1, from coordinate 2,343,948 downwards.
GCTATCCCGGACACAACATCCAGAGACAAAAGCCTGAAGGAACGCCTCCCACTCGCCCTTGTTTCAGAGGCCCTGGAGCTCCCTCTCGGGCTGTACATCCGGCCTGCCATACCCTAGGCGCCACTCATAAGCTGAGTTTGTGTATTCAGACTTCTGTGCCCACAGCCTGGACCCACACAACATCCAGGCTAGGGCCTCTGGACCAAACAGCGAAAGATTGTGCCTGCCCTCTCCAAGGAAAGTGTGCCCAATCCATTGACCACAACCCTACAGGTTACGAAAAACCTCCAAGGTCCCTGAGGCCATCAATAGTATAGGCCACCCTGGACTAAGAGGGGCTCTCTGACACCAGCGGAGCAACTATCTCCACTTAGACTCTCAGACAGTGTCCCCAGAGACAGAAGGTTGAAATGGACAGGCCCCCAGGCCCTAATCTGAACCTTAGCTTTGGTTTCCATGTTTCCGTTCTCAGAGGACTGTTTTCGTAGACCAGCATATGGGGCTTTTCTGAGGCACCAAACCAAACATCTCTCATCTCCACATGGGCAGCTTTCTTACTGGGATGTATCAAACACTTCAGGTAGGAGAGTTCCGCAGGGCCACTGAACAACCAGCACATTCCAAGGTCTCCATGGACCCAAACGCACATTATGACGCATCCTCAGGAGAGGCCATTTCAACTCAGCCCCCTGGGTCGCGTGTTCCAGAGGCAGCAGATCAAACATATCTTGTCGCTAATAGCCAATGGGAATGCGAGGCATGCTGTACAGGGATCCATCCTTCGAACCCTGCTCTCCAGTCCTTCCATATGGTATGTCCTGGAGCCATGCAACAGGACTCGAATGTCCCGCAGAAGGAAACCTTGTGGTTTGGGGCAACCTCCAAACTCAGCGTGGGAAAACTTCCTTGGCCTCATGAGGCCCCCACTTCATGAAGGTGCCATCATGGACACATACTCCAGCCTCAGCCAACGTCTGATCCCCAGCCTGACTTCAGATGCAGGAGATTTTGATTCAGCCTCTGCAGAGTGGGCCTGCTCTGCCCTTGGCTCCAATCCTCACACTAGCTTGTGTTTTCAGACTTCCGTCCTCACACTCCTGGCCCACAAACCCTCCCTACTGGGAATTCTCAGGCCACAATGAAGCACTGTGCCTGCCTCCCAGGAGAAAAACATTGTGTATGGCGCTGCCCAGAAACCCCATATGAGGATCAAACTGCTTGGCCCTCGGCAACACCCCAATTGCATAGGCTACCATAAACAGTGATGCTCTGTCGCAAATAGCCTGAGCCCAGACCTTCCAACAGACACCGACACAGCTGGCTGCACACCCAGCACATTGGACCCGCCACTGCCTTAGGCCACCATCCATTCCCAACCTGGGTTTTCAGTCATCGGAACCTAGACCTTATCTCCAATCCCTGCACAGGGGGAACCTGATGCACAAGTCAGAACCCCTCCTTCCCCCTGGCAAGAAACCTTGCTGTTGGCAGTGAGACAAACCTTCAGTGTAGGAGAAAACGGCATGGCCCATGAGGCCACGCCCAACGTGAGGGCCGACTTGGGCACAAACACACATTGTGACCCTCAGCGTGAGTACCTTTTTCAAGTAACGCCTCTCAGTGACTGGACCAAGAGCCCGCATATGTGGCTTGCCATGCCCATAGGCACCCAGGACTAACTAGATGGTGTGTATTCCAGTTGAGGGAACCCACTGCTGTGCTCTAGAGTCCCTCTCCTGGGGGGTCCCCTGTGGCAGAAAACAGTACTCTTCATTCCCAAAGAATGAACACAAACACTTGGGAGCTTGGACAATCCCCCGAGAGGAAGGCTCTTCCTCGGCCTCTGAGACAACACCTACCCTGACCGGACACTGTAAACGCAACACCCAGAGACAAAATCCTGAGTGACTGCCTCCCACTTGCCCTACTTTGATTTACAGAGGATCTCCCTTCACGGACTAGAGATCAGGCCTGCCATTACATTGGCCCCTAGCTGAGCCAAGTTTGCTTTTTCAGACATCTGTCCCCACAGCCCTGGCAAACACAGCCTCTAGGATGGGTCCTCTGGAGCCATACCACAGGACCGTGCCTGCTCTCTCCTGGGAAACTGTGTCCATTCCTTTGGCCACACAACCCCAGAATATGAGAAACCTCAAGGCCTCCGAGGACATCCCACTACTGGGAGCCTCACTGGACTCACAGGGGCATTCGGACACAAGCTGAGCAGCTACATCCATGAATGCATGCACACAGATGTCAACAGAGATAGAAGGTTGAGCCAGACAGGCCTTTAGGCCGTAGTCTCAACTCTTGCTTTGGTTTCCAGGTGTCACTCCTCAGAGGCTTTGGTTCGAAGAACAGGGTATGGGGCTTTCCTGAGGCACGGAACAGAACTCCTCTCGTCTCCACATGGGAAGTTTCCTTGTTGGAGCCGTGTCAAACACCTCATGTTGGAGAATCCTGCAGAGTCCCTGAGCCACCTCCACATTCCAAGGTCTCCCAGGCCACCAAGCCACAGTAGGACTCATCTTCAGGAGAGTCCATTTCAACTCTCCCCTCTGGGTAGCTCACCCAGGAGCCCGCAGATTGAGCCTGCCTTGTCCTGACTAAAGAGTGGGAATATGAGGTGGCGTTCCCAGGCATCCATGCTTAGACACCTGCTCTCGAGTCTTTCCATATGGGGCCTCTTGGAACCATCCAATAGGACTCGACTGTCGTGCAGAAGGTAACCTTCAGTTTTGGAGCAGTTCACAAATCCCATCGTAGGCAAAACTTTCTGGCCTCATGAAGCCCCCACACCCTTCAGGAAGAGGCCATGCTGGACAAGAACTCTAGCCTGAGGCACGTCTCATAGTTGACATGACCTCAGTGCAGGAGATCTCGATTCAGCCTCTGCAGAGTGGGCCTGCCGTGCCCTCGGTCCCAAACCTCACGCTAGCTTGTGTTTTCAGACTTCCTTCCTCACACACCTGGCAAAGAAGCCCTCCGGACTAGGAACTCCGGAACCAAAACCCAGCCCAGTGTCTGCCCAACGGAAGAAAAACGTTTCCCTGTGGGGCTCTCCAGAAAACCCAGATGAGGATCAACCTGCTCGGGCCTCGACGGTACCCGAACTGGATAGGCTGCTCTGGGCACTCATACTCTGCCTGACACAGCCTGAAGCCAGACGTCCAGACAGACAAGGAGACAGCTGGCTGCACACCCAGCACTTCGGACACGCCATGGTCTTATGCCGTCACCTCATCCTAACCTTGGTTTTCAGATATCTGAACCTAGACATTATATCAATTCTCCACACAGCTGGGTATAGCAAGCACAAAACAGAACTCTTCCTTCCCCATGGCTGTCAAGCTTGCTCTTGGCATGGAGTCACACCTTCAGGGTGGGAGAAACCTTCATGGCCCCTGATGCCACGCCCAAACTTGAGTGCTGCTTGGGCACAAATTCACACTGTGACCCTCAGCATGAGCCCCATGTCAAAGAAAGGCCTGTCAGGGCCTGGACCAAGAGCCCACATATGGGGCTTGCCAAGCCCCTATGCACCCAATCCTCACCACGGTTTGAGTTTTCCAGTCGCCCCGCCCTTACCTGGAGCTCTGCTCTGGAATCCCTTTCTTTGAGAGACCCATGAGCCAGACAACACGACTCCACCCTTCCCACAAAATGACCCCAAACTCTTGGGAGCTGGGACAAATCCCCAGAGAGGGATACTCGTCCACAGTACCTGAGGCCACCGCTCCAATCCACGGCTATCCCGAACACAACATCCAGAGACAAAAGCCTGAAGGAACGCCTCCCACTCGCCCTTGTTTCAGAGGCCCAGGAGCTCCCTCTCGGGCTGTACATCCGGCCTGCCATACCCTAGGCGCCACTCATAAGCTGAGTTTGTGTATTCAGACTTCTGTGCCCACAGCCTGGACCCACACAACATCCAGGCTAGGGCCTCTGGACCAAACAGCGAAAGATTGTGCCTGCCCTCTCAAGGAAAATGTGCCCAATCCATTGACCACAACCCTACAGGTTAGGGAAAAGCTCCAATGTACCTGAGGCCATCAATAGTATAGGCCACCCTGGACTAAGAGGGGCTCTCTGACACCAGCGGAGCAACTATCTCCACTTAGACTCTCAGACAGTGTCCCCAGAGACAGAAGGTTGAAATGGACAGGCCCCCAGGCCCTAATCTGAACCTTAGCTTTGGTTTCCATGTGTCCGTTCTCAGAGGACTGTTTTCGTAGACCAGCACATGGGGCTTTTCTGAGGCACCAACCCAAACATCTCTCATCTCCACATGGGCAGCTTTCTTACTGGGATGTATCAAACACTTCAGGTAGGAGAGTTCCGCAGGGCCACTGAACAACCAGCACATTCCAAGGTCTCCATGGACCCAAACGCACATTATGACGCATCCTCAGGAGAGGCCATTTCAACTCAGCCCCCTGGGTCGCGTGTTCCAGAGGCAGCAGATCAAACATATCTTGTCGCTAATAGCCAATGGGAATGCGAGGCATGCTGTACAGGGATCCATCCTTCGAACCCTGCTCTCCAGTCCTTCCATATGGTATGTCCTGGAGCCATGCAACAGGACTCGAATGTCCCGCAGAAGGAAACCTTGTGGTTTGGGGCAACCTCCAAACTCAGCGTGGGAAAACTTCCTTGGCCTCATGAGGCCCCCACTTCATGAAGGTGCCATCATGGACACATACTCCAGCCTCAGCCAACGTCTGATCCTCAGCCTGACTTCAGATGCAGGAGATTTTGATTCAGCCTCTGCAGAGTGGGCCTGCTCTGCCCTTGGCTCCAATCCTCACACTAGCTTGTGTTTTCAGACTTCCGTCCTCACACTCCTGGCCCACAAACCCTCCCTACTGGGAATTCTGGGGCCACAATGAAGCACTGTGCCTGCCTCCCAGGAGAAAAACATTGTCTATGGCGCTGCCCAGAAACCCCAAATGAGGATCAAACTGCTTGGCCCTCGGCAACACCCCAATTGCATAGGCTACCTTAAACAGTGATGCTCTGTCGCAAATAGCCTGAGCCCAGACCTTCCAACAGACACCGACACAGCTGGCTGCACACCCAGCACATTGGACCCGCCACTGCCTTAGGCCACCATCCATTCCCAACCTGGGTTTTCAGTCATCGGAACCTAGACCTTATCTCCAATCCCTGCACAGGAGGGAACCTGATGCACAAGTCAGAACCCCTCCTTCCCCCCGGCAAGAAACCTTGCTGCTGGCAGTGAGTCAAACCTTCAGTGTAGGAGAAAACGGCATGGCCCATGAGGCCACGCCCAAGCGTGAGGGCCGCCTTGGGCACAAACACACATTGTGACCCTCAGCGTGAGTACCTTTTTCAAGTAACGCCTCTCAGTGACTGGACCAAGAGCCCGCATATGTGGCTTGCCATGCCCATAGGCACCCAGGACTAACTAGATGGTGTGTATTCCAGTTGAGGGAACCCACTGCTGTGCTCTAGAGTCCCTCTCCTGGGGGGTCCCCTGTGGCAGAAAACAGTACTCTTCATTCCCACAGAATGAACACAAACACTTGGGAGCTTGGACAATCCCCCGAGAGGAAGGCTCTTCCTCGGCCTCTGAGACAACCCCTACCCTGACCGGACACTGTAAACGCAACACCCAGAGACAAAATCCTGAGTGACTGCCTCCCACTTGCCCTACTTTGATTTCCAGAGGATCTCCCCTCACGGACTAGAGATCAGGCCTGCCATTATATTGGCCCCTAGCTGAGCCAAGTTTGCTTTTTCAGACATCTGTCCCCACAGCCCTGGCAAACACAGCCTCTAGGCTGGGTCCTCTGGAGCCATACCACAGGACCGTGCCTGCTCTCTCCTGGGAAACTGTGTCCATTCCTTTGGCCACACAACCCCAGAATATGAGAAACCTCAAGGCCTCCGAGGACATCCCACTACTGGGAGCCTCACTGGACTCACAGGGGCATTCGGACACAAGCTGAGCAGCTACATCCATGAATGCATGCACACAGATGTCAACAGAGATAGAAGGTTGAGCCGGACAGGCCTTTAGGCCGTAGTCTCAACTCTTGCTTTGGTTTCCAGGTGTCACTCCTCAGAGGCTTTGGTTCGAAGAACAGGGTATGGGGCTTTCCTGAGGCACGGAACAGAACACCTCTCGTCTCCACATGGGAAGTTTCCTTGTTGGAGCCGTGTCAAACACCTCATGTTGGAGAATCCTGCAGAGTCCCTGAGCCACCTCCACATTCCATGGTCTCCCAGGCCACCAAGCCACAGTAGGACTCATCTTCAGGAGAGACCATTTCAACTCTCCCCTCTGGGTAGCTCACCCAGGAGCCCGCAGATTGAGCCTGACTTGTCCTGACTAAAGAGTGGGAATATGAGGTGGCGTTCCCAGGCATCCATGCTTAGACACCTGCTCTCGAGTCTTTCCATATGGGGCCTCTTGGAACCATCCAATAGGACTCGACTGTCGTGCAGAAGGTAACCTTCAGTTTTGGAGCAGTTCACAAATCCCATCGTAGGCAAAACTTTCTGGCCTCATGAAGCCCCCACACCCTTCAGGAAGAGGCCATGCTGGACAAGAACTCTAGCCTGAGGCACGTCTCATAGTTGACATGACCTCAGTGCAGGAGATCTCGATTCAGCCTCTGCAGAGTGGGCCTGCCGTGCCCTCGGTCCCAAACCTCACGCTAGCTTGTGTTTTCAGACTTCCTTCCTCACACTCCTGGCAAACAAGCCCTCCGGACTAGGAACTCCGGAACCAAAACCCAGCCCAGTGTCTGCCCAACGGAAGAAAAACGTTTCCCTGTGGGGCTCTCCAGAAAACCCAGATGAGGATCAACCTGCTCGGGCCTCGACGGTACCCGAACTGGATAGGCTGCTCTGGGCACTCATGCTCTGCCTGACACAGCCTGAAGCCAGACGTCCAGACAGACAAGGAGACAGCTGGCCGCACACCCAGCACTTCGGACACGCCATGGTCTTATGCCGTCACCTCATCCTAACCTTGGTTTTCAGATATCTGAACCTAGACATTATATCAATTCTCCACACAGCTGGGTATAGCAAGCACAAAACAGAACTCCTCCTTCCCCATGGCTGTCAAGCTTGCTCTTGGCATGGAGTCACACCTTCAGGGTGGGAGAAACCTTCATGGCCCCTGATGCCACGCCCAAACTTGAGTGCTGCTTGGGCACAAATTCACACTGTGACCCTCAGCATGAGCCCCATGTCAAAGAGAGGCCTGTCAGGGCCTGGACCAAGAGCCCACATATGGGGCTTGCCAAGCCCCTATGCACCCAATCCTCACCACGGTTTGAGTTTTCCAGTCGCCCCGCCCGTACCTGGAGCTCTGCTCTGGAATCCCTTTCTTGGAGAGACCCATGAGCCAGACAACACGACTCCACCCTTCCCACAAAATGACCCCAAACTCTTGGGAGCTGGGACAAATCCCCAGAGAGGGATACTCGTCCACAGTACCTGAGGCCACCGCTCCAATCCACGGCTATCCCGGACACAACATCCAGAGACAAAAGCCTGAAGGAACGCCTCCCACTCGCCCTTGTTTCAGAGGCCCAGGAGCTCCCTCTCGGGCTGTACATCCGGCCTGCCATACCCTAGGCGCCACTCATAAGCTGAGTTTGTGTATTCAGACTTCTGTGCCCACAGCCTGGACCCACACAACATCCAGGCTACGGCCTCTGGACCAAACAGCGAAAGATTGTGCCTGCCCTCTCCAAGGAAAGTGTGCCCAATCCATTGACCACAACCCTACAGGTTACGGAAAACCTCCAAGGTCCCTGAGGCCATCAATAGTATAGGCCACCCTGGACTAAGAGGGGCTCTCTGACACCAGCGGAGCAACTATCTCCACTTAGACTCTCAGACAGTGTCCCCAGAGACAGAAGGTTGAAATGGACAGGCCCCCAGGCCCTAATCTGAACCTTAGCTTTGGTTTCCATGTTTCCGTTCTCAGAGGACTGTTTTCGTAGACCAGCATATGGGGCTTTTCTGAGGCACCAAACCAAACATCTCTCATCTCCACATGGGCAGCTTTCTTACTGGGATGTATCAAACACTTCAGGTAGGAGAGTTCCGCAGGGCCACTGAACAACCAGCACATTCCAAGGTCTCCATGGACCCAAACGCACATTATGACGCATCCTCAGGAGAGGCCATTTCAACTCAGCCCCCTGGGTCGCGTGTTCCAGAGGCAGGAGATCAAACATATCTTGTCGCTAATAGCCAATGGGAATGCGAGGCATGCTGTACAGGGATCCATCCTTCGAACCCTGCTCTCCAGTCCTTCCATATGGTATGTCCTGGAGCCATGCAACAGGACTCGAATGTCCCGCAGAAGGAAACCTTGTGGTTTGGGGCAACCTCCAAACTCAGCGTGGGAAAACTTCCTTGGCCTCATGAGGCCCCCACTTCATGAAGGTGCCATCATGGACACATACTCCAGCCTCAGCCAACGTCTGATCCCCAGCCTGACTTCAGATGCAGGAGATTTAGATTCAGCCTCTGCAGAGTGGGCCTGCTCTGCCCTTGGCTCCAATCCTCACACTAGCTTGTGTTTTCAGACTTCCGTCCTCACACTCCTGGCCCACAAACCCTCCCTACTGGGAATTCTCGGGCCACAATGAAGCACTGTGCCTGCCTCCCAGGAGAAAAACATTGTGTATGGCGCTGCCCAGAAACCCCATATGAGGATCAAACTGCTTGGCCCTCGGCAACACCCCAATTGCATAGGCTACCTTAAACAGTGATGCTCTGTCGCAAATAGCCTGAGCCTAGACCTTCCAACAGACACCGACACAGCTGGCTGCACACCCAGCACATTGGACCCGCCACTGCCTTAGGCCACCATCCATTCCCAACCTGGGTTTTCAGTCATCGGAACCTAGACCTTATCTCCAATCCCTGCACAGGGGGAACCTGATGCACAAGTCAGAACCCCTCCTTCCCCCTGGCAAGAAACCTTGCTGTTGGCAGTGAGTCAAACCTTCAGTGTAGGAGAAAACGGCATGGCCCATGAGGCCACGCCCAAGCGTGAGGGCCGCCTTGGGCACAAACACACATTGTGACCCTCAGCGTGAGTACCTTTTTCAAGTAACGCCTCTCAGTGACTGGACCAAGAGCCCGCATATGTGGCTTGCCATGCGCATAGGCACCCAGGACTAACTAGATGGTGTGTATTCCAGTTGAGGGAACCCACTGCTGTGCTCTAGAGTCCCTCTCCTGGGGGGTCCCCTGTGGCAGAAAACAGTACTCTTCATTCCCACAGAATGAACACAAACACTTGGGAGCTTGGACAATCCCCCGAGAGGAAGGCTCTTCCTCGGCCTCTGAGACAACCCCTACCCTGACCGGACACTGTAAACGCAACACCCAGAGACAAAATCCTGAGTGACTGCCTCCCACTTGCCCTACTTTGATTTCCAGAGGATCTCCCCTCACGGACTAGAGATCAGGCCTGCCATTACATTGGCCCCTAGCTGAGCCAAGTTTGCTTTTTCAGACATCTGTCCCCACAGCCCTGGCAAACACAGCCTCTAGGCTGGGTCCTCTGGAGCCATACCACAGGACCGTGCCTGCTCTCTCCTGGGAAACTGTGTCCATTCCTTTGGCCACACAACCCCAGAATATGAGAAACCTCAAGGCCTCCGAGGACATCCCACTACTGGGAGCCTCACTGGACTCACAGGGGCATTCGGACACAAGCTGAGCAGCTACATCCATGAATGCATGCACACAGATGTCAACAGAGATAGAAGGTTGAGCCGGACAGGCCTTTAGGCCGTAGTCTCAACTCTTGCTTTGGTTTCCAGGTGTCACTCCTCAGAGGCTTTGGTTCGAAGAACAGGGTATGGGGCTTTCCTGAGGCACGGAACAGAACTCCTCTCGTCTCCACATGGGAAGTTTCCTTGTTGGAGCCGTGTCAAACACCTCATGTTGGAGAATCCTGCAGAGTCCCTGAGCCACCTCCACATTCCAAGGTCTCCCAGGCCACCAAGCCACAGTAGGACTCATCTTCAGGAGAGTCCATTTCAACTCTCCCCTCTGGGTAGCTCACGCAGGAGCCCGCAGATTGAGCCTGCCTTGTCCTGACTAAAGAGTGGGAATATGAGGTGGCGTTCCCAGGCATTCATGCTTAGACACCAGCTCTCGAGTCTTTCCATATGGGGCCTCTCGGAACCATCCAATAGGACTCGACTGTCGTGCAGAAGGTAACCTTCAGTTTTGGAGCAGTTCACAAATCCAATCGTAGGCAAAACTTTCTGGCCTCATGAAGCCCCCACACCCTTCAGGAAGAGGCCATGCTGGACAAGAACTCTAGCCTGAGGCACGTCTCATAGTTGACATGACCTCAGTGCAGGAGATCTCGATTCAGCCTCTGCAGAGTGGGTCTGCCGAGCCCTCGGTCCCAAACCTCACGCTAGCTTGTGTTTTCAGACTTCCTTCCTCACACACCTGGCAAAGAAGCCCTCCGGACTAGGAACTCCGGAACCAAAACCCAGCCCAGTGTCTGCCCAACGGAAGAAAAACATTTCCCTGTGGGGCTCTCCAGAAAACCCAGATGAGGATCAACCTGCTCGGGCCTCGACGGTACCCGAACTGGATAGGCTGCTCTGGGCACTCATGCTCTGCCTGACACAGCCTGAAGCCAGACGTCCAGACAGACAAGGAGACAGCTGGCCGCACACCCAGCACTTCGGACACGCCATGGTCTTATGCCGTCACCTCATCCTAACCTTGGTTTTCAGATATCTGAACCTAGACATTATATAAATAGTCCACACAGCTGGGTATAGCAAGCACAAAACAGAACTCCTCCTTCCCCATGGCTGTCAAGCTTGCTCTTGGCATGGAGTCACACCTTCAGGGTGGGAGAAACCTTCATGGCTTCTGATGCCACGCCCAAACTTGAGTGCTGCTTGGGCACAAATTCACACTGTGACCCTCAGCATGAGCCCCATGTCAAAGAAAGGCCTGTCAGGGCCTGGACCAAGAGCCCACATATGGGGCTTGCCAAGCCCCTATGCACCCAATCCTCACCACGGTTTGAGTTTTCCAGTCGCCCCGCCCGTACCTGGAGCTCTGCTCTGGAATCCCTTTCTTGGAGAGACCCATGAGCCAGACAACACGACTCCACCCTTCCCACAAAATGACCCCAAACTCTTGGGAGCTGGGACAAATCCCCAGAGAGGGATACTCGTCCACAGTACCTGAGGCCACCGCTCCAATCCACGGCTATCCCGGACACAACATCCAGAGACAAAAGCCTGAAGGAACGCCTCCCACTCGCCCTTGTTTCAGAGGCCCTGGAGCTCCCTCTCGGGCTGTACATCCGGCCTGCCATACCCTAGGCGCCACTCATAAGCTGAGTTTGTGTATTCAGACTTCTGTGCCCACAGCCTGGACCCACACAACATCCAGGCTAGGGCCTCTGGACCAAACAGCGAAAGATTGTGCCTGCCCTCTCCAAGGAAAGTGTGCCCAATCCATTGACCACAACCCTACAGGTTAGGGAAAAGCTCCAAGGTCCCTGAGGCCATCAATAGTATAGGCCACCCTGGATTAAGAGGGGCTCTCTGACACCAGCGGAGCAACTATCTCCACTTAGACTCTCAGACAGTGTCCCCAGAGACAGAAGGTTGAAATGGACAGGCCCCCAGGCCCTAATCTGAACCTTAGCTTTGGTTTCCATGTTTCCGTTCTCAGAGGACTGTTTTCGTAGACCAGCACATGGGGCTTTTCTGAGGCACCAAACCAAACATCTCTCATCTCCACATGGGCAGCTTTCTTACTGGGATGTATCAAACACTTCAGGTAGGAGAGTTCCGCAGGGCCACTGAACAACCAGCACATTCCAAGGTCTCCATGGACCCAAACGCACATTATGACGCATCCTCAGGAGAGGCCATTTCAACTCAGCCCCCTGGGTCGCGTGTTCCAGAGGCAGCAGATCAAACATATCTTGTCGCTAATAGCCAATGGGAATGTGAGGCATGCTGTACAGGGATCTATCCTTCGAACCCTGCTCTCCAGTCCTTCCATATGGTATGTCCTGGAGCCATGCAACAGGACTCGAATGTCCCGCAGAAGGAAACCTTGTGGTTTGGGGCAACCTCCAAACTCAGCGTGGGAAAACTTCCTTGGCCTCATGAGGCCCCCACTTCATGAAGGTGCCATCATGGACACATACTCCAGCCTCAGCCAACGTCTGATCCCCAGCCTGACTTCAGATGCAGGAGATTTTGATTCAGCCTCTGCAGAGTGGGCCTGCTCTGCCCTTGGCTCCAATCCTCACACTAGCTTGTGTTTTCAGACTTCCGTCCTCACACTCCTGGCCCACAAACCCTCCCTACTGGGAATTCTGGGGCCACAATGAAGCACTGTGCCTGCCTCCCAGGAGAAAAACATTGTCTATGGCGCTGCCCAGAAACCCCAAATGAGGATCAAACTGCTTGGCCCTCGACAACACCCCAATTGCATAGGCTACCTTAAACAGTGATGCTCTGTCGCAAATAGCCTGAGCCCAGACCTTCCAACAGACACCGACACAGCTGGCTGCACACCCAGCACATTGGACCCGCCACTGCCTTAGGCCACCATCCATTCCCAACCTGGGTTTTCAGTCATCGGAACCTAGACCTTATCTCCAATCCCTGCACAGGGGGAACCTGATGCACAAGTCAGAACCCCTCCTCCCCCCCGGCAAGAAACCTTGCTGCTGGCAGTGAGTCAAACCTTCAGTGTAGGAGAAAACGGCATGGCCCATGAGGCCACGCCCAAGCGTGAGGGCCGCCTTTGGCACAAACACACATTGTGACCCTCAGCGTGAGTACCTTTTTCAAGTAACGCCTCTCAGTGACTGGACCAAGAGCCCGCATATGTGGCTTGCCATGCCCATAGGCACCCAGGATTAACTAGATGGTGTGTATTCCAGTTGAGGGAACCCACTGCTGTGCTCTAAAGTCCCTCTCCATGGGGGTCCCCTGTTGCAGAAAACAGTACTCTTCATTCCCACAGAATGAACACAAACACTTGGGAGCTTGGACAATCCCCCGAGAGGAAGGCTCTTCCTCGGCCTCTGAGACAACCCCTACCCTGACTGGACACTGTAAACGCAACAACCAGAGACAAAATCCTGAGTGACTGCCTCCCACTTGCCCTACTTTGATTTCCAGAGGATCTCCCCTCACGGACTAGAGATCAGGCCTGCCATTACATTGGCCCCTAGCTGAGCCAAGTTTGCTTTTTCAGACATCTGTCCCCACAGCCCTGGCAAACACAGCCTCTAGGCTGGGTCCTCTCGAGCCATACCACAGGACCGTGCCTGCTCTCTCCTGGGAAACTGTGTCCATTCCTTTGGCCACACACCTCCAGAATATGAGAAACCTCAAGGCCTCCGAGGACATCCCACTACTGGGAGCCTCACTGGACTCACAGGGGCATTCGGACACAAGCTGAGCAGCTACATCCATGAATGCATGCACACAGATGTCAACAGAGATAGAAGGTTGAGCCAGACAGGCCTTTAGGCCGTAGTCTCAACTCTTGCTTTGGTTTCCAGGTGTCACTCCTCAGAGGCTTTGGTTCGAAGAACAGGGTATGGGGCTTTCCTGAGGCACGGAACAGAACTCCTCTCGTCTCCACATGGGAAGTTTCCTTGTTGGAGCCGTGTCAAACACCTCATGTTGGAGAATCCTGCAGAGTCCCTGAGCCACCTCCACATTCCAAGGTCTCCCAGGCCACCAAGCCACAGTAGGACTCATCTTCAGGAGAGTCAATTTCAACTCTCCCCTCTGGGTAGCTCACGCAGGAGCCCGCAGATTGAGCCTGCCTTGTCCTGACTAAAGAGTGGGAATATGAGGTGGCGTTCCCAGGCATCCATGCTTAGACACCTGCTCTCGAGTCTTTCCATATGGGGCCTCTTGGAACCATCCAATAGGACTGGACTGTCCTGCAGAAGGTAACCTTCAGTTTTGGAGCAGTTCACAAATCCCATCGTAGGCAAAACTTTCTGGCCTCATGAAGCCCCCACACCCTTCAGGAAGAGGCCATGCTGGACAAGAACTCTAGCCTGAGGCACGTCTCATAGTTGACATGACCTCAGTGCAGGAGATCTCGATTCAGCCTCTGCAGAGTGGGCCTGCCGTGCCCTCGGTCCCAAACCTCACGCTAGCTTGTGTTTTCAGACTTCCTTCCTCACACTCCTGGCAAACAAGCCCTCCGGACTAGGAACTCCGGAACCAAAACCCAGCCCAGTGTCTGCCCAACGGAAGAAAAACGTTTCCCTGTGGGGCTCTCCAGAAAACCCAGATGAGGATCAACCTGCTCGGGCCTCGACGGTACCCGAACTGGATAGGCTGCTCTGGGCACTCATGCTCTGCCTGACACAGCCTGAAGCCAGACGTCCAGACAGACAAGGAGACAGCTGGCCGCACACCCAGCACTTCGGACACGCCATGGTCTTATGCCGTCACCTCATCCTAACCTTGGTTTTCAGATATCTGAACCTAGACATTATATCAATTCTCCACACAGCTGGGTATAGCAAGCACAAAACAGAACTCCTCCTTCCCCATGGCTGTCAAGCTTGCTCTTGGCATGGAGTCACACCTTCAGGGTGGGAGAAACCTTCATGGCCCCTGATGCCACGCCCAAACTTGAGTGCTGCTTGGGCACAAATTCACACTGTGACCCTCAGCATGAGCCCCATGTCAAAGAAAGGCCTGTCAGGGCCTGGACCAAGAGCCCACATATGGGGCTTGCCAAGCCCCTATGCACCCAATCCTCACCACGGTTTGAATTTTCCAGTCGCCCCGCCCGTACCTGGAGCTCTGCTCTGGAATCCCTTTCTTGGAGAGACCCATGAGCCAGACAACACGACTCCACCCTTCCCACAAAATGACCCCAAACTCTTGGGAGCTGGGACAAATCCCCAGAGAGGGATACTCGTCCACAGTACCTGAGGCCACCGCTCCAATCCACGGCTATCCCGGACACAACATCCAGAGACAAAAGCCTGAAGGAACGCCTCCCACTCGCCCTTGTTTCAGAGGCCCTGGAGCTCCCTCTCGGGCTGTACATCCGGCCTGCCATACCCTAGGCGCCACTCATAAGCTGAGTTTGTGTATTCAGACTTCTGTGCCCACAGCCTGGACCCACACAACATCCAGGCTAGGGCCTCTGGACCAAACAGCGAAAGATTGTGCCAGCCCTCTCCAAGGAAAGTGTGCCCAATCCATTGACCACAACCCTACAGGTTAGGGAAAAGCTCCAAGGTCCCTGAGGCCATCAATAGTATAGGCCACCCTGGATTAAGAGGGGCTCTCTGACACCAGCGGAGCAACTATCTCCACTTAGACTCTCAGACAGTGTCCCCAGAGACAGAAGGTTGAAATGGACAGGCCCCCAGGCCCTAATCTGAACCTTAGCTTTGGTTTCCATGTTTCCGTTCTCAGAGGACTGTTTTCGTAGACCAGCACATGGGGCTTTTCTGAGGCACCAAACCAAACATCTCTCATCTCCACATGGGCAGCTTTCTTACTGGGATGTATCAAACACTTCAGGTAGGAGAGTTCCGCAGGGCCACTGAACAACCAGCACATTCCAAGGTCTCCATTGACCCAAACGCACATTATGACGCATCCTCAGGAGAGGCCATTTCAACTCAGCCCCCTGGGTCGCGTGTTCCAGAGGCAGCAGATCAAACATATCTTGTCGCTAATAGCCAATGGGAATGCGAGGCATGCTGTACAGGGATCCATCCTTCGAACCCTGCTCTCCAGTCCTTCCATATGGTATGTCCTGGAGCCATGCAACAGGACTCGAATGTCCCGCAGAAGGAAACCTTGTGGTTTGGGGCAACCTCCAAACTCAGCGTGGGAAAACTTCCTTGGCCTCATGAGGCCCCCACTTCATGAAGGTGCCATCATGGACACATACTCCAGCCTCAGCCAACGTCTGATCCTCAGCCTGACTTCAGATGCAGGAGATTTTGATTCAGCCTCTGCAGAGTGGGCCTGCTCTGCCCTTGGCTCCAATCCTCACACTAGCTTGTGTTTTCAGACTTCCGTCCTCACACTCCTGGCCCACAAACCCTCCCTACTGGGAATTCTGGGGCCACAATGAAGCACTGTGCCTGCCTCCCAGGAGAAAAACATTGTCTATGGCGCTGCCCAGAAACCCCAAATGAGGATCAAACTGCTTGGCCCTCGGCAACACCCCAATTGCATAGGCTACCTTAAACAGTGATGCTCTGTCGCAAATAGCCTGAGCCCAGACCATCCAACAGACACCGACACAGCTGGCTGCACACCCAGCACATTGGACCCGCCACTGCCTTAGGCCACCATCCATTCCCAACCTGGGTTTTCAGTCATCGGAACCTAGACCTTATCTCCAATCCCTGCACAGGGGGAACCTGATGCACAAGTCAGAACCCCTCCTTCCCCCTGGCAAGAAACCTTGCTGCTGGCAGTGAGTCAAACCTTCAGTGTAGGAGAAAACGGCATGGCCCATGAGGCCACGCCCAAGCGTGAGGGCCGCCTTTGGCACAAACACACATTGTGACCCTCAGCGTGAGTACCTTTTTCAAGTAACGCCTCTCAGTGACTAAACCAAGAGCCCGCATATGTGGCTTGCCATGCCCATAGGAACCCAGGACTAACTAGATGGTGTGTATTCCTGTTGAGGGAACCCACTGCTGTGCTCTAGAGTCCCTCTCCTGGGGGGTCCCCTGTAGCAGAATACAGTACTCTTCATTCCCACAGAATGAACACAAACACTTGGGAGCTTGGACAATCCGCCGAGAGGAAGGCTCTTCCTCGGCCTCTGAGACAACCCCTACCCTGACTGGACACTGTAAACGCAACACCCAGAGACAAAATCCTGAGTGACTGCCTCCCACTTGCCCTACTTTGATTTCCAGAGGATCTCCCCTCACGGACTAGAGATCAGGCCTGCCATTACATTGGCCCCTAGCTGAGCCAAGTTTGCTTTTTCAGACATCTGTCCCCACAGCCCTGGCAAACACAGCCTCTAGGCTGGGTCCTCTGGAGCCATACCACAGGACCGTGCCTGCTCTCTCCTGGGAAACTGTGTCCATTCCTTTGGCCACACACCTCCAGAATATGAGAAACCTCAAGGCCTCCGAGGACATCCCACTACTGGGAGCCTCACTGGACTCACAGGGGCATTCGGACACAAGCTGAGCAGCTACATCCATGAATGCATGCACACAGATGTCAACAGAGATAGAAGGTTGAGCCAGACAGGCCTTTAGGCCGTAGTCTCAACTCTTGCTTTGGTTTCCAGGTGTCACTCCTCAGAGGCTTTGGTTCGAAGAACAGGGTATGGGGCTTTCCTGAGGCACGGAACAGAACTCCTCTCGTCTCCACATGGGAAGTTTCCTTGTTGGAGCCGTGTCAAACACCTCATGTTGGAGAATCCTGCAGAGTCCCTGAGCCACCTCCACATTCCAAGGTCTCCCAGGCCACCAAGCCACAGTAGGACTCATCTTCAGGAGAGACCATTTCAACTCTCCCCTCTGGGTAGCTCACGCAGGAGCCCTGCAGATTGAGCTTGCCTTGTCCTGACTAAAGAGTGGGAATATGAGGTGGCGTTCCCAGGCATCCATGCTTAGACACCTGCTCTCGAGTCTTTCCATATGGGGCCTCTTGGAACCATCCAATAGGACTGGACTGTCCTGCAGAAGGTAACCTTCAGTTTTGGAGCAGTTCACAAATCCCATCGTAGGCAAAACTTTCTGGCCTCATGAAGCCCCCACACCCTTCAGGAAGAGGCCATGCTGGACAAGAACTCTAGCCTGAGGCACGTCTCATAGTTGACATGACCTCAGTGCAGGAGATCTCGATTCAGCCTCTGCAGAGTGGGCCTGCCGTGCCCTCGGTCCCAAACCTCACGCTAGCTTGTGTTTTCAGACTTCCTTCCTCACACTCCTGGCAAACAAGCCCTCCGGACTAGGAACTCCGGAACCAAAACCCAGCCCAGTGTCTGCCCAACGGAAGAAAAACGTTTCCCTGTGGGGCTCTCCAGAAAACCCAGATGAGGATCAACCTGCTCGGGCCTCAACGGTACCCGAACTGGATAGGCTGCTCTGGGCACTCATGCTCTGCCTGACACAGCCTGAAGCCAGACGTCCATACAGACAAGGAGACAGCTGGCCGCACACCCAGCACTTCGGACACGCCATGGTCTTATGCCGTCACCTCATCCTAACCTTGGTTTTCAGATATCTGAACCTAGACATTATATCAATTCTCCACACAGCTGGGTATAGCAAGCACAAAACAGAACTCCTCCTTCCCCATGGCTGTCAAGCTTGCTCTTGGCATGGAGTCACACCTTCAGGGTGGGAGAAACCTTCATGGCCCCTGATGCCACGCCCAAACTTGAGTGCTGCTTGGGCACAAATTCACACTGTGACCCTCAGCATGAGCCCCATGTCAAAGAAAGGCCTGTCAGGGCCTGGACCAAGAGCCCACATATGGGGCTTGCCAAGCCCCTATGCACCCAATCCTCACCACGGTTTGAGTTTTCCAGTCGCCCCGCCCGTACCTGGAGCTCTGCTCTGGAATCCCTTTCTTGGAGAGACCCATGAGCCAGACAACACGACTCCACCCTTCCCACAAAATGACCCCAAACTCTTGGGAGCTGGGACAAATCCCCAGAGAGGGATACTCGTCCACAGTACCTGAGGCCACCGCTCCAATCCACGGCTATCCCGGACACAACATCCAGAGACAAAAGCCTGAAGGAACGCCTCCCACTCGCCCTCGTTCAGAGGCCCAGGAGCTCCCTCTCGGGCTGTACATCCGGCCTGCCATACCCTAGGCGCCACTCATAAGCTGAGTTTGTGTATTCAGACTTCTGTGCCCACAGCCTGGACCCACACAACATCCAGGCTAGGGCCTCTGGACCAAACAGCGAAAGATTGTGCCTGCCCTCTCAAGGAAAATGTGCCCAATCCATTGACCACAACCCTACAGGTTAGGGAAAAGCTCCAATGTCCCTGAGGCCATCAATAGTATAGGCCACCCTGGACTAAGAGGGGCTCTCTGACACCAGCGGAGCAACTATCTCCACTTAGACTCTCAGACAGTGTCCCCAGAGACAGAAGGTTGAAATGGACAGGCCCCCAGGCCCTAATCTGAACCTTAGCTTTGGTTTCCATGTTTCCGTTCTCAGAGGACTGTTTTCGTAGACCAGCACATGGGGCTTTTCTGAGGCACCAAACCAAACATCTCTCATCTCCACATGGGCAGCTTTCTTACTGGGATGTATCAAACACTTCAGGTAGGAGAGTTCCGCAGGGCCACTGAACAACCAGCACATTCCAAGGTCTCCATGGACCCAAACGCACATTATGACGCATCCTCAGGAGAGGCCATTTCAACTCAGCCCCCTGGGTCGCGTGTTCCAGAGGCAGCAGATCAAACATATCTTGTCGCTAATAGCCAATGGGAATGCGAGGCATGCTGTACAGGGATCCATCCTTCGAACCCTGCTCTCCAGTCCTTCCATATGGTATGTCCTGGAGCCATGCAACAGGACTCGAATGTCCCGCAGAAGGAAACCTTGTGGTTTGGGGCAACCTCCAAACTCAGCGTGGGAAAACTTCCTTGGCCTCATGAGGCCCCCACTTCATGAAGGTGCCATCATGGACACATACTCCAGCCTCAGCCAACGTCTGATCCTCAGCCTGACTTCAGATGCAGGAGATTTTGATTCAGCCTCTGCAGAGTGGGCCTGCTCTGCCCTTGGCTCCAATCCTCACACTAGCTTGTGTTTTCAGACTTCCGTCCTCACACTCCTGGCCCACAAACCCTCCCTACTGGGAATTCTGGGGCCACAATGAAGCACTGTGCCTGCCTCCCAGGAGAAAAACATTGTCTATGGCGCTGCCCAGAAACCCCAAATGAGGATCAAACTGCTTGGCCCTCGGCAACACCCCAATTGCATAGGCTACCTTAAACAGTGATGCTCTGTCGCAAATAGCCTGAGCCCAGACCATCCAACAGACACCGACACAGCTGGCTGCACACCCAGCACATTGGACCCGCCACTGCCTTAGGCCACCATCCATTCCCAACCTGGGTTTTCAGTCATCGGAACCTAGACCTTATCTCCAATCCCTGCACAGGGGGAACCTGATGCACAAGTCAGAACCCCTCCTTCCCCCTGGCAAGAAACCTTGCTGCTGGCAGTGAGTCAAACCTTCAGTGTAGGAGAAAACGGCATGGCCCATGAGGCCACGCCCAAGCGTGAGGGCCGCCTTTGGCACAAACACACATTGTGACCCTCAGCGTGAGTACCTTTTTCAAGTAACGCCTCTCAGTGACTAAACCAAGAGCCCGCATATGTGGCTTGCCATGCCCATAGGAACCCAGGACTAACTAGATGGTGTGTATTCCTGTTGAGGGAACCCACTGCTGTGCTCTAGAGTCCCTCTCCTGGGGGGTCCCCTGTAGCAGAATACAGTACTCTTCATTCCCACAGAATGAACACAAACACTTGGGAGCTTGGACAATCCGCCGAGAGGAAGGCTCTTCCTCGGCCTCTGAGACAACCCCTACCCTGACTGGACACTGTAAACGCAACACCCAGAGACAAAATCCTGAGTGACTGCCTCCCACTTGCCCTACTTTGATTTCCAGAGGATCTCCCCTCACGGACTAGAGATCAGGCCTGCCATTACATTGGCCCCTAGCTGAGCCAAGTTTGCTTTTTCAGACATCTGTCCCCACAGCCCTGGCAAACACAGCCTCTAGGCTGGGTCCTCTGGAGCCATACCACAGGACCGTGCCTGCTCTCTCCTGGGAAACTGTGTCCATTCCTTTGGCCACACACCTCCAGAATATGAGAAACCTCAAGGCCTCCGAGGACATCCCACTACTGGGAGCCTCACTGGACTCACAGGGGCATTCGGACACAAGCTGAGCAGCTACATCCATGAATGCATGCACACAGATGTCAACAGAGATAGAAGGTTGAGCCAGACAGGCCTTTAGGCCGTAGTCTCAACTCTTGCTTTGGTTTCCAGGTGTCACTCCTCAGAGGCTTTGGTTCGAAGAACAGGGTATGGGGCTTTCCTGAGGCACGGAACAGAACTCCTCTCGTCTCCACATGGGAAGTTTCCTTGTTGGAGCCGTGTCAAACACCTCATGTTGGAGAATCCTGCAGAGTCCCTGAGCCACCTCCACATTCCAAGGTCTCCCAGGCCACCAAGCCACAGTAGGACTCATCTTCAGGAGAGACCATTTCAACTCTCCCCTCTGGGTAGCTCACGCAGGAGCCCTGCAGATTGAGCTTGCCTTGTCCTGACTAAAGAGTGGGAATATGAGGTGGCGTTCCCAGGCATCCATGCTTAGACACCTGCTCTCGAGTCTTTCCATATGGGGCCTCTTGGAACCATCCAATAGGACTGGACTGTCCTGCAGAAGGTAACCTTCAGTTTTGGAGCAGTTCACAAATCCCATCGTAGGCAAAACTTTCTGGCCTCATGAAGCCCCCACACCCTTCAGGAAGAGGCCATGCTGGACAAGAACTCTAGCCTGAGGCACGTCTCATAGTTGACATGACCTCAGTGCAGGAGATCTCGATTCAGCCTCTGCAGAGTGGGCCTGCCGTGCCCTCGGTCCCAAACCTCACGCTAGCTTGTGTTTTCAGACTTCCTTCCTCACACTCCTGGCAAACAAGCCCTCCGGACTAGGAACTCCGGAACCAAAACCCAGCCCAGTGTCTGCCCAACGGAAGAAAAACGTTTCCCTGTGGGGCTCTCCAGAAAACCCAGATGAGGATCAACCTGCTCGGGCCTCAACGGTACCCGAACTGGATAGGCTGCTCTGGGCACTCATGCTCTGCCTGACACAGCCTGAAGCCAGACGTCCATACAGACAAGGAGACAGCTGGCCGCACACCCAGCACTTCGGACACGCCATGGTCTTATGCCGTCACCTCATCCTAACCTTGGTTTTCAGATATCTGAACCTAGACATTATATCAATTCTCCACACAGCTGGGTATAGCAAGCACAAAACAGAACTCCTCCTTCCCCATGGCTGTCAAGCTTGCTCTTGGCATGGAGTCACACCTTCAGGGTGGGAGAAACCTTCATGGCCCCTGATGCCACGCCCAAACTTGAGTGCTGCTTGGGCACAAATTCACACTGTGACCCTCAGCATGAGCCCCATGTCAAAGAAAGGCCTGTCAGGGCCTGGACCAAGAGCCCACATATGGGGCTTGCCAAGCCCCTATGCACCCAATCCTCACCACGGTTTGAGTTTTCCAGTCGCCCCGCCCGTACCTGGAGCTCTGCTCTGGAATCCCTTTCTTGGAGAGACCCATGAGCCAGACAACACGACTCCACCCTTCCCACAAAATGACCCCAAACTCTTGGGAGCTGGGACAAATCCCCAGAGAGGGATACTCGTCCACAGTACCTGAGGCCACCGCTCCAATCCACGGCTATCCCGGACACAACATCCAGAGACAAAAGCCTGAAGGAACGCCTCCCACTCGCCCTCGTTCAGAGGCCCAGGAGCTCCCTCTCGGGCTGTACATCCGGCCTGCCATACCCTAGGCGCCACTCATAAGCTGAGTTTGTGTATTCAGACTTCTGTGCCCACAGCCTGGACCCACACAACATCCAGGCTAGGGCCTCTGGACCAAACAGCGAAAGATTGTGCCTGCCCTCTCAAGGAAAATGTGCCCAATCCATTGACCACAACCCTACAGGTTAGGGAAAAGCTCCAATGTCCCTGAGGCCATCAATAGTATAGGCCACCCTGGACTAAGAGGGGCTCTCTGACACCAGCGGAGCAACTATCTCCACTTAGACTCTCAGACAGTGTCCCCAGAGACAGAAGGTTGAAATGGACAGGCCCCCAGGCCCTAATCTGAACCTTAGCTTTGGTTTCCATGTTTCCGTTCTCAGAGGACTGTTTTCGTAGACCAGCACATGGGGCTTTTCTGAGGCACCAAACCAAACATCTCTCATCTCCACATGGGCAGCTTTCTTACTGGGATGTATCAAACACTTCAGGTAGGAGAGTTCCGCAGGGCCACTGAACAACCAGCACATTCCAAGGTCTCCATGGACCCAAACGCACATTATGACGCATCCTCAGGAGAGGCCATTTCAACTCAGCCCCCTGGGTCGCGTGTTCCAGAGGCAGCAGATCAAACATATCTTGTCGCTAATAGCCAATGGGAATGCGAGGCATGCTGTACAGGGATCCATCCTTCGAACCCTGCTCTCCAGTCCTTCCATATGGTATGTCCTGGAGCCATGCAACAGGACTCGAATGTCCCGCAGAAGGAAACCTTGTGGTTTGGGGCAACCTCCAAACTCAGCGTGGGAAAACTTCCTTGGCCTCATGAGGCCCCCACTTCATGAAGGTGCCATCATGGACACATACTCCAGCCTCAGCCAACGTCTGATCCTCAGCCTGACTTCAGATGCAGGAGATTTTGATTCAGCCTCTGCAGAGTGGGCCTGCTCTGCCCTTGGCTCCAATCCTCACACTAGCTTGTGTTTTCAGACTTCCGTCCTCACACTCCTGGCCCACAAACCCTCCCTACTGGGAATTCTGGGGCCACAATGAAGCACTGTGCCTGCCTCCCAGGAGAAAAACATTGTCTATGGCGCTGCCCAGAAACCCCAAATGAGGATCAAACTGCTTGGCCCTCGGCAACACCCCAATTGCATAGGCTACCTTAAACAGTGATGCTCTGTCGCAAATAGCCTGAGCCCAGACCATCCAACAGACACCGACACAGCTGGCTGCACACCCAGCACATTGGACCCGCCACTGCCTTAGGCCACCATCCATTCCCAACCTGGGTTTTCAGTCATCGGAACCTAGACCTTATCTCCAATCCCTGCACAGGGGGAACCTGATGCACAAGTCAGAACCCCTCCTTCCCCCTGGCAAGAAACCTTGCTGCTGGCAGTGAGTCAAACCTTCAGTGTAGGAGAAAACGGCATGGCCCATGAGGCCACGCCCAAGCGTGAGGGCCGCCTTTGGCACAAACACACATTGTGACCCTCAGCGTGAGTACCTTTTTCAAGTAACGCCTCTCAGTGACTAAACCAAGAGCCCGCATATGTGGCTTGCCATGCCCATAGGAACCCAGGACTAACTAGATGGTGTGTATTCCTGTTGAGGGAACCCACTGCTGTGCTCTAGAGTCCCTCTCCTGGGGGGTCCCCTGTAGCAGAATACAGTACTCTTCATTCCCACAGAATGAACACAAACACTTGGGAGCTTGGACAATCCGCCGAGAGGAAGGCTCTTCCTCGGCCTCTGAGACAACCCCTACCCTGACTGGACACTGTAAACGCAACACCCAGAGACAAAATCCTGAGTGACTGCCTCCCACTTGCCCTACTTTGATTTCCAGAGGATCTCCCCTCACGGACTAGAGATCAGGCCTGCCATTACATTGGCCCCTAGCTGAGCCAAGTTTGCTTTTTCAGACATCTGTCCCCACAGCCCTGGCAAACACAGCCTCTAGGCTGGGTCCTCTGGAGCCATACCACAGGACCGTGCCTGCTCTCTCCTGGGAAACTGTGTCCATTCCTTTGGCCACACACCTCCAGAATATGAGAAACCTCAAGGCCTCCGAGGACATCCCACTACTGGGAGCCTCACTGGACTCACAGGGGCATTCGGACACAAGCTGAGCAGCTACATCCATGAATGCATGCACACAGATGTCAACAGAGAAAGAAGGTTGAGCCAGACAGGCCTTTAGGCCGTAGTCTCAACTCTTGCTTTGGTTTCCAGGTGTCACTCCTCAGAGGCTTTGGTTCGAAGAACAGGGTATGGGGCTTTCCTGAGGCACGGAACAGAACTCCTCTCGTCTCCACATGGGAAGTTTCCTTGTTGGAGCCGTGTCAAACACCTCATGTTGGAGAATCCTGCAGAGTCCCTGAGCCACCTCCACATTCCAAGGTCTCCCAGGCCACCAAGCCACAGTAGGACTCATCTTCAGGAGAGACCATTTCAACTCTCCCCTCTGGGTAGCTCACGCAGGAGCCCTGCAGATTGAGCTTGCCTTGTCCTGACTAAAGAGTGGGAATATGAGGTGGCGTTCCCAGGCATCCATGCTTAGACACCTGCTCTCGAGTCTTTCCATATGGGGCCTCTTGGAACCATCCAATAGGACTGGACTGTCCTGCAGAAGGTAACCTTCAGTTTTGGAGCAGTTCACAAATCCCATCGTAGGCAAAACTTTCTGGCCTCATGAAGCCCCCACACCCTTCAGGAAGAGGCCATGCTGGACAAGAACTCTAGCCTGAGGCACGTCTCATAGTTGACATGACCTCAGTGCAGGAGATCTCGATTCAGCCTCTGCAGAGTGGGCCTGCCGTGCCCTCGGTCCCAAACCTCACGCTAGCTTGTGTTTTCAGACTTCCTTCCTCACACTCCTGGCAAACAAGCCCTCCGGACTAGGAACTCCGGAACCAAAACCCAGCCCAGTGTCTGCCCAACGGAAGAAAAACGTTTCCCTGTGGGGCTCTCCAGAAAACCCAGATGAGGATCAACCTGCTCGGGCCTCAACGGTACCCGAACTGGATAGGCTGCTCTGGGCACTCATGCTCTGCCTGACACAGCCTGAAGCCAGACGTCCATACAGACAAGGAGACAGCTGGCCGCACACCCAGCACTTCGGACACGCCATGGTCTTATGCCGTCACCTCATCCTAACCTTGGTTTTCAGATATCTGAACCTAGACATTATATCAATTCTCCACACAGCTGGGTATAGCAAGCACAAAACAGAACTCCTCCTTCCCCATGGCTGTCAAGCTTGCTCTTGGCATGGAGTCACACCTTCAGGGTGGGAGAAACCTTCATGGCCCCTGATGCCACGCCCAAACTTGAGTGCTGCTTGGGCACAAATTCACACTGTGACCCTCAGCATGAGCCCCATGTCAAAGAAAGGCCTGTCAGGGCCTGGACCAAGAGCCCACATATGGGGCTTGCCAAGCCCCTATGCACCCAATCCTCACCACGGTTTGAGTTTTCCAGTCGCCCCGCCCGTACCTGGAGCTCTGCTCTGGAATCCCTTTCTTGGAGAGACCCATGAGCCAGACAACACGACTCCACCCTTCCCACAAAATGACCCCAAACTCTTGGGAGCTGGGACAAATCCCCAGAGAGGGATACTCGTCCACAGTACCTGAGGCCACCGCTCCAATCCACGGCTATCCCGGACACAACATCCAGAGACAAAAGCCTGAAGGAACGCCTCCCACTCGCCCTCGTTCAGAGGCCCAGGAGCTCCCTCTCGGGCTGTACATCCGGCCTGCCATACCCTAGGCGCCACTCATAAGCTGAGTTTGTGTATTCAGACTTCTGTGCCCACAGCCTGGACCCACACAACATCCAGGCTAGGGCCTCTGGACCAAACAGCGAAAGATTGTGCCTGCCCTCTCAAGGAAAATGTGCCCAATCCATTGACCACAACCCTACAGGTAAGGGAAAAGCTCCAATGTCCCTGAGGCCATCAATAGTATAGGCCACCCTGGACTAAGAGGGGCTCTCTGACACCAGCGGAGCAACTATCTCCACTTAGACTCTCAGACAGTGTCCCCAGAGACAGAAGGTTGAAATGGACAGGCCCCCAGGCCCTAATCTGAACCTTAGCTTTGGTTTCCATGTTTCCGTTCTCAGAGGACTGTTTTCGTAGACCAGCACATGGGGCTTTTCTGAGGCACCAAACCAAACATCTCTCATCTCCACATGGGCAGCTTTCTTACTGGGATGTATCAAACACTTCAGGTAGGAGAGTTCCGCAGGGCCACTGAACAACCAGCACATTCCAAGGTCTCCATGGACCCAAACGCACATTATGACGCATCCTCAGGAGAGGCCATTTCAACTCAGCCCCCTGGGTCGCGTGTTCCAGAGGCAGCAGATCAAACATATCTTGTCGCTAATAGCCAATGGGAATGCGAGGCATGCTGTACAGGGATCCATCCTTCGAACCCTGCTCTCCAGTCCTTCCATATGGTATGTCCTGGAGCCATGCAACAGGACTCGAATGTCCCGCAGAAGGAAACCTTGTGGTTTGGGGCAACCTCCAAACTCAGCGTGGGAAAACTTCCTTGGCCTCATGAGGCCCCCACTTCATGAAGGTGCCATCATGGACACATACTCCAGCCTCAGCCAACGTCTGATCCTCAGCCTGACTTCAGATGCAGGAGATTTTGATTCAGCCTCTGCAGAGTGGGCCTGCTCTGCCCTTGGCTCCAATCCTCACACTAGCTTGTGTTTTCAGACTTCCGTCCTCACACTCCTGGCCCACAAACCCTCCCTACTGGGAATTCTGGGGCCACAATGAAGCACTGTGCCTGCCTCCCAGGAGAAAAACATTGTCTATGGCGCTGCCCAGAAACCCCAAATGAGGATCAAACTGCTTGGCCCTCGGCAACACCCCAATTGCATAGGCTACCTTAAACAGTGATGCTCTGTCGCATATAGCCTGAGCCCAGACCTTCCAACAGACACCGACACAGCTGGCTGCACACCCAGCACATTGGACCCGCCACTGCCTTAGGCCACCATCCATTCCCAACCTGGGTTTTCAGTCATCGGAACCTAGACCTTATCTCCAATCCCTGCACAGGGGGAACCTGATGCACAAGTCAGAACCCCTCCTTCCCCATGGCAAGAAACCTTGCTGCTGGCAGTGAGTCAAACCTTCAGTGTAGGAGAAAACGGCATGGCCCATGAGGCCACGCCCAAGCGTGAGGGCCGCCTTTGGCACAAACACACATTGTGACCCTCAGCGTGAGTACCTTTTTCAAGTAACGCCTCTCAGTGACTGGACCAAGAGCCCGCATATGAGGCTTGTCATGCCCATAGGCACCCAGGACTAACTAGATGGTGTGTATTCCAGTTGAGGGAACCCACTGCTGTGCTCTAGAGTCCCTCTCCTGGGGGGTCCCCTGTGGCAGAAAACAGTACTCTTCATTCCCACAGAATGAACACAAACACTTGGGAGCTTGGACAATCCCCCGAGAGGAAGGCTCTTCCTCGGCCTCTGAGACAACCCCTATCCTGACCGGACACTGTAAACGCAACACCCAGAGACAAAATCCTGAGTGACTGCCTCCCACTTGCCCTACTTTGATTTCCAGAGGATCTCCCCTCACGGACTAGAGATCAGGCCTGCCATTACATTGGCCCCTAGCTGAGCCAAGTTTGCTTTTTCAGACATCTGTCCCCACAGCCCTGGCAAACACAGCCTCTAGGCTAGGTCCTCTCGAGCCATACCACAGGACCGTGCCTGCTCTCTCCTGGGAAACTGTGTCCATTCCTTTGGCCACACACCTCCAGAATATGAGAAACCTCAAGGCCTCCGAGGACATCCCACTACTGGGAGCCTCACTGGACTCACAGGGGCATTCGGACACAAGCTGAGCAGCTACATCCATGAATGCATGCACACAGATGTCAACAGAGATAGAAGGTTGAGCCGGACAGGCCTTTAGGCCATAGTCTCAACTCTTGCTTTGGTTTCCAGGTGTCACTCCTCAGAGGCTTTGGTTCGAAGAACAGGGTATGGGGCTTTCCTGAGGCACGGAACAGAACTCCTCTCGTCTCCACATGGGAAGTTTCCTTGTTGGAGCCGTGTCAAACACCTCATGTTGGAGAATCCTGCAGAGTCCCTGAGCCACCTCCACATTCCAAGGTCTCCCAGGCCACCAAGCCACAGGAGGACTCATCTTCAGGAGAGTCCATTTCAACTCTCCCCTCTGGGTAGCTCACGCAGGAGCCCGCAGATTGAGCCTGCCTTGTCCTGACTAAAGAGTGGGAATATGAGGTGGCGTTCCCAGGCATCCATGCTTAGACAACTGCTCTCGAGTCTTTCCATATGGGGCCTCTTGGAACCATCCAATAGGACTGGACTGTCCTGCAGAAGGTAACCTTCAGTTTTGGAGCAGTTCACAAATCCCATCGTAGGCAAAACTTTCTGGCCTCATGAAGCCCCCACACCCTTCAGGAAGAGGCCATGCTGGACAAGAACTCTAGCCTGAGGCACGTCTCATAGTTGACATGACCTCAGTGCAGGAGATCTCGATTCAGCCTCTGCAGAGTGGGCCTGCCGTGCCCTCGGTCCCAAACCTCACGCTAGCTTGTGTTTTCAGACTTCCTTCCTCACACTCCTGGCAAACAAGCCCTCCGGACTAGGAACTCCGGAACCAAAACCCAGCCCAGTGTCTGCCTAACGGAAGAAAAACGTTTCCCTGTGGGGCTCTCCAGAAAACCCAGATGAGGATCAACCTGCTCGGGCCTCGACGGTACCCGAACTGGATAGGCTGCTCTGGGCACTCATGCTCTGCCTGACACAGCCTGAAGCCAGACGTCCAGACAGACAAGGAGACAGCTGGCCGCACACCCAGCACTTCGGACACGCCATGGTCTTATGCCGTCACCTCATCCTAACCTTGGTTTTCAGATATCTGAACCTAGACATTATATCAATTCTCCACACAGCTGGGTATAGCAAGCACAAAACAGAACTCCTCCTTCCCCATGGCTGTCAAGCTTGCTCTTGGCATGGAGTCACACCTTCAGGGTGGGAGAAACCTTCATGGCCCCTGATGCCACGCCCAAACTTGAGTGCTGCTTGGGCACAAATTCACACTGTGACCCTCAGCATGAGCCCCATGTCAAAGAAAGGCCTGTCAGGGCCTGGACCAAGAGCCCACATATGGGGCTTGCCAAGCCCCTATGCACCCAATCCTCACCACGGTTTGAGTTTTCCAGTCGCCCCGCCCGTACCTGGAGCTCTGCTCTGGAATCCCTTTCTTGGAGAGACCCATGAGCCAGACAACACGACTCCACCCTTCCCACAAAATGACCCCAAACTCTTGGGAGCTGGGACAAATCCCCAGAGAGGGATACTCGTCCACAGTACCTGAGGCCACCGCTCCAATCCACGGCTATCCCGGACACAACATCCAGAGACAAAAGCCTGAAGGAACGCCTCCCACTCGCCCTTGTTTCAGAGGCCCTGGAGCTCCCTCTCGGGCTGTACATCCGGCCTGCCATACCCTAGGCGCCACTCATAAGCTGAGTTTGTGTATTCAGACTTCTGTGCCCACAGCCTGGACCCACACAACATCCAGGCTAGGGCCTCTGGACCAAACAGCGAAAGATTGTGCCAGCCCTCTCCAAGGAAAGTGTGCCCAATCCATTGACCACAACCCTACAGGTTAGGGAAAAGCTCCAAGGTCCCTGAGGCCATCAATAGTATAGGCCACCCTGGACTAAGAGGGGCTCTCTGACACCAGCGGAGCAACTATCTCCACTTAGACTCTCAGACAGTGTCCCCAGAGACAGAAGGTTGAAATGGACAGGCCCCCAGGCCCTAATCCGAACCTTAGCTTTGGTTTCCATGTTTCCGTTCTCAGAGGACTGTTTTCGTAGACCAGCACATGGGGCTTTTCTGAGGCACCAAACCAAACATCTCTCATCTCCACATGGGCAGCTTTCTTACTGGGATGTATCAAACACTTCAGGTAGGAGAGTTCCGCAGGGCCACTGAACAACCAGCACATTCCAAGGTCTCCATGGACCCAAACGCACATTATGACGCATCCTCAGGAGAGGCCATTTCAACTCAGCCCCCTGGGTCGCGTGTTCCAGAGGCAGCAGATCAAACATATCTTGTCGCTAATAGCCAATGGGAATGCGAGGCATGCTGTACAGGGATCCATCCTTCGAACCCTGCTCTCCAGTCCTTCCATATGGTATGTCCTGGAGCCATGCAACAGGACTCGAATGTCCCGCAGAAGGAAACCTTGTGGTTTGGGGCAACCTCCAAACTCAGCGTGGGAAAACTTCCTTGGCCTCATGAGGCCCCCACTTCATGAAGGTGCCATCATGGACACATACTCCAGCCTCAGCCAACGTCTGATCCTCAGCCTGACTTCAGATGCAGGAGATTTTGATTCAGCCTCTGCAGAGTGGGCCTGCTCTGCCCTTGGCTCCAATCCTCACACTAGCTTGTGTTTTCAGACTTCCGTCCTCACACTCCTGGCCCACAAACCCTCCCTACTGGGAATTCTGGGGCCACAATGAAGCACTGTGCCTGCCTCCCAGGAGAAAAACATTGTCTATGGCGCTGCCCAGAAACCCCAAATGAGGATCAAACTGCTTGGCCCTCGGCAACACCCCAATTGCATAGGCTACCTTAAACAGTGATGCTCTGTCGCAAATAGCCTGAGCCCAGACCATCCAACAGACACCGACACAGCTGGCTGCACACCCAGCACATTGGACCCGCCACTGCCTTAGGCCACCATCCATTCCCAACCTGGGTTTTCAGTCATCGGAACCTAGACCTTATCTCCAATCCCTGCACAGGGGGAACCTGATGCACAAGTCAGAACCCCTCCTTCCCCCTGGCAAGAAACCTTGCTGCTGGCAGTGAGTCAAACCTTCAGTGTAGGAGAAAACGGCATGGCCCATGAGGCCACGCCCAAGCGTGAGTGCCGCCTTTGGCACAAACACACATTGTGACCCTCAGCGTGAGTACCTTTTTCAAGTAACGCCTCTCAGTGACTGGACCAAGAGCCCGCATATGTGGCTTGCCATGCCCATAGGAACCCAGGACTAACTAGATGGTGTGTATTCCTGTTGAGGGAACCCACTGCTGTGCTCTAGAGTCCCTCTCCTGGGGGGTCCCCTGTAGCAGAATACAGTACTCTTCATTCCCACAGAATGAACACAAACACTTGGGAGCTTGGACAATCCGCCGAGAGGAAGGCTCTTCCTCGGCCTCTGAGACAACCCCTACCCTGACCGGACACTGTAAACGCAACACCCAGAGACAAAATCCTGAGTGACTGCCTCCCACTTGCCCTACTTTGATTTCCAGAGGATCTCCCCTCACGGACTAGAGATCAGGCCTGCCATTACATTGGCCCCTAGCTGAGCCAAGTTTGCTTTTTCAGACATCTGTCCCCACAGCCCTGGCTAACACAGCCTCTAGGCTGGGTCCTCTCGAGCCATACCACAGGACCGTGCCTGCTCTCTCCTGGGAAACTGTGTCCATTCCTTTGGCCACACACCTCCAGAATATGAGAAACCTCAAGGCCTCCGAGGACATCCCACTACTGGGAGCCTCACTGGACTCACAGGGGCATTCGGACACAAGCTGAGCAGCTACATCCATGAATGCATGCACACAGATGTCAACAGAGATAGAAGGTTGAGCCAGACAGGCCTTTAGGCCGTAGTCTCAACTCTTGCTTTGGTTTCCAGGTGTCACTCCTCAGAGGCTTTGGTTCGAAGAACAGGGTATGGGGCTTTCCTGAGGCACGGAACAGAACTCCTCTCGTCTCCACATGGGAAGTTTCCTTGTTGGAGCCGTGTCAAACACCTCATGTTGGAGAATCCTGCAGAGTCCCTGAGCCACCTCCACATTCCAAGGTCTCCCAGGCCACCAAGCCACAGTAGGACTCATCTTCAGGAGAGACCATTTCAACTCTCCCCTCTGGGTAGCTCACGCAGGAGCCCTGCAGATTGAGCTTGCCTTGTCCTGACTAAAGAGTGGGAATATGAGGTGGCGTTCCCAGGCATCCATGCTTAGACACCTGCTCTCGAGTCTTTCCATATGGGGCCTCTTGGAACCATCCAATAGGACTGGACTGTCCTGCAGAAGGTAACCTTCAGTTTTGGAGCAGTTCACAAATCCCATCGTAGGCAAAACTTTCTGGCCTCATGAAGCCCCCACACCCTTCAGGAAGAGGCCATGCTGGACAAGAACTCTAGCCTGAGGCACGTCTCATAGTTGACATGACCTCAGTGCAGGAGATCTCGATTCAGCCTCTGCAGAGTGGGCCTGCCGTGCCCTCGGTCCCAAACCTCACGCTAGCTTGTGTTTTCAGACTTCCTTCCTCACACTCCTGGCAAACAAGCCCTCCGGACTAGGAACTCCGGAACCAAAACCCAGCCCAGTGTCTGCCCAACGGAAGAAAAACGTTTCCCTGAGGGGCTCTCCAGAAAACCCAGATGAGGATCAACCTGCTCGGGCCTCGACGGTACCCGAACTGGATAGGCTGCTCTGGGCACTCATGCTCTGCCTGACACAGCCTGAAGCCAGACGTCCAGACAGACAAGGAGACAGCTGGCCGCACACCCAGCACTTCGGACACGCCATGGTCTTATGCCGTCACCTCATCCTAACCTTGGTTTTCAGATATCTGAACCTAGACATTATATCAATTCTCCACACAGCTGGGTATAGCAAGCACAAAACAGAACTCCTCCTTCCCCATGGCTGTCAAGCTTGCTCTTGGCATGGCGTCACACCTTCAGGGTGGGAGAAACCTTCATGGCCCCTGATGCCACGCCCAAACTTGAGTGCTGCTTGGGCACAAATTCACACTGTGACCCTCAGCATGAGCCCCATGTCAAAGAAAGGCCTGTCAGGGCCTGGACCAAGAGCCCACATATGGGGCTTGCCAAGCCCCTATGCACCCAATCCTCACCACGGTTTGAATTTTCCAGTCGCCCCGCCCGTACCTGGAGCTCTGCTCTGGAATCCCTTTCTTGGAGAGACCCATGAGCCAGACAACACGACTCCACCCTTCCCACAAAATGACCCCAAACTCTTGGGAGCTGGGACAAATCCCCAGAGAGGGATACTCGTCCACAGTACCTGAGGCCACCGCTCCAATCCACGGCTATCCCGGACACAACATCCAGAGACAAAAGCCTGAAGGAACGCCTCCCACTCGCCCTTGTTTCAGAGGCCCTGGAGCTCCCTCTCGGGCTGTACATCCGGCCTGCCATACCCTAGGCGCCACTCATAAGCTGAGTTTGTGTATTCAGACTTGTGTGCCCACAGCCTGGACCCACACAACATCCAGGCTAGGGCCTCTGGACCAAACAGCGAAAGATTGTGCCTGCCCTCTCCAAGGAAAGTGTGCCCAATCCATTGACCACAACCCTACAGGTTAGGGAAAAGCTCCAAGGTCCCTGAGGCCATCAATAGTATAGGCCACCCTGGACTAAGAGGGGCTCTCTGACACCAGCAGAGCAACTATCTCCACTTAGACTCTCAGACAGTGTCCCCAGAGACAGAAGGTTGAAATGGACAGGCCCCCAGGCCCTAATCTGAACCTTAGCTTTGGTTTCCATGTTTCCGTTCTCAGAGGACTGTTTTCGTAGACCAGCACATGGGGCTTTTCTGAGGCACCAAACCAAACATCTCTCATCTCCACATGGGCAGCTTTCTTACTGGGATGTATCAAACACTTCAGGTAGGAGAGTTCCGCAGGGCCACTGAACAACCAGCACATTCCAAGGTCTCCATGGACCCAAACGCACATTATGACGCATCCTCAGGAGAGGCCATTTCAACTCAGCCCCCTGGGTCGCGTGTTCCAGAGGCAGCAGATCAAACATATCTTGTCGCTAATAGCCAATGGGAATGCTAGGCATGCTGTACAGGGATCCATCCTTCGAACCCTGCTCTCCAGTCCTTCCATATGGTATGTCCTGGAGCCATGCAACAGGACTCGAATGTCCCGCAGAAGGAAACCTTGTGGTTTGGGGCAACCTCCAAACTCAGCGTGGGAAAACTTCCTTGGCCTCATGAGGCCCCCACTTCATGAAGGTGCCATCATGGACACATACTCCAGCCTCAGCCAACGTCTGATCCTCAGCCTGACTTCAGATGCAGGAGATTTTGATTCAGCCTCTGCAGAGTGGGCCTGCTCTGCCCTTGGCTCCAATCCTCACACTAGCTTGTGTTTTCAGACTTCCGTCCTCACACTCCTGGCCCACAAACCCTCCCTACTGGGAATTCTAGGGCCACAATGAAGCACTGTGCCTGCCTCCCAGGAGAAAAACATTGTCTATGGCGCTGCCCAGAAACCCCAAATGAGGATCAAACTGCTTGGCCCTCGGCAACACCCCAATTGCATAGGCTACCTTAAACAGTGATGCTCTGTCGCAAATAGCCTGAGCCCAGACCTTCCAACAGACACCGACACAGCTGGCTGCACACCCAGCACATTGGACCCGCCACTGCCTTAGGCCACCATCCATTCCCAACCTGGGTTTTCAGTCATCGGAACCTAGACCTTATCTCCAATCCCTGCACAGGGGGAACCTGATGCACAAGTCAGAACCCCTCCTTCCCCCTGGCAAGAAACCTTGCTGCTGGCAGTGAGTCAAACCTTCAGTGTAGGAGAAAACGGCATGGCCCATGAGGCCACGCCCAAGCGTGAGGGCCGCCTTTGGCACAAACACACATTGTGACCCTCAGCGTGAGTACCTTTTTCAAGTAACGCCTCTCAGTGACTGGACCAAGAGCCCGCATATGTGGCTTGTCATGCCCATAGGCACCCAGGACTAACTAGATGGTGTGTATTCCAGTTGAGGGAACCCACTGCTGTGCTCTAGAGTCCCTCTCCTGGGGGGTCCCCTGTGGCAGAAAACAGTACTCTTCATTCCCACAGAATGAACACAAACACTTGGGAGCTTGGACAATCCCCCGAGAGGAAGGCTCTTCCTCGGCCTCTGAGACAACCCCTACCCTAACCGGACACTGTAAACGCAACACCCAGAGACAAAATCCTGAGTGACTGCCTCCCACTTGCCCTACTTTGATTGCCTCCCACTTGCCCTACTTTGATTTCCAGAGGATCTCCCCTCACGGACTAGAGATCAGGCCTGCCATTACATTGGCCCCTAGCTGAGCCAAGTTTGCTTTTTCAGACATCTGTCCCCACAGCCCTGGCAAACACAGCCTCTAGGCTAGGTCCTCTCGAGCCATACCACAGGACCGTGCCTGCTCTCTCCTGGGAAACTGTGTCCATTCCTTTGGCCACACACCTCCAGAATATGAGAAACCTCAAGGCCTCCGAGGACATCCCACTACTGGGAGCCTCACTGGACTCACAGGGGCATTCGGACACAAGCTGAGCAGCTACATCCATGAATGCATGCACACAGATGTCAACAGAGATAGAAGGTTGAGCCAGACAGGCCTTTAGGCCGTAGTCTCAACTCTTGCTTTGGTTTCCAGGTGTCACTCCTCAGAGGCTTTGGTTCGAAGAACAGGGTATGGGGCTTTCCTGAGGCACGGAACAGAACTCCTCTCGTCTCCACATGGGAAGTTTCCTTGTTGGAGCCGTGTCAAACACCTCATGTTGGAGAATCCTGCAGAGTCCCTGAGCCACCTCCACATTCCAAGGTCTCCCAGGCCACCAAGCCACAGGAGGACTCATCTTCAGGAGAGTCCATTTCAACTCTCCCCTCTGGGTAGCTCACCCAGGAGCCCGCAGATTGAGCCTGCCTTGTCCTGACTAAAGAGTGGGAATATGAGGTGGCGTTCCCAGGCATCCATGCTTAGACACCTGCTCTCGAGTCTTTCCATATGGGGCCTCTTGGAACCATCCAATAGGACTCGACTGTCGTGCTGAAGGTAACCTTCAGTTTTGGAGCAGTTCACAAATCCCATCGTAGGCAAAACTTTCTGGCCTCATGAAGCCCCCACACCCTTCAGGAAGAGGCCATGCTGGACAAGAACTCTAGCCTGAGGCACGTCTCATAGTTGACATGACCTCAGTGCAGGAGATCTCGATTCAGCCTCTGCAGAGTGGGCCTGCCGTGCCCTCGGTCCCAAACCTCACGCTAGCTTGTGTTTTCAGACTTCCTTCCTCACACACCTGGCAAAGAAGCCCTCCGGACTAGGAACTCCGGAACCAAAACCCAGCCCAGTGTCTGCCCAACGGAAGAAAAACATTTCCCTGTGGGGCTCTCCAGAAAACCCAGATGAGGATCAACCTGCTCGGGCCTCTACGGTACCTGAACTGGATAGGCTGCTCTGGGCACTCATGCTCTGCCTGACACAGCCTGAAGCCAGACGTCCAGACAGACAAGGAGACAGCTGGCCGCACACCCAGCACTTCGGACACGCCATGGTCTTATGCCGTCACCTCATCCTAACCTTGGTTTTCAGATATCTGAACCTAGACATTATATCAATTCTCCACACAGCTGGGTATAGCAAGCACAAAACAGAACTCCTCCTTCCCCATGGCTGTCAAGCTTGCTCTTGGCATGGAGTCACACCTTCAGGGTGGGAGAAACCTTCATGGCCCCTGATGCCACGCCCAAACTTGAGTGCTGCTTGGGCACAAATTCACACTGTGACCCTCAGCATGAGCCCCATGTCAAAGAAAGGCCTGTCAGGGCCTGGACCAAGAGCCCACATATGGGGCTTGCCAAGCCCCTATGCACCCAATCCTCACCACGGTTTGAGTTTTCCAGTCGCCCCGCCCGTACCTGGAGCTCTGCTCTGGAATCCCTTTCTTGGAGAGACCCATGAGCCAGACAACACGACTCCACCCTTCCCACAAAATGACCCCAAACTCTTGGGAGCTGGGACAAATCCCCAGAGAGGGATACTCGTCCACAGTACCTGAGGCCACCGCTCCAATCCACGGCTATCCCGGACACAACATCCAGAGACAAAAGCCTGAAGGAACGCCTCCCACTCGCCCTCGTTCAGAGGCCCAGGAGCTCCCTCTCGGGCTGTACATCCGGCCTGCCATACCCTAGGCGCCACTCATAAGCTGAGTTTGTGTATTCAGACTTCTGTGCCCACAGCCTGGACCCACACAACATCCAGGCTAGGGCCTCTGGACCAAACAGCGAAAGATTGTGCCAGCCCTCTCCAAGGAAAGTGTGCCCAATCCATTGACCACAACCCTACAGGTTAGGGAAAAGCTCCAAGGTCCCTGAGGCCATCAATAGTATAGGCCACCCTGGACTAAGAGGGGCTCTCTGACACCAGCGGAGCAACTATCTCCACTTAGACTCTCAGACAGTGTCCCCAGAGACAGAAGGTTGAAATGGACAGGCCCCCAGGCCCTAATCTGAACCTTAGCTTTGGTTTCCATGTTTCCGTTCTCAGAGGACTGTTTTCGTAGACCAGCACATGGGGCTTTTCTGAGGCACCAAACCAAACATCTCTCATCTCCACATGGGCAGCTTTCTTACTGGGATGTATCAAACACTTCAGGTAGGAGAGTTCCGCAGGGCCACTGAACAACCAGCACATTCCAAGGTCTCCATGGACCCAAACGCACATTATGACGCATCCTCAGGAGAGGCCATTTCAACTCAGCCCCCTGGGTCGCGTGTTCCAGAGGCAGCAGATCAAACATATCTTGTCGCTAATAGCCAATGGGAATGCGAGGCATGCTGTACAGGGATCCATCCTTCGAACCCTGCTCTCCAGTCCTTCCATATGGTATGTCCTGGAGCCATGCAACAGGACTCGAATGTCCCGCAGAAGGAAACCTTGTGGTTTGGGGCAACCTCCAAACTCAGCGTGGGAAAACTTCCTTGGCCTCATGAGGCCCCCACTTCATGAAGGTGCCATCATGGACACATACTCCAGCCTCAGCCAACGTCTGATCCTCAGCCTGACTTCAGATGCAGGAGATTTTGATTCAGCCTCTGCAGAGTGGGCCTGCTCTGCCCTTGGCTCCAATCCTCACACTAGCTTGTGTTTTCAGACTTCCGTCCTCACACTCCTGGCCCACAAACCCTCCCTACTGGGAATTCTGGGGCCACAATGAAGCACTGTGCCTGCCTCCCAGGAGAAAAACATTGTCTATGGCGCTGCCCAGAAACCCCAAATGAGGATCAAACTGCTTGGCCCTCGGCAACACCCCAATTGCATAGGCTACCTTAAACAGTGATGCTCTGTCGCAAATAGCCTGAGCCCAGACCATCCAACAGACACCGACACAGCTGGCTGCACACCCAGCACATTGGACCCGCCACTGCCTTAGGCCACCATCCATTCCCAACCTGGGTTTTCAGTCATCGGAACCTAGACCTTATCTCCAATCCCTGCACAGGGGGAACCTGATGCACAAGTCAGAACCCCTCCTTCCCCCTGGCAAGAAACCTTGCTGCTGGCAGTGAGTCAAACCTTCAGTGTAGGAGAAAACGGCATGGCCCATGAGGCCACGCCCAAGCGTGAGTGCCGCCTTTGGCACAAACACACATTGTGACCCTCAGCGTGAGTACCTTTTTCAAGTAACGCCTCTCAGTGACTGGACCAAGAGCCCGCATATGTGGCTTGCCATGCCCATAGGAACCCAGGACTAACTAGATGGTGTGTATTCCTGTTGAGGGAACCCACTGCTGTGCTCTAGAGTCCCTCTCCTGGGGGGTCCCCTGTAGCAGAATACAGTACTCTTCATTCCCACAGAATGAACACAAACACTTGGGAGCTTGGACAATCCGCCGAGAGGAAGGCTCTTCCTCGGCCTCTGAGACAACCCCTACCCTGACCGGACACTGTAAACGCAACACCCAGAGACAAAATCCTGAGTGACTGCCTCCCACTTGCCCTACTTTGATTTCCAGAGGATCTCCCCTCACGGACTAGAGATCAGGCCTGCCATTACATTGGCCCCTAGCTGAGCCAAGTTTGCTTTTTCAGACATCTGTCCCCACAGCCCTGGCTAACACAGCCTCTAGGCTGGGTCCTCTCGAGCCATACCACAGGACCGTGCCTGCTCTCTCCTGGGAAACTGTGTCCATTCCTTTGGCCACACACCTCCAGAATATGAGAAACCTCAAGGCCTCCGAGGACATCCCACTACTGGGAGCCTCACTGGACTCACAGGGGCATTCGGACACAAGCTGAGCAGCTACATCCATGAATGCATGCACACAGATGTCAACAGAGATAGAAGGTTGAGCCAGACAGGCCTTTAGGCCGTAGTCTCAACTCTTGCTTTGGTTTCCAGGTGTCACTCCTCAGAGGCTTTGGTTCGAAGAACAGGGTATGGGGCTTTCCTGAGGCACGGAACAGAACTCCTCTCGTCTCCACATGGGAAGTTTCCTTGTTGGAGCCGTGTCAAACACCTCATGTTGGAGAATCCTGCAGAGTCCCTGAGCCACCTCCACATTCCAAGGTCTCCCAGGCCACCAAGCCACAGTAGGACTCATCTTCAGGAGAGACCATTTCAACTCTCCCCTCTGGGTAGCTCACGCAGGAGCCCTGCAGATTGAGCTTGCCTTGTCCTGACTAAAGAGTGGGAATATGAGGTGGCGTTCCCAGGCATCCATGCTTAGACACCTGCTCTCGAGTCTTTCCATATGGGGCCTCTTGGAACCATCCAATAGGACTGGACTGTCCTGCAGAAGGTAACCTTCAGTTTTGGAGCAGTTCACAAATCCCATCGTAGGCAAAACTTTCTGGCCTCATGAAGCCCCCACACCCTTCAGGAAGAGGCCATGCTGGACAAGAACTCTAGCCTGAGGCACGTCTCATAGTTGACATGACCTCAGTGCAGGAGATCTCGATTCAGCCTCTGCAGAGTGGGCCTGCCGTGCCCTCGGTCCCAAACCTCACGCTAGCTTGTGTTTTCAGACTTCCTTCCTCACACTCCTGGCAAACAAGCCCTCCGGACTAGGAACTCCGGAACCAAAACCCAGCCCAGTGTCTGCCCAACGGAAGAAAAACGTTTCCCTGAGGGGCTCTCCAGAAAACCCAGATGAGGATCAACCTGCTCGGGCCTCGACGGTACCCGAACTGGATAGGCTGCTCTGGGCACTCATGCTCTGCCTGACACAGCCTGAAGCCAGACGTCCAGACAGACAAGGAGACAGCTGGCCGCACACCCAGCACTTCGGACACGCCATGGTCTTATGCCGTCACCTCATCCTAACCTTGGTTTTCAGATATCTGAACCTAGACATTATATCAATTCTCCACACAGCTGGGTATAGCAAGCACAAAACAGAACTCCTCCTTCCCCATGGCTGTCAAGCTTGCTCTTGGCATGGAGTCACACCTTCAGGGTGGGAGAAACCTTCATGGCCCCTGATGCCACGCCCAAACTTGAGTGCTGCTTGGGCACAAATTCACACTGTGACCCTCAGCATGAGCCCCATGTCAAAGAAAGGCCTGTCAGGGCCTGGACCAAGAGCCCACATATGGGGCTTGCCAAGCCCCTTTGCACCCAATCCTCACCACGGTTTGAATTTTCCAGTCACCCCGCCCGTACCTGGAGCTCTGCTCTGGAATCCCTTTCTTGGAGAGACCCATGAGCCAGACAACACGACTCCACCCTTCCCAAAAAATGACCCCAAACTCTTGGGAGCTGGGACAAATCCCCAGAGAGGGATACTCGTCCACA
Organism: Mustela nivalis; assembly: GCF_964662115.1. Lineage (NCBI taxonomy): Eukaryota > Metazoa > Chordata > Mammalia > Carnivora > Mustelidae > Mustela > Mustela nivalis. The sequence continues at coordinate 2,302,715 of NW_028136556.1, read as the reverse complement.
GTACCTGAGGCCACCGCTCCAATCCACGGCTATCCCGGACACAACATCCAGAGACAAAAGCCTGAAGGAACGCCTCCCACTCGCCCTTGTTTCAGAGGCCCTGGAGCTCCCTCTCGGGCTGTACATCCGGCCTGCCATACCCTAGGCGCCACTCATAAGCTGAGTTTGTGTATTCAGACTTGTGTGCCCACAGCCTGGACCCACACAACATCCAGGCTAGGGCCTCTGGACCAAACAGCGAAAGATTGTGCCTGCCCTCTCCAAGGAAAGTGTGCCCAATCCATTGACCACAACCCTACAGGTTAGGGAAAAGCTCCAAGGTCCCTGAGGCCATCAATAGTATAGGCCACCCTGGATTAAGAGGGGCTCTCTGACACCAGCAGAGCAACTATCTCCACTTAGACTCTCAGACAGTGTCCCCAGAGACAGAAGGTTGAAATGGACAGGCCCCCAGGCCCTAATCTGAACCTTAGCTTTGGTTTCCATGTTTCCGTTCTCAGAGGACTGTTTTCGTAGACCAGCACATGGGGCTTTTCTGAGGCACCAAACCAAACATCTCTCATCTCCACATGGGCAGCTTTCTTACTGGGATGTATCAAACACTTCAGGTAGGAGAGTTCCGCAGGGCCACTGAACAACCAGCACATTCCAAGGTCTCCATGGACCCAAACGCACATTATGACGCATCCTCAGGAGAGGCCATTTCAACTCAGCCCCCTGGGTCGCGTGTTCCAGAGGCAGCAGATCAAACATATCTTGTCGCTAATAGCCAATGGGAATGCTAGGCATGCTGTACAGGGATCCATCCTTCGAACCCTGCTCTCCAGTCCTTCCATATGGTATGTCCTGGAGCCATGCAACAGGACTCGAATGTCCCGCAGAAGGAAACCTTGTGGTTTGGGGCAACCTCCAAACTCAGCGTGGGAAAACTTCCTTGGCCTCATGAGGCCCCCACTTCATGAAGGTGCCATCATGGACACATACTCCAGCCTCAGCCAACGTCTGATCCTCAGCCTGACTTCAGATGCAGGAGATTTTGATTCAGCCTCTGCAGAGTGGGCCTGCTCTGCCCTTGGCTCCAATCCTCACACTAGCTTGTGTTTTCAGACTTCCGTCCTCACACTCCTGGCCCACAAACCCTCCCTACTGGGAATTCTAGGGCCACAATGAAGCACTGTGCCTGCCTCCCAGGAGAAAAACATTGTCTATGGCGCTGCCCAGAAACCCCAAATGAGGATCAAACTGCTTGGCCCTCGGCAACACCCCAATTGCATAGGCTACCTTAAACAGTGATGCTCTGTCGCAAATAGCCTGAGCCCAGACCTTCCAACAGACACCGACACAGCTGGCTGCACACCCAGCACATTGGACCCGCCACTGCCTTAGGCCACCATCCATTCCCAACCTGGGTTTTCAGTCATCGGAACCTAGACCTTATCTCCAATCCCTGCACAGGGGGAACCTGATGCACAAGTCAGAACCCCTCCTTCCCCCTGGCAAGAAACCTTGCTGCTGGCAGTGAGTCAAACCTTCAGTGTAGGAGAAAACGGCATGGCCCATGAGGCCACGCCCAAGCGTGAGGGCCGCCTTTGGCACAAACACACATTGTGACCCTCAGCGTGAGTACCTTTTTCAAGTAACGCCTCTCAGTGACTGGACCAAGAGCCCGCATATGTGGCTTGTCATGCCCATAGGCACCCAGGACTAACTAGATGGTGTGTATTCCAGTTGAGGGAACCCACTGCTGTGCTCTAGAGTCCCTCTCCTGGGGGGTCCCCTGTGGCAGAAAACAGTACTCTTCATTCCCACAGAATGAACACAAACACTTGGGAGCTTGGACAATCCCCCGAGAGGAAGGCTCTTCCTCGGCCTCTGAGACAACCCCTACCCTAACTGGACACTGTAAACGCAACACCCAGAGACAAAATCCTGAGTGACTGCCTCCCACTTGCCCTACTTTGATTTCCAGAGGATCTCCCCTCACGGACTAGAGATCAGGCCTGCCATTACATTGGCCCCTAGCTGAGCCAAGTTTGCTTTTTCAGACATCTGTCCCCACAGCCCTGGCAAACACAGCCTCTAGGCTAGGTCCTCTCGAGCCATACCACAGGACCGTGCCTGCTCTCTCCTGGGAAACTGTGTCCATTCCTTTGGCCACACACCTCCAGAATATGAGAAACCTCAAGGCCTCCGAGGACATCCCACTACTGGGAGCCTCACTGGACTCACAGGGGCATTCGGACACAAGCTGAGCAGCTACATCCATGAATGCATGCACACAGATGTCAACAGAGATAGAAGGTTGAGCCAGACAGGCCTTTAGGCCGTAGTCTCAACTCTTGCTTTGGTTTCCAGGTGTCACTCCTCAGAGGCTTTGGTTCGAAGAACAGGGTATGGGGCTTTCCTGAGGCACGGAACAGAACTCCTCTCGTCTCCACATGGGAAGTTTCCTTGTTGGAGCCGTGTCAAACACCTCATGTTGGAGAATCCTGCAGAGTCCCTGAGCCACCTCCACATTCCAAGGTCTCCCAGGCCACCAAGCCACAGGAGGACTCATCTTCAGGAGAGTCCATTTCAACTCTCCCCTCTGGGTAGCTCACCCAGGAGCCCGCAGATTGAGCCTGCCTTGTCCTGACTAAAGAGTGGGAATATGAGGTGGCGTTCCCAGGCATCCATGCTTAGACACCTGCTCTCGAGTCTTTCCATATGGGGCCTCTTGGAACCATCCAATAGGACTCGACTGTCGTGCTGAAGGTAACCTTCAGTTTTGGAGCAGTTCACAAATCCCATCGTAGGCAAAACTTTCTGGCCTCATGAAGCCCCCACACCCTTCAGGAAGAGGCCATGCTGGACAAGAACTCTAGCCTGAGGCACGTCTCATAGTTGACATGACCTCAGTGCAGGAGATCTCGATTCAGCCTCTGCAGAGTGGGCCTGCCGTGCCCTCGGTCCCAAACCTCACGCTAGCTTGTGTTTTCAGACTTCCTTCCTCACACACCTGGCAAAGAAGCCCTCCGGACTAGGAACTCCGGAACCAAAACCCAGCCCAGTGTCTGCCCAACGGAAGAAAAACATTTCCCTGTGGGGCTCTCCAGAAAACCCAGATGAGGATCAACCTGCTCGGGCCTCTACGGTACCTGAACTGGATAGGCTGCTCTGGGCACTCATGCTCTGCCTGACACAGCCTGAAGCCAGACGTCCAGACAGACAAGGAGACAGCTGGCCGCACACCCAGCACTTCGGACACGCCATGGTCTTATGCCGTCACCTCATCCTAACCTTGGTTTTCAGATATCTGAACCTAGACATTATATCAATTCTCCACACAGCTGGGTATAGCAAGCACAAAACAGAACTCCTCCTTCCCCATGGCTGTCAAGCTTGCTCTTGGCATGGAGTCACACCTTCAGGGTGGGAGAAACCTTCATGGCCCCTGATGCCACGCCCAAACTTGAGTGCTGCTTGGGCACAAATTCACACTGTGACCCTCAGCATGAGCCCCATGTCAAAGAAAGGCCTGTCAGGGCCTGGACCAAGAGCCCACATATGGGGCTTGCCAAGCCCCTATGCACCCAATCCTCACCACGGTTTGAGTTTTCCAGTCGCCCCGCCCGTACCTGGAGCTCTGCTCTGGAATCCCTTTCTTGGAGAGACCCATGAGCCAGACAACACGACTCCACCCTTCCCACAAAATGACCCCAAACTCTTGGGAGCTGGGACAAATCCCCAGAGAGGGATACTCGTCCACAGTACCTGAGGCCACCGCTCCAATCCACGGCTATCCCGGACACAACATCCAGAGACAAAAGCCTGAAGGAACGCCTCCCACTCGCCCTCGTTCAGAGGCCCAGGAGCTCCCTCTCGGGCTGTACATCCGGCCTGCCATACCCTAGGCGCCACTCATAAGCTGAGTTTGTGTATTCAGACTTCTGTGCCCACAGCCTGGACCCACACAACATCCAGGCTAGGGCCTCTGGACCAAACAGCGAAAGATTGTGCCTGCCCTCTCAAGGAAAATGTGCCCAATCCATTGACCACAACCCTACAGGTTAGGGAAAAGCTCCAATGTCCCTGAGGCCATCAATAGTATAGGCCACCCTGGACTAAGAGGGGCTCTCTGACACCAGCGGAGCAACTATCTCCACTTAGACTCTCAGACAGTGTCCCCAGAGACAGAAGGTTGAAATGGACAGGCCCCCAGGCCCTAATCTGAACCTTAGCTTTGGTTTCCATGTTTCCGTTCTCAGAGGACTGTTTTCGTAGACCAGCACATGGGGCTTTTCTGAGGCACCAAACCAAACATCTCTCATCTCCACATGGGCAGCTTTCTTACTGGGATGTATCAAACACTTCAGGTAGGAGAGTTCCGCAGGGCCACTGAACAACCAGCACATTCCAAGGTCTCCATGGACCCAAACGCACATTATGACGCATCCTCAGGAGAGGCCATTTCAACTCAGCCCCCTGGGTCGCGTGTTCCAGAGGCAGCAGATCAAACATATCTTGTCGCTAATAGCCAATGGGAATGCGAGGCATGCTGTACAGGGATCCATCCTTCGAACCCTGCTCTCCAGTCCTTCCATATGGTATGTCCTGGAGCCATGCAACAGGACTCGAATGTCCCGCAGAAGGAAACCTTGTGGTTTGGGGCAACCTCCAAACTCAGCGTGGGAAAACTTCCTTGGCCTCATGAGGCCCCCACTTCATGAAGGTGCCATCATGGACACATACTCCAGCCTCAGCCAACGTCTGATCCTCAGCCTGACTTCAGATGCAGGAGATTTTGATTCAGCCTCTGCAGAGTGGGCCTGCTCTGCCCTTGGCTCCAATCCTCACACTAGCTTGTGTTTTCAGACTTCCGTCCTCACACTCCTGGCCCACAAACCCTCCCTACTGGGAATTCTGGGGCCACAATGAAGCACTGTGCCTGCCTCCCAGGAGAAAAACATTGTCTATGGCGCTGCCCAGAAACCCCAAATGAGGATCAAACTGCTTGGCCCTCGGCAACACCCCAATTGCATAGGCTACCTTAAACAGTGATGCTCTGTCGCAAATAGCCTGAGCCCAGACCTTCCAACAGACACCGACACAGCTGGCTGCACACCCAGCACATTGGACCCGCCACTGCCTTAGGCCACCATCCATTCCCAACCTGGGTTTTCAGTCATCGGAACCTAGACCTTATCTCCAATCCCTGCACAGGGGGAACCTGATGCACAAGTCAGAACCCCTCCTTCCCCCTGGCAAGAAACCTTGCTGCTGGCAGTGAGTCAAACCTTCAGTGTAGGAGAAAACGGCATGGCCCATGAGGCCACGCCCAAGCGTGAGGGCCGCCTTTGGCACAAACACACATTGTGACCCTCAGCGTGAGTACCTTTTTCAAGTAACGCCTCTCAGTGACTGGACCAAGAGCCCGCATATGTGGCTTGTCATGCCCATAGGCACCCAGGACTAACTAGATGGTGTGTATTCCAGTTGAGGGAACCCACTGCTGTGCTCTAGAGTCCCTCTCCTGGGGGGTCCCCTGTGGCAGAAAACAGTACTCTTCATTCCCACAGAATGAACACAAACACTTGGGAGCTTGGACAATCCCCCGAGAGGAAGGCTCTTCCTCGGCCTCTGAGACAACCCCTACCCTGACCGGACACTGTAAACGCAACACCCAGAGACAAAATCCTGAGTGACTGCCTCCCACTTGCCCTACTTTGATTTCCAGAGGATCTCCCCTCACGGACTAGAGATCAGGCCTGCCATTACATTGGCCCCTAGCTGAGCCAAGTTTGCTTTTTCAGACATCTGTCCCCACAGCCCTGGCAAACACAGCCTCTAGGCTAGGTCCTCTCGAGCCATACCACAGGACCGTGCCTGCTCTCTCCTGGGAAACTGTGTCCATTCCTTTGGCCACACACCTCCAGAATATGAGAAACCTCAAGGCCTCCGAGGACATCCCACTACTGGGAGCCTCACTGGACTCACAGGGGCATTCGGACACAAGCTGAGCAGCTACATCCATGAATGCATGCACACAGATGTCAACAGAGATAGAAGGTTGAGCCGGACAGGCCTTTAGGCCATAGTCTCAACTCTTGCTTTGGTTTCCAGGTGTCACTCCTCAGAGGCTTTGGTTCGAAGAACAGGGTATGGGGCTTTCCTGAGGCACGGAACAGAACTCCTCTCGTCTCCACATGGGAAGTTTCCTTGTTGGAGCCGTGTCAAACACCTCATGTTGGAGAATCCTGCAGAGTCCCTGAGCCACCTCCACATTCCAAGGTCTCCCAGGCCACCAAGCCACAGGAGGACTCATCTTCAGGAGAGTCCATTTCAACTCTCCCCTCTGGGTAGCTCACGCAGGAGCCCGCAGATTGAGCCTGCCTTGTCCTGACTAAAGAGTGGGAATATGAGGTGGCGTTCCCAGGCATCCATGCTTAGACACCTGCTCTCGAGTCTTTCCATATGGGGCCTCTTGGAACCATCCAATAGGACTGGACTGTCCTGCAGAAGGTAACCTTCAGTTTTGGAGCAGTTCACAAATCCCATCGTAGGCAAAACTTTCTGGCCTCATGAAGCCCCCACACCCTTCAGGAAGAGGCCATGCTGGACAAGAACTCTAGCCTGAGGCACGTCTCATAGTTGACATGACCTCAGTGCAGGAGATCTCGATTCAGCCTCTGCAGAGTGGGCCTGCCGTGCCCTCGGTCCCAAACCTCACGCTAGCTTGTGTTTTCAGACTTCCTTCCTCACACTCCTGGCAAACAAGCCCTCCGGACTAGGAACTCCGGAACCAAAACCCAGCCCAGTGTCTGCCCAACGGAAGAAAAACGTTTCCCTGTGGGGCTCTCCAGAAAACCCAGATGAGGATCAACCTGCTCGGGCCTCGACGGTACCCGAACTGGATAGGCTGCTCTGGGCACTCATGCTCTGCCTGACACAGCCTGAAGCCAGACGTCCAGACAGACAAGGAGACAGCTGGCCGCACACCCAGCACTTCGGACACGCCATGGTCTTATGCCGTCACCTCATCCTAACCTTGGTTTTCAGATATCTGAACCTAGACATTATATCAATTCTCCACACAGCTGGGTATAGCAAGCACAAAACAGAACTCCTCCTTCCCCATGGCTGTCAAGCTTGCTCTTGGCATGGAGTCACACCTTCAGGGTGGGAGAAACCTTCATGGCCCCTGATGCCACGCCCAAACTTGAGTGCTGCTTGGGCACAAATTCACACTGTGACCCTCAGCATGCGCCCCATGTCAAAGAAAGGCCTGTCAGGGCCTGGACCAAGAGCCCACATATGGGGCTTGCCAAGCCCCTATGCACCCAATCCTCACCACGGTTTGAATTTTCCAGTCGCCCCGCCCGTACCTGGAGCTCTGCTCTGGAATCCCTTTCTTGGAGAGACCCATGAGACAGACAACACGACTCCACCCTTCCCACAAAATGACCCCAAACTCTTGGGAGCTGGGACAAATCCCCAGAGAGGGATACTCGTCCACAGTACCTGAGGCCACCGCTCCAATCCACGGCTATCCCGGACACAACATCCAGAGACAAAAGCCTGAAGGAACGCCTCCCACTCGCCCTTGTTTCAGAGGCCCTGGAGCTCCCTCTCGGGCTGTACATCCGGCCTGCCATACCCTAGGCGCCACTCATAAGCTGAGTTTGTGTATTCAGACTTCTGTGCCCACAGCCTGGACCCACACAACATCCAGGCTAGGGCCTCTGGACCAAACAGCGAAAGATTGTGCCAGCCCTCTCCAAGGAAAGTGTGCCCAATCCATTGACCACAACCCTACAGGTTAGGGAAAAGCTCCAAGGTCCCTGAGGCCATCAATAGTATAGGCCACCCTGGATTAAGAGGGGCTCTCTGACACCAGCGGAGCAACTATCTCCACTTAGACTCTCAGACAGTGTCCCCAGAGACAGAAGGTTGAAATGGACAGGCCCCCAGGCCCTAATCTGAACCTTAGCTTTGGTTTCCATGTTTCCGTTCTCAGAGGACTGTTTTCGTAGACCAGCACATGGGGCTTTTCTGAGGCACCAAACCAAACATCTCTCATCTCCACATGGGCAGCTTTCTTACTGGGATGTATCAAACACTTCAGGTAGGAGAGTTCCGCAGGGCCACTGAACAACCAGCACATTCCAAGGTCTCCATGGACCCAAACGCACATTATGACGCATCCTCAGGAGAGGCCATTTCAACTCAGCCCCCTGGGTCGCGTGTTCCAGAGGCAGCAGATCAAACATATCTTGTCGCTAATAGCCAATGGGAATGCGAGGCATGCTGTACAGGGATCCATCCTTCGAACCCTGCTCTCCAGTCCTTCCATATGGTATGTCCTGGAGCCATGCAACAGGACTCGAATGTCCCGCAGAAGGAAACCTTGTGGTTTGGGGCAACCTCCAAACTCAGCGTGGGAAAACTTCCTTGGCCTCATGAGGCCCCCACTTCATGAAGGTGCCATCATGGACACATACTCCAGCCTCAGCCAACGTCTGATCCTCAGCCTGACTTCAGATGCAGGAGATTTTGATTCAGCCTCTGCAGAGTGGGCCTGCTCTGCCCTTGGCTCCAATCCTCACACTAGCTTGTGTTTTCAGACTTCCGTCCTCACACTCCTGGCCCACAAACCCTCCCTACTGGGAATTCTGGGGCCACAATGAAGCACTGTGCCTGCCTCCCAGGAGAAAAACATTGTCTATGGCGCTGCCCAGAAACCCCAAATGAGGATCAAACTGCTTGGCCCTCGGCAACACCCCAATTGCATAGGCTACCTTAAACAGTGATGCTCTGTCGCAAATAGCCTGAGCCCAGACCTTCCAACAGACACCGACACAGCTGGCTGCACACCCAGCACATTGGACCCGCCACTGCCTTAGGCCACCATCCATTCCCAACCTGGGTTTTCAGTCATCGGAACCTAGACCTTATCTCCAATCCCTGCACAGGGGGAACCTGATGCACAAGTCAGAACCCCTCCTTCCCCCTGGCAAGAAACCTTGCTGCTGGCAGTGAGTCAAACCTTCAGTGTAGGAGAAAACGGCATGGCCCATGAGGCCACGCCCAAGCGTGAGGGCCGCCTTTGGCACAAACACACATTGTGACCCTCAGCGTGAGTACCTTTTTCAAGTAACGCCTCTCAGTGACTAAACCAAGAGCCCGCATATGTGGCTTGCCATGCCCATAGGCACCCAGGACTAACTAGATGGTGTGTATTCCTGTTGAGGGAACCCACTGCTGTGCTCTAGAGTCCCTCTCCTGGGGGGTCCCCTGTAGCAGAATACAGTACTCTTCATTCCCACAGAATGAACACAAACACTTGGGAGCTTGGACAATCCGCCGAGAGGAAGGCTCTTCCTCGGCCTCTGAGACAACCCCTACCCTGACCGGACACTGTAAACGCAACACCCAGAGACAAAATCCTGAGTGACTGCCTCCCACTTGCCCTACTTTGATTTCCAGAGGATCTCCCCTCACGGACTAGAGATCAGGCCTGCCATTACATTGGCCCCTAGCTGAGCCAAGTTTGCTTTTTCAGACATCTGTCCCCACAGCCCTGGCAAACACAGCCTCTAGGCTGGGTCCTCTGGAGCCATACCACAGGACCGTGCCTGCTCTCTCCTGGGAAACTGTGTCCATTCCTTTGGCCACACACCTCCAGAATATGAGAAACCTCAAGGCCTCCGAGGACATCCCACTACTGGGAGCCTCACTGGACTCACAGGGGCATTCGGACACAAGCTGAGCAGCTACATCCATGAATGCATGCACACAGATGTCAACAGAGATAGAAGGTTGAGCCAGACAGGCCTTTAGGCCGTAGTCTCAACTCTTGCTTTGGTTTCCAGGTGTCACTCCTCAGAGGCTTTGGTTCGAAGAACAGGGTATGGGGCTTTCCTGAGGCACGGAACAGAACTCCTCTCGTCTCCACATGGGAAGTTTCCTTGTTGGAGCCGTGTCAGACACCTCATGTTGGAGAATCCTGCAGAGTCCCTGAGCCACCTCCACATTCCAAGGTCTCCCAGGCCACCAAGCCACAGTAGGACTCATCTTCAGGAGAGTCCATTTCAACTCTCCCCTCTGGGTAGCTCACGCAGGAGCCCGCAGATTGAGCTTGCCTTGTCCTGACTAAAGAGTGGGAATATGAGGTGGCGTTCCCAGGCATCCATGCTTAGACACCTGCTCTCGAGTCTTTCCATATGGGGCCTCTTGGAACCATCCAATAGGACTCGACTGTCGTGCAGAAGGTAACCTTCAGTTTTGGAGCAGTTCACAAATCCCATCGTAGGCAAAACTTTCTAGCCTCATGAAGCCCCCACACCCTTCAGGAAGAGGCCATGCTGGACAAGAACTCTAGCCTGAGGCACGTCTCATATTTGACATGACCTCAGTGCAGGAGATCTCGATTCAGCCTCTGCAGAGTGGGCCTGCCGTGCCCTCGGTCCCAAACCTCACGCTAGCTTGTGTTTTCAGACTTCCTTCCTCACACTCCTGGCAAACAAGCCCTCCGGACTAGGAACTCCGGAACCAAAACCCAGCCCAGTGTCTGCCCAACGGAAGAAAAACGTTTCCCTGTGGGGCTCTCCAGAAAACCCAGATGAGGATCAACCTGCTCGGGCCTCGACGGTACCCGAACTGGATAGGCTGCTCTGGGCACTCATGCTCTGCCTGACACAGCCTGAAGCCAGACGTCCAGACAGACAAGGAGACAGCTGGCCGCACACCCAGCACTTCGGACACGCCATGGTCTTATGCCGTCACCTCATCCTAACCTTGGTTTTCAGATATCTGAACCTAGACATTATATCAATTCTCCACACAGCTGGGTATAGCAAGCACAAAACAGAACTCCTCCTTCCCCATGGCTGTCAAGCTTGCTCTTGGCATGGAGTCACACCTTCAGGGTGGGAGAAACCTTCATGGCCCCTGATGCCACGCCCAAACTTGAGTGCTGCTTGGGCACAAATTCACACTGTGACCCTCAGCATGAGCCCCATGTCAAAGAAAGGCCTGTCAGGGCCTGGACCAAGAGCCCACATATGGGGCTTGCCAAGCCCCTATGCACCCAATCCTCACCACGGTTTGAATTTTCCAGTCGCCCCGCCCGTACCTGGAGCTCTGCTCTGGAATCCCTTTCTTGGAGAGACCCATGAGACAGACAACACGACTCCACCCTTCCCACAAAATGACCCCAAACTCTTGGGAGCTGGGACAAATCCCCAGAGAGGGATACTCGTCCACAGTACCTGAGGCCACCGCTCCAATCCACGGCTATCCCGGACACAACATCCAGAGACAAAAGCCTGAAGGAACGCCTCCCACTCGCCCTTGTTTCAGAGGCCCTGGAGCTCCCTCTCGGGCTGTACATCCGGCCTGCCATACCCTAGGCGCCACTCATAAGCTGAGTTTGTGTATTCAGACTTCTGTGCCCACAGCCTGGACCCACACAACATCCAGGCATGGGCCTGTGGACCAAACAGCGAAAGATTGTGCCTGCCCTCTCCAAGGAAAGTGTGCCCAATCCATTGACCACAACCCTACAGGTTAGGGAAAAGCTCCAAGGTCCCTGAGTCCATCAATAGTATAGGCCACCCTGGACTAAGAGGGGCTCTCTGACACCAGCGGAGCAACTATCTCCACTTAGACTCTCAGACAGTGTCCCCAGAGACAGAAGGTTGAAATGGACAGGCCCCCAGGCCCTAATCTGAACCTTAGCTTTGGTTTCCATGTTTCCGTTCTCAGAGGACTGTTTTCGTAGACCAGCACATGGGGCTTTTCTGAGGCACCAAACCAAACATCTCTCATCTCCACATGGGCAGCTTTCTTACTGGGATGTATCAAACACTTCAGGTAGGAGAGTTCCGCAGGGCCACTGAACAACCAGCACATTCCAAGGTCTCCATGGACCCAAACGCACATTATGACGCATCCTCAGGAGAGGCCATTTCAACTCAGCCCCCTGGGTCGCGTGTTCCAGAGGCAGCAGATCAAACATATCTTGTCGCTAATAGCCAATGGGAATGCGAGGCATGCTGTACAGGGATCCATCCTTCGAACCCTGCTCTCCAGTCCTTCCATATGGTATGTCCTGGAGCCATGCAACAGGACTCGAATGTCCCGCAGAAGGAAACCTTGTGGTTTGGGGCAACCTCCAAACTCAGCGTGGGAAAACTTCCTTGGCCTCATGAGGCCCCCACTTCATGAAGGTGCCATCATGGACACATACTCCAGCCTCAGCCAACGTCTGATCCTCAGCCTGACTTCAGATGCAGGAGATTTTGATTCAGCCTCTGCAGAGTGGGCCTGCTCTGCCCTTGGCTCCAATCCTCACACTAGCTTGTGTTTTCAGACTTCCGTCCTCACACTCCTGGCCCACAAACCCTCCCTACTGGGAATTCTGGGGCCACAATGAAGCACTGTGCCTGCCTCCCAGGAGAAAAACATTGTCTATGGCGCTGCCCAGAAACCCCAAATGAGGATCAAACTGCTTGGCCCTCGGCAACACCCCAATTGCATAGGCTACCTTAAACAGTGATGCTCTGTCGCAAATAGCCTGAGCCCAGACCTTCCAACAGACACCGACACAGCTGGCTGCACACCCAGCACATTGGACCCGCCACTGCCTTAGGCCACCATCCATTCCCAACCTGGGTTTTCAGTCATCGGAACCTAGACCTTATCTCCAATCCCTGCACAGGGGGAACCTGATGCACAAGTCAGAACCCCTCCTTCCCCATGGCAAGAAACCTTGCTGCTGGCAGTGAGTCAAACCTTCAGTGTAGGAGAAAACGGCATGGCCCATGAGGCCACGCCCAAGCGTGAGGGCCGCCTTTGGCACAAACACACATTGTGACCCTCAGCGTGAGTACCTTTTTCAAGTAACGCCTCTCAGTGACTGGACCAAGAGCCCGCATATGTGGCTTGTCATGCCCATAGGCACCCAGGACTAACTAGATGGTGTGTATTCCAGTTGAGGGAACCCACTGCTGTGCTCTAGAGTCCCTCTCCTGGGGGGTCCCCTGTGGCAGAAAACAGTACTCTTCATTCCCACAGAATGAACACAAACACTTGGGAGCTTGGACAATCCCCCGAGAGGAAGGCTCTTCCTCGGCCTCTGAGACAACCCCTACCCTGACCGGACACTGTAAACGCAACACCCAGAGACAAAATCCTGAGTGACTGCCTCCCACTTGCCCTACTTTGATTTCCAGAGGATCTCCCCTCACGCACTAGAGATCAGGCCTGCCATTACATTGGCCCCTAGCTGAGCCAAGTTTGCTTTTTCAGACATCTGTCCCCACAGCCCTGGCAAACACAGCCTCTAGGCTAGGTCCTCTCGAGCCATACCACAGGACCGTGCCTGCTCTCTCCTGGGAAACTGTGTCCATTCCTTTGGCCACACACCTCCAGAATATGAGAAACCTCAAGGCCTCCGAGGACATCCCACTACTGGGAGCCTCACTGGACTCACAGGGGCATTCGGACACAAGCTGAGCAGCTACATCCATGAATGCATGCACACAGATGTCAACAGAGATAGAAGGTTGAGCCGGACAGGCCTTTAGGCCATAGTCTCAACTCTTGCTTTGGTTTCCAGGTGTCACTCCTCAGAGGCTTTGGTTCGAAGAACAGGGTATGGGGCTTTCCTGAGGCACGGAACAGAACTCCTCTCGTCTCCACATGGGAAGTTTCCTTGTTGGAGCCGTGTCAAACACCTCATGTTGGAGAATCCTGCAGAGTCCCTGAGCCACCTCCACATTCCAAGGTCTCCCAGGCCACCAAGCCACAGGAGGACTCATCTTCAGGAGAGTCCATTTCAACTCTCCCCTCTGGGTAGCTCACGCAGGAGCCCGCAGATTGAGCCTGCCTTGTCCTGACTAAAGAGTGGGAATATGAGGTGGCGTTCCCAGGCATCCATGCTTAGACACCTGCTCTCGAGTCTTTCCATATGGGGCCTCTTGGAACCATCCAATAGGACTGGACTGTCCTGCAGAAGGTAACCTTCAGTTTTGGAGCAGTTCACAAATCCCATCGTAGGCAAAACTTTCTGGCCTCATGAAGCCCCCACACCCTTCAGGAAGAGGCCATGCTGGACAAGAACTCTAGCCTGAGGCACGTCTCATAGTTGACATGACCTCAGTGCAGGAGATCTCGATTCAGCCTCTGCAGAGTGGGCCTGCCGTGCCCTCGGTCCCAAACCTCACGCTAGCTTGTGTTTTCAGACTTCCTTCCTCACACTCCTGGCAAACAAGCCCTCCGGACTAGGAACTCCGGAACCAAAACCCAGCCCAGTGTCTGCCCAACGGAAGAAAAACGTTTCCCTGTGGGGCTCTCCAGAAAACCCAGATGAGGATCAACCTGCTCGGGCCTCGACGGTACCCGAACTGGATAGGCTGCTCTGGGCACTCATGCTCTGCCTGACACAGCCTGAAGCCAGACGTCCAGACAGACAAGGAGACAGCTGGCCGCACACCCAGCACTTCGGACACGCCATGGTCTTATGCCGTCACCTCATCCTAACCTTGGTTTTCAGATATCTGAACCTAGACATTATATCAATTCTCCACACAGCTGGGTATAGCAAGCACAAAACAGAACTCCTCCTTCCCCATGGCTGTCAAGCTTGCTCTTGGCATGGAGTCACACCTTCAGGGTGGGAGAAACCTTCATGGCCCCTGATGCCACGCCCAAACTTGAGTGCTGCTTGAGCACAAATTCACACTGTGACCCTCAGCATGAGCCCCATGTCAAAGAAAGGCCTGTCAGGGCCTGGACCAAGAGCCCACATATGGGGCTTGCCAAGCCCCTATGCACCCAATCCTCACCACGGTTTGAATTTTCCAGTCGCCCCGCCCGTACCTGGAGCTCTGCTCTGGAATCCCTTTCTTGGAGAGACCCATGAGACAGACAACACGACTCCACCCTTCCCACAAAATGACCCCAAACTCTTGGGAGCTGGGACAAATCCCCAGAGAGGGATACTCGTCCACAGTACCTGAGGCCACCGCTCCAATCCACGGCTATCCCGGACACAACATCCAGAGACAAAAGCCTGAAGGAACGCCTCCCACTCGCCCTTGTTTCAGAGGCCCTGGAGCTCCCTCTCGGGCTGTACATCCGGCCTGCCATACCCTAGGCGCCACTCATAAGCTGAGTTTGTGTATTCAGACTTCTGTGCCCACAGCCTGGACCCACACAACATCCAGGCTAGGGCCTCTGGACCAAACAGCGAAAGATTGTGCCAGCCCTCTCCAAGGAAAGTGTGCCCAATCCATTGACCACAACCCTACAGGTTAGGGAAAAGCTCCAAGGTCCCTGAGGCCATCAATAGTATAGGCCACCCTGGATTAAGAGGGGCTCTCTGACACCAGCGGAGCAACTATCTCCACTTAGACTCTCAGACAGTGTCCCCAGAGACAGAAGGTTGAAATGGACAGGCCCCCAGGCCCTAATCTGAACCTTAGCTTTGGTTTCCATGTTTCCGTTCTCAGAGGACTGTTTTCGTAGACCAGCACATGGGGCTTTTCTGAGGCACCAAACCAAACATCTCTCATCTCCACATGGGCAGCTTTCTTACTGGGATGTATCAAACACTTCAGGTAGGAGAGTTCCGCAGGGCCACTGAACAACCAGCACATTCCAAGGTCTCCATGGACCCAAACGCACATTATGACGCATCCTCAGGAGAGGCCATTTCAACTCAGCCCCCTGGGTCGCGTGTTCCAGAGGCAGCAGATCAAACATATCTTGTCGCTAATAGCCAATGGGAATGCGAGGCATGCTGTACAGGGATCCATCCTTCGAACCCTGCTCTCCAGTCCTTCCATATGGTATGTCCTGGAGCCATGCAACAGGACTCGAATGTCCCGCAGAAGGAAACCTTGTGGTTTGGGGCAACCTCCAAACTCAGCGTGGGAAAACTTCCTTGGCCTCATGAGGCCCCCACTTCATGAAGGTGCCATCATGGACACATACTCCAGCCTCAGCCAACGTCTGATCCTCAGCCTGACTTCAGATGCAGGAGATTTTGATTCAGCCTCTGCAGAGTGGGCCTGCTCTGCCCTTGGCTCCAATCCTCACACTAGCTTGTGTTTTCAGACTTCCGTCCTCACACTCCTGGCCCACAAACCCTCCCTACTGGGAATTCTGGGGCCACAATGAAGCACTGTGCCTGCCTCCCAGGAGAAAAACATTGTCTATGGCGCTGCCCAGAAACCCCAAATGAGGATCAAACTGCTTGGCCCTCGGCAACACCCCAATTGCATAGGCTACCTTAAACAGTGATGCTCTGTCGCAAATAGCCTGAGCCCAGACCTTCCAACAGACACCGACACAGCTGGCTGCACACCCAGCACATTGGACCCGCCACTGCCTTAGGCCACCATCCATTCCCAACCTGGGTTTTCAGTCATCGGAACCTAGACCTTATCTCCAATCCCTGCACAGGGGGAACCTGATGCACAAGTCAGAACCCCTCCTTCCCCCTGGCAAGAAACCTTGCTGCTGGCAGTGAGTCAAACCTTCAGTGTAGGAGAAAACGGCATGGCCCATGAGGCCACGCCCAAGCGTGAGGACCGCCTTTGGCACAAACACACATTGTGACCCTCAGCGTGAGTACCTTTTTCAAGTAACGCCTCTCAGTGACTAAACCAAGAGCCCGCATATGTGGCTTGCCATGCCCATAGGCACCCAGGACTAACTAGATGGTGTGTATTCCTGTTGAGGGAACCCACTGCTGTGCTCTAGAGTCCCTCTCCTGGGGGGTCCCCTGTAGCAGAATACAGTACTCTTCATTCCCACAGAATGAACACAAACACTTGGGAGCTTGGACAATCCGCCGAGAGGAAGGCTCTTCCTCGGCCTCTGAGACAACCCCTACCCTGACCGGACACTGTAAACGCAACACCCAGAGACAAAATCCTGAGTGACTGCCTCCCACTTGCCCTACTTTGATTTCCAGAGGATCTCCCCTCACGGACTAGAGATCAGGCCTGCCATTACATTGGCCCCTAGCTGAGCCAAGTTTGCTTTTTCAGACATCTGTCCCCACAGCCCTGGCAAACACAGCCTCTAGGCTGGGTCCTCTGGAGCCATACCACAGGACCGTGCCTGCTCTCTCCTGGGAAACTGTGTCCATTCCTTTGGCCACACACCTCCAGAATATGAGAAACCTCAAGGCCTCCGAGGACATCCCACTACTGGGAGCCTCACTGGACTCACAGGGGCATTCGGACACAAGCTGAGCAGCTACATCCATGAATGCATGCACACAGATGTCAACAGAGATAGAAGGTTGAGCCAGACAGGCCTTTAGGCCGTAGTCTCAACTCTTGCTTTGGTTTCCAGGTGTCACTCCTCAGAGGCTTTGGTTCGAAGAACAGGGTATGGGGCTTTCCTGAGGCACGGAACAGAACTCCTCTCGTCTCCACATGGGAAGTTTCCTTGTTGGAGCCGTGTCAGACACCTCATGTTGGAGAATCCTGCAGAGTCCCTGAGCCACCTCCACATTCCAAGGTCTCCCAGGCCACCAAGCCACAGTAGGACTCATCTTCAGGAGAGTCCATTTCAACTCTCCCCTCTGGGTAGCTCAGCAGGAGCCCGCAGATTGAGCTTGCCTTGTCCTGACTAAAGAGTGGGAATATGAGGTGGCGTTCCCAGGCATCCATGCTTAGACACCTGCTCTCGAGTCTTTCCATATGGGGCCTCTTGGAACCATCCAATAGGACTCGACTGTCGTGCAGAAGGTAACCTTCAGTTTTGGAGCAGTTCACAAATCCCATCGTAGGCAAAACTTTCTAGCCTCATGAAGCCCCCACACCCTTCAGGAAGAGGCCATGCTGGACAAGAACTCTAGCCTGAGGCACGTCTCATATTTGACATGACCTCAGTGCAGGAGATCTCGATTCAGCCTCTGCAGAGTGGGCCTGCCGTGCCCTCGGTCCCAAACCTCACGCTAGCTTGTGTTTTCAGACTTCCTTCCTCACACTCCTGGCAAACAAGCCCTCCGGACTAGGAACTCCGGAACCAAAACCCAGCCCAGTGTCTGCCCAACGGAAGAAAAACGTTTCCCTGTGGGGCTCTCCAGAAAACCCAGATGAGGATCAACCTGCTCGGGCCTCGACGGTACCCGAACTGGATAGGCTGCTCTGGGCACTCATGCTCTGCCTGACACAGCCTGAAGCCAGACGTCCAGACAGACAAGGAGACAGCTGGCCGCACACCCAGCACTTCGGACACGCCATGGTCTTATGCCGTCACCTCATCCTAACCTTGGTTTTCAGATATCTGAACCTAGACATTATATCAATTCTCCACACAGCTGGGTATAGCAAGCACAAAACAGAACTCCTCCTTCCCCATGGCTGTCAAGCTTGCTCTTGGCATGGAGTCACACCTTCAGGGTGGGAGAAACCTTCATGGCCCCTGATGCCACGCCCAAACTTGAGTGCTGCTTGGGCACAAATTCACACTGTGACCCTCAGCATGAGCCCCATGTCAAAGAAAGGCCTGTCAGGGCCTGGACCAAGAGCCCACATATGGGGCTTGCCAAGCCCCTATGCACCCAATCCTCACCACGGTTTGAATTTTCCAGTCGCCCCGCCCGTACCTGGAGCTCTGCTCTGGAATCCCTTTCTTGGAGAGACCCATGAGCCAGACAACACGACTCCACCCTTCCCACAAAATGACCCCAAACTCTTGGGAGCTGGGACAAATCCCCAGAGAGGGATACTCGTCCACAGTACCTGAGGCCACCGCTCCAATCCACGGCAATCCCGGACACAACATCCAGAGACAAAAGCCTGAAGGAACGCCTCCCACTCGAACTTGTTTCAGAGGCCCTGGAGCTCCCTCTCGGGCTGTACATCCGGCCTGCCATACCCTAGGCGCCACTCATAAGCTGAGTTTGTGTATTCAGACTTCTGTGCCCACAGCCTGGACCCACACAACATCCAGGCTAGGGCCTCTGGACCAAACAGCGAAAGATTGTGCCAGCCCTCTCCAAGGAAAGTGTGCCCAATCCATTGACCACAACCCTACAGGTTAGGGAAAAGCTCCAAGGTCCCTGAGGCCATCAATAGTATAGGCCACCCTGGATTAAGAGGGGCTCTCTGACACCAGCGGAGCAACTATCTCCACTTAGACTCTCAGACAGTGTCCCCAGAGACAGAAGGTTGAAATGGACAGGCCCCCAGGCCCTAATCTGAACCTTAGCTTTGGTTTCCATGTTTCCGTTCTCAGAGGACTGTTTTCGTAGACCAGCACATGGGGCTTTTCTGAGGCACCAAACCAAACATCTCTCATCTCCACATGGGCAGCTTTCTTACTGGGATGTATCAAACACTTCAGGTAGGAGAGTTCCGCAGGGCCACTGAACAACCAGCACATTCCAAGGTCTCCATGGACCCAAACGCACATTATGACGCATCCTCAGGAGAGGCCATTTCAACTCAGCCCCCTGGGTCGCGTGTTCCAGAGGCAGCAGATCAAACATATCTTGTCGCTAATAGCCAATGGGAATGCGAGGCATGCTGTACAGGGATCCATCCTTCGAACCCTGCTCTCCAGTCCTTCCATATGGTATGTCCTGGAGCCATGCAACAGGACTCGAATGTCCCGCAGAAGGAAACCTTGTGGTTTGGGGCAACCTCCAAACTCAGCGTGGGAAAACTTCCTTGGCCTCATGAGGCCCCCACTTCATGAAGGTGCCATCATGGACACATACTCCAGCCTCAGCCAACGTCTGATCCTCAGCCTGACTTCAGATGCAGGAGATTTTGATTCAGCCTCTGCAGAGTGGGCCTGCTCTGCCCTTGGCTCCAATCCTCACACTAGCTTGTGTTTTCAGACTTCCGTCCTCACACTCCTGGCCCACAAACCCTCCCTACTGGGAATTCTGGGGCCACAATGAAGCACTGTGCCTGCCTCCCAGGAGAAAAACATTGTCTATGGCGCTGCCCAGAAACCCCAAATGAGGATCAAACTGCTTGGCCCTCGGCAACACCCCAATGCATAGGCTACCTTAAACAGTGATGCTCTGTCGCATATAGCCTGAGCCCAGACCTTCCAACAGACACCGACACAGCTGGCTGCACACCCAGCACATTGGACCCGCCACTGCCTTAGGCCACCATCCATTCCCAACCTGGGTTTTCAGTCATCGGAACCTAGACCTTATCTCCAATCCCTGCACAGGGGGAACCTGATGCACAAGTCAGAACCCCTCCTTCCCCATGGCAAGAAACCTTGCTGCTGGCAGTGAGTCAAACCTTCAGTGTAGGAGAAAACGGCATGGCCCATGAGGCCACGCCCAAGCGTGAGGGCCGCCTTTGGCACAAACACACATTGTGACCCTCAGCGTGAGTACCTTTTTCAAGTAACGCCTCTCAGTGACTGGACCAAGAGCCCGCATATGTGGCTTGTCATGCCCATAGGCACCCAGGACTAACTAGATGGTGTGTATTCCAGTTGAGGGAACCCACTGCTGTGCTCTAGAGTCCCTCTCCTGGGGGGTCCCCTGTGGCAGAAAACAGTACTCTTCATTCCCACAGAATGAACACAAACACTTGGGAGCTTGGACAATCCCCCGAGAGGAAGGCTCTTCCTCGGCCTCTGAGACAACCCCTACCCTGACCGGACACTGTAAACGCTACACCCAGAGACAAAATCCTGAGTGACTGCCTCCCACTTGCCCTACTTTGATTTCCAGAGGATCTCCCCTCACGGACTAGAGATCAGGCCTGCCATTACATTGGCCCCTAGCTGAGCCAAGTTTGCTTTTTCAGACATCTGTCCCCACAGCCCTGGCAAACACAGCCTCTAGGCTAGGTCCTCTCGAGCCATACCACAGGACCGTGCCTGCTCTCTCCTGGGAAACTGTGTCCATTCCTTTGGCCACACACCTCCAGAATATGAGAAACCTCAAGGCCTCCGAGGACATCCCACTACTGGGAGCCTCACTGGACTCACAGGGGCATTCGGACACAAGCTGAGCAGCTACATCCATGAATGCATGCACACAGATGTCAACAGAGATAGAAGGTTGAGCCGGACAGGCCTTTAGGCCATAGTCTCAACTCTTGCTTTGGTTTCCAGGTGTCACTCCTCAGAGGCTTTGGTTCGAAGAACAGGGTATGGGGCTTTCCTGAGGCACGGAACAGAACTCCTCTCGTCTCCACATGGGAAGTTTCCTTGTTGGAGCCGTGTCAAACACCTCATGTTGGAGAATCCTGCAGAGTCCCTGAGCCACCTCCACATTCCAAGGTCTCCCAGGCCACCAAGCCACAGGAGGACAAATCTTCAGGAGAGACCATTTCAACTCTCCCCTCTGGGTAGCTCACCCAGGAGCCCGCAGATTGAGCCTGCCTTGTCCTGACTAAAGAGTGGGAATATGAGGTGGCGTTCCCAGGCATCCATGCTTAGACACCTGCTCTCGAGTCTTTCCATATGGGGCCTCTTGGAACCATCCAATAGGACTCGACTGTCGTGCAGAAGGTAACCTTCAGTTTTGGAGCAGTTCACAAATCCCATCGTAGGCAAAACTTTCTGGCCTCATGAAGCCCCCACACCCTTCAGGAAGAGGCCATGCTGGACAAGAACTCTAGCCTGAGGCACGTCTCATAGTTGACATGACCTCAGTGCAGGAGATCTCGATTCAGCCTCTGCAGAGTGGGCCTGCCGTGCCCTCGGTCCCAAACCTCACGCTAGCTTGTGTTTTCAGACTTCCTTCCTCACACTCCTAGCAAACAAGCCCTCGGGACTAGGAACTCCAGAACCAAAACCCAGCCCAGTGTCTGCCAAACGGAAGAAAAACGATTCCCTGTGGGGCTCTCCATAAAACCCAGATGAGGATCAACCTGCTCGGGCCTCGACGGTACCCGAACTGGATAGGCTGCTCTGGGCACTCATGCTCTGCCTGACACAGCCTGAAGCCAGACGTCCAGACAGACAAGGAGACAGCTGGCCGCACACCCAGCACTTCGGACACGCCATGGTCTTATGCCGTCACCTCATCCTAACCTTGGTTTTCAGATATCTGAACCTAGACATTATATCAATTCTCCACACAGCTGGGTATAGCAAGCACAAAACAGAACTCCTCCTTCCCCATGGCTGTCAAGCTTGCTCTTGGCATGGAGTCACACCTTCAGGGTGGGAGAAACCTTCATGGCCCCTGATGCCACGCCCAAACTTGAGTGCTGCTTGGGCACAAATTCACACTGTGACCCTCAGCATGAGCCCCGTGTCAAAGAAAGGCCTGTCAGGGCCTGGACCAAGAGCCCACATATGGGGCTTGCCAAGCCCCTATGCACCCAATCCTCACCACGGTTTGAATTTTCCAGTCGCCCCGCCCGTACCGGGAGCTCTGCTCTGCAATCCCTTTCTTGGAGAGACCCATGAGACAGACAACACGACTCCACCCTTCCCACAAAATGACCCCAAACTCTTGGGAGCTGGGACAAATCCCCAGAGAGGGATACTCGTCCACAGTACCTGAGGCCACCGCTCCAATCCACGGCTATCCCGGACACAACATCCAGAGACAAAAGCCTGAAGGAACGCCTCCCACTTGCCCTTGTTTCAGAGGCCCTGGAGCTCCCTCTCGGGCTGTACATCCGGCCTGCCATACCCTAGGCGCCACTCATAAGCTGAGTTTGTGTATTCAGACTTCTGTGCCCACAGCCTGGACCCACACAACATCCAGGCATGGGCCTGTGGACCAAACAGCGAAAGATTGTGCCTGCCCTCTCCAAGGAAAGTGTGCCCAATCCATTGACCACAACCCTACAGGTTAGGGAAAAGCTCCAAGGTCCCTGAGTCCATCAATAGTATAGGCCACCCTGGACTAAGAGGGGCTCTCTGACACCAGCGGAGCAACTATCTCCACTTAGACTCTCAGACAGTGTCCCCAGAGACAGAAGGTTGAAATGGACAGGCCCCCAGGCCCTAATCTGAACCTTAGCTTTGGTTTCCATGTTTCCGTTCTCAGAGGACTGTTTTCGTAGACCAGCACATGGGGCTTTTCTGAGGCACCAAACCAAACATCTCTCATCTCCACATGGGCAGCTTTCTTACTGGGATGTATCAAACACTTCAGGTAGGAGAGTTCCGCAGGGCCACTGAACAACCAGCACATTCCAAGGTCTCCATGGACCCAAACGCACATTATGACGCATCCTCAGGAGAGGCCATTTCAACTCAGCCCCCTGGGTCGCGTGTTCCAGAGGCAGCAGATCAAACATATCTTGTCGCTAATAGCCAATGGGAATGCGAGGCATGCTGTACAGGGATCCATCCTTCGAACCCTGCTCTCCAGTCCTTCCATATGGTATGTCCTGGAGCCATGCAACAGGACTCGAATGTCCCGCAGAAGGAAACCTTGTGGTTTGGGGCAACCTCCAAACTCAGCGTGGGAAAACTTCCTTGGCCTCATGAGGCCCCCACTTCATGAAGGTGCCATCATGGACACATACTCCAGCCTCAGCCAACGTCTGATCCTCAGCCTGACTTCAGATGCAGGAGATTTTGATTCAGCCTCTGCAGAGTGGGCCTGCTCTGCCCTTGGCTCCAATCCTCACACTAGCTTGTGTTTTCAGACTTCCTTCCTCACACACCTGGCAAAGAAGCCCTCCGGACTAGGAACTCCGGAACCAAAACCCAGCCCAGTGTCTGCCCAACGGAAGAAAAACATTTCCCTGTGGGGCTCTCCAGAAAACCCAGATGAGGATCAACCTGCTCGGGCCTCTACGGTACCTGAACTGGATAGGCTGCTCTGGGCACTCATGCTCTGCCTGACACAGCCTGAAGCCAGACGTCCAGACAGACAAGGAGACAGCTGGCCGCACACCCAGCACTTCGGACACGCCATGGTCTTATGCCGTCACCTCATCCTAACCTTGGTTTTCAGATATCTGAACCTAGACATTATATCAATTCTCCACACAGCTGGGTATAGCAAGCACAAAACAGAACTCCTCCTTCCCCATGGCTGTCAAGCTTGCTCTTGGCATGGAGTCACACCTTCAGGGTGGGAGAAACCTTCATGGCCCCTGATGCCACGCCCAAACTTGAGTGCTGCTTGGGCACAATTTCACACTGTGACCCTCAGCATGAGCCCCATGTCAAAGAAAGGCCTGTCAGGGCCTGGACCAAGAGCCCACATATGGGGCTTGCCAAGCCCCTATGCACCCAATCCTCACCACGGTTTGAGTTTTCCAGTCGCCCCGCCCGTACCTGGAGCTCTGCTCTGGAATCCCTTTCTTGGAGAGACCCATGAGCCAGACAACACGACTCCACCCTTCCCACAAAATGACCCCAAACTCTTGGGAGCTGGGACAAATCCCCAGAGAGGGATACTCGTCCACAGTACCTGAGGCCACCGCTCCAATCCACGGCTATCCCGGACACAACATCCAGAGACAAAAGCCTGAAGGAACGCCTCCCACTCGCCCTCGTTCAGAGGCCCAGGAGCTCCCTCTCGGGCTGTACATCCGGCCTGCCATACCCTAGGCGCCACTCATAAGCTGAGTTTGTGTATTCAGACTTCTGTGCCCACAGCCTGGACCCACACAACATCCAGGCTAGGGCCTCTGGACCAAACAGCGAAAGATTGTGCCTGCCCTCTCAAGGAAAATGTGCCCAATCCATTGACCACAACCCTACAGGTTAGGGAAAAGCTCCAATGTACCTGAGGCCATCAATAGTATAGGCCACCCTGGACTAAGAGGGGCTCTCTGACACCAGCGGAGCAACTATCTCCACTTAGACTCTCAGACAGTGTCCCCAGAGACAGAAGGTTGAAATGGACAGGCCCCCAGGCCCTAATCTGAACCTTAGCTTTGGTTTCCATGTTTCCGTTCTCAGAGGACTGTTTTCGTAGACCAGCACATGGGGCTTTTCTGAGGCACCAAACCAAACATCTCTCATCTCCACATGGGCAGCTTTCTTACTGGGATGTATCAAACACTTCAGGTAGGAGAGTTCCGCAGGGCCACTGAACAACCAGCACATTCCAAGGTCTCCATGGACCCAAACGCACATTATGACGCATCCTCAGGAGAGGCCATTTCAACTCAGCCCCCTGGGTCGCGTGTTCCAGAGGCAGCAGATCAAACATATCTTGTCGCTAATAGCCAATGGGAATGCGAGGCATGCTGTACAGGGATCCATCCTTCGAACCCTGCTCTCCAGTCCTTCCATATGGTATGTCCTGGAGCCATGCAACAGGACTCGAATGTCCCGCAGAAGGAAACCTTGTGGTTTGGGGCAACCTCCAAACTCAGCGTGGGAAAACTTCCTTGGCCTCATGAGGCCCCCACTTCATGAAGGTGCCATCATGGACACATACTCCAGCCTCAGCCAACGTCTGATCCTCAGCCTGACTTCAGATGCAGGAGATTTTGATTCAGCCTCTGCAGAGTGGGCCTGCTCTGCCCTTGGCTCCAATCCTCACACTAGCTTGTGTTTTCAGACTTCCGTCCTCACACTCCTGGCCCACAAACCCTCCCTACTGGGAATTCTGGGGCCACAATGAAGCACTGTGCCTGCCTCCCAGGAGAAAAACATTGTCTATGGCGCTGCCCAGAAACCCCAAATGAGGATCAAACTGCTTGGCCCTCGGCAACACCCCAATTGCATAGGCTACCTTAAACAGTGATGCTCTGTCGCAAATAGCCTGAGCCCAGACCTTCCAACAGACACCGACACAGCTGGCTGCACACCCAGCACATTGGACCCGCCACTGCCTTAGGCCACCATCCATTCCCAACCTGGGTTTTCAGTCATCGGAACCTAGACCTTATCTCCAATCCCTGCACAGGGGGAACCTGATGCACAAGTCAGAACCCCTCCTTCCCCCTGGCAAGAAACCTTGCTGCTGGCAGTGAGTCAAACCTTCAGTGTAGGAGAAAACGGCATGGCCCATGAGGCCACGCCCAAGCGTGAGGGCCGCCTTTGGCACAAACACACATTGTGACCCTCAGCGTGAGTACCTTTTTCAAGTAACGCCTCTCAGTGACTGGACCAAGAGCCCGCATATGTGGCTTGTCATGCCCATAGGCACCCAGGACTAACTAGATGGTGTGTATTCCAGTTGAGGGAACCCACTGCTGTGCTCTAGAGTCCCTCTCCTGGGGGGTCCCCTGTGGCAGAAAACAGTACTCTTCATTCCCACAGAATGAACACAAACACTTGGGAGCTTGGACAATCCCCCGAGAGGAAGGCTCTTCCTCGGCCTCTGAGACAACCCCTACCCTGACCGGACACTGTAAACGCAACACCCAGAGACAAAATCCTGAGTGACTGCCTCCCACTTGCCCTACTTTGATTTCCAGAGGATCTCCCCTCACGGACTAGAGATCAGGCCTGCCATTACATTGGCCCCTAGCTGAGCCAAGTTTGCTTTTTCAGACATCTGTCCCCACAGCCCTGGCAAACACAGCCTCTAGGCTAGGTCCTCTCGAGCCATACCACAGGACCGTGCCTGCTCTCTCCTGGGAAACTGTGTCCATTCCTTTGGCCACACACCTCCAGAATATGAGAAACCTCAAGGCCTCCGAGGACATCCCACTACTGGGAGCCTCACTGGACTCACAGGGGCATTCGGACACAAGCTGAGCAGCTACATCCATGAATGCATGCACACAGATGTCAACAGAGATAGAAGGTTGAGCCGGACAGGCCTTTAGGCCATAGTCTCAACTCTTGCTTTGGTTTCCAGGTGTCACTCCTCAGAGGCTTTGGTTCGAAGAACAGGGTATGGGGCTTTCCTGAGGCACGGAACAGAACTCCTCTCGTCTCCACATGGGAAGTTTCCTTGTTGGAGCCGTGTCAAACACCTCATGTTGGAGAATCCTGCAGAGTCCCTGAGCCACCTCCACATTCCAAGGTCTCCCAGGCCACCAAGCCACAGGAGGACTCATCTTCAGGAGAGACCATTTCAACTCTCCCCTCTGGGTAGCTCACCCAGGAGCCCGCAGATTGAGCCTGCCTTGTCCTGACTAAAGAGTGGGAATATGAGGTGGCGTTCCCAGGCATCCATGCTTAGACACCTGCTCTCGAGTCTTTCCATATGGGGCCTCTTGGAACCATCCAATAGGACTCGACTGTCGTGCAGAAGGTAACCTTCAGTTTTGGAGCAGTTCACAAATCCCATCGTAGGCAAAACTTTCTGGCCTCATGAAGCCCCCACACCCTTCAGGAAGAGGCCATGCTGGACAAGAACTCTAGCCTGAGGCACGTCTCATAGTTGACATGACCTCAGTGCAGGAGATCTCGATTCAGCCTCTGCAGAGTGGGCCTGCCGTGCCCTCGGTCCCAAACCTCACGCTAGCTTGTGTTTTCAGACTTCCTTCCTCACACTCCTGGCAAACAAGCCCTCGGGACTAGGAACTCCAGAACCAAAACCCAGCCCAGTGTCTGCCCAACGGAAGAAAAACGATTCCCTGTGGGGCTCTCCAGAAAACCCAGATGAGGATCAACCTGCTCGGGCCTCGACGGTACCCGAACTGGATAGGCTGCTCTGGGCACTCATGCTCTGCCTGACACAGCCTGAAGCCAGACGTCCAGACAGACAAGGAGACAGCTGGCCGCACACCCAGCACTTCGGACACGCCATGGTCTTATGCCGTCACCTCATCCTAACCTTGGTTTTCAGATATCTGAACCTAGACATTATATCAATTCTCCACACAGCTGGGTATAGCAAGCACAAAACAGAACTCCTCCTTCCCCATGGCTGTCAAGCTTGCTCTTGGCATGGAGTCACACCTTCAGGGTGGGAGAAACCTTCATGGCCCCTGATGCCACGCCCAAACTTGAGTGCTGCTTGGGCACAAATTCACACTGTGACCCTCAGCATGAGCCCCATGTCAAAGAAAGGCCTGTCAGGGCCTGGACCAAGAGCCCACATATGGGGCTTGCCAAGCCCCTATGCACCCAATCCTCACCACGGTTTGAGTTTTCCAGTCGCCCCGCCCGTACCTGGAGCTCTGCTCTGGAATCCCTTTCTTGGAGAGACCCATGAGACAGACAACACGACTCCACCCTTCCCACAAAATGACCCCAAACTCTTGGGAGCTGGGACAAATCCCCAGAGAGGGATACTCGTCCACAGTACCTGAGGCCACCGCTCCAATCCACGGCTATCCCGGACACAACATCCAGAGACAAAAGCCTGAAGGAACGCCTCCCACTTGCCCTTGTTTCAGAGGCCCTGGAGCTCCCTCTCGGGCTGTACATCCGGCCTGCCATACCCTAGGCGCCACTCATAAGCTGATTTTGTGTATTCAGACTTCTGTGCCCACAGCCTGGACCCACACAACATCCAGGCTAGGGCCTGTGGACCAAACAGCGAAAGATTGTGCCTGCCCTCTCCAAGGAAAGTGTGCCCAATCCATTGACCACAACCCTACAGGTTAGGGAAAAGCTCCAAGGTCCCTGAGGCCATCAATAGTATAGGCCACCCTGGACTAAGAGGGGCTCTCTGACACCAGCGGAGCAACTATCTCCACTTAGACTCTCAGACAGTGTCCCCAGAGACAGAAGGTTGAAATGGACAGGCCCCCAGGCCCTAATCTGAACCTTAGCTTTGGTTTCCATGTTTCCGTTCTCAGAGGACTGTTTTCGTAGACCAGCACATGGGGCTTTTCTGAGGCACCAAACCAAACATCTCTCATCTCCACATGGGCAGCTTTCTTACTGGGATGTATCAAACACTTCAGGTAGGAGAGTTCCGCAGGGCCACTGAACAACCAGCACATTCCAAGGTCTCCATGGACCCAAACGCACATTATGACGCATCCTCAGGAGAGGCCATTTCAACTCAGCCCCCTGGGTCGCGTGTTCCAGAGGCAGCAGATCAAACATATCTTGTCGCTAATAGCCAATGGGAATGCTAGGCATGCTGTACAGGGATCCATCCTTCGAACCCTGCTCTCCAGTCCTTCCATATGGTATGTCCTGGAGCCATGCAACAGGACTCGAATGTCCCGCAGAAGGAAACCTTGTGGTTTGGGGCAACCTCCAAACTCAGCGTGGGAAAACTTCCTTGGCCTCATGAGGCCCCCACTTCATGAAGGTGCCATCATGGACACATACTCCAGCCTCAGCCAACGTCTGATCCTCAGCCTGACTTCAGATGCAGGAGATTTTGATTCAGCCTCTGCAGAGTGGGCCTGCTCTGCCCTTGGCTCCAATCCTCACACTAGCTTGTGTTTTCAGACTTCCGTCCTCACACTCCTGGCCCACAAACCCTCCCTACTGGGAATTCTGGGGCCACAATGAAGCACTGTGCCTGCCTCCCAGGAGAAAAACATTGTCTATGGCGCTGCCCAGAAACCCCAAATGAGGATCAAACTGCTTGGCCCTCGGCAACACCCCAATTGCATAGGCTACCTTAAACAGTGATGCTCTGTCGCAAATAGCCTGAGCCCAGACCTTCCAACAGACACCGACACAGCTGGCTGCACACGCAGCACATTGGACCCGCCACTGCCTTAGGCCACCATCCATTCCCAACCTGGGTTTTCAGTCATCGGAACCTAGACCTTATCTCCAATCCCTGCACAGGGGGAACCTGATGCACAAGTCAGAACCCCTCCTTCCCCCTGGCAAGAAACCTTGCTGCTGGCAGTGAGTCAAACCTTCAGTGTAGGAGAAAACGGCATGGCCCATGAGGCCACGCCTAAGCGTGAGGGCCGCCTTTGGCACAAACACACATTGTGACCCTCAGCGTGAGTACCTTTTTCAAGTAACGCCTCTCAGTGACTGGACCAAGAGCCCGCATATGTGGCTTGTCATGCCCATAGGCACCCAGGACTAACTAGATGGTGTGTATTCCAGTTGAGGGAACCCACTGCTGTGCTCTAGAGTCCCTCTCCTGGGGGGTCCCCTGTGGCAGAAAACAGTACTCTTCATTCCCACAGAATGAACACAAACACTTGGGAGCTTGGACAATCCCCCGAGAGGAAGGCTCTTCCTCGGCCTCTGAGACAACCCCTACCCTGACCGGACACTGTAAACGCAACACCCAGAGACAAAATCCTGAGTGACTGCCTCCCACTTGCCCTACTTTGATTTCCAGAGGATCTCCCCTCACGGACTAGAGATCAGGCCTGCCATTACATTGGCCCCTAGCTGAGCCAAGTTTGCTTTTTCAGACATCTGTCCCCACAGCCCTGGCAAACACAGCCTCTAGGCTAGGTCCTCTCGAGCCATACCACAGGACCGTGCCTGCTCTCTCCTGGGAAACTGTGTCCATTCCTTTGGCCACACACCTCCAGAATATGAGAAACCTCAAGGCCTCCGAGGACATCCCACTACTGGGAGCCTCACTGGACTCACAGGGGCATTCGGACACAAGCTGAGCAGCTACATCCATGAATGCATGCACACAGATGTCAACAGAGATAGAAGGTTGAGCCGGACAGGCCTTTAGGCCATAGTCTCAACTCTTGCTTTGGTTTCCAGGTGTCACTCCTCAGAGGCTTTGGTTCGAAGAACAGGGTATGGGGCTTTCCTGAGGCACGGAACAGAACTCCTCTCGTCTCCACATGGGAAGTTTCCTTGTTGGAGCCGTGTCAAACACCTCATGTTGGAGAATCCTGCAGAGTCCCTGAGCCACCTCCACATTCCAAGGTCTCCCAGGCCACCAAGCCACAGGAGGACAAATCTTCAGGAGAGACCATTTCAACTCTCCCCTCTGGGTAGCTCACCCAGGAGCCCGCAGATTGAGCCTGCCTTGTCCTGACTAAAGAGTTGGAATATGAGGTGGCGTTCCCAGGCATCCATGCTTAGACACCTGCTCTCGAGTCTTTCCATATGGGGCCTCTTGGAACCATCCAATAGGACTCGACTGTCGTGCAGAAGGTAACCTTCAGTTTTGGAGCAGTTCACAAATCCCATCGTAGGCAAAACTTTCTGGCCTCATGAAGCCCCCACACCCTTCAGGAAGAGGCCATGCTGGACAAGAACTCTAGCCTGAGGCACGTCTCATAGTTGACATGACCTCAGTGCAGGAGATCTCGATTCAGCCTCTGCAGAGTGGGCCTGCCGTGCCCTCGGTCCCAAACCTCACGCTAGCTTGTGTTTTCAGACTTCCTTCCTCACACTCCTGGCAAACAAGCCCTCGGGACTAGGAACTCCAGAACCAAAACCCAGCCCAGTGTCTGCCAAACGGAAGAAAAACGATTCCCTGTGGGGCTCTCCAGAAAACCCAGATGAGGATCAACCTGCTCGGGCCTCGACGGTACCCGAACTGGATAGGCTGCTCTGGGCACTCATGCTCTGCCTGACACAGCCTGAAGCCAGACGTCCAGACAGACAAGGAGACAGCTGGCCGCACACCCAGCACTTCGGACACGCCATGGTCTTATGCCGTCACCTCATCCTAACCTTGGTTTTCAGATATCTGAACCTAGACATTATATCAATTCTCCACACAGCTGGGTATAGCAAGCACAAAACAGAACTCCTCCTTCCCCATGGCTGTCAAGCTTGCTCTTGGCATGGAGTCACACCTTCAGGGTGGGAGAAACCTTCATGGCCCCTGATGCCACGCCCAAACTTGAGTGCTGCTTGGGCACAAATTCACACTGTGACCCTCAGCATGAGCCCCGTGTCAAAGAAAGGCCTGTCAGGGCCTGGACCAAGAGCCCACATATGGGGCTTGCCAAGCCCCTATGCACCCAATCCTCACCACGGTTTGAATTTTCCAGTCGCCCCGCCCGTACCGGGAGCTCTGCTCTGGAATCCCTTTCTTGGAGAGACCCATGAGACAGACAACACGACTCCACCCTTCCCACAAAATGACCCCAAACTCTTGGGAGCTGGGACAAATCCCCAGAGAGGGATACTCGTCCACAGTACCTGAGGCCACCGCTCCAATCCACGGCTATCCCGGACACAACATCCAGAGACAAAAGCCTGAAGGAACGCCTCCCACTTGCCCTTGTTTCAGAGGCCCTGGAGCTCCCTCTCGGGCTGTACATCCGGCCTGCCATACCCTAGGCGCCACTCATAAGCTGAGTTTGTGTATTCAGACTTCTGTGCCCACAGCCTGGACCCACACAACATCCAGGCTAGGGCCTGTGGACCAAACAGCGAAAGATTGTGCCTGCCCTCTCCAAGGAAAGTGTGCCCAATCCATTGACCACAACCCTACAGGTTAGGGAAAAGCTCCAAGGTCCCTGAGGCCATCAATAGTATAGGCCACCCTGGACTAAGAGGGGCTCTCTGACACCAGCGGAGCAACTATCTCCACTTAGACTCTCAGACAGTGTCCCCAGAGACAGAAGGTTGAAATGGACAGGCCCCCAGGCCCTAATCTGAACCTTAGCTTTGGTTTCCATGTTTCCGTTCTCAGAGGACTGTTTTCGTTGACCAGCACATGGGGCTTTTCTGAGGCACCAAACCAAACATCTCTCATCTCCACATGGGCAGCTTTCTTACTGGGATGTATCAAACACTTCAGGTAGGAGAGTTCCGCAGGGCCACTGAACAACCAGCACATTCCAAGGTCTCCATGGACCCAAACGCACATTATGACGCATCCTCAGGAGAGGCCATTTCAACTCAGCCCCCTGGGTCGCGTGTTCCAGAGGCAGCAGATCAAACATATCTTGTCGCTAATAGCCAATGGGAATGCGAGGCATGCTGTACAGGGATCCATCCTTCGAACCCTGCTCTCCAGTCCTTCCATATGGTATGTCCTGGAGCCATGCAACAGGACTCGAATGTCCCGCAGAAGGAAACCTTGTGGTTTGGGGCAACCTCCAAACTCAGCGTGGGAAAACTTCCTTGGCCTCATGAGGCCCCCACTTCATGAAGGTGCCATCATGGACACATACTCCAGCCTCAGCCAACGTCTGATCCTCAGCCTGACTTCAGATGCAGGAGATTTTGATTCAGCCTCTGCAGAGTGGGCCTGCTCTGCCCTTGGCTCCAATCCTCACACTAGCTTGTGTTTTCAGACTTCCTTCCTCACACACCTGGCAAAGAAGCCCTCCGGACTAGGAACTCCGGAACCAAAACCCAGCCCAGTGTCTGCCCAACGGAAGAAAAACATTTCCCTGTGGGGCTCTCCAGAAAACCTAGATGAGGATCAACCTGCTCGGGCCTCTACGGTACCTGAACTGGATAGGCTGCTCTGGGCACTCATGCTCTGCCTGACACAGCCTGAAGCCAGACGTCCAGACAGACAAGGAGACAGCTGGCCGCACACCCAGCACTTCGGACACGCCATGGTCTTATGCCGTCACCTCATCCTAACCTTGGTTTTCAGATATCTGAACCTAGACATTATATCAATTCTCCACACAGCTGGGTATAGCAAGCACAAAACAGAACTCCTCCTTCCCCATGGCTGTCAAGCTAGCTCTTGGCATGGAGTCACACCTTCAGGGTGGGAGAAACCTTCATGGCCCCTGATGCCACGCCCAAACTTGAGTGCTGCTTGGGCACAATTTCACACTGTGACCCTCAGCATGAGCCCCATGTCAAAGAAAGGCCTGTCAGGGCCTGGACCAAGAGCCCACATATGGGGCTTGCCAAGCCCCTATGCACCCAATCCTCACCACGGTTTGAGTTTTCCAGTCGCCCCGCCCGTACCTGGAGCTCTGCTCTGGAATCCCTTTCTTGGAGAGACCCATGAGCCAGACAACACGACTCCACCCTTCCCACAAAATGACCCCAAACTCTTGGGAGCTGGGAAAAATCCCCAGAGAGGGATACTCGTCCACAGTACCTGAGGCCACCGCTCCAATCCACGGCTATCCCGGTCACAACATCCAGAGACAAAAGCCTGAAGGAACGCCTCCCACTCGCCCTCGTTCAGAGGCCCAGGAGCTCCCTCTCGGGCTGTACATCCGGCCTGCCATACCCTAGGCGCCACTCATAAGCTGAGTTTGTGTATTCAGACTTCTGTGCCCACAGCCTGGACCCACACAACATCCAGGCTAGGGCCTCTGGACCAAACAGCGAAAGATTGTGCCTGCCCTCTCAAGGAAAATGTGCCCAATCCATTGACCACAACCCTACAGGTTAGGGAAAAGCTCCAATGTACCTGAGGCCATCAATAGTATAGGCCACCCTGGACTAAGAGGGGCTCTCTGACACCAGCGGAGCAACTATCTCCACTTAGACTCTCAGACAGTGTCCCCAGAGACAGAAGGTTGAAATGGACAGGCCCCCAGGCCCTAATCTGAACCTTAGCTTTGGTTTCCATGTTTCCGTTCTCAGAGGACTGTTTTCGTAGACCAGCACATGGGGCTTTTCTGAGGCACCAAACCAAACATCTCTCATCTCCACATGGGCAGCTTTCTTACTGGGATGTATCAAACACTTCAGGTAGGAGAGTTCCGCAGGGCCACTGAACAACCAGCACATTCCAAGGTCTCCATGGACCCAAACGCACATTATGACGCATCCTCAGGAGAGGCCATTTCAACTCAGCCCCCTGGGTCGCGTGTTCCAGAGGCAGCAGATCAAACATATCTTGTCGCTAATAGCCAATGGGAATGCGAGGCATGCTGTACAGGGATCCATCCTTCGAACCCTGCTCTCCAGTCCTTCCATATGGTATGTCCTGGAGCCATGCAACAGGACTCGAATGTCCCGCAGAAGGAAACCTTGTGGTTTGGGGCAACCTCCAAACTCAGCGTGGGAAAACTTCCTTGGCCTCATGAGGCCCCCACTTCATGAAGGTGCCATCATGGACACATACTCCAGCCTCAGCCAACGTCTGATCCTCAGCCTGACTTCAGATGCAGGAGATTTTGATTCAGCCTCTGCAGAGTGGGCCTGCTCTGCCCTTGGCTCCAATCCTCACACTAGCTTGTGTTTTCAGACTTCCGTCCTCACACTCCTGGCCCACAAACCCTCCCTACTGGGAATTCTGGGGCCACAATGAAGCACTGTGCCTGCCTCCCAGGAGAAAAACATTGTCTATGGCGCTGCCCAGAAACCCCAAATGAGGATCAAACTGCTTGGCCCTCGGCAACACCCCAATTGCATAGGCTACCTTAAACAGTGATGCTCTGTCGCAAATAGCCTGAGCCCAGACCTTCCAACAGACACCGACACAGCTGGCTGCACACCCAGCACATTGGACCCGCCACTGCCTTAGGCCACCATCCATTCCCAACCTGGGTTTTCAGTCATCGGAACCTAGACCTTATCTCCAATCCCTGCACAGGGGGAACCTGATGCACAAGTCAGAACCCCTCCTTCCCCCTGGCAAGAAACCTTGCTGCTGGCAGTGAGTCAAACCTTCAGTGTAGGAGAAAACGGCATGGCCCATGAGGCCACGCCCAAGCGTGAGGGCCGCCTTTGGCACAAACACACATTGTGACCCTCAGCGTGAGTACCTTTTTCAAGTAACGCCTCTCAGTGACTGGACCAAGAGCCCGCATATGTGGCTTGTCATGCCCATAGGCACCCAGGACTAACTAGATGGTGTGTATTCCAGTTGAGGGAACCCACTGCTGTGCTCTAGAGTCCCTCTCCTGGGGGGTCCCCTGTGGCAGAAAACAGTACTCTTCATTCCCACAGAATGAACACAAACACTTGGGAGCTTGGACAATCCCCCGAGAGGAAGGCTCTTCCTCGGCCTCTGAGACAACCCCTACCCTGACCGGACACTGTAAACGCAACACCCAGAGACAAAATCCTGAGTGACTGCCTCCCACTTGCCCTACTTTGATTTCCAGAGGATCTCCCCTCACGGACTAGAGATCAGGCCTGCCATTACATTGGCCCCTAGCTGAGCCAAGTTTGCTTTTTCAGACATCTGTCCCCACAGCCCTGGCAAACACAGCCTCTAGGCTAGGTCCTCTCGAGCCATACCACAGGACCGTGCCTGCTCTCTCCTGGGAAACTGTGTCCATTCCTTTGGCCACACACCTCCAGAATATGAGAAACCTCAAGGCCTCCGAGGACATCCCACTACTGGGAGCCTCACTGGACTCACAGGGGCATTCGGACACAAGCTGAGCAGCTACATCCATGAATGCATGCACACAGATGTCAACAGAGATAGAAGGTTGAGCCGGACAGGCCTTTAGGCCATAGTCTCAACTCTTGCTTTGGTTTCCAGGTGTCACTCCTCAGAGGCTTTGGTTCGAAGAACAGGGTATGGGGCTTTCCTGAGGCACGGAACAGAACTCCTCTCGTCTCCACATGGGAAGTTTCCTTGTTGGAGCCGTGTCAAACACCTCATGTTGGAGAATCCTGCAGAGTCCCTGAGCCACCTCCACATTCCAAGGTCTCCCAGGCCACCAAGCCACAGGAGGACTCATCTTCAGGAGAGACCATTTCAACTCTCCCCTCTGGGTAGCTCACCCAGGAGCCCGCAGATTGAGCCTGCCTTGTCCTGACTAAAGAGTGGGAATATGAGGTGGCCTTCCCAGGCATCCATGCTTAGACACCTGCTCTCGAGTCTTTCCATATGGGGCCTCTTGGAACCATCCAATAGGACTCGACTGTCGTGCAGAAGGTAACCTTCAGTTTTGGAGCAGT
Organism: Mustela nivalis; assembly: GCF_964662115.1. Lineage (NCBI taxonomy): Eukaryota > Metazoa > Chordata > Mammalia > Carnivora > Mustelidae > Mustela > Mustela nivalis. The sequence goes on along the minus strand of NW_028136556.1, from coordinate 2,266,202 downwards.
TCACAAATCCCATCGTAGGCAAAACTTTCTGGCCTCATGAAGCCCCCACACCCTTCAGGAAGAGGCCATGCTGGACAAGAACTCTAGCCTGAGGCACGTCTCATAGTTGACATGACCTCAGTGCAGGAGATCTCGATTCAGCCTCTGCAGAGTGGGCCTGCCGTGCCCTCGGTCCCAAACCTCACGCTAGCTTGTGTTTTCAGACTTCCTTCCTCACACTCCTGGCAAACAAGCCCTCGGGACTAGGAACTCCAGAACCAAAACCCAGCCCAGTGTCTGCCAAACGGAAGAAAAACGATTCCCTGTGGGGCTCTCCAGAAAACCCAGATGAGGATCAACCTGCTCGGGCCTCGACGGTACCCGAACTGGATAGGCTGCTCTGGGCACTCATGCTCTGCCTGACACAGCCTGAAGCCAGACGTCCAGACAGACAAGGAGACAGCTGGCCGCACACCCAGCACTTCGGACACGCCATGGTCTTATGCCGTCACCTCATCCTAACCTTGGTTTTCAGATATCTGAACCTAGACATTATATCAATTCTCCACACAGCTGGGTATAGCAAGCACAAAACAGAACTCCTCCTTCCCCATGGCTGTCAAGCTTGCTCTTGGCATGGAGTCACACCTTCAGGGTGGGAGAAACCTTCATGGCCCCTGATGCCACGCCCAAACTTGAGTGCTGCTTGGGCACAAATTCACACTGTGACCCTCAGCATGAGCCCCATGTCAAAGAAAGGCCTGTCAGGGCCTGGACCAAGAGCCCACATATGGGGCTTGCCAAGCCCCTATGCACCCAATCCTCACCACGGTTTGAGTTTTCCAGTCGCCCCGCCCGTACCTGGAGCTCTGCTCTGGAATCCCTTTCTTGGAGAGACCCATGAGACAGACAACACGACTCCACCCTTCCCACAAAATGACCCCAAACTCTTGGGAGCTGGGACAAATCCCCAGAGAGGGATACTCGTCCACAGTACCTGAGGCCACCGCTCCAATCCACGGCTATCCCGGACACAACATCCAGAGACAAAAGCCTGAAGGAACGCCTCCCACTTGCCCTTGTTTCAGAGGCCCTGGAGCTCCCTCTCGGGCTGTACATCCGGCCTGCCATACCCTAGGCGCCACTCATAAGCTGATTTTGTGTATTCAGACTTCTGTGCCCACAGCCTGGACCCACACAACATCCAGGCTAGGGCCTGTGGACCAAACAGCGAAAGATTGTGCCTGCCCTCTCCAAGGAAAGTGTGCCCAATCCATTGACCACAACCCTACAGGTTAGGGAAAAGCTCCAAGGTCCCTGAGGCCATCAATAGTATAGGCCACCCTGGACTAAGAGGGGCTCTCTGACACCAGCGGAGCAACTATCTCCACTTAGACTCTCAGACAGTGTCCCCAGAGACAGAAGGTTGAAATGGACAGGCCCCCAGGCCCTAATCTGAACCTTAGCTTTGGTTTCCATGTTTCCGTTCTCAGAGGACTGTTTTCGTAGACCAGCACATGGGGCTTTTCTGAGGCACCAAACCAAACATCTCTCATCTCCACATGGGCAGCTTTCTTACTGGGATGTATCAAACACTTCAGGTAGGAGAGTTCCGCAGGGCCACTGAACAACCAGCACATTCCAAGGTCTCCATGGACCCAAACGCACATTATGACGCATCCTCAGGAGAGGCCATTTCAACTCAGCCCCCTGGGTCGCGTGTTCCAGAGGCAGCAGATCAAACATATCTTGTCGCTAATAGCCAATGGGAATGCGAGGCATGCTGTACAGGGATCCATCCTTCGAACCCTGCTCTCCAGTCCTTCCATATGGGATGTCCTGGAGCCATGCAACAGGACTCGAATGTCCCGCAGAAGGAAACCTTGTGGTTTGGGGCAACCTCCAAACTCAGCGTGGGAAAACTTCCTTGGCCTCATGAGGCCCCCACTTCATGAAGGTGCCATCATGGACACATACTCCAGCCTCAGCCAACGTCTGATCCTCAGCCTGACTTCAGATGCAGGAGATTTTGATTCAGCCTCTGCAGAGTGGGCCTGCTCTGCCCTTGGCTCCAATCCTCACACTAGCTTGTGTTTTCAGACTTCCGTCCTCACACTCCTGGCCCACAAACCCTCCCTACTGGGAATTCTGGGGCCACAATGAAGCACTGTGCCTGCCTCCCAGGAGAAAAACATTGTCTATGGCGCTGCCCAGAAACCCCAAATGAGGATCAAACTGCTTGGCCCTCGGCAACACCCCAATTGCATAGGCTACCTTAAACAGTGATGCTCTGTCGCAAATAGCCTGAGCCCAGACCTTCCAACAGACACCGACACAGCTGGCTGCACACCCAGCACATTGGACCCGCCACTGCCTTAGGCCATCCATTCCCAACCTGGGTTTTCAGTCATCGGAACCTAGACCTTATCTCCAATCCCTGCACAGGGGGAACCTGATGCACAAGTCAGAACCCCTCCTTCCCCCTGGCAAGAAACCTTGCTGCTGGCAGTGAGTCAAACCTTCAGTGTAGGAGAAAACGGCATGGCCCATGAGGCCACGCCCAAGCGTGAGGGCCGCCTTTGGCACAAACACACATTGTGACCCTCAGCGTGAGTACCTTTTTCAAGTAACGCCTCTCAGTGACTGGACCAAGAGCCCGCATATGTGGCTTGTCATGCCCATAGGCACCCAGGACTAACTAGATGGTGTGTATTCCAGTTGAGGGAACCCACTGCTGTGCTCTAGAGTCCCTCTCCTGGAGGGTCCCCTGTGGCAGAAAACAGTACTCTTCATTCCCACAGAATGAACACAAACACTTGGGAGCTTGGACAATCCGCCGAGAGGAAGGCTCTTCCTCGGCCTCTGAGACAACCCCTACCCTGACCGGACACTGTAAACGCAACACCCAGAGACAAAATCCTGAGTGACTGCCTCCCACTTGCCCTACTTTGATTTCCAGAGGATCTCCCCTCACGGACTAGAGATCAGGCCTGCCATTACATTGGCCCCTAGCTGAGCCAAGTTTGCTTTTTCAGACATCTGTCCCCACAGCCCTGGCAAACACAGCCTCTAGGCTGGGTCCTCTCGAGCCATACCACAGGACCGTGCCTGCTCTCTCCTGGGAAACTGTGTCCATTCCTTTGGCCACACACCTCCAGAATATGAGAAACCTCAAGGCCTCCGAGGACATCCCACTACTGGGAGCCTCACTGGTCTCACAGGGGCATTCGGACACAAGCTGAGCAGCTACATCCATGAATGCATGCACACAGATATCAACAGAGATAGAAGGTTGAGCCGGATAGGCCTTTAGGCCGTAGTCTCAACTCTTGCTTTGGTTTCCAGGTGTCACTCCTCAGAGGCTTTGGTTCGAAGAACAGGGTATGGGGCTTTCCTGAGGCACGGAACAGAACTCCTCTCGTCTCCACATGGGAAGTTTCCTTGTTGGAGCCGTGTCAAACACCTCATGTTGGAGAATCCTGCAGAGTCCCTGAGCCACCTCCACATTCCAAGGTCTCCCAGGCCACCAAGCCACAGGAGGACTCATCTTCAGGAGAGACCATTTCAACTCTCCCCTCTGGGTAGCTCACCCAGGAGCCCGCAGATTGAGCCTGCCTTGTCCTGACTAAAGAGTGGGAATATGAGGTGGCGTTCCCAGGCATCCATGCTTAGACACCTGCTCTCGAGTCTTTCCATATGGGGCCTCTTGGAACCATCCAATAGGACTCGACTGTCGTGCAGAAGGTAACCTTCAGTTTTGGAGCAGTTCACAAATCCCATCGTAGGCAAAACTTTCTGGCCTCATGAAGCCCCCACACCCTTCAGGAAGAGGCCATGGTGGACAATAACTCTAGCCTGAGGCACGTCTCATAGTTGACATGACCTCAGTGCAGGAGTTCTCGATTCAGCCTCTGCAGAGTGGGCCTGCCGTGCCCTCGGTCCCAAACCTCACGCTAGCTTGTGTTTTCAGACTTCCTTCCTCACACTCCTGGCAAAGAAGCCCTCCGGACTAGGAACTCCGGAACCAAAACCCAGCCCAGTGTCTGCCCAACGGAAGAAAAACGTTTCCCTGTGGGGCTCTCCAGAAAACCCAGATGAGGATCAACCTGCTCGGGCCTCGACGGTACCCGAACTGGATAGGCTGCTCTGGGCACTCATGCTCTGCCTGACACAGCCTGAAGCCAGACGTCCAGACAGACAAGGAGACAGCTGGCCGCACACCCAGCACTTCGGACACGCCATGGTCTTATGCCGTCACCTCATCCTAACCTTGGTTTTCAGATATCTGAACCTAGACATTATATCAATTCTCCACACAGCTGGGTATAGCAAGCACAAAACAGAACTCCTCCTTCCCCATGGCTGTCAAGCTTGCTCTTGGCATGGAGTCACACCTTCAGGGTGGGAGAAAACTTCATGGCCCCTGATGCCACGCCCAAACTTGAGTGCTGCTTGGGCACAAATTCACACTGTGACCCTCAGCATGAGCCCCATGTCAAAGAAAGGCCTGTCAGGGCCTGGACCAAGAGCCCACATATGGGGCTTGCCAAGCCCCTATGCACCCAATCCTCACCACGGTTTGAATTTTCCAGTCGCCCCGCCCGTACCTGGAGCTCTGCTCTGGAATCCCTTTCTTGGAGAGACCCATGAGACAGACAACACGACTCCACCCTTCCCACAAAATGACCCCAAACTCTTGGGAGCTGGGAAAAATCCCCAGAGAGGGATACTCGTCCACAGTACCTGAGGCCACCGCTCCAATCCACGGCTATCCCGGACACAACATCCAGAGACAAAAGCCTGAAGGAACGCCTCCCACAGGCCCTTGTTTCAAAGGCCCTGGAGCTCCCTCTCGGGCTGTACATCCGGCCTGCCATACCCTAGGCGCCACTCATAAGCTGATTTTGTGTATTCAGACTTCTGTGCCCACAGCCTGGACCCACACAACATCCAGGCTAGGGCCTGTGGACCAAACAGCGAAAGATTGTGCCTGCCCTCTCCAAGGAAAGTGTGCCCAATCCATTGACCACAACCCTACAGGTTAGGGAAAAGCTCCAAGGTCCCTGAGGCCATCAATAGTATAGGCCACCCTGGACTAAGAGGGGCTCTCTGACACCAGCGGAGCAACTATCTCCACTTAGACTCTCAGACAGTGTCCCCAGAGACAGAAGGTTGAAATGGACAGGCCCCCAGGCCCTAATCTGAACCTTAGCTTTGGTTTCCATGTTTCCGTTCTCAGAGGACTGTTTTCGTAGACCAGCACATGGGGCTTTTCTGAGGCACCAAAGCAAACATCTCTCATCTCCACATGGGCAGCTTTCTTACTGGGATGTATCAAACACTTCAGGTAGGAGAGTTCCGCAGGGCCAGTGAACAACCAGCACATTCCAAGGTCTCCATGGACCCAAACGCACATTATGACGCATCCTCAGGAGAGGCCATTTCAACTCAGCCCCCTGGGTCGCGTGTTCCAGAGGCAGCAGATCAAACATATCTTGTCGCTATAGCCAATGGGAATGCGAGGCATGCTGTACAGGGATCCATCCTTCGAACCCTGCTCTCCAGTCCTTCCATATGGTATGTCCTGGAGCCATGCAACAGGACTCGAATGTCCCGCAGAAGGAAACCTTGTGGTCTGGGGCAACCTCCAAACTCAGCGTGGGAAAACTTCCTTGGCCTCATGAGGCCCCCACTTCATGAAGGTGCCATCATGGACACATACTCCAGCCTCAGCCAACGTCTGATCCTCAGCCTGACTTCAGATGCAGGAGATTTTGATTCAGCCTCTGCAGAGTGGGCCTGCTCTGCCCTTGGCTCCAATCCTCACACTAGCTTGTGTTTTCAGACTTCCGTCCTCACACTCCTGGCCCACAAACCCTCCCTACTGGGAATTCTGGGGCCACAATGAAGCACTGTGCCTGCCTCCCAGGAGAAAAACATTGTCTATGGCGCTGCCCAGAAACCCCAAATGAGGATCAAACTGCTTGGCCCTCGGCAACACCCCAATTGCATAGGCTACCTTAAACAGTGATGCTCTGTCGCAAATAGCCTGAGCCCAGACCTTCCAACAGACACCGACACAGCTGGCTGCACACCCAGCACATTGGACCCGCCACTGCCTTAGGCCACCATCCATTCCCAACCTGGGTTTTCAGTCATCGGAACCTAGACCTTATCTCCAATCCCTGCACAGGGGGAACCTGATGCACAAGTCAGAACCCCTCCTTCCCCATGGCAAGAAACCTTGCTGCTGGCAGTGAGTCAAACCTTCAGTGTAGGAGAAAACGGCATGGCCCATGAGGCCACGCCCAAGCGTGAGGGCCGCCTTTGGCACAAACACACATTGTGACCCTCAGCGTGAGTACCTTTTTCAAGTAACGCCTCTCAGTGACTGGACCAAGAGCCCGCATATGTGGCTTGTCATGCCCATAGGCACCCAGGACTAACTAGATGGTGTGTATTCCAGTTGAGGGAACCCACTGCTGTGCTCTAGAGTCCCTCTCCTGGGGGGTCCCCTGTGGCAGAAAACAGTACTCTTCATTCCCACAGAATGAACACAAACACTTGGGAGCTTGGACAATCCCCCGAGAGGAAGGCTCTTCCTCGGCCTCTGAGACAACCCCTACCCTGACCGGACACTGTAAACGCAACACCCAGAGACAAAATCCTGAGTGACTGCCTCCCACTTGCCCTACTTTGATTTCCAGAGGATCTCCCCTCACGGACTAGAGATCAGGCCTGCCATTACATTGGCCCCTAGCTGAGCCAAGTTTGCTTTTTCAGACATCTGTCCCCACAGCCCTGGCAAACACAGCCTCTAGGCTAGGTCCTCTCGAGCCATACCACAGGACCGTGCCTGCTCTCTCCTGGGAAACTGTGTCCATTCCTTTGGCCACACACCTCCAGAATATGAGAAACCTCAAGGCCTCCGAGGACATCCCACTACTGGGAGCCTCACTGGACTCACAGGGGCATTCGGACACAAGCTGAGCAGCTACATCCATGAATGCATGCACACAGATGTCAACAGAGATAGAAGGTTGAGCCGGACAGGCCTTTAGGCCATAGTCTCAACTCTTGCTTTGGTTTCCAGGTGTCACTCCTCAGAGGCTTTGGTTCGAAGAACAGGGTATGGGGCTTTCCTAAGGCACGGAACAGAACTCCTCTCGTCTCCACATGGGAAGTTTCCTTGTTGGAGCCGTGTCAAACACCTCATGTTGGAGAATCCTGCAGAGTCCCTGAGCCACCTCCACATTCCAAGGTCTCCCAGGCCACCAAGCCACAGGAGGACTCATCTTCAGGAGAGACCATTTCAACTCTCCCCTCTGGGTAGCTCACCCAGGAGCCCGCAGATTGAGCCTGCCTTGTCCTGACTAAAGAGTGGGAATATGAGGTGGCGTTCCCAGGCATCCATGCTTAGACACCTGCTCTCGAGTCTTTCCATATGGGGCCTCTTGGAACCATCCAATAGGACTCGACTGTCGTGCAGAAGGTAACCTTCAGTTTTGGAGCAGTTCACAAATCCCATCGTAGGCAAAACTTTCTGGCCTCATGAAGCCCCCACACCCTTCAGGAAGAGGCCATGCTGGACAAGAACTCTAGCCTGAGGCACGTCTCATAGTTGACATGACCTCAGTGCAGGAGATCTCGATTCAGCCTCTGCAGAGTGGGCCTGCCGTGCCCTCGGTCCCAAACCTCACGCTAGCTTGTGTTTTCAGACTTCCTTCCTCACACTCCTGGCAAACAAGCCCTCGGGACTAGGAACTCCAGAACCAAAACCCAGCCCAGTGTCTGCCAAACGGAAGAAAAACGATTCCCTGTGGGGCTCTCCAGAAAACCCAGATGAGGATCAACCTGCTCGGGCCTCGACGGTACCCGAACTGGATAGGCTGCTCTGGGCACTCATGCTCTGCCTGACACAGCCTGAAGCCAGACGTCCAGACAGACAAGGAGACAGCTGGCCGCACACCCAGCACTTCGGACACGCCATGGTCTTATGCCGTCACCTCATCCTAACCTTGGTTTTCAGATATCTGAACCTAGACATTATATCAATTCTCCACACAGCTGGGTATAGCAAGCACAAAACAGAACTCCTCCTTCCCCATGGCTGTCAAGCTTGCTCTTGGCATGGAGTCACACCTTCAGGGTGGGAGAAACCTTCATGGCCCCTGATGCCACGCCCAAACTTGAGTGCTGCTTGGGCACAAATTCACACTGTGACCCTCAGCATGAGCCCCATGTCAAAGAAAGGCCTGTCAGGGCCTGGACCAAGAGCCCACATATGGGGCTTGCCAAGCCCCTATGCACCCAATCCTCACCACGGTTTGAATTTTCCAGTCGCCCCGCCCGTACCTGGAGCTCTGCTCTGGAATCCCTTTCTTGGAGAGACCCATGAGACAGACAACACGACTCCACCCTTCCCACAAAATGACCCCAAACTCTTGGGAGCTGGGAAAAATCCCCAGAGAGGGATACTCGTCCACAGTACCTGAGGCCACCGCTCCAATCCACGGCTATCCCGGACACAACATCCAGAGACAAAAGCCTGAAGGAACGCCTCCCACTTGCCCTTGTTTCAGAGGCCCTGGAGCTCCCTCTCGGGCTGTACATCCGGCCTGCCATACCCTAGGCGCCACTCATAAGCTGAGTTTGTGTATTCAGACTTCTGTGCCCACAGCCTGGACCCACACAACATCCAGGCTAGGGCCTGTGGACCAAACAGCGAAAGATTGTGCCTGCCCTCTCCAAGGAAAGTGTGCCCAATCCATTGACCACAACCCTACAGGTTAGGGAAAAGCTCCAAGGTCCCTGAGGCCATCAATAGTATAGGCCACCCTGGACTAAGAGGGGCTCTCTGACACCAGCGGAGCAACTATCTCCACTTAGACTCTCAGACAGTGTCCCCAGAGACAGAAGGTTGAAATGGACAGGCCCCCAGGCCCTAATCTGAACCTTAGCTTTGGTTTCCATGTTTCCGTTCTCAGAGGACTGTTTTCGTAGACCAGCACATGGGGCTTTTCTGAGGCACCAAACCAAACATCTCTCATCTCCACATGGGCAGCTTTCTTACTGGGATGTATCAAACACTTCAGGTAGGAGAGTTCCGCAGGGCCACTGAACAACCAGCACATTCCAAGGTCTCCATGGACCCAAACGCACATTATGACGCATCCTCAGGAGAGGCCATTTCAACTCAGCCCCCTGGGTCGCGTGTTCCAGAGGCAGCAGATCAAACATATCTTGTCGCTAATAGCCAATGGGAATGCGAGGCATGCTGTACAGGGATCCATCCTTCGAACCCTGCTCTCCAGTCCTTCCATATGGTATGTCCTGGAGCCATGCAACAGGACTCGAATGTCCCGCAGAAGGAAACCTTGTGGTTTGGGGCAACCTCCAAACTCAGCGTGGGAAAACTTCCTTGGCCTCATGAGGCCCCCACTTCATGAAGGTGCCATCATGGACACATACTCCAGCCTCAGCCAACGTCTGATCCTCAGCCTGACTTCAGATGCAGGAGATTTTGATTCAGCCTCTGCAGAGTGGGCCTGCTCTGCCCTTGGCTCCAATCCTCACACTAGCTTGTGTTTTCAGACTTCCGTCCTCACACTCCTGGCCCACAAACCCTCCCTACTGGGAATTCTGGGGCCACAATGAAGCACTGTGCCTGCCTCCCAGGAGAAAAACATTGTCTATGGCGCTGCCCAGAAACCCCAAATGAGGATCAAACTGCTTGGCCCTCGGCAACACCCCAATTGCATAGGCTACCTTAAACAGTGATGCTCTGTTGCAAATAGCCTGAGCCCAGACCTTCCAACAGACACCGACACAGCTGGCTGCACACCCAGCACATTGGACCCGCCACTGCCTTAGGCCACCATCCATTCCCAACCTGGGTTTTCAGTCATCGGAACCTAGACCTTATCTCCAATCCCTGCACAGGGGGAACCTGATGCACAAGTCAGAACCCCTCCTTCCCCCTGGCAAGAAACCTTGCTGCTGGCAGTGAGTCAAACCTTCAGTGTAGGAGAAAACGGCATGGCCCATGAGGCCACGCCCAAGCGTGAGGGCCGCCTTTGGCACAAACACACATTGTGACCCTCAGCGTGAGTACCTTTTTCAAGTAACGCCTCTCAGTGACTGGACCAAGAGCCCGCATATGTGGCTTGTCATGCCCATAGGCACCCAGGACTAACTAGATGGTGTGTATTCCAGTTGAGGGAACCCACTGCTGTGCTCTAGAGTCCCTCTCCTGGGGGGTCCCCTGTGGCAGAAAACAGTACTCTTCATTCCATCAGAATGAACACAAACACTTGGGAGCTTGGACAATCCCCCGAGAGGAAGGCTCTTCCTTGGCCTCTGAGACAACCCCTACCCTGACCGGACACTGTAAACGCAACACCCAGAGACAAAATCCTGAGTGACTGCCTCCCACTTGCCCTACTTTGATTTCCAGAGGATCTCCCCTCACGGACTAGAGATCAGGCCTGCCATTACATTGGCCCCTAGCTGAGCCAAGTTTGCTTTTTCAGACATCTGTCCCCACAGCCCTGGCAAACACAGCCTCTAGGCTGGGTCCTCTGGAGCCATACCACAGGACCGTGCCTGCTCTCTCCTGGGAAACAGTATCCATTCCTTTTGCGACACACCTCCAGAATATGAGAAACCTCAAGGCCTCCGAGGACATCTCACTACTGGGAGCCTCACTGGACTCATAGGGGCATTCGGACACAAGCTGAGCAGCTACATCCATGAATGCATGCACACAGATGTCAACAGAGATAGAAGGTTGAGCCGGACAGGACTTTAGGCCGTAGTCTCAACTCTTGCTTTGGTTTCCAGGAGTCACTCCTCAGAGTCTTTGGTTCGAAGAACAGGGTATGGGGCTTTCCTGAGGCACGGAACGGAACTCCTCTCGTCTCCACATGGGAAGTTTCCTTGTTGGAGTCGTGTCAAACACCTCATGTTGGAGAATCCTGCAGAGTCCCTGAGCCACCTCCACATTCCAAGGTCTCCCAGGCCACCAAGCCACAGTAGGACTCATCTTCAGGAGAGACCATTTCAACTCTCCCCTCTGGGTAGCTCACCCAGGAGCCCGCAGATTGAGCCTGCCTTGTCCTGACTAAAGAGTGGCGTTCCCAGGCATCCATGCTTAGACACCTGCTCTCGAGTCTTTCCATATGGGGCCTCTTGGAACCATCCAATAGGACTCGACTGTCGTGCAGAAGGTAACCTTCAGTTTTGGAGCAGTTCACAAATCCCATCGTAGGCAAAATTTTCTGGCCTCATGAAGCCCCCACACCCTTCAGGAAGAGGTCATGCTGGACAAAAACTCTAGCCTGAGGCACGTCTCATAGTTGACATGACCTCAGTGCAGGAGATCTCGATTCAGCCTCTGCAGAGTGGGCCTGCCATGCCCTCAGTCCCAAACCTCACGCTAGCTGGTGTTTTCCGACTTCCTTCCTCACACCCCTGGCAAACAAGCCCTCCTGACTATGAACTCCAGAACCACAACCCAGCCCAGTGTCTGCCCAACGGAAGAAAAACGTTTCCCTGTGGGGCTCTCCAGAAACCCAGATGACGATCAACCTCCTCGGGGCACTCATGCTCTGTCTGACACAGCCTGAAGCCAGGCATCCAGACAGACAAGGAGACAGCTGGGCGCACACCCAGCACTTCGGAAACGCCAGGCTTATGCCGACACCTCTTCCTAACCTTGGTTTTCAGATATCTGAACCGCAGTTAATTCAGTTTGAATCAACTTGGGAGCCGAGCAGAACACCGGTATCAGTGGGGCTCTACTGGCCTTCAGGAAGGTCGTGGGTGACAGTGCTGACCTTACGAACAGGTGGGGGAACATGGCCAATGATACACATTCCTGGTTCTTCACTAGGGCTCCATTTGGAAGAAACTGTTATATTTTTTACGTCAGGCCCCAAACACAGAGGTGACTGAGGGCTGAGTCTGGTCTAATGGCACTCGGTCTCCCCTAAAGAAACACTGGCAAAGGGAAATTTAGATTGTGAGGGCAGCTCTTGGTTCAGGGGTTTAGAGTGTTTTCTCAGGGGCACTGGGTACTTGTCAGGGGCTTGGGGATCTCTATCCACAGGGAAACAACAGCATTCCTGTCCCAGATCCATCCCTCATCAGGGTGGCAACTCTCAACAGTCCCTTTGCCACACTACATTTCAGTGCCTTCCACTGTGAAATGGGGCTTCCAGCCTGTTTCCACTCCCATTGGTGCTGCTGTGGGGAGGATAGGAGAAAGGGACATGGATTCTCTGTTGGCTATAAAGCATCATTCTCATGTGAAGGATAAAGAGGGGGCTTCCATCCTCCCATGCACTGGAGATATTCTAAATCCTATGTCTGGATTCAACCACAGCCAGCCGTGTAGCTGATTCCCTAGGCAGTATGTTCCTCAACACCTGCAGAGCAACTGGGAAGCATCCCGTTCTTTCCTATGTACCATGGGCTCCTTGTGGTAAATCACTTGGGACACCCTGATGGCACACTAATGTCTAGGCTGGTAGACAGAGAAACCGGGCACAGAGGGCTTTCAGGGATGCTCTTGGGTAGGTGTGGCTGCTCAATGGGATGTAAACCCAGGCCATCAGGCATGCTGATTGCGCTCTGCTGCATTTCTGTAATGTCTATGCTAAATACAAGCAGATTCACACAGAACCTGTGTTGTGGGAGGGGGCGGAATTCAGAGCACAGCACATGGTGACATCTTTCTAAGTCCCACCTGGAGGGAGCAATGCCTGCTGTGCAGCTGGTGAGTAGGGGGAGGATATGGTTGGACTAGAAGTAAAGAATGTCGAATCCTGGGCACCTGGGTGGCTCAGTGGGTTAAAGCCTCTGCCTTCGGCTTGTGTCATGATCTCAGGGTCCTGGGATCGAGGCCTGCATCGGGCTCTCTGCTCAGCAGGGAGCCTGCTTCCTCCTCTCTCTGCCTGCCTCTCTGCCTACTTGTGATCTCTGTCTGTCAAATAAATAAATAAAAATATTTTTTAAAAATGTCGAATCCCCCTATGGTCTTCTGTCAACAAGATGCCAACATTACTCTCTATTTCTGTGTGTCATCCAGCAATCTCTGTGGATCATCCCCCTTAGAAAGTGGAGGCACGCACTACCATGCCAGCCCCTCCACAAGTACCCAAGAGGAATGTACTGTTCTTCCTCCAGGATCAGGTCTACTCCATTAGGGACACCCAGGAATGTACCTTGGATATTGACTCATTACGTTGATTGGAGACACATTTTTCTACTCAGTAACACGGACATAACCCAAGCTTTCAAAATGCTGAGACACAATTTCCTATGATTTCACTGGTAGCAGTTTCCCTCTATGTCCATCACCATTAAATCCAGAAGTCAAGATGGAATTATGATTCAAACTGGATCCAAGGGACACAGGAAAAAAGTGCCTATTAGCTGAAGGGATGGATCTTAGGTCTTTTTGGAACACAGGTCCATATAGCTCTCTCCAGGAAACATGGTTCTTAGATGTGTATCAAGGAAGAGACTATGTTTTCCACCAGTAACACTGAACATAACAATGGAACAGAATACGAAGAAGGTTTTACGATCCCCCCCATCCACTTCCGTCCATTAGCCACATCTTACATGAGTGTTCTAGGTACCTTCAAAGGAACAAAACAACCTCACATTTGGGGAACTAAAGTACCCAGTACATTCCATGTGTTTACCATTCTACACATTGGGCAAATGCATTCTGTGATGTCTTCTCATTCTGGAAACAGAAATATGTCCACAAATGTCTAAGACAGCTGGGTTCCCAATAGCCGTAGACAGTCACAGCCCCCAAATCCATCATGGGAGAAAAGGACACATTAAATGGCCTTAATTTGCACCATGGAGTGCTATTCAGGCATAAGAAGAAACAAAAGTTTCCAATATTTTAGGAAATAGAGGGGCCTTGGAAACCTAAAACACATTTTGAGAGAAGGCACACAAGGAGAGAGGTACATTACATGATCCCAGGCTTTGATTACACTAGGGTAGGGACATTAGTAGACCCAGAAAGTGGAAAGTACAGTGCAGGGACGAAAGGGGGAGGGCCGGTCATGTTGTCATGGGTACAGAGGTTCCATGAGATAGGATGGCAAAGTTTTCCACATAGAAGGCAGTTCTGTCTACAAAGCATCAGGCACGTGAGCAGTGTCACTGAACATACATGTACTAACAAATACAAACATCAATATTACTTAGATTCCATTACCAAAAAGAAGCAGGCTCCTTTTCTGAGCAGGGTTCCCAATGTGGGGCTCCATCCCAGCACCCTAGGATCAGGTCCTGATCTTAAGGAAGAAACTTCAATGTCTGTGCCGCTCAGTTCCCTCAGTAAAGTCATTTTGTGCTTCTGAGGGACAAGCAGTGTTTGATTTCTCTTTCCACGAGTATCTGAGCATGTACATGCCAGAGGGGAGAGACAATTTCCTTGGTGCTTAGAGCCTGCAGTGAGTTTATATCAGTAAGGGACACCATATTTAGAGGGACACTGAGAAAACACCACCACCATTCCTTAAGCAATGGATGGTCATGATCATTTTCCACCAGGTCATTCTGTCTATGAAAAATAGCTTTGATTTGAGTTGCTGAAGAAAATAGACTTGGGATATTTGACATTCCAAGCTGGAGCCTTTTCTCGAGGTCATTTTCTCCTTCTCTGGATCATAAATTCAATGACTGCATCCCATATGGCTTGCTTCTGACACCAAGAGCACATTATAAGTGCACATGGTGTGCACAGGATGCCGGGATCCTCACTGGGTTTCCCTTTCTCCAACTGCAGGAGGCACCAACTGGAAAGGGACCATGTGCATATTCTCCCATCAGTCATTTTGGGGACACATCTAGCTGAAGAACAAGGTAGGGCTTTGTCTCCTCATTTGGTCTGGAGGTCTTCCTCCATTCTGAGTTCCTGCTCAGAATGGAGGCTGGGGCAGGCTGAACATATGGAGTGTCCTGTAGAAAACAGGACCCTGTGCTACAGTCCCTGAAAACCAGTAGGTCATTCAGGTGGTGTGCTTGGTGCGTCCGAGAGTGTGGGCTTGTTTTTGTGGGGGTCGATGCGATGCAACTGGGCCTGTGGGTGTGATGAATGTGTGTGTTTCATCAGAAGACATCTCCCACTTAATGGAGTTCAGGATATGGGTCAAAGTTTCAAAACCAAACCTCCTTCATCCCCACTGCACACACCCACCTAGGACACCATATTCCTTGCTGACCACAGATATACCTGGAGGGTTGCTTAGGATTCCCTTTCCTCAAACAGGGATGGGGAGAAAGGAAGGAGCACACATCTGTCCTATATGGGGACATTTCTCAGACAGGGTCAAAACACAAAAGAATCAGAACCTACTTCAGTCTACCAAAACATCATCACCAGACCTACAAAAATGCTCACATCTTGAATGCACAGAGGGAAGGCTCACTGGCAAATGGCAACTGCGAAGAACGCCTCATAATTAGCTTGGCACCTGATCAAATTTCCTGACATTCTGCTACATGGCCAGGTTAGTGAGTACCCTTCTCTTGCCTGGCCTCCGCTGTCTCATGAAATTGCTGGTTCCTGATTGAGGATGGGTTGGGGGGAGGGGCTCCTGGGAAACTAGGCCCCGCTGACTCAAAGGAAACACACACATACCACAGAAAAGGATGACTGGGAAGAACAAGCACTTTGAGGATGGGGACTCTTTTGGAATATACAGATATCAGGACATAGAAATCCTGTGTCTTTGGTTTTCCTCACCATGCATGTCTCAGGAAGAAATAGAAACCTCTAGGGTACTTGTGCTTCCATTGAATGCAACCCTGCCACACACTGTTCTTCTGAAGAAATACAATCTCCTAGAAGAGGTGAGATATAAGGAGGAGCCTCACAGGTTGATCCTGGCAAAGAAACAGTCTTGACAATGACCATGACACAGTTGCTGATTGGAGGAACTTGCCTGTCAGTACAACAGAGCATGCACAGTAGTGTTTACACTCTTCTGATTGAAGAGATCACCCTGATTCAATTCCCTGTAGATAAAGTTCAGAGTCAATATTTCTCTCTCCATCATATTTTCTTTTTTGAAATCACACGTGGCCCTGCTGGAAATGGAGAATGGTATGTATTCTGTATTCTAGGGTTACTCATTGTTTTGGAGCAACCTGGACAATGGGCAAGGTGGGGCTTCATTGCAGGCTCCATCTTGAGAGCCACCCAGAATCCAGATCCTGCAACAAGGAGCCTAAAGTTCATGTTCCAGACCATGACCCGAGGTCTCATGACCCTGTCCCCGGAAGATACCGTGCTGGTCTTAGTTGCTGTAGGAGTGGGTGTTGGGTAGGTGTGTTTACATGGGAACCCATGTGCTGTGATTCTCAGGTTTGGTTTTTGTGTCAGTTGGGTGAATAGTATGTTCTCAGACGTGTCTGTTCCCTTCCAAATGGCGGTTAATGGTGCCCACTTTCTCAAGGAAGTTTCCCATCACCATCACGCCATGAACATCCATGCACATGAAAACTTCAACACCTGCAATTTAAATAGGTGCTCATTTTATTTTAAGATTTTATCTATTTATTTGATAGACAGAGATCACAAATAGGCAGAGGGGTAGACAGAGAGAGAGGAAAGGAAGCAGGCCCCCTGCTGAGCAGAGAGCCTGATGCGAGGCTGAAACCTGGACATTGGGACCATGACCTGAGCCGAAGTTGGAGGCTGAACCCAGTGAGCCACCCAGGTGCCCCTTTAATAGGTGTTCTTTCCTTGAAAATATACATAGATTCCCCTAGATAACAGATCCCATCACTAAATAGGAAGGGGAAAGCTGTGCTCCAAAGACACAAGTGTCTTTTTTCCAATCCCTTTTACTGAGTCAGTGTCCATGGGTCTCTGATGTCATGGTACATCACAGGCATGAATGGTCACAGTACTTCTCTCTTTCCATTTCACTCACACATACGTCTCTGCATCAGAGGCCCCATGATGCATCTTCCCAACCTCATTGGAAGCACTGAGTGCTGGGACAGTCTCCTTCCTTCTGCAGGCGGCTTCTGGGGCAGCCTCATGCAACAGCCCATTCAGGGAAGACCCTGACAAAGGAGCAGTGGCCAGGAATAGATGGGGCCAATTCACTCTGTGTTTCTCCGTGGAGATCTACCATTTCCCTGCAGATGTCTGAGAATTAAACTGGCCTTCTCCCATGGGAAATCACACACCCACCAGTGGCCCTAGCTGGGGCTTTCTTAGGTAGGCCCAAAAGGTGTCCTATCAAAGGAGAAATGAGGTCGTCTTCAGGGACTGGGCATCGTTGCGTGGTCCTGGGCACCCTCCATGCAGGAACGAGGGGTGCTCTGTGCATTGCAAAGTGCTGAAAGAGAACCTCAAACCTCGACAGGTGTGACTGGACAATCAGCACACATTTCACTAGCCATCTGTCCATGCAAGAGGGGCTTGTTTTATTCAGAAGGTTTAGGCCAATAGACTAGTCAGGGGAGGTCCATGCCTGGGAATGGAAACAGCCAGGTCAGGGTTTCAAGGTTCTTTGGCAGCAAACAAGACTTTCTCTTGGTGAGAAACACATGTTTGAAAATAATCTGATTTTCTGATATCTCTTTTCCTCACTCGCATATGCGGGATCCACGGGAGTGCCTTTTGATGCTGTCTGAGGACACTCTACAGGCTCTTCCTGGGTTGCTGCAACATTCTGCTTTCCACTAGTTGCATACAAAGTCTCAAATTCTGCATCCTTCCAACATGGGTTCTGGGCTTGAATTCCTGGTTTGGATCCTCACTATCCTAACAGACAATGCCACAGATCAGCGCCCTTTGGATTGTCATTGCCCTAATGATGCCTTATATTGATCATCTTTTCATAAGTATCTCCAATCTGTGGGATGCCTTTTCATTCTGTTTGCTGTTTAGAAGAAGATGCTTTTTCTAGGCAGTCCTCTTGACAAGCATCATGATGCCAAAAGAATGCATTTCTTTGGGCATTTCTATTTCACTCCCACGTGCCCCTGCCTATTTGTAGGCCAGCACCATCCTGTTAGCTCAGGGGATTGATCCAATGTATTGGAAGGTCAGCTTCTAGGGACCCACCACAGACTTCTTCATATTCGGAAACGTTTTGACTCCTTGTGTTCTTTGTGGTTCCATATCTTTTCTAGCAGTTTCTCTGTTTTGAGAGCACCACATTGTGTTTTTGGTCAGTGCTGTACTGAATCTGTTCCCCACGTATTCTAGGAACGGGGGGTTCACCTTAATCTCTTAGGGTCCAACATCTTCCTACATTGCCTGGTGGGTGTGCGTGAACCTGGGAACATCTTACGTATCAAAGGTCCTGTCAGGTCAGCCACTAAGGCTGGAAAAATATTCTGGAGAGCAGGGCTTGTCTCTCGCTCCTGGTTGGTTTCTAATCCTTATCTAACCAGGAAAGAGTCGTCTACAATCCGTTTTACAAAGTCACTCATTATCTCAATGTACTATAGGGAATGCATCCAGGAAAATAAAACGTCCAGTTGCTCACTCCCACTAGCCACATGTCAAGAGTCCCATAACAACTGGAATTCTAGATGGTTGCATTGGGAGGGGACAGGAGTCATGGGCATATAGAACTGACACTGAGGTGATTGCTGCATCATCCTAGTCTCATTAGAAGGGATGAAACTCCAATCCCTGTCTCCTCGAAGGCCTCTGGCTCCAGCAGCCCCATGGGCATAGGACAGCAGAGCAAAAGGCTCAGACAAATGCTGCATGGCCCATAGACATCTCAATAGAACTGGGATGAATAAGTGAGGCAGTCTCTCTCATAACAGCATTGCTCTTGTTTCAGTTCTTACAGATTTGGGTATAGAAACCACTGAAAACTCCAGCAGTGAGGATGAATTCTCTTCAGGTAGGGAACAGCAAAGAGGAAGGAAACAGTGGGACAGGGTACCTGGGAACAGGGTGTTGCCTCTGGTGCACTGGAGAAAGAAGAAGGTCGATAAAAACTGCCAAGGAAGGGATTCATTGGCAACAGGCATGGATTTCCCATTTCATAGTTTCTGAATGAAAAGAACAGACATTGTGACCACAGGCCTTTAGTGTAGGCTGTGTTTGTCATCACTGCTCAACTCCTTGGGCAGCTATTTTAAGGACCTTTCCCATCAAACCTGCTCTTGCCTCCCTTTGTTGCTGCCACATGTCAAAGCTTGGTCTCTTTACTCAAGGCCTCTCAAGAATGGGGCACAATAGATTCTGGGTCTTTCTTGGCATGGTCACAGACCTGGTTATTGTCATGACTTTGCAGACCCAACCACCCTCTCCTGTGTAAGAGAACCAGGACACTACGTTCTATTGAGAGCCAGGATGTAGAAGACAGGTAAACTCTCTCCCTCATAACGTCTATTACCAAACCTTCCTGGTTCTGTCCAAGCTGCTGTACCTTCAAGGGGACTCCCAGAGCTGGAGGAGGTAAAGCAAACTTCCCCTGGGTTCACCACGCAGGCTCCCATGATCCTTAGCTTCTGCCAGCCTTCACACCCCAGCTTAGTCTTACCTGTGTACGTGTTCCCCAAGAAGGACACCCCCATGAAGCAGCCCTGGAGACACATTCATGGGCCAATGTCCTCCAAACCTGTGTTAAGGGGCTCCTGGGCCTGCTTCACACACTTGCGGCCCCACCTGCACTGTGCAGAGATCAAGTGTTGAAGGCCAGGGAGGACTCAGAGCTGGGGCCCCACCCAGCTGAGGGCAGAGCTATCGTACCCAGAGCAGTAGGTCATAAATCGTCAGCTACACTAACTCCCCTTTATCCTCTCTCACAGCCACCCCAGCATCCTCTCTGCTTTCTGACCGGGAGGAGGATTCCACGGAAGACAACGATTCTGAGGGAAGGAGCCACACTGTGCCGATAATTTATTTCCACCTCCTTCTCTTGGGCTTCCTGTGTCATCTGTCCATAATCACCTCCTCCCTGCTTTGGCGATGCCCACCCTGGAGGCCCTAATCTCTGGCAGGCATTCAGGCTTTGCATCTGAACTGCTGCATGATATCGGTGGGCAGCCCTCCTCACTTCATTCCTAACATCACCCTGACCCCTCACCACTGAATCTGGGAAACAGCACTGGACAGAAGAGCAGTGGGTATGGATGGGAGTTGGCAGGGCACAGGTCACCCTGCTGAAGGGGCCTCAGGTAGGGAGGCTGGGCGTGGGTGTCCCCACTTGGTTCTCTGCTTCCAGGGAATCTGTTCTCATGCCATACTCTGATCTTGCTTGCAGCTCTCAAAAAGCTTCACTTTTGTGGACTTGACAGAAACAACAATGGAAGCAGAAGAGAAGGACTTGGGAATGGGGTGAGTTGGGAAGGAAGACGGGCAGGCAAACATGGACACATGCTCTACGTCATTGCCCTGAATTTGTTGTGGGCACCTCGGGAAACAACACAAAATCCAGGGTGCTTCCCTGGACTCTGACAACAAACAGGAAATTAGAGGATAGTCACAGTACGTGCAGGCAGTAGGAAGCCTGAGAACATCCCACAAGGAAGCTCCACCTGATCCGTACAACTCCCTGTGGTGGTTGGGTACTGTCGTCCAGGAGCCACTGCTCTTGGAGGAAGGGCACTGGCTGTCTGGAGGTACTGGACCCCAGGCAGCCCATGCACTGTGCTCCTCTGGAAAAGAGCCCCTCACCCCCTCACCCCAGTGACCACTCACTCTGGACAATCCAAGGCTTGCCCTCCTACCCTGCAAAACTTAGTGTATGGCTTGCTCCCAAACAACCCTAGTTGAGAATAGATAGTGGTGGGGTGGCCCCATCTCCCACTTCAGACATCTGAGAAATGAGCAAAAAAGACAGGCCCCAGGCTCATAGGAGTCGGACAGCTCACCCCTCCCAGCGCTGTATCCTTGTGGGCATGGAGGAAGGCAACAGTCTCTGGCTGATTCATATATGCTGGCCACTCCTGTAGTACCTGACCAACACCTCCAGTCCCCCAAGCCTCCAAAACACCTCAGGGGAGGTAGCCGGTCCCCTCATGGCACCATTTCACTACGTGAGTTTGATATTCTCCTCAATTTCTAAATCCGCAGGGAAGACCCATCAGGAAAAGCCCACACTGCCTACTTCCACCTTGCCCACCACCTGCCCACAGTGTGGGGCCCATGCAAACTCATTTCCCATGGGAGTCGGGAGCATGCCTTCTCTGTCATGCCACCTGCAACACTCATATGGGCAAAGGCTCCTGCCACAGATAAGGGCATGTTGATGGCTCTCAGAGAGGCTGGAGAAGCAACAGCCCAGCAGGAGGAGGACCTGGCAGTAATGGAGGAAGATGGTCAGGGAAGGGGCCTGAGTGACCCTGGGAGTGTAGCCTTCATTCAGCCCAGGGAGCCCATGGAAAACTTCCCTTTCTTTATGTCACACGTTGGTCCTGCAGGGAAACCTCTACCTCAACACCTCAGAAGACATGTCCCACAAAATCCCACAGGCCTCTGGTAAGACCTGCCCCAGGGTCCATGCCACTTGCTATCTCATACCACTCCACCTTCTGTCTCCACAGCTACACCACAGGACAGTCTACCCATGACACCAAAGCACCAGCATCTCCAGAGGTTCTCAGACAAAGGGAGCCAGGAGGGCCCTAGAGCCTCTCTTGTGACTTCGATTTGGGCCTGTAGGAAGACTCGTTGTGAAGACACAAGGAAACACACATGCAGGAATGGCTTTCTTGCACTTGACCTCCACAGGCTAAACAAAGAGAACACTTCCTTGAACCCTTTCAGAAGACGGCAATGGATCCCCGAGGATGAGACAAGAGGACCCTCTGAGTTGGCCACCACACCCACAGTTGGCTGTCCAAGCCCTTCTGATGACTGACACTTGGGGCAGGAAGCAATTATCTAGGCCCACAACAGTCCATTGTCTGGTGAGACTGGGCCTCCCTGGGACTGGGTGGGACAGCAGTCTTCTGGTCATTTCCCCTAACCAATGCAGGGACTGCTCCTCCTCCCACTGACCCCTCCAGTCCCCATCAACCATGTAGAGCATGACAGCTGCATGAAGAAGCGTGATTTCCAGGGCCCCTTGACCACCATGGAATTGACTTGAAGAGTAGCATCCACCCCTGCTGTACTCCTCCAGGGTGCTTCCCCAGAACCACCCTGTCGCTTCCACACTCAGGACCATGACCAATGCTGGGCTCAACACTGGCAGTGGCCCCACAAAACGGGCCCTTCTCAGTCTCTGTGTTCTGCAGCAGCAACAGGTGTAGGGAGGAGAGGCTGTCCCTAAATGGAGCTCCACCTCTGGAGAAGCCAGACACCACAGCAGTGGAACTGGGACCTCAAGCACCACGCTGCACCTCGGGGAAAACATGAGCTTGAAGGTCGGCAATGCTAGACACCTAGGGTGTACAGAAATGGGATCCAACACTCCTTTGGTGGGAATGCAAGCTGGAGTAGCCAATTTGGAGAACAGTGTGGATATTCCTTAAGAAATTAAAAATAGAGCTTCCCTATGACCCTAGAATTGCACTACAAGGTATTTACCCCAAAGATACAGATGTAGTGAAAAGAACAGCCATCTGTATCCCAATGTTCATAGCAGCAATGGCCAACATTCCTTAGGAAGCATGTTGAAGCATTGCACGCATTGCTCAACCTGAGGTCTCCAAGTCCAAGGGTCTCAGGAACCATTTCTTCTCTCACAGCAACCATAATCTATCTCCCCATGTTCAAGAAGAATCTCTTCTCCTTGTAACGAGGCATTATTGAAAACATGGGTGATTTAAACAAGGCTTGGACAGGGCTGTCCTATTGAGAGAGTTAGACAGAGACTCAGATGGGACCAAAGGGCTTTAAGGAACTAAGGCTGACTTTCAGAAAAACTACAGCCATCCAACCCCTTGGGAATGTTGGCCTGACCCCTTGCATACAGACTTCCCCATTGCCTCACCAGGAGCTTAAAGAATGTCTCTCTCTGAAAGGTGTAGGAACTTTGGATATACAGGCACCTCAGGAAGAGGAATATGCCCAAATGCACAGGTATCACATGCATGTCTGATGGCAAGCACTTTCCTTGGCTGATGGCCTGGTGAGACAACGATCAGAGAGTCCTCAAAAAAGTCCCAGTGATGCAGATTCTAAGCAATCACCATGATTGATCACTAGGCTTGCTAAGCTTAAGTCAATAATTGCATCACGTGCATTAAAGCAGGACTTGCTTTCCAAGGACATGAGCCCTGAGCTGGCTGTCTCTGGAAAGAAGCATTCTTTTGAAGCGGAAATGTAGACTTCAAAAACCCATTTTGTGGACATTCTAATCTAAATCTGGTGGCCTTTCCATATGTGTTGCTTACGTGGGTGAGATAACTTGAGGTCATTTTCAGAAACATTTCCACATTAGCTCATGGTCAGTCATTCCCCTTGCTTCTTATTCTGTGGGGATACCAGGACCCCATGGGCTCAGGCTAATTCAACAACTGGGGCATGCGATTGATTCCCCCACGACTGTAGAACTCAACTAGCACCTTGGGAAATTGGATGGGCCTGGGATGAGGAACTCAATCCTTCAAATCCAGAGAACATACACCACTCCACAGGGTTCTCTGGGGACATATGGAGACAATGAAGGACACAGCTTTCCCTGTAACTGGAGTGGAGGGTGCACTTGGGAAGGCCCTTATCTGCCAGCGAAGTTTTCTCCCACTCGCTGGAGACTACTACTAATGAGGATATTCAGGCGAGACCTCAAAATAAAAAGGGCTTCCTGGAATGGTTTCTTCCCTCCCAGTACTACTGATCCACTACAATGGCAAACAAAGCCTTTAGCTAAGCATCCCACTGCCCGCCTGGGAAAACGAACCTCCTGATTCATACAGGGATAGCCCCTGACTCTACAGACTTGGCATCAGCTCCAGAGCATCACAGAGAATAAAGGCCACCAAACGATGACAGGAGGCTGATTTATCAAGTACCAGCTTACGTTTTGAGATATGCCTGAACTAATGCTGGAAACCAGCCCAACTTTAAACCCAGCCACCCTTAGGCCTGAACCCGAAAACTCTACACCTATAGCTCCTAACTCTTGAAACGTTCTTAAGTCGACCAGACTTAAGATGCCCCACGAAAATGCAGAGGACAGGTCCCTTAACAATGGCAACAGTTTCATTGAAAGGGGCTAAGAAAAACCAGATATGCTGTCATCAATCGACTCAGACTGCTGAGGCCAAAGCCAGTCAGCAAACATGTTTGCCCCCAAATCAGAGATCCTACTGCCCTGTGGAGAGCCATGCAGCAGAAGCTGGGAGTCACGTACTAGGCGAGGCTTGAGGAGAAGGGCAGGTGAATGTTTATGTGGGAGCGCTCCAGGCAACGCACAACCTGTACTGAAGTATCGGGACTAGTATAAGATTAACCAGGGACCATGGGAACGGCACAAAAACAGAGTGAACAATAAGTTTCGGGGGCTCACGTCAGTAGGCACGAGCTCCCCGCATGATCTGGATTGAAGTCATCTGTATCCCTTCTGATTGGATGTTATAGTAGTTGTGTTATGTGGTGATTGGTTGCTTTCTATCCACTGTGTTCTATAACTTGGGGCTGTAATCGGTGTTCGGGGTCCCGGGGCTGTAGACTGAATAAAGAAGCTTGCCACTCACCTCGTCTGCGGGTCGTTCTTGCGGGTCGAGAGCAACATCTGGTGCCGAAACCCGGGACCCGGCGCCGAGCGCAGAGCGAGGATTGGGGTAAGAGCAACGAAAGGGAAAGCTTGCAACCATTTCTGTCTAAGGACAGGGGAGGTTCTCTGGGACGAGTATAGACGTAGCTATTAAAGTTCCACAGAGACTAGAGTAACAAAATATTTCCAGGATGGGAAACGAGCTTACTAGATATAGGATGGAGGATCCTTTAAAGGACATTCTCAAAGCAAATGGCACGCCTTTAAAATCAAAAACAGCTCGTGCCTTCTTAAAGGAGGTAGGGGAAATCGCCCCTTGGTTTATAGAAGAAGGACTCTTGAACATATCTCAGTGGAAACATCTGGGAGAGGATTTGAGACAAAGCCCCACTGTTGCTGCCGGCACTCTTGCCGTATGGTCCCTTGTGAAAGTATGTTTGCAGTCATCTCGGGAGAGACTAAAACAGGTGGTACAGCAAGGAGGGGAGATTTTAGAACAGTTAAAGGAAGAATCCCGTAAGGGCTCCTCCCGAAACTCTGACTCTGAAAGCGAAAGGTCAGAGGGGATTATGCCGCTTCCGCATTCTAACCCCACAGCGCCACCCCATGAGTGGCCCCCGCCTTATCTGGGTGCCTCAATGGCCTTTAACAAAAGAAAAATTACAAGCGGCAAAAGAGCTAGTTCAAGAACAACTCAAAGCAGGACATATTCAAAAATCCACGTCCCCGTGGAATACACCCATATTTGTAATAAGAAAGAAATCAGGCAACTGGCGATTGCTACATGACCTACGACAGATTAATGATCAAATGCAGGTCATGGGACCCATTCAGTTAGGGCTCCCAGTCGTGACGGCACTGCCAAAAAACTGGCCCTCTATTGTAATTGACATCAAAGATTGTTTCTTTTCCATTCCACTACACCCTGCAGATACAGAGCGCTTTGCATTTACCCTGCCATCAATTAATCATGCTGAGCCAGATCAAAGGTATGAATGGAAAGTACTCCCTCAGGGGATGGCCAATAGCCCCACCTTGTGTCAGTTGTATGTAAGCCAAGCACTAGAGCCTTTCCGAAAAGCATTCCCAGACTTGCTTTGTTATCATTATATGGATGATATCTTGATTTGTGGGCCAAATGAGAGGTCTCTTCCTTCAGCTCTAACCTTCCTACAGAAACAGTTAGCAAAGTGGGGACTAACTATATCCCCTGAAAAAATCCAAGCAGGAGACCTACAAAATTACCTTGGTATGCAGCTCTCTAAAACGTCAGTAAAGCCTCAGCTAATTCAAATCCGTAGAGATCCTTTGCATACACTGAATGATTTCCAAAAACTTTTAGGGGACATTAACTGGATTCGGCCATACATAAAAATTACTACTGCAGAGCTGAAACCTTTATTCGATATTCTGCCTGGGGACCCTGCATTAGACTCCCCAAGAGTACTCACTCCAGCTGCTATTAAATCATTACAGTTAGTTGAAAGCAGGCTAGCTTTAACAGCAGCAGATAGGTGTGACCCGGAAAAGCCTATAAGTGTCATAATTATCCCATCCCCTGGATCACCCACGGGGGCCTTATGGCAAGGAGGACCCCTACTATGGATTTATCTACCCCATAACCTTAGCCGTGTCATCACCCCGTATGCTACGGCTGTAGCTACAGTGGCAAATAAAGTTTTTAAAGCCAGCATACAGGTCCTCGGGAAACTGCCCGATGTTTGTATAATCCCTTATGATAAAACCCAAATAAGCATTTTAACGCATGAAAATGACGATTGGGCCATTCTAACAGTTGCTTATCCTGTTGCGTTTGATAATCATTATCCCTCACACCCTCTCATTGAGTTTTATAAGAATACACCCCTCATATGGCCTAAATCCTGCCGATTAGAGCCATTGACTGATGCCTTCACAGTATTTACAGATGGCAGTAAATCAGGAACTGGCGCCTATGTAGTAGAAGGAAAAATAATTCCTGTTGTTGTGCCCTCGACTTCAGCTCAGAGAACAGAATTGTTGGTGATTATGTGTGTTTTGCAAAGGTTTCTAAATCAACCTATTAATATTATCTCAGATAGCAAATATGCAGTTGCAGCCACCAGGTCTATCGAAACTGCTATTATCTCAGCCAGCCAGTCAGAAATTTCCTCCCTGCTGGCTGAATTGCAACACCTTATACTCTCCCGTGGTGCCCCTTTTTATATTGGACATCTTAGAGCACATTCAGACCTTCCAGGACCTATGGCTGAGGGAAACCGAATGGCTGATGCAGCTGCGCGCTTTTATGTTTGCAGTGCTCTAGAAGATGCTAAGAGATATCATGATAAATGGCATGTGAATGCCCAAACATTAAAGGCACGCTTTCATATCTCCAGAGCTGACGCACGAGATATCGTAAAGTCTTGTGGCAATTGTGTGGTACACTTGCCCATGCCCTCCTTCGGGGTAAACCCTAAAGGACTATTGCCCAACCATCTGTGGCAAATGGATGTAACACATATACCTTCTTTTGGGCAACAAAAATACGTTCATGTGAGTGTGGATACTTGCTCAGGGGTCATTAGCGCAACCCCCCTGCGAGGAGAAAATGTTAAAAACATGATATCTAATTGCCTACGCAGCTTTGCCTGCTGGGGAGTGCCTAAACAATTAAAAACAGACAATGCTCCTGCTTATACTTCTAAATGCTTTTCAAACTTTCTAGCCTGTTATAATATTCACCATGTTATAGGCATTCCTTATAACCCTCGAGGCCAGGGTGTCATAGAACGCACCCACTTGACCTTTAAAACCACCCTGCAAAAAATACACAAAGGGGGAATAGGGGAGGAATATCATACACCTACAGACCTTACCAACTTGACCACTTTTATTTTAAATTTTCTTACGCTTGACAAGGATGGCGTTTCAGCCGCGGAGCGCCATTGGGGCCAACAGAAAACGCAGCAATCTATGGTGAAGTGGAAGGATGTCCTTACTGGTTCATGGAAGGGCCCTGACCCGGTGCTTAGGCAGCACCGAGGTTCCCTTTGTGTTTTCCCGCAGGATGCGCCCGCTCCACTCTGGGTGCTGGAACGTCTCACCAGGCTGGTGGCCGTGGAACCTGTGGAAGAGGCTGCTACTGCGGATGACAGTGACGACGATCGTCCTGCAGCCTGCCCCTGTGAATCCGGAACCAATCCAACTGTGGCCGAGACAAGAGACTACCCAGCTTCAAGCCCTTCTTCAAATGGCTCAGCATAGAGTGCATTCTTCTCACCCGAACTCATGTTTGCTACTGACGCTTAAAACTTTTTAAGCTCCTTGTTCTCTCACTTCCCTTCCCTGACGCATGCATGGTATGCTATAGGCTCTATTATAGGAGTGTTAACACTTGTGCTTTTATTCATGTGCCTCTTTCCCTGTGTAATGAAATTCATGCTTATAGAATTATACAAAGTGCGAGCTATTGTGCGGAATCAGCAACTGGCTGCTCGTGACAAAACTGCATGGCAACCCTGATTGTGGGTTGCTCCCACCATAGCTAGTACCCTGCTGCCTCAAGCGTCTCAAAACTGGCTTTGCTGCCTAAAAAGAGCTAGTAATTGATTCCTCCCCTTGAATATGGCTGTATGCTGGGTCAGTAGCCAAAGACGGGTAAGACTGATCCCTCACCATAGCAACCTAAGACAGGGGCTCCTCGGTGAAGGGGAGTACCCGATGACGGGTAAGCATGTGTGCTGAGGATTGGCAACCTAAGACAGGCACGACCCCTGCCATGTAATAAATAAAAAAGGGGGAGCTGTGGAGAGCCATGCAGCAGAAGCTGGGAGTCACGTACTAGGCGAGGCTTGAGGAGAAGGGCAGGTGAATGTTTATGTGGGAGCACTCCAGGCAACGCACAACCTGTACTGAAGTATCGGGACTAGTATAAGATTAACCAGGGACCATGGGAACGGCACAAAAACAGAGTGAACAATAAGTTTCGGGGGCTCACGTCAGTAGGCACGAGCTCCCCGCATGATCTGGATTGAAGTCATCTGTATCCCTTCTGATTGGATGTTATAGTAGTTGTGTTATGTGGTGATTGGTTACTTTCTATCCACTGTGTCCCATAACTTGGGGCTGTAATCGGTGTTCGGGGTCCCGGGGCTGAAGATTGTCAATAAAGAAGTTTGCCACCCACCTCGTCTGCGGGTCGTTCTTGCGGGTCGAGAGCGACACTGCCCACCTGTTGGTTGTAATTGGCAAAAGTCTTACAAATATTTATCCTGACTCCAACAGATCTTCTTTGTCTACTATGCCCATGAAGCAATTGACAGAAAAGGCTCTTCTTCCTAAGCCATAACCTGCCAACCCAACATGGGCCTGAAATGATTGCACATCCCAAGAATTGTCCTCCAAACCCGAGGAGCCCTTGAAAGCCTGACTGCAGCTCAAGGAGACTCAGGATTAGATAAGGGACCCTAGCTGGGAAAAAATGGCCTTGAAGCTCTAACCTGTGCCCATGGATTCCCCAAGCTCAAGAGCCTACTGGCACCCGGTGGGCCACATGCATGGGCTCATTATGAAAAACATCACCGACCCAGCCAACTTTCCCCATTTCAAGCAACGGTGCACTTGTCCCCTGTTTCATTGACATGGTCACCTAGTATCCATCTTTGCCCCTCTTTGGGACTGGAGGATGTTGTGTGATATTGGGAAGTCCTTACAGAGTACACAGTCAAGGCCCTATATGTCAACTCCAATAGGATTTCTCAATGAAATAAGGGAATGATCCCAATGCATGAAGCAGTTATACAAAACACAACGGCTTTAGATGTTGTAACTGCTGCACAAGGTGGAGCTTGTGCCAATATAAAGACAGAATGACGTGGGTACATTCCCCACTACCACAAAGAGATTTCTGGGTTCCTAACAGATACCACTGCCCAAATTCGCACTTCCAAGGATCCCTCTCTTTAAGGATTGGCTCAACTCTTGACCTGGAGGAGCATTCTCACCCATTATCAAAGAACTCTTCATGGGTATTTTTCTTCTCTTTCTTCTTCTAACCATGTTGTGTTGTTCTCCACCCATCCCTTCCGTCTCTGCAGGTGGTTCCAGGAGCCCTTCACTGCAGTAACTTCCAGAGGACAGATGGTCCTTTCCACTCAATAGGATCCAGTTAAAACTTCTCCCCTGAATTCAGTGGCTTTTTCATTTCACAAATCTGACCCAGAGAGGGCCCCCAACTGACCAGGAATGACCCAACGTTAGGGACAGCTCTATGCCCCTATTCAACAGGAAGATCTTACAGAAGATGAGACCTTCCTCCTTCAACAACCTTAATGACAGAAGAGTCTAAACTGTTCAGGGGCACACAAGGGGGGAGAAGAAAGCCAGCTGAGCACCAAGCAGGAGCTGGCACACAACAAAGCCCCCACACCCAACATGTGATATGAGTGACATTCCTCAGGTTCTCTCACTGCCCTAGAACAAGGAATGGAAAAAACAGATTCTCCACAAATAGAGATCAAAACCCTGCAAGACCTGAGTCTTCCTCAGTTTATAAAAGTCCTCATGATTCTCAAGGAAGAGGTTTCTTAACAAGAGGCTAGCTACCATAACTACCATAACTCCATTTCCTGAAGCCCTAACATCCCCCTCCCTTCCATCACAGTGAGGAAGGCTGTGGCAGAAGGAAATGTCAATAAAAAGGAATTTCTAATCAAACCTGCAGTCCCTTCAGAAGGACTTGTGAGAGGAGGAAAGTAATATTCCTCCAGGGAGCTCCCATCTCTCCTTCTATTAATGCTTTCCTAGTAGGAAAATCTACCTTCATTTGAGAAGAGCAAAAATTCTCCTGTATCCTGTGTGTCATCTGTCCTACTGCAATGTTCTTGTAAAATCTCCCTTTTGCCTGACCACCCCCCACCCCATCATAGAGTCTGCCTCCCATCATGACCCCAGCATAGCACAGAAATATGAATAGTTTCATTTCTGGACTGAAACGCACCTCAGGTCAAACCATCGACTGAGTGTCTGCAAAAGTCACTGTCTTGAACATGACTCAACGTTATAGCTTGAAACTTAAACATCTAAAATTTAATCAACAGTTGACATGGATGTGAGGCTACCATGTAGGAAGATCTATCTGAATTCCAGAAAGTAACATGGCACCTGACTAGAAGTGGCATGCAGAGGTTGATGCAGAGACAATTCCTGAAGTAAGGGGCTGGAATTCGTATGTTGAGTCAGAAAGGGAGGAACGTGAGTGAGCAGTCCTTCCACAGCCCCTCCTGTCTTGGCCATTAGCAGTGGTTCACCCTGCACAGGAAATCAGCCAATGCTGGGGCACAAGAGGGAGATTTCTCACGTACCTCACCTCATTCCATGTGTGCTATGTCCTGGGAAGAGAAACCTTGTATTTACAGACAATGTGGAAGAACCTTCAGCCATTTGTCCCCAGTTCAAATGACATCAGAACTCGTTCATCCTGGATTGCACCACACGCATCTTCCCAGTGTGGGAGAGCCTTTGGTCGGAGCTCTAACCTCGGGAGAAACAAGAGAACTCACCCTTCTGAGGAAAGTAGACATGATACACATGGGGGAATCAATTCTAGGCCAGGGCTCACCTCTGCACACAGCAAAACCACAGGAGAGGCACCTTAGGCACCTGTAACAAAGGTGGGATACCCCTCATTCAGAGAGCTCTGTTCTTATTCTTCCCCATGACCTCACATGGGTTAGAAGCCATGTGGTGGCATTGCTGTACCAGAGCCTGCAGCAACATGCATCCCTTCGAGGCCATGGACATGTTGCCATAGACAGAAGCTGGTTGAATCCATATTCAAGGGAAAACATTTAGTACAGCCATACTCTTAGCCAGCATCTGAGGATCCACACCAGTGGGAACCCCTACAAATGTGGTCAATGTGGAAGAGCTGTTAGATACAGGTCTCACATTTGGAGACACCAGATATCTCAGAGCAGGGAAACCTGCTTCTGTCATTACTGGGGGCCTTCCTGTACCCAGAGTGCCCACCTTTCTCATCACCACAGAAATCAGAGAGTACAAACCGTGTGTCTTTGATCATTGAGGCAGAGCCTTCTGCCAGATTTGGTCACTTTTCCAACACCAGTGAATTCACACGGGGAGAGCCACTAGCGCTGTGCCTTGGTGGAAGAAGCTTCAACTGGGGCTCAGACCTGAGCTCCTGCTACCATCTCAGAGAGCGGGTCATCCCTCATTAAGGAGCAAAGGTGCAGGGACCTCCTGGGACACCCTGCATCATTGCTGCTGCTGAATGCTGATGAAATATATGTGGGAATCCCATTCCTCATGAAGCCAACACGTTAAGGACGTGGGGGGATTCACACGGAAGAAAATCCTCCCGGAGTAATGAGGAAAGGAATGTTCTCAGGTATCCCTTCTTCCTTAGCCAACAACGACACCCTCACTCTGAGGAAACAATGCAATGGGGGGATATTCTTACCCGGGCACTCACATGAGAAAATCCCTGGGCAAATACCTCCAAAGGAATTTCTTAGGGTGAAAACGAGATACAAACCCAGACACTGACAATTTTTCACTACAAACACATACAACTGTGTCACGTTCTGAGGGATGCTGAATGCAGTATTTCAGTAATCAATAGCTAGAAATAAAGCAAATCTGCTCCCATCCATCAGTACTTGCATAAAGGCCAGGATCACTGAAAAGGAGGGGTCTCACAACCATGCACACTATAAAATTGGGGGACTTTTCCTTTACTAGCGCTCAAAAATGACACTGGTACTGTCTCTGGGTAGGAAGTTTGACACATATATACACTACCTGGGATCCATGAAAACATCAATTGAAAGGTTAACTTAGAATCTTAGAACAAAAGGTGATTGATGTATGTTCATGAAAACATTAATCTATTGATGTATGTAGATTGCAAGGATGAATGGCAACAAGACTCAACAAACGCATGGTTTGTGATCTACCTCTCATGGGTCCTTAATTCTACTAATATTGTTCTCATAAATTGGAAAGGATTTATAAATTAATTACATGCTTAGAAATATTTCCATTTTCATTACTTATTTGAGAGTGAGAGAGCTAGAGAGGGAGCAATAACAGTCCGAGTTGGGCAGCAGAGAAGAGGGAGAGAAAGCAGGCTTCACATTGAGAAGGGTGCCCAATGCAGGGCCTGATCCTGCAGGATCCAGGGATCCTGATCTCAGCCAAAGGCAGATGCTTAGCCAACTGTGCCACCCAGGGACTTGCAAATTAATTTCATCTTTTAAAATGGTGCTGTTTTTGAAGAATTGTGTATTTCAGGAGAGGAATTAAACTGTACTGTTCAGATTCAGGCAGTGAGGGCTTCCTACCCCTCTAGGAGAATTTGTTAGCGCTTTTTCTCCACCACGAAGAATAGCTCCTTATCTCTTGGCCTGAGAAGGTGTAATTCACTGCTGATATGGAAACAATCCTCTATTAAGATGATTTAGAATAGGAGGGGATACGTATGCTCCCTTCCATAAATACAAAGCACATCCAGGAATGCCTGTGTGGTTCTTTTATTTAAGGGACAAACTCTTGATTTTCGCTGAGATCCTGATATCAGGGTTGTCAGATCGAGCCCCTGGCATCATATCATGCCCTGCACCGCAGATGGGGCCTGAGTAAAGGTCTCTCTCTCTCTACCTCCCCTTCCAATCTTGGCTACCAGAAGTTCCATGATGTTTATGCCAGACTAAGGGAGGAGCGTGTAGGACAAGAGGTAACCCAGACGTCAATCACCATTGGCAAGTAGTGACAAGAGACTAAACAAATTTCCTGCTGCTCCCAGAACCAAACAGAAGAGTTGCAGAAACCCTATTACAACTGCATTTCACATGACCATCTTAACAATGCTTTCTTCTCCTAGAATCTTCATGTAAGAAATATTTTCTCATTCATCTACCCTGAATCTTCAGTGATATGGAATTCCTACAGGAGATGTGCAAACACTCTACCTCCTCATATCTTCTCTACTCTATGTGAGTGACCTTCTTACTGACCCTCTTGATTTTGGCTGAGATGATGATTCCAGGGTTGTGAGATTGAGCCCTGAAAAGTGTGTGGTGCCTGCCCAGTGTCTCCGTCTCTCTCTCTCGCACCTCCCCCTCTAAAAAAAAAAAAAAGGACAAACAAACAAACAAAAAACAGCATGTCCACTCAGAGGTCAATTTGTAAAGATGCCCGATATTTTTTACTCTAGTTTACTGGCCCTAAAAAGAATGTGTTGACATAAAACACTATTTTGGAGAGAATGTCTGTTTATAAGATAACCCTGCAATAATTCAAGATTCTGGTAACAGAAGCAAACTGTAGTTTAGATGTTTTGTTTGGAGCCGGGACTTACAGAACCTTCTCCATATGTGCCACTAAGTAATTTTCCCCCAAGAAACAAATTCTAGATATTCTGGCTAAGGGTACATCTCCAATTTAATCGAAAAGAAGAAGGTATCTTTCCCTCTGGAAGAAAGATAGAAGCCATCAAAAGATGCACCCAAGTCACACCATGAACCTCAACGCAGGAAGAAAGTTCAGAACCAGGACAACTTACTGCTGTGATGCACATCCACCATGGAGACGACAGGGGTCACACTACTGTACGTGTTGCACATGAATCTGCACTGAAGAGACAGAGGCCAGATGCATTGGATGCTGCCAAGGAGGCCAAGTCACCTGAGCCTCGAAGCACCACCTGTAAAAACACAGAGAGCATTTAGCTGAGGTCACAGGACCCATACTCAGGAAGACACAATGTCATACAAAACTGAAAGCATGCTCCTCCCTTTCAGCAGAGAGCTCAAGTTCAAAGACGCTAAAACCACAGGATCCCGAAATTTGTGAAAGACTTAGCACTGCTGCTGGAGACCTTCAAATAATACATGCATGGTAAGTTGGCTACCGGGAATTCCATGATATCTATGCCAGTCCCAAGCAGGAGGATGTGGGCCAGAAGATGGCCCGGAGGTCAATCATCATTTGCAACTAGTGAGGAGAGTCTAAGTAAGGTTCCTGCTGCTCTGAGAACCCGAACAGAAGATCTGCAGAAACCCTATTTCAACTGCATTTTGCATGACCGTCCTAGGGTTGCTTACTTCTCCCTGAATCTTTTTTCACCTTTGACATGCAGTCTCATTATCTACCCCATAACTTCAACGACACAGAACTCCCATAGGAGATGTGCACATACTCTACCTTCTTAATGTCTTTTCTACTCTACCTGAGTGACTCTGTTAGTCTTTCTTTCTCTTTTCAGAACTCTATTTGGCTGAAATGAGCCTCTGGTCTTTCCTTTCTAAGACATGCCTCTCATGGACCCTGGAACTCATAAAAAAATAATAATAAAAAAAAGAAATAAAAAAACACAACAACTAATCACCACCCAATATGATTGTAACCTATACCTTCGAGATTGAAGTTGCTTCACTCTAGCCAGCGACTATGCTACTGACCCAAAGGGCCAGCCCTCCAGCAACTAGCTTCTACAGGATTCTGGGACAATTTGGGGTATAGTTCTGATAGAATTTTCCCAATAAGAAAACACTGCCAGCCTCCAAACCTGATTGCAAACTAAATAGAATCAGAGCTTCACGGGACCCACTATGAGGCAAAGAAATGCCTCCCGATGGTGGCAGCGGGTGCCAGTCCACGCGGCTGATGGATTTCAGTTCAACGGATTTGGGATCATTTCATAGATGCAAGAAGGCTGCCACAAGCACACTTGGTTTATTAGCATCTATTGTAACTAAGCCTGGCAGGCGTAGTGATGGACCATTTCATCCACATTTTGAAATCCCCACCTCATTTTATGAGGCCAGCATGGTCCTTATCGAAACCTCCCAATGTGCCCCAAATAAATGTCAGACTAATATCTGTCACGAACATAGACATAAAAATCGTCCCACAAATCAAACTAATGTTCTGCATTCACAAAACGAAGGATCAGCATCATAGGACCATCTCAACATATGTAGAAAAAGCATTTGATAGTGCTGCTATCAAATCACCACACCCCCATCTGTGTTTCTGCTGCCTGGTTGGTGCCCAAACCCCGTACCACGGCCACCCCACTGTGCCATCCCCCCACTGCCACCCTGCTGCACCCCACACACCCGCCTCTGTCCATTCCACACCCCTATTGCTGAGAGGCCACTGCCACCAGCACTGCCACCCTCCACCTGCTACTCCACAGCAGTGCCCCTTTGTCCCACAATAGCTAACCCTCACCATAGCTGCCCTGCTGCCCTGTGCTTGGAATTGATGCCCTGCTCTGTGACCCCCAGTGCCCCTACCACTCCCTTGTGCACCCCCAGGACACTGCCACACTGCTGTGCTACTCTCCAGTGCTTCTACTGGCTTGTTGCCTGTGTTTCCAAGCACTACCACTGCTACCATGGTCACCGTGATGCTTCTTCCCATCTCCACCATCCTGCCCTGCCCCCAAGCCATGCCATGCCATGCCATTACAAGGCAGCTGCTGCCTCCTGGTCACTCCCAACCACATCCGGGCCGATCCCTCCCCACTTTGCCTCCACGTCTGCTGCCATCCTACTGCACTTCCTTAAGTCACTGCCTTTCTCAAGTCACTGCTGTCTCACTGCCCCCCACTGCCATTTCTTCACTGCATACTGTCTCCTTTCTGCCGCAGCTGTGCAGGGCCCCTGCCCTGCCCACACAGATATTAACCTGATGCTCTTGCCCTGCTGGTCCCACCAAACATCCCCAACATGCTACTCCAGTGCCTCTAGATTCCCTCCCCGTTGACCTGCTACTGCCGCCCCAATCGTCCCAGCTTTCTCCCAATGCTACTACTTCCTGGGTTCCCCGCCTCATGACCCTGCCATCCGCAGCACACGCCTCATTCTGTCCACATTACCACTGCTGCTGTAGCTAAGCTTCTGCCCTGTGCCCCAGGCCACTGCTGACCTTCACTGTCCAGTCCCCACTGACATGCATTAAGGCCCTAACCCGCCCTTCATGCCCTTCCTGAGCAGTTTCTGTGCCACTGCCTCCCAGTTGTTTCTATGCCCCCCCTTCTCCCCACACCACCACCCGCCTGCGAACCCACATGCACCCGTGCGTCTGTGCTGTCCCACCCCACCCACCACCATGCTCATCACTGTCCTGCTGCCCCACCACATTGCTGATACCATCCCTCTCTGCTCTCCCTGCACCTCTACCCTGCCGAGTGCCCCATACCCCCACTACCAATTCCCTGGCCTGACTGTCATTGCCCCCTTACCGCTACCCTGCTTCTGATCTGCTGCTGCCCTGTGTCCCACTCTTGCCCTATATCCTGCTGCTGTCCTGTGTCCCGTTGCTGCTGGTCTTCGTAGTCCAGCCCTATGCAGCCCTTCCCTGTTGACTTGCATGCCTGCCACACCTGCCACGCTGCCCCCGTGCTGTTCCAGCCACCCCTCCCTGCAGCTACTACCTAGTGTGAATCCTGCCCCCCACTATGAAGCCTTTCTGATTTTCTACCCCTGTTGCCACGCTGCTGCCATCCCACGAGTCCTACTCCACCTTCCCCGCACTGGTACCACCAAGCTACCCCCATAACATGAGCCGCTCCCACCACGCTGGACCACCGTTCACAGTGCCCCCACTTACAACCACCATTTCCTCTCCGCTGCTAACCTGGGTCGCGGCTGCTTCTGCTATCAGTGGTGCCGCCCTGTAGACATGCACCAAGCAAAGCAAAGCCAGGCCCTGAAACACCACACCATGATATAGGTGTCCCGCTTATACCCAGCTAGTCCTGCCCAGGCCCATGCGACACTACCGCCTAAATACTTCCCTCCACCCTCTCCAATGCCTCCTGTCTGCCAAGACTGTGGTTACCCAGTATCTCCACCACACCCCACGCTGCTACCAGCTTTCTGACCCCCCAAAAATGCACCTCTGCCACCCTGCTGTGCCCTCTCTGGCCCCCTTACTGCTGTGCCACCTCTGTCCTGTGCCCACGGCCTCTGCTGTGCTTAGCTGCCCTACCTTGTTGGCATGCACTATGAGCAGGCCCAGTACGACAGCCAAGTAGTCGCTGTGCTGCTGCCTCAGGGCTGGTCCCACCCTCTATACACTGCCCTGTCGCCTATATTCCATCCCTCCACAGGTGCCACATGGCTGCCCCACTCAGTTGTCACACAGCTTCCCCTTACCTCAAAAAGCTTCCCCTCCTTTTCCAGTGCTGCTTGGTGACACCCTCACTGCCCCCCCCTGCCGGCCCCACCTCCTGAGTGTTATAACCTCCCTGCCACCTCCTCGCCCTCATGGAGCTTAGCAGCCTTGCCCGCCACACCATGACACTGACGCCCCGCTGATGCCAGGATGGTCCCTCCGCTCCACCCGCCACGACCGTGTAACTGTTTCCCCCTCCCCTGCTCTGTTGCCTAGCCGCGGCCACACGCATTATTGCTTCGCACGCCCACCCCCTGCCCCTCTCACACTGCCACCATCTTGCTGCCCCCCACATGTACCCTTACCACCCTGCTATACCCCCCCACACAACCCTCTTAACCACTGCTGCTGTGGCTCCACTGTTGCCCTGTGTCCCAGCCTCTACTGTGCTTCGGTGCCCCACCCCCTTGACGTGCACAAATGGCCCGCCCCCACGCCTACCCCACTGCTGCTACCCCGCCCCCTTGACAGGCACAAGGGCTAGCCCCCAACCCCTGCCCCACTGATGCTGCCCCGCCTATTTTACGTGTACAATGGTCCCGCCTCCCACGCCTGCCCCACTGATGCTACCCTTTCCCCATGACATGCACTATGGGCCCGTCCTCCACGCCCGCCCCACTGCTGCTACCCCGCCCCCTTGACGTGCACAAATGGCCCGCCCCCCATGCCTGCCCCACTGATGCTTCCCGCCATCTTTATGTGCACTATGGGCCTGCACACCACAACTGCCCGACTGATGCTGCCCGTCCCCTTTATATGTATGATGGACACGCACACCCTGCTCTCCTACCTACTGCTACCCCAAACCATTGATGAGCATGATGGGCCACCCACCATGGGCTCCTAACTGTTGCTGACCCTCCCCCATGACCTGCATGATAGCCCCACCCACCATGTCCTCTTAACTTTGATGCCCTGCCCCCTTGACGTGCATGACAGGCCCGCCCACCAACAACCTCCTAACTGCTGCTGACCCGCCCCCTTCACCTTCACGATGGACCCACCCACCATGCCCACCCTGCTGCTGCTGCCCCACCCCCTTGACATGCACAATGTGCCCGCCCGTCACGCCTGCCTAACTGTTGCTACCCTATACCCTTGATGTGCAGGATGGGCCCGCCCACCACACCCTCCCTGCTGCTGTTGCTTGCTCCTCCTTGACCTGTACCATTGATGAGGGAGCAGGAGGCTGGCTGAGGACAAAGCAAAAGCTGGCGCCTTGCACCCCCTCTTCACCCGCTCCCCTCCATGTGTGTAGCATTTCTCAGGCACCCCTGACTGCCATAAAGCGATAAATAGTTAACTTGCAGGGATCGCAATCCTGCAGAACAGGAATCTCCCTTGCCCTACAAGATGTCCTAGAGACCTAAACAGGGAGGTTACCTTATCAATAGCACAAATTTCCAGAGGCAAATAACTCTTGGTTCCTGAAGCCCTAATGTCCCCCTCCCACCATAAACTGGAGGAGACTGGGGTAGAAAGAAATGTAAATGATAGCCAGATCATAATGCCCCACCAAGAATCCCCCATTATCTTGATGTTAGTGCTTGACCTAGGGACGACATTAATCAAGCCATAATGTCAAAGACTCCCCCCCGGCACCTTGTAGGCCCTCCCTAGCATGTGAGAACTCTGTCGAAATCCCCCATTCCTTCACCACCTCCCCCCAACCGTGGGGTATATAACATGCCCACCTTCACAACCCGGGGCAGCAGCTCTTCCTGCCCACGGGTCCTGTCCCCGTGCTTTAATAAACCACCATTTTGCACCAATGACGTCTTAAGAATTCTTTCTTTAGTCGTCGGCTCCGAACCTCCTCACCACACCGAACCTGACTTAAGGTTCTGGGACTTCATCATTTTTGGCGAGCCAGCCAGGAGATTTGTGAGTCTTTACATTTGGACTCTGAGCTTCGGTGCAAATTGGTGAGTACTTTCTCTCCTTTTCCTGTACTCTCATTCCAGGGCTTTTTCAAGGAGTATGGTCTTATTGGAACACTTGCATGTCAATTGCTCAGGCTGTAATCCTCTAGCCTGTGGCTACTCCACAGGGAGGAGAGCGTCTGCCTTTTGGCTGTAAGCTAGTACCCTGGCCGGAATGGCAATAAGACCCAGAAACTTGATGGCCTCACTTTATTCCTGTTCTTATAGAAAGTTGTCTCTCTTGGGCACGGGACAGCCACCTAAGTCACCAGGACGGCTGCCAATCTTAAGACTCCCGTGTGAGGTTTCCTCCTGATTGATCTAATGTGATCCCCTCCACATGCCCGGTCTAGCCACTTCTGGCCGCGAGACCTCCACTGGGAGCCGGCCGAAACCAGTACCCGATTGAATTAAAACGCAACCGGGGACCGTTTCCTAGGGAAGTTGGCTGTAAGGACCACATGTGCTGGAATGTCGCATAGACCATGATGGATTTCAATCTTTACTGTTTCTCGTCAGTGTCTTCTGCAAACCGCCTAAAGCTATGAAATTGGGTAATTTCCCCTTGCCAAACTTTTCTAGTACTTCCATGGGTTAATATGGCAAAACGGTATGCAGTCTTCAGGATAGACAGTGGCTTGGCATGGCACAAACGTTTTAGTCCATTCACCAGGCACCCATTGGCAGCCTAGGATGCGATGGGGAAGCGGAGGGACGCCGGCACCCCTTCCAGGGCCTTTAACGGCAGGAATGCCTTCCCAGGGAAGGCAAAACGGTGATCAATAGCGATTTTTGTTGAGGGACGCCTCCGGTCGCTTTTGACACAGGAACCTCTGACATATCCTGCGTGGGACGCTACCCAGGAGTCAGGGGGGATTTGGTAATGGACCTTCATTACTTTTCTGGAAGCATGGCCTCAGTAGGCTTCTTCAGTTCCCAAGGACTCTACCTTGGGGTGCCTTTTATCCCACTGGAAATAATTTGGATTGCAAAACTTAGGAAAGGACTGAGCTCCTGTAACACTGCATGGCCTCAGTGGGATCTATCAGTTAGATCTCTGCAGGAAACAGGGCAAATGGACCTAGGGTGCCTGCACCGCTCATACCTAGGCCTTTATTGCTCTACACCAGGACCCCAGACTAAGGGGCTTTTGCAAAATGTGTTTGCCCAAATGAGTCAGCTAGTAAACTTTCTCCTGACATATTGGATGGTAATTACGTAAATAAGCCTTCTTCTAGTAAACCCAGGTTGCTGGGCCATCCCTAGCAAAGGGGACTCTGGCTTTATTCCTCTGTTTCTCTTAATAGATGTGGGGGCTTCTCCCTCACTCACTTCCCGTGTTAATGGCTATAACTGGAGCCAACTGGGTGTTGGTCTAACTCGAGACAGAGACCATAAGGAATATTCCCAAGCAGCTGCCGAAACTCTCTTTGTTTCGGGGAAGTTTCCCTGTGTTCTCTGGCCTGACTTGGACTGCCTAACCCCTTCCCCCTTGCTGGTGGGAAAGTATGGCGTCTGCTCCTCTGTTGGGGCTTATGAGCTCCGAAACCGGGAATCTTTTCTCTGCCTCCTGGCAGCACTTTGTTTCTTCTGTTTCCCCCTTACGTGTTTCTGTACCAACGTGTGTGCAGCCTGCATGACTAGCTTCTAGATTATGCACCACGGCTCCTTCTCTCTTCACTGTCAAGGAGCGAGAAGAGCCCCCCTGGACCTAACACCCCCACTCCAGATCTTCCCACGCATGTCTCAGGTAAACATTCAAAGTGGAGTGGGTCCAGGTGGAACATAAATCACTATTGGAACTAAGTTAAGTTTGTTGGTTTAATTAAGACCTGTCTTTTAAGTTTACAGCAGTAAATGTGAAGCTTTTATTCTATCAAAGTTTACTGAAGGTCAAATAAGCTTGTGTTACTTGTTAAAATTTGTTAGCAAAGAAATGACTAAACTGATGGTTAATTGTCTGTCTCAAATTTCTAATGGGTAATTGCTGAAGTAGCTTTCAAAGTCTTTGGTAACCTGAAAGTTTTAAAGTTTTGCTTGGATGACAAATGGAATTAAATTGTGGACATCTAGGTCTTAACCAAATAGGATAAAATGCTAAGTCGTTAATTTCTGGATGTAGGCTTGTGCTTTTTGACTTCTTACTGCATAGAAACTAAGAGTATTTAAATCTGCTGGTAAACTTGTTTGCCACTTAACTGATTCATAAATTGCCACCTGAAGAATTCTGTTGTAACAGTTCACAATTGGTTAATAACTAAAGGTGTTTCTAAGAATACAAAGTTCTGCTTAGTGTAACTAAGACTGATGGAAATAAAGGGAAACTCTGTATGTAGGAAAGTAGGAGATATGTAAGAAAGATTTAAGGAATGGGAATACATTTTGTTGAAGGTAAAGGAAGGTAATTTTGTCCTAAATGAGATGGTTGTTTGGAAGGAAATGGCTTGGGACAAAACCTGAATGCAAAGGAAAGTTGTAGAAGGTTTGTGAAGGGAAATCTTCAGAAAAGGAATTTTAGCTATGGTCAAGAATGGATTAAGATTGAAATGAATGGGTTTTAAAGGTACATTGGTACAAGACTGAAATTCTCTGTTCAAAAGGACAATGTTTTCTTAGATCAATTGATCTGCTGTTAAGAAAATGTAAATGGTTTTCTCTTTGCCTGCCCAGAAAAACGAGTTTCTATGTTCAGTTTTATCAGGTGTTTAACATCCCTAATTATATTTAGGCATGTGCTTTAAAACTTTCTAAGATTTTAGCAAATGTTGACAAGATTTAAATCGTAAATCTCTTTAACTCAGGCTTTTCCTTGGTATGTGAAGTTGCTCATGAAGTACTACTGAACCAATGATAAACCTTGGGCTACATTTGGGAAAATGCTATAACTATTCTAGAGATTCTACGCACTTCCTAAAGTTTTAACGTTTTGAGAGATCATCGCTTGATACTGTAATTATGGAAATGTTATGTATCACAGAAATAATCTGATTTCCTTGCAGCTAAATTGTAAACGCCCGTATCTCTTTAGCTCTAACCATATCCATTCTGAGTTTTTGTCATTTATAATTGTTTTAATTCTCTTGTAAAATGAGTTTTATCTTCAAGTAGATTCCTATGAAGGACTTTCAGGACAAATACAGATATTTGATATGCTTGAAAATCCTAAAACTGAAATGGGTAAGAATTTCCAGAACTGACTAAAGCCGCACTCACCAGAATTAGTAACATGGGACTAAATGAACTAAAAGATTATAGTGTTGTGTCTCTTAATGTTTTGTCTTACTTTAAACATTGCTCGTTCTCTCTACTGTTTGCTCTTACAGACTAGGGATACTCCCTCCTAGTTATCTGTAACTTATAGAGATGTAAAAGTGCTCATTTGTAAAAGTGCTCAAAGCATTCAAAT
The DNA here is from genome assembly GCF_964662115.1 of Mustela nivalis. Taxonomy (NCBI): domain Eukaryota; kingdom Metazoa; phylum Chordata; class Mammalia; order Carnivora; family Mustelidae; genus Mustela; species Mustela nivalis. The sequence continues at coordinate 2,223,027 of NW_028136556.1, read as the reverse complement.
TTTCTCTCTATCTGAACCCTCTGAAACCAAAAGGTCTCAGTAAGTATTCATTCTTCCATGGCAATCAGTCATTTGCATAAGTTCAATAAGAATCTGTTCTCCTTGTAACAGGAAAGAATTGGAAACACGGGTTATTTTACCAAGGCTTTGACTGGGATGTCATATTTGAAAAGACTCAGATATGACCAGACAGCTTTAAAGGAACTAAGGTTGACTTTATGAAACCTGGAGCCATAAAGCCCCTTGGGACTGTTGGCCTGATACCTTGCTTACAGAGTTCCCAGCAGCCCCACCAGGTGAGTAAAGAATGTCACTCCTTGGTAGGCGCAGTCTCGGGAAGAGGAATTCGCCCAAAGGTATTGCAGGCATGCCTCATGGCAAGTACAGGGCTTGGCTTCTGGCCCGGAGAGGCTACTAAAAGTTCAACCTAGAGATTCCTTATACAAAGTTCCAGCAAAGCAGATTCTAAAAGATCTATTGATCACAGTCACTGTTCTTACTGAGCTTATGTAAATAATTAGGCCAAGTTTGTTAAAACTGGACTTGTTTCACAAGTGAATTAGTCCTGATTTGGCTATCTCTGGAAATGAGGGTTATTTTAGAGAGAAAAATTGTTTTAGTAACACACCTTTATGGATGTTGAATTCTAGATTTGATTGTCTTTAAATGTTTACCTAAGCTATACAATTTGAGGTAAACTTCAGAGAAGTTACACAATAGCTCATTTAGATGATCTTCTTGCTTTTTTATTTTGTGGGGATATTAGCAGACCCCACGGCACATGATTAAACAACTGGAAAAATGGGATTGATTCCCCTACAATTGTATAACTTGACTAACACCTTGTGTGTGGCTGGGATAATGAAATTGCCTAAAAGCCAACCTATCGCACTCCATAGGATTAACTATGGACTTGTGGAGATAATGGATGACCCCACTTTCTTTGAGTGGATTGAATGATCCCTGGGGGACTCCCCTTATCTCTTGACAAGTTCTCTCCCACTTGGCAATGATCCTCTGTAATCAGGATATTGTTAAGGTTGGACCACTCAAAGGTCTTCTTATTGGTTTCACCCCTTTGTCATATTTATCCTAGAGGCCACCTCTGTTGAGGTGCAATTGCAAATAGATGCTTTAGCTAAGCATGGAACAGCCCTCCTATAAAAGAGCCTCAAAGCTCACTATGGGACAGTCCTTGACTGTAATGATGTCACATCAGGTCCAGATTTGTCTTAGAAGGCAAAGGCCATCAATGGATGATGGAGGCCAACTTATTAAATACTGGGCTACATTAACAGATATGCCAGAAATAAAACTTGTCAAACTTTAAACCTAGTTACCTGTATGCCTGAACCTGACCACTGTACTTCTTTCTCTATAGAGCAAAAAGGTTATTGATCTTGCTTACTCTATCTGGCCAGATTTAAGATGCCACTGTTAAAAATATGAATGACAGTTGGTTTTCTGATGACAGTAGTTTTCATAGAAAAAAAAAAATAAGAAAAGCTAGGTGTGCCATAGTGCTTACTAGCACTTTGCAATTGCCAAAGTCTAAGAATTAACATTTATACTGACTCCAAATATGCTTTCCTGGTACTACATGCCCATGGAGCTATTTGGAAGGAAAGGGGATTGCTATCAAGCCATAACTCCCCAATCAAATATGAGCCTAAGTTATAAAACCCTCCTTATCGCTATACTGAAGATGGCATATATCAGATCCGGGATACATATTTGTGGTTCACACCCACGATTGGACAGCTCAGTTAAAAGGCAGTTTTATGCTGGGAACAAAAGAATCATACGTAGGATACTTGGACAAATAACACACAGTATCGAGGATGGCTATCATTAGAAATGTGTTCCCAAATAATAGTACTCCAGGCTACTGAATGTTTTGCTACTGATTGGGTAAGGTGACCTGGCATCAGATGGCCAGCTCCAAATGGAACCCACTGGATATGTGGAACTAACCTGTGGCCCTGGCTTCCTCCAGGGTAGATAGGTCGCTGTACTTTAGGATTTGCCTGGATTCATGGGCGCATTACTAAAAGCATTACAACTCCAGCTAATCTCCCCAACTTGAAACAAAGATGGACACAATCTGTTTTTAAATGGTATGATCACTTAGCATCCATTTTTGTTCCATCTGCGGGACTAGAGGATGTCATGTGGCATGTAGAAGCCCTTAATAAATATACTACAAAGGCACTCAATGATTCACTAAACAGCATCTCCCTACTTAATACTGAAGTGTCACAAATGCGCCAGGCAGTCCTACAGAACAGGATGGCCTTAGATGTCCTGACGGCAGCACAGGGTGGCACATGTGCAATTATCAAAACAGAATGTTGTGTGTACATCCCAGACTATCACAAAAATGTCACAGGACTAATTAAAGATATGAATACCCAGATTAAGGCCCTACAAGATCCTTCTTTCTCTTTTAGTGATTGGTTAAGTTCCTGGCTTGGAGGAGGGCTATGGTCAAATCTCCTTTTCGGGCTTCTCATTCTTATCGCCTTATTAATCCTAATATGTTGCTTTGTTCCATGTTTTTCCACTTGGTGCCGAGACTCCATTGCTACAATGACTACACCACGACAGACGATCCTTGTCGCGTGCGAGGACGCCTCTTCACTATCAGCGCTGGATTCAGCTGCCTCCACCTTTCGTAACTCCCTTATACGTTCCTACCCTGACCAATATTGACCCGAGCAGGTAGGGACAGCTCTACGCCCCTATTCAGCACGAAGAAGTTACAGAAGATGAGACCTTCCACCTTCAACCACCTTAAAGATTTAAGGGTCAAAATTGTTCAGGGGGGAATGATGAGGGAGCAGGAGGCTGGCTGAGGACAAAGCAAAAGCTGGCGCCTTGCACCCCCTCTTCACCCGCTCCCCTCCATGTGTGTAGCATTTCTCAGGCACCCCTGACTGCCATAAAGCGATAAATAGTTAACTTGCAGGGATCGCAATCCTGCAGAACAGGAATCTCCCTTGCCCTACAAGATGTCCTAGAGACCTAAACAGGGAGGTTACCTTATCAATAGCACAAATTTCCAGAGGCAAATAACTCTTGGTTCCTGAAGCCCTAATGTCCCCCTCCCACCATAAACTGGAGGAGACTGGGGTAGAAAGGAATGTAAATGATAGCCAGATCATAATGCCCCACCAAGAATCCCCCATTATCTTGATGTTAGTGCTTGACCTAGGGACGACATTAATCAAGCCATAATGTCAAAGACTCCCCCCCGGCACCTTGTAGGCCCTCCCTAGCATGTGAGAACTCTGTCGAAATCCCCCATTCCTTCACCACCTCCCCCCAACCGTGGGGTATATAACATGCCCACCTTCACAACCCGGGGCAGCAGCTCTTCCTGCCCACGGGTCCTGTCCCCGTGCTTTAATAAACCACCATTTTGCACCAATGACGTCTTAAGAATTCTTTCTTTAGTCGTCGGCTCCGAACCTCCTCACCACACCGAACCTGACTTAAGGTTCTGGGACTTCATCACCATGGGCCCACCCACCACGCCATCCTATCTACTGCTGCACTGCTGCCTGGCGCTGCTCCCACCCTCTCACCCCCTCTGTGGCCGCCTAGATTCCATCCATCCTCCACAGGTGCCACACAGCTCCCACTCCTCCCAGTGCCACTACTGCCTGCCACTGTCCCTGCCTCTGATGATCCTGCACCCTCCCCTGTGATCCCAAACCCCTTCCTCAATGTAGTCTCCTGGCTGCCAATTCCTCACTCCCATGCATTCCCGCCTAACCTGCCATGACCTTGACATCCCACTGACTCCCGGGTGGTCCGGCCACACCCCACATTCCAGGACTGCCTAATGGCTTCCCCCTCCCCCTGCTCCATTGCCTCCCCACTGCCAGGTGATTTACCATGTTACTTCCACCCTGAATTTCTGCCCCCCTCCCCACGCAGCTCACATTGGTACCACCACATGCACCCCTGCCACCATGCTGTACCTCTCAAACCGCCTGCTTTAGCTCAGCTGCCGCAGCTCTGCGGCTGCCTTGTGCCCCTGGTCTCTGCCGAGATTCAGTGCCCCGCCACTTGATGTGCAGGATAGGCCCGCCCACCACGCTCGCTTAACTATTGCTGCCCTGCCCCCTTGACGTGCAATCTAAACCCGCCTACCACGCCTCCTAACTGCTGTTGCCCCACCCCCATGACATGCACATTGGGCCCGCACACCACGCTCACCTAACTGTTGCTGCCCCTTTCCCATGATGTGCATAGTGGGACCGCCCACCATGCCCTAATAACCGTTGTAGCCCAGCCCCTTTGATGTGCGCTGTGGGCCCTCCCACTATGCCCTCGTAACTGCTGCTGCCCCGCCCCCATGACATGCATGATGGGCCCGCCCACAACGCCCTCCTAACTGCCTGCCCTGCCCCCATGGAATGCACTATGGGCCCATCCACCCCTTCTTGCCATCCTGACTCCGCCCCAATTACTCTCCACTTCACCCCTTCTAACCACCCTGACTCCGCCCCACTCCCCGCCCCACCACCCGCTGGCCTGGAGCTGCTGCCAGTGATTACAAGGCAATGCCCCTTCCTTGGTTGCCCTGCTGCTGCTGCCTTGCCCCACTACCATGAGACCGCCACCCTGCTGGTCCTGCCCGCCCCCCACCATTAATCCCCACTACAGTACTGTCATGCTTCACACCCCCCATTCTGCTGCTGACCACTGTGCCCTGCCAATGCCACTGCCACCCCACAGCACTTCCCCAATGCTGCCGTGAGTGTGACCCAGTGACATTGCTTCCCCGCTGCTCCCCCCATTGCCCCTGCTGCCTCACTGCACCCCTCTGGTTTCTGCCTCCCCTCCCCACTGTTGCTTCCCACCCCTCCACTGTCAAGTCCCGCATGAAGGCCCTCAGTACCATCCTACTGCTGCCCAGGGGCTGCCTGGCTGTTCTGACATTACTGGCGTGCCCTGGAAATAATCAGTGGGAGACCGGCCGTAAGAGAATTTCTGCATAGGGACTGGCACCAGGTGTGTTCTGGAAGTGGGTTGGTGGTCTAAGCAAGGTGGTAAATCCCAAGAAGGAAAATAGCATAATTATGTCACCTGTTAAAATAACCTAAAGAGCTAAATTTAAAGTGCTTTTAATGTCTCCTTCTTTTCAATACAGTGACATTAGTCATCATATTGTGCACCTGAAAATAATATAATCTCAGGTTAGCTAACTGGAATGAAAATCAAAACTGTAAAAAAGATAAATACAAATCTTTTAACATCATGCATCGACTGACATACAGACATTAAGGGAACAGTTTGCATAATAAAATGTGTATATGTGTCTAGGTGCTCTTTCTCAACAAAGACTGGTCAAAATCATGGAAAAGGTGAGTTTTATTTATCTTCAGAATCACTCACTGTTCTGGGCTTTCATGTATAGTATACATACATATGAACAAGCTTTTCTCAAAAACTAAAAGAAAAAAAAGCTCCCAAGAACCAGCACTAGATGTTCACTGTAGAATTGCATGAACAGAAATGCCCTCATTAGCTTTGTAGTATGAGAAGACCTTGAGTTATACTCATTAGAGAAATAAGTGTCAAGTGAAATACATCATAAACAAGAACTTCTTCCTTACCCCTTACCAAAATGCTGACCGGGGAACTTAACCCTCGATTCTATTTTTCTCTGGTCACCAGAAAAATCAAAATGTAACAGCACACATAGCCCAGTGGTTATATTAAATTTATGCTTTGCTCTCTGTTAGTGGTAGAACTGAAACCTTGGGGCTGACTCTGTGACCATACATGTGTTATTGTTAGGATAATATGTACATTAATTTAAGTATATGAATAAATTCACTCTCATTATGTTTTCCGCTATGTTTTCATCCTCATTATGTTTTCAAGTATTTTCACTGACATAATTTCATGGGATCTTCATCACAATTGTGGGACTCGATCCCAGGACTCTGGAATGATGACCTGAGATGAAGGTAGAGGCTTTAATCCAATGAGACACCCAGACACCCCTGTACATTGGTTTTGTATTCTGCACATTGCTGATTTGCTGTATGAGTTCTAATAGTATCGGTTTTCCATATAAAGTATCATGTCATCTGCCAAAAGAGAGAGTTTGACTTATTCTTTGCCAATTCGAATACATTTTATTTCACTTTGTTGTCTGATAGCTGTTGCAAAGTGATTTAATACTATGTTAAACACTAGTGGTAAGAGTGGGCATCCTTTCATGTCCCTGATCTCAAAGGGAAGGCTGTCAACTTTTCCACATTGATAATGATATTTGTTGTGGGTTTTCATAGATAGATTTGATGAAGTTTAGGAATGTATCCTCTATCCCTATACTTTGAATGGTTTTAACCAGAAATGGATGCTGGATTTTGTCAAATGCTATTTCTGCATCAATTGAGAGGACCAGGTGGTTTTCCTCTCTTCTCTTATTGTTTGTTATATCACAATGATTGATTTGCAAGTGTCAAACCGCCCCTGAATCATAGGGATAGATCCCACCTGTTCATGGTACATCCACCTCTCAATGTACTGTCAGATCCTATAAATTGAGATCTCGTTGAGAATCTTGGCATCTATATTTATCAGGGATATTGGTCGGAAATTCTCTTCTTTGTTGGGATCTTTCCCTGGTTTGGAGATCAGGGTAATTCTGGCTTCATAAAAAGCAGTTTCACTGGACAAATGTGGCTTTTAGTAGCACCGTGGTTCAGAGACAAACTAGAGCTCCTATGACCCCTGAGACAGTGGCTGGGGCCGTGCTCTGCCAGTGGAAGTTGGCAGAGGGGGAGACTATGTTCCCAGAGGGGAATAGACTGAGGCCTCTCTCTGAGGTGGAAGTCTGGGTAAAGTTTGCTTTCCTCTAAACTTTCAAAGAACTGTCTTTTTTCTTGATAGCCATTATATTTGGAGAAGCACTCTAATTGTTCCCATACAGAGATCAAAAGACTAACTTTAATGAGTCTGGCTGGGGTCTCACCTCAATCACCACTCCAGGAAATAAACCTGCACAGAAGGAAGCCCAGCTCAGGCATCCCCTTGTTCTGATAAATGCTGCATGACTATCCCTTCACATAGTATAAACAATTCATCTCTGTCTTCCACAGAGGAGTGTTTCCTGCTCTCAAAAACACCTGCTGATATGTTAGAGGAAAGAACCATACATTCTGCAGGCTAATGCCAGCAAAGGAAAGTGGACACTTGAAATAATTAGCAACATAATTCAAGTCCCCCCAAAAGATATTCAAGGACCAGCATGGCAGGAATACTTTCTACTTTGGTTGTTGTTCTTAGATTGCATTGCTTGGGGAATTCTTGACACAACTGTGAGTGGGCAGGAAATAGACTACAATTTAATCTCTGAAGGACACCAGTTCAGGAAGATAATTAGCTTTGTGTATTTAGCATCCACTTAAAATTACTACAAGATGTTTATTCTCCACAGTAAGATCAAGCTGTATTCTATTTCTTCATATCATATTTGGTCCATCAGCAGCACTACCACCATTCAGGGAGGGAGGTGAGATGGAGATGTAGGTCTCAGGTTGCTTCGAAGTTACAGTAAACCAATTATCACACATCTACCCAGACATTAAACAATGGAGTTTTAAAATAAGCAGGAATTTAGGATATTTTCAGTATTTCTTGGTCATTTATTAAAAGCCAAGCATGGCATCAAATTTAACTCTAAACGTTAGACTGTAAATTTGCTTTGGACCAACAATGTAAATGCTTCACCTAGAGTTCCACTCTGTTTCCACTGATGTGTTGTGTCTAAATCCCACAAGACTGGAGAAAATGTCTCATTCCCATTTGTATTCTGAGAAATTGGCACAGATGCCCATCATAATGCAGATTTTCTGGAACGTTTATAGGATGAATGCTGGCATAAAATTTTGCGGGCCTACTGTGCAATGCTTTCTGTGATCTTGCCAAAGTCTCTTTTCTGGAGAAATCATTCTGCTTCTGAAATTTCTAAGAAAAAAATTCAGAATGAGTTCTCCCCATTTTAACATTTGTGTTTTATATGCATGGTCAATGAGCTTCTTTTGAAACAAAAGGGAAAATACTCTTTTTTTTTTTTAACTAAGCCTTGGTTACCCATAGAGAATGTTGCTGAGGCTATTAATGCCTCAGTAATCAGTGTTTTGCAGATGTCTGCTCTTAATTATTTTTAATAGGTCCCGCAGCTCAGATGTGTGAGCTGTGTGAAGCTCACACCATTGCATAAATCTGGGAAGCCACTGTTTGCCTCCAACCAAGGTGTTGCATGATGGCGTCAGTGCAGAGGTTAGTGTCCCCCCCAAGCACCTCACCAACAGACCGATAATGCACAAATAACCTCCATTACCAAGAGTCCTCAGGCCTCAGGTGTTTGGTTTTGGTTTTTATTTTTTAATGTAAAATATGTAGCAAAGGGGAGGTTCACAGTTGGAAGCCATTTTCTCAAGCCATGAAGCCACCATCATGAAGAACTTGATCATATCTTCACTACCACATCCATCGTTGATGCCAGGCTTTGCAAGCATGAGCTGCTTTTGTTTTGAACACTTGCTCTACCAAAGAACACAAGCAAAATCACCCTGCAGTAAAATAAACTCACATTATGGTGGCTTCAAACAACATAGCCACTATGATTCCCTGCATTCTTCTCATTAAAGACCTGAGCCTGCACCGTGGCCAGTCTTTGCAGAATTGCTGGTACCTCTGGCAGTGGGAGGACAGTCTTCAAGCGCCCCTGGGAATGAACATGACACTGACATTCACATTTTATTGGCCAAAGTAAAGAACAAGGGGTTTGCCATTTTCACTTGTTTCTAGAATACAAAAATTTGGGAATACTTTAATAAACAGCACTAAGGTATGTCGCAAGTACAGCTGATGAATAAAAATTTCTCTTAAAAAGACTTCATTCTGATATAGTCTATCTGTATTAACCATCTCCCAAACACATTTCTAAATAATATGCTGTACAAAATACAAGGGAAATATTTGTATTAGCAGTTTGTTTCTATGACTTTTGCTTGTATTTGCCATGATTTGTCTTGTTCACTGTCTGACATTTAAACCCTTGCCTTAGGAGGATTCACCAAAGATCCTGTATTAGGGTCCCTCATTATGGTAGGTGTTGATTTTTTCACAAGAAATATTTAAAATTTTTAATAGGCACTGTGACTTCAATAAAAAATTAATAGATAATTATTATTATAGAAAATATGAAAAGATATTTCATTTTTTTAAAATATGTGAAATCTGGATGGATCCTGGCAGTTGGCAGAACATAAAACCTCCCAGTCGTCTAAACTAGTTCTTGTCCTGTAAACTAGTCATAACCCATATACAGGAATCCAGTCATTAAAAATTAATCAATTAATTTAAAAAGAGAGCTACTCATTCACAAGTTGCATTATAATGGTGGACTGGAAAACCATTTGGAGATCTTTTGCTGATCATCCTCGTTATAAATTAATCTCTATTCATGTTTGCCTTGACCTTCACACACAAAGGCTATAGCCTTGTTCTGCATAACCAAGGCTACTATAATAGATATGCCCACCTGAACACTGGCAGAATATGCCTAGTCTAGAGGAAGCTTCAGGATTTCTCTTTCTTACTCCTGGTTGTAGCTCTGGAGTGAGAGCAATTGCAATGTTCCTCCACACTGTAGAATTCCAAGAGGCACAGCTTCATCTTCAGATTATGTCCTGGTTTTTTGTCCCCAGGGGATACAGTGGCTTCCAGCAGTAGCTCATCCCTGGGTTGTCAGACCCATGCTTGCTCCCCTTCAATAAATTCTACTCATTGCAATGATTCCAGGGAATCCAGTTCTTTACTGGACCCTGATGGATACCACTGTGCAAATCGTGGGATTATCACTTTCTCCATGTGTGTACTCACTGAAAAATGGGTTAAATCAGGAATACAGTCACCAAAAGACAAAACTGCTTCTGCTTTAAACAGAAAATATCTGAACTCTGAAAATGTAAAATCAGTTTCTGAATTCAACTCTCTTTCTCAACTTCTGGAAGCCAAGTCCTCAAACTTTATATCTCACAATAATTTCCAAGATTTTTTACTCTTGTGAAGGTCTACATAGCTGTTGATGTTGTTGTTATCTTTATAAATTTGTCATAGTGTGAGGAGCTTTTATATCACATTTTGCTAGTTCCAGTTAGCTTGTTAATGGCCAAGTAAACCTGGACTTAGATCAATGATCTTCTACTGTCTATAGACTCCCATCTAGGCAATAAATGGTCTGTTTACTTTAATAAAACGTGGTGGGTGTTATTTTTTTCTCATTTGAAGTGATCTATTCTCTGTCAAGTATTATATTGTTGTCCTAAGCTTCAACCCATACTTCTCTTTTTGGGGTGTGTGGGTCATCTCAGACAAAAGACAACCACATTCCCCGTGAATTTCCAACTCCATCCTTGGGGTAGCCCAAAGTGAGCCCCAGAGGGATATGTCTTGGTGAGAGGAGTGGTACAGGATGGCTTCTGCCCATTTCTGCACTCCCTTCAGTTACACCAGCAATAACTGCATGATCTGAGGTCAAGATGGCAGCACTGTGATCCCTCTGAGCCACAGGACTTACACTAAGTGGACAGCTCTTTCTATGCCAAGCTCAGCTCTAGCCACATAGGCCAGGTGTGTGTCAAATGCTCAAACTTGGAAGCTATTTGTTAACAGCAGTATCATTTAGGGCCTCTTGGTGCAGATGGTAGACAGGACGAGATTGGTAGGGCCACTCTCTCTAAAGAATATATTACTAGGGAGAGGGAGGAGGTGGAGTCACCTTTAATGATGTGATGCAGGGTAACGTGTGGGACAAGAGAAAGGAAGGCCAAAGGGCTTTGTAAGGAGCACCTTGAACTTATGCAGTTGCAAGGAAACCCCGGTCAGGCTGATGGGTGTTTTGAGCAAGTAAAATTTTAAAAGTCAAAAAACACATGATTACTGGCATATGATCCATACCCAATCAGTATGGATGAAAGGCTAAACAAACCACCGGATGAGCATAGCTCTTTTAATGAAACCAATATGTTTCCTAGCTATCAGCACATATTTGTTATGAAAGATTAGGCTATATGTAATTCGAAATGGAGAAACAGAAAGCAAAAATGGCAGTCTTTTGCATTGTATGCACTTTGGTGAGTTTGTGCAATTTGGTGCTTAGTTCAGAGAGTTCCATCACTTGTACGTCTTGACCATTGCTCAAGGTACAAACGCATCACTGGTCTCTGTTCCTCTCACTTCAGCATCTCTGAGGTTGTGTCTGTGCTGAATACATAATTCAGCATATTCTCTCATTTATACTCTGGAAGCATACACTCTTATTTATGGTGAGCTATTCAAGACTTACTGTGGATTTTACTGAGGAGATGAATGCAATTGTTTATATCACACATCCCACAATTAAAAAAAAAGAGGGGGCGCCTACGTGGCTCAGTGAGTTAAGCTGCTGCCTTCGGCTCAGGTCATGATCTCAGGGTCCTGGGATCGAGTCCCGCATCGGGCTCTCTGCTTGGCGGGGAGCCTGCTTCCTCCTCTCTCTCTCTCTGTCTGCCGCTCTGCCTACTTGTGATCTCCCTCTGTCAAATAAATAAATAAAATCTTAAAAAAAAAAAACTTAAAAATAACCGTGACAATTTGTTTTCTCTCACAAGTACAGTATCAACCCTGATCAGAGGGCTATCTACATGTTCTTCCCCTATTTCCTCCACCAGTATTTGGCCTCTTCTTAACAGATATCACTCAGATATCTATTTTGCTACACACATGATTTGGTTGGTCCTTCCTGAGCTGACACCCCATCATCAATATGTCCAAACCCATCTTGATTAACTAAATGCCTGTGTTCATTATTTCTGCCCTCTTTTGAAGGCAAGCACCTGCTACATGAGTATGGCCCTCAGGGCTCTACACTGCTCTAAAACATTTTATCTCAAATATACTTAAAGCTCTGTCCCAGGGGACTACCAATAGATAAAATTTCCTCATATTATAAAAAAAATCCAATTTTGCATCATATTTTGATTTCATGTTATTTTCACTCCCTTTTCCACATAAAATATACTGTGGATATTATTTCAACTCAGTTAATGGATAATGATGGATGATCTCTCTTTGTGTCAGTGCTAGATAATGGTTTGATTTCTTCTTTGCTGATTTGGATGGCTTTAATTTCTTTTTGTTGTCTGATTGCTGAGGGTAGGACTTCTAGTACTATGTTGAATAACAGTGATAACAGTGGTGATAATGGACATCCTTGCCATGTTCCTGACCTTAGCAGAAAAGCTCTCGGGTTTTCTCCATTGAGAGTGGTATTCGCTGTGGGTTTTTCATAGACTGCTTTGATGATATTGTGGTAGGTACTCTCTACAATTCCCCACACTTTGAAGTGTTTTGATCAAGAAAAGATGTTGTACGTTGTCGAATGCTTTTTCAGCATCTATTGAAAGTATCATATGGTTCATGTTCTTTCCTTTATTTATGTATTGTAACACATTGATTGATTTGTGAACGTTGGACCATCCTGGCAGCCCTGGAATAAATCCCACTTGTTCGTGGTGACTAAACCTTTTAATGTATGCTTGGATCCTATTGGCTCGTATTGCATTGAGAATTTTCACATCTGTGTTCATCAGGGATACTGGTGTGTAATTCTGCTTTTTATGGGGTCTTTGTCTGGTTTTGAGGTCAAGTATAATGCTGGCCTCATAAAATGGGTTTGGATGTTTTCCTTCCATTTTGTGTGTGTGTGTGGGGGGGGACATTTTTAAGAGATAGGTATTAATTCTTCTTTAAATGTTTGGTAGAATTTCCCTGGGAAGCCATCTGGCCCTGGACTCCTGTTTGTTGGGAGATTTTTGATGACTACTTCAATATACTTACTGCTTATGGGTCTGTTCAAATTTTTTATTTCTTCCTGGTTCAGTTGTAGTCTATACATCCCTAGGAATGCATCCATTTCTTCCAGATATGTATATTTGCTTCCAGGACATATATTTGCTCATAATATGTTCTTATAATTGTTTGCATTTCTTTGGTGTTGCTTGTGATCTCTCCTCTTTCATTGATGATTTTATTTATTTGGGTCCTTTCTCTTTCTTTTTGAAAAGTCTGGCCAGGGATTTATCAAACATATTAATTCTTCTAAAGAACTAGCTCTTAGTTTTGTTAGTTCCGTCTACTGTTTTCCTTTTTATTTTTTTTTTGTGGTTTCTATTTTATTGATTTCTGCTCTGACTGGTATTATTTCTATTGTCTGGCTGAGTTTAGGCTTTCTTTGCTGTTCTTTCTCCAGCTCCTTTAAGGGTATTGTTAGGTTGTTTATTTGGGACCTTTATTTTTTCTTCAAAAAAGGCTTGAATAACTATATACTTTCCTCTCAGGACTGCGTTTGCTGTGTCCCACAGGTTTTGAACCATTGTGGGGTTTTTTTTAATTTATTTTTAATTTATTTTCAACATAACAGTATTCATTATTTTTCACCACACCCAGTGCTTCATGCAATCCGTGCCCTCCATAATACCCACCACCTGGTACCCCAACCTCCCACCCCGCTGCCACTTCAAACCCATCTGATTGTTTTCCAGAGTGCATCGTATATCATAGTTCACCTCCCCTTCCAGTTTACCCCAACTCCCTTCTCCTCCCTAACTCCCCATGTCCTCCATGCTATTTGTTATGCTCCACAAAAAAGTGAAACCATAAGATAATTGACTCGCTCTGCTTGACTTATTTCACTCAGCATAATCTCCTTCAGTCCTGTCCATGTTGCTACAAAAGTTGGGTATTCATCCTTTCTGATGGAGGCATAATTCTCCATAGTGTATATGGAGCACATTTTCCTTATCCATTCATCTGCTGAAAGGCATCTTGGTTCTTTTCACAGTTTGGCGACAGTGGACATTGTTGCTATAAACATTGGGGTACAGATGGCCCTACTTTTCACGACATCTGTATCCTTGGGGTAAATACCCAGGAGTGCAATTGCAGGGTCATAGGGAGGTTCTACATTTAATTTCTTGAGTAATCTCCACACTGTTCTCCAAAGAGGCTGCACCAACTTGCATTCCCACCAACACTGGAAGAGGGTTTCCCTTTCTCCACATCCCCTCCAATACATGTTGTTTCCTGTCTTGTTAATTTTGGCCATTCTAACTGGTGTAAGGTGATATCTCAATGTGGTTTTAATTTGAATCTCCCTGATGGCTAGTGATGAAGAACATTTTTTTTTTCATGTATCTGATAGCCATTTGTATGTCTTCATTGGAGAAGTGTCTGTTCATATCTTCTGCCCATTTTTAAATAAGATTGTCTGTTTTGTGTGTTTGAGGAGTTTATTATAGATCCTGGATATCAACCTTTTGTCTCTACTGTCATTTGCAAATAATTTCTCCCAATTCATGGGTTGCCTCTTTTTTGTGTTGACTGTTTCCTTTGCCGTGCAGAAGGTTTTGATTTTGATGAAGTCCCAAGTTTTTTTTCGCTTTTGTTTCCTTTGCATTTGGAGACATATCTTGAATAAAGTTGCTGTGGCTGATATCGAAGAGATTACTGCCTATGTTCTCCTCTAGTATTCTGATGGATTCCTGTCTCACGTTGAGGTCTTTTATCCATTTAAAGTTTATATTTATGTATGGTGTAAGAGAATGGTCGAGTTTCATTCTTCCACTTATAGCTGCCCAGTTTTCCTAGCACCATTTATTGAAGAGACTGTCTTTTTTCCACTGTATATTTTTTCCTGCTTTGTCGAAGATTATTTGCCCATAGAGTTGAAGGTCCATATCTGGGCTCTCTACTCTGTTTCACTGGTCTATGTGTCTGTTTTTATGACAGCAACATGCTGTCTTGGTGATCATAGCTTTGTAAAAAAAGCTTGAAATCAGGTAACGTGATACCCCCAATTTTATTTTTGTTTTTCAACATTTCCTTAGTGATTCGGGATTTTTTCTGATCCCATACAAATTTTTGGATTATTTGGTCCAGTTCTTGGAAGAATACTGGTGGAATTTTGATCAGAATGACATTAAAATTATAGATTGCTCCGGGGCGCGTGGGTGGCTCAGTGGGTGATGCCTCTGCCTTTGACTCAGGTCATGATCCCAGGAACCAGAGCCCCACATCAGGCTCCCTGCTGTGCAGAGAGCCTGCTTCCTTCTCTCTATCTATCTCTCTGTGCCTCTCTTTGCCTACCTCTCTGTGCCTGCCTCTCTGACTACTTGTGATCTCTGTCAGTCAAATAAATAAATAAAAATCTTTTTAAAAAAGTATAGATTGCTCCAAGGAGTATACACATATTAACAATGTTTATTCTTCCGATCCAAGAGCATGAAATAGTCTTCTATCTTTTTGTGTCTTCTTCAATTTCTTTCATGAGTGTTCTGTAGTTCCTCAAGTACTGATCAGTTACCTCTTTGGTTAGGTTTATTAGCAGGTATCTTATGGTTCTTGGTGCTATAGTGAATGGAATTGATTCTCTAATTTCTCTTTCTCTATTTTAATTGTTAGTGTAGAAGAAAGCCACTGATTTCTCAAAGTTGACTTTGTATCCTGCCATGTTACTGAATTGCTGTATGAATTCTAGTAGTTTGGGGGTGGAGTCTTTGGGTTTTAAATAGAAAGAATCATGTCATCTGTGAAGAAAGAGAGGTGGCTTCTTTATTGCCAATTTGGATACCTTTTATTTCTCTTTGCTGTCTGTTTTCTGTTGCTAGAACTTCTAATACTATGTTGAACAAGAGTGGTGAGAGTGGGCATTTTTGTCGTGCTCCTAATCTCAATGGGAAGGCTGCAAGATTTTTCCCATTGAGGATGATATTTTGCTGTGGGTCTTTCATACATAGATTTGATGAAGTTCAGGAATTATCTTGCTATCCCTATACTTTGAAGTGTTTTAATCGGGAACGGATGCTGGATTTTGTCAAATGCTCTTCTGCATCGATTGTGCGAACCATTTGGTTCTTCTCTCTTCTCATATTAATTTGTTCTATCACATTGATTGATTTTCCAATGTTGAACCATCTTTGTAGCCCAGGGATGAATCCCACCTGGTAATGGTGGGTAATCTTTCAAATGTGCTGTTGGATCCTGTTTGCTAAGATCTTGTTTTCATTATCATTTCTTTCCATGAATTCTTTCAATTCTTTAATTTCCTGGCTGAGCCATTCATCCTTAAATAGGATGCTCTTTAGCCTGCATGTGTTTGGGTTCTTTCCAACTTTTCTCTTGTTATTGAGTTCTACCTTCTGAGCATTGTAGTCTTAAAACAGGTGGGGAATGACCCCAAACCATTGGTACTGATTGAGACTTGGTTTTTGACCCAGGATGTGATCTATTCTGGAGAATGTTCCATGTGCGCTAGAGAAGAATGTGTATTCTGTTAATTTGGGATTGAATGTTCTAAATATATCTGTGATGTCCATCTAGTCCAGTGTGTTATTTAAGGCCTTTATTTACCTATTGAACTTTTGCTTGGATGATCTGTCCATTTCTGTGGGGGGGAGGGTTAAAGTCCCCTACTCTTATACTATTACTGTTGATGTGTTTGATTGTGTTGTTAACTGGTTTATATAGTTCGCAGCCCCCATGGTATATATATTTAAAAGTGTTAGATAGTCTTGTTGGACAGACCTGTTGAGTATGATATAGTGTCCTTTTTCACCTCTTCTTATAGTCTTTGTCTTAAAAGCTAAATGATCTGATATAAGGATTGCCTCCCCAGCTTTCTTCTGATGTCTAGTAGCATGGTAAGTTGTTTTCTACTCCCTCACTTTAAATTTGTAGGTGTTTGTGGTGGTAAAATGAGTTTCTTGTAGATCACATATTGATGGGCTTTCTTTTTGTATCCATTCTGATATCCTGTGTCTTTTGATTGGGGCGTTCAGACCATTTACATTCAGGGTAACTATTGAAAGGGTACATTCAGCGTAATATTGAAAGATATGAATTTAGTGCCATCATATTGCCTGTAAGGTGACTGTTACTGTTATTGTCTCTGTTCCTTTCTGGTCTACTACTTCTAGGCTCTCTCTTTGCTTAGAGGACCCATTTCAACATTTTCGGTAGGGCTGGTTTAGTGTTTACACATTCTTTTAGTTTTTGTTTGTCCTGGAAGCTTTAGTCTCTCCTTCTATTTTCAATGATAGCATAGTTGGATATAGTATTCTTAGCTGCATGTTTTCCGCATTTAGTGCTCTGAATATACCATCCCAGTTCTTTCTGGCCTGCCATGCTCTGTGGGTGAGTCTGCTGCCAAAATAATATTTACATCATTGTATGCTACAGCATTCTTGTCCCAAGCTGCTTTCAGAATTTTTCTCTTTGTCACTAAGACTTGTATTTCTACTACTAGATGACAGGGTGTGGTTATATATTTTTATTGACTTTGAGAGGGGTTCTCTGTGCCTCTTGGATTGGATGCTTGTTCCTTTTGCCATATTAAGGAAATTCTTTATTATAATTCTCTCCAATATGCTTTCTGTCCCCCTGTCTCTTATTCTTCTGTAATCAAAATAATTATAATTTTATTTCTCTTATGGTATCAGTTATTTCTCTAATTCTCCCCTCATAGTCCAGCACTTGTTTGTTTCTCTTTTTCTCAGCTTCTTTATTCTCCATCACTTGTTCTTCTATACCACTAATTGTTTCTTCTGCCTCATTATAATAGCAGTAAGAGGCTCCATTTTATTGCACCTCTTTAATAGCTTTTTAAAAATTTCAGCTTCGTTAGATTTTAGTTCTTTTATTTCTCCAGAAAGGGCTTTTATTTCTCCAGAAACGGTCTCCCTAATCTCTCCTATGCTTTTTTCGAGCCCAGCTAGCACCTTGAGAATCTTCATTCTGAACTGTTGTCTGAAATATTACCAATGTCTATATTGATGAGGTCCATAGCCTTCAGTACTTCTTGTTCTTTATTTTCTTGTTCTTCTTTTTTTTTGGTGAGTTTTTCAGCCTTATCATTTTATCTATATAAGAATATATTAATGAGAGAATAAAATACTAAAATGTTGGCAAAGAGCCCATAAAAAGCATGCTAACCAAGTCAGAAGGCACCCAAAGTCAGTGGGAGAAGAAACGGGGTAAAAAGCTTTAAAAAAATATATATATATATTCCCAAAATATTCATCATAGAGTTTTTGACTTTTAGAACGATTCTTGGCTATGTATGTTCTATAACCATTTCATTATCATTTGTCAACATTGTTTTTATTTATTTATTTTATTTTTCTTAATTTATTTTTTATTTATTCTCAGCATAACAGTATTCATTACTTTTTCACCACACCCAGTGCTCCATGCAATCCATGCCCTCTGTAATACCCAAACCTGTTACCCCAACCTCCCACCCCCGCCACTTCAAACCCCTCAGATTGTCTTTCAGGGTCCATAGTATATCATGATTCACCTCTGCTTCCAATTTACCCCAACTCCCTTCTCCTCTTTAACTCCCCATGTCCTCCGTGCTATTTGATATGCTCCACAAATAAGTGAAACCATATGATAATTGACTCTCTCTGCTTGACTGATTTCACTCAACATTGTTTTTAAAACTTTGCTTGATTTGATAACAAAAATGGTGTTTTTATTTACTAGTGTGCATTTCTTAACTAGTAAGGTTGATTTTTTTCACGTTTGTTATTGATCTCTTGAATTTCATTTTTCAGTTTGTAGGTCTGTGAACTTGAGTCACATATTGGTTCTATCTGAACCTGGGCTTCCTTTTCTATAATACCGAGCCAATAATAAGAACTATGCAAATAGTTTGAGACCTACTTATACAATAAGTGTAAAGTATTTAGACAGTGTCAGAGGTCACAATTCAGAATATCACATATCATGACTGTTTTTCCATCCTTGGAGCTTTTATTACCTACTATATTAAAAATTAATAACCATTATCTGATTATATTGGCTACAATACGCTGCTTATTTTTTATATTTTTTATTCAATATATGTTTAATAACAAGCAATTGTTAGGATCTGTTACTCAGATTCTTCATTTATGAAGTGGAAATACATATAGTACTTATGGGCTTTTGTGGAAACTAAGTAGGTTTATGTATGCAAAATTCTTGGAACAAAACTTGGCAGACAGTTAGTATTAAATAAATGTTATTTCTTCCTAGAATTTTTATACCTATTATCATTTATTAGTAGTATATAGAAAACACCAAAATGTTAACATTACAAAAGAAAATACACTTTCTGGGCACCTGGGTGCCTCAGTGGTTTAAGCCCCTGTCTTCAGCTCAGGTCATGATCTCAGGGTCCTGGGATCGAGCACCACATTGGGCTCTCTGCTCAGTGGGGAGTCTGCTTCTCCCTCGCTTTTGCCTGTCTCTCTGTCTACTTGTGATCTTTCTATCAAATAAATAAATAAAATCTTTAAAAAAATACACTTCTTTAAAAGACCTATGGCTTAGATCTTCCTTATACCACCTTGTAAGATTTGATTAGATATCAAGCCAAAGAATGCAATATCCATTGCATTCATTGCAATATACAGTGCATTGCACAAGTGATTTGTGGAAGGGACACCTGGGAGGCTCAACTGGTCAAGCATCTGGCTCTAGATTTTGTCGTGGGTCATTATCTCAGGATTGTGAGTTGAGCCACATACCATCTCCACACTCAGCATGAAATTTGCTTGAGTTTCTCTCCTTCTCTCTCTGCCCTTCCCATGTTTATGTGCACTTCCCACTCTCTCTCTTTCTTTATAAAATAAATAAATAAGTCTTATTTTTAAAAGTGGTCTGTGGAAAATTCAGATTTGGATACATTCTTTAGTTGTTTTATTCAACAAGCATTGATTTAGCACTATTCTATGGCTAATATTGTGCTACATATCCTGGGAATATGTGACTAATAATAATAATATACAATTATGCAATAATACATAGCATATAAAATAAACTGTAATATGATTATATGTGTGTGTGTATATATATATATATGTGTGTGTGTGTGTGTGTGTGTGTGTGTATGTTTGTGTGTGTGTGTGTGTGTGTGTGTGTATATTAGGAACTGCTTTTATAGTAAGCTTTATAGCCAACTTTACAGATTACTCACTATGAGTCAGGCTGGGAATTTTTCTAAGCATATGATTATCAAACACACAAAATAAAGAAGATGTGGTCCATATACACTATGGAGTATTATGCCTCCATCAGAAAGGACGAATACTCAACTTTGGAAGCAACATGGACAGGAATGGAAGAGATTATGCTGAGTGAAATAAGATAAGCAGAGATAGTCAATTATCACATGGTTTCACTTATTTGTGGAGCATAACAAATAGCATGGAGGACAAGGGGAGATGGAGAGGAGAAGGGAGTTAAGGGGAATTGGAAGGGGAGGTGAATCATGAGAGACCATGGACTCTGAAAAACAATATGAGGGTTTTGAATAGGTGGGGGATGGGAGGTTGGGGGAACCAGGTGGTGGGTATTAGAGAAGGCACAGATTGCATGGAGCACTGGGTGTGGTGAAAAAACAATGAACACTGTTATGCTGAAAGAAATTAAACTAATCAGAAATAAATAAATAAAATAGACAAAAAAATGAGACCTGTATAATAATACCAATGATGTATAGGTGAGTAAATGAGAGTCTGAGGTGGGTCACTCTCTTAAGACTGTAAACCACTAAAAGTCATAGGTAGCAATATTGTACCTCTAGGCATAAGGTGGTAGACGCCTCTGAGATGAGCATGTGTTCTCAGAGAACTTAAAGACTGGCACAAGGAACCAAATAGTTATAATAAAGCATGACAAAAGGTACAGTGTGTTGTATTTAAGCTCTTAATGAGAACACATATGAGAACTCTCTAACCCAAGGAATGAGAACAGGAAAGACCCATCTAAACTGAAGACTGATTCATCAAGTGAGATGATGGATGCTGTAATGAGAGGTCAAAATGTTTCTGGGAGAGGAAACATTATAAAGGTCCTTCGGTGATGGAGAATAAGGACTGAGGAATGACATAAAGTTCACTGAACCTGAAGGGGAGGTTAATGAAAATGAGCCCAGAGATTTAAGAAAACCAAGTCCAGAAGCTAAAGCAGCAGACCCCCTCCTTCTCTTACAGGTCTGTCCAGAAAGGTAATGTCCGACCCACCTTCCAATGACCCACTTACAGTAAACAGTGCCTGAGTATCTGAAAGGGCCACAACCTTGCAGGCAGAACAATTCCAGGGAGAATTCATGGGAAACCTGCCTCTCTACTTCCGTCCTTTTTTTTTTCTTATGATAATCCATAGCATATTATATTTCCTTTGAATAAAGTCTATAAAGGTTTTTGTAGGATAGTTTTAGAGCAATATATATATATATATATATATATATATATATATATATATAATGGTAAACAGAGAATGAGTTGTGGGAACAGGACGAACTTCCTAGGAGGTTGGATTAAGAGAGTGAATGGTGGCTGACCCTTTTAAAATGTCAGAGAGTGAGTGAAAAAGTTAAAGTGATATGAAGAATGGTTTTGAAAGGGGATGAGTAGAGGCAAGTCTTTCAAGGAGCAAGTCAATATTCTATAAGACTGCAGAAACTTTTAATGGACAATGTAAGAACAGAACAGCAAAGGAGAGAAAATAATTTAAGGATAAAATAGCCAAAATATGAGTACAGGTGAGAAAAGCTGTCTATACCATCAAGGTAGAAAGTATAAAGAAGAGTTCAGACAAGAACTAAATGTCACACAGGAAACATGGAATGTACAAAGAAAAGGAAATTAGGACTGATTTTTCACATATTAAAAATAAACAGTAAGAGTACAAAAAAAAATTCTTTAAAAAAGAAAATGATATGTTACATAAAACAGAAATTATGTGTGCCAATGCCAAGGACTTGATCGAGAAGTTAAAATTTAGGTTTTAATCTTTTATTTTTATTAACATATAATGTATTATTAGCCCCAGGGTACGAGTGTGTGAATCGCCTAGTTTAGCCACTTCACAGTACTCACCATAACACATACCTTCCCCTAAAGAAGCTAAAAATTATTTTATGGTAAACATATCAACTCAAAAATCGCACAGAGTGATTAAGGTGGAATGTGATATTTCTCTTGGGGTTGACATTTGATGGTTCTCCACTGAGTCTTTCAGCTCTTTAAACAGAAGGGATTCTAAAAAGCTTTTGGATTAAAGGTATATGACCAAAAGGGCAAAAGGTCAGCACAAGGAAAACTACCAATAATAATTACAAAGGAGTGAAGAAAGGCATTAGAACCCAGAAACCAGGAGCATAACTGAGTACTGATCAGAAGATTTACATAGATATGTTGGGGGTAATGGTTGGAAAGCTTAGCTGAAGGCATGATGCACTGGGAAAATGATGTGTCAGACATCCAAAAATGGCTGATTGTGTATTTCAGAGGAGATCTGAAACAGGCCAAAATAGCGAAATTAGTTTATTCAAAAATATGGCTTTGCTGTTGAACTACAATGCTTATTTCTGTAAATCTAGACCCAAAATAATGTTTGGCAGATAAGCTGCAAAAATAAGTGAGGATGTTATCTATCAAATTGACCCACATTCTAATGCTCAGTGGTTGGGGGAAGAAATAAATTAATGTGACAAGGAGCAGGAGGCAAGTTTACCCACACAATTCTTTATTTTCGTGTGTGCTCTGTACACCCTCTCAACAGAGAATAAATAACAAATCAGAGAGAAGAAAAATGGAAATGATGTGAAAAAGAGATGCTATCAGAGGTTAGTTAATAAGCCTAGGTGCCTTCTGCCAATAACTCATTTTTACAGTAGCAGAGAAAACAAACATGAGAATATTTAAAATCTATAAAGGCTTCTCCAGGAAAGCTTTGGCAAGAGTAACAGTGCCATCAAATGAGACAGAAGGAGATGATATTGAAAACGTCAAAGTGCAGGCCAAGCTACTGGCAATGCTTGACTTGCTTTGGAGAGGAAGAAGACACAGAATAGCATTAGTGCAGTGAAAATAAGAGAACAGAAGATGGAAATAACCAGAGGGGATTTGAACAATATTTGGAAGCAAGACATGTATACTTATGCATTGCCAATGCCAATCCATGTGTACACATGACAGTTCCCACTATTGTGTGCAGCTCCTTCATTAAAGAGTCATTTGAAAGTCCCCATGGCACAACAAGGGCAAGGAAACTTAACAGGATTGTTCATACTTCTTACGAGAGAAAGTTCTATGTCAAGGCACTTCATCAGTCAGTGTTTTTGTCTTTCAAATACACGAATGCAGAAGGTGGCCCAAACTGGGCCAGGTGGTGATGCACAGCAGTGTGGAAAAGCATCCGCTGTGGCAGAAACAGATCCCTCTGAAATCAGGCTCAACCATCTCAGCTGCAGGGCCGAGCCATTGACCATCCCACTGGAATCTATTTTCTTATGTGTGCATCGTAAAGTGACAGTGAGAATTAGACAGGGTGATAGACTGAAAGTGCTCAAAGACTGCTGTAGACTTTAGTGGGGGTAGAATTTCAAAATCTAAAGATTAAAAAGGGGGGATGGGAAGACAACACTGAAATAGTAAAACAAAATCGAAGAATTTAAACAAAAGGTTTAGACATATTTCTAGGCAGATACTAGAAGTCACTGTGATATGAAGTTTTCCGCAGAACACAACATCACAGAAAGCACCAAGTATGAGAAATGTGAGTAGACAACAGACAACAGACAGCTTCAAGAGACACTCCTTTACAGGTTGGGGGTTGAGGGGCAGAGTCAACTACAGTCACAGTTTGGGGCACGATTGGAAGCGAATAACACAGTTGGGAAATGCTCTGCAGGGGATGGCAGAAGGGTAAAGCATTATTCATTCACTCATTCATTCATTCATTTATTCACTCACTCATTCATTCCCTCACAATTTTCACATGTATTTACTGTGCTAGTCATAGTGAAATAGTGAAGAGAACTGATGAGAAAAGAAATTACATAGAAAAAGAGATAAAAATCACCATACATATCTGATTATAATATGCTGGATGGTGATCATAGGGGATTAATAATCTATATCATCTATATCTGGAAATTTAGAGTTACCTGGGCTGGTCCAGCCAGTAGAACATGTGATTTTTGATCTCAGGTTCTTTCAGTTCAAGGTTGGCACTGGGTGTAAAGTTTACTTTTAAAAAAGAAAAGATACTTATGCTTTTATACCTAAAAGAAGAAGGAGGAGGAGGAGGAAGAGGAGGAAGAGGAGGAGGAGGAAGAGGAAGAGAAGGAGAAGAAAGAGCAGAAAGGGGAGGAAGAAGAGGAGGGGGTGAAATTTGGGGCGCTAAATATAGTACATAGGCTCATCTGAAACTCATGGTCTGATTTTCATAAATTTCAGAAAGGATTTAGTTGGTCTGACTCAACCTGCCAGTTTCACTTGGGGAATAAGGAGGGAGGCATGCTTTTCAGAGGTTTTTTGATTTGCCTTTGAGATGCTTTGAGCATCCACAGTTCTTAACCTTGAAGGAAGAGGAGTAGCAGAGGTGTATGAATTTAACAATGGATAGCAATCCTTCTGAACAATGTCTAAGGCACCAGCGTGCTATGAATAATGCATAAATAAACATTAGGCTGTTCACTTCATTTTCAGCTTAAAAGATCTTTGAAAGATATAAATCATGAAAGTTATAAGGGACTATTATTTACCATTGATCTATGAACTACATAAGGAATAGGACTTTTTCATATATATCCCTACCTTCAGAGCTAGCACCCAGTATAGTGCACTGCACACAAATGGCATTTCGTATTTGTGGAACTTAATTAAGGATCTGTTTAACCTTTAGTGACCCTGTTTACTTAAGCTTTTACCAATCAGTTTGTAAAAATAATTTCACGGATATGCTTAGACTAATAAAATTATATCCCAGAGTGTTCTTTCAAACATATTAACAAGTGACAAAAGGAGGCTGACATAATATTGTCTCCAGGCTTTCTCAAATAGAAATTTTAAGAAATATTTCTCAAAATAAAATAAAAAAAATAGACATGATAGTGACTTGTTGGCCTGGCAACATAGCTGAGCTAATCCAGTAAGTATTTCTTTAAGGATTTCTGCACAAAGCAGCATAACTAAACAAGATAAAAATAAACAAGTATTACTTCAGTTAGGATATACTGACAAGATCAAAATGACGTAGAGTTTCTGTAGTTACAGAAACTAATCCATCAAAATTCTTGAGAAGAACAAAGGCAGAAAGCGTTTCGACCTCAGGTGCAGCAACTTCTTCCTAGAAACATCACCAAAGCAAGGGAATCAAGGGCAAAAATTAACAATTGGGACTTCATCAAGGTCAAAAGCTTTTGCATGGCAAAGGAAACAGTCAACAAAACCAAAAGACAACTGACAGAATGGGAGAAGATATTTGCAAATGACATATCATATGAAAGGCTAGTATCTAAAATCTATAAAGAACTTATCAATTTCAACACCCAAAGAACAAATAATCCAATCCAGAAATGGGCAGAAATGGGCAGAGGACATGAACAGACATTTCTGCAAAGGAGACATCCAGATGGCCAACAGACACATGAAAAAGCACTCCACATCACTTGGCATCAGGGAAATACAAATCAAAACCACATTGAGATACCACCTCACACCAGTCAGAATGGCTGAAGTTAACAAGTCAGGAAACGACAGGTGCTGGAGAGGATGTGGAGGAAGGGGAAACCTCCTACGTGGTTGGTGGGAATGCAACCACTCTGGAAAACAGCATGGAGGTTCATCAAAATGTTGAAAATAGAACTACCCTATGACCCAGCAATCACACTACTGGGTATTTACTCTAAAGACACAAATATAGTGATCCAAAGGGGCATGTGCACCTGAATGTTTATAGCAGCAATGTCCACAGTAGCCAAACTATGGAGAGAACTTAAAAGTCCATCAACAGATGAATGGATAAAGGAGATGTGATATATATATATGTATATATACATATATATATATAAAATACATATATATGACATGTTATGATATGATATGATATATATATTATATATCTCTATGATAGATATACATATATTTATGATATGATATGATATATATCTTATATATGATATATGTTATATATATGATACATATATATGATATATTTATGATATATATATATATAATTTCTTTTGATGACTGCATAATAGTCATATATATATATTTATTATATATATAAATATATAATATTCCTATATATAGAAATATAATATTATATAAAATATAATATTATATAAACATATAATATTATATAAATATATATAGGACTATTACGCAGTCATCAGAAGAAATTATATATATATATCATATATATATATCATAGGACATGGATGGAACTAGAGGGTATTAATCTGAGTGAAATAAGTCAATCAGAGAAAGATAATTATCATGTGATCGCCCTGATAAGAGGAAGTTGACAAGAAAAAAATGAAACAAGGTGGAATGTTGAAGAAGCCAAACCATAAGAGACTCAATATCACAAACTGAGAGGATCGGGGGTAAGGGGGTATGGAGAGGGTGGTTGGGTTATGGACATTGGGGAATAATGTGCTATGGTGATTGCTGTGAAGTGTGTAAACCTGGTGATTCACAGACCTGAACCCCTGGGGCTAATAACACATTATATGTTAATAAAAATTAAAAAAAGAAATTAGAAGTAGAGCACATTATTACTCACTTTCTAAACATAACACAATAGAAAATGTTGCCAAGATACTGAGCTTTATCATCTCTATCACTTGTTCTCCTGGTTACTTTTGTTCTCTCTACCCTATGTGACAATGTTTGTTGCTATAGTTAAATCCAGTTTTCATTTTTGGTGCTGCTGCATGCTGCTGAGATGCACAAAGGCTAATGAGACTGTCTCTTTTGGCAAAATTTCTCTATCAGGGTACAGCCTAGGTTTATTTCTGAGTGCTTTTTAGAAGTCTAAATGGCATCAAGAATGCTTAGTTTGTGCCTAGTTTTTCCAGTCAAAAATATTTTCTCACATATCTGTAATTGTGTTATGGGGTAGAGAACTCCCATTTTCACCCTTATGTATTATTTCTATACAATATGTCTTATACAGTACTGGCTGGATATTGAAATTTTGCCTGGTAAGAGTTGATACTTAATGGATCTCATCTTCAAAAGACTTTATCTTTGATCATGGACTTAACAACCTTGAATAAATTCAGTTTACATTTTCAAAGAATCTGTAGCTTAAGGGTGGACCCAGACAAGTAAATTGCAGTGTTTATTGCTTTGAAGTGGAATCTAGGTGGAAGAAGGATAAATTTTATATATACATATATAAAATTTATATGACATATAAATATACTCAGTGACATAAATATGTCTATGTATTTAATTCAGTGATATAAATATATATATATGAATCACTATATATATATATATATATATGAGATCAAATTTCTATAATTTCAGAACTTTCTCTATTGAATTGCTTTTCTGTCTCAAAAAAATAATAATACATGCCAAAAAAATACAGTTTCAAACCTGGCATAATCAGGGTCTAAGGTGCTTTGAAGACAAATCCGCCAGTATTGAAGAAAGATGTTCAAGGCTTGGAGATAAGAATTAGCAAATGGCGTGTGGGGAAAAAGAAAAAAAGCAGCAAGTAATGATAATTCAGCTTTGAGCTGACGTATTACTTTAATTTCCCTCTCCATGTCATTCTGTATTCCACCCTATCATTAGAAAACATTCATGATTCATCTTCAGAGTCCATTATATCTTTCAAGGCTCAATACACTCGTCCATCACTGTTTCATTAGATAACTAGAAATATATTTTTTGGGTAGTCTATCCGGAATAATTCTATCCTAATTTTAAATCCTGTACTATTTTTTTATATATCAACTGCTAAGATTCAAAGTTAAAGAAAATCCAGATTCATATCAATATTTGTGTGCCAAAGTGTGATGTAGCTGCCAACATTTAGTGCATCTGTAAACTATATCTCATATGAACTTTATAGAATTGTAGGGCTTAGACCAAGAAAGATAATGATGTCGTGTGTCCTCAGATTGCATGCACCCATTTGAAGAATAATGACTGCTATAATGTCATATTCAAACATGTTCATAAAACGGGACAAAATGGTAATCATTGGAACTCTTAAGATAATGGACATATTTCACCTGAAATAAAGAGGATTAGATATATGTGGTCTCTTTATTCATGTATTTGAAAGATTTTACATGAAAGAAGGAGTAGAAATGTTATTTATGTTTCTAAAAGGAAAGTGCTAGGATGACTGTTTGGGAGGCGAGATAATAGGTTCTCAGCTCAACATGAAAGAGAAGTTTGTTTTTCTTTCTTTTTTGATTAAGATTTTGTTTATTTATTTGACAGATAGAGATCACAAGTAGGGAGAGAGGCAGGCAGAGAGGAGGAGGCAGAATCCCTTCTGAGCAGAGATCCTGATGGAGGGCTCGATCACAGGACCCTACGATCATAAACTGAGCCAAAAGCAGGGCTTTTAATTTTTTAAAGATTTTTAAATCTTCTCCCATTCCGTGGGTTGCCTCTTTTTTTTTTTCTTTACTGTTTCCTTTGCTGTGCAGAAGCTTTGATTTTGATGAAGTTCCAAAAGCTTATTTTCGCTTTTGTTTCCTTTGCCTTTGGAGACATATCTTGAAAGATCTTGCGTGGCTGATATCGAAGAGATTAATTACTATGTTCTCCTCTAGGATTCTGATGGATTCCTTTCTCACGTTGAGGTATTTTATACATTTTGAGTTTATCTTTGTGTATGGTGTAAGAGAATGGTTGAGTTTCATTCTTCTACATATAGCTGCCCAGTTTTCCCAGACCATTTATTGAAGAGACTGTCTTTTTTCCACTGTATATTTTTTCCTGTTTTGTCGAAGATTAATTGACCATAGAGTTGCGTGTCCATATCTGGCTCTTTACGCTTTTCCACTGTTCTATGTGTCTGTTTTTATGCCAGTACCATGCTGTCTTGGTGATCACAGCTTTGTACTAAAGTTGAAATCAGGTAACGTGATGACTCCAGCTTTATTTTTGTTTTTCAACATTTCCTTAGTGATTCGGGGTCTCTTCTGATTCCATACAAAATTTTGGATTATTTTCTCCAGCTCTTTGAAGAATACCAGTGGAATTTTGATGGGAATGGCATTAAAAGTATAGATTGCTCCAGGCAGTATAGACATTTTAACAATGTTTATTCTTCTGATCCAAGGGCATGGTATGGTCTTCCATCTTTTTGTGTCTTCTTCAATTTCTTTCATAAGTGTTCTGTAGTTCCTCAAGTACAGTTCCTTTACCTCTTTGTTCAGGTTTATTCCCAGGTATTTTATGGTACTTGGTGCTATAGTAAATGGAATCGATTCTCTAATTTCCCTTTCTATATTTTCATTGTTATTGTAGAAGAAAGCCACTGATTTCTGAAAGTTGACTTTGTATCCTGCCACGTTACTAAATTGCTGTATGACTTCTAGTAGTTTGGGGGTGGAGTCTTTTGGGTTTTCCATTTAAAGAATCATATCATCTGTGAAGACAGAGAGTTTGGCTTCTTCATTGCCAATTTGGATATCTTTTATTTCTCTTTGTTGTCTGATTGCTGTTGCTAGGACTACTAATACTATGTTGAATAAGGGTGGTGAGAGAGGGAATCCTTGTCGTGATCCTGATCTCAACGGGAAGGCTGCAAGCTTTTTCCATTGAGGATGATGATTTGCTGTGGTCTTTCACAGATATATTTGATGAAGATCAGGAATGTTCCCTCTATCCCTAAACTTTGAAGCGTTTAATCAGGAATGGATGCTGGATTTTGTCAAATGCTTTTTCTGCATCAATTGAGAGGACCATTTGGTTCTTCACTCTTCTCTTCTTGATTTGTTCTATCACATTGATTGATTTGCAAATGTTGAGCCATCCTTGTAGCCCAGGGATAAATCCCACCTGGTCATGGTGGATAATCTTTTTAATGTGCTGTTGGATCCTGTTTGCTAGGATCATGTTGAGAATCTTAGCATCCATATCCATTAGTGATATTGGTCTGAAATTCTCCTTTTGGTAGGGTCTTTGCCTGGTTTGGGGATTAGGGTAATGCTGGCTTCATAGAAAGAGTCTGGAAGTTTTCTTTCCGCTTGAATTTTTTGAAACAGCTTCAGGAGAAAAGGTGTTATTTCTTCTTTGAAAGTTTGGTAGAAATCCCCAGGGAATCCATCAGGTCCCTGGCTCTTGTTCTTTGAGAGGTTTTTGATCACTGCTTCAATCTCATTACTAGATATTGGTCTATTCCGGTTGTTGATTTCTTCCTGGTTCAATTTTGGGAGTTTATAGTTTTCCAGGAATGCATCCATTTTATCTAGGTTGCTTAGCTTTTTGGCATAGCACTGTTGATAATAACTTCTGATGATTGTTTCTACTTCCTTGATGTCAGTTGTGTTCTCTCCCTTTCCATTCATAATTTATTAATTAGGGCTTTCTCTCTTTTCTTTTGATTTAGTGTGGCCAATGGTTTATCAATCCTATTGATTCTTTCAAAAAACGAGCTTCTAGTTTTATTGATACGTTCTACTATATCTCTGGCTTCTAGCTCATTGATCTCAGCTCTAATCTTGATTATTTCCCTTCTTATGTGTGGATTTGGTTTGATTTGTTGTTGATTATCCAGTTCTTTAAGGTGTAGAGACTGCTGCTGTGTGCTGGATTTTTCAATTTTTTGAGAGAGCCTTGGATGGCTATGTATTTTCCCCTTAGGACCGACTTTGCTGCATCCCATAAGTTTTGGACTGAAGTGTCCTCATTCTCGTTGGTTTCCATGAACTGTTTCAGTTCTTCTTTGATCTCCTGGTTGATCCAAGCATTCTTAAGCAAGGTGGTCTTTAGCTTCCAGGTGTTTGAGTTCCTTCTGAACTTTTCCTTGTGATTGAGCTCCAGTTTCCAAGCATTGTGATCTGAGAATATGCAGGGAATAATCTCAGTTTTTGGTATCGGTGGAGTCCTCATTTGTGACCCAATATATGGTCTATTATTGAGAAGGTCCATGTGCTCTTGAGGAGAATGAGTATTCTGTTGTTTTAGGGTGGAATGTTCTATATATATATATGAGGTCCATTTGTTCCAGTGTGTCATTCAATGCTCTTGTTTCTTTATTGATTTTCTGCTTCAATGATTTGTCTATTTCTGAGAGAGTTGTGTTAACATCTCCTATGATTAGTGTATTCATGTCAATATGACTCTTTATCTTGATTAACAGTTTTCTTATGTGATTGGATGCTCCCATATTGGGAGCATAGATATTTACAATTGTTAGATCATCTTGGTGGAGAGTCCCTTTAAGAATGATGTAGTGTCCTGGGGCACCTGGGTGGCTCAGTGGGTTAAGCCTCTGCTTTCAGCTCAGGTCATGATCTCAGGGTCCTGGGATCGAGCCCCACATCGGGCTCTCTGCCCAGCAGGGCGCCTGTTTCCCCCTCTCTATCTGCCTGCCTCTCTGCCTACCTGTGATCTTTCTCTCTGTCAAATAAATAAATAAAATCTTAAAAAAAGAATGATGTAGTGTCCTTCTGTATCTCTGACTACAGTCTTTAGTTTAAAATCTATTTTATCTGATATGATAATTACTACCCCAGCCTTCTTTGGAGGACCACTGGCATGAAAGATGCTTCCCCATCCCTTCACTTTCAGTTTGGGTGTATCTTTAGGTTCAAAATGGGTCTCTTGTAGACAACATATGGATGGGTCCTGTCGTTTTTTCCAATCTGCAACCCTTTGCCATTTGGGGGGCACATTAAGCAATTCACATTGAGAGTGATTATTGATAGATACGTTTTTATTGATATCGTGTTAACTTTGATGTCTGGCTTTCTGTAGATTGTCTCTATATTTCTCTAGAATGCTATTCTTTAAATTTTTCTTCTTTTATAGAACCCCCCTTAATATCTCCTGCAGTGTCAGCTTGGGGATTGCATGGTCTTTTTAGCCTTGCCAGTCTCTGAAACTCTTTATCTCTCCATTCACTTTGAATGTCAGTGTTGCTGTAAAAAGTATACTTGGCTGCACATTCGTCTTATTTAATTCCCTCAATTGGTCTTGCCAGCCTTTTCTGGCTTTCCAGGTTTCTGTTGACAGGTCTGACATTATTCTGATGGGCTTACCTCTGTAAGTAAGGAGCCTCATTATCCTAGCAGCTTTCAAGAGATTATACCTACAATTATGATTCCTCAATCTGACTATCAGGTACCTTGCTTTTTTTTAGAATCTATAATCTTTGGTGGAGACTGTTTGGCCTCTAATACTTGAATGTTGGTTCCATCTGTGAAATTGGGAATATTTTCATAAAGAACTTGTTCCACTATATGTTCTAGATTTCTTTCTTTCTCTCCCCCTTCAGGGATTCCAATAATTCTGATGTTGGAATGTTTCATGTCATCATTTATTTCCCTGAATCTGTTTTCATGGTTTCTAAGCTGTTTGTTCCAGGCTTCCTCCTGATCTTTTCTCTCTATCTGTTTGTCTTCTAGATCACTAATTCTATATTCTGTCTCAGTTACCCTATCTTTGAGAGAATTTAGATCGGATTGAAACTCATTGAGAGCATTGCAAACCTCATCCCTGGTAGCTTTTAGCTCCACCCTAACATTGTGAACATTATCTCTGGTCGCTTTCAACTCCGCCCTAATCAATCCGTTTGGTCATCCATGGCTTTCTCCAACCTAGCTATTGTGTGAATAATTGATAGCCTGAGTTCTCTTTCCGACCTATTGTCTATGTTGATAGCCATTAACTCTGTTGCAGAAGGTCCATCCTCTGTATTTTTCTTCTGTTGGGCATTCCTCCTCCTAGTCATTTTGGTGAGTGATGACTGAACGGATGTAGATGGATGTATCAACCGTGGTGAAGTCAAGGTGCAACCTAGAACACTTCTGAGCAATCAGGATTCCCCACCCAAACGAGAGACAAAAGAAAATAAAAAGAAAAAATATATAGAGAGAGAGAGAAAGAGAGAGAGGAAAGAAAGGAAAGCCCAGCATGAGGAAGTTTCCAGAGGCACCATCAGAGCGAATCTCGTCTCCACATGGGTAACATGCAGTTTGGAACTGTGTCAAAACTTCCAGTTAGGAGAATCCTTCAGGGCCCGGTGCCACCACCCCATTCCAAGGTCTCCATGGACACAAACCCACATTAGGACCCATCCGCAATAGAGTCCAATTCAACTCAGACTTCTTGGTTGCTCCCCCAGAGCCAGCAGAGAGAACCTGTCTTGTCTCTAGGAGACAATTGAGATGCGAGGCGGGTTGTTCAGGCCTCCATCCTTAGAACCCTGCTCTGTCGTCGTTCCATATGGAACGTCCTGGACCTATCCAAAGGGTCTCAAATGTCCTGCAGAAGGAATCCATGCGTTTGGAGCATCTCACAACTCCCAATAATGGAAAACCGTGATGGAGTTCTGAAGCTCCCACCAGGTTTCTGAAGGGGAAATCATGGACAGGAACTCCAACGTGAGCCAACGTCTGATCCTCACCCTGAATTCAGATGCACAACATCTCAATTCAGTTCTGCAGAGGGTGCAGGCCGTGCCATCGCCCTGCAGAATATGCCGGCCTTACCCTCGCCCTTAAAACTATGTGAATCTTCTGTTCTGCAAGGTCGTCCTCACACTTACCCCCAGACATAACGCTTGGGAATTCCAGACCCACAAGGCAGCACTCCGCCTGCCCTCCATAAGAAAAGAAATGTTGCCCTAAGGAGCTTCCCAGACACCCCAAATGAGGATAGACCTACAAGGCACATCTGTACTCAAAATATATCGACAAACCTGGGCACAAATACACTGTCTGACACAGCCTGAGCCCGGACTTCCTGACCAACACCCAGACAGATGACTGCATACTGAGCACATCAGACCCCCCCATGGCCTTTGCTCATCATCTATTCACAACCTAGCTTCTCAGGCTTCAGAACATAGACCTTAAATCCAAACCCCGCCAAGGGGTGAATGCGATACAGAAATCAAAACTCCTCCTTCCCCATGGAAAGAAACCTTGTGGTTGGCTTGATGTCCAACGTTCAGTGTAGGAGAAACGAGCGTTCTCCATGAGGCCCCACCCATGCTTGAGTTCGAAGAGGGCACGAGCACGCATTGTGACCCTCAGCGTGAGTCCTCTCCTCTAGTAAGTCCTCTCAGTGCTGGATGATTAGACATCATAATGGGCTTGCAATGCCTTAGGCCCCAAGTTTTAACCAGATTTCTGGTTGTCAAGTCGCCCCTCCAAAGGGCTCTGCTCTGGAAACTATCTTTTGGTGGGACACCTGAAGTAAAGCAAAACAAAACGAACTCCTCCCATCTCACAGAATAACCCCAAACTTTTGGGATCTGGCAAAATGCCCAGAGAGGAAGACTCGTCCATGGCCCAAGAGGTCACCCAGACATTGCCGGCCATCAGTGACACAATATCCAGAGACAGAATCTTGAGCAAGCGTCTCACACTCGCCCTTTGTTCATATCCTGAAGAGTTCTCCTCACGGTCTGTAGATCAGTCCTGCAATACCTACGACCCGAAAGCTAAGCCGAGTTTGTGTTTTCAGACAAATGTCCCCACAGCCCTGGCCCACAAAACCTACAGGCACAGGTTCTTGTAGCCGAACCTGAGGACTGTACCTGGGAATTCTGCCCATTCCATTGGCCACAAACCTAAAAATAGGATTAACCTCCAAAGTGCCCTGGGCCATCCCAATAGTGTTGGAGCCCAGGATAAACAAGGGCGGTCTGACACCAGCTGAGCATCTACCTGAACTTAGAACCATAGACAGATGTCCCCAGAGGAAAATTGGTATGAGCAGGCCCCTAGATACTAATCGGATCCATTTCTTTGTTGTCCAGGCATCTCTCCTCAGAGGCCTGGATTCCAACAGCAGCATATGGCTGTTTCTTGAGGCACCCATCAGAACAAATCTCATCTCAACGTGGGAATCTTGCACGTTGGAGCTGTGTCAAAGCCTCTGGTTAGAAGAACTCTTCAGGGACCCTGTGCCACTGATTCGTTCCAAGTTCTCCATGGACACATACCCACATTAAGACCCATCCACAAGAGAGTCCATTTCAACTCAACCCCCTCAGTTGCTCCCCAGATCCAGCAGATCTAACCTGTCTTGTCACTAGGACACGAGAGGAATGAGAGTCGGGATGCCCAGCCATTCATCCTTAGAACCCTGCTCGGAATCGTTCCGTATGAGAAGTCCTGGAGCGAACCAACAGGTCTCAATTGTCCTGCAGAAGATACTTTATGGTTTGGAGCATTTCACAACTCCCTTCGTGGGAATAATTCCATGGACTCGTGATCCACCCCCTCTTCATGAAGAGGGCTATCATGGAGAGAAACTCCTACCTGAGCATTCGTCAGAACCTCACCTGAATTCAGATGCACGAGATCTCGATTCAGTTCTGTAGAGCGTACCTGCCATGCCCTCGCCCAGAAACCTAAGGTTGCTTGTGTTCCAGACTTCTGTCCTCAACTCCTGGCCCACAAGCAGTCCAGTTTGGCAATTCCAGAACTACAATGCAGCCCTCTGACTGCCATCCAGAAGAAAAAACATTGCCTTCTGGGGCTACCCAGAAACCACAAATGAGGATCAACCTTCTTGCCACTTGACTGTACCCCAATTCTACAGGATGCCCTG
The DNA here is from genome assembly GCF_964662115.1 of Mustela nivalis. Classification (NCBI taxonomy): domain Eukaryota; kingdom Metazoa; phylum Chordata; class Mammalia; order Carnivora; family Mustelidae; genus Mustela; species Mustela nivalis. The sequence goes on along the minus strand of NW_028136556.1, from coordinate 2,187,349 downwards.
TGCACTAATGCCCTTTCTGTCACAGCCTGAGCCTGGACCTTCCAACCCAAACAGCCAGTTGGACGCACACTGAACACATCGGACCTGCGTCATCTCATCCCAACTTCGGTTTTCAGGCTTCAGAACCTAGACGTTTTCCCCAATCACTGCCCAGGGTTGAACATGAGGCAGAAATAGGAAATCCTTCCCCATGGCAAGAAATCTTGTGGTTGGCATGTTGCCCAACATTCAGTGTAGTTGAAAGCAGTGTGGCCCTTGTGACCCTGCAATTCTTGAGGGCCACGTTGGTCACAAATACGCATTGTGACCCTCAGCGTGAGCCCAGTCCCCAAGTAAGGTCTCTCAGTGGCTGGAACAAGAGACGGCATATTGGGCTTGCCATGCCCCTAGGCCCCAATTTTTAACCAGAGTTCAGGTTGTCCATTCGCCCTTCCCCATTGCTCTGCTTTAGAATCCCTCTTTTGGTGGGATATCTGAGGTAACCAAAATGAAAGGACTCCTCCCATCCCACAGATTGATGCCGAAATTGGGATCGGGCCAAATCCACAGAGAAGAAGACTCATCCATGGCCAATGAGGCCTCTCCGACATTCCACGCCCATCATTGAACAAAATCCAGAGACAAAAGCCTGAAGAAGCACCTCACACTTGCTCTTTCTTCATATCCCAAAGAGTTCTCCTCACGGTCTGTAGAAGGGCCTGCCATACCTATGTCCCCAAAACAAGCAGAGTGTGTGTTCTCAGACTTCTATCCCCACATTCCTTCCTAAATACCTTCCAGCATGGGGACCTTGCAGCCACACATCAGGTCTGTGCCTGTCAACTACACGGGAATTCTGCCCCTTCGATTGACCACATTCATACAAACTAGCAGAAACCTCCAAAGTCCCCAAGGCGATCCCAATAGTATAGAACGCCCGGGACAAACAAGGGCTGTCTGGAACCAGCGGAGCACCCATCTCCACTCATACTGTAGATGGATGTCCGCAGAGAAGGAGATTGAACGGGACAGGGCCCTAGGCCCTTATGGAGGCCATTGTTTTAGTTTCCTGGAATCTCTTATCAGAGGCCTGGTTTCCAATATCAGCATGTGGGGGTTTCCTGAGGCACCAATCACAACAAATCTAGTCTCCACATGTGAAACTTGTCTTTTGGAGATGACTCAAATCCTCTGATTAGGAGAAGCATTCAGGGTCTGTGTGCCAACGCCACATGCCAAGGTCTCCATGCACACAAACCCACATTAGGAACCATCCGCAGGAGAGTCCCTTTCAACTCAGCCCACTCGGTTGCTCCCCTAGAGCTATCATATCCGAACTGTCTATTAGCTAGGAGACAGTTAGAATGTGAGGCAGGCTGCCCAGGCATGCATCCTTAGATCCCTGCTCTGGCGTTGTTCGGTATGAGACATCCTGGATTGATGCAACAGGTCTCAATTGTTGAACAGAAAAAATCCTTGTAGCTTGGAGCATCTCCCAACTCCCATCCTGGGTAAACCTCCATGGCCTCGAGAAGCTGCCCCCTTCAAGAAAGGGCCATAATGGACAGACACTCCAACCTGAGCTTAGGTCTGAACTCGCCCTGACTTCAGATGCACGAAGCCCCGATTCAGATCTGCAGAGAGTGCCTGCCGTGCGCTCCCCCAGAAACCTACGCATAACTTGTGTTCTTATACTTCCGTCCTCACACTCCTTGCCCACAGCGCATCCAGTTTGGGAATTTCGGAGCCACAATGCAGCACTCTGCTTGCCCTCCAGAAGAAAAACGTTGTGCTTGGGGCTACCCAGAAATGTTAAATGAGGATCAACCTGCACGGCACTCGACTCTCCCCCAATTATACAATATACCCTGAAAACTAATGCCTGGTCTGACGCAGCCTAGGCCTGAACCTCCCGTCCAACTCTCAGCACGTCGGCCCGACATGGATTTAAGTCGTCATCTCTTCCCAAGCTCAGTTTTCAGACTACACAACCTAGACCTTAACTCCAATCGCTGCCCAGGGGTGAGAGAGATGAAAAAATCAGAACTACTACTTCCCCATGGCAAGAATACATGTGGTTGGCATGGAGTCCAACATTCAGTGTAAAAGCGACAGTGTGCACCATGATTCCCCGCCCATGCTTCAGCGCCTAGAAGGCATAAAAACACATTGTGACCCTTAGCGTGAGTTCTGTCATTAAGGATTTCCTCTCAGGGGCTGGAACTAAGCATAGTTCGGTTTGTCCACTCGCCACTCCCCAGGGCTATGCTTTGAAATCCCTTTTTTGGTGGGACACCTGAAGTAACCTAACTGAAAGGACGCCTCCCATCCCCAAGATTGACCCAAAACAATTGTGTTCAGGCCAAATCCACAGAGAGGAAGACTCGTCCATGGCCCATGAGACCTCTCGATTCCATGGCCATTGTTGACACAAAATCCAGAGACAAAAGCCTGAATAAATGCCTCACACTCACTCTTTCTTCATATCGCGAAGAGTTCTCCTCAGGGTCTGTAGATCCGTCCTGCCATATTTACATCCCCAAACGTAAGCCAAATTAGTGTTTCAGACTTCTATCCCCACAGTCCTGGCCCACACACCCTCCAGGCTGGGGCCCCTGGAGCCACACATCAGGTCTGTGCCTTCCCACTCCAATGGGATTCTGCCCATTCACTTGACCACATGCCTACAAATTAGGAGAAATGTCCAAAGTCCCTGAAGACATCCCAAGAGTGTAGGCCGCCCGTGACAAACAAGGGCGTCTGACAGCAGCTGAGCATCTACCTCCACTAATACCGTAGTTGGATGTCACCAGAAAAGTATATTGAACCGCACTGGTCCCTAGGCCATAATAGGATCCATTGTTTTGGCTTCCAGGCATCTCTCCTCAGAGGCATGTTTTCAAATACAAGCATGTGGGGGTTTCTGGAGGCACCATCAGAGAAAATCTCGTCTTCACATAGGAAACTTACAGGTTGGAACTGTGTCTAAACTTCCGGTTAAGAGAATCCTTCAGGGCCAGGTGCCACCATGGACACAAGCCCACATTAGGACCCATGCGCAGGAGAATCCATTTCAACTCCAGCTTCTTGGTTGCTCCCCCAGAGCCAGCAGATAGAACCTGTCTTGTCGCTAGGAGACCATTGAGATGCGAGGCGGCTTGACCAGGCCTCGTTCGTTAGAATCTTGCTGTGGAGTCATTCCATATGGAACATCCCGGACCCATCAAAGGTTTCAAATGTCCTGCAGAAGGAATCCTTGCGTTTTGCATATCAAAACATTGGGGCGGTATGTGTTTTGGTGAGTGCTGTGAAGTGTGTAAACCTGGTGATTCATAGACCTGTACCCCTGGGGATAAAAATATATTTTTATAAAAAATAAAAAAATTATATTAAAAAAAACAGACAATCATATCACAAAACAGACAATCATATCAAAAAAAATCAGAAGATATGACAAGACACTTCTCCAATCAAGACATACACATCGCTATCAGACACATGAAAAAATGTTAATCGTCACTAGCCATCAGGGAGATTCAAATTAAAACCACATTGAGATATCATCTTACACCAGTTAGAATGACCAAAATTAGCAAGACAGGAAACAACATGTGTTGGAGAGGATGTGGAGAAAGGGGAACCCTCTTCCACTGTTGGTGGGAATGCAAGTTGATACAGCCTCTCTGGAGAACAGTGTTGGAGAATCCTCAAGAAATTAAAAACAGAACGTCCCTATGACCCTGCAATTACACTCCTGGGTATTGACCCGAAAGATACAGGTGGAGTGAAAAGAAGGGCCATCTGTACCCCAATGTTTATAGCGGCAATGGCCGCGGTCGTCAAACTGTGGAATGAAACAAGATGCCCTTCAATGGACGAATGGATAAGGAGGATGTGGTCCATATACACTATGGAGTATTATGCCTCCATCAGAAAGGATGAATACCCAGCTTTTGGAGCAACAGGGATGGGACTGGAAGAGATTCTCCTTAGTGAAATAAGTCAAGCAGAGAGAGTCAATGATCATATGGTTTCAATTATTTGTGAAGCATAACAAATAACATGAAAGACATGGGGAGATAGAGAGGAGAAAGGAGTTGGGGGAAATTGAAAGGAGAGGTGAACCATGAGAGACTATGGACTCTGAAAAACAATCTGAGTGTTTTGAAGGGGCAGGGGGTGGGAGGTCGGCGTACCAGGTAGTGAGCATTACAGAGTGCATGGATTTCATGGAGCACTGGGTGTGGTGCAAAATAATGAATACTGTTATGCTGGAAATAAATAAAAAATAAATTAAAAAAAATAAGAAAAAGAAAATTGGGAGCATCACTTTGCCCAATTTCAAGGGTAACTACAAAGCTGTGATCACCAAGACAGAATGGTACTGGCATAAAAACAGACACATAGACATGTGGAATAGAGTAGAGAGCTCATATATTGATCATCAACTCTATGGTCAAATAATCTTCAACAAAGCGGGAAAATATACAGTGGAAAAAATACAGTCTCTTCAATAAATGGTGCTGGAAAAATTGGGCCAGCTCTGTGTAGATGGATGAAACTCAACCATTCTCTTCCACCATACACAAAGAGAAACTCGAAATGGATAAAAGAGCTCAACATTGCAGGGAGGGGACCAGATGGCAGGCAAGTAGGAGGAGGCGACTTTTCAACCTGTACCCTAAAGTGAGCAGATTACCAACCAAAGAACTACGATCACCCATGAAATCAGCCTGAGGTCAGAATTATACACGTCTGGATCTTTATAATGGCAGAAGACGCCGGTGGGCAGGTAAACTGTGGTGGGAAAGGCAGACTGATATTGGAAGATAAACAAAAGGGGAGGGAGCCACCAGAGGCGACTGGTTAAAAAGTAATACCCCCAATATGAGCGAGAGTGCCCTGCGTCAGGGTACCAGCATTAACTTGGAGACTGTTTGAAAGCACTCCAAAAGTGCAAAGTATCATGGGGGAGGTACTGTAGGAATTGGGGCGGTGAGGGACAGGGTCTTAAGTCCCCGGTCCCAGGACAGCCTCCCATGGCACTGAGCCAGATGGAGTGCGGTTGAGAAACCAGGTCTTGGCCCCTGAGCCGCCAGCACGCCTGATTGCCTGGGGTCTGGTTCTTGTGAGCGGCCAGGAGTCACATCATAGGACAGAATGCTCGAGCCCTGCTACATCCTCCCCTGAGAGATGTACACAAAAGCCCAGCTGGCGCTCTTTGACCCACGCCATTGTTTCAGAGCCTAAGACACGCGCCCCAAACTCTCCTGTGAAAGAGATGCGCAAAGGGCCAGGCTGGTGCTCTTGGACCTGCGCCCCTTCTCAGAGCCTGAGACATGCGCAGGACCCACAGCCCTCCTGAGAGAGTCCTGCGCAAGCCTGGCACTCTTAGACCCAGAAAGACCAGGCACTCCCAGTCCCGGCCAGTGGGAAAATCTCAGTGTGCGATCGCTGCTTGGAACCTCTCTGGCGGTCTGGAGCTGTCCAGACAGCCACCACTGCCATGGTTTGTGGTACAAGCAGAAGATCCTGTGTCCCCAGGGACCGCGACTCAGAACCTGCTCTGCAGGCGGCCAAGGGGGATCTCATCTGGGCTCTGCAGCCAGACTGAGGCTTCTCTCTGAGAGGGAGGTCAGGGTGCAGTCTGTTTTCCTCTAAAACTACAAAAACCATCAAAAGTGGTCAAGGCGAGAGGGAAAAAAAAAAAAGTGAACAAACATAAAATCCTCCAGAGAACAAAAGTCTGAAAAAAAACGGTTTCCTCAGAGCCCACCCCCTTGAGGGGGACTGGAGGACTTAACTCAGGGAACACCATTGACTGAAAACCCACGTGGCAGGCCCCTCCCCCAGAAAACCAACCAGGAAAGATGTTCACCATCAACCATCAACAGGAAAATCCAAATAAAATATCTCCATGAGATATTAACTCACACTATCAGATTGGCTAACAGCACCAGCACAAGAAAACAGATGTTGGGAGGATGTGGATAAAAGGCGACCCTCTTGCACTGTTGGGGAATGCAAGCTGCTGAACCCACTGTAGAAAAGAGTATGACTGTTCCTCAAAGCGTTAAATATAGAACTACATTATGATCCAGCAATCACACTACCGTGTTTTTACCCAATGAACATGAGAACAATAACTCAAAAGGATACATGTGCCCCTATGTTTTTTTGCAACATTATTTACCGTATTACAATATGGAGGCAATCAAAGTATCTCTTGATAAATTGATAAATGAGATGATACATGTACACACACACACACACACACAGTGGGAAATTACTCATCCATAAAAAAATGAAATCTTGCCATTTGCAGACACATGGATGGAGCTAGAGAGTACTGTCCTAAGTGAAATCCATCAGTCGGAGAAAGACAAATGCCTTGTGATGTCATTCTTACATGGAATTTAAGAAACGAACATACATAAATAAAGGAGAAAGAAGATACAAAGCAAAATGCTGAATCTGTGGTTACCATAGTGGAAGTAGATGGAGGAATGAATGAAATGGATGATGGGGACTAAGAGTACACTTTTCTTGATGACAGCTAAGTATACATAGAATCACTGAATCACTACATTGTACACCTGAAACTAATATACCACTGTATGTTAACTCTACCTGAATTAAAATAAACAATAAAAGAGTTTTTCTTTCAGTAAACTATTTGAAAAATCTTTTGCTGTGCAATATTCATAAGACATACTTGTGAGAGTATAACTGTACAATAAGTATTCACTCTATGCTTGGAATTCAAATTTCACTGAATTCTTATACTTTTCCTGTTAACTGTAACAGGGTGAGGACCTATGCTTTCAAGAGTGTAAGTAGAGACAGATGTCACTTCACTGTCCAGAAAGCTATTATTGTTTCTGTTTTCATGTGAGATTGTCATACAGTATGAGACAGATTTCAGAGCAGGTTTGTTATGCATCCTGGATCTCTAATTTAGTGGTCATTACCTAGATCTGTTTGGATGGTAAGTTCCTATGGATGGGCTTGCTCCCAAGCACATACCTGGAAGACAAATGTGGGTGGGCTGGGTGTGGGACAGGAAGAGTACCAAGTACATAAAAGGGTTGGATCCCTCCCCTGATCTAGAAATGGCCATGGGAGTGGGTATGGGAGGCAGAAGCAACAGGAAACCGCCAAGGTCACCAGCTGAAAGCAGGGTGTCTGGGTCAAGTGATCTTGAGATGCAGGGCTTGAAGTCTGTTCTGAGCTACCTCTGGGTGGAAAAGGAGGAAGGAAAAAGAAGGAGAAATTGCCTGCACCTGGCCCATACCAGCTTCCCACCACTACTGGTACACATCAGTCTACACAGCTGACACCGCCTGGGCTAAAGATGGGCTGTCTTGGATCCCTCAGCCCTCAGTGGGACAGATGGCTCCAGGGCTCAGGGACATGCTGAGGGAGATGGGAAGGAAGGTTGCCTCTCCCAGGTCAACCCCTCCTTGAGCAGGCAGACCTCCAGGACTGCTAAAAACCCACTGGCAGTTTTTTTTAAAAGATTTTATTTATTTATTTGGCAGACAGAAATCACAAGTAGGCAGATAGGCAGGAAGAGAGAGAGAGAGGAGGAAGCAGGCTCCACACTGAGCATGGAACCCGATGCAGGGCTTGAGCCCAGGACCCTGGCTTCAACCCACTGAGCCACCCAGGTGCCTCCCCACTGGCAGTTTTGAAAGACATGCCATAAATGAACTAAGGCATTGAAAAATATAAAACAATATTCGTTTTTAAGTTCAGAGCTGTCAGCTCATGAAGTGAGAAGATATTCCCTGAGGAATACTGAGGGAAGGGCATGTCAGGTTGCAAAGAGAGATGTGGATTTCTTGATTGGGGACCTGTAGCCCCCTTCCAGGACAAGGTATTGTCCTCACCTCACAGAGGATCCATAAAAGTTAGGGTTAGGTTTAAGGTTAGGGTTAGGGTTAGGGAAGCCTTCAAACAAGAGATACATTCTCCTTCATTCCCCCACAGAGGCCAGACCCATCTCTGGGCTCCCCAGCCTCCCGAAAAGTTGGAGAAAGATGATCGGCTACTACCCACCCCTCAACTCTGCTCCTGGAAAGCTCCCCTTCACCAGGGGCCCCGGGTGTTCCGCATTATCTTGACGCATATTCTGGGCGGCCGGGACATTCCCCAAGCGAGAAAGGGCCCTCAGCAACGGGTAACAGGGTGGTCCCCAGGGCTGCCCAATGCTGGCCAATTCTCATGATCGTTCTGCCCAAATCAGTATTGATTTGGCCGGTAAAAGCCTGGCGAACTCGCTTCGGGTGCCGAGAAAGGGCCCTCAGCACGGAGGACATAGCATCCACAGGGCTGCCCAATGCCGGCCTATTCTGATGAGCATTCTGCTCAAATAGATAACAATATGGGCAAAATGCTTGTGAGAATTGGTGGCCCTATTGGCTAACTCACTTTAGGCGCACCAGGTCTACAGGGTTGATCCTAACCCTCAACTAAGGCTTCTGGGTGTGCTGCCCTGCCCCTACCACCTAACCCTAACCCTAGTTTGGGTGTTCAAGCTTCCATCCCCAGAGGCCTGGCTCCCTAGACTTTGAGACTAGGGACCCCATATTCCCAACACAGGACTCTGGATGCCACTCATGAGGAAAATGGACCCCATGGCTCTCTGTAAAACCCTCCTGGCTAGAGAAACTTCCATGCCTCCTAAAGACACCCACAGCTTACAAGGACCCACACACCACAATCCTGGAGCCTGATGGGCCACCAGAGCAATGACCTCAACTCAGCCATCTGGAGATCCTGGGTCTGCACTGGCATATCAGGCCTGCCATTCTCCAAGGACCAAACCCTAACCCTACATTGGTGTTCAGGCTCTGGACCCCAGAGGTCTAAAACCCAATCCCTCCCATGGATGGGAGCATCAGATTGATGGCCTTACTCAGACCCTTAGTCAGGAGGAGACCATTTCATTTTGTGCTCTCTAACACCCTCAGAGCCCTAGAACTCGGCATGCTTCCCTGAGGCCATTTCTGCCATCTTTGATCCTCCAGACCAAAGACTGAGGAGCCTCCTGATTCCCGCCCTCAACTATGCCCTTGGATGTGTCGATATCTGTGCTGGCAGATCCGACCTGCCTTGTCTCTAAGACATAACAGTAACCCTATCCCTAAGCCAAACCCTAATACTAACCCTAGCCCAGGTTGTGTGTTTCACTGTCAATCCTCCGATGCCTGGTCCCCAAAGCCCCGAGATGGGGGACCCCTGAGCTGCACACCATCATTGCACCTGATCCCAGGAGGACACACTGCCATTTGGAAATGTACTGAACCCACGGAGCAGAAGAAACCTGCATGCCTTCTTGTGGCCATCCCCACTTCTGGCAGCCCCAAGGGCAAGGAACCGAGTCTCACGGTCCTGTAGACATGCGCCCCCAACTCAGCTCGCTGGGTCACCACAGCACTGGCAGGTAGGGGATGACATGCCTCTATGACTTAACCCTAAGCTTCATTTGCATATTCTGGCTTCCCACCCCAGAGGTCTGGCTCCCTAGCCCTCCAGACTGGGGACCCCGTATTCACAATGCAGGAATCTGGCGGCCAACCCCGAGGAAACTGGACCCCATGGCCCTGTGCAGGACCTCCTGTGCTGGAGAAAACTCCATGCCCCTAAATGATTCCCACCTTCCGAGGACCCACACACCACAATCCCAGAGCCTGATGGACCGCCAGACCAATGTCCTCAACTCAGCCCTCCAGAGAGCCTGAGTCTGCACTGGCATAGCAGGCCTGCTGTTCTCCCAGGACCAAACCCTAACCCTAGGTTGGGTGCTCAGGACCAGGACCCCGAGACATGACACTCAATCCCTTCCATGGATGGGAGCATCAGACTGATACCCATATTCAGAGTCTCAGACAGAAGGAGACCATTTCATTTGGTGCTCTCTAACACCCTCAGAGCCCTAGAAACCAGCATGGTCCCCTGATGCCATTCCCGCCATCTTTGCCCCTCCAAGCCAAAAACCCATGGCTGGAGGAGCCTCCTGCATCCCGTCCTAACTCAGTGCTTGTGTGATCCTATATCTGTGTTTCCAGATCCGACATGCCTTGTCCCTAAGACATAGTCCTAACCCTAAGACTAACTGTAACCCTAATCCCTAACTCTAACCCTAATCTTAAACCCTAACCCCACCCTATCCATAACTCTGACTCTAAACCTAACCTTTTTCCCTAAGACATAACCCTAACCCATGTCCCTAAGACATAATACTAACCCTAACCCCTAACCCTAACACTATACCTAACCTATATCCCTAACTCTAACCCTCCAGACAGGGGATTCAACATCCACACCAGGAGACTCTGCCTGCCCTCCAGAAAGAAAGATGCATGAGCACCTACACACACTCGCATCATCTGCAGCGCCCCGGACATAATGCCGGATTCTGCCACAAGCCAGATGCATGTCCACTCAGCCCCGAGGGAGCCCACCTCAATACCAGCATATCAGAGCTTCCATGCCACTAGTCCTTAACCCTAACCCTAGGTTGTGTGTATAGGCTTCCGTAGCCTTAGGTCTAGCCTACAAACTGGCCAGATTGGAGACGCCTGAGACTCACTCTGGCAGTCTGCCAGCTGCCTATGTTGTTATGGTGCCATTTGTAGCTAGTCAGACCTCAGAGCAGGGAATAACTTCATGTCCCCTAAGGCAAGCCTCGGCATCTGAGTCCCTCCTGAACAAAAACCCAGATTCACACGAGCCACCTATTACCCGCCCTCAACTCAGCCCTCCATGGAGCCCGCCTCAGCACTGGTAGATCAGACCTGCCATGCCCCTAGGCCATAACCCTAACCCTAGTTTGGGTTTTCAGGCTTCCATTCTGAGATTCCATGCAACAAACCCCCTTGATTAAGAAACCTTGACATACACCCTAGGACTCCGCTCACCATACAGGAGAAACCTATGCCATTTGGAGTTGTGCTGAACTGTCAGAGGGGGAGAAACCTGCCCCTATAAAGACACTCCCACCATCTGTGGCCCCCACCGGTCATAAAATCGGATTCTGCTGAGCTGCTGGACACACGCCCTCAACTCAGCCCTGAGGGGACCCCACCTCAACATCAGCAGATTGGGTCACCATGTCCCTAGGCCCTTACTATTACCCCTGTTTGGGTTTTCAGGCTTCCATCCCCAAGTCCCCTAGATTAAGGACTACTGAGCTACACCACAGGACTCCACCTGCCACACGGGAGGAAACCTTGTGGTTTGGAGCTGCACCAAAGCCTCAGACCAGGAGAAACCTGTAAGCCCCCCTAACGCCATCCCTACCATGAGTCACCCCCATGGCCATAAAACCGGATTCTGCTGTGATACCATATCTATGCCCTCAACTCAGCCCTTAGAGGAGCCCACATCAGCACCAGCACATTGGGCCTGCCATGTCCTTAGCCCTTAACCCTAACCCTATGTAGGGTGTACAGGCTTTCATGCTCAGATGCCTGTCCCCCAAGCCCACCAGATTGGCCACTTCTGAGATTCATGCCTGTATAGATTAAGGATGCCTCAGTGACACCCGAGGATTGCGTCCGCCACACAGGAGGAAACCATGCCATTTGGAGCTCTACAGAACCCTCAGGGTTGGAGAAAACTCCATGCAACCCTGAGTTCACCCCCAGGGCACAAAGTTGGAGTCTGACATGCCCCCTGATACCCACCCTGAAATCATCCCACCAGGGAGCCCATCTCAGCAACAGCAGATTGAGCATGCCATGCCCCTAGGACCTTAGCATAACTCTAGTTTCTGAATTCAGGCTTCCTGAATCCATGCTCCCCCAAGAGGCCTGGTCCCCAAACTCCCCAGATTCAGGACCCCTTTGTAACAAGCCAGAAACCTGACCACCATGCAGGGGGAAGCCATGTCATTTGGAGCTCCACAGTTTTCTCAGAGAGGGAGAAACCAGCATGCCCCTCTAAAGCCACCCCCACCATCAGCCATCCCTCTGGCCAGAAACCCTGACTCTTTTACGTTGCAGGGCACATAGCCTCAACTCAATCCCGAGGGTATCCCACCTCAGTGTCAGCAGATCAGGTCTGCCATGCCCCAAGGCCATGACCCTAACTCTTGGTTGCATTTTCAGGCTTCCTTCCCCAGAGGCCTGTCCCCAAAGCCCTCTAGATTGGTAAGCTTGGACCCACACTCTAGGAGTTCACCTGCCACCCAGCAGGAAACTAGTCCCTTTGAATCTGTGCAGAACCCTCAGAGCCAGAGAAACCTGCATGCCCCCATCAGGACCCCTGCATGTTCTGCGGCCCCCTGGCTACAAACCCAGAGCCTGATGCACCACCCGACCCCCATCATCAACTCAGCTCCTTGGGGAACTCACCTCAGCACCAACAGTTCGGGCTCACCATGCCACTAGCTCAGCTCTCCTCAAAGACCCCTGTCCGCTCTAGGCAGACCTGGATCTCCCCTGTCTGCGGCAAAGCTCTGGGATCCCCCCTCCTCCTTCTCAGTTGACACTGTCCCAGGCATTCATGATAAAGGGGAAAGCTACCTCCTGAAGGCTTAATACCTCCTTTCCTCTTCTGCCATATTTTTCTCCAATTACCTTTGTACCTGGGCAGACTGGAAGGAACATATCTATGGAACATGAACATGCTCTGATATCTGAATCTTCCAGGAAGCTTTTTGAGGGCTCCTTATGCAAACAGAAACTAGTGTATCATACAACAGTGTGTTGGACAGTGATCATTGGCAGAACAGTAGAGCAAAAATCCCTCCATTTTTACCTCACTCCTCATGAAGTAGAACATGGTATTCTTCTTTCCTTCCTTGACTTCCATTCCAATTTGTTTCCATGCAGTGTTCATTCCTTTGCGTAAAGGGTAGGATTTTGTGATTCCCCACCTGCATAGAACACCCAGAGCTCATCACAGCAAGTACTCTCCCTAATAGTTGTCACCCATTTAACCCTTCCACCCACACCCCTGTCCTCTAGCAACAATCAATTTGTGCTCTAAGTTTGAGTGTGTTTCTTCATTGGCCTTCTCCCCTCACTATGTTCATCTGCTTTCGTTCTGAAAATCTACAGAATCCAAGTTACAGGCTATTGGTCTTTTCTTACTGATTTTACTTAGCTAAATCCACTGTAGATTCATCCACATCCTTACAGATTATAAGATTTCGTCCTTTTTGATCCTGGCTCTTATTCCATTAAGAAGATGTGGGAGACAATGTTTATAGCAGCAATGGCCATGGTCGCCTAACTGTGGAAAGGACCAAGATGCCCTTCAACAGACGAATGGATAAGGAAGATGTGGTCCATATACACTATGGAGTATTATGCCTCCATCAGAAAGGATGAATACCCAACTTTTGTAGCAGCATGGATGGGACGGGAAGAGATTATGCTGAATGAAGTAAGTCAGGCAGAGAGACTCAACTATAATATGGTTTCACTTATTTGTGGATCATAACAAATAGCATGGAGGAAAAGGAGAGTTAGAGAGGAGAAGGGAGTTGGGGGAAATTGGAAGTGGAGGTGAGCCATGAGAGACTATGGACTCTGAAAAACAATCTGAGGGTTTTGAAGGGGCGGGGGTGGGAGTTTGGGGGAACCAGGTGGTGGGTATTGGAGAGGGCACGGATTGCATGGAGCAATGGGTGTGGTGCAAAAACAATAAATACTGTTATTCTAAAAAAAATAAATTAATTAAAAAAAGAAGAAGATGATGTGGGTGAATGAATACACACACACACACACACACACACACACACACACACATATATATATATATATAAAATCACTCATCAGTGAATGGACATTTGGACTCCCTCCATTGTTTTACTATGGTTGATAATGTGCTGTGGTTGATAATGTTACTATCGTTGATAATGCTGCTGTAAATATCACGGTGCTTGTACCACACAGAATGTACATTATTGTGCCCTTTAAGCAAATACTTAGGAGGACAATTGCTGGATCCTAGTGTTGTTCTGTTCTTAGGTTTCGGAGGACACACCATTTCTTTTCCAGAGTGGCTGCAACAACCCACATGGCCACCAACAGTGTAGGAGCGTTCCATTTTAGGGTGTTTTTTAAAAGATTTTATTTATTTATTTGACAGAGAGAGATCAGAAGTAGGCAGAGATGCAGGCAGAGAGAGAGAGCATGAAGCAGGCTCCCTGCTGAGCAGAGAAATTAAGGCAGGGTTCCATCAGAGGAACCTAGGATCATGACCTGATCCAAAGGGAGGTGCTTAACCCACTGAGCCACCCAGGTGCTTCTGAGGGTTCCACTTTAAGCAGAACATTCCCTGCCAGCCATTTCCTATGGAGGAAATGTAAAACCTGAGGGATAACCTGACTCACTGAGCATCAGGCAAGCAGCCACAGTAATTCACCCCAGGGTTCCTGACGCCAAGTCCCTTGAAGCCACCAGAATGCCTCTATCCAGGGAAATTCCCAAACACTCTCCTTCACCACCCACAGAACCCACCAACTGCACAGAAAATAGAGCATGCCCAACCATATATAGCTGTTTCAGTGAACGTAGGAAGAAAAGCATCCCTTTTAAATTGTCCAAGGCTCCTTGGAATCATTTTGAATTTTCCCTCAGCCCTCATTGGAACTCTTTGAATGCAAAGACCAATCCATTAGGATATATCACCTTGGACAAAGGAGAAGCCATCATCCAAGTCTCTATCTGACCCAAACATCCACCTCACTCTAGATGCCGGCCACAGCCTAGGCCCAGTGGAATAAACACTGCTAGATGAAGGAATACTTTCTATATTCAAAACGCACACCAATCAATCTCATATTCCCTTTCAAATCCAAGGGATTACCTAGGAAAGAGATGGTCCAAATACCTTTGTAATCCAGAAATAAACAGAGAAAATGATATCCCTGACAGGTGTTCCCTGCAGAGAAACTCGGGAACTCTGGCACCCACACTAGATTGCTTACAGCTTGTCCAGTGTGCCAATTGTGAACTCCACCAGAGACAAGAGAAAAGCCCAGGAGGTTTGGGGTGAAAGAGAAGTTTTACCTCCTGTCCTGGCATGGATGTGACATTGTGCCCCACTGGCCTGCTGTTTTCTCTGAATGCTGACGTCCTGGGACAAGCTGCATGACTGACTCAGATGCTGATTTTCAAAGTTCAGGTCTTGTGGAGCCAGAGTGAAGAAGGGTTGTCAGGTGTGGAAAAGCCGGCGTCTCCCACCTAGTCTTCACACCTGCTCCAATTCCTGGGAGAAGGAGAGACATATGCTTATTTCTTAAGTGGTCATCCACTTCCTTCTCAAGCCGACCAATGCCCTTGTCCTTTTTGGAGAAACAAACATACTCTTCCAAACAAACACTCAACTCCTCAGTTCCAAATGCACCATGAGTCAGGTTTGGTTTCCCCCGGCTCCAGAGCCCAGCTGGGAGGACCCTCCTGAGCCATCCTGACAGCAGACTACCAGCAAACCTGGGGAAACAGGGCACAATGCTGAGTGGGGGCCCGGCTCCAGTGTTTCTTATGACCACTCTTAAGCCTGGAGAAACAGAGACTATACAGCTCACCACTCCGTCCTGCAGAAACAATCTGTAGTTCCTCAGGATTCAGGGTCTCTCACCCAGCACCTCCCCACTTCCCTCAGAGCCAGCAGGCAGCACTGACTCTTCTTCAGGTGGGTTTCCCATGGCAGCTCGCCACTGCCTCCAGTGGTCGCAAGCAGCATTGCCACCCCTACCGTGCTCTCTCACACCACAGCTCACTCACCACCTCCAGTGGCATGAACTGGCACTGTTGGGCTTTCCACAGACTCCTAAAGCAACCCCCAAACCCTCCACAGGTTTAAAACCACACTGGCACTGTCCCTCCAGATTGAGGTCCTCTGGGCCACACCCCAGGTGTCCGCCTGCCACCCAGGAGGAAACTGTACCATTCGAAGCTGAGCAGAACCCTCAGAATGGAACAAACCCACATGACTCCCTGAGGACACCCCTAACTTCGATGGACCCCGCAGTCACAAACTCATTCTGATGTGTTTCCTGATACCCATGTTTGACTCAGCCCCTGGGGATCCAGCCTCAGCACCAGAAGGTAGGGCCAGAATACCCCTAAGCCCTAACCCAAACCCTAGGTTGTGTTTTCAGGCTTCCATGCCCAGAGACATGGCCCAAAATCCCTCCAGATTGGGCACCCCTGAGCCAGAAGCAAGGACTCCGCCTACCATCCATGTTCTCCTGGGTGCCCTTCAGAGCTACCCAGAACCCTCAGACCAGGAGAAGCCCACATGCATTCCAGAGGCTGCCATCACCTCTGATGGCCCACATGGCAACAAAACCCAGAGATTGACATACCACTTGACCCCCATCCTTGACTCAGCCCATGGGAGATCCCGCCTCAGCACTGACAGTTTGGGCCTGCCATGGCCCTAGGCCCTAACCCTAATCGTGCGTTGGCTTTCTTTTCAGGCTTCTGTCCCCAGAGACCTGTCCCCAATCCCTCCAGATTGGGGACCCCAGAGCCACACCCCAAGAGTTCGCCTGCCACTCAGGAGGAAACCACACCCACGCAGAACCCTCAGAACAGAACAAACCCGCAAGCTTCCCTCAGACCACCCCCACTTCCAGTAGCCCACCCGGGCACAAAATCAAGTGCCTGATGCACTACTGGACCCCTGTCCTGAACTCAGCCCCCTGGGGACCTGCTTTTGTATGGACATATTGGACCTGTCATACTCCTAGGCCCTAATAGTAACCCTAGGGTAGTTTCTCAGGCTTCTGTCCCCATAGAACTAGCCACCAATCCCTCCAAATTATGGACCCCTGAGCCACAGCCCAGGATTCCGCCTGCCACCCAGGAGGAAACCGTGCTGCTTGGAGCTGTGCAAAACCCTCAGCGTGGGAGAAACCTGCATACCCTCCTTGAGACCCACCCCCACTTTTGGCTCCCCACCAGATCACAAACATGTAGACTGGTGCTCAGCTGGATCCTCCTCCCTCAACTCTGCCTGCGGGGCCCTCTCCCTTCCTGGGGGCACTCAGGGGAGCCGCATGGGCCCGACCCATGTTCCCGGAAGGCCACGCCAACACCGAGTGAGAAAGAGCTCTAGATTGCATATGCCAGCATGGCCTGAATCACTGCCCAATGCTGGCCAATTCTCACAGCTTTCTGCCCAAATAGATATCAATTTGGGCAGAAAAAAAGTCAGATTTAGCCAGAAAAACCCAGCGAACTTGCATTTATCAGCATGAGCTGTCAGGTCCACTGCCTGAACCTGGCCTGGGCACCCAATATTTGCAATCCAAGCCCTGCAAAAAAGCCCTCTGTGAGGCAGGTGCACGTGATGCTAAGCACTCCCGCTCCCTTTGAGGTGCGGGCCCTGACACTGGCAGATCACATCTGCGATGCCCCTAGGCCCTTGCCCTAAACCTAGGTTGGGTTTTCAGGTTTCCATCTCCAGTGGCCAGTAGTCTGAGTCCTCCACACCAGGGACCCCAGAGCCACACTGCAGGAGTACACCTGCCTCCAGGAGGAAACCGGGTCGATAGGAGCTGTGGGAGTGGGAGAGGGGAGAAACCTGCATGCTCTCCCCAGTCCACCCCCACCCTTGACTCACCACTGGGCTGCAAAAACGGAGTCTGAGTAGCTTCTCAGGCTTCTGTCCCCAGAGACCTGGCCCATGAACCCTCTAGATTGCAGACCCCTGAGCCACACCACAAGAATCTGCCTGCCACCCAGGAGAAAACTGTACCTTTTGGAGTCTCCCAAAACCCTCAGAGCAGGATAAACCTTCATGTCCCCCCAAGGCCACCCCAACCTTTGGCGCGCATCTGAGCTGCAAACATGGAGCCTGATGCTCAGCCAGAACCCCTGCCTCAACTCTGTCCACAGAAAACCCTCTATGCGGGGGCCCTCGAGGGAGTCTCATGGTCCTGGCCCATGTTTCCAAGATGTCCACTATAAGCACCTAGTGAGAAATTGTTCTAGACTGCGGGTGCCAGTGTAGCCTGAATTGCCACCCAACAACAACCATTTCTCATGATCTCTCTGCCAAATTGATATCGACTTGAATAGAAAGCTTGTGAGAATTGGCTGGAAAACCCCCAGCAAACTTGCTGCCAGTGACTCGGAGCCAGAGGGCAACCGCCTGGGCCTGGCATGGGGTCTGGAGTAGTGCAACCAGAACCCCGCAAGAAAGCCATCTACGAGCCAGGTGCACATATGCCCAACCCTTCCGGCTATTCAGTCCCCTGCTGTGCTCACCCTGGTGCTGGCAGATCAGGCTTGCCATGCCCCCAGACCCTCAACCTAATGCTCAGTTGGGTTTTCAGGCTTCCATCCCCAGGGGCCTGTCCCCTGAGCCTTCCAGATTAGGGATACCAAAAACACACCCCAAGAGACCGCCTGCCACCCAGAAGGACAGCCGTGCCTTTTGGAGCTGTGCAGAACACTCAGACAGGGAGAAACCTGCATTCCAACCTGAGGAAACACCCACCTGTGGCAGCCCCCTGGCCACAAAACCTGGCGCCTGATGTACCGCCCAAACACCATCCTCAATTCACCCTCTAGAGAGTCTCACCATAGCTTGGTTTTTCAGGCTTCTGTTCCCAGAGACCTGGGCCCCCATGCCCTCCAGATTACGGACACCTGAACCACACCCCAGGACTCCACTGCCACCCAGGATGAAACTGCTGTTCAGAGCTGCCCAAAACCCTCAGAGTGAGAGAAAACCTGCATGCCCTTCTAAGGCCACGCACATCCATCGCCCCACCAGGCCACAAACAAAGAGGGTGATGCTCAGCCTTACCCCTCCCTCAACTCTGCTCCTGGGATGCTCCCCTGTTGGGGCTACTCGGTGGAGCCACGTGGGACCAGCCTGTGCTCCCACATGGCCGTGAAATGTACCTAGTGAGAAAGTGCTCTAGACCAAGCCACACGTGCAGCCCATAAAGCCGCCCATGCTGGCCAATTCTCATAAGCTTTATGCCCAAATCAATATCAATTTGGGCAGAAAAAATATCATAATTGTCAGGAAAATGCCAAGAGACCTTGTTTGCGCAACTAGGCTGTGGCCTAGGCCTGGGCCAGAGTCCCGAATGGTTGCAGACCAAACCCTGAGAGAAAGCTCTCTGCGAGGCAAGTGCATGTGGGTCAACCGCTCCTGCTACTCAGCCCCCTGGGATGCCCACGGTGGCACTGGCAGATCAGATCTGTCATGCCCCTAGGCCCTGGACCCATAGATTAGTTTGGTTTTCAGACTTTCATCCCCAGGAGCCTGTCCCCTGAGCCCTCAAGATTGGGAACCCCAGAGCCACATCCCAGGAGTACACCTGCCATCCAGGAGGAAACCATGCCATTCATAGCTGTGCAAAACCCTCAGAGCAGGAGATACCTGCATATCCCCCTGAAACCACCCTCACCATCAGCATCCCAATGGGCAACAAACACAGAGGGTGACACTCAGCCAGACACCCTCCCTCAGCTCTACCCCTGGAAAGCTCCAGTGTACGGGGGCCCTCAGGGGAGCCGGGTGGGCCTGGCTCATGTTCCTGGATGGCCGAGACACCCATCTAGCTAGAAAGAGCTGTAGAGCGGGTGCCACCATGGCCCAACTCGCTGCCCAACCACAATATCAATTTGGGCAGAAAGCTTATAAGAATTGGACACAAAAAACCCAGGAGCACGCTTCTGGTGTCATGGGCCAACAGGGCTGCGCCTGGGCCTGGTCCAGGGTCCTAAATTTCGCAGCCTGAAACCTGAGAGATAGCCCCCTTCGAGCCAGGCATATGGGTGGCCAATCCCTCCTGCTAGTCACTTCCCTGGGGTGCCTACCCTGGTGCTGGCAGTTCGGGCCTGCCAGGCCCCTAAGCCCTCGTACTAACCCTCAGTTTGCTTTTGACACTTCCATCTCCAGGGGCCTGTCCCCCACGCCCTCAATATGGGGGATATCTGAGCCACACTGCAGAAGTCTACCTGGCACCCAGGAAGAAACCATACTATTCAGAGTTGCTCAAAACCCTCAGACTGGGGTAAAACCACATGCTTCCCTGAGTCCACCCCTACACCTGGGGACCCCTCAGTCACAAAACACAGAGCTTGACATATCGCTGGTCACCCATCCTTGACTCAGCCAATTGGGGATCCTGCCTCAGTGGCAAAAGATCGGGCCTATCATGCTCCTAGGCCCTAACCCTAACACTAGTTTGGATTTTTAAGCTTCCATCCCCAGAGACCTGGCCCCCAACCCGCCCAGATTGGGAAGTCCTGAGCCACAACCCAGGGCTCCTCCTGCCACCGAAGAGGAAACTGTGCTATTCAGAGCTGCACAAAACCCACAGAGCAGAAGAAACCTGCATGACTCCCTGAGGCCACCCCAACATTCATTGCCCCACGGGGCCACAAACATGGAGGCTGATGTTCAGCAAGACACACTGACTCAGCACAGCCCCCAGAAAGCTCCACTTGATGGGGGCTTTTGGGGGAGCCACGTGGGCCCAGCCAGTGTTCCCGGATGGCCAGGACACACACCTAGGGAGAAACTGCTCTAGACCATGGGCGCCAGCACAGCCCAAATCGCCACCCAACACTGGCCAACTCTCATAAGCTTTCTACTCAGATCAATATTGATTTAGGCAGAAAACCCATGAGAATTGTTCAGAAAACCCCCAGTGAACTATCTGGCAGCGCCGCAGGCCACTGCCTGTGCCTGCCCTTGAATCCCGAGTGGTCGTGACACAAACCCTGTGATATAGCCCTCTATGAGCCAGGGCCATGCACAGCCTACTACTCCTGTTATTCAGTCCTGTGGGATGCCTGCCCCAGGGCTGTTGGATTGGGCCTGCCAGGGCCCCAGGCCCTCACCTTAAGCCTCCTTTGGATTTTTAGGCTTCGGACCCTGGGATCTCTCCCCTGAGCACTCCAGATTGGGGGCCCCGGAGCCACACTGTAGGAGTCCACCTGCCACCCTGAAGCATACCGTGGCCATCAGAGCTGTGCAGAACCCTCAGACTGGGAGAAAGTTGCATGCACCCCTGAGGCCACCCTTAACTTTGGTGGCCCGCCCCATCCATAAAACCTGGAGTCTGACATGCCGCTTTACCCTCATCCTCAACACACACCCCCCTCTGGGGATACCGCCTCAGAGTTGGCTGATCAGGCCTGTCATTCTCCTAGGCCCTAATGGTAACCATAAGGTGAGCTCTCAGGCTCACCCCATAGAACTGACCCCCAATCCCTCCAGATTAAGGACCCCATAGCCACACCCCAGGCCTCCGCCTGCCAGCAGGAGGAAATCATGCAATTACAACCTGACCAAAAGCCTCAGAGCAGGGGAAACCTGCATGCCCCACCCACGAGGCCATCCCCCACTTTCAGCCCTCGAGTGGGTCACAAACACGGTGGCTGACCCTCTGCCGGACCCCTTCCCTCAAGCTAGACTCTGACTCCCCGCCTGACCCTTTTCTTTGTCTCAGCCCCCCAGTGATCCCGCCTCAGTGCCAGAAGATTGGGCCTGCCATTCCCCCTGGCCCTAACCCTAACCCTAGTTTGCATTTTCATGCTTCCAACCAAAAACTCCTGGCCCCCACGCTCCACAGATTAAGGACACCTGAGTGACACCTCAGGACTGCACCCACCACGCGGAAGGAAGCCATGCCATTGTAGCTTTGCAGTACCCTCGGACAAGGAGAAACCTGCATGTCACCCTGAGGCTACCACCAGCTTCTACAGCCCCTGGACACAAACCCAGGCTCTGTCATGCTGCCTGATGACCGCCCCCAAGTCATCCCAGCTGACTTGAGAGCCTACCTCCTCATCAGAACATCAGGCCTGCCATGCCTCAGGGCCCTAAACCGAACCCTAGGTGTGGTGTATAGGTTTCCATGCCAAGAGGCCTGGCCCCTCGGCCCACCAGATTGGGGACCCTTGAGACTCAACCCCAGGACTCCACCAGCTGCCCAGGGAAAAACGTGTCCCTTTGGAGTTGTCCAGAACCCTCAGAGCAAGAAAAACCTGCATGTCGCCTGAGGCACCCTCAGCTTCTGTGGCACCCCTGGACACAAACCCAGAGTCTGACATTTCACCTGATGCCCACCTTCAACTCTGCCCACCATGGAGCCTGCCTCAACACTGGCAGATCAGATTTGCCATACCCCTAGGCCCTAAACCTAACTCTAAGTTGCATTTTCAGGCTTCCTTCCCCAGGGATCTGTCCCCCAAGACCTCTAGATTGGGAGCCCTGGAGCTACACTGTAGGAGTCTGCTTGCCACCCAGCAGGAAACCAGTCTGTTTGGAGCTGTGCAGAACCCTCAGAACTGGAGAAACCTGCATGCCCACATGAGAACTCCCCCACATTGTGCAGCTCCCTAGTTACAAACCCAGAGCCTGACGTACAGCCTGACCCCCATCATCGATTCAGCCCCTCGGGGAACTCACCTCAGCACCAGCAGTTCTGGCCTGCCATGCTAATAGCTTGTCTCTCCGCGGCAAATCCATCAGGTCTAGGCATAGCTAGAATTCCCCTGTCTGCGGCAAAGCTCAGGGATCCCCCATCCTTCTTCTTAATTTACACTCGTCCAGGCATTCATGAGAAAGGGGAAGGCTACCTGCTGAATGCTTAACACCTCCTTACCTCTTCTGCCATATTTGTTTCCACGTACCTTTGTACCTGGGCAGACTGGAAGGAACATATCAATTGATCATGGATATGCTCTGACATCTGAATCTTCCTGCAAGCTTTCTGAGGGCTCCTTATGCAAACAGAAACTAGTGTATTGTACCATACCATGCTTGGAAATGATCATTAGTAGAACAGGACAGCGATAACCCCTCCATTTTTACCCCACTCCTCATGAAGTAGAACATGGTCTTCTTCTTTCCTTCCTTGACATCCATTCCAATTCGTTTCCATGCACTGTTCATTCTTTTGCTTCAGGGGTAGGATTTTGTGATTTCTCACCTGCATAGAACACCCAGAGCTTATCGCAACAAGTACTCTCCCTAATAGCGGTCACCCATTTAACCCTTCCTGCCAACATCCCTGCCCTCTAGCAACCCTCAGTTTGTGCTCTAAGGTTGACACTGCTCCCTCATTGTCCTATCTTTCTCCCCTCACTATGTTCATATGTTTTCTCTCTCAAATTCCATAGGAGTCAAATCATAGGCCATTGGTCTTTTCTTACTGGTTTTGCTTACTTTAATCCACGCTAGATCCTTCCACATTCTTGCTGATGGCAACATTTCATTATTTTTGAGGCTGGGTCCTATGCTATTGGATAGATAGATAGATAGATAGACAGATAGATCAATTTCTCACATCTTCTTTCTCCATTTATCAGAAAATGGACAGAGGGACTCCCTCCTTTTTTTTGCTATTGTTGATAATACTGCTATAAACATCATGGTGCTTGTACGCCATTGAATGTGCACTTTTGTGTCCTTTGGATAAATACTAAGGAGTACAATCTCTGGGTCTTAGTGTTGTTCAGATTTTAGCTTTTGGAGAAAACTCCATATTCTTTTCCAAAGAGGTTGCGAAAATCTGCATGCCCACTGACAGTGCGGGAGGGTTCTGCTTTAAGCAGAACGTTACCTTCCTGCAGTTCCCTAGGAGGGAATGGAAAACCTGTGGGATAACCTGACTCACCAAGTTTCAGGCAAGCAGCCCCAGATATTCACCCCAGGGTTCCTGATGCCAAGCCCCTTGAAGCCACCAGGATGACTCTATCTGGGGGAATTCCCAAAGATTCTCCTTCTGACTTCACCACCCATGAACTGCAGAGAAAATACAGCTGTCCAAGTATCTATTTAGTAAAACTAGAAGGTCAGGTTTCCCTTTTAAATCATCCAAGCCTCCTTGGAATAATTTTGAATGAATGTGCCCTCTGCCCTCACTGAAACTCTTTGGATGGAAAGATGAATTCATTAGTTTACATCACCTTTGACAATGGAAAAGACATCATCCAAGTTACTATCTGACCTCAAACAGCCAAATAACTCTAGATGCCTGCCATTCCCCCACCACGTAGGCCCAATTGAATAAACACTGTTAGATGAAGGAACACATTCTATGTTCAAAACACACACCAAGTCAATCTCATCTGTGATTCATGAACTGGCATGAGTCTCCTAATCCAGCTCACAACGCCTCACAGGTCTCAAGTCACAATGGCACAGTCCCTCCAGACTGGGGGCCCCTGAGACAGACCACAGAACTACACTTGCCACCCAGGATGAGACTGTGACTTTTGGAGATGTGCAAAACCTTCAGATCAGGAAAAAACTGCATGCCTCCTGAGGTGACCATCACAATCAGAGCCCACACAGGCCACAAAACCAGTGCCTGGTGTTCACTCTGACCCCCATACTCAATTCTGCCCTCATCAGTGTGAGCTCTCAGGGACCTGTGCAGGCCCAGCCCATGGTCATGGGTGGCTGCTACGTGAACCTAGCGACAAAGCAATCCAGACGTTAGGAGCACACGTGACCAAAATCACTCCACAATGCCGGCCAATTCCCACAAAAATTCTGCCCAAATCAATATCGATTTGGGCAGAAATCTCATGTGAATTTGCCAGAAACCTCCTTTGAACTTGCATCCAGAGGTGGGAGCCCTCAGAGAAGCTGCATGGATCTGGACCATTTTCCTGAGGGTTCGCAGCCCAAACCATGCCAGAAAGAGCTCTAAACTCCAGAAGCACACGTGCTCGGAGTTGCCCCAGAATGCTGGCAGTCCTGGCCTCTACTCAGTCCCCTGGGAGGCCAGCCTCAGCACTGGCAGAATGGGTGTGCCATGCCCCTAGGACCTAAACCTAGCCCTAGGTTGGGTGTTCAGGCTTACATTCCCAGAGACCTGGTCTCCAAGCCCTCCAGATTGGGAACCCCAGAGCTGCACCCCAGGACTCCACTGCCACAAAGCAGGAAACATTACTGTTTTGAGATGCAGAAAACCCTCAGATGGGGAGAAACCTTCATACCCTCCTGAGGCCACCCCCACCTTCAGCACCCAAACGAATCACAAACATGAAGCCTTATTCTCAGCCGGAGACCCTCCCACAACTCTACCTCCGGAAATCTCCCATCAGCTGGGGACCGCAGGGGAGCCTTGTGGGACCAGTCCAAGTTCCTGGATGGTCATAATGAACATCTAGGAAGAAAGCACTCTAAACAATGGGTGTGAGTGCATCCCAAATTGCCTCCAAATGCCAACCAATGCTCATCAGCTTCTCGCTCATGATAATTAGCCAGAAAATCCCCCACTGAAATGGCTTTTGGCAGCACGGACATGCAGGGTGGCCACCTGGGCCTGGCCCATGATCTCAAGTGGTCACGGTCCAAACCCCATGAGAAAACAGTTTAAAATCCTGGTGCATACATGGCCATACCCTCACTCTACTAATACCCCTGGAGTGCCAGTCCCAGCGATTTCAGACAGGCCTGCCATGCCCCAGACCCTAAACCTAACACTAGGTTGGGTTTTCAGGCTTCCATCTACAGATTGAGGACTCCAGAGCCACACCCCAGGAATCCACCTGCTACCCAGATGGAAACTGTGCCATTAGAGCTGCGCCCAACCCTCAGAGCAGAAGAAATCTACATGCCTCCCTGAGGCCACGCCCACTTTCGGTGGCACCCATGGTCACCAACCCAGAGACTGAGGCCCTGCATGATGCCTTCCCTCAACTCAGCCCACCAGAGAGCCCGCCTCAGCACCAGTAGATCAGGCCTGCCATGCCCTTAGGCCCTAACCCTAACGTAGTTTGGGTTTTCAGGATTCCACCCTAAAGGCCTGGCTCCGAAGCCCCCCAGATTAAGAACCCCGATTAACACCCCAGAATTCAGTCCACAATGTGGTTGCAAATCAGACGATTTGGAGCTGTGCCAAACTCTCAGAGTGGGAGAAACCTGCACTCGTAAAGCCAGCACCACTTTCGGTGGCCCCCCGGCACAAAAACAGACTCTGATGCAATGACTGACAAATCCTCAACTTGGCCCTGAGCAGAGCATGCCTCAGAAATGGCAGATCAGGCCTTCCATGCCCCGAGGCCCTAAGCCTAAACCTAGGTGAGGTGCACAGGTTATCATGCTCAGAGACCTGGCCCACAACCAAGACAGACGGGGGACCCCTGAGACTCACACCAGAATTATACCTCCCACTGAGGGCACAACTCTGCTGCTTGGAGCTGCACAGAATCCTCAGAATGAGGAGATACCTCTATGACCCCATGAGGCCACCCCAGGTTCTGTGGAACCCCTTGACATAAACCTGGAATCTGATGCACCTGCAGACATGTGTCATCAACTCAGCCCACCAGAGAACCTGCCATGGTCCTAGGCCCTAACCCTAATCCTAGTTTGGGTTTTCTGGCTTCCATCCCAAAAGACCTGGCCCCCAAACCAGCCTCATTAAGGACCCCTGAGTGTTATCCCAGAATTCAGCCTCCCATGTTGTAGGAAGATGTGCCATATGAAGCTTCACAGAACCCTCAGAGAGGGAGAAACCCGCATACCCCACTAAAGTGACCCCCCACCACACACACCATCTTCAGCCCCCCTGGCCACAAACCCGGATTCTGAGGCACCGCCTGACATATGCCCTGAACTCAGCCCAAAGGGGATCGTGTCTCAGTGCTGACAGATCGGGCCTGCCATGTCCCTAGGTCCTAATCCTAATCCTAGGTGGGGAATACAGGCTTCTGCACCCAGAGGCCTGGTCCTTAAGTCCAGATTAAGGATGCCTGATACTCATGCTGGGACTCTGCCTGCCACACAGGGCACAGCTGTGCTGTTTGGAGCTGCGCTGAACCCTCAGAGCTGGAGAAACTTCCATGGACCCCTGAAGTCACTCCCAGGTTATGTGAATGCCTGGACACAAACCCAGAGGGTAACATACTGTCTGACAACCAAATTCAACTCAGCGCACCAGGGCACCTGCCTCAGCACTGGCATATCAGGTCTGCCATGTCCCTAGGCCTTGACCCTATCCCTAATTTGGGTTTTCAGGCTTCCATCCCAAGAGGCCTGACCCTAAGCCCCCAAGATTAAAGACCCCTGGTGGCACCCCAGGACTCTGCCCACCATGCAGGAGGAAACCATGCTGTTTGGAGCTGTGCCAAATCCTGAGAGCAGGAGAAACCTGCATGCCCACCTGAGGCCATCCCCACCTTCTGCACACCATTGGCAACAAATGCGGGGGCTGACACTCAGCCTGTCACCCAGGAGGAAACCGTGCCAATTGAAGCTGAGTAGAACCCTCAGAGTGGGAGAAGCTGCATGTCCCCCTGAGCACACCCTCCTCCGCTGTGGGCAGTGGTCCCCTGACCACAAACCTGGACCCTGCCATGCCACCGGACCCCTGCCCTCAATTCAGCCCCCTGGGATCCCTCCTCAGTGCCAGCAAATTAGGCCTTCCATGCTCCTGTCCCTAAACTTAACGTTAGGTTGGGTTTCAGTCTTCCTCCCCAGGGGCTGGGCCCCCATTTCCTCCATATTTGGACCCCTGATCCCCAAACCAAGTCTCCGTCTGCCACCCAGGAGGATACTGTTTTGTTTGGAGCTGCACAGAACCTTCAGAATGGGAGAAACCTGAACAGCCCATGAAGCAACCTCCACCATCGGCCACCCCTCAGGCACAAACCCAGAGTGTAATGCACCACTTGGCCATGACCCTCAACTCATTGCCCTAGGCATCCCGCCTCAGCACCAGCAGATCAGGCCAGCCATGCCCCTAGCCTTAGGCTATACTTTCAGTGTTCTGTCCTCTGAGGATCCACACCAAAGCCCCACTGATGGGTTACACCTGAACTATACCAGAATATGTTGTGGCCCCGTGAGACTATCCCACTCTCAGCAACCCCCTATTCACTACCTGGATCCTAACACTCACACTGACCTACGTCCTCAACTCTGCTCCCCAGGTCGCTCCTCTCAGGGTGGCAGATTGAGCCTGACATGTCCTGAGCATTCCATTCCTAGGGGCCTGGCTCCTTGCCCCAGGCACTGGGGTCACCTTAGCCATACAACAGGACTCAGCCTAACACACAGGAGGAAAGTGTGCCATGTAGACCTCTAGAAATATTCAAAGCAGGAGAAAATGCCTGCCCATCTGAGCCCATCCCAGCAAACCACCACTTTCAGTGGCCTCTAGGCTACAAACCCTGTGCCTGACGTGAACGGGAACACTCATCTTTAATTTTTAATTCCACACACACTGCCAGCTCTTTGGCCCTGCAATGCCCCTTGACCCTAACTCTATCCCTATGTTGGGCTCTCAGGTAAATGTCCCTTAAGGGAGGGCTCCAAAGCCCCAGGATTTGGGGATGGCTGAGCAATACCAGAGGACTCAGCCTCCCACCCAGTAGGAAATCTTTCCATAATGGACTCCAATAAGTATATAGGTCAGTAGAAATATGAAGGCCCATCTCTTTCCATTCCACTGAACTCCCACTTTCAATGGCTCATGGATTGAAACCCTGAGCCGCACACTCACCTTAACCCATGCCCTCAACTCAGCCCTCCAGGACACTCACCACACGGTTGCCAGTTCGGACCTTCCATGCTCCTATGTCCTAACCATAACCCTATTTGGAGTTCTGAGAGCACCATCTGTAGAGGCCTGGCTCCCAAGCACCGGGTATTGGGAACACTTGAACAACACCAGAGGATCAGCCTACCACACAAAAGGAAATTCCCTTTTGTACTCCAGACTGGATTCAGAGCATGACAAATCTGAATGCAAACCTGAGACAATGTCAGTGAACCTACACTTTCATCCACACTCTGAACACAATCCCTGAGCTTCATATACACCCTAAAACTCCATTTTAACTCAGATCTTGTGAAGATCTCCACAGTTCTGGATGAGTGTATCTTCCAGGCTTCAGGGCCTTAACCCAATGTAAGGTCTAGATATGGGTGAAAATATGAACAGACATTTCTCCAATGACGACACACATGTGACCAACAGATATATGCATAAATGTTCCACATCACATGGCTTCTGGGAAACGCAAATCTAAACCACATTAAGGTGTCCATTCACACAAGGAAGAACGTCTAAAATTAACAAGACATGAAACCACAAGTGTTGGTGATAAAACAGAAAATGGGGAAGCTTCCTACACTCCTGGTGGGCATGCATACTGTTACATCCGCTCTGGAAAACAGTACAGGGTTTCTTCAAGAAGTTAAAAGTAAAGTTACCCTAAAACACAGCAATTGCACCACAGGGCTTTTACTACAAAAATAAAGATGTAATAAAAAGAACTGACACCTGCACCCCAGTGTTCATTGCAACAATATCCACTATACCTAAACTATGGAAAGAACCCAGATACCCATGGACAGAGGAATGGATAAAGAAGATGTTGTTCATATGTTCAATGGAATATTACTCAGCCATCAGAAAGGATGAGTATTTATCATCACATCAACCTGGATGGGTCTGGAAGATATTATGCTGAGTAAAATATGGCAATGAAAGAAACACAACTATCATATGGTTTCACTCATATGTCAAATATCAGAAATAGGGCAGAGAACTACAGAAAAAGGAAAGGGAAACAGAATGAGAAGTCATCAGAGATGGGAAAAAACCATAATAATAACTAACTGTAGTAACAAACTGAGGGTTGCTGGATGGGGGCAGGGTGTACCTGGGTGATGGGTACTAAGGAGGGCACATGATGCAATGAGCACTTGGTGTTATACACATCTGATATATTAATTAACACTACATCTGAAACTAATGATGTATGATAAGTTGGCTAATTGAATTTAAATTTTTTAAAAAATGAAAGAGCTCAAAGAAAGTACCTTAAAAATTTCTATGGAATCACAAAAGATACTGAAGAACCAACACAATGTTATGATGGAAAACAAAGCTTGAGGCG
Source organism: Mustela nivalis (assembly GCF_964662115.1). Classification (NCBI taxonomy): domain Eukaryota; kingdom Metazoa; phylum Chordata; class Mammalia; order Carnivora; family Mustelidae; genus Mustela; species Mustela nivalis. The sequence goes on along the minus strand of NW_028136556.1, from coordinate 2,157,506 downwards.
TCACAATTCCATATTTCAAATTATAGTACAAAGCTTCAGTCATCCTAACAGTATGGGACTGGTGCATATATATACACAGTGACCAAGGGAACAGAATAGAAGCTCAGACATAAACCCACAATCACGTGCCCAATTAGTCTTCTGCAAAACAGGCAAAAGTATAAAAGGGAAAAGAACAGGCTCTACAACAAATGGTTTTGGGAAAACTGGACAGCTATGCACAAAAGAATGAAATTAGACTGCTTTCTTACACCAGATGGACAAATTAACCCAAGAGAGTTTCAAGACCTCAATGTGAGACCTGAAATCATAAAAATCCTACAAGAGGGCACAGAAAGTAACTTCTCTGCCATGAACCATACATTTTCTAGACATGCCTCCTAAGGCAAAGGAAACAAAATAAAAAATAAACTACTGGAACTACATCAATATGAAAGCTTACCACACAGCAGAAGAACAATGAAAATGTAATAAATAGAAGACAGCTTACTTAATGGGAGAAGATGTTTGTGAATACCATATGCAATAAGGGGGTAGTGTCCAAAATATGTAGAACTGATACAATGCAACACCCAAAAAACAAATAGTACAGTTAAAAAAATAGAAGACATGAATAGACATTTCTCCAAAGAAGAAATACAGATGTCAACAGTCACATGAAAATATGTTCACCATCACCCATCAACAGGAAAATACAAATGAAAAGTTCCATGAGATACTACCTCACACTATCAGAATGGCTAACAGCACCAGCACAAGAAAACAGATGTTGGGAAGATGTGGATAAAAGGGAACCCTCTTACACTGTTGGTGGGAATGCAAGCTGCTGCAGCCACTTTAGAAAACAGTATGACTGTTCCTCAAAACGTTAAATATAGAACTTCATTGTGATCCAGCAATCACACTACCGGGTGTTTACTCGAAGAATATGAGAACAATAACTCAAAAGGATACATGAGCCCCTATATTTCTTGCAGCATTATTTACAATATTACAATATGGAAGCAATCCAAGTATTTCTTGATAATTTGATTAATGAGATGATATATGTATACACACACACACACACACACACACACACACATACACACACACACACAGTGGGAAATTACTCAGCCATAAAAAGAATGAGATCTTGCCATTTGCAGACACATGGATGGAGCTAGAGAGTACTGTCCTAAGTGAAACCCATCAGTTGGAGCAAGACAAATGCCTTTCAATGTCACTCTTACATGGAATTTAAGAAACGAAAATACATAAATAAAGGAGAAAGAAGATACAAAGCAAAATACCAACTCTGTGGTTACCAGAGTAGAAGTGGATGGAGGGATGAGTGAAATGGATGACGGGGACTAAGAGTTCACTTTTTTTGAAATCCGTTGAGTAATACATAGAATCACCAAATCACTACATTGTACACCTGAAACTAATATACCACTGTATGTTAACTCTACCTGAATTAAAATAAACAATAAAAAAGTTTTTTTCTTTCAGTAAACTATTTGGAAAAACTTTTGCTATGCAATGTGCATAAGACTTACTTGTGAGAGTATTTACTGTACAATAATTATTCACTCTATGCTTGGAATTCAAATTTCACTGAATTCTTATACTTTTCCTGTTAATGGTAGCCCACAGGAGCCATGGTCCCTTTCCATCCAGGGTCAGCACCTATGCTTTCAAGAGTGTAAGTAGAGACGAATGTCACTTCACTGTCCAGAAAGCTATTATTGTTTCTGTTTTCGTGTGAGATTGTCATAGAGTATGGGGCAGCTTCCAGAGCAGGTTTGTTATGCACCCAGGATCTCTAATTCAGTGGTCATTACCTGGTTCTGTTGGCTGATAAGTTCCTGTTGATGGGCTTGCTTCCAAGCACATACCTGGAAGACAAATGTGGGTGGGCTGGGTGTGGGACAGGAGGAAGACCAAGTACAGTCAAGGGTTGTATCCCTCCCCTGATCTAGGAATGTCCATGGGAGTGGGTATGGGAGGCAGAAGCGACAGGAAACCACTAAGGTCACCAGCTGAAAGCAGGGAGCCTGGGTCATGGGATCTTGAGATAGAGGGCTTGAAGTCTGTTCTGAGCTACCTCTGTGTGGGAAGGGAACAAGGAAAAAGAAGGAGAAATTGTCTGCACCTGCCCATGCCAGCTTCCCACCACTACTAATATACATCAGTCTACGCAGCTGACCCAGCCTGGGCTCAAGATGGGCTGTCTTGGGTCGCTCAACCCTCAGTGGGATAGATGGCTCCAGGGCTCAGGGACATGCTGAGGGAGATGGGAAGGAAGGCTGCCACTCCCAGGTCATGCCCTCCTTGAGCAGGCAGACCTCCAGGACTGCTAAAAACCCACTGGCAGTTTTGAAAGACATGCCATCGATGTTGGGATGTTTTTAAGTTTAGAGCTCTCAGCTCATGAAGTGAGAAGATCTTCCCTGAGGAAGACTGAGGGGAGGGTAGGTCAGGCTGAAAAGAGAGATGTGGCTTTCTTGACTGGGGACCTGCAAACCCCTTCCAGGGCAAGGTATCGTCCTCACCTCACAGAGGATCCATGGAAGTGTCCCATCAAGGAACTGACTGAGCTGCCTCTTGAGAAGGTACTCTGGCATCAGGTTACACAGGGCAGAGGAGAGGGCCAGATGGAGGGAGGGCAATACCCTGGAGGCCATGGGGCAAAAGCAGTGGCTCATGTCCATAAAGATGATGAAAAATAGGAGGCAGCAGCATCAGAGCTGGCACAGTGCTCACAGCTACAGTGACTGGATGCCTTCTGTGCCAGGTATGGTTGCCTTCAGTGGGCTCCAAACTAGTCTTGACCACAACCCTAGGTAGTGTGCACCACTACCGACCTCCTTTCCCCATGCTGCTGCTAAGAATCATGTTCACAGACCCTGGTCTATTTTTATGGAAATGGAGTGCTTCCCGGGCATACTGCGCCTCTGGTGGTGGTCAAGTGCAACCCTTGTGCTTGACCAGATACTGCTGTCTAACTGTATCCACACAACTAGACAGACAGGAAGGTGTCCCTGAGTTCCACAGGACCTTATGAGACAGATTAACAGACCCCACTACCCCACCCACCACCAACACCCAGTGGGTCACTCAGGACCTCGGCTATTGTCATGGAGCTCACCATGATGTGTTTCTATCACTTTCAAAGACAGTTCTGTTCCCGTACAATACCATACATCCTGGCTGCTGACCTGGGGACATGCCATGAGCCCACATGGCACCTTTCTGTTAGAGAAGGTCAACCCTGAACCTCATAGAAAATGTTCCTAATTGGGGCACCTGGGTGGCTCAGTGGGATAACCTCTGCCTTCAGCTCAGGTCATGATCTCAGGAGCCTGGGATCGAGCCCCGCATTGGGCTCTCTGCTCAGCAGGGGGCCTGCTTCCCCTTCTCTCTCTACCTGCCTCTCTGCCTACTTGTGATCTCTCTCTCTGTCAAAAATATGAATGAAATCTTAAAAAAAAAAGAAAAGATAATGTTTCTAATGAAGTGCAAATCCATCAGGAATACGGTGTAAACAGTGGTACACTGCCTTCATGGTAGTCAGTAATTCTAAGAAGGGTTGACCTCTTCCCACCATCTTGCAAAACCTTCTGTAAGGTTTTATAGGCGAGATAAACACGCCAGGCAAAGTGGGTGCAAGGCAAGATTTATTAAAGGCACTCTCCTGCAAAGTTTCAGGGCTCAAGAGAAGGGGAGCCAGGAAAGTTGCTCTGGGAGGAGGTGGGCACCCTCAGGAGAGGTTCCTTGACTCCGGAAAGGGAGAGGGGGAAGTCACACTGGGAGGGAGTTGGTGGGGGTTTTTTATCTGTTTCCTGCATATGTATCAGGTTACCTATGGAGATGTGACCTGCGCATACATCCTTTAGGTGGGAGAGTCAAGGGTGAAGGAAAAGGGGGGGCTGGAAGACGGCGGGAACTGGCAGCAGTCATTTCCATTGTTCCTCCTGCACTCCACGAGCCTCTGGAGCCGGTGGTCATTTCTATTGTTCCTCCTGCACTCCCGGAGCCTGCCAACCCAACATTTCGACCTTTTTGGTGTAATGGGGGCAGCGACTCAGATATGGCTATCTCCTGCTGGTAAAGGGGCGTCATCATAGGGTCCTTTGTATGTGGATAGGCAGGTATAGGAATCCAGGAGGAGTTGGTAGACAGTGACCCTGGACACCTCACGTATGCGTTCCTGAATGAAGCAAAGAACACAGGGGGTGATAAGTCCTAATAGGCAGAAGAGAATAATGGGACTTAGGATTGGAAGGAACCAAGGGGGAGAGCCACCATTGAAAGGGTTTTATTACAGGGTGATGCTGGCCACCAAGGAAGTCGCAGATTTTTGTCAGGGCACTGATATTGGTTTCAACTACACTGGATTCATTGATATAATAGCATCATTCTTCACTGAGGAATAAACAGGTTCCTCCCTTTTCTGCAGTGAGCAGACCCAGGGCTCGCTGGTTCTGTAGGGATACCTGGGCCACTGAATTAATCTGTCATTGTAGAGATGCCAAGGACTCAGCTGAGACTTCCATGGCTGTTCAGAGCTGTTCAGATAAATCTCGGGTAGCACCTATGGAGTGGGCTATGGGCCCGGTGCCCAGCCAGGTGGCCACTAGGGAAGACACCAAGGAGACCCCAATAACAAGAGGAAGAAACACAGCCCTTTTTTGTTACAGGAGGGGGGTGGAGAGGATGGCCATTCCCGCTTGGGCTGGCACCCCCCAGACTGGCAATATGTGGTGACCAGCTGACTAGACCGTGTGGTGCCCAAGTTTCCACTAGGAAGAAGTACCACCTGAATTCAGGGTCACCTGAGGGACAGCTATGGGGGGGGGATCCTGTTGTGGGGCTGGTTTTAGAAAGAAGATGTGTACCCATGGGTGGTGTCCTAGGAATTTTGCCCCTGTGGGAGTTGTAAGAATAACAGTATGGGGGCCGGTCCACCTGGGCTGTAAGGACTTTGGGTGAAGTTCTCCTAGGAGAACTTGGTCCCCAGCATTTAGGGCCTGGGGGAAATCTCCACTCAGGGTGTCAGTGGTGAGGATGTTTGAACCTGCATGAGCCCTTAGGAGGGCTCTTAAGAGGGTCTGATAGGGCAGATAGGATAGGAGGGGTGGAGCAGAGGCAGGCAGGTTGTGACTGAGTAGAAAAGGCCTGCTGTACAGGAGCTCAAAGGGAGTGAGACCTGATGGGTGGCTAGGGGAGGCCCTAAGGCGGGTGAGTGCTAGTGAGAAAAGGGTTGGCCAAGACAGTCAGGTTTCAAGAGTGCGTTTGGTGAGTTGTTCCTTGAGGAGGCCATTGGCCCTCTTGACCTTACTCGAAGATTGGGGTTGGTAGGGGATATGGAGTTTCCAGGTGACGTTGAGGCTCTCAGAGATCTGTTGTGTGATGCTGGAGATGAAGGCCGGTCCGTTGTCCGATTGTAGGATTCGAGGGAGTCCAAACCTCGGAATGATGTGCTTAATGAGAACAGCGGCAACCACCTCTGCTGTTTCCCTAGTGGTGGGGAATGCCTCGATCCAGCCTGTGAAGGTGTCCACAAGAGTTATTAGATATCTAAAGGTTTTGTGTCGAGGCATGTGATTGAAGTCAAGTTGCCAGTTTTCGCCTGGCTGATGCCCTTGGAGCTGGTGGGTGGGTCCTGGTCTGAGGAGGCCGCCCTGGGCATTGACCGCAGGACAGGTTCTGCAGGCCTTGTGTACCTCCTTAATAGTCTTTTGGATGAGGGGGTGGTGAAAGAGAGTTTGGAGAAATTGATATAGGGCCTTTGGACCGATGTGGAGAGACTGGTGGATGTCAGTAAAGAGGGTGTGGATTAGGCTGTTTGGGAGGGCAATTTTGTCCTGGACAAAATACCATCCATTGTCATCCAACCTGCCACCTAATGTTTTAGGGGCCTGAGTCTCCTCATGAGTGTACAGGGACTGTGAGGAGTGTTGAGAAACAGGAGAGGGGCTAGAAAGGGGTTTAAGGCCATCTGTCAGGCAACAGAGTCAGCCTTGTTGTTCCCCAATGAGATGGGGTCTTTGGAAGCCTGACGGCCATGGCAGTGGACAATAGCCACCTCAGTAGGGTACTTGAGAGCCTCAAGGAGTTTGTCAATAAGAGGCCCTTTGACTATGGGGGTGCCCTTGGTTGTGAGAAATCCCCTTTCTCGCCAGAGGACAGAGTGAGTGTCGGTAATAAGGAGAGCATATTTGGAGTCAGAATAAAGAGTGACCCGTTGGCCCTCAGATAAGTGAAGGGCCTTGGTAAGAGCCAGGAGTTCTGCCTTTTGAGAAGTAGTCTCAATGGGAAGGGGGGCTGCTTATATGATGGCATCCAGGGTGACCACTGCATAGGCCACACATTGCCATCCATATGGAGCTATGAGACAGCTCACATCCACGAACAGAGTGTGATCGGGTTCAGTCAGCGGCTGGTCCCAAAGTCTTGGATGGGAGGGAGAGAGTTCTTCCAGGTGTTGAGCGCAGGAGTGGAGAGGAGTGGGGGTAGATGAAGGTGTCGGCAAGAGAGTGGTGGGATTTAGGCGAAGGGAGACAGAGTGTGACCTGGGGGTTTTCTATGAACAGCAGGTGGTAGAGTTGGAGATGGGAAGGAGTGAGCTGTGCCAAGTATTTGTGGCTGACTAAGTCCATCAGTCTATGGGGGGAGAAGACCATGATGGGCTGTCCTAAGGTAAGTTTGAGGGCCTCCTTTGTCATAGAAGTGGCTGCGGCTAGGGCCTTGAGGCAGGGCTGCCATCCCTGGACAGTGACATCTAGTTCCTTGGAGAGTTAATGCGAATAAGGAGACCCTGCTGCCAAAGGCGGTCACTGATGAACTTGAGTTCTCACTGGTGGGTTGCTACTACAGGTCTGGAAATGTCCCATATCTGTGGGTCTACAGAGGGGAGACAGTCTGGGATAGAGGACAAGTCATAGGTAAGTAGAGGAAGGATGAGGTGAACAGAAGACAAGGGAGAGGGAGAGAGACATATGGTGGCCTGAGGTTGTGGAGGATGTCCCTGCCTAGTAAGGGAACAGGGCAGTAAGGGATAATGAGGAAGAAGTGTGAGAAGGGGAACCCATACAGGCTGCAGGTAAGGGGTTGGCTGGCCTTTGGAGTGGAGGAAGTACCATCAATTCCCATAACTGCAACTGAGGAGGGATGAGTAGGAGCTGAGTACAAAGGCAGGACAGCATGTGCCATGTCCAATAGAAAGGAAAGGGACTTACCCACTACCTGGAGCATGACCCTGGGCTCGGCATGGGTGGGAGGGGTGTCTGAGACTGGGCTCCATCAGTCATCCAATAGGAGAAGTTGGAAGACAGAACTTACCATCTCAGGGTCTCCCCCATGTGGAGGCGCTGGGAATACCCTGAGGCTGGGGCAGTCCAATTTCCAGTGGCCCATCATGCGGCATTGAGGGCACGGCCTAGTAGGCGTTTTTGGATTGGGGCATTGACGGGCCCAGAATCCCTTGGCTCCAGACGTGAAACAGGCCCCCAGAGGAACGCAGTTAGGTGCTCCCTTCTGTTGACACCCAGAACCTGCCGGCCTTAGGGCTGCTACCAGGGCTTGGGTCCGCAGTTGGACCTTTGGTTGGAGTCTGGCTTGGTGCTTAAGTTCTGCCTCCTCTTGGGAGTCAAAGACTTTAAATGCCATTTTAACCAGATCAAAAATGGGAGTTTGAGGGTCCTCTTCCACTTTCTTTAATTTTTGCCGAATGTCGGCGGCTGACTGAGAAATAAAGTGAGTAGCTAATACAGTCGCCCCTGATGGAGAGGCCAGGTCTAGGCAAGTGTATTGAGTCAGCGCCTTAGTAAGTTGTTTAAGAAACATGGCCGGGTTTTCATTGGGTTCCTGAATGATTTCCCTACACAAACATTCTACAACTTTCCTTTGCATTCAGGTTTTGTCTCAAAAAGCCTTCTCACTTGGACAAAATTATCTCCTTTCACTTTCAATAAAATATACTCCCATTCCTTAAATCTTTCTCCTATATCTTTTACTTTCCTACATACAGAGTTGCTTCCTTTATTTAGCAGAATTTTGTACTCTTAGAAACACCTTTAGTTATTAACCTCTAGTCAGTTATTAATCATGAACGGCTATAACAGAATTCTTTAGATGCCAATTTATGAATCAGTTAAGCACAAACCATGCTTACTAACAGATTTAAATATTCTTATTTTCTTTGCTGTAAGAAGTCAAAAGCACAAAGCTATGTTCAGTAATAAATGACTTGGCATTTTATCCCTTTGGAAAAGACCTAAATGTCCAACAGATTTAATCCCATTTGTCATCCAAGCAAAACTTAAAACTTTCAAGTTACCAAAGACTTTGAAAGCTATCTCAGCAATTACCCATTAAAACTTTGAGACAGACAATTAACATTCCGTTTATTCATTTCTTTGCTAACAGATTTTAACAAATAACAAGAGCTTCAGTAAACTGATTAAAGTTTCATATTTACTGTGGATAAATTTGTCAGGAGTTCGGATAGGAGTGGGGAGAGGGATGGGTAAACAAGGGCGCTGGTTCAGAAATCCTGAACTTAAGGGACCTTGGCCCATCTGCCTTGGTGTCTATTGAGGTTATTTAGGTCCATGAAAATCTGATAATTAAACGTGACTTCTGGAGACCATTGGGACTGACTGTCTAATCAGTATTGTGGCCAAGCTACCGTATTGTAACGTCATTTTTTCAGGTCCTGGTCCAGTTCCAGGGTTTTAAGATTGTCCAACAGGCCTATAACAAACCCGTGATGTTTTAGGGTTGAATTTGGATTGGGAGGTCTCCAAGACTCCTTGCCAGACAACCTGAGGGCAGGAGGAAGGCATCCTCTCATCCACCACTGGGTTGCAGAAAAACTGTGTCAAATACCCTAGAGGTTAGTATGTCTCCCAGCTTCTCAGAGTCACGGAGGTCACCTGGTGACCGGCGGGGTCCGCCCGGACACGGGCGCGATTAGGGCAGGGCTTTCCAGACAGAGGTGCGGAATCCGGGAAACTCACCATGGCTTCAGAAAGTGGCGTTGGGAAAGGCAGGTCCAGGTCTGGCTAGGGAGAGGAGAGAGCCTCCTCACCAGGGTGGGAGGCTCTCAAAACCCTCCCGGGTTTTGGGCACCAAATGTAAGTTTTTATAGGCGAGATAAACATGCCAGGCGAAGTGGGTGCAAGGCAAGATTTATTAAAGGCACTCTCCTGCAAAATTTCAGGGCTCAAGAGAAAGGGAACCAGGAAAGTTGCTCCGGGAGGACGTGGGTACCCTCTGTCAAGGTTCCTTGACTCCGGAAAGAGAGTAGGGGAAGTCACACTGGGAGGGAGTTGGCAGGGGTCTTTCATCTGTTTCCCACATAGGTATCAGGTTACCTATGGGGACATGACCTGGGCATACATCTTTTTGGCGGGAGCGTCAAGGGTGAAGGAAAGTGGGGGTGGAGGCTGGAAGACGGCAGGACCCTGCGGCGGTCATTTCCATTGTTTTTCCTGCACTCCTGGAACTTGCCAACCCAACACCTTCCACTGTATGGAGCTCATTCTCTGCCCTCAGAAAAAAAGCCCAGTAAACAAAACTTTATCCTGAATGTTCCCCTCACCTGCTGATTCAAATATTGTCCAACCACAATGATATGAAACTAGAAATCAATCACAAGAAGAAAATGCGAGAGTCAAAAATTTGTAGAGATTTAACAACATGGTAATAAACTACCAACAGTCAAAGAAGAAATCAAGAAATTTTAAAAGTACCTCGAGACAAAAAGAAAAACCTACAAAAATGTAAGGGATACAGCAAAATTAGTTCTAAGGGGGAAGTTCATAGAAATTCAGGTCCCCGTCAGTCCACAAGAAAGCTCTCCTATAAACATTATAATTTTACATGATAAAGAAGTGTTAAAAAAAAAAACAAGCAAATCCCCAAATCAGTAGGAATAAGGAAATAACAAAACGGAATGTGAAAATTAATAATGATGACTAAAAAGACAAAACATCAATGAAAATAAGAACTGCCTTTGTTGGAGATAAACAAAACTAAGAAACCCTTAGCTAGACTCACCAAGAAGGAGAGAGGTCTCAAATACAATCAGGAAAGAAAGATGATTAATTCCTGTCTCACACCAAAATCCCAGAGAACACAGGCAGCAACCTCTTCGATTTCCAACACAGCAACTTCTTTCAGGACAAGACTCTAAATATAAGGGAAACAGAAGCAAAAATAAACTTTCAGTACTTCATCAGGATGAAAAGCTTGGAAACAATCAGCAAAACTAAATGGCGACCTGTTAAATGGCAATAGATATTTGCAAATGCTATTACAGTTAAAGGTCTGGTATCCAAGATTTACACAGAATTTCTCAAACTCAACACCCCAAAAAACAAAGAGTCCACTCAAGAAATGGTCAGAAGACCTAAAAAGACACTTCTCCAAAAAGACATACAGATGACTAACAGACACATGAAAACATTCTACACATGCCTTGCCATCAGGGAAATAAAAATCAAAACCACAATGAGACACCACCTTACACCTGTTAGAATGGCAAAAATCAAAAGACAGGGAACAACAAATGTTGATGAGGATGTGAAGCATATGTGAAACATATTCCCTCTTACACTGTTGGTTGGAACGCAAGCTGGTACACTCACTCTGAAAAACAGCATGGAGTTTCCTCAAGACATTAAAAATAAAGCTACCCTATGACCCACCAATTGCACCCCTGGGTATCTACCATATGGATTTGGTAAAATGAAGAGGCACATGCACCCCAGTGTTCCTAGCAGCAATGTCCACAATAGCCAAACTGTGGAAGGAGAAGAGATGTCCTTCAACAGATTAATGTATAAAGAAGATGTGGTTCAGGGGCCCCTGGGTGACTCAGTGTGTTAAGCCTCTGCCTGTGGCTCAGTTCAAGATCTCAGGTTGCTGGGATCGAGCATGCATAGGGCTTTCTACACAGTGGGGAGCTGCTTCCCCTGCTATCCCTGCCTTCCGCTCTGCCTATTTGTGATAGTTGTCTCTCTCTCTCTGTGTCAAATAAATAAACAAAATCCTTTAAAAAAAAGAAGAAGAATATGTGGTTCATATATACAATGGAATATTACTCAGCCATCAGAAATAATGAATACTTACCATTTGCATTGACATGGCTGGAACTGGGGGAGATTATGCTAAGTGAAATACGTCAAGCAGAGAAAGACAGTTATCATATGGTTTCACTCATATGTGGAATATAAGGAACAACAGAGAGGATCATAGGGACAGGGTGGGAAACCTGAATTGGAAGATATATGAGAAGGAGAAAAAACATATGAGACTCTTGACTCTGGGAAACAAATTGAGCACCAGCTTCCCAGGTTTGGCCTCAGTCTTGCACATCAGGACTCAAGCACAACTAGAGCATCATGGAGAATGGAGTACTGTGTGGACTTGGAATCTAATAGCAGGATCTGAGATTTCAGTTCCAAAAGAAAACTGGCCTCTTCCACACAGCACAGGAAAGTGGAGGATTTCTCAGGGGTGTGGCTCTGGAAGAACTGCTTCTGATGGTTGAATTAATAGACACCAGGTAGAGAATACCTGCTGTGCCTCATCTGAGGAATCAAGGGGCACCTGGGCAAGAATCAATAAGGTTTCCTGTGGGTGGCTTCCCACCAACCACCCTGCTGAGCCAAGAGCATGAGAACCAAAGAGAAAATAACTTTCGTGGTACATCTGCAGTAGTAGGGCTGACCAGGTAGAAGAGCCCTATCCCTGGAGCAGGATGGCCTTCCCTCAAGAGTAATGGTCCACCACCATGGCCTCACAATCTCCCAGCTGTCTGATATGACAATGCATTCCGGTTCAGACCTGCTCACACGATGAGTCCTAAGATCCAGAGACTGCTTTCCGCCCCAGCTCAATGCTACTCACAGAGAAGCAAACTCCAGCCTCAGAAATGTATTCATCATTAGCTCTGGAATTCCCTTAGTTTGTCTACACTGGCCCACCCAGGTGTCTCATCCAAATCATTCCTCAAGTGCCTAGGGTTCCAAGCCACTTTCAAGCTCCCCTTAGGAAGGCAGGAACTGGTCCGAGTAGGAATACCAGCCAAGTGACTCTACATGCTGGAAACTTGGACATCATCTTCCCTGAACACCAACACCTCCAAGTCCAAGATTCAAACCTTTGCTCACTGTGCACTGAGGACCATGTCAGCATGAACACTATTTTTTTTAAATCTCTTATAACCCATTCCTTCAAATCAGAAACCAGGCTCCAGTCACCACTTCCTTTTCCCTTCAGAGAAGTAAGGAAAATGGTAGAATAAAACACTACATGTGTTGGGCACCTGGGTGTCTCAGTGGGTTAAGCCTCTGCCTTCAGATTAGGTCATGATCTCAGCATCCTGGGGTTGAGCCCCGTATAAGGCTCTCTGCTCAGCAGGGAACCTGCTTCCTTCTCTCTCTGCCTGCTTCTCTGCCTACTTGTGATGTCTCTCCCTCTGTGTCAAATAAAATCTTTAAACACACACACACGCACACACACACACACGCAAGATGGTGGAGAAGCAGCTGGTTAAGACAACATCAGGTAGCAGGAGATGGGCTACATAGCTTGTCAAAGCATTGTGAACACCTACAAATCCAACAGGAGATCAAATAGAAGAAGAGAAACAATTCTAGAAACAGAGAATCAACCACTTTATGAAAGGTACGACCAGCAGAGAAGTGAATCCAAAGTGACAGCAAGATAGACTTGTGGTGGGAGGAGCCAGTTCCTGGCAAGTGGCAGAACAACAGAGCACAAAATCAGGACTTTTAAAAGTCTGCTCCACTGAGGAACATTGCTCCAGAGGCTAAACTGGGATGAAGTCCATGAGGGGTCAGCTTGGCCCCAGAAGGATGGGTCACAGATCCTCCTGGTCACAGAAGGATCCGGGGTGTCTGATTATGAAAGAGCTCGCAGGTATTAGAGTGGGGAAGCTGGCTACAGAGACAGAGCAGAGAAGTGAGCTCTCAACTCGGGGTTACCTTGAACAGGGCACAGGCTGGGTGAGTTCCGAGTGTGGCTGGAGACCAGGGAGACGGGAGTAATTGAGCACTTTTCTCTGAGTGCGCACTGAGGAGTGGAGCCCCAAGCTCTCGTCTACTCTGGGCTGCAGAGACGGGGAGGCCGGCATTTTCATTCCCGTCCTCCAGAACTCTACAGAAAGTGTTCAGGGAAGAAAAGCTCCCGAAGATTACTTAGTCTGGCCCCTGGTAAAGGCGGTTAATTCCACCTCAGGCAAAGGCACTTGAGAATCACTATAAGAGGCCCCTCCCTCAGAAGATCAATAAGAAATCCAGCCAAGACCAAGTTCATTTACCAAGGATAACAGCAAAATTCCAAAGGAGGAGAAAGCAAAGCATAGAATTCATGGCTTTTCCCCCAAGATTCTTTAGTCTTGCAGTTAATGTTTTTTTAATTTTCTTTTATTTCTTCTGCTAATTTTTTTTAACTTTTACCCTTTCTTCTTTTAATGTTAACTAGTTTATCTTAACAATGCCTTTCATTTAAAAATAATCTTTTATAACCTTCATTATTATAATCATATTTTATCCTTAATTGTATCTAACTTTATTTTTGTATACACACGGGGTTTTTGCTTCTAAAAAAATTTGGGGTACAATTTCTTCTAATAGATCAAAATAAACTCTAAATCTTTCTTGGGCTTGTTCTAGTCTCCAGCCCGAGCAAATTCTCCCCACTTTCTTTTTCTTTTTTCTCCCAACCAACTTACTTTATCAACTCCTTTTTTTAGAAAATTTTTTTTCATCTTTATAGGCATATTCCCTCCCTTCATTGTGTTTACCCTTAAATATGTTCTTCATTCTTTAAAATTTTGGGAGGTAGTTTCTTCTAAGAGACCAAAATACTCCCAAAATTAAGTAATTAAGTGGGTGACCCAGTTCTAGTCACCAGACTAATATATATATATATATATACCTTCAACGATTTGGAGTCTCTTCTTATTTAGTTAAAGCACATTTTCCTGGGGTCTTTGCCACCCTTTGCCACCCTTCTTGAGATCAACCATCTCAAGAAGTGATTGAGACTTTCCTTATCTTGACAAAATGACAAGGCCGAAAAACTCATCACAATAAAAAAGAACAAGGGCAGTACCAAAGGCTGGGGACCTAATCAATACAGATATTGGTAATATGTCTGATCTAGAGTTCAGAATGACAACTCTCAAGGTTCTAGCTGTGCTCGAAAAAGGCATGGAAGATATTAGAGAAACCCTCTCTGGAGAGATAAAAGTCCTTTCTGGAGAAATGACATAACTAAAATCTAACCAAGTTGAAAACAAAAAAGTTATTAATGAGGTGCAATAAAAAATTGAGGCTCTTACTGCTAGGATAAATGAGGCAGAAGAAAAAATAGTGATATAGTAGACCAACTGACAGAGAATAAAGAAGCTGAGCTAAAAAGAGAGACAAACAAATACTGGACCATGAACAGAGAATTTGAGAGTTAAGTGACACCATAAGATGAAATTATTAGAATAATTGGGATTCCATAAGAAGAAGAAAGAGAGAGGGGAGCAGAAAGTATATTAGGGGGAATTATTATAGAGAATTTCCCTAATATGGCAAAGGGAACAAGCATCAAGAGATTCCCCCCTCAAAATCAATAAGAATAGGTCCACACCTGTCACCTAATAGTAAAATTTACAAGTCTTAGCAACAAAGAGAAAATCCTGAAAGCCGCCCAGGAAAAGAAGTCTGTAACATACAATGGTAAAAATATTAGATTGGCAGTGGACTTACCCACAGAGACCTGGCAGGCCAGAAAGAACTTCAAAGCACTAAACGAGAAAAACATGCAGCTAAGAATACTATATCCAGCTAGGCTATCATTGAAAATAGAAGGAAAGATAAAAATCTTCCAGGACAAACAAAAACTGAATATGCAAAGAATTTGCAGACACCTAATCAGCTGTGCGGGGTATATTGAAAGGGGTCCTCTAATCAAAGAGAGAACCTAAAAGTACTAGATCAGAAAGGATCAGAGACAATACACAGTAACAGTCACCTTACAGGCAATACAATGACACAAAATTCGTATCTCTCAATAGTTAATCTGAATCTAAATGGGCTAAATGCCCCAATCAAAAGACACAGGGTATCAGAATGGATAAAAAAACAAAACCCATCAATATGCTGTCTATAAGAAACTTAATTTAGACCCAAAGACATCTCCCGATTTAAAATGAGGAGGTGGAAAACAATTCACCATGCTAATGAACATCAGAAGAAAGCTGGGGTGGCAATCCTTATAGGATATTAATTAGATTTTAAGCCAAGGAATATAATAAGAGAGGAGGAAGGACACTATGTCATACTCAAAGGGTCTGTCCAACAAGAAGATCTAGCAATTCTAAATATCTATGCCCCTAACTTGGGAGCAGCCAAATATATAAACCAATTAATAGTAACAAAATCAAAGAAACACATTGACAATAATACAATAATAGTAGGGGACGTTAACACTCACCTCACTGAAATGGAAAGATCTTCCAGCAAAAGATCAACAAGGAAATAAAAGCCTTAAATGACACACTGGACCAAATTGAAATAACAGATCTCTTCAGAACATTTCATCCCAAAGCAACAGAATACACATTCTTCTTTAGCACACATGGAACAGTCTCCAGAATGGATCACATCCTAGGTCATAAATCATGTCTCAACTGGTATCAAAAGATTGGGATCGGGGCGGCTGGGTGGCTCAGTGGGATAAGGCTTCTGCCTTCGGCTCAAGTCATGATCCCAGAGTCCTGAGATCGAAACACTCATCAGGCTCTCTGCTCAGTGGGGAGCCTGCTTCCTCTTCTCTCTCTGCCTGCCTCTCTGCCTACTTGTGATCTCTGTCTGTCAAATAAATAAATAAATAAACTTAAAAAAATTGGGATTATTCCCTGCATATTCTCAGACCACAATGCTCTGAAGCTAGAACTCAATCACAAGAGGAAATTTGGAAAGAACACAAATACATGGAGACTAAACAGCATCCTTCTAAGGAATAAATGGGCCAACCAGGAAATTAAAGAAGAATTGAAAAAATTCATGGAAACAAATGATAATGAAAACACAACAGTTCAAAATCTGTGGAACACAGCAAGGAAGTCCTGAGAG
The DNA here is from genome assembly GCF_964662115.1 of Mustela nivalis. NCBI lineage: Eukaryota > Metazoa > Chordata > Mammalia > Carnivora > Mustelidae > Mustela > Mustela nivalis. The sequence goes on along the minus strand of NW_028136556.1, from coordinate 2,141,355 downwards.
GAAAATATATAGTGTTTCTCAAGAAACAAGAAAGTTCTGAAATACAGAAAATAAGCCTACACCTAAAGGAGCTGGAGAAAGAACAACAAAGGAAGCCTAAACCCAGCTTTTCTGCTAAGGTCAGGAACACATCAGGGATGTCCATTATCACCACTGCTATTCACCATAGTACTAGAAGTCCTAGCCTCATCAATCAGACAACAAAAAGAAATTAAAGGCATCCAAATCGACAAAGAAGACAAACTATTACTCTTTGCAGATATATGACACTCTCTGTGGAAAACGCAAAAGGCTCCACTCCAAAAATGCTAGAACTTGTACAGGAGTTCTGTAAAGTGTCAGGATATAAAATCAATGCACAGAAATCAGTTGTATTTCTTTACAACAACAGCAAGACAGAAGAAAGAGAAATTAAGAAGTCAATCCCATTTCCAATTGCACCCAAATCCGTAAAATACTTAGGAATAAACCTAACCAAAGAGGCAAAGAATCTATACTCAGAAAACTATAAAGTACTCATGAAAGAAATTAAGGAAGACACAAAGGAATGGAAAAATGTTCTATGCTCCTGGATTGGAAGAACAAATATTGTGAAAATGTCTATTATACCTAAAGCAATCTGCACATTTAATGCCATCCTTACCAAAATCCCATCCATTTCTTCAAAGAAATGGAAGAAATAATCCTAAAATTTATATGGAACCAGAAAAGACCTCGAATAGCCAAAGGAATATTGAAAAAGAAAGCCAAAGTTGGTGGCATCACCATTCCGGTCTTCAAGCTCTATTACAAAGCTGTCATCATCAAGACAGTATGGTACTGACACAAAAACAGACATACAGATCAAAGGAATAGAATAGAGAGCCCAGAAGTAGACTTCCACTCTATAGTCAACTAATCTTCAACAAAGCAGGAAAGAAGGTCCAATGGAAAAAAGACAGCCTCTTCAACAAATGGTGTTGGGAAAATTGGACAGTCACATGTAGAAAAATGAAATTGGACCATTTTCTTGCACCACAAATGAAAATAGACTCAAAATGGATGAAGGACTGCAAGGTAAGAAAGGAATCCTTCAAAGTCCTTGAGGAGAACACAGGCAAGAACTTCTTCAACCTCAGCTGCAGAAACTTCTTCCTAGGAACATCGCCAAAGGCAAGGGAAGCAAGGGCAAAGATGAACTATAGGGATTTCATCAAGTGCAAAAGCTTTTTCACAGCAAAAGAAACAGTTAACAAAACCAAAAGACAACGGAAAGAATGGGAGAAGATATTTGCAAACCGCATATAAGATAAAGGGCTAGTATCCAAAATCTATAAAGAACTTAGCAAACTCAACACCCAAAGAACAAATAATCCAATCAAGAAATGGGCAGAGGACATGAACAGACATTTCTGCAAAGAAGCCATCCAGATGGCCAACGGACACATGAAGAAGTGCTCCAAGTCACTCGGCATCAGGGAATTACAAATCAAAACCACAATGAGATACCACCTCACAGCAGTCAGAATGGCTAAAATCAACAAGCCAGGAAGTGACATATGCTAGCAAGGATGCAAAGAAAGGGGAACCCTCCTACACTGTTGGTGGGATACAAGCTGGTGCAACGACTCTGGAAAACATCATGGAATTTCCTCAAAAAGTTGAAAATAGAACTGCCCTATGACCCAACTTTTGCACTACAGGGCATTCACTCTAAAGATAGAAGTCTAGTGATCCAAATGGGCATGTGCACCCGAATGTTTTAGCAGCAATGTCCACAATAGACAAACTATGGAAATAACCTAGATGCCCATCAACAGATGAATGGATAAAGAATATGTGGCGCGCACACACACACACACAAACAATGGAATAATATGCAGCCATCAAAATAAATGAAATCTTGCCATTTGTGACAACATGGATGGAACTAGAGAGTATTATGCTTAGTGAAATAAGTCAATCAGAGAAAGACAGCGATCATAAGATCTCCCTGACATGAGGAAGTGGAGATGCAACGTGGGGGTGGTTCGGTGTTAGGAAAATAATAAAAGTAACATGATGGGATCGGGAGGGAGACAAACCATAAGTGACTCTTAATCTCACAAAATAAACAGGGTTTCTAGGGGGTGTCAGGAGACGGTGGTGGGGTTATGGACATCAGGGAGGGTATGTGCTATGGTGAGTGCTGTGAAGTGTGTAAACCTGGTGATTCACAGATCTGTACCCCTTGGGCTATACTTCCATTATATGTTTATATAAAAATTTTTAGAAATTAAAAAATAATTAAAAAATAAAACAAAATAAATAAAAATTCCACACATACACTACACTTGCACAACACACTTCGATCAAAATATAATTCCTTGGTTTTCTCATATGGGCAGCCCTAAGTTACCCTTACTAATGAGAGATAACACAACTTTAGTCATTATATATATATATATATATATATATATATATATATAACCTTTTGTTTTTCCTTTTGACATTTGTATCTTGAAGACAGTGCCTACATTGCTTTCTTAAAATAACAATAATAATAATTCCATGGTCACATAAAAGTCTGGATCTTGGTAACCAGACAACATGGTTCTGGTTCAGATAAGGATGAAGACACAACCTCTTCCCAGGGAGCAAAGCCCACACCCTCAGGGATCCTGACATGTCTCATGGGTGATGAGTTCCTTTGCTCCATGGAATTGTCTGAGTGCAAAGGATATAGGCACCCTTCAGGGTTCATTCTGTTTTCTTCATAAATTCCCCAGTTCAAGTCAATAGTGATTCACTGGGTCAGGTTTCAGAGACCAGGATGGACCACCAGGTGAGCAGCAACTCCTATCTCCCCCACCCACTGTCAAGGAAGGCTAACAGGGGATTGCGTTCCACTGGGAGCGTAATGAGCCACACCCCAAGCTCCTAAACAACCTACACTCCTCCTCTGTTTCTCCCCCTGACAAAGGGCACAGCATCCTGTTACAGCTCTGAGTCTGAGCTTTAATTAAAAAAAAAAGTTTCTACTATCAGAAAGTGGTTCACAGAAGAGAAAAACATGAGTCCCCATGAAGGGTTTTTTTAATTCCTCAAAAGATTGTTTTCCCATTGTTTAATTTAAACAGGAAATAAAAACACACAGATCGCCCCTTCCACTAGCAGGTATGATTCACTGTGGTGAATTAAAGAGCAGGAAATAAGAATAATAGCCATTCTGATGACACACCATTTCCATAATCAAAGTTTTTTTTAAAGATTTTATTTATTTTTCAGAGAGAAAGAGGAGCGAGAGTGAGCACAAGTAGACAGAGAGGCAGGCAGAGGCAGAGGGAGAAGCAGGCTCCCTGCCGAGCAAGGAGCCCGATGTGGAACTCGATCCCAGGATGCTGGAATCATGACCTGAGCCGAAGGCAGCTGCTTAACCAACTGAGCCACCCAGGTGTCCCTTCCATAATCAAAGTTTTGAAACTTCACTGACATGCAAAGAAAGGAGCACAAACCAATATCTCGTCCTGGCAGCACAGAGCAGTCAAAATTGGAGTGACAGGGACAGACAATGAGGTTGTGTGTGTTGGGTGAGGCTGGTGGCACAGAAGAAAGTGTTCTGCCAGTTCTCCACCTGTGGCTCACTTGTCCTCATCCAGGAAACTGCTCACAGCTCTGACCTGTCACAACCATCACACGGGAGACGCAGCCACCCCCTGGAGCCAGTCCTGCCCACAACCTCTTGCAGAATGCACTCAGCTCTACTCTGGGACCCCTGTCAGCTCTACTCAGACCTGGAATTCCCCTGTCTGCCAGAAAGCTCCAGGATTCCTTCTCCTTCTTCCAAAATTAAACTGGCCCAAGGCTTTCATGAGAAATGCAGAATGCTACCTAATGAATGGTTAACACCTACTTTTGCCTTCTGTCATATTTCTCTCCACTTACCTCCTACCTCGTAAATGGTCACTAACCTACCAATGGAACCTGAATGTTCTCTGTGACCTGACACTTTCATTATAGCCTTCTGAGGACTCCTTGTGCAATAAAATACCATATCTCATGACAGGAGGGTTTAAAACTATTTCTGTAGAGATTTTATTTATTTATTTAAACAGAGATCACAAGCAGGCAGAGAGAGAGAAAGGGAAGCAGGCTCTCTGCTGAGAAGAGAGCCTGATGTGGGGCTCAATTCCAGGACCCTGAGATCATGACCTGATCTCTACTGAAGGCAGAGGCTTTAACCCACTGAGCCACCCAGGCATCCTGTCTGAGGCAAGGATTAAAACTATTATTTACAGAACAATACAGCCAAATCATCTGATTTTAATGCTCTTCAATATACATTACAGTTTCTGTGTAAAAAGCCTTTCCATAGATATTACCTGCCAGCAGATTCATAATGAGGAAACAGAAACTCTGTGGTATAACCTGACTCACCTAAGGTCAGGCAAGCAGTTGCAGAACTCACCCCAGGGCTCCTGACACCAAGCTCCTTGGAGCCACCAGCATGCATCTATCCATAAGAATTTCTGAAATCTCTTCTTCTGACTCTACCACCAAAGAAACTGCAGAAAAAATACAGCACGTCAAAGTATCTAGATAATGCATTTAGTTAAATTAGAAAACCAAGGTCAACTTTTAAACAGTAAATGGCTACTTTCAATAACTTTGAATTTTCCCCATATGTTAATTATAACTCTAATGATGAAAAGACTGATAAATTAGGAAACATCACCTTTGACAAATGACAAGACATCATCCAAGTCTGTATCTGATGACAAAAAGCCACCCAACTCTAGATGTTGGCCACCTAACTATACCCTAGGCCCAACGGAATAAACCTTGTTAGATAAGGGATGAAATTGTATGTTAAAAACACACAAAGAGCTGGGGCGCCTGGGTGGCTCAGTGTGTTAAAGCCTCTGCCTTTGGCTCAGGTCATGATCCCAGGGTCCTGAGATCGAGCCCCACTTGGGGCTCTCTGCTCTGCGGGGAGCCTTCTAACTCCTCTCTCTCTCTCTGCCTGCCTCTCTGCCTACTTGTGATCTCTGTCTGTCAAATAAGTAAATAAAATCTTTAAACACACACACACACACGCACGCACAAGGGGTAAATCTTATCACTCCTTTCCAATAAGTGATTTCCTCAGAAACAGATGTTCAGATGACATTTTGTAAGCAATAAATCAACAGATAAAAGGGTATTTCCTGAAATGATCTACCTGCAGGGAAACTGAGTAACTCTTGAACCAAATCCAGAATGCTGACAATGACTTAAGTTTTACTTCGTGGCTCAACTATAGGAAAGAGAAAAGTCCAGGAGATTTTGAGTTAATGAGAAGTTTTACCTCTACTCCTGACATGGATGTGACATTGCGCCCACTGTATCTGCTGCTTTCTCTGAACATAAATGTCCTGTGACAAGCTGTATCACTGACCCAGATGCTGTTGTTCAAAACTCCAGGTTTTCTGGAGCCAGAGCAGAAAAATGCTGTCAGGTGGGCACAAATAGGCATCTACAATCTATGGCCTGCACATCTGTTTCAGTTCCTGGGAGAAGGGGAAACACACACTTGTTTCTTTTTTTTTAAGATTTTATTTATTTATTTGACAGAGAGATTGCAAGCAGTCTGGGAAGCAGACAAAGAGAAAAGAGGAAGGAGGCTCCCTGCTAATCAGAGAGCCCAATTTGAGGCTCGATCCCAGGACCGTGGGATCACAACCTCAGCGGAAGGCAGAGGCTTAACCCACTGAGCCACCCAGGTGCCCCCCACACACTTTTTTCTTAAGTAGTAATTATCTTCATCAAAAGTAGACTGATGACTCTGTCTTTGTTGGAAAAGTGAGATTACTCTTCTAAATGAATACCTCAACTCACCTGTTCCTTGTGCAACTTAAGTGGGGTCTGGTTTACTTCAGCTTCCAGGCCCCCAACTGGAGGACTCTCCTGCAGGATCCTGCAGCCTATGACCACCAACCCCAGGGCACAAGGCACAGTGTTGAAGATGGGGTACTACTCTAAGGTTTGTTGCCACCACACCTGTGCCTGGGAGAACAGGGACTTGGAGGACTCTCCTGCACAATCCTGACAGCCTATCACCACCATCCTTGAGGGACACAGGGCACAATGATAAAATGGGTGGATGCCTCTGGGGCTGTACCACCACACCTGTGCCTGGGGCCTGAGAAAGGAACTTGGAGGACCCACCTTCATGATCCTGATAGGCCATTACCATCATCTCCTAGGGACACAGGGAACAATGCTGAAGTTGGGGGGTGGCTCTGAGGTCGGTGCTGCCACACTTGTGCCTGAACAGGGGGACCCTGCTGAACTGGAGGTGCTGCTCAAGGTCCATTACCTGCACTGTGTCAGAGACTGGGGTGGAACTCAATGGCGTGGGGACTGTGTGCCATCCTTATATCCACTTTTCCTGGAGAACACTGGGAAACCTGAAATGTCCACAACTCACCCCACAAAACCTGGAGTGAGTGGGCACCCTAGAGTTCAGGGATCTTGGGGATACGGCCAATTAACGGATATAGGGCAGAAGAGACTTTCAAGGGAAAAAGGAGAACTCATTTGAGTTCCCAGGATTAGTTCATTCCATGCCCCCTTCCCATATCCCAACCTCCCACGTGGGGCTCATCCTACCCCCCAGGTCCCTACCCTGGTCCACAGTGTCTATTCATGCACGAGGGAACCCCCACAGGTCAATCTCACCTTCTCCTACCTCACTGCTGCATCCTGGGCACTGGGGGCCTACCCACAGAAAGGTAGCTCCACCCCCACAGGATGATTGGTAAGGGAGGATGGTGCCCACGCCCATTGGTTGCTGTGACTGCCTGCATCCAGCCACTGGAACTTATACTGGTGCCTTCCTGTATATGCAGGTGGTCCTAGAGTCCCTTCCCACCTTTACAGCTGACTGGGACACACAGGCATGGGAGGAGTTTGGAGCAGGGCCTCCTAACACAGGGCCCATTCCCCACATCCCTCTAGCTGCAGACCACCCTCAGAGCCTTGCCCTTTCCATTCCTGCATCAACCCTACCTGAGGAGCTGTGCCTGGCTCCTGAACAGGTCAGCTGTTCTCAGACCTTCTGAGGCTTGGGCTTCAGGAAATGCAATGGTTTCCCACATTTCCAAGACAATTTTAAGACCCAAATAGTAATGCTCCAAGTGGGAAGAACTCTCACCCCTAAAGTGGGCAGTACTTCTTAGACCTTCAACACACCCTCTAGGATGAGCCTTTTGTGCTGCAATATATATACATGTGCTTGCTTCTGCAGGGAAGCTCCAGGACGAATGAGAACAACCGCCCTTCTGTGCTGTTGGAGTAGTAAACCAGGAATACTCTTCACTTAAAAAGAAAACATATTGCTATTATTGACACTAAATGACAAACCCCTTTAAACATTTTAGAGAGAAAGGAAGAGAGTTTTATTCAAACCCAAGTCAAGAGAGATGCCTGGGAGACACAATCTTCACAAAAAAAGGAGAGCCCATGCACCTGGGTGGCTCATCCTTTAGGTGTCTGCCTTCAGCTCAGGTCATGATCCCAGGGTCCTGGAATCAAGCCCTGCATTGAGCTCCACATCAGGCTCCCTGCTCAGTGGTAACCTGATTCTCGCTCTCCCTTGGCTTGTGTGCACTCTCTCTCTCTCTCTCTTAAATAAATAAATAAAATCTTAAAGAAAAGGAGGACTCCAGGGAAAGGGCATTTGGGGAAAATTTCTATATTCTGTTTTGTTTGTACACATCATCATGAGGAAGAACATTCCAGAACTTTTTCATATGTTTTCAGTTTGTGCAAATCAGTATGACTTTAATCTTATGGGAGCAGGAGAGGTTCTTCTGTTTTTCTTATCTTTATGTGTGCAATGGCAGTCTTTGGTGATCTTTTTCTTCTCAAAGCAGCAGATGTGAAACATGTGCTTAGGACAAAAATAGGGACTATGCACTGAGGCTTTGCCCCATCATTTTGAGCTTGGTAAAATGATAAGGGATAGCTTCCCTGGGATCCCAGGATCGGCCCCATGGATGGTCAAAGATAAAAATTCTCTTTATCATTCTAAGTACTTCTGAAGGGAAGAAATTGAGACAAAAGCATCTTTAACAATAGTACCAAGAGGGCGCCTGGGTGGCTCAGTGGGTTAAGCCGCTGCCTTCTGCTCGGGTCATGATCTCAGGGTCCTGGGATCGAGGCCCTAATCGGGCTCTCTGCTCAGCAGGGAGCCTGCTTCCTCCTCTCTCTCTGCCTGCCTGCCTCTCTGCCTGCTTGTGATCTCTCTCTCTGTCAAATAAATAAATAAATAATCTTAAAAAAAAAAAAAACAATAGTACCTGAAAGGAGACCTCCCATCCCACAGATTGACGAAAAACAATTGGGACCGGGCCAAATCCACAGAGAGGAAGATTCGTCCATGTCCCATGAGGTCTCCCCACATTCCACGGCCATCGTTGACACAAAATCCAGAGACCAAAGCCCGAGCCAGCGCCTCAGACACGCTCTTTCTTCATATCCTGAAGAGTTCTTCTCATGGTTTGTAGATTGGGCCTGCCATACCTACGTCCCCAAACCTAAGCTGAGTTTGTGTTTTCAGACTTCTGTCCTCAAAGTCTTGAGCCACACACCCTCCAGGCTGGGCCCCTGGAGCCACACATTAGGACTGTGCCTACCAATCCATGGGAATTCTGCCCATTCCATGGTCCAAAATCGTACAAATTAGGAGAAACCTCCAAAGTCCCTGAGGCCATCCCAATAGTGTAGGTCGCCCAGAACAAACAAGGGCTGTCTGACACCAGCTGATAATCGACCTCCACTCATACCATAGATGGATGTCCCCAGAGAAGAAGATTGAACCAGACAGGACCCTAGGCCATAATAGGATCCATTGCTTTGGGTTACAGGCATGTGTCCTCAAAAACCTGATTACAATACGAGCATAGGGGTTTTCCTGAGGCACCCATCAGAACTCATCTCATCTCCACAAGGAAACCTGTGCATGGGAGCCATGTCCAAAGCTTAGGAGAGTACTTCAGGGTCCCGGTGCCACCGCCCCATTCCAAGGCCCTCATGGACACAAAAACACATTAGGACCCATCCTCAGGAACGTCCATTTCAACTCAGCCACCCCGGTTGCTCCGGCAGAGCCATCAGATCTAAACTGTCTTGTTGCTAGGAGACAATTGGAATACGAGGCGGGCTTCCCAGGCATCCATCCGCGAACGGTGCTCTGGAGTCATTCCATATGGGATGTCCTGGAGCTGTCCAACAGGTCTCAATTGTCCCGCAGAAGGAATCCTTGAAGGGGGCATCCCACAACTCCCAACGTGGGAAAACCTCAATGGCCTCGAGATTCCGCTCCCTTCATGAAGCGGCCGTCATGCCAGAAACTCCAACCTGAGCCAAAGTCTGATCCTCGCCCTGACTTCAGATGCATGAGATATTGGTTCAGATCTGCAGGGGGTACCTGCCGTGCCTCGCCCTGAAACCCAAGTCTAGCTTGTCTTCTCAGACTTCCGTCCTCACACTCCTGGCCCCGAAGCCCTCAAGTTAGGCAATTCCGGACCCACAATGCAGCACTCTGCCTGCCCTATAAAAAAAAAAATTATTGCCTCATGAGCTGCCCAGGCACCTTAAATGAAGATAAACCTACACAGCACTCGACTTTACCCAAATTATATAGTCTAACCTGGGCACTAATACACTGTCGAACACAACGTGAGCCCGGACCTCCTGACCAACACCCAGAAAGCTGACCGCACTCAGAGCACATAAAACCCGCCATGGCCTTAGGTCATAATCTCTTCCCTACCTCAGTTTTCAGGCTTCAGAACCGAGAACTTATCTCCAATCACTGCCCAGGGGTGAGTGTGATGCAGAAATCAGAACTCCTCCTTACCCATGGCAAGAACCCTTGTGGTTGGCACGTTGTCCAACGTTCAGTGTAGGAGAAACCAGCATTCACCCTGAGGCCCCCCCCATTCTTGAGTGCGACGAGGGCATACACACACATTGTGACCCTCAGCATGAGTCCTGTCCTCTAGTAAGTCCTCCCAATGGCTGGACCATTAGATGTCATAATGGGCTTGACATGTCCCTAGGCCCCAATATTTAACCAGATTTCTGATTGTCCAATTGCCACTCCCCAGGGCTCTACTCTGGAATCCCTCATTTGGTGGGACACATGAGGTTAAAAAACAAAACAACAACAACAACAACAACAACAACAAAAACGGACTTCTTCCAGCCCACAGAATGACCCCAAACTCTTTGGACGGGGCCAAACCACACAGAATGACCCCAAACTCTTTGGACGGGGCCAAACCACCAGAGAGTAAGACTCGTCCATTTCCCATGAAGTCACCCAGAAATTCCACGACCATGAGTGACACGATATCCAGAGACAAAAACTTGAGCAGGAGCCTCACACTCGCCCTTCTTTCAAATCCCGAAGAGTTCTCCTCATGGTCTGTATATCAGTCCTGCCATACCTATGACCCGAAACATAAGCCGAGTTTGTGTTTTCAGACAACTGTCCAAACAGCCCTGGCCTACACAACCTACAGGCTCAGGTCCCTGGAGCCAAACTTGAGGACTGTACTTGCCCTCTCCAAGGGAATTGTGTGTGCCCATTCCAGTGGCCACAACCCTTCTAATAGGATAAACCTCCAAAGTCCCTGATCCATCTCAATAGTGGTGGCTTCCCAGGAAAATCAGGGGCAATCTGAGCCCAACTGAGCACCTACCTGCACTCAGACCCATAGACAGATGTCCCCAGAGGTAAAAAGGAAAGAACAGGCCCCTTGGCACTAATCAGATCCATTCCTTTGGTTCCCAGGCATCTCTCCTCAGAGGACTGGATTTCAAAAGCAGCATATAGCTGTTTCTGGACTCACCCATCAGAAAACATCTCATCTACACATTGGAAACTTGCACGTTGGAGCTGTGTCAAAGCCTCTGTTTAGAAGAACCATTTAGGGCCCCAGTGCCACTGCTTCATTCCAAGGTCTCCATAGACACAAAAGCACATTAGGACCCATCCCCAGGGGTGTCCATTTCAACTCAGCGTCCTCGGTTGCTCCCCACAGATCCAGGAGATCTAACCTGTCTTGTTGCTAGGAATCAATTGGAATGCGAGGTGGGCTACCCAGCCATCCATCCTTTGAACCCTGCTCAGAATCATTGGCCTGGAGCCAAACAACAGGTCTCAATTGTCCTGCAGAAGACTCTCTGCAGTTTGGAGCTTCTCACAACTCCCATCGTGCGAAAACCCCCATGGCCTCGTGATGCCCCCCCATTCATGAAGGGGCCATCAGGGAGAGAAAGTCCAACCTGAGCGATCGTCTGATCCTCGCCCTGACTTCAGATGCACGAGATCTCGATTCAGGTCTGTAGATTGTGCCTGCCATGGCCTCACCCAGAAACCTAAGCCTAGCTTGTGTTCTCAGACTTTTGTCGTCAGACTAATGGCTCACAAGCCCTCCAGTTTGGCAATCCAGAACTACAATGCAGCACTCTGCCGGCCCTCCAGAAGAAAAACATTGCCCTCTGGGGCTACCCAGTAACCCCAAATGAGGATCAACCTGCACCGACCTTGGCTGTACCCCCAATACATAGGCTGACCAGGGCACTAATGCCCTTTCTGACACAGCCTGAGCCTGGACCCCCTGACCCCTCCCAGACAGCTGGCCGCACACTGAGCACATCGAGCCGCCGTGGCCTTAGGTCGTCATCTCTTCCCAACCTCTGTTTTCAGGTTTCAGAACCTAGACCTTATCTCCATCACTGCCCAGGGTTGAAGGTGATGCAGAAATCAGAACTCCTTCCCCATGGCAAGAAACCTTGTGGTTGGCATGTTGTCCAAAGTTCAGTGTAGTTGAAACCAGTGTGGCCCATGAGGCCCGCCCATGCTCGCAGGCCACATTGGTCACAAACACACATTGTGACCCTCAGGCTGAGCCCAGTCCTCAAGTAAGGCCACTCAGTGGCTGGATGAAGAGATAGCATATTGGGCTTGCCATGCCCCTAGGCACCAATTTTTAACCATAGTTCAGGTTGTCCCTTTAGTCTTCCCCACGGCTTGGCTTTGGAATTCCTCTTTTGGTGGGACACCTGAGGTAACAAAACTGAAATGAGTCCTCCCATCCCACAGATTGACGAAAAGCAATTGGGAATCTGGCCAAATCCTCACAGAAGAAGATTCGTCCATGGCCCATGAGGCCTCCCCGACATTCCAGTGCCATCGCTGATACAAAATCGAGAGACAAAAGCCTGAGCAAGCGCCTCAGACTCGCACTTTCTTCATATTCTGAAGAGTTCTTCTCATGGTTTGTAGATCGGGCCTGCCATACCTACGTCCCCAAACCTAAGCTGAGTTTGTGTTTTCAGACTTCTGTCCTCAAAGTCTTGGGCCACGCACCCTCCAGGCTGGGCCCCTGGAGCCACACATTAGGACTGTGCCTACCAATCCATGGGAATTCTGCCCATTCCATGGTCCAAAATCGTACAAATTAGGAGAAACCTCCAAAGTCCCTGAGGCCATCCCAATAGTGTAGGTCGCCCGGAACAAACAAGGGCTGTCTGACACCAGCTGATAATCGACCTCCACTCATACCATAGATGGATGTCCCCAGAGAAGAAGATTGAACCAGACAGGACCCTAGGCCATAATAGGATCCATTAATTTGGCTTACAGGCATGTGTCCTCAAAAGCCTGATTCCAATACGAGCATAGGGGTTTTCCTGAGGCACCCATCAGAACTCATCTCGTCTCCACAAGGAAACCTGTGCATGGGAGCCATGTCCAAAGCTTAGGAGAGTATTTCAGGATCCCGGTGCCACCGCCCCATTCCAAGGCCCTCATGGACACAAAAACATTGCCCTCTGGTGCTAACCAGTAACCCCAAATGAGGATCAACCTGCACCGACCTTGGCTGTACCCCCAATACATAGGCTGACCAGGGCACTAATGCCCTTTCTGACACAGCCTGAGCCTGGACCCCCTGGCCCCTCCCAGACAGCTGGCCGCACACTGAGCACATCGAGCCGCAGTGGCCTTAGGTCGTCATCTCTTCCCAACCTCTGTTTTCAGGCTTCCGAACCTAGACCTTATCTCCAAACACTGCCCAGGGTTGAAAATGATGCAGAAATCAGAACTCCTTCCCCATGGCAAGAGACCTTGTGATTGGCATATTGTCCAATCTTCAGTGTAGTTGAAACCAGTGTGGCCCATGAGGCCCCGTCCATGCTCGCAAGCCACATTGGTCAAAAACACACATTGTGACCCTCAGCCTGAGCACAGTCCTCAAGTAAGGCCTCTCAGTGGCTGGATGAAGAGACAGCATATGGGGCCTGCCATGCCCCTAGGCCCCAAATTTTAACCATAGTTTGGGTTGTCCCTTCACTCTTCCCCAGGGCGCTGCTTTGGAATTCCTCTTTGGTTGGGACACCTGAGGTAACAAACCGGAAAGGAGACCTCCCATCCAACATTTGGACGAAAATCAATTGGGACTGGGCCAAATCCACAGAGAGGAAGATTCGTCCATGGCCCATGAGGCCTCCACACATTCCACGGCCATCGTTGATACAAAATTCAGACACAAAAGCCTGAGCAAGCGCCTCAGACTCGCTCTTTATTCATATCCTGAAGAGTTCTTCTCATGGTTTGCAGATTGGGCCTGCCATACCTACGTCTCCAAACCTAAGCTGAGTTTGTGTCTACAGAATTCTGTCCTCAAAGTACTGGGCCTCACACATCCAGGCTGGGGCCCCTGAAGCCACACATTAGATCTGTGTCTACCCCATGCATGGGAATTCTGCCCATTCCATTGTCCAAAATCGTACAAATTAGGAGAACCCTCCAATGTCCCCGAAACCATCCCAATAGTGTAGGTCTCTGTGGTCAAACAAAGGCGGTCTGATACCAGATGAGCATCTACCTCTACTCATACCATAGATGGATGTCCCAGAGAAGATGATGGAAACAGACAGGACCCTAGGCTATAATAGGATCCATTGCTTTGGTTTACAGGCTTGTCTCCTCAAAAGCTTGGATTCCAAGACCAGCACAGGGGGTTTCCTGAGGCACCCATCAGAACAAATCTCGTCTCCACAAGGAAACTGTGCATGGGAGCTATGTCAAAAGTTTAAGAGAATACTTCAGGGTATCGGTGCCACCGCCCCATCCAAGGCCTTCATGGACAAAAACACACATTAGGCCCCATCCTCAGGAAAGTCCATTTTAACTCAGCCACCCCGGTTGCTCCCGCAGGACCATCCGATCTCAACTGTCTTGTTGCTTGGACACAATTGGAATGCGAGGCGGGCTTCCCTGGCATCCATTCTCGAACGGTGCTCTGGAGTCATTCCATATGGGATGCCCTGGAGCTGCCCAACAGGTCTCAATTGTCCCGCAGAAGGAATGCTTGAAGGGTGCATCCCATAACTCCCAACGTGGGAAATCCTCCATGGCCTTGAGATTCCACTCCGTTCATGAAGGGGCAGTCATGCACAGAAACTCCAACCAGAGCCAACGCCTGATCCTCGCCGTGACTTCTGATGCATGAGATATCGTTTCAGATTTGCAGGGGGTACCTGCCGTGCCCTCGGCCTGAAGCCCAAGTCTAGCTTGTGTTCTCTGACTTCTGTCCTCACACTCCTGGCCCAGAAGCCCTCAAGTTTGGCAATTCCGGACCCACAATGCAGCACTCTGCCTGACCTCTAGAAAAATATCTTGCCTAATGAGCTGCCCAGGATCCTCAAATGCGGAACAATCTACAGGCACTCAACTGTACCCAAATTATACAGTCTAAACTGGGCACTAATGCACTGTCTGACACAACGTGAGCCCGAACTTCCTGACCAACACCCAGGCAGCTGACCGCACACTGAGCACAACAGACCTGCCATGGCCTTAGGTCGTCATCTCTTCCCAATTGCTTTTCAGGCTTCAGAACCTAGACCTTATCTCCAAACACTGCCCAGGGTTGAAAATGATGCAGAAATCAGAACTCCTTCCCCATGGGAAAAATCCTTATGATTGGCATGTTGTCCAAAGTTCAGTGTAGTTGAAACCAGTGTGGCCCATGAGGCCCCGCCCATGCTCGCGGGCCACATTGGTCACAAACACACATTGTGACCCTCAGCCTGAACCCAGGCCTCTCAATGGCTCGATGAAGAGACAGCATATTTAGCCTGTCATGCCCCTAGGCCCCAATTTTTAACCATATTTAGGGTTGTCCCTTCACTCTTCCCCAGGGCTCTTCTTTGGAATTCCTCTTTGGTTGGGACACCTGAGGTAACAAACCTGAAAGGGGACCTCCCATCCCACAGATTGACGAAAAACAATTGGGACTGGGCCAAATCCACAGAGAGGAAGATTCGTCCATGGCCCATGAGGCCTCCCCACATTCCACGGCCATCGTTGATACAAAATCCAGACACAAAAGCCTGAGCAAGCGCCTCAGACTCGCTCTTTCTTCATATCCTGAAGAGTTCTTCTCATGGTTTGTATATTGGGCCCGTCATACCTACGTCCCTAAAACCTAAGCTGAGTTTTTGTTTTCAGACTTCTGTCCTCAAAGTCCTGGGCCTTACACCATCCAGGCTAGGGCCCCTGAAGCCACCCATTATGACTGTGCCTACCCAATGAATAGGAATTCTGCCCATTCCATTGTCCAAAATCGTACAAATTAGGAGAACCCTCCAAAGTCCCCGAGGCCATCCCAATATTGTAGGTCTCCCAGACAAACAAGGGCGGTCTGACACCAGCTGAGCATCTACCTCCACTCATACCATAGATGGATGTCCCAAGAGAAGGAGATGGAAACAGACAGGACCCTAGGCCAAAATCGGATCCATTGCTTTGGTTTACAGGCATGTCTCCTCAAATACCTGGATTCCAAGACCAGCATAAGGGGTTTCCTGAGGCACCCATCAGAACAAATCTCGTCTCCACAAGGAAACTGTACATGGGAGCTATGTCAAAAGTTTAGGAGAATACTTCAGGGTCCCGGTGCCACCGCCCCATTCCAAGGCCCTCATGGACAAAAACACACATTAGGCCCCATCCTCAGGAAAGTCCATTTTAATACAGCCACCCGGTTGCTCCCGCAGATCCATCCGATCTCAACTGTCTTGTTGCTAGGAGACAATTGGAATGCGAGGCGGGCTTCCCTGGCATTCATCCTCGAACGGTGCTCTGGAGTCATTCCATATGGGATGGGCTGGAGCTGCCCAACAGGACTCAATTGTCCCGCAGAAGGAATGCTTGAAGGGGGCATCCCACAACTCCGTTCATGAAGGGGCAGTCATGCACAGAAACTCCAACCAGAGCCAACGTCTAATCCTCGCCGTGACTTCTGATGCATGAGATATCGTTTCAGATTTGCAGGGGGTACCGCCGGGCCCTCGGCCTGAAGCCCAAGTCTAGCTTGTGTTCTCAGACTTCTGTCCTCACACTCCTGGCCCAGAAGCCCTCACGTTTGGCAATTCCGGAGCCCCAATGCAGCACTCTACCTGCCCTCTAGAAAAATATCTTGCCTAATGAGCTGCCCAGGCTCCTCAAATGCGGAACAATCTACAGGCACTCGACTGTACCCAAATTATACAGTCTAAACTGGGCACTAATGCACTTTCTGACACAACATGAGCCCGAACTTCCTGACCAACACCCAGGCAGCTGACCGCACACTGAGCACAACAACCTGCCATGGCCTTTGGTCATCATCTCTTCCCAATTTCTCAGGCTTCAGAACTTAGACCTTATCTCCAACCACTGCCCAGGGTTGATAATGATGCAGAAATCAGAACTCCTTCCCCATGGCAAAAATCCTTTTGATTGGCATGTTGTCCAAAGTTCAGTGAAGTTGAAACCAGTGTGGTCCATGAGGCCCCGCCCATGCTCGTGGGCCACATTGGTCACAAACACACATTGTGAACCTCAGCCTGAACCCAGTCCTCTCAGTGGCTCGAAGAAGAGACAGCATATTTGGCCTGTCATGCCGCTAGGCCCCAATTTTTAACCATAGTTTGGGTTGTCCCTTCACTCTTCCTCAGGGCTCTGCTTTGGAATTCCTCTTTGGTTGGGACACCTGAGGTAACAAACCTGAAAGGAGACCTCCCATCCCACAGATTGACGAAAAACAATTGGGACTGGGCCAAATCCACAGAGAGGAAGATTCGTCCATGGCCCATGAGGCCTGCCCACATTCCACGGCCATCGTTGATACAAAATCCAGACACAAAAGCCTGAGCAAGCGCCTCAGACTCGCTCTTTCTTCATATCCTGAAGAGTTCTTCTCATGGTTTGTATATTGGGCCTGTCATACCTACGTCCCTAAAACCTAAGCTGAATTTTTGTTTTCAGACTTCTGTCCTCAAAATCCTGTGTGATACACCATCCAGGCTAGGGCCCCTGAAGCCACCCATCAGGATTGTGCATACCCAATGAATAGGAATTCTGCCCATTCCATTGTCCAAATCGTACAAATTAGGAGAACCCCCCAAAGTCCCCGAGGCCATCCCAATAGTGTAGGTCTCCCGGGACAAACAAGGGCGGTCTGACACCAGGTGAGCATCTACCTCCACTCATACCATAGATGGATGTCCCAAGAGAAGGAGATGGAAACAGACAGGACCCTAGGCCAAAATCAGATCCATTGCTTTGGTTTACAGGCATGTCTCCTCAAATGCCTGGATTAGAAGACCAGCATAGGGGGTTTCCTGAGGCACCCATCAGAACAAATCTCGTCTCCACAATGAAACTGTGCATGGGAGCTATGTCAAAAGTTTAGGAGAATACTTCAGGGTCCCGGTGCCACCGCCCCATTCCAAGGCCCTCATGGACAAAAACACACATTAGGCCCCATCCTCAGGTAAGTCCATTTCAACTCAGCCACCCCAATTGATCCCGCAGAGCCATCCTATCTCAACTGTCTTGTTGCTAGGAGACAATTGGAATGCGAGGCGGGCTTCTCTGGCATCCATCCTCGAACGGTGCTCTGGAGTCAATCCATATGGGATGTTTTGCAGCTGCCCAACAGGTCTCAATTGTGCCGCAGAAGAAATCCTTGAAGGGGGCATCCCACCACCCAATGTGGGAAAACCTCCATGGCCTTGAGATTCCGCTCCGTTCATGAAGGGGCAGTCATGCACAGAAACTCCACCTGAGCCAAGTCTGAACCTCGCTGTGACATCTGATGCATGAGATATCGGTTCAGATCTGCAGGTGGTACCTGCCGTGCCCTCGGCCTGAAGCCCAAGTCTAGCTTGTGTTTTCAGACTTCTGTCCTCACACGCCTGTCCCAGAAGCCCTCAAGTTTGGCAATTCCGGACCCACAATGCAGCACTGTGCCTGCCCTCTAGAAATAATATCTTGCCTGATTTGCAGCCTAGGCACCTCAAATGCGGAACAACCTACACGGCACTCGACTGTACCCAAATTATACAGTCTAACCTGGGCACTAATGCACTGTCTGACACAACCTGAGCCCGAACTTTCTGACCAACACCCAGGCAGCTGACCGCACACTGAGCACATCAGACCCGCCATGGACTTAGGTCGTCATCTCTTCCCAACGGTAGTTTTCAGACTTCAGAACCTAGACCTTATCTCCAACCAATGCCCAGGGTTGAAAATGATGCAGAAATCAGAACTCCTTCCCCATGGCAAGAATCCTTATGATTAGTATGTTGTCCAAACTTCAGTGTAGTTGAAACCAGGGTGGCCCATGCTCGCGGGGCACATTGGTCACAAACACACATTGGAACCCTCAGCCTGAGTCCAGTTCTCAAGTAAGGCCTCTCAGTGGCTAGAAAAGAGACAGCTATTGGGACTGCCATGCACCTAGGCCCCAATTTTTAACCATAGTTTGGGTTGTCCCTTCACTCTTCCCCAGAGCTCTCCCTTGGAATTCCTCTTAGTTGGGACACCTGACATAACAAACCGGAAAGGAGACCTCCCATCCCACAGATTGACGAAAAACAATTTGGACTGGGCAATATCCACAGAGGGGAAGTTTCGTTCATGGCCCATGAGGCCTCCCCACATTCCACGGCCATCATTGATACAAAATCCAGAGACAAAATCCTGAGCAAGCGCCTCAGATTCGCTCTTTCTTCATATCCAGAAGAGTTCTTCTCATGGTTTATAGATTGAGCCTGCCATACCTACGTCCCCAAACGTAAGCTGAGTTTGTGTTTTCAGACTTCTGTCCTCAAAGTCCTGGGCCACACACCCTCCAGGCTGGGGCCCCTGGAGCCACACATTAGGACAGTGCCTTCCCAATCCATGGGAATTCTGCCCATTCCATAGTCCAAAATCGTGCAAATTAGGAGAAATCTCCAAAGTCCCCATGGCCATCCCAATAGTGTAGGTCTCAGGGACAAACAAGTGCGGTCTGACACCAGCTGAGCATCTATCTCCATTCATTCCATAGATGGATATCCCCAGAGAAGAAGAATGAACCAGACTGGACCCTAGGCCATAATCGGATCCATTGCTTTGGTTTACAGGCATGTCTCCTCAAAAGCCTGGATTCCAATACCAGCATAGTGGGTTTCCTGAGGCACCCATCAGAACAAATCCCGTCTCCACAAGAAAACTTGTGCATAGGAGCTACGTCAAAAGCTTAGGAGAATACTTCAGGGTTCCGGTGCCACCGCCCCATTCCAAGGCCCTCATGGACACAAACACACATTAGGCCCCATCCTCATGAAAGTCCATTTCTACTCAGCCACCCCGGTTGCTCCCGCAGAGCCATCTGTTCTCAACAGTCTTGTTGCTAGAAGACAATTGGAATGCGAGGCGGGCTTCCCTGGCATCCATCCTCCAATGGTACTCTGGAGTCATTCCATATGGGATGTCCTGAAGCTGCCCAACAGGTCTCAATGGAACCGCAGAAGGAATCCTTGAAGGGGGCATCCCACAACTCCCAACGTGGGAATACCTCCATGGACTTGAGATTCCGCTCCGTTCATCAAGGGGCAGTCATGCACAGAAACTCCAACCAGAGCCAACGTCTGATCATCGCCTTGACTTCAGATGCTTAAGATATTGGTTCAGATCTGCAGGGGGTACCTGCCGTGCCCTCAGCCTGAAGCCCAAATCAGGCTTGTGTTCTCAGACTTCTGTTCTCATACTCATGGTCCAGAAGCCCTCAAGTTTGGCAATTCCGGACCAACAATGCAGCACTCTGCCTGCCCTCTAGAAAAAATATCTTGCCTAATGAGCAGCCCAGGCACCTCAAATGAGGATAAACCTACACGGCATTCGACTGTACCCAAATTATATAGTCTAACCTGGGCACTAATGCACTGTCTGACACAATCTGAGCCAGAACCTCCTGACCAAAACCCAGGCAGCTGACTGTACACTGAGCATATCAGACCTGCCATGGCCTTAGGTCGTCATCTCTTCAGAACTGCGGTTTTCAGGCTTCAGAACCTAGACCTTATTTCAAACCACTGCCCAGGGTTGATAATGATGCAGAAATCAGAACACCTTCCCCATGGCAAGAGACCTTGTGATTGGCATGTTGTCCAAAGTCCAGTGTATTTGAAACCAGTGTGGCCCATGCGACCCCTCCCATGCTCGCGGGCCACATTGGTCACAAACACACATTGTGACCCTCAGCCTGAGCCCAGTCCTCAAGTAAGGCCTCTCAGTGGCTGGATGAAGAGACATCATATTGGGCCTGCCATGCCAATAGGCCCCAATTTTTAACCATAATTTGGGTTGTCCCTTCACTCTTTCCCAGGGCTCTGCTTTGGAATTCCTCTTTTTCGGACACCTGAGGTAATAAACCTGAAAGGAGACCTCCCATCCTACAGATTGACGAAAACAATGAGGCTGGGACAAATCCACAGAGAGGAAGATTCGTCCATGACCCATGAGGCCTCCCCACATTCCACGGCCATCGTTGCTACAAAATCCAGAGACAAAAGCCTGAGCAAGTGCCTCAGACTCGCTCTTTCTTCATATCCTGAAGAGTTCTTCTCATGGTTTGTAGATTGGGCCTGCCATACCTACGTCCCCAAACCTAAGCTGATTTGTGTTTTCAGACTTTTGTCCTCAAAGTCCTGGGCCACACACCCTCCAGGCTGGGGCCCCTGGAGACACACATTAGGACTGTGCCTAGCCAATCCATGGGAATTCTGCCCATTCCGATGTCCAAAATCGTACAAATTAGGAGAACTTTCCAAAGTACCCGTGGCCATCCAATAGTGTAGGTCTCCGGGGACAAACAAGGGCGGTCTAACACCAGTTGAGCATTTACCTCCACACATTCCATAGATAGATATCCCCAGAGAAGAAGATTGAACCAGACAGGACCCTAGGCCATAATCGGATCCATTGCTTTGGTTTACAGTCATGTCTTCTCATAGCCTGGATTCCGATACCAGCATAGGGGGTTTCCTGAGGCACCCATCAAAAAATATCTCGTCTCCACGAGGAAACTTGTGCATGGGACCTATGTCAAAATCTTAGGAGAGTACTTCAGAGTCCCAGTGCCACCGCTCCATTCCAAGGTCCTCATGGAAACAAACACACATTAGGCCCCAGGCTCAGAAAAGTCATTTCAAATCAGCCACCCAGGTTGCTCCCGCAGAGCCATCCGATCTCAACTGTCTTGTTGCTAGGAGACAATTGGAATGCGAGGCGGGCTTCCCTGGCATCCATCCTCCAACAGTGCTCTGGAGTCATTCCATACGGGATGTTTTGGAGCTGCCCAACAGGTCTCAATTGTCCCGCAGAAGGAATCCTTGAGGGGGCATCCCACAACTCCCAACATGGGAAAACCTCCATGGCCTTGAGTTTCCTCTCCGTTCATGAAGGGGCAGTCATGCACAGAAACTACAACCTGAGCCAACTTCAGACCTCGCCGTAACTTCAGATGCATGAGATATTGGTTCAGATGTGCAGGGGGTACCTGCCTTGCCCTCGACCTGAAGCCCAAGTCTAGCTTGTGGTCTCAGACTTCTATCCTCACACTACTGGCCCTGAAGCCGTCACGTTTGGCAATTCCGGACCCACAATGCAGAACTCTGCCTGCCCTCTAGAAAAAATATCTTGCCTAATGAACTGCCCGGGCACCTCAAATAAGGATCAACCTACACGGAACTCGACTGTACCCAAATTATATAGTCTAACCTGGGCACAAATGCACTGTCTGACACAACCTGAGCCCGAACCTCCTGACCAACAACCAGGCAGCTGACCGCACACTGAGCACATCAGACCCACCATGGCCTTAGGCCATCATCTCTTCCCAACAGCGGTTTTCAGGCTTCCGACCTAGACCTTATCTCAAACCACTGCCCAGGTTTGAAAATGATGCAGAAATCAGAATTCCTTCACCATGGCAAGAGACCTTGTGATTGGCATGTTGTCCAAAGTTCAGTGTAGATGAAACCAGTGTGGCCCATGAGGCCCCACCCATGCTCGTGAGCCACATTGGTCACAAAAACACATTGTGACCCTCAGCCTGAGCCAGGTCCTCAAGTAAGGCCTCTCATTGGCTGGAAGAAGAGACAACATATGGGGCCTGCAATGCCCCTAGGCCCCAAAATTTATCCATAGTTTGTGTTGTCCCTTCACTCTTCCCCAGGGCTCTGCTTTGGAATTCCTCTTTGGTTGGGACACCTGAGGTAACAAACCTGAAAGGAGACCTCCCATCCCACAGATTGACGAAAAACAATTGGGACCGGTCCAAATCCACAGAGAGGAAGATTCGTCCATGGCCCATGAGGTCTCCCCACATTCCACGGCCATCGTTGACACAAAATCCAGAGAACAAAGCCCGAGCAAGCGCCTCAGACTCGCTCTTTCTTCATATCCTGAAGAGTTCTTCTCATGGTTTGTAGATTGGGCCTGCCATACCTACGTCTCCAAACTTAAGCTGAGTTTGTGTTTTCAGACTTCTGTCCTCAAAGTCCTGGGCCAACACCCTCCAGGCTGGGGCCCCTGGAGCCACACATTAGGACTGTGCCTACACCATGCATGGGAATTCTACCCATTCCATTGTCCAAAATTGTACAAATTAGGAGAACACTCCAAAGTCCCCGAGGCCATCCCAATATGTAGGTCTCTTTGGACAAACAAGGGCGGTCTGACACCAGCTGAGCATCTACCTCCACTCAGACCACAGATGGATGTCCCCAGAGAAGGAGAAGGAACCAGACAGGACCCTAGGCCATAATCGGATCCATTGCTTTGGTTTACAGGCATGTCTCCTCAAAATCCTGGATTCCAATACAAGCATAGGGGTTTTCCTGAGGCACCCATCAGAAAAAATCTCGTCAACACGAGGAAAATTGTGCATGGGACCTATATCAAAACCTTAGGAGAATACTTCAGAGTCCCTGTGCCACCGCCCCATTCGAAGGTCCTCATGGACACAAACACATATTAGGCCCCATTCTCAGGAACGTCCATTTCAACTCAGCCACCCAGGTTGCTCCCCCAGAGCCATCCGATCTCCACTGTATTGTTGCTAGGAGACAATTGGAATGCGAGGCGGGCTTCCCTGGCATCCATCCTCGAACGCTGCTCTGGAGTCATTCCATATGGGATGTTTTGGAGCTGCCCGAGAGGTCTCAATTTTCCCGCAGAAGGAATCCTTGAAGGGGGCATCCCACAACTCCCAACGTGGGAAAACCTCCATGGCCTTGAGATTCCTCTCCGTTCATGAAGGGGAAGTCATGCACAGAAACTATATCCTGAGCCAACGTCTGACCTCGGCGTGACTTCAGATGCATGAGATATTGGTTCAGATGTGCAGGGGGTACCTGCCTTGCCCTCGGCCTGAAGCCCAAGTCTAGCTTGTCTTCTCAGACTTCTGTCCTCACACTACTGGCTCAGAAGAAATCAAGTTTGGCAATTCCGGACCCACAATGCAGCACTCTACCTGCCCTCTAGAAAAAATATCTTGCCTAATGAGCTGCCCAGGCACCTCAAATGAGGATCAACCTACACGGCACTCGATGTACCCAAATTATAGAGTCAAACTGGTCACTAATGCACTGTCTGACACAACCTGAGCCCGAACCTCCTGACCAACAACCAGGCAGATGAGCGCACACTGAGCACATCAGACCCACCATGGCCTTAGGTCATCATCTCTTCCAAACTGCGGTTTTCAGGCTTCTGAACCTAGACCTTATCTCCAACCACTGCCCAGGGTTGAAAATGATGCAGTAATCAGAACTCCTTACCCATGGCAGGAGACCTTGTGATTGGCATGTTGTCCAAAGTTCAATGTAGTTGAAACCAGTGTGGCCCATGAGGCCCCGCCCGTGCTCGCGAGACACATTGGTCACAAACACACATTGTGACCCTCACCCTGAGCCGAGTCCTCAATTAAGTCCTCTCAGGGGCTGGATGAAGAGACAGCATATGGGGCCTGCCATGCCCCTAGGCCCCAATTTTTAACCATAGTTTGGGATGTCCCTTCACTCTTCCCCAGGGCTCTGCTTTGGAATTCCTCTTTGGTTGGGACACCTGAGGTAAGAAACCTGAAAGGAGACCTCCCATCCCACAGATTGACGAAAAACAATTGGGACAGGGCCAAATCCACAGAAAGGAAGATTCGTCCATGGCCCTTGAGCTTCACCACATTCCATGGCCATCGTTGACTCAAAATCCAGAGACCAAAGCCTGAGCAAGCACCTCAGACTCGATCTTTCTTCCTATCATGAAGAGTTCTTCTCATGGTTTGTAGATTGGGCCTGCCATAACTACGTACCCAAACCTAAGCTGAGTTAGTGTTTTCAGACTTCTGTCCTCAAAGTCCTGGGCCACACACCCTCCAGGCTGGGGCCCCTGGAGCCACACATTAGGACTGCGCCTACCCCATGCATGGGAATTCTGCCCATTCCATTGTCCAAAATTCTACAAATTTGGAGAACCCTCCAAAGTCCCCGAGGCCATCCCAATATGTAGGTCTCTTTGGACAAACAAGGGCGGTCTGACACCAGCTGAGCATCTACCTCCACTCATACCATAGATGGATGTCCCAAGAGAAGGAGATGGAACCAGACAGGACCCGAGGCCATAATCGGATCCATTGCTTTGGTTTACAGGCATGTCTCCTCAAAATCCTGGATTCCAATACAAGCATAGGGGGTTTCCTGAGGCACCCATCGGAAAAAATCTCATCTCCACGAGGAAACTTGTGCATGGGACCTATGTCAAAATCTTAGGAGAATACTTCAGAGTCCCAGTGCCACCGCCCCATTCCAAGGTCCTCATGGACACAAACACACATTAGGCCCCAAGCACAGGAAAGTCCTTTTCAACTCAGCCTCCCCAGTTGCTCCCGCAGAGCCATCCGATCTCAACTGTCTTGTTGCTAGGAGACAATTGGAATGCGAGGCGGGCTTCCCTGGCATCCATCCTCGAACGGTGCTCTGGAGTCATTCCATATGGGATGTGTTGAAGCTGCCAACAGGTCTCAATTGTCCCGCAGAAGGAATCCTTGAAGGTGGCATCCCACAACTCCCAACGTGGAAAAACCTCCATGGCCTTGAGATTCCTCTCCGTTCATGAAGGGGCAGTCATGCAGAGAAACTACAACCTGAGCCAACGTCTGATCCTCGCCTTGACTTCAGATGCATGAGATATTGGTTCAGATGTGCAGGGGGTACCTGCCTTGCCCTCGGACTGAAGCCCAAGTCTAGCTTGTGTTCTCAGACTTCTGTCATCACACTACTGGCCCAGAAGCCCTCAAGTTTGGCAATTCCGGACCCACAATGAAGCACTCTGCCTGCCCTCTAGAAAAAATATCTTGCCTAATGAGCTGCCCAGGCACCTCAAATGAGGATCAACCTACACGGCACTCGACTCTACCCGAATTATAGAGTGTAACCTGGGCACTAATGCACTGTCTGACACAACCTGAGCCCGAACCTGCTGACCAACAACCAGACAGCTGACCGCACACTGAGCATATCAGACCCACCATGGCCTTAGGTCATCATCTCTTCCCAACTGCTGTTTTCAGGCTTCCGAACCTAGACCTTATCTCCAACCACTGCCCAGGGTTGAAAATGTTGCAGAAATCAGAACTTCTTCCCCATGGCAAGAGACCTTGTGATTGGCATGTTGTCCAAAGTTCAGTGTAGTTGAAACCAGTGTGGCCCATGAGGCCCCGCCCATGCTCGCGAGGGACATTGGTCACAAACACACATTGTGACCCTCAGCCTGAGCCCAGTTCTCAAGTAAGGCCTCTCAGTGGCTGGATGAAGAGACTGCATATGGGGCCTGCCATGCCCCTAGGCCCCAAATTTTAACCATAGTTTGGGTTGTCCCTTCACTCTTCCCCAGGGCTCTGCTTTGGAATTCCTCTTTGGTTGGGACACCTGAGGTAACAAACCTGAAAGGAGACCTCCCATCCCACAGATTGACGAAAAACAATTGGGACCGAACCAAATCCACAGAGAGGAAGATTCATTTATGGTCCATGAGGCCTCCCCACATTCCACGGCCATCGTTGACACAAAATCCAGAGAACAAAGCCCGAGCAAGCGCCTCAGACTCGCTCTTTCTTCATATCCTGAAGAGTTCTTCTCATGGTTTGTAGATTGGGCCTGCCATACCTACGTCCCCAAACCTAAGCTGATTTGTGTTTTCAGATTTTGTCCTCAAAGTCCTGGGCCACACACCCTCCAGGCTGGGGCCCCTGGAGACACACATTAGGACTGTGCCTAGCCAATCCATGGGAATTCTGCCCATTCCGATGTCCAAAATCGTACAAATTAGGAGAACTTTCCAAAGTACCCGTGGCCATCCAATAGTGTAGGTCTCCGGGGACAAACAAGGGCGGTCTAACACCAGTTGAGCATTTACCTCCACACATTCCATAGATAGATATCCCCAGAGAAGAAGATTGAACCAGACAGGACCCTAGGCCATAATCGGATCCATTGCTTTGGTTTACAGTCATGTCTTCTCATAGCCTGGATTCCGATACCAGCATAGGGGGTTTCCTGAGGCACCCATCAAAAAATATCTCGTCTCCACGAGGAAACTTGTGCATGGGACCTATGTCAAAATCTTAGGAGAGTACTTCAGAGTCCCAGTGCCACCGCTCCATTCCAAGGTCCTCATGGACACAAACACACATTAGGCCCCAGGCTCAGAAAAGTCATTTCAAATCAGCCACCCAGGTTGCTCCCGCAGAGCCATCCGATCTCAACTGTCTTGTTGCTAGGAGACAATTGGAATGCGAGGCGGGCTTCCCTGGCATCCATCCTCCAACAGTGCTCTGGAGTCATTCCATACGGGATGTTTTGGAGCTGCCCAACAGGTCTCAATTGTCCCGCAGAAGGAATCCTTGAGGGGGCATCCCACAACTCCCAACATGGGAAAACCTCCATGGCCTTGAGTTTCCTCTCCGTTCATGAAGGGGCAGTCATGCACAGAAACTACAACCTGAGCCAACTTCAGACCTCGCCGTAACTTTAGATGCATGAGATATTGGTTCAGATGTGCAGGGGGTACCTGCCTTGCCCTCGACCTGAAGCCCAAGTCTAGCTTGTGGTCTCAGACTTCTATCCTCACACTACTGGCCCTGAAGCCGTCACGTTTGGCAATTCCGGACCCACAATGCAGAACTCTGCCTGCCCTCTAGAAAAAATATCTTGCCTAATGAACTGCCCGGGCACCTCAAATAAGGATCAACCTACACGGAACTCGACTGTACCCAAATTATATAGTCTAACCTGGGCACAAATGCACTGTCTGACACAACCTGAGCCCGAACCTCCTGACCAACAACCAGGCAGCTGACCGCACACTGAGCACATCAGACCCACCATGGCCTTAGGCCATCATCTCTTCCCAACAGCGGTTTTCAGGCTTCCGACCTAGACCTTATCTCAAACCACTGCCCAGGTTTGAAAATGATGCAGAAATCAGAATTCCTTCACCATGGCAAGAGACCTTGTGATTGGCATGTTGTCCAAAGTTCAGTGTAGATGAAACCAGTGTGGCCCATGAGGCCCCACCCATGCTCGTGAGCCACATTGGTCACAAAAACACATTGTGACCCTCAGCCTGAGCCAGGTCCTCAAGTAAGGCCTCTCATTGGCTGGAAGAAGAGACAACATATGGGGCCTGCAATGCCCCTAGGCCCCAAAATTTATCCATAGTTTGTGTTGTCCCTTCACTCTTCCCCAGGGCTCTGCTTTGGAATTCCTCTTTGGTTGGGACACCTGAGGTAACAAACCTGAAAGGAGACCTCCCATCCCACAGATTGACGAAAAACAATTGGGACCGAACCAAATCCACAGAGAGGAAGATTCATTTATGGTCCATGAGGCCTCCCCACATTCCACGGCCATCGTTGACACAAAATCCAGAGAACAAAGCCCGAGCAAGCGCCTCAGACTCGCTCTTTCTTCATATCCTGAAGAGTTCTTCTCATGGTTTGTAGATTGGGCCTGCCATACCTACGTCTCCAAACTTAAGCTGAGTTTGTGTTTTCAGACTTCTGTCCTCAAAGTCCTGGGCCACACATCCTCCAGGCTGGGGCCCCTGGAGCCACACATTAGGACTGTGCCTACCCCATGCATGGAAATTCTGCCCATTCCATTGTCCAAAATTGGACAAATTAGGAGAACCCTCCAATGTCCCCGAGGCCATCCCAATATCTAGGTCTCTGTGGACAAACAAGTGTTGTCTGACACTTGCTTAGTATCTAGGTACACTCATACCATAGATGGATGTCCCCAGAGAAGGATATGGTAACAGACAGGACCCTAGGCCATAATCGGATCCATTGCTTTGGTTTACAGTCATGTCTCCTCATAGCCTGGATTCCGATACCAGCATAGGGGGTTTCCTGAGGCACCCATCAGAAAATATCTCGTCTCCACGAGGAAACTTGTGCATGGGACCTATGTCAAAATCTTAGGAGAATACTTCAAAGTCCCGGTGCCACCGCTCCATTCCAAGGTCCTCATGGACACAAACACACCTTAGGCCCCAGGCTCAGGAACGTCCATTTCAACTCAGCCACCCCGGTTGCTCACGCAGAGCCATCCGATCTCAACTGTCTTGTTGCTAGGAGACAATTGGAATGCGAGGCGGGCTTCCCTGGCATCCATCCTCGAACGGTGCTCTGGAGTCATTCCATATGGGATGTTTTGGAGCTGCCCAACAGGTCTCAATTGTCCCGCAGAAGGAATCCTTGAGGGGGCATCCCACAACTCCCAACGTGGGAAAACCTCCATGGCCTTGAGTTTCCTCTCTGTTCATGAAGGGGCATTCATGCACAGAAACTACAACCTGAGCCAACTTCAGACCTCGCCGTGACTTCAGATGCATGAGATATTGGTTCAGATGTGCAGGGGGTACCTGCCTTGCCCTCGACCTGAAGCCCAAGTCCAGCTTGTGGTCTCAGATTTCTATCCTCACACTACTGGCCCTGAAGCCCTCACGTTTGGCAATTCCGGACCCACAATGCAGCACTCTGCCTGCCCTCTAGAAAAAATATCTTGCCTAATGAGCTGCCCGGGAACCTCAAATAAGGATCAACCTACAAGGCACTCGACTGTACCCAAATTATATAGTTTAACCTGGGCACAAATGCACTGTCTGACACAACCTGAGCCCGAACCTCCTGACTAACAACCAGGTAGCTGACCGCACACTGAGCACATCAGACCCACCATGGCCTTAGGCCATCATCTCTTCCCAACAGCGGTTTTCAGGCTTCCGACCTAGACCTTATCTCCAACCACTGCCCAGGGTTGAAAATGATGCAGAAATCAGAACTCCTTCCCCATGGCAAGAGACCTTGTGATTGGCATGTTGTCCAAAGTTCAGTGTAGATGAAACCAGTGTGGGCCATGAGTCCCCGCTCATTCTCACGGGCCATATTGGACAAAAAAACACAATGTGACCCTCAGCCTGAGCCCAGTCCTCAAGTAAGGGCTCTCAGTGTCTGGATGAAGAGACAGCATATGGGGCCTGCCATGCCCCTAAGCCCCAAATTTTAATCATAATTTCGGTTGTCCCTTCACTCTTCCCCAGGGCTCTGCTTTGGAATACCTCTTTGGTTGCGACACCTGAGGTAACAAACCTGAAAGGAGACTTCCCATCCCACAGATTGTCGAAAAACAATTGGGACTGGGCCAAATCCACAGAGAGGAAGATTCGTCCATGGCCCATGAGATTCACCACATTCCACGGCCATTGTTGACACAAAATCCAGAGACCAAAGCCTGAGCAAGTGCCTCAGACTCGCTCTTTCTTCATATCCTGAAGAGTTCTTCTCATGGTTTGTCGATTGGGCCTGCCATACCTACGTCCCCAAACCTAAGCTGAGTTTGTGTTTTCAGACTTCTGTCCTCAAAGTCCTGGGCCACACTCCTTCCAGGCTGGGGCCCCTGGAGCCACACATTAGGACTGTGCCTACCTCATTATTGGTAATTCTGCCCATTCCTTTTTCCAAAATAGTACAAATTAGGAGAACCCTGCAAAGTCCCCGAGGCCATACCAATATGTACGTCTCAGTGGACAAACAAGGGCGGTCTGACACCAGCTGAGATCTGCCTCCACTCATACCATAGATAGATGTCCCCAGAGAAAAATATGGTACCAGACAGAACCCTAGGCCATAATCGGATCCATTGCTTTCGTTTACAGGCATGTCTCCTCAAAAGCCTGGATTCCAATACCAGCATAGGGGGTTTCCGGAGGCACCTATAAGAAAAAATCTCGTCTCCACGAGGAAACTTGTGCATGGGACTTATGTCAAAATCTTAGGAGAATACTTCAGAGTGCCGGTGCCACCGCTCCATTCCAAGGTCCAAAGGACACAAACACACATTAGGCCCCATGCTTAGGAAAGTCCATTTCACTCAGCCATCCCGGCTTCTTCCGCAGAGCCATCCGATCTCAACTGTCTTGATGCTAGGAGACAATTGGAATGCGAAGCGGGCTTCCCTGGCATCCAACCTCCAATGGTGCTCTGGAGTCATTCCATATGTGATGTTTTGGAGCTGCCCAACAGGTCTCAATTGTCCCGCAGAAGGAATCTTTGAAGGGGGCATCCCACAACTCCCAACGTGGGAAAACCTCCATGGCCTTCAGATTCCTCTCCGTTCATGAAGGGGCAGTCATGCACAGAAACTACAACCTGAGCCAACGTCTGATCCTCGACGTGACTTCAGGTGCATGAGATATTGGTTCAGATGTGCAAGGGGTACCTGCCTTGCCCTCGGTCTGAAGCCAAAGTCTAGCTTGTGTTCTCAGATTTCTGTCCTCACACTATTGGCCCAGAAGCGCTCACGTATGGCAATTCCGGACAGACAATGCAGCACTCTGCCTGCCCTCTAGAAAAAATATCTTGCCTAATGAGCTGCTCAGGCACCTCAAATGAGGATCAACCTACACAGCACTCGACTGTACCCAAAGTATATAGTCTGACCTGGGCAATAATGCACTGTCTGACACAACCTGTCCCCGAAATTGCTGACCAACAACCAGGCAGCTGACCTCACACTGAGCACATGTGACCCACCATGGCCTTAGGTCATCATCTCTTCCCAACTGCGGTTTTCAGGCGTCCGAACCTAGACCTTATCTCCAACTACTGCCCAGGGTTGAATATGATGCAGAAATCAGAACTCCTTCCCGATGGCAAGAGACCTTGTGATTGGCATATTGTCCAAAGTTCATTGTAGTTGAAACCAGTGTGGCCCATGAGGCCCCGCCCATGCTCGTGGGCCACATTGTTCACAAACACACATTGTGACCCTCAGCCTGAGCCCAGTCCTCAAGTAAGTCCTCTCAGTGGCTGGATGAAGAGACAGCATATGAGGCCTGCCATGCCCCTAGGCCCCAAATTTTAACCATAGTTTGGGTTGTCCCTTCACTCTTCCCCAGGGCTCTGCGTGGAATTCCTCTTTGGTTGGGACACCTGAGGTAATAAACCTGAAAGGAGACCTCCCATCCCACAGATTGACGAAAAACAATTGGGACCGGGCCATATACACAGACAGGTAGATTCGTCCATGGCCCATGAGGCCTCCCCACATTCCACGGCCATCGTTGACACAAAATCCAGAGACCAAAGCCTGAGCAAGCGCCTCAGACTCGCTCTTTCTTCATATCCTGAAGAGTTCTTCTCATGGTTTGTCGATTGGGCCTGCCATACCTACGTCCCCAAACTTAAGCTGAGTTTGTGTTTTCAGACTTCTGTCCTCAAATTTCTAAGCCACACACCCTCCAGGCTGGGGCCCCTGGAGCCACACATTAGGACTGTGCCTACACCACGCATGGGAATTCTGCCCATTCCATTGTCCAAAATTGTACAAATTAGGAGAACACTGCAAAGTCCCCGAGGCCATCCCAATATGTAGGTCTCTTTGGACAAACAAGTGCGGTCTGACACCAGCTGAGCATCTACCTCCACTCAGACCACAGATGGATGTCCCCAGAGAAGGAGAAGGAACCAGACAGGACCCTAGGCCATAATCGGATCCATTGCTTTGGTTTTCAGGCATGTCTCCTCAAAATCCTGGATTCCAATACAAGCATAGGGGGTTTCCTGAGGCACCCATCAGAAAAAATCTCGTCAACACGAGGAAACTTGTGCATGGGACCTATATCAAAATCTTAGGAGAATACTCAGAGTCCCGGTGCCACCGCCCCATTCCAAGGTCCTCATGGACACAAACACATATTAGGCCCCATTCTCAGGAACGTCCATTTCAACTCTGCCACCCCGGTTGCTCCCGCAGAGCCATCCGATCTCCACTGTCTTGTTGCTAGGAAACAATTGGAATGCGAGGCGGGCTTCCCTGGCATCCATCCTCGAACGGTGCTCTGGAGTCATTCTATATGGGATGTTTTGTAGCTGCCCAACAGGTCTCAACTGTACCGCAGAAGGAATCCTTGAAGGGGGCATCCCACAACTCCCAACGTGGGAAAACCTCCATGGCCTTGAGATTCCTCTCCGTTCATGAAGGGGCAGTCATGCACAGAAACTACAACCTGAGCCAACGTCAGATCCTCGACGTGACTTCAGGTGCATGAGATATTGGTTCAGATGTGCAAGGGGTACCTGCCTTGCCCTCGGCCTGAAGCCAAAGTCTAGCTTGTGTTCTCAGATTTCTGTCCTCACACTATTGGCCCAGAAGCGCTCACGTATGGCAATTCCGGACAGACAATGCAGCACTCTGCCTGCCCTCTAGAAAAAATATCTTGCCTAATGAGCTGCTCAGGCACCTCAAATGAGGATCAACCTACACAGCACTCGACTGTACCCAAAGTATATAGTCTGACCTGGGCAATAATGCACTGTCTGACACAACCTGTCCCCGAAATTGCTGACCAACAACCAGGCAGCTGACCTCACACTGAGCACATGTGACCCACCATGGCCTTAGGTCATCATCTCTTCCCAACTGCGGTTTTCAGGCGTCCGAACCTAGACCTTATCTCCAACTACTGCCCAGGGTTGAATATGATGCAGAAATCAGAACTCCTTCCCGATGGCAAGAGACCTTGTGATTGGCATATTGTCCAAAGTTCATTGTAGTTGAAACCAGTGTGGCCCATGAGGCCCCGCCCATGCTCGTGGGCCACATTGTTCACAAACACACATTGTGACCCTCAGCCTGAGCCCAGTCCTCAAGTAAGTCCTCTCAGTGGCTGGATGAAGAGACAGCATATGAGGCCTGCCATGCCCCTAGGCCCCAAATTTTAACCATAGTTTGGGTTGTCCCTTCACTCTTCCCCAGGGCTCTGCATGGAATTCCTCTTTGGTTGGGACACCTGAGGTAATAAACCTGAAAGGAGACCTCCCATCCCACAGATTGACGAAAAACAATTGGGACCGGGCCATATACACAGACAGGTAGATTCGTCCATGGCCCATGAGGCCTCCCCACATTCCACGGCCATCGTTGACACAAAATCCAGAGACCAAAGCCTGAGCAATCGCCTCAGACTCGCTCTTTCTTCATATCCTGAAGAGTTCTTCTCATGGTTTGTCGATTGGGCCTACCATACCTACGTCTCCAAACTTAAGCTGAGTTTGTGTTTTCAGACTTCTGTCCTCAAATTTCTAAGCCACACACCCTCCAGGCTGGGGCCCCTGGAGCCACACATTAGGACTGTGCCTACACCACGCATGGGAATTCTGCCCATTCCATTGTCCAAAATTGTACAAATTAGGAGAACACTGCAAAGTCCCCGAGGCCATCCCAATATGTAGGTCTCTTTGGACAAACAAGGGCGGTCTGACACCAGCTGAGCATCTACCTCCACTCAGACCACAGATGGATGTCCCCAGAGAAGTAGAAGGAACCAGACAGGACCCTAGGCCATAATCGGATCCATTGCTTTGGTTTTCAGGCATGTCTCCTCAAAATCCTGGATTCCAATACAAGCATAGGGGGTTTCCTGAGGCACCCATCAGAAAAAATCTCGTCAACACAAGGAAACTTGTGCATGGGACCTATATCAAAAACTTAGGAGAATACTCAGAGTCCCGGTGCCACCGCCCCATTCCAAGGTCCTCATGGACACAAAAACATATTAGGCCCCATTCTCAGGAACGTCCATTTCAACTCTGCCACCCTGGTTGCTCCCGCAGAGCCATCCGATCTCCACTGTCTTGTTGCTAGGAGACAATTGGAATGCGAGGCGGGCTTCCCTGGCATCCATCCTCGAACGGTGCTCTGGAGTCATTCTATATGGGATGTTTTGGAGATGCCCAACAGGTCTCAACTGTACCGCAGAAGGAATCCTTGAAGGGGGCATCCCACAACTCCCAACGTGGGAAAACCTCCATGGCCTTGAGATTCCTCTCCGTTCATGAAGGGGCAGTCATGCACAGAAACTACATCCTGAGCCAACTTCAGACCTCGCCGTGACTTCAGATGCATGAGATATTGGTTCAGATGTGCAGGGGGTACCTGCCTTGCCCTCGGCCTGAAGTCCAAGTCTAGCTTGTGTTCTCAGACTACTGTCCTCACACTACTGGACCAGAAGCCCTCAAGTTTGGCCTTTCCGGACCCACAATGCGGCACTCTGCCTGCCCTCTAGAAAAAATATCTTGCCTAATGAGCTGCTCAGGCACCTCAAATAAGGATCAACCAACACGGCACTCGACTGGACCCAAATTATAGAGTCTAACCTGGGCACTAATGCACTGTCTGACACAACCCGAGCCCGAACCTGCTGACCAACAACCAGGCAGCTGACCTCACACTGAGCACATGTGACCCACCATGGCCTTAGGTCATCATCTCTTCCCAACTGCGGTTTTCAGGCTTCCGAACCTAGACCTTATCTCCAAACACTGCCCAGGGTTGAAAATGATGCAGAAATCAGAATTCCTTCCCCATGGCAAGAGACCTTGTGATTGGCATGTTGTCCAAAGTTCAGTGTAGTTGAAACCAGTGTGGCCCATGAGGCCCTGCCCATGCTTCCGAGCCACATTGGTCACAAACACACATTGTGACACTCAGCCTGAGCCCAGTCCTCAAGTAAAGCCTCTCAGTGGCTAGATGAAGAGACAGCATATGGGGCCTGCCATGCCCCTAGGCCCCAAATTTTAACCATAGTTTGGGTTGTCCCTTCACTCCTCCCCAGGGCTCTGCTTTCGAATTCCTCTTTGATTGGGACACCTGAGGTAACAAACTTGAGAGGAGACCTCCCATACCACAGATTGATGAAAAACAATTGGGTTCGGGCCAAATCCACAGAGAGGAAGATTCGTCCATGGCCCATGAGGCCTCCCCTCATTCCACAACCATCGTTGACACAAAATCCAGAGACCAAAGCCTGAGCAAGCGCCTCAGACTCGCTCTTTATTCGTATCCTGAAGATTTCTTCTCATGGTTTGTAGATTGGGCCTGCCATACCTACGTCCCCAAACCTAAGCTGAGTTTGTGTTTTCAGTCTTCTGTCCTCAAAGTCCTGGGACACACACCCTCCACGCTGGGGCCCCTGGAGCCACACATTAGGACTGTGCCTACTCCATGCATGGGATTTCTGCCCATTCCATTGTCCAAAATTGTACAAATTATGAGAGACCTCCAAATTCCCCGAGGCCATCCCAATATGTAGGCCTCTGTGGACAAACAAGGGCGGTCTGACACCAGCTGAGCATCTACCTCCACTCATACCATAGATGGATGTCCCCAGAGAAGGAGATGGAACCAGACAGGACCCTAGGCCATAATCGGATCCATTGCTTTGGTTTACAGGCATGTCTCCTCAAAATCCTGGATTCCAAAAACAGCATATGGGGTTTCCTGAGGCACCCATCAGAAAAAATCTCATCTCCATGAGGAAACTTGTGCATGGGACCTATGTCAATATCTTAGGAGAATACTTCAGAGTCCCGGTGCTACCGCCCCATTCCAAGGTCCTCATGGACACAAACACATATTATGCCCCATGTTCAGGAAAGTCCATTTCAACTCAGCCACCCCGGTTGCTCCCGCAGAGCCATCCGATCTCCACTGTCTTGTTGCTAGGAGACAATTGGAATGTGAAGCGGGCTTCCCTGGCATCCATCCTCGAACGGTGCTCTGGAGTCATTCCATATTTGATGTGTTGGAGCTGCCAACAGGTCTCAATTGTCCCGCAGAAGGAATCCTTGAAAGGGGCATCCCACAACTCCCAACGTGGGAAAACCTCCATGGCCTTGAGATTCCTACCGTTCATGAAGAGGCAGTGATGCACAGAAACTACAACCTGAGCCAACGTCTGATCCTCGCCGTGACTTCAGATGCATGACATATTGGTTCAGATGTGCAGGGGGTACCTGCCTTGCCCGCGGCCTGAAGACCAAGTCTAGCTTGTGTTCTCAGACTTCTGTACTCACACTACTGGCCCAGAAGCCCTCAAGTTTGGCAATTCCGGACCCACAATGCAGCACTCTGCCTGCCCTCTAGAAAAAATATCTTGCCTAATGAGCTGCCCAGGCACCTCTAATGAGGAACAACCTACACGGCACTCGACTGTACCCAAATTATAGAGTCTAACCTGGGCACTAATTCACTGTCTGACACAACCTGAGCCCGAACCTCCTGACCAACAACCAGGCAGCTGACCGCACACTGAGCACATCAGACCCACCATGGCCTTAGGTCATCATCTCTTCCCAACTGCGGTTCTCAGGTTTCCGAACCTAGACCTTATCTCCTACCACTGCCCAGGGTTGAAAATGATGCAGATATCAGAACTCCTTCCCCATGGCAAGAGACCTTGTGATTGCATGGTGACAAAGTTCAGTATAGTAGAAACCTGTGTGGCGCAAGAGGCCCGGCCCATGCTCGCGGGCCACGTTGGTCACAAACACACATTGTGACCCTAAGCCTGAGCCCAGTCCTCAAGTAAGGCCTCTCAGTGGCTGGATGAAGAGACAGCATATGGGGCCTGCCATGCCCCTAGGCCCCAAATTTTAACCATAGTTTGGGTTGTCCCCTCACTCTTCCCCAGGGCTCTGCTTTGGAATTCCTATTTGGTTGCGACACCTGAGGTAACAAACCTGAAAGGAGACCTCCCATCCCACAGATGACGAAAAACAATTGGGACCGGGCCAAATTCACAGAGAGGGAGATTCGTCCATGGCCCATGAGCTTCACCACATTCCACGGCCT
Organism: Mustela nivalis; assembly: GCF_964662115.1. Lineage (NCBI taxonomy): Eukaryota > Metazoa > Chordata > Mammalia > Carnivora > Mustelidae > Mustela > Mustela nivalis. The sequence goes on along the minus strand of NW_028136556.1, from coordinate 2,103,765 downwards.
TCGTTGACACAAAATCCAGAGAACAAAGCCTGAGCAAGCGCCTCAAACTCGCTCTTTCTTCGTATCCTGAAGATTCCTTCTCATGGTTTGAAGATTGGTCCTGCCATACCTACGTACCCAAACCTACGCTGAGTTTGTGTTTTCAGACTCAAAGTCCTCAAAGTCCTGGGCCACACACCCTCTAGGCTGGGTCCCCTGGAGCCACACATTAGGACTGTGCCTACCCCATTATTGGGAATTCTGCCCATTCCATTGTCCAAAATTGTACAAATTAGGAGAACCCTCCAAAGCCCCGGAGTCCATCCCAATATCTAGGTCTCAGTGGACAAACAAGGGTGGTCTGACACCAGCTGAGCATCTACCTCCACTCATACCATAGATGGATGTCCCAAGAGAAGGAGATGGAACCAGAAAGGACCCTAGGCCATAATCGGATTAATTACTTTGGTTTACAGGTATGTCTTCTCAAAAGCCTGGTTTCCAATACCAGCATAGGGGGTTTCCTGAGGCACCCATCAGAAAACATCTCGTCTCCATGAGGAAACTTGTGCATGGGACCTATGTCAAAATCTTAGGAGAATACTTGAGATCGCCGGTGCCACCGCCCCTTCCAAGGTCCTCATGGACACAAACACACAATAGGCCCCATGCTCAGGATATTCCTTTTCAAATCAGCCACCACGGGTGCTCCCACAGAGCCATCCGTTGTCAACTGTCTTGTTGCTAGGAGACAATTGGAATGCGAGGCGGGCTTCCCTGGCATCCATCCTCCAACGGTGCTCTGGAGTCATTCCATATGGGATGTTTTGGAGCTGCCCAACAGGTCTCAATTGTCCCGCAGAAGGAATCCTTGAAGGGGGCATCCCACAACTCCCAACGTGGGAAAACCTCCATGGCCTTGAGATTCCTCTCCGTTCATGAAGGGGCAGTCATGCACAGAAACTCCAACCAGAGCCAACGTCTGATCCTCGCCGTGACTTCAGATGCATGAGATATTGGTTCAGATGTGCAAGGGGTACCTGCCTTGCCCGCGGTCTGAAGCCCAAGTCTAGCTTGTGTTCTCAGACTTCTGTACTCACACTACTGGCCCAGAAGCCCTCAAGTTTGGCCTTTCCGGACCCACAATGCAGCACTCTGCCTGCCCTCTAGAAAAAATATCTTGCCTAATGAGCTGCCCAGGCACCTCAAATGAGGATCAACCTACACGGCACTCAACTGTACCCAAATTATAGACTCTAACCTCGGCACTAATGCACTGTCTGACACAACCTGAGCCCGAAACTCCTGACCAACAACCAGGCAGCTGACTGCACACTGAGCACATCAGACCCACCATGGCCTTAGGTCATCATCTCTTCCCAACTGCGGTTTTCAGGCTTTCGAACCTAGACCTTATTTCCAACCACTGCCAAGGGTTGAAAATGATGCAGAAATCAGAACTCCTTCCCCATGGCAAGAGAGCATGTGATTGGCATGTTGTCCCAAGTTCAGTGTAGCTGAAACCAGTGTGGGCCATGAGTCCCCGCCCATGCTCGCGGGCCATATTGGACAAGAAAACACAATGTGACCCTCAGCCTGAGCCCAGTTCTCAAGTAAGGCCTCTCAGTGTCTGGATAAAGAGACAGCATATGGGGCCTGCCATGCCCCTAGGCCCCAAATTTTAACCATAGTTTGGATTGTCCATTCACTCTTCCCCAGGGCTCTGCTTTGGAATTCCTCTTTGGTTGGGACACCTGAGGTAACAAACCTGAAAGGAGACCTCCCATCCCACAGATTGACGAAAAACAATTGGGACCGAACCAAATCCACAGAGAGGAAGATTCATTTATGGTCCATGAGGCCTCCCCACATTCCACGGCCATCGTTGACACAAAATCCAGAGAACAAAGCCCGAGCAAGCGCCTCAGACTCGCTCTTTCTTCATATCCTGAAGAGTTCTTCTCATGGTTTGTAGATTGAGCCTGCCATACCTACGTCTCCAAACTTAAGCTGAGTTTGTGTTTTCAGACTTCTGTCCTCAAAGTCCTGGGCCACACATCCTCCAGGCTGGGGCCCCTGGAGCCACACATTAGGACTGTGCCTACCCCATGCATGGAAATTCTGCCCATTCCATTGTCCAAAATTGGACAAATTAGGAGAACCCTCCAATGTCCCCGAGGCCATCCCAATATCTAGGTCTCTGTGGACAAACAAGTGTTGTCTGACACTTGCTTAGTATCTAGGTACACTCATACCATAGATGGATGTCCCCAGAGAAGGATATGGTAACAGACAGGACCCTAGGCCATAATCGGATCCATTGCTTTGGTTTACAGTCATGTCTCCTCATAGCCTGGATTCCGATACCAGCATAGGGGGTTTCCTGAGGCACCCATCAGAAAATATCTCGTCTCCACGAGGAAACTTGTGCATGGGACCTATGTCAAAATCTTAGGAGAATACTTCAAAGTCCCGGTGCCACCGCTCCATTCCAAGGTCCTCATGGACACAAACACACCTTAGGCCCCAGGCTCAGGAACGTCCATTTCAACTCAGCCACCCCGGTTGCTCACGCAGAGCCATCCGATCTCAACTGTCTTGTTGCTAGGAGACAATTGGAATGCGAGGCGGGCTTCCCTGGCATCCATCCTCGAACGGTGCTCTGGAGTCATTCCATATGGGATGTTTTGGAGCTGCCCAACAGGTCTCAATTGTCCCGCAGAAGGAATCCTTGAGGGGGCATCCCACAACTCCCAACGTGGGAAAACCTCCATGGCCTTGAGTTTCCTCTCTGTTCATGAAGGGGCATTCATGCACAGAAACTACAACCTGAGCCAACTTCAGACCTCGCCGTGACTTCAGATGCATGAGATATTGGTTCAGATGTGCAGGGGGTACCTGCCTTGCCCTCGACCTGAAGCCCAAGTCCAGCTTGTGGTCTCAGATTTCTATCCTCACACTACTGGCCCTGAAGCCCTCACGTTTGGCAATTCCGGACCCACAATGCAGCACTCTGCCTGCCCTCTAGAAAAAATATCTTGCCTAATGAGCTGCCCGGGAACCTCAAATAAGGATCAACCTACAAGGCACTCGACTGTACCCAAATTATATAGTTTAACCTGGGCACAAATGCACTGTCTGACACAACCTGAGCCCGAACCTCCTGACTAACAACCAGGTAGCTGACCGCACACTGAGCACATCAGACCCACCATGGCCTTAGGCCATCATCTCTTCCCAACAGCGGTTTTCAGGCTTCCGACCTAGACCTTATCTCCAACCACTGCCCAGGGTTGAAAATGATGCAGAAATCAGAACTCCTTCCCCATGGCAAGAGACCTTGTGATTGGCATGTTGTCCAAAGTTCAGTGTAGATGAAACCAGTGTGGGCCATGAGTCCCCGCTCATTCTCACGGGCCATATTGGACAAAAAAACACAATGTGACCCTCAGCCTGAGCCCAGTCCTCAAGTAAGGGCTCTCAGTGTCTGGATGAAGAGACAGCATATGGGGCCTGCCATGCCCCTAAGCCCCAAATTTCAATCATAATTTCGGTTGTCCCTTCACTCTTCCCCAGGGCTCTGCTTTGGAATACCTCTTTGGTTGCGACACCTGAGGTAACAAACCTGAAAGGAGACTTCCCATCCCACAGATTGTCGAAAAACAATTGGGACTGGGCCAAATCCACAGAGAGGAAGATTCGTCCATGGCCCATGAGATTCACCACATTCCACGGCCATTGTTGACACAAAATCCAGAGACCAAAGCCTGAGCAAGTGCCTCAGACTCGCTCTTTCTTCATATCCTGAAGAGTTCTTCTCATGGTTTGTCGATTGGGCCTGCCATACCTACGTCCCCAAACCTAAGCTGAGTTTGTGTTTTCAGACTTCTGTCCTCAAAGTCCTGGGCCACACTCCTTCCAGGCTGGGGCCACTGGAGCCACACATTAGGACTGTGCCTACCTCATTATTGGTAATTCTGCCCATTCCTTTTTCCAAAATAGTACAAATTAGGAGAACCCTGTAAAGTCCCCGAGGCCATACCAATATGTACGTCTCAGTGGACAAACAAGGGCGGTCTGACACCAGCTGAGATCTGCCTCCACTCATACCATAGATGGATGTCCCCAGAGAAAAATATGGTACCAGACAGAACCCTAGGCCATAATCGGATCCATTGCTTTCGTTTACAGGCAGTCTCCTCAAAAGCCTGGATTCCAATACCAGCATAGGGGGTTTCCGGAGGCACCTATAAGAAAAAATCTCGTCTCCACGAGGAAACTTGTGCATGGGACTTATGTCAAAATCTTAGGAGAATACTTCAGAGTGCCGGTGCCACCGCTCCATTCCAAGGTCCAAAGGACACAAACACACATTAGGCCCCATGCTTAGGAAAGTCCATTTCACTCAGCCATCCCGGTTGCTCCCGCAAGCCATCTGATCTCAACTGTCTTGATGCTAGGAGACAATTGGAATGCGAGGCGGGCTTCCCTGGCATCCATCCTCCAATGGTGCTCTGGAGTCATTCCATATGGGATGTTTTGGAGCTGCCCAACAGGTCTCAATTGTCCCGCAGAAGGAATCTTTGAAGGGGGCATCCCACAACTCCCAACGTGGTAAAACCTCCATGGCCTTCAGATTCCTCTCCGTTCATGAAGGGGCAGTCATGCACAGAAACTACAACCTGAGCCAACGTCTGATCCTCGACGTGACTTCAGGTGCATGAGATATTGGTTCAGATGTGCAAGGGGTACCTGCCTTGCCCTCGGTCTGAAGCCAAAGTCTAGCTTGTGTTCTCAGATTTCTGTCCTCACACTATTGGCCCAGAAGCGCTCACGTATGGCAATTCCGGACAGACAATGCAGCACTCTGCCTGCCCTCTAGAAAAAATATCTTGCCTAATGAGCTGCTCAGGCACCTCAAATGAGGATCAACCTACACAGCACTCGACTGTACCCAAAGTATATAGTCTGACCTGGGCAATAATGCACTGTCTGACACAACCTGTGCCCGAAATTGCTGACCAACAACCAGGCAGCTGACCTCACACTGAGCACATGTGACCCACCATGGCCTTAGGTCATCATCTCTTCCCAACTGCGGTTTTCAGGCGTCCGAACCTAGACCTTATCTCCAACTACTGCCCAGGGTTGAATATGATGCAGAAATCAGAACTCCTTCCCGATGGCAAGAGACCTTGTGATTGGCATATTGTCCAAAGTTCATTGTAGTTGAAACCAGTGTGGCCCATGAGGCCCCGCCCATGCTCGTGGGCCACATTGTTCACAAACACACATTGTGACCCTCAGCCTGAGCCCAGTCCTCAAGTAAGTCCTCTCAGTGGCTGGATGAAGAGACAGCATATGAGGCCTGCCATGCCCCTAGGCCCCAAATTTTAACCATAGTTTGGGTTGTCCCTTCACTCTTCCCCAGGGCTCTGCGTGGAATTCCTCTTTGGTTGGGACACCTGAGGTAATAAACCTGAAAGGAGACCTCCCATCCCACAGATTGACGAAAAACAATTGGGACCGGGCCATATACACAGACAGGTAGATTCGTCCATGGCCCATGAGGCCTCCCCACATTCCACGGCCATCGTTGACACAAAATCCAGAGACCAAAGCCTGAGCAAGCGCCTCAGACTCGCTCTTTCTTCATATCCTGAAGAGTTCTTCTCATGGTTTGTCGATTGGGCCTGCCATACCTACGTCCCCAAACTTAAGCTGAGTTTGTGTTTTCAGACTTCTGTCCTCAAATTTCTAAGCCACACACCCTCCAGGCTGGGGCCCCTGGAGCCACACATTAGGACTGTGCCTACACCACGCATGGGAATTCTGCCCATTCCATTGTCCAAAATTGTACAAATTAGGAGAACACTGCAAAGTCCCCGAGGCCATCCCAATATGTAGGTCTCTTTGGACAAACAAGTGTGGTCTGACACCAGCTGAGCATCTACCTCCACTCAGACCACAGATGGATGTCCCCAGAGAAGGAGAAGGAACCAGACAGGACCCTAGGCCATAATCGGATCCATTGCTTTGGTTTTCAGGCATGTCTCCTCAAAATCCTGGATTCCAATACAAGCATAGGGGGTTTCCTGAGGCACCCATCAGAAAAAATCTCGTCAACACGAGGAAACTTGTGCATGGGACCTATATCAAAATCTTAGGAGAATACTCAGAGTCCCGGTGCCACCGCCCCATTCCAAGGTCCTCATGGACACAAACACATATTAGGCCCCATTCTCAGGAACGTCCATTTCAACTCTGCCACCCCGGTTGCTCCCGCAGAGCCATCCGATCTCCACTGTCTTGTTGCTAGGAAACAATTGGAATGCGAGGCGGGCTTCCCTGGCATCCATCCTCGAACGGTGCTCTGGAGTCATTCTATATGGGATGTTTTGTAGCTGCCCAACAGGTCTCAACTGTACCGCAGAAGGAATCCTTGAAGGGGGCATCCCACAACTCCCAACGTGGGAAAACCTCCATGGCCTTGAGATTCCTCTCCGTTCATGAAGGGGCAGTCATGCACAGAAACTACAACCTGAGCCAACGTCAGATCCTCGACGTGACTTCAGGTGCATGAGATATTGGTTCAGATGTGCAAGGGGTACCTGCCTTGCCCTCGGCCTGAAGCCAAAGTCTAGCTTGTGTTCTCAGATTTCTGTCCTCACACTATTGGCCCAGAAGCGCTCACGTATGGCAATTCCGGACAGACAATGCAGCACTCTGCCTGCCCTCTAGAAAAAATATCTTGCCTAATGAGCTGCTCAGGCACCTCAAATGAGGATCAACCTACACAGCACTCGACTGTACCCAAAGTATATAGTCTGACCTGGGCAATAATGCACTGTCTGACACAACCTGTCCCCGAAATTGCTGACCAACAACCAGGCAGCTGACCTCACACTGAGCACATGTGACCCACCATGGCCTTAGGTCATCATCTCTTCCCAACTGCGGTTTTCAGGCGTCCGAACCTAGACCTTATCTCCAACTACTGCCCAGGGTTGAATATGATGCAGAAATCAGAACTCCTTCCCGATGGCAAGAGACCTTGTGATTGGCATATTGTCCAAAGTTCATTGTAGTTGAAACCAGTGTGGCCCATGAGGCCCCGCCCATGCTCGTGGGCCACATTGTTCACAAACACACATTGTGACCCTCAGCCTGAGCCCAGTCCTCAAGTAAGTCCTCTCAGTGGCTGGATGAAGAGACAGCATATGAGGCCTGCCATGCCCCTAGGCCCCAAATTTTAACCATAGTTTGGGTTGTCCCTTCACTCTTCCCCAGGGCTCTGCGTGGAATTCCTCTTTGGTTGGGACACCTGAGGTAATAAACCTGAAAGGAGACCTCCCATCCCACAGATTGACGAAAAACAATTGGGACCGGGCCATATACACAGACAGGTAGATTCGTCCATGGCCCATGAGGCCTCCCCACATTCCACGGCCATCGTTGACACAAAATCCAGAGACCAAAGCCTGAGCAAGCGCCTCAGACTCGCTCTTTCTTCATATCCTGAAGAGTTCTTCTCATGGTTTGTCGATTGGGCCTACCATACCTACGTCTCCAAACTTAAGCTGAGTTTGTGTTTTCAGACTTCTGTCCTCAAATTTCTAAGCCACACACCCTCCAGGCTGGGGCCCCTGGAGCCACACATTAGGACTGTGCCTACACCACGCATGGGAATTCTGCCCATTCCATTGTCCAAAATTGTACAAATTAGGAGAACACTGCAAAGTCCCCGAGGCCATCCCAATATGTAGGTCTCTTTGGACAAACAAGGGCGGTCTGACACCAGCTGAGCATGTACCTCCACTCAGACCACAGATGGATGTCCCCAGAGAAGTAGAAGGAACCAGACAGGACCCTAGGCCATAATCGGATCCATTGCTTTGGTTTTCAGGCATGTCTCCTCAAAATCCTGGATTCCAATACAAGCATAGGGGGTTTCCGGAGGCACCTATAAGAAAAAATCTCGTCTCCACGAGGAAACTTGTGCATGGGACTTATGTCAAAATCTTAGGAGAATACTTCAGAGTGCCGGTGCCACCGCTCCATTCCAAGGTCCAAAGGACACAAACACACATTAGGCCCCATGCTTAGGAAAGTCCATTTCACTCAGCCATCCCGGTTTCTTCCGCAGAGCCATCCGATCTCAACTGTCTTGATGCTAGGAGACAATTGGAATGCGAAGCGGGCTTCCCTGGCATCCAACCTCCAATGGTGCTCTGGAGTCATTCCATATGTGATGTTTTGGAGCTGCCCAACAGGTCTCAATTGTCCCGCAGAAGGAATCTTTGAAGGGGGCATCCCACAACTCCCAACGTGGTAAAACCTCCATGGCCTTCAGATTCCTCTCCGTTCATGAAGGGGCAGTCATGCACAGAAACTACAACCTGAGCCAACGTCTGATCCTCGACGTGACTTCAGGTGCATGAGATATTGGTTCAGATGTGCAAGGGGTACCTGCCTTGCCCTCGGTCTGAAGCCAAAGTCTAGCTTGTGTTCTCAGATTTCTGTCCTCACACTATTGGCCCAGAAGCGCTCACGTATGGCAATTCCGGACAGACAATGCAGCACTCTGCCTGCCCTCTAGAAAAAATATCTTGCCTAATGAGCTGCTCAGGCACCTCAAATGAGGATCAACCTACACAGCACTCGACTGTACCCAAAGTATATAGTCTGACCTGGGCAATAATGCACTGTCTGACACAACCTGTGCCCGAAATTGCTGACCAACAACCAGGCAGCTGACCTCACACTGAGCACATGTGACCCACCATGGCCTTAGGTCATCATCTCTTCCCAACTGCGGTTTTCAGGCGTCCGAACCTAGACCTTATCTCCAACTACTGCCCAGGGTTGAATATGATGCAGAAATCAGAACTCCTTCCCGATGGCAAGAGACCTTGTGATTGGCATATTGTCCAAAGTTCATTGTAGTTGAAACCAGTGTGGCCCATGAGGCCCCGCCCATGCTCGTGGGCCACATTGTTCACAAACACACATTGTGACCCTCAGCCTGAGCCCAGTCCTCAAGTAAGTCCTCTCAGTGGCTGGATGAAGAGACAGCATATGAGGCCTGCCATGCCCCTAGGCCCCAAATTTTAACCATAGTTTGGGTTGTCCCTTCACTCTTCCCCAGGGCTCTGCGTGGAATTCCTCTTTGGTTGGGACACCTGAGGTAATAAACCTGAAAGGAGACCTCCCATCCCACAGATTGACGAAAAACAATTGGGACCGGGCCATATACACAGACAGGTAGATTCGTCCATGGCCCATGAGGCCTCCCCACATTCCACGGCCATCGTTGACACAAAATCCAGAGACCAAAGCCTGAGCAAGCGCCTCAGACTCGCTCTTTCTTCATATCCTGAAGAGTTCTTCTCATGGTTTGTCGATTGGGCCTGCCATACCTACGTCCCCAAACTTAAGCTGAGTTTGTGTTTTCAGACTTCTGTCCTCAAATTTCTAAGCCACACACCCTCCAGGCTGGGGCCCCTGGAGCCACACATTAGGACTGTGCCTACACCACGCATGGGAATTCTGCCCATTCCATTGTCCAAAATTGTACAAATTAGGAGAACACTGCAAAGTCCCCGAGGCCATCCCAATATGTAGGTCTCTTTGGACAAACAAGTGCGGTCTGACACCAGCTGAGCATGTACCTCCACTCAGACCACAGATGGATGTCCCCAGAGAAGGAGAAGGAACCAGACAGGACCCTAGGCCATAATCGGATCCATTGCTTTGGTTTTCAGGCATGTCTCCTCAAAATCCTGGATTCCAATACAAGCATAGGGGGTTTCCTGAGGCACCCATCAGAAAAAATCTCGTCAACACGAGGAAACTTGTGCATGGGACCTATATCAAAATCTTAGGAGAATACTCAGAGTCCCGGTGCCACCGCCCCATTCCAAGGTCCTCATGGACACAAACACATATTAGGCCCCATTCTCAGGAACGTCCATTTCAACTCTGCCACCCCGGTTGCTCCCGCAGAGCCATCCGATCTCCACTGTCTTGTTGCTAGGAAACAATTGGAATGCGAGGCGGGCTTCCCTGGCATCCATCCTCGAACGGTGCTCTGGAGTCATTCTATATGGGATGTTTTGTAGCTGCCCAACAGGTCTCAACTGTACCGCAGAAGGAATCCTTGAAGGGGGCATCCCACAACTCCCAACGTGGGAAAACCTCCATGGCCTTGAGATTCCTCTCCGTTCATGAAGGGGCAGTCATGCACAGAAACTACAACCTGAGCCAACGTCAGATCCTCGACGTGACTTCAGGTGCATGAGATATTGGTTCAGATGTGCAAGGGGTACCTGCCTTGCCCTCGGCCTGAAGCCAAAGTCTAGCTTGTGTTCTCAGATTTCTGTCCTCACACTATTGGCCCAGAAGCGCTCACGTATGGCAATTCCGGACAGACAATGCAGCACTCTGCCTGCCCTCTAGAAAAAATATCTTGCCTAATGAGCTGCTCAGGCACCTCAAATGAGGATCAACCTACACAGCACTCGACTGTACCCAAAGTATATAGTCTGACCTGGGCAATAATGCACTGTCTGACACAACCTGTCCCCGAAATTGCTGACCAACAACCAGGCAGCTCACCTCACACTGAGCACATGTGACCCACCATGGCCTTAGGTCATCATCTCTTCCCAACTGCGGTTTTCAGGCGTCCGAACCTAGACCTTATCTCCAACTACTGCCCAGGGTTGAATATGATGCAGAAATCAGAACTCCTTCCCGATGGCAAGAGACCTTGTGATTGGCATATTGTCCAAAGTTCATTGTAGTTGAAACCAGTGTGGCCCATGAGGCCCCGCCCATGCTCGTGGGCCACATTGTTCACAAACACACATTGTGACCCTCAGCCTGAGCCCAGTCCTCAAGTAAGTCCTCTCAGTGGCTGGATGAAGAGACAGCATATGAGGCCTGCCATGCCCCTAGGCCCCAAATTTTAACCATAGTTTGGGTTGTCCCTTCACTCTTCCCCAGGGCTCTGCGTGGAATTCCTCTTTGGTTGGGACACCTGAGGTAATAAACCTGAAAGGAGACCTCCCATCCCACAGATTGACGAAAAACAATTGGGACCGGGCCATATACACAGACAGGTAGATTCGTCCATGGCCCATGAGGCCTCCCCACATTCCACGGCCATCGTTGACACAAAATCCAGAGACCAAAGCCTGAGCAAGCGCCTCAGACTCGCTCTTTCTTCATATCCTGAAGAGTTCTTCTCATGGTTTGTCGATTGGGCCTACCATACCTACGTCTCCAAACTTAAGCTGAGTTTGTGTTTTCAGACTTCTGTCCTCAAATTTCTAAGCCACACACCCTCCAGGCTGGGGCCCCTGGAGCCACACATTAGGACTGTGCCTACACCACGCATGGGAATTCTGCCCATTCCATTGTCCAAAATTGTACAAATTAGGAGAACACTGCAAAGTCCCCGAGGCCATCCCAATATGTAGGTCTCTTTGGACAAACAAGGGCGGTCTGACACCAGCTGAGCATGTACCTCCACTCAGACCACAGATGGATGTCCCCAGAGAAGTAGAAGGAACCAGACAGGACCCTAGGCCATAATCGGATCCATTGCTTTGGTTTTCAGGCATGTCTCCTCAAAATCCTGGATTCCAATACAAGCATAGGGGGTTTCCTGAGGCACCCATCAGAAAAAATCTCGTCAACACGAGGAAACTTGTGCATGGGACCTATATCAAAATCTTAGGAGAATACTCAGAGTCCCGGTGCCACCGCCCCATTCCAAGGTCCTCATGGACACAAAAACATATTAGGCCCCATTCTCAGGGACGTCCATTTCAACTCTGCCACCCTGGTTGCTCCCGCAGAGCCATCCGATCTCCACTGTCTTGTTGCTAGGAGACAATTGGAATGCGAGGCGGGCTTCCCTGGCATCCATCCTCGAACGGTGCTCTGGAGTCATTCTATATGGGATGTTTTGGAGATGCCCAACAGGTCTCAACTGTACCGCAGAAGGAATCCTTGAAGGGGGCATCCCACAACTCCCAACGTGGGAAAACCTCCATGGCCTTGAGATTCCTCTCCGTTCATGAAGGGGCAGTCATGCACAGAAACTACATCCTGAGCCAACTTCAGACCTCGCCGTGACTTCAGATGCATGAGATATTGGTTCAGATGTGCAGGGGGTACCTGCCTTGCCCTCGGCCTGAAGTCCAAGTCTAGCTTGTGTTCTCAGACTACTGTCCTCACACTACTGGACCAGAAGCCCTCAAGTTTGGCCTTTCCGGACCCACAATGCGGCACTCTGCCTGCCCTCTAGAAAAAAATATCTTGCCTAATGAGCTGCTCAGGCACCTCAAATAAGGATCAACCTACACGGCACTCGACTGGACCCAAATTATAGAGTCTAACCTGGGCACTAATGCACTGTCTGACACAACCCGAGCCCGAACCTGCTGACCAACAACCAGGCAGCTGACCTCACACTGAGCACATGTGACCCACCATGGCCTTAGGTCATCATCTCTTCCCAACTGCGGTTTTCAGGCTTCCGAACCTAGACCTTATCTCCAAACACTGCCCAGGGTTGAAAATGATGCAGAAATCAGAATTCCTTCCCCATGGCAAGAGACCTTGTGATTGGCATGTTGTCCAAAGTTCAGTGTAGTTGAAACCAGTGTGGCCCATGAGGCCCTGCCCATGCTTCCGAGCCACATTGGTCACAAACACACATTGTGACACTCAGCCTGAGCCCAGTCCTCAAGTAAAGCCTCTCAGTGGCTAGATGAAGAGACAGCATATGGGGCCTGCCATGCCCCTAGGCCCCAAATTTTAACCATAGTTTGGGTTGTCCCTTCACTCCTCCCCAGGGCTCTGCTTTCGAATTCCTCTTTGATTGGGACACCTGAGGTAACAAACTTGAGAGGAGACCTCCCATACCACAGATTGATGAAAAACAATTGGGTTCGGGCCAAATCCACAGAGAGGAAGATTCGTCCATGGCCCATGAGGCCTCCCCTCATTCCACAACCATCGTTGACACAAAATCCAGAGACCAAAGCCTGAGCAAGCGCCTCAGACTCGCTCTTTATTCGTATCCTGAAGATTTCTTCTCATGGTTTGTAGATTGGGCCTGCCATACCTACGTCCCCAAACCTAAGCTGAGTTTGTGTTTTCAGTCTTCTGTCCTCAAAGTCCTGGGACACACACCCTCCACGCTGGGGCCCCTGGAGCCACACATTAGGACTGTGCCTACTCCATGCATGGGATTTCTGCCCATTCCATTGTCCAAAATTGTACAAATTATGAGAGACCTCCAAATTCCCCGAGGCCATCCCAATATGTAGGCCTCTGTGGACAAACAAGGGCGGTCTGACACCAGCTGAGCATCTACCTCCACTCATACCATAGATGGATGTCCCCAGAGAAGGAGATGGAACCAGACAGGACCCTAGGCCATAATCGGATCCATTGCTTTGGTTTACAGGCATGTCTCCTCAAAATCCTGGATTCCAAAAACAGCATATGGGGTTTCCTGAGGCACCCATCAGAAAAAATCTCATCTCCATGAGGAAACTTGTGCATGGGACCTATGTCAATATCTTAGGAGAATACTTCAGAGTCCCGGTGCTACCGCCCCATTCCAAGGTCCTCATGGACACAAACACATATTATGCCCCATGTTCAGGAAAGTCCATTTCAACTCAGCCACCCCGGTTGCTCCCGCAGAGCCATCCGATCTCCACTGTCTTGTTGCTAGGAGACAATTGGAATGTGAAGCGGGCTTCCCTGGCATCCATCCTCGAACGGTGCTCTGGAGTCATTCCATATTTGATGTGTTGGAGCTGCCAACAGGTCTCAATTGTCCCGCAGAAGGAATCCTTGAAAGGGGCATCCCACAACTCCCAACGTGGGAAAACCTCCATGGCCTTGAGATTCCTACCGTTCATGAAGAGGCAGTCATGCACAGAAACTACAACCTGAGCCAACGTCTGATCCTCGCCGTGACTTCAGATGCATGACATATTGGTTCAGATGTGCAGGGGGTACCTGCCTTGCCCGCGGCCTGAAGACCAAGTCTAGCTTGTGTTCTCAGACTTCTGTACTCACACTACTGGCCCAGAAGCCCTCAAGTTTGGCAATTCCGGACCCACAATGCAGCACTCTGCCTGCCCTCTAGAAAAAATATCTTGCCTAATGAGCTGCCCAGGCACCTCTAATGAGGAACAACCTACACGGCACTCGACTGTACCCAAATTATAGAGTCTAACCTGGGCACTAATGCACTGTCTGACACAACCTGAGCCCGAACCTCCTGACCAACAACCAGGCAGCTGACCGCACACTGAGCACATCAGACCCACCATGGCCTTAGGTCATCATCTCTTCCCAACTGCGGTTCTCAGGTTTCCGAACCTAGACCTTATCTCCTACCACTGCCCAGGGTTGAAAATGATGCAGATATCAGAACTCCTTCCCCATGGCAAGAGACCTTGTGATTGCATGGTGACAAAGTTCAGTATAGTAGAAACCTGTGTGGCGCAAGAGGCCCGGCCCATGCTCGCGGGCGACGTTGGTCACAAACACACATTGTGACCCTAAGCCTGAGCCCAGTCCTCAAGTAAGTCCTCTCAGTGGCTGGATGAAGAGACAGCATATGGGGCCTGCCATGCCCCTAGGCCCCAAATTTTAACCATAGTTTGGGTTGTCCCCTCACTCTTCCCCAGGGCTCTGCTTTGGAATTCCTATTTGGTTGCGACACCTGAGGTAACAAACCTGAAAGGAGACCTCCCATCCCACAGATGACGAAAAACAATTGGGACCGGGCCAAATTCACAGAGAGGAAGATTCGTCCATGGCCCATGAGCTTCACCACATTCCACGGCCTTCGTTGACACAAAATCCAGAGAACAAAGCCTGAGCAAGCGCCTCAAACTCGCTCTTTCTTCGTATCCTGAAGATTCCTTCTCATGGTTTGAAGATTGGTCCTGCCATACCTACGTACCCAAACCTACGCTGAGTTTGTGTTTTCAGACTCAAAGTCCTCAAAGTCCTGGGCCACACACCCTCTAGGCTGGGTCCCCTGGAGCCACACATTAGGACTGTGCCTACCCCATTATTGGGAATTCTGCCCATTCCATTGTCCAAAATTGTACAAATTAGGAGAACCCTCCAAAGCCCCGGAGTCCATCCCAATATCTAGGTCTCAGTGGACAAACAAGGGTGGTCTGACACCAGCTGAGCATCTACCTCCACTCATACCATAGATGGATGTCCCAAGAGAAGGAGATGGAACCAGAAAGGACCCTAGGCCATAATCGGATTAATTACTTTGGTTTACAGGTATGTCTTCTCAAAAGCCTGGTTTCCAATACCAGCATAGGGGGTTTCCTGAGGCACCCATCAGAAAACATCTCGTCTCCATGAGGAAACTTGTGCATGGGACCTATGTCAAAATCTTAGGAGAATACTTGAGATCGCCGGTGCCACCGCCCCTTCCAAGGTCCTCATGGACACAAACACACAATAGGCCCCATGCTCAGGATATTCCTTTTCAAATCAGCCACCACGGGTGCTCCCACAGAGCCATCCGTTGTCAACTGTCTTGTTGCTAGGAGACAATTGGAATGCGAGGCGGGCTTCCCTGGCATCCATCCTCGAACGGTGCTCTGGAGTCATTCCATATGGGATGTTTTGGAGCTGCCCAACAGGTCTCAATTGTCCCGCAGAAGGAATCCTTGAAGGGGGCATCCCACAACTCCCAACGTGGGAAAACCTCCATGGCCTTGAGATTCCTCTCCGTTCATGAAGGGGCAGTCATGCACAGAAACTCCAACCAGAGCCAACGTCTGATCCTCGCCGTGACTTCAGATGCATGAGATATTGGTTCAGATGTGCAAGGGGTACCTGCCTTGCCCGCGGTCTGAAGCCCAAGTCTAGCTTGTGTTCTCAGACTTCTGTACTCACACTACTGGCCCAGAAGCCCTCAAGTTTGGCCTTTCCGGACCCACAATGCAGCACTCTGCCTGCCCTCTAGAAAAAATATCTTGCCTAATGAGCTGCCCAGGCACCTCAAATGAGGATCAACCTACACGGCACTCAACTGTCCCCAAATTATAGACTCTAACCTCGGCACTAATGCACTGTCTGACACAACCTGAGCCCGAAACTCCTGACCAACAACCAGGCAGCTGACTGCACACTGAGCACATCAGACCCACCATGGCCTTAGGTCATCATCTCTTCCCAACTGCGGTTTTCAGGCTTCCGAACCTAGACCTTATTTCCAACCACTGCCAAGGGTTGAAAATGATGCAGAAATCAGAACTCCTTCCCCATGGCAAGAGAGCTTGTGATTGGCATGTTGTCCCAAGTTCAGTGTAGCTGAAACCAGTGTGGGCCATGAGTCCCCGCCCATGCTCGCGGGCCATATTGGACAAGAAAACACAATGTGACCCTCAGCCTGAGCCCAGTTCTCAAGTAAGGCCTCTCAGTGTCTGGATAAAGAGACAGCATATGGGGCCTGCCATGCCCCTAGGCCCCAAATTTTAACCATAGTTTGGATTGTCCCTTCACTCTTCCCCAGGGCTCTGCTTTGGAATACCTCTTTGGTTGCGACACCTGAGGTAACAAACCTGAAAGGAGACTTGCCATCCCACAGATTGACGAAAAACAATTGGGACTGGGCCAAATCCACAGAGAGGAAGATTCGTCCATGGCCCATGAGCTTCACAACATTCCACGGCCATTGTTGACACAAAATCCAGAGACCAAAGCCTGAGCAAGCGCCTCAGACTCGCACTTTCTTCATATCCTGATGAGTTCTTCTCATGGTTTGTAGATTGTGCCTGCCATACCTACGTCCCCAAACCTAAGCTGAGTTTGTGCTCAGACTTCTGTCCTCAAAGTCCTGGGCCACACTCCCTCCAGGCTGGGGCCCCTGGAGCCACACATTAGGACTGTGCCTACCCCATTATTGGGAATTCTGCCCATTCCATTGTCCAAAACTGTACAAATTAGGAGAACCCTCCAAAGTTTCCGAGGCCATACCAATATGTACGTCTCAGTGGACAAACAAGGGCGGTCTGACACCAGCTGAGCATCTGCCTCCACTCATACCATAGATGGATGTCCCCAGAGAAGGATATTGTACCAGACAGGACCCTAGGCCATAATCGGATCCATTGCTTTGGTTTTCAGGCATGTCTCCTCAAAAGCCTGGATTCCAATACCAGCATAGGGGGTTTCCTGAGGCACCTATCAGAAAAAATCTCGTCTCCACGAGGAAACTTGTGCATGGGACTTATGTCAAAATCTTAGGAGAATACTTCAGAGTCCCGGTGCCACCGCTCCATTCCAAGGTCCTCATGGACACAAACACACATTAGGCCCCATGCTTAGGAAAGTCCATTTCACTCAGCCATCCCGGTTGCTCCCGCAGAGCCATCTGATCTCAACTGTCTTGATGCTAGGAGACAATTGGAATGCGAGGCGGGCTTCCCTGGCATCCATCCTCGAACGGTGCTCTGGAGTCATTCTATATGGGATGTTTTGGAGCTGCCCAACAGGTCTCAACTGTACCGCAGAAGGAATCCTTGAAGGGGGCATCCCACAACTCCCAACGTGGGAAAACCTCCATGGCCTTCAGATTCCTCTCCGTTCATGAAGGGGCAGTCATGCACAGAAACTACAACCTGAGCCAACGTCAGATCCTCGACGTGACTTCAGGTGCATGAGATATTGGTTCAGATGTGCAAGGGGTACCTGCCTTGCCCTCGGCCTGAAGCCAAAGTCTAGCTTGTGTTCTCAGATTTCTGTCCTCACACTATTGGCCCAGAAGCGCTCACGTATGGCTATTCCGGACAGACAATGCAGCACTCTGCCTGCCCTCTAGAAAAAATATCTTGCCTAATGAGCTGCTCAGGCACCTCAAATGAGGATCAACCTACACGGCACTCGACAGTACCCAAATTATATAGTCTGACCTGGGCAATAATGCACTGTCTGACACAACCTGTGCCCGAAATTGCTGACCAACAACCAGGCAGCTGACCGCACACTGAGCACATCAGACCCACCATGGCCTTAGGTCATCATCTCTTCCCAACTGCGGTTTTCAGGCGTCCGAACCTAGACCTTATCTCCAACTACTGCCCAGGGTTGAATATGATGCAGAAATCAGAACTCCTTCCCGATGGCAAGAGACCTTGTGATTGGCATATTGTCCAAAGTTCAGTGTAGTTGAAACCAGTGTGGCCCATGAGGCCCCGCCCATGCTCGTGGGCCACATTGTTCACAAACACACATTGTGACCCTCAGCCTGAGCCCAGTCCTCAAGTAAGTCCTCTCAGTGGCTGGATGAAGAGACAGCATATGAGGCCTGCCATGCCCCTAGGCCCCAAATTTTAACCATAGTTTGGGTTGTCCCTTCACTCTTCCCCAGGGCTCTGCGTGGAATTCCTCTTTGGTTGGGACACCTGAGGTAATAAACCTGAAAGGAGACCTCCCATCCCACAGATTGACGAAAAACAATTGGGACCGGGCCATATACACAGACAGGTAGATTCGTCCATGGCCCATGAGGCCTCCCCACATTCCACGGCCATCATTGACACAAAATCCAGAGACCAAAGCCTGAGCAAGCGCCTCAGACTCGCTCTTTCTTCATATCCTGAAGAGTTCTTCTCATGGTTTGTCGATTGGGCCTGCCATACCTACGTCTCCAAACTTAAGCTGAGTTTGTGTTTTCAGACTTCTGTCCTCAAATTTCTAAGCCACACACCCTCCAGGCTGGGGCCCCTGGAGCCACACATTAGGACTGTGCCTACACCACGCATGGGAATTCTGCCCATTCCATTGTCCAAAATTGTACAAATTAGGAGAACACTGCAAAGTCCCCGAGGCCATCCCAATATGTAGGTCTCTTTGGACAAACAAGGGCGGTCTGACACCAGCTGAGCATCTACCTCCACTCAGACCACAGATGGATGTCCCCAGAGAAGGAGAAGGAACCAGACAGGACCCTAGGCCATAATCGGATCCATTGCTTTGGTTTTCAGGCATGTCTCCTCAAAATCCTGGATTCCAATACAAGCATAGGTGGTTTCCTGAGGCACCCATCAGAAAAAATCTCATCAACACGAGGAAACTTGTGCATGGGACCTATATCAAAATCTTAGGAGAATACTCAGAGTCCCGGTGCCACCGCCCCATTCCAAGGTCCTCATGGACACAAACACATATTAGGCCCCATTCTCAGAAACGTCCATTTCAACTCTGCCACCCCGGTTGCTCCCGCAGAGCCATCCGGTATCCACTGTCTTGTTGCTAGGAGACAATTGGAATGCGAGGCGGGCTTCCCTGGCATCCATCCTCGAACGGTGCTCTGGAGTCATTCTATATGGGATGTTTTGTAGCTGCCCAACAGGTCTCAACTGTACCGCAGAAGGAATCCTTGAAGGGGGCATCCCATAACTCCCAACGTGGGAAAACCTCCACGGCCTTCAGATTCCTCTCCGTTCATGAAGGGGCAGTCATGCACAGAAACTACAACCTGAGCCAACGTCTGATCCTCGACGTGACTTCAGGTGCATGAGATATTGGTTCAGATGTGCAAGGAGTACCTGCCTTGCCCTCGGCCTGAAGCCAAAGTCTAGCTTGTGTTCTCAGATTTCTGTCCTCACACTATTGGCCCAAAAGCGCTCACGTATGGCTATTCCGGACAGACAATGCAGCACTCTGCCTGCCCTCTAGAAAAAATATCTTGCCTAATGAGCTGCTCAGGCACCTCAAATGAGGATCAACCTGCACAGCACTCGACTGTACCCAAATTATATAGTCTGACCTGGGCAATAATGCACTGTCTGACACAACCTGTGCCCGAAATTGCTGACCAACAACCAGGCAGCTGACCTCACACTGAGCACATGTGACCCACCATGGCCTTAGGTCATCATCTCTTCCCAACTGCGGTTTTCAGGCGTCCGAACCTAGACCTTATCTCCAACTACTGCCCAGGGTTGAATATGATGCAGAAATCAGAACTCCTTCCCGATGGCAAGAGACCTTGTGATTGGCATATTGTCCAAAGTTCAGTGTAGTTGAAACCAGTGTGGCCCATGAGGCCCCGCCCATGCTTCCGAGCCACATTGGTCACAAACACACATTGTGACACTCAGCCTGAGCCCAGTCCTCAAGTAAGGCCTCTCAGTGGCTAGATGAAGAGACAGCATATGGGGTCTGCCATGCCCCTAGGCCCCAAATTTTAACCATAGTTTGGGTTGTCCCTTCACTCCTCCCCAGGGCTCTGCTTTCGAATTCCTCTTTGGTTGGGACACCTGAGGTAACAAACCTGAGAGGAGACCTCCCATCCCACAGATTGACGAAAAACAATTGGGTTCGGGCCAAATCCACAGAGAGGAAGATTCGTCCATGGCCCATTAGGCCTCCCATCATTCCAAAACCATCGTTGACACAAAATCCAGAGACCAAAGCCTGAGCAAGCGCCTCAGACTCGCTCTATCTTCGTATCCTGAAGATTTCTTCTCATGGTTTGTAGATTGGGCCTGCCATACCTACGTACCCAAACCTAAGCTGAGTTTGTGTTTTCAGTCTTCTGTCCTCAAAGTCCTGGGCCACACACCCTCTAGGCTGGGTCCCCTGGAGCCACACATTAGGACTGTGCCTACCCCATTATTGGGAATTCTGCCCATTCCATTGTCCAAAATCGTACAAATTAGGAGAACCCTCCAAAGTCCCGGAGTCCATCCCAATATCTAGGTCTCAGTGGACAAACAAGGGCGGTCTGACACCAGCTGAGCATCTACCTCCACTCATACCATAGATGGATGTCCCAAGAGAAGGAGATGGAACCAGAAAGGACCCTAGGCCATAATCGGATCCATTGCTTTGGTTTACAGGTATGTCTTCTCAAAAGCCTGGTTTCCAATACCAGCATAGGGGGTTTCCTGAGGCACCCATCAGAAAACATCTCATCTCCACGAGGAAACTTTGCATGGGACCTATGTCAAAATCTTAGGAGAATACTTGAGATTGCCGGTGCCACCGCCCCTTCCAAGGTCCTCATGGACACAAACACACAATAGGCCCCATGCTCAGGATATTCCATTTCAAATCAGCCACCACGGGTGCTCCCACAGAGCCATCCGTTGTCAACTGTCTTGTTGCTAGGAGACAATTGGAATGCGAGGCGGGCTTCCCTGGCATCCATCCTCGAACGGTGCTCTGGAGTCATTCCATATGGGATGTTTTGGAGCTGCCCAACAGGTCTCAATTGTCCCGCAAAAGGAATCCTTGAAGGGGGCATCCCACAACTCCCATCGTGGGAAAACCTCCATGGCCTTCAGATTCCTCTCCGTTCATGAAGGGGCAGTCATGCACAGAAACTACAACCTGAGCCAACCTCTGATCCTCGCCGTGACTTCAGATGCATGAGATATTGGTTCAGATGTGCAGGGGGTACCTGCCTTGCCCGCGGCCTGAAGCCAAAGTCTAGCTTGTGTTCTCAGACTTCTGTCCTCACACTACTGGCCCAGAAGCCCTCAAGTTTGGCAATTCCGGACCCACAATGCAGCACTCTGCCTGCCCTCTAGAAAAAATATCTTGCCTAATGAGCTGCCCAGGCACCTCAAATGAGGATCAACCTACACGGCACTCAACTGTACCCAAATTATAGAGTCTAACCTGGGCACTAATGCACTGTCTGACACAACCTGAGCCAGAACCTCCTGACCAACAACCAGGCAGCTGACTGCACACTGAGCACATCAGACCCACCATGGCCTTAGGTCATCATCTCTTCCCAACTGCGGTTTTCAGGCTTCCGAACCTAGACCTTATTTCCAACCACTGCCAAGGGTTGAAAATGATGCAGAAATCAGAACTCCTTCCCCATGGCAAGAGACCTTGTGATTGGCATGTTGACCAAATTTCAGTATAGATGAAACCAGTGTGGGCCATGAGTCCCCGCCCATTCTCGCGGGCCACATTGGACAAAAAAACACAATGTGACCCTCAGCCTGAGCCCAGTCCTCAAGTAAGGCTTCTCAGTGTCTGGATAAAGAGACAGCATATGGGGCCTGCCATGCCCCTAGGCCCCAAATTTTAACCATAGTTTGGATTGTCCCTTCACTCTTCCCCAGGGCTCTGCTTTGGAATACCTCTTTGGTTGCGACACCTGAGGTAACAAACCTGAAAGGAGACTTGCCATCCCACAGATTGACGAAAAACAATTGGGACTGGGCCAAATACACAGAGAGGAAGATTCGTCCATGGCCCATGAGCTTCACCACATTCCACGGCCATTGTTGACACAAAATCCAGAGACCAAAGCCTGAGCAAGCGCCTCAGACTCGCTCTTTCTTCATATCCTGATGAGTTCTTCTCATGGTTTGTAGATTGTGCCTGCCATACCTACGTCCCCAAACCTAAGCTGAGTTTGTGCTCAGACTTCTGTCCTCAAAGTCCTGGGCCACATTCCCTCCAGGCTGGGGCCCCTGGAGCCACACATTAGGACTGTGCCTACCCCATTATTGGGAATTCAGCGCATTCCATTGTCCAAAATTGTACAAATTAGGAGAACCCTCCAAAGTCCCCGAGGCCATCCCAATATGTACGTCTCAGTGGACAAACAAGGGCGGTCTGACACCAGCTAAGCATCTGCCTCCACTCATACCATAGATGGATGTCCCCAGAGAAGGATATTGTACCAGACAGGACCCTAGGCCATAATCGGATCCATTGCTTTGGTTTTCTGGCATGTCTCCTCAAAAGCCTGGATTCCAATACCAGCATAGCGGTTTCCTGAGGCACCTATCAGAAAAAATCTCGTCTCCACGAGGAAACTTGTGCATGGGACTTATTTCAAAATCTTAGGAGAATACTTCAGAGTCCCGGTGCCACCGCTCCATTCCAAGGTCCTCATGGACACAAACACACATTAGGCCCCATGCTTAGGAAAGTCCATTTCACTCAGCCATCCCGGTTGCTCCCGCAGAGCCATCCGATATCCACTGTCTTGTTGCTAGGAGACAATTGGAATGCGAGGCGGGCTTCCCTGGCATCCATCCTCGAACGGTGCTCTGGAGTCATTCTATATGGGATGTTTTGTAGCTGCCCAACAGGTCTCAACTGTACCGCAGAAGGAATCCTTGAAGGGGGCATCCCACAACTCCCAACGTGGGAAAACCTCCACGGCCTTCAGATTCCTCTCCGTTCATGAAGGGGCAGTCATGCACAGAAACTACAACCTGAGCCAACGTCTGATCCTCGACGTGACTTCAGGTGCATGAGATATTGGTTCAGATGTGCAAGGAGTACCTGCCTTGCCCTCGGCCTGAAGCCAAAGTCTAGCTTTTGTTCTCAGATTTCTGTCCTCACACTATTGGCCCAAAAGCGCTCACGTATGGCTATTCCGGACAGAAAATGCAGCACTCTGCCTGCCCTCTAGAAAAAATATCTTGCCTAATGAGCTGCTCAGGCACCTCAAATGAGGATCAACCTGCACAGCACTCGACTGTACCCAAATTATATAGTCTGACCTGGGCAATAATGCACTGTCTGACACAACCTGTGCCCGAAATTGCTGACCAACAACCAGGCAGCTGACCTCACACTGAGCACATCAGACCCACCATGGCCTTAGGTCATCATCTCTTCCCAACTGCGGTTTTCAGGCGTCCGAACCTAGACCTTATCTCCAACTACTGCCCAGAAATCAGAACTCCTTCCCGATGGCAAGAGACCTTGTGATTGGCATATTGTCCAAAGTTCAGTGTAGTTGAAACCAGTGTGGCCCATGAGGCCCCGCCCATGCTTCCGAGCCACATTGGTCACAAACACACATTGTGACACTCAGCCTGAGCCCAGTCCTCAAGTAAGGCCTCTCAGTGGCTAGATGAAGAGACAGCATATGGGGTCTGCCATGCCCCTAGGCCCCTAATTTTAACCATAGTTTGGGTTGTCCCTTCACTCCTCCCCAGGGCTCTGCTTTCGAATTCCTCTTTGGTTGGGACACCTGAGGTAACAAACCTGAGAGGAGACCTCCCATCCCACAGATTGACGAAAAACAATTGGGTTCGGGCCAAATCCACAGAGAGGAAGATTCGTCCATGGCCCATTAGGCCTCCCATCATTCCAAAACCATCGTTGACACAAAATCCAGAGACCAAAGCCTGAGCAAGCGCCTCAGACTCGCTCTATCTTCGTATCCTGAAGATTTCTTCTCATGGTTTGTAGATTGGGCCTGCCATACCTACGTACCCAAACCTAAGCTGAGTTTGTGTTTTCAGTCTTCTGTCCTCAATGTCCTGGGCCACACACCCTCTAGGCTGGGTCCCCTGGAGCCACACATTAGGACTGTGCCTACCCCATTATTGGGAATTCTGCCCATTCCATTGTCCAAAATCGTACAAATTAGGAGAACCCTCCAAAGTCCCGGAGTCCATCCCAATATCTAGGTCTCAGTGGACAAACAAGGGCGGTCTGACACCAGCTGAGCATCTACCTCCACTCATACCATAGATGGATGTCCCAAGAGAAGGAGATGGAGCCAGAAAGGACCCTAGGCCATAATCGGATCCATTGCTTTGGTTTACAGGTATGTCTTCTCAAAAGCCTGGTTTCCAATACCAGCATAGGGGGTTTCCTGAGGCACCCATCAGAAAACATCTCATCTCCACGAGGAAACTTTGCATGGGACCTATGTCAAAATCTTAGGAGAATACTTGAGATTGCCGGTGCCACCGCCCCTTCCAAGGTCCTCATGGACACAAACACACAATAGGCCCCATGCTCAGGATATTCCATTTCAAATCAGCCACCACGGGTGCTCCCACAGAGCCATCCGTTGTCAACTGTCTTGTTGCTAGGAGACAATTGGAATGCGAGGCGGGCTTCCCTGGCATCCATCCTCGAACGGTGCTCTGGAGTCATTCCATATGGGATGTTTTGGAGCTGCCCAACAGGTCTCAATTGTCCCGCAAAAGGAATCCTTGAAGGGGGCATCCCACAACTCCCATCGTGGGAAAACCTCCATGGCCTTCAGATTCCTCTCCGTTCATGAAGGGGCAGTCATGCACAGAAACTACAACCTGAGCCAACCTCTGATCCTCGCCGTGACTTCAGATGCATGAGATATTGGTTCAGATGTGCAGGGGGTACCTGCCTTGCCCGCGGCCTGAAGCCAAAGTCTAGCTTGTGTTCTCAGACTTCTGTCCTCACACTACTGGCCCAGAAGCCCTCAAGTTTGGCAATTCCGGACCCACAATGCAGCACTCTGCCTGCCCTCTAGAAAAAATATCTTGCCTAATGAGCTGCCCAGGCACCTCAAATGAGGATCAACCTACACGGCACTCAACTGTACCCAAATTATAGAGTCTAACCTGGGCACTAATGCACTGTCTGACACAACCTGAGCCAGAACCTCCTGACCAACAACCAGGCAGCTGACTGCACACTGAGCACATCAGACCCACCATGGCCTTAGGTCATCATCTCTTCCCAACTGCGGTTTTCAGGCTTCCGAACCTAGACCTTATTTCCAACCACTGCCAAGGGTTGAAAATGATGCAGAAATCAGAACTCCTTCCCCATGGCAAGAGACCTTGTGATTGGCATGTTGTCCAAATTTCAGTATAGATGAAACCAGTGTGGGCCATGAGTCCCCGCCCATTCTCGCGGGCCATATTGGACAAAAAAACACAATGTGACCCTCAGCCTGAGCCCAGTCCTCAAGTAAGGCTTCTCAGTGTCTGGATAAAGAGACAGCATATGGGGCCTGCCATGCCCCTAGGCCCCAAATTTTAACCATAGTTTGGATTGTCCCTTCAATCTTCCCCAGGGCTCTGCTTTGGAATACCTCTTTGGTTGCGACACCTGAGGTAACAAACCTGAAAGGAGACTTGCCATCCCACAGATTGACGAAAAACAATTGGGACTGGGCCAAATACACAGAGAGGAAGATTCGTCCATGGCCCATGAGCTTCACCACATTCCACGGCCATTGTTGACACAAAATCCAGAGACCAAAGCTTGAGCAAGCGCCTCAGACTCGCTCTTTCTTCATATCCTGATGAGTTCTTCTCATGGTTTGTAGATTGTGCCTGCCATACCTACGTCCCCAAACCTAAGCTGAGTTTGTGCTCAGACTTCTGTCTTCAAAGTCCTGGGCCACATTCCCTCCAGGCTGGGGCCCCTGGAGCCACACATTAGGACTGTGCCTACCCCATTATTGGGAATTCAGCGCATTCCATTGTCCAAAATTGTACAAATTAGGAGAACCCTCCAAAGTCCCCGAGGCCATCCCAATATGTAAGTCTCAGTGGACAAACAAGGGCGGTCTGACACCAGCTAAGCATCTGCCTCCACTCATACCATAGATGGATGTCCCCAGAGAAGGATATTGTACCAGACAGGACCCTAGGCCATAATCGGATCCATTGCTTTGGTTTTCTGGCATGTCTCCTCAAAAGCCTGGATTCCAATACCAGCATAGCGGTTTCCTGAGGCACCTATCAGAAAAAATCTCGTCTCCACGAGGAAACTTGTGCATGGGACTTATGTCAAAATCTTAGGAGAATACTTCAGAGTCCCGGTGCCACCGCTCCATTCCAAGGTCCTCATGGACACAAACACACATTAGGCCCCATGCTTAGGAAAGTCCATTTCACTCAGCCATCCCGGTTGCTCCCGCAAGCCATCTGATCTCAACTGTCTTGATGCTAGGAGACAATTGGAATGCGAGGCGGGCTTCCCTGGCATCCATCCTCCAACGGTGCTCTGGAGTCATTCCATATGGGATGTTTTGGAGCTGCCCAACAGGTCTCAATTGTCCCGCAGAAGGAATCCTTGATGGGGGCATCCCACAACTTCCAACGTGGGAAAACCTCCATGGCCTTCAGATTCCTCTCCGTTCATGAAGGGGCAGTCATGCACAGAAACTACAACCTGAGCCAACATCTGATCCTCGTCGTGACTTCAGATGCATGAGATATTGGTTCACATGTGCAAGGGGTACCTGCCTTGCCCTTGGCCTGAAGCCAAAGTCTAGCTTGTGTTCTCAGATTTCTGTCCTCACACTACTGGCCCAGAAGCGCTCACGTATGGCAATTCCGGACAGACAATGCAGCACTCTGCCTGCCCTCTAGAAAAAATATCTTGCCTAATGAGCTGCCCAGGCACCTCAAATGAGGATCAACCTACACGGCACTCGACAGTACCCAAATTATATAGTCTGACCTGGGCAATAATGCACTGTCTGACACAACCTGTGCCCGAAATTGCTGACCAACAACCAGGCAGCTGACCGCACACTGAGCACATCAGACCCACCATGGCCTTAGGTCATCATCTCTTCCCAACTGCGGTTTTCAGGCGTCCGAACCTAGACCTTATCTCCAACTACTGCCCAAGGTTGAATATGATGCAGAAATCAGAACTCCTTCCCGATGGCAAGAGACCTTGTGATTGTCATATTGTCCAAAGTTCAGTGTAGTTGAAACCAGTGTGGCCCATGAGGCCCCGCCCATGCTCCTGGGCCACATTGTTCACAAACACACATTGTGACCCTCAGCCTGAGCCCAGTCCTCAGTTAAGTCCTCTCAGTGGTTGGATGAAGAGACAGCATATGAGGCCTGCCATGCACCCAGCCCCAAATTTTAACCATAGTTTGGGTTGTCCCTTCACTCTTCCCCAGGGCTCTGCGTGGAATTCCTCTTTGGTTGGGACACCTGAGGTAACAAAACTGAAAGGAGACCTCCCATCCCACAGATTGACGAAAAACAATTGAGACCGGGCCAAAAACACAGAGAGGTAGATTCGTCCATGTCCCATGAGGCCTCCCCACATTCCACGGCCATCGTTGACACAAAATCCAGAGACCAAAGCCTGAGCAAGTGCCTCAGACTCGCTCTTTCTTCATATCCTGAAGAGTTCTTCTCATGGTTTGTAGATTGGGCTTGCCATACCTACGTCCAAACTTAAGTAAGCTGAGTTTGTGTTATCGACTTCTGTCCTCAAAGTCCTGGGCCACACACCCTCCAGGCTGGGGCCCCTGGAGCCACACATTAGGACTGTGCCTGCCCCATGCATGGGAATTCTGCCCATTCCATTGTCCAAAATTGTACAAATTAGGAGAACCTTCCAAAGTCCCCGAGGACATCCCAATATGTAGGTCTCTGGACAAACAAGGGCGGTCTGACACCAGCTGAGCATCTACCTCCACTCATACCATAGATGGATGTCTCCAGAGAAGGAGATGGAACCAGACAGGACCCTAGGCCATAATTGGATCCATTCCTTTGGTTTACAGGCATGTTTCCCCAAAATCCTGCATACCAATACCAGCATAGGGGGTTTCCTGAGGCACCCATCAGAACAAATCTCGTCTCCATAAGGAAACTTGTGCATAGGAGCTACGTCAAAAGCTTAGGAGAATACTTCAGGGTCCTGGTGCCACCGCCACATTCCAAGGCCCTCATGGACACAAACACACATTAGGCCCCAATTCATGAAAATCCATTTCAACTCAGCCACCCCGGTTGCTCCCGCAGAGCCATCCAATCTCAACTGTCTTGTTGCTAGGTAACAATTGGAATGCGAGGCGGGCTTCCCCGGCTTCCATCCTCCAATGGTGCTCTGGAGTCATTCCATATGGGATGTCATGGAGCTGCCCAACAGGTCTCAATTGTCCCGCAGAAGGAATCCTTGAAGGGGGCATCCCACAACTCCCAACGTGGGAAAACCTCCATGGCCTTCAGATTCCGCTTTGTTCATGAAGGGGCAGTCATGCACAGAAACTCCAACCTAGCCAACGTCTGATCCTCGCCGTGATTTCAGATGCATGAGATATTGGTTCAGATGTGCAAGGGGTACCTGCCTTGCCCTTGGCCTGAAGCCAAAGTCTAGCTTGTGTTCTCAGATTTCTGTCCTCACACTACTGGCCCAGAAGCGCTCACGTATGGCAATTCCGGACAGACAATGCAGCACTCTGCCTGCCATCTAGAAAAAATATCTTGCCTAATGAGCTGCTCAGGCACCTCAAATGAGGATCAACCTACACGGCACTCGACAGTACCCAAATTATATAGTCTGACCTGGGCAATAATGCACTGTCTGACACAACCTGTGCCTGAAATTGCTGACCAACAACCAGGCAGCTGACCGCACACTGAGCACATCAGACCCACCATGGCCTTAGGTCATCATCTGTTCCCAACTGCGGTTTTCAGGCGTCTGAACCTAGACCTTATCTCCAACTACTGCCCAGGGTTGAATATGATGCAGAAATCAGAACTCCTTCCCCATGGCAAGAGACCTTGTGATTGTCATATTGTCCAAAGTTCAGTGTAGTTGAAACCAGTGTGGCCCATGAGGCCCCGCCCATGCTCCTGGGCCACATTGTTCACAAACACACATTGTGACCCTCAGCCTGAGCCCAGTCCTCAGTTAAGTCCTCTCAGTGGTTGGATGAAGAGACAGCATATGAGGCCTGCCATGCACCCAGCCCCAAATTTTAACCATAGTTTGGGTTGTCCCTTCACTCTTCCCCAGGGCTCTGCGTGGAATTCCTCTTTGGTTGGGACACCTGAGGTAACAAAACTGAAAGGAGACCTCCCATCCCACAGATTGACGAAAAACAATTGAGACCGGGCCAAAAACACAGAGAGGTAGATTCGTCCATGTCCCATGAGGCCTCCCCACATTCCACGGCCATCGTTGACACAAAATCCAGAGACCAAAGCCTGAGCAAGTGCCTCAGACTCGCTCTTTCTTCATATCCTGAAGAGTTCTTCTCATGGTTTGTAGATTGGGCTTGCCATACCTACGTCCAAACTTAAGTAAGCTGAGTTTGTGTTATCGACTTCTGTCCTCAAAGTCCTGGGCCACACACCCTCCAGGCTGGGGCCCCTGGAGCCACACATTAGGACTGTGCCTGCCCCATGCATGGGAATTCTGCCCATTCCATTGTCCAAAATTGTACAAATTAGGAGAACCTTCCAAAGTCCCCGAGGACATCCCAATATGTAGGTCTCTGGACAAACAAGGGCGGTCTGACACCAGCTGAGCATCTACCTCCACTCATACCATAGATGGATGTCCCCAGAGAAGGAGATGGAACCAGACAGGACCCTAGGCCATAATCGGATCCATTCCTTTGGTTTACAGGCATGTTTCCCCAAAATCCTGCATACCAATACCAGCATAGGGGGTTTCCTGAGGCACCCATCAGAACAAATCTCGTCTCCATAAGGAAACTTGTGCATAGGAGCTACGTCAAAAGCTTAGGAGAATACTTCAGGGTCCTGGTGCCACCGCCACATTCCAAGGCCCTCATGGACACAAACACACATTAGGCCCCAATTCATGAAAATCCATTTCAACTCAGCCACCCCGGTTGCTCCCGCAGAGCCATCCAATCTCAACTGTCTTGTTGCTAGGTAACAATTGGAATGCGAGGCGGGCTTCCCCGGCTTCCATCCTCCAATGGTGCTCTGGAGTCATTCCATATGGGATGTCATGGAGCTGCCCAACAGGTCTCAATTGTCCCGCAGAAGGAATCCTTGAAGGGGGCATCCCACAACTTCCAACGTGGGAAAACCTCCATGCCATTGAGAATCCGCTCCGTTCATCAAGGGGCAGTCATGCACAGAAACTTCAACCTGAGCCAACGTCTGATCGTCCTCGTGACTTCAGATGCTTGAGATATTGGTTCAGATCGGCAGGGGGTACCTGCCGTGCCCTCGGCCTGAAGCTCTGGTCTAGCTTGTTTCTCAGACTTCTGTCCTCACACTCGTGGCCCTGAAGCCCTCACGTTTGGCAATTCCGGACCCACAATGCGGCACTCTTCCTGCCCTCTAGAGAAAATATCTTCCCTAATGAGCTGCCCAGGCACCTTAAATAAGGATAAAACTTCACTGCACTCGGCTCTACCCAAATTATATAGTCTAACCTGAGCACTAATGCACTGTCTGACACAACCTGAGCCAGAACCTCCTGAATAACACCCAGGAAGCTGACCGCACACTGAGCATATCAAACCCGCCATGGCCTTAGGTCATCATCTCTTCCCAACTGTGGTTTTTCAGGTTCAGAACCTAGGCCTTATCTCCAACCACTCCCCAGGGTTGAAAATAATGCAGAAATCAGAACACCTTCCTCATGGCAAGAGACCTTGTGATTGGCATGTTGTCCAAAGTCCAGTGTAGTTGAAACCAGTGTGGCCCATGAGGCCCCGCCCATGCTCGCGGGCCAAATTGGTCAAAACACACATTGTGACCCTCAGCCTGAGCCCAGTCCTCAAGTAAGGCCTCTCAGTGGCTGGATGAACAGCAGCATATTGGGCCTGCCATGCCCCTAGGCCCCAATTTTTAACCATAGTTTGGGTTGTCCCTTCACTCTTCCCCAAGGCTCTGCTTTGGAATTCCTCTTTTGTTCGGACACCTGAGGTAATAAACCTGAAATGAAACATCCCATCCCACAGATGACAAAAACAATTGGGACTGGGACAAATCCACAGAGAGGAAGATTCGTCCATGACCCATAAGGCCTACCCACATTCCACGGCCATTGTTGATACAAAATCCAGAGAAAAAACCTGAGCAAGTGCCTCAGACTCGCTCTTTCTTCATATCCTGAAGATTTCTTCTCATGGTTTGTAGATTGGGCCTGCCATACCTACGTCTCCAAACCTAAGCTGAGTTTGTGTTTTCAGACTTCTGTCCTCAAAGTCCTGGGCCACACACCCTCCAGGCTGGGGCCCCTGGAGCCACACATTAGGACTGTGCCTACCCAATCCATGGTTATTCTGCCCATTCCATTGTCCAAAATCGTGCAAATTAGGAGAACTCTCCAAAGTCTCCATGGCCATCCCAATAGTGTAGGTCTCCGGGGACTAAATAGGGCGGTCTGACACAAAATGAGCATCTACCTCCACTCATTCCATAGATGGATATCCCCAGAGAAGCAGATTGAATCAGACAGGACCCTAGGCCATAATCGGATCCATTGCTTTGGTTTACAGGCATGTCTCCTCAAAAGCCTGGATTCCTATACCAGCATAAGGGGTTTCCTGAGGCACCCATCAGAACATATCTCGTCTCCACAAGGAAACTTGTGCATAGGAGCTACGTCAAAACCTTAGGAGAATACCTCAGGGTCCCGGTGCCACTGCCCCATTCCAAGGCCCTCATGGACACAAACACATATTAGGCCCCATCCTCAGGAATGTCCATTTCAACTCAGCCACCCCGGTTTCTCCCGCAGTGCCATCCAATCTCAACTGTATTGTTGCTAGGAGACAATTGGAATGCGATCGGGCTTCCCTGGCATCCATCCTCCAACGGTGCTCTGGAGTCATTTCCATATGGGATGTGCTGGAGCTGCCCAACAGGTCTCAACTGTACCGCAGAAGGAATCCTTGAAGGGGGCATCCCACAACTCCCAACGTGGGAAAACCTCCATGGCCTTGAGATTCCGCTTTGTTCATGAAGGGGCAGTCATGCACAGAAACTCCAACCTAGCCAACGTCTGATCCTCGCCGTGACTTCAGATGCTTGAGATATTGGTTCAGATATGCAGGGGGTACCTGCCGTGCCCTCAGCCTGAAGCCCAAATCAGGATTGTGTTCTCAGACTTCTGTCCTCACACTCATGGCCCAGAAGCCCGCAAGTTTGGCAATTCCGGACCCACAATGCAGCATTCTGGCTGCCCTCTAGCATAAATATCTTGCCTAATGAGCTGCCCAGGCACCTCAAATGAGGATAAACCTACACTGCACTCGACTGTACCCAAATTATATAGTCTAACCTGGGCACTAATGCACTGTCTGACACAACCTGAGCCAGAACCTCCTCACCAAAACCCAGGCAGCTGACTGTACACTGAGCATATGAGAGCCGCCATGGCCTTAGGTCGTCATCTCTTCCCAGCTGTGGTTTTTCAGGCTTCAGAACATAGACCTTATCTCCAAACACTGCCCAGGGTTGAAAATGATGCAGAAATCAGAACACCTTCCTCGTGGCAAGAGACCTTGTGATTGGCATGTTGTCCAAAGTCCAGTGTAGTTGAAACCAGTGTTGCCCATGAGGCCCCGCCCATGCTCGCGGGCCACATTGGTCACAAACACACATTGTGACCCTCAGCCTGAGCCCAGTCCTCAAGTAAGACCTCTCAGTGGCTGGATGAAGAGACAGCATATTGGGCCTGCCATGCCCCTAGGCCCCAATTTTTAACCATAGTTTGGGTTGTCCCTTCACTCTTCCCCATGGCTCTGCTTGGAATTCCTCTTTTGTTCAGACACCTGAGGTAATAAACCTGAAAGTAGACCTCTTATCCCACAGATTGACGAAAACAATTGGGACCGGGACAAATCCACAGAGAGGAAGATTCCTCCATGACCCATGAGGTCTCCCCACATTCCACGGCCATCGTTGATACAAAATCCAGAGACAAAAGCCTGAGCAAGTGCCTCAGACTCGCTCTTTCTTCATATCCTGAAGAGTTCTTCTCATGGTTTGTAGATTGGGCCTGCCATACCTACGTCCCCAAACCTAAGCTGAGTTTGTGTTTTCAGAATTCTGTCCTCAAAATCCTGGGCCACACACTCTCCAGGCTGGGGCCCCTGGAGCCACACATTAGGACATGGCTTACCCAATCCATGGGAATTCTTCCCATTCCATTGTCCAAAATCGTGCAAATTAGGAGAACTCTCCAAAGTCCCCAAGGCCATCCGAATAGTGTAGGTCTCCTGTGACAAACAAGGGCGGTCTGACACAAGGTGAGCATCTACCGCCACTCATTCCATAGATGGATATCCCCAGAGAAGAAGATTGAACCAGACAGGACCCTAGGACATAATCGGATCTATTGCTTTGGTTTACAGGCATGTCTCGTCAAAAGCCTGGATTCCAATACCAGCATAAGGAGTTTCCTGACGCACCCATCAGAAAAAATCTCGTCTCCACAAGGAAACTTGTGCATAGGAGCTACGTCAAAATTTAGGAGAATACTTCAGGTCCCGGTGCCACCGCCCCATTCCAAGGCCCTCATGGACACAAACACACATTAGGCCCCATCCTCAGGAAAGTCCATTTCAACTCAGCCACCCCGGTTGCCCCGCAGTGTCATCCGATCTCAACTGACTTGTTGCTAGGAGACAATTGGAATGCTAGGCGGGCTTCCCTGGCATCCATCCTCCAATGGTGCTCTGGAGTCATTCCTTATGGGATGTTTTGGAGCTGCCCAACAGGTCTCAATTGTCCGCAGAAGAAATCCTTGAAGGGGGCATCCCACAACTCCCAACGTGGGAAAACCTCCATGGCCTTGAGATTCCACTCCGTTCATTAAGGGGCAGTCATGCACCGAAACTCCAATATGAGCCAACGTCTGATCCTCGCCGTGACTCCAGAAGCTTGAGATATTGGTTCAGATCTGCAGGGGGTACAAGCCGTGCCCTCGGCCTGAAGCCCTGGTCTAGCTTGTGTTCTCATACTTCTGTCCTCACACTCGTGGGCCAGAAGCCCTCAAGTTTGGCAATTCCGGACCAACAATGCAGCACTCTGCCTGCCCTCTAGAAAATATATCTTGCCTAATGAGCTGCCCAGGCACCTCAAATGATGATAAAACTTCACGGCACTCGACTCTACACAAATTATAAAGTCTAACCTGGGCACTAATGCACTGTCTGACAACCTGAGCCGGAACCACCTGACCAACAACCAGGCAGCTGACTGCACACTGAGCATATCAGACCCGCCATGGCCTTAGGTCGTCATCTCTTCCCAACTGCGGTTTTTACAAAAGACATTAGGACCAATCCCCAGGAGAGTCCATTTCAACTCAGCATCCTCGGTCTCTCCCGATCCAGAAGATCTAACCTGTCTGTTGGCTAGGAGACAATTGGAATGCGAGGTGGGCGACCCATCCATCCATCCTTAGAACCCTCCTCAGAATCATTGGCCTGGAGCCAAACAACAGGTCTCAATTGTCCTGCAGAATTCTCTGCACTTTGGAGCTTCTCAAACTCCCATCGTGGGAAAACCCCCATGGCATCGTGATGCCCCCCCTTCATGAAGGGGCCATCAGGTTCAGAAACTCCAACCTGAGCGATCGTCTGATCCTCGCCCTGACTTCAGATGCATGAGATATTGGTTCAGATCTGCAGGGGGTACCTGCCGTGACCTCGCCCTGAAACCCAAGTCTAGCTTGTCTTCTCAGACTTCCGTCCTCACACTCCTGGCCCTGAAGCCCTCAAGTTTGGCAATTCCGGACCCACAATGCAGCA
The DNA here is from genome assembly GCF_964662115.1 of Mustela nivalis. Lineage (NCBI taxonomy): Eukaryota > Metazoa > Chordata > Mammalia > Carnivora > Mustelidae > Mustela > Mustela nivalis. The sequence goes on along the minus strand of NW_028136556.1, from coordinate 2,068,490 downwards.
CTCTGCCTACCCATTTAAAAAAATAAATTATTGCCTATGACCTGCCCAGGCACCTTAAATGAGGATAAACCAACACAGCACTCGACTTTACCCAAATTATCTAGTCTAACCTGGGCACTAATGCACTGTCGGACACAGCGTGAGCCCAGACCTCCTGACCAACACCCAGAAAGCTGACCGCACACTGAGCACATAAGACCCGCCATGTCCTTAGGTCATCATCTCTTTCCTACCTCATTTTTCAGACTTCAGAAACGAGACCTTATCTCCAATCACTGCCCATGGGTGAGTGTGATGCAGAAATCAGAACTCCTCCTTACCCATGGCAAGAAACCTTGTGGTTGGCACGTTGTCCAAGGTTCAGTGAAGGAGAAACAAGCATTCACCCTGAGGCCCCGCCCATTCTTGAGTGCGTCGAGGGCATAAACACGCATTGTGACCCTCAGCATGAGTCCTGTCCCCTAGTAAGTCCTCTCAGTGGCTGGACCATTAGATGTCATAATGGGCTTGACATGTCCCTAGGCCCCAATTTTTAACCAGATTTCTGATTGTCCAGTCGCCCCTTCCCAGGGCTCTACTCTGGAATCCCTCATTTGGTGGGACACCTGAGGTTAATAAAGAAAACAACAACAACAAAAAAAACGGACTTATTCCATCACAAAATGACCCCAAACTCTTTGGACGGGGCCAAACCACCAGAGAGTAAGACTCGTCCATTTCCCTTGATGTCACCCAGAAATTTCACGACAATGAGGACACGATATACAGAGACAAAAACTTGAGCAACAGCCTCACACTCGCCCTTCTTTCAAATCCCGAAGAGTTCTCCTCATGGTCTGTAGATCAGTCCTGCCATACCTATGACCCGAAACATAAGCCGAGTTTGTGTTTTCAGACAACTGTCCAAACAGCCCTGGCCTACACAACCTACAGGCTCAGGCCCCTGGAGCCAAACCTGAAAACTGTACTTGCCCTCTCCAAGGATATTGTGTGTGCCCATTCCAATGGCCACAACCCTTCTAATAGGATAAACCTCCAAAGTCCCTGATCCATCCCAATAGTGGTGGCTTCCCAGGAAAAACAGGGGCAATCTGAGCCAATCTGAGCACCTACCTGCACTTAGACCCATAGACAGATGTCCCCAGAGGAAAAAAGGAAAGAACAGGCCCCTAGGCACTTATCATAACCATTGCTTTGGTTTCCAGACATCTCTCCTCAGAGGCCTGGATTTCAAAACCAGCATATGGCTGTTTCTTGACTCACCTATCAGAAAACATCTCATCTACACATGGGAAACTTGCACGTTCGAGCTGTGTCAAAGCCCCTGTTTAGGAGAACGTTCAGGACCCCAGTGCCACCACTTCATTCCAAGGTCTCCATAGAAACAAAAGACATTAGGACCAATCCCCAGGAGAGTCCATTTCAACTCAGCATCCTCGGTCTCTCCCGATCCAGCAGATCTAACCTGTCTTGTTGCTAGTAGACAATTGGAATGCGAGGTGGGGTACCCAGCCATCCATCCTTAGAACCCTGCTCAGAATCATTGGCCTGGAGCCAAACCACAGGTCTCAATTGTCCTGCAGAATTCTCTGCACTTTGGAGCTTCTCAAACTCCCATCGTGGGAAAACCCCCATGGCATCGTGATGCCCCCCCTTCATGAAGGGGCCATCAGGTTCAGAAACTCCAACCTGAGCGATCGTCTGATCCTCGCCCTGACATCAGATGCACGAGATCTCGATTCAGGTCTGTAGATTGTGCCTGCCATGGCCTCACCCAGAAACCTAAGCCTAGTTTGTATTAGCTAACTTCTGTCCTCAGACTACTGGCCCACAAGCCCTCCAGTTTGGCAATTCAGAACTACAATGCAGCACTCTTCCTGCCGTCCAGAAGAAAAACATTGCCCTCAGGGGCTACACAGTAACCCCAAATGAGGATCAACCTGCACCTACCTTGGCTGTACCCCAAATGTATAGGCTGACCAGGGCACTAATGCCCTTTCTGACACAGCCTGAGCCTGGAACTCCTGGCCCCACCCAGGCAGTGGCCGTACACTGAGCACATTGAGCCGCCATGGCCTTAGGTCGTCAACTCTTTCCAACCTCGGTTTTCAGGCTTCAGAACCTAGACCTTATCTCCAATCACTGCCCAGGGTTGAACGTGTTGCAGAAATCAGAACTCCTTCCCCATGGCAAGAAACCTTGTGGTTGGCAGGTTGTCCAACGTTCAGTGTAGTTGAAACCAGAGTGGCCCATGAGGCCCTGCCCATGCTCGCGGGCCACATGGGTCCCAAACACACATTGTGAACCTCAGCCTGAGCCCAGTCCTCAAGTAAGGCCTCTCAATGGCTGGATGAAGAGATAGCATATTGGGTTGCCATGCCCCTAGGCCCCAATTTTTAACCATAGTTCGGGTTGTCCCTTCAGTCTTCCCCACGGTTTGCTTTGGAATTCCTCTTTTGGTGGGACACCTGAGGTAACAAAACTGAAAGGAGTCCACCCATCCCACAGATTGACGAAAAACAATTGGGAATCGGGCCAAATCCTCAGAGAGGAAGATTCGTCCATGGCCCATGAGGCCTCCCCGACATTCCACGGCCATCGCTGATACAAAATACAGAGACAAAAGCCTGAGCAAGCGCCTCAGATTCGCACTTTCTTCATATCCTGAAGAATTCTTCTCATGGTTTGTAGATCGGGCATGCCATAGCTACGTCCCCAAACCTAAGCTGAGTTTGTGTTTTCAGACTTTGTCCTCAAAGTCCTGGGCCACACACCCTCCAGGCTGGGGCCCCTGGAGCCACACATTAGGACTGTGCCTACCAATTAATGGGAATTCTGCCCATTCCATTGTCCAAGATTGTACAAATTAAGAGAAACCGCCAAATCCCTGAGGCCATCCCAATTGTGTAGGTCGCCCGGGACAAACAAGGGCGGTCTGACAACAGCTGAGCATCTACCTCTACTCACACCGTAGAGGGATGTCCCCAGAGAAGAAGATTGAACCAGACAGGAACCTAGGCCATAATAGGATCCATTGCTTTAGTTTACTGGCATGTCTCCTCAAAAGCCTGATTCCAATACGAGCATAGGGGTTTTCCTGAGGCACCCATCAGAACTCATCTCGTCTCCACAAGAAAACCTGTGAATGGGAGCTATGTCAGAAGCTTAGGAGAGTACTTCAGGGTCCCGGAGCCACCGCCCCATTCCAAGGCCCTCAGGGACTCAAAACCCATTAGGATCCAACCTCAGGAAAGTCCATTTCAACTCAACAACCCCGGTTGCTCCCGCAGAGCCATCAGATCTAAACTGTCTTGTTCCTAGGGGAAAATTAGAATGCGAGGCGGGCTTCCCAGGCATCCATCCTCGCATGGTGCTCTGGAGTCATTTCATATGGGATGTCCTGGAGCTGTCCAACAGGTCTCAATTGTCCTGCAGAAGGAATCCTTGAAGGGGGCATCCCACAACTCCCAACGTGGGAAAACCTCAATGGCTTCGAGATTCCGCTCCATTCATGAAGCGGCCGTCATGCACAGAAACTCCAACCTGAACCAACGTCTGATCCTCGCCCTGACTTCTGATGCATGAGATATTGGTTCAGAGCTGCAGGTGGTACCTGCCGTGCCCTCGCCCTGAAACCCAAGTCTAGCTTTCTTCTCAGACTTCCGTCCTCACACCCCTGGCCCCGAATCCCTCAAGTTTGGCAATTCCGGACAAACAATGCAGCACCCTGCCTGCACTCTAGAAAAAAAATTATTGCCTCATGAGCTGCCCAGGCACCTTAAATGAGGATCAACCTACACAGCACTCGACTTTACCCAAATTATCTAGTCTAACCTGGGCACTAATGCACTGTTGGACACAGCGTGAGCGCAGACCTCCTGACCAACACCCAGAAAGCTACCGCACACTGAGCACATAAGACCCGCCATGGCCATAGGTCATCATCTCTTCCCTACCTCATTTTACAGACTTCAGAAACGAGACATTATCCCCATTCACTGCCCAGGGTTGAGTGTGATGCAGAAATCAGAACTCCTCCTTACCCATGGCAAGAAACGTTGTGGTTGGCACGTTATCCAAGGTTCAGTGAAGGAGAAACCAGCATTCACCCTGAGGCCCCGCCCACTCTTGAGTGCAACGAGGGCATAAACACGCATTGTGACCCTCAGCATGAGTCCTGTCCCCTAGTAAGTCCTCTCAGTGGCTGGACCATTAGATGTCATAATGGGCTTGACATGTCCCTAGGCCCCAATTTTTAACCAGATTTCTGATTGTCCAGTCGCCCCTTCCCAGGGCTCTACTCTGGAATCCCTCATTTGGTGGGACACCTGAGGTTAATAAAGAAAACAACAACAACAAAATAACGGACTTCTTCCAGCCCACAGTATGACCTCAAACTCTTTGGACGGGGCCAAACCACCAGAGAGTAAGACTCGTCCATTTCCCATGAAGTCACCCAGAAATTCCACGACCATGAGTGACACGATATACAGAGACAAAAACTTGAGCAGGAGCCTCACACTCGCCCTTCTTTCAAATCCCGAAGAGTTCTCCTCATGGTCTGTAGATCAGTCCTGCCATACCTATGACCCGAAACATAAGCCGAGTTTGTGTTTTCAGACAACTGTCCAAACAGCCCTGGCCTACACAACCTACAGGCTCAGGCCCCTGGAGCCAAACATGAGGACTGTACTTGCCCTCTCCAAGGGAATTGTGTGTGCCCATTCCAATGGCCACAACCCTTCTAATAGGATAAACCTCCAAAGTCCCTGATCCATCTCAATAGTGGTGACTTCCCAGGAAAAATAGGGGCAATCTGAGACCAACTGAGCACCTACCTGCACTCAGACCCATAGACAGATGTCCCCAGAGGTAAAAAGGAAAGAACAGGCCCCTAGGCACTAATCAGATCCATTGCTTTGGTTTCCAGGCATCTCTCCTCAGAGGCCTGGATTTCAAAAGCAGCATATAGCTGTTTCTTGACTCACCCATCAGAAAACATTTCATCTACACATGGGAAACTTGCACGTTGGAGCTGTGTCAAAGCCTCTGTTTAGGAGAACCCTTTAGGGCTCCAGTGCCACCGCTTCATTCGAAGGTCTCCATAGACACAAAAGCACATTAGGACCCATCCCCAGCAGAGTCCATTTCAACTCAGCGTCCTCGGTTGCTCCCCACAGATCCAGGAGATCTAAGCTGTCTTGTTGCTAGGAGACAATTGGAATGCGAGGTGGGCTACCCAGCCATCCATCCTTAGAACCCTGCTCAGAATCATTGGCCTGGAGCAAACAACAGGTCTCAATTGTTCTGCAGAACTCTCTGCACTTTGGAGCTTCTCAAAATCCCATCGTGGGAAAACCCCCATGGCATCGTGATGCCCCCCCCTTCATGAAGGGGCCATCAGGTTCAGAAACTCCAACCTGAACGATCGTCTGATCCTCTCCCTGACTTCAGATGCATAAGATCTCGATTCAGGTCTGTAGATTGTGCCTGCCATGGCCTCACCCAGAAACCTAAGCCTAGCTTGTGTTCCCTGACTTCTGTCCTCAGAATTCTAGCCCAAAAGCCCTCCAGTTTGGCAATCCAGAACTACAATGCAGCACTCTGCCAGCCCTCCAGAAGAAAAACATTGCTACCCAGTAACCCCAAATGAGGATCAACCGCACCGACCTTGGCTGTACCCCAAATACTTAAGCTGACCAGGGCACTAATGCCCTTTCTGACACAGCCTGAGCCTGGACCTCCTGGCCCTACGCAGACAGCTGGCCGCACACTAAGCATTCGTTCCACCATGGCCTTAGGTCATTTTTTCTTCCCAACCTCGGTTTTCAGGCTTCATAAACTAGACTTTATCTCTAATCACTGCTCAGGGTTGAACATGATGAGGAAATCAGAACTCCTTCCCCATGGCAAGAAACCTCTTGGTTGGCATGTTGTCCAACGTTCTGTGTAGTTGATACCAGTGTGGCCCATGAGGCCCCGCCCATGCTCGTGTGCCACATTGGTCACAAACACACATTGTGAACCTAAGCCTGAGCCCAGTCCTCAAGTAAGTCCTCTTAGTGGTTGGATAAAGAGATAGCATATTGGGCTTGCCATGCCTCTTAGCCCAAATTTTTAACCATAATTCGGGTTGTCCCTTCAGTCTTCCCCACGGCTTTGCTTTGGAATTCCTCTTTGGTGGGATACCTGAGGTAACAAACATGAAAGGAGTCCTCCCATCCCACAGATTGACGAAAAACAATTGGAAATCGGGCCAAATCCTCAGAGAGGAAGATTCCTCCATGGCCCATGAGGCATCCCCGACATTCCACGGCCATCGCTGAACAACATCCAGAGACAAATGCCTGAGCAAGAGTCTCAGACCTGCTCTATATTCAAATCCTCATGAGTTCTTCTCATGGTTTGTAGATTGGGCCTGCAATACCGACGTCCCCAACCAAAGTTGAGTTTGTGTATCGGAATCACAAATCAGAACTCTGCCTTCCACATGGCTGTAATGCTTGTTCTTCGCATGGAGTCACACCTTCCCGTGGGAGAACCCTTCATGGCCACAGATGCCACGCCAAAACTTGAGTGCTGCTTGGGCACAAATTCACAGTGTGACCATCAGCATGAGCCGATGTCAAAAAAAGGTCTGTCAGGATCTGGACCAAGAGCCTGCATATAGTGCTTGCCATGCCCATAGGCACCCAGGACTAACTAGATGGTGTGTATTCCAGTTGAGAGAACCCACTGCTGTGCTCTAGAGTCCCACTCCTGTGGGGTCCCCTTTGACAGAAAACAGTACTCTTCCCTTCCCACAGAATGAACACAAACACTTGGGAGCTTGGACAATCCCCTGAGAGGAAGGCTCTTCCTCGTCCCCTGAGGCAACCCCTACCCTGAACAGCCTCTGGGAATGCACCACCCAGAGACAAAAGCCTGAGCGACTGCCTCCCAATTTCCCTCCTTTGATATCCAGAGGATTTCCCCTCAAGGACTGGAGATCAGGCCTGCCATTTCCTTGGCCCTTAGCTGAGCCAAGTTGCTTTTTCAGACATCTGTACCACAGCCCTGGCAAACACAGCCTCTAGGCTGGGTCCTCTGGAGCCATAACACAGGACCGTGCCTGCTCTCTCCTGGGAAACTGTGACCATTCCTTTGGCCACACACCTCCAGAATATAAAAAACCTCAAGGCCCCCGAGAATATCCCACTACCGGGATCCTCCATGGACACACAGGGGCATTCAGACACAAGCTGAGCAGCTACCTCCACGAGGGCATGCACAAATATGTCAACAGAGATAGAAGGTTGAGCCGGAAAGGCCCTTAGGCCCTTATCTCAACTCGTGATTTGGTTTCCAGGTGTCACTCCTCAGAGGCTTTGGTTCGAAGAACAGGATATGGGGCTTTCCTGAGGCACTGAACAGAACTCCTCTCGTCTCCACATGGGAAGCTTCCTTATTGGAGCTGTCTCAAACACCTCAGGATGGAGAATCCTGCAGAGTCCCTGAGCCACCTCCACATTCCAAGGTCTCCCAGACCACCAAGCCACAGTAGGACTCATCTTCAGGAGAGTCCATTTCAACTCTCCCCTCTGGGTAGCTAACAAAGGAGCCCGCAGATTAAGCCTGCCTTGTCCGGACTAAAGAGGGGGAATATGAGGTGGCGTTCCCAGGCATCCATGCTTAGACACCTGCTCTCAGGTCTTTCGGTATGGGGCCTCCTGGAACCATCCAATAGCACTCGACTGTCGTGTAGAAGGAAACCTTGAGGTTTGGAGTAATTCACAAATCCCATCATTGGCAAAACTCCCTGGCCTCATGAAGCCCCCACACCCTACAGGAAGAGACCATGCTGGACAAAAACTCTAGCCTGAGGCACGTCTCATAGTTGACATGACCTCAGTGCAGGAGATCTCGATTCAGCCTCTGCAGAGTGGGCCTACCGTGCCCTCGGTCCCAAACCTCACGCTAGCTTGTGTTTTCAGACTTCCTTCCTCACACTCCTGGCAAACAAGCCCTCCGGACTAGGAACTCCAGAACCACAACCCAGCCCAGGGTCTGCCCAATGGAAGAAAAACGTTTCCCAGTGGGGCTCTCTCCAGAAAACCCAGATGAGGATCAACCTGCTCAGGCCTTGACGGTACACGAACTAGATAGGCTGCTCTGGGCACTCATGCTCTGTCTGACACAGCCTGAAGCCAGGCGTCCAGACAGACAAGGAGACAGCTGGCCGCACACCCAGCACTTCGGACACGCCATGGTCTTATGCCATCACCTCTTCCTAACCTTGGTTTTCAGATATCTGAACCTAGACATTATATGCACACAGATGTCAACAGAGATAGAAGGTTGAGCCGGACAGGCCCTTAGGCCCTAATCTCAACTCTTGCTTTGTTTTCCAGGTGTCACTCCTCAGAGGCTTTGTTTCGAAGAACAGGATATGGGGCTTTCCTGAGGCATTGAACAGAACTCCTCTCGTCTCCACATGGGAAGCTTCCTTGTTGGAGCCGTGTCAAACACCTCAGGTTGGAGAATCCTGCAGAGTCCCTGAGCCACCTCCACATTCGAGGTCTCCCAGGCCACCAAGCCACAGTAGGACTCATCTTCAGGAGAGTCCATTTCAATTCTCCCCTCTGGGTATCTCACCCAAGAGCCCGCAGATTGAACCTGCCTTGCCCTGACTAAAGAGTGGGAATATGAGGTGGCGTTCCCAGGCATCCATGCTTAGACAACTGCTCTCGAGTCTTTCCGTATGGGGCCTCCTGGAACCATCCAATAGTACTCGATTGTCGTGCAGAAGGAAACCTTGAGGTTTGGAGTAGTTCTCAAATCCCATCGTAGTCAAACCTCCTTGGCCTCATGAAGCCCCCACACCCTTCAGGATGAGGCCATGCTGGACAAAAACTCTAGCCTGAAGCAAGTCTCATAGTTCACATGACCTCAGTGCAGGAGATCTCGATTCAGCCTCTGCAGATTGGGCCTGCCGTGCCCTCGGTCCCAAACCTCACGCTAGCTTGTGTTTTGAGACTTCCTTCCTCACACTCCTGGCAAACAAGGCCTCCGGACTAGGAACTCCAGAACCAAAACCAATCACAGGGTCTGCCCAATGGAAGAAAAACGTTTCCCTGTGGGGCTCTCTCCAGAAAACCCAGATGAGGATCAACCTGCTCGGGCCTTGACGGTACCCGAACTGGATAGGCTGCTCTGGGCACTCATGCTCTGTCTGACACAGCCTGAAGCCAGACGTCCAGACAGACAAGGAGACAGCTGCCCACACACCCAGCACTTCAGACACGCCATGGTCTTATGCCGTCACCTTTTTTTAACCTTGGTTTTCAGATATCTGAACCTAGACATTATATCAATTCTCCACACAGCTGGGTATCGCAAGCACAAAACAGAACTCCTCCTTCCCCATGGCTGTAAAGCTTTCTCTTGGCATGGAGTCACCTTCAGGGTGGGAGAAACCTTCATGGCCCCTGATGCCACGCCCAAACTTGAGTGCTGCTTGGGCACAAATTCACACTGTGACCCTCAGCATGAGCCCCATGTCAAAGAAAGGCCTGTCAGGGCCTGGACCAAGAGCCCGCATATGGGGCTTGCCAAGCCCCTATGCACCCAATCCTCACCAGTGTTTGAGTTTTCCAGTCGCCCCTCCCGTACCTGGGGGTCGGTCTGGAATCCCTTTCTTGGAGAGACACATGAGCCAGGTAACACGACTCCAACCTTCCCACAAAATGACCCCAAACTCTTGGGAGCTGGGACAAATCCCCAGAGAGGGATACTCATCCACAGTCCCTGAGGCCACCCCTCCAATCCACGGCTATCCCGGACACAACATCCAGAGACAAAAGCCTGAAGGAACGCCTCCCACTCGCCCTTGTTTCAGAGACCCAGGAGGTCCCTCTCGGGCTGTATAACCGGCCTGCCATACCCTAGGCGCCACTCATAAGCTGAGTTTGTGTTTTCAGAATTCTGTGCCCACAGCCTGGACCCACACAACCGCCAGGCTACGGCCTCTGGAGCCACAGCGAAAGATTGTGCCTGCCCTCTCCAAGGAAAGTGTGCCCAATCCTTTGACCACAACCCTACAGGTTAGGGAAAAGCTCCAAGGCCCCTGAGGCCATCAATAGTGTAGGCCACCCTGGATTAAGAGGGGCTCTCTGACACCAGCGGAGCAACCATCTCCACTTAGACTCTCAGATAGTGTCCCCAGAGACAGAAGGTTGAAATGGACAAGCCCGCAGGCCCTAATCTGAACCTTAGCTTTGGTTTCCATGTGTCCGTCCTCAGAGGACTGTTTTCGTAGACCAGCACACAGGGCTTTTCTGAGGCACCAAACCAAACCTCTCTCCTCTCCACATGGGGAGTTACTTACGGGGGATGTATCAAACCCTTCAGGTAGGAGAGTTCCGCAGGGCCACTGAACAACCAGCACATTCCAAGGTCTCCATGGACCCAAACGCACATTATGATGCATCCTCAGGAGAGGCCATTTCAACTCAGCCCCCTGGTTAGAGTGCCCCAGAGGCAGCAGATGAAACATATCTTGTGGCTTATGGCCAATGGGAATGCGAGGCATGCTGGACAGGGATCCATCCTTCGAACCCTGCTCTCCAGTCCTTCCGTATGGTATGTCCTGGACATACATGCAACAGGACTCGAATGTCCTGCAGAAGGAAACCTTGTGGTTTGGGGAAACCTCCAAACTCAGAGTGGGTAATCTTCCTTGGCCTAATGAGGCCCCCGCTTCATGAAGGTGCCATCATGGACACATACTCCAGCCTCAGCCAACGTCTAATCCTCAGCCTGACTTAAGATGCAGGAGATTTTGATTCAGCCTCTGCAGAGTGGTCCTGCTCTGCCCTTGGCTCCAATCCTCACCCTAGCTTGTGTTTCCCTGACTTCCGTCCTCACACTCCTGGCCCACAAACCCTCCCTACTGGGAATTCTGGGGCCACAATGAAGCACTCTGCCTGCCTCCCAGGAGAAAAACATTGTCTATGGCGCTGCCCAGAAACCCCAAATGAGGATCAAACTGCTTGGCCCACGGCAACACCCCAATTGCATAGGCTACCTTAAACACTGATGCTCTGTCGCAAATATCCTGAGCCCAGACCTTCCAACAGACACCGACACAGCTGGCTGCACACCCAGCACATTGGACCCGCCACTGCCTTAGGCCACCATCCATTCCCAACCTGGGTTTTCAGTCATCGGAACCTAGACCTTATCTCCAATCCCTGCACAGGGCGGAACCTGATGCACAAGTCAGAACCCCTCCTTCCCCATGGCAAGAAACCTTGCTGCTGGCAGTGAGTCAAACCTTCAGTGTAGGAGAAAATGGCATGACCCATGAGGCCACGCCCATGCGTGAGGCCTGCCTTGGGCACAAACACACATGGTGACCCTCAGCGTGAGTACCTTATTCAAGTAACGCCTCTCAGTGACTCGACCAAGAGCCCGCATATGTGGCTTGCCATGCCCATAGGCACCCAGGACTAACTAGATGGTGTGTATTCCAGTTGAGGTAACCCACTGCTGTGCTCTAGAGGCCCTCTCCTGGAAGGTCCCCTGTGGCAGAAAACAGTACTCTTCCCTTCCCACTGAATGAACCCAAACACTTGGGAGTTTGGACAATCCCCCGAGAGGAAGGCTCTTCCTCGGCCTCTGAGACAACCCCTACCCTGACCGGACACTGTAAATGCAACACCCAGAGACAAAATCCTGAGTGACTGCCTCCCACTTGCCCTACTTTGATTTCCAGAGGATCTCCCCTCACGGACTAGAGATCAGGCCTGCCATTACATTGGCCCCTAGCTGAGCCAAGTTTGCTTTTTCAGACATCTGTCCCCACAGCCCTGGCAAACACAGCCTCTAGGCTGGGTCCTCTGGAGCCATACCACAGGACCGTGCCTGCTCTCTCCTGGGATACTCTGTCCATTCCTTTGGCCACACACCTCCAGAATATGAGAAACCTCAAGGCCCCCAAGGACATCCCACTACCGGGAGCCTCCCTGTACACACAGGGGCCTTCGGACACAAGCTGAGCAGCTACCTCCATGAAGGCATGCTCACAGATGTCAACAGAGATAGAAGGTTGAGCCGGACAGGCCCTTACGCCCTAATCACAACTCTTGCTTTGGTGTCCAGGTGTCAAACCTCAGAGGCTTTGGTTCGAAGAACAGGATATGGGGTTTAACTGAGGCACTGAACAGAACTCTTCTCGTCTCCCCATGGGAAGCTTCCTTGTTGGAGCCGTGTCAAACAACTCACGTTGGAGAATCGTGCAGAGTGCCTGAGCCACCTCCACATTCCAAGGTTTCCCCGGCCACCAAGCCACAGTAGGACTCATCTTCAGGAGAGTGCATTTCAACTCTCCCCTCTGGGTAGCTCACCCAGGAGCCCGCAGATTGAGTTTGCCTTGTCCTGACTAAAGAGTGGGAAAATGAGGTGGCGTTCCCAGGCATCCATGCTTAGACACATGCTCTCGAGTCTTTCCGTATGGGGCCTCCTGGAACCATCCAATAGCTCTCGACTGTCGTGCAGAAGGAAACCTTGAGGTTTGGAGTAGTTCACAAATCCCATCGTAGGCAAACCTCCCTGGCCTCATGAAGCCCCCACACCCTTCAGGAAGAGGACATGCTGGACAAAAACTCTAGCCTGAAACACCTCTCATAGTTGACATGACCTCAGTGCAGGAGATCTCGATTCAGCCTCTGCAGAGTGGGCCTGCCGTGCCCTCGGTCCCAAACCTCACGCTAGCTTGTGTTTTCAGACTTCCTTCCTCACACTCCTGGCAAACAAGCCCTCCGGACTAGGAACTCCAGAACCACAACCCAGCCCCGGGTCTGCCCAATGGAAGAAAAACGTTTCCCTGTGGGGCTCTCTCCAGAAAACCCAGATGAGGATCAACCTGCTCGGGCATCGACGGTACCCGAACTGGATAGGCTGCTCTGGGCACTCATGCTCTGTCTGACACAGCCTGAAGCCAGACGTCCAGTCAGACAAGGAGACAGCTGGACGCACACACAGCACTTCGGACACGCCATGGTCTTATGCCGTCACCTCTTCCTAACCTTGGTTTTCAGATATCTGAACCTAGACATTATATCAATTCTCCACACAGCTGGGTATCGCAAGCACAAATCAGAACTCCTCTTTCCCCGTGGCTGTAAAGCTTGCTCTTGGCATGGAGTCACACCTTCAGGGTGGGAGAAACCTTCATGGCCCCTGGTGCCACGCCCAAACTTGAGTGCTGATGGGCACAAATTCACACTGTGACCCTCAGCATGAGCCCAATTTCAAAGAAAGGCCTGTCAGGGCCTGGACCAAGAGGCGCATATGGGGCTTGCCAAGCCCCTATGCACACAATCCTCACCAGTGTTTGAGTTTTCCAGTCGCCCCGCCTGTACCTGGGGCTCTGCTCTGGAGTCCCTTTCTTGAAGAGACCCATGAGCCAGACAACACGACTCCACCCTTCCCACAAAATGACCCCAAACTCTTGGGAGCTGGGACAAATCCCCAGAGCGGGATAGTCGTCCACAGTCCCTGAGGCCACCCCTCCAATCCACGGCTATCCTGGACACAAGGTCCAGATACAAAAGCCTGAAGGAACGCCTCCCACTCGCCCTTGTTTCAGAGGCCCAGGAGCTCCCTCTCGGGCTGTACATCGGGCCTGCCATACCCTAGGCGCCACTCACAAGCTGAGTTTGTGTTTTCAGAATTCTGTGCCACAGCCTGGACCCACACAACCTCCAGGCTAGGGTTTCTGGAGCCACAGCAAAAGATTGTGCCTGCCCTCTCCAAGGAAAGTGTGCCCAATCCATTGACAACAACCCTACAGGTTAGGGAAAATCTCCAAGGCCCCTGAGGCCATAGTGTAGGCCACCCTGGACTAAGAGGGGCTCTCTGACACCATCGGAGCAACTATCTCCACTTAGACTCTCAGACAGTGTCCTCAGAAACAGAAGTTTGAAATGGACAGGCCCCCAGGCTCTAATCTGGACCTTAGCTTTGGTTTCTATGTGTCCGTCGTCAGAGGACTGTTTTCGAAGACCAGCACACGAGGCTTTTCTGATGCACCAAACCAATCCTCTCTCGTCTCCTCATGGGGAGCTTACTTACTGGGGATGTATCAAACCCTTCAAGTAGGACAGTTCCGCAGGGCCACTGAACAACCAGAACATTCCAAGGTCTCCAATGACCCAAACGCACATTATGACGCATCCTCAGGAGAGGCCATTTCAAGTCAGTCCCCTGGGTAGCGTGCCCCAGAGGCAGCAGATCAAACATATATTGTGGCTAATGGCCAATGGAAATGCGAGGCATGCTGGACAGGGATCCATCCTTCGAACCCTGCTCTCCAGTCCTTCCGTATGGTATGTCCTGGAGCCATGCAACAGGACTCGAATGTCCTGCAGAAGGAAACCTTGTGGTTCGGGGCAACCTCCAAACTCAAGGTGGGAAAACTTCCTTGGACTCATGAGGCCCCCGTTTCGTGAAGGTGCCATCACGGACACATACTCCAGCCTCTGCCAACGTCTGATCCTCAGCCTGACTTCAGATGCAGGAGATTTTGATTCAGCCTCTGCAGAGTCGACCTGCTCTGCCCTTGGCTCCAATCCTCACCCTAGTTTGTGTTCTCAGACTTCCGTCCTCACACTCCTGGCCCACAAACCCTCCCTACTGGGAATTCTGGGGCCACAATGCAGCACTCTGCCTGCCTCCCAGGAGAAAAACATTGTCTATGCTGCTGCCCAGAAACTCCAACTGAGGATCAAACTGCTTGGCCCTCGGCAACACCCCAATTGCATAGGCTACCTTAAACACTGATGCTCTGTCGCAAATAGCCAGAGCCCAGACCTTCCAACAGACAACGACACAGCTGGCTGCACACCCAGCACATTGGACCCGCCACTGCCTTAGGCTAACATCCATTCCCAACCTGGGTTTTCAGTCATCGGTACCTAGACTTATCTCCAATCCTTACACAGGGGGGAACCTGATGCACAAGTCAGAACCCCTCCTTCCCCATGGCAAGAAACCTTGCTGCTGGCATTGAGTCAAACCTTCAGTGTAGGAGAAAACGGCATGGCCCATGAGGCCACGCCCATGTGTGAGGGCCGCCTTGGGCACAAACACACATGGTGACCCTCAGCGTGAGTACCTTATTCAAGTAACGCCTCTCAGTGACTGGACCAAGAGCCCGCATATGTGGCTTGCCATGCCCATAGGCACCCAGGACTAACTAGATGGTGTGTATTCCAGTTGAGGGAACCCACTGCTGTGCTCTAGAGTCCCTCTCCTGTGGGGTCCCCTGTGGCAGAAAACAGTACTCTTCCCTTCCCACAGAATGAACCCAAACACTTGGGAGCTTGGACAATCCCCTGAGAGGAAGGCTCTTCCTCTGCCCCTGAAGCAACCCCTACCCTGAACGGCCAATGTGAACGCAACACCCAGAGACAAAAGCCTGAGCAACTGCCTCCCACTTGCCCTCCTTTGATATCCAGAGGATCTCCCCTCTCTAACTGGAGATTGGGCCTGCCATTACCTTGGCCCCTACCTGAGACAAGTTTGCTTTTTCAGACATCTGTCACCACAGCCCTGACAAACACAGCATCTGGCTGAGTCCTCTGGAGCCATACCACAGGACCGTGCCTGCTCTCTCCTGGGAAACTGTGTCCATTCCTTTGGCCACACACCTCCAGAATATGAGAATCCTCAAAGCCCCAGAGGACATCCCACTACCGGGAGCCTCCCTGTACACACAGGGGCCTTCGGACACAAGCTGAGCTGCTACCTCCACGAAGGCATGCACACAGATGTCAACAGTGATAGAAGGTTGAGCCGGACAGGCCCTTAGGCCCTAATCTCAACTCTTGCTTTGGTTTCCAGGTGTCACTCCTCAGAGGCTTTGGTTCGAAGAACAGGATATGGGGCTTTCCTGAGGCACTGAACATACTCCTCTGGTCTCCACATGGGAAGATTCCTTGTTGGAGCCTTGTCAAACACCTCATGTTGGAGAATCCTGCAGAGTCCCTGAGCCACCTCCATATTACAAGGTCTCCCAGGCCACCAAGCCACAGTAGGCCTCATCTTCAGGAGAGTCCATTTCAACTCTCCCCTCTGGGTAGCTCACCCAGGCGCCCGCAGATTGAGTTTGCCTTGTCCTGACTAAAGAGTGGGAAAATGAGGTGGCGTTCCCAGGCATCCATGCTTAGACACATGCTCTCGAGTCTTTCCGTATGGGGCCTCCTGGAACCATCCAATAGCTCTCGACTGTCGTGCAGAAGGAAACCTTGAGGTTTGGAGTAGTTCACAAATCCCATCGTAGGCAAACCTCCCTGGCCTCATGAAGCCCCCACACCCTTCAGGAAGAGGACATGCTGGACAAAAACTCTAGCCTGAAACACCTCTCATAGTTGACATGACCTCAGTGCAGGAGATCTCGATTCAGCCTCTGCAGAGTGGGCCTGCCGTGCCCACGGTCCCAAACGTCACGCTAGCTTGTGTTTTTAGACTTCCTTCCTCACACTCCTGGCAAAAAAGCCCTCCGGACTAGAAACTCCAAAACCACAACGCAGCCCAGGGTCTGCCCAATGGAAGAAAAACGTTTCCCTGTGGGACTCTCTCCAGAAAACCCAGATGAGGATCAACCTGCTCGGGCCTCGACGGTACCCGAACTGGATAGGCTGCTCTGGGCATTCATGCTCTGTCTGACACAGCCTGAAGCCAGACGTCCAGACAGACAAGGAGACAGCTGGCCGCACACACAGCACTTCGGACACGCCGTGGTCTTATGCCGTCACCTGTTCCTAACCTTGGTTTTCAGATATCTGAACCTAGACATTATATCAATTCCCACACAGCTGGGTATCGCAAGCAAAAAACAGAACTCCTCCTTCCCCGTGGCTGTAAATCTTGCTCTTGGCATGGAGTCACACCTTCATGGTGGGAGAAACCTTCATGGCCCCTGATGCCACGCCCAAACTTGAGTGCTGATGGGCACAAATTCACACTGTGACCCTCAGCATGAGCCCCATGTCAAAGAAAGGCCTGTCAGGGCGTGGACCAAGAGGCGCATATGGGGCTTGCCAAGCCCCTATGCACCCAATCCTCACCAGTGTTTGAGTTTTCCAGTCGCCTCGCCTGTACCTGGGGCTCTTCCTTGGAATCCCTTTCTTGGAGAGACACATGAGCCAGACAACACGACTCCACCCTTCCCACAAAATGACCCCAAACTCTTGAGAGCTGGGACAAATACCCAGAGAGTGATACTCGTCCACAGTCCCTGAGGCCACCCCTCCAATCCACGGCTATCCCGGACACAACATCCAGAGACAAAAGCCTGAGGAACGCCTCCCACTCGCCCTTGTTTCAGAAGCCCAGGAGCTCCCTCTCGGGCTGTACATCCGGCCTGCCATACCCTAGGCGCCACTCATCAGCTGAGTTTGTGTTTTCATACTTCTGTGCCCACAGCCTGGACCCACACATCCTCCAGGCTAGGGCCTCTGGAGCCACAGCGACAGATTGTGCCTGACCTCTCCAAGGAAAGTGTGCCCAATTCATTGATCACAACCCTACAGGTTAGGGAAAAGCTCCAAGGCCCCTGAGGCCATCAATAGTGTAGGCCACCCTGGACTAAGAGGGGCTCTCTGACACCAGCGGAGCAACTATCTCCACTTAGACTCTCAGACAGTGTCCCCAGAGACACAAGGTTGAAATGGACAGGCCCCCAGTCTCTAATCTGGACCTTAGCTTTGGTTTCTATGTGTCCGTCGTCAGAGGACTGTTTTCGAAGACCAGCACACGAGGCTTTTCTTAACCACCAAACCAATCCTCTCTCGTCTCCACATGGGGAGCTTACTTACTGGGGATGTATCAAACCCTTCAGGTAGGAGAGTTCCGCAGGGCCACTGAACAACCAGCACATTCCAAGGTCTCCAAGGACCCAAACGCACATTATGACGCATCCTCAGGAGAGGCCATTTCAACTCAGTCCCCTGGGTAGCGTGCCCCAGAGGCAGTAGATCAAACATATATTATGGCTAATGGCCAATGGAAATGCGAGGCATGCTGGACAGGGATCCATCCTTCGAAACCTGCTCTCCAGTCCTTCCGTATGGTATGTCCTGGAGCCATGCAACAGGACTCGAATGTCCCGCAGAAGGAAACCTTGTGGTTCGGGGCAACCTCCAAACTCAAGGTGGGAAAACTTCCTTGGCCTCATGAGGCCCCCGCATCATGAAGGTGCCATCACGGACACATACTCCAGCCTCAGCCAACGTCTGATCCTCAGCCTGACTTCAGATGCAGGAGATTTGGATTCAGCCTCTGCAGAGTCGACCTGCTCTGCCCTTGGCTCCAATCCTCACACTAGCTTTTGTTCTCAGACTACCGTCCTCACACTCCTGGCCCACAAACTCTCCCTCCTGGGAATTCTGGGGCCACAATGCAGAACTCTGCCTGCCTCCCAGGAGAAAAACATTGTCTATGGTGCTGCCCAGAAACCACAAATGAGGATCAAACTGCTTGGCCCTCGGCAACACCCCAATTGCATAGGCTACCTTAAACACTGATGCTCTGTCGCAAATAGCCTGAGCCCAGACCTTCCAACAGACACCGACACAGCTGGCTGCACACCCAGCACATTGGACCCGCCACTGCCTTAGGCCACCGTCCATTCTTAACCTGGGTTTACAGTCATGGGAACCTAGACCTTATCTCCAATCCCTGCACAGGGGGGAACCTGATGCACAAGTCAGAACCCCTCCTTCCCCATGGCAAGAAACTTTGCTGCTGGCATTGAGTCATACCTTCAGTGTAGGAGAAAACGGCATGGCTCATGAGGCCACGCCCATGCGTGAGGGCCGCCTTGGGCACAAACACACATGATGAACCTCAGCGTGAGCACCTTATTCAAGTAACGCCTCTCAGTGACTGGACCAAGAGGCCGCATATGTGGCTTGCCATGCCCATAGGCACCCAGGACTAACTAGATGGTCTGTATTCCAGTTGAGGGAACACACTGCTGTGCTCTAGAGGCCCTCTCCTTGGGGGTCCCCTGTGGCAGAAAACAGTACTCTTCCCTTCCCACAGAATGAACCCAAACACTTGGGAGCTTGGACAATCCCCCGAGAGGAAGGCTCTTCCTCGGCCCCTGAAGCAACCCCTACCCTGAACGGCCACTGTGAACGCAACACCTAGAGACAAAACCTGAGCGACTGCCTCCCACTTGCCCTCCTTTGATATCCAGAGGATCTCCCCTCTCGGACTGGACATCAGGCCTGCCATTACCTTGGCCCCTACCAGAGCCAAGTTTGCTTTTTCAGACATCTGTCCCCACAGCCCTGGCAAACACAGCCTCTAGGATGGGTCCTCTGGAGCCATACCACAGGACCGTGCCTGCTCTCTCCTGGGAAACTCTGTCCATTCCTTTGGCCACACACCTCTAGAATATGAGAAACCTCAAGGCCCCCGAGGACATCCCACTACCGGGAGCCTCCCTGTACACACAGGGGCCTTCGGACACAAGCTGAGCAGCTACCTCCACGAAGGCAAGCACACAGATGTCAACAGAGATAGAAGGTTGAGCCGGACAGGCCCTTACGCCCTAATCTCAACTCTTGCTTTGGTTTCCAGGTGTCACTCGTCAGTGGCTTTGGTTCGAAGAACAGGACATGGGGCTTTCCTGAGGCACTAAACAGAACTCCTCTGGTCTCCACATGGGAAGCTTCCTTGTTGGAGCCGTGTCAAACACCTCAGCTTGGAGAATCCTGCAGAGTCCCTGAGCCACCTCCACATGCCAAGTTCTCCCAGGCCACCAAGCCACAGTAGGACTCATCTTCAGGAGAGTCCATTTCAACTCTCCCCTCTGGGTAGCTCACCCAGGCGCCCGCAGATTGAGCCTGCCTTGTCCTGACTAAAGAGTGGGAATATGAGGTTGCGTTCCCAGGAATCCATGCTTAGAAACATGCTCTCGAGTCTTTCTGTATTGGGCCTCCTGGAACCATCCAATAGGACTCGACTGTCGTGGAGAAGGAAATCTTGAGGTTTGGAGTAGTTCACAAATACCATCGTAGGCAAACCTCCCTGGCCTCCTGAAGACACCACACCCTTCAAGAAGTGGCCATATTGGTCAAAAACTCTTGCCTGAGGCACGAATCATAGTTGACATGACCTCAGTGCAGGAGATCTCGATTCAGCCTCTGCAGAGTGGGCCTGCCGTACCTCGGTCCCAAACCTCACGCTAGCTTGTGTTTTCAGACTTCCTTCCTCACACTCCTGGCAAACAAGCCCTCCGGACTAGGAACTCCAGAACCACAACCCATCCCAGGGTCTGCCCAACGGAAGAAAAACGTTTCCCTGTGGGGCTCTCCAGAAAACTCAGATGAGGATCAACCTGCTTGGACCTCGACTGTACCCGAACTGGATAGGCTGCTTGGGGCGCTCATGCTCTGTCTGACACAGCCTGAAGCCAGACGTCCTGACAGACATTGAGACAGCTGGCCGCACACCCAGAACTTCGGACACGCCATGGTCTTATGCCATCACCTCTTCCTAACCTTGGTTTTCAGATATCTGAACCTAGATATTATATCAATTCACCACACAGCTGGGTATCGCAAGCACAAAACAGAACTCCTCCTTCCCCGTGGCTGTAAAGCTTGCTCTTGGCATGGAGTCACACCTTCAGGGTGGGAGAAACCTTCATGGCCCCTGATGCCAAGCCCAAACTTGAGTGCTGCTTGGGAACAAATTCACACTGTGACTCTCATCATGAGCCCAATGTCAAAGAAAGTCCTGTCAGGGCCAGGACCAAGAGCCCGCATATGGGGCTTGCCAAGCCCCTATGCACCCAATCCTCACCAGTGTTTGAGTTTTCCAGTCGCCCCTCCCGTACCTGGGTCTCTGCTCTGGAATCCCTTTCTTGGAGAGACACATGAGCCAGACAACACGACTCCACCCTTTCCACAAAATGACCCCAAACTCTTGGGAGCTGGGAAAAATCCCCAGAGAGGGATACTCGTCCACAGTCCCTGAGGCCACCCCTCCAATCCACGGCTATTCCGGATACAACATCCGGAGACAAAAGCCCGAAGGAACGCCTCCCACTCGCCCTTGTTTCAGAGGCCCAGGAGCTCCCTCTCGGGCTGTACATCCGGCCTGCCATACCCTAGGCGCCACACATAAGCTGAGTTTCTGTTTTCAGTCTTCTGTGCCCACAGCCTGGACCCACACAACTTCCAGGCTAGGGCCTCTGGAGCCACAGCGAAAGATTGTGCCTGCTCTCTGCAAGTAAAGTGTGCCCAATCCATTGACCTCAACCCTAGAGGTTAGGGAAAAGCTCCAAGGTTCCTGAGGCCATCAATAGTGTAGGCCACCGGGGCTAAAGGGGGCTCTCTGACACCAGCGGTGCAACTATCTCCACTTAGACTCTCAGACAGTGTCCCCAGAGACAGAAGGTTGAAATGGACAGTCCCCAGGCCCTAATCTGAACCTTAGCTTTGGTTTCAATGTGTCCGTCCTCAGAGGACTGTTTTCGTAGAACAGCACACGGGGATTTTCTGAGGCACCCAACCAAACCTCTCTCGTCTCCACATGGGGAGCTTTCTAACTGGGATGTATCAAACCCTTCAGGTAGGAGAGTTCCGCAGGGCCACTGAACAACCAGCACATTCCAAGGTCTCCATAGACCCAAACGCACATTATGACGCTTCCTCAGGAGATGCCATTTCAACTCAGCCCCCTGGGTAGCGTGGCCCAGAGGCAGAAGATCAAATATATCTTGTCGCTAATGGCCAATGGGAATGCGAGGCATGCAGGACAGGGATCCATCCTTCGAACCCTGCTATCCAGTCGTTCCGTATGGTATGTCCTGGAGCCATGCAACAGGACTCGAATGTCCCGCAGAAGGAAACCTTGTGGTTTGGGGCAAGCCCAAACTCAGCGTGGGAAAACTCCCTTGGCCTCATGAGGCCCCCGCTTCATGAAGGTGCCATCATGGACACATACTCCAGCCTCAGCCAACGTCTGATCCTCTGCCTGACTTCAGATGCAGGAGATTTTGATTCAGCCTCTGCAGAGTGGGCCTGCTCTGCCCTTGGCTCCAATCCTCACCCTAGCTTGTCTTCTCAGACTTCCGTCCTCACACTCCTGGCCCACAAACCCTCCCTCCTGGGAATTCTGGGGCCACAATAAAGCACTCTGCCTGCCTCCCAGGAGAAAAACATTGTCTATGGTGCTGCCCAGAAACCCCAACTGAGGATCAAACTGCTTGGCCCTCGGCAACACCCCAATTGCATAGGCTACCTTAAACACTGATGCTCTGTCGCAAATATCCTGAGCCCAGACCTTCCAACAGACACTGACACAGCTGGCTGCACACCCAGCACATTGGACACGCCAATGCCTTAGGCCATCATCCATTCACAACCTGGGTTTTCAGTCATCGGAACCTAGACCTTATCTCCAATCCCTGCACAGGGGGGAACCTGATGCACATGTGAGAACCCCTCCTTCCCCATGGCAAGAAACCTTGCTGCTGGCAGTGAGTCAAACCTTCAGTGTAGGAGAAAACGGCATGGCCCATGAGGCCACGCCCATGCGTGAGGGCCGCCTTGGACACAAACACACATTGTTACCCTCAGCGTGAGTACCTTATTTAAGTAACGCCTCTCAGGGAATGGACCAAGAGCCCGCATATGGGCTTGCCATGCCCATAGGCACCCAGGACTAACTAGATGGTGTGTATTCCAGTTGAGGGAACCCACTGCTGTGCTCTAGACTCCCTCTCCTGCGGGGTCCCCTGTGGCAGAAAACAGTACTCTTCCCTTCCCTCAGAATGAACCCAAACACTTGGGAGCTTGGACTATCCCCTGAGAGAAAGGCTCTTCCTCGGCCCCTGAATCAACCCCTAACCTGAACGGCCACTGTGAATGCAACACCTAGAGACAAAAGCCTGAGCGACTAACTACCACTTGCCCTCCTTTGATATCCCGAGGATCTCCCCTCACGGACTGGAGATCAGGCCTGCCATTACCTTGGCCCCTAGCTGACCCAAGTTTGCTTTTTCAGACATCTGTCCCCACAGCCCTGGCAAACACAGCCTCTAGGCTGTGTCCTCTGGAGCCATACCAAAGGACCGTGCCTGCTCTCTCCTGGGAAACTGTGTCCATTGCTTTGGCCACACACCTACAGAATATGAGAAACCTCAAGGCCCCCGAGGACATCCCACTACTGGGATCCTCCCTGGACACACAGGGGCATTCGGATTCAAGCTGAGCAGCTAATTCCCTGAATGCATGCACACAGATGTCAACAGAGATAGAAGGTTGAGCCGGACAGGCCCTTATGCCCTAATCTCAACTCTTGCTTTGGTTTCCAGGTGTCACTCCTCAGAGCTTTGGTTCGAAGAACAGGACATGGGGCTTTCCTGAGGCACCGAACAGAACTCCTCTCGTCTCCACATGGGAAGCTTCCTTGTTGGAGCCGTGTCAAACACCTCACGTTGGAGAATCCTGCAGAGTCCTTGAGCCACCTCCACATTACAAGGTCTCCCAGTCCACCAACCCACAGTAGGACTCATCTTCAGGAGAGTCCATTTCAACTCTCCCCTTTCGGTAGCTCACCCAGGAGCCCGCAGATTGAGCCTGCCTTGTCCTGATTAAAGAGTGGGAATATGAGGTGGCGTTCCCAGGCATCCATGCTTAGACACCTGCTCTCGAGTCTTTCCGTATGGGGCCTCCTGGAACCATCCAATAGGACTCGACTGTCGTGCAGAAGAAAACCTTGAGGTTTGGAGAAGTTCACAAATCCCAATGTAGGCAAACACCCCTGGCCTCATGAAGCCCCCACATCCTTCAGGAAGAGGCCATGCTGGACAAAAACTCTAGCCTGAGGCACGTCTCATAGTTGACATGACCTCAGTGCAGGAGATCTCGATTCAGCCTCTGCAGAGTGGGCCTTCCATTCCCTCGGCCCCAAACCTCACGCTACCTTGTGTTTTCAGACTTCCTTCCTCACACTCCTGGCAAGCAAGCCCTCCGGACTAGAAACTCCAAAACCACAACCCAGCCCAGTGTCTGCCCAACGGAAGAACAACGTTTCCCTGTTGGGCTCTCCAGAAAACCCAGATGAAGATCAACCTGCTCGGGCCTCGACGGTACCCGAAATGGATAGGCTGCTCTGGGCACTCATGCTCTGTCTGACACAGCCTGAAGCCAGACGTCCAGACAGACAAGCAGACAGCTGGCCGCACACCCAGCACTTCGGACACACCATGGTCTTAGGCCGTCACCTCTTCCTAATCTTGGTTTTCAGATATCTGAACCTAGACATTATATCAATTCTCCACACAGCTGGGTATCGCAAGCACAAAACAGAACTCCTCCTTCCCCATGGCTGTAAAGCTTTCTCTTGGCATGGAGTCACCTTCAGGGTGGGAGAAACCTTCATGGCCCCTGATGCCACGCCCAAACTTGAGTGCTGCTTGGGCACAAATTCACACTGTGACCCTCAGCATGAGCCCCATGTCAAAGAAAGGCCTGTCAGGGCCAGGAACAAGAGCCCGCTTATGGGGCTTGTCAAGCCCCTATGCACCCAATCCTCACCAGTGTTTGAGTTTTCCAGTCGCCCCGCCCGTACCTGGTGCTCTGCTCTGGAATCCCTTTCTTGTAGAGACACATGAGCCAGACAACACGACTCCAACCTTCCCACAAAATGACACCATACTCTTGGGAGCTGGGACAAATCCCCAGAGGGATACTCGTCCACAGTCCCTGAGTCCACCCCTCCAATACACGGCTATCCCGGACACAACATCCAGAGACAAAAGCCTAAAGGAATGCCTCCCACTCGCCCTTGTTTCAGAGGCCCAGGAGCTCCCTCTCGGGCTGTACATCCGGCCTGCCATACCCTAGGCGCCACTCATAAGCTGAGTTTGTGTTTTCAGACTTCTCTGCCCACAGCCTGGACCCACACATTCTCCAGGCTAGGGCTTCTGGAGCCACAGCGAAAGACTGTGCCTGCCCTCTCGAAGGAAAGTGTGCCCAATCCATTGACCACAACCCAACAGGTTAGGGAAAAGCTCCAAGGCCCCTGAGGCCATCAATATTGTAGGCCACCCTGGATTAAGAGGGGCTCTCTGACACCAGCGGAGCAACTTTCTCCACTTAGACTCTCAGACAGTGTCCCCAGAGACAGAAGGTTGAAATGGACAGGCCCCCAGGCCCTAATCTGAACCTTAGACTTGGTTTCCATGTGACCGTTCTCAGAGGACTGTTTTCGTAGACCAGCACACGGGGCTTTTCTTAGGCACCAAACCAAACCTATCTCGTCTCCACATGGGAAGCTTTCTTACTGGAGATGTATCAAACCCACCAGGTCGGAGAGTTTCGCAGGGCCCCTGAACAACCAGCACATTCCAAGGTCTCCATGGACCCAAATGCACATTATGACGCATCCTCGGGAGAGGCCATTTCAACTCAATCCCCTGGGTAGCGTGCCCCAGAGGCAGCAGATCAAACATATCTTGTCGCTAATGGCCAATGGAAATGCGAGGCACGCTGTATAAAGATCCATCCATGGAACCCTGCTCTTAGTCCTTCCGTATGGTATGTCCTGGAGCCTTGCAACAGGGCTCAAATGTCCCACAGAAGGAAACCTTGTGGTTTGAGGCAACCGCTAAACTCAGCGTGGGAAAACTTCCTTGGCTTCATGAGGCCCCCGCTTCATGAAGGTGCCATCATGGACACACACTCCAGCCTCAGCCAACGTCTGATCCTCAGCCTGACTTCAGATGCAGGAGATTTTGATTCAGCCTCTGCAGAGTGGCCCTGCTCTGCCCTTGGCTCCAATCCTCACCCTAGCTTGTGTTTTCAGACTTCTGTCCTCACACTCCTGGCACACAAACCCTCCCTCCTGGGAATTCTGGGGCCACAATGAAGCACTCTGCCTGCCTCCCAGAAGAAAAACATTGTCTATGGTGCTGCCCAGAAACCCCAACTGAGGATCAAACTGCTTGGCCCTCGGCAACACCCCAATTGCATAGGCTACCTTAAACACTGATGCTCTGTCGCAAATATCCTGAGCCCAGACCTTCCAACAGACACTGACACAGCTGGCTGCACACCCAGCACATTGGACACGCCAATGCCTTAGGCCATCATCCATTTACAACCTGGGTTTTCAGAAATCGGAACCTAGACCTTATCTCCAATCCCTGCACAGGGGGGAACCTGATGCACATGTGAGAACCCCTCCTTCCCCATGGCAAGAAACCTTGCTGCTGGCAGTGAGTCAAACCTTCAGTGTAGGAGAAAACGGCATGGCCCATGAGGCCACGCCCATGCGTGAGTGCCGCCTTGGGCACAAACACATATTGTGACCCTCAGCGTGAGTACCTTATTTAAGTAACGCCTCTCAGGGAATGGACCAAGAGCCCGCATATGGGCTTGCCATGCCCATAGGCACCCAGGACTAACTAGATGGTGTGTATTCCAGTTGAGGGAACCCACTGCTCTGCTCTAGACTCCCTCTCCTGCGGGGTCCCCTGTGGCAGAAAACAGTACTCTTCCCTTCCCTCAGAATGAACCCAAACACTTGGGAGCTTGGACTATCCCCTGAGAGAAAGGCTCTTCCTCGGCCCCTGAATCAACCCCTAACCTGAACGGCCACTGTGAATGCAACACCCAGAGACAAAAGCCTGAGCGACTAACTCCCACTTGCCCTCCTTTGATATCCCGAGGATCTCCCCTCACGGACTGGAGATCAGGCCTGCCATTACCTTGGCCCCTAGCTGACCCAAGTTTGCTTTTTCAGACATCTGTCCCCACAGCCCTGGCAAACACAGCCTCTAGGCTGGGTCCTCTGGAGCCATACCAAAGGACCGTGCCTGCTCTCTCCTGGGAAACTGTGTCCATTGCTTTGGCCACACACCTACAGAATATGAGAAACCTCAAGGCCCCCGAGGACATCCCACTACTGGGAGCCTCCCTGGACACACAGGGGCATTCGGATACAAGCTGAGCATCTAATTCCCTGAATGCATGCACACAGATGTAAACAGGGATAGAAGGTTGAGCCGGACAGGCCCTTACGCCCTAATCTCAACTCTTTCTTTGGTTTCCAGGTGTTACTCCTCAGAGCTTTGGTTCGAAGAACAGGACATGGGGCTTTCCTGAGGCACCGAACAGAACTCCTCTCGTCTCCACATGGGAAGCTTCCTTGTTGGAGCCGTGTCAAACACCTCACGTTGGAGAATCCTGCAGAGTCCTTGAGCCACCTCCACATTACAAGGTCTCCCAGTCCACCAACCCACAGTAGGACTCATCTTCAGGAGAGTCCATTTCAACTCTCCCCTTTGGGTAGCTCACCCAGGAGCCCGCAGATTGAGCCTGCCTTGTCCTGACTAAAGAGTGGGAATATGAGGTGGCGTCCCAGGCATCCATGCTTAGACACCTGCTCTCGAGTCTTTCCGTATGGGGCCTCCTGGAACCATCCAATAGCACTCGACTGTCGTGCAGAAGGAAACCTTGAGGTTTGGAGAAGTTCACAAATCCCAATGTAGGCAAACACCCCTGGCCTCATGAAGCCCCCACATCCTTCAGGAGGAGGATATGCTGGACAAAAACTCTAGCCTGAGGCACGTCTCATAGTTGACATGACCTCAGTGCAGGAGATCTCGATTCAGCCTCTGCAGAGTGGGCCTGCCATTCCCTCGGCCCCAAACCTCACGCTAGCTTGTGTTTTCAGACTTCCTTCCTCACACTCCTGGCAAGCAAGCCCTCCGGACTAGAAACTCCAGAACCACAACCCAGCCCAGTGTCTGCCCAACGGAAGAACAACGTTTCCCTGTTGGGCTCTCCAGAAAACCCAGATGAAGGTCAACCTGCTCGGGCCTCAACGGTACCCGAAATGGATAGGCTGCTCTGGGCACTCATGCTCTGTCTGACACAGCCTGAAGCCAGACGTCCAGACAGACAAGGAGACAGCTGGCCGCACACCCAGCACTTCGGACACACCATGGTCTTAGGCCGTCACCTCTTCCTAATCTTGGTTTTCAGATATCTGAACCTAGACATTATATCAATTCTCCACACAGCTGGGTATCGCAAGCACAAAACAGAACTCCTCCTTCCCCATGGCTGTAAAGCTTTCTCTTGGCATGGAGTCACCTTCAGGGTGGGAGAAACCTTCATGGCCCCTGATGCCACGCCCAAACTTGAGTGCTGCTTGGGCACAAATTCGCACTGTGACCCTCAGCATGAGCCCCATGTCAAAGAAAGGCCTGTCAGGGCCAGGACCAAGAGCCCGCATATGGGGCTTGCCTAGCCCCTATGCACCCAATCCTCACCAGTGTTTGAGTTTTCCAGTCGCCCCGCCCGTACCTGGGGCTCTGCTCTGGAATCCCTTTCTTGTAGAGACACATGAGCCAGACAACACGACTCCACCCTTCCCACAAAATGACCCCATTTTTTTGGGAGCTGGGACAAATCCCCAGAGAGGGATACTCGTCCACAGTCCCTGAGTCCACCTCTCCAATACACGGCTATCCCGGACACAACATCCAGAGACAAAAGCCTGAAGGAATGCCTCCCACTCGCCCTTGTTTCAGAGGCCCAGGAGCTCCCTCTCAGGCTGTACATCCGGCCTGCCATACCCTAGGCGCCACTCATAAGCTGAGTTTGTGTTTTCAGACTTCTCTGCCCACAGCCTGGACCCACACATCCTCCAGGCTAGGGCCTCTGGAGCCACATCTAAAGACTGTGCCTGCCCTCTCCAAGGAAAGTGTGCCCAATCCATTGACCACAACCCTACAGGTTAGGGAAAAGCTCCAAGGCCCCTGAGGCCATCAATAGTGTAGGCCACCCTGGACTAAGAGGGGCTCTCTGACACCAGCGGAGCAACTATCTCCACTTAGACTCTCAGACAGTGTCCCCAGAGACAGAAGGTTGAAATGGACAGGCCCCCAGGCCCTAATCTGAACCTTAGGCTTGGTTTCCATTTGACCGTCCTCAGAGGACTGTTTTCGTAGATCAGCACACGGGGCTTTTCTTAGGCACCAAACCAAACCTATCTCGTCTCCACATGGGAAGCTTTCTTACTGGAGATGTATCAAACCCTTCAGGTCGGAGAGTTCCGCAGGGCCCCTGAACAATCAGCACATTCCAAGGTCTCCATGGACCCAAATGCACATTATGACGCATCCTCGGGAGAGGCCATTTCAACTCAGTCTTGTGGGTAGCGTGCCTCAGAGGCAGCAGATCAAACATATCTTGTCGCTAATGGCCAATGGAAATGCGAGGCACGCTGTATAGGGATCCATCCATGGAACCCTGCTCTTAGTCCTTCCGTATGGTATGTCCTGGAGCCATGCAACAGGGCTCGAATGTCCTGCAGAAGGAAACCTTGTGGTTTGAGGCAACCGCTAAACTCAGCGTGGGAAAATTTCCTTGGCTTCATGAGGCCCCCGCTTCATGAAGGTGCCATCATGGACACACACTCCAGCCTCAGCCAACGTCTTATCCTCAGCCTGACTTCAGATGCAGGAGATTTTGATTCAGCCTCTGCAGAGTGGCCCTGCTCTGCCCTTGGCTCCAATCCTCACCCTAGCTTGTGTTTTCAGACTTCTGTCCTCACACTCCTGGCACACAAACCCTCCCTCCTGGGAATTCTGGGGCCACAATGAAGCACTCTGCCTGCCTCCCAGGAGAAAAACATTGTCTATGGTGCTGCCCAGAAACCCCAACTGAGGATCAAACTGCTTGGCCCTCGGCAACACCCCAATTGCATAGGATACCTTAAACACTGATGCTCTGTCGCAAATATCCTGAGCCCAGAACTTCCAACGGACACTGACACAGCTGGCTGCACACCCAGCACATTGGACACGCCAATGCCTTAGGCCATCATCCATTCACAACCTGGGTTTTCAGTCATTGGAACCTAGACCTTATCTCCAATCCCTGCACAGGGGGGAACCTGATGCACATGTGAGAACCCCTCCTTCCCCATGGCAAGAAACCTTGCTGCTGGCAGTGAGTCAAACCTTCAGTGTAGGAGAAAACGGCATGGCCCATGAGGCCACGCCCATGCGTGAGGGCCGCCTTGGGCACAAACACATATTGTGACCCTCAGCGTGAGTACCTTATTTAAGTAATGCCTCTCAGGGAATGGACCAAGAGCCCGCATATGGGCTTGCCATGCCCATAGGCACCCAGGACTAACTAGATGGTGTGTATTCCAGTTGAGGGAACCCACTGCTCTGCTCTAGACTCCCTCTCCTGCGGGGTCCCCTGTGGCAGAAAACAGTACTCTTCCCTTCCCTCAGAATGAACCCAAACACTTGGGAGCTTGGACTATCCCCTGAGAGAAAGGCTCTTCCTCGGCCCCTGAATCAACCCCTAACCTGAACGGCCACTGTGAATGCAACACCCAGAGACAAAAGCCTGAGCGACTATCTCCCACTTGCCCTCCTTTGATATCCCGAGGATCTCCCCTCACGGACTGGAGATCAGGCCTGCCATTACCTTGGCCCCTAGCTGACCCAAGTTTGCTTTTTCAGACATCTGTCCCCACAGCCCTGGCAAACACAGCCTCTAGGCTGGGTCCTCTGGAGCCATACCAAAGGACCGTGCCTGCTCTCTCCTGGGAAACTGTGTCCATTGCTTTGGCCACACACCTCCAGTATATGAGAAACCTCAAGACCCCGAGGACATCCCACTACTGGGAGCCTCCCTGGACACACAGGGGCATTCGGATACAAGGTGAGCAGCTACTTCACCAAATGCATTCACACAGATGTCAACAGAGATAGAAGGTTGAGCCGGACAGGCCCTTAGGCCCTAATCTCAACTCTTGCTTTGGTTTCCAGGTGTCACTCCTCAGAGCTTTGGTTGGAAGAACAGGACATGGGGCTTTCCTGAGGCACCGAACAGAACTCCTCTCATCTCCACATGGGAAGCTTCCTTGTTGGAGCCGTGTCAAACACCTCACGTTGGAGAATCCTGCAGAGTCCCTGAGCCAACTCCACATTCCAAGGTCTCCCAGTCCACCAACCCACAGTAGGACTCATCTTCAGGAGAGTCCATTTCAACTCTCCCCTCTGGGTAGCTCACCCAGGAGCCCGCAGGTTGAGCCTACCTTGTCCTGTCTAAAGAATGGGAGTATGAGGTGGCGTTCCCGGGCATCCATGCTTAGACTCCTGCTCTTGAGTCTTTCCGTATGGGGCCTCCTGGAACCATCCAATAGGACTCGACTGTCTTGCAGAAGGAAAACTTGTGGTTTGGAGTAGTTCACAAATCCCATTGTAGGCAAACTTCCCTGGACTCAGGAAGCCCCCACATCCTTCAGGAAGAGGCCATACTGGACAAACTCTCAAGCCTGAGGCACGTCGTATAGTTGACATGACTTCAGTGCTGGAGATCTCGATTGAGCCTCTGCAGAGTGGGCCTGCCCTGCCCTCGGTCCCAAACCTCATGCTAGCTTGTGTTTTCAGAATTTTTTCCTCACACCTGTGGCAAACATGTCCTCCGGACTAGGAACTCCAGAACCACAACCCAGCCCAATGTCTGCCCAACGGAAGAAAAACGTTTCCCTGTGGGGCTCTCCAGAAAACCCGGATGAGGATCAACCTGCTTAGGCCTCGACAGTCCCCGAACTGGATAGGCTGCTCTGGGCACTCATGCTCTGTCTGACACAGCCTGAAGCCAGACTTCCAGACAGACAAGGAGACAGCTGGCCGCACACCTCGCACTTCGGACACGCCAAGGTCTTCTGCCGTCACCTCTTCCTAACCTTGGTTTTCAGATATCTGAACCTAGACATTATATCAATTCTCCGCACAGCTGGGTATCGCAAGCACAAAACAGAACTCCTCCTTCCCCATGGCTGTAAAGCTTGTTCTTGGCATGGAGTCACACCTTCAGGGTGGGAGAAACCTTCATGGCCCCTGATGCCACGCCCAAACTTGAGTGCTGCTTGGGCACAAATTCACACTGTGACCTTCAGCATGAGCCCCATGTCAAAGAAAGGCCTGTCAGGGTCTGGACCAAGAGCCCGCATATGGGGCTTGCCAAGCCCCTATGCACCCAATCCTCCCCAGTGTTTGAGTTTACCAGTGGCTCCGCCCGTACCTGGGGCTCTGCTCTGGAATCCCTTTCTTGGAGAGACACATGAGCCAGACAACACGACTCCACCCTTCACCCCAAACATCCAGAGACAAAAGACTGAAGGAACGCCTCCAACTCTCCCTTGTTTCAGAGGCCCAGAAGCTGTACATCCGGCCTGCCATACCCTAGGTGCCACTCATAAGCTGAGTCTGTGATTTCAGACTTCTGTGCCCACAGCCTGGACCCACACAACCTCCAGGCTAGGGCCTCTGGTGTCACAGCGAAAATTTGTGCCTGCCCTCTCCTAGGAAATTGTGCCCAATCCATTGACCACAACCCTACAGGTTAGGGAAAAGCTCCAAGGCCCCTTAGGCCACCTAAATTATATAGTCTAACCTGGGCACTAATGCACTGTCTGACACAACCCGAGCCAGAACCTCCTGACCAACACCCAGGCAGCTGACCGCTAAATGAGCATATCAGACCAGCAATGGCCTTAGGTCGTCATCTCTTCCCAACTACGGTTTTTCAGGCTTCAGAACCTAGACCTTATCTCCAACTACTGCCCAGGGTTGAAAATGATGCAGAAATAAGAACACCTTCCCCATGGCAAGAGACCATGTGATTGGCATGTTGTCCAAATCCAGTGTAGTTGAAACCAGTTTGGCCCATGTGGCCCCGCCCATGCTCGCGGGCCATATTGGTCACAAACCCACATTGTGACCCTCAACCTGAGCCCAGTCCTCAAGTAAGGCCTCTCAGTGGCTGGATGAAGAGACAGCATATTGGGCCTGCCATGCCCCTAGGCCCCAATTTTTAACGATAGTTTGGGTTGTCTCTTCACTCTTCCCCAGGGCTGGGCTTTGTAATTTCTCTTTTGTTGGGTCACTTGAAGTAACAAACGTGAAAGGGGACCTCCCATTCCACAGATTGACGAAAAAGAATTGGGACAGG
Source organism: Mustela nivalis (assembly GCF_964662115.1). Classification (NCBI taxonomy): domain Eukaryota; kingdom Metazoa; phylum Chordata; class Mammalia; order Carnivora; family Mustelidae; genus Mustela; species Mustela nivalis. Next base: position 2,035,434 of record NW_028136556.1, on the reverse strand, counting down.
GACAAATTCACAGAGAGGAAGATTCGTCCATGGCCCATGAGGGCTCCCCACATCCACGGCCATCGATGATTCAAAATCCAGAGACAATAGCCTCAACAAGTGCCTCAGCCTCGCTCTTTCTTCATATCCTGAAGAGTTCTTCTCATGGTCTGTAGATTGGGTCTGCCATACCTATGTCCCAAAACCTGAGCTGATTTTGTATTTTCAGACTTCTGTCCTCAAAGTCCTGGGCAACACACCCTCCAGGCTGGGGCCCCTGGAGCCACACATTAGGACTGTGCCTACCCAATGAATAGGAATTCTGCCCATTCCATTGTCCAAAATCGTACAAATTAGGAGAACCCTCCAAATTCCCCGAGGCCATCCCAATAGTGTAGGTCTCCGGGGACAAACAATCGCGGTCTAACACCAGGTGTGCATCTACCCCCACTCATTCCATAGATGGTTATCCCCAGAGTAGAAGATTGAACCAGGCAGGACCCTAGGCCATAATCGGATCCATTGCTTTGGTATAGGCGTGTCTCCTCAAAAGCCTGGATACCAATACCAGCATAAGTGATTTCCTGAAGCACCCATCAGAAAAATCTCGTCTCCACAGGGAAACTTGTGCATGGGAGCTATGTCAAAAGCTTAGGAGAAACTTCAGGGTCCCGGTGCCACCGCCCCATTCCAAGGCCCTCATGGACACAAACACACATTAGGCCCCATCCTCAGGAAAGTCCATTTCAAGTCCGCCACCCCCTCCTGGCCCAGAAGCCTCAAGTTTGGCAATTCCGGACCCACAATGCAGCAATCTGCCTGCCCTCTAGGAAAAATATATTGCCTAATGATTTTCCCAGGCACCTCAAATGAGGATAAACTTACACGGCACTCGACTGTACCTAAATTATATAGTCAAAACTGGGACCTAATGCACTGTCTGACACAACCTGAGCCAGAACCTCCTGACCAACACCCAGGCAGCTGACCGCCCCCTGAGCATATCAGACCCGCCATGGCCTTATGTCGTGATCTCTTCCCAGCTTCGGTTTTTCAGGCTTCAGAACCTAGACCTTATCTCCAACCACTACCCAGGGGTGAAAATGATGCAGACATCAGAACACCTTCCCCATGGCAAGAGACCTTGTGATTGGCATGTTGTCCAAATTTCAGTGTAGTTGAAACCAGTGTGGCCCATGAGGCCCCGCCCATTATCGCGGGCCACATCGGTCACAACCACACATTGTGACCCTCAGGCTGAGCCCAGTCCTCAAGTAAGGCCTCTCAGTGGTTGGATGAAGAGACAACATATTGGGCCTGCAATGCCCCTAGGTCCCAATTTTTAACCATCGTTTGGGTTGTCCCTTTACTCTTCCCCAGGGCTCTGCTTTGGAATTCCTCTTTGGTTGGGACACCTGAATTAACAAACCTGAGAGGAGACCTCCCATCCCACAGATTGACGGAAAGAAATTGGGACCGGGCCAAATCCACAGAGAGGAAGATTCGTCCATGGCCCATGAGGCCTCCCCACGTTCCAAGGCCATCGTTGATAAAAAATTCAGAGACAAAAGCCTGAGCAAGTGCCTCAGACTCGCTCTTTCTTCATATCCTGAAGAGTTCTTCTCATGGTTTGTAGATTGGACCTGCAATACGTACTTCCCCAAACCTAAGCTGAGTTTGTGTTTTCAGACTTCTGTCCTCAAATTCCTGGGCCACACTCCCTCCAGGATGGGGCCCCTGGAGCCACTTTAGGACTGTGCCTACCCAATCCATGGGAACACTGCCCATTCCATTGTCGAAAATCGTACAAATTAGGAGAACCCTCCAAATTACCCGAGGCCATCACAATAGTGTAGGTCTCCCGGTATAAACAAGGGCTTCTGACACCAGCTGAGCATCACCCTCCACTCATACCATAGATGGAGGTCCCCAGAGAAGAAGATGGAACCAGACAGGACCCTAGGCCATAATCGGATCCATTGCTTTGGTTTATAGGCATGTTTCCTCAAAAGCCTGGAATCCAAGACCAGCATAGGGGGTTTCCTAAGGCACCCATCAGAACAAATCTCGTCTCCACAAGGAAACTTGTGCATGGGACCTATGTCAAAAGCTTAGGAGAATACTTCAGGGTCCCAATGCCACAACCCCATTCCAATGCCCTCATGGAAACAAACACATATCAGGCCCCATCCTCGGGAAAGTCCATTTCAACTCAGCCACCACGGTTGCTCCCGCAGAGCCTTCAGATCTCAACTGTCTTGTTGCTAGGAGACAATTGGAATGCGAAGCCCGCTTCCCTGGCATCCATCCCCGAACGGTGCTCTGGAGTCCTTCCATATGGGATATCCTTGAGCTGCCCAACAGGTCTCAATTGTCCCGCAGAAGGAATCCTTGAAGCCGCATCCCACAACTCCCAACGTGGGAAAACCTCCATGGCCTTGAATTTCCGTTCCGTTAATGAAGGGGCAGTCATGCACAGAAAATCCAACCTGAGCCAAAGTCTGATCCTCGCTGTGACTTCAGAAACATGAGATATTCGTTCAGATCTGCAGGGGGTACCAGCTTTGCCCTCGGCCTGAAGCCCAAGTCTAGCTTCTGTTCTCAGACTTGTCCTCACACTCCTGGTCCAGAATCCCTCATGTTTGGCAATACCGGACCCACAATGCAGCACTCTGCCTGCCTCTAGAAAAAATATATTGCATATTGAGTTGCCAAGGCACCTCAAATGAGGATAAACCTACACGGCTCTCGACTGTACCTGAATTACAGTCTAACCTGGGCACTAATGCACTGTCTGACACAACTTGAACCCGAACCTCTGGACCAACACCCAGGCAGGTGACCTCACACTGAGCACATCAGACCTGCCATGGGCTTAGGTCATCATCTCTTCCCAACTGCCGTTTTCAGGCTTCAGAACCTAGACCTTAACTCCAACCACTGCCCAGGGTTGAAAATGATGAAGAAATCAGAGCTCCTTCTCCATGGCAAGAGACCTTGTGATTGGCATGTTGTCCAAAGTTCAGTGTAGTTGAAATCAGTGTGGCCCATGAGGCCCCGCCCATACTCACGGGCCACATTGGTCACAAACACACATTGTGACCCTCAGCCTGAGTCCAGTCCTCAAGTAAGGCCACACAGTGGCTGGATGAAGAGACAGCATATTGGGCCTGCCATGCCCCTAGGCCCCAATATTTAACCATAGTTTGGGTGGTCCCTTCACTCTTCCCCAGGTCTCTGCTTTCGAATTCCTCTTTGATTGGGACCCCTGAAGTAACAAACCTGAGAGACCTCCCATCCCACATATTCACGGAAAGAAAGTGGGACCGGGCCAAATCCACAGAGAGGAAGATTCGTCAATGGTTCATGAGGCCTCCCCACATTCCACACCCCTCTTTGATTCAAAATCCAGAAACAAAAGCCTGAGCAAGCGCCTCAGACTCGCTCTTTCTTCATATCCTGAAGAGTTCTTCTCATGGTTTGTAGATTTTACCTGCCATACCTACGTCCCAAACCTAAGCTGAGTTTGTGTTTTCAGACTTCTGTCCTCAAATTCCTGGGCCACACACTCTCCAGGCTAGGGCCCCTGGAGCCACACATTAGACTGTTCCTACCAAATCCAGGGAATTCTTCCCATTCCATTGTCCAAAATCGTACAAATTAGAAGAACCCTCCATAGGCCCCGAGGCAATCCAATAGTGTAGGTCTCCCGGGACAAACAAGGGCGGTCTGACACCAGCTGAGCATCTACCTCCACTCATACCATAAATGAATGTCCCCAGAGAAGAAGATGGAACCAGACAGGACCCTAGGCCATAATCGGATCCATTCCTTTGGTTTACAGGCATGTCTCCTCAAAAGCCTGGATTCCAAGGCCAGCTTGGGGGGTTTCCTGAGGCACCCATCAGAACAAATCTCGTCTCCTCAAGGAAACTTGTGCATGGGACCTATGTCAAAAGCTTAGGAGAATACTTCAGGGTCCCGGTGCCACCGCCCCATTCCAAGGCCCTCATGGACACAAACACACATTAGGCCCAAACTCGGGAAAGTCCATTTCAACACAGCCCCCCGATTGCTCCCGCAGAGCCATCAGAACTCAATTGTCTTGTTGCTAGGAGACAATTTGAATGCGAGGCGGGATTCCCTGGCATCCATCCTCGAAAGGTGCTCTGGAGTCATTCCATATGGGATGTCCTGGAGCTGACCAACAGGTCTCCATTGTCCCGCAGAAGGAATCCTTGAAGGGGGAATCCCACAATTTCCAACGTGGGAAAACCTCCATGGCCTTGAGATTCCGCTTCATTCATGAAGGGGCAGTCATGAACAGAAACTCCAAACCGAGCCAACGTCTGATCCTCGCCGTGACTTCAGATGCATGAGATATTGGTTCAGAACTGCAGGGGGTACCTGCCATGCCCTCGGCCTGAAGCCCAAGTCTAGCTTGTGTTCTCAGACTTCTGTCCTCACACTCCTGGCCCAGAAGCCCTCAAGTTTGGCAATTCCGGACCCACAATGCAGCACCCTGCTTCCCCTCTAGAAAAAATATATTGCCTAATGAGTTGCCCAGGCACCTCAAATGAGGATAAAATTACACGGCACTCGACTGTACTTAAATTATATAGTCTAACCTGGGCACTAATGCACTGTCTGACACAACCTGAACCCGAAACTCCGGACCAACACCCAGGCAGCTGACCGCACACAGAGCACATCAGACCTGCCATGGCCTTAGGTCGTCATCTCTTCCCAACTGCGGTTTTCAGACTTCAGATCCTAGACCTTATATCCAACCACTGCCTAGGGTTGAAAATGATGCAGAAATCAGAGCTCCTTCCCCATGGCAAGAGACCTTGTGATTGGCATATTGTCCTAAGTTCAGTGTAGTTGAAACCAGTGTGGCCCATGAGGCCCCGCCCAAGCTCGCGGGCCACATTGGTCACAAACACACATTGTGACGCTCAGGCTATGCCCAGTCCTTAAGTAAGGCCACTCAGTTGCTGGATGAAGAGACAGCATATTGGGCCTGCCATGCCCCTAGGCCCCAATTTTTAACCATAGTTGGGTTGTCCCTTCACTCTTGCCCAGGGCTCTGCTTTGGAATTCCTCTTTGGTTGGGACACCTGAATTAACAAACCTGAGAGGAGACCTCCCATTCCACAGATTGATGGAAAGAAATTGGGACCGGGCCAAATCCACAGAGAGGAAGATTCGTCCATGGCCCATGAGGACTCCCCACATTCCACGCCCATCTTTGATACAAAATCCAGAGACAAAAGCCTGAGCAAGCGCCTCAGACTCGCTCTTTCTTCATATCCTGAAGAGTTTTTCTCATGGTTTGTAGATTGGACCTGCCATACCTACGTCCCCAACTTAAGCTGAGTTTGTGTTTTCAAACTTCTGTCCTCAATTTTCTGGGCCACACACCCTCCAGGCTGGGGCCCCTGGAGCCAGACATTAGGACTGTGCCTACTCAATCCATGGGAATTCTGCCCATTCCATTGTCCAAAATCGTACAAATTGGGAGAACCCTCCAAAGTTCCCGAGGCCATCCCAATAGTGTAGGTCGCCCGGGACATACAAGGGCGGTCTGACACCAGCTGACCATCTACCTACACTCATACAATACATGGATGTCACCAGAGAAGGAGATGGAACCAGACAGGACCCTAGGCCATAATCGGATCCATTGCTTTGGTTTACAGGCATGTCTCCTCAAAAGCCTGGATTCCAAGGCCAGCATTGGGGGTTTCCTGAGGCACCCATCAGAACAAATCTCGTCTCCACAAGGAAACTTGTGCATGGGACCTATGTCAAAAGCTTAGGAGAATACTTCAGGGTCCCGGTGCCACCATCCCATTCCATGTCCTTCATGGACACAAACACATATTAGGCCCCATCCTCGGGAAAGTCCATTTCAACTCAGCCACCCCGGTTGCTCCTGCAGAGCCATCAGATCTCAACTGACTTGTTGCTAGGAGACAATTGGAATGTGAGTCCCGCTTCCCGGGCATCCATCCCCGAACGGTGCTCTGGAGTCCTTCTATATGGGATATCCTGGAGCTGCCCAACAGGTTTCAATTGTCCCGCAGAAGGAATCCTTGAAGTGCGCATCCCACAACTCCCAACGTGGGAAAACCTCCATGGCCATGAGATTCTGCTCCGTTTATGAAGGGGCAGTCATGCACCGAAACTCCAACCTGAGCCAAAGTCTGATCCTCGCCTTGACTTCAGAAGCATGAGATATTCGTTCAGATCTGCAGGGGGTAACAGCCATGCCCTCGACTTGAAGCCTAAGTCTAGCTTCTGCTCTCAGACTTGTCCTCACACTCCTGTTCCAGAATATTTTATGTTTGGCAATACCGGACCCACAATGCAGCACTCTGCCTGCCTCTAGAAAAAATATATTGCCTAATGAGTTGCCCAGGCACCTCAAATGAGGATAAACCTACACGGCTCTCGACTGTATCTGAATTATATAGTCTAACCTGGGCACTAATGCACTGTCTGACACAACCTGAGCCCGAACCTCCTGACCAACACCTAGGCAGCTGACCGCACCCTGAGCACATCAGACCTGCCATGGCCTTAGGTCGTCTTCTCTTCCCAACTGGGATTTTCAGGCTTCAGAACCTAGATCTTAACACCAACCACTGCCCAGGGTTGAAAATGATGCAGAAATCAGAGCTCCTTACCCATGGCAAGAGACCTATGATTGGAATGTTGTCCAAATTCAGTGTAGTTGAAACCAGTGTGGCCCCTGAGGCCCCGCCCATGCTCGCGGGCCACATTGGTCACAAACACACATTGTGACCCTCAGCCTGTGCCCAGTCCTCAAGTAAGGCCCTCAGTGCCTGGATGAAGAGACAGCATATTGGGCCTGCCATGCTGCTAGGCGCCAATTTTTAACCATAGTTTGGGTTGTCCCTTCACTCTTCCCCAGGTCTCTGCTTTGAAATTCCTCTTTGGTTCGGACACCTGAGGTAAAAAACCTGAGAGGAGACCTCCCATCCCACAGATTGATGGAAAGAAATTGGGACTGGGCCAAATCCACAGAGAGGAAGATTTGTCCATGGCCCAGTAGGCCTCCCCACATTCAACGCCCAACCTTGATACAAAATCCAGAGACAAAAGCCTGAGCAAGTGCCTCAGACTCGCTCTTTCTTCATATCCTGAAGAGTTCTTCTCATGGTTTGTAGATTGGACCTGCCATACCTACGTCCGCAAACCTAAGCTGAGTTTGTGTTTTCAGAATTCTGACCTCAAATTCCTGGGCCACACACCCTCCAGGCTGGGGCCCCTGGAGCCAGACATTAGGACTGTGCCTACCCAATTCATGCGAATTCTGCCCATTCCATTGTCCAAAATCGTACAAATTAGAAGAACCCTACAAAGTCCCCAAGGCCATCCCAATAGTGTAGGTCTCCCGGAACAAACAAGGGCGGTCTGACACCAGCTGAGCATCTACATCCACTCATACCATAAATGGATGTCCCCAGAGAAGAAGATGGAACCAGACATGACCCTAGGCCAAAATCGGATCCGTTGCGTTGATTTACAGGCATGTCTCCTCAAGAGCGTGGATTCCAAGACCAGCATAGGGGGTTTCCTGAGGCACCCATCAGAACAAATCTCGTCTCCACAAGGAAACTTGTACATGGGACCTATGTCAAAAGCTTAGGAGAATACTTCAGGGTCCCAGTGCCACCGCTCCATTCCAAGGCCTTCATGGACAAAAACACACATTAGGCCCCAACCTCGGGAAAGTCCATTTCAACACAGCCACCCCGATTGCTAACGCAGGGCCATAGAACTCAACTGTCTTGTTGCTAGGAGAAAATTGGAATGCGAGGCAGGCTTCCCTGGCATCCATCCTTGAACGATGCACTGCAGTCATTCCATATGGGATGTCCTGGAGCTGACCAACAGGTCTCAATTGTCCTGCAGAAGGAATCCTTGAAGGGGGATCCCACACTCCCAACGTTGGAAAACCTCCATGGCCGCGAGATTCCGCTCCGTTCATGAAGGGGCAGTCATGCACAGAAACTCCAACCCGAGCCAACTTCTGATCCTCTCCGTGACTTAAGATGCATGAGATATTGGTTCAGATCTGCAGGGGGTACTTGCCATACTCTCGGCCTGAAGCCCAAGTCTAATTGTCTTCTCAGACTTCTGTCCTCACCCTCCTGGCCCAGAAGCCTCAAGTTTGGCAATTCCGGACCCACAATGCAGAAATTTGCCTGCCCTCTAGGAAAAATATATTGCCTAATGATTTTCCCAGGCATCTCAAATGAGGATAAACTTACACGGCACTCGACTGTACCTAAATTATATAGTCTAACCTGGGTACTAATGCACTGTCTGACACAACCTGAACCCGAAACTCTGGACCAACACACAGGCAGCTGACCGCTCACTGAGCACATGAGACCCGCCATGGCCTTAGGTCGTCATCTCTTCCCAACTGTGGTTTTCAGGGTTCAGAACCTAGACCTTATCTCCAACCACTGCCCAGTGTTGAAAATGACGCAGAAATCAGAGCTCCTTCCCCATGGCAAGAGACCTTGTGATTGGCATGTTGTCCAAAGTTCAGTGTAGTTGAAACCAGTGTGGCCCATGAGGCCCTGCCCAACCTCGCGGGCCACATTGGTCACAAACACACATGCTGACCCTCAGCCTGTGCCCAGTCTTTAAGTAAGACCACTCAGTGGCTGGATGAAGAGACAGCATATTGGGCCTGCCATGCCCCTAGGCCCCAATTTTTAACCATCGTTTGGGTTGTCCCTTCACTCTTCCCCAGGTCTCTGCTTCGGAATTCCTCTTTGGTTGGGACACCTGAGGTAACAAACCTGAGAGGAGACCTCCCATCCCACAGATTGACGGAAAGAAATTGGGACCGGGCCAAATCCACAGAGAGGAAGATTCGTCCATGGCCCATGAGGCCTCCCCACGTTCCACGCCCATCTTTGATACAAAATCCAGAGACAAAAGCCTGAGCAAGCGCCTCAGACTCAATCTTTCTTCATATCCTGAATAGTTCTTCTCATGGTTTGTAGATTGGACCTGCAATACGTACTTCTCCAAACCTAAGCTGAGTTTGTGTTTTCAGACTTCTGTCCTCAAATTCCTGGGCCACACTCCCTCCAAGCTGGGGCCCCTGGAGCCACACATTAGGACTGTGCCTACCCAATCCATGGGAATTCTGCCCATTCTATTGTCCAAAATCGTACAAATTAGGAGAACTCTCCAAAGTCCCCGAGGCCATCCCAATAGTGTAGGTCTCCGGGGACAAACAAGGGCGGTCTGACACCAGGTGAACATCTACCTCCACTCATTCCATAGATGGTTATCCCCAGAGTAGAAGATTGAACCAGGCAGGACCCTAGGCCATAATCGGATCCATTGCTTTGGTTTACAGGCGTGTCTCCTCAAAAGCCTGGATTCCAATACCAATATAAGGGATTTCCTAAGGCACCCATCAGAACAAATCTCGTCTCCACAATGAAACTTGTGCATGGGAGCTATGTCAAAAGCTTAGGAGAATACTTCAGGGTCCCAGTGCCACCGCCCCATTCCAAGGCCCTCATGGACACAAACACACATTAGGCCCCATCCTCTGGAGAGTCCATTTCAACTCTGCCACCCCGGTTGCTCCCGCAGAGCCATCCGATCTCCACTGTTTTGTTGCTATGAGACAATTGGAATTCGAGGCGGGCTTCCCTGCATCCATCCTCCAACGTTGCTCTGGAGTAATTCCATATGGGATGCCTGGAGCTGCCCAACAGGTCTCAATTGTCCCCCAATAGGAATCCGTGGAGGAGGTATCCCACAACTCCCAACGTGGGAAAACCTCCATGGCCTTGAGATTCTGCTCCGTTCATGAAGGGGCAGTCATGCACAGAAACTCCAACCTGAGCCAACGTCTGATCCTCGCCCTGACTTCAGATGCATGAGATATTGGTTCAGATCTGAAGGGGGTACCTGCCGTGCCCTCAGCCTGAAGCCCAAGTCTAGCTTGTGTTCTCAGACTTCTGTCCTCACACTCCTGGTCCAGATGCCCTCAAGTTTGACAATTCCGGACCCACAATGCAGCACTATGCCTGCTTTCTAGAAAAAATATCTTGCCTAAAGAGCTGCCCATGCACCTCAAATGAGGATAAACCTACACGGCACTCGACTGTACCAAAATCATATAGTCTAACCTGGGCTATAATGCACGGTCTGACACAACCTGAGCCAGAACCTCCTGACCAACACACAGGCTGCTGACTGCACACTGAGCATATCAGACCCGCCATGGCCTTAGGTCGTCTTCTCTTCCCAACTTAAATTTTTCAGGCTTCAGAACCTAGACCTTATCTCCAACCACTGCCCAGGGTTGAAAGTGATGCAGACATCAGAACACCTTCCCCATGGCAAGAGACCTTGTGATTGGCATGTTGTCCAAAGTCAGTGTAGTTGAAACCAGTGTGGCCCATGAGGCCCTGCCTTTGCTCGCGGGGCCCCATTGGTCACAACCACACATTGTGACCCTCATCCTGAGCCCAGTCCTAAAGTAAGGCCTCTCAGTGGCTGGATTTAGAGACAGCATATTGCGCCTGCCATTCCCCTATTCCCAATTTTTAACCATAGTTTGGGTTGTCCCTTCACTCTTCCCCAGGGCTCTGCTTTGGAATTCCTCTTCGGTTGGAACACCTGAGGTAACAAACCTGTGAGGAGACCTCCCATACCACATATTGACGGAAAGAAATTGGGACCGGGCTATATCCACAGAGAGGAAGATTCTTCCATGGCCCATGAGGCCTCCCCACATTGCACGCCCATCTTTGATACAAAATCCAGAGACAAAACCCTCAGCAAGCGCCTCAGTCTCGCTCTTTCTTCATTTCCTGAAGAGTTCTTCTCATGGTTTTTAGATTGGACCTGCCATACCTACGTCCCCAAACCTAAGCTGAGTTTGTGTTTTCAAACTTCTGTCCTCAAATTCCTGGGCCACAGAACCTCCATGCTGGGGCCCCTGGAGCCAGACATTAGGACTGTGCCTACCCAATCCATGGGAATTCTGCCAATTCCATTTTCCAAAATCGTACATATTAGGAAAACCCTCCAAAGTTCCCGAGGCCATCCCAATAGTGTATGTCTCCCGGTACAAACAAGGGCTGTCTGACACCAGCTGAGCATCTACCTACACTCATACCATAGATGGATGTCCCCAGAGAAGGAGATGGAACCAGACAGGACCCTAGGCCATAATCGGATCATTTCTTTGGTTTACAGGCATGTCTCCTCAAAAGCCTGGATTCCAAGACCAGCATAGGGGTTTCCAGAGGCACCCATCAGAACAAATCTCGTCTCCAAAAGGAAACTTGTGCATGGGACCTATGTCAAAAGCTTAGGAGAATACTTCAGGGTCCCGGTGCCACCGCCCAATTCCAAGGCTTTGATGTACACAAACACATATTAGGCACCATCATCGGGAAATTCCATTTCAACACAGCCACCCCGGTTGCTCCCGCAGAGCCATCAGATCTCAACTGTCTTGTTGCTTGGAGACAATTGGAACGCGAGGTTCGCTTCCCTGGCATCCATCCCCGAAGGGTGCTCTGGAGTCCTTCCATATGGGATATCCTGGAGCTGCCCAACAGGTCTCAATTGTCCCGCAGAAGGAATTTTTGAAGGGGGCATCCCACAACTCCCAACGTGGGAAAACCTCAATGGCCTCGAGATTCAGCTCCCTTCATGAAGCGGCCATCATTCACAGAAACTCCAACCTGAGCCAACGTCTGATCATCGCCCTGACTTCAGATGCATGAGATATTGGTTCAGATCTGCAGGGGGTACCTGCCGTGCCCTCGCCCTGAAACCCAAGTCTAGCTTGTTGTCTCAAACTTCCATCCTCACACTCCTGGCCCCGAAGCCCTCAAGTTTGGCAATTCCGGACCCACAATGCAGCACTCTGCCTGCCCTCTAGAAAAAAAAAATTATTGCCTCATGAGCTGCCCAGGCACCTTAAATGAGGATCAACCTACACAGCACTCGACTTTACCCAAATTATATAGTCTAACCTGGGCACTAATGCACTTTCAAACACAACCTGAGCCCGGACCTCCTGACCAACACCCAGAAAGCTGACCGCACACTGAGCACATAAAACCCGCCATGGCCTTAGGTCATCATCTCTTCCCTACCTCAGTTTTCAGGCTTCAGAACCGAGACTTTATCTCCAATCACTGCCCAGGGGTGAGTGTGATGCAGAAATCAGAACTCCTCCTTACCCATGGAAAGAACCCTTGTGGTTGGCACGTTGTCCAACGTTCAGTGTAGGAGAAACCAGCATTCACACTGAGGCCCCGCCCATTCTTGAATGCGACGAGGGCATACACACGCATTGTGACCCTCAGCATGAGTCCTGTCCTCTAGTAAGTCCTCTCAGAGGCTGGAACATTAGATGTCATAATGGGCTTGACATGTCCCTAGGCCCCAATTTTTAACCAGATTTCTGATTGTCCAGTCGCCCTTCCCCAGGGCTCTACCCTGGAATCCCTCATTTGGTGGGACACCTGAGGTTAATAAAGAAAACAACAACAACAACAACAACAAAAAACGGACTTCTTCTAGCCCACAGAATGACCCCAAACTCTTTGGACGGGGCCAAACCACCAGAGAGTAAGACTCGTCCATTTCCCATGAAGTCACCCAGAAATTCCACGACCATGAGTGACACGATATCCAGAGACAAAAACTTGAGCAGGAGCCTCACACTCGCCCTTCTTTCAAATCCCGAAGAGTTCTCCTCATGGACTGTAGATCAGTCATGCCATACCTATGACCTGAAACATAAGCCGAGTTTGTGTTTTCAGACAACTGTCCAATCAGCCCTGGCCTACACAACCTATAGGCTCAGGCCCCTGGAGCCAAACCTGAGGACTGTACTTGCCCTCTCCAAGGGAATTGTGTGTGCCCATTCCAATGGCCACAACACTTCTAATAGGATAAACCTCCAAAGTCCCTGATCCATCTCAATAGTGGTGGCTTCCCAGGAAAAACAGGGGCAATCTGAGCCCAACTGAGCACCCACCTGCACTCAGACCCATAGACAGATGTCCCCAGAGGTAAAAAGGAAAGAACAGGCCCCTAGGCACTCATCAGATCCATTGCTTTGGTTTCCAGGCATCTCTCCTCAGAGGCCTGGATTTCAAAAGCAGCATATAGCTGTTTCTTGACTCACCCATCAGAAAACATCTCATCAACATATGGGAAACTTGCACGTTGGAGCTGTGTCAAAGCCTCTGTTTAGGAGAACCCTTTAGGGCTCTAGTGCCACCGCTTCATTCCAAGGTCTCCATAGACACAAAAGCACATTAGGACCCATCCCCAGGGGTGTCCATTTCAACTCAGCGTCCTCGGTTGCTCCCCACATCCAGGAGATCTAACCTGTCTTGTTGCTAGGAGACAATTGGAATGCGAGGTGGGCTACCCAGCCATCCACCCTAAGAACCCTGCTCAGAATCATTGGCCTGGAGCCAAACAACAGGTCACAATTGTCCTTCAGAAGACTCTCTGCAGTTTGGAGCTTCTCACAACTCCCATCGTGGGAAAAACCCCATGGCCTCGTGATGCCCCCCCATTCATGAAGGGGCCATCAGGGACAGAAACTCCAACCTGAGCGATCGTCTGATCCTCGCCCTGACTTCAGATGCACGAGATCTCGATTCAGGTCTGTAGATTGTACCTGCCATGGCCTCACCCAAAAACCTAAGCCTAGCTTGTGTTCTCAGACTTTTGTCGTCAGACTACTCGCCCACAAGCCCTCCAGTTTGGCAATCCAGAACTACAATGCAGCACTCTGCCTGCCCTCCAGAAGAAAAACATTGTCCTCTGGGGCTACCCAGTAACCCCAAATGATGATCAACCTGCACCGACCTTGGCTGTACACCAAATACATAGGCTGACCAGGGCTCTAATGCCCTTTCTGACACAGCCTGAGCCTGGACCCCCTGGCCCCTCCCAGACAGCTGGCCGCACACTGAGCACATCGAGCCGCCATGCCCTTAGGTCGTCATCTCTTCCCAACCTCGGTTTTCAGGTTTCAGAACTTAGACCTTATCTCCAATCACTGCCCAGGGTGAAGGTGATGCAGAAATCAGAACTCCTTCCCCATGGCAAGAAACCTTGTGGTTGGCATGTTGTCCAAAGTTCAGTGTAGTTGAAACCAGTGTGGCCCATGAGGCCCCGCCCATGCTCGCGGGCCACATTGGTCACAAACACACATTGTGACCCTCAGGCTGAGCCCAGGCCTAAAGTAAGGCCACTCAGTGGCTGGATGAAGAGATAGCATATTGGGCTTGTTATCCCCTAGGCACCAATTTTTAACCATAGTTCGGGTTGTCCCTTCAGTCTTCCCCACGGCTTGGCTTTGGAATTCCTCTTTTGGTGGGACACCTGAGGTAACAAAACTGAAATGAGTCCTCCCAGCCCACAGATTGACGAAAAGCATTGGGAATCGGGCCAAATCCTCAGAGAGGAAGATTCGTCCATGGCCCATGAGGCCTCCCCGACATTCCACGGCCATCGCTGATACAAAATCCAGAGACAAAAGCCTGAGCAAGCGCCTCAGACTCGCACTTTCTTCATATCCTGAAGAGTTCTTCTCATGGTTTGTAGATCGGGCCTGCCATACCTACGTCCCCAAACCTAAGCTGAGTTTGTGTTTTCAGACTTCTGTCCTCAAAGTCTTGGGCCACACACCCTCCAGGCTGGGCCCCTGGAGCCACACATTAGGACAGTTCCTACCAATCCATGGGAATTCTGCCCATTCCATGCTCCAAAATCGTAAATTAGGATAAACCTCCAAAGTCCCTGAGGCCATCCCAATATGTAGGTCGCCCGGAACAAACAAGGGCTGTCTGACACCAGCTGATAATTGACCTTCCCTCATACCATAGATGGATGTCCCCAGAGAAGAAGATTGAACCACACAGGACCCTAGGCCATAATAGGATCCATTGCTTTGGGTTACAGGCATGTGTCCTCAAAAGCCTGATTCCAATACGAGCATAGGGGTTTTCCTGAGGCAGCCATCAGAACTATTCTCGTCTCCACAAGGAAACCTGTGCATGGGAGCCATGTCTAAAGCTTAGGAGAGTACTTCAGGGTCCCGGTGCCACCGCCCCTTTCCAAGGCCCTCATGGACACAAAAACACATTAGGACCCATCCTCAGGAAAGTCCATTTCAACTCAGCCACCCCGGTTGCTTCCGCAGAGCCATCAGATCTAAACTGTCTTGTTTCTAGGAGACAATTGGAATGCAAGGCGGGCTTCCCAGGCATCCATCCGTGAACGGTGCTCTGGAGTCCTTCCATATGGGATGTCCTGGAGCTGTCCAACAGGTCTCAATTGTCCCACAGAATGAATCCTTGAAGGGGGCATCCCACAACTCCCAACGTGGGAAAACCTCAATGGCCTCGAGATTCCGCTCCCTTCATGAAGCGGCCGTCATGAACAGAAACTCCAACCTGAGCCAACGTCTGATCCTCGCCCTGACTTCAGATGCATGAGATATTGGTTCAGATCTGCAGGGGGTACCTGCCGTGCCCTCGCCCTGAAACCCAAGTCTAGCTTGTCTTCTCAGACTTCCGTCCTCACACTTCTGGCCCCAAAGCCCTCAAGTTTGGCAATTCCGGACCCACAATGCAGCACTCTGCCTGCCCTCTAGAAAAAATATTATTGCCTCATGAGCTGCCCAGGCACCTTAAATGAGGATCAACCTACACAGCACTCGACTTTACCCAAATTATATAGTCTAACCTGGGCACTAATGCCCTGTCGGACACAACCTGAGCCCAGGCCTTATGACCAACACCCAGAAAGCTGACCGCACTCTGAGCACATAAGACCCGCCATTGCCTTAGGTCATCATCTCTTCCCTATCTCAGTTTTCAGGCTTCAGAACCGAGACCTTATCTCCAATCACTGCCCAGGGGTGAGTGTGATGCAGAAATCAGAACTCCTCCTTACCCATGGCAAGAACCCTTGTGGTTGGCAAGTTGTCCAACGTTCAGTGTAGGAGAAACCAGCATTCACCCTGAGGCCCCGCCCTTTCTTGAGTTGGACGAGGGCATAAACACGCATTGTGACCCTCAGCATGAGTCCTGTCCTCTAGTAAGTCCTCTCAGCGGCTGGATCATAAGATGCCATAATGGTCTTGACATGTCCCTAGGCTCCAATTTTAACCAGATTTCTGATTGTCCAGTCTCCCCTCCCCAGGGCTCTACTCTGGAATCCCTCATTTTGTGGGACACCTGAGGTTAAAAAAGAAAACCACAACAACAAAAACACGGACTTCTTCCATCCCACAGAATGACCTCATACTTTTTGGACGGGGCTAAACCACCAGAGAATAAGACTCGTCCATTTCCCGTGACGTCACCCAGAAATTTCACGACCATGAGTGACACGATATCCAGAGACAAAAACTTGAGCAAGAGCCTCACACTCGCCCTTTTTTCAAATCTCGAAGAGTTCTCCTCATGGTTTGTAGATCAGTCCTGCCATACCTATGACCCGAAACATAAGCCGAGGTTGTGTTTTCAGACAACTGTCCAAACAGCCCTGGCCTACACAACCTACAGGCTCAGGCCCCTGGAGCCTAACCTGAGGACTGTACTTGCCCTCTCCAAGGGAATTGTGGGTGCCCATTCAGATGGCCCAAACTCTTCTAATAGGATAAACCTCCAAAGTCCCTGATCCATCTCAATAGTGGTGGCTTCCAGGACAAAAAGTGGACATCTGAGCCCATCTGAGCACCTACCTGCACTCAGACCCATAGACAGATGTCCCCAGAGGTAAAAAGGAAAAAACAGGCCCCTAGGCACTAATCAGATCCATTGCTTTGGTTTCCAGGCATCTCTCCTCAGACGCCTGGATTTCAAAACGAGCAATGGCTTTTTCTTGACTCAACCATCAGAAAACATCTCATCTACACATGGGAAACTTGCACGTTGGAGCTGTGTCAAAGCCTCTGTTTAGGAGAACCCTTCAGGGCCCCAGTGCCACTGCTTCATTCCAAGGTCTCCATACACACAAAAGCACATTAGGACCCATCCCCAGGAGAGTCCATTTCAACACATCCTCCTCGATTGCTCCCCCATATCCAACAGATCTAACCTGTCTTGTTGCTAGGAGACAATTGAAATGCGAGGTGGGGTACCCAGCCATCCATCCTTAGAACCCTGCTCAGAATCATTGGCCTGGAGCCAAACAACAGGTCTCAATTGTCCTGCAGAAGACACTTTGCAGTTTGGAGCTTCTCACAAATCCAATCGTGGGAAAACCCCCATGGCCTCGTGATGCTCCCCCTTCATGAAGGGGCCATCATGGACAGAAACTTCAACCTGAGCCATCGTCTGATCCTCGCCCTGACTTCAGATGCACGAGATCTCGATTCCGGGTGTAGATTGTGCCTGCCATGGCCTCACCCAGAAACCTAAGCCTAGCTTGTGTTCTCAGACTTCTGTCCTCAGACTACTGGCCCACAAGCCCTCCAGTTTGGCAATCCAGAACTACAATGCAGCACTCTGCCTGCCCGCCAGAAGAAAAGCATTGCCCTCTGGGGCTACCCAGTAACCCCAAGAGAGGATCAACCTGCACCGACCTTGGCTGTACACCAAATACATAGGCTGTCCAGGGCACTAATGCCCTTTCTGACACAGCCTGAGGCCGGACCTCCTGGCCAACCCAAACAGCTGGCCCCACACTGAGAACATCGAGCTGCCATGGCCTTAGGTCGTCATCTCTTCCCAACCTCGGTTTACAGGCTTCAGAATCTAGACCTTATCTCCAATTACTGCCCAGGGTTGAACGTGATGCAGAAATCAGAACTCCTTCCCCATGGCAGGAAACCTTGTGGTTGGCATGTTGTCTAACCTTCAGTGTAGTTGAAGCCAGTGTGGCCCATGAGGCCCCGCCCATGCTCTTGGGCCACATTGGTCACAAACACACATTGTGACCCTCAGCCTGAGCCCAGTCCCCAAGTAAGGCCACTCAGTGGCAGGATGAGGAGATAGCATATTGGGCTTGCCATGCCCCTAGGCCCCAATTTTTAACCATAGTTCGGGTTGTCCCTTCAGTCGTCCCCACGGCTTGCCTTTGGAATTCCTATTTTGGTGGGACACCTGAGGTAACAATACTGAAAGGAGTCCTTCCATCCCACAAATTGACGAAAAACGATTGGGAATCGGGGCAAATCCTCAGAGAGGAAGATTCGTCCATGGCCCATGAGGCCTCCCCCACATTCAACGGCCATCGCTGATACAAAATTAGGAGACAAAAGCCTGAGCAAGCGCCTCAGACTCGCACTTCTTCATATCCTGAAGAGTTCTTCTCATGGTTTGTAGTTCGGGCCTGCCATACCTACGTCCCCAAACCTAAGCTGAGTTTGTGTTTTCAGATTTCTGTACTCAAAGTCCTGGGCCACACACTCTCCAGGCCGGGGCCCCTGGAGCCACACATTAGGACTGTGCCTCCTAATCCATGGGAATTTTTCCCATTCCATGGTCCAAAATCATACAAATTAGGAGAAACCTCCAAAGTCCCTTAGGCCATCCCAATAGTGTAGGTCGACCGGAACAAACAAGGGCTATCTGACACCAGCTGATAATCTACCTCCACTCATACCATAGATGGATGTCCCCAGAGAAGAAGATTGAACCAGACAGGATCCTAGGCCATAATAGGATCCGTTGTCTTGGTTTACAGGCATGTCTCCTCAAAAGCCTGATTCCAATACGAGCATAGGTGTTTTCCTGAGGCACCCATCAGAACTCATCTCGTCTCCACAAGGAAACCTGTGCATGGTAACTATGTCAAAGCTTAGAGAGTACTTCAAGTTCCCGGTGCCACCGACACATTCCAAGGCCCTCATGGACACAAAAACACATTAGGACCCATTCTCAGGAAAGTCCATTTCAACTCGGCCACCCCGTTTGCTCCTGCAGAGCCATCAGATCTAAACTGTCTTGTTGCTAGGAGACTATTGGAATGCGTGGCGGGCTTCCCGGGCATCCATCCTCGAACGGTGCTCTGGAGTCCTTCCATATGGGATGTCCTGGAGCTGTCCAACTGGTCTCAATTGTCCGGCAGAAGGAATCCTTGAAGGGGGCATCCCACAACTCCCAAAGTGGGAAAACCTCAATGGCCTCGAGATTCCGGTCCCTTCATGAAGCTAGCGTCATGCACGGAAACTGCAAACTGAGCCAACGTCTGATCCTGGCCCTGACTTCAGATGTATAAGATATTGGTTCAGATCTGCAGGAGGAACCTGCCGTGCCCTCGCCCTGAAACGCAAGTCTAGCTTGTCTTCTTAGACTTTAGTCCTTACACTCCTTGTCCCAAGCCCTCAAGTTTGGCAATTCCGGACCCACAATGCAGCACTCTGCCTGCCCTCTAGAAAAAAAATTATTGCCTCATGAGCTGCCCAGGCACCTTAAATGAGGATAAACCTACACAGCACTCGACTTTACCCAAATTATACCCAAGGTCTCCATACACACAAAAGCACATTAGGACCCATCCCTAGGAGAGTCCATTTCTACTCAGCCTCCTCGGTTGCTCCCCCAGATCCAGCAGACCTAACCTGTCTTGTTGCTAGGAGACAATTGGAATGCGATGTGGGCTACCCTGCCATCCATCCTTAGAACCCTGCTCAGAATCATTGGCCTGGAGACAAACAACAGGTCTCAATTG
Source organism: Mustela nivalis (assembly GCF_964662115.1). Classification (NCBI taxonomy): domain Eukaryota; kingdom Metazoa; phylum Chordata; class Mammalia; order Carnivora; family Mustelidae; genus Mustela; species Mustela nivalis. The sequence continues at coordinate 2,015,715 of NW_028136556.1, read as the reverse complement.
TCCTGCAGAAGTCACTTTGCAGTTTGGACCTTCTCACAAATCCCATCGTGGGAATACCCCCATGGCCTCATAATGCTCCGCCTTCATGAAGGGGCAATCGTGCACAGAAACTCCAACCTGAGCGATCGTCTGATCCTCGCCCTGACTTCAGATGCACGAGATCTCGATTCAGGTCTGTAGATTGTGCCTGCCATGTCCTCACCCAGAAACCTACACCTAGCTTGTGTTCTCAGACTTCTGTCCTCAGACTACTGGCCCACAAGCCCTCCAGTTTGGCAATCCAGAACTACAATGCAGCACTCTGCCTGCCCTCCAGAAGAAAAACATTGTCCTCTGGGGCTACCCAGTAACCCCAAATGAGGATCAACTTGCACCTAACTTGGCTGTACCCCAAATACATAGGCCGACTAGGGCACTAATGCCCTTTCTGACACAGCATGAGCCTGGACCTCCTGGCCCCACCCAGACAGCTGGCCGCACACTGAGAACATAGTGCTGCCATGGCCTTATGTCGTCATCTCTTCCTAACCTCGGGTTTTAGACTTCAGAATCTAGACCTTATCTCCATTCACTGCCCAGGGTTGAAGGTGATGCAGAAATCAGAACTCCTTCCCCATGGCAAGAAACCTTGTGGTGCATGTTGTCCAACTTTCAGTGTATTTGAAACCAGTGTGGACCATGAGGCCCCGCCCATGCTCGTAGGCAACATTGGTCAAAAACACACATTGTGACCCTCAACCTGAGCCCAGTCCTCAAGTAAGGCCTCTCAGTGGCTGGATGCAGAGATAGCATATTGGGCTTGCCATGCCCCTAGGCCCCAATTTTGAACCATAGTTCGGGTTGTGCCTTTAGTTTTCCCCACGGATTTGCTTTGGGATTCCACTTTTGGTGGGACACCTGAGGTAACAAAACTGAAAGGAGTCCTCCCATCCCACAGATTGACGAAAAACAATTGGGAATCGGGCGAAATTCTCAGAGAAGAAGATTCGTCCATGGCCCATGAGGCATCCCCGACATTCCCCGGCCATCGCTGATACTAATTCCAGAGACAAATGCCTGAGCAAGCGCCTCAGATTCGCTCTATATTCAAATCTTTATGAGTTGTTCTCATGGTTTGTAGATTGGGCCTGCCATACCGACGTCCCCAAACAAAGCTGAGTTTGTGTATCGGAATCACAAATCTGAACTCTGCCTTCCACATGGCTGTAATTCTTGTACTTCGCATGCAGTCACACCTTCACGTGGGAGAAACCTTCATGTCTCCTGATGCCACGCCAAACATGAGTGCTGCTTGGGCAAAAATTCACACTGTGACCCTCAGCATGAGCCCCATGTCAAAGAAAGTTCTGTCAGGTTCTGGACGAAGATCGTGCATATAGTCCTTGCCATGCCCATAGGCACCCAGGACTAACTTGATGGTGTGTATTCCAGTTGAGGGAACCCACTGCGGTGCTTTAGAGTCCCTCTCCTGGGGGGTCCCATGTCGCAGAAAACAGTACACTTCCCTTCCCACAGAATGAACCCAAACACTTGGGAGCTTGGAATATCCCCCGAGAGGAAGGCTCTTCCTTGGCCCTGAGGCAACCACTACCCTGACCGGACACTGTGAACGCAACAGCCAGAGACAAAAGCAGGAGCGACTGCCTCCCACTTGCCCCGCTTTGATATCAAGAGGATCTCCCCTCACGGACTGGAGATCAGGCCGGCCATTACCTTGGCCCCTAGCTGAGCCAAGTTTGCTTTTTCAGACATCTGTCCCCACAGCCCTGGCAAACACAGCCTCTAGGCTTGGTCCTCTGGAGCCATACCCCAGGACCGTGCCTGCTCTCTCCTGGAAAACTGTGTCCATTCCTTTGGCGACACACCTCCAAAATATGAGAAACCTCAAGGCCACCGAGGACATCCCACTACTGGGAGCCTCCCTGGACACACAGGGGCATTCGCACACAAGCTGAGCAGCTACCTCCACGAAGGCATGCACACAGATGTCAACAGAGATAGAAGGTTGAGCCGGACAGGCCCTTCGGCCGTAATCTCAACTCTTGCTTTGGTTTTCAGGTGTCACTCCTCAGAGGCTTTGGTTCGAAGAACAGGATATGGGGCTTTCCTGAGGCACTGAACAGAACTCCTCTCGTCTCCACATGGGAAGCTTCCTTGTTGGAGCCGTGTCAAACACCTCAGCTTGGAGAATCCTGCAGAGTCCCTGAGCCACCTCCACATTCCAAGGTCTCCCAGGCCACCAAGCCACAGTAGGACTCATCTTCAGGAGAGTCCATTTCAACTCTCCCCTCTGGGTAGCTCACGCAGGAGCCCGCAGATTGAGCCTGCCTTGTCCTGACTAAAGAGTGGGAATATGAGGTGGCGTTCCCAGGCATCCATGCTTAGACACCTGCTCTCGAGTCTTTCCATATGGGGACCCTGGAACCATCCAATAGGACTCGACTGTCGTGCAGAAGGAAACCTTGAGGTTTGGAGTAGTTCACAAATCCCATCGTAGGCAAACCTCCCTGGCCTCATGAAGCCCCCACAACCTTCAGGAAGAGGCCCTGCAGGACAAAAACTCTAGCCTGAGACACGTCTCATAGTTGACATGACCTCAGTGCAGGAGATCTCGATTCAGCCTCTGCAGAGTGGGCCTGCCGTGCCCTCGGTCCCAAACATCACGCTAGCTTGTGTTTTCAGACTTCCTTCCTCACACTCCTGGCAAACAAGCCCTCCAGACTAGGAACTCCAGAACCATAACCCAGCCCAGTGTCTGCCCAACGGAAGAAAAACCTTTCCCTGTGGGACTCTCCAGAAAACCCAGATGAGGATCAAACTGCTCGGGCCTCGACGGTACCCGAACTGGATAGCATGCTCTGGGCACTCATGCTCTGTCTGACACAGCCTGAAGCCAGACGTCCAGACAGACAAGGAGACAGCTGGCCGCACACCCAGCACTTCGGACACGCCATGGTCTTATGCCGTCATCTCTACCTAACCTTGGTTTTCAGATATCTGAACCTAGACATCATATCAATTCTCCACACAACTGGGTATCGCAAGCACAAAACAGAGCTCCTCCTTCCCCATGGCTGTCAAGCTTGCTCGTGGCATGGAGACACACCTTCAGGGTGGGAGAATCCTTCATGGCCCCTGATGCCACGCCCAAACTTGAGTGCTGCTTGAGCACAAATTCACACTGTGACCCTCAGCATGAGCCCCATGTCAAAGAAAGGCCTGTCAGGGACTGGACCAAGAGCCCACATATGGGGCTTGCCAAGCCCCTATGCACCCAATCCTCACCAGGGTTTGAGTTTTCCAGTCTCCCCGCCCGTACCTGGGGCTCTGCTCTGGAATCCCTTTCTTGGAGAGACCCATGGGCCAGACAACACGACTCCACCCTTCACACAAAATGTCCCCAAACTCTTGGGAGCTGGGACAAATCTCCAGAGAGGGATACTCGTCCACAGTCCCTGAGGACACCCCTCGAATCCACGGCTATCCCGGAAACAACATCCAGAGACAAAATCCTGAAGGAACGCCTCCCACTCGCCCTTCTTTCAGAGGCCCAGGAGCTCCCTCTCGGGCTGTACATCCGGCCTGCCATACCCTAGGCGCCACTCATAAGCTGAGTTTGTGTTTTCAGACTTCTGTGCCCACGGCCTGGACCCACACAACCTCCAGGCTAGGGCCTCTGGAGCCACAGAGAAAGATTGTGCCTGCCCTCTCCAAGGAAAGTGTGCCCAATCCATTGACCACAACCCTACAGGTTAGGAAAAAGCTCCAAGGCCCCTGAGGCCATCAATAGTGTAGGCCACCCTGGACTAAGAGGGGCTCTCTGACACCAGCGGAGGAACTATCTCCACTTAGAATCTCAGACAGTGTCCCCAGAGACAGAAAGTTGAAATGGACAGGCCCACAGGCCCTAATCTGAACCTTAGCTTTGGTTTCCATGTGTCCATCCTCAAGGACTTTTTTCGCAGACCAGCACACGGGGATTTTCTGAGGTACCGAACCAAACCTCTCTCGTCTCCACATGGGGAGCTTTCTTACTGGGGATGTATCAAACCCTTCAAGTAGGAGAGTTCCGCAGGGCCACTGAACAACCAGCACATTCCAAAGTCTCCATGGACCCAAACGCACATTATGACGCATCCTCAGGAGAGGCCATTTCAACTCAGTTCCCTGGGTCGCGTGCCCCAGAGGCAGCAGATCAAACATATCTTGTCGCTAATGGCCAATAGGAATGCGAGGCATGCTGTACAGGGATCCATCCTTTGAACCCTGCTCTCCAGTCCTTCCGTATGGTATGTCCTGGAGACATGCAACATACTCGAATGTCCCGCAGAAAGAAACCTTGTGGTTAGGGTCAACCTCCAAACTCAGCGTGGGAAAACTTCCTTGGCCTCATGAGGCCCCCACTTCATGATGGTGCCATCATGGACACATACTCCAGCCTCAGCCAACGTCTGATCCTCTGCCTGACTTCAGATGCAGGAGATTTTGATTCAGCCTCTGCAGAGGGGGCCTGCTCTGCCCTTGGCTCCAATCCTCACCCTAGCTTGTGTTTTCAGACTTCCGTCCTCACACTCCTGGCCCACAAACCCTCCCTCCTGGGAATTCTGGGGCCACAATGAAGCACTCTGCCTGCCTCCCAGGAGAAAAACATTGTCTATGGTGCTGCCCAGAAAACCCAAATGAGGATCAAACTGCTTGGCCCTCGCACACCCCAATTGCATAGGCTACCTTAAACACTGATGATCTGTCGCAAATAGCCTGAGCCCAGACCTTCCAACAGACACCGACACAGCTGGCTGCACACCCAGCACATTGGACCCGCCACTGCCTTAGGCCACCATCATTCCCAACCTGGGTTTTCAGTCATCGGAACCTAGACCTTAACTCCAATCCCTGCACAGGGGGGAACCAGATGCACAAGTCAGAACCCCTCCTTCCCAATGGCAAGAAAACTTGATGCTGGCAGTGAGTCAAAACTTCAGTGTAGGAGAAAACGGCATGGCCCATGAGGCCACGCCCAAGCGTGAGGGCCGCCTTGGGCACAAACACACATTGTGACCCTCAGCGTGAGTACCTTTTTCAAGTAACGCCTCTCAGTGACTGGACCAAGAGCCCGCATATGTGGCTTGCCATGCCCATAGGCACCCAGGACTAACTAGATGGTGTGTATTCCAGTTGAGGGAACCCACTGCTGTGCTCTACAGTCCCTCTCCTGGGGGGTCCCCTGTGGCAGAAAACAGTACTCTACCCTTCCCACAGAATGAACACAAACACTTGGGAGCTTGGACAATCCCCCGAGAGGAAGGCTCTTCCTCGGCCTCTGAGGCAACCCCTAACCTGACCTGACACTCTGAACGCAACACCCAGAGACAAAAGCCTGAGCGACTGCCTCCCACTTGCCCTCCTTTGATTTCCAGAGGATCTCATCTCACGGACTGGAGATCAGGCCGGCCATTACATTGGCCCCTAGCTGAGCCAAGTTTGTTTTTTCAGACATCTGTCCCCACAGCCCTGGCAAAAACAGCCTCTAGGCTGGGTCCTCTGGACCATTCCACAGACCGTGCCTGCTCTCTCCTGGGAAACTGTGTCCATTCCTTTGGCGACACACCTCCAGAATATGAGAAACCTCAAGGCCCCCGAGGACATCCCACTACTGGGAGCCTCCCTGGACACACAGGTGCATTCGCACACAAGCTGAGCAGCTACCTCCACGAAGGCATGCACACAGATGTCAACAGAGATAAAAGGTTGAGCCGGACAGGCCCTTCGGCCGTAATCTCAACACTTGCTTTGGTTTCCAGGTGTCACTCCTAGAGGCTTTGGTTCGAAGAACAGGATATGGGGCTTTCCTGAGGCACTGAACAGAACTTCTCTCGTCTCCACATGGGAAGCTTCCTTGTTGGAACCGTGTCAAACACCTCAGCTTGGAGAATCCTGCAGAGTCCCTGAGCCACCTCCACATTCCAAGGTCTCCGAGACCACCAAGCCACAGTAGGACTCATCTTCAGGAGAGTACATTCAACTCTCCCTCTGGGTAGCTCACCCAGGAGCCAGCAGATTGAGCCTGCGTTGTTCTGAGTAAAGAGTGGGAATATGAGGTGGCGTTCCCAGGCATCCATGCTTAGACACCTGCTCTCGAGTCTTTCCATATGGGGACCCTGGAACCATCCAATAGGACTCGACTGTCGTGCAGAAGGAAACCTTGAGGTTTGGAGTAGTTCACATATCCCATCGTAGGCAAACCTCCCTGGCCTCATGAAGCCCCCACACCCTTCCGGAAGAGGCCCTGCTGGACAAAAACTCTAGCCCGAGACACGTCTCATAGTTGACATGACCTCAGTGCAGGAGATCTCGATTCAGCCTCTGCAGAGTGGGCCTGCCGTGCCCTCGGTCCCAAACATCACGCTAGCTTGTGTTTTCAGACTTCCTTCCTCACACTCCTGGCAAACAAGCCCTCCAGACTAGGAACTCCAGAACCATAACCCAGCCCAGTGTCTGCCCAACGGAAGAAAAACCTTTCCCTGTGGGACTCTCCAGAAAACCCAGATGAGGATCAACCTGCTCGGGCCTCGACGGTACCCGAACTGGATAGCCTGCTCTGGGCATTCATGCTCTGTCTGACACAGCCTGAAGCCAGACGTCCAGACAGACAAGGAGACAGCTGGCCGCACACCCAGCACTTCGGACACGCCATGGTCTTATGCCGTCATCTCTACCTAACCTTGGTTTTCAGATATCTGAACCTAGACATCATATCAATTCTCCACACAACTGGGTATCGCAAGCACAAAACAGAGCTCCTCCTTCCCCATGGCTGTCAAGCTTGCTCGTGGCATGGAGTCACACCTTCAGGGTGGGAGAAACCTTCATGGCCCCTGATGCCACGCCCAAACTTGAGTGCTGCTTGAGAACAAATTCACACTGTGACCCTCAGCATGAGCCCCATGTCAAAGAAAGGCCTGTCAGGGACTGGACCAAGAGCCCACATATGGGGCTTGCCAAGCCCCTCTGCACCCAATCCTCACCAGTGTTTGAGTTTTCCAGTCTCCCCGCCCGTACCTGGGGCTCTGCTCTGGAATCCCTTTCTTGGAGAGACCCATGAGCCAGACAACACGACTCCACCCTTCACACAAAATGTCCCCAAACTCTTGGGAGCTGGGACAAATCTCCAGAGAGGGATACTCGTCCACAGTCCCTGAGGCCACCCCTCGAATCCACAGCTATCCCGGAAACAACATCCAGAGACAAAAGCCTGAAGAAACGCCTCCCACTCGCCCTTCTTTCAGAGGCCCAGGAGCTCCCTCTCGGGCTGTACATCCGGCCTGCCATACCCTAGGCGCCACTCATAAGCTGAGTTTGTGTTTTCAGACTTATGTGCCCACAGCCTGGACCCACAAAACCTCCAGGCTAGAGCCTCTGGAGCCATAGAGAAAGAATGTGCCTGCCCTCTCCAAGGAAAGTGTGCCCAATCCATTGACCACAACCCTACAGGTTATGAAAAAGCTCCAAGGCCGCTAAGGCCATCAATAGTGTAGGCCACCCTGGACTAAGAGGGGCTCTCTGACACCAGCGGAGCAACTATCTCCACTTAGACTCTCAGACAGTGTCCCAAGGGACAGAAGGTTGAAATGGACAGGCCCCCAGGCCCTTATCTGAACCTTAGCTTTGGTTTCCATGTGTCCATCCTCAGAGGACTGTTTTCATAGACCAGCACACGGGGCTTTTCTGAGGCACCAAACCAACCTCTCTCGTCTCCACATGGGGAGCTTCCTTACTGGGGATGTATCAAAACCTTCAGGTAGGAGAGTTCCGCAGGGACACTGAACAACCAGCACATTCCAAGGTCTCCATGGACCCAAACGCACATTATGACGCATCCTCAGGAGAGGCCATTTCAACTCAGTTCCCTGGGTCGCGTGCCCCAGAGGCAGCAGATCAAACATATCTTGTCGCTAATGGCCAATGGGAATGTGACTCATGCTGTACAGGGTCCCATCCTTCAAACCCTGCTCTCCAGTCCTTCCGTATGGTATGTCCTGGAGCCTTGGAACAGGACTCGAATGTCCCGCAGAAGGAAACGTTGTGGCTTGGGGCAACCTCCAAACTCAGCGTAGGAAAACTTCCTTGGCCTCATGAGGCCCCCACATCATGAAGGTGCCATCATGGACACATACTCCAGCCTCAGTCAACGTCTGATCCTCAGCCTGACTTCAGATGCAGGAGATTTTGATTCAGCCTCTGCAGAGTGGACCTGCTCTGCCCTTGGCTCCAATCCTCACCCTAGCTTTTGTTTTCAGACTTCCGTCCTCTCACTTCTGGCCCACAAACCCTCCCTTCTGGGAATTCTGGGGCCACAATGAAGCACTCTGCCTGCCTCCCAGGAGAAAAACATTGTCTATGGTGCTGCCCAGAAACCCCAAATGAGGATCAAACTTCTTGGCCCTCGGCAACACCCCAATTGCATAGGCTTCCTTAAACACTGATGCTCTGTCGCAAATATCCTGAGCCCAGACCTTCCAACAGACACCGACACAGCTGGCTGCACACCCAGCACATTGGACCCGCCACTGCCTTAGGCCACCATCCATTCCCAACCTGGGTTTTCAGTCAACGGAACTTAGACTTTATCTCCAATCCCTGCACAGGGGGGAACCTGATGCACAAGTCAGAACCCCTCCTTCCCCATGGCAAGATACCTTGCTGCTGGCAGTGAGTCAAACCTTCAGTGTAGGAGAAAACGGCATGGCCCCGAATCCACGCCAATGCGTGAAGGCCACCTTGGGCACAAACACACATTGTGACCCTCAGCGTGAGTACCTTATTCAAGTAACGCCTCTCAGTGACTGGACCAAGAGCCCACATATGTGGCTTGCTTTGCCCATAGGCACCCAGGACTAACTAGATGGTGTGTATTCCAGTTGAGGGAACCCACAGCTCTGCTCTAGAGTCCCTCTCCTGGGGTGTCCACTGTGGCAGAAAACAGTACTCTTCCCTTCCCACAGAATGAAACCAAACACTTGGGTGCTTGGACAATCCCCGAGAGGAAGGCTCTTCCCGGCCCCTGAAGCAACCCCTACCCTGAACGGACACTGTGAATGCAACACCCACAGACAAAAGCTTAGGCGAATGCCTCCCACTTGCCCTCCTTTGATATCCAGAGGAAGTCCCCTCACAGACTGGAGATCAGGACAGCCATTACCTTGGTCCCTAGCTGAGCCAAGTTTGCTTTTTCAAACATCTGTCCGCACAGCCCTGGCCAACACAGCCTCTAGGCTGTGTCCTCTGGAGCCATACCACAGGACCGTGCCTGTTCTCTCCTGAGGAACTGTGTCCATTCCTTTGGCCACACACCCCCAGAATATGAGAAACCTCAAGGCCCCCGAGGACATCCCACTACTGTGAGCCTCCCTGGACACACAGGGGCATTCGGACACAAGCTGAGCTGCTACCTCCACGAAGGCATGCACACAGATGTCAACAGAGATAGAAGGTTGAGCCGGACAGGCCCTTAGGCCCTAATCTCATCTATAGCTTTGGTTTCCAGGTGTCACTCCTCAGAGGCTTTGGTTCGAAGAACAGGATATAGGGCTTTCCTGAGGCACTGAACAGAACTCCTCTCGTCTCCACATGGGAAGCTTCCTTGTTGGAGCCGTGTCAAACACCTCAGCTTGGAGAATCCTGCAGAGTCCCTGAGCCACCTCCACATTCCAAGGTCTCCCAGGCCACCAACCCACAGTAGGACTCATCTTCAGGAGAGTCCATTTCAACTCTCCCCTCTGGGTAGCTCACCCAGGAGCCCGCAGATTGAGCCTGCCTTGTCCTGACTAAAGAGTGGGAATATGAGGTGGCGTTCCCAGGCATCCATGCTTAGACACCTGCTCTCGAGTCTTTTCATATGGGGCCTCCTGGAACCATCCAATAGGACTCGACTGTCGTGCAGAAGGAAACCTTGAGGTTTGGAGTAGTTCACAAATCCCATCTTAGGAAAACCTCCCTGGCCTCATGAACCCCCTCACCCTTCCGGAAGAGGCCATGCTGGACAAACACTCTAGCCTGAGACACGTCTCATAGTTGACATGACCTCAGTGCAGGAGATCTCGATTCAACCTCTGCAGAGTGGGCCTGCCGTGCCCTCGGTCCCAAACCTCATGCTAGCTTGTGTTTTCAGACTTCCTTTCTCACACTCCTGGCAAACAAGCCCTCCAGACTAGGTTCTCCACAACCACAACGCAGCCCAGTGTCTGCCCAACGGAAGAATAATGTTTCCCTGTGGGGCTTTCCAGAAAACCCAGATGAGGATCAACTTGCTCTGGCCTCGACGGTACCCGAACTGGATAGGATGCTCTGGGCACTCATGCTCTGTCTGAAACAGCCTGAAGCCAGACGTCCAGACAGACAAGGAGACAGCTGGCCGCACACTCAGAACTTCGGACACGCCATGGTCTTATGCCGTCACATCTTCCTAACCCGGTTTTCAGATATCTGAACCTAGACATTATATCAATTCTCCACACAGCTTGGTATAGCGAGCACTATACAGAATTCCTCCTTTTCTATGGCTGTAAAGCTTACTCTTGGCATGGAGTCACATCTTCAGGGTGGGAGAAACCTTCATGGCCCCTGATGCCACGCCCAAACTTGAGTGCTGCTTGGGCAAAAATTCACACTGTGACCCTCAGCATGAGCCCCATGTCAAAGAGAGGCCTGTCAGGGCCTGGACCAAGAGCCCGCATATGGGGCTTTCCAAGCCCCTATGCACCCAATCCTCACCAGGGTTTGAGTTTTCCAGTCGCCCCACCCGTACCTGGGGCTCTGCTCTGAAATCCCTTTCTTGGAGAGACATATGAGCCAGACAACACGACTCCACCCTTCTCACAAAATGACCCCAAACTCTTGGGAGCTGGGACAAATCTCCAGAGAGGGATACTCGTCCACAGTCCCTGAGGCCACCCCTCCAATCCACGGCTATCCCGGACACAACATCCAGACACAAAAGCCTGAAGGAACGCCTTCCACTCGCCCTTGTTTCAGAGGACCAGGAGCTCCCTCTCGGGCTGTACATCCGGCCTGCCATACCCTATGTGCCACTCATAAGATGAGTTTGTGTTTTCAGACTTCTGTGCCCACAGCCTGGACCCACACAACCTCCAGGCTAGGGCGTCTGGAACCACAGCGAAAGATTGTGCCTGCCCTCTCCAAGGAAAGTTTGTCCAATCCATTGACCACAACCCTACAGGTTAGGGAAAAGCTCCAAGACCCCTGAGGCTATCAATAGTGTAGGCCACCCTGGACTAAGAGGGGCTCTCTGACACAAGCGGAGTAACTATTTCCACTTAGACTCTCAGACAGTGTCCCCAGAGTCAGAAGGTTGAAATGGACAGGCCCCCAGGCCCTAATATGAACCTTAGCTTTGGTTTCCACGTGTCCGTCCTCAGAGGTCTGTTTTCGTAGACCAGCACACAAGGCTTTTCCGAGGCACCAAACCAAAACTCTCTCGTCTCCACATCGGAACTTTCTTGCTGGGGATGTATCAAAGCCTTCAGGTAGGAGAGTTCCGCAGGGCCTCTGAACAATCAGCACATTCCAAGGTCTCCATGGACCCAAACGCACATTATGACGCATCCTCAGGAGAGGCCATTTCAACTCAGCCCCCTGGGTAGCGTGCCCCAGAGGCAGCAGGTCAAATATATCTTTTCGCTAATGGCCAATGGGAATGCGAGGCATGCTGTACAGTGATCCATCCTTCGAACCCTGCTCTCCAGTCCTTCTGTATGATATGTCCTGGAGCCATGCAGCAGGACTCGAATGTCCCGCAGAAGGAAACCTTGTGGTTTGGGGCAACCTCCAAACTCAGTGTGGGAAAACTTCCTTGTCCTCATGAGGCCCCCGCTTCATGAAGGTGCCATCATGGACACATACTCCAGCCTCAGCCAATGTCTGATCCTCAGCCTGACTTCAGATGCAGGAGATTTTGATTCCGCCTCTGCAGAGTGGGCCTGCTCTGCCCTTGGCTCCAATCCTCACCCTAGCTTGTGTTTTCAGACTTCCGTCCTCACACACCTGGTCCACAAACCCTCCCTACAGGGAATTCTGGGGCCACAATGAAGCACTCTGCCTGCCTCCCAGAAGAAATACATTTTCTATGGTGCTTCCCAGAAACCCCAAATGAGGATCAAACGGCTTGGCCTCGGCAACACCACAACTGCATAGGCTACCTTAAACACTGATGCTCTGTCACACACTGAGCACGTCAGATCCGCCATGGCCTTAGGTCGTCATCTCTTCCCAACTGCGGTTTTTTAGGCTTCAGAACATAGACCTTATCTCCAACCACTGCCCAGGGTTGAAAATGATGCAGAAATCAGAGCTCCTTCCCCATGGCTAGTAACCTTGTGACTGGCATTTTTTCCAAAGTTCAGTTTAGTTGAAACAAATGTGGACCATGAGGCCCCTTCCATGTTCGCGGGCCACATTGGTCAAAAACACACATTGTGACCCTCAGCCTGAGCCAGTCCTCAAGTAAGGCCTCTCAGTGTCTGGATGAAGAGACAGCATATTGGGCCTGCCATGCCCCTAGGCCCCAATTTTTAAACATAGTTTGGGTTGTCCCTTCACTCTTCCCCAGGGCTCTGCTTTGGAATTCGTCTTTGGTTGGGACAACTGAGGTAACAAACCTGAAAGGAGACTTCCCATCCCAGAGACTGACGAAAAACAATTGGAACCGGCCAAATCCACAGAGAGAGAGATTCGTCCATTGCCCTTAAGGCCTCCCCACATTCCTCGGCCATCGTTGATAAAAAATATAGAGACAAAAGCCTGAGAAAGCGCCTCAGACTCGCTCTTTCTTCATATCCTGAAGAGTTCTTCTCATGGTGTGTAGATTGGGCCTGCCATACCAACATCCCCACACCAAAGCTGAGTTTGTGTTTTCAGACTTCTGTCCTCAAAGTCCTGGGCCACACACCCTACAAGGCTGGAGCCCCTGGAGCCACACATTAGAAATGTGCCTACCCAATCCATGGGAATTCTGCCCATTCCATTTTCCAATTTCGTACGAATTAGGAGATCCCTCCAAAGTCCCCGAGGCCATCCCAATAGTGTAGGTCTCCCGGGACAAACAAGGGCGGTCTGTCACCAGCTGAGCATCCACCTCCACTCATACCATAGATGGATGAACCCAGAGAAGAAGATTGAACTAGACAGGGCCCTAGGCCATAATCGGATCATTTCTTTGGTTTACAGGCATGTCTCCTCACATCCCTGGATTCCAATACCAGCATAGGGGGTTTCCTGAGGCACCCATCAGAACAATTCAAATCTCCCCAAGGAAACTTGAGCATGGGAGCTATGTCAAATCTAAGGAGAATTCTTCAGGGTCCCGGTGCCACCGCCCCATTCCAAGGCCCCCATGGACACAAACACACATTAGGCCCCATATTCGGGAAAGTCCATTTCAACTCAGCCACCCCGGTTGCTCCCTCAGAGCCATCAGATCTCAACTGTCTTGTTGCTAGGAGACAACTGGAATGCGAGCCGGTCTTCCCTGGCATCCATCCTCAAACGATGCTCTGGAGTCATTCCATAGGGGATGTCCTGGTGCTGCCCAACAGGTCTCAATTGTCCCACAGAAGGAATCCTTGAAGGGGGCATTCCACAACTCTCAACGTGGGAAAACCTCCATGGCCTTGAGACTTTGCTCCCTTCATGAAGGGTGAGTCATGCACAGAAACTCCAACCTGAGCCAACGTCTGGTCCTCTCCGTGACTTCAGATGCTTGAGATATTGGTTCAGATATGCAGGGGGTAACTGCCGTGCCCTTGGCCTGAAGCCCAAGTCTAGCTTGTGTTCTCAGACTTCTGTCCTCACACTCCTAGCCCAAAGCCCTCAAGTTTGGCAATTCCGATTCCCACAATGCAGCACTCTGCCTGCCCTCTAGAAAAAATATCTTGCCTATGAGCTGCCCAGTTACCTCAAATGAGGATAAACCTTAACGGCACTCGACTGTACCCAAATTATATAGTGTAACCTGGGCAATAATGCACTGTCTGACACAACCTGAACCCGAACCTACTGACCAACAGCCAGGAAGCTGACCACACACTGAGTAAGTCAGACCCGCCATGGCCTTAGGTCGTCATCTCTTCCCAACTGCAGTTTTCAGGCTTCAGAACATAGACCTTATCTACAACCACTGCCCAGGGTTGAAAATGATGCAGAAATCAGAACTCCTTCCCCATGGCTAGAAACCTTGCGATGGCATGTTGTCCAAAGTTCAGTGTAGTTCAAACCGGTGTGGCCCATGCGGCCCCGCCCATGCTTGCGAGCCACATTGGTCAAAAACACACATTGTTTCCCTCAGCCTGAGCCCAGTCCTCAAGTAAGGCCTCTCAGGGGCTGGATGAAGAGACAGCATATTGGGCCTGCCATGCCCCTAGGCCCCAATTTTTAACCATAGTTTGGGTTTTCCCTATAATATTCCCCAGGGCTCTGCTTTGGAATTCCTCTTGGTTGGGACACCTGAGGTAACAAACCTGAAAGGAGAACTCCCATCCCACAGACTGACGAAAAACAATTGGGACCGGGCCAAATCCACAGAGAGGAAGATTCGTCCATGGCCCATAAGGCCTCCCCACAATCCTAGGCCATCGCTGATACAAAATATAGAGACAAAAGACTGAGCAAGCGCCACAGACTCGCTCTTTCTTCATATCCTGAAGAGTTTCTCATGGTTTGTTGATTGGGCCTGCCATACCTACGTCACCAGACTAAGCTGAGTTTGTGTTTTCAGACTTCTGTCCTCAAAGTTCTGGGCCACACACACTCCAGGCTGGGGCCCTAGGAACCACACATTAGGACTGTACCTACCCCATGCATGGGAGATCTGCCCATTCCATTGTCCAAAATCGTACAAATTAGGAGAACCCTCCAAAGTACCCGAGGCCATCCCAATAGTGTAGGTCTCCCGGGACAAACAAGGGCGGTCTGACACCAGCTGAGCAACTACCTCCACTCATACCATAGATGGATGTCCCCAGAGAAGAAGATGGAACCAGACAGGACACTAGGCCATAATCGGATCCATTGATTTGGTTTACAGGCATGTCTCCTCAAAAGCCTGGATTCCAATACCATCATAGGGGGGTTTCCTGAGCATCCATCAGAACAAATCTCGTCTCCTCAAGGAAACTTGTGCATGGGAGCTATGTCAATAGCTTAGGAGAATACTTTAGGGGCCCGGTGCCACTGCCGCATTCCAAGGCCCCCATGGACACAAACACACATTAGGCCCCATCCTCAGGAAAGTCCATTTCAACTCAGCCACCCCGGTTGCTCCTGCATAGCCACCAATCTCAAGGGTCTTTTGCTAGGAGACAATTGGATTGCAAGGCGGGCTTCCCTTGCATTCATCCTAGAACGGTGCTCTGGAGTCTTTCCATATGGGATGTCCTGGAGCTGTGCAACAGTTCTCAATTGTCCCGCAGAAGGAATCCTTGAAGGGGGCATCCCACAATTCCCAACGTGGGAAAACCTCCATAGACTTGTGACTCCACGCCGTTCATGAAATGCAGTCATTCACAGAAACTCCAACCTGAGCCATCGTCTGATCCTCGCCGTGACTTCATTTGCTTGAGATATTGGTTCAGATCTGCAGGGAATACCTGCCGTGCCCTCGGCCTGAAGCCCAAGTCTATCTTGTGTTCTCAGACTTCTGTCCTCACACTCCTGGCCCAGAAGCCCTCAAGTTTGGCAATTCTGGACTCACAATGCAGCATTCTTCCTGCCCTCTAGAAAAAATATATTGCCTAATGAGCTGCACAGGCACCTCGAAGGAGGATAAACGTACACGGCACTTGACTGTACCCTAATTAAATGGTCTAACCTGGGCACTAATGCACTGTCTGACACAACCTGAGCCAGAACCTCCTGACCAACATCCAGGCACCTGACCGCACACTGAGTACGTCAGACCCGCCATGGCCTTAGGTCGTCATCCCTTCCCAACTGTGGTTTTCAGGCTTCAGAACCTAGACCTTATATCCAACCACCGCCCAGGTTTGAAAATGATGCAGAAATCAGAACTCCTACCCCATGGCTAGAAACCTTGTGATTGGCATGTTGTCCAAAGTTCAGTGTAGTTGAAAATAATGTGTCCCATGTGGCCCACCCAGGCTCGTGGGCCACATTGGTCAGAAACACACATTGTGACCCTCAGCCTGAGTCCAGTTTTCAAGTAAGGCCTCTCAGTGGATAGATGAAGAGAGCATAATGGCCCTGCCAGCCCCTAGGCCCCAATTTTTAAACATAGTTTGGGTTGTCCCTTCACTCTTCCCCAGGGCTCTGCTTTGGAATTCCTCTTTGGTTGGGACACCTGAGGTAACAAACCTGAAAGGAGACCTCCCATACCACAGATTGACGAAAAACTATTGGGACCGGGCCAAATCCACAGAGGGGAGATTCGTCCATGTCCCATGAGGCCTCCCCACATTCCACGGCCATCGTTGATACAAAATATAGAGAAAAAGCCCGAGCAAGCGCTTCAGACTTGCTCTTTCTTCATATCCTGAAGAGTTCCTCTCATGGTTTGTAGATTGGGCCTGCCATACCTACGTACCCACACCTAAGCTGAGTTTGTGTTTTCAGACTTCTGTCCTCAAGTCCTGGGCCACACACCCTCCAGACTGGGGCCCCTGGAGCCACACATTAGGAATGTGCCTACCCAATCCATGGGAATTCTGCCCATTCCATTGTCCAAAATCTTACAAATTAGGAGAACCCTCCAAAGTCCCTGAGGCCATCTCAATAGTGTAGGTCTCCCGGGTCAAAAAAGGGCGGACTGACACCAGCTGAGCATCTACCTCCACTCATACCACAGATGGATGTCCCCAGAGAATAGATTGAACCAGACAGGACACTAGGCCATAATCGGATCCATTGCTTTGGTTTACAGGCATGTCTCCTCAAAAGTCTGGAATCCAATTCCAGCATAGGGGGTTTCCTGAGGCACCCATCAGAACAAATCTGGTCTCCACAAGGAAACTTGTGCATGGGAGCTATGTCAAAAGCTTAGGAGAATACTTCAGGGTCCCGGTGTCACCACCCCAATCTAAGGCCCCCATGGACACAAACACACATTAGGCCCCATCCTCAGGAAAGTCCATTTTACCTCAGCCACCCTGGTTGCTTCCGCAGAGCCATCACTACTCAACTGTCTTGTTGCTAGGAGAAAATTGGAATGCGAGGCGGGCTTCCCTGGCATCCATCCTCTAACGGTGCTCTGGAGTCATTCCATATGGGATGTCCTGGAGCTGCCCAACAGGTGTCAATTGTCCCGCATAAGGAATCCTTGAAGGGGGCATCCCTGAACTCCCAACGTGGGAAAACCTCCATGGCCTTGAGACTCTGCTCCGATCATGAAGGGCAGTCATTCACAGAAACTCCAACCTGAGCCAACGTCTGATCCTCGCCTTGACTTCAGATGCTTGAGATATTGGTTCAAATCTGCAAGGGGTACCTGCCGTGACCTCGGCCTGAAGCCCAAGTCTAGCTTGTGTTCTCAGACTTCTGTCCTCACCCTCCTGGCCCTGAAGCCATCAAGATTGGAAATTCGGGACCCACATTGCAGCACTCTGCCTGCACTCTAGAAATAATATATTGCCTAATGAGCTGCACAGGCACCTCAAATGAGGATAAACCTACACGACACTCGACTGTACCCAAATTATATAGTCTAACCTGGGCCCTAATGCACTATTGACACAACCTGAGCCAGAACCTCCTGACCAATACCCAGGCAGTTGACCGCACACTGAGCGCATACGACCCGCCAAGGCCTTAGGTCGTCATCTCTTCCCAACTGCGGTTTTCAGGCTTCCGAACCTAGACCTTATCTCCAACCAGTGCCCAGGGTTGCAAATGATGCAGAAATCAGAACTCCTTCCCCATGGCAAGAAACCTTGTGATTGGCCTGTTGTCCAAAGTTTAGTGTAGTTGAAACCAGTGTGGCCCATGAGGCACTGCCCATGCCCGCGGGCCACATTGGTCACAAACACACATTGTGACCCTCAGCCTGAGCCCAGTCCTCAAGTAAGGCCTCTCAGTGGCTGGATGAAGAGACAGCATATTGGGCCTGCCATGCCCCTAGGCCCCCATTTTTAACCATAGGTTGGGTTGTCCCTTCACTCTTCCCCAGGGCTCTGCTTTGGAATTCCTCTTTTGTTGGGACACCTGAGGTAACAAACCTGAAAGGAGAACTCCCATCCCACAGATTGACGAAAAACAATTGGGACCGTGCCAAATCCACACAGAGGAAGATTCGTCCATGGCCCATGAGGACTCCCCGCATTCCACGGCCATCGTTGATACAAAATCCAGAGACAAAAGCCTGAGCAAGCGCCTCAGACTCGCTCATTCTTTATGTCAAGAAGAGTTCTTCTCATGGTTTGTAGATTGGGCCTGCCATACCTATGATCCCAAACCTAAGCTGAGTTTGTGTTTTCAGATTTCTGTCCTCAGAGCCCTGGGCCACACACCCTCCAGTCTGGGGCCCCTGGAGCCACACATTAGGACGCTGCCTACACATTCCTTGGGAATTCTGCCCATTCCATTGTCCAAAATTGTATAAATAGGAGAACCCTCCAAAGTCCCCGAGGCCATTCCAATAGTGTAAGTCTCCAGGGACAAACAAGGGTGGTCTGTCACCAGCTGAGCATCCACGTCCACTCATACCATAGATGGATGAACCCAGAGAAGAAGATGGAACCAAACAGGACCCTAGGCCATAATCGGATCCATTGCTTTGATTTACAGGCATGTCTCCTCAAATGCCTGGATTCCAATACAAGCACAGGGGGTTTCCTGAGGCACCAATCAGAACAATTCTCATTTCCCCAGGGAAACTTGAGCATGGGAGCTATGTCAAACCTAAGGAGAATTCTTCAGGGTCCAAGTGCCACCGCCCCATTCCAAGGCCCCCATGGACACAAACACACATTAGCCCCCATCCTCGGGAAAGTCCATTCCAAGTCAGCCACCCCGGTTGTTCCCGCAGAGCCATCAGATCTCAACTGTCTTGTTGCTAGGAGACAATTGGAATGCGAGGCGGGCTTTCCTGGCATCCATCCTTGTTCGATGCTCTGGAGTCATTCCATACGGAATGTCCCGGTGCTGCACAACAGGTCTCAATTGTCCCACAGAAGGAACCCTTGAAGGGGGCATCCCACAACTCCCAACGTGGGAAAACCTCCATGGCCTTGAGACTCCGCTCTGTTCATGAAGGGGAAGTCATGCACAGAAACTCCAACCTGAGCCAACGTCTGATCCTCGCCTTGACTTCAGATGCTTGAGATATAGGTTCAGATCTGCAAGGAGTTCCTGCCGTGCCCTCGGCCTGAAGCCCAAGTCTAGCTTGTGTTCTCAGACTTCTGTCCTTACACTCATGGCCCAGAAGCCCTCAAGATTGGAAATTCCGGATCCACAATGCAGCACTCTGCCTGCACTCTAGAAAGAATATATTGCCTAATGAGCTGCCCAGGCACCTCAAATGAGGATAAACCTACACGACACTCGACTGTACCCAAATTATATAGTCTAACTTGGGCACTAATGCACTATTGACACAACCTGAGCCAGAACCTCCTGACCAACACCCAGGCAGCTGACCGCACAATGAGCGCATACGACCCGCCAAGGCCTTAGGTCGTCATCTCTTCCCAACTGCGGTTTTCAGGCTTCAGTCCCTAGACCTTATCTCCAACCACTGTCCAGGTTTGAAAATGATGCAGAAATCAGAACTCCTTCCCCATGGCAAGAAACCTTGTGATTGGCCTGTTGTCCAAAGTTCAGTGTAGTTGAAACCAGTGTGGCCCATGAGGCCCTGCCCATGCCCGTGGGCCACAGTGGTCACAAACACACATTGTGACCTGTCGCTCTCGACCCGCAAGTACGACCCGCAGACGAGGTGAGTGGCAAGCTTCTTTATTGTCAATCTTCAGTCCCGGGACCCCGAACACCGATTACAGCCCCAAGTTATAGGATACAGTGGATAGAAAGTAACCAATCACCATACAACACGACTAATATGAGACCCAATCAGAAGGGACACAGATGACTTCAACCCAGATCATGCGGGGAGCTCGTGCCTACCGACATGAGCCCCCGAAACTTATTGTTCACTCTGTTTTTGTGAATCTTATACTGGTTAATCTTATACTAGTCCCGATACTTCAGTACAGGTTGTGCATTCCCTGGAGCGCTCCCACATAAACATTCACCTGCCCTTCTCCTCAAGCCTTGCCTAGTACGTGACTCCCAGCTTCTGCTGCATGGCTCTCCACAGCTCCCCCTTTTTTATTTATTACATGGCAGGGGTCGTGCCTGTCTTAGGTTGCCAATTCTCAGCACACATGCTTACCCGTCATCGGGTACTCCCCTTCACCGAGGAGCCCCTGTCTTAGGTTGCTAAGGTGAGGGATCAGTCTTACCCGTCTTTGGCTACCGACCCAGCATACAGAGCCATATCTGGGGGGAGGTGCTAGCCTCCAGAGCCATCATGGCCATGTCTGCCATGTTAGTCAGCAGCTACGGCTTTAAGAACATTTGAGTCACATTTATTAGGCTTGTTCGTTTGTCTAGCTTGAGGAGGAGTACTATAAAGTTCTTATTATTAATACCAGGGTCAAAAGGCACATAAGAATAATGATTATTGCTAATACACCTATAATAGTTCCTATAACATACCATGCATGCGTCAGGGAAGGGAAGTGAGAGAACAAGGAATTTACAAACTTTTCAGCAAGTTGTGCCACAGTCAGTTTAGCACTTGGAGCTTCCCCTATATCCAGAATTTAAACAAGCATCAGTAACATATATGAGTCCAGAAGAGAAAAATGCACTCTATGCTGAGCCATTTGAAGAAGGGTCTGAAGCTGGGCAGTCTCTTGTCTCGGCCACAGTTGAACTGGCTCCGCCTTCGTGGGAACAGGCTGCAGGATAGTCATCGTCGTTATCATCACCATCATCAGCATCCTCCACAGGCTCCGTGGCCACCAGCCTGGTGAGGCGTTCCGGCACCCAGAGTGGGGCGGGCGCATCCTGCGGGAAAACACAAAGGGAACCTCGGTGCCGCCTAAGCACCGGGTCAGGCCCTTTCCATAAGCCAGTAAGGACATCCTTCCACTTCACCATTAACTGCTGTGTTTTCTGTTGGCCCTAATGCCGCTCCGCGGCCGAAATGCCATCTCTGTCAACCGTGAGGAAATTTAAAATAAAAGTGGTCAAGTTGGTAAGGTCTGTAGGCGTGTGATGCTCCTCTCCAATTCCCCCTTTTTGTATTTTTTGCAAGGTAGTTTTAAAGGTCAGGTGAGTGCGCTCTATGACACCCTGGCCTCGAGGGTTATAAGGAATGCCTGTAACATGGTGAATATTATAACAGGCTAGAAAGTTTGAAAAGCTTTTAGAAGTATAAGCAGGAGCATTGTCTGTTTTTAATTGTTTAGGCACTCCCCAGCAGGCAAAGCTGCGCAGGCAATGAGATATCACGTTTTTAAAATTTTCTCCTCGCAGGGGGGTTGCGCTAACGACCCCTGAGCAAGTATCCACACTCACATGAACGTATTTTTGTTGCCCAAAGGAAGGTATATGTGTTACATCCATTTGCCACAAATGGTTAGGCAATAGCCCTTTAGGGTTTACCCCTAGGGAGGGCATGGGCAAGTGTACCACACAATTGCCACAAGACTTTACGATATCTCGTGCGTCAGCCCTGGAGATATGAAAGCGTGCCTTTAATGTTTGGGCATTCACATGCCATTTATCATGATATCTTTTAGCATCTTCTAGAGCACTACAAACATAAAAGCGCGCAGCTGCATTAGCCATTCGGTTTCCCTCAGCCATAGGTCCTGGAAGGTCTGAATGTGCTCTAAGATGTCCAATATAAAAAGGGGCACCACGGGAGAGTATAAGGTGTTGCAATTCAGCCAGCAGGGAGGAAATTTCTGACTGGCTGGCTGAGATAATAGCAGTTTCGATAGACCTGGTGGCTGCAACTGCATATTTGCTATCTGAGATAATATTAATGGGTTGATTTAGAAACCTTTGTAAAACACATATAATCACTAACAATTCTGTTCTCTGAGCTGAAGTCGAGGGCACAACAACAGGAATTATTTTTCCTTCTACCACATAAGCGCCAGTTCCCAATTTACTGCCATCTGTAAACATTGTGAGGGCTCCGATTAATGGCTCCAATCGACAGGATTTAGGCCAAATAAGGGGTGTATTCTTATAAAACTCAATGAGAGGGTGTGAGGGATAATGATTATCAAA
The DNA here is from genome assembly GCF_964662115.1 of Mustela nivalis. Classification (NCBI taxonomy): domain Eukaryota; kingdom Metazoa; phylum Chordata; class Mammalia; order Carnivora; family Mustelidae; genus Mustela; species Mustela nivalis. The sequence continues at coordinate 1,993,389 of NW_028136556.1, read as the reverse complement.
CGTAACAGGATAAGCAACTGTTAGAATGGCCCAATCGTCATTTTTATGCGTTAAAATGCTTATTTGGGTTTTATCATAAGGGATTATACAAACATCGGGCAGTTTCCCGAGGACCTGTATGCTGGCTTTAAAGGCTTTATTTGCCACTGTAGCTACAGCCGTAGCATACGGGGTGATGACACGGCTAAGATTATGGGGTAGGTAAATCCATAGTAGGGGTCCTCCTTGCCATAAGGCCCCCGTGGGTGATCCAGGGGATGGGATAATTATGACACTTATAGGCTTTTCCGGGTCACATCTATCTGCTGCTGTTAAAGCTAGCCTGCTTTCAACTAACTGTAATGATTTATTTTTTTTTAAAGAATTTATTTATTTATTTGAAACACAGAGATCACAAGTAGGCAGAAAGGCAGGCATAGAGAGGAAGGGAAGCAGGTTCCCTGCTGAGCAGAGAGCCCGACGCGGGGCTCGATCCCAGGACCCTGGGATCATGACCCGAGCTGAAGGCAGAGGCTTTAACCCACTGAGCCACCCAGGCTCCCCAACTGTAATGATTTAATAGCAGCTGGAGTGAGTACTCTTGGGGAGTCCAATGCAGGGCCCCAGGCAGAATATCAAATAAAGGTTTCAGCTCTGCAGTAGTAATTTTTATGTATGGTCGAATCCAGTTAATGTCCCCTAAAAGTTTTTGGAAATCATTCATCGTATGCAACTGATCTCTATGGATTCGAATCAGCTGAGGCTTTACTGACGTTTTAGAGAGCTGCATACCAAGGTAATTTTGTAGGTCTCCTGCTTGGATTTTTTCAGGGGATATAGTTAGTCCCCACTTTGCTAACTGTTTCTGTAGGAAGGTTAGAGCTGAAGGAAGAGACCTCTCATTTGGCCCACAAATCAAGATATCATCCATATAATGATAACAAAGCAAGTCTGGAAATGCTTTCCGAAAAGGCTCTAGTGCTTGGCTTACATACAGCTGACACAAGGTGGGGCTATTGGCCATTCCCTGAGGGAGTACTTTCCATTCATACCTTTGATCTGGCTCAGCATGATTAATTGATGGCAGGGTAAATGCAAAGCACTCTGTATCTGCAGGGTGTAGTGGAATGGAAAAGAAACAGTCTTTGATGTCAATTACAATAGAAGGCCAGTTTCTTGGCAATGCCGTCACGACTGGGAGCCCTAACTGAATGGGCCCCATGACCTGCATTTGATCATTAATCTGTCGTAGGTCATGTAGCAATCGCCAGTTGCCTGATTTCTTTCTTATTACAAATATGGGTGTATTCCACGGGGATGTGGATTTTTGAATATGTCCTGCTTTGAGTTGTTCTTGGACTAGCTCTTTTGCCGCTTGTAATTTATCTTTTGTTAAAGGCCATTGAGGCACCTAGCGCGGCTCCGGTGTTTTCCAAGTTCTTGTACAGCCTGACTGATATGGCGGGGGCCACTCATGGGGTGGCGCTGTGGGGTTAGAATGCGGAAGCGGCGTAATCCCCTCTGAGCTTTCGCTTTCGGAGTCAGAGTTTCGAGAGGAGCCCTTACGGGATTCTTCTTTCACTTGCTCAAAAACTTCCCCTCCCTGTATTACTGCTCGCTGCAGGGGCTCTTGGGGGGAATGCAAACATACTTTCATGAGGGACCACACGGCAAAAGTGCCGGCAGCAACAGTGGGGCTTTGTCTCAAATCCTCTCCCAGATGTTCCCACTGAGATATGTTTAAGAGTCCTTTTTCTATAAACCAAGGGGCAATCTCCCCTGCCTCTTTCAAGAAGGCACGAGCTGTCTTTGAAATAAAGGCGTGCCATTTGCTTTGAGAATATCTTTTAAAGGACCTTCCATCCTATATCTAGCAAGCTCGTTTCCCACTCTGGAAATCTTTTGTTACTTTAGTCTCTGTGGAACTTTAATAGCTTCGTCTACACTTGTCCCAGAGAGCCTCCCCTGTACTTAGACAGAAATGGTTGCAAGCTTTCCCTTTCGTTGCTCTTACCCCAATCCTCGCTCTGCGCGGGGGGTCGGGTCCCGGGTTTCGGCACCAGATGTCGCTCTCGGCCCGCAAGAACGACCCGCAGACGAGGTGAGTGGCAAACTTCTTTATTGACAGTCTTCTGCCCCGGGACCACGTACACCGATTATAGCCCCAAGTTATAGAACACAGTGGATAGAAAGCAACCAATCACCACATAACACAACTACTATAACATCCAATCAGAAGGGATACAGATGACTTCAATCCAGATCATGCGGGGAGCTCGTGCCTACTGACGTGAGCCCCCGAAACTTATTGTTCACTCTGTTTTTGTGCCGTTCCCATGGTCCCTGGTTAATCTTATACTAATCCCGATACTTCAGTACAGGTTGTGCATTCCCTGGAGCGCTCCCACATAAACATTCACCTGCCCTTCTCCTCAAGCCTCGCCTAGTACGTGACTCCCAGCTTCTGCTGCATGGCTCTCCACAGTGACCCTCAGCCTGAGCCCAGTCCTCAAGTAAGGCCTCTCAGTGGCTGGATGAAGAGACAGCATATTGGGCCTGCCATGCCCCTAGGCCCCCATTTTTAACCATAGTTTGGGTTGTCCCTTCACTCTTCCCTAGGGCTCTGCTTTGGAATTCCTCTTTGGTTTGGACACCAGAGGTAACAAACCTGAAAGGAGACCTCCCATCCCACAGACTGACGAAAAACAGTTGGGACCGGGCCAAATCCACAGAGAGGAAGATTCGTCCATGGCCCATAAGGCCTCCCCACATTCCTAGGCCATCGTTGATACAAAATATAAAGACAAAAGTCTGAGCAAGCGCCACAGACTCGCTCTTTCTTCATATCCTGAAGAGTTCTTCTCATGGTTTGTAGATTGGGCCTGCCATACCTACGTCACCAAACCTAAGCTGAGTTTGTGTTTTCAGACTTCTGTCCTCAAAGTTCTGGGCCACACACACTCCAGGCTGGGGCCCCTGGAGCCACACATTAGGACTGTACCTACACCTTGCATGGGAATTCTGCCAATTCCATTGTCCAAAATCGTACAAATAAGGAGAACACTCCAAAGTACCCGAGGCCATCCCAATAGTGTAGGTCTCCCGGGACAAACAAGGGCGGTCCGACACCAGCTGAGCATCTACCTCCACTCATACCATAGATGGATGTCCCCAGAGTAGAAGATGGAACCAGATAGGACACTAGGCCATAATCGGATCCATTGATTTGGTTTACAGGCATGTCTCCTCAAAAGGCTGGATTCCAATACCATCATCGGGGGGTTTCCTGAGCACCCATCAGAACAAATCTCGTCTCCACAAGGAAACTTGTGCATGGGAGCTATGTCAATAGCTTAGGAGAATACCTTCGGGGCCCGGTGCCACTGCCCCATTCCAAGGGCCCCATGGACACAAATACACATTAGGCCCCATCCTCAGGAAAGTCCATTTCAGCTCAGCCACCCCGGTTGCTCCTGCATAGCCACCAATCTCAAGTGTCTTTTGCTAGGAGACAATTGGATTGCAAGGCGGGCTTCCCTTGCATTCATCCTAGAACGGTGCTCTGGAGTCTTTCCATATGGGATGTCCTGGAGCTGTGCAACAGTTCTCAATTGTCCCGCAGAAGGAATCCTTGAAGGGGGCATCCCACAATTCCCAACGTGGGAAAACCTCCATAGCCTTGAGACTCCGCTCCATTCATGAAGGGCAGTCATTCACAGAAACTCCAACCTGAGCCATCGTCTGATCCTCGCCGAGACTTCATTTGCTTGAGATATTGGTTCAGATCTGCAGGGAATACCTGCCGTGCCCTCGGCCTGAAGCCCAAGTCTAGCTTGTGTTCTCAGACTTCTGTCCTCACACTCCTGGCCCAAATGCCCTCAAGTTTAGCAATTCCGGACTCACAATCCAGCATTCTGCCTGCCCTCTAGAAAAAATATATTGCCTAATGAGCTGCACAGGCACCTCGAAGTAGGATAAACGTACACGGCACTTGACTGTACCCTAATTAAATGGTCTAACCTGGGCACTAATGCACTGTCTGACACAACCTGAGCCCGAACCTCCTGAACAACACCCAGGCACCTGAGCGCACACTGAGTACATCAGACCCGCCATGGCATTAGGTCGTCATCCCTTCCCAACTGCGGTTTTCAGGATTCAGAACCTAGACCTTATCTCCAACCACCCCCCAGGTTTGAAAATGATGCAGAAATCAGAACCACTGCCCCATGGCTAGAAACCTTGTGATTGGCATGTTGTCCAAATTTCAGTGTAGTTGAAACCACTGTGTCCCATATGGCCCCGCCCATGCTAGTGGGCCACATTGGTCAGAAACACTCATTGTGACCCTCAGCCTGAGCCCAGTTTTCAAGTAAGGCCTCTCAGTGGCTGGATGAAGAGACAGCATATTGGGCCTGCCATGCCCCTTGGCCCCTATTTTTAAACATAGTTTGGGTTGTCCCTTCACTCTTCCCCAGGGCTCTGCTTTAGAATTCCTCTTTGGTTGGGACACCTGAGGTAACAAACCTGAAAGGAAACCTCCCATCTCACAGATTGACGAAAAACTATTGGGACCAGGCCAAATCCACAGAGAGGAATATTCGTCCATGGACCATGAGGGCTCCCCACATTCCACGGCCATCGTTGATACAAAATATAGAGACAAAAACCTGAGCAGCGCCTCAGACTCGCTCTTTCTTCATATCCTGAAGAGTTCTTCTCATGGTTTGTAGATTGGACCTGCCATACCTATGTACCCACACCTAAGCTGAGTTTGTGTTTTCAGACTTCTGTCCTCAAAGTCCTGGGCCACACACCCTCCAGGCTGGGGCCCCTGGAGCCACACATTAGGAATGTGCCTACCCAATGCATGGGAATTCTGCCCATTCCATTGTCCAAAATCTTACAAATTAGGAGAAACCTCCAAAGTCCCCGAGGCCATCTCAATAGTGTAGGTCTCCCGGGTCAAAAAAGGGCGGACTGACACCAGCTGAGCATCTACCTCCACTCATACCATATATGGATGTCCCCAGAGAATAGATTGAACCATACAGGACCCTAGGCCATAATAGGATCCATTGCTTTGGTTTACAGGCATGTCTCCTCAAAAGTCTGGAATCCAATTCCAGCATAGGGGGTTTCCTGAGGCACCCATCAGAACAAATCTGGTCTCCACAAGGAAACTTGTTCATGGGAGCTATGTCAAAAGCTTAGGAGAATACTTCAGGGTCCCGTTGCCACCACCCCAATCTAAGGCCCCCAGGGACACAAACACACATTAGGCCCCATCCTCAGGAAAGTCCATTTCACCTCAGCCACCCCGGTTGCTTCCGCAGAGCCATCACATCTCAACTGTCTTGTTGCTAGGAGACAATTGGTATGCCAGGCGGGCTTCCCTGGCATCCATCCTCTAACGGTGCTCTGGAGTCATTCCATATGGGATGTCCTGGAGCTGCCCAACAGGTCTCAATTGTCCCGCAGAAGGAATCCTTGAAGGGGGCATCCCACAACTCCCAACGTGGGAAAACCTCAATGGCCTCGAGATTCCGGTCCCTTCATGAAGCGGCCGTCATGCACGGAGACTCCAAACTGAGCCAACATCTGATCCTCGCCCTGACTTCAGATGTATATGATATTGGTTCAGATCTGCAGGGGGTACCTGCCGTGCCCTCGCCCTGAAAAGCAAGTCTAGCTTGTCTTCTTACTTCCGTCCTCACACTCCTGGTCCCGAAGCCCTCAGGTTTGGCAATTCCGGACCCACAATGCAGCACTCTGTCTGCTCTCTAGAAAAAAAATTATTGCCTCATGAGCTGCCCAGGCACCTTAAATGAGGATAAACCTACACAATACTCGACTTTACCCAAATTATATAGTCTAACCTGGGCATTAATGCACTGTCGGACACAACCTGAGCCCGGACCTCATGACCAACACCCAGAAAGCTGACCGCACTCTGAGCACATAAGACCCGCCATGGCCTTACGTCATCATCTCTTCCCTACCTCAGTTTTCAGGCTTCAGAACCGAGACCTTATCTCCAATCACAGCCCAGGCGTGAGTGTAATGCAGAAATCAGAACTCCTCCTTACCCATGGCAAGAAACCTTGTGGTTGGCACGTTGTCCAAAGTTCAGTGTAAAAGAAAACAGCATTCACCCTGAGGCCCCGCCCATTCTTGAGTGTGACGAGGGCATACACACGCATTGTGACCCTCAGCATGAGTCTTGTCCTCTAGTAAGTCCTCTCAGCGGCTGGACAATTAGATGCCATAATGGTCTTGCCATGTCCCTAGGACCCAATTTTAACCAGATTTCTGATTGTCCAGTCGCCCCTCCCCAGGGCTCTACTCTGGAATCCCTCATTTGGTGGGACTCCTGAGGTTAAAAAAGAAAACAACAACAAAAAAAACCGGACTTCTTCCATCCCACAGAATGACCTCAAACTCTTTGGACGGGGCGAAACCACCAGAGAGTAAGACTCGTCCATTTCCCATGAAGTCACCCAGAAATTTCACGACCATGAATGACACGATATCCAGAGACAAAAACTTGAGCAAGAGCCTCACACTCGCCCTTTTTTCAAATCTCGAAGAGTTCTCCTCATGGTTTGTAGATCAGTCCTGCCATACCTATGACCTGAAACATAAGCCGATGTTGTGTTTTCAGACAACTGTCCAAATAGCCCTGGCCTACACAACCTACAGGCTCAGGCCCCTGGTGCCTAACCTGAGGACTGTACTTGCCCTCTCCAAGGGAATTGTGTGTGCCCATTCCGATGGCCACAACCCTTCTAATAGGATAAACCTCCAAAGTCCCTGATCCATCTCAATAGTGGTGGCTTCCCAGGACAAAAAGGGGCAATCTGAGCCCAACTGAGCACCTACCTCCACTCAGACCCATAGACAGATGTCCCCAGAGGTAAAAAGGAAAGAACAGGCCCCTAGGCACTAATCAGATCCATTTCTTTGGTTTCCAGGCATCTCTTCTCAGAGGCCTGAATTTCAAAACCAGCAATGGCTTTTTCTTGACTCACCCATCAGAAAACGTCTCATCTACACATGGGAAACTTGCACGTTGGAGCTGTGTCAAAGCCTCTGTTTAGGAGAACCCTTCAGGGCCCCAGTGCCACCGCTTCATTCCAAGGTCTCCATAGACACAAAAGCACATTAGGACCCATCCTCAGGAGAGTCCATTTCAACTCAGCCTCCTCGGTTGCTTCCCCAGATCCAGCAGATCTAACCTGTCTTGTTGCTAGGAGACAATTGGAATGCGAGGTGGGTACCCAGCCATCCATCATTAGAACCCTGCTCAGAATCATTGGCCTGGAGCCAAACAACAGGTCTCAATTGTCCTGCAGAAGTCACTTTGCATTTTGGAGCTTCTCACAAATCCCATCGTGGGAAAACCCCCATGGCCTCGTGATTCTCCCCCTTCATGAAGGAGCCATCATGGACAGAAACTCCAACCTGAGCGATCGTCTGATCCTCGCCCTGATTTCAGATGCACGAGATCTCGATTCTGGTCTGTAGATTGCGCCTGCCATGTCCTCACCCAGAAACCTAAGCCTAGCTTGTGTTCTCAGAATTCTGTCCTCAGACTACTGACCCACAAGACCTCCAGTTTGGCAATCCAGAACTACAATGCAGCACTCTGCCTGCCATCCAGAAGAAAAACAATGTCCTCTGGGGCTACCCAGTAACCCCAAGTGAGGATTAACCTGCACCTACCTTGTCTGTACCCCAAATACATAGGCTGACCAGGGCACTAATGCCCTTTCTGACACAGCCTGAGCCTGGACCTCCTGGCCCACCCAGACAGCTGGCTGCACACTGAGAACATCGAGCCGCCAGGGCCTTAGGTCGTCATCTCTTCCCAACCTCGGTTTTCAGGCTTCCGAATCAAGACCTTATCTCCAATCCCTGCCCAGGGTTGAACGTGATGCACAAATCAGAACTCCTTCCCCATGGCAAGAATCCTTGTGGTTGGCATGTTGTCCAACCTTCACTGTAGATGAAGCCAGTGTGGCCCATGAGGCCCCACCCATGCTCTTGGGCCACATTGGTCACAAACACACATTGTGACCCTCAGCCTGAGCCCAGTCCCCAAGTAAGGCCACTCAGTGGCAGGATGAGGAGATAGCATATTGGGCTTGCCATGCCCCTAGGCCCCAATTTTGAACCATAGTTTGGGTTGTCCCTTCAGTCGTCCCCACGGCTTGGCTTTGGAATTCCTCTTTTGGTGGGACACCTGAGGTAACAATACTGAAAGGAGTCCTTCCATCCCATGGATTGACGAAAAACGATTGGGAATCGGGGCAAATCCTCAGAGAGGAAGATTCGTCCATGGCCCATGAGGCCTCCCCGTCCATGGCCCATGAGGCCTCCCCGACATTCAATGGCCATAGCTGATACAAAATCAAGAGACAAAAGCCTGAGCCAGCGCCTCAGACTCGCACTTCCTTCATATCCTGAAGAGTTCTTCTCATGGTTTATAGATCAGGCCTGCCATACCTACGTCCCCAAACCTAAGCTGAGTTTGTGTTTTCAGATTTCTGTCCTCAAAGTCCTGGGCCACACACTCTCCAGGCCGGGGCCCCTGGAGCCACACATTAGGACTGTGCCTCCTAATTCATGGGAATTCTTCCCATTCCATGGTCCAAAATCGTACAAATTAGGAGAAACCTCCAAATTCCCTTAGGCCATCCCAATAGTGTAGGTCGACCGGAACAAACAAGGGCTATATGACACCAGCTGATAATCTACCTCCACTCATACCATAGATGGATGTCCCCAGAGAAGAAGATTGAACCAGACAGGACCCTAGGCCATAATAGGATCCCTTGTCTTGGTTTACAGGCATGTCTCCTCAAAAGCCTGATTCCAATACGAGCATAGGTGTTTTCCTGAGGCACCCATCAGAACTCATCTCGTCTCCACAAGGAAACCTGTGCATGGGAGCTATGTCAAAAGCTTAGGAGAGTACTTCAAGGTCCCGGTGCCACCGACACATTCCAAGGCCCTCATGGACACAAAAACACATTAGGACCCACTCTCCGGAAAGTCCATTTCAACTCGGCCACCCCGGTTGCTCCAGCAGAGCCATCAGATCTAAACTGTCTTGTTGCAAGGAGAAAATTGGAATGCGAGGCGGGCTTCCCGGGTATCCATTCTCTAACGGTGCTCTGGAGTCATTCCATATGGGATGTCCTGGAGCTGTTTAACTGGTCTCAATTGTCCCGCAGAAGGAATCCTTGAAGGGGGCATCCCACAACTCCCAACGTGGGAAAACCTCAATGGCCTCGAGATTCTGCTCCCTTCATGAAGCGGCCGTCATGCACGGAAACTCCAAACTGAGCCAACGTCTGATCCTCGCCCTGACTTCAGATGTATAAGATATTGGTTCAGATCTGAGGGGGTACCTGCCGTGCCCTCGCCCTGAAACGCAAGTCTAGCTTGTCTTCTTACTTCCGTCCTCACACTCCTGGTCCCGAAGCCTTCAAGTTTGGCAATTCCGGACCCACAATGCAGCACTCTGCCTGATATCTAAAAAAAGATTATTGCCTAATGAGCTGCCCAGGTACCTTAAATGAGGATAAACCTACACTGCACTCAACTTACCCAAATTATATAGTCTAACCTGGGCACTAATGCGCTGTCGAACACAACCTGAGCCCGGACCTCATGACCAACACCCAGAAAGCTGACCGCACTCTGAGCACATAAGACCCGCCATGGCCTTAGGTCATCATCTCTTCCCTACCTCAGTTTTCAGGCTTCAGAACCGAGACCTTATCTCCAATCACTGCCCTGGCGTGAGTGTAATGCAGAAATCAGAACTCCTCCTTACCCATGGCAAGAAACCTTGTGGTTGGCACATTGTCCAACGTTCAGTGTAGGAGAAACCAGCATTCACCCTGAGGCCTCGCCCATTCTTGAGTGCGACGAGAACAATTTCACGCATTGTGACCCTCAGCATGAGTCCTGTCCCCTAGTAAGTCTTCTCAGTGGCTGGACCATTAGATGCCATAATGGTATTGACATGTCCCTAGGACCAATTTTAACCAGATTTCTGATTGTCCAGTCGCCCCTCCCCAGGGCTCTACTCTGGAATCCCTCATTTGGTGGGACACCTGAGGTTAAAAAAGAAAACAACAACAACAACAAAAAAAAAAACGGACTTCTTCCATCCCACAGAATGACCTCAAACACTTTGGACGGGGCCAAACCACCAGAGAGTAAGACTCGTCCATTTCCCATGAAGTAACCCAGAAATTTCACGACCATGAGTGACACGATATCCAGAGACAAAAACTTGAGCAAGAGCCTCACACTCGCCCAATTTTTTAAATCTCAAAGAGTTCTCCTCATTGTTTGTAGATCAGTCCTGCCATACCTATGACCCGAAACATAAGCCGAGGTTGTGTTTTCAGACAACTGTCCAAACAGTCCTGGCCTACACAACCTACAGGCTCAGGCCCCTGGAGCCAAACCTGAGGACTGTACTTGCCCTCTCCAAGGGAATTGTGTGTGCCCATTCCAATGGCCACAACCCTTCTAATAGGATAAACCTCCAAAGTCCCTGATCCATCTCAATAGTGGTGGCTTCCCAGGAAAAACAGGGGCAATCTGAGCCCAACTGAGCACCTACCTGCACTCAGACCCATAGACAGATGTCCCCAGAGGTAAAAAGGAAAGAACAGGCCCCTAGGCACTAATCAGATCCATTGCTTTGGTTTCCAGGCATCTCACCTCAGACGCCTAAATTTCAAAACCAGCAATGGCTTTTTCTTGACTCACCCATCAGAAAACATCTCATCTGCACATGGGAAACTTGCATGTTGGAGCTGTGTCAAACCCTCTGTTAGGAGAGCCCTTCAGGGCCCCAGTGCCACCGCTTCATTCCAAGGTCTCCATACACACAAAAGCACATTAGGACCCATCCATAGGAGAGTCCATTTCAACTCAGCCTCCTCGGTTGCTCCCCCAGATCCAGCAGATCTAACCGGTCTTGTTGCTAGGAGACAATTGGAATGCGAGGTGGGTACCCAGCCATCCATCATTAGAACCCTGCTCAGAATCATTGGCCTGGAGCCAAACAACAGGTCTCAATTGTCCTGCAGTAGACACTTTGCAGTTTGGAGCTTCTCACAAATCCCATCGTGGGAAAACCCCCATGGCCTCATGATGCTCCCCCTTCATGAAGGGGCCATCATGGACAGAAACTCCAACCTGAGCGATCGTCTGATCCTCGCCCTGACTTCAGATTCACGAGATCTCGATTCCGGTCTGTAGATTGTGCCTGCCATGTCCTCACCCAGAAACCTAAGCCTAGCTTGTGTTCTCAGACTTCTGTCCTCAGACTACTGGCCCACAAGCCCTCCAGTTTGGCAATCCAGAACTACAATGCAGCACTCTGCCTGCCCTCCAGAAGAAAAACATTGCCATCTGGGGCTACCCAGTAACCCCAGATGAGGATCAACCTGCACCTATCTTGGCTGTACCCCAAATACATAGGCTGACTAGGGCACTAATGCCCTTTCTACACAGCCTGAGCCTGGACTTCCTGGCCCCACCCAGACAGCTGGCCGCACACTGAGAACAAGGAGCCGCCATGGCCTTATGTCGTCATCTCTTCCCAACCTCGGTTTTTAGACTTCAGAATCTAGACCTTATCTCCATTCACTGCCCAGGATTGAAAGGGATGCAGAAATCAGAACTCCTTTCCCATGGCATGAAACCTTGTGGTGCATGTTGTCCAACTTTCAGTGTATTTGAAACCAGTGTGGCCCATAGGCCCCGCCCATGCTCGCAGGCAACATTGGTCAAAAACACACATTGTGACCCTCAACCTGAGCCCAGTCCTCAAGTAAGGCCTCTCAGTGGCTGGATGAATAGATAGCATATTGGGCTTGCCATGCCCCTAGGCCCCAATTTTGAACCATAGTTCGGGTTGTGCCTTTAGTCTTCCCCACGGATTTGCTTTGGAATTCCTCTTTTGGTAGGACACCTGAGGTAACAAAACTGAAAGGAGTCCTCCCATCCCATAGATTGACGAAAAACAATTGGGAATCGGTCGAAATCCTCAGAGAGGAAGATTCGTCCATGGCCCATGAGGCATCCCCGGCATTCCACGGCCATCACTGATACAAATTCCAGAGACAAATGCCTGAGCAATCGCCTCAGATTCGCTCTATATTCAAATCTTCATGAGTTGTTCTCATTGTTTGTAGATTGGCCCTGCCATACAGACGTCGCCAAACAAAGCTGAGTTTGTGTATCGGAATCACAAATCAGAACTCTGCCTTCCACATGGCTGTAATGCTTGTTTTTCGCATGGAGTCATACCTTCACGTGGGAGAATCCTTCATGTCCCCTGATGCCACGCCAAACATGAGTGCTGCTTGGGCACAAAATCACACTGTGACCCTCAGCATGAGCCCCATGTCAAAGAAAGGCCTGTCAGGTTCTGGACAAAGATCGTGCATATAGTCCTTGCCATGCCCATAGGCACCCAGGACTAACTTGATGGTGTGTATTCCAGTTGAGGGAACCCACTGCTGTGCTCTAGAGTCCCTCTCCTGGGGGGTCCCATGTGGCAGAAACAGTACTCTTCCCTTCCCACAGAATGAACCCAAACACTTGGGAGCTTGGACAATCCCCCGAGAGGAAGGCTCTTCCTTGGCCCTGAGGCAACCCCTACCCTGACAGAACACTGGGAACGCAACAGCCAGAGACAAAAGCCTGAGCGACTGCCTGCCAATTGCCCACCTTTGATATGAAGAGGATCTCCCCTCAAGGACTGGAGATCAGGCATGCCATTACCTTGGCCCCTAGCTGAGCCAAGTTTGCTTTTTCAGACATCTTTCCCCACAACCCTGGCAAACACAGCCTCTAGGCTGGGTCCTCTGGAGCCATACCACAGGACCGTGCCTGCTCTCTCCTGGGAAACTGTGTCCATTCCTTTGGTCACACACCTCCAGAATATGAGAAACCTCAAGGACCCCGAGGACATCGCACTACTGGGAGCCTCCCTGGACACACAGGGGCATTCGGACACAAGCTGAGCAGCTACCTCCACGAAGGCATGCACACAGATGGCAACAGAGATAGAATGTTGAGCCGGACAGGCCCTTAGGCCCTAATCTCATCTATAGCTTTGGTTTCCAGGTGTCACTCCTCAGAGGCTTTGGTTCGAAGAACAGGATATGGGGCTTTCCTGAGGCACTGAACAGAACTCCTCTCGTCTCCACATGGGAAGCTTCCTTGTTGGAGCCGTGTCAAACACCTCAGCTTGGAGAATCCTGCAGAGTCCCTGAGCCACCTCCACATTCCAAGGTCTCCAAAGACACCAAGGAACAGTAGGACTCATCTTCAGGAGAGTCCATTTAAACTCTCTCCTCTGGGTAGCTCACCCAGGAGCCCGCAGATTGAGCCTGCCTTGTCCTGACTAAAGAGTGGAAATATGGGTGGCGTTCCCAGGCATCCATGCTTAGACACCTGCTCTCGAGTCTTTCCGTATGGGGCCTCCTGGAACCATCCAATAGGACTCGACTGTCATGCAGAAGGAAACCTTGAGGTTTGGAGTAGTTCACAAATCCCATCGTAGGCAAACCTCCCTGGCCTCAAGAAGCCCCCACACCCTTCCGGAAGAGGCCATGCTGGACAAAAACTCTAGCCTGAGGCACGTCTCATAGTTGACATGACCTCAGTGCAGGAGATCTCGATTCAGCCTCTGCAGAGTGGGCCTGCCGTGCCCTCGGTCCCAAACCTCACGCTAGCTTGTGTTTTCAGAATTCCTTCCTCACACTCCTGGCAAACAAGCTCTCTGGACTAGGAACTCCAGAACCACAACCCAGCCCAGTGTCTGCCCAATGGAAGAAAAACGTTTCCCTGTGGCGCTATCCAGAACACCCAGATGAGTATCAACCTACTCGGGCCTCGAGGGTACCCGAACTGGATAGGCTGCTCTGGGGACTCATGCTCTGTCTGACACAGCCTGAAGCCAGACGTCCAGACAGACAAGGAGACAGCTGGCCGCACACCCAGCACTTCAGACATGCCACACATTATGACGCACATTATGACGCATCCTCAGGAGAGGCCATTTCAACCCAGCCCTTTGGTTAACGTGCCCCAGAGCCAGCAGTTCAAACATATCTTCTCGCTAATGGCCAATGGGAATGCGACGCATGCTGTTCAGGGATCCATCTTTGGAACCCTGCTCTCCAGTCTTTCCGTATATTATGTCGTGGAGCCATTCAACAGGACTTGACTGTCCCGCAGAAGGAAACATTGTGGTTTGGGGCAACCTCTAAACTCAGCGTGGAAAACTTCCTTGGCATCATGAGGCCCCCGCTTCATGAAGGTGCCATTATGGACACAAACTCCAGCCTCAGCCAACGTCTGATCCTCAGCCAGACTTCAGATGCAGGGGAATTCGATTCAGCCTCTCCAGAGTAGGCCTGCTCTGCCCTTGGCTCCAATCCTCACCCTAGCTTGTGTTTTCAGACTTCTGTCCTCACACTCCTGGCCCACAAACCCTCCCTACTGGGAATTCTGGGGCCACAATGAAGCACTCTGCTTGCCTCCCAGGAGAAAAACATTGTCTATGGTGCTGCCCAGAAACCCCAAATGAGGATCAAACTGCTTGGCCCTCAGCAATACCCCATTTGCATAGGCTATCTTAAACACTGATGTTCTGTCGCACATAGCCTGAGCCCAGACCTTCCAACAGACACCGACACAGGTGGATGCACACCCAGTACATTGTAGCCGCCACTGCCTTAGGCCCCCATCCATTCCCAACCTGGGTTTTCAGTCTTCGGAACCTAGACCTTATCTCTAATCTCTGCACAGGGGGGAACCAGATGCTCAAGTCAGAATCCCTCCTTCCCTATGACAAGAAACCTTGCTGCTGGCAGTGAGTCAAACCTTCAGTGTAGGAGAAAAGGGCATGGCCCCTAAGGCCACGCCCATGCATGAGGGCCACCTTGGGCACAGCAACACATTGTGACCCTCAGCGTGAGTACCTTATTCAAGTAACGCCTCTCAGTGACTGGACCAAGAGCCCGCATATGTGGCTTTCCATGCACATAGGCACCCAGGCCTAACTAGATGGCGGGTATTCCAGTTGAGGGAACACACTGCTGTGCTCTAGAATCTCTCTACTGGGGTATCACCTTTGGTAGAAAACAGTACTCTTCCCTTCCACCAGAATAAACCCAAACACTAGGGAGTTTGGACAATCCTCAGAGAGGAAGGCTCTTCCTCGGCCCCTGAAGCAACCCCTACCCTGAACGGCCATTGTGAACACAACACCCTGAGCCAAAAGCCTGAGCATCTGCCTCACACTTGCCCTCCTTTGATATCCAGAGGATCTCCCTTCATGGACTGGAGATCAGGCCTGCCATTACCTTGGCCCCTAGCTGAGCCAAGTTTGCTTTTTCAGACATCTGTCCCCACAGCCCTGGCAAACACAGTTTCTAGGCTGGGTCCTCTGGAGCCATACCACAGGACCGTGCCTGCTCTCTGCCGGGAAACTTTGTCCATTCCTTTGGCCACACACCTCCAGAATATGAGAAACCTAAAGGCCCCCGAGTACATCCCACTACTGTAAGCCTCCATGGACACACAGGGTCTTTTTGACAAGCTGAGAATCTACCTCCACGATGGCATGCACACAGATGTCCACAGAGACAGAAGGTTGAGCCGGATAGGCCCTTAGGCCCTAATCTCAACTCTTGCTTTGGATTCCAGGTGTCACTCCTCAGAGGCTTTGGTTCGAAGAACAGATTATGGGGCATTCCTGAGGCACTGAACAGAACACCTCTCGTCTCCACATGGGAAGTTTCCTTGTTGGAGCCGTGTCACGCACCTCAGGTTGGAGAATCCTGCAGAGTCCCAGAGCTACCTCCACATTCCAAGGTCTCCCAGGCCACCAACCCAAAGTACGACTCATCTTCAGGAGAGTCCATTTCCACTCACCCCTCTGGGTAGCTCACCCAAGAACCCGCAGATTGAGCCTGTCTTGTCCTGACTAAAGGGTGGGAATATGAGGTGGCATTCCCAGGCATCCATGCTTAGACACCTGCTCTCGAGTCCTTCCGTATGGGGCCCCTGGAACCATCCAATAGGACTCGACTGTCGTGCAGAAGGAAACGTTGAGGTTTGGAGTAGTTCAGAAATCCCATCGTAGGGAAACCTCATGAAGCCCCCACTCCCTTCAGGAAGAGGCCTTCATGGACAAAAACTCTAGCCTGAGGCACCTCTCATAGTTGATATGACCTCAATTGCAGGAGATCTCGATTCAGCCACTGCAGATTGTGCCTGCCGTGCCCTCGGTCCCAAACCTCACGGTAGCTTGTGTTTTCAGACTTCCTTCCTCACACTCCTGGCAAACAATCCCTCCAGAATAGGAAATCCAGAACCACAACCCAGCCCAGTGCCTGCCCACCAGAAGAAAAATTTTTCCCTGTGGGGCTCTCCAGAAACCCCAGATGAGGTTCAATCTGCTCGGGCCTCGATGTTACCCGAACTGGATAGGCGGCTCTGGGCACTAATGCTCTGTCTGACTCAGCCTGATGCCAGACGTCCAGACAGACAAGGAGACAGCTGGCTGCACACCCAGCACTTCGGACACACCATGGTCTTATGCCGTCATCTCTTCCTAACCTTAGTTTTCAGATATCTGAACCTAGACATTATATCAATTCCCCACACAGTTGGGTATCTGAAGCACAAATCAGACCTCCTCCTTCCCCATGGCTTTAAAGGTTGTGCTTTGCATTGAGTCCACCTTCAGGGTAGGAGAAACCTTCATGGCCCTGATGCCACGCCCAAACTTCAGTGCCGCCTTGGGCACAAATTCACACTGTGACCCTCAGCATGAGCCCAATGTCAAAGAAAGGCCTGTCAGGATGTGGACCAAGAGCCCGCATATGGGGCTTGCCAAGCCCCTATGCACCCAATTCTCACCAGTGTTTGTGTTTTCCAGTCGCCCCGCCCATACCTGAGGCTGCTCTGGAATTCCTTTCTTGGAATGAGTTAGACAACAGGACTCCACCCTTCCCACAAAATGTCCCCAAACTCTCGGGAGCTGGGACAAATTCACAGAGAGGGAGACTCATCCATGTGCCCTGAGGCCACCCCTACAATCCACGGCTATACTGGACACAACATCCAGAGACAAATCCTGTAGGAAAGCCCCCCACTCACCCGTCTTTCAGAAGAAAAGGATCTCCCTCTTGGTCTGTACATCCGGCCTGCCACACCCTCGGCGCCACTCATAAGCTGAGTTTGTGTTTTCAGACTTCTGTGCCCACAGCCTGGACCCACACACCCTCCAGGCTAGGGCATCTGGAGCCACAGCAAAAGATTGTGCCTGCCCTCTCCAAGGAAAGTGTGCCCAGTCCATTGACCACAACCCTACAGGTTAGGGAAAAGCTCCAAGGCCCCTGAGGCCATCCTGATAGTGTAGGCTGCCCTGGACTAAAAGGGGCACTCTGACACCAGCTGAGCCATTATCACCACTTAGACTCTCAGACAGTGTCCCCCGAGACAGAAGATTGAAATGGACAGGCCCTTAGGCCCTAATCTGAACCTTAGCTTTAGTTTTCATGTGTCTGTCCTCAGAGGACTGGTTTCGTATACCAGCATATTAGGTTTTTCTGAGGCTCCAAACCAAACATTTCTCGTCTCCACATGGAGTGCTTTCTTACTGGATCTGTATCAAACCCTTCTGGTCGGAGAATTCCGCAGGGCCACTGAACAACCATCACATTCCAAGGTCTCCATGGACAGAAACCCACATTATGACGCATCCTCAGGAGAGGCCATTTCAACTCAGCCCGCTGGTTAGCTTGCCCCAGAGCCAGCAGATCAAACATATCTTGTCGTTAATGGCCAATGGGAATGCGAGGCATGCTGTTTAGGGATCCATCCTTTGAACCCTCCTCTTCAGTCCTTCCGTATGGTATGTACTGGAGCCATCCAACTGGACTCGACTGTCTCGCAGAAGGAAACCTTGTGGTTTGTGGCAACCTCCAAACTCAGCGTGGGAAAACTTCGTTGGCCTCATGAGGCACCTGCTTCATGAAGGTGCCATCAAGGGCACAATCCAACCTCAGCCAACGTCTGATCCTCAGCCTGACTTCAGATGCATGAGATTTCCTTTCAGCCTTTGCAGAGTGGGCCTGCTCCCAACCTCACCCTATCTTTTGTTTTCAGACTCTACCCTAGCACTCCTGGCCCAAAAGCCCTCATGATTGGGAATTCTGGTTCCAGAACGAAGCACTCTGCCTGCCCCCCAAAGAAAAACATTGTCTATGGCATTGCTCAGAAACCCCAAATGAAGATCAACCTGCTCAGCCCTCGGCAACACCCCAATTGCATAGGCTACCCTAAACACTATGCTCTGTCTTACATAGCCTGAGCCCAGACCTTGTGAGAGACATTGAGACAGTTGGCTTCACACCCAGCACATCGAACCTGCCATGGGTTAGGCCATTTCATCCTTTCCCATTGACCTGGGTGTCTTCCTGGAGGTATATTCTGAGGCTGTGTCAGACTATGTATTTTTTCTGGAGCTTCCTATGGAATTGGGGTGGTATTAGGGGCCTTGCAATTTTCTCTTAATCTGGTGGGTTGGGAAACTGAGACAGGCTGACATTCCTTGGGAGAGCTGGCCCAGTGCTGTTGTGTGTTCCTGGAGGCCCCATCCTGGAGGGCATATGGGTCAGGATTCTGGGTCCAAAGTCTTCAGACACAAACTCGGGTAAGAGTTAAGCTCGAGGTGATGGCAGACCCAATCTGCAGACCCTGAGCGAAGCATCTCCAGATATGAAATTCGGACGGCTGTGAGGCAGGAGCACAGTCTTTTCTGTCTGACTTGTTTGTCTATGATGGCCACGAAATGGAGGGGTGGCCTCATGGGTCCATGTGAGATTCTACCTCTCTGGGAATTCTGCTCGGCACCCAAGAGTTTGGTGTATTTCCGGGGGATGGGAGGAGCGCAGTTTTCTGAGTCAGGGATCCCGTCCAAACAGCCATTCCAGAGATGGGTCCTGGGTTCTGGAGCCTGGATCACCGCAACAAGGCTTAGGATTTGGGCCTAGGGTCCTGCTCTATGTTTTCCTGGTACAGCTCCCGAGTGTTCCTGTTGGAAATGGGTCTCATTCTGAGGGTCACAATGCCTGTTTTTGCCCAGATGCCCATGCTGAGTGGGTGTGACCTCATGGGCTATGCACTTTGCTCCCACTCTGAGGGTTGGACTGCCATCTCAACATTCAGTTTTCCTGCCATGGGGAATGAGGTGTACTTTTTTATGCTTCAGGTTCCCCCATGGGCAGGAATTTGAGCTAAGTTCTGGGACAGGTGCCTGAATACCCAGTTCGCTTTGAGATGAGGTCCTCGGGCCAAGGCAGGACCCACCTGCAGAAAATGAGGCCTGCTTTCTGGGTGGCTGTCAGGAGCTCGGGCTCGAGCTGTGTCAGACAGAACATTCGTGGAGAGTTCGGCCTATGATATTGGGGTGCTTTTGAGAGCTGTGCAACTGGATCCTCATGGGAGATTTTTGCACAGACCCTTTCTTCACTTCTTCTATCTGGTGAGCAGGAAGATGGCTGCATTACGGCTCCAGAATATCCAAGTTGGAGAGTTTGCAGGCGAGGAGTGTGAGGACAGAAATATGAAAACATAAGCTACGGTTACGCTCAGTGCCGAGCACATGTCTATTCCAATGTACAGCAGTTGTTTCGAGATCTCCAGCACCTGGGCTAGGGGCAGATGTCTGCTCACGCTGGAGTTTGTATCCATGATGGCCAACAAATGGTGGGGAGGCCTCAAGAATTCTTGGAGGTTTTTCCAAGCTGGAGCTTGTGAGCTGCTCCAAACATCAAGGTGTCCTACTAAGGGACAGCAGAAGTCTTCTTAGAGGGCTCCAGGGTCCCCCATATGGAAGATTCGATAGCAATGCTCTCTGAATGGAGGCCTGGGAAGCCAATTTCGTGTTACCATTGCAGGTGAGGAACAGGGTAAGCTTGAACCAATGACACTGATTCCAAGTTCCAAGTGATTTGCGTTGATGGAAGTTCTCAGTCTAACAGGTCCCAATGCTGCTTGGTGTCCAGGGAGACCTTAGAATGTGGTGGCGGCTCTCTGACCATTGAGGATTCTCTATCCTTAGGATTAGACCCAGTACCCAGGAGCCAGGTTTCCTTCTTGGGACAGGAGGTGTGCTCTTGTATGGCTCACGGACCACAGGTTGGACCATATGCTTGAATTTCCAGAACAGACCTCTAGGGAGAGAGACCTCAAAACATAAGCTAGGGTTCTGATGAGGTTTTAGGGCCATGGAAGTTTCAATCTTCGGACTAAGTGCCATTGGCCTGCATGTCATCCTGGAGGTAGGTGCTGAAGCTGTGTCAGGCTGTGCACTTTTTCCAGAGTGGCCTATGAAATTGGGGTGCAGTCAGGGGCCTTGCAGTTTTCTCCTAATCTGGACATTTTGGGAAACTGAGATGGGCAGGGTTTCCTCAGGAGAGCAGGGCCAGTGATGTCATGTGTTTCTCGAGGCCCCATCCTGGAGGTCATGTGTGTCAGGACTTTGGGACCAAAGACTTTAGACACAACCTCAGATAAGAGATAGGAGTGAGGTGATGGCAGTCCGAATCTGAAGACCCTGAGGGAAGCTCCTCGGGATTTGAAATTCAGGTGGCTGGGAGGGAGGAGCACAGGCTTTTCTGTCTGGATTGTGTGTCTAGGATGGACACTAAATGGAGGGGTGACCTCATGTGTCCATGGGATATTCTTCCACTCTGGTGATTCTGCTTGGCACCCAAGAGTTTGATTTCTTTCTGGGGAAGAGGAAAAGACTGTATTCCATCTCTGGGATCCTGTCCAAACAGGGATTCCAGAGATGGGTTCTGGGTCCAGACACTGGGAAAACTTAACCAAAGCTTCGATTTGGGTTCCTGGTCCAGATCCCAAGGGGTATCTTTGGAAAGGGGTCTCATTCTGAGGGTCACAATGCCTGTTTGTGCCCAGCTGCCCATCCTGTGTAGGCGTGGTCTCATGGACCATGCACCTGGTTCCCACTCAGGGTTGTACAGCCATCTCAACATTCAGTTTTCTTGCCATGGGGAAGGAGGAGCACTCTTTTGTGCTTCCGAGTCCCCTATGGGCAGGAATTTGAGCTAAGTCTGGGACAGGTACCTGAATATCCAGGTTGCTTCAAGATGATGGCCTCGGGCCAAGGTTGGACCCACCTGGAGGATATGGGGCCCACTATCTGGGTGGCTGACAGGAGGTCGGGGATCAGGCGGTGTCAGACAGACAATTTATGCAGAGGTCGGTCTATTATATTGGGGTGCCATTGAGGGCCGTGCAGGAGGATCCTCATGTGGGTTTCTGCGAAGACCCATAGGGCACTTCTTCTTTCTGGTGGGCAGGCAGAAAGCTGCACTGTGGCTTCAGAATTCCCAATATGGAGGGCTTGTAGGCAAGGAGTGTGAAGACAGAAGTCTGAAAACACAAGCCACGGATAAGCTCAGTGCTGACCACAGGACCATTCCATTGTGCAGTGGTTGTTTCGAGATTTCCAGCACCTGAGTATGGGTGAGGGTCAGATGTCTGCTCATGCTGGGTTTGCATCCATGATGGTCAACGAATTGTGGGGTGGCCTCAAGAATTCTTGGAGATTTTCCCAAGCAGGACCTTGTGAGCTGCTCCAAACAGCAAGGTGTCCTACTGTGGGACAGGGGAAGTCCGCTTACAAGGCTCCAGGGTTCCCCATATAGAAAGATTCGACAGCAGAGGTCTCTGAATGGGGGCCTGGGAAGTCTTCCTTGCATGACCATTGCAGCTGAGGAACATTGCAGGCTTGATCTGCTGGTTTTTGTTCAAATTTCCAAGTGATCTAAGTTGACGGATGTTCTCAGTCTAATGAGTCACAATGCTGCTTGGTGTCCAGGGAGACCTTAGAATGTGGTGGTGAGGGTGCCTGGGTGGCTCAATGGGCTAAGCCGCTGCTTCGGCTCAGGTCATGATCTCAGGGTCCTGGGATTGAGTCCCGCATCGGGCTCTCTGCTCAGCAGGGAGCCTGCTTCTTCCTCTCTCTCTCTCTCTCTCTGCCTTCCTCTATGCCTACTTGTGATCTCTCTCTGTCAAATAAATAAATAAAATCTATATTAAAAAAAAGAATGTGGTTGTGGGTCTGTGGCCATGCAGGATTCTCCTACCTGAGGGTTAGACCCAGTTCCCAGGAGCCAGGTTCCCTTCTCGGGACAGGAGGGGTTCTCTTGTATGGCTCAGGGACCACATGTCGGATCATATGTTGGATTTCAAGACCAGGCCTCTGGGCACAGAGGCCTGAATATCTAGGCTAGGGTTCTTATGAGGTTGTAGGGGCATGTCATCCTCAACCTTCGGACTTAGGGACTTTGACCTGTGAGTCTTCCTGGAGGTAGATGCTCAGGCTGTGTCAGACTGTGCATTTTTTCCAGAGTGGCCTATGAAATTGGGGTGGGCTCAGGGGCCTTGCAGGCTTTTCCTAATCTGGAGGGTTTGTGCAACTGAGACGGCAGAATTTCATCCAGAGATCAGGCCCAGTGATGTAGTGTGGTTCTGTCAGCCCCATCCTGCAGGGAATATGGTTAAGGGCTCTGGGACCAAAGTCTTCAGACACAAAATTGTGTATCAATTAGGAGGGAGGTAATGGCAGCCCCGATCTGCAGACGCTGAGGGCAGCTCCTCAGGATTTGAAATTCGTGTGGCTGGGAGGCAGGAGCAAAGGCTTTACTGTCTGGATTGTGTCTAGGATGGCCTTGGAATGGTGGGGTGTCCTCATGTGTCCATGGAATATTCTACCTCTCTGGGGATTCTGCCCAGCACCCAAGAGTTTGGTGTCTCACTGGGAAGGAGAGAGCGTGGTTTACTGTTTCAGGGTTCCCGTCAACACAGGGATTCCAGAGATGGGTTATAGGTCCCTGTGCCTGGATAACCCTACAAAGGCTTAGTATTTGGGCCTAGAGGCTTGACTGCCTGGCTCTGTGGGGCTTTGGTTCAGCTCCCATGGGGACTTGTTGGAAATGGGTCTCAGGGTAAGGGTCACAATGCCTGTTTGTGCCCAGATGCCCATCCTGAGTGGCCATTGGCTCTTGTTCCATGCACCTGGATCCCAATATGAGGGTTGAACCACCATATCAACATTTAATTTTCCTTCTATGAGGAAGGAGGAGTACTCTTTTGTGCTTCAGATTCCCCCATGCACAGTAATTTGAGCTATGTTCTGGGACTGGTACGTGAATAACCAGGTTGGTTTGAGATGAAGGACTCAGGTCAAGGCAGGTCACACCTGCCAGATATGGGTCCCGCTATCTAGGTGGCTACCAGGAGGTCGGGGCTTGAGCTGTGTCAGACAGAGCATTAGTTCACAAGGTGGCCTATGATATTGTGGTGCTATAGAGGGCTGTGCTGGTGGAACCTTATATGGAGTTTCACGCAGACCCATAGGGCACCTCTTTTTTCTGGTGGGCAGGCAGAAGGCTGCATTGTGGCTCCCAAATTCCCAATATGGGGGACTTGAAGGCGAGGAGTGTGAGAACAGAAGGCATAAAACACAATCTATGCTTAATCTCAGTGCCGAGAACATGGCCGTTCCAATGTGCAGTGGTTTTTTCGAGATCTCCAGCATCTGAGTACAGGCGAGGGTCAGATGTCTGCTCATGATAGAGTTTGTATCTATCGTGGCCAACAAATGAAATATCCAGCACCTGAGTAAAGGTGGATTTCAGATGTTTACGCACACTGGAGTTTGTGTCTCTGATGACCGAGAAATGGAGGAGTGGCATCAAGAGGCTGATGCATGTGAGATGCTCCAAACAGCAAGGTTGTTTTTTCTACTGGACAGTTAGAGTCTGGTATGTTTTCTGCAGGGCCCCCCATGTGAAAAGTATGGGTAGCAGAGCCCTTCCACATGGATGCCTGGAAAGCACACCTCCATTGACCAATGCAGCTGAGGAACATGCAGGTTCTTTACGGTGCTTCTGGGGCGAAGCACCAAGGTCTTGAGTTGACATGGAATCTCTTGAAGATGGGTTACAATGCTGTTTTTTTTTTTTTTTTAACCAGGTAGATCTTAGAATGTGTTGGTGGCTAAGGTGCCTGCAGGATTCTCCTACCCTGAGGGTTTAACAAAGGTCGAAGTGCACGGTTACCTTCTGCGGACAGGAGATGTAGTGTTTTGTGGCTCAGGGACCACATGCCGTATCATAAGTTCCTATTCAAGAACAGGCCTCTGAAGACAGATTCCCGACAACCTAATCTAGGGTTCCAATGAGTACCAGGGGCATGAGAGGTTCAATCTTCAGACTTAGGACAGTTGACATGGGTGTCTGCCAGGATGTAGGTGATCAGGGAGTTTCAGACTGCGTACTTATGTCCAGAGTAACCTCCAATATTGGGGTGGCCACAGGGGCCTTGAATGTTTTAACCAACTCTGGAGGGTTTGGTTAACTGACATGCACAATTTCCATGGGGATGGCAAGCACAGTCCTGTGGTGTGGCTCCAGAGACTCCACCCTGGAGGGCATGTGAGCCATGGTTCTGGGAGGGAAGTCTGCAAACACAAACTCGGGTTAGGTTTAGTGGCTAGGTTATCGCAGGGCAATGTGTAGACCTGGAAGGCTACTCGTCAGGAACAGTAACTGGAATTACCCGAAGGCGGAAGCACAGGCTTTTATATCTGGATTGTGTGTCTAGGGTGACCTCAGAATGCAGCTGTGTCCTCATCTGTCCATGGGAGATTTTTCCTCTAAGGATACTGGCGGCTCCCAATATTTTGATGACTTTTTGGGATGGGAAGACTGCCATTTTCGATCTTAGGTGTGCCCCAAAACAGGGATTCCAGAGATGGGCTCTGGGTCTAGGCGCCTGGAAAATCCCACCAAGGGTTGGGATTTGGGCTTATGGGCAGACCAGGCCTGCAATGCAGGATCTTGGTGGTGCAACTAGGAGGGCTTGTTTGGAAGCATGCTCAGGCTGAGCATTACAATGCCTGTTTGTGCCCAGGGCGGCCCTCAGGAGTGGGCGTGGTCCCATTGTCCATTTTCTGGCTCCCACACTGAGGGATGGACACACATTCCAATGGCCAGGTTTCCAGCCATGGGGAAGGAGGAAATATCTATTGTGCTTCATGCTCCCCCATAGGCAGGGATTACAGCAAAGGTCTGGGGACAGATGCCTGAATACCAAGGATGCATAGAGATGACAGATTTGGGCCATGGCCGTTCTCACATGCTGGATATGGGCCCCGCTCTCTGGGTGGCTGACACGAGGTCTGGGCTCAGGCTGTCAGACACAGCACTAGTGGCCAGAGAAGTCTATATATTGGGGTTCTATCCAGGGCCGAGTAAGTTGATCCTCATGTAGGGTTTCTGGCCAGACTCACGAAGCACTTCTTTCTGTGGGGCAGGCAGAATGCTGCCTTATGGATCCAGAATTCCCTATCAAGAGGGTTTGGGGACAAATAGGGTGAGAATGCAATTGTAAACACCAGCTATGCTTAAATTGAGTGCCAAGCGGAAGTCAGTTTCAATGTGCAGCAGCTTATACGAGATATCCAGCACCTGAGTAAGGGCAGATGTCAGATATTTGCTCACACTGGAGTTTGGGTCTAGGATGACGACTAATGGAGGGGTGGCTTCAGGAGGCAATGGAGGATTACCCACGTTTAGGATTGTGAGATGCTCCAAACAACAAGGTTTCCTTCTAATGGACAGGAGGAGTCTGTTTTTTTTTCCTCCAGGGTCCCTCAAGTGGAAGTTTGTGTAGCAGAGCCCTCCCGCATGGATGACTGGAAAGCACACGTCCAATGACCATTGCAGCTGAGGAACATGACAGGTTCGTTTTGGTGGTTCTGGTGCCAAGTACCAAGGCCTTGAGTTGACTTGGAATCTCTTACAGATGTGTCCCAAAACTTGTTTGTTACAAGGGAGGTCTTAGAATGTATTGGTGGCTAAGGGCCACGCTGAGGGTTTGGCACAGGTCGATGTGCACAGTTTCCATCTTGGGAGAGGAGATGTTCTGTTTTGTGGCTCAGGGTACATATGTTGTATCCTGACTTGGTATTCAAGAACAGGCCTCTGAGGATTGATGCTTGCAACCTAATCTAGGGATCCAATGATGTCCTTGGTGCCCATCAGGTTCAATTTTCTGACTAAGGACCATTGATATGGTTGTCTGACTGGATGTAGGTGATCAGGGTGTTTCAGACTGTGCATTTGCATCCAGAGCCACTTCCAATATTGGGGTGGGCTCAGGGGCCTTGCAGGTTTCTCCTAACTTGGAGGCTTTGGGGAACTGTGATGGGCACAGTTTCCTTGGGGATGGCAGGCCCAGTCCTGTGGTAAGGCTTCAGAGACCACCTCCTTGAGGATATGAGAGCCATGGTTTTGGGAGGGAAGTCTGCAAACACAAATTTGGGTCAGGGATAGTGGCAAGGTGATCGCAGGTCCAATGCATAGACCTAGAAGGCATCACGTCAGGAACTGTAATTAGGGTGACTGAAAGCTGGTAGCACAGGCTTTTCTATCTGGATTGTGTGTCCAGGATGGGCTCTGAATGTAGACGTGGTCTCATGGTTCAATGGGAGACTTTTCCTCTCTAAGGATCCTGGTGGATCTCCATAGATTGGTGGTTTTTCAGAGAAGAAAAGAGTGCTCTTTTCCATCTTAGGGGTGCCCCAAAACAGGGAAGAATGCTGTTTTCCAACTTAGGCTTATGCCAAAACAGGGATTCCAGAGACGGGCTCTGGGTCTGGGTGCCCGGATATCCCACCAAGTGTTAGGATTTGGGCCTAGGGGCATTCCAGGCCTGCAATGCAGGATCCTAATGGTGTAACAGAGAGGGCTTGTTTGAAAGCATGCTCAGGCTGAGGGTCATCATGCCTCTTTGTGCCCAGGGGGGCCCTCAGGAGAGGGCGTAGTCTCATTGGCCGTATAGCTGGATCCCACTTTGAGGGTTGGACACCCATTGCAAAAGCCAGGCTTCCTGCATTGGAAAGAGGAGTTCTCTATTGTGCTTCAGGTTCCCCCATTGGCAGGGTTACAGGAAAGGTCTGTGGAAAGTTGCCTTAATACCAAGGATGTGTACAGATGACAGACTAAGAATTCCCAGGTAACAAAACAGCATTGTTACCCATGTTCATGACATTCCATGTAAAAATAAGCCCTTAGTACTTCGCCCCAGAGCCACCAGAATAAACTTGCCATGTTCCTAAGCTGCAATGGTCAGTGGAGGTGTGGTTTCCAGGCAACCATACGGGGGTGCTCTGCTACACAAACTTTGCAATTGGCGGGGACTCTGGAGACAAAAAAACAGAATGCCCCTGTCCGGTAGAAGGAAACCTTCTGTTTGGAGTATCTCACAAGCCCCAGCGTGGGAAATCCTCCATTTCCTCTTGAAGCCACCACTCCATTTGTCAGTCATCATAGACACAAACTCCAGCATGAGCAAACATCTGACATCCGCCCTTACTCAGGTGCTGGATTTCAATTCAATCGCTGCACACTGGAACTGCCTTTAGTTTGACTGAATTAAGCCATAGCTTGGGTTTACAATTCCATCCTCAGCCTACTGGTCCACAAGCCCTATTGTGAGGGAATTCTGGAGCTACAACACAATATTCTGCCTTCCCCATAGAAAGAAAAAGGGCCTGGAGAGTCTGCCCAGAAACTCCATATGATGGTCAATCTTCTCGGTGCTAGACGGAACCCTGATTCATAGGCTGCCCTGGGCACTAGTGCTGTGTCTGACATAGCCGGAGCCAGGACCTAGTGTCAGCCACTGAGAGATCAGGGCCCATATCCAGCATGTGAGACCAGCTATGGCCCAAGTCTGTCTTCTCTTCTATTCTTGGTATTCAGGCATCTGTACTCACACCTTTGCTGAAATCCTTGCCATTGGGGGAACCTGAAGCACAATAGAGAACTCCTCCTTCCCCATGGAAGGTATTCTGACAGTTGGGATAGTTGCTCAACCCTCAAAGTGGAAGGCAGCTCCATGGCCAAGGACACCATGTGCACTCATGATGGCTTCCCCGGGCACAAGCAGGCATTGTGACCTCAGCCTGAGCATGCTTTCAACCAAACGCTCTCAATTGCATCTTTGGGACCCCGAATTGCAGGCCTAGTACACACCTAGGCCCAAATCCTAACCTTGGTGGGATTTTACAGGGGCCCAGACACAGAGCCCATCTCTGGAATCCCTATTTTGGGGGACCCTTAAGATGGAAAACAGCACTCTTCCTTTCCCCGAGATAGTCACCAAACTCTTGGTAGCCACCAGGATACTTGAGTGGAAAAATCTGCCATAGACCCATGAGAACACACCTGCATTCCGAGGCCATCCTGGACATACAATCCAGATACATATCATGTGCTATCACCTTTGAGTCATCGGATTTACAGTTCCTGACGAGCTGCCTTCCAGGTCTATGCATTGGGCCTGCAATCACCTTGCCATTAACCTAAACTGAGTTTGTGTTTGCAGACTTCCCTCCTAAAACCATGGCTCACATGACCTCCAGGTTCTGGCATCTGAAGCCACACCACAAGACTGTGCCTGAGATCCTCAAGGAAACTGTGCCCATCACTTTTGCCCGATACCTTTAGATTAGGAGAAACCTGCAAGGCCCCTGAGCGCAGCCAAATAATGGAGGCCGCTCTGGGCACAAATGCACAGTCTGAGACACCCTGATCACCTCCATACAGGCAGACACCCAAGTCAATGGTCCTGAGTCAGAAGATTGAACCTGACATTCCCCGAGGACTTCATTGGCACACTAGATTAGGTTTACAGGTATCTGTCGTCAGAGGCCTGCTCTGGAATATCAACTTATGATAAAATATATAGTCCCTGAGCCACAGAACAGAATATGTCCTCCCCAAAAAGAAAGCCATGCTCCTGGAATTGTGTCATACCCTAAGGGTATTTGGATCCTGAATGGCCCCTTAGCAACCAGCACATTCTATGATATTCCTGGTAACAAACCATCATTGTGCCCCATCTTCATGAGACTCCATGTCAACTCAAGGTCTTGATATATTGCCCCAGAGCCACCAGAATGCACCTGCCATGTTCCTCAGCTGCAATGGTCAATGGAGGGGTGATTTCCAGGCATCCCTGTGGGGTTCTCTGCTACAAAACTTTCCACATGGAGAAACCAGAGAAAACAAACCAGACTTCTCCTGTCCGGTAGAAAGAAACTTTGCTATTTGGAGCATCTCACAAGCCCCAGCATGGGAAATCCTCCATGGCCTCTTGACGCCACCCTTCCATTTGTGGGTAATCACAGACACAAACTCCAGTGTGAGCAAACATCTGACATCCACCCTTACTCAGGTGCTGGATATTCGAAACGGCAGCTGCACACTGGAACTGCCTTTTGCTTTTCACTGAACTTAACCATAGCTTTGTATTACTATTCTATCCTCACCACACTGGTCCACAATATCTCTTGATAGGGAATTCTGGAGCCACAACGCAGTATTCTGCCTTCCACATAGAAAGAAGAAGGACCTGTTGAGTCTGCTCAGAAACTGCACATGAGGATCAATCTACTCAGATCACGAGGCAACCCTGATTAATAGATTTCCCTGACCACTAGTGCTGTGTCTGACAGAGTCTAAGCCCCGACCTCGTGTCAGCCACCCAGAGGTGAGGGCCCATATTTAGCATGAGAGATCGGCCATGGCCCTGGGCCATCATCTGTACCCATCCTTGGTATCCAGTCATCTGTCCCCCAAACTTTGCTGGAATTCCTGCCAATGGCGAACCTGAAACACAATAGAGAACACCTCCTTCCCCATGGCAGGAATATTGGCTGTTGGGATGGTTGTCCAACCCTCAGCGTGGGAGCCAGCTGCATGGCCAAGGAGACCATGCCCACTCCTGAGGGCCGACATGGGCACAGGCAGGCATGGTGATCCTCAGCCTGAGCATGTTTTCAAACAAACACTCTCAGTTGCTCCTCCAGTACCAGCATTGCAGGCCTGGTATGCCCCTAGGCCCAAATGCTAACCCTTGGTGGGATTTTCCAGGTGCCCAGACCCAGAGTCCGTCTCAGAATCCCTGTTTGGGGCACCCTTAAGATGGAAAACAGCACTCTTCCTTTCCCTGAGAAAGGCACCAAACTATTGGGAGCCGCCAGGATCCTTAGAGAGAAAAAATCTCCCATGGACCCATAAAAACAAACCTGCATTCCGAGGCCATCCTGTCCACACAATCCAGAGAGAAAAGTCTTTGCTACCGCCTTCGAGTCATCCTATTTACATTTCCTGACGAGCTGCCCTCCATGTCTATGCATTCGGCCTGTGATCATCTCGACACTAACCCTAACCCCAGTTTGTGTTTGCCGACTTCTCTCCCCAAACCATGGCTTACATGCCCACCAAGATGTGGTCCCTCAAGCCACATCACAGGAAAGTTCCTGCCATCCCCAAGAAAACTGTGCCCATCAGGTTGTCCAAACCCTCCAGATTAGGAGAAACCTGCCAGGCCCCTGAACCCACCCCAATATTGGAGGTTTCTCTGGATGCAAACGTGCAGTCTGAAACACCCTGAGCACCTCCATCGAGGCAGAAAGCCAAGTCAATGGTTCTGAGTCAGATGATTGAACCTGACATGCCCCTAGGACTTCACTGGAACCCTAGATTGGGTCTTCAGACATCTGTTCTCAGAGTCCTGTTCTGGAATACCAAGTTATGATACAACATGTAGTCCCTGATTCCCACAACAGAACATCTCCTGTCTCCAGAAGGAAACTGTGCTCTTGGATCTATGTCCAACTTTCAGGGTAGATGGATCCTGCATGACCCATTAGCCCCAGCACCTTCTATGATCTCCCTGGTAACAAACCAGCATTGTGACCCAACTTCCTGAGACTTGATGCCAACTCAAGGTGTTGGTACTTTGCCCAAGAGCCATGAAATGAATCTGCCATGTTCCTCAGGTACAAAGGTCAATGGACGTGTGCTTTCTAGGCATCCAAGAGGTAGTTCTCTGCTACACAAAAATTCCACATAGGGAACCCTAGAGCAAACAAATAAGACTGCTCCTGTCAGGTTGAAGGAAACCTTGGTTGTTTGGAGCATCTCACAAGCCCCAGCCTGGGAAGTCCTCAACATTCTCTTGATGCCAACCCTCCATTTGTTAGTCATCATAGACACAAATTCCAGCATGAGCAAACATCTGACATCTGCTCTTACTCAGGTGCTGGATATTCGAATCAGTCGCGCACACTGGAAATACCTTTCACTTGACACTGTATTCTTGCATAGTTTGGGTTTACAATTCCATCCTCACCCTACTGGACTGCAAGTCCTCTTGAGAGGGAATTAGGGAGACAAAACGCAACATTCTGCCTTCCCCATAGAAAGAAGAAGGGCCTGGTGAGTCTGCCCAGAAACTCCCCATGAAGATCAATCTACTTGGCCCTCGAGGGAACCCCGATTTATACTTTGCGCTGGCCACTAGCACTGTGTCTGAGAGAGCCTGAGCCCCAACCTCGTGTCAGCCACCCAGAGTGTGGGGCCCTTATCCAGCATGTGGGACTGGCCATGGCCCAGTCATCTCTACCCATCCTTGGTATTCCGGCAACTATCCCAGACCTTTGCTGGAATCCCTACCAGTGGGGGAACCTGAAGCACAATTGAGAACTCCTCCTTCCCCATGGCAGGAAGCCTGGCTGTTGCTATGGGTGCCCAACCCTCAGAATTAGAACCAGGTGCATGGCCAATGAGACAACGCCCAATCATAAGGGCCGCCTGGGCCAAAGCAGGCATTGTGTCCCTCAACCTTAGCATGCATTCAAACAAATGCTCTCAGTTGTTTCTGCAGGGTCCCGCATCGCAGGCCTGGTATGCCCTTGGGACCAAATCCTAACACTTCGTGGGATTATCCATGCCAACATAACCAGAGCCCGTCTCTGGAATCTCTGTTTTGAAGCACCCCTATGATGGAAAACAGCACTCTTCCCTCCCCTGAGAAAACTATTAGGAGCTGCCAGGATGCGTAGAGAGGAAAAATCTCCCAGGGCTCCATAAGACCACACCTTCATTCCGAGGCCATCCTGGACACACAATCCAGATACAAGAGACTGTGCTACCACCTTCGAATCACCTGGTTTACAGTTCCAGACGAGCTGCCCTACAGACCTACGCATTGGGCCTGTGATCACCTCGCCATTAACCCTACCCCAAGTTTGTGTTTGCAGACTTCTTTCCCAAAACCATGGCTCACATGCCCTCTATGATGGGTCTCTGTAGCCACACCACAGGAAAGATCCTGCTATCCCCAATGAAACTGTGTCCATCACAGTTGCCCAAACCCTCCAGATTAGGAGAGACCTGCAAGTCCCCTGAGCCCAGTCCAATATTGGAGGCCACTCTGGACACAAATGCACAGTGTGCAACACCCTGATCACCTCCATCCAGGAAGACACCCAAGTCAATGGTCCTGAGTCAGAAGATTGGTCCCTGAACCCCACAATAGAATATCTCCTGTCCCCAGATGGAATTCGTGCTCTTCAACTTGTGTCAAGGGTCGGGGTATATGAATTATGCACAGCCCCTTAGCCCCCAGCACATTCTAAGATCTCTCTGGTAACAAACAAACAGCATTGTGATCCATCTTCATGAGATTCCATGTCACTTCAAGTCCTTGGTAATTCGCCCCAGAGCCACCAGAATGAACCTGCCATGTTCCTCACCTGATATGGTCAGTGGAGGTGTGCTTTCCAGGCATCCATGTGGGAGTGCTCTTCTACTTATTCTTTCCACATGTGGGACCCTGGAGCAAACAAACCAGACTGCCACTGACCAGTAGAAGGGAAACCTCTGCAGCATCTCAGAAGCACCAGCAGGAGAAATCCTCCATGGCCCTTGACACAACCCCTCCATTTGTCAGTCATCATAGACAAAAACTCCAGCATGAGAAAACATCTGAAATCTGCCGTTATTTAGATTCTGCATTTTCTTTTCCACCACTGCACACTGGAACTGCGTTTCGCTTGACACTGAATTTAACAATAGCTTGGGTTTAGAATTCCATCCTCAGCCTCCTGGTCTGCAAGCCCTCTAGAGAGGGAATTTGGAGCCACAAGGCAACATTCTGCATTCCCACTAGAAAGAAATAGGGCCTGGTGAATCTTCCCAGAAACTCCACATGAGGATCAATCTACTTGGCACTCGATGGAACCTTGATTTATGGGCTGTCCTGGGCACTAGTACTAGTACTAGTACTAGTACTGTGTCTGACAGAGCCTGAGCCAAGACCTAGTTTCAGGCACCCAGAGATATGAGCCCATATCCAGCATGTGAGATTGGCCAGGGCCCAAGTCCATCATCTCTACCCATCCTTGGTATTCAGGCACCTGTCCCCAGACCTTTTATGTAATCCCTACCAATGGGGTAACCTAAAGCACAATAGAGAACTCCTCCTTCCCCATGGTAGGAATCCTGGCTGTTGATATGGGTGTCCAAACCTCAAAGTGGGAGCCAGCTGCATGGCCAAGGAGACAATGCCCACTCATGAGGGCTGCCCTGGGCACAAGTAGCCATTGTAACCCTCAGCTTGATCAAGCCTTCAAAAAAATGCTCTTAGTTGCACCTCCAGGATCCTGCATTGCAGGCCTGATATGCCCTTAAGCCCAAATCCTAACACATCGTGGGATGTTCCATGTGCACATACCCAGAGCCCGTCACTGGAATCCCTGTTTTGAGGCACCCCTAAGATGGAAAACAGCACTCTTCACTTCCCTGAGAAAGCCACCAAACTAATGGGAACCTCCAGGATCCTTGAGAAGAAGAATCTCCCATGGTCCCATGAGTCCACACCTGTATTCCGAGGCCAGCCTGGATATGCTATCCAGATACAAGAGACTGTGCTACTGGCTTCGAGTCACCTGATTTACAGTTCCTGACGTGCTGCCCTCCAGATCTTTGGATTGGGACTGTGAACACCTCTCCATTAACCTTATCCCGAGTTTGTGTTTGCAGATCTCTCTCTAAAAACCATAGCTCACATGTCCTCCAGGATGGGGCCCCTAGAGTCACACCACAAGACTGTGCTTGCCATCCCCAAGGAAACTGGGCCCATCACAGTTGCCCAAACCCTCCTGATTAGGAGAAACCTGGAAGGCTCCTGAGCACATCCCAATATTGGAGGCTGCTCTGGATGCAAATGCACAGTCTGAAACACCCTGATCACCTCCATCCAGGCAGACACCCAAATCAATGGTCCTGAGTCAGATAATTGAACCTGACATGGCCCTAGGACCTCATTGGAAGAGGGATTAACTTTTCAGGCACCTGTCCTCAGAGGTCTCTTCTGGAATACCAACTTATGATACAAATTATGGCCCCTGAGCCCCAGGGTGGGAAATCCTCCAAGGCCTCTTGACGCCACCTCTCCATTTGTTGGTCATCATAGACACAAACTCTAGCCTGAGCAAACATCTGACATCCGCCCATATTCAGGCGCTGATATTGGAATCAGCTGCTGCACACTGGAACTGCCTTTCGCTTTGCAATGAATTTAAGCCTAGCTTCAGACTACAATTTCATCCTCACCCTACTGGTCTGCCATATCTCTTGATAGGGAATTCTGGAGCCACAACGCAACATTCTGCCTTCTTCATAGATAGAAGGACCTGGTGAGTCTGCCCATAAACTGCACATGAAGATCAATATACTCAGCCCAGGAGGGAACCCCTATTTATAGTTTGCCCTAGCCACTAGTGCTGTGTCTGACAGAGCCTGAGCCCCTACCTCGTGTCAGGAACCCAGATGGTGGGGCCCACATTAACCATGTGAGACCGGCCATGGCCCAGGGCTGTCATTACTACCCATCCTTGGTATTCAGGCATCTGTCCCCTAGATCTTAACTGGAATCCCTACCAATGGGGGGACCTGAAGCACAATAGAGAATTCATCCTTCGCCATGGCAGGAATCCTGGCTTTTGGATGGGTGTCCAACCCTAGGAATGGGAACTGGCTGCATGGCTGAGTAGACATCGCCCAATCCTGATGGCCTCCGGGGCACAAGCAGGCATTGGGACCCTCAGCTTGACCATACTTTCAAACAAACGCTCTCAGTTGCACCTCCAGGATCCCGCATTGCAGGCCTGGTATGGCCCTAGGCCTAAATATTAACCCTTGGTGGGATTTTCCAAGCACTTAGACCCAGAGCTCATCTCTGGAATGCCTGTTTTGGGGCACGCCTAAGCTGGAAAACAGTACTCATCCCTTCCCGGAGAAATCCAACAAACTATTGAGAACCGCCAGGATCCTTGAGAGGAGAAATCTCCCATGGACCCTTGAGACAACACCTGCAATAAAGGCCATTCTGGAAATTAAATCCAGATACAATTACCTGTGCTACCACCTTTGAGTTACGTGATTTACAGTTCCAGACTTGCTGCCCTCCTGGTCTATGGATTGGGACTACGATCACCTTGCCACTAACCCTAACCTAAGTTTGTGTTTGCAGACTTCTCTCTCAAAATCATGGCGCACATGTCCTCCAGGATGGGGTCTCTGGAGTCACACCACAGGACAGTTCCTGCAATCCCCAAGGAAACTGCCCATCACAGTTGTCCAAAAACCCCATATAAGGAGAAACCTGCAAGGAACCTGAGCCAACCCTAGTATTGGATGCCACTCTGGACACAAATGCACAGTCTGAAACACCCTCATCACCTGCATCCAGTCAGACACCAGAGTCAATGATCCTGAGTCAGAAG
Source organism: Mustela nivalis (assembly GCF_964662115.1). Lineage (NCBI taxonomy): Eukaryota > Metazoa > Chordata > Mammalia > Carnivora > Mustelidae > Mustela > Mustela nivalis. Next base: position 1,957,616 of record NW_028136556.1, on the reverse strand, counting down.
ATTGAATGACATTCCCCTAGGGCCTCATTCAAAACCTTTATTAGGTTTTCAGGCTTCTGTCTTCAGAGACCTGTTCTGGATTACCAATTTATGATACAACATACGGCCGCTGAGCCCCACAACAGAATATCTCCTGACCCCAGAAGCAATCCGGGCTCTTGGGCCTGTGTCAAATTCTCAGGCTAGATGAATCCTGCATGGCCCATTAACCACCAGCACATTCTAAGATCTCCATGGTAACAAACCAACATTTTGACCCATCTTCATGAGGTTCCATGTCCAATCCAGTCTTTATTTCTTCGCCTCAAAGCCACCAGATGCCATGTTCCTTCGCTGTCATGGTCAATGAAGGTGTGCTTTCCAGTCACCCATGTGGGAGATCTATGTTATACGATCTTTCGACATGGGGAACCATGGAGGAAACAAATCAGACTGCCCCTGTCTGGTAGAAGGAAACCTTGCTGTTTGGAGCATCAAAAAAACACCAGATTGGGAAATCCTCCATAACCTCTTGACGCCACCCCTCCATTTTTGTGTCATCATAGACACAAACTCCAGCATGAGCAAATATCTGACATCCACCCTCACTCAAGTGCTGAATATTGGATGCAAACATTGCACACTGGAAATTCCTTTCGCTTGATACAGAATGTAACCATAGCTTAGATTTACAATTCCATCCTCAGCCTCCTGGTCCACAAGCCCTCTTGATAGTGAATTCTAGAGCCACAAATCAGCATTCTGCCTTCCCCTTACAAACAAGAAGGGCCTGGTGAGTCTGCCCAGAAACCATACATGAGGATCAATCTGCTCGGCACTCGAGGGAACCCCAATTTATAGGCTGCCCTGGGCACTAGTGCTGTGTCTGACAGAGCCTGAGCCAAGACCTAGTGTCATCCACCCAGTGATCGGGCCCATATCCACGATTTGATACTGGCCATGGCCCATGTCCATCATCTTTACCCATCCTTGGTATTCAGGCCTCTGTCCCCAGACCTTTACTGGAATCCCCGCTAATGGGGGAACCTGAAGCACTATAGAGAACTCCTCTTTCCCCATGGCAGGATTCTGGCTGTTGGGATGGGTGTCCAACCCTCAAAGTGGGAGCCAGCTGCATGGCCAATGTGACCACGCCCACTCATGAGGGCCACCTGGGCATAAGCAGGTATTGTGACCCTCAGCCTGAGAATGATTTCAAACAAGCCCTCTCAGTTGCACCTCCAGGATCCTGCATGCAGGCCTGGTAAGCCACTAGGCCCAAATCCTAACACTTGGTGGGATTTTCCAGGGGACCAAACCCAGAGTCCGTCTCTGGAATCCATATTTTGGGGCACCCCTAACATGAAAAACAGCACTCTTCCCTTCCCCGAAAAAGCCACCAACTATTGGGAGCCACCAGGATCCTTAGAGAGGAAAAATCTCCCATGGACCCATGAGGCCACAACTGCATTCTGAGGCCACCCTGCACACAATACAGAGAAAAAAGCCTGTGATTCTGCCTTTGAGTCACCCGATTAACAGTTCCTGAAGAGCTGCCATCCATGTCTATGCATTGGGCCTGTGATAACCTTGCCACTAACCCTAACCCAAGTTTGTGTTTTCAGACTTCCCTCCCAAAACCATGGCTCACATGCCCTCCAGTTTGTGATAACTGGAGCCACACCACGGGATTGTACCTGTCTTCCCAAAGGAAACTGTGATTGTCACTATTAAACAAACCCTCTAGATTAGGAGAAACCTGCAAGGCCCCTAAGCCCAGCCCAATATTGGAGGCCACTCTGGATGCAAATGCACAGTCTGACAGACCATATCACCTACATCCAGGCTGATATCCAAGTCAATGGTCCTCAGACAGAAGATTGAACCTGACATGCTCCTAGGATTCACTGGAACACTAGAATAGGTTTTCAGGTATCTGTACTCAGAAGGCTGTTCTGAATATCAATGTATGATACAATATGGTCACTGAGCCACACAAAAGAACATCTCCTGTCCTTAGAAGAAAGCTGTGCTCTGGACCTGTGTCAAACACTCTGGGTAGATGAATCCTTCAAGGCCCCCTGGCAACCAGCACATTCTATGATCTCCCTGACAACATACCAGCATTGTGACCCATCTTCATGAGACTCCATGACAACTCCTGCCCTTGGTACTTCGGCCCAGAGCCACCAGAATGAAACTGCCATGTTTCTCTGCTGCCATGGTCAATGTAGGTCTACTTTCCAGGCATCCAGCGGGAGTGCTCTGATACCAACTTTCCACATGGGGAACCCTGGAGTAAACAAACCAGACTCCCCTGTACGGTAAAAGGAATCTTTGCTGTATGGAGTATCTCAAGCCTGAAGGTGGGTAATCCTCCATGGCCTCTCGAGGCCACCCATCCATTTGTTGGTCATCATAGACACTAACTCCAGCGTGAGCAATCAACTGACATCTGCACTTACTCAAGTGCTGGATATTTGAATCAGCTGCTACACACTGGAATTGCCTTATGCTTGGCACTGAATTTAAAAGTAGCTTGGCGGGATGCCTGGGTGGCTCAGTTGGTTAAACAGCTGCCTTCGGCTCAGGTCATGATCCCAGCGTCCTGGGATCGAGTCCCACATCAGGCTCTTTGCTCTGCAGGGAGCCTGCTTCTCCGTCTGACTCTGTCTGCCTGTGCTTGCTCTCGCTCGCTCTCTGACAAATAAATAAAATCTTAAAAAATAAAAAGTAGCTTGGGTTTGCAATTCCATCCTCACCCTGGTGTTCAGTAAGCTCTCTTGATAGGGAATTCTGAAGCCACAACACAGCATTCTGCCTTCCCCATAGCAAGAAAAAACAGCCTGGAGAGACTGCCCAGAAACCCTACATGAGGATAAATCTACTCGACCCTCGAGTGAACCCCATTTATAGGTTTACCTGGCCACTAGCGCTGAGTCTGACAGAACCTCGTCTCTGACCTCGTGTCAGGACCAAGAGACTGGGCTCCAACTCCAGAATGTGAGACCAGCCATGTCCCAGGGCTGTCATCTCTACCCATTCTTGATTCAGGCATCTGTCCCCAGACATTTGCTGAAATCCCTGCCAATGGGGGAACCAGAAGCACAATAGGGAAATCCTCCTTCCCCATGGCAGGAATGATGGCTCTTGGGATGGGTTTCCAGACCTCAGAGTGGTAGCCAGCTGAATGGCCAATGATAACCCGCCCACTCATGAGGGCCGCCCTGGACACAAGCAGGCATTGTGACCCCCAACATGAGCATGCTTTCAAACAAACACTCTCAGTTGCATTCCAGAATCCAAATTTGCAGGCCTGATATGCCCCTAAGCACAAATCCTAACACCTGGTGGGATTTTTCAGGGGCCCAGAAACACAGCCTGTCTCTGGAATCCCTGTTTTGGGACACCCCTAAGATGGAAAATAGCACTCTCCCCTTCGCCAAGAAAGCCACCATAGTATAGGGAGCCTCTAGGATCCTTGAGAGGAAAAATCTCCCATGGATCCATGAGACCACACCTGCATTCCGAGGCCATCCTGGACACAAAAGCCAGATACACAAGCCTGTGCTACCACCTTCAAGGCAACTAATTTATAGTTCCAGACGAGCTGCCCTCCAGGTCTATGCATTGGGCCTGCGATCACCTCACCGCTAACCTTAACCCAAGTTTGTGCTTACAGACTTCTATCCCGAAACCATGGCTCATATTTCCTCCAGGATGGGGTCTCTGGAGCCACACCAAAGGACTGTTCCTGCCATCCCCAAGGAAAATGTGTCCGTCACATTTGCCTAAAACTTCGAGATAAGGAGAAACCTGCAAGGCCCCTGAGCCCACCCCAATACTGGAGGCCCCTCTGGACACAAATGTGCAGTCTGAAATACGCTGATCACCTGAATCCAGGCAGATACCCAAGTCAGTGTTTCTCAGTCAGAAGATTGAACCTGATATGCTCCTATGACCTCATTGTAACCCCTGATTAGGTTTTCAGGCATCTGTAATCAGAGACCTGTTCTGGAGTACCAACTTAAGATACAACATATGGTCCCTGATCCCCACAACAGAACATCTCCTTTCTCTAGATGGAAGCCGTGCTCTTTGAACTGTGTCAAACCCTCAGGGTAGATGAATCCTACTTGGCCCGTAGCCACCAGCAGATTCTAAGATCTCACTGGTAACAAGCCAGCATTGTGAGCCATCTTCATGAGATTCCATGTCAACTACAGGCCTTGGTACTTCACCCCAGAGCCTTCAGAAAGAACCTGCCATGTTCCTCAGCTGCAATGTTCAGTGGAAGTGTGCTTTCCAGGCATCCATGTGGGAGTGCTCTGCTACCCAAACTTTCCACATGGGGGACTCTCGAGCAAACAAATCTGACTGCCCTGTCCTGTAGAAGGAAACCTGGCTGTTTGGAGCATCTCACAAGCTAAAGTGTGGGAAATCCTCTATGACCTCTTTTCAACTCCCCTCCATTTGTCGGTCATTATAGACACAAACTCCAGCTTGAGCAAAGATCTGACATCTGCGCTTACTCAGGTGCTGGATATCCGAATCAGCTGCTGCACACTGGAAATGCCATTCGCTTGTCACTGAATTTATTCATAGCTTGGGTTTACAATTCCATCCTCACCCTACTGGTCCACAAGCCCTCATGATAGGGAATTCTGCAGCCACAACACAGCATTCTGCCTTCCCAATAGAAAGAAGAAGGGCCTGGTGAGTCTGCCCAGAAACTCCACATTATGATCAATCTACTTGTCCCTTGAGGGAACCCTGAATTATAGACAGCCCTGGCCCCTAGTGTTGTGTCTGACAGAGCCTAAGCCCCGACCTCGTGTCAGCCACCTAGAAGGCGGGGCCCATATCCCGCATGTTAGACTGGCCACGGAACAGAGCCGTCATCTTTACCCATCCTTGGTATTCAGGCATGTGTCCCCAGACCTTTCCTGGAATCCCTACCAATGAGGGAACCTGAATCACAATAGAGAAATCCTCATTCCCCATGGCAGGATTCCTGTAAGTTCGGAAGGGTGTCCAACACTCAGAGTGTTAGCCTACTGAATGGCCATTGAGACCACCCCCATTCCTGAGGGCCACCCTATGCAAAAGCTGGCATAGTGACCCTCAGCCTAAGCATGCTTTCAAACAAACACTCTCAGTTGTATCTCCAGTACTTGCATTGGAGGCCTGGTAAGCCCCTATGCCCAAATCATAACCCTTGGTGGGTATTTCCAGGTGCCCAGAGCCAGAGAACTTCTCTGCAATCCCTGTTATGGGACACCCTTAATATGGAAAACAGAACTCTTTCCTCTCTGAGAAAGCCACCACATTATAAGGAGCCGCCAGGATACTTGAGAGGAAATATCACCCATGGACACCTGAGACCACACCTGCATTCTTAGTCCATCGTGGATACACAATCCAGATAAAAAAGCCTGTGCTACCTCCTTTGAGGCATGCGATTTACATTTCACACGGAGCTTCCCTCCAGGAGTATGCATTGGGCCTACAATCACTTCGCCACTAAACCTAACCCGCGTTTGTGTTTGCAGACTTCCCTCCCAAAACCATGGCTCTCATGCCCTCCAGCATGGGGTCTCTGGAGCCACACCAGAGGACTGTGCCCACCATTGCCAAGGAAACTGTGCTCGTCAAATTGCCCTATCTTTCCAGATTAGGAGAAACCTGCAAGGCCCCTGAGCCCACCCCAATACTGGTTGCCACTCTGTACACAAATGCACAGTCTGGAACACCCTGATCACCTACAGCTAGGCAGACATTGAAGTCAATGATACTGAGTCAGAGGATTGAACCTGACATTCCATTAGGATTTTATTGGAACCCTAGATTAAATTTTCAGGCATCTATCCTCAGAGTCCTGTTCTGCAATACCAAATTATGATACATTTGGTCCGTTAGCCCCACATCAGAACATCTCTGGTCCAAGAAGGAAACCGTGCCCTTTGACCAGTGTCAAACCCTCAGGGTAGATGAATCCTACATGGTCCCTTAGCCACCAGCACACTGTAAGGTCTCCATGGTAACAAACCTGCATTATGACCCATCTTCATGAGACTTCATGTCAACTCCAGGCCTTGGTAATTCGCCCAAGAGCCACCAGAACGAATTGGCCATGTTTCTCAGCTGCAATTTTAATGGAGGTGTGCTTTTCAGGCATCCACGTGGGAGTGCTCTGCTACCCAAACTTTCCACATGGGGGACCCTGGAGCAAATAAACCAGACTCCCCCTGTCTGGTAGAAGGAAATTTTGCTGTTTGAAGCATCTCACAAGCCCCAGCATGTGAAATCCTCCATGGCCTCTTGACGCCCCCCCTCCATTCGTCGGTCATCATAGACATAAACTCCAGCATGAGGAAATGTCTGACTTTCACCTTTACTCAGGTGCTGGATATCTGGAATCAGACACTGCACAATGGAACTGCCTTTCGCTTGGCACTGAATTGAACCTTAGCTTGAGTTTACAATTCCATCCTCACCCTACTGGTCCCCAAGCCCGCTTGATAGGGAATTCTGGGGCCACAACGCAGCTTTTTGCCTTCCCCTTAGAAAGAAGAAGGGCATGGTGATTCTGCCCAGAAACTCTGCATGAGGATCAATCTGCTCAGCCCTTGAGGGATCCCTGATTCATACTCAGCCCTGACCACTAGTTCTGTTTCTGACAGAGCCTGAGTGCTCAATTCATGTCAGCTACTCAGAGAGTCAGGCATGTGAGACAGGCCATGTCTCATGTCCCTCATCTCTACCCATCCTTGGTATTCAGGCATCTGTCCCCAGACATTTGCTAGAATACCTGCTAATGGGGGAACCTGAGGCACAATAGAGAATTCTTCCTTTTCCATGGCAGGAATCCTGGTAGTTGGGATGGGTGTCCTACATTAAAGTGGTAGCCAGCTGCATGGCCAAGGAGACAACTCCCACTCATAAGGGCTGCCCTAATCACATCAGGCATTGTGACACTCAGACTAGCATGCTTTCAAACAAACGCTCTCAGTTGTACCTCCAAGTCACACATTGTAGGCCTGGTACTCCCCTAGGCCCAAATCCTAATCCTGGTGGGATTTTCCAAGCACCCAGACTCACAGCCCTTCTCTGGAATCCCTTTTTGGGGAACATCTAAGATTGAAAACAGCACTCTTCCATTCAAACGAGAAAGCCACCATACTATTGGGAGCTTCCAGGATCCGTAGAGAGGAAAATACTCTCTTGGAAACATTAGAACACACCTGCATTCCAAGGCTATCATGGACACACAATCCATATACAAAAGCCAGTGCTAGTGCCTTCGAGGTACGTGATTTACAGTTCCTGACGATCTGCCCTCCAGGTCTATGCATTGGGCCTACGAGCACCTCGCAACTCAACCTAATCTGAGTTTGTGATTGCAGACTTCTCTCCCAAAACCATGGCTTACATGCCCTCCACGATGGAGTCTCTGGAGCCACACCACAGAACTGTGCCTGCCACCCCCAAGGAAACCGTGCCCACAAATTTGCCTAAACCTTCAAGATTAGGAGAAACCTGCAAGGCCCCAGAGCCCACCCCAATATTGGAGGCCATTCTGTACACAAAGGCACAGTCAGAAACACCCTGATTGCCTACATATAGGCAGACACCGAAGTCAATGGTCCTGAGTCTGATGATTGAACCTGAAATTCCCCTTGGACTTCATTGGAACCCTAGATAAAGTTTTTAGGCATCTGTCCTCAGAGGCCTGTTCTGGAATACCAACTTATGATACAACATTTGGTCCGTGAGCCCCACAACAGAACATCTCCGATACCCAGAAAGAAACCGTGTTCTTCGACCGGTGTCAAACCATCAGGATAGACAAATCATACATGGCCCCTTAGCCACCAGCACATAGTAAGATTTCCGTGGTAACAAAACTGCATTGTGACCCAACTTCATTAGAATCCAGACCTTGGTACTTTGCCCTAGAGCAACCAGTAAGAACCTGCCATGTTCCTTAGGTGCAATGGTCAATGTAGGTGTGCTTTCCAGTATCCACGTGCGAGTACTATGCTAGCCAAACTTTGCACATGGGGGAACCTGGTGTAAACAAACCAGACCTCCCCTGTCCAGTAGAAGGAAACCTTATGTTTGGATCAACTCACAGGCCTCAGCGTGTAAACTGCTCCATGGCCTCTTGATGCCACCACTCCATTGGTCGGTAATCATAGACACAAACTCCAGTCTAAGCAAACATCTGACATGCACCCTTATCCCGGTGCTGGATGTCTTGAATAAACCACTGCACATTGGAACTGCCTTCCACTTGGCACTGAATTGAACCATAGCTTGTGTTTACAATTCCATCCTCACCTGACTGGTCCCTAAGCCCTCTTGATAGGGAAATCTGGGGCCACAACGCAGCATTCTGCCTTCCCCATCAAATGAAGAAATGCCTGGTGAGTCTGCCCTGAAAACCCACATGAGGATCAGTCAGGTCTGCCCTCGAGTCAACACCGATTTATAGGCTGCCATGGCCAATAGTGCCGTGTCTGACAGAGCCTGAGCCCGACTGAGTTTCAGCCACTAGAGAGCAGGCCCCATATCTAGCATTTGGGATTGCCATGGCCCAAGTATGTCATCTCTACCCATCCTTGATATTCAGGCACCTGTCCCCAGACCTTGGCAGGGATCCCTGCCAATTAGGGAACTTGAAGCACAATAGAGAACTCTTCTTTCCCCATGGCAATAAACCTGGCTTTTGGGATGGGTGCTCAACCCTTAAAGGGGGAGCCAGTTACAACATCAATGACACCACACACACTCCTGAGGACTACCCTTGGCACAAACAGGCATTGTGACCCTCACCCTGAGCATGCTTTCAAAAAATCCCTCTCAGATTCACCACAATGATCCCTCATTTCAGGCCTGGTATGCCTGTAGGTTCAAATCATAAAACTTGGTGGGATTTTCGAGTTGCCCAGACCCAGAGACCATCTCTGGAATTTTTGTTTTGGTTCACCCTTCAGATGGAAAACAGCCCTCATCCCTTCCCCAAAATGTCACCAAATTATGAGGAGCCACCAGGATCCATAGAGAGGCAATGTCTCCCATGGACCCATGAGAACACACCTGCATTCTGAGGCCATCCTGGACACACAATCCGGAGAGAAAAGCCTGTGCTACTGCCTTCCATTCACCCTAATTACAGTTCCAGAGGAGCTGCTCTCAAGGTCTATGCATTGGGCCTGTGATCACCTCGCCACTCACCCTAATTCGAATTTGTGTTTGCAGACTTATCTACCAAAACCATGGCACACATGCCCTCCAGGATGGGGTCTCTGGATCCACACTGCAGGACTGTCCCTGCCATCCACAAGGAAACTGTTTCCATCACAGTTGCCCAAACTGTCTAGATTAGGAGAAACCTACAAGGCCTCTGGGCCTACCCCAATTTCGGCGGCCGCTCTGAACACAAATGCACAGTCTGAAATACCCTGATCCCCTACATCCAGGAACACAGCCAAGTCAATGGTCCTGAGTCAGAATAATGAACCTAACATGCCCCTAGGACGTCATTGGAACCATTGATTCGGTTTTCAGACATGTGTCCTCAGAGGCCTGTTCTAGAATGCGAACTTATGATACAACATGTGGTGCCTGGGCCACACAACAGAACATCTCCTGTCCCCAGAAGGAAACCGTGCCCTACAATCTGTGCAAAATCCCAGAGTAGTAGATTCCTGCACAACTACTAAGCCACCAGCACATTCTAAGATCTACCTGGTAACAAACCAGCTGTGTGGCCCATCTGCAAGAGATTCCATGTCAAATCAAGGACTTGGTACTTTGCTACAGAGACACCAGAATAAAGATGCCATGTTCTTCAGTTGCAATGGTCAATGAAGTTGAACATTCCAGGCATCCATGCGGTAGAGCTCTGCTACCCAAACTTTCCATATGGGGGACCCTGGAGCAAATAAACCACACTCCACCTGTCCAGTAGAACGAAACCTTGCTATTTGGAGCAGCTCATGAGTCTCAACGTGAAAATCCCTCCATGGCTTCTTGACGCCACCCCTCCATTTGTCAGTCATCATAGACACAAACTCCAGTGTGAGCAAATATCCGACGTCCTCCCTTACTAAGGTGCTGGATATCTCGAAAAAGCTGCTGGACACAGGAACTGCCTTCCGCTTGGCAGTGAATTGAACTGTAGCTTGTGTTTACAATTCCTTCCTCACCCGACTGGTCCCCAAGCCTTCTTGATAGCGAATTATGGAGACACAACACAGCATTCTGCCTTCCCGAGAGAAACAAGTGCCTGGTGAGTCTGGCCAGAAACCCCACATGAGGATCAATCTGCTTGGCCCTATATCGGAGGGACCCTGATTTATAGGTTGCCCTGGCCACTAGTGCTGTGTCTGACAGAGCCTGAGCCCAGACCTAGTGTCAGTCACCAGAGTTTGAGCCCCACATCTAGCATTTGGGAATGCCATGGCTCAAGTATTTCATCTCTACCCATCCTTGGTATTCAGGCACCTGTCCCCAGACCTTTGCTGGAATCCCTGATAATGGGGCATCCTGAAGCACAATAGAGAACTCCTCCTTCTTCATATCAGGAAACTTGGCTGTTAGGATGGGTGTTCAACTTTGAAAGGGGGAGTCATTTACAAGTCCAGTGAGACCACACAAACTCCTCAGGGATGCCCTGGAGGCAAACAGGCCTTGTGACCCTCAGCCTGAGCATGCTTTCAAACAATCCTTCTCTGTTGCACCACCATGAACCCGCATTGCAGGCCTAATATGCCCCTAAGCCCAAATCCTAGCACTTGTTGTGATGTCCCAGATGCCATGAACCAGAGCCCGTCTCTGGAATCCCTGTTTTGGGGCACCCATACGGTGGAAAACATCACTCTCCCCTTCCCCGAAAAAGCCACCAAACTATGGAGAGCCACCAGAATCCATAGAGAGGAAAAGACTCCCATGGACCCATGAGACCACACCTGCATTCCAAGGCCATCCTGGACACACAATCCAGAGAGAAAAGCCTGTGCTACTGCCTTCCAGTCTCCTAATTATAGTTCATGACGAGCTTCCCTCCAGGTCTACGCATTGGGCCTGTGATCACCTCGCCACTCACCCTAATTTGTATTTGTGTTTGCAGACTTCTCTCCCAAAACCATGGCTCACATGCCCACCAGAATGTGATCTCTGGAGCCACACCACAGAACTCTGGCTGCCAACCCCAAGGACACTGTGCATATCAGATTTGCCCAAACCTTCCAGATTAGGAGAAACCTGTGTGGCCCCTGAGCCCACACCAATATTGCCGGCCACTCGGGATGGAAATGCGCAGTCTGAAACACCCTTATCACCTACATCCAGGGAAATAGCCAAGTCAATGATCGTGAGATAGACGATTGAACCTAAAATGCCCCTAGGCTCTCAATGGAACCCCATTAGATTTTCAGGCATCTGTCCTCAGGGGCCTGTTCTGAAATACCAATCTATGACACATCATGTGGTCTCTGAGCCACACGACAGAACATCCCCTGTCCCCAGAAGAATACCATGCTCTTCGACCTGTGCCAAACCGTCAGGGTAGGAGAATCCTGCATGGCACCTTAGCAACCAGCACATACTAAGTTCTCCCTGGTAACAAACAAGCATTGTGACCCATCTGCAATAGATCCCATGTCAACTCAAGGCCTTGGCACTTTGTCCCAGAGCCACCAGAACGAATCTGCCATGTTCCTCAGCTGCAATTGTCAATGGAGGTGTGCTTTCTTGGCATCCATGCCGGAGAGCTCTTCTTCACAAACTTTCCACATGGGGAAACCTAGGGTAAACAAACCAGACTTCACCTACTCAGTACAAAGAAATGTTACTTTTTGCAGCAGTTCACAGGCCTCAGCATGTGAACTCCTCCATGGCATCTTTATACCACCCCTCCACTTGTCGGTCATCATAGACAAAAACTCTAGTGTGAGCAAGCATCTGACATCCTCCCTTATTCCAGTGCTGGATGTCTCGAGTAAACTGCTACAAATTGGAACTGCCTTCTGCTTGGCACTGAATTGAACCATAGCTTTTGTTTACAATTCCACCCAAAACTGACTGGTCCCCAAGCCCTCGTGATTGGGAAATCTGGAGCCACAACACAGCATTCTGCCTTCCCTATTGAATGAACAAATGCCTGGGAATCTTCCCAAGAAACTCCACATGAGGATCAATCTGCTCCGCCCTCGAATCTACTCTGATATAAAGGCTGCCATGGCCACTAGCGCTGTGTCTGACAGAGCCTGAGCCCCGACCGAGTTTTAGGCCTCATATCTAGCATTTGGGATTGCTATGGCCCAAGTACGTCATCTCCACCCATCCTTGGTATTCAGGCACCTATCTCGAGACCTTGCTGGAAACCCTGCCAATGGGGCAACCTGAAGCACAGAGGAACCTGACGGAAGAGAACTCATCCTTCCTCATGGCAGGACATTTGGCTGTTGGGTTGGGTGTCCAACTCTCTAAGCGGGATCCAGATATATGACCAATGAGACCACTCCCACTCCTGAGGGCCGCCATGGGAGCAAACAGGCATTGTGAGACTCAGCCTGAGCAAGCTTTCAAACAATCCCTCTCAGTTGCACCATCATGATCCCGCATTGCAGGCCTCATACACCCCTAGGTGCAAATCCTAACCCTTGGTGGGAAGTCCCAGATGCCCAGAAAAAGAGCCTGTATCTGGAATCCCTGTTTTGGGGCACCCATAAGATGGAAAACAACACTCTTCCCTTCCCCAAAAAAGCCACCAAACTATGAGCTGCACAGATCCATAGAGAGGAAAAGTTTCCCATGGACCCATGAGACTATACCTGCATTCCGAGGCCATCCTGGACACACAATATAGAGAGAAAAGCCTGTGCTACTGCCTTCCAGTCACCCTAATTACAACTCCTGACAAGCTGCACTCCAGGTCTACTCATTGGGCCTGTGATCACCTTTCCACTAACCATAACCCACATTTGTGTTTGCAGACTTTTCTCCCCAAACCATGGCTCATATGCCCTCCAGGACAGGGTCTCTGGATCCACAACACATGACTGGGCCTGCCATCCCCAAGGAAACTGTGCCCGTCAAACCTGCCCAAACCTTCCAGTTTAGGAGAAACACGCAAGAGCCCTGAGCCCGACCCAATATTGTCGGCAGCACTGGACACAAATGCCAGTCTGAAATGCCCTGATCACCTACATCCAAGCAGACAGCCATTTCAATGTTCCTGGGTCAGAAGATTGTACCTGACATGCTCCTAGGACGTCATTGGAACACTAGATTAGATTTTCAGGCATCTGTCCTCAGGGTCCTGTTCTGAAATACCAACTTAGGATACAACATGTGGTCCCTGAGCCACACAATAGAATATCTCCTGTCCCCAGTAGGAAACCATGCCCTTCGACCTGTGCCAAACCCTCAGGATTGGAGAATCCTGCACAGCACCTTAGACACAAGCACAAACTCTAGTTTGTGCGTTGACCCATACCACAAGCTTTCCATCTGCTGGACAGTCGAGTCCTGTTGAATGGCTCCAGGATGTCCCATAAGGAAAGACTGGAGAGCAGGATTCGAAGGATGGATGCCTGTACAGCATACCTCACATTCCCATTGGCTCTTTGTGACAAGACATGTTTGAACTACTGGCTCTGGGGCGAGCTAACTAGGGGGCTGAATTGAAATGGACTCTCCTGCGGATGGGTCATAATGTGGGTTTGTGTGCATGGAGACCTTGGAATATGTTGGCAGCTCAGGGGCCATGAAGTATTTGCCTAACCAAAGGGTGTAATATTGCTCCAATTAAAAAGAGATCCCTATGTGGAGATGAGACAGGTTCTCTTTGGTGCCTCAGAAAAGCCCCAGATACTGGTCTTCAAACCAGTTCTCTGAGTAGAGACACCTGGAAACCAAAGCTAGGGTTCAGATTAGAGCCTAGATGCCTGTCCGTTTCAATCTTCTGTCTCTGGGGACACTGTCTGAGTATCTAAGTGGAGATAGTTGCTCAGCTGGTGTCAGAGTGCCCCTCTTAGTCCATGGCCGAGGCATGGCCTTGGAGACCTTATTGGATTCTCCTAATCTCTAGGGTTGTGGCCAATGGACTGGGTACAGTTTTCTTGGAGAGGACTGGCACAGTCCTTCAGTGTGTCTCCATAGGCCCTAGCCTGGAGGGTGTGTGGGTCTGGGCTGTGGGCACAGAAGCCTGAAAACACAAACTTGGCTTGGGTGCGGAGCCGAGAGCATGGCAGGATAGACCCACAGACCGTGAGAGGAGATCCTCAGCTTATGAAAGAAGGGCAAATGGGAGGCAGTCACGCAAGCTTTTGTCTTTGGTGTTTTGTCTCCCATAGCCGTGGAATGTAGGGGTGACCTCAGGGGCTATGGAAGAGTCTCCCTCTCTGAGGAGTTGGTCCAGCTCTTAAGATTTTGGGGACATTTTGTGGGAAGGGTGGAGTCCTGCTGTCTGGCTCAGGTGTTCTTCCAGGAGAGGGACTCCAGATCACAGTCCTGGGTTCGAGCGAATGGAATACTCGAGCTCTTGTGAAGATTGGGATCATAGGGGCTTGGCAAGCCCCATATGCGGGCTCTTGGTCCAGGCCCTGAGAGACCTTACTTCGACATGGGGCCCATGCTGATGGTCCCAATGCGAGTTTGTACCCAAGGAGGCACTCAAGTTTAGGCTTGGCCTCAGGGGCCATGAAGGTTTCTCCTACACTGAAGGTATGACTCCATGCCAACAGCAAGCTTTCCAGCCATGGGGAAGGAGAAGATCTGATTTGTGCTTCAGTTACCCACGTTTTCCAGGATTTGATATAATATCTAGGGTCAGATGTCTGAAAACCTAGGTTGGGAAGAGATGACGGCATAAGGCCATGGCCTGTCTGATGTGCTTAGTGTGCAGCCAGCTGTTTCCTTGTCTGTCGGGACGTCAGGCTGTGTCAGACAGAGCATTACTGACCAGGGTAGCCTTTCCAGTTAGGGTGCGGTCGAGGCCAGAGCAGGTTGGTTCTCATTTGTGGTTTCTGGAGAGCCCCATAGGGCAACGTTTTTCTTCTGGTGGGCAGGCAGAAAATTGTGTTGTGGTTCTGGAATTCCCAGTCTGGAGGGCTTGTTTGCCAGGAGTGTGAAGAGGGAAGTCTGAAAACACAAGCTAGCGTTAGGTTTGGGGCCGAGGGCATGGCAGGCCCACTCTGCAGAGACTGAATCAAGATCTCCTGCATCTGAGGTCAGGGCGAGTATCACACGTTGCCTCAGGTTGGAGTTTGTGTCCATTATGGCCCCTTCCTGAAGGGGGTGGGGGCGTCATGAGGCCAGGGAGGTTTCCCAACGCTGGGAGTTGTGAGCTGCCCCAAACATCAAGGTTTCCTCTGTAGGACAGTCGAGTACTATGAGATGGTTCTAGGATGACCCCTACAGAAAGACTCGAGAGAAGGGGTCTAAGCATGAATGTCTGCAAATGCCACCTCACATTCCCACTGGCTGCTTGGGGCAAGGCAGGCTCAATCTGCAGGCTCTTGGGCGGGTTTCTCAGAGGGCTGAGTTGAAATGGACTCTCCTGAGGATGAGTCATACTGTGGGTTGGTGGCCATGGAGACCTTGGAATGTGGCGGTGGCTCGGGGACTCTGCAGGTTTCTCCAAATCGAAGGGTTTGACACAGCTCCAACAATGAAGCTTCCCATGTGGAGACGATAGTTGTTCTGTTTGGTGTCTCAGGAAAGCCCCAGATGCTGGTCTTCAAACCCAGGCCTCTGAGGAGTGACACCTGGAAACCAAAGCAAGAGTTCAGATTAGGGCCCAGGGGTCTGTCTGGTTCAATCTACTGTCTCTGCCGACATCTGTCTGTGTTTCTGCATGGAGGTAGTTGCTCAGCTTGTGTCAGGATGCCTTTGTCCAGAGAGGCTTATAGTAGTTGGATGTCCTCGGGGGGCTTGAGGTTTCTCCTATTCTGTGGGGTTATGGGCAATGGAATGGGCATAGCCTCCTAGGAGAGAGCAGGACAGTCCTGTGGTGTGGCTCCAAAGGCCCCAGCCTGGCGGCTTTGTGGGCCAGGGCTGTGGGGACAGACATCCAAAAACACAAACTCGGCTGAGGTTTGGGGCTGAGGTTATGGCAGGAGTGATCTACAGTCCGTGAGGGGAGCTCATTGTGATTAGAACGTAGGGCGAGTGAGAGGCGGTCGTTCAGGCTTATGTCTCTGGATGTTGTATTCATGATGGTCATTTAATGTAATCATGGTCTCATGGGCCATGGAAGTCTCCCTCTCTGGTGATTTGTCTGGCTCCCAAGAGATTGGGGTCATTTTGTGGGAAGGAAGGAGTCCTGTTTTCTGCCTCATGTGTCCCCACAATAGAGGGATTCTAGAGCAGAGCACTGGGTACATACAACTGGAATACCCACCCTCTGGTTAGGCCTGGGGTCCTATGGGCATGGCAAGCCCATATGCAGATTCTTGGTCCAGCCACTGAGAGACGTTACTTGAATAGTGGACTCATGCTGAGGGTCACAATGTGTGTTTGTGTTCAAGGTGGTCCTCAATATTGGGCGGGACCTCATTGAGCTTGCAGGTTTCTCCTACACTGAACCTTGGACATGCCAACCTCAGGGTTTCTTGCCATGGGGAAGGAGGAGTTTTGATTTCTGCATCACGTTCACCTCTGGGCACTAATTGGAGATAAGGTCTAGGTTCTGAAGCCTGAAAACCAAGGTTTGGAAGAGATGACGACCTAAGGCCATGGTGGGTCTGATGTGTTCAGTTTGGGGCCAGCTTTCTAGGTGTCGTTCAGGAGGTCTGCACTCAGGCTGTGCCAGACAGGGCATTCGTGCCCAGATACGCTGTATAATTGGGGTACAGTTGAGTGGCATGCAGAAGATAATTATTTGGGGTTTCTCCATAGCCCCATAGGGCAAAGTCTTTCTTCTGGAGGGCAGGCAGAGTGCTGCATTCTGGCTCCGGAACTGCCAAACTGGAGGCCTTGGGGCCAGGAATGCAAGGATGTAAGTCTGAGAACAGAAGCTTTGCTTTGGTTTCAGGGCGAGGACATGGCAGGCACACTCTGCAGAGCTGAATCGAGATTTCATGCATCTGAGGTCAGGGCGAGGTTCATATGTTGGCTCAGGTTGGAGTTTCTGTCCATGATGGCCCCTTCATGAAGGGGGGTCATCACACCGCCATTGGTGTTTTCCCATGATGGCAGTAGTGAGATGCTCCAAACCACAAGGATTTTCTGCAGGTCAGTTGAAACCTGTTGGATGGCTCCAGGACATCCCATATGGAACAATTGCAGAACAGGGTTCTAAGGATGGATGCCTGGGCATCCGGCCTCGCATTCCAATTGTCTCCTAGCGAAACGGCACGTTTGATTGCTGCCTATGATGTAGCAGCCGAGGGGGCTGAGTTGAAATGCATTCTCCTGAGGATCGGTCCTAATGTGGGATTGTGTCCATGGAGACCTTGGAATGGGGCAGTGGCACCAGGGCTCTGAAGGATGCTCCTAACCAGAGGTTTTGACACAGCTCCAAGAAGCATTTTTCCCATGGGGAAACAAGATTTGTTCTCATTGGTGCTTCAGTAACCCCCAATATGCTGGTATTGGAAACCAGAACTCTGAGGAGAGATGCCTGGAAACCAAGGCCATGGATCTGATTAGGGCCTGGGGCCTGTCTGGTTTAATCTTCTTCTCTCGGTTCATCTGTCTATGGGATTGAGTGGAGGTAGTTCCTCAGCTGGTGTCAGATTGCCCCTATTTGTCCTGGGCAGTCTACACTATTGGGATGGCCACTTTGACTTAGGAGGTTTCTCCTAATTTCCAAGTTTGTGGCCAATGAAATGGGCAGAATTCCTTTGGGGAGGGAAGGAACAATCCTGAAGTGTGGCTCTAGGGGCTCAAGCATGGAGGGTGTGTGGGTCAGAGCTGTGGGGACAGAAGTCTGAAAACAGAAACTCGTCTTAGGTTTGGGGACATAGGTATGGGAGGCCCGATCTACAGACCTTGAGGAGAACTCTTCAGGATATGAACAAAGAGTGAGTGTGAGGCACTTGCTCAGGCTTTTGACTCTGGATTTTGTGTCACTGATGGCCGTGGAATGTAGGGGCGTCCTCATGGACCATGGGTGAGACTTCCTCTATGGGGATTTGGATGATCCCAATATTTTGGGGTCATTCCGTGGGATGGGAGGAGTCCATTCTGTTTTTTTTTTTTTTTTTTTTTTTTTTTTTTTTTTTTTTTTTTTTTTTACCTCAGGTGTGCCACTAAAGAGGGATTCCAGAGCAGAACCCTGGGAAGGGGCGACTGGACAACCCGAACTCTGTATAAGATTGGGGGCTTAAGGGCATGGCAATCCCCATATGCGGTACCTTGGTCCAGCCACTGAGAGGTCTTACTTGAGTACAGTGCTCACACTGAGGGTCACAATGCATGTTTGTGCCTAATGTAGGCATCAAGCATGGGCGGGGACTCATGGGCCATGCTTGATTCTCCTACACTGAACTTTGGACAACATACGAACCACAAGGTTTCTTGCCATGGGGAAGGAGGGATTCTGATTTCTGCATCATGTTCACCCCTGGGCAGTGACTGGAGATAAGATCTAAGTTCTGAATCCAGAAAATCGAGGTTGGGATGAGATGATAACCTAAGGTCATGGAGGGTCCGATGTGCTCAGTGTGCGGTCAGCTTTCTGGGTGTTGTTCAGGAGGTATGGATTCAGGCTGTGTCAGACAGTGCATTAGTGCCCAGGTTAGACTGTATAATTTGGGTACAGTTGAGTTCCATGTAGGTTCATCCTCATTTATTGTGTTAGGGAAGCTCACTGGGGCAACATTTTTCTTCTGGTGGGCAGGCAGAGTGCAGCATTGTGGGTCCAGAATTGCCAAACTTGAGGGCGTCGGGACCAGGAGTGTGAGGACGTAAGTCTGAGATCATAAGCTAGACTTAAGTTTCAGGGCGAGGGCACGGCAGGCACCCTCTGCAGATCCGAATCAAAATCTCATTCATCTGAAGTCAGGACGAGGATCAGACATAGGTGCAGGTTGGAGTTTCTGTCCATGATGGCCCCTTCATCAAAGGGGTGGAATCTCGAAGCCATGGAGGTTTTCCCACGTTGGGAGTTGTGGGATGCTCCAAACAGCAAGGATTCCTTCTGCGGGAAAATTGAGAACTGTTGGATGGCTCCAGGACATCCCATATGGAATGACTCCAGAGCCAGGTTCTAAGGATGGATGCCTGAGCAGACTGCCTCTTACACCAATTGTCTCCCTGCCACAAGACAGGTACGATCTGATGGCTATGCAGGAGCAATCGTGGGAGCTGAGTTGAAATGGACTCTCCTGAAGATGGGTCTTAATGTGTGTTTGTGTCCATGAGGACGTTGGAATGGGGTGGTGGCCCCAGGGCTCTAAAGGATTCTAACCGCAGGTTTTGAAACAACTCGAAAGAGCAAGTTTTCCATGTGGAGACAAGATTTGTTCTAATTGGTGCCTCAGGAAACCCACATATGCTGGTATTAGAACCAGGCCTCTGAGGAGAGATACATAGAAACCACCGCAATGCATCCAATTAGGTCCTAGGAGCCTCTCTGGTTCAATCTTCTTCTCTGTCGACATCTGTCTATTTTATGAAATGGAGGTAGTTGCTCAGCTGGTGTCAGACCGCTCCTGTTTGTCCGGGCGGCCTACACTATAGGGATGGCCTCGGGGACTTTGGAGGTTTCTCCTAAATTGTATGATTATGGACAATGGAATGGGCAGAATTCCTGTGGAGTGGGCAGGCACAGACCTGAAGTGTGGCTCCAAGGGCCCAGCCTTGAGGGTGTGTGGGCAAGGACTGTGGGGACAGATGTCTGAAAACACAAACTCAGCTTAGGTTTGGGGACGTAGGTATGGCAGGCCCGATTTACAGACTATGAGGAGAACTTTTTGGGATCTGAATAAAGGGTGAAAGTGTGACACTTGTCAGGCTTTTGCCCCTGGATTTTGTGTCAATGATGGCCGTGGAATGTCGAGGAGTCCTCATGGGCCATGGAAGAGTCTTTCTCTCTGTGGATTTGGCCAGATCCCAATTGTTTTCGGTTAATCTGTGGGATTCAGTTTTGTTAACTAAGGTGTCCCACCAAAAGAGGGATTCCAGAGCAGAGCCCTGGACAACAAGAAATCTAACTAAAAATACGGGCCTAGGGGCATGGCAAGCCCAATATGCCTTCTAGTGGTCCAGCCACTGAGAGGCCTTCATTGAGGACAGAACTCATGCTGAGGGTCACAATGCGTGTTTATGCCCTCGTGGTACTCAAGCATGGGTGGGGACTCATGGTGCATGCTTGTTTCTCCTACACTGAATGATAGTCAACATGTCAACCACATGAGTTCTTGCCATGGGGAAGTATTAATTCTGATTTCTGCATGTCATTCACCCCTGGGTAGTGATTGGAGATAAGGTCTAGGTTGTGAAGTCTGAAAACCGAGGTTGGGAAGAGATGACGACCTAAGGCCATGTCGGGTCCGATATGCTCAGCGTGGAGCCAGCTGTCTGGGTGTTGGTCAGGAGGTCCAAGCTTGGGCTGTGTCAGACAGGGCCTTAGTGCCCAGGGTAGATTGTATAATTGGGGTACAACTGAGTGCCGTGCAGGTTGATCTTTATTTGGCATTTCTGGGTAGCCCCAAGGGCAATGTTTTTCTTCTGGAGGACAGGCAGAGTGCTGCATTGTGGCTCCGGAATTTCCAAAGTGGATGCCTTGTGGACGGGGAGTATGAGGACGGAAGTCTGAGAACACATGTTAGGCGTAGGTTCTGGGCGAGGGCACGGCAGGCACCCTCTGCAGATCTGAATCAGGATATCATGAATCTGAAGTCAGGGCGAGGTTCAAACCTAGGCTTAGGTTTGAATTTCTGTCCATTCTGGCCACTTTATGAAGGGGACAGCATCTCCAGTCCATGGAGGTTTACCCACGATGGGAGTTGTGAGATGCTCCAAACAACAAGGATTCCTTCTGATCAACAATTGAGACCTTTTGTATCACTCCAGTACATACCATACAGAATGACACCAGAGCAGGGATCTAAGGATGGATGCATGGGAAGCCCGCCTCACATTGCAGTTGTCTCCTAGCAAATAGACAGGTTTGATATGCTGGCTCTGTCAGAGCAACCAAGGGGGCTGAGTTGAAATGGACTCTCCTGAGGATGGATGCTAATGTGGGTTTGTGTCTATGGAGACCTTGGAATGGGGAGTTGGCGCATGGGCCCTGAAGGATTCTCCTAACCGGAGGTTTTGAGACATCTCCAAAGGACAAGTTTCCCATGTGGAGACGAGATTTGTTCTGATTGGTGCCTCAGGAAACCCCCATATACTGTTATTGGAATATAGGCCTCTGAAGAGAGATAACTGGAAACCAAAGCAATGGCTCCGTTTAGAGCCTAGGGGCCTGTCCGGTTGAATCTTCTTCTCTGTATACATCCATCTAAGGTATTAGTGGAGTTAGATGCTCAGCTGGTGTCAGATGGCCCTTGTTTGTCCCAGGCGGCCTACACTATTGTGAAGGCCTTGGGGACTTTGGAGGTTTCTCCTAATTTTATGATTATGGACAATGGAATGGGCAGAATTCCCGTGGAGAGGGAAGGCACAGTTTTGATATGTGGCTCCAGGGGCCCCAGCCTGCAGGGTGTGTGCACCAGGACTGTGGAGACAGAAGTCTAAAACACAAACTCAGTTTAGGTTTAGTGACGTAGGTATGGCAGGCCCAATCTACAGACCGTGAGGAGAATTCTTCCGGATATGAAGAAAGAGAGATTGTGAGGCACTTGTTCAGGCTTTTGTTTCTGGATTTTGTGTCAACGATGGGCGTGGAATGTCGGGGAGGCCTCATGGGCCATGGACGAGTCTTCCGCTCTGTGGATTTGGCCCGATTCCAATTGTTTTGGGTCAAACTGTGGGATGGGAGGAGTCCTTTCAGTTTTTTTACCTCAGGTGTCCCACCAAAAGAGGGATTCCAAAGCCGAGCCCTGGGGAGGGGCGACTGGACAACCAGAAATCTGGTTACAAATTGGGGCCTAGGGGCATGGCAAGCCCAATATGCTGTCTTTTGGTCCAGCCACTGAGAGGCCTTACTTGAGAACTGGGCTCACGTTGAGGGTCACAATGCATGTTTGTGACCGACTTGGTCCTCAAGCATCTGCAGGGCCTCATGGGCCACACTGGTTTCAACTACACTTTACGTTGGACAACATGCCAACCACAAGGTTTCTTGCCATGGGGAAGGAGTTCTGATTCCTGCTTCATGTTCAACCCTGGGTGGTGACTGGAGATAAGGTTTAGGTTCTGAAGCCTGAAAACCGAGGTTGGAAAGAGATGAAGACCTAAGGCCATGGCGGGTCCGATGTGCTCAGTGTGTGGCTAGCTGGGTGGGTGCGAGCCAGGAGGTTCAGTCTCAGGCTGTGCCAGAAAGGGCAGTAGTGCACAGGGCAGCCTGTATAATTGGGGTCCAGTCAAGTTGCATGCAGGTTGATCCTCATTTGGGAAATCTGGGTAGCCCCAGAGGGCAATGTTTTTCTTCCGGAAAGCAGGCAGAGTGCTGCCTTGTAGTTCTGGAATTGCCAAACTGGAGGGCTTGAGGGACAGGAATGTGAGGATGGAAGTTGAGAACACAAATTAGACTTGTGTTTCTGGGCAAGGGCACGGCAGGCACACTCTGCAGAGCTGAATCAAGATGTCCTGCATCTGAAGTCAGGGCGAGGATCAGACGATCGCTCAGGTTGGAGCTTCTGTCCCTGATGGCCCCTTCATGAAGCACAGGGGGCGGGATCACGAGGCCATGGAGGTTTGCCCACGATGGGAGTTGTGAGATGCTCCAAACAGTAAAGATTCTTCTGGGGGACTATCGAGACCTGTTGGTTGGCTCCAGGACTTCCCATACAGCATGATTCTGAGAATGGTTCTAAGTATGGATGGCTGGGAAGCCTGCCTCTCATTCCAATCATCTCCTAGCGACAAGACGGGTTAGATCTGCAGGATCAGGGGGAGCAACTGAGGGGGCTGAGTTGAAATGGACTCTCCTGTGGATGGGTCCTAATGTGGGTGTGTCTCCTAGGAGACCTTGGAGTGAGGCGCTGGCACCGGGAACCTGAAATGTCCTTCTAAACAGAGGCTTTGAGAGAGCTCCAACATGCAAGTTTTCCATGTGTAGACGAGATTTGTTCAGATGGGTGCCTCGGGAGAAGCCCTCAGCTGGTATTGTAAAACAGGCTTTTGAGGAGACATGCCTGTAAACCAAAGCTATGGATCCCATTATGGCCTGGGGTCCTGTCTGGTCAATCTTCTTCTCTGGGGACATCCATCTATGGTATGAGTGGAGGTAGATGCTCAGCTGTTGTCAGACGGCCCTTTTTTGTCCCGGACAACCTAAACCATTGGTATGGCCTCAGGGAATTTGGAGGTTTCTCCTAATTTGTACGGTTTTGGATAATGGAATGGGCAGAATTCCCATGGATTGGTTAGGCACAGTCCTAATGTGTGGTTCCAGGGGCCCAGCCTGGAGGGTGTGTGGCCCAGGACTTTGAGGACAGAACTCAAAAAACACAAACTCAGCTTAGGTTTGGGGACGTAGGTATGGCACGGCCGAACTACAAATCATGAGAAGAAATCTTCAGGATATGAAGAAAGAGCGAGTCTGAGGCGCTTGCTCAGGCTTTTGTCTCTGGATTTTGTATCAGCGATGGCCGTGAAATGTCGGGGAGGCCTCATGGGCCATGGACGAATCTTCCTTTCTGTGGATTTGGACCTATCCCAATTCTTTTTCGTGAATCTGTGGTATGGGAGGACTCCTTTCAGGTTTGTTACCTGAGGTGTCCCACCAAAAGAGGAATTCCAAAGCAGAGCCCTGGGCAAGAGTGAAGGGACAACCCGAACTATGGTTAAAAATTGGGGTCTAGGGGCATGGCAAGCCCAATATGCTGTTTCTTCATGCAGCCACTGAGAGGCCTTGCCTGAGGACCGGGCTCAGGCTGAGGGTCACAATGTGTGTTTGTGACTAATGTGGCCCTCAAACATGGGCTGGGTCTCATGTGCCACACTGGTTTCAACTACACTGAACGTTGGACAACATGCCAACCACGAGGTTTCTTGCCAAGGGAACGAGTTCGGATTTCTGCAACATTTTCAAACCTGGGCAGTGATTGGAGATAAGGTCAAGGTTCTGAAGCCTGAAAACCGAGGTTGGGTAGAGATGACGACCTAAGGCCATGGCGGGTCCGATGTGCTCAGTGTGCGGCCAGCTGTCTGGGTGGGGCCAGGAGTTCCAGGCTCAGGCTGTGTCAGAATGGGCAATTGTGCCCACTTAGGCCTATATATTTGGTGTACAGCCAAATGGCGTGCAGGTTGATCCTCATTTGGGGTTTCTGGGTAGCCCCAGAGGGCAATGTTCTTCTTCCAGGGAGCAGGCAGAGTGCCGCATTGTACTTTTGGATTGCCAAACTGGAGGGCTTGTGGGCCAGTAGTCTGAGGACTGAAGTCTGAGAACACAAGCTATGCTTAGTTTTTATGGGTGAGGACATGGCAGGCACAATCTACAGACCTGAATCGAGATCTCGTGCATCTGAAGTCAGGGTGAGGATCAGATGATCTTCAGGTTAAACTTTCTGTCCCTGATGGCCTCTTCATGAAGGGGGGGAATCACGAGGCCATGGGGGTTTTCGCACGATGGGATTTGTGAGAAGCTCCAAACTGCAAAGTTTCTTCTCCAGGACAATTGAGACCTGTTAGTTGGCGCCAGGCCAAGGATTCCAAGCATGGTTCTGAGGATGGATGGATGGGTACCCCACCTCGCATTCCAATTTTCTCCTAGCTACAAGAAAGGTTAGATCTGCTGGATCTGGGGGAGCAACTGAGGAGGCTGAGTTTTAATTGACTCTCCTGTGGATGTGTCCTAATATGTTTTTGTGTCTATGGAGACCTTGGAATGAAGCGGTGGCACTGGGTCCCTGATGGGTTCTTCTAAACAGAGACTTTGACACAGCTCCACCGTGCAAGTTTCCCATGTGTAGATGAGATTTGTTCTGATGGGTGAGTCAAGAAACAGCCATATGCTGGTATTGAAATCCAGGCCTCTGAGGAGACATGTCTGGAAATCATAGCAATGGATCCGATTAGTGCCTAGTGGCCTGTTCATTCCTTTTTTCTTCTGGGGATATCAGTCTACGGGTCTGAGTGCAGGTAGGTGCTCTGATGTGCTCAGATTGCTCCTGTTTGTCCTGGGAAGCCACCACTATTGGGATGGCCTCAGGAACTTTGGAGGTTTATCCTATTAGTAGGATTGTGGCCATTGAAATGGGTACACACAATTCCCTTGGAGAGGGCAAGTACAGTCCTCAGGTTTGGCTCCAAGGGCCTGAGCCTGTGGGGTGTGTAGGCCAGGGCTGTTTGGACAGTTGTCTGAAAACACAACCTCGGCTTATGTTTCGGGTCATAGGTATGGCAGGACTGACTACAGAAAATGAGAAGAACTCTTCGGGATATGAAAAAAGGGCGAGTGTGAGGCTCTTGCTCAAGTTTATCTCTGGATATCGTGTCACTCATGGTCGTGAAATTTCCGGGTGACTTCATGGGAAATGGACGAGTCTTACTCTTTAGAAGTTTGGCCTCGTCCAAAGAGTTTGGTGTGTTTATGCCCTCGTCACACTTGAGAATGGGCTGGGCCTCAAGGTGAATGCTGGTTTCTCCTACACTGAACGTTGGAAAACATGCCAACCACAAGGTTTCTTGCCATGGGTAAGGGGGAGTTCTGATTTCTACATACCATCACCCCTGGGCAGTGATTGGAGAAAAGGTTTAGGTTCTTAAGCCTGAAAACTGAGGTATGGAAGAGATGATGTCCGAGGGCCATGGCTGGTCTGTTGTGCTCAGTGTGTGGTCAGCTGTCTGTGTGTTGGTCAGGAAGTCCGGGCTCAGGTGTGTCAGACCGTGCATTAGTGCACAGGTTAGAGTATATAATTTAGGTACAGTCAAGTGGCGTGTAAGTTTATCCTCATATAATGTGCCTGGGCAGCTCATGAGGCAATATTTTTTTTCTAGAGGGCAGGCAGAGTGCTGCACAGTGGGTTCGGAATTGCCAAACTTGAGGTATTCTGGGCCAGGAATGTGAGGACGGAAGTCTGAGAACACAAGCTAGACTTGGGTTTCAGGTCGAGGGCACGGCAGGTACCTCGGCAGATCTGAACCAACATCTCATGCATCTGAATTCAGGGCGAGGATCAGACATTGGCTCAGGTTGGAGTTTCTGTACATGACGGCCCATTCATGAAGGGAGTGGAATCTCTAGGCCATGAAGGTTTTCCCACGTTGGGAGTTGTGAGATGGCCCTTCAAAGATTACTTCTGCGGGACAATTGAGACGTGTTGGACAGCTCCAGGACATCACATATGGAATGACTCCAAAGCACCATTCGAGAATGGATGCCTGGGAAGCCCGCCTCGCATTCCAATTTTCTAGAAACAAGACAGTATAGATCTGATGGCTCTGCCGGTGTTACCGGGTTGGCTGAGTTGAAATGGACTTTCCTGAGGATGGGTCCTAATGTTTGTTTGTGTCCCTGAGGGCCTTGGAATGGGGCGGTGGCACCGGCACCCTGAAGTATTCTTCTAAGCCTTTGACATAGCTCCCATGCACAAGTTTCCTTGTGGAGACGAGATTTGTTCTGATGGGTGCCTCAGGAGAAGCCCTATGCTGGCATTGGAATCCAGGCTTTTGAGGAGACATGCCTGTAAACCAAAGCTATGGATCCCATTATGTCCTAGGGTCCTGTCTGGTTCAATCTTCTTCTCTGGGGACATCCATCTATAGTATGAGTGGAGGTTGATGCTCAGCTGGTGTCAGATGGCCCTTGTTTGTCCGGGACAATTACACCATTGGGATGGCCTCAGGGACTATGGAGGGTTCTCCTAATTTGAACGGTTTGGGACAATGGCATGGGCAGAATTCCCATGGATTGGGTAGGCACAGTACTTATGTGTGGCTCCAGGGGCTCAGTCTGGAGGGTGTGTGGCCCAGGAATTTGAGAACAGAAATCAAAAAACACAAACTCATCTTAGGTTTGGGAACGTAGGTATGGCAAGCCCGACCTACAAACCAGGAGAAGAACTCTTCAGGATATGAAGAAAGAGCGAGTCTTAGGCGCTTGCTCAGGCTTTTGTCTCTGGATTTTGTATCAGCGATGGCCGTGGAATGTCGGGGAGGCCTCCTGGCCATGGACGAATCTTCCTCTCTGTGGATCTGGTCCAATCCCAATTCTTTTTCGTGAATCTGTGGGATGGGAGGACTCCTTTCAGGTTTGTTACCTGAGGTGTCCCACCAAAAGAGGAATTCCAAAGCAGAGTCATGGGCAAGAGTGAAGGAACAACTGGAACTATGGTTAAAAATTGGGGTCTAGGGGCATGGCAAGCCCAATATGCTGTCTCTTCGTACACCCACTGAGAGGCCTTACCAGAGGACCGGGATCAGGCTGAGGGTCACAATGTGTGTTTGTGACCAATGTGGCCCTCAAGCATGGGCTGGGCCTCATGAGCAACACTGGGTTCAACTACACTGAAAGTTGGACAACATGCCAGCCACGAGGTTTCTTGCTAAGGGGAAAGAGTTCTGATTTCTGCATCATTTTCAAACCTGGGCAGTGATTGGAGATAAGGTCTAGGTTCTGAAGCCTGAAAACCGAGGTTGGGAAGAGATGACGAACTAAGGCCATGGCGGGTCCAATGTGCCTAGTGTGCGGCCAGCTGTCGGGGTGGGGCCAGTAGGTCCAGGCTCAGGCTGTGTCAGAAAAGGCAATGATGCCCAGATCAGCCTATATATTTGGTGTACAGCCAAATGGCGTGCAGGTTGATCTTCATTTGGGGTTTCTAGGTATCCCCAGAGGGCAATGTTTTTCTTCTGGAGGGCCCACAGAGTGCTGCATTGTACTTCTGGATTGCCAAACTGGAGGGCTTGTGGGCTGGTAGTCTGAGGACGAAACTCTGAGAACACAAGCTAGGCTTAGGTTTTATGGGTGAGGACATGGCAGGCACAATCTACAGACCTGAATCGAGATCTCGTGCATCTGAAGTCAGGTTGAGCATCAGACGATGCCTCAGGTTTGACTTTTTGTCCCTGATGGCCCCTGCATAAAGGGGGGGAATCACGAGGCCGTGGGGGTTTCCCACCATGGGAGTTGTGAGAAGCTCCAAACTGCAAAGATTCTACTGTGGGAAAATTGAGACCAGTTGTTTGGCTCCAGGCCAACGATTCCGAGCAGGGTTCTAAGGATGGATGGATGGGTAGCCCACCTCCCATTCCAATTTTGTCCTAGCAACAAGAAAGGTTAGATCTGTTGGATCTGGGGGAGCAACCGAGGAGGCTGAGTTTAAATGGACTCTCCTGTGGATGGGTCCTAATATGTTTTTGTGTCTATGGAGACTGTGGCATTAAGTGGTGGCACTAGGGCCCTGAAGGCTTCTCCTAAACAGAGGTTTGACACAGCTCCACCATGGAAGTTTCCCATGTGTAGAGGAGATTTGTTCTGATGGGTGAGTCAAGAAACAGCCATATTCTGGTATTGAAATCCAGGCCTCTGAGGAGAGATGCCTGGAAACCAAAGCAATGGATCCGATTAGTGCCTAGGGGCCTGTTGGTTTCTTTTTACCGTGGGCGACATCTATCTACGGGTCTGAGTGCAGGTAGGTGCTCAGATGAACTCAGATTGCCCGTGTTTGTCCTGGGAAGCAAACACTATGGGATGGCCTCAGGGAATTTAAAGGTTTATACTATTAGTTGCGATGTCGCCATTGGAGTGGGCTCACACAATTCCCTTGCGAGGGCAAGAACAGTCCTCAGGTTTGGCTTCAGGGGCCTGAGCCTATAGGGTGTGTAGGCCAGGGCTGTTTGGACAGTTGTCTGGAAACACAAACTCGGCTTCTGTTTCGGGTCATAGGTAGGGCAGGACTGATCTACAGACCATGAGGAGAACATTTCGGTATATGAAAAAAGGGCGAGTGTGAGGCTATTGCTCATGTTTTTGTCTCTGCATATTATGTCACTCATGGTCGTGAAATTTCTGGGTGACTTCATAGGAAATGGACGAGTCTTACTCTCTGGGGATTTGGCCCTCTTCCAAAGAGGTTGGGGTCATTCTGTGGGATGAAAGAAGTCGTTTTTTTTTTTTGTTGTTGTTGTTGTTGCTTTGTTTTGTTTCATTTTTTAACCTCCGTTGTCCCACCAAATGAGGAATTCCAGAGTAGAGCTCTGGGGAGGGGTGACTGGACAAACAGAAATCTGGTTTAAAATTGGGGCCTAGGGCTATGTCAAGCCCATTATGACATCTAGTAATCCAGGCTCTGAGAGGACTTACTAGAGGACAGGACTCACCCTGAGGGTAGCAATGCATATTTATGCCCTCGTCGCACTCAAGAATAGGCGGGCCTCAGGGTGAATGCTAGTTTCTCCTACAATGAACGTTGGACAACATGCCAACTACAGGGTTTCTTGCCATGTGTAAGGAGAATTTCTGATTTCTGTATCACACTCACCCCTGGGCAGTGATTGGAGATAAGGTCTAGTTTCTGAGGCCTGAAAACTGAGGTAGGGAAGAGATGATGACCTAAGGCCATGGCGGGTCTGATGTGCTCAGTGTGCGGTCAGCTGTCTGGGTGTTGGTCAGGAATTCCGGGCTCAGGTTGTGTCAGACAGTGCATTAGTGCCCAGGTTTGACTATATAATTCGGGCAAAGTCAAGTACCGTGTAGGTTTATCTTCATATAAGGTGCCTGGGCAGCTCTTTAGGCAATATTTTTTTTTTCCAGAAAGCAGGCCATGTGCTGCATTGTGGGACCGGATTTACCAATCATGAGGGCTCTGAGGCCAGGAGAGTGAGGTAGGAATTCTGAGAACAAAAGCTATACTTGGGCTCAGGGCAAGGGCACGGCACGTACCCCCTGCAGATCTGAACCAATATCTCATCCATTTCAAGTCAGGGAGAGAATTAGACATTGGCTTAGGTTGGAGTTTCTGTGCATGACGGCCCCTTCATGAAGGGAGCGGAATCTCGTGTCCATGGAGGTTTTCCCACGTTGGGAGTTGTGGGTTGCCCCCTTCAAGAATTCTTTCTGCGGGACAATTGAGACCTTTGGGCAGCTCCAGGACATCCTATATCGAATGACTCCAGAGAACCGTTCGAGGATGGATGCCTGGGAAGCCCGCCTCGCATTCCAATTGTCTCCTAGCAACAAGACAGTTTAGATCTGATGGCTCTGCCGGAGCAACCGGGGTGGCTGAGTTGAAATGGACATTCCTGAGGATGGGTCCTAATGTGTGTTTGTGTCCATGAGGGCCTTGGAATGGAGCGGTGACACCGGAACCCTGAAGTATTCTCCTAAGCTTTTGACATAGCTCGATGCACAATGTTCCTTGTGGAGACGAGATTTGTTCTGATGGGTGCCTCAGGAAAACCCCTAAGCTGGTATTGGAATCCAGGCTTTTGAGGAGACATGCCTGTAATCCAAAGCAATGTATCTGATTATGGCCTAGGGTCCTGTCTGGTTCAATCTTATTCTCAGGGGACAACCATTTATGGTATGAGTGCAGGTAGATGCTCAGCTGGTATCAGACCGCCCTTGTTTGTCCCGGGCGACCTGCACTATTGGGATGGATTCAGGGATTTGGAGGGTTCTCCTTTTTACAGTTTTGGACAATGGAATGGGCAGAATTCCCATGGATTGGGTAGGCGCAGTCCTAATGTGTGACTCCAAGGGCCCCAGCCTTGAGGGTGTGTGGCCCAGGACTTCGAGAACAGAAGTCTGAAAACACAAACTCAGCTTAGGTATGGGGACGTAGGTATGGCAGGCACGATCTATAAACCATTAAGACGTCTTCAGGATATGAGGAAAGAGCGAGTCTGAGGCACTTGCTCAGGCTTTTCTCTCTGGCTTTTGTATCAGTGATGGCCTTTGAATGTCGGGGAAGCCTCATGGGCCATGGACGAATCATCCTCTTTGTGGATTTGGCCCGATCCCAATTGTTTTTCTTCAATCTGTGGAATGGGAGGACTCCTTTCAGGTTGGTTACCTCAGGTGTCCCGCCAAAAGAGGAATTCCAAAGAAGAGCCCTGGGGAAAAGTGAAGAGTCAACCAGAACTATGGGTAAAATTTTGGACCTAGGGGCATGGCAAGCCCAATATGCTGTCTCTTCATCCAGCCACTGAGAGGCCTTACCTGAGGACTGGGATCAGGGTGAGGGTCACAATGTGTTTTTGTGACCAATGTGGCCCGCAAATATGGGCTGGGCCTCATGGGCCACACTGTTTTCAACTACACTGTACGTTGGACAACATGCCAACCACATGGTTTCTTGCCACGGGGAAGGAGTTGTGATTTCTGCATCAATTTCAAGCCTGGGCAGAGATTGTAGATAAGGTCTAGGTTCTGAAACTTGACAACCGAGGTTGGGAAGAGATGACGACCTAAGTAAGGCCATGTCGGGTCCGATGTTCTCAGTGTGCGGCCAGCATTCTGTGTGGGGCCAGGAAGTCCAGGCTCAGGCTGTGTAAGAAAGGGCAATAGTGCCCAGGTCAGCCTATATATTAGGGGTACTGTCGAATGTTGTGCAAGTTGATCCTCATTTGGTGTTACTGGGTAGCCCCAGAGGGCAATGTTTTTCTTCCTGAGGGCAGGCAGAGTGCTGCATTATAGTTCTGGTTTGCAAACTGGAGGCTTGTGGGCCAGTAGTCTGAGGACGGAAATCTGAGAACACAAGCTAGGCTTAGGTTTCTGGGTGAGGACAAGGCAGGAACAATCTACAGACCTGAATCGAGATCTCGTGTTTCTGAAGTCAAGGCGAGGATCAGAAGATCGCTCAGGTTGGTGTTTCTGTCCCTGACGACCCCTTCATGAAGGGGCGGGGGTTCACGAGGCCGTGGGGGTTTTCCAGGATGGGAGTTGTGAGAAGCTCCAAACTGCAAAGATTCTTCTGCAGGAAAATTGAGACCTGTTGGTTGGCTCCAGGGCAACGATTCCGAGCAGGGTTCTAAGGATGGATGGCTGGGTAGCCCACCTCGCATTCCAATTGTGTCCGAGCAACAAGACAGGTTAGATCTGCTGGATCTGGGGGAGCAACCCAGATTCAGCTGAGTTGAAATGGACTGTCCTGTGGATGTGTCCTAATATGTTTTTGTGTCTATGGAGACCTTGGAATGAAGCAGTGACACTGGGGTCCTGAAGGGTTTTTCCAAACAAAGGGTTGACACAGCTCCAACGTGCAGGTTTCCCATATGTAGATGAGATTTGCTCTGACGGGAGAGTCAAGAAACAGCCATAGGCTGGTATTGAAATCCAGGCCTCTGAGGAGAGATGCCTGGAAACCAAAGCAATGGATCCGCTTAGTGCTTAGGGGCCTGTTCGTTCCTTTTTACGTCTGGGGACATCAGTCTACGGGTCTGAGTTAAGGTAGGTGCTCAGATGGGCTCAGATTGCCCCTGTTTGTCCTGGGAAGCCACAACTATTGGGATGGCCTCAGGGACTTTGGAGGTTTATGCTATTAGTAGGGTTGTGGCCATTGGAATGGGCACATACAATTCCCTTGGAAAAAGCAAGTACAGTCCTCAGGTTTGGCTCCAGGGGCTTGAGCCAGTAGGGTGTGTAGGCCAGAGCTGTTTGGACAGTTGTCTGAAAACACAAACTCGGCTTATGTTTCGGGTCATAGGAAGGGCAGGACTGATCTACAGACCATTAGGGAACTCTTCAGAATATGACAAAAGGGCGAGTGTGAGGCTCTTGCTCAAGTTTTTGTCTCTAGATATCGTGTCACTCATGGTCGTAAAATTTCCGGGTGACTTCATGGGAAATGGACGAGTCTTTCTCTCTGGAGGTTCGGCCCCGTGCAAAGACTTTGGGGTCATTCTGGGGATGGAAGAAGTCCGTTTTTTTGTTGTTGTTGATTTGTTTCGTTTTGTTTTTCAGTCTCAGATGTCCCACCAAATGAGGGATTCCAGAGTAGAGCCCTGGGGAGGGGCGACTGGACAACCAGAAATCTGGTTAAAAATTGGAGCCTAGGGACATGTCAAGCCCATGATGACATCTAATGGTCCAGCAACTGAGAGGACGTACTAGAGGACAGGACTCACGCTGAGGTCACAATGCGTGTTTATGCTCCCGTCACACTCAAGAATGGGCGGGGCCTCAGGGTGAATGCTGTTTTCTCCTACACTGAACGTTGTACAACATGCCAACCACAAGGTTTCTTGCCATGGGACAGGAAGAGTTCTGTTTTCTTCATCACAGTCACCCGTGGGCAGTGATTGGAGATTAGGTATAGGTTCTGAAGCCTGAAAACTGAGGTAGGGAAGAGATGATGACCTAAGACCATGGCAGGTCTGATGTGCTCAGTGTGCGGTCAGCTGTCTGGGTGTTGGTTAGGAGTTCCGGGCTCAGGTTGTGTCAGACAGTGCATTAGTGCCCAGGTTAAACTATATAATTTGGGTACATGCGAGTGCCGTGTAGGTTTATCCTCATTTAAGCTGCCTGGGCAGCTCATTAGGCAATAT
This sequence comes from Mustela nivalis, assembly GCF_964662115.1. Classification (NCBI taxonomy): domain Eukaryota; kingdom Metazoa; phylum Chordata; class Mammalia; order Carnivora; family Mustelidae; genus Mustela; species Mustela nivalis. Next base: position 1,924,076 of record NW_028136556.1, on the reverse strand, counting down.
CTTTTTTCTAGAGGGCAGGCAGAGTGCTTCATTGTCGGTCCGAATTGCCAAACTTGTGGGCTTCGGGGCCAGGAGAGTGAGGACGGAAGTCTGAGAACACAAGCTAGACATCGGATTCAGGGTGAGGGCATGGCAGGTACCCCCTGCAGATCTGAACCAATATCTCATGCATCTGAAGTCAGGGCGAGGATCAGACGTTGGCTCAGGTTGGAGTTTCTGTGCATGACGGCCCCTTATGAAGAGAGCGGAATCTCGAGGCCATGGATGTTTTCCCACGTTGGGAGTTGTGGAATGCCCCCTTCAAGGATCCCTTCTGCAGGACAATTGAGAATTGTTGGACAGCACCAGGGTATCCCATATGGAATGACTCCAGGGCACCGTTCGAGGATGGATGCATGGGAAGTCCGCCTCGCATTCCAATTGTCTCCTAGCAACGAGACAGTTTAGAACCAATGGATCTGCAGGAGCAACCGGGGTGGCTGAGTTGAAATGGACTTTCCTGAGGATGGGTCCTAATGTGTGTTTGTTTCCATGAGGGCCTTGGAATGGGGCGGTGGCACCGGGACCCTGAAGTATTCTCCTAAGCATTTGACATAGCTCCAATGCACAAGTTTCCTTGTGGAGACGAGATTCGTTCTGATAGGTGCCTCAGGAAATCCCCTCTGCTAGTATTGTAATCCAGGTTTTGAGGAGACATGCCTGTAAAGCAATGCAATGGATTCGATAATGGCCTCGGGTCCTGTCTGGTTCAATCTTCTTCTCTGGGGACATCCATCTATGGTATGAGTGGAGGTAGATGCTCAGCTGGTATCAACCGCCCTTTTTTGTCCCGGGCGACCTGCACGATTGGGATGGCCTCAGGGACTTTGGATGGTTCTCCTAATTTGTGCGATTTTTGACAATGGAATGGGCAGAATTCCCATGGATTGGGTAGGCGCAGTCCTAATGTGTGACTCCAGGGGCCCCAGCCTGGAGGGATGCGGGCCCACGACTTTCAGGACAGAAGTCTGAAAACACAAACTCAGCTTAGGTTTGGGGACGTAGGTATGGCACGCCCGATCTACAAACCATGAGAAGAACTCTTCAGGATATGAAGAATGAGCGAGTCTGAGGCACTTGCTCAGGCTTTTGTCTCTGGATTTTGTATCAGCGATGGCCGTGGAATGTTGGGGAGGCCTCATGGGCCATGGACGAATCTTCCTCTCTGTGGATTTGGCGCGATTTCAATTGTTTGTCGAAATCTGTGGGATGGGAGGTCTCCTTTCAGGTTTGTAAAGTCAGGTATCTCACCAAAAGTGGAATTCCAAAGCAGAGCCCTGGGGAAGAGAGAAGGGACAACTCGAACTATGGTTAAAAATTGGGGCCTAGGGTCATGGCAAGCCCAATATGCTGTCTATTCATCCAGCCACTGAGAGGCCTTACCTGAGGACTGGGCTCAGGCTGAGGGTCACAATGTGTGTTTGTGAGCAATGTGGCCCGCAAGCATGGGCTGGGCTTCATGGCCACACTGGTTCCAACTACACTGAACGTTGGACAACATGCCAAACACAAGGTTTCTTGCCATGGGGAAAGAGCTCTGATTTCTGCATCATTTTCAAACCAGGGCAGTGATTGGAGATCAGGTCTAGGTTCTGAAGCCTGGAAACCGAGGTTGAGAAGAGATGACGACCTAAGGTCATGGCGGGTCCGATGTGCTAAGTGTGCGGCCAGCTGTCTGGGTGGGGCCAGGAGGTCCAGGCTCAGGCCGGGTCAGAAAGTGCAATAGGGCCCAGGTCAGTCTATATATTTGGGGTACAGCCGAATGGCGTGAAGGTTGATCCTCATTTGGGGTTTCTGGGTAGCCCCAGAGCGCAATGTTTTCCTTCTGAAGGGCAGGCAGAGTGCGGCATTGTAGTTCTGGATTGCCAAACTGGACGGTTGTGGGCCAGTAGTCTGAGGACGGAAGTCTGAGAACCCAAACTAGGCCAAGGTTTCTGGGTGAGGATATGGCAGGCACAATCTACAGACCTCAATCGAGATCTCGTGCACCTGAAGTCAGGGCAAGGATCAGACAATCGCTCAGGTTGGACTTTCTGTCCCTGATGGCCCCTTCTTGAAGGGGGGGTGGATCACGAGGCCATGGGGGTTTTCCCACGATGGGAGTTGTGAGAAGCTCCAAACTGCAGAGAGTCTTCTGCAGGACAATTGAGACCTGTTGGTTGGCTCCAGGCCAACGATTCCGAGCAGGGTTCAAAGGATGGATGGCTGGGTAGCCCACCTCGCATTCCAATTGTCTCCAAGCAACAAGAAAGGTTAGATCTGCTGGATGAGGGGGGAGCAACCGAGGAGGCTGAGTTGAAATGGACTCTCCTGTAGATATGTCCTAATATGTTTTTGTGTCTATGGAGACCTTGGAATGAAGCAGTGGCACTGGGGCCCTGAAGGGTTCTCCTAAACAGAGGCTTTGACACAGCTCCAATGTGCATGTTTCCCATGTGTAGATGAGATTTGTTCTGATGGGTGAGTCAAGAAACAGCCATATGCTGGTATCGAAATCCAGGCCTCTGAGGAGAGATGCCTGGAAACCAAAGCAATGGATCCGATTAGTGCCTAGGGGCCTGTTGGTTTCTTTTTACCGTGGGCGACATCTATCTACGGGTCTGAGTGCAGGTAGGTGCTCAGATGAACTCAGATTGCCCGTGTTTGTCCTGGGAAGCAAACACTATGGGATGGCCTCAGGGAATTTAAAGGTTTATACTATTAGTTGCGATGTCGCCATTGGAGTGGGCTCACACAATTCCCTTGCGAGGGCAAGAACAGTCCTCAGGTTTGGCTTCAGGGGCCTGAGCCTATAGGGTGTGTAGGCCAGGGCTGTTTGGACAGTTGTCTGGAAACACAAACTCGGCTTCTGTTTCGGGTCATAGGTAGGGCAGGACTGATCTACAGACCATGAGGAGAACATTTCGGTATATGAAAAAAGGGCGAGTGTGAGGCTATTGCTCATGTTTTTGTCTCTGCATATTATGTCACTCATGGTCGTGAAATTTCTGGGTGACTTCATAGGAAATGGACGAGTCTTACTCTCTGGGGATTTGGCCCTCTTCCAAAGAGGTTGGGGTCATTCTGTGGGATGAAAGAAGTCGTTTTTTTTTTTTGTTGTTGTTGTTGTTGCTTTGTTTTGTTTCATTTTTTAACCTCCGTTGTCCCACCAAATGAGGAATTCCAGAGTAGAGCTCTGGGGAGGGGTGACTGGACAAACAGAAATCTGGTTTAAAATTGGGGCCTAGGGCTATGTCAAGCCCATTATGACATCTAGTAATCCAGGCTCTGAGAGGACTTACTAGAGGACAGGACTCACCCTGAGGGTAGCAATGCATATTTATGCCCTCGTCGCACTCAAGAATAGGCGGGCCTCAGGGTGAATGCTAGTTTCTCCTACAATGAACGTTGGACAACATGCCAACTACAGGGTTTCTTGCCATGTGTAAGGAGAATTTCTGATTTCTGTATCACACTCACCCCTGGGCAGTGATTGGAGATAAGGTCTAGTTTCTGAGGCCTGAAAACTGAGGTAGGGAAGAGATGATGACCTAAGGCCATGGCGGGTCTGATGTGCTCAGTGTGCGGTCAGCTGTCTGGGTGTTGGTCAGGAATTCCGGGCTCAGGTTGTGTCAGACAGTGCATTAGTGCCCAGGTTTGACTATATAATTCGGGCAAAGTCAAGTACCGTGTAGGTTTATCTTCATATAAGGTGCCTGGGCAGCTCTTTAGGCAATATTTTTTTTTTCCAGAAAGCAGGCCATGTGCTGCATTGTGGGACCGGATTTACCAATCATGAGGGCTCTGAGGCCAGGAGAGTGAGGTAGGAATTCTGAGAACAAAAGCTATACTTGGGCTCAGGGCAAGGGCACGGCACGTACCCCCTGCAGATCTGAACCAATATCTCATCCATTTCAAGTCAGGGAGAGAATTAGACATTGGCTTAGGTTGGAGTTTCTGTGCATGACGGCCCCTTCATGAAGGGAGCGGAATCTCGTGTCCATGGAGGTTTTCCCACGTTGGGAGTTGTGGGTTGCCCCCTTCAAGAATTCTTTCTGCGGGACAATTGAGACCTTTGGGCAGCTCCAGGACATCCTATATCGAATGACTCCAGAGAACCGTTCGAGGATGGATGCCTGGGAAGCCCGCCTCGCATTCCAATTGTCTCCTAGCAACAAGACAGTTTAGATCTGATGGCTCTGCCGGAGCAACCGGGGTGGCTGAGTTGAAATGGACATTCCTGAGGATGGGTCCTAATGTGTGTTTGTGTCCATGAGGGCCTTGGAATGGAGCGGTGACACCGGAACCCTGAAGTATTCTCCTAAGCTTTTGACATAGCTCGATGCACAATGTTCCTTGTGGAGACGAGATTTGTTCTGATGGGTGCCTCAGGAAAACCCCTAAGCTGGTATTGGAATCCAGGCTTTTGAGGAGACATGCCTGTAATCCAAAGCAATGTATCTGATTATGGCCTAGGGTCCTGTCTGGTTCAATCTTATTCTCAGGGGACAACCATTTATGGTATGAGTGCAGGTAGATGCTCAGCTGGTATCAGACCGCCCTTGTTTGTCCCGGGCGACCTGCACTATTGGGATGGATTCAGGGATTTGGAGGGTTCTCCTTTTTACAGTTTTGGACAATGGAATGGGCAGAATTCCCATGGATTGGGTAGGCGCAGTCCTAATGTGTGACTCCAAGGGCCCCAGCCTTGAGGGTGTGTGGCCCAGGACTTCGAGAACAGAAGTCTGAAAACACAAACTCAGCTTAGGTATGGGGACGTAGGTATGGCAGGCACGATCTATAAACCATTAAGACGTCTTCAGGATATGAGGAAAGAGCGAGTCTGAGGCACTTGCTCAGGCTTTTCTCTCTGGCTTTTGTATCAGTGATGGCCTTTGAATGTCGGGGAAGCCTCATGGGCCATGGACGAATCATCCTCTTTGTGGATTTGGCCCGATCCCAATTGTTTTTCTTCAATCTGTGGAATGGGAGGACTCCTTTCAGGTTGGTTACCTCAGGTGTCCCGCCAAAAGAGGAATTCCAAAGAAGAGCCCTGGGGAAAAGTGAAGAGTCAACCAGAACTATGGGTAAAATTTTGGACCTAGGGGCATGGCAAGCCCAATATGCTGTCTCTTCATCCAGCCACTGAGAGGCCTTACCTGAGGACTGGGATCAGGGTGAGGGTCACAATGTGTTTTTGTGACCAATGTGGCCCGCAAATATGGGCTGGGCCTCATGGGCCACACTGTTTTCAACTACACTGTACGTTGGACAACATGCCAACCACATGGTTTCTTGCCACGGGGAAGGAGTTGTGATTTCTGCATCAATTTCAAGCCTGGGCAGAGATTGTAGATAAGGTCTAGGTTCTGAAACTTGACAACCGAGGTTGGGAAGAGATGACGACCTAAGTAAGGCCATGTCGGGTCCGATGTTCTCAGTGTGCGGCCAGCATTCTGTGTGGGGCCAGGAAGTCCAGGCTCAGGCTGTGTAAGAAAGGGCAATAGTGCCCAGGTCAGCCTATATATTAGGGGTACTGTCGAATGTTGTGCAAGTTGATCCTCATTTGGTGTTACTGGGTAGCCCCAGAGGGCAATGTTTTTCTTCCTGAGGGCAGGCAGAGTGCTGCATTATAGTTCTGGTTTGCAAACTGGAGGCTTGTGGGCCAGTAGTCTGAGGACGGAAATCTGAGAACACAAGCTAGGCTTAGGTTTCTGGGTGAGGACAAGGCAGGAACAATCTACAGACCTGAATCGAGATCTCGTGTTTCTGAAGTCAAGGCGAGGATCAGAAGATCGCTCAGGTTGGTGTTTCTGTCCCTGACGACCCCTTCATGAAGGGGCGGGGGTTCACGAGGCCGTGGGGGTTTTCCAGGATGGGAGTTGTGAGAAGCTCCAAACTGCAAAGATTCTTCTGCAGGAAAATTGAGACCTGTTGGTTGGCTCCAGGGCAACGATTCCGAGCAGGGTTCTAAGGATGGATGGCTGGGTAGCCCACCTCGCATTCCAATTGTGTCCGAGCAACAAGACAGGTTAGATCTGCTGGATCTGGGGGAGCAACCCAGATTCAGCTGAGTTGAAATGGACTGTCCTGTGGATGTGTCCTAATATGTTTTTGTGTCTATGGAGACCTTGGAATGAAGCAGTGACACTGGGGTCCTGAAGGGTTTTTCCAAACAAAGGGTTGACACAGCTCCAACGTGCAGGTTTCCCATATGTAGATGAGATTTGCTCTGACGGGAGAGTCAAGAAACAGCCATAGGCTGGTATTGAAATCCAGGCCTCTGAGGAGAGATGCCTGGAAACCAAAGCAATGGATCCGCTTAGTGCTTAGGGGCCTGTTCGTTCCTTTTTACGTCTGGGGACATCAGTCTACGGGTCTGAGTTAAGGTAGGTGCTCAGATGGGCTCAGATTGCCCCTGTTTGTCCTGGGAAGCCACAACTATTGGGATGGCCTCAGGGACTTTGGAGGTTTATGCTATTAGTAGGGTTGTGGCCATTGGAATGGGCACATACAATTCCCTTGGAAAAAGCAAGTACAGTCCTCAGGTTTGGCTCCAGGGGCTTGAGCCAGTAGGGTGTGTAGGCCAGAGCTGTTTGGACAGTTGTCTGAAAACACAAACTCGGCTTATGTTTCGGGTCATAGGAAGGGCAGGACTGATCTACAGACCATTAGGGAACTCTTCAGAATATGACAAAAGGGCGAGTGTGAGGCTCTTGCTCAAGTTTTTGTCTCTAGATATCGTGTCACTCATGGTCGTAAAATTTCCGGGTGACTTCATGGGAAATGGACGAGTCTTTCTCTCTGGAGGTTCGGCCCCGTGCAAAGACTTTGGGGTCATTCTGGGGATGGAAGAAGTCCGTTTTTTTGTTGTTGTTGATTTGTTTCGTTTTGTTTTTCAGTCTCAGATGTCCCACCAAATGAGGGATTCCAGAGTAGAGCCCTGGGGAGGGGCGACTGGACAACCAGAAATCTGGTTAAAAATTGGAGCCTAGGGACATGTCAAGCCCATGATGACATCTAATGGTCCAGCAACTGAGAGGACGTACTAGAGGACAGGACTCACGCTGAGGTCACAATGCGTGTTTATGCTCCCGTCACACTCAAGAATGGGCGGGGCCTCAGGGTGAATGCTGTTTTCTCCTACACTGAACGTTGTACAACATGCCAACCACAAGGTTTCTTGCCATGGGACAGGAAGAGTTCTGTTTTCTTCATCACAGTCACCCGTGGGCAGTGATTGGAGATTAGGTATAGGTTCTGAAGCCTGAAAACTGAGGTAGGGAAGAGATGATGACCTAAGACCATGGCAGGTCTGATGTGCTCAGTGTGCGGTCAGCTGTCTGGGTGTTGGTTAGGAGTTCCGGGCTCAGGTTGTGTCAGACAGTGCATTAGTGCCCAGGTTAAACTATATAATTTGGGTACATGCGAGTGCCGTGTAGGTTTATCCTCATTTAAGCTGCCTGGGCAGCTCATTAGGCAATATCTTTTTTCTAGAGGGCAGGCAGAGTGCTTCATTGTCGGTCCGAATTGCCAAACTTGTGGGCTTCGGGGCCAGGAGAGTGAGGACGGAAGTCTGAGAACACAAGCTAGACATCGGATTCAGGGTGAGGGCATGGCAGGTACCCCCTGCAGATCTGAACCAATATCTCATGCATCTGAAGTCAGGGCGAGGATCAGACGTTGGCTCAGGTTGGAGTTTCTGTGCATGACGGCCCCTTATGAAGAGAGCGGAATCTCGAGGCCATGGATGTTTTCCCACGTTGGGAGTTGTGGAATGCCCCCTTCAAGGATCCCTTCTGCAGGACAATTGAGAATTGTTGGACAGCACCAGGGTATCCCATATGGAATGACTCCAGGGCACCGTTCGAGGATGGATGCATGGGAAGTCCGCCTCGCATTCCAATTGTCTCCTAGCAACGAGACAGTTTAGAACCAATGGATCTGCAGGAGCAACCGGGGTGGCTGAGTTGAAATGGACTTTCCTGAGGATGGGTCCTAATGTGTGTTTGTTTCCATGAGGGCCTTGGAATGGGGCGGTGGCACCGGGACCCTGAAGTATTCTCCTAAGCATTTGACATAGCTCCAATGCACAAGTTTCCTTGTGGAGACGAGATTCGTTCTGATAGGTGCCTCAGGAAATCCCCTCTGCTAGTATTGTAATCCAGGTTTTGAGGAGACATGCCTGTAAAGCAATGCAATGGATTCGATAATGGCCTCGGGTCCTGTCTGGTTCAATCTTCTTCTCTGGGGACATCCATCTATGGTATGAGTGGAGGTAGATGCTCAGCTGGTATCAACCGCCCTTTTTTGTCCCGGGCGACCTGCACGATTGGGATGGCCTCAGGGACTTTGGATGGTTCTCCTAATTTGTGCGATTTTTGACAATGGAATGGGCAGAATTCCCATGGATTGGGTAGGCGCAGTCCTAATGTGTGACTCCAGGGGCCCCAGCCTGGAGGGAGTGCGGCCCACGACTTTCAGGACAGAAGTCTGAAAACACAAACTCAGCTTAGGTTTGGGGACGTAGGTATGGCACGCCCGATCTACAAACCATGAGAAGAACTCTTCAGGATATGAAGAATGAGCGAGTCTGAGGCACTTGCTCAGGCTTTTGTCTCTGGATTTTGTATCAGCGATGGCCGTGGAATGTTGGGGAGGCCTCATGGGCCATGGACGAATCTTCCTCTCTGTGGATTTGGCGCGATTTCAATTGTTTGTCGAAATCTGTGGGATGGGAGGTCTCCTTTCAGGTTTGTAAAGTCAGGTATCTCACCAAAAGTGGAATTCCAAAGCAGAGCCCTGGGGAAGAGAGAAGGGACAACTCGAACTATGGTTAAAAATTGGGGCCTAGGGTCATGGCAAGCCCAATATGCTGTCTATTCATCCAGCCACTGAGAGGCCTTACCTGAGGACTGGGCTCAGGCTGAGGGTCACAATGTGTGTTTGTGAGCAATGTGGCCCGCAAGCATGGGCTGGGCTTCATGGCCACACTGGTTCCAACTACACTGAACGTTGGACAACATGCCAAACACAAGGTTTCTTGCCATGGGGAAAGAGCTCTGATTTCTGCATCATTTTCAAACCAGGGCAGTGATTGGAGATCAGGTCTAGGTTCTGAAGCCTGGAAACCGAGGTTGAGAAGAGATGACGACCTAAGGTCATGGCGGGTCCGATGTGCTAAGTGTGCGGCCAGCTGTCTGGGTGGGGCCAGGAGGTCCAGGCTCAGGCCGGGTCAGAAAGTGCAATAGGGCCCAGGTCAGTCTATATATTTGGGGTACAGCCGAATGGCGTGAAGGTTGATCCTCATTTGGGGTTTCTGGGTAGCCCCAGAGCGCAATGTTTTCCTTCTGAAGGGCAGGCAGAGTGCGGCATTGTAGTTCTGGATTGCCAAACTGGACGGTTGTGGGCCAGTAGTCTGAGGACGGAAGTCTGAGAACCCAAACTAGGCCAAGGTTTCTGGGTGAGGATATGGCAGGCACAATCTACAGACCTCAATCGAGATCTCGTGCACCTGAAGTCAGGGCAAGGATCAGACAATCGCTCAGGTTGGACTTTCTGTCCCTGATGGCCCCTTCTTGAAGGGGGGGTGGATCACGAGGCCATGGGGGTTTTCCCACGATGGGAGTTGTGAGAAGCTCCAAACTGCAGAGAGTCTTCTGCAGGACAATTGAGACCTGTTGGTTGGCTCCAGGCCAACGATTCCGAGCAGGGTTCAAAGGATGGATGGCTGGGTAGCCCACCTCGCATTCCAATTGTCTCCAAGCAACAAGAAAGGTTAGATCTGCTGGATGAGGGGGGAGCAACCGAGGAGGCTGAGTTGAAATGGACTCTCCTGTAGATATGTCCTAATATGTTTTTGTGTCTATGGAGACCTTGGAATGAAGCAGTGGCACTGGGGCCCTGAAGGGTTCTCCTAAACAGAGGCTTTGACACAGCTCCAATGTGCATGTTTCCCATGTGTAGATGAGATTTGTTCTGATGGGTGAGTCAAGAAACAGCCATATGCTGGTATCGAAATCCAGGCCTCTGAGGAGAGATGCCTGGAAACCAAAGCAATGGATCCGATTAGTGCCTAGGGGCCTGTTGGTTTCTTTTTACCGTGGGCGACATCTATCTACGGGTCTGAGTGCAGGTAGGTGCTCAGATGAACTCAGATTGCCCGTGTTTGTCCTGGGAAGCAAACACTATGGGATGGCCTCAGGGAATTTAAAGGTTTATACTATTAGTTGCGATGTCGCCATTGGAGTGGGCTCACACAATTCCCTTGCGAGGGCAAGAACAGTCCTCAGGTTTGGCTTCAGGGGCCTGAGCCTATAGGGTGTGTAGGCCAGGGCTGTTTGGACAGTTGTCTGGAAACACAAACTCGGCTTCTGTTTCGGGTCATAGGTAGGGCAGGACTGATCTACAGACCATGAGGAGAACATTTCGGTATATGAAAAAAGGGCGAGTGTGAGGCTATTGCTCATGTTTTTGTCTCTGCATATTATGTCACTCATGGTCGTGAAATTTCTGGGTGACTTCATAGGAAATGGACGAGTCTTACTCTCTGGGGATTTGGCCCTCTTCCAAAGAGGTTGGGGTCATTCTGTGGGATGAAAGAAGTCGTTTTTTTTTTTTGTTGTTGTTGTTGTTGCTTTGTTTTGTTTCATTTTTTAACCTCCGTTGTCCCACCAAATGAGGAATTCCAGAGTAGAGCTCTGGGGAGGGGTGACTGGACAAACAGAAATCTGGTTTAAAATTGGGGCCTAGGGCTATGTCAAGCCCATTATGACATCTAGTAATCCAGGCTCTGAGAGGACTTACTAGAGGACAGGACTCACCCTGAGGGTAGCAATGCATATTTATGCCCTCGTCGCACTCAAGAATAGGCGGGCCTCAGGGTGAATGCTAGTTTCTCCTACAATGAACGTTGGACAACATGCCAACTACAGGGTTTCTTGCCATGTGTAAGGAGAATTTCTGATTTCTGTATCACACTCACCCCTGGGCAGTGATTGGAGATAAGGTCTAGTTTCTGAGGCCTGAAAACTGAGGTAGGGAAGAGATGATGACCTAAGGCCATGGCGGGTCTGATGTGCTCAGTGTGCGGTCAGCTGTCTGGGTGTTGGTCAGGAATTCCGGGCTCAGGTTGTGTCAGACAGTGCATTAGTGCCCAGGTTTGACTATATAATTCGGGCAAAGTCAAGTACCGTGTAGGTTTATCTTCATATAAGGTGCCTGGGCAGCTCTTTAGGCAATATTTTTTTTTTCCAGAAAGCAGGCCATGTGCTGCATTGTGGGACCGGATTTACCAATCATGAGGGCTCTGAGGCCAGGAGAGTGAGGTAGGAATTCTGAGAACAAAAGCTATACTTGGGCTCAGGGCAAGGGCACGGCACGTACCCCCTGCAGATCTGAACCAATATCTCATCCATTTCAAGTCAGGGAGAGAATTAGACATTGGCTTAGGTTGGAGTTTCTGTGCATGACGGCCCCTTCATGAAGGGAGCGGAATCTCGTGTCCATGGAGGTTTTCCCACGTTGGGAGTTGTGGGTTGCCCCCTTCAAGAATTCTTTCTGCGGGACAATTGAGACCTTTGGGCAGCTCCAGGACATCCTATATCGAATGACTCCAGAGAACCGTTCGAGGATGGATGCCTGGGAAGCCCGCCTCGCATTCCAATTGTCTCCTAGCAACAAGACAGTTTAGATCTGATGGCTCTGCCGGAGCAACCGGGGTGGCTGAGTTGAAATGGACATTCCTGAGGATGGGTCCTAATGTGTGTTTGTGTCCATGAGGGCCTTGGAATGGAGCGGTGACACCGGAACCCTGAAGTATTCTCCTAAGCTTTTGACATAGCTCGATGCACAATGTTCCTTGTGGAGACGAGATTTGTTCTGATGGGTGCCTCAGGAAAACCCCTAAGCTGGTATTGGAATCCAGGCTTTTGAGGAGACATGCCTGTAATCCAAAGCAATGTATCTGATTATGGCCTAGGGTCCTGTCTGGTTCAATCTTATTCTCAGGGGACAACCATTTATGGTATGAGTGCAGGTAGATGCTCAGCTGGTATCAGACCGCCCTTGTTTGTCCCGGGCGACCTGCACTATTGGGATGGATTCAGGGATTTGGAGGGTTCTCCTTTTTACAGTTTTGGACAATGGAATGGGCAGAATTCCCATGGATTGGGTAGGCGCAGTCCTAATGTGTGACTCCAAGGGCCCCAGCCTTGAGGGTGTGTGGCCCAGGACTTCGAGAACAGAAGTCTGAAAACACAAACTCAGCTTAGGTATGGGGACGTAGGTATGGCAGGCACGATCTATAAACCATTAAGACGTCTTCAGGATATGAGGAAAGAGCGAGTCTGAGGCACTTGCTCAGGCTTTTCTCTCTGGCTTTTGTATCAGTGATGGCCTTTGAATGTCGGGGAAGCCTCATGGGCCATGGACGAATCATCCTCTTTGTGGATTTGGCCCGATCCCAATTGTTTTTCTTCAATCTGTGGAATGGGAGGACTCCTTTCAGGTTGGTTACCTCAGGTGTCCCGCCAAAAGAGGAATTCCAAAGAAGAGCCCTGGGGAAAAGTGAAGAGTCAACCAGAACTATGGGTAAAATTTTGGACCTAGGGGCATGGCAAGCCCAATATGCTGTCTCTTCATCCAGCCACTGAGAGGCCTTACCTGAGGACTGGGATCAGGGTGAGGGTCACAATGTGTTTTTGTGACCAATGTGGCCCGCAAATATGGGCTGGGCCTCATGGGCCACACTGTTTTCAACTACACTGTACGTTGGACAACATGCCAACCACATGGTTTCTTGCCACGGGGAAGGAGTTGTGATTTCTGCATCAATTTCAAGCCTGGGCAGAGATTGTAGATAAGGTCTAGGTTCTGAAACTTGACAACCGAGGTTGGGAAGAGATGACGACCTAAGTAAGGCCATGTCGGGTCCGATGTTCTCAGTGTGCGGCCAGCATTCTGTGTGGGGCCAGGAAGTCCAGGCTCAGGCTGTGTAAGAAAGGGCAATAGTGCCCAGGTCAGCCTATATATTAGGGGTACTGTCGAATGTTGTGCAAGTTGATCCTCATTTGGTGTTACTGGGTAGCCCCAGAGGGCAATGTTTTTCTTCCTGAGGGCAGGCAGAGTGCTGCATTATAGTTCTGGTTTGCAAACTGGAGGCTTGTGGGCCAGTAGTCTGAGGACGGAAATCTGAGAACACAAGCTAGGCTTAGGTTTCTGGGTGAGGACAAGGCAGGAACAATCTACAGACCTGAATCGAGATCTCGTGTTTCTGAAGTCAAGGCGAGGATCAGAAGATCGCTCAGGTTGGTGTTTCTGTCCCTGACGACCCCTTCATGAAGGGGCGGGGGTTCACGAGGCCGTGGGGGTTTTCCAGGATGGGAGTTGTGAGAAGCTCCAAACTGCAAAGATTCTTCTGCAGGAAAATTGAGACCTGTTGGTTGGCTCCAGGGCAACGATTCCGAGCAGGGTTCTAAGGATGGATGGCTGGGTAGCCCACCTCGCATTCCAATTGTGTCCGAGCAACAAGACAGGTTAGATCTGCTGGATCTGGGGGAGCAACCCAGATTCAGCTGAGTTGAAATGGACTGTCCTGTGGATGTGTCCTAATATGTTTTTGTGTCTATGGAGACCTTGGAATGAAGCAGTGACACTGGGGTCCTGAAGGGTTTTTCCAAACAAAGGGTTGACACAGCTCCAACGTGCAGGTTTCCCATATGTAGATGAGATTTGCTCTGACGGGAGAGTCAAGAAACAGCCATAGGCTGGTATTGAAATCCAGGCCTCTGAGGAGAGATGCCTGGAAACCAAAGCAATGGATCCGCTTAGTGCTTAGGGGCCTGTTCGTTCCTTTTTACGTCTGGGGACATCAGTCTACGGGTCTGAGTTAAGGTAGGTGCTCAGATGGGCTCAGATTGCCCCTGTTTGTCCTGGGAAGCCACAACTATTGGGATGGCCTCAGGGACTTTGGAGGTTTATGCTATTAGTAGGGTTGTGGCCATTGGAATGGGCACATACAATTCCCTTGGAAAAAGCAAGTACAGTCCTCAGGTTTGGCTCCAGGGGCTTGAGCCAGTAGGGTGTGTAGGCCAGAGCTGTTTGGACAGTTGTCTGAAAACACAAACTCGGCTTATGTTTCGGGTCATAGGAAGGGCAGGACTGATCTACAGACCATTAGGGAACTCTTCAGAATATGACAAAAGGGCGAGTGTGAGGCTCTTGCTCAAGTTTTTGTCTCTAGATATCGTGTCACTCATGGTCGTAAAATTTCCGGGTGACTTCATGGGAAATGGACGAGTCTTTCTCTCTGGAGGTTCGGCCCCGTGCAAAGACTTTGGGGTCATTCTGGGGATGGAAGAAGTCCGTTTTTTTGTTGTTGTTGATTTGTTTCGTTTTGTTTTTCAGTCTCAGATGTCCCACCAAATGAGGGATTCCAGAGTAGAGCCCTGGGGAGGGGCGACTGGACAACCAGAAATCTGGTTAAAAATTGGAGCCTAGGGACATGTCAAGCCCATGATGACATCTAATGGTCCAGCAACTGAGAGGACGTACTAGAGGACAGGACTCACGCTGAGGTCACAATGCGTGTTTATGCTCCCGTCACACTCAAGAATGGGCGGGGCCTCAGGGTGAATGCTGTTTTCTCCTACACTGAACGTTGTACAACATGCCAACCACAAGGTTTCTTGCCATGGGACAGGAAGAGTTCTGTTTTCTTCATCACAGTCACCCGTGGGCAGTGATTGGAGATTAGGTATAGGTTCTGAAGCCTGAAAACTGAGGTAGGGAAGAGATGATGACCTAAGACCATGGCAGGTCTGATGTGCTCAGTGTGCGGTCAGCTGTCTGGGTGTTGGTTAGGAGTTCCGGGCTCAGGTTGTGTCAGACAGTGCATTAGTGCCCAGGTTAAACTATATAATTTGGGTACATGCGAGTGCCGTGTAGGTTTATCCTCATTTAAGCTGCCTGGGCAGCTCATTAGGCAATATCTTTTTTCTAGAGGGCAGGCAGAGTGCTTCATTGTCGGTCCGAATTGCCAAACTTGTGGGCTTCGGGGCCAGGAGAGTGAGGACGGAAGTCTGAGAACACAAGCTAGACATCGGATTCAGGGTGAGGGCATGGCAGGTACCCCCTGCAGATCTGAACCAATATCTCATGCATCTGAAGTCAGGGCGAGGATCAGACGTTGGCTCAGGTTGGAGTTTCTGTGCATGACGGCCCCTTATGAAGAGAGCGGAATCTCGAGGCCATGGATGTTTTCCCACGTTGGGAGTTGTGGAATGCCCCCTTCAAGGATCCCTTCTGTAGGACAATTGAGAATTGTTGGACAGCACCAGGGTATCCCATATGGAATGACTCCAGGGCACCGTTCGAGGATGGATGCATGGGAAGTCCGCCTCGCATTCCAATTGTCTCCTAGCAACGAGACAGTTTAGAACCAATGGATCTGCAGGAGCAACCGGGGTGGCTGAGTTGAAATGGACTTTCCTGAGGATGGGTCCTAATGTGTGTTTGTTTCCATGAGGGCCTTGGAATGGGGCGGTGGCACCGGGACCCTGAAGTATTCTCCTAAGCATTTGACATAGCTCCAATGCACAAGTTTCCTTGTGGAGACGAGATTCGTTCTGATAGGTGCCTCAGGAAATCCCCTCTGCTAGTATTGTAATCCAGGTTTTGAGGAGACATGCCTGTAAAGCAATGCAATGGATTCGATAATGGCCTCGGGTCCTGTCTGGTTCAATCTTCTTCTCTGGGGACATCCATCTATGGTATGAGTGGAGGTAGATGCTCAGCTGGTATCAACCGCCCTTTTTTGTCCCGGGCGACCTGCACGATTGGGATGGCCTCAGGGACTTTGGATGGTTCTCCTAATTTGTGCGATTTTTGACAATGGAATGGGCAGAATTCCCATGGATTGGGTAGGCGCAGTCCTAATGTGTGACTCCAGGGGCCCCAGCCTGGAGGGAGTGCGGCCCACGACTTTCAGGACAGAAGTCTGAAAACACAAACTCAGCTTAGGTTTGGGGACGTAGGTATGGCACGCCCGATCTACAAACCATGAGAAGAACTCTTCAGGATATGAAGAATGAGCGAGTCTGAGGCACTTGCTCAGGCTTTTGTCTCTGGATTTTGTATCAGCGATGGCCGTGGAATGTTGGGGAGGCCTCATGGGCCATGGACGAATCTTCCTCTCTGTGGATTTGGCGCGATTTCAATTGTTTGTCGAAATCTGTGGGATGGGAGGTCTCCTTTCAGGTTTGTAAAGTCAGGTATCTCACCAAAAGTGGAATTCCAAAGCAGAGCCCTGGGGAAGAGAGAAGGGACAACTCGAACTATGGTTAAAAATTGGGGCCTAGGGTCATGGCAAGCCCAATATGCTGTCTATTCATCCAGCCACTGAGAGGCCTTACCTGAGGACTGGGCTCAGGCTGAGGGTCACAATGTGTGTTTGTGAGCAATGTGGCCCGCAAGCATGGGCTGGGCTTCATGGCCACACTGGTTCCAACTACACTGAACGTTGGACAACATGCCAAACACAAGGTTTCTTGCCATGGGGAAAGAGCTCTGATTTCTGCATCATTTTCAAACCAGGGCAGTGATTGGAGATCAGGTCTAGGTTCTGAAGCCTGGAAACCGAGGTTGAGAAGAGATGACGACCTAAGGTCATGGCGGGTCCGATGTGCTAAGTGTGCGGCCAGCTGTCTGGGTGGGGCCAGGAGGTCCAGGCTCAGGCCGGGTCAGAAAGTGCAATAGGGCCCAGGTCAGTCTATATATTTGGGGTACAGCCGAATGGCGTGAAGGTTGATCCTCATTTGGGGTTTCTGGGTAGCCCCAGAGCGCAATGTTTTCCTTCTGAAGGGCAGGCAGAGTGCGGCATTGTAGTTCTGGATTGCCAAACTGGACGGTTGTGGGCCAGTAGTCTGAGGACGGAAGTCTGAGAACCCAAACTAGGCCAAGGTTTCTGGGTGAGGATATGGCAGGCACAATCTACAGACCTCAATCGAGATCTCGTGCACCTGAAGTCAGGGCAAGGATCAGACAATCGCTCAGGTTGGACTTTCTGTCCCTGATGGCCCCTTCTTGAAGGGGGGGTGGATCACGAGGCCATGGGGGTTTTCCCACGATGGGAGTTGTGAGAAGCTCCAAACTGCAGAGAGTCTTCTGCAGGACAATTGAGACCTGTTGGTTGGCTCCAGGCCAACGATTCCGAGCAGGGTTCAAAGGATGGATGGCTGGGTAGCCCACCTCGCATTCCAATTGTCTCCAAGCAACAAGAAAGGTTAGATCTGCTGGATGAGGGGGGAGCAACCGAGGAGGCTGAGTTGAAATGGACTCTCCTGTAGATATGTCCTAATATGTTTTTGTGTCTATGGAGACCTTGGAATGAAGCAGTGGCACTGGGGCCCTGAAGGGTTCTCCTAAACAGAGGCTTTGACACAGCTCCAATGTGCATGTTTCCCATGTGTAGATGAGATTTGTTCTGATGGGTGAGTCAAGAAACAGCCATATGCTGGTATCGAAATCCAGGCCTCTGAGGAGAGATGCCTCGAAATCAAAGCAATGGATCCTATTAGTGCCTAGGGGCCTGTTCATTCCTTTTTACCTCTGGGGACATCAGTCTACGGGTCTGAGTGCAGGTAGGTTCTCAGATGGGCTCAGATTTCCCCTGTTTGTCCTGGGAAGCCACAACTATTGGGATGGCCTCAGGGACTTTGGAGATTTATCCTATTAGTAGGTTTGTGGCCATTGGAATGGGCACATACAATTCCCTTGGAAAGGGCAAGTACAGTACTCAGGTTTGGCTACAGGGGCTTGAGCCTGTAGGTTGTGTAGGCCAGAGCTGTTTGGACAGTTGTCTGAAAACACAAACTCGGCTTATGTTTCAGGTCATAGGTATGGCAGGACTGACCTACAGACCTTGGGGAGAACTCTTCGGGATATGAAAAAAGGGCGAGTGTGAGGCACTTGTTCAAGTTTTTTTCTCTGGATATCGTGTCACTCATGGTCGTGAAAATGCCGGATGACTTCATGGGAAATGGACGAGTCTTACTCTCTGGGGTTCCGGCCCCGTCCAAAGAGTTTGGGGTCATTCTGGGGATGGAAGCAGTCCGTTTTTTTGTTGTTGTTGATTTGTTTCCTTTTGTGTTTAAACCTTAGATGTCCAACCTAATGAGGGATTCCAGAGTAGAGCCCTGGGGAGGGGCGACTGAACAACGAGAAATCTGGTAAAAATTGGGGCCTAGGGACATGTCCAGTCCATTATGACATCTAATGATCCAGCCACTGAGAGGACTTCCTAGAGGACAGGACTCACGCTGAGGTCACAATGTGTGTTTATGCATTCGAGGCACTCAAGAATGGGCGGGGCCTCATTGTGAATGCTGTTTTCTCCTACACTGAAAGTTGGACAACATCGCAACCACAAGGTTTCTTGCCATGGGTCAGGAAGGGTTATGATTTCTGCATCACAGTCACCCGTGGGCAGTGATAAGAGATAAGGTCTAGGTTCTGAAGCCTGAAAACTGAGGTAGGGAAGAGATGATGACTTAAGGCCATGGCTGGTCTGATGTGCTCAGTGTGCGGTCAGATGTCTGGGTGTTGGTCAAAAGGTCTGGGCTCCGGTTGTGTCAGACAGTGCATTAGTGCCCAGGTTAGACTATATCATTTGGGTACATGCGAGTGCCGTGTAGGTATATCCTCATTTAAGTTGCCTGGGCAGCTCATTAGGCAATATATTTTTTCTAGAGGGCAGGCAGAGTGCTTCATTGTCGGTCCGGAATTGCCAAACTTGAGGGCTTCGGGGCCAGGAGAGTGAGGACGGTAGTCTGAGAACACAAGCTAGACTTCGGATTCAGAGTGAGGGCACGGCAGGTACCCCCTGCAGATTTGAACCAATATCTCATGCATCTAAAGTCAGGGCGAAGATCAGACGTTGGCTCAGTTTGGAGTTTCTGTGCATGACGGCCCCTTCATGAAGGGAGCGGTATCTCGAGGCCATGGAGGTTTTCCACATTGGGAGATGTGGGATGCCCCCTTCAAGGATTCCTTCTGAGGGACAATTGAGACCTTTTGGACAGCTCCAGGACATCCAATATGGAATGACTCCAGAGCACCGTTCGAGGATGGATGCCTGGGAAATCCTCCTCGCATTCCAATTGTCTCCTGGCAACGAGACAGTTCGATCCAATGGATCTGCGGGAGCAACCGGGGTGGCTGAGTTGAAATGGACTTTCCTGAGGATGGGTCGTAATGTGTGTTTGTGTCTATTAGGGCCTTGGAATGGGGCGGTGGCACCGGGACTCTGAAGTATTTTCCTACGCTTTTGTCATAGCTACCATGCACATGTTTCCTTGTGGAGAGAAGATTTGTTCTGATGCGTGCCTCAGGAAATCCCCTCTGCTGGCTTTGGAATCCAGGCTTTTTAGGAGTCATGCCTGGAAACCAAAGCAATGGATCCAATAATGGCCTCGGTTCCTGTCTGGTTCAATCTTCTTTTCTGGGGACATCAATCATGGTATGAGTGGAGGTAGATGCTCAGCCGGTATCAACCGCCATTTTTGTCCCAGGCTACATACACTATTGGGATGGCCTCAGGGACTTTGGAGGGTTCTCCTATTTGTACGATTTTTGACAATGGAATGGGCAGAATTCCCATGGATTGGGTGGGCGCAGTCCTAATGTGTGGCTCCTGGGGCCCCAGCCTGGAGGGAGTGTGGCACAGGACAGAAGTCTGAAAACACAAACTCAGCTTAGGTTTGGACGTAGGTATGGCACGACCAATCTAAAAACCAGGAGAATAATTCTTCAGGATATGAAGAACGAGGGAGTCTAACGCGCTTGCTCATACTTTTGTCTTTGATATTGTATCAGCGATGGCCGTGGAATGCTGTGGAGGCCTCATGGGCCTTGGACGAATCTTGCTCTCTGTATATTTGGCGCGATCCCAATTGTTTTTTGTCAATCTGTGGGATGGGAGGACTTCTTTAAGGTTTGTTACCTCAGGTGTCCCACCAAAAGAGGAATTCCAAAGCAGAGCCCTGGGGAAGAGTGAAGGGACAACCCGAACTATGGTTAAAACTTGGGGCCTAGGGGCATGGCATGCCCAATATGCTGTCTCTTCATCCACCCACTGAGAGGCCTTACCTGAGGACTGGGCTCAGGCTGAGGGTCACAATGTGTTTTTGTGACCAATGTGGCCCGCAAGCATGGGCTGGGCCTAATGGGCCACAGTGGTTTCAACTACACTGAACGTTGGACAACATGCCAACCACAAGGTTTCTTGCCAAGGGGAAAGAGTTCTGATTTCTGCATCATTTTCAAACCAGGGCAGTGATTGGAGAACAGGCCTAGGTTCTGAAGCCTGGAAACCGAGGTTGAGAAGAGATGACGACCTAAGGCCATGGCAGGTCCGATGTGCTCAGTGTGCGGCCAGCTGTCTGGTTGGAGCCAGGAGGTCCATGCTCAGGCTGGGTCAGAAGGGCAATAGGGCCCAGGTCAGCCTATGTATTTGTGGTACAGCCGAATGGTGTGCAGGTTGATCCTCATTTGGGGTTTCGGGGTTGCCCCAGAGGGCAATGTTTTTCTTCTGGAGGGCAGGCAGAGTGCGGCATTGTAGTTCTGGATTGCCAAACTGGAGGGCTTGTGGGCCAGTAGTCTGAGGACGGAAGTCTGAGAACCCAAACTAGGCCAAGGTTTCTGGGTGAGGATATGGCAGGCACAATCTACAGACCTCAATCGAGATCTCGTGCACCTGAAGTCAGGACAAGGATCAGACGATCGCTCAGGTTGGACTTTCTGTCCCTGATGGCCCCTTCTTGAAGGGGGGATGGATCACGAGGCCATGGGAGTTTTCCCACGATGGGAGTTGAGAGAAGCTCCAAACTGCAAAGATTCTTCTGCCGGACAATTGAGACCTGTTGGTTGGCTCCAGGCCAACGATTCAGAGCAGGGTTCTAAGGATGGATGGCTGGGTAGCCCAACTTACATTCCAATTGTCTCCAATCAACAAGAAAGGTTAGATCTGCTGGATGAGGGTGGATCAACTGAGGAGGCTAAGTTGAAATGGACTCTCCTGTGGATGGGTCCTAATATGTTTTTGTGTCTATGGAGACCTTGGAATGAAGCAGTGGCACTGGGGCCCTGAAGGTTTCTCCTAAACAGAGGCTTTGACACAGCTCCAACGTGCATGTTTCCCATGTGTAGATGAGATTTGTTCTGATGGGTGAGTCAAGAAACAGCCATATGCTGGTATCGAAATCCAGGCCTCTGAGGAGAGATGCCTCGAAATCAAAGCAATGGATCCTATTAGTGCCTAGGGGCCTGTTCATTCCTTTTTACCTCTGGGGACATCAGTACGGGTCTGTGTGCAGGTAGGTACTCAGATGGGCTCAGGTTGCCCCTGTTTGTCCTGGGAAGCCACACCTTTTGGGATGGCCTCAGGGACTTTGGAGATTTATCCTATTAGTAGGGTTGTGGCCATTGGAATGGGCACATACAATTCCCTTGGAGAGGGCAAGTACAGTCCTCAGGTTTAGCTCCAGAAGCCTGAGCCTGTAGGGTGTGTAAGCCAGAGCTGTTTGGACAGTTGTCTGAATACACATACTCGGCTTATGTTTTGGGTCATAGGTATGGCAGGACTGAACTACAGACCAATGGAGAATTCTTCGTGATATGAAAAAAGGGCGAGTGTGAGGCTCTTGCTCAAGTTTTTGTCTCTGGATATCGTGTCATTCATGGTCGTGAAATTTCTGGGTTACTCCACGGGAAATGGACGAGTCTTATTCTCTGGGGGTTCCGCCCCATCCAAAGTGTTTAGGGTGATTCTCGGGATGGAAAAGTTTGTTTTTTTTTTGTTGTTTTTGATTTGTTTCGTTTTGTTTTTCAACCTCAGAGGTCCCACCCAATGAGGGATTCCAGAGTAGAACCCTGGGAGGGGCGACTGGACAACCAGAAATCTGGTTAAAAATTGGGGCCTAGAAACATGTCAAGCCCATTATGACATCTAATGATCCAACCACTGAGAGGAATTCCGAGAGGATAGGACTCACGCTGAGGTCACAATGTGTATTTATGCTCTCGTCGCACTCAAGAATAGGCGGGGCCTCAGGGTGAATGCTGTTTTCTCCTACACTGAACGTTGGACAACATGCCAACCACAAGGTTTCTTGCCATGGGTCAGGAAGCGTTCTGATTTCTGCATCACAGTCACCCCTGGGCAGTGATTGGAGATAAGGTCTAGGTTCTGAAGCCTGAAAACTGAGGTAGGGAAGAGATCATGACCTAAGGCCATGGCGGGTCTGAGGTGCTCAGTGTGCGGTCAGCTTTCTGGGTGTTGGTCAGGAGGTCCGGGCTCAGGTTGTGTCAGTCAGTGCATTAGTGCCCAGGTTAGACTATATAATTTGGGTACATGCGAGTGCTGTGTAGGTTTATCCTCATTTAAGCTGCCTGGGCAGCTCATTAGGCAATATCTTTTATCTAGAGGGCAGTCAGAGTGCTTCATTGTCGTTCCGAATTGACAAACTTGACGGCTTCTGGGCCAGGAGATTGAGGACGAAAGTCTGAAAACACAATCTAGACGTCGGATATGAAGTCAGGGCGAGGATCAGACGTTGGCTCAGGTTGGAGTTTCTGTGCATGACGGCCCCTTCATGAAGGGAGCAGAATCTCGAGGCCATGGAGGTTTTCCACGTTGGGAGATCTGGGATGCCCCCTTCAAGGATTACTTCTGTGGGAAAATTGAGACGTGTTGAACAGCTCCAGGACATCCCATATGGAAACACGCCAGAGCAACGTTCGGGGATGGATGCCTGGGAAGTGTGCCTCGCATTCCAATTGTCTCCTAGCAACAAGACAGTTTAGATCTAATGGATCTGCGGGAGCAACCGGGGTGGCTGAGTTGAAATGGACTTTCCTGAGGATGGGTCCTAATGTGTGTTTGTGTCCACGAGGGCCTTGGAATGGGGCGGTGGCACCGGGACCCTGAAGTATTCTCCTAAGCTTTTGACATAGCTCCCATGCACAAGTTTCCTTGTGGAGACGAGATTTGTTCTGATGGGTGCCTCAGGAAATCCCCTCTGCTGGTATTGGAATCCAGACTTTTGAGGAGACATGCCTGTAAACCAAAGCAATGGATCTGATAATGGCCTCGGGTCTTGTCTAGTTCAATCTTATTCTCTGGGGACATCCATCTATGGTATGAGTGGAGGTAGATGCTCAGCTGGTATACACCGCCCTTTTTTGTCCCGGGCGACCTACACTATTGGGATGACCTCAGGGACTTTGGAGGGTTCTCCTAATTTGTGCGATTTTTGACAAAGGAATGGGCAGAATTCCCATGGATTGGGTAGGCGCAGTCCTAATGTGTGGCTCCAGGGGTCCCTGCCTGGAGGGAGTGAGGCCCAGGACTTTGAGGACAGAAGTCTGAAAACACAAACTCAGCTTAGGTTTGGGGACGTAGGTATGACACGCCCGATCTACAAACCATGAGAAGAACTCTTCAGGATATGAAGAATGAGCGAGTCTGAGGCGCTTGCTCAGGCTTTTCTCTCTGGATTTTGTATCAGCGATGGCCGTGGAATGTTGGGGAGGCCTCATGGGCCATGGACGAATCTTCTTCTCTGTGGATTAGGCGCAGTCCCAATTGTTTTTAGTCAATCTGTGGGATGGGTGGACTCCTTTCAGGTTTGTAACCTCAGCTGTCCCACCAAAAGAGGAATTCCAAAGCAGAGCCCTGGGGAAGAGCGAAGGGACAACCTGAACTAGGGTAAAAATTCGGGCCTAGGGGCATGGCAAGCCCAATATGCTATCTCTTCATCCAGCCACTGAGAGGCCTTACCTGAGGACTGGGCTCAGGTTGAGGGTCACAATGTGTGCTTGTGACCATTGTGGCCCGCAAGCATGGGCTGGGTCTCATGGGCCACGCTGGTTTCAACTACACTGAACGTTGGACAATATGCCAAACACAAGGTTTCTTGCCATGGGGAAAGAGTACTGATTTCTACATCATTTTCAAACCAGGGTAGTGATTGGAGATCAGGTCTAGGTTCTGAAGCCTGGAAACCGAGGTTGAGAAGAGATGACGACCTAAGGCCATGGCGGGTCCGATGTGCTAAGTGTGCGGCCAGCTGTCTGGGTGGGGCCAGGAGGTCCAGGCTCAGACTGGGTCAGAAAGGGCAATAGTGCCCAGGTCAGCTTATATATTTGGGTTACAGCCGAATGGCGTGCAGGTTGATCCTCATTTGGTGTTTCTGGGTAGCCCAAGGGGGCAATGTTTTTCTTCTGGAGGGCTGGCAGAGTGCGGCATTGTAGTTCTGGATTGCCAAACTGGAGAGCTTGTGGCCAGTATCTGAGGACGGAAGACTGAGGAACCACGCTAGGCCTAGGTTTCCTTGTGGGGATATGGCAGGCACAGTCTACAGACCTCAATCGAGATCTCTTGCATGTGAAGTCAGGGCAAGGATCAGACGATTTTTAGGTTGGACTTTCTGTACCTGATGGCCCTTTCTTGAAGAGGGGTTGATCATGAGGCCATGGGAGTTTTCCCACGATGGGAGTTGTGAGAAGCTCCAAACTGCAAAGATTCTTCTGCAGGACAATTGAGACCTGTTGTTGGCTCCAGGCCAAGGATTCTGAGTAGGGTTCTAAGGATGGATGGCTGGGTAGCCCACCTCGCATTCCAATTGTCTCCAAGCAACAAGACAGGTTAGATCTGCTGGATGTGGGGGAGCAACCGAGGAGGCTGCGTTCAAATGGACTCTCCTGTGGATGTGTCCTAATATGTTTTTGTGTCTATGGAGACCTTGGAATGAAGCGGTGACAATGGGGCCCTGAAGGGTTCTCCTAATCAGAGGCTTTGACAGAGCTCCAACGTGCCTGTTTCCCATGTTTAGATGAGATTTGTTCTGATGGGTGAGTCATGAAACAGCCATATGGTGGTCTTCAAATCAAGGCCTCTGAGGAAAGATGCCTGGAAACCAAAGCAATGGATCCGATTAGTGCCTAGGTGCCTGTTCATTCCTTTTTACCTCTGGACATCAGTCTACGTGTCTGAGTGCAGGTAGGTGCTAAGATGGGCTCAGATTGCCCCTGTTTGTCAAGGGAAGCCACAACTATTGGAATGGCCTCAGGGACTTTGGAGGTTTATCCTATTTGTAGGGTTGTGGCCATTGGAATGGGCACATACAATTCCCTTGGAGAGGGCAAGTACAGTCCTCAGGTTTGGCTTCATGGGCCTGAGCCTGTAGGGTGTGTAGTCCACAGCTGTTTGGACAGTTGTCTGAAAACACATACTCGGCTTATGTTTCGGGTTATAGGTATGGCAGGACTGATCTACAGACCATGAGGAGAACTCTTCAGGATATGAAAAAAGGGCGAGTGTGAGGCTCTGCTCAAGTTTTTGTCTCTGGATATCATGTCACTCGTGGTCGTGAAATTTCCGGGTGACTCCATGGGAAATGCCGAGTCTTACTCTCTGGGGGTTCGGCCCCGTACAAAGAGTTTGGGTTCTTTCTGTGGATGGAAGAAGTCCGTTTTTTTGTTGTTGTTGATTTGTTTCGTTTTGTTTTTCAACCTCAGATCTCCGACCAAATGGGGGATTCCAGAGTAGAGCCCTGGGGTGGGGCGAATGGACAACCAGAAATCTGGTTGAAAATTGGGGCTAGGGACATATCAAGCCCATTATGACTTTTAATGGTCCAGCCACTGAGAGGACTTACTAGAGGACAGGACTCATGCTGAGGTCACAATGCGTATTTATGCTCTCGTCGCACTCAAGAATGGGCCGGGCCTCAGGGTGAATGCTTTTTTCTCCTACAGTGAACGTTGGACAACATGCCAACCACAAGGTTTCTTGCCATGGGTCATAATGCCCCTGTTTGTCCAGTGCGGCTTGCGGTAGTGGGATGTCCTTGGGGACCTTGAGGTTTCTACTATTTTGTAGAGTTGTGGCCAATGGAATGGCAGTTTCTTAGAAGAGAGCAGGCACAGTTCTGTGGTGTGGCTCCAGAGACCCCAGCCTGGAGGTTGTGTGGGCCACGGCTGTGCAGACAGACATCCAAAAACCCAAACTCAGCTCAGGGATGGGGCCGAGGTTAGGGCAGGCCTGATCTACAGTCCATGAGGTGAGCTCCGCTGAATATGAAAGAAGGGTGAGAGGGAGACAGTGGCTCAGGCTTTTGTCTCTGGATGGTTTGTCCACAATGGCCGTTTAATGTAGGAGTTGCCTCATGGATCGTAGATGTTTCCCTCTCTGGTAGTTTGTCCAGCCCCCAAGAGTTTGGGGTCATTCTGTGGGAAGGGAAGAGTCCTGTTTTCTGCTTCATGTGTCCCCCCAGTAGAGGGATTCCAGAGCATAGCAGTGGGTACTGACAACTGGAATACTCGCCCTCTGGTTAAGCCTGGGGACCTATGGATATGACAAGCCGCATATGCAGGATCTTGGCCCAGCCACTGAGAGGCGTTACTTTAATACGGGACTCACGCTGCAGGTCACAATGCATGTCTGTGCCCTAGGCTGCCCTCAAGCACTGGCGTGGCCTTTCGGACAATGCAGGTTTTCCCACATTGAATGTTGGACAACATGCCAACCACAAGGTTTCTGGCCATGGGGAAGGAGGAATTCTAATTTCTGCATCACGTTCACCCCTGGGCAGTGATTGGAGATAAGGTCTAGGTTCTGAAGCCTGAAAACCGAGGTTGGGAAGAGATGACGACCTACAGCCATAGCGGGTCCTATGTGTCCAGGTTGGGGCCAGCTGTCTGGGTGTCGTTTGGGATGTCTTGTCTCAGGCTGTGCCAGACAGGGCATTAGTATACAGGGTGGGCTGTATAATTGCTTTACAATCGAGTGGCATGCATTAGAAAATCATTTGGGGTTTCTTATTAGCAGCATAGGGCAAATTTTTTCTTTGCATGCTGCATTGTGGCTTCGGAATTCCCAAATTGGAGGGCTTGTGGGCCAGGAGAGTGAGGATGGAAGTCTGAGAACACAAGCTAGGCGTAGGTTTCGGGGCAAGGACATGGCAGGCACACTCTGCAGAGCTGATTTGAGATCTCATGCATCTGAAGTCAGGTCGAGGATCAGACTTTGGCTCAGGTTTGAGTTTCTGTCCATGTTGGCCCCTTCATGAAGGGGGGGCATTATGAGGCCATGGGGGTTTTCCCACTATTGGAGTTGTGAGATGCTCCAAACCACAAGGATTCCATATGTGGGACAATTAAGATTTGTTGGATGGCTCCAGGACGTCTTATAAGGTATTTTTCCAGAACAGGGTTCTAAGTATGGATGCCTGGGCAGCCAGCCTCACATTCCAATTGTCTCCTAGCAACAAGAAACGTTTGATCTGCTGGCTTGGGGTAGCAACAGAGGGGCTGAGTTGAAATGGACTTTCCTGAGGATGGACTTAATGTTGGTTTGAGTCCATGGAGACCTTGGTATGGGGCAGTGGCACCAGGGCCCTGAAGGATTCTCCTAACCAGAGGTTATGACAAAGCTCCAATGAGCAAGTTTTCCATGGGGAGACGAGATTTGTTCTTATTGGTGCCTCAGGAAACCACCATATGCTGGTATTGGAAACGAGGCCTCTGAGGAGAGATGCCTGGAAACCAAAGCAATGGATCTGATTAGGGCCTAGGGGCCTGTCCGGTTCAATATTCTTCTCTGGGGACATATGTTGTCTGAGTGGAGGTAGTTGCTCAGCTGGTTTGAGATCACCCCTGTTTGTCCTGGGCGGCCTACACTATTGGGATGGCCTCGGTGACTTTGGAGGTTTTTCCTAATTTGCAAGGTTGTGGCCAATGGAATGGGAAGGATTCCCTTGAAAGGGAAGCACAGTCCTGAGGTGTGACTCCAGGGACCCAAGTGTGGAGCGTGTGTGGTCCAGATCTATTTGGACAAAAGTCTGAAAGCACAAACTCCCCTTAGGTTGGGGGATGTAGGTATGGCCGGCCCGATCTATAGACCATGAGGAGAACTCTTCGGGATATGAACAAAGGGCGAATGTTAGGTGCTTGCTCATGCTTTTTTTTTTTTTCTGGAAATGTGTCACCGATTGCCATGGAATGTCGGGGTGTCCTCATGGGCCATCGATGAGGCTCCCTTTCTGGGGATTTGACCCGATCCCAAGAGTTTGGGTTCATTCTGTGGGAAGGGAGGAAGCCTTTCTGTTTTTTTTTTTTCATTTTTTTTTTTTACCTCAGATGGACCACCAAAAAAGGGATTCCAGAGCAAAGTCCTGGGGAGGGGCGACTGGACAACCAGACCTCTGGTTAACATTGGGACCTAAGAACATGGCAAGCCCCATATGTGGGCTCTTGGTCCAGACACTGAGAGGCCTTCCTTGAGGATAGGTCTCACACTGAGTTTCACAATGTTTTTTTGTGCCCAAGGAGCCCCTCAAGTCAGGGCGTGGCCTAATGTACCATGCTGGTTTCTCCTACACTGAACGTTGCACAATATGGCATCCACAAGTTTTCTGGCCATGGGGAAGAAGGAGTTCTAATTTCTGCAACACTTTCACTCCTGAACTGTGATTGGATTTAAGGTCTAGGTTCTGAAGCCTGAAAACTGAGGTTGGGAAGAGATGAAGACCTAAGGCCATGGTGTGTCGGACGTGCTCAGTGTTCAGCCAGCTGTTGAGTGTGGGTTGGGAGGTGCAGGCTCAGGCTGTGGCAAACAGGGAATTAGTGCCCAGGCAAGACTGTATCATTGGGGTGCATTCGAGTTTCGTGCAAGATGGTAATCATTTGTGGTTACTGGGTAGCCCCAGAGGGCAACGTTTTTCTTCTGGAGGGAAGACACAGTGCCACATAGTGGCTCAAGAATTCCCAAACTGGAAGGCTTGTGGGCCAGGAGTGTGAGGAAAAAATTCTGAGGACACAAGCCAGACTTAGATTTCGGGGTGAGGGGACGGCAGGCACCCACTGCCGAGATGATTCGAGATCCCGTATACCTGAAGACAGAGCTAGGATCAGACGTTGGCTTAGGTCGGCGTTTCTGTCCATGACGGCCCCTTCATGAAGGGGAGGGTGTCTCGAGGACATGGAGGTTTTCCCTCGATGGGAATTGTGAGATGCTCCAAACCGCAATGATTCCTACTGTGGGACAGTCGAGATCTGTTGGATGGCTCCAGGACATACCATAAGGACGTTATACAGAGCAGGATTCTAAGGTTGGGTGCCTGGGCAGCCTGCCTTCCATTCCAGGTGTCTCATAGCGCCAAGGCAAGTTCGATCTGCTGGATCTAGGGGAGCAACCGAGGCCGGTGTGTTGAAATGGGTGAGTTGAGGATGGGTCATAATGTGCATTTGTGTCCATGTAGACCTTGGAATGGGGTGCTTGATCCGGGGCCTTGAGGGATGTTCATAACCGGAGGTTTTGATGGGCTCTAAAGAGTACGTTTCCTATGTAGAGAAGAGAATTGTTTTGATGAGTGCCTAAGGAATCTCCCATATGCTGGTATTGGAAACCAGGCCTCTGAGGAGAGATGACTGGAAACAAAAGCAATGGATATGATTAGGGCCTAGGTGCCTGTCCGGTTCAATCTCTTTCCTGAGGATACGTGTCTACGGATCTGAGGGGATGTAGTTGCTCAGCTTGTGTCAGATCGCCCCTGTTTGTCCTGGGCAGCCTATAATATTGGGATGGCCTCTGGACTTTGGAGTTTCTCCTAATCTATAGGGTTGTGGCCAATGGAATGGGCAGAAATCCCCTGGAGAGGGCAGGCACAGTTCTGAGTTTGGCTCTAGGGGCCCAGCCTTGAGGCTCTGTGGGCCAGGCCTGTGGGGACATAAGTCTTAAAACACAAACTCCGCTTAGGATTGGGGACATAGGTATGGCACGCCCAATCTACAGACCGTGATAACACTTCGGGATATGAAAAAGGGTGAGTTTGAGGTGCTTGCTCAGGTTTTGTCTCTGGATTTGTGTCAACAATGTGGGTGGAATGCTGGCGTGGCCTCAAGGGTTGTGGACGGCTTTCCTTCTCTGAGG
The DNA here is from genome assembly GCF_964662115.1 of Mustela nivalis. Lineage (NCBI taxonomy): Eukaryota > Metazoa > Chordata > Mammalia > Carnivora > Mustelidae > Mustela > Mustela nivalis. Next base: position 1,894,069 of record NW_028136556.1, on the reverse strand, counting down.
ATTTGACCCGATCCCAAGAGTTTGGGTACATTCTGTGGGATGGAAGGAGTCCTTTCTGTTTTTTATTTTATTTTATTTTATTTTATTTTATTTTATTTTATTTTATTTCATTTATTTTATTTTATTTTATTTTATTTTATATTTTATTTTATGTACCTCAAGTGTCCCAATAAAAGAGGGATTCCAGAGCAGAGTCCTTGGGAGGGACAACTGGATAACCCAACCTCTGTTTAAGTTTGGGGGCCTAGGGGCATGGCAAGTCCAATATGTGGGCTCTTGATTCAGACACTGAGAGGCCTTCCTTGAGGACAGGGCTCATGCTGAGGGTCACAATGCCTATTTGTGCCCAACAAGGCCCTCAAGCATGGGAAGTGCCTCATGAGCCACGCTGGATTCTCCTACACTGAACGTTGGAGAATATGCCAACCACAAGGTTTCCAGCCATGGCGAAGGAAGAGTTGTGATTTCTGCATCACGTTCACCCCTGGACAGTGATTGGTGTTTAGGTCTAGGTTCTGAAACCCGAAAACTGAGGTTGGGAAGAGATGAAGACCTAAGGACCTGATGGGTCCAATGAGCTCAGTGTGCGGCCAGCTGTTGAGCGTAGGTCTGGAGGTGTGGGCTCATGCTGTGTCAGACAAGGCATTAGACAGGGTAGACTGTATATTTGGGGTGCAGTCGAGTGGCATTCAGTTGATCCTCATTCGGGTTTCTAGGTAGCTCCATAGGGCAACGTTTCGCTTCTGGAGGGCAGGCAGAGTGCTGCATTGTGGCCCCAGTATTGCCAAACTGTAGGGCTTTTGGGCCAGGGGTGTGAGGACGTTAGTCTGAGAACACAAGCTAGGCTTAGTTTTTGGGGTGAGGGCACAGAAGGCACACTCTGCAGAGCTGAATCAAGATCTCATGCACCTGAAGTCGGGGCGAATATCAGACGTTTGCTCAGGTTGGAGATTCTGTCCATGATGGCACCTTTATAAAGTGGAGCGTCTCAAGAGGCCATGTAGATTTTTCCACAATGGGAGTTGTGAGATGCTCCAGACTGCAAAGATTCCTTCTGTGGGACACTTGAGACCTGTTGGATGGCTCTAGGATATCCCATGTGGAACGACACCAGAGTAGGTTTCTAAGGATGGATGCCTGGGCAGCCCGCCTCCCATTCTAGTTGTCTCCTAGCAACAAGGCAGGTTTGATCTGCAGGCCCTGGGCGAGAAACCAAGGGGGTTGAGTTGACATGGACTCTCCCGAGGATAGATCATAATGTGGGTTTAAGTCCATGGAGACCTTGGAATGGGGCGCTTGATCCGGGGCCCTGAAAGATTCTCCTAAACAGAGGTTTTTATAGAGCTCCAAAGAGTACATTTCCTATGTGGAGACGAGATTTTTATGATGAGTGCCTCAGTAATCCCCCGTATGCTGGTATTGGAAACCAGGCCTCTGAGGAGAGATGCCTGGAAACAAAAGCAATGGATCTGATTAGGGCCTAAGTGCCTGTCCAGTTCAATCTTATTCTATGGGGATATCTGTCTCTGGGTCTGAGTGGAGGTAGTTTCCTAACTTGTGAAAGATCATCCCTGTTTGTCCTGGGCAGCCAACACTATTGGGATGGCCTCGGGGAGTTTGGAGGATTCTCCTAATCTTTAGGGTTGTGGCCAATGGAAATGGCAGAATTCCCCTGGAGAGGGAAGCCACAGTCCTGAGGTGTGGCTCCAGGGGCCCCAGTTTGGATGGTGTGTGGGCCAGTACTGTGGGGACAGAAGTCTGAAAACACAAACTCAGCTTAGGTTTGGGGATGTATGTATGAAGGCTCGATCTACAGACCGTGAGAATTTTCCGGGCTATGAACAAAGGGCGAGTATGTGGCGCTTGCTCAGGCTTTTGTCTCTGGATTTTGTGTCAACGGTGGCCGTGGAATGTCAGGGTGTCCTCAAGGGCCATAGACAATTCTTTCTCTGGTGATTTGGCCTGATCCCAAGGGGTTGGGATCATTCTGTGGATGGGAAGAGTCCTTTCTGTATTTTTTTTTTTTACCTCAGGTGTCCCACCAAAGAGGGATTCCAGAGTAGAGCCCTGAGTAGGGGTGACTAGACATCTCGAACTCTGGTTGAGATTGGGCGACTAGGGGCTTGGCAAGCCCCATATGTGTGCTGTTGTTCCAGTCACTAAGAGGCTTTACATGAGGATAGGGCTCACGCTGAGGGTCACAATGTGTGTTTGTACAAATTGTGGCACTCAGGGACAGGTGGGTCCTCATAGTCCATGCTGCCTTCTCCTACAATGAACATTGGACAACATGCCAACCACTAGGTTTCTTGCTAAGGCGAAGGAGAAGTTCTGATTCTTGCATCACGTTCACTCCTGAGCAGTGAGTGGAGATAAGGTCTAGGTTCTGAAGGTGAAAACTGAGGTTGGGTAGAGATGATGGCCTAAAGCCATTGTGGGTGTGATATGCTCTGTGTACGGCCAGCTGTCTGGGTGTTGGACTGGAGGTCTGCCCTCAGGCTGTGTCAGACAGGGCTTTAGTGCACAGGCTAGACTGTATAATTGGGGTATGGTCGAGTGGCATGCAGGTTGTTACTCATTTGACGTTTCTGGTTAGCCCTATAGGGCAACATTTTTCTTCTGGAGGCCAGGCAGAGTGCTGAATTGTGTCTCCAGAATTTCCAAACTGGATGGGTGTGGCCAGGATTGTGAGGACGGAAGTCTGAGAACACAAGTTAGGCTTAGGTTTCGGGGCGAGGGCCCAGCAGGCACAGTCTCAAGTGCTGAATCGAGATCTCATGCTTCTGAATTCAGGGCGAGGATCAGACTTTGGCTTAGGATGGAGTTTCTGTCCATGATGGCCCATTTATGAAGGTGTGGGGCATCATGAGGAAATGGAGGTTTTCTCACAGTGGGATTGTGTAATGCTTCAAACCACAAGGATTCATTCTGCGAGACAGTCAAGACAGGTTGGTTGGATTCAAGACGTCCCATAAAGAAGTTCTCCAGAGCAGGGTTCTAAGGATGGATGCCTGGGCAGCCCGCCTCCCATTCTAACTGTCTCCTAGTGACAAGGAAGGTTTGATCTTCTGGCTCTGGGTGAGCAGCCGAGGGGGCTGATTTGAAATGGACTCTCCTGAGAATGGATTATAATGTAAGTTTGTGTCCTTGGAGACCTTGGGATTGGGCCATGGTGCCAGCGCCCTGAAGGATCCTCCTAACCTGAGGTATTGACACAGCTCCAAAGAGCAAGTTTCCCATGTGGAGATGAGATCTGTTCTGATTGTTTCCTTAGGAAACCCCCATATTCTGATATTGGAAACGAGGCCTCTGAGGAGAGATACCTAGAAACCAAAGCAATGGATCAGAAGTTGGCTCAGGTTGGAGTTTCTGTCTATGATGGCCCCTTTATAAAGGGGAGCATCTCATGAGGCCATGTAGGTTTTCCCACGATAGGAGTTGTGAGATGCTCCAATCTGCAAGGATTCCTTCTGTGGGACAGTCAAGACCTGTTGGAAGGCTCCAGGACATCCCATATGGAACGGCGCCAGAGCAGGATTCCAAGGATGGATGCCTAGAGAGTCTGCTTTGCATTCCAGTTGTCTCCTAGCGACAAGGCGGGTTTGATATTCTGCCTCTGGGGGAGTAATCGACGGGGCTGAGTTGAAATGTACTCTCCTGCCGAATGGTCATAATGCGGGTATGTGTCCATGGAGACCTTGGAATAGGGCGGTTGCTCCGGCTACCTGAAGGTTTCTCCTAACTGGAGGCTTTTACAGAGCTCCAAAGGATAAGTTTCCCATGTGAAGACAAGATTTGTTCTGATTGGTAACTCTGGAATCCCCCATATGCTGGTATTGGAAAACAGGCCTCTGAGGAGAGATGCTTAGAAAAAAAAGCAATGGAACCAATTACATTCTAGGGGCCAGTCCAGTTTAATCTTCTTCTCTTGGGTTATCTGTCTACGGGTGAGTTGACGTCGTTGCTCAGCTTGTGAGAGATCGCCCTTCTTTGTCCTGGGTGGCCTACACTATTGGAATGGCCTCTGGGACTTTGGAGGTTTCTCCTTATCTGTAGGGTTGTGGCCAATGGAATGGGAAGAATTTCCTTGGAGAGGGCAGGCACAGTCCTGAGGTGTGGCTCCAGGGGCCTCAGTCTGGAGGGTGTGTGGGACAGGGATGTCAGGATAGAAGTCTGAAAACACAAACTCGGCTTAGGTTTGGGGACGTAGGTATGGCAGGCCCAATCTACAGACTATGAGGGGAATTTTTTGGGCTATGACCTAAGGGTGAGTGTGAACGCTTGCTGAAGCTTATGTCTCTGGATTTTGTGTCAATAGTGGCCGTGGAATGTCGGGCTGGCCTCATGGGCCATGGACGAGTCTTTCTCTCTGGACCCCAATCACTTGGGATGGCCCAATCCCAAGTGATTGGGGTCATTCTGTGAGTGGGAGGAGTCCTTTCTGTGTTTATTTACCTCAAATGTCCCACCAAAGAGGGATTCCAGAGCAGAGCCCTGAGTAGGGGTGACTAGATGTCTCTACCTCTGGTTAAGATTGGGTGACTTGGGGCATGGCAGGCCCCATATGCGGACTCATGGTCCAGCCACTGAGAGGCTTTACTTGAGGACAGGGCTCAAACTGAGGGTCCCAATGTGTGTTTGAGCCCACCGCAGCTCTTAAGCATAGGCAGGGCCTCAGGGACCCTACACTACCCTCAGGGGCCCTACTAATACCCCTGTAGGCCCTACAGGGGTCCTACACTGAACGTTGGACAAGATGCCAACCACAAGATTCTGGCGAGAGGGAAGGAGGAGTTCTGATTTCTGCATCATGTTCACCCATTGGAAGGTCTAGGATTCTGTAGCCTGAAAACCGAAGTTGGAAAGAGATGGCGACCTAAGGCCATGGCGGTTCAGAGGTTCTCAGTGTACTGCAAGCTGTCTGGGTGTCGGTTGGGAATTCAGGCCTCAGATTCTGTCAGACAGGGCATTAGTGCACAGGCTAGACTATATAATTGGTGTACAGTTGAGTGACGTGCAGGTTTATCCTCATTTGAGGTTTGTGGGTAGACCCATAGGGCAATGTTTTTCTTCTAGAGGGCAGGCAGAGTGCAGCACTGTGTCATCGGAAATCCCAAAATAGAGGGCGTGTGGTCTAGGAGAGTGAGGACGGAAGTCGGAGAACACTAGCTACGCTTAGGTTTTGGGGTGAGGGCACAGCAGGTACACTCTGAAGAGCTGAATCAAGATCTCGTGCATCTGAAGTCAAGGCGAAGATCAGCTGTTGGCTCAGGTTGGAGTTTCTTTCCATGATCTGCCTTCATGAAGATTGGGGGCATCATGTGACCTTGGAAGCTTTCCATGATATGAGTTGTTAGGTGGTCCATGCACAAGGACTCCTGTGGGACAGTCGAGACCTGTTGGATGGCTCAAGGATGTCCCATAAGGAACGACGCAAGAGCAGGGTTCTAAGGATGGATGCCTGAAGAGCCCAACTCGCATTTCAATTGTCTCCTAGTGACAAGGCAGGTTCAATCTGCTGGCTCTGGGGTAGAAACCGAGGGGGTTTAGTTGAAATGGACTCTCCTGAGGATGGGTCATAATTTGGGATTGTGTCCATGGAGATATTCAAATGGGGCAGTGGCTCCAGTGACCTGAAGTTTTCTCCTAACTGGAGGTTATGACACTGCTCCATAGAGCAAGATTCCCATGTGGAGACGAGATTTTTTCTGATAGGTAGCTCTGGAAACCCCCTTATGCTGGTATTGGAATCCAGGCCTCTGAGGAGAGATGCCTGAAAACAAAAGCAATGGATCCAATTAGGGCCTAGGTGCCTGTCTTGTTCAATATTCTTTTCTATGGATATCTGTCTAAGGTTCTGATTGGAGGTAGTGTCTCAGCTTGTGCCAGAGGGTCCCTGTATGTCCAGGACATCCTTCACTATTGCGATGGTCTCAGAGATTTTGGATGATTCTCCTAATCTGTCAGGTTGTGCCAAATGAATGAGCAGAATTCCCTTGGAGAGGGCAGGCACAGTCCTGAGGTGTGGCTCCATGGTGCCCAGCCTTTAGGGTGTGTGGGTGAGGACAATGGAGACAGAAGTCTGAAAACACAAACTCAGCTTAGGTTTGGGGACATAGGTATGGCAGGCCCGATCTACAGACCTTGAGAATTTTGGGGGCTCTGAACAAAGGGCAAGTGTGTGGTGCTTTTTCAGGTTTTTGTCTCCGGATTTTGTGTCAATGGTGGCCGTGGAATGTCAGGCTGGCCTCATCGACCATGGACGAGTATTTCTCTCTGTGGATTTGGCCGAATTCCAAGTGTTTGGGGTCATTCTTTGGATGGTAGGAGTCCTTACTTTTTTTTTTCCTTATCTTGTTTTTTTTTTTTTTTTTTTTTTTTTTTTTTTTTTTTACCTTAGGTGTCCCACCAAAGAGGGATTCCAGAAAAGAGCTCTGAATAAGGTTGACTAGACTTCTCAAGCTCTGGCTAGGATTGGGGGAGTAGGGGCATGGCAAGCCCCATATGCAGGCTCTTGGTCCAGCCCCGGAGAGGCTTTACTTGAGGCCAGGTTTCATGCTTAGGGTCCTAATGTGTGTTTGTGCCCATCGCAGCCCTCAAGCATGTCTGAGGCCTCATGGGCCATGCTGGGTTCTCATATACTAAACGTTGGACAACATGCCAACCACAAGGTTTCTGGTCATGGGGAAGGTGAAGTTCTGATTTCTGCATCACGTACATCACTTAGTTGTGAGTGGAGATAATGTCTAGGTTCTGAAGCCTGAAGACCAAGGTTGGGAAGAGATGATGACCTAAGGCCAGGCATGTCCGATGTGTTCAGTGTGAGGCCAGGTGTCTGGGTGTCGGTCACGAGGTCTGGGGTCAGGCTGTGTCAGACAGGGCATTAGTGCCCAGGCTAGACTGTATAATTGGGGTACAGTCTAGAGAATTGCAGGTTGATCCTCATTTGATGTTTCTGGGTAGACCCCTAGGGCAAAGTCTCTCTTCTGGAGGGCAGGCAGAGTGCTGCATTTTGTCTCCAGAATTCCCAAAGTGGAAGGCTTGTGGGCCAGGAGTGTGAGGACGGAAGTCTGAGAACGCGAGCTGGCTTAGGTTTTGGAGCGAGGGCAAGGCAGGCACACTCTGCAGAGCTGAATTGAGGTCTCATGCATCTGAAGTCAGGGCGAGGATCAGACGGGAGTTTCTGTCCATGATGTCCTCTACCTGAAGGTGGAGGCATCACGAGGCCATGGAGGTTTTCCCACGGTGCGAGTGTGTGATGCTGCAAACCACAAGGATTCCTTCTGCAGGACAGTTGAGACCTGTTGAATGAATCAAGGGCACCCCATTAGGAATTTCTCCAGAGCACAGTTCTAACAACGGATACCTGGGCAACGAACTCGCATTCCAATTGTCGCCTAGTGACAAAGCAGGTTTGATCTGCTGGCACTGGGTGAGCAACCGCCAGGTTTGAGTTGAAATGGACTCTCCTGAGGATGGGTCATAATGTGGGATTGTGTCCATTGAGACATTGGAATGGGGCGGTGGCTCCAGTGACGTGAAATTTTCTCCTAACTGGAGGTTTTGACACAGTTCCATATAGCATGATTCCCATGTGGCATGCGATTTGTTCTGATTGGTAGCTCCAGAAACCCCCATGTGCTGGTATTGGAATCCAGGCCTCTGAGGAGAGATACGTGAAAACAAAAGCAATGGATCCGTTTAGGGCCTAGGTGCCTGTCCTGTTCAATCTTTTCTATGGATATCTATCTACAGGTCTGATTGAAGGTAGTGGCTCAGCTTGTGGCAGATGGTCCCTGTTTGTCCCGGACATCCTACAATATTGGGGTGGCCTCGGGGACTTCGGATGTTTCTCCTAATCTGTCAGGTTGTGCCAAAGAAATGAGCAGAATTCCCATGGAGAGGGCAGGCACAATCCTGAGGTGTGGCTCCATGGGGCCAAGCCTTGAGGGTGTGTGGGCCAGGACAATGGAGACAGAAGTCTGAAAACACAAACTTGGCTTAGGTTTGGGGACATAGGTATGGCAGGCCCGATCTACAGACCGTGAGAATTTTTCAGGCTCTGAACAAAGGGCGAGTGTGTGGCGCTTTTTCAGGCTTTTGTCTCCGGATTTTGTGTCAATGGTGGCCGTGGAATGTCAGGATGGCCTCATCAGCCATGGACGAGTATTTCTCTCTGTGAATTTGGCCAAATTCCAAGTGTTTGCGGTCATTCTTTGGACGGTAGGAGTCCTTTCTCTATTTTTTTTTAACCTCATGTGTCCCACCAAGGAGGGATTCTAGAGAAGAGATCTGAGTAGGGGTGACTAGACTTCTCAAGCACTGGTTAAGGTTTGGGGAGTAGGGGCATGGTAATCTCCATATGTGGGCTCTTGGTCCAGCCCCGGAGAGGCTTTACTTGAGGCCAGGGTTCATGCTTAGGGTCCTAATGTGTGTTTGTGCCCATCGCAGCCCTCAAGCATGTCTGAGGCCTCATGGGCCATGCTGGTTTCTCCTACACTGCACGTTGGACAACATGCCAACCACAGGGTTTCTGGTCATGGGGAAGGAGGAGTTCTTATTTCTGCATCACGTACACAGCATGGCAGTGAGTAGAGATAAGGTCTAGATTCTGAAGCCTGAAAACCGAGGTTGGTAAGAGATGACGACCTAAGGCCATGGTGGGTCCAATGCACTTAGTGTGCGGCCAGATGTCTGTGTCCATCATAAGGTCTGGGCTCAGGCTGTGTCAGGCAGGGCATTAGTCTCCAGGCTAGACTGTATAATTGGGGTACAGTCGAGTGATGTGAAGGTTGGTCCTCATTTGGGGTTTCTGGTTGGCCCCATAGGGCAAAGATTTTCTTCTGGAGGGCAGGCAGAGTGCTGCATTCTGGCTCCAGAATTGCCAACTTCAGGGCTTGTGGGCCAGGTGTTTTAGGACAGAAGTCTGAGAACACAAGTTCAGCTTAGAATTCGCAGCGGTGACATGGCAGGCACACTCTACAGACCTGAAATGAGATCTCGTGCATCTGAAGTCAGGGCGAGGATCAGATGTTGGCTTAGGTTGGAGTTTCTGTACATGATGTCCCCTTGAAGGTGGGGGGGGGCATCAGGAAACCATGGAAGATTTCCAACTTTGTGAGTGTGTGATGCTCCAAACCACAAGGATTCCGTCAGCGGGACAGTCACGACCTTTTGGATGGATCAAGGACGTACCATAAGAAATGCTCCAAAGCACAGTTCTAATGATGGATGCCTGGGCAGTCCAACTTGCATTCCAGTTGTGTCCTAGTGAAAAGGAGGATTCGATCTGCTGTCACTGGGGGAACAACCGAGGGGGCTGAATTGAAATGGACTCTCATGAGGATGAGTCGTGATGTGGATTTGTGTCCATGGATCCCTTGGAATGGGGCAGTGGCTCTGTTGCCCTGAAGAATTCTCCTAACCTGAGGTTTTGATGCAGCTCCAAAGAGCAAGTTTCCCATGTAGAGACGAGATTTGTTCTGAAACCCCCACAACCTGGTATTGGAAACCAAGCATCTGGGGAACAATGCCTGGAATCCAAAGCAATGGATCTGATTAGGGTCTAGGGGCCTGTCCTTTTCAATATTCTCCTCTGAGTGTCTCTAAGATTCAGAATGGAGGTCACTGCTCAGCTTGTGTCAGATCACCCATGTTTGTTGGGGGAGGCCAACACTATTGGGCTGGTCTTGGGAATTGGAGGTTTCTCCTAATCTGTAAGGTTGTGGCAAATGAAACGGGCAGAGTTCCCTTGGAGAGCACTGGCACAGTCCTTAGGTGTGACACCACCTTTCTGGGTGTCATCCAGGAGGTCCAGGCTCAGGCTGTGTCAGACAGGGCATTAGTGCCAAGCTTAGACTGTATAATTGGAGTAAAGTTGAGTGGCATGCAGGTTGATCCTCATTTGGCGTTTCTGGGTAGCCCCAGGGGCAACGTTTTTCTTCTGGAGGGAAGGAAGAGTGCTGCATTGTGGCGACGGAATTCTCACACTGGAGGGCTTGTGGGCCAGAATTGTGAGGAAGGAAGTGTGAGAACACAAGATAGGCTTAGGTTTTGGGTCAAGATCATGGCAGGCACACTCTGTAGAGCTAAATCTAAATCTCATGCATCTGAAGTCAGGGCGAGGATCAGACGTAGGCTCAGGTTGAAGTTTCTGTTCAGGATGGCCCCTTCATGATGGTGGGGGGCATCATGGGGCTATGGAGACTTTCCCACGATTGGCATTGTAAGTTGCTCCAATCGGCAAGGATTCCTTCTATGGGACAGTCGAGACCGGTCAGATTGCTCCAGGACGTCCCATGCGGAACCACGGCAGTGCAGGGTTCTAAGGATGGATTCCTGGAGTTCCCGCCTCACATTCCTATTGTCTCCTAGTGACAAGGCAGGTTCGATCTGCTTCTTTTGGGGAGCAACCAAAGGGGATGTGTTGAAATGGACTCGCCAGCGGATGGGTCATAATGTGGGTTTGTGTCCATGGAGACCTTGGAATGGGGTGTTGGCTGCTGGGACCTGAAGGTTTCCCTTAACTGGAGGTTGTGACACAGCTCCAAAATGCATGTTTCCCATGTGGAAATGAGATTTGTTCAGACTGGTACCTCCAGAAGAACACATATGCTGGTATTGGAAACCAGGCCTCTGAGGAGAGATGCCTGGAATCAAAAGCAATGGATCTGATTAGGGCCTAGGTGCCTGTCCGGTTCAATCTTCTTCTCTGGGGTTATCTGTCTATGGGTCTGAGTTGAGGTAGTTGCTCATCTTGGGACAGATCACCCTGTTTGCCCTGAGTGGCCAACACTATTGGGATGGCCTCAGGGACTTTGGAGTGTTCTCCTAATCTTTAGGGTTGTGGCCAATGGAATGGGCAGAATTTGCTTGGAGAAGGCAGGCAAAGTCCTGAGGCATGGCTCCAGGGGCCCCAGCCTGGAGGGTGTGTGGGCCAGGACAGTGGGGACAGAAATCTGAAAACCCAAACTCAGCTTAGGTTTGGGGACGTAGGTATGACAGGCCTGATCTATAGACCGTGAGGAGAATTTTTCAGGCTATGAACAAGTGTGAGGCATATCTCCAGGCTTTTGTCTCTGGATTTTGTGTCAATGGTGGCCAAGGAATGACGGGATGGCCTCTTTGGCCATGGATGATTCTTTCTCTTTTAAGATTTGGTCAGATCCCATGTTTTGGGGCTCATTCAGGGGATGGAGGAGACCCTTCGATATTTTTTTCCTCAGGGGTTCCAGAGAAGAGACCTGAATAGGGGTGACTAGATCTCTCAATCTCTCATTAATATTGGGGGACTAGGGATGGCAATGCGGGTTCTTGGTCCAGCCCCTGAGAGGCTTTACTTGAGGACAGGGCTCACACTGAGGGTCCCAATGTGTTTGTGCCCATTGCGGTTCTCAAGCATGGGCGGGGACTCATGGGCTACACTGGATTCTCCTACACTGAACGTTGGAAAACATGCCAACCGCAAGGTTTCTTGCCTTGAGGAAGAAGGAGTTTCATTTCTGCATCACGTTCACCCCTGGGTAGTGAGTATATATAAGGTCTAGGTTCTGAAGCCTGAAAACCAAGGTTGGGAAGAGATGATGACCTAAAGCCATGGCGGGTCTGATGTGCTCAGTGTACAGCCAGCTGTCTGGGTGTCGGTTGGGAATTCAGACCTCAGGCTGTGCAAGACAGGGCATTAACGCCCAAGCGAAACTGTATAATTGGGGTAGAGGCAAGTGGCATGCAGGTTGATCCTCATTTGGTGTTTCTGGTTAGCCCCATAGGACAACATTTCTCTTCTGGAGGGCAGTCAGAGTGCTGCATTGTGTCTCTCCAGAATTCCCTAACTGGAGGGCTGGTGGGCTCGGAGTGTGAGGACGAAGTCTGAGAACAATAGCTAGGTTTTGCTTCGGGGCGGGGTTTTGGCAGGCACACTCTGCAGAGTTGAATCAAGATTTCGTGCATCTGAAGTCAGGGCGAGGATTAGACGTTGGCTCAGGTTGGAGTTTCTGTCCAAGATGGCTCTTTCATGAAGGGGACGGTGCACCACGAGGCCACAGAGCTTTTCCCATGATGGGAGTTGTGAAGTGCTCCAAAGCGCAAGGATTCCTTCTGCAGGACAGCTGTGACCTGTTGGATGGCTCCAGGACGTACCATATGGAATTACTTCAGAGTAGTTTTCTACAGATGGATGCCTAGCCAGCCCGCCTCACATTCCAATTGTCTCCTAGTGACAAGATAGGTTCGATCTGCTGGTTCTAGGGGAGCACCCAAGGGCACTGAGTTGAAATAGACTCTCCTGCAGATGGGTCCTAATGTGGGATTGTGTCCATGGAGACCTTGGAATGAGGTGGTGGCACCGGGGCCCTGAAGGATTTTCCTAGCCAGAGGTTTTGACACAGCTTGAAAGAGCACGTTTCCCATGTGGAGAAGACATTTGTTCTGATTGATGCCTCAGGAAACCCCCATATGGTGGTATTGAAAACCAGGCCTCTGAGGTTCTGACATAGCTCCACGAGCAAGTTTCCAATGTGCAGACAAGACTTGCTCTGATGGGGCCTCTGGAAACCCCATAGGCTGGTATTGGAAACCAGGCCTCTGAGAAGAGATGCCTGGAAACCAAAGCAATGGATCTGATTAGGGCCTAGGGGCCTGTCCAGTTCAATGTTCTTCTCTGGGGACATCTGTCTCCGAGTCTGTGTGGAGCTAGTTGCTCAGCTAGTGTCAGATCACCCCTGTTTGTTCCGAGCGGCTTACAATTTTGGGATGGTCCCAGGGACATTGGAGATTTCTCCTGATTTATATGGTTGTGGCCAATGGAATATGAAGAATTCCTTTTGAGAGGGCAGGAACAATCCTGAGGTGTGGTTCCAGGGGCCCTAGCCTGGAGGGTGTGTGGGCCAGGGCCGTGGGGACAAAAGTCTAAAAACAGCAACTCAGCTTAGGTTTGAGGATGTAGGTATGGCAGGCCCATCTACAGATCATTAGAACTCTTTGGGATATGAACAAAGGGCGAGAGTGAGGCGCTTGCTCAGGCTTTTGTCTGGATTTTGTGTCAACGATGGTCGTGGAATGTCGGAGTGGCACCAGTCAGAACAAATTAGGACAAAGCTCCAGAGTCCCCAAGGCTATCCTAAGTATGTAGGCTACCCGGGACAAACAGGGGCTATCTGCCACCATGTGAGATACTACCTGCACTCAGACCTTGAGACAGATGTCCAAAGAGAAGAAAATTGAACTGGACAGGCCCCTAGGACTTCAGCAGATCCATTGCTTTGGTTTCTAGCCATCTCTCCCCAGAAGCCTGGTTTCCAATAGCAACATATGAGGCTTTCCTGAAGCACCCACCAGAACAAATCTCGTCTCCATATGGGAAACTTGCACCTGGGAACTGTGTCAAAACCTCTGATTAGTAGAAAACTTCATGACCCTGGTGTCACCGACCCATTCCAAGGTCCCCATGGACGCAAACCCACATTATGACCCATGCGCAGGAGAGTCCATTTCAACTCAGCGCCCTCGGTTGCTCCACCAGAGACAAGAGATTCAACTTGTCTTATCGCAATGAGACGATTTGAATGCGAGGTAGGAAACCCAGGCATCCCTCTTTAGAACCCTGCTCTTGAGTCGTCTTTATGGGATGTCCTGGAGCCATCCAACAGGTATCAATTGTCCCACAGAAGGAATCTTTGCTGTTTGGAGCATCTCACAACTCCCAACATGGGAAAACCTCGATGGCTTTTTGATTCTCCCACCACGCTTCATGAAGGGGCCATCTTGGACAGAATCTCCAAACTGAGCCATCGTCTGATCTTCTCTCTGACTTCAGATGCACGAGATCGCAGAGTGTGCCTGCCTTTCCCTCGCCCTGAAACCTAAGTCTAGCTTGTGTTCTCAGACTTCTGTCCTCACATCCCGGCCCCCAAGCCCTCACGTTTGGCAATTACAGACCCACAATGCAGCAATCTGCCTTCCCTCCAGAAGAAAAATGTTGCCCTATGGAGCTTTCCAGACACCCCAAATGAGGATAAACCTACACGGCACTCGACTGTACCTAAATTGTATAGTCTAACCTGGGCACTAATGCACTATCTGACACAGCCTGAGCCCGGACGTTCTGACCAACACCCAGACAGCTGACCGCACACTGAGTGCATCCGACCCTCCATGGCCTTAGGTCATCATTTTATCCCAAACTCGGTTTTCAGGCTTCAGAGCTAGACCTTATCTCCAATCACTGCCCAGGGGTGAACGTGATGCAAAAATCAGAACTCCTCCTTCCCCATGGCCAAAATCTTGTGGATAGCATGTTGTCCAACGTTCAGTGTAGGAGACACCAGCGTGGTCCATGAGTCCCCGCTCATGCTTGAGGGCTACGTTCGGCACAAACATGCATTGTGACCCTCAGTGTGAGCTCAGTGTCCTCAAGTAAGGCCTCTCAGTGGCTGGACCAAGAGCCTGCATATGGGGATTGCCATGCCCCTAGGCCCCCAATCTGAACCAGATTTCGTGTTGTCCAGTCGCCCCTCCCCAGGACTCTGCTCTGGAATCCGTCTTTTAGTGACACACCTGAGGTAAAAAAAACCAGAACGGACTCCTCCCATCATACAGAATGACCCCAAAAATCTTGGGATCGGGCCAATATCCCAGAGAGGGAGACTCGTCCATGGCTCATGAAGCCACCCCGACATTCCACAGCCATTGGTGACACAAAATCCAGAGACAAAAGCCTGAGCAAATGCCTCACACTCCCCCTTTGTTCATATCATAAAGATTTCCCAAGGTCTGTAGATCGGGCCTGCCATAGCTACATCCCCAAACCTAAGCCGAGTTTCTGTTTTCAGACTTCTGTCCCCACAGCTGTGACCCACACACCCTCCAGGCTGGGTACCCTGGAGCCACACTTCAGGACTGTGCCTTCCCTCCCCAAAGGAATTCTGCCCATTTCATTTGCCAAAAACTTGCAAATTAGGAGAGACCTCCAAAGTCACTGAGGCCATCCCAATAGTGTAGCCCAACCGGGAGGAATAGTGGTGATCTGACACACGCTGAGGAACTACTTCCACTCAGACCCGTAGACAAATGTCCCCAGAGAATATTTAACTAGAAACAGATCCATTGCTTTCGTTTCCAGGCATCTCTCCTCAGAGTTCTGATTTCCATATGGGGGTTAACTGAAGCACCAATGAGAACAAATCTCATCTCCACATGGGAAACATGCTCTGTGGAGCTGTGTCAATACCGCCAGTTAGGAGAATCCTTCAGGGCCCCGGTGCAACTGCCCCTTTCCAACGTCTCCATGGACATAAACCCACATTATGACACATCCTCAGGAGAGTCCATTTCAACTCAGTCCCTTTGGTTGCTACACCAGAGCCAACAGATCAAACGTATCCTGTTGCTAGGAGACAAATGGAATGTGAGGCGGGCTGCCCAGGCATCCATCCTTAGAACCCTGTTCTGCAATCTTTCCATATGGGACGTCCTGGAGACATCCAACAGGTTTCAATTGACCTGCAGAAAATCCCTGTGGTTTGGAATATCTTACTACTCCCATCACGGGAAAACTCCCATGGTCTCGTTATGACCCCACTTCATGAAGGGGCCATCATGGATAGAATCTCCAAACTGAGCCAACGTCTGATCCTCGTCCTGACTTCAGATGCACGAAATCTCGATTCAGCTCTGCAGAGGGTTCCTGCCATGCTCTCGCCCCAAAACCTAAACCTAGCTTGTTTTCTCAGACTTCCGTTCTCACAGTCCTGGCCCAAAAGCCCTCCAGTTTGGCAATTCCGGAGCCAGAATCCAGCACTCTGCCTGCCCTCCAGAAGAAAAACTTTACCCAAAGGGGCTAATGAGAAACTGCAAATGATTATCTTCTGCATGCCACTCGACTGTACCCCAATTATACAGCTTATCTGGGTACTAATGCTCTGTCTGACACAGCCTGAGACCAGACCTCGTGACTGATATCCAGACAGGTGGCCGCAAACTGGGCACATCAGACATGGAGTGGCCTTAGGGCGTCATCTCTTCCTAATCTCGGTCTTCAGGTTTCAGAACCTAGATCTTATCTCCAATCACTGCCTAGAGGTGAACGTGATGCAGGAATCAGAACTCCTCCTTCCCCATTGCAAGATACCTTGTGGTTGGCATGTTGTCCAACATTCAATGTAGGAAAAACCTGCATGGTCAATGATGCCCCACCCATGATTGAGGGCCGCTTTGGGCACAAACACGCATTGCGACCCTCAGCATGAGTCCCCTACTCAGTTAATGCCTCTCAGTGGCTGGAACAAGAGCCGCCCTGGACAAACAGGGGCAATCTGACACAAGCTGAGCAACTACCTCTACACAGACACGCAGAGAGATGCCCACGAAGACAGAAGATTGAAATGGACGGGCCCCTAGTCCCTAATCTGAACTCTTGCTTTGATTTCCAGGTGTCATTCCTCAGAGTCCTGGGTTCTAAGACAAGCATATGGGGCTTTCCTGAGGCACCAAACAGAACACTTCTCGTGTCCACATGGGAAGCTTCTTTGTTGGAGCTGTGTCAAACCCTTCAGGTTGGAGAATCCTACAAAGACCCTGAGCCACCACCACATTCCAAGGTCTCCATGGCCTCCAACCCACAATATGGCCCATCCTCAGCAGAGTCCATTTCAACTCAGCCCTCTGGGTAGCTCGCCCAAGAGCCCGCAGATTGAGCCTGCCTTATCCCAACCAGTCAATGGGAAGGTGAGGTGGTGTTTCCTGGCATCCATGCTTAGACCCCTGCTCTCGAGTCTTTCTGTGTGGGGCATCCTGGAACCATCCAATAGGACTCGACTGTGTGTAGGAGGAAAACTTGAGGTTTGGAGAAGCTCACAACTCCCAGCATAGGGAAACGACTCTGGCCTCATAATGGCCCCACCCCCTTTAGGAAGAGGCCATAATGGACACAAACTCCAGCCTGAGGCAACTTCTGATACTCTCCCTGACCACAGATGCAGGAGATCTCAATTCAGCCTATGCAAAGTGGGCCTGCATGCCCTTGGCCCCAGACCTCACGCTAGCTTGTGTTTTCAGAATTCCTTCCTCACACTCCTGTCAAACAAGCCATCCATACTGGGAAATATGGATCCACAACTCAGCCCTATGCCTGCCCACCAGTAGAAAATCTTTGCCCGATGGGGCTCTCCAGAAACCCCAAATGAAAATCAACGTGCCTCCACCTCGACTGCACCCAAATTGGATAAGCGGCCCTTGGCACTAATGCTCTGTCTGACACAGCCTGAGGCCAGACATCTGGACAGACAAGGATACAGCTGGCCTCACACCCAGCACATCGGACACGCCGTGGCCTTAGGCCATCATCTCTTACCAACCTAGGTTTTCAGACGTTTGAACCTAGACATTATATCAAATCCCAGCACAGGTGGGTATCTTAAGCACAAATCAGAACTCCACCTTCCCCATGGTTGTAAAGCTTGCTGTTTTCATGGAGTCACACCTTCAGGGTAGGAGAAACCCTCATGTCCCCTGAGGCGAAGCCAAAACTTGAGTTCTCCCTTGGGCACAAACTCACATTGTGACCCTCAGCGTGAGCCCCATGTGGAAGTAAGGCCTCTCGGGGCCTGGACCAAGAGCCCGAATATGGGGCTTGCCAAGCCCCAATGCTCCCAAACTTCACCAGAGTTTGAGTTTTCCAGTTGCCCGATCTGTGATCTGGAGCCCCTCTCTTGGAGAGACACCTGAGCCTGACAACAGGACTCCACCCTTCCCACAAATGACTCCAAAATATTGGGAGCTGGTCCAAATCCTCAGAGAGGGAGACTCTCCCATAGCCCCTGAGGCCACCCTACATTCCATGGCTACTGGGGACACAACATCCAGAGACAAAACCTTGAGTGACCACCTCCCACTCGCCATTCTTTCATAACCTGAGGAGCTCCCCTCACGCCCTGCAGATCGGGCCTGTCATACCCTCAGTGCCACATGTAGCCGAGTTTGTGTTATCAGACTTTTGTGCCCACAGCCCGGACACAAACACCCTCCAGAATTATAGTGCCTGTCCTCTCCAAGTAAACTGTGCCCGATCCATTGGCCACAACGCTACAGATTAGGACAAACTTCCAAGGCCCCCGAGGCCATGCCAATAGTGCAGGCCGCCCTGGACTAACAGAGGCATTCTGGCACCAGCTGAGCAACTATCTCCACTGAGACCCTCAACAGTGTCCCTAGAGACAG
This sequence comes from Mustela nivalis, assembly GCF_964662115.1. Lineage (NCBI taxonomy): Eukaryota > Metazoa > Chordata > Mammalia > Carnivora > Mustelidae > Mustela > Mustela nivalis. Next base: position 1,875,856 of record NW_028136556.1, on the reverse strand, counting down.
AAGATTGAAACAGACAGGCCCCTAGGCCTTAATCTAAATCCTAGCTTTGGTTTCCATGTGTCTGTCCTCAGAGGACTGGTTTCGAAGACCAGCATTTGGGCTTTTCGGATTCACTAAACAGAACCTCTCTCATCTCCACATGGGGAGCTTTCTTATTCGAGCTCTATCAAACCCTTTGGTAAGGCGATTACTGCAAGGCCCCTGAGCCACCAGCACATTCCATGGTCTCCATGTACACAAACCACATTACAACCCATCCTCAGAAGAGTTCATTTCAACTCAGCCCCTTGGGTAGCCTACCCTAGAGCCAGGAGTTCAAACATGTTTTGTCGCTCATAGCCAATTGGAATGCGAGGTAAGGTGTACAGGCATCCATCCTTCGAACTCTGCCCTCCAGTCCTTCCATATGGGACGTCCTGGAACCATCAAACAGGACTAGACTGTCTCGCAGATGGAAACCTTGTGGCTTGGAGCAATGCACAAACTCAGCATATGTGCTGGTTTCTAAGGTGCTGTGCAGGATTCTCCATCCCTGAGGGTTTGGAACAGGTCGAAGGGCACAGTTTCCTTCTGGGAACAGGAGATGTTCTGTTGCGGGGCTCAGAGACCACATGTTCACTCCTAAGTTGGTATTCCAGAACAGGACCCTGGGGACAGATGCCTGAAAACCTAATCTAGGGTTTCAATGAGGTCCTAGGGGCATGTCAAGTTCAATCTTCTGATTCAGGACCATTGACTTGGATGTCTCCAGTGGATGTAGGTGATAAGGGTCTTTCAGACTGTGAATTTGTGTCCAGAACTGCCAACAATATTGGGGTGGGCTCAGGGGCCTTGCAGGTTTCTCCTAATCTGGAAGGTTTGGGCAACTGTGATGGGCACAGTTACCTTGGGGATTGCAGGCACAATCCTGTGGTGTGTTTTTAGAGACCCTATCCTGGAGAGCATGTGAGCCATGATATTGTGAGAAAGTCTGCAAACACAAATGCGGGTTAGGATTAGTGGCGAGGTGATCACAGGCGCAATGCGTGGACCTGGAGTGGAGCTCATCAGGAACTGTAATTAGGGTGACTGAAAGGCGGTAAAACAGGCTTTTCTCTCTGGATTGTGTGTCCAGATGAGAGATGGACTCTGAATGCAGATGTTGTCTCTTGGGTCCATGGGAGACGTTACCTCACTTAGGATCTGGTGGCTCTCCATAGTTTTGTGACTTTTTCGGGGAAGGGAGGAGTGCTGTTTTTCGGGGAAGGGAGGAGTGCAGTTTTCCATCTTAGGGGTGCCCCCAAACAGAGATTTCAGAGACGGCCTCTGTGTCTGGGCACCAAGAAATTCTACCAAGTGTTAGGATTCGGGATGAGGGGTGTTCCAGGGCTGCAATGCGGGATCGTGGTGGCACAACTGAGAGGGCTTGTTTGAAAGCATGCTCAGGCTGAGGGCCACAATGCCTGCTTGTGCCAAGGGCGGACCTCATGAGTGGGCGTGGTCTCATTGGCCATGCAGCTGGCTCCAGCTCTGAGGCTTGGACACCCATCCCCACAGCCAGGTTTCCTGCTATGGGGAAGGAGGAGTTCTCTATTGTTCTTCAGGTTCCCCCATTGGCAGGGATTCCAGGTAAGGTCTGGGGACAGATGCCTGAATATCAAGGATGGGTAGAGGGGATGGATTTGGGCTATAGCCACACTAACATGCTGGATATGGGCCCCAAACTCTGGCTGGCTGACAATAGGTCGGGGCTCAGGCTCTGTCAGACACAGCACTAGTGGTCATGGAATCCTATAAAGCGTGCACCCTTGAGAGTCAAGCAGGAAGATCCTCATGTGGGGTTTCTGGCCTGACTCACCAGGCACTTCTTTCTATGGGGAATGCAGAATGTAGTGTTGTGATTCCAGATTTCCCTATCAAGAGGGCATGGGGACCAGTCGGGTGAAGATGTAACTGTAATCACAAGCTACAGTTTAATTCAGTGCCAAGCTGAAGCCATTTCAATGTGCATCAGCTTATGCGAGACATCCAGCAACTGAGTAAGGGCAAATGTCAGACTTGCTCACAGTGGAGTTTGTGTCTATGCTGACCGACAAATGGAGAAGTGGCGTCAAGAGACCATGGAGGATTTCCCATGCTGAGGTTTGTGAGATGCTCCAAACAACAAGGTTTCCTTCTACTGGACAGGTGGAGTCTGGTGTGTTTACTCCAGGGTTCCCCATGTGGAAAGTTTGGGGAGCAGAGCTCTCCCAAATGTATGACGGGAAATCACAGCTCCTTTGACCATTGCTGCTGAAGAACATGGCAGTTTTGTTCTGATGGCTCTTGGGCAAAGCACCAAGACCTTGAGTTGACTTGGAATCTCTTGCACATGGGTCACAGTTCTGGTTTGATATGTGAGAGATCTTAGAGTGTGCTGGTGGCTAAGGTGTCATGCAGGATTCTCCTACCCTGAGGGATTGGAACAGGCTGAAGATCACAGTTTCCTTCTGGGGAAATGAGATGTTCTGTTGTGTGGCTCACATGTATCATAAGCTAATATTCCAGAACAGGCCTCTGAGGACAGATGACTGAAAACATAATCTAGGGTAAAATGAGGTCCTAGGGTCATGTCACGTTCAATCTTCTGACTCAGAGACATTAACTTGGGTGTCTGCCTAGATGTACGTGATCAAGAAGTTTCAGACCGCACATTTGCGTCCAGAGTGTGCACCAGTATTGGGGTGGGTCAGGTGCCTTACAGGTTTCTCCTAATCTGGAAGTTTTGGGCAACTCTGACGGGCACAGTCTCCTTGGGGATGGCAGCACAGTCCTGTTGTATGGCTCTAAAGAACCTATTCTGGAGGGCAAGAGAGCCATTGTTTAGGGAGAGAAGTTTGCAAACACAAATTCGAAGTAGGGTTAGTGGTAATATGATAGAGGGCCAATGTATAAACCTGGAGGGCAGAGCATCTGGAACTGTAATTAGGGTGACTGGAAGTTGGTAGCAGAGGCTTTTATCTCTGGATTGTGTGTCCAGTATGGCCTCCAAATGCAGGTGTGTTCTCATGGGTCCATGGGAGACTTTTCCTCTCTATGGATCTGGTGGCTCCCCATAGTTTGGTGGCTTTTTCGGGGAAGAGAGTGCTGTTTTCCATCTTAAGGGTGCCCCAAAGTAGGGAATCCAGAGACAGGCTCTGGGTCTGGGCGCCTGGAAAATCCCACCAAGTTTTAGGATTTGTGCCTAGAGGCGTACCAGGCCTGCACAGCAGGATTATGGTGGTGCAACTGAGAGGGATTGTTTGAAAGCATATTCAGGCTGAGGGACAAAATGCCTGTTTGTCCCCAGGGCGGCCCTCAGGAGTGGGCGTGGTCTCACTGGTCTTGTAACTGGCTCCCACTTTGAGGGTTGGACATCCATCCCAACAGCGACGATTCCTGCCATGAGGAAGGAGGAGTTCTCAATTGTGCTTCAGGTTCCCACATTGGCAAGGGAAAGGTCTGGGGACAGGTGCCTTAATACCAAGGATGGGTAGAGATGACGTACTTGGGCCATGGCAATCCCAAATGCTAGATGTGGGGCCCACTGTCTGGGGACAGACACTAGGTCGGGGCTCAGGCTCTGTCAGACACAGCACTAGTGGCCAGGGCAACCTATAAATGGGTTGCCTCGAGGGCCGAGCAGATTGATCCTCATGTGGGGTTTCTGGCCTGACTCACCAGGGACTTCTTTCTATAGGGAAGGCAGAATGGTGCGTTGTGGCTCCAGATTTCCCTATCAAGAGGGCTTGGGGACCAGTCGGGTGAGGATGGAATTGTAAACACAAGCTACGGTTCAATTGAATGCCAAGCAGAAGGCAGTCCCTATGTGCAGCGGCTTATTCGAGATATCCAGCACCTGAGTAAGGGCGGATGTCAGATATTTGCTCACCCTGGAGTTTGTGTCTATGATAACTGACAAATGGATGGGTGGCGTCAAGAAGCCATGAAGGTGTTTTCACGTTGAGACTTATGAGCTACTCCAAATACCAAATTTCACCCTACTGGCCAGGTGGAGTGTGACTGGTTTGCTCCAGGTTCCCCTATGTGAAAACTTTGGGTACCAGAGCTCAACACATGGATGCCTGGAAAGCTCAACTCCACTGACCAGTGCAGCTGAGGAACATGGCAAATTCGTTCTGGTGTCTCTGGAGTGAAGTACCAAGTCCTTGAGTTGACATGGAATCTCTTGCAGATGGGCCACAATGCTGGTTTGTTACTAGGGAGATCTTATAATGTGCCGGTGGCAAAGGGGCTGTGCAGCCTGGGCTACCCTGGGCTTTGGCACAGATGGAAGGGCACGGTTTCCTTCTGGGTTCAGGAGATGTTCTGTTATGTGGCCCAGGGACCACATGATGTATCATAAGATCACATTCCAGATCAGGCCTCAGAGGACAGATGTGTGAAAACTGAATCTAGGGTTCCAATAACGTCCTAGGGGCATGTTAGGTTCACTATTCTGATTCGGGACCATTCCTTTGGCTGTCTGCCTAGATGTAGGTGCGCTTTTGCATTCAGAGTGGCCGCCAATATTGGGGTAGGCTCAGGGGCCTTGCAGGTTTCTCCTAATTTAGAAGGTTTGTGCAACTTTGATGGGCACAGTTTCCTTGGGGATGGCAGGACAGTCCTGTGGCGTGGGTCCAGAGACCCCATCCTGGAGGGCATGTGTGCCATGGTTTCATAGAGAAGTCTGCAAAACATTAATTCGGATTAGGGTTAGGGGCGAGGTGATCACAGGCCCAATGCATAGATCTGGAGGGGAGCTCGGCTGGAACTGTAATTAGGGTGACTGGAAGGCGGTAGCACAGGCTTTTCTCTCTGGATTTTGTGTCCAGGATGGCCTCGGAATGCCGGTGTGTTCTCATGGACTCATGAGAGACTTTTCCTCTCTATGGATTCTGGTGGTTCCCCATAGTTTGGTGGCTTTTTCGCGGAAAGGAAGAGTGCTGTTTTACATCTCCTGGGTGTCCCAAAACACGAATTCCAGAGACGAGCCCTGGGTCTGGGCACCTGGAAAGTCCCACCAAGTTTTAGGATTTGTGCGTAGAGGTATTCCAGGCCTGCAATTCTGGATCATGGTAGTGAAGCTGAGAGGGATTGTTTGAAAGCATGCTCAGGCTGAGGGTCACAATGACTGTGCCCAGGGTGGCCCTCAGGAGTGGGCGTGGTCTCATTGGTCTTGTAACAGGCTTCTGATTTAAGGATTAGACACCCATTCCAACAGCCAGGTTTATTGCCATGGGTAAAGTGGAGTTCTCTATTGTGCTTCAGGTTCCCCATTGGTAGGGATTCCAGCAAAGATCTGGGGACAGGTGCCTGAATACCAAGGATGGGTAGAGATGACGTACTTGGGCCATGACCATCCCAAATGCTAGATATAGGGCCCACTCTCTGGTAGCTGAAACTCGGTAGGGGCTCAGGCTCTGTCAGACACAGCACTGGGGGCCAGGGCAGCCTATAATTCGGCGTTCCCTTGAGGACCGAGCGGATGTATCCTCATGTGGGGTTTCTCCCCAGACTCACAAGGCAGTTTTTCATTTGGTGGAGAAGGCATAATGCTGCATTGTGGGTCCAGATTTCCCTATCAAGAGGGCTTGGGGACCAGTTGAGTGAGGATGGAATTGTAAACACAAGCTATGGTTCTATTCAGTGCCAGGCGGAAGGCAGTTCCAATGTGCAGTGGTTTATTCGAGACATCCAGCACCGGAATAAGGGTGGATGGCAGATGTTTGCTCACACTAGATTTTGTGTCTATGATGACCAACAAATGGGGGAGGTGGCGTCAAGAAGCCATGGAGTAGTTTACACGCTGAGTCCTGTGAGCCGCTCCAAACAGTAAGGTTTCCTTCTACTGGGCAGATGAAGTCTGGTTTGTTTGCTCTAGGTTCCCCCATGTGGAAAGTTGGTGAAGCAGAGCTCTCCGGCATGGATTCCTGGAAAGCACACTTCCATTGACCATTGCAGCTGAGGAACATGGCAGGTTCGTTCTGGTGGCTCTGGGGCAAAGTATCAATTCCTTGAGTTGACATGGAATCTCTTGCAGATAAGCCACAACGCTGGTTTGTTTTCAAGGAGATCTTAGAATGTGCTGGTTGCTAAGGTGCCATGCAGGATTCTCCTACCCTGACGGTTTGGCACAGGTCGAAGAACGCTGTATCCTTCTGGGGACAGGAGGTGTTCTGTCGTGTGGGTCAGGGACCACATGATGTGTCATAAATTGGTATTCCAGAACAGGCCCCTGAGGACAGATGCCTGAAAACCTAATGGGGTTCCATTGAGGGCCTAGGGACATTTCAGGTTCAAACTTATAACTCAGGATCATTAACTTGGCTATCTCCCTGGAGGTAGGTGATCAGGGTGTTTCAGACTGCGCATTTGCATCCTGTGTGGCCAGCAATATTGAGGTGGGCTCAGGGGCCTTACAGGTTTCTCCAAATCTAGAAGGTTTGGGCAACTCTGATATGCACACTGTCCTTGGGGATAACAGACAGAGTTCTGTGGTGGGGCTCCAGCGATCCCATTCTGGTTGGCATGTGAGCCATGGTTTTGGTAGAGAGGTCTGGAAACACAAATTTTGGTATGTTTAGTGGCGATGTGATCGCAGGCCCAATGCATAGACATAGAGGGAAGTTCGTCGGGAACTTTAATTAGGGTGACTGTACGGCTGTAGCACAGGCTTTTATTTCTGGATTGTGTGTCCAGGATGGTCTCAGAATGCAGGTGTTGTCTCATGGGTCCATGGGAGACTTTTCCTCTCTAAGGATCTTGATGGCGCTCCAAAATTTGGTGGCTTTTTTGGGTAAGGTAAGAGTGCTGTTTTCCATATTAGGGGTGCCCCAAAACAGGGATTCCAGTGACGGCCTTTGGGTCTGGGCACCTGGACAATCCCGCCAAGGGTTAGCGTTTTGGCCTCGGGGAGTACCAGGCCTGTAATGTGGGATCCTGGGGGTGCAATTGAGAGTGTTTGTTTGAAAGCATGTTCAGACTGAGGGTCACAATGCCTACCTATGCCCAGGGCGGACTTCATGAGTGGGCGTGGTCTCATTGGCCATACATCTGGCTCCCACTCTGAGGGTTGGACACCAATCCCAACAGCCAGGCTTCGTGCCATGAGGAAGTAGGAGTTCTCTACAGTGCTTCAGGTTCCCCCATTGGTAGGGTTCCAGCAAAGGTCTGGGCAGAATGGCCTGAATACCATGGATGGGTAGAGATGACGGTCCTGGGCCATGCATGGTCTCACATGCTGATAATGGTCCCTGCTCTTTGGGTGTCTGACACACGGTTGGGGCTCATGCTCTGTCATACACAGCACTAGAGGTCAGGGCAGCCTATAAATCGGGGTTCCCTCGAGGGCCAAGCAGATTGATCCTCAGGTGGAGTTTGTGTGCAGACCTCATTAGGCACTTTATCTTTCTATGGGGAAGGCATAATGCTGCATTGTGACTCCAGAATTCTCTATTAAGAGTGCTTGGGGACCAGTAGGGTGAGGATGGAATTGTAAAACAAAGCTACAGTTCAATTCAGTGCCAAGAGAAAGGCTGTTCCAGTGTGCAGGGGCTGATTGGAATATCTAACATCTGAGTAAGGGCAGATGTCAAATGTTTCTCAAGACGGAGATTGTGTGTATGATGACCGACAAATGGAGGGGTGGTGTCAAGAGGCCATGGAGGATTTCACACACTGGGACTTGTGAGATGCTCCAAATAGCAATGTTTCCTTCTACTGGAGAGGTGGTGTCTGGTTTCTTTTCTCCAGTGTCCCCCATGTGGAACATTTGGGTAGCAGAGCACTCCCACATGGATGTCTGGAAAGCACAACTCCATTGACCATTGCAGCTTAGGAACATGGCAGGTTCATTTTGTTGGCTCTGGGGCGAGTACCAATGCCTGGAATTTACATGGGGTTTCGTGAAGATGGGTCACAATTCTGGCTTGTTAGCAGGGAGATCTATGAATGTGCTGGTGGCTAAGGGCCCATGTAGAATTCATCTACCCTGAGGGTTTGACACCGGTCGATAAGCACGCTTTCCTTCTGGGGACAGGAGATGTTCTGTTGTGTGGCCCAGGGACCATATGTTTTATCATAAGTTGGTATTCCAGACCATATGGTTTCAATCTTCTGACTCAGGACCATTGACTTCAGTGTCTTCCTAGGCGTAGGTGATCATGGTGTTTCTGACTGTGCATTTGTTTGCAGAGTGGCCTCAAATATTGGGTTGTGTTCTAGGGCCTTGCAGGTTTCTCCTAATATGGAAGGTTTGGGCAACTTTGATGGCACAGTTTCCTTGGAGATGGCAGGCACCGTCCTGTAGTGTGTCTCCAGAGACCCCATCCCAGAGGGCATGTGAGCCATGGTTTTGGGAGAGAAGTCTAAAAACACAAACTCGGGTTAGGTTTAGTGGCAAGGTGATCATGGGCCCAATGCTTAGGCCTAAAGGAAATATTGTCAGGAACTGTCAATCGGGTGACTCGAAGGCAGCAGCAGAGGCTTTTGTATCCGGATTGTGTGTCCACAATGGCCTCAGAATGCAGGTGTGGTCTCATGGGTCCATGGGAGATTTTTCCTCTTTAAGGTTCCTGTGGCTCCCAAGAGTTGCTGGCTTTCTCGGGGAAGGGAAGAGTGCTGTTTTCCATCTTAGGGGTGCCCCAAAATAGGGATTCCCGAGATGGGCTCTGGGTCTGGGCACCTGGAAAATCCCACCACGTGTTAGGATTTGGGCCTAGTGGCATACCAGGCCTGCATGCGGGATCCTGGAGGTGCAACTGAGAGGGCTTATTTGAAATCATGCTCAGGCTGAGTGTCACAATGACTGCTTGTGCCCAGGGTGGCCATAATGAGTGGGCGTGGTTTCCTTGGCCATGCAGCTGGCTCCCACTTTGAGGGTTGGACTACCATCCCAACAGCCATGATTTATGCCATGGGGAAAGAGGAATTCTCTATTGTGCTTCAGGTTCCTCCATTAGCAGGGATTCCAGCAAAGTCTGGGGACAGATGCCTGAATACCAAGGATGGTTAGAGATGACGGACATGGGCCATGGACGGTCTCAAATTGTGGATATGGACCCCGATCTCTGGGTGGCTGACACTAGGTCTTGGCTCAGGATCTGTCAGACACAGCACTAGTGCCCAGGGCATCCTATAAATAAGGGTTCCCTAGAGTGCCTAGCAGATTGAACATCAAGTGGGGTTTCTTGGCAGAACCACCAGGCCTTTCTTGTTTCTAAGGGGAAGGCAGAACGCTGCATTGTGGCTCCAGAATTCCCTATCAAGAGGGCTTGCAGACCAGGAGGCTGAGGATGGAATTGTTAACCCAAGCTCTGGTTACATTCAGTGTCATTGGAAAGGCACTTTTTGTGTGCAGCAGTTGAATCGAATATCCAGCACCTGAGTAAGAGTGGATGTCAGATATTTGCTCATGCTGGAGTTCGTTTCTATGATGACTGACAAATGGAGGGATGGTGTCAAAAGGCCATGGAGGATTTCCCACTCTGGTGCTTGCTAGATGCTCCAAACAGCAAGGTTTCCTTCTACCGGAAATGGGCAGTCTAGTTTGTTTGCTCCAGGGTCCCACACGTGGAAAGAATGCATAGCATAGTTCTCCTGCATGGATGCCTGGAAAGCACACCTCCATTGACCAATGCTGCTGAGGAACATTGCAGGTTCATTCTGGTGGCTCTGTGGCGAAGTACCAAGGACTGGATTAGACATGGAATCTCATGAAGACAGGTCACAGTGCTGGCTTGTTACCAGGGAGATCTAAGAATGAGTTGGTGGCTAAGGGGCCGTGCAGGATTCATCTACCCTGATGATTTGACACAGGTCTAAGAGCCCAGATTCCATCTGGGGACAGGAGATGTTCTGTTGTGTGGCTCAGGGACCATATGTTGTATCATAAGTTGGAATTCCAAAGCAGGCCTCTGAGGACTGAGGACTGAAAAACTAACCTCGGTTTCCTATGAAGTCCTAGGGGATGTCAGGTTCAATGTTCTGACTCAGGACCATCGACTCTGGTGTCTGCCTGGATAGAGGTATCAGGGTATTTAAGACTGTGCATTTGCGTCCAGAGCAGCCTCCTATATTGTGGTGGGCCCATGGTTCTGGCAGTTTACTCCTTATCTAGACGGAATGATGCCAGAGCAGGGTTCTAAGGACGGATGCCTGGACAGCCCACCTCGCATTCCTATTGTGTTTCCTAGTGACAAGACAGGTTCGATTAGTTGACTCTTGTAGAGAAAGCGAAGGGGTTGAGTTGAAATGGACTCTCCTGCAAATGGGTCTTAATGTGGGTTTGTGTCCATGCAGACCTTGGAATGGGGTGGTGGCACCAGGACCCTGAAGGATTCTCCTAACCGGAGGTTTTGACACAGCTCCAACATGAAATTTTACCATGTGGAGACGATATTTGCTCTGATGGTGCCTCAGGAAGCCCCCATATTCTGGTATTGGAAACCCGGCCACTGAGGAGAGATGCCTGGAAACCAAAGCAATAGATCCAATTCCAATCTAGGGGCCTGTCAGGTTCAATCTTCCTCTCTGTGGACATCTGTCTACGGGTATGAGTGGAGGCAGTTCCTAAGCTGGTGTCAGATCGCCCCTGTCTATCCTGGGTGGCCTAAACTATTGGGACGGCCTTGGGGACTTTGGAGGTTTCTCCTAATATGTACGGCTGTGGCAAATGGAATGGGCAGAATTCCCTTGGAGAGGACAGGCACAGTCCTGAGTTGTGGCACCAGGGGCCCCAGCATGGAGGGTGTATGGGCCAGGACTATGGGGACAGAAGTCTGAAAACACAAATTCGGCTTAGGATTGGGGAGGTAGGTATGGCAGGCCCGATCTACAGACCGTGAGGGGACATCTTTGGGATATGAACAAAGGGCGAGTGTGAGGCACATGCTAAGGCTTTTGTCTCTGGATTTTGTGTCATTGATGGCCATGGAATGACTGTGTGGTCTCATGGGCCATGGATGAGTCTCCACATTTTAGGGATTTGGCCCAATCCCAAGAGTTAGGGGTCATTATAGGGATGGTAGGAGTCCTTTCTGTTTCCTAACCAGGTCTCCCAACAAAAGAGGGATTCTTCAGCAGAGCCCTGGGGAGAGGCGACTGGACATCCTGACCTCTGGTTAAGATTGGGGGCCTAGGGGCATCGAAAGCCCTATATGTGGGCTCCTGCTCCAGCCACTGAGAGGCCTTACTTGAGGACAGGGCTCACACTGAGAGTCACAATTTGTGTTTGTGCCCATTGCTGCCCTCAAGCATGGGCGGGGATTCATGGGCCCCAAGGTTTCTCCTACACTGAATGTTGGACAACATGCCAACCACAATATTTATTGCCATGGAGAAGGATGAGTTCTGATTTCTGCATCACGTTCAAACCTGGTCAGTGATTGGAGATAAGGTCTAGTTTCTGAAGCCTGATAAACGAAGTTGGGACGAGATGACGACCTAAGGCCATGGCGGGTCCGATGGGCTCAGTGTGTGCCAGCTGTCTGGGTGTCAGTTGGGAGTTCCAGGCTCAGACTGTGTCAAACAGTGCATTAATGCCCAGGGTAGACTGTATAATTGTGGTACAGTTGAGTGGCGTGCAGGTTGATCCTCATTTGTGGTTTCTGGGTAGCCCCATAAAGCAACGTTTTTCTTCTGGAGGGCAGCTCGATTGCTGCATTGTGGCTCCAGTAATGCCAAACTGGAGCACTTGTGGGCCAGGAGTATGAGGACAGAAGTCTGAGAACACAAGCTAGGCTTAGGGGCGATGGCACGGAAGGCACACTGTGTAGAGCTGACTCGTGATCCCGTGCATCTGAAGTCAGGGCGAGGCTCAGACGTAGGCTCAGGTTAGGGGTCCTGTTCATGATGGCTCCTTCATGAAGGGGCCGGGCAACACAAGGCCATGGAGGTTTTCTCATGGTGGGAGTACTGAGATGCTCCAAACTGCAAGGATTCCTTCTGCAGGACAGTCAGGACCCATTGGATGGCTCAAGAACTTCCCGTACGGAATGACTCCAGAACAGGGTTCTAAGGATAAATGCCTGGGCAGCCCGCCTCACATTCCAATTGTCTGCTAGCGACAAGACAGGTAAGATCTTTTGGCTAGGGGAGCAACCAAGGGGGCTGAATTAAAATGGACTATTCTGAATATGGGTCCTAATGTGGGTTTGTATCCATGGAGAGTTGGAATGGGGCGGTGACACTGGGGCCCTGAAGGATTCTCCTAACCAGAGATATTGACAGAGCTCTAACGAGCAATTTTCCCGTGTGGAGACGAGTTATGTTATGATAGGTGCCTCAAGAAATCCCCATATGCTGGTACTGGAAACCAGGCCTCTGAGGAAAATTCCTTTGGAGAGGACAAGCACAGTCCTGAGTTGTGGCAACAGGGGCCCCAGCATGGAGGGTGTTGGGTCAGGGCTATGTGGACAGAAGTATGAAAACACAAACTCGGCTTAGGTTTGGAGATGTAGGTATGGCAGACCCTATCTACAGACCGTGAGGAGAACTCTTCAGGATATTTATGAAGGGTGAGTGTGAGGCGCTTGCTCAGGTTTTTGGCTCTGGATATTGTGTCAGCGATGGCCATGGAATGTTGGGGTAGCCTCAAGGGCCATGGACGAGTGTCACTTTCTGGAAATTTGGCCTGATCCCAAGGTTATGGGCACATTTTGTGGGATGCATTTTTTTTAAACCTTTGTTGTCTCACCAAAGTGGGATTCTAGAGCAAAGCCCTGGGAAGGGGCGACTTAACAGCCCGACTTCCAGTTAAGGATGGAGCCTAGAGACATGGCAAGCCCCATAAGGGGGCTCTTGGTTCAGCCACTGAGAGGCCTTACTTGAGTACAGGGCTCATGCTGACGGTCACTATGCATGTTTGTGCCAAACACAGCCCTCAAGCATAGGCAGGGCCTCATGGGCCACACTTGTTTCTCCTACACTGAATGTTGGACAACATGATACCCACAATATTTCTTGCCATGGGTAAGGATAAATTCTGATTTCTGCATCACATTCAACCATTGGCAATGACTGGAGATAAGGTCTAGATTCCAAAGCCTGAAAAACAATGTTGGGACGAGATGACGACCTAGACCATGGCGGGTCTTATGGGCTCAGTGTGTGGCCAGCTGTCTGGGTGTCGGTCGGGAGTTCCATGCTCAGCCTATGTCAGACATGGCATTCGTGTCCAGATATAGACTGTATAATTGGGGTAGAGTCTAATGGCATGCAGGTTGATCCTCACTTGGCGTTTCTGGGTAGCCCCAGAGGGCAACGTTTTTCTCCTGGAGGGCAGGCAGAGTGCTGCATTGTGGCTCCAATACTGCCAAAATAGAGCATTGGTGGGCCAGGAGTGCAAAATTTTTCTTCTCGAGGGCAGGCAGAGTGCTGCACTGTGGCTCCAGAATTCCCAATCTGGAGGGCTTGTGGGCGAGGAGTGTGAGGACGGAACTCTGACAACATAAGCTAGACTTAGGTTTCAAGGCGAGGGCAAGGCGGGCACACTCTGCAGAGCTGAATCAAGATCTCGTGCATCTGAAGTCAGGGCGAGGATCAGATGTTGGCTCAATTTGGTGTTTCTGTCCATGACGGCCCCTTCATGAATTGTGGCCAGTGGAATGGGCAGAATTCCCTTGGAGATGGCACGCACAGTCATGAGGTGTGGCTCCAGTGGCCCCCGTATGTAGGGTGTGTGGGCCAGGACTGTGGCGACAGAAGTCTGAAAACACAAACTTGGCTTATGTTTTGAGATGTAGGTATGGCAGACACGATCTACAGACTGCATAAATATCTTCGGGGTAAACTTTTTGGGATATGAACAAAGGGGGAGTGTGAGGCGCATGCTCAACCTTTTGTCTCTGGATTTTGTGGCACCAATGGCCGTCCAATGTCAGGGAGACCTCAAAGGCCATGGATGAGTCTCCCTCTCTGGCGTTTTAGCCCGATGCAAGAGTTTGGGGTCATTCTGTGGATGGGAAGAGACATTTCTGTTTTTATACCTCAGGTGTGCCTCCAAAGGAGTGTTTCCAGAGCAGATCCCTGGGGAGGGGCAACTGGACAGCCCAAACTCTGGTTAAGATTGGGGGCCTAGGGGCATCGCAAGCCCCATGTGCTGGCTCTTGGTCCAGCCACTGATAGGCCTTACTTTAGGAAAGGGCTCACGCTGAGGGTCACAATGTGTGTTTGTGCCCATCACAGCCCTCAAGCATTGGTGGGGCCTCATTGGCCACACTGGTTTCTCCTACATTGAATGCTGGACAACATGCCAACCACAAGGTGTCTTGCTATGGGGAAGGAGGAGTTCTGATTTTTGCATCACGTTCACCCCTGGGCAGTGAGTGATTTGAGATAAGGTCTAGGCTCTGAAGCCGAGATTGGGAAGAGATGAAGAGCTATGGCATGGCGGATCTGAATGTGCTCAGTGTGCAGCCAGCTGTCTGGGTGTGTGTCAGGAGATCCAGGCTCAGGCTGTCAGACAGGGCACTAGTGCCCAGGGTAGACTGTATAATTGGGGAACAGCTGAGTGGTGTGCAGTTGATCCTCATTTGGGGTTTCTGGGGAGCCGCAGAGGGCAACTTTTTTTTTTCTTGAGGGCGGGCAGAGTACTGCATTGTGACTCTGGAATTCCCAAACTGGAGGGCCTGTGGGCCAAGAGTGTGAGGACAATAATCTGAGAACACAAGCTAGGCATAGGTTTCGGAGCGACGGCACAGCAGGCACACTCTGCAGAGCTGAGTCAAGATCTTGTGCATCTGAAGTCAGGGCGAGGATCAGACGTTGGCTCAGGTTGGAGTTTCTGGTCATGATGGCCCCTTCATGAAGGGTGGGGTCATCATGAGGCCATGGAGTTTGACCCCCGATGGGAGTTGTGAGATGCTCCAAACTGCAGGGATTCTTTCTGCGGGAAAATTGAGACCTGATGGAATGCTCCAGGACGTCCCAAATGGAATGACCCCAGAGCAGGGTTCTAAGGATGGATGCCTGGGCAGCCCGCCTCCCATTCAAATTGTCTCCTAGTGACAAGACAGGTTCAATCTGCTGGCTTTGGGGGAGCAAAAGAGGGGGCTGAGATGAAATGTACTCTCCTGAGGTTGGGTCCTAATGTGGGTTTGTGTCCATGGAGACATTGGAATGGGGAGTATTTCCATCTGGGGACAGGAGATGTTCTGTTGTGTGGCTCAGGGAACAGATGTGTATCATAAGTTGGTATTAGAGAACAGCCATCTGAGGACAGATGCCTGAAAATCTATTCTTGGGTTCCAGTGATGTCCTAGGGGCATGTCAGGTTCAATTCTCTGACTCCAGCATTCAGTGTAGGAGAAACCAGTGTGGCCAATGAGGCACTCTGAAAATTGAACCTGACCCAAGTGTCTGCCTGGATGTAGGTGCTCAGAGTGTTTCAGACTGTGAATTTACATCCAGAGCCGCTTCCAATATTGGGGTGGGATCAGGGGCCTTGGAAGCTTCCCCTAATCTGGAGGGTTTGGGCAAATGTGATGGGAAAAGTTTCCTTGGTGATGGAAGGCACAGTCCTGTGGTGTGGCTCCAGAGACCCCATCCTGGAGGACATGTGAGGCATGGTTTTGGGAGAGAAGTCGGCAAATGCAAACTAGGTTTATTCTTAGTGGCGCAGTGATCGCAGCCCAATGCATTGACCTGGAGAACAACTCGTCAGAAACTGTAATTAGGATGACTCAGTGGCGGTTGCACAGCCTTTTCTATCGACATTGTATGTCCAGGATGGCCTCGGAATGCAGGTGTGGTCTCATTGGTCCACGGGATATTTTTCCTCCCTGAGGATCCTGGTGGCTCCCCATACTTTGGTGGCTTTTTCAGGGAAGGGAAGAGTGCTGTTTTAGATCTTCGGGGTGCCCCAAAACAGGGATACCAGAGACGGGCTCTGGGTCTGGGCACCAAGAAATTTCCACCAATGGTTAGGATTTGGGCCTAGGGGAGTACCAGGCCTCAATGTAGGATCCTTGTGATGCAAGAGAGAGGGCTTGTTTGAAGGCATGCTTAGGCTCAGGGTCAGAATCCCTGTTTGTTCCCAGGGCACACTTCAGGAGTGGCTATGGTCTCGTTGCCCATGCAGCTGGCTCCCATACTGAGAGTTGGACACTCTTCCCAACAGCTAAGTTTCCTGCCATGGGGAAGGAGCAGTTCTCTATTGAGCTTCAGGTTCCCCCATTGGAAGGGATTCCAGCAAAGATCTGGGAACAGATGCCTGAATACCCAGGATGGGTAGTGAGGATGGGCTAGACCATGGCCGGTCTCACATGCTGGATATGGGCCCTGCTCTCTGGGTGGCTGACACGAGGTCAGGTCTCAGGATTTGTCAGACCCAGCACTAGTGGCCAGAGCAGCCTCAAAATCGGGGATCCGCGAGGGCCGAGCAGATGAACTTCATTTGGGTTTTTGGGGCAGTCTTACCAGGCACCACTTCTTTCTATGGGAAAGGCAGAATGCTGCGTTGTGGCTCCAGAATTACCTATCAAGAGGGCTTCAGGACCAGTAGGGTGAGGACAGAATTGTAAACAAAAGCTAGGGTTAAATTCAATTCAAAGCAGAAGACAGTTCCAATGTGCACCAACTCATTGGAGACGTCCAGCACCTGAGTAAGGGCGGATGAAAGACGTTTGTGTCTATGATGACCGACAAATGGAGAGGTGGCTTCAAGAGACCATGGAGGATTTCCCATGATGAGGATTGTGAGATGCTCCAAATATCAAGGTTTCCTTCTACTGGACAGATGGAGTCTGGTTTGTTTGCTCTGGGGTAACTCATGTGGAAATTTTTTGTAGCAGAGCCCTTCCACATGGATTCCTAGAAAGCACAAGTCCAATGACCATTGCAGCTGACAAACATGACAGGTTTGTAATGGTGGCCTGTGGCCACATGCCAAGGTTTCAGTTGACATGGAATCTCTTGCAGTTGTGTTCCAATGCTGGTTTGTTACCAGGGAGGTTTTAGAAAGTCCTGGGGGTTAAGGGGCCATGAAGGATTCTCCTACCCTGACAGATTGGCACTGGTCGAAGAGCACAGTTTCCTTCTTAGGACAGGAGATGTTGTGTTCTGTGGCTCAGGGTCAATATGTTGTATCCTAACTTGGTATTACAGAACAGGCCTCTGAGGACAGATGCCTGAAACCTAATCTAGGGTTCCAATGATGTAGTAGGTGCATGTCAGTTTCAATTTTCTGTCTCAGGACCATTGACTTGGGTATCTGCCTGGATATAGGTGATCAGGGTGTTGCAGACTGAGCAATTTTGTCCAGAGCAGCTTCCAATATTGGGGTGGGATTATTGGCCTTGAATGTTTCTTTTAATCTGGAAATTTTGGGCAAATGTGATGGGCAAATTTTCCTTGGAGATGGAAGGCACAGTCCTGTGGTGTGGCTCCAGAGACCCCATCCTGGAGGACATGTGAGGCATGGTTTTTGGAGAGAAGTCTGCATACGCTAACTAGGTTTATTCTTAGTGGCATGGTGATCGCAGCCCAATGCATCAACCTGGAAGGCAGTTCGTCAGAAACTGTAATTAGGATGACTCGATGTCGGTAGCACAGCCTTTTTTATTGGCATTGTCTGTCCAGGATGGCCTCGGAATGCAGGTGTGGTCTCATGAGTCCATGGGAGATTTTTCCCCTCTAAGGATCCTGGCGGCTCCCCATACTTTGGTGGCTTTTTCAAGGAAGGGAAGAGTGCCGTTTTGCATCTTAGGGGTTCCCAACAACAGCGATACCAGAGACGGGCTCTGGGTCTGGGCACCAAGAAATTCCCACCAAAAGTTAGAATTTGGGCCTAGGGGCATACCAGGTCTGCAATGCGGGATCCTGGTGGTCCAATAGAGAGGGCTTATTTGAAAGAATGCTTAGGCTGAGGGTCACAATGCCTGTTTGTTCCTGGACACCCTTCAGGAGTGGGAATGATCTCATTGCCCATGCAGCTGTCTCCCTCTCTGAAGGTTGGACACCCATCCCCAAGAGCTAGGTTTTCTGCCATGGGGAAGGAGCAGTTCTCTATTGGGATTCAGGTTCCCCCATTAGAATGGATTCCAGCAAAGGTCTGGGACAGATGCCCAAATACCAAGGATGGGTAGTGAGGATGGACTCGGCCATGGCCGGTCTCATATGCTTTATATGGGTCCTGCTCTCTGGGTGGCTGACACGAGGTTGGGGCTCAGCCTCTGTCAGACAAAGAATTAGTGGCAAGAGCAGCTTATAAATCAGGGATCCGCTAGGGCCGAGCAGATGATACTCATGTGGGTTTTTTGGGAAGTCTTACCAGGCACTTCTTCTTTCTATGAGGAAGGCAGAATGCTGTGCTGTGGCTCCAGAATTCCCTATCAAGAAGACTTTCCGATCAGTAGGGTGAGGATGGAGAAAACCTAGTAAACTCTTTATCTGCATAATTAAAAAAAAAAAGACACTGGTATAGAAAAGCTGGTTTTCTCTCTGTTTAAAAAGACAAAGTTTTCTTAAGTTAATCGATCTGTTATGGTTTTCTCTTTGCCTGACAAGAAAATTCAGTTTCTATGCTTTGTTTTATTGGGTGTTTAACATCCCTAATTATATTTAGGCATGTGTTTTAAAACTTTCTAAGGTTTTAGCAATTGTGGATAAGATTTAAACCAATAATAAAGCTTGGGTTACATTTGGGAAAATGCCATGCATTTCCTAAAGTTTTAATACGTTGATAGATCACCACTTGATATTGTGATTATGGAAATGTTATGTGTCACAGACGTAACCTGATTTTCTTGCCAGTTTCATTGTAAATTCTCATATCAGCAGCTCATTTTGTCATTTGTAATTGTTTTAATTCTCTTGGAAGATAAATTCTGTCTCAAAGAAAATTCATATGGGAGACTTTCAGGACAAATACAGGTCTTTGATATGTTGAAATTCTGGAACTGAAATGGGTAAGAATTTACAGAAGGAAAAGCTGCATTCAGACTAAACCAGAATTATTAACATGGGACTAGGTGAACTGAAAGACTATAATGTTCTATCTCTTGATGTTTTGTCTTATGTTTGATCTTCCAGACTAGGGAAAATCTCCTTAAGTTATCTGTAACGTGGAGGGGACAAGATGGCGAGGAAGTAGGAGGAAGCACCTTTTCAACCTGTACCCTAAAGTGAGCTGATTGCCTAACAAAGAACTCCAATTACTCATGAAATTAGCTTTAGATCAGAATTATACACGTCTGGATTTCTACAAGTGCAGAAGACGCCAGTGGGCAGGTAAAGTGGTGTGGGAACGGGGAACTGATATCGGAAGATAAACAACAGGAGGAGGGAGCCACCAGAGGCGACCAGTTGGAAAGTAATACCCCAATATGAGCGAGAGTGCCCTGCATCTGGGGACCAAGTTTAACTTAGGGACTTTTTGAAAGCACTCCAAAAGAGCAAAGGATAGTGGGGTGGGGAAATTGTGGGATTGGGGTGGCTAGGGACAGGGGATTAAATCCCTGGTTCCCGGACAGCCTTCCCTGGTGCTGAGCCAGAGATGGTGTAGCAGAAAAAGCAGGTCTTGGACTCTAAGCCATGAGAGCACCCGAGAACACGTGGCGTCTTGCTCCTGTGAGGGGATGGGAGCCATGCTGGACACCAGAACGTGCGAGCCCTGCTATAGAGCCTGAGATGCGTGTGCTGCTCATCCTCCCCTGAGAGAGGTACAAAGGGCCAGCCTGTGGCCTTTGATACACACCATTGTTTCAGAGCCTAAGACGCGTGCACCAAACTCTACCCCCAGAGAGTTGCACGAAGGCCCAGCTTGGTGCTTTCAGACCTGAACCCCATTCTCAGAGCCTGAGACCCGTGTGTGACCCACAGGCTCTCCTGAAAGAGGTGTGGGCAAGCCGGGTGCTCTTAGACCCAGAAAGACCAGGAACTCCCAGCCTCGGCCATCGGGAAAATCTCAGTGTGCGATTGCTGCTTGGAACCTCTCTGGCGGTCTGGAGCATCCCAGACAGCTGCCACTGCCATGGCTTTGGGTACAAGCAAAGGATCCTGCATGCCCAGGGACTGCGACTCGGAACCTGCTTTGCCAGTGGTTAAGGGGAAACATATTTGGGCTCTGAAGCCACACTGAGGCTTCTCTCTGAGAGGGAGGTCAGGGTGCACTATATTTTCCTCTAAAACTACAAAAACCATCAAAATCCGTCAAGGTGAGAGAAAAAAAAAGTGAACAAACATAAAAACCGCCCGAGTTTAAAAGCCTGATTAAAAACAAGTTTCCTCAGAGCCCACTCCCTTGAGGGGGGTGGGAGGACTTAACTCAGGGAACATCACTGAAAACCCACGTGGCAGCCCCCTCACCCAGAAAACAAACCAAGAAAGGAAAAAAAAAAAAAGGACGACAAGGGAACAACCACCTCTACTTCAAAGGAAAACTTTTATTTTTTACTCATTCCCACTACTCTGGTTTATTTTTTTATATATAGATAATTTTTTAAACATATTTACCATCACAGTGAGCTGTCCAGTACATCAAATTCCATAATAACCTTCTAACCTGAACTTTTTTAAAATTTATATTTTATTTATTTTTAGCATAACAATATTCATTATTTTTGCACTACAACCAGTTCTCCATGCAAACCGTGCCGTCTATAATACCCACCACATGGTACCCCAACCTTCCACACCCGCCCCTTCAACCCCCTCATATTATTTTTCAGAGTACATAGTCTCTCATGGTTCACCTCCCCTTCCAATTTCCCCCAACTCCCTTCTCCTCTCTATCTCCCCATGTCCTCCATGCTCTTTGTTATGTTCCACAAATAAGTGAAACCATATGATAATTGACTCTCTCTGCTTGACTTATTTCACTCAGCATAATCTCTTCCAGTCCCGTCCATGTTGCTACAAAAGTTGGGTATACGTCCTTTCTGATGGAGGCATAATACTCCATAGTGTATATTAACCTAAACTTTTTGATACATACACCTATGTTTTTTTTTTGCATTTCTATTTTTTGAATTTATTTTTTTTAATTTTAGTTTAGTTTAGTCCAGTTTATTCCTTTTTATTTTTATTTTCTAATATTCAGATAGAATTAAACTTCAAAGTACTCCCCTTTCCCCAACCAATACTCTCCTATAGCTAATCAAATTTTTAATCCCCCTTTATCTTAGGAAACATGAGGCCTTTAACAAAGATATCAAGATACATCCAAGAAGAAGCAAAACAATCTTCTTGGCTCACACTGAGAATTTATAACCACTCTCCCATCTTTTTCTTCTGCCAGTGTTTCTGTGGTTTTGTGTTTGTCCTGATAGTATATAAATCTTACACTTGGGGTTCTTTTTGACGAGGTTCTTCCTTTATTTGCATATATATATATATATATATATTTCTGTTGTCATATACTTTTATCAGTCTTTTTGTTTATTTTTGTTGTCTACTTCATAAATCTTAACTTGGGGCTCATCTGAGCTGAACCTTCTCTTTCATCTTCCCTTTCTTTCCTGTCTCTCTCTCTCTCCTTTTTTTCTTTTTATTTTCTTTTGTCTCTCGTTTGGGTAGGAAATCCTGATTGCTCAGAAGTGTTCCAGGGTGCACCTTGACTATAACACTGTCAATACATCCAGCTACATCTATTTAGTCATCTCTAACCAAAATGACTAGGAGGAGGAATGCCCAACAGTAGAAAAATATAGAGTATGGACCTTCAGCAACAGAGCTAATGGCTATCAACATAGACAATATGTCGGAAAGAGAATTCAGGCTAACAATTATTCAGGCAATAGCTAGGTTGGAGAAAGCCATGGATGACCAAATGGAATTGATTAGGGCTGAGCTGAACGTGAAGAGAGATGATGTTCACAATGTTAGGGCGGAGCTTAAAGCTACCAGGGCTGAGGTTCACAATGCTCTCAATGAGTTCCAATCTAATCTAAATTCTCTCAAAGCTAGGGTAACTGAGACAGAAGTTAGAATTAGTGATCTGGAGGACAAACAGATAGAGAGAGGGGATCAGGAGGAGGGCTGGTACAAACAGCCTAGAAACCATGAAAACAGAATCAGGGAAATAAATGATGCCACGAAACCTTCCAAAGTCATAATTATTGGAATCCCTGAAGGGGAGGAGAAAGAAAGAAGTCTAGAAGATATAGTGGAACAAGTTCTTCATGAAAATTTTCCCAAACTCCTGAATGGAATCTGCGTTCATGTACTAGAGTCTGAACGGTCTCCACCCAAGATTATCCATTCCAAAAAACCATCACAACACCTGGTAGTCAAATTGAGGAATCATAATTGTAGGTATAATCTCATGAAAGCCGCTAGGACAAAGAGGCTCCTTTCTTACAGAGGAAAGCCCATCAGAATAACATCAGACCTGTCCACAGAGACCTGGCAAGCCAGAAAGAGCTGGCAAGATATATTCAGGGCATTAAATGAGAAGAATATGCAGCCAAGAATACTTTATCCAGCAAGACTGACATTCAAAATGGATGGGGAGATATAGAGTTTCCAAGACCGGCAAGGCTTAAAAGACTATGCAACCTCCAAGCTGACACTGCAGGAAATATTAAAGGGGGTTCTATAAAAGAGGAAAAAATCATAAGAATAGCATTGAACAGAAATATAGAGACAGTCTACAGAAAGAAAGACTTCAAAGGTAACTCGATGTCAATAAAAACGTATCTATAAATAATCACTCTCAATGTGAATGGCCTAAATACGCCCATAACATGACACAGGGTTGCAGATTGGATAAAACGACAGGACCCATCCATGTATTGTCTACAAGGGACCCATTTTGAACCTAAAGATACATGCAGACTGAAAGTGAAGGGATGGAGAAGCATCTTTCATGCCAATGGGCCTCAAAAGAAGGCTGGGGTAGCAATTCTTGTATCAGATAAATTAGACTTTAAACTAAAGACTGTAGTCAGAGATACAGAAGGACACTACATCATTCTTAAAGAGACTATCCACCAAGTTGATCTAACAATTGTAAATATCTATGCCCCCAATATGGGAGCAGGCAATAATAAAACTGTTAATCAAGATAAAGAGTCATATTGATATAAATACACTAATTGTAGGAGATCTTAACACGTCTCCCTCAGAAATAGACAGATCATCAAAGCAGAAAATCAATAAAGAAACAAAAGCATTGAATGACACATTGGACCAGATGGACCTCATAGATCTATACAGAACATTCCACCCTAAAACAACAGAATACTAATTCATCTCAAGTGCACATGGAACCTTCTCAAGAATAGACCACAAACTGGGTTACAAATCAGGACTCAACCGATACCAAAAGACTGAGAAGATTCCCTGCATTTTCTCAGATCACAATGCTTTGAAACTGGAGCTCAATCACAAAGAAAAGTTCAGAAGGAACTCAAACACATGGAAGCTAAAGACCACCTTGCTTAAGTATGCTTGGATCAAGTAGGAGATCAAAGAATAACTGAAAAAAAACATGGAAACCAATGAGAATGAAGACCCTTCAGTCCAAAATTTATGGGATAGAGCAAAGGCGGTCCTAAGGGGAAATATATAGCCATCCAGCCGTCCCTCAAAAAAATTGAAAAATCCAGAACACAGCAGCTGACTCTACACCTTCAGGAACTGGAGAATCAACAACAAATCAAACCAACTCCACACATAAGAAGAGAAATAATCAAGATTAGAGCTGAGATCAATGAGGTAGAAACCAGAGATACAATAGAACGTACTAATGAATCTAGAAGCTGGTTTTTTGAAAGTATCAATAAAATCAATAGACCACTGGACACACTAATCCAAAAGAAAAGAGAGAAAGCCCAAATTCATAAAATTATGAATGAAAAGGGAGAGATCACAAGTAACACCAAGGAAGTAGAAATAATCATCAGAAGTTTTTATCAACAGTTATATGCCAATAAGCATAGCAACCTAGATGAAATGGATGCATTCCTGGAATACTATAAACTCCCAAAATTGAACCAGGAAGAAATTGACAACTTGAATAGACCAATATCTAGTAACGAGTTTGAAGCAGTGATAAAAAATCTCCAAAAAAACAAGAGCCCAGGACCTGACGGATTCCCTGGGGAATTCTATCAAACTTTCAAAGAAGAAATAAGACCAATTATCCTGAAGATGTTTCAAAAAATTGAAGCAGAAGCCAGCATTACCCTGACCCCTAAACCAGGCAATGACCCTTAAAAAAAGGAGAATTTCAGACTAAAATCACTGATGAATACGGATGCTAAGATTCTCAACAAGATCCTAGCAAACAGGATCCAACAGCCCATTAAAAAGATTATCCGACATGACCAGTTGGGATTCATCCCTGGGCTACAAGGATGGTTCAACATTCGCAAATCAATCAATGTGATAGAACAAATGAATACGAGACGAGAGAAGAACAACATGGTCCTCTCAATCGATGCAGAAAAAGCAGTTGAAAAAATCCAGCATCCATTTCTGACAAAAACGCTTCAAAGTATAGGGATAGAAAGAACATTCCTGAACGTCATCAAATCTAACTATGAAAGACCCACAGCAAATATCATCCTCAATGGGAAAAAGCTTGCAGTCTTCCCGTTGAGATCAGGAACAAGTCAAGGATGCCCTGTCTTACCACTCTTGTTCAATATAGTATTAGAAGTCCTAGCAACAGCAATCAGACAACAAAGAGACATAAAATGTATCCAAGCTGGCAATGAAGAAGTCAAACTCTC
Organism: Mustela nivalis; assembly: GCF_964662115.1. Taxonomy (NCBI): domain Eukaryota; kingdom Metazoa; phylum Chordata; class Mammalia; order Carnivora; family Mustelidae; genus Mustela; species Mustela nivalis. The sequence continues at coordinate 1,851,182 of NW_028136556.1, read as the reverse complement.
TCTCTTCGCAGATGACATGATTCTTTATACGGAAAACCCAAAAGACTCCACCCCCAAACTACTAGAACTCATACAGCAATTCAGCAACGTGGCAGGATACAAAGTCAATGTACAGAAATCAGTGGCTTTCTTATACACTAACAATGAAAATACAGAAAGGGAAATTAGAGAATCAATTTCATTTACTATAGCACCAGAACCATAAGATACCTGGGAATAAACCTTACCAAAGAGGTAAAGGATCCGTACTTGAGGAACTACAGAACACTCATGAAAGAAACTGAAGAAGACACAAAAAGATGGAAGACCATTCCATACTCTTGGATCGGAAGAATAAACATTGTTAAATTGTCTATACTGCCTAGAGCAATCTATACTTTTAATGCCATTCTGATCAAAATTCCACCGGTATTCCTCAAAGAGCTGGAGCAAATAATCCAAAAATTTGTATGGAATCAGAAGAGACTCTGAATCACTAAGGAATTGTTGAAAAACAAAAATAAAACGGGGGCATCACATTACCTGATTTCAAGCTTTATTACAATGCTGTGACACCAAAACAGCATGGTACTGACATTAAAACAGTGGAACAGAGTAGAGTGCCCAGATATGGACCCTCAACTCTATGGGCAAATAATCCTCGACAAAACAGGAAAAAATATACAATGGAAAAAAGACAGTCTCTTCAATAAATGGTGCTGGGAAAACTGGACAGCTATGTGTAGAAGAATGAAACTCGACCATTCTCTAACACCGTACACAAAGATAAACTCAAAATGGATAAAAGACCTCAACATGAGACAGGAATCCATCAGAATCCTTGAGGAGAACATAGGCAGCAATCTCTTCGATATTAGCCACACAATCTTCTTTCAAGTTATGTCTCCAAAGGCAAAGGAAACAAAAGCGAAAATAAACCTTTCAGACTTCATCAAAATCAAAAGCTTCTGCACAGCAAAGGAAACAGTCAAAAAAACAAAGGTGCAACCCACGGAATGGGAGAAGATATTTGCAAATGACAGTGCAGAGAAAAGATTGATATCCAGGATCTATAATGAACTCCTCAAATTCAACATGCACAAAACAGACAATCATATCAAAAAATGGGCAGAAGATATAAACATAAACTTCTCCAATGAAGACATACAAATGGCTATCAGACACATGAAAAAAATGTTCATCATCACTAGCCCTCAGGGAGATTCAAATTAAAACCACATTGAGATATCATGTTTCAGCAGTTAGAATTGTCATTAGCAAGACAGGAAACAACTTGTGTTGGAGGGGATATGGTTGGTGGGAATGTAAGTTGGTGCAGCCTCTTTGGAGAACAGTGTGGAGATGTCTCAAGAAATTAAAAATAGAACTTCCCTATGACCCTGCAATTTCACTTCTGGATATTTACCCCAAAGATACAGATGTCATGAAAAGAAGGGCCATCTGTACCCCAATGTGTATAGCAGCAATGGCCACGGTAGACAAACTATGGAAAGAACCAAGATGCCCTTCAACAGACGAATGGATAAGGAAGATGTGGTCCATATACACTATGTATGCATACCCAACTTTTTAGCAACATGGACGGGACTGGAAGAGATTATGCTGAGTGAAATCAGTCAAGCAGAGAGTGTCAATTATCATATGGTTCACTTATTTGTGGAGCATAACAAATAGCATGGAGGACATGGGGAGTTAGAGAGAAGGGAGTTGGGGAAATTGGAAGGGGATGTGAACCATAAGAGACTATGGACTCTATAAAACAATCTGAGGGGTTTGAATTGGCGGGTGGGTGGGAGGTTGGGGTACACAGGTGGCCGGTATTATAGAGGGCACGGATTGCATGGAGCACTGGGTTTGGTGAAAAAATAATGAATACTGTTATGCTGAAAATAAAAAAAAAATAATAATAATACGCACTTGAGTCCAGAGTGTTGTTTGAAATTAAGGTCGGCACAGGGAATTTGTACTTTGCTTCTAATCTTCAGGGTTTGAGCAACCGTGAAGGGCAGAGTTTTCTTTTGGGTGGTAAGCATACTCATCTGGTGTGGCACCAGAGGCCCCATCCTGGAAAGCATGTGGTCCAGGGCCTTGGGGACAGAAATTTGCAAATGCAAACTAGGTTTATGGTGAGGGCAGAGGCGATCACAGGCCCAATCTGCAGGCCTGAGTGCACCTCATAGTGTACTGAAATTAAGGTGTCATGGAGGCAGTATCATAGGCTTTTCTGTCTGGATTGTGTGTCTAGGATGGTCGCAAAATGTAGGGGAGTCTTCATTGGGCCACGGGAGATTCTTCATCTATGGGCATTCTGCCCAGCTCTCTAGAGTTTGGTGTCTCTGGGGAAAAGAAGACTGCTCTTTTCCGTCTCAGCAGATCCCCAAAAGAGGGATTTCAGAGACAGTTTCTGGGATTTTTCAGGGCCCCTGAACAACACGAATGAGGGTGAGGATTTGGCCCTAGGGACCTGGCAGGCCCGCCCTGTGTCCTTTCTGTCCAGCTACCAAGGGGGTTTGTTTGAAAGCAGGCTCACTCTGAGGGTCATAATGCCCAGGGCAGCTCACATGAGTGGCCGTGGTCTCATGGGCCATGCAGCTGGTTCCCACTCTGAGGGTTGGAAACCCATCTCAACAGCCAGGATTCCTGCCATGGGGCAGGAGGAGTACTCTTGTGCTTCAGGTTCCCCCATAAGCAGGGATTTGAGCTACAGTATGAAGTAGAGATGACTGAATATCCAGGTTGAGTATATGTGATGGCTTCTGGCCACAACAGGTCCCACCTGCAGGATATGGGGCAAACTTTCTGTGTGGCTGATTAGAGGTCGTGGCTCAGGATGTGTCAGACCAAGCCTGATTGCCCATGGTGGCCGATGATATTAGGGTACCATCGAGGGCCATGCCGCTGTATCCTCATATGGAGTTTCTGGGCAGAATCACCAGGCACTTCTTCTTTCTGTTGGGCAGGCAAATTCTGCATTTTGTTACCAGATTCCCTATCAAGGGGCCTTGGGGATGGATGGAATTGAGGATGGAATTGTAAACACAAGCTACAGTTAAATTCAGTGCGAAGCAGAAGGCAGTTCCCATGTGCAGTGGCTGATTCGAGATATCCAGCACCTGAGTAAGGGCAGATGTCTGAAGTTAGCTCACACTGTAGTTTGTGACTATGATGACCGACTAATGGAGTGGGGGCGCAAGATGCCATGGAGGATTTCCCACACTGTGGCTTGTGGGATGCTCCAAACAGCAAGGTTTCCTTGTACTGGACAGGGGGAGTCTGGTTTGTTGGCTTCAGGATCCCCATAGTGAAAGTTTGGGTAGCAGAGATCTCTCACATGGATGCCTGGAAAGCACACCTCCATTGACCATTGCAGCTGAGGAACAAAGCAGGTTCCATTGGTGGCTTTGGGGTGAAATTCCAAGCAGCCTGAGTTGACATGGAGTTCCATGCTGTTGGATCATAATGATGGTTTGTATCCAGGGAAACGTTAGAATGTTTGAGTGGTAGGGGCCATGCAGGATTCTCATCCACTGAGTCTTGGACATATCTACCAAGAGCAATGTTTTTTACTGGGGACAGTTGGGGTTCTGTTGTGTGGCTCACAGACCATATGTTGGAATATAAGTTGGTTTTGGAAAAAAGGCCTCTGGGGACAGGCGCCTGAAAATAAAAGCTATGGTATCAATGAAGTCTTATTGGCATGTCAGGTTCAGTCGTCTGACTCAGGGCCTTTGACGTGTATATCTGCCTGGAAATAGGTGCTCATGGTGTATCAGAATGCGCATTTGGGTCCAGAGTGTTCCTCAGAATTGAGGTGTGCTCAGGGGTTTTGCATATTGCTACTAAACTTCAGGGTTTGGGCAACAGTGAAGGGCAGAGTTTCCTTTGAGTACGTAGGCACAATCATCTGGTTTGGCTCCAGAGACCCCATCCTGGAGGGCTTCTGGTCCAGGGCTTTGGGAATTAGGGTTAATGTGAGGGCCAAGTTGATCACAGGCCCGACATGCAGGCCCTGAGAGCAGCTCATAGTGTACTGAAATTACACTATCATGGAGGCGGTAGTGCAGGCTTTTCTGTCAGGTATGTGTCCAGGACAGTCACAAAAGGTAGGGGTGGCTTCATGAGGCCATGGTAAATTCTTTGTCGCTAGGGATTCTTCTCAGCTCCCAAGTGTTTTGTGTCTCTGGGAGAAAGGAAGACTGCTGTTTTCTGTCTCAGGGCACCCCCAAAAGAGGGATTAGAGACAGGTTCTTGGTCTGGTCGCCAGGAAAACACGAACGATGGTGAGAATTTGGCCCTAGGGATCTGGAAGCCCCACTCTGCGGGCTCCTGGGCCAGGTTCCGAGGGGGTTTGTTTGAAAGCAGACTCCCACTGACGATCACAATGACTGTTTGTGCCCAGGGCGGCTCCCATGAATGGCCATGGTCTCATGGGCCATGCAGCTAGTTCCCACTCTGAGGGTTAGACACCCATCCCATCAGCCAGGTTTCCTGCCATCAGAAAGGAGGACTCATTCTGTGCTTCAGGTTACACCATAGGCAGGGATTTGAGATTTGAGCTACGGTCTGGGGACAGATGCCTGAATACCCAGGTTGTGTAGAGATGATGGCTTCGGGCCATGGCAGGTCCAGCTGCAGGATATGGGGCCCACTCTCTGCGTGGCTGACTGGAGGTCGTGGCTCAGGCTGTGTCAGACAGAGTCTTAGTGCCCATGGCAGCCTATTTATTATGGTGCTGTCGAGGGTCATGCAGGTGGTTCCTCATGTGGGATTTCTGGTCAGACTCACCAGCCACTTCTTCTTTCTGTGGGGCATGCAGAATGCTGTGTTATGGCTCCAGAATTCCCTATCAAGAGGGCTTGGGGACCAGGAAGTTGAGGATGGAATTGTAAACACAAGCTATGGTTCAATTCAGTGACAAACAGAAGGCACTTCCAGTTTGCAGTGGCTGATTCGAGACATCTAGCTCCTGAATAAGGGCAGATGTCAGATGTTTGCTCACGCAGGAGATTGTGTCTATGATGACCAAGAAATGGAGCAATGGCATCAAGAAGCCATGGAGGATTTCCCACACTGGGGCTTGTGAGATGCTCCAAACAGCAAGGTCTCCTTCAACCGGACAGAGGAGTCTGGTTTGTTTGCTCCAGGGTCCCCAATATGGAAAGGTTGGGTAGCAGAGTACTCCCTCATGGATGACTGGAAAGCACACCTTCATTGACCATTGTAGTTGAGGAACATGGCAGGTTCGATCTGCTGGCCCTGGAGCCAAGTTCCAAGGGGGCTGAGTTGACATGGAGTTTCATGCTGTTGGATCACAATGCTGGTTTGTATCCAGGGAGACGTTAGAAAGTTGGGGTGGTCAGGGGCCATGCAGGATTCTCCTACACTGAGTCTTGGACACAGCTACCAAGAGCAAGGTATCTTTCTGGGAACAGCAGGGGTTCTGTTGTGTTTCTCAGGGACCACATGTTGGAATATAAGTTGGTATTAGAGAACAGGCCTCTCAGGACGGGCGCCTGAAAACCTAAGCTAGGGTCAATGAAGTCCTTGGTGTATGTCAGATTCAAACTTCTACTCAGGGCCTTTGACTTGAATGTCTGCCTGGAGACAAGTGCTCATTGTGTGTCAGAATGTGCATTTGGTTCCAGAGCTTTCTTTGAATTTGAGGTGGGCTCAGGGGCTTTGTACTTTGCTCCTAATCTTCAGGGTTTGGGCAACAGTGAAAGGCAGAGTTTCCTTTGGGAGGGTAGTCACAGTCTTCTGGTGTGGCACCAGAGGCCCAAGTCTGGATGGCATGAGGGCAGGATTTTGGAGACAGAAATCTGCCAATGCGAACTAGGGTTAGGGTCAGGCCCGAGGTGATCACAGCCCTGATCTGTAGGATCTGAGGGCAGCTCATTGTGTAGTGAAATTAAGGTATCATGGAGGCGGTGGGTAGACTTTTCTGTCTGGATTGTGTGTCCAGAACGGTGGCCAAATGTAGGGATGGCTTCATGGGGCCATGGAACATTCTTCATCTCTGGGGTTTCTGCCCAGCTCCCAAGAGTTTGTGTCTCTGGGGGAAGGGAAGACTGCTGTTTTCCGTCTCAATGGATCCCCACTAGAGGGATTCCAGAGACAGTTTCTGGGTCTCAGCGCCAGAAAACACCACCAAGTGTGAAGATTTGCCTCTAGGCACCTGGAAGGCCCACTCTGCCGGCTCCTGGTCCAGCTACCATGGGGGTTTGTTGGAAAGCAGGCTCACGCTGAGGATCACAAAGCCTGTTTGTGCCCAGGGCGGCTCCCATGTGTGGTCGTGGTCTCATGTCCATGCAGCTGGTTCCCACTCTGAGGGTGAAACACCCATCTCACCAGCCAGATTTCCTGCCATCAGGAAGGAGGTGTACCCTTGTTCTTCAGGTTTCCTCATAGGGTAGGATTTGAGCTAAGTGCTAGGCACAGATGCCTGAATATCCAGGTTGAGTAGAGATGACGGCTTTGGGCCACAACAAGTCCCATCTGTAGTATATGGGACCCACTGTCTGGGTGGCTGACTAAAGGTCGTGGTGCAGGCTGTGTCAGACAGAGCCTTAGTTCCCATGGTGGCCTATGACATTAGGGTGTCGTCGAGGGCCCTGCAGGTGGATCCTCATGTGGGATTACTGGGCAGACTTACCAGGCTATTCTTCTTTCTTGGGGCAGGCAGAATGCTGCGTTGTGGCTACAGAATTTCCTATCAAGAGTGTTTGTGGACCAGGAGCATGAGGATGGAATGGTAAACACACGCTAATGTTAAATTCAGTGCCAAGCGAAAAACAGTTCCAATGTGCAGTGGCTGATTGGAGATATCCAACACCTGAGTAAGGGCGGATGTCAGATATTTGCTCACACTGGAGTTTTTGTCTACGATGACCAACAAATGGAGGGGTGGCATCAAGAGGCAATGGAGGATTTACCACGCTAGGGCTTCTGAGATGATCCAAACAGCAAGGTTTCCTTCTACCAGACAGGGGGAGTCTGTTTTTTTTTTTTTTTCTCCAGGGTCCCCCATGAGGGAAATTTGTGTAGCAGAGCACTCCCTCATGGATGCCTGGAAAGCACACCTGCATTGACCATTGCAGCTGAGGAACATGGCAGGTTTGTTGTGGTGGCTATGGGGAGTAGTTCCAAGGCCTTGAGTTGACATGGAGTCTCATGTAAATTGGGCACAATGCTGGTTTGTTACCAGGGAGATCTTAGAATGTGCTGGTGGCTAAGGGGCCATGCAGAGTTCATCTACCCTGACAGTTTGACACAGGTCCAAGAGCAAGTCTTTCTTCTGGGGACACGAGATGTTCTTTTGTGGGGCTCAGGGACGACATGTTTTATCATAGGTTGGTATTCCAGAACAGGTCACTGAGGACAGGTGCCTGAAAACCTCATCTAGGGTTCCAATGAGGTCCTAGGGACATGTCAGTGTCAAAATTCTGACTCAGGACCATTGACATGGCTTCCTGCCTGGATGTAGGTGATGAGGGTGTATCAGACTGGGCATTGCATTCAGAGGGTTCACCAATATGCTGATTGGCTCAGGGGCCTTACAGGTTTCTCCTATTCTGGAGGGTTTGGGCAATTGTGACCGTCAGAGTTTCCATGGGGATGGCAGGCACAGTCCTCTGGTGTGGCTCCAGAGACACCATCCTGGAGGGCAGGTGAGCCATGGTTTTGGGAATGAAGTCTTCAAACACAAATTCCGGTTAGGGTTAGTGGCACGGTGATCACAGGCCCAATGCATAGACCTTGAGGGCAGCTTGTGAGGAATTGTTATTAGGGTGACTCAAAGGCGGTAGCACAGGCTTTTCTATCTGAATTGTGTGTCCAGGATGGCCTCGGAATACAGGTGTGGTCTCATGGGTCCATGGGATATCATGACAGGGTTGCCCACTCTCTCCACTCTTATTCATCATAGTATTTGAAGTCCTAGCAACAGCAATCAGACAACAAGGAGAAATAAAATGTATCCAAATTGGCAATGAAGAAGTCAAACTCTCTCATCACAGATGACATACTTTATATGGAAAACCCAAAATACTCCACCCAAAACTACTAGAACTCATACAGCACTTCAATAATGTGGGAGGATACAAAATCTTTGTACAAAAATCAGTGGTTTTCTTATCCTTTAACAATGAAAATACAGAAAGGGAAATTAGAGAATCAATTCCATTTACTACAGCTCCAAAACCATAAGATACCTGGGAATAATCCAAACCAAAGTGATAAGCAATCTATACTCAGGGAACTACAGAACACTCATGAAATAAATGGAAGAAAACCATAAAGATGGAAGACCATTCCATACTCGTGGATCAGAAGAATAAACAGTCTTTAAAAGTCTATACAACCTAGAGAAATCTATCCTTTTAATGCCATTCTGATCAAAATTCCTCCGGCATTTTTCAAAGAGCTGGAGCAAACAGAAGCCTAAAATTGGTGTGGAATCAGAGGAGATCCCGTATTGCTAAGGAAATGGCAAAAAGGAAAGAACAAAACTGGGTGCACCCTGTTGCCTGGTTTCAAGGGTTACTACAAAGCTGTGATCACCAAGACAGCAGGGGACTGGCATAAAAACAGGCCATTAGACCAGTGTAACAGAGTAGAGAGCTCAGATATGGACCATCAATCTATAGTCAAATAATTTTCAAGAAAGCAGGAAAAAATATACAAAGGAAAAAAAAAAGTCTTTTCAATAAATGCTACTGAGAAAATTGGGACAGCTTTGTGTAGATGAATGAAACTCGACCATTCTCTGACACCATACACAAAGAGAAACTCGAAATGGATAAAAGACCTCAACCTGAGGCAGGAATCCATCAGAATCTTGGAGGAGAAAATAGGCAGAAACCTCTTCAACATTGGCCATATCAACTTCTTTCAAAATGTGTCTCCAAAGGAAAAGGAAAAAAATGTGAAGATGAACGTTTGGGACTTCATAAAGATCAAAAGATTCTACACAGCAAAGGAAACAGTCAACAAAACAATGAGGCAACCCACGGAATTCGAGTAGATATTTGCAAATGACAGTACTGACAAAACCTTGATATACAGGATCTATAAAGAATTCCTGAAACTCAACACACACAACACAGATAATCCTATTAAAAAATGGGCAGAAGATACAAAGAGACATTTCTCCAATGAAGACATACAAATGGCTATCAGACACATTAAAAAATGTTTGTCATCACTAGCCACCAGGGAGATGCAAACTAAAACCACATTGAGATATCACCTTACACCAGTTAGAATGGCCTTAGAAAGATAGGAATCAACATGTGTTGGAGAGGATGTGGAGAAAGGGGAACCCTCTTACACTGATGGTGGGAAAGCAAGTCGGTGCAGCCACTCTGGAGAACAGTGTGGAGATTACTCAAGAAATTAAAAATAGAACTTCCCTAAGCCCCTGCAATTGCACTACTGGGTTTTTACCCCCAAAGAAACAGATGGAGTGAAAAGAAGGGCCATCTCTACCCCCAAATTTATAGAAGCAATGTCCATGGTCGCCAAACAGTGGATAGAACCAAGATGCCCTTCAATGGATGATTGGATAAGGAATATGTGGTCCATATACACTACGGAGTATTAGGCCTCCATCAGAAAGGATGAATACCTAACATATGTAGCTACATGAATGGGACTGGAAGAGATTCTGCTGAGTGAAATAAGTTAAATAAGTCAAGCAGAGAGAATCAATTATCATAAGGTTCTACTTATGTGTGGAGCATAACAAATAGCATGGAGGACAAGAGGAGTTAGAGAGGAAAAGGGAGTTTGGGGAAATTGGAAGGGGAGGTGAACCATGAGAGACTATGGACTCTGAAAAACAATCTTAGGGTTTTGAAGTGGCAGGGGTATGGGAGGTTGGGTACCAGGTGGTGGGCATTATAGAGAGCACAAATTGCATGGAGCACTGGGTGTGGTGAAAAAATAATAAGTACTTTTTTTCTGAAAATAAATCAATTGGAAAAGAAAAGAAAAAGCAAATGGGGGCATCACATTTCCTGATTTTAAGCTTTACTACAAAGCTATGATAACCAAGACAGCATGGTACTGGCAAAAAAATAGACATATAGACCAGTGGAACAGAGTAGAGAGCCCTGATATGGACCCTCAACTCTATGGTCAAATAATCTTAGACAAAACAGGAAAAAATATACAGTGGAAAAAAGACAGTCTCTTCCATAAATGGTGCAGAGAAAACTGGGCAACTATACGTAGAAGAATGAAACTGGACCATTGTCTTACACCACACACAAAGATAAACTCAAAATGGATAAAAGACCTCAATGTGAGACAAAATCCATCAGAATCATAGAGGAGAATATAAGCAGTAATCTCTTCGATGTCAGCCACAGCAATTTCTTTCAAGATATGTCTCCAAAGGGAAAGGAAACAAAAGCCAAAATAAACTTCTGGGACTTCGTCAAAATCTAAACCTTCTGCATAGCAAAGGAAACAGTCAACAAAACAAAGAGCAACCCAAGGATTGCGAGAAGATACTTGCAAATGACAGGACAGACAAATGGTTGATATCCAGGACCTATAAAGAACTCCTCAAACTCAACACACACAAAACAGACAATCATATTTTAAAAATGGGCAGAAGATATGAAGAGACACTTCTCCAATGAAGACATACAAATGGCTATCAGACACATGAAAAAAAAGGTTCATCATCATTAGCCATCAGACTGATGCACATTAAAACCGCATTGAGATACCACCTTACACCAGTTAGAACAGCCAAAATAAGCAAGACAGGAAACAACATGTGTTGGAGAGGATGTGGAGAACGGGAAACCCTCTTACACTGTTGGTGGGGACACAAGTTGGTGCAGCTACTTTGGAAAACAGTGTGGAGATTCCTCAAGAAATTAAAAACAGAGCTATTCTATGACCCTGCAATTGCACTACTGGGTATTTACCCCAAAGATACAGATGGAGTGAAACGAAGGGTCATCTGTACCCCAATGTTTATAGCAGCAATGGCCATGGTCAACAAACTGTGGAAAAAACAAAGATGAACTTCAAAAGACGAATGGATAAGGAAGATGTAGTCCATATACACAATGGAGTATTATGCCTCCATCAGAAAGGTTGAATACCCAAATTTTGCAGCAACATGGACAGGACTGGAAGAGATTATGCTTAGTGGAATAAGATAAGCAGACAGAGTCAGTTATCATATTGTTTTACTTAAGTGTGGAGCATAAACAATACCATGGAGGACAAGGGGAGATGGAGAGGAGAAGGGAGTTGAGGGAAACTGGAAGCGGAGGTAAACCATGAGAGACTATGGACTCTGTAAAAGAATATGAGGTCTTTTCATGGGTTGGGTGGGAGTTTGGGGGAACCAAGTGGTGCTTATTAGAGATGGTATGGAGTGCATGGAACACTGGGAGTTGTACTAAAACATTAAATACGGTTACACTGAAAATAATTTAAAAAATTAAACAGTTGTATGCCAATATGCTAAACAACCTTTGTGAAATGGATGCATTTTTAGAAAAGTATAATCCCAAAATTGAACCGGGAAGAAATTCTCAACATAAATAGACTTTTACCCAGTAACAAGATTGAAGCAGTGTTCAAAAACCTCCCAATACACAAGAGCCCAGGACTTGATGGATTCACAGGAGATATCTACCAGACTTTCATAGAAGAAATAACATGTCTTCTCCTGAAGCTCGTTCCAAAAATTAAGCAGAAAGAAAACTTCCAGACCCTTTTTATGAAGGCAGCATTACCCTGCTCCACAAACTAGGCAAAGACCTCACCAAAAGGAAAATTTCAGACCAATATCACTGATGAATATGGATACTAAGATTCTCAACAAGATCCTAGCTCACAGGATCCAACAGTACATTCAAAAGATGATCCACCATGACCAGGTGGGATCTATCCCTGGGTTGCAAGGATGGTTCAGCATTCACAAATCAATCAATGTCATAGAACAAATTATGAAGCGTAGAGAGGAGAACCACATGGTCCTCTCCATTGAAGAAGAAAAAGCATTATACAAAATCCAGCATCCGGTCCTGATTAAAATGCTTCAAATTATAGGGATAGAGGGAACATTAGTCAACTTCATAAAATGTTTCTATGAAAAACCCACAGTGAATATTATCCTCGATGGGTAATAGCTGACAGGCTTCCCTTTGAGATCAGGAACATGACAAGGATGCCCACTCTCACCACTCTTGTTCTACAAACTATTTGAAATCCTAGCAACAGCAATCAGACAACAATGAGAAATAAAAGGTATCCAAATTGGTAATGAAGAAGTCAAACACTCTCTCCTCACAGATGACATAATTTATATGGAAAACTCAAAACACCCCACCTCCAAACTACCAGAACTCATACAGCAACTCAATAATGTGGCAGGATACAAAATCATTGTACAGAAATCAGTGGCCTTCTTCTACATTATCAATGAAAATACAGAAAGGGACATTAGAGAATCAATTCCATTTACTACAGCACTGAAACCATAAGACACCTGGGAATAAACCATACCAAAGAAGTAAAGGATTTTTTTTGAGGAACTACAGAACACTCATGAAAAAAATTGAAGAAAACAAAAAAGACAGAAGACCATTCCATGCTCAAGGATCAGAAGAATAAACATTGGTAAAATGGATAAAAGACCTCAACGTAAGACAGGAATCCATCAGAACCCTAGAGGAGAACATTGGCAGTAATCTCTTCTATATCAGCCACAGCAACTTCTTTCAAGATATGTCTCCAAAGGCAAAGGAAACAAAAGCCAAAATAAACTTTTGGGACTTCATCAAAATCAAAAGCTTCTGCACAGCAAAGGAAAAAGTCAAAAAAACAAAGATGCAACCCATGGAATGTGATAAGATATTTGCAAATGACAGTACAGACAAAAGGTTGATATCCAGGATCTATAATGAACTCCTCAAACTCAACACATAGGAAATAGGCAAACATATCAAAAAATGGGCAGAAGATATGAACAGACAATTCTCTAATGAAGACATACAAATGGCAATCAGACACATGAAAAAATGTACATCATCACTAGCCCTCAGGGTGATTCAAAATAAAACCAGAGTGAGATATCACCTTACACCAGTTAGAATTGCCAAAGTTAACAAAACAAGAAACAACATGTGTTGGAGAGGATGTGGAGAAAGGGGAACCCTTTTACACTGTTGGTGGGATTGCAAGTTGGTGCAGCCTCTTTGGAGAACAGTGTGGAGATTCCTCAAGAAATTAAAAACAGAACTTCCCTATGACCCTGCAATTGCACTCCTGGGTATTTACCCCAAAGATACAGATGTCATGAAAAGAAGGGCCATCTGTACCCTAATGTTTATAGCAGCAATGGCCATGGTCGCCAAACTATGAAAGAACCAAGATGCCCTTCAACGGACGAATGGATAAGGAAGATGTGGTCCATATACACTATGGAGTATTATGCCTCCATCAGAAAGGATGAATACCCAACTTTTGTAGCAGCATGGACGGGACTGGAAGAGATTTTGCTGAATGAAGAAAGGCAGAGATAATCAATTATCATATGGTTTCACTTATTTGTGGAGCATAACAAATATCATGGAGAACAAGGGGTCTTAGAGAGGAGAAGGGAGTTTGGGGGAATTGGAAGGGGAGGTGAATCATGAGAGACTATGGACTCTGAAAAACAACCTAGGGGTTTGAAGTGGCGGGGGGGTGGGATCTTGGGGTACCAGGTGGTGGGTATTATAGAGGGCACAGATTGCATGGAGCACTGGGTTGGTGAAAAAAAATAATGAATACTGTTTTTCTGAAAATAAAGAAATTAATTTAATTAAAAAAAAACATTGTTAAAATGTTATACTGGAGACAAGATGGCGGAGAAGTAGGAGGAGGCTCCCTTTCAACCTGGACCCTACTTCTATTGAACTCCACTCACCGACAAAATCAGCCTGAGACCCGAATTATACACATCTGGATCTCTACCAGAGCAGAAAACGCCAGTGGGCAGGTAAAGCAGAGTGGGAAAGTCGGACTGATATCGGAAGATAAACAAAAGTGGGAGGGTGCTACCAGAGGTGACCCACTGGAAAGTAATATCCCAATACGAGAGTGCCCTGCATCTGGGGACCAGCATTATCTCAGAAGTATGGTAGAAAGCACTCAAGAAGAGCAAGGGATCACTGGGAAGAAATTGCAGGAATCGGGGTGTTAGGGTCAGGGGCTTAAGTCCCCAGACCCAGGACAACCACCCCTGGTGCAGAGCCAGAAAGAGTGCGGCAGAGAAACCAGGTCTTGGTCCCTGAACCACCAGCAAGCTCGCCTGAGAGCGTGTGGCGCCCAGCTCCCATGAGGGGCTGGGAGCCTCGCCAGCCAACAGAAGCACAGCTTTTTTGCAGTCCCCATGCAAGTGCCCTGCCATGCCATCAGAGTCCGAGTTGTGCCCTGCGCCCTCCAGAGAGAGAGGTGGCACAGGCACCAGCCTGGTGCTCTCGGACCTGGAAATACCAGGAACTCCCAGCTTGTGCCAGTGGGAAAATCTCAGTGTGTGATTGCTGCTTGGAACTTCTCTGGCAGTCTGGAGCTGCCCAGACAGCGGCCACTGCTGTGGTTTTGGTACAAGCAAAAAATCTTGAGTCCCCAGGGACCGCGACTGGGAACCTGCTCTGCCAGTGTTGAAGGGGGATTTTATTTGGGCTCTTCGGACAGATTGAGGCTTCTCTCTTAGAGGAAGGACAGGGTACAGTTTGCTTTCCTCTAAACCTACAAAAACCATCAAAAGCCCTCAAGGCAAGAGAGAAAAACAAAAGTGAACAAATATAAAAACCTCCAGAGAACAAAAGCCTGAAAAAAACAGTTTCCTAAGAGCACACCCCCTTGAGGGGGGTGGGAGGACTTAACTCAGAGAACATCATTGACTGAAATCCCACGTGGCAGGCCCCTACCCCAGAAAACCAACCGGGAAAGGAAAAAAAAAAAAGACAACAAGAGAGCAACCACCACTACTTCATAGGACAATTTTTATTATTAATTTGTTCCCACTATCCTGGCTCATTTTATTAAAGATAATTTTTTATTATTATATACAAAAATTTTTAACCTATTTACCGTCACAGTGAGATGTCCAGTACATCAAATTCCATAATAACCTTCTAACCTGAACTTTTTGATACATACACCTGTGTTTTCCTTTTGCATTTCTGTTTTTTAAATTTATTTTTTTTTATTTTAGTTTAGTTTAGTCTAGTTTATTCCTTTTTTTAATTTTTATTTTCTAATATTCATATAGAATTAAACTTCAAGGTAATCCCCTTTCCCCAATCAAAGCCACCCCTATAGGTAAAACAATTCCTAATCCCCATTTATCTTAGGAAAGTGGAGTCTTTAACAAATACATCAAGATACATCCGGAAAAAAAAACCAAAAAAACAAAAAACAAAAAACCTTCCTCACCCACACTGAGAATTTACAACCACTCTACAATCTTTTTCTTCCACCAGTATTTCTGTGTTGTTTTTTATTTATATATTTGACAGAGAGAGATCACAAGTAGGCAGAGAGGCAGGCAGAGAGAGAGAGAGAGAGGAAGCAGGCTCCCTGCTGAGCAGAGAGCCCGATGTGGGACTCGATCCCAGGACCCTGGGATCATGACCTGAGCCGAAGGCAGCGGCTTAACCCACTGAGCCACCCAGGCGCCCCTATTTCTGTGTTTTTCTGTTTGTCCTGATAGTATATAAATCTTACACTCGGGGTTCTTTCTGATGAGGTTATTCCTTTATTTACATTTATATATGCAAATATATATATATATATATATAATTTTCTCTTCTCATATACTTTTATCAGTCTTTTTGTTTGTCTGTTTTTGTTTGTAAACTTCATAAATCTTACCTTGGAACCCATTTGGGCTGAACCTTCTCTTTTATCTCACCTTTCATTCTTGTCTCTCTCCCTCTCTCTTTTTTTCTTTTCCTTTTCTTTTTCCTCTCATGTGGGTGGGTAACCCTGATTGATTAGAAGTGTTCCAGGGTGCAACTTGACTGCACCACTGTCGATACATCCAGCTACACCCATTCAGCCATCTCTCACCAAAATGACTAGGAGGAGGAATGCCCAAAAGAAGAAAAATACAAAAAATGGACCTTCTGCAACAGAGCTAATGGCTATCAACATAGACAATGTGTCAGAAAGAGAATTCAGGCTAACAATTATCCAAGCAATAGCTAGGTTGGAGAAAGCCATGAGTGACCAAAAGGAAATGATTAGAGCCGAACTTACAACGACCAGACATCACGTTTTCAATATTAGGGAAGAGCTGAAAACTAACAGGGATGAGCTTCACAATGCTCTCAATGAGTTCCACTCTAATCTAAATTCTCTGAAAGCTAGAGTAACTGAGACAGAAGATAGAATTAGTGATCTGGAGAATGAACAGATAGAGAAAAAGTATCAGGAGGAAGCCTTAAACAAACAGCTTAGAGCCATGAAAACAGAATCACAGAAATAAATGATGCCATGAAATGTTCCAACGTCAGAATTATTAGAATCCTTGAAGGAGAGGAGAAAGAAAGAAGTCTAGAAGATATAGTGGAACAAGTTCTTCATGAAAATTTTCTGAATCTCGTGAATGGAACCAGCATTCCTGTACTAGAGGCCGAACGGTTTCCCCCCAAGATTACAGATTCTCAAAAGTCCTCCAGACACCTAGTAGTAAGAATGAAGAAATATAATTGTAGGCAGAACCTCTTGAAAGTAGCTAGGACAAAGAAGATCCTTACATACAGAGGAAAGCCCATCAGAATAATGTCAGACCTCTAAACAGACACCTGGCAAGCCAGAGAGAGCTGGCAAGATATATTCAGGGCATTGAATGAGAAGAACATGCAGCCAAGAATACTTTACCCAGCAAGACTGACATTCAAAATGGATGGGGAGATAAAGAGTTTCCAAGACCTGCAAGACTTAAAAGACTATGCTACCACCAAGCCGACACTGCTGGAAATATTAAGGGGGGTTCTATGAAAGAGTAAAAATCCTAAGAATAGCATGGAAGAGAAATATAAAGACAATCTACAGAAAGAAAGACTTCAAAGGTAACTCGATGTCAATAAAAATGTATCGATCAATAATAAATCTCAATGCGAATGGCCTAAATGCGCCCATAAAACAGCACAGGGTTGCAGATTGGATAAAACGACAGAACACATCCATATGTTCTCTACAAGAGACCCATTTTGAAGCTAAAGATACACCCAGACTGAAAGTGAAGGGACGGAGAAGCATCTTTCATGCCAATGGGCCTCAAAAGAAGGCCGGGGTAGCGTTTCTCATATAAGATAAATTAGATTTTAAACTAAAGGCTGTAGTCAGAGATACAGAAGGACACTACATAAATCTTAAAGGGACAATCCACCAAGATGATCTAATAATTGTAAATATCTGTGCCTCCAATATGGGAGCATTCAATACATAAGAAAACTGTTAATCAAGAAAAAGGGTCATATTGATATGAATACACTAATCATAGGAGATCTTAACATGCCTTTCTCAGAAATAGATCATTGAAGCAGAAAATCAATAAAGAAACAAGAGCATTGAATGACACACTGGAACAGATGGACCTTATAGATATATACAGAACATTCCACCCTAAAACAACAAAATACTCATTCTTCTCAAGTCCACATGGAGCCTTCTCAAGAATAGACCACATACTGAGTCACAAAACAGGACTCAACTGATACCAAAAGACTGAGATTATTCCTTGCACATCCTCAGATCATAATGCTTTGAAACTGGAGCTCAATCACAAGGAAAAGTTCAGAAGGAACTCAAACACCTGGAAGCTAAAGACCACCTTGCTTAAGAATGCTTGGATCAACCAGGAGATCAAAGAAGAACTGAAACAAATGGAAACCAATGAGAATAAAGACACTTCGATCCAAACCCTATGGAATACAGCAAAGGCGGTCCTAAGGGGGTAATACATAGCCATCCAGGCATCCCTCAAACAAACAAACAAACAAACAAACAAAAAAACTGAAAAATCCAGAGCACAGCAGCTGTCTTTACACCTTAAAGAACTGGAGAATCAACAACAAAACAAACCAACTCCACACACAAGAAAGGAAATAATCAAGATTAGAGCTGAGATCAATGAGGTAGAAACCAGAGATACAGTAGAACATATCAGTGAAACTAGAAGCTGGTTTTTTGAAAGAATCAATAAGATCGATAAACCATTGGCCACACTAATCCAAAAGAAAATAGAGAAAGCTCAAATTCATAAAATTATGAATGAAAAGGGAGAGATCACAATGAACACCAAGGAAATAGAAACAACTATCAGAAGTTATCAACAGTTATATTCCAATAAGCTAAGCAACCTAGATGAAATGGATGCATTCCTGGAAAACTATAAACTCCTAAAATTGAACCAGGAAGAAATTGACAATCTGAAGACCAATATCTAGTAATGAGGTTGAAGCAGTGATCAAAAACCTTCCAAAAAACAAAAACCCAGGCCCTGATGGATTCATTTGGGAATTCTATAAAACATTCAAAGAAGAAATAACACCTATTCTCCTTAAACTGTTTCAAAAAATTGAAGCAGAGAGAGGTCGACAAAATGGCAGTGAAGTAGGAGGAGATGGCTTTTCAACCTGTACCCCAAAGTGAGCTGATTACCTACCAAAGAACTCCAATCACCCATGAAATCACCCTGAGATCAGTATTATACACGTCTGGATCTCTACAGGGGCAGAAGACACCAGTGGGCAGGTAACACGGAGTGAGAATGGGGGACTGATATCAGAAGATAAACAAAATGGGGAGGGAGCCACCAGAGGCGACCAGTTGGAAAGTAATACCCCAATAGGAGCGAGAGTGCCCTGCATCTGGGGACCAGCATTAACTTGGAGACTGGTGGAAAGCACTCCAAAATAGCTAAGAATCTCCAGGGGGGGGGGGAATTGTGGGAATCGGGATGGCTAGCAACAGGGGCTTAAGTCCCTGGTCCCAGGACAGCCTCCCCTGGTGCTGAGCCAGAGAGAGTGCAGCCAAGAAACCAGGTCTTGGTCCCTAAGCTGCCAGCACACCTGATAATGCATGGGTTCTGGCTCCTGTGAGGGGATGGGAGCCACGCTGGATGGCAGAATGCATGAGCCCTGCTATAGAGCCTGAGATACTCCCCTGAGAGAGGTATAAAGGCCCAGCCAGTGCCCTTTCATATGCGCCATTGTTTCAGAGCCTGCATCAAATTCTCCCCTGAGAGAGGTGCGTGAAGGCCCAACCTGGTGCTCTCGGACCTGCACCTTGTTCTCAGAGGCTGAGACCTGTGCGTGAACCTCAGTCTCCCCTGAAATTGGTGCATGCAAGCCGGGCGCTCTTAGACCCAGAAAGACCAGGCACTCCCAGCCCGGGCCATCAGGAATATCTCAGTGTGTGACTGCTGCTTGGAACCTCTCTGGCGGTCTGGAGCTTCCCAGACAGCCGCCACTTCCTTGGCTTTGGGTACCCCAGGGACAGTGACTTGAAACCTGCTCTGCCAGTGGCCCATGGGGAACTTATTTAGACACTGCAGCCAGACCGAGGCTTCTCTCTGAGAGAGAGATCAGGGTGTGGTTTATTTTCCTCTAAAACTACAAAAACCATCAAAAGCAGTCAAAGTGAGAAAAAAAGTGAATAAACATAAAAACCTCCAGAGAACAAAAGTCTGGAAAAAAAAAAAAAACAGTTTCCTCAGAGCCCACCACCTTGAGGGGGGGCAGGAGAACTTAATGCAGGGAACATCACTGACTGAAAACCCACGTGGCAGGCCCCTCCCCCAGAAAACAAATGAAGAAAGAAAAAAAAAAGAGAGAAAAAAAATAAAAAAGGACTACAAGAGAACAACCACTACTTCATAGGAAAAGTTTTCTTTTTCATTCATTCCCACTATTCTGGTCTATATATATATATGTAATTTTATTAACCTATTTACCATCACAGCGAGCTGTCCAGTACATCAAATTCCATAATAACTTTCTAACCTGAACTTTTTGATACATACATTTATGTTTTCATTTGCATTTCTATTTTTTTATTCCTACATTTTTTATGTTTTAGTTTAGTTTAGTTTTTTTCCTTTTTATTTTTATCTTCTATTATTCATATAGAGTTAAACTTCAAAGTAGTCCCCTTTCCCCAATCAATAATACCCCTATAGGTAACTAATTTTTAATACCCCTTTATCTTAGGAAAGTTGAGTCCTTTAACAAAGATATCAAGATACATCCAGGAAGAATTAAAACAAACTTCCTCGCACACACTGAGAATTTGTAACCACTCTCCAATCTTTATCTTCCACCAGTGTTTCCGTGTTTTTGTGTTTGTCCTGATAGTATATAAATCTTACACGTGGGGTTCTTTTTGACGAGGCTCTTACTTTTTTTGTATATATATATATTTTTTTTTCTCTTGTCATATACCTTTATCAGTCTTTTTGTTTGTCTAATTCATAAATCTTACCTTGGGCCCATTTGGGCTGAACTTTCTCTTTAATCTTCCCTTTCTTTCCTGTCTCTCTATCTCTTTTTTTTTCTTTTCTTTTGTCTCTCATTTGGGTGGGGAATCCTGATTGTTCAGAAGTGTTCCAGGGTGCACCTTGACTGCACCATGGTTGATACATCCAGCTACATCTGTTCAGTCATCTCTCACCAAAATGACTAGGAGGAGGAATGACCAACAGAAGAAAAATACAGGGGATGGACCTTCTGCACTAGAGCTAATGGCTATCAACATAGACAATATGTTGGAAAGAGAATTCAGGTTAACAATAATCCAGGCAATAGCTAGTTTGGAGAAAGGCATGGATGACCAAACATAATTGATTAGGGCCAAGCTGAAAGCGATGAGACATGATGTTCACAATGTTAGGGCGGAGCTTAAAGCTACCAGGGAAGAGGTCCACAATGCTCTCAATGAGTTCCAATCTAATCTAAACTCTCTCAAAGCTAGGGTAACTGAGACAGAAGATAGAATTAGTGATCTGGAGGACAAACAGATAGAGAGAAAGGATCAGGAGGCGGCCTGGAACAAACATCTTAGAAATCACGAAAACAGAATCAGGGAAATAAATGATGCCATGAAACGTTCCAACCTCAGAATTACTGGAATCCCTGAAGGGGAGAAGAAAGAAAGATCTAGAAGATATAGTGGAACAAGTCCTTCAAGAAGATTCTCCCAATCTCGCGAACAGAACCAGAATTCATGTACTGGAGGCTAAACGGTCTCCACCCAAGATTATACATTCCAAAAAAAAAAAAAAAAACCCACGACACCTGATAGTCAAATTGAGGAATTATAATTGTAGGTATAATCTCATGAAAGCTACTAGGGCAAAGAGGCTCCTTACTTACATAGGAAAGCCCATCAATATAACATCAGACCTGTCCACAGAAGCCTGGCAAGCCAGAAAAGGCTGGCAAGATATATTCAGGGCACTAAATGAGAAGAACATGCAGCCAAGAATACTTTATCCATCAAGACTGACATTCAGAATGGATGGAGATATAAATAGTTTCCAAGACCGGCAAGACTTAAAAGACTATGCTACCACCAAGCCGACACTGCAGGAAATATTAAGGGGGGTTCTATAAAAGACTAAAAATTCTAAGAATAGCATGGAAGAGAAATATAGAGACAATCTACAGAAAGAAAGACTTCAAAGGTAACTCGATGTCAATAAAAACGTATCTATCAATAATCAATCTCAATGCGAATGGCCTGAATGCACCCATAAAACAGCACAGGGTTGCAGATTGGATAAAACGACAGAACCCATCCATATTTTCTCTACAAGAGACCCATTTTGAACCTAAAGATACACCCAGACTGAAAGTGAAGGGACGGAGAAGCATCTTTCATGCCAATGGGCCTCAAAAGAAGGCCGGGGTAGCGATTCTCATATAAGATAAATTAGATTTTAAACTAAAGGCTGTAGTCAGAGATACAGAAGGACACTACATAATTCTTAAAGGGACAATCCACCAAGATGATCTAACAATTGAAAATAACTATGCCTCCAATTTGGGAGCATCCAATTACAAAAGAAAACGTTAATCAAGATAAAGAGTCATATTGATATGAATACACTAATCATAGGAGATCTTAACATGCCTCTCTCAGAAATAGACAGATCATTGAAGCAGAAAATCAATAAAGAAACAAGAGCATTGAATGACACATTGGAACAGATGGATCTCATAGATATATTCAGAACATTCCACCCTAAAACAAAAGAATACTCATTCTTCTCAAGAGCACAGGGAACATTCTCAAGAATAGACCACATGCTGGGTCATAAATCAGGACTAAACTGATATCAAAAGACTGAGATTTTTCCCTGCATATTCTCAGATCATAATGCTCTGAAACTGGAGCTTAATCACAAAGAAAAGTACAGAAGGAACTCAAACACCTGGAAGCTAAAGACTACCTTGCTTAAGAATGCTTGGATCAACCAGGAGATTAAAGAAGAACTGAAACAAATGGAAACCAATGAGAATAAAGACACTTCGATCCAAACCCTATGGGATACAGCAAAGGCGGTTCTAAGGGGGAAATACATAGACATCCAAGCCTCCCTCAAAAGTTTGAAAAATCCAGAATACACCACATGTCTCTACACCTTAAAGAACTGGAGAATCAACAAAAAAATCAAACCAACTTTACACATAAGAAGAGAAATCATCAAGATTAGAGCTGAGATCAATGAGGTAGAAACCAAAGATACAGTAGAACGTATCAATAAAACTAGAAGTTGGTTTTTTTGAAAGAATCAAGAAGATCAATAAGGCACTGGCCACACTAATCCAAAAGAAAAGAGAGAAAGCCCAAATTCACAAAATTATAAATGAAAACGGAGAGATCACAACTAACAACGAGGAAGTAGAAACAACCATCAGAAGTTATTATCAATAGTTATATGCCAATAAGCTTAGCAACCTTGATGAAATGGATGCATTCTTGGAAAACTATAAACTTCCAAAATTGAACCAGGAAGAGATCGACAACCTGAATCGTCCGATATCTAGTAATGAGATATAAGCAGTGATCAAAAACCTCCCAAGAAACAAGAGCCCAAGACCTGATGGATTGCTTGGGGAATGCTACCAGACTTTCAAAGAAGAAATAACATCTATTCTCCTGAAGCTGTTTCAAAAAATTGAATCAGAAGGAAAACTTACAGACTCTTTCTATGAAGCTAGAATTACCCTGATCCCCAAACCAGGCAAAGACCCTACCAAAATGGATAATTTCAGACCAATATCACTGATGAATATGGATGCTAAGATTCTCAACAAGACCTTTGCAAACAGGGTCAAACAGCACATTAAAAAGATTATCTACCATGACCAGGTGGGATTCATCCCTGGGCTACAAGGATGGTTCAACATTCATAAATCAATCAATGTCATCGAAAAAATTAATATGAGAAGAGAGAAGAACCACATGGTCCTCTCAATCAATGCAGAAAAAGCACTTGAAAAAATCCAGCATCCATTCGTGATTAAAACGCTGCAAAGTATAGGGATAGAGGGAACATTCCTGAACTTTATCATATCTATCTATGAAAGACCCACAGCAAATATCATCCTCAATGGGAAAAAGCTTGCAGACTTCCCGTTGAGATCAGGATCACGACAAGGATGCCCACTCTCACCAGTCTTGTTCAACATAGTATTAGAAGTCCTAGCAACAGCAATCAGACAACGAAGAAATACAAAAGGTATCCAAATTGGCACTGAAGAAGTCAAACTCTCTCTCTTTGCAGATGACATGATTCTTTATATGGAAAACCCAAAAGACTCCACCCCCAAACTACTAGAACTCATACAGCAATTCAGCAACGTGGCAGGATACAAAGTCAATGTATCCTGTATCCACAGAAATCAGTGGCTTTTTTATGCACTAATAATGAAAATACAGAAAGGGAAATCAGAGAATCATTCCATTTACTATAGCAATAAGAACCATAAGATACCTGGGAATAATCCTAAACAAAGAGATAAATGTTCTGTACTCAAGGAACTACAGAATTCTCATGAAAGAAATTGAAGAAGACCCTGAAAGATGATAGACCATTCCATGCTCTTGGATCGGAAGAATAAACATTGTTACAATGTCGATAATGCCTGGAGCAATCTATACTTTTAATGCTATTCCAATCAAAATTACACCAGTATTTTTCAAAGAGCTGGAGCAAATAATCCAAAAATTTGTATGGAATCAGAAGAGATCCCGAATCACTAAGGAAATTTTGAAAAACAAAAATAAAATGGGGGGCATGACAATACCTGATTTCAAGCTTTACTACAAAGCTGTGATCACCAAGACAGCATGGAACTCACATAAAAACAGACACACAGACCAGTGTAACAGAGTAGAGAGCCCAGATATGGACCCTCAACTATATGGTCAAATAATCTTCGACAAAACAGGAAAAAATATACAGTGGTAAAATGTCAGTCTCTTCAATAAATGGTGCTGGGAACAATAGGCAGCTATATGTATAAAAATGAAACTCGACCATTCCCTTACACCATACACAAAGATAAACTCAAAATGGATAAAAGATTTCAATGTGAGGCAGGAATCCATTAGAATCCTAGAGAAGAACATAGGCAGAAATCTCTTTGAGATCAGCCACAGCAACTTCTTTCAAGATATGTCTCCAAAGGCAAGGGAAACAAAAGTTAAAATGAACTTTTGGGGCTTCATCAAAATCAAAAGCTTCTGCACAGCAAAGGAAACAGTCAAGAAAACAAAGAGGTAACCCACGGAATGGGAGAAGATATTTGCACATGACAGTACAGTCAAAAGGTTGATATCCAGGATCTATAAAGAACTCCTCAAACTCAACACACACAAAACAGACAATCATATCAAAAAATGGGCAGAAGATATGACAAGACACTTCTCCAGTGAAGACGTACAAATGGCTATCAGACACATGAAAAATGTTCATTATCACTAGCAAATTAATACCACATTGTGATATCACCTTACACCAGTTAGAATGGCCAAAATTAGCAAGACAGGAAACAATATGTGTTGGAGGGGATGTGGAGGAATGTGAACCCTCTTCCACTGTTGGTTGGAATGCAAGTTGGTGCAGCCTCTTTGGAGAACAGTGTGGAGATTTCTCAAGAAATAAAAAAATAGAACTTCTCTATGACCCTGCAATTGCACTCCTGGGTATTTACCCCAAAGATACAGATGTTGTGAAAAGAAGGGCCATCTGTACCCCAATGATTATAGCAGCAATGGCCACGGTCACCAAACTGTGGATAGAACCAAGATGCCCTTCAATGGACGAATGGATAAGGAAGATGTGGTCCATATACACTATGGAGTATTATGCCTTCATCAGAAAAGACGAATACCAAAGTTTGGTAGCAACATGGATGGGACTGGAAGAGATAATGCTGAGTGAAATAAGTGAAACAGAGAGAGTCATTTATCATATGGTTTCACTTATTTGTGGAGCATTACAAATAGCATGGAAGACATGGGGAGATAGAAAAAGGGAGTTGAGGGAAATTGGAAGGGGAGGTGAACCATGAGAGACTATGGACTCTGAAAAAAAATCTGAGGGGTTTGAAGTGGCAGGGGGTGGGACGTTGGTGTACCAGGTGGTGGGTTATTATAGAGGGCATGGATTGCATGGAGCACTGGGTGTGGTGAAAAAATTAATAAATACTGTTATGCTGAAAATAAATAAATTAATTAAAAACTGAGGGTTTTGAAGGGGCGGGGGTTGGGAGGTTGGGGTACCAGGTGGTGGGTATAATAAAGGGCATGGATTGCATGGAGCGCTGGGTGTGGTACAAAAACAATGAATACTGTTATGCTGAAAATAAATTAATAAAATTAAAAAAAAACATCTTGTGGGAAAAAATATCTATACTGCCTAGTGCAATCGATCCTTTTAATGCCATTTGGATGAAAATTCCACCGGTATCATTCAAAAACCTGGAGCAAACACATGCCTAAAATTTGTGTGGAATCAGAAAAGTCCCCGTATTGCTAGGAAATGCCAAAAGAAAAATAAAACTGGGAGCATAATGTTGCCTGATTTCAAGGGTTACTATGATGATGTGATCATCAAGGCAGCATGGGGCTGGCATAAAAACAGACACATAGACCACTAGAACGGTGTAGAGAGTTCAGATAGGGATCATCAGCACTATGGTCAAATAGTCTTCAAGAAATCAGGAAAAAAATATACAGTGGAAAAATGACAGTCTCTTCAATAAATGGTGTTTGGAAAGCTGGGCAGCTATATGTAGAAGAATGAAAGTCGACCATCCTCTTACACCATACACAAAGATAAACTCATAATGGATAAAAGACTTCAATGTGAGACAGGAATCCATCAGAATCCTAGAGGAGAACATAGACGTTAACCTCTTCAACACTGGCCATAACAACTTCTTTCAAGGTATGTCTCAAAGACAAAGAAAACAGAAGTGAAGAAGTACTTTTGGGACTTCATCAGGATAAAATACTTCTGCACAGCAAAGGAAACTGTCAATGAAACAAAGAGGCAACCCACAGATTGCGAGAAGATATTTGCAAATGACAGTACAGACAAAAGGTTGATATCTAGGATCTATAAAGAACTCCTCAAACTCAACACACACAAAACAGAAAATCATATAAAAAATCGGACAGAAGATAGGAACAGACACCTCTCCAATGAAGACATAGAAATGGCTATCAGACACATGAAAAAATGTTCATCATCACTAGCCAACAGGGAAATGCAAATTAAAACCACATTGAGATAGCACCTTACACCAGTTAGAATGGCCAAAATTAGCAAGACAGGAAACATATGTTGGGGAAGATGTGGGGAAAGGGGAAACCTCTTACACTGCTGTCCGGAATACAAGTTGGTACAGGCACTTTGGAGAAAAGAATGGAGATTCCTCAAGAAATTAAAAACAGAGCTTCCCTATGACCTTGCAATTACACTACTTGGTATTTACCACAAAGATACAGATGTAGTGAAAAGAAGGGCCATCTGTACCCCAATATTTAGAACAGCAATAGCCATGGTCGCCAAACTGTGGATAGAACCAAGATGCTCTTCAAAGGACAAAAGGATAAGGAAGATGTGGGCCATATACACTATGGAGTATTATGCCTCCATCAGAAGGAATGAATACCCTACTTTTGTAGCAACATGGACGGGACTAGAAGAGATTCTACTGCGTGAAATAAGTCAAGCAGAGAGTGTCAATTATCATATGGTTTCACCTATGTGTGGAGCACAACAAATAGCATGGAGGACAAGGGGAGATGGATAGGAGAAGGGAGTGGAGGGAAATTGGAAGGGGGGGGTGAACCATGAGAGACTATGGACTCTGAAAATGAATTGGAGGGATTTAAGGGGCAGAGGGTTGGGGGGTTGTGGGAAACAAAAGGTGAGTATTATAGAGGGCATGGATTGAATGGAGCACTGGATGTGGTTCTAAAACAATGAATAGGGTTACACTGAAAAGAGATTTAAAAAATGAACAGTTGTATGCCAATAAGCTAGGCCCCCTGGGTGAAATGGATGTATTCCCAGAAAACTATACAATCCCAATATTGAACCAGGAAGACAGTCACAACTTGCATAGACCGTTAACCAGTCACGGTATGGAAGTCATGACCAAAAACCTCACAAAAGTTCCATCCACGTCCTCTGTTAATGGACATCTAGGTTCTTTCCATAGTTTGGCTATTGTGGACAGTGCTGCTAAAAACATTCTGCTGCATGGTCCCCTTCGGATCACTACATTTGTATCTTTTGGGCAAATACCCAGTAGTGCAATTGCTGGGTCATAGGGTAGTTCTATTTTCAACATTTTGAGGAACTTCCATGCTGTTTTCCAGAGTGGTTTCACCCGCTTGCATTCCCACCAACAGTGGAGAAGGGCTCCCCTTTCTATGCATCCTCGCCAGCATCTGTCATTTCCTGACTTGTTAATTTTAGCCAATCTGACTAGTGTGAGGTGATATCGCATCGTGGCTTTAATTTTTATATCCCTGATGCCGAGTGATATGGAGCACTTTTTCATGTGTCTGTTGGCCATCTGGATGTCTTCTTTGCAGAAATGTCTGTTCATGTTCTCTGCCCATTTGTTGATTGGATTATTTGTTCTTTGGGTGTTGAGTGTGCTAAGCTCTTTACAGATTTGGACACTAGCTCTTTATCCGATATGTCATTTGCAAATATCTTCTCCCATTCTGTCAGTTGTCTTTTGGTTTTGTTAACTGTTTCCTTTGCTGTGCAAAAGCTTTTGATCTTGATGAAATCCCAATAGTTCATTTTTGCCCTTGCTTCCCTTGCCTTTGGCGATGTTCCTAGGAAGATGTTGCTGCTGCTGAGGTTGAAGAGGTTGTTGCCTGTGTTCTCCTCAAGGATTTTGATGTATTCCTTTCTCACATCGAGGTCCTTCATCCATTTTGAGTCTATTTTTGTGTATGGTGTAAGGAAATGTTCCAATTTCATTTTTTCTGCATGTGGCTGTCCAATTTTCGCAACACCATTTATTGAAGAGACTTTTTTCCATTGGACATTCTTTCCTGCTTTGTCGAAGTTTAGTTGACCATAGAGTTGAGGGTCTAGTTCTGGGTTCATTGTTCTGTTCCATTGATCTGTGTGTCTGTTTTTGTGCCAGTACCATGCTGTCTGGATGATGAAAGCTTTGTAATAGAGCTTGAAGTCTGGAATTTTGATGCCACCAACTTTGTCTTTTTTTTTTCAATATTCCTTTGGCTATTCGAGGTCTTTTCTGGTTCCATGTAAATTTTAGGATTATTTGTTCCATTTCTTTGAAAAAGATGCATGGTACTTTGATAGGAATTGCATTAAATGTGTATATTGCTTTAGGTAGCACAGATATTTTCACAATATTTATTCTTCCAATCCAGGAGCATGGAACATTTTTCCATTTCTTTGAGTCTTCCTCAATTTCTTCCATGAGTACTTTATAGTTTTCTGAATATAGATTCTTTGCCTCTTTGGTTAGGTTTATTCCTAGGTATCTTATGATTTTGGGTGCAATTGTAAATGGGACTAGAGGGTATCATGCTTAGAAAAATAAGTCAAGCAGAGAAAGATAACTACCATATGATCTTCCTGATATGAGGAGGTGGAGATGCAATAGGCGGGAGAGGTTAAGGGGTAGGAGAAGAATAAATAAAACAAGATGGGATTGGGAGGGAGACAAACCATAAGTGATTCTTAATCTCATGAAACAAACTGAGGGTTGCTGGGGGGATGGAGGTTGGGTGAAGAGGGGCTGGGTTATGGACATTGGGGAGGTTATGTGCTATGGGGAGTTCTGTGAAGTGTGTAAACCTGTTGATTCACATACCTGTACCCTCAGGGATAAAAATATATGTTTATAAAAATAAAAAAAAATTAAAAAGGAAAAAGAAATCTCCCACCCCAACAAAAAGAGCCCAGGATCTGACGAATTTTCTGGGCAATTCTACCAAGCCTTCAGAGAAGAAGTATCACCTCTTCTCCTGAAGCTCTTTCCAAAAATTGAAGCAGAAGGAAAACTTCCATATACTTTTTATGAAGCCAGCATTATGCTCCTCCCGAATCCAGGCAAATAACTCACCAAAAGTATAAATGTTCATCATCACTAGCCATCAGGGAGATTCAAATCAAAACCACATTGAAATATCACCTTACACCAGTTATAATGACCAAAATTAGCAAGACAGGAAACAACATGTGTTGGAGAGGATGAGGAGAAAGGGGAACCCTCTTCCACTGTTGGTGGGAATGCAAGTTGGTGCAGCCTCTTTGGAGAACAGTGTTGGAGAATCCTCAAGAAATTAAAAACAGAACTTCCCTATGACCCTGCAATTGCACTCCTGGGTATTGACCCGAAAGATACAGGTTGAGTGAAAAGAAGGGCCATATGTACCCCAATGTTTATAGTAGCAATTGCCATGGTCGCCAAACTGTGGAAAGAACCAAGATGCCCTTCAACGGACGAATGGATTAGGAAGATGTGGTCCATATACACTATGGAGTATTATGCCTCCATCAGAAAGGATGAATACCCAACTTTTGGAGCAACATGGACGGGACTGGAAGAGATTATGCTAAATGAAATGAGTCAAGCAGAGAGTCAATGATCATATGGTTTCATTTATTTGTGGAGCATAACAAATAGTATGGAAGGCATGGGGAGTTAGAGAGGAGAAGGGAGTTGGGGTAAATTGGAAAGGTAAGTGAACTATGAGAGAGTATGGACTCTGAAAAACAATCTGAGGGGTTTGAAGTTGCGGGGGTGTGGGAGGTTGGGGTACCAGGTAGTGGATATTATAGAGGGCACAGATTGCATGGAGCACTGGGTGTGGTGAAAAAATAATGAATACTGTTATGCTGAAAATAAATTAATTAATAAAAAAAAGAAATTAAAAAAAAGCTTGCTGCCTTCCTGTTGAGATCAGGGACATGACAAGTATGCCTACTCTCACCACACTTGTTCAACTAATTATTATAAGTCCTAGCAACAGCAATCAGACAACAAAGAGCAATAAAAGGTATCCAAATTAGCAATGAAGAAGTCAAACACTCTTCGCAGATGACATGATTCTTTATAGGGAAAACCCAAAAGACTCCACCCCCAAACTACTAGAACTCATACAGAAATTCAGCAACGTGGCAGGATACAAAGTCAATGTACAGAAATCAGTGGCTTTCTTATACACTAACAATGAAAATACAGAGTGGGAAATTAGAGATTTACTACAAAGCTGAGATCATCAAGATAGCATGGTATTGGCATAAAAAAGGACACATAGACCAGTGTAACAGAGTAGAGAGCCCAGATATGGACCCTCAACTCTATGGGCAAATAATATTTTACAAAACAGGAAAACATATACAATGGGAAAAAGTCAGTCTCTTCAATAAATGGTGCTAGGTAAACTGGGAAGCTCTATGTAGAAAAATGAAACTCGAACATTCTCTTACACCGTACACAAAGATAAACTCAAAATGGATAAAAGACCTCAACATGAGACAGGAATCCATCAGAACCCTAGAGGAGAACATAGGCAGTAATCTCTTCGATATCAGCCACAGCAACTTTTTTCAAGAAATGTCTCCAAAGACAAAGGAAAAAAAGTGAAAATGAACTTTTGGGACTTCATCAAAATCAAAAGCTTCTGCACAGCAAAGGAAACATTTAAGAAAACAAAGGGGCAACCCACGGAATGGGAGAAGATATTTGCAAATGACAGTAGACAAAAGGTTGATATCCAGGATCTATAAAGAACTCCTCAAACTAAACACACACAAAACAGACAATTATATCAAAAAAAATCAGAAGATATGACAAGACACTTCTCCAATCAAGACATACACATCGCTATCAGACACATGAAAAAATGTTAATCGTCACTAGCCATCAGGGAGATTCAAATTAAAACCACATTTAGATATCACCTTACACCAGTTAGAATGACCAAAATTAGCAAGTGAGGAAACAACATGTGTTGGAGAGGATGTGGAGAAAGGGGAACCCTCTTCCACTGTTGGTGGGAATGCAAGTTGCTACAGCCTCTCTGGAGAACAGTGTTGGAGAATCCTCAAGAAATTAAAAACAGAACTTCCCTATGACCCTGCAATTACACTCCTGGGTATTGACCCGAAAGATACAGGTTGAGTGAAAAGAAGGGCCATCTGTACCCCAATGTTTATAGCGGCAATGGCCGCAGTCGTCAAACTGTGGAAAGAACCAAGATGCCCTTCAACGGATGAATGGATTAGGAAGATGTGGTCCATATACACTATGGAGTATTATGCCTCCATCAGAAAGGATGAATACCCAGCTTTTGGAGAACAGGGATGGGACTGGAAGAAATTCTCCTTAGTGACATAAGTCAAGCAGAGAGTCAATGATCATATGGTTTCACTTATTTGTGAAGCATAACAAATAGCATGGAAGACATGGGGAGATAGAGAGGAGAAAGGAGTTGGGGGAAATTGGAAGGAGAGGTCAACCATGAGAGACTATGGACTCTGAAAAACAATCTGAGTGTTTTGAAGGGGCAGGGGGTCGGGGTACCAGGTGGTGAGCATTACAGAGGGCATGGATTGCATGGAGCACTGTGTGTGGTGCAAAATAATGAATACTGTTATGCTGGAAATAAATAAAAAATAAATTAAAAAAAAAAGAAAATGAAAATTGGGAGCATCACTTTGCCCAATTTCAAGGGTAACTACAAAGCTGTGATCACCAAGACAGAATGGTACTGGCATAAAAACAGACACATAGACATGTGGAATAGAGTAGAGAGCTCATATATTGACCATCAACTCTATGGTCAAATAAACTTCAACAAAGCAGGAAAATATACAGTGGAAAAAATACAGTCTCTTCAATAAATGGTGCTGGGAAAATTGTGCCAGCTCTGTGTAGATGAATGAAACTCGACCATTCTCTTCCACCAAACACAAAGAGAAACTCGAAATGGATAAAAGAGCTCAACATTGGGGGGAGGGGACAAGATGGCAGGCAAGTAGGAGGAGGCGACTTTTCAACCTGTACCCTAAAGTGAGCTGATTACCAACCAAAGAACTACGATCACCCATGAAATCAGCCTGAGGTCAGAATTATACACGTCTGGATCTCTATAATGCCAGAAGATGCCGGTGGGCAGGTAAATTGCGGTGGGAAAGGCTGACTGATATTGGAAGATAAACAAAAGGGGGAGGGAGCCACCAGAGGCGACTGGTTCGAAAGTAATACCCCCAATATGAGCGAGAGTTCCCTGCGTCTGGGGACCAGCATTAACTTGGAGATTGGTTGAAAGCACTCCAAAAGCGCAAAGTATCATGGGGGGGGGTGTAGGAATTGGGGCGGCGAGGGACAGGGGCTTAAGTCCCCGGTCCCAGGACAGCCTCCCCTGGCACTGAGCCAGATGGAGTGCGGTTGAGAAACCAGGTCTTGGCCCCTGAGCCGCCAGCATGCCTGATTGCCTGGGGTCTGGCTCCTGTGAGGGGCCAGGAGGACCCATTCATAGGACAGAATGCTCGAGCCCTGCTACAGAGCCTGAGATGCACGCACCTCACATCCTACCCTGAGAGATGTACACAAAAGCCCAGCTGGCGCTCTTTGACCCGCGCCATTGTTTCAGAGCCTAAGACATGCGCCCCAAACTCTCCTGTGAGAGAGGTGCGTGCTCTCGGACCTGCGCCCCTTCTCAGAGCCTGAGACATGCGCAGGACCCACAGCCCTCCTAAGAGAGTCCTGCGCAAGCCTGGCGCTCTTAGACCAAAAAAGACCAGGCACTCCCAGCCCCGGCCAGTGGGAAAATCTCATTGTGTGATCACTGCTTGGAACCTCTCTGGCGGTCTGGATCTGTCCAGACAGCCAACACTGCCATGGTTTGTGGTACAAGCAAAAGACCCTGCGTCCCCAGGGACCGCGACTCAGAACCTGCTCTGCAGGCGGCCAAGGCGGATCTCATCTGAGCTCTGCAGCCAGACTGAGGCTTCTCTCTGAGAGGGAGGTCAGGGTGCAGTCTGTTTTCCTCTAAAACTACAGAAACCATCAAAAGTGGTCAAGGCGAGAGGGAAAAAACAAGTGAACAAACATATAAATCTCCAGAGAACAAGAGTCTGAAAAAAAAAAAAAAACGGTTTCCTCAGAGCCCACCCCCTTGAGTGGGACTGGAGGACTTAACTCAGGGAACACCATTGACTGAAAACCCACGTGGCAGGCCCCTCCCCCAGAAAACCAACCAGGAAAGATGTTCACCATCAACCATCAACAGGAAAATCCAAATAAAATATCTCCATGAGATATTAACTCACACTATCAGATTGGCTAACAGCACCAGCACAAGAAAACAGATGTTGGGAGGATGTGGATAAAAGGCTACCCTCTTGCACTGTTGGGGAATGCAAGATGCTGAACCCACTGTAGAAAAGAGTATGACTGTTCCTCAAAGCGTTAAATATAGAACTACATTATGATCCAGCAATCACACTACCGTGTGTTTACCCAATGAACATGAGAACAATAACTCAAAAGGATACATGTGCCCCTATGTTTTTTTGCAACATTATTTACAGTATTACAATATGGAGGCAATCCAAGGATCTCTTGATAAATTGATAAATGAGATGATACATGTACACACACACACACACACACACACACAGTGGGAAATTACTCATCCATAAAAAAACGAAATCTTGCCATTTGCAGACACATGGATGGAGCTAGAGAGTACTGTCCTAAGTGAAATCCATCAGTCGGAGAAAGACAAATGCCTTGTGATGTCACTCTTACATGGAATTTAAGAAATGAATATACATAAATAAAGGAGAAAGAAGATACAAAGCAAAATGCTGAATCTGTGGTTACCATAGTGGAAGTGGATGGAGGGATGAGTGAAATGGATGATGGGGACTAAGAGTACACTTTTCTTGATGACAGCTGAGTAAACATAGAATCACTGAATCACTACATTGTACACCTGAAACTAATATACCACTGTATGTTAACTCTACCTGAATTAAAATAAACAATAAAAGAGTTTTTCTTTCAGTAAACTATTTGAAAAATCTTTTGCTGTGCAATGTTCATAAGACATACTTGTGAGAGTATAACTGTACAATAATTATTCACTCTATGCTTGGAATTCAAATTACACTGAATTCTTATACTTCTCCTGTTAACTGTAACAGGGTGAGGACCTATGATTTCAAGAGTGTAAGTAGAGACGGATGTCACTTCACTGTCCAGAAATCTATTATTGTTTCTGTTTTCATGTGAGATTGTCATACAGTATGAGACAGATTTCAGAGCAGGTTTGTTATGCATCCTGGATCTCTAATTTAGTGGTCATTACCTAAATCTGTTTGGATGGTAAGTTTCTATGGATGGGCTTCCTTCCAAGCACATACCTGGAAGATAAATGTGGGTGGGCTGGGTGTGGGACAGGAAGAGTACCAAGTACATAAAAGGGTTGGATCCTTCCCCTGATCTATGAATGGCCATGGGAGTGGGTATGGGATGCAGAAGCAACAGGAAACCTCTAAGGTCACCAGCTGAAAGCAGGGTGTCTGGGTCAAGTGATCTTGAGATGCAGGGCTTGAAGTCTGTTCTGAGCTACCTCTGGGTGGAAAAGGAGGAAGGAAAAAGAAGGAGAAATTGCCTGCACCTGTCCCATACCAGCTTCCCACCACTACTGGTACACATCAGTCTACACAGCAGACACCGCCTGGGTTAAAGATGGGCTGTCTTGGATCCCTCAGCCCTCAGTGGGACAGATGGCTCCAGGGCTCAGGGACATGCTGAGGGAGATGGGAAGGAAGGCTGCCTCTCCCAGGTCATCCCCTCCTTGGGCAGGCAGACCTCCAGGACTGCTAAAATCCCACTGGCAGTTTTTTTAAAGATTTTATTTATTAATTTGGCAGGCAGAAATCACAAGTAGGCAGATAGGCAGGAAGAGAGAGAGAGGAGGAAGCAGGCTCCACACTGAGCATGGAGCCCGATGCAGGGCTTGAGCCCAGGACCCTGGCTTCAACCCACTGAGCCACCCAGGTGCCTCCCCACTGGCAGTTTTGAAAGACATGCCATAAATGAACTAAGGCATTGAAAAATATAAAACAATATTCGTTTTTAAGTTCAGAGCTGTCAGCTCATGAAGTGAGAAGATCTTCCCTGAGGAATACTGAGGGAAGGGCAGGTCAGGTTGCAAAGAGAGATGTGGATTTCTTGATTGGGGAACTGTAGCCCCCTTCCAGGACAAGGTATTGTCCTCACCTCACAGAGGAACCATAAAAGTTAGGGTTAGGGTTAAGGTTAGGGTTAGTGTTAGGGAAGCCTTCAAACAAGAGATACATTTTCATTCATTCCCCCACGGAGGCCAGACCCATGCCTGGGCTCCGCAGCCTCCCGAAAAGTTGGAGGAAGATGAATGGCTACTACCCACCCCTCAACTCTGCTCCTGGAAAGCTCCCCTTCACCAGGGGCCCCGGCTGTTCCGCATCATCTTGACGCATATTCCGGGCGGCCGGGACATTCCCCAAGCGAGAAAGGGCCCTCAGCCATGGGTAACAGGGTGGTCCCCAGGGCTGCCCAATGCTGGCCAATTCTCACGATCGTTCTGCCCAAATCAGTATTGATTTGGCCGGTAAAAGCCTGGCGAACTCGCTTCGGGTGCCGAGAAAGGGCCCTCAGCACGGAGAACATAGCATCCACAGGGCTGCCCAACGCCGGCTTACTCTGATGAGCATTCTGCTCAAATAGATAACAATATGGGCAAAATGCTTGTGAGAATTGGCGGCCCTATTGGCTAACTCACTTTAGGCGCACCAGGTCTACAGGGTTGATCTTAAGCCTCAACTAAGGCTTCCGGGTGGGTCACCACAGTGTCGGCATATAGGTGCTGCCCTGCCCCTACCACCTAACCCTAACCCTAGTTTGGGTGTTCAAGCTTCCATATTCAGAGGACTGGCTCCCTAGACTTTGAGACTAGGGACCCCATATTTCCAACACAGGACTCTGGCAGCCACCCATGAGGAAATTAGACCCCATGGCCCTGTGCAAAACCCTCCTGGCTAGAGTAACTTCCATGCCTCCTAAAGACACCCACAGCTTACAAGGACACAAACACCACAATCCTGGAGCCTGATGGGCCACCAGAGCAATGCCCTCAACTCAGCCATCTGGAGATCCTGGGTCTGCACTGGCATATCAGGCCTGCCATTCTCCAAGGACCAAACCCTAACCCTACTTCGGTGTTCAGGCTCTGGACCCCAGAGGTCTAAAACCCAAACCCTCCCACGGATGGGAGCATCAGATTGATGGCCTTACTCAGACCCTTAGTAAGGAGGAGACCATTTCATTTTGTGCTCTCTAACACCCTCAGAGCCCTAGAACTCGGCATGCTCCCCTGAGGCCATTTCTGCCATCTTTGATCCTCCAGACCAAAGACTGAGGAGCCTCCTGATTCCCGCCCTCAACTATGCCCTTGGATGTGTCGATATCTGTGCTGGCAGATCCGACCTGCCTTGTCTCTAAGACATAACAGTAACCCTATCCCTAAGGCAAACCCTAATACTAACCCTAGCCCAGGTTGTGTGTTCCACTGTCAATCCTCCGATGCCTGGTCCCCAAAGCCCCGAGATGGGGGACCCCTGAGCTGCACACCATCATTGCACCTGATCCCAGGAGGACACACTGCCATTTGGAAATGTGCTGAACCCACGGAGCAGAAGAAACCTGCATGGCTTCTTGAGGCCATCCCCACTTCTGGCGGCCCCAAGGAAAAGGAACCAAGTCTCACGGTCCTGTAGACATGCGCCCCCAACTCAGGCATCGAGCTGGGTCACCACAGCACTGGCAGGTAGGGGATGACATACCGCTATGACTTAACCCTAAACTTCATTTGCATATTCTGGCTTCCCACCCCAGAGGTCTGGCTCCCTAGCCCTCCAGACCGGGGACCCCGTATTCCCAATGGAGGAATCTGGCTGCCAACCCCGAGGAAACTGGACCCCATGGCCCTGTGCAGGACCTCCTGTGCTGGAGATAACTCCATGCCCCTAAAGTATTCCCACCTTCCGAGGACCCACACACCACAATCCCAGAGTCTGATGGACCGCCAGACCAATGTCCTCAACTCAGCCCTCCAGAGAGCTTGAGTGTGCACTGGCCCATCAGGCCTGCTGTTCTCCCAGGACCAAACCCTAACCCTAGGTTGGGTGCTCAGGACCAGGACCCCGAGACATGACACCCAATCCCTTCCATGGATGGGAGCATCAGACTGATACCCATATTCAGAGTCTCAGACAGAAGGAGACCATTTCATTTGGTGCTCTCTAACACCCTCAGAGCCCTAGAAACCAGCATGCTCCCCTGATGCAATTCCCGCCATCTTTGCCCCTCCAAACCAAAAACCCATGGCCTGAGGAGGCTCCTGCATCCCGTCCTGAACTCAGTGCTTGTGTGACCCTATATCTGTGTTTCCAGATCCGACATGCCTTGTCCCTAAGACATAGTAATTACCATAAGCCTAACTGTAACCCTAATCCCTAACTCTAACCCTAATCTTAAACCTTAACCCCACCCTATCCCTAACTCTGACTCTAAACCTAACCTTTTTCCCTAAGACATAACCCTGACCCTTGTCCCTAAGACATAACACTAACCCTAACCTCTAACCCTAACCCTATCCCTAACCTATATCCCTAACTCTAACCCTCCACACAGGGGATTCAACATCCAAACCAGGAGACTCTGCCTGCCCTCCAGAAAGAAAGATGCATGAGCACCTACACACACTCGCATCATCTGCAGCACCCCAGACATAATGCCGGATTCTGCCACAAGCCAGATGCATGTCAACTCAGCCCCGAGGGAGCCCACCTCAATACCAGCATATCAGAGCTTCCATGCCAATAGTCCTTAATCCTAACCCTAGGTTGTGTGTACAGGCTTCCGTAGCCTTAGGTCTAGCCCACAAACTGGCCAGATTGGAGATGCCTGAGACTCACTCGGGCAGTCTGCCAGCTGCCTATGTTGTTATGGTGCCATTTGTAGCTAATCAGACCTCAGAGCAGGGAATAACTTCGTGTCCCCTAAGGCAAGCCTCGGCATCTGAGCCCCTCCTGAACAAAAACGCAGATTCACACGAGCCACCTATTACCCGCCCTCAACTCAGCCCTCCATGGAGCCCGCCTCAGCACTAGCAGATCAGACCTGGCATGCCCCTAGGACATAACCCTAACCCTAGTTTGGGTTTTCAGGCTTCCATTCTGAGATTCCAGGCAACAAACCCCCTGGATTAAGGAACCTTGACATACACCCTAGGACTCCACTCGCCATAGAGTAGAAACCTATGCCATTTGGAGTTCTGCTGAACCGTCAGAGGGGGAGAAACCTGTCCCTATAAAGACACTCCCACCATCTGTGGCCCCCCGGTCATAAAATCGGATTCTTCTGAGCTGATGGACACACGGCCTCAACTCAGCCCTGAGGGTACCCCACCTCAACATCAGCAGATTGGGTCACCATGTCCCTAGGCCCTTACTATTACCCCTGTTTGGGTTTTCGGGCTTCCATCCCCAAGTCCCCTAGATTAAGGACTACTGAGCTACACCACAGGACTCCACCTGCCACACGGGAGGAAACCTTGTGGTTTGGAGCTGCACCAAACCCTCAGACCTGGAGAAACCCGTAAGCCCCCCTAATGCCATCCCTACCATGAGTCACCCCCATGGCCATAAAACCGGATTCTGCTGTGATACCATATCTATGCCCTCAACTCAGCCCTTAGAGGAGCCCACATCAGCACCAGCACATCGGGCCTGCCATGTCCTTAGCCCTTAACCCTAACCCTAGGTAGGGTGTACAGGCTTTCATGCTCAGATGCCTGTCCCCCAAGCCCACCAGATTGGCCACTTCTGAGATTCATGCCGGTATAGATTAAGGATGCCTCAGTGACACCCCAGGATTGCGTCTACCACACAGGAGGAAACCATGCCATTTGGAGCTCTGCAGAACCCTCAGGGTTTGAGAAAACTCCATGCAACCTTGAGTTCACCCCCAGGGCACAAAGTTGGAGTCTGACATGCCCCCTGATACCCACCCTGAAGTCATCCCACCAGGGAGCCCATCTCAGCAACAGCAGATTGAGCATGCCATGCCCCTAGGACCTTAGCATAACTCTAGTTTCTGAATTCAGGCTTCCTGAATTCATGCTCCCCAAAGAGGCCTGGTCCCCAAACTCCCAAGATTCAGGACCCCTCTGTAACAAGCCAGAAACCTGACCGCCATGCAGGGGGAAGCCATGTCATTTGGAGCTCCATAGTTCCCTCAGAGAGGGAGAAACCAGCATGCCCCTCTAAAGCCACCCCCACCATCGGCCATCCCTCTGGCCAGAAACCCTGACTCTTCTACGTTGCAGGAAACATAGCCTCAACTCAATCCCGAGGGTATCCCACCTAAGTGTCAGCAGATCAGGCCTGCCATGCCCCAAGGCCATGACCCTAACTCTTGGTTGCATTTTCAAGCTTCCTTCCCCAGAGGCCTGTCCCCAGAGCCCACTAGATTGGTAACCTTGGACCCACATTGTAGGAGTTCACCTGCCACCCAGCAGGAAACTAGTCCCTTTGGATCTGTGCAGAACCCTCAGAGCCAGAGAAACCTGCATGCCCCCATCAGGACCCCTGCTTGTTCTGCAGCCCCCTGGCTACAAAACCAGAGCCTGATGCACCACCCGACCCCCATCATCAACTCAGATCCTTGGGGAACTCACCTCATCACCAACATTTCGGGCCCACCATGCCACTAGCTCAGCTCTCCTCAAAGAACCCTGTCCGCTCTAGGCAGACCTGGAACTCCCCTGTCTGCGGCAAAGCTCTGGGACCCCCCCCCTCCTTCTCAATTTACACTGTCCCAGGCATTCATGAGAAAGGGGAAAGCTACCTTCTGAAGACTTAATACCTCCTTTCCTCTTCTGCCATATTTTTCTCCAATTACCTTTGTACCTGGGCAGACTGGAAGGAACATATCTATGGAACATGAACATGCTCTGACATCTGAATCTTCCTGGAAGCTTTGTGAGGGCGCCGTATGCAAACAAAAACTAGTGTATCATACAACAGTGTGTTGGAAAGTGATCATTGACAGAACAGTAGAGCAAAAATCCCTCCATATTTACCTCACTCCTCATGAAGTAGAACATGGTGTTCTTTTTTCCTTCCTTGACTTCCATTCCAATTTGTTTCCATGCAGTGTTCATTCCTTTGCTTCAAGGGTAGGATTTTGTGATTCCCCACCTGCATAGAACACCCAGAGCTCATCACAGCAAGTACTCTCCCTAATAGTTGTCACCCATTTAACCCTTCCACCCACACCCCTGTCCTCTAGCAACGATCAGTTTGTGCTCTAAGTTTGAGTGTGTTTCTTCATTGGCCTTCTCCCCTCACTATGTTCATCTGTTTTCGTTCTGAAAATCTACAGAATCCAAGTTACAGGCTATTGGTCTTTTCTTACTGATTTTACTTAGCTAAATCCACTGTAGATTCATCCACATCCTTACAGATTATAAGATTTCGTCCTTTTTGATCCTGGCTCTTATTCCATTAAG
Source organism: Mustela nivalis (assembly GCF_964662115.1). Classification (NCBI taxonomy): domain Eukaryota; kingdom Metazoa; phylum Chordata; class Mammalia; order Carnivora; family Mustelidae; genus Mustela; species Mustela nivalis. The sequence goes on along the minus strand of NW_028136556.1, from coordinate 1,810,007 downwards.
AAGATGTGGGAGACAATGTTTATAGCACCAATGGCCATGGGCGCCTAACTGTGGAAAGAACCAAGATGCCCTTCAACAGACAAATGGATAAGGAAGATGTGGTCCATGTACACTATGGAGTATTATGCCTCCATCAGAAAGGATGAATACCCAACTTTTGTAGCAGCATGGACGGGACGGGAAGAGATTATGCTGAATGAAGTAAGTCAGGCAGAGAGAGTCAACTATCATATGGTTTCACTTATTTGTGGATCATAACAAATAGCATGGAGGACAAGGAGAGTTAGAGAGGAGAGGGAGTTGGGAAAAATTGGAAGAGGAGGTGAACCATGAGAGACTATGGACTCTGAAAAACAATCTGAGTGAAGGGGCGGGGGTGGGAGTTTGGGGGAACCAGGTGGTGGGTATTGGAGAGGGCACGGATTGCATGGAGCAATGGGTGTGGTGCAAAAACAATAAATACTGTTATTCTAAAAAAAATAAATTAATTTAAAAAAAGAAGAAGATGATGTGAGTGAATGAATACACACACACACACACACATATATATATATATATAATCACTCATCAGTGAATGGACATTTGGACTCCCTCCATTGTTTTACTATGGTTGATAATGTGCTGTGGTTGATAATGTTACTATCGTTGATAATGCTGCTGTAAATATCACGGTGCTTGTACCACACCGAATGTACATTTTTGTGCCCTTTAAGCAAATACCTAGGAGGACAATTGCTGGATCCTAGTGTTGTTCTGTTCTTAGGTTTTGGAGGACACACCATTTTCTTTTCCAGAGTGGCTGCAACAACCCACATGCCCACCAACAGTGTAGGAGCGTTCCATTTTAGGGTGTTTTTTTTAGATTTTATTTATTTATTTGACAGAGAGAGATCCGAAGTAGGCAGAGAAGCAGGCAGAGAGAGAGAGCATGAAGCAGGCTCCCTGCCGAGCAGAGAGATTAAGGCAGGGTTCCATCAGAGGAACCTAGGATCATGACCTGATCCAAAGGGAGGTGCTTAACCCACTGAGCCACCCAGGTGCTCCTGAGAATTCCACTTTAAGCAGAACATTCCCTGCCAGCCATTCCCTATGGAGGAAATGTAAAACCTGAGGGATAACCTGACTCACTGAGCATCAGGCAAGCAGCCACAGAAATTCACCCCAGGGTTCCTGACGCCAAGTCCCTTGAAGCCACCAGAATGCCTTTATTCAGGGAAATTCCCAAACACTCTCCTTCACCACCCACAGAACCCACCAACTGCACAGAAAATAGAGCATGCTCAACCATATATAGCTGTTTGAGTGAACGTAGGAAGACAAGCATCCCTTTTAAATTGTCCAAGGCTTCTTGGAATCATTTTGAATTTTCCCTCACCCCTCATTGGAACTCTTTGGATGCAAAGACCAATCCATTAGGATACAGCACCTTGGACAAAGGAGAAGCCATCATCCAAGTCTCTATCTGACCCAAACATCCACCTCACTGCTAGATGAAGGAATACTTTCTATATTCAAAACGCACACCAGTCAATCTCATCTTCCCTTTCGAATCCAAGGGATTACCTAGGAAAGAGATGGTCCAAATACCTTTGTAATCCAGAAATAAACAGAGAAAATGATATCCCTGCCAGGTGTTCCCTGCAGAGAAACTCGGGAACTCTGGCACCCACACTAGATTGCTTACAGCTGGTCCAGTGTGCCAATTGTGAACTCCACCAGAGACAAGAGAAAAGCCCAGGAGGTTTGGGGTGAAAGAAAAGTTTTACCTCATGTCCTGGCATGGATGTGACATTGTGCCCCACCGGCCTGCTGTTTTCTCTGAATGCTTACGTCCTGGGACAAGCTGCATGACTGACTCAGAGTTCAGGTCTTGTGGAGCCAGAGTGAAGAAGGGTTGTCAGGTGTGGATAAGCAGGAGTCTTCCACCTAGTCTTCACACCTGCTCCAATTCCTGGGAGAAGGAGAGACATATGCTTATTTCTTTTTTTTTTTAAGATTTTATTTATTTATTTGACAGAGAGAAATCACAAGTAGATGGAGAGGCAGGCAGAGAGAGAGAGAGGGAAGCAGGCTCTCTGCTGAGCACAGAGCCCGATGCGGGACTCGATCCCAGGACTCTGAGATCATGACCTGAGCCGAAGGCAGCGGCTTAACCCACTGAACCACCCAGGCGCCCCCATATGCTTATTTCTTAAGTGGTCATCCAATTCCTTCTCAAGCCGACCAATGCCCTTGTCCTTTTTGGAGAAACAAACATACTCTTCCAAACAAACACTCAACTCCTCAGTTCCAAATGCACCATGAGTCAGGTTTGGTTTCCCCCGTCTCCAGAGCCCAGCTGGGAGGACCCTCCTGAGCCATCCTGGCAGCAGACTACCAGCAAACCTGGGGAAACAGGGCACAATGCTGAGTAGGGGCCAGGCTCCAGTGTTTCTTATGACCACTCTTAAGCCTGGAGAAACAGAGACTATACAGCTCACCACTCCGTCCTGCAGAAACAATCTGTAGTTCCTCAGGATTCAGGGTCTCTCACCCAGCACTTCCCCACTGCCCTCAGAGCCAGCAGGCAGCACTGACTCTTCTTCAGGTGGGTTTCCCATGGCAGCTCGCCACTGCCTCCAGTGGTCGCAAGCAGCATTGCCACCCCTACCGTGCTCTCTAGCACCACAGCTCACTCACCACCTCCAGTGGCATGAACTGGCACTCTTGGGCTTTCCACAGACTCCTAAAGCAGCCCCCAAACCCTCCACAGGTGTAAAACCACACTGGCACTGTCCCTCCAGATTGGGGTCCTCTGGGCCACACCCCAGGTGTCCGCCTGCCACCCAGGAGGAAACTGTACCATTCGAAGCTGAGCAAAACCCTCAGAATGAAACAAACCCACATGACTCCCTGAGGACACCCCCAACTTCGATGGTCCCCGCAGTCACAAACTCATTCGGATGTGCTTCCTGACCCCCATGTTTGACTCAGCCCCTGGGGATCCAGCCTCAGCACCAGGAGGTAGGGCCATAATACCCATAAGCCCTAACCCAAACCCTAGGTTGTGTTTTCAGGCTTCCATGCCCAGAGACATGGCCTAAAATCCCTCCAGATTGGGAACCCCTGAGCCACAACCAAGGACTCCGCCTACCATCCATGTTCTCCTGGGTGCCCTTCGGAGCTACCCAGAACCCTCAGACCAGGAGTAGCCCACATGCATTCCAGAGGCCGCCATCACCTCTGATGGCCCACATCGCAACAAAACCCAGAGATTTACATACCACTTGACCCCCATCCTTGACTCAGCCCATGGAAGATCCTGCCTCAGCACTGACAGTTTGGGCCTGCCATGGCCCTAGGCCATAACCCTAATCGTACGTTGGCTTTTCAGGCTTCTGTCCCCAGAGACCTGTCCCCCAAGCCCTCCAGATTGGGGACCCCGGGCCACACCCCATGAGTTCGCCTGCCACTCAGGAGGAAACCACACCCACGCAGAACCCTCAGAACAGAACAAACCCGCATGCTTCCCTAAGACCACCCCCACCTCCAGTGGTGGAGCCACGTTGGACCAGCCCGTGCTCCCACATGGCCGTGAAATGCACCTAGTGAGAAAGTGCTCTAGACCAAGCCACACGTGCAGCCCATAAAGCCGCCCATGCTGGCCAATTCTCATACGCTTTATGCCCAAATAAATATTAATTTGGGCAGAAAAATTGTCATAATTGTCAGGAAAATGCCAAGAGACCTTGTTTGGGCAACTAGGCTGTGGCCGAGGCCTGGGCCAGAGTCCCGATTGGTTGCAGACCAAACCCTGAGAGAAAGCTCTCTGTGAGGCAAGTGCATGTGGGTCAACCTCTCCTGCTACTCAGCCCCCTGGGATGCCCCCGGTGGCACTGGCAGATCAGATCTATCATGCCCCTAGGCCCTGGACCCATAGATTAGTTTGGTTTTCAGACTTTCATCCCCAGGAGCCTGTCCTCTGAGCCCTCAAGATTGGGGACCCCAGAGCCACATCCCAGGAGTACACCTGCCATCCAGGAGGAAACCATGCCATTCATAGCTGTGCAAAACCCTCAGAGCAGCAGATACCTGCATATCCCCCTGAAACCACCCTCACCATCAGCATCCCAATGGGCAACAAACACAGAGGGTGACACTCAGCCAGACACCCTCCCTCAGCTCTACCCCTGGAAAGTTCTGGTGCACGGGGGCCCTCAGGGGAGCCGGGTGGGCCTGGCCCATGTTCCTGGATGGCCGAGACACCCACCTAGCTAGAAAGAGCTGTAGAGCGGGTGCCACCATGGCCCAACTCGCTGCCCAACCACAATATCAATTTGGGCAGAAAGCTTATAAGAATTGGACAAAAAAAACCCAGGAGCTCGCTTCTGGTATCATGGGCCCACAGCGCTGCGCCTGGGCCTGGTCCAGGTTCCTGAATGTCGCAGCCTGAACCCTAAGAGATAGCCCTCTTTGAGCCAGGCATATGGGTGGCCAATCCCTCCTGCTAGTCACTTCCCTGGGGCGCCTACCCTGGCGCTGGCAGTTCAGGCCTGCCAGGCCCCTAAGCCCTCGTACTAACCCTCAGTTTGCTTTTGACACTTCCATCTCCAGGGGCCTGTCCCCCAAGCCCTCAAGATGGAGGATATCTGAGCCACACTGCAGAAGTCTACCTGGCACCCAGGAAGAAACCATGCTATTCAGAGTTGCTCAGAACCCTCAGACTGGGGGTAAAACCACATGCTTCCCTGAGTCCACCCCTACATCTAGGGACCCCTCAGTCACAAAGCACAGAGCTTGACATACCGCTGGTCACCCATCCTTGACTCAGCCAATTGGGGATCTTGCCTCAGTGCCAAAAGATCGGGCCTGTCATGCTCCTAGGCCCTAACCCTAACCCTAGTTTGGCTTTTTAGGCTTCCATCCCCAGAGACCTGGCCCCCAAGCCCCCCAGATTGGGAAGTCCTGAGCCACAACCCAGGTCTCCTCCTGCCACCGAGGAGGAAACTGTGCTATTCAGACCTGCACAAAACCCACAGAGCAGAAGAAACCTGCATGACTCCCTGAGGCAACCCCAACATTCATTGCCCCACGGGGCCACAAACATGGAGGCTGATTTTCAGCAAGACACCCTGATTCAGCCCAGCCCCCAGAAAGCTCCACTTGATGGGGGCCCTTGGGGGAGCCACGTGAGCCCAGCCAGTGTTCCCGGATGGCCAGGACACACACCTAGGGAGAAACTGCTCTAGACCATGGGCGCCAGAACAGCTCAAATCACCACCCAACACTGGCCAACTCTCATAAGCTTTCTACTCAGATCAATATTGATTTAGGAAGAAAACCCATGAGAATTGTTCAGAAAACCCCCAGTGAACTATCTGGCAGCGCTGCAGGCCACTGCCTGTGCCTGCCCTTGAATCCCGAGTGGTCGTGTCACAAACCCTGTGATATAGCCCTCTATGAGCCAGGGCCATGCACAGCCTACTACTCCTGTTATTCAGTCCTGTGGGGTGCCTGCCCCAGGGCTGTTGGATTGGGCTTGCCAGGGCCCAGGCCCTCACCTTAAGCCTCCTTTGGATTTTTAGGCTTCGGACCCTGGGATCTCTCCCCTGAGCACTCCAGATTGGGGGCCCCTGAGCCACACTGTAGGAGTCCACCTGCCACCCTGAAGGATACCGTGGCCTTCAGAGCTGTGCAGAACCCTCAGACTGGGAGAAAGTTGCATGCACCCCTGAGTCCACCCTTAGCTTTGGTGGCCCGCCCCATCCATAAAACCTGGAGTCTGGACACGCCGCTTTACCCTCATCCTCAACACACACCCCCCTCTGGGGATCCCGCCTCAGAGTTGGCTGATCAGGCCTGTCATTCTCCTAGGCCCTAACGGTAACCATAAAGTGAGCTCTCAGGCTCCTGTCCCCATAGAACTGACCCCTAATCCCTCCAGATTAAGGACACCTGAGCCACAACCCAGGTCTCCGCCTGCCACCAGGAGGAAACCATGCAATTACAACCTGACCAAAAGCCTCAGAGCAGGAGAAACCTGCATGCCCCACCCACGTGGCCATCCCCCACTTTCAGCACTCGAGTGGGTCACAAACACGGTGACTGACCCTCAGCTGTACCCCTTCCCTCAAGCTAGACTCTGACTTCCCGCCTGACCCTTTTCTTTGTCTCAGCCCCCCAATGAACCCGCCTCAGTGCCAGAAGATTGGGCCTGCCATTCCTCCTGGCCCTAACCCTAAACCTAGTTTGCGTTTTCATGCTTCCAACCAAAAACTCCTGGCCCCGACACCCCACATATTAAGGACACCCGAATGAAACATCAGGACTGCACCCACCACACGGAAGGAAGCCATGCCATTGTAGCTTCGCAGTACCCTCAGACAAGGAGAAACCTGCATGTCACCCAGAGGCTACCCCCAGCTTCTACAGCCCCTGGACACAAACCCAGGCTCTGTCATGCTTCCTGATGCCCGCCCCCAAGTCAGCCCAGCTGACTTGAGAGCCTACCTCCTCATCAGAACATCAGGCCTGCCATGCCCCAGGGCCCTAAACCGAACCCTAGGTGTGGTTTATAGGTTTCCATGCCAAGAGGCCTGGCCCCTCGGCCCACCAGATTGGGGACATTTGAGACTCAACCCCAGGACTCCACCAGCTGCCCAGAGAAAAACGTGTCCCTTTGGAGTTGTCCAGAACCCTCAGAGCAGGAGACACCTGCATGTCGCCCGAGGCACCCTCAGCTTCTGCGGCACCCCTGGACACAAACCCAGAGTCTAACATGTCACCTGATGCCCACCTTCAACTCAGCCCACCATGAAGCCTGCCTCAACACTGGCAGATCAGATTTGCCATACCCCTAGGCCCTAAACCTAACTCTAAGTTGCATTTTCAGGCTTCCTTCCCCAGGGGTCTGTCCCCCAAGACGTCTAGATTGGGAGCCCTGGAGCTACACTGTAGGAGTCTGCTTGCCACCCAGCAGGAAACCAGTCTCTTTGGAACTGTGCAGAACCCTCAGAGCTGGAGAAACCTGCATGCCCACATGAGAACTCCCCCACATTGTGCAGCTCCCTAGTTACAAACCCGGAGCCTGATGTACAGCCTGACCCCCATCATCGATTCAGCCCCTCGGGGAAATCACCTCAGCACCAGCAGTTCTGGCCTGCCATGCTAATAGCTTGTCTCTCCTCGGCAAACCCATAAGCTCTAGCCATAGCAAGAATTCCCCTGTCTGGGGCAAAGCTCAGGATCCCCCATCCTTCTTCTTAATTTACACTCATCCAGGCATTCATGAGAAAGGGGAAGGCTACCTCCTGAAAGCTTAACACCTCCTTACCTCTTCTGCCATATTTGTTTCCACTTACCTTTGTACCTGGGCATACTGGAAGGAACATATCAATGGATCATGGATATGCTCTGACATCTGAATCTTTCTGCAAGCTTTCTGAGGTCTCCTTATGGAAACAGAAACTAGTGTATTGTACCATACCATGTTTGGAAATGATCATTAGTAGAACAGGACAGCGATAACCCCTCCACTTTTACCCCACTCCTCATGAAGTAGAACATGGTCTTCTTTCCTTCCTTGACTTCCATTCCAATTTGTTTCCATGCACTGTTCATTCTTTTGCTTCAGGGGTAGGATTTTGTGATTTCTCACCTGCATAGAACACCCAGACCTCATCGCAACAAGTACTCTCCCTAATAGCCATCACCCATTTAACCCTTCCTGCCAACACCCCTGCCCTCTAGCAACCCTAAGTTTGTGCTCTAAGGCTGACACTGCTCACTCATTGTCCTATCTTTCTCCCCTCACTATGTTCATCTGTTTTCTTTCTGAAATTCCATAGGAGTCAAATCATAGGCCATTGGTCTTTTCTTACTGGTTTTGCTTACTTTAATCCATGCTAGATCCTTCCATATTCTTGCTGATGGCAAGATCTCATTATTTTTGAGGCTGGCTCCTATGCTATTGGATAGTTAGATAGATAGACAGATCAATCTCTCACATCTTCTTTCTCCATTCATCAGAAAATGGACAGAGGGACTCCCTACTTTGTTTTGCTATTGTTGATAATACTGCTATAAACATCATGGTGCTTTTACCCCATTGAATGTGCACTTTTGTGTCCTTTGGATAAATACTTAGGAGTTCAATTTCTGGGTCCTAGTGTTGCTCAGATTTTCGCTTTTGGAGAAAACTCCATCTTCTTTTCCAAAGAGGCTGCAAAAATCTGCATGCCCACTAACAGTGCGGGAGGGTTCTGCTTTAAGCAGAACATTACCTTCCTGCAATTCCCTAGGAGGGGATGGAAAACCTGTGGGATAACCTGACTCACCAAGTTTCAGGCAAGCAGCACCAGATATTCACCCCAGGGTTCCTGATGCCAAGCCCCTTGAAGCCACCAGGATGCCTCTATCTGGGGGAATTCCCAAAGATTCTCATTCTGACTTCACCACCCATGAACTGCAGAGAAAATACAGCTGTCCAGGTATCTATTTAGTAAAACTAGAAGGTCAGGTTTCCCTTTTAAATCATCCAAGCCTCCTTGGAATCATTTTTAATGTGCCCTCTGCCCTCACTGGAACTCTTTAGTTTAAATCACCTTTGACAAAGGAAAAGACATCATCCAAGTCACTATTTGACCTCAAACAGCCACATAACTCTAGATGCCTGCCATTCCCCCACCGCGTAGGCCCAATGGAATAAACAATGTTAGGTGAAGGAACAAATTCTATGTTCAAAACACACACCAAGTGAATCTCATCTGTGATTCATGAACTGGCATGAGTCTCCTAATCCAGCTCACAACGCCTCACAGGTCTCAAGCCACAATGGCACTGTCCCTCCAGACTGGGGGCCCCTGAGACAGACCACAGAACTAGACTTGCCACTCGGGATGAGACTGTGACTTTTGGAGAGGTGCAAAACCTTCAAAGCAGTAAAAAACTGCATGCCTCCTGAGGTGACAGAGCCCGCACAATCAGAGCCCGCACAGGCAACAAAACCAGTGCCTGGTGTTCACTCTGACCCCCATACTCCATTCTGCCCTCATTAGTGTGAGCTCTCAGGGACCTCTGCAGGCCCAGCCCATGGTCACAGGTGGCTGCTACGTGAACCTAGCGACAAAGCAATCCAGACGTTAGGAGCACACGTGACCAAAATCACTCCACAATTCCGGCCAATTCCCACAAAAATTCTGCCCAAATCAATATCAATTTGGGCAGAAATCTCATGTGAATTGGCCAGAAACCTCCTTTGAACTTGCACCCAGAGGTGGGAGCCCTCAGAGAATCTGCCTGGATCTGGACCATTTTCCTGAGGGTTCGCAGCCCAAACCATGCCAGAAAGAGCTCTAAACTCCAGAGGCACATGTGCTCGGAGTTGCCCCAGAATGCTGGCAGTCCTGGCCTCTACTCAGTCCCCTGGGAGGCCAGCCTCAGCACTGGCAGAATGGGTGTGCCATGCCCCTAGGACCTAAACCTAGCCCTAGGTTGGGTGTTCAGGCTTACATTCCCAGAGACCTGGTCCCCAAGCCCTCCAGATTGGGAACCCCAGAGCTGCACCCCAGGACTCCACTGCCACAAAGCAGGAAACATTACTGTTTTGAGCTGCAGAAAACCCTCAGATGGGGAGAAACCTTCATACCCTCCTGAGGCCACCCCCACCTTCAGCACCCAAAGGAACCACAAACATGAAGCCTCATTCTCAGCCCGAGACCCTCCCGCAACCTCCGGAAATCTCTTATCAGCTGGGGCCCGCAGGGGAGCCGTGTGGGACCAGTCCAAGTTCCTGGATGGTCATAATGAGCATCTAGGAAGAAAGCACTCTAAACAATGGGTGTGAGTGCATCCCAAATTGCCTCCCAATGCCGGCCAATTCTCATGAGCTTCTCGCTCATGATAATTAGCCAGAAAATGCCCCACTGAAATGGCTTTTGGCAGCACGGACATGCAGGGCGGCCACCTGGGCCTGGCCCATGATCTCAAGTGGTCACGGTCCAAACCCCATGAGAAAGCAGTTTAAAATCCTGGTGCATACATGGCCATACCCTCACTCTACTCATACCCCTGGAGTGCCAGTTCCAGCGATTTCAGATCAGGCCTGCCATGCCCCAGACCCTAAACCTAACACTAGGTTGGGTTTTCAGGCTTCCATCTATAGATTGAAGACTCCAGAGCCACACCCCAGGAATCCACCTGCTACCCAGATGGAAACTGTGCCATTAGAGCTGTGCCCAACCCTCAGAGCAGAAGAAATCTACATGCCTCCCTGAGGCCACGCCCACTTTCGGTGGCACCCATGGTCACCAATCCAGAGACTGAGGCCCTGCATGATGCCTTTCCTTAACTCAGCCCACCAGAGAGCCCGCCTCAGCACCAGTAGATCTGGCCTGCCATGCCCTTAGGCCCTAACCCTAACGTAGTTTGGGTTTTCAAAATTCCACCCTAAAGGCCTGGCTCCAAAGCCCCCCAGATTAAGAACCCCGATTAACACCCCAGAATTCAGTCCACAATGTGGTTGCAAACCAGATGATTTGGAGCTGTGCCAAACTCTCAGAGTGGGAGAAACTGCACTGCCTCTTAAAGCCAACACCACCTTCGGTGGCCCCCCGGCCACAAAAACGGACTCTGATGCAATGACTGACAAATCCTCAACTTGGCCCTGAGCAGAGCATGCCTCACAAATGGCAGTTCAGGCCTGCCATGCCCCAAGGCCCTAAGCCTAAACCTAGGGGAGGTGCACAGTTTATCATGCTCAGAGACCTGGCCCACAACCCAGACAGACGGGGGACCCCTGAGACTCACACCAGAATTATGCCTCCCACTGAGGGCACAACTCTGCTGCTTGGAGCTGCACAGAATCCTCAGAATGGGAGATACTTCTATGACCCCATGAGGCCACCCCAAGTTCTGTGGAACCCCTTGACACAAACCTGGAATCTGATGCACCTCCAGACATGTGCCCTCAACTCAGCCCACTAGAGAACCTGCCATGGGTTTTCTGGCTTCCATCCCAAAAGACCTGGCCCCCAAACCAGCCTCATTAATGACCCCTGAGTGGTATCCCAGAATTCAGCCTCCTATGTTGTAGGAAGATGTGCCATATGAAGCTTCACAGAACCTGAGAGTGGGATAGTCTCACGGGATAGCTTCACAGAACCCTCAGAGAGGGAGAAACCCACATACCCCACTAAAGTGACCCCCCCACACACACCATCTGCAGCCCCCCTGGCCACAAACCTGGATTCTGAGGCACCGCCTGACATATGCCCTCAACTCAGCCCCAAGGGGATCGTGTCTCAGTGCTGACAGATCGGGCCTGCCATGTCCCTAGGTCCTAACCCTATCCTAGGTGGGGTGTACAGGCTTCTGCACCCAGAGGCCTGGTCCTTAAGTCCAGATTAAGGATGCCTGATACTCATGCTGGGACTCTGCCTGCCACGCAGGGTACAGCTGTGCTGTTTGGAGCTGCGCTGAACCCTCAGAGCTGGAGAAACTTCCATGGACCCCTGAAGTCACTCCCAGGTTATGTGAATGCCTGGACACAAACCCAGAGGGTAACGTACTGTGTGACACCCAAATTCAACTCAGCGCACCAGGGCACTTGCCTCAGCACTGGCATATCAGGTGTGCCATGCCCCTAGGCCTTAACCCTATCCCTAATTTGGGTTTTCAGGCTTCCATCCCAAGAGGCGTGACCCCAAGCCCCCAAGATTAATAACCTCTGGTGACACCCCAAGACTCTGCCCACCATACAGGAGGAAACCATGCTGTTTGGAGCTGTGCCAAATCCTGAGAGCGGGAGAAACCTGCATGCCCCACCTGAGGCCATCCCCACCTTCTGCACACCATTGGCAACAAATGCGGGGGCTGACACTCAGCCTGTCACCCAGCAGGAAACCGTGCCAATTGAAGCTGAGTAGAACCCTCAGAGTGGGAGAAACTGCATGTCCCCCTGAGCACACCCTACTCCACTGTGGTCAGCGATCCCCTGACCACAAACCTGGACCCTGTCATGCCACCGGACCCCTGCCCTCAATTCAGCCCCCTGGGATCCCTCCTAAGTGCCAGCAAATTAGGTCTTCCATGCTCCTGGCCCTAAACTTAATGCTAGGTTGGGTTTTCAGTCTTCCTCCCCAGAGGCTGGGCCCCCTTTTCCTCCATATTTGGACCCCTGATCCCCAAACCAGGACTCCGTCTGCCACCCAAGAGGAAACTGTTCTGTTTGGAGCTGCACAGAACCCTCAGAATGGGAGAAACCTGAACAGCCCATGAAGCAACCTCCACCATCGGCCACCCATCAGGCACAAACCCAGAGTGTAATGCACCACTTGACCATGACCCTCAAATCATTGTCCTAGGCATCCGGCCTCAGCACCAGCAGATCAGGCCAGCCATGCCCCTGTGTTCTATCCCTAGCCCTAGGCTATACTTTCAGTCTTCTGTCCTCTGAGGATCCACACCAAAGCCCCACTGATGGGTTACACCTGAACTATACCAGAATATTTCGTGGCCCCGTGAGACTATCCCACTCTCAGCAACCCCCTATTCACTACCTGGATCCTAACACTCACACTGACCTACGTCCTCAACTCTGCTCCCCAGGTCGCTCCTCTCAGGGTGGCAGATTGAGCCTGACATGTCCTGAGCATTCCATTCCTAGGGGCCTGGCCCCCTGCCCCAGTCACTGGGGTCACCTTAGCCATACAACAGGACTCAGCCTAACACACAGGAGGAAAGTGTGCCATGTAGACCTCTAGAAATATTCAAAGCAGGAGAAAATGCCTGCCCATCTGAGCCCATCCCAGCAAACCACCACTTTCAGTGGACTCTAGGCTACAAACCCTGTGCCTGACCTGAACGGGAACACTCATCTTTAATTTCTTAATTCCACACACACTGCCAGCTCCTTGGCCCTGCAATGCCCCTTGACCCTAACTCTATCCCTATGTTGGGCTCTCAGGTAACTGTCCCTTAAGGGAGGGCTCCAAAGCCCTAGGATTTGGGGATGGCTGAGCAATACCAGTGGACTCAGCCTCCCACCCAGAAGGAAATCTTTCCATAATGGACTCCAATAAGTATATAGGTCAGTGGAAATATGAAGGCCCATCTCTTTCCATCCCACGGAACTCCCACTTTCAATGGCTCATGGGTTGAAACCCTGAGCCGCACACTCACCTTAACCCATGCCCTCAACTCAGCCCTCCAGGACACTCACCACACGGTTGGCAGTTCGAACCTTCCATGCTCCTATGTCCTAACCATAACCCTATTTGTAGTTCTGAGAGCACCATCTGTAGAGGCCTGGCTCCCAAGCACCAGGTATTGGGAACACTTGAACAACACCAGAGGATCAGCCTGCCACACAAAAGGAAATTCCCTTTTTTACTCCAGACTGGATTCAGAGCATGAGAAATCTGAATGCAAACCTGAGACAATGTCAGTGAACCTACACTTTCATGCACACTCTGAACACAATCTCTGAGCTTCATATACACCCTAAAACTCCATTTTAACTCAGACCTTGTGAAGATCTCCACAGTTCTGGATGATTGTATCTTCCAGGCTTCATGGTCTTAACCCAATGTAAGGTCTAGATATGGGTGAAAATATGAACAGACATTTCTCCAATGACGACACACATGTGACCAACAGATATATGCATAAATGTTCCACATCACATGGCTTCTGGGAAACGCAAATCTAAACCACATTAAGGTGTCCTATAACACAAGGAAGAACGTCTAAAATTAACGAGACATGAAACCACAAGTGTTGGTGATGATACAGAAAATGGGGAAGCTTCCTACACTCCTGGTAGGAATGCAATCTGTTACATCCGCTCTGGAAAACAGTACAGGGTTACTTCAAGAAGTTAAAAGTAAAGTTACCCTAAAACACAGCAATTGCACCGCAGGGCTTTTACTACAAAAATAGAGATGTAATGAAAAGAACTGACACCTGCACCCCAGTGTTCATTGCAACAATATCCACTATACCTAAACTATGGAAAGAACCCAGATACCTATGGACAGAGGGATGGATAAAGAAGATGTGGTTCATATATTCAATGGAATATTACTCAGCCATCAGAAAGGATGATTATTTATCATCACATCAATCTGGATGGGTCTGGAAGATATTATGCTGAGTAAAATATGGCAATGAAAGAAGCACAACTATCATATGGTTTCACTCATATGTCAAATATCAGAAATAGGGCAGAGAACCATAGAAAAAGGAAAGGGAAACAGAATGAGAAGTCATCAGAGATGGGAAAAAACATAATAGTACCTAACTGTAGTAACAAACTGAGGGTTGCTGGATTGGGGCAGGGGGTACCTGGGTGATGGGCACTAAGGAGGGCACATGATGCAATGAGCACTTGGTGTTATACACATCTGATATATTATTTAACACTACATCTGAAACTAATGATGTAGGATAGGTTGGCTAATTGAATTTAAATTTTTTAAAAAATGAAACAACTCAAAGAAACTACCTTAAAAATTTCTATGGAATCACAAAAGATACTGAAGAACCAACACAATGTTATGATGGAAAACAAAGCTTGAGGCGTCTCAATTCCATATTTCAAATTATAGTACAAAGCTTCAGTCATCCTAACAGTATGGGACTGGTGCAGAAATATACACAGTGACCAAGGGAACAGAATAGAAGCTCAGACATAAACCCACAATCACGTGCCCAATTAGTCTTCTGCAAAACAGGCAAAATTATTAAAAGGGAAAAGAACAGGCTCTACAACAAATGGTTTGGGGAAAACTGGACAGCTATGCACAAAAGAATGAAATTAGACCGCTTTCTTACACCAGATGGACAAATTAACTCAAGACAGTTTCAAGACCTCCATGTGAGACCTGAAATCATAAAAATCCTACAAGAGGGCACAGAAAGTAACTTCTCTGCCATGAACCATACATTTTCTAGACATGCCTCCTAAGGCAAAGGAAACAAAAGCAAAAATAAACTACTGGAACTACATCAATATGAAAGCTTACCACACAGCAGAAGAACAATGAAAATGTAATAAATAGAAGACAGCCCACTTAATGGGAGAAGATGTTTGCGAATACCATATGCAATAATGGGGTAGTGTACAAAATATGTAGAACTGATACAACGCAACACCCAAAAAACAAATAATACAGTTAAAAAAAAATAGAAGACATGAATAGACATTTCTCCAAAGAAGAAAAACAGATGTCAACAGTCACATGAAAATATGTTCACCATCACCCATCAACAGGAAAATACAAATGAAAAGTTCCATGAGATACTACCTCACACTATCAGAATGGCTAACAGCACCAGCACAAGAAAACAGATGTTGGGAAGATGTGGATAAAAGGGAACCCTCTTACACTGTTGGTGGGAATGCAAGCTGCTGCAGCCACTTTAGAAAACAGTATGACTGTTCCTCAAAACGTTAAATATAGAACTTCATTGTGATCCAGCAATCACACTACCGGGTGTTTACCCGAAGAATATGAGAACAATAACTCAAAAGGATACATGAGCCCCTATATTTTCTGCAACATTATTTACAATATTACAATATGGAAGCAATCCAAATATTTCTTGATAATTTGATTAATGAGATGATATATGTATACACACACACACACACACACACACACAGTGGGAAATTACTCAGCCATAAAAAGAATGAGATCTTGCCATTTGCAGACACATGGATGGAGCTAGAGAGTACTGTCCTAAGTGAAACTCATCAGTTGGAGCAAGACAAATGCCTTTCAATGTCACTCTTACATGGAATATAAGAAACGAATATACATAAATAAAGGAGAAAGAAGATATAAAGCAAAATACCGACTCTGTGGTTACCAGAGTGGAAGTGGATGGAGGGATGAGTGAAATGGATGACGGGGACTAAGAGTACACTTTTCTTGATATCCGTTGAGTAATACATAGAATCACCGAATCACTACATTGTACACATGAAACTAATATACCACTGTATGTTAACTCTACCTGAATTAAAATAAACAATAAAAAAGTTCTTTTCTTTCAGTAAACTATTTGGAAAAACTTTTGCTATGCAATGTTCATAAGACTTACCTGTGAGAGTATTTACTGTACAATAATTATTCACTCTATGCTTGGAATTCAAATTTCACTGAATTCTTATACTTTTCCTGTTAATGGTAGCCCACAGGAGCCATGGTCCCTTTCCATCCAGGGTCAGCACCTATGCTTTCAAGAGTGTAAGTAGAGACGGATGTCACTTCACTGTCCAGAAAGCTATTATTGTTTCTGTTTTCGTGTGAGATTGTCATAGAGTATGGGACAGCTTCCAGAGCAGGTTTGTTATGCACTCTGGATCTCTAATTCAGTGGTCATTACCTGGTTCTGTTGGCTGATAAGTTCCTGTTGATGGGCTTGCTTCCAAGCACACACCTGGAAGACAAATGTGGGTGGGCTGGGCGTGGGACCGGAGGAAGACCAAGTACAGTCAAGGGTTGGATCCCTCCCCTGATTTAGGAATGGCCATGAGAGTGGGTATGGGAGGCAGAAGCGACAGGAAACCACTAAGGTCACCAGCTGAAAGCAGGGAGCCTGGGTCATGGGATCTTGAGGTATAGGGCTTGAAGACTGTTCTGAGCTACCTCTGTGTGGGAAGGGAAGAAGGAAAAAGAAGGAAAAATTGTCTGCAACTGCGCATACCAGCTTCCCACCACTACTAATATACATCAGTCTATGCAGCTGACCCAGCCTGGGCTCAAGATGGGCTGTCTTGGGTCCCTCAACCCTCAGTGGAACAGATGGCTCCAGGGCTCAGGGACATGCTGAGGGAGATGGGAAGGAAGGCTGCCACTCCCAGGTCATCCCCTCCTTGAGCAGGCAGACCTCCAGGACTGCTAAAAACCCACTGGCAGTTTTAAAAGACATGCCATGGATGAACTAAGGCATTGAGAAATATAAAACGATATTCGTTTTTAAGTTCAGAGCTCTCAGCTCATGAAGTGAGAAGATCTTCCCTGAGGAAGACTGAGGGGAGGGGAGGTCAGGCTTAAAAGAGAGATGTGGCTTTCTTGACTGGGGACCTGCAACCCCCTTCCAGGGCAAGGTATCGTCCTCACCTCACAGAGGATCCATGGAAGTGTCCCATCAAGGGACTGACTGAGCTGCCTCTTGTGAAGGTACCCTGGCATCAGGTTACACAGGGCAGAGGAGAGGGCCAGATGGAGGGAGGGCAATACCCTGGAGGCCATGGGGCAAAAGCAGAGGCTCATGTCCATAAAGATGATGAAAAATAGGAGGCAGCAGCATCAGAGCTGGCACAGTGCTCTGGTGCTACAGTGACTGGATGCCTTCTGTGCCAGGTATGGTTGTCTTCAGTGGGCTCCAAACTAGTCTTGACCACAAACCTAGGAAGTGTGCACCACTACCGACCTCCTTTCCCCATGCTGTGGCTAAGAATGATAGTCACAGACCCTGGTCTATTTTTATGGAAATGGAGTGCTCCCTGGGCACACTGCCCCTCTGCTGTTGGTCCAGTGCAACCCTTGTGTTGACCAGATACTGCTGTCTACCTGTATCCACACAACTCAACAGACAGGAGGGTGTCCCTGAGTTCCACAGGACCTTATGAGACAGATTAACAGACCCCACTACCCCACCCACCACCAACACCCAGTGGGTCACTCAGGACCTCGGCTATTGTCATGGAGCTCACCATGATGTGTTTCTATCACTTTCAAAGACAGTTCTGTTCCCGTACAATACCATACATCCTGGTTGCTTACCTGGGGACATGCCATGAACCCACATGGCACCTTTCTGTTAGAGAAGGTCAACCCTGCACCTCATAGAAAATGTTTCTAATTGGGGCGCCTGGGTGGCTCAGTGGGTTAAACCTCTGCCTTCAGCTCAGGTCATGATCTCAGGAGCCTGGGATCGAGCCTCGCATTGGGCTCTCTGCTCAGCAGGGGGCCTGCTTCCCCTTCTCTCTCTACCTGCCTCTCTGCCTACTTGTGAACTCTCTCTCTGTCAAAAACATGCATGAAATCTTAAAAAAAAAAAGAAAAGAAAATGTTTCTAACGAAGTGCAAATCCATCAGGAATACGGTGTAAACAGTGGTACACTGCCTTCATGGTAGTCAGTAATTCTAACAAGGGTTGACCACTCCCCACCATCTCACAAAATCTTCTCTAAGGTTTTATAGGCGAGATAAACACGCCAGGCAAAGTGGGTGCAAGGCAAGATTTATTAAAGGCACTTTCCTGCGAAGTTTCAGGGCTCAAGAGAAGGGGAGGCAGAAAAGTTGCTCTGGGAGGAGGTGGGCACCCTCAGGAGAGGTTCCTTGACTCCGGAAAGGGAGAGGGGGAAGTCACACTGGGAGGGAGTTGGTGGGGGTCTTTTATCTGTTTCCTGCATAAGTATCAGGTTACCTATGGAGATGTGACCTGCGCATACATCCTTTTGGTGGGAGAGTCAAGGGTGAAGGAAAAGGGGGGGGCTGGAAGACAGCGTGACCCGGAAGCAGTCATTTCCATTGTTCCTCCTGCACTCCACGAGCCTCTGGAGCCAGTGGTCATTTCTATTGTTCCTTCTGCACTCCCAGAGCCTGCCAACCCAACATTCCGACCTTTTTGTTGTAATGGGGGCAGGGACTCAGATATGGCTACCTCCTGCTGTTAAAGGGGCGTCATCATAGGGTCCTTTGTATGTGGATAGGCAGGTATAGGGATCCAGGAGGAGTTGGTTGACAGTGACACTGGAAACCTCACGTATGCATTCCTGAATGAAGAAAAGAACACAGGGGGTGATAAGTCCTAATAGGCAGAAGATAATAATGGGACTTAGGATTGGAAGGAGCCAGGTCGTAAAGGGGGAGAGCCACCATTGAGAGGGTTTTATTACAGGGTGATGCTGGCCACCAAGGGAGACGCAGATTTTTGTCAGGGCACTGATATTGATTTCAACTACACTGGATTCATTGATATAATAGCATCATTCTTCATTGAGGAATAAACAGGTTCCTCCCTTGTCTGCAGTGAGCAGGTCCAGGGCTCGCTGGTTCTGTAGGGCTACCTGGGCCACTGAAGTAATCTGTCACTGTAGAGATGCCAAGGACTCAGCTGAGACTTCCATGGCTGTTCAGAGCTGTTCAGATAAATCTCGGGTAGCACCTATGGAGTGAGCTATGGCCCCGGTGCCCAGCCAGGTGGCCACTAGGGAAGACACCAAGGAGACCCCAATAACAAGAGGAAGAAACACAGCCCTTTTTTGTCACAGGAGGGGGGTGGAGAGGACGGCCATTTCCGCTTGGGCTGGCACCCTCCAGACTGGCAATCTGTGGTGACCAGCTGACTAGACCGTGTGGTGCCCAAGTTTCCACTAGGGAGAAGTACCACCTGAATTCAGGGTCACCTGAGGGACAGCTATAGGGGGGGTGTAGAAGGAGGAGGGTGAGAAGAAGTGGTGCGGGAAATCTGCAACCATGTGGGCCCCAGGGTTTGGGAAGTCCAGCCATCCTGTTGTGGGAATGGTTTTAGAGAGGAGATGTGTACACATGGGTGGTGTCCTAGGAATTTTGCCCCTGTGGGAGTTGTAAGAATAACAGTATGGGGGCTGGTTCACCTGGGCTGTAAGGACTTTGGGTGAAGTTCTCCTAGGAGAACTTGGTCCCCAGCATTTAGGGCCTGGGGAAGTCTCCACTCGGGCTGTCAGGGGCGAGGATGGTTGAACCTGCATGAGCCCTTAGGAGGGCTCTTAAGAGGGTCTGATAAGGCATACAAGATAGGAGAGGTGGAGCAGAGGCAGGCAGGTTGTGATTGAGTAGAAAGGGCCTGCTGTACAGGAGCTCAAAGGGACTGAGACCTGATGGGTGGCTAGGGGAGGCCCTAAGGCGGGTGAGTGCAGTGAGAAAAGGGTTGGCCAAGACAGTCAGGTTTCAAGAGTGCGTTTTGTGAGTTGTTCCTTGAGGAAGCCATTGGCCCTCTTGACCTTACCCGAAGATTGGAGGTGGTAGGGGATATGGAGTTTCCAGGTGACGTTGAGGCTCTCAGAGATCTGTTGTGTGATGCTGGAGATGAAGGCCGGTCCATTATCTGATTGTAGGGTTCGAGGGAGTCCAAACCTCGGAATGATGTGCTTAATGAGAACAGCGGCAACCACCTCTGCTGTTTCCCTAGTGGTGGGGAATGCCTCGATCCAGCCTGTGAAGGTGTCCACAAGAGTTAGTAGATATATAAAGGTTTTGTGTCGAGGCATGTGATTGAAGTCAAGTTGCCAGTCCTCGCCTGGCTGATGCCCTTGGAGCTGGTGGGTGGGTCCTGGTCTGAGGAGGCCGCCCTGGGCATTGACCGCAGGACAGGTTCAGCAGGCCTTCTGTCCCTCCTTAATGGTCTTTTGGAGGAGGGGGTGGTGAAAGAGAGGTTGGAGAAATTGGTATAGGGCCTTTGGACCGATGTGGAGAGACTGGTGGATGTCAGTAAAGAGGGTGTGGATTAGGCTGTTTGGGAGGGCAATTTTGTCCTGGACAAAATACCATCCATTGTAATCCAACCTGCCACCTAATGTTTTAGGGGCCCGAGTCTCCTCATCAGTGTACAGGGACTGTGAGGAGTGTTGAGAAACAGGAGAGGGGCTAGAGAGGAGTTTAAGGCCATCTGTCAGCCAACAGAGTCAGCCTTGTTGTTCCCCAAAGTGATGGGGTCTTTGGAGGCCTGACGGCCATGGCATTGGACAATAGCCACCTCAGTAGGGTACTTGAGAGCCTCAAGGATTTTGGCAATAAGAGGCCCTTTGACTATGGGGGTTCCCTTGGTTGTGAGAAATCCCCTTTCTCGACAGAGGACAGAGTGAGTGTTGGTAATAAGGAGAGCATATTTGGAGTCAGAATAAAGAGTGACCCGTTGGCCCTCAGATAAGTGAAGGGCCTTGGTAAGAGCCAGGAGTTCTGCCTTTTGAGAAGTAATCCCAATGGGAAGGGGGGTTGCTTATATGACTGCATCAAGGGTGACCACTGCATAGGTCACACATCGCCGTCCATATGGAGCTATGAGGGAGCCCAAATCCATGAACATAGTGCGATTGGGTTCAGTCAGGGGCTGGTCCCAATGTCCTGGATGGGAGGGAGAGATTTCTTCCAGGTGTTGAGCACAGGAGTGGAGAGGAGTGGGGGTAGATGAAGGTGTCGGCAATGAATGGTGGGATTTAGGCGAAGGGAGACAGAGTGTGACCTGGGGGTTTTCTATGAACAGCAGGTGGTAAACTTGGAGATGGGAAGGAGTGAGCTGTGCCAAGTATTTGTGGCTGACTCAGTCCATCAGTCTATGGGGGGAGAAGACCATGATGGGCTGTCCTAAGGTAAGTTTGCGGGCCTCCTTTGTCAGAGAAGTGGCTGCCGCTAGGACCTTGAGGCAGTGCTGCCATCCCTGGAAAGTGACATCTAGTTCCTTGGAGAGTTAATGCGAATAAGGAGACCCTGCTGCCAAAAGCGGTCACTGATAAACTTGAGTCCTCACTGGTGGGTTGCTACTACAGGTCTGGAAATGTCCCATATCTATGGGTCTACAGAGGGGAGACAGTCTGGGATAGAGGACGAGTCATCGGGAAGTAGAGGAAGGATGAGGTGAACAGAAGTCAAGGGAGAGGGAGAGAGACAAATGGTGGCCTGAAGTTTGTGGAGGATGTCCCTGCCTAGTAAGGGAACAGGGCAGTAAGGGATAATGAGGAAGAAGTGTGAGAAGGGGAACGCATACAGGCTGCAGGTAAGGGGTTGGCTGGCCTTTGGAGTGGAGGAAGTACCATCAATTCCCATAACTGCAAGGAGGAGGGATGATTAGGAGCTGAGTAAAAAGGCAGGAAAGCATGTGCCGTGTCCAATAGAAAGGAAAGGGACTTACCCACTACCTGGAGCATGACCCTGGGCTCGGCATGGGTGAGAGGCGTGTCTGAGACTGGGCTCCATCAGTCATCCAATAGGAGAAGTTGGAAGACAGAACTTACCATCTCAGGGTCTCCCCCACGTGGAGGCGCCGGGAATACCCTGAGGTTGGGGCAGTCCAATATCCAGTGGCCCATTATGCGGCATTGAGGGCACGGCCTAGTAGGCATTTTTGGATTGGGGCATTGACGGGCCCAGTATCCCTTGGCTCCACACGTGAAACAGGCCCCCAGAGGGACGCAGTTAGGTGCTCCCTTCTGTTGACCCCCAGAACCTCCCGGCCTTAGGGCTGCTACCAGGGCTTGGGTCCGCAGTTGGACCTTCGGTTGGAGTCTGGCTTGGTGCTTAAGTTCTGCCTCCTATTGGGAGTTAAAGACTTTAAATGCCATTTTCACCAGATCAAAAATGGGAGTTTGAGGGTCCTCCTCCACTTTCTTTAATTTTTGCCGAATGTCGGCGGCTGACTGAGAAATAAAGTGAGTAGCTAAAACAGTCGCCCCTGCTGGAGAGGCCAGGTCTAGGCAACTGTATTGAGTCAGCGCCTCAGTAAGTTGGTTAAGAAACATGGCCGGGTTTTCATTGGGTTCCTGAATGATTTCCCTTCACAAACCTTCTACAACTTTCCTTTGCATTCAGGTTTTGTCTCAAAAAGCCATCTCACTTAGGACAAAATTATCTCCTTTCACTTTCAATAAAATATACTCCCATTCCTTAAATATTTCTCATATATCTTCTACTTTCCTACACACAGAGTTGCTTCCTTTATTTAGCAGAATTTTGTACTCTTAGAAACACCTTTAGTTATTAACCTCTAGTCAGTTATTAATCATGAACGGCTATAACAGAATTCTTTAGATGCCAATTTATGAATCAGTTAAGCACAAGCCATGCTTACTAACAGATTTAAATATTCTTGTTTTCTTTGCTGTAAGAAGTCAAAAGCACAAAGCTATGTTCAGTAATACATGACTTGGCATTTTATCCCTTTGGAAAAGACCTAAATGTCCAACAGATTTAATCCCATTTGTCATCCAAGCAAAACTTAAAACTTTCAGGTTATCAAAGACTTTGAAAGCTATCTCAGCAATTACCCATTAAAACTTTGAGACAGACAATTAACCATCCGTTTAGTCATTTCTTTGGTAACAGATTTTAACAAATAACAAGAGCTTTATTAAACATTGATTAAAGTTTCATATTTACTGTGGATAAATTTGTCAGAAGTTCGGATAGGAGTGGGGAGAGGGACGGGTAAACAAGGGTGCTGGTTCAGAAATCCTGAACTTAAGGGACCTTGGCCCATCTGCCTTGGTGTCTATTGAGGTTATTTAGGTCCATGAAAATCTGATAATTAAACATGACTTCTGGAGACCATTGGGACTGACTGTCTAATCAGTTTTGTGGCCAAGCTACAGTATAGTAACGTCATTTTTGCAGGTCCTGGCCCAGTTCCAGGGTTTTAAGATTGTCCAACAGGCCTAAAACATGCCCGGGATGTTTTAGGGTTGAATTTGGATTGGGAGGTCCCCAAGACTCCTTGCCAGACAACCCGAGGGCAGGAGGAAGGCATCCCTTCATCCACCACTGGGTTGCAGAAAAAAAGTGTCAAATACCCTAGAGGTTAGGATGTCTCCCAGCTTCTCAGAGTCACGGAGGTCACCTGGTGACCGGCGGGGTCTGCCCTAACGTGGGCGCGATTAGGGCAGGGCTTTTCAGACAGAGGCGCGGAATCCGGGGAAACTCACCATGGCTTCAGAAGTGGCATTGGGAAAGGCAGGTCCAGGTCTGGCAAGGGAGAGGAGAGAGCCTCCTCACCAGGATGGGAGGCTCTCAAAACCCTCCTGGGTTTGGGGCACCAAATGTAAGGTTTTATAGGCGAGATAAACACGCCAGGCGAAGTGGGTGCAAGGCAAGATTTATTAAAGGCAATCTCCTGCAAAGTTTCAGGGCTCAAGAGAAGGGGAACCAGGAAAGTTGCTCCGGGAGGAGGTGGGTACCCTCTGTCAAAGTTCCTTGATTCCAGAAAGAGAGTAGGGGAAGTCACACTGGGAGGGAGTTGGCAGGGGTCTTTCATTTGTTTTCCTCATAGGTATCAGGTTACCTAAGGGGACATGACCTGGGCATACATTCTTTTGGCTGGAGAGTCAAGGGTGAAGGAAAGTGGGGGTGGAGGCTGGAAGACGGCAGGACCCGGCGGCGGTCATTTCCATTGTTCTTCCTGCACTCCTAGAACTTGCCAACCCAACACCTTCCACTGTATGGAGCTCATTCTCTGCCCTCAGAAAAAAAAGCCCAGTAAACAAAACTTTATCCTGAATGTTCCCCTCACCTGCTGATTCAAATATTGTCCAACCACAATGTTATGAAACTAGAAATCAATCACAAGAAGAAAATGCGAGAGTCAAAAATATGTAGAGATTTAACAACATGGTAATAAACTACCAACAGTCAAAGAAGAAATCAAGAAATTTTAAAAGTACCTCGAGACAAAAAGAAAAACCTACAAAAATGTAAGGGACACAGCAAAATTAGTTCTAAGGGGGAAGTTCATAGAAATTCAGGTCCCCGTCAGTCCACAAGAAAGCTGTCCTGTAAACACTATAATTTTATATGATAAAGAAGTGTTAAAAAAAAACAAGCAAATCCCAAATCAGTAGGAATAAGGTAATAAAACGGAATGTGAAAATCAACAATGATGACTAAAAAGACAAAAGATCAATGAAAATAAGAACTGCCTTTGTTGGAAAGATAAACAAAACTAACAAAGCCTTAGCTAGACTCACCAAGAAGGAGAGAGGTCTCAAATACAATCAGGAAAGAAAGATGATTAATTCCTGTCTCACACCAAAATCCTAGAGAACACAGGCAGCAACCTCTTCGATTTCCAACACAGCAACTTCTTTCAAGACAAGTCTCTAAAGACAAGGGAAACAGAAGCAAAAATAAACTTTCAGTACTTCATCAAGATGAAATGCTTGGAAACAATTAGCAAAACTAAACGGCAACCTGTAAAATGGGAGTAGATATTTGCAAATGCTATTAGAGTTAAAGGTCTGGTATCCAAGATTTACACAGAATTTTTCAAACTCAACACCCCAAAAAACAAAGAGTCCACTCAAGAAATGGTCAGAAGACCTAAAAAGACACTTCTCCAAAAAGACATACAGATGACTAACAGACACATGAAAACATTCTCCACATGCCTTGCAATCAGGGAAATAAAAATCAAAACCACAATGAGACACCACCTTACACCTGTTATAATGTCAAAAATTAAAAGACAGGGAACAACAAATGTTGATGAGGATGTGAAACATATTACACAACAGTGTAAGAGGGTTAAGAAGGAACCCTCTTACACTGTTGGTTGGAACGCAAACTGGTACACTCTGAAAAACAGCATGGAGTTTCCTCAAGACATTAAAAATAAAGCTACCCTATGACCCACCAATTGCACTCCTGGGTATCTACCATATGAATTTGGTAAAATGAAGAGGCACATGCACCCCAGTGTTTCTAGCAGCAATGTCCACAATAGCCAAACTGTGGAAGGAGCAGAGATGTCCTTCAACAGATTAATGTATAAAGAAGATGTGGTTCAGGGGCCCCTGGGTGACTCAGTGTGTTAAGCCTCTGCCTGTGGCTCAGGTCAAGATCTCAGGTTCCTGGGATCGAGCATGCATAAAGCTTTATACACAGTGGGGAGCTGCTTCCCCTCCTATGGCTGCCTGCCTCTCTGCCTATTTGTGATAGTTGTCTCTCTCTGTGTGTGTCAAATAAATAAACAAAATCCTTTAAAAAAAGAAGAAGAATATGTGGTTCATATATACAATGGAATATTACTCAGCCATCAGAAATGATAAATACTTACCATTTGCATTGACATGGCTGGAACTGGAGGAGATTATGCTAAGTGAAATACATCAAGCAGAGAAAGACAGTTATCATATGGTTTCACTCATATGTGGAATATAAGGAACAACACAGATGATCATAGGGACAGGGTGGGAAACCTGAATTGGAAGATATCTGAGAAGGAGAAAAAACATATGAGACTCTTGACTCTGGGAAACAAATTGAGCAGCAGCAGCAGCAGGCTGCCCAGGTTTGGCCTCAGTCTTGCACATCAGGACTCAAGCACAACTAGAGCATCATGGAGAATGGAGTACTGTGTGGCCTTGGAATCTAATAGCAGGATCTGATATTTCACTTCCAAATGAAAAATGGCCTCTTCCACACAGCACAGGAAAGTGGAGGATTTCTCAGGGGTGTGGCTCTGGAAGAAGTGCTTCTGATGGTTGAATTAATAGACACCAGGTAGAGAATACCTGCTGTTCCTCATCTGAGGAAGCAAGGGGCACCTGGGCAAGAATCAATAAGGTTGCCTGTGGGTGGTTTCCCACCAACCACCCTGCTGAGCCAAGAGCATGAGAACCAAAGAGAAAATAACTTTCGTGGTACATCTGCAGTAGTAGGGCTGACCAGGTAGCAGAGCCCTATCCCTGGAGCAGTATGGCCTTCCCTCAAGAGTAATGGTCCACCACCATGGCCTCACAATCTCCCACCTGTCTCATCTGACAATGCATTCTGGCTCAGACCTGCTCACACGATGAGTTCTAAGATCCAGAGA
This sequence comes from Mustela nivalis, assembly GCF_964662115.1. Taxonomy (NCBI): domain Eukaryota; kingdom Metazoa; phylum Chordata; class Mammalia; order Carnivora; family Mustelidae; genus Mustela; species Mustela nivalis. The sequence goes on along the minus strand of NW_028136556.1, from coordinate 1,783,457 downwards.
CTGCTTTCCGCCCCAGCTCAATGGTACTCACAGAGAAGCAAACTCCAGCCTCAGAAATGTATTCATTATTAGCTCTGGAATTCCCTTAGTTTGTCTACACTGGCCCACTCAGGTGTCTTATCCAAATCATTCCTCAAGTGCCCTAGGGTTCCAAGCCACTTTCAAGCTCCCCTTAGGAAGGCAGGTACTGGTCCAAGTAGAAAGACCAGCCAAGTGACTCTACATGCTGGAAACTTGGACATCATCTTCCCTGAACACCAACACCTCCAAGTCCAAGATTCAAACCTTTGCTCACTGTGCACTGAGGACCATGTCAGCATGAACACTATTTTTTCAAATCTCTTATATCCCATTCCTTCAAATCAGAAACCAGGCTCCAGTCACCACTTCCTTTTCCCTTCAGAGAAGTAAGGAAAATGATAGAATAAAACACTACATGTGTTGGGCACCTGGGTGTCTCAGTGGGTTAAGCCTCTCCCTTCAGATTAGGTCATGATCTCAGCATCCTGGGGTTGAGCCCCGTATCAGGCTCTCTGCTCAGCAGGGAACCTGCTTCCCCCTCTCTGACTGCTTCTCTGCCTACTTGTGATGTCTCTCCCTCTGTGTCAAATAAAATCTTTAAACACACACACACACATGCACACACACACACACACGCAAGATGGCGGAGAAGCAACTGGTTAAGACAACATCAGGTAGCAGGAGATGGGCTACATAGCTTGTCAAAGCATTGTGAACACCTACAAATCCAACAGGAGATCAAATAGAAGAAGAGAAACAATTCTAGAAACAGAGAATCAACCACATTATGAAAGGTAGGACCAGCAGAGAAGTGAATCCAAAGTGACAGCAAGATAGACTTGTGGTGGGAGGAGCCAGCTCCTGGCAAGTGGCAGAACAACAGAGCACAAAATCATAACTTTTAAAAGTCTGCTCCACTGAGGGACATTGCTGCAGAGGGTAAACTGGGATGAAGTCCATGCGTGGTCAGCTTGGCCCCAGAAGGATCAGTCACAGATCCTTCTGGTCACAGAAGCATCCGGGGTGTCTGATTATGAAAGAGCTCGCAGGTATTAGAGTGGGGTAGCCAGCTACAGAGACAGAGCAGAGAAGTGAGCTCTCAACTCGGGGTTACCTTGAACCGGGCACAGGCTGGGTGAGTTCCGAGTGTGGCTGGAGGCCAGGGAGACGGGAGTAATTGAGCACTTTTCTCTGAGGGCGCACTGAGGAATGGGGCCCCAAGCTCTCATCTATTCTGGGCTGCAGAGACTGGGAGGCCGGCATTTACATTCCCATCCTCCAGAACTCTACAGAAAGTGTTCAGGGAATAAAAGCTCCCGAAGATTACTTAGTCTGGACCCTGGTAAAGGCGGTGTAATTCCACCTCCGGCAAAGGCACTTGAGAATCAATACAAGAGGCCCCTCCCTCAGAAGATCAACAAGAAATCGAGCCAAGACCAAGTTCATTTACCAAGGATAACAGCAAAATTCCAGAGGAGGAGAAAGCAAAGCATAGAATTCATGGCTTTTTCCCCATGATTCTTTAGTCTTGCAGTTAATGTTTTTTTAATTTTCTTTTTTTTCTTCTGCAAATTTTTTTTTAATTTTACCCTATCTTCTTTTAATGTTAACTAGTTTATCTTAACAATGCCTTTCATTGAAAAATAATCTTTTTTAACCTTCATTATTATAGTCATATTTTATCCTTCATTGTATCTAACTTTATTTTTGTATACACATGGGGTTTTTTATTCTAAAAAAAATTTGGGGTACAATTTTTTCTAATGGATCAAAATACACTCTAAATCTATCTTGGGCTTGTTCTAGTCTCCAGCCCGAGCAAATTCTCCCCTCTTTCTTTTTCTTTTTTCTCCTAACCAACTTACTTTATCAACTCCTTTTTTTAGAAATTTTTTTTTAATCTTTATAGGCATATTCCATCCCTTCATTGTGTTTACCCTTAAATATGTTCTTCATTCTTTAAAATTTTGGGAGGTAGTTTCTTCTAAGAGACCAAAATACTCCCAAAATTAAGTAATTAAGTGGGTGACCCTGTTCTAGTCACCAGTCTAATATATATATATATATATATATATATATATATATATATATATATATTATCTGTATATTAGACTGATTATATATATATATATATAGTGGGAGGGAGATATATATATATATCTCCCTTCCACTATTTGGAGTCTCTTCTTAGTTAGTTAATGCACACATTTTCCTGGGGTCTTTGCCACCCTTTGCCACCCTTCTTGAGATCAACAATCTCAAGAAGTGATTGAGACTTTCCTTATCTGGACAAAATGACAAGGCAGAAAAACTCATCACAAAAAAAAGAACAAGGGCAGTACCAAAGGCTGGGGACCTAATCAATACAGATATTGGTAATATGTCTGATCTAGAGTTCAGAATGACAACTCTCAAGGTTCTAGCTGTGCTCGAAAAAGGCATGGAAGATATTAGAGAAACCCTCTCTGGAGAGATAAAAGTCCTTTCTGGAGAAATGACATAACTAAAATCTAACCAAGTTGAAAACAAAAAAGCTATTAATGAGGTGCAATCAAAAATTGAGGCTCTTACTGCTAGGATAAATGAGGCAGAAGAAAAAATAGTGATATAGTAGACCAACTGACAGAGAATAAAGAAGCTGAGCAAAAGAGAGACAAACAAATACTGGACCATGAGCAGAGAATTTGAGAGTTAAGTGACACCATAAGATGAAATTATTAGAATAATTGGGATTCCAGAAGAAGAAGAAAGAGAGAGGGGAGCAGAAAGTATATTAGGGGGAATTATTATAGAGAATTTCCCTAATATGGCAAAGGGAACAAACAAGCATCAAGAGATTCCCCCCTCAAAATCAATAAGAATAGGACCACACCCTGTCACCTAATAGTAAAATTTACAAGTCTTAGCAACAAAGAGAAAATCCTGAAAGCTGCCCAGGAAAAGAAGTCTGTAACACACAATTGTAAAAATATTAGATTGGCAGTGGACTTACCCACAGAGACCTGGCAGGCCAGAAATAGCTTCAAAGCACTAAACGAGAAAAACATGCAGCCAAGAATACTATATCCAGCTAGGCTATCATTGAAAATAGAAGGAAAGATAAAAATCTTCCAGGACAAACAAAAACTGAATATGCAAAGAATTTGCAAACACCTAATCAGCTGTGCGGGATATATTGAAAGGGGTCCTCTAATCAAAGAGAGAACCTAAAAGTACTAGATCAGAAAGGATCAGAGACAATACACAGTAACAGTCACCTTACAGGCAATACAATGGCACAAAATTCGTATCTCTCAATAGTTAACCTGAATCTAAATGGGCTAAATGCCCCAATCAAAAGACACAGGGTATCAGAATGGATAAAAAAACAAAACCCATCAATATGCTGTCTACAAGAAACTCAATTTAGACCCAAAGACATCTCCAGATTTAAAATGAGGAGGTGGAAAACAATTTACCATGCTAATGAACATCAGAAGAAAGCTGGGGTGGCAATCCTTATAGGATATCAATTAGATTTTAAGCCAAAGACTATAATAAGAGACGAGGAAGGACACTATGTCATACTCAAAGGGTCTGTCCAACAAGAAGATCTAGCAATTCTAAATATCTATGCCCCTAACTTGGGAGCAGCCAAGTATATAAACCAATTAATAGTAACAAAATCAAAGAAACACATTGACAATAATACAATAATAGTAGGGGACGTTAACACTCCCCTCACTGAAATGGAAAGATCTTCCAGCAAAAGATCAACAAGAAAATAAAAGCCTTAAATGACACACTGGACCAAATGGAAATAACAGATCTCTTCAGAACATTTCATCCCAAAGCAACAGAATACACTTTCTTCTTTAGCACACATGGAACAGTCTCCAGAATCATAAATCATGTCTCAACTGGTATCAAAAGATTGGGATCAGGGCGGCTGGGTGACTCAGTGGGCTAAGGCCTCTGCCTTCGGCTCAGGTCATGTTCCCAGAGTCCTGGGATCGAAACACTCATCAGGCTCTCTGCTCAGTGGGGAGCCTGCTTCCTCCTCTCTCTCTGCCTGCCTCTCTGCCTACTTGTGATCTCTGTCTGTCAAGTAAATAAATAAATAAACTTAAAAAAATTGGGATTATTCCCTGCATATTCTCAGACCACAATGCTCTGAAGCTAGAACTCAATTACAAGAGGAAATTTGGAAAGAACACAAATACATGGAAACTAAACAGCATCATTCTAAGGAATGAATGGGCCAACCAGGAAATTAAAGAAGAATTGAAAAAATTAATGGAAACAAATGATAATGAAAACACAACAGTTCAAAATCTGTGGAACACAGCAAGGAAGTCCTGAGAGGAAAATATATAGTGATATATTCCTTTCTCAAGAAACAAGAAAGGTCTGAAATACAGAAAATAAGCCTACACCTAAAGGAGCTGGAGAAAGAACAGCAAAGGAAGCCTAAACCCAGCTTTTCTGCTAAGGTCAGGAACACATCAGGGATGTCCATTATCACCACTGCTATTCAACATAGTACTAGAAGTCCTAGCCTCAGCAGTCAGACAACAAAAAGAAATTAAAGGCATCCAAATCGACAAAGAAGACAAACAATTACTCTTTGCAGATATATGACACTCTGTGTGGAAAACGCAAAAGGCTCCACTCCAAAAATGCTAGTACTTGTACAGGAGTTCTGTAAAGTGTCAGGATATAAAAGCAATGCACAAAAATCAGTTGTATTTCTTTACAACAACAGCAAGACAGAAGAAAGAGAAATTAAGAAGTCAATTCCATTTACAATTGCACCCAAAACCGTAAAATACCTAGGAATAAACCTAACCAAAGAGGCAAAGAATCTATACTCAGAAAACTATAAAGTACTCATGAAAGAAATTAAGGAAGACACAAAGGAATGGAAAAATGTTCTATGCTCCTGGATTGGAAGAACAAATATTGTGAAAATGTCTATTACACCTAAAGCAATCTGAACATTTAATGCCATCCTTACCAAAATCCCATCCATTTCTTCAATGAAATGGAAGAAATAATCCTAAAATTTATATGGAACCAGAAAAGACCTCGAATAGCCAAAGGAATATTGAAAAAGAAAGCCAAAGTTGGTGGCATCACCATTCCGGACTTCAAGCTCTATTACAAAACTGTCATCATCAAGACAGTATGGTACTGACACAAAAACAGACATACAGATCAAAGGAATAGAATAGAGAGCCCAGAAGTAGACTTCCGCTCTATAGTCAACTAATCTTCAACAAGGCAGGAAAGAATGTCCAATGGAAAAAAGACAGCCTCTTCAACAAATGGTGTTGGGAAAATTGGACAGTCACATGTAGAAAAATGAAATTGGACCATTTCCTTGCACCACACATGAAAATAGACTCAGAATGGATGAAGGACTGCAAGGTAAGATAGGAATCCATCAAAGTCCTTGAGGAGAACACAGGCAAGAACCTCTTCAACCTCAGCTGCAGAAACTTCTTCCTAGGAACATCGCCAAAGGCAAGGGAAGCAAGGGCAAAGATGAACTATAGGAATTTCATCAAGTGCAAAAGCTTTTTCACAGCAAAAGAAACAGTTAACAAAACCAAAAGACAACTGACAGAATGGGAGAAGATATATGCAAATCGCTAGTATCCAAAATCTATAAAGAGCTTAGCAAACTCAACACCCAAAGAACAAATAATCCAATCAAGAAATGGGCATAGGACATGAACAGACATTTCTGCAAAGAAGCCATCCAGATGGCCAACGGACACATGAAGAAATGCTCCAAATCACTCGGCATCTGGGAATTACAAATCAAAACCACAATGAGATACCACCTCACACCAGTCAGAATGGCTAAAATCAACAAGCCAGGAAGTGACATATGCTAGCAAGGATGCAAAGAAAGGGGAACCCTCCTACACTGTTGGTGGGATGCAAGCTGGTGCAACGACTCTGGAAAACATCATGGAATTTCCTCAAAAAGTTGAAAATAGAACTGCCCTATGACCCAACTTTTGCACTACAGGGTATTCACTCTAAAGATACAAGTCTAGTGATCCAAATGGGCATGTGCACCCGAATGTTTTTAGCAGCAATGTCCACAATAGCCAAACTATGGAAATAACCTAGATGCCCATCAACTGAAAAATGGATAAAGAAGATGTGGCACACACACACACACAATGGAATAATATTCGGCCATCAAAAGAAATGAAATCTTGCCATTTGTGACAACATGGATGGAACTAGAGAGTATTATGCTTAGTGAAATAAGTCAATCAGAGAAAGACAGCTATCATATGATCTCCCTGACATGAGTAAGTGGAGATGCAACGTGGGGGTGGTTCAGTGTTCGGAAAATAATAAATGTAACATGATGGGATCGGTAGGGAGACAAACCATAAGTGACTCTTAATCTCACAAAATAAACAGGGTTTCTAGGGGGTGTCAGGAGACGGTGGTGGGGTTATGGACATCAGGGAGGGTATGTGCTATGGTGAGTGCTGTGAAGTGTGTAAACCTGGTGATTCACAGATCTGTACCCCTTGGGCTAAACTTACATTATATGTTTATATAAAAATTTTTAAAAATTAAAAAATAAAACAAAATAAATAAAAAATCCACACATACACTACACTTGCACAGCACACTTCGATCAAAATATAATTCCTTGGTCTTTCTCATATGGGCAGCCCTAAGTTACCCTTACTAATGAGAGATAACACAAGTTTAGTCATTATAAATATATATATATATATATATATATATATATATCCTTTTGTTTTTCCTTTTGACATTTGTATCTTGAAGACAGTGCCTACATTGCTTCCTTAAAATAACAATAATATTAATCCCATGGTCACATAAAAGTCTGGATCTTGGTAACCAGACAAAATGGTTCTGGTTCAGATAAGGATGAAGACACAACCTCTTCCCAGGGAGCAAAGCCCACACACTCAGGGATCCTGACATGTCTCATGGGTGATGAGTTCCTTTGCTCCATGGAATTGTCTGAGTGCAAAGGATATAGGCACCCTTCAGGGTTTATTCTGTTTTCTTCATAAATTCCCCAGTTCAAGTCAATAGTGATTCACTGGGTCAGGTTTCAGAGACCAGGATGGTCTACCAGGTGAGCAGCAACCCCTATCTCCACCACCCACTGTCAAGGAAGGCTAACAGGGGCTTGTGTGCCACTGGGAGCATAATGAGCCACACCCCAAGCTCCTAAACAACCTACACTCCTCCTCTGTTTCTCCCCCTCACAAAGGGCACAGCACCCTGTTACAGCTCCGAGTCTGAGCTTTAATTAAAAAAAAAGTTTCTACTATCAGAAAGTGGTTCACAGAAGAGAAAAACATGAGTCCCCATGAAGGGTTTTTTAATTCCTCAAAAGATTGTTTTCCCATTGTTTAATTTAAACAGGAAATAAAAACACACAGATCTCCCCTTCCACTAGCAGGTATGATTCACTGTGGTGAATTCAAGAGCAGGAAATAAGAATAATAGCCATTCTGATGACTCGCCATTTCCATAATCAAAGTTTTTTTTTTTTTTACGATTTTATTTATTTTTCAGAGAGAGAGAGGAGCAAGAGTGAGCACAATTAGACAGAGAGGCAGGCAGAGGCCGAGGGAGAAGCAGGCTCCCTGCCGAGCAAGGAGCCCGATGTGGAACTCGATCCCAGGATGCTGGAATCATGACCTGAGCCGAAGGCAGCTGCTTAACCAACGGAGCCACCCAGGCGTCCCTTCCATAATCAAAGTTTTGAAACTTCACTGACATGCAAAGAAAGGAGCACAAACCAACATCTCGTCCTGGCAGCACAGAGCAGTCAGAATTTGAGTGACAGGGACAGACAATGAGGTTGTGTGTGTTGGGTGAGGCTGGTGGCACAGAATAAGGTGTTCTGCCAGTTCTCCACCTGTGGCTCACTTGTCCTCATCCAGGAAACTGCCCACGGCTCTGACCTGTCACAGCTGTCACACGGGAGACACAGCCACCCCCTGGAGCCAGTCCTGCCCACAACCTCTTGCAGAATGCACTCAGCTCTACTCTGGGACCCCTGTAAGCTCTACTCAGACATGGAATTCCCCTGTCTGCCAGAAAGCTCCAGGATTCCTTCTCCTTCTTCCAAAATTACACTGGCCCAAGGCTTTCATGAGAAATGCAGAATGCTACCTAATGAATGGTTAACACCTACTTTTGCCTTCTGTCATATTTCTCTCCACTTACCTCCTACCTGGTAAATGGTCACTAACCTACCAATGGAATCTGAATGTGCTCTGTGACCTGACACTTTCATTATAGCCTTCTGAGGACTCCTTGTGCAATAAAATATCATATCTCATGACAGGAGGGTTTAAATCTATTTCTGTAAAGATTTTATTTATTTATTTAAACAGAGATCACAAGCAGGCAGAGAGAGAGAAAGGGAAGCAGGCTCTCTGCTGAGCAGAGAGCCTGATGTGGGGCTCAATTCCAGGATCCTGAGATCATGACCTGATCTCTACCGAAAGCAGAGGCTTTAACCCACTGAGCCACCCAGGTATCCTGTTGGGGGCAAGGATTAAAACTATTATTTACAGAACAATACAGCCAAATCATCTGATTTTAATTTGCTCTTCAATATACATTACAGTTTCTGTGTAAAAAGCCTTTCCATAGATATTACCTGCCAGCAGATTCATAAGGAGGAAACAGAAACTCTGTGGTATAACCTGACTCACGTAAGGTCAGGCAAGCAGTTGCAGAACTCACCCCAGTACTCCTGACACCAAGCTCCTTGGAGCCACCAGCAAGCATCTATCCATAAGAATTTCCAAAGTCTCTCCTTCTGACTCTACCACCAAAGAAACTGCAGAAAAAATACAGCACGTCAAAGTATCTAGATGATGCATTTAGTTAAATTAGAAAACCAAGGTCAACTTTTAAACAGTAAATGGCTACTTTGAATAACTTTGAATTTTCCCTATACATTAATTATAACTCTTCTGATGAAAAGACTGATAAATTAGGAAACATCACCTTTGACAAATGACAAGACATCATCCAAGTCTGTATCTGATGACAAAAAGCCACCCAACTCTCTATGTTGGCCACCTAACTATACCCTAGGCCCAACGGAATAAACCTTGTTAGATAAGGGATGAAATTGTATGTTAAAAGCACACAAAGAGCTGGGGAGCCTGGGTAGCTCAGTGTGTTAAAGCCTCTGCCTTTGGCTCAGGTCATGATCCCAGGGTCCTGGGATCGAGCCCCGCATGGGGCTCTCTGCTCTGCGGGGAGCCTGCTAACTCCTCTCTCTCTCTCTGCCTGCCTCTCTTCCTACTTGTTATCTCTGTCTGTCAAATAAATAAATAAAATCTTTAAACACACACACACACACTCACACACACACACACACACACACACACACACACACACACACGGGGTAAATCTTATCACTCCTTTCCAATAAGTGATTTCCTCAGAAACAGATGTTCAGATGATATTTTGTAAGCAATAAATCAATAGATAAAAGGGTATTCCCTGAAATGGCCTACCTGCAGGGAAACTGAGTAACTCTTGAACCAAATCCAGAATGCTGACAATGACATAAGTTTTACTTCGTGGCTCAACTAGAGGAAAGAGAAAAGTCCAGGAGATTTTGAGTTAATGAGAAGTTTTACCTCTACTCCTGACATGGATGTGACATTGCGCCCACTGTATCTGCTGCTTTCTCGGAACATAAATGTCCTGTGACAAGCTGCATCACTGACCCAGATTCTGGTGTTCAAAACTTCAGGTTTTCTGGAGCCAGAGCAGAGAAATGCTGTCAGGTGGGCACAAATAGGCATCTGCAATCTATGGCCTGCACATCTGTTTCAGTTCGTGGGAGAAGGGGAAACACACACTTGTTTCTTTTTTTTAAGATTTCATTTATTTATTTGACAGAGAGATTACAAGCAGTCCGGGAGTCAGACAAAGAGAGAAGAGGAAAGAGGCTCCCTGCTAATCAGAGAGCCCAATTTGAGGCTCGATCCCAGGACCGTGGGATCACAACCTCAGCGGAAGGCAGAGGCTTAACCCACTGAGCCACCCAGGTGCCCCACACACACTTTTTTCTTAAGTAGTAATTATCTTCATCAAAAGTAGACTGATGACTCTGTCTTTGTTGGAAAAGTGAGATTACTCTTCCAAATGAACACCTAAACTCACCTGTTCCTTGTGCAACTTGACTGGGGTCTGGTTTACTCCAGCTTCCAGGCCCCCAACTGGAGGACTCTCCTGCAGGATCCTGCAGCCTATGACCACCAACCCCAGGGCACGAGGCACAGTGTTGAAGATGGGGTACTACTCTAAGGTTTGTTGCCACCACACCTGTGCCTGGGAGAACAGGGACTTGGAGGACTCTCCTGCACAATCCTGACAGCCTATCGCCACCATCCATGAGGGACACAGGGCACAATGATAAAATGGATGGATGCCTCTGGGGCTGTTACCACCACACCTGTGCCTGCGGCCAGAGAAAGGAACTTGGAGGACCCACCTGCATGATCCTGAGGCCATTATCATCTCCTAGGGACACAGGGAACAATGCTGAAGTAGGGGGGTGGCTCTGAGGTCGGTGCTGCCACACTTGTGCCTGAACAGGGGGACCCTGCTGAACTGGAGGTGCTGCTCAAGGTCCATTACCTGCACTGTGTCAGAGACCGGGGTGCAACTCAATGACGTGGGGACTGTGTGACGTCCTTAAATCCACTTTTCCTGGAGAACACTGGGAAACCTGAAATGTCCACAACTCACCCCACAAAACCTGGAGTGAGTGGGCGCCCTAGAGTTCAGGGATCTTGGGGATACGGCCAATTAATGGATATAGGGCAGAAGAGACTTTCAAGGGAAAAAGGAGAACTCATTTGAGTTCCCAAGATTAGCTCATTCCATGCCCCCTTCCCATATCCCAACCTCCCACGTGGGGCTCAACCTACCCCCAGGTCCCTACCCTGGTCCACAGTGTCTATTCACGCACGAGGGAACCCCCACAGGTCAATCTCGCCTTCTCCTACCTCACTGCTGCATCCTGGGCAGCTGGGGGCCTACCCACAGAAATGTAGCTCCACCCCCACAGGATTATTCGTAAGGGAGGGTGGTGCCACACGCCCATTGCTTGCTGTGACTGCCTGCATCCAGCCACTGGAATTTATACTGGTGCCTTCCTGTATATGCAGGTGGTCCTAGAGTCCCTTCCCAACTGTACAGCTGACTGGGACACACAGGCATGCGAGGAGTTTGTAGCAGGGCCCCCTCACACAGGGCCCATTCCCCACATCCCTCTAGCTGCAGACCACCCTCAGAGCCTTGCCCCTTCCATTCCTGCACCAAGACTACCTGAGGAGCTGTGCCTGGCTCCTGAGCAGGTCAGCTGTTCTCAGACCTTCTGAGTCTTGGGCTTCAGTAAATGCAATGGTTTCCCACATTTCCAAGACAATATTAAGACCCAAATAGTAATGCTCCAAGTGGGAAGAACTCTCACCCCTAGAGTGGGCAGTACTTCTTAGACCTTCAACGCACCCTCTAGGATGAGCCATTTGTGCTGCAATTTATATACATGTGCTTGCTTCTGCAGGGAAGCTCCAGGATGAATGAGAACAACCGCCCTTCTGTGCTGTTGAAGTTGTAAACCAGGAATACTCTTCACTTAAAAAGAAAACATATTGCTATTATTGACACTAAATGACAAACCCTTTTAAACATTTTAGAGAGAAAGGAAGAGAGTTTTATTCAAACCCAAGTCAAGACAGCTGCCTGGGAGACACAATCTTCACAAAAAAGGGAGAGCCCATGGCACCTGGGTGGCTCAGCCTTTAGGTGTCTGCCTTCAGCTCAAGTCATGATCCCAGGATCCTGGAATCAAGCCCTGCATTGAGCTCCACATCAGGCTCCCTGCTCAGTGGTAACCTGATTCTCCCTCTCCCTTGGCTTGTGTGCACTCTCTCTCTCTCTCTCTCTCTCTCTCTCTCTCTCTTAAATAAATAAATAAATAAAATCTTAAAGAATAGGAGGACTCCAGGGAAGGAACATTTGGGGAAAATTTCTATATTCTGTTTTGTTTGTACACATCATCATGAGGAAGAAAATTCCAGAACTTTTTCATATGTTTTCAGTTTGTGCAAATCAGTATGACTTTAATATTATGGGAGCAGGAGAGGTTCTTCTGTTTTTCTTATCTTTATGTTTGCAATGGCAGTCTTTGGTGATCTTTTTCTTCTCATAGCAGATGTGAAACATGTGCTTAGGACAGAAATAGGGCCTATGCACTGAGGTTTTGCCCCATCATTTTGAGCTTGGTAAAATGTTAAGGGATAGCTTTCCTGGGAGCCCAGGATCTGGCCCCATGGATGGTCAAAGATAAAAATTCCCTTTATCATTCTAAGTACTCCTGAAGGGAAGAACTTGAGACAAAAGCATCTTTAACAATAGTACCAAGAAATCAAAATGATGTCTACAGACGTTTACCTGTTCCATGGTCAACACAGATAACAGAAATGTTCACAGACGCTGGGCTCCTCCCCTTCTCCTGCCCAAATCTCTGAAGCACACAGATAATTTAAAGTCAGAATTTTAAGCTGTCTGGCACCATTCCCTTGTACTATAGAACAAAACAGCATAGCTCATTGTCACAACACTAGTATTAACATGAAGTATCCCTAAAGTTGGGTACAATGTCGAAGTTCTTTCCTTGCAGATTTTGACTAATGTAAGTCATAGTCATACCATATAAACACTACGGTGGTTGGTAATAAGTAACCGTAGGTAAAGGAATAGTTCAGCAATGTTTACAAGCATTGTCTCCCTTTGTAGAAGAGGCTGAGCTGAGTGTTTTTAAATACTATCTCAGATCTGTCTTATAGAACATTCTGAACATACTAGAGTGTTAATTAATTTTAAAAAGGTAATTTCAGTGACTTTAATATCAGAAAATTATTATAATGTCTGTATTCTTAAAGATCTTTGAGTATCTTACTGGAGGACCTCCACTGAGATAATTATCTAAATGATCATGATGGGCAGAGGTTAAAAGCCAGATGAATCTGTTCCAGCTGGCCATGCAAGAAAACCCTGACACTTGAGATGTTTTCAGATTGAGAAGACCACATGGATAGGAGGGAAATAGTACCATGTATGGAATAACAAGGGATTTTGAATCAGTTTGGGGATGCCATTTAGGTTTAAGACACTAAAATTCACTCTTACTGGAGTCATCTCTAAGCCCCTATTTAACCACCTAGAAAATGTGCCTACTAAAATACCTACATCACAGTTTAGAAGTTTATGAGGGACAATTCCACAAAGAGCCACTGTTATGGCTCTCAAGAGCAGGTGCTCAGGAAGCCATGATTACTATTTGGGTTTCTTTCTTTCTTTCTTTTTTCTTTCTTTCTTTCTTTTTTTCTTTCTTTCTTTCCTTCTTTTTTCAGAAAAAGAAGACATGTTGAAATCATATTTCTAATAGATGACTCAAGATGATTTTCAAATCTTAAGAAGGTCAAGAAGCTGCTATTTATTTCACTGAGAAATCATGTTGTTGGACTGGTGAGAACAATACAATAGCGCCATCATCAATAGGGGTGTGAAACTTCCCATCTCCATATGACCATGTGGTCCCCACTAGCCCAGGGCCACCAGAAAGGGCATCTGGGGAGGGGGGAACAGGCCAAGGCTGCCAGGTATGGCTGAAGCAGGAATAACTCTGACTTAAGGCTCAAATCCTGCCTACCTTATTTATACTGCTCTTCAGAGATAGAGTGTCATTGTGAGCTCTGATGTAAGAATGGTTGAGAATCTCCATTGTGATTCCCTCTCTGACCCTTAGGATCTGTAGTAAAGTTACATTTAATTTTTTTAATTTTATTTTTTGAGTGTTCCAAGATTCATTGTTTATGCACCATATCTAGTGCTCCATGTAATACATGCCCTCCTTAATACCCACTACCAGGCTCACCCATTCCCCCACTCCCCTCCCCTCCAAAACCCTAAGTTTATTTCTCAGAGTTCACAGTCTCTCATGGTTCATCTCCCCGTCCAGTTTATCCCAATTCACATTTCCTTTCCTTCTCCGAATGTCCTCCATGATATTCCTTAGGTTACACAAGTAAGTGAAACCATATGATAATTGAATTTCTCTGCTTGACTTATTTCACTCAGCTTAATCTCCTCCTGTCCCATCTATGTTAATATAAAAGTTGGGTATTCAGAGGGACAAGATGGCAGGGAAGTAAGAGGAGGCGCCTTTTCAGCCCTTACACCAAAGTGAGCTGATTACCTACCAAAGAACTCTGATCACCCATGAAATCAGCCTGAGATCAGAATTATACACGTTGGATCTCTACTGGGGCAGAAGACACCAGTGGGCAAGTAAAGCAGAGTGGGAATGGCGACTGATATCGGAAGATAAACAAAAGGGGGAGGGAGCCACCAAAGGTGATTGGTTGGAAAGTAACACCCCAATATGAGCAAGAGTGCCCTGCTTCTGGGGACCAGCATTAACTTGGAGACTGGTTGAAAGCACTCCAAAAGAGCAAAGGATCGCGGGGGGAAATGGTGGGAATCGGGGCAGCTAGGGACAGGGCCTTAAGTCCGAAGTCCCAGGACAGCCTCCCTGATCACCATGACAGCATGGGACTGGCATAAAAACAGACCCATAGACCAGTGGAACACAGTAGACAGATCATATATGGACCATCAACTCCATGGCCAAATAATCTTCAAGAAAGCAGGAAAAAAATATACAGTGGAAAAAAGACAGTCTCTTCAATAAATGTTGCAGGGGAAACTGGGCAGCTCTATTTAGAAGAATGAAAATCGACCAGCCTCTTACGCCATACACAAAGATAAACTCATAATGGATAAAAGACTTTAACGTGAGACAGGAATCCATCAGAATCCTAGAGGAGAACATAGGCAGTATCTCTTCAATATCAGCCACAGTGACTTCTTTCAAGACATACCTCCAAACCAAAGGAAAAAAAAAGCCAAAATAAACTTCGGGAACTCACCAAAATCAAAAGATTCTGCACTGCATAGGAAACAATAAAGAAATAAAAGTGGCAACCCATGGAATATGATAAGATATTGGCAAATGACAGGACAGACAAAAGGTTGATATCAAGGATCTATGAAGATCTCCTCAAACTCAACACAAACAAAACAGATAATCATATGAAAAAATGGGCAGAAGTCATGAAAATACACTTCTTCAATGAAGACATACAAATGGCTATCAGAGACCTGAAAAAATGTCCATCATCACTAGGTATCAGGGAGATTCAAATGAAAACCACATTAAGATGTCACTTTACACCAGTTAGGATGGCCTAAATTAGCAAGACGGGAAACAACATGTGTTGGAGAGGATGTGGAAAAAAGGGAATCCTCTTACACTGTGGGTGGGAATGCCAGTTGGTGCAGTCTCTTTGGAGAACAGTGTAGAGATTCGTCAAGAAATTAAAAATAGAACTTCAATATAACGCTGCAATTACACTCCTACGTTTTTACCCCAAAGATATAGATGCTGTAAAAAAAAAAAAAAAAAAAAAAGGGCCGTCTGTAGCCCAAATGTATAGCTGCAATGGCCACGCTTGCCAAACTGTGGAAAGAACCAAGATGCCCTTCAACAGAAGAATGGATAAGGAAGATGTGGTCCATATACACTATGGAGAACTATGCCTCCATTCAGAAAGGATGAATTCCCAACTTTGGTAGCAACATGGACGGGACTGGAAGAGATTCTGCTGAGTGAAATAAATCAAGCAGAGAGAGTTAATTATCATATGGTTTCACTTCTGTGTGGAGTATAACAAATAGCATGGAGGACAAGGGGAGATGGAGAGGAGAAGGGAGTCGAGGGAAATTGGAAGAGGAGGGGAACTATGAGAGACTATGGACTCTGAAAAAGAATCTGAGGGCACCTTTTATTTCTCTTTGTTGTCTGATTCCTATTGCTAGGACTTCTAATACTATGTTGAACAAGAGGGGTGAAAGTGGGCATCCTTGTCTTGTTCTTGATCTCAACGGGAATGCTGAAACTTTATCCCATTGAGGATGATATTTGCTTTGGGTCTTTCATAGATAGATTTGATGAAGTCCAGGAATGTTCCCTCTATCCCTATACTTTGAATCAATTTAATCAAGAACGGATGGTGGAATTTGTCAAATGCTTTTTCTTCATCAATTGAGAGGATCATGTGGTTCTTCTCTTCTCAAATTCATTTGTCTATCACATTATTTGATTTGTGAACGTTTAACCATCCTTGTAGGCCAGGGATGAATCCCACCTGGTCATGGTGGATAATCTTTGTAATGTGCTATAGGATCCTGTTTGTTAGGATCTTCTTGAGAATCTTAGCATCTATATTCATCAGTGATATTGGTCTGAAATTCTCCTTTTTGGTAGGGTCTTTTCTTGAAAATCAATCTGAGGCGTTTGAAGTGGCATGGGGGTGGGAGGTTGGGGTACCAGGTGGTGGTTATTATAGTGGGCATGGATTACATGGAGCACGGGGTGTGGTGAAAAAAATAATGAATACTGTTATGCAGAAAATAAATAAATTAATTAATTTTAAAAATATATGCAACAGTAAAAAAATTATCTGAGGCATTGATAGAGAAGGGGTGGGAGGTAGGGGAAACACGTGGTGGGTAATAGAGAAGGCACAGATTGCATGAATCACTGGGTGTGATGCTAAAACAATGAATACGGTTACACTGAAAAGAAATGGGAAAAAAAAAAACAAGTATATGCCAATAAGCTAAGCAACCTAGGTGGAATGGATGCATTCCTAGAAAACTGTAAAATCCCAAAAGTGATCCAGGAAGAAATGTACAACCTGAATAGACTGTTATCCAGTAACGAGATTAAAGCAGTGATCAAAAACCTCCCAAAAGAAAGACCCCAAGACATGAAGGATGCCCTTGCAAATTCTACCAAACTTTAAGAAAAGAACTAACACCTCTTTTCCTGAGGCTCTTTCCAAAATTTGAAGCAGACACTTTTTTTGATGCCAGCATTACCCTGATCCACAAACCAAGCAAAGGCCTCACCAAAAAGGAGAATTTCAAACCAATATCACTGATGAATATGGATGCTAAGATTCTCAACGAGATTCTAGCTCCTAGGAACCTACAGTACATAAAACGTTTATCCACCATGACCGAGTAGGATCTATTCCTGGGTTGCAAGGTTGGTTCGACATTCGCAAATCAATCAATGTCATAGAACAAATTAAGAAGTGAAAATTAGAGAACCACATGGTACTCTCAATTGATGAAGAAAAAACATTGGACAATATCCAGCATCTGTCCCTGACTAAAAAGCTGCAAAGTATAGGGATAGAGGGAATATTCGTCAACTTCATAAAATGTTTCTATGAAAAACCCACAGTGAATACCATCCTCAAAGGGTAAAAGCTGACAGTGATCGCTTTCAAATCAGGAACATGACAAGGATGCCCACTCTCATGAATCTTGTTCAACATAGCCTGTGAAGTCCTAGCAACAGCAATCAGACACAAAGAGAAAAAAAAAAGATATCCAAGTTGGCAACCAAGAAGTCGAACTCTTTGTCCTCACAGATGACATACTTGATATGGAAAATCCAAAAGACTTCACCCCCAAACTCTCAGAACTAATACCGCAATTCAATAATGTGGCAGGATATAAAATCATAGAACCGAAATCAGTGGCTATCTCGTACATTATCAATGAAAATACA
Source organism: Mustela nivalis (assembly GCF_964662115.1). Lineage (NCBI taxonomy): Eukaryota > Metazoa > Chordata > Mammalia > Carnivora > Mustelidae > Mustela > Mustela nivalis. Next base: position 1,765,693 of record NW_028136556.1, on the reverse strand, counting down.
GAAATGGAATTTATAGAATCAATTCCATTTACTACAGCACCCAAACCATAAGAAACCTGGGAATAAACCAAACCAAAGAGGTAAAGGATTTTTACTTGAGGAACTAAAGAACACTCATGAAAGAAATGGAAGAAAACTGAAAAGACGGAAAATCATTGCATTCTCATGGATCAGAATAAACATTGTTAAAATGTCTATACTGACTAGAGAAATCGATACATTTAATGCATTCCAATCAAAATTCCACGAGCATCTTTAAAAGAGTTGGAACAAACACATGCCTCAAATTTGTGTGGAATCAGATGCGACCCCGTATTGCTAAGAATTGCTGAAAAGAGAAACAAAACTGGGAGCTACATGTTGTCTGATTTCAAGGGTTGCTATGAAGCCGTGATCAGCAAGACAGCAGGGGACTGGCATAAAAACAGACCCATAGACCTGTGGAACACAGTAGACAGCTCAGATATGGACCATCAAATCTATGGCTAAATAATCTTCAAGAAAGCAGGAAAAAAATATACAGTGGAAAAAAGACAGGCTCTTCAATAACTAGTACAGTGAAAACTGGACAGCTCTATATAGAAGAATGAAACTCGACATCTTCTTACACCATACACAAAGTTAAACTCATAATGGATAAAAGACCTCAACGTGACACAGTAATCCATCAGAATCCTAGAGGAGAACATAGGCAGTAATCTCTTTGATATCAGCCAGAGCGACTTCTTTCAAGATATGACCCCAAACCAAAGGAAATAAAAGCCAAAATAAACTTCTGGGACTTCATCCAAACCAAAAGCTTCTGCACTGCATATGAAACAGTAAGAAAGCAAAGAGGCAACACATGGAATGCGATAAGATATTTTAAAATGACCGTATAGAAAAAAGGTTCATATCCAGGATCTATGAAGAAATCCTCAACCACAACACACATAAAACAGATAATTATATCAAAAAATAGGCAGGAGATATGAACAGACACTTCTCCAATGAAGACATATAAATAGCTATCAGACACCTGAAAACAATGTTCATCATCACTAGGCATCATGGAGATTCAAATGAAGACCATATTAAGATGTCACTTTACACCAGTTAGAATGGCCTAAATTAGGAAGACGGGAAACAACATGTGTTAGAAAGGATGTGGAGAAAGGGGAATCCTCTTACACTCTGGATGAGAATGCAAGGTGGTGCAGACTCTTTAAAGAAGAGTGTGGATATTCCTCAAGAAATTAAAAATAGAACTTCCCTATAACCTTGCTACTACACTCCTAGGTATTCACCTAAAAGATACAGATGGAGTGAAAAGAAGGGCCATCTGTAACCCAAATTTATAGCAGCAATGGCCATGCTTGCCAAACTGTGGAAAGAACCATGATGCCCTTCAACGGAAGAATGGATAAGAAAGATGTGGTCCATATACACTATGGAGAATTATGCCTCCATTCAGAAAGGATGGATACCCAACTTTGGTAGCAACATGGACGGGACTGGAAGCAATACTGCTGAGTGAAATAAATCCATCAGAGAGAGTTAATTATCATATGGTTTCACTTCTGTGTGGAGTATAACAAATAGCATGGAGGACAAGTGGAGATGGAGAGGAGAAGGGAGAGGAGAGAAATTGGAAGGGGAGGGAAACCATAAGAGACAATGGACTCTGAAAAAGAACCTAAGAGGGCATTGAATGAGCTGGGGTGGGAGGTTGGGGAAAGACGTGGTAGGTAATAGAGAGGGCACGGATTGCATGGAGCACTGGGTGTGGTACTAAAACAATGAATACGGTTACACTAAAAAGAAAGTGGAAAAAAAAAGTATATGCCAATAAGCGAAGCAACCTAGGTGAAATGGATGCATTCCTAGAAAACTGTAAAATTCCAAAATTGAACCAGGAAGAAATGTACAACCTGAATAGACCATTATCCAGTTAAGGGATTAAAGCAGTAATCAAAAACCTACCAAAAGACAAGACTCCGGGACCTGAAGGATGCCCGAGCGAATTCCACCAAACGTTAAGAAGAAAACTAACACCTCTTCTCCTGAATCTCTTTCCAAAATTTGAAGCAGAAGGAATACTTCCAGACACTTTTTATAAAGTCAGCATTACCCTGATCCATGAACCAGGCAAAGACCTCATCAAAAAGGAGAATTTCAAACCAATATCACTGGTGAATATGGATGCTAAGATATTCAACAAGATTCTAGCTCCTAGGAACTTACAGTACATTAAAACGTTTATCTACCATGACCGAGTAGGATCCATCCCTGGGTTGCAAGATTGGTTCAACATCCGCAAATCAATCAATGTCATAGAACAATTTAAGATGTGAAGATTAGAGAAACACATGATCCTCTCAATTGGTGAAGAAAAAGCATTTCCAATATCCAGCATCTGCTACTGACTAAAATGCTGCAAAGTATAGGGATAGAAGGAATATTCGTCAACTTCATAAAATGTTTCTATGAAAAACCCACAGTGAATATCATCCCCAAAGGGTAAAAGCTGACAGCCTAAGCTTTGAAATCAGGAACATGACAAGGATGCCCACTCTCACCACTCTTGATCAACATAGGATGTGAAGTCCTAGCAACAGCAATCAGACAACAAAGAGGATAAAAGGTATCCAAGTTGGCAACCAAGAAGTCAAACTCTTTCTCCTCACAGGACATACTTGATATGGAAAACCGAAAAGACTCTGCCCCCAAACTCTCAGAACTCATACCGCAATTCAATAATGTGGCACGATATAAAATCATAGAACCGAAATCAGTGGCTATCTCCTACATTATCAATGAAAATACAGAAAGGGAATTTAGAGAATCAATTCCATTGATACAGCACCCAAACCATAAGAAACCTGGGAATAAACCAAACCAAAGAGGTAAAGGATTTGTACTCAAGATAATAGAGAACACTCATGAAAGAAATGCAAGAAATCCAAAAAGACGGAAAATCATTTCATTCTCATGGATCAGAATAATAAACATTGTTAAAATGTCTATACTGCTTAGATCAATTGGTCCATTTAATGCCATTGCAATCAAAATTGCACTGGAATCTTTAAAAGAGCTGGAACAAACACACGCCTCAAATTGTGTGGAATCAGAAGTGACCCCGTATTGCTAAGAATTGCTAAAAAGAGAAACAAAACTAGGAGCAACACGTTGCCTTATTTTAAGGGTTACTATGAAGCAATGATCACCAAGAGAGCATGGGAATGGCATAAAAACAGACCTATAGACCAGTGGAACACAGTAGACAGCTCAGATATGGACCATCAAATCTATGGCCAAATAAACTTCAAGAAAGCAAGGAAAAATATACAGTGGAAAAAAGAGAGTCTTCAATAAATGGTGCAGGATAACTGGGCAGGTCTATGTAGAAGAATAAAACTCGACCATCCTCTTACACCACACACAAAGATAAACTCATAATGGGTAAAAGACCTCAATGTGAGATAGGAATCCATCAGATTCCTAAGGAGATCATAAGCAGTATTCTCCTCAAATTCAGCCACAGTGACTTCTTTCAAGATATGCCTCCAAACCAAAGGAAACAGAAGCCAAAATAAACTTCTGGAACTTCATCAAAATCAAAAGCTTCCACAGTGCATAGGAAACAGTCAAGAAAGCAAAGAGGGAACCCACAGAATGCAATAAGATATTTTCAAATGACAGGGCAGACAAAAAGTTCATATCCAGGATTATGAAGAACTCCTCAAACTCAACACACACAAAACAGATAATCATATCAAAAAATGGGTAGAAGATATGAACAGACACTTCCTCATGAAGAAATACAAATGGCTATCAGACAGCTGAAGAAATGTACATCATCACTAGGCATCAGGGAGATTCAAATGAAAACCATATTAATTGTCACCTTACACCTTACAGTTAGAATGCAAGAATGCTTTCTTGCATTCTAACCTTACAGTTAGAATGTTGTAAATTAGTAAGACGGGAAACAACATGTTTGGGACAGGGTGTGGAGAAAGGGGAATCCTCTTACACTGTGGGTGGGAAAGCAAGTTGGTGCAGCCTGTTTAGGGAACAGTGTGGATATTCCTCAAGAAATTAAAAATAGAACTTCCCTATAACCCTGCAATTACACTGAGGGGTTTGAAGTGGCATGGGGGTGGGAGGTTTGGGTACCAGGGGGTGGGTATTATAGAGGGCACAGATTGCATGGAGCACAGGGTGTGGTGAAAAAAATAATGAATACTGTTATTCAGAAAATAAATAAATTTAATTTAAAAAAATATGCAACAGTAAAAAAATTATCTGAGACATTGAAAGAGAGGGGTTGGGATGTTGGGGAAACATGTGGTGTGTAATAGAGAGGGCACGGATTGATGGAGCACTGGGTGTGGTGCTAAAACAATTAATACAGTTACACTGAAAAGAGTTTCGAAAAAGAACACAAGTATATGCCAATAGCTAAGCAACCTAGGTGAAATGGATGCATTCCTAGAAAACTGTAAATACCAAAATTGAACAAGGAAGGAATGTACAACCTAAAGGGACCCTTATCCAGTAATGAGATTAAAGCAGTGATCAAAAATCTCCCAAATCAAGACCCTATGACCTGAAGGATGCCTTAGCGAATTCTACCAAACTTTATGTAAGAACTAACACCTCTTCTCCTGAAGTTCTTTCCAAAATATGAAGCAGAAGGAAAACTTCCAGACACTTTCTATGAAGCCAGCATTACCCTGATCCACAAACCAGGCAAAGTCCTCATCAAACAGGAGAATTTCAAACCAATATCACTGACGAATATGGATGCTAAGATTCTCAAAAGATTCTAGCTCTTAGGAACCTACAATACATTAAAAAGTCTATCCACCATGACTGAGTAGGATCTATCCCTGGGTTTCAAGGTTGGTTCGACATTCACAAATCAATCAATGTCATAGAACCAATTAAGAAGTGAAGAGAGAAGAGCCACATGGTCCTCTCAATTGGTGAAGAAAAAGATTTGGACAAAATCCAGCATCCACTCCTGACTAAAACGCTGGAAAGTATAGGGATAGAGGGAATATTCGTCAACTTCATCAAATGTTTCTATGAAAAACCCACAGTGTATACCATCCTTAAAAGGTAAAAGCTGACAGTCTTTACTTTGAAATCAGGAACATGACAAGGATGCCCACTAAACCACTCTAGTTCAACATAGGCTGTGAAGTCCAGCAACAGCCATCAGACACAAAGAGAAATAAAGTTATCCAAATTAGCAACGAAAAAGTCAAACTCTTCCTCCTCACAGATGACATACTTGATATGGAAAATGCAAAAGACTCCGCCCCCAAACTACCAGAAATCATACAGCAAATCAATAATGTGGCAGGAGGGGCGCCTGGGTGGCTCAGTGGGTTAAGCCGCTGCCTTCGGCTCAGGTCATGATCCCAGGGTCCTGAGATCGAGCCCCGCATCGGGCTCTCTGCTCAGCAGGGAGCCTGCTTCCTCCTCTCTCTCTGCCTGCCTCTCTGCCTGCTTGTGATCTCTCTCTGTCAAATAAATAAATAAAATCTTTAAAAAAAATAATAATGTGGCAGGATACAAGATCATGGTAGAGAAATCAGTGGCTTTCTTCTACATTATCAATGAAAATCCAGAAAAGGAAATTAGAGAATCAATTCCATTTACTACAGCACCCAAAACCTAAGATACCTGGGAATAAACCAAACAAAGAGTTAAAGGATTTGTACTCGACAAACTAGAGAACACTAATGAAAAAATGCAAGAAAACAAAAAACATGGAAAACCATTGCATTCTCATGGATGAAAAGAATAAACTTTGTTAAAATGTCTATACTGCCTAGAGCATTCGATCCATTTAAGGCCATTGCAATCAAAATTCAACCGGTATCTTTCAAAGAGCTGGAACAAACACACGCCAAAAATTTGTGTGGAATCAGAAGCAACACCGTATTGCTAAGAATTGCTGAAAAGAGAAACAAAATTGGGAGCACCACGTTGCCTGATTTCAAGTGATACTATGAAGCTGTGATCACCAAGAAAGCATGGGACGAAATGAAATTGGACTATTTCCTTACACCACACACAAAAATAGACTCAAAATGGATAAAAGACCTCAATGTGCGAAAGGAATCCATCAAAATCCTTGAGGAGAACACAGGCAGCAACCTCTTCGACCTCTGCCGCAGCAACATCTTCCTAGGAACAACGCAAAAGGCAAGGGAAGCAAGGGAAAAAATGAATTATTGGGATTTCATCAAGATCAAAAGCTTTTGCACAGCAAAGGAAACAGTTAACAAAATCAAAAGACAACTGACAGAATGGGAGAAGATATTTGCAAACGACATATCAGATAAAGGACTAGTGTCCAGAATCTATAAAGAACTTAGCAAACTCAACACCCAAAGAACAAATAATCCAATCAAGAAATGGGCAGAGGACATGAACAGACATTTCTGCAAAGAAGACATCCAGATGGCCAACAGACACATGAAAAAGTGCTCCATATCACTCGGCATCAGGGAAATACAAATCAAAACCACAATGAGATATCACCTGACACCAGTCAGAATGGCTAAAATCAACAAGTCAGGAAATGACAGATGCTGGCGAGGATGTGGAGAAAGGGGAACCCTCCTACATTGTTGGTGGGAATGCAAGCTGGTGCAGCCACTCTGGAAAACAGCATGGAGGTTCCTCAGAATGTTGAAAATAGAACTGCCCTATGACCCAGCAATTGCACTATTGGGTATTTACCCTAAAGATACAAATGTAGTGATCCAAAGGGGCACATGCACCCGAATGTTTATAGCAGCAATGTCCACAATAGCCAAACTATGGAAAGAACCTAGATGTCCATCCACAGATGAATGAATCAAGAAGATGTGGTATATATACACAATGGAATACTATGCAGCCATCAAAAGAAATGAAATCTTGCCATTGGCGACAACATGGATGGAACTAGAGCGTATCATGCTTAGCGAAATAAGTCAAGCAGAGAAAGACAACTATTATATGATCTCCCTGATATGAGGAAGTGGTGATGCAACATGGAGGCTTAAGTGGGTAGGAGAAGAATAAATGAAACAAGATGGGATTGGGAGGGAGACAAACCATAAGTGACTCTTAATCTCACAAAACAAACTGAGGGTTGCTGGGGGGAGGGGGTTTGGGAGAAGGGGGTGGGATATGGACATTGGGGAGGGTATGTGCTTTGGTGAGTGCTGTGAAGTGTGTAAACCTGGTGATTCACAGACCTGTACCCCTGGGGATAAAAATATATGTTTATAAAAAATAAAAAATAAATAAAAAAAAATTAAAAAAAAAAAAAACAACCAAATACATGACAAAGTTAAAAAAAAAAAAAAGAAAGAAAGCATGGGACGGGCATAAAAACAGACCCCTAGACTAGTGGAACACAGTAGAGAGCTCAGATATGGACCATCAACTCTATGGACAAATAATCTTCATGAAAGCAGGAAAAAAATATACAGTGGAAAAAGACAGTCTCTTCAATAACTGGTGCAGGGAAAACTGGGCAGCTCTATGAACAAGAATGAAACTCGACCATCCTCTTACACCATACACAAAGATAAACTCATAATGGGTAAAAGACCTCAATGTGAGACAGGAATACATCAGAATCCTAGTGGAGAAAATAGGCAGTAATCTCTTCGATATCAGCCACAGCGACTTCTTTTAAGATATGTCTCCATAGGCAAAGAAAACAAAAGCGAAAATAAACTTCAGGGACTTCATCAAATTCAGAAGCTTCTGCGCTGCATAGGAAACAGTCAAGAAAGCAAAGAGGCAACCCACAGAATGCAATAAGATATTTGCAAATGACAGGACAGACAAAAGTTTGATATCCAGGATCTAGGAATATCTCTGAAACTCAATACACAGAATACAGATAATCATATCAAAACATGGGCAGAAGATATGAACAGACACTTCTCCAATGAAGACATACAAATGGCTATCAGACACCTGAAGAAATGTTCATCATCAATAGGCATCAGGGAGATTCAAATGAAAACCACATTAAGATGTCACCTTGCACCAGTTAGGATGGCCTAAATTAGCAAGACGGGAAACAACATGTGTTGGAGAGGATGTGGAGAAAGGGGAAATCTCTTACACTGTTGGAGGGAATGCAAGTTGGTGCAGCCTCTTTGGAGAACAGTGGGGAGATTCCTAAAGAAATTAAAAATAGAACTTCCCTATAACCCTGCAATTGCACTTCTAGGTATTTACCCCAAATATAGAGATGGCGTGAAAGAAGGGCCATCTGTAATTCAATGTTTAGAGCACCAATGGCCACGGTTGCCAAACTGTGGAAAAAACCAAGATGCCCTTCAACGGAAGAATTGATAAGGAAGGTCCATATACACTATAGAGTATTATGCCTCCATTCAGAAAGGATGAGTACCCAACTTTGGTAGTAACATGGACAGGACTGGAAGAGATTCTGCTGAGTGAAATAAATCAAGCAGTGAGTGGCTATTATAATATGGTTTCATTTACGTGTGGTGTATAACAAACTGCATGGAGGACAAGCGGAGATGGAGAGAAGAAGGGAGTGGAGGGACATCGGAAGGGGAGAAAAACCATGAGAGACAATGGACTCTGAAAAATAACCTGAGGGCTTTGAAAGAGCGGGGGTGGGAGGTTGTGGAAACACCTGGTGGGTAATAGAGAGAGAGCACGGATTGCATGGAGGACTGGGTGTGGTGGTAAAACAATAAATACAGTTACACTGAAAAGAAATTGGGGGAAAAAACAATATATGCCAATTAGGAAAGATCTTAGGTGTAATGGATGCATTCCTACAAAACTGTAAAATCCCAAAATTGAACCAGGAAGAAATGTACAACCTGAATGGACAATGATCCAGTAATAAGATAAATGCAGTGATATAAAACCTCCCAAAAGACAAGATCCCGCGACCTGAAGGATGCCTTAGCGAATTATACCAGTCTTTAAGAAAAGAACTAACACCTCTTCTCCTGAAGCTCTTTCTGAAATTTGTAGCAGAAGGAAAACTTCAGACACTTTTTATGAAGCCAGCATTACCCTGATCCACAAACCAGGCAAAGACATCAACAAAAAGAAGAATTTCAAGGCAATATCACTGATGAATATGGATGCTAAGAACTCCATAAGATTCTAGCTCCTAGGAACCTACTGTACATTAAACAGTCATTCCACCAAGACCGAGTAGGATCTATCCCTGGGTTGCAAGGTTGGTTCGACATTCACAAATCAATCAATGTCATAGAACCTATTAAGATTTGAAGAGAGAAGAACCACATGGTCCTCTCAATTGGTGAATAAAAAGCATTTGACAAAATCCAGCATCTTCTCCTGACTAAAATGCTGCAAAGTATAGGGATAGAGGAAATATTCGTCAACTTCATAAAATGTTTCTATGAAAAACCCACAGTGAATACAATCCTCAAATGGTAAAAGATCCCAGCCTTTGCTTTGAAATCAGGAACATGACAAGGACACCCACTCTCACAACCCTTGTTCAACATAGGCTGTGAAGTTCGGCAACAGCAATCAGACAACAAAGAGAAATAAAAGGTATCCAAGTTGGCAACAAATAAATCAAACTTTCTCTCCTCAAGCATGACATAATCGTTATGGAAATCCCAAAAGACTCCGCCCCCAATCTATCAGACCTCAAATAGCAATTCAAGAATGTGGCAGGATACAAAATCATGATACAGAAATCAGTGGCTTTCTTCTACATTATCAATGAAAATACAGAAAGGGAAATTAGAGAATCAATGCCATTTATTACAGCACCCGAACCATAAGATACCTGGGAATAAACCAAACCAAAGAGGTAAAGGATTTATACTCGAGGAACTAGAGAACACTCATGACAGAAATGCAAGAAAACCAATGAGACGGAAAACCATTGATTTCTCATGGATCAGAAGAATAAACATTCTTAAAATGTGTATACTGCTTAGAGGAATTGATCCATTTAATGCCATTGCAATAAAAATTCCACCAATATCTTTCAAAGAGATGGAACAAGCACAAGCCTAAAATTTGTGTGGAATAGAAGCGACCCCGTATTGCTAAGAATTGCTGAAAAGAGAAACAAAACGGGAGCACCACGTTGCCTGATTTCAAGGGTTACTATGAAGCTGTGATCACCAAGACAGCATGGGACTGGCATAAAAACAGACCCCTAGACCAGTGGAACACAATAGAGAGCTCAGATATGGGCTATCAACTCTATGGACAAATAATCTTCAAGAAAGTAGGAAAAAATATAGAGTGGGAAAAAGGCAGTCTCTTCAATAAATGGTGCAGGGAAAATTGGGCAGGTCTATGTAGAAGAATGAAATTCGACCATCCTCTTACACCATACACAAAGAGGAAATCATAATGGATAAAAAGATTCCTGTCTTGAGACAGGAATCCATCAGAATCCTAGAGGAGAACATAGGCAGTAATCTTTTGATATCAACCACAGCGAATTCTTTCAAGATATGTCTTCAAAGGCAAAGGAAACAAAAGCCAAAATAAACTTCGGGGACTTCGTCAAAATCAGATATTTACAAATGACAGTACAGACAAAAGGTTGATATACAGGATCTATGAAGAACTCCTCAAAATCAACACACACAAAACAGATAATTATATCAAAAAATAGGCAGAAGTTATGAACAGACACTTCTCCAATGAAGACATACAAATGACTGTCAGACACTTGAAAAAAATGTTCATCATCACTAGGCATCAGTGAGATTCAATTTAAGATCATATTAAGATGTCACTTTACACCAGTTAGAGTGGCCTAAATTAGCAAGACGAGAAACAATATGTGTTAGAGAGCATGTGGAGAAAGGGGAATCCTCTTATACTGTGGGTGGGAATGCAAGGGGTGCAGCCTCTTTAGAGAATGGTGTGGAGATTCCTCAATAAATTAAAAATGGAACCTCCCTATAATTCTGCAATTACACTCCTAGGTATTTAACCCAAAGATACAGATGGCGTGAAAAGAAGGGCCATCTGTAACCCAAATTTATAGCAGCAATGGCCACGCTTGCCAAACTGTGGGAAGAACCAAGATGCCCTTGGAAGAATGGATAAGGAAGATGTGGTCCATATACACTATGAAGTATTATGCTTCCATTCAGAAAGGATGAATACCCAACTTTTGCAGCAACCTGGACGGGACTGGAAGAGATTCTGCTGAGTGAAATAAATCCATCAGAGAGAGTCAATTATCATAGGGTTTTACTTATGTGTGGAGTATAACAAATAGCATGGAGGACAAGGGGAGATGGAGAGGAGAAGGGAGTGGAGGGAAATTGGAAGGGGAGGGGAACCATGAGAGACTATGGACTCTGAAAAAGAATCTAAGAGGGCATTGAAAGAGCAGGGGTGGGAGGTTGGGGAAATACTTGGTGGGTAATAGAGAGGGGACGGATTGCATGGAGCACTGGGTGTGGTGCTAAAACAATGAATATGGTTAAACTGAAAAGAGATTGGGAAAAATGTATATGCAAATAAGCTAAGCAACCTAGGTGAAATGGATGCATTCCTAGAAAACTGTTAAATCCCAAAATTGAACAAGGAAGAAATGTACAACCCGAATAGACCGTTATCCAGTAACGAGTTTAAACAGTGATCAAAAGCCTACCAAAAGACAAGACCCCATGTCCTGAAGGATGCCCTAGCGAATTGCACCAAACTTTAAAAAAAGAACTAACACCTCTTCTCCTGAAGCTCTTTCCAAAATTTGAAACAGAAGGAATACATCCAGACACTTATTTTAAAGCCAGCATTACCCTGATCCACACACCAGGCAAAGTCCTCATGAAGAAAGAGAATTTCAAACCAATATAATTGATGAATATGGATGCTACTATTCTCAGCAAGATCCTAGCTAATAGAATCCAACAGTACATTAAAAAGATTATCTGCCATGATCAGGTGAGATCTATGCCTAGGTTGCAAGGGTGGTTCAACATTTGCAAATCAATGTCATAGGACAAATTAATAATAGAGGTAAGGGAACCACATGGTCCTCTCAATTGATGACGAAAAACATTTGGCAGCATCCGTTCCTGATTAAAACGCTACAAAGTATAGGGATAGAGGAAATATTTGTCAACCTCTTAAAATGTTTATATGAAAAATTCACAGTAAATATCCTCCTCAATGGGTAAAAGCTGACAGCCTTCCCTTTGAGATCAGGAACATGAGAAGGATGCCCACTCTCACCAATCTTGTTCAACATAGTATTTGAAGTCCTCGCATCAAAAACAGACAATAAAAAGAAATAAAATGTATCCAAATTGGCAATGAAGTCAATCTCTCTCTTCACATTTGATATACTTTATATGGAATACCCAAAAGTCTGCACCCCCAAACTACTAGAACGCATTCAGCAATCCAATGATGTGGCAGGATACAAAATCATTGTACAGGAATCATTGGCTTTCTTACATTACCAATGAAAATACAGAAAGGGAAATTAGGGAATTGATTCCGTTAACTACAACACCCAAACAATAACATACCTGGGAATAAACAAATCCAAAGAGGTAAAGGATCTACAACACTCGTGAAAGAAATTGAAGAAAACAAAAATGACAGAAGCCCATTGCATGCTTATGGATCAGAAGCATAAACATTGCTAAAATGTCTAGACATTTAATTTTAAGGGACTGCCTAGAGCAATTGATCCTTTTAATGCCATTCCAAAAAAAAAAAAAATTCCACCGGTATGTTTTAAAGTGCTAGAGCCAACACAAGCCTAAAATTTGTGTAGAATCAGAGAGACACTGTATTGCTAAGGAAATGCCAAAAAGAAAAACAAAACTGGGAGCATCACGTTGTCTGATTTGCAGTGTTATACAAAGCTCTGATCACCAATACAGCATGGGACTCACATAAAAACAGAAACATAGACCAGTGGAACTGAGTAGAGAGCTCAGATATGGGCAATAAACTCTACAGTCAAATAATCTTCAACAAAGTAGGAAAAATATACAGTGGAATAAAGGCAGTCTCTTCAATAAATGGTGCTGGGAAAATTGGGACAGCTATGTGTAGATGAATGAAATTCGACCATTCTCTTACACCAAACACAGAGAACTCGAAATGGATAAAAGACCTAAACTTGAGGTAGGAATCCATGAGAATCATAGAGGGGAACATAGGCAGTAACCTCTTCAACACTGGCCACAACAACTTCTTTCAAGATATGTCTCCAAAAACAAAGCAAACAAAAGCAAAGGTGAATTTTTGGGACTTCATCAATTCAAAAGCTTCTGCACAGCAAAGGAAACAGTCAACAAAACACAGAGGCAACCCAGGGAATGGGAGGAGATATTTGCAAATGATAGTACTTACAACATGTTGATATCCAGGATCTATAAAGAACTCCTCAAACTCAACACACACAAAGCAGAGAATCATATAAAAACATGGGCAGAATATAGGAACAGACATTTCTCCAATGAAGACATACAAATGGCTATCAGACACATGAAAAAATGTTCATCATCACTAGCCCTCATGGAGACTCAAATTAAAACACATTGAGATAGCACCTGACACCAGTTAGAACGGCCCAAATCAGCAAGATAGGAATCAACATGTGTTGGAGAGGATGTGGAGAAAGGGGAACCCGTATCTCAACTCTGCTCCAGGAATGCTCCTCTGCACTGGTGCCCCCAGGTGGGTCGTGCCATTTGTCACATTTTCCAGGTGTCCGTGACAAGTCCCAAGCAAGTAAGGGCCCAGGGCCACGGGGAGCAGGGTGAACCCCAAGGCTGCCCAACGCTGGCCAATTCTCAGGAGCGTTCTGCCCAACTGATCCCGGTTTGGGCAGAACGCTCCTGAGAATAGGCCGGAAAATGCCCGGCGAATTCGCTTCGGGGGCCGCACGTCTGAAGGGCCGCCCCCCCCCCAGCCTGGCCCAGCATCGTGAGGGCTCGCACCCGAACATGGTCAGGAAGCCCTCTGCGAGGCAGACTGTGTTGAGGCCGACTAATCCTGCTTCATGGCCTGCAGGGGTCCCCTTCCTGGCGCTGTCCCATGGGGCCGGGCCCACCACCAAGCCCGTGCTCGAACCATCGCCTGCATCCCCAGCCTTCTGCTTCCAGGGTCCTGTCCCTCCTGGCCTCCATATCGGGAACCCTGTGTCCCGCAGGCACGCATCTCCCTACCACACCAGCGTCAATGGTGCCTTTCAGCACTCTGGACAACCCTCGGAGCGAGATAACCTGCCTGCGCACAATGAGGTCAGCCCCATTTTTGGGTGCCCCATCAGCCCGAAAAGACGGAGGCGAACGCCAGGCCGCCACCTGTCCTTCAAATTTGCTCTGGGAACGCTCCCCTGCACCAGGGCCCTCGGGTGGGCCACGTCATTTCCACGGTTTTTCCGGGGGGCCGCCCCATGCAACGGGCGAGAAACGGCCCTGGGCCACGGAGAGCATGGCGGTCTGCAGGGCTGCCCAATGCCGGCCAATTCTCATGAGTGTTCTGCCCAGACCAATCCCGGTGTGGGCAGAACGCTCGGGAGAATTGGTCGGGCAACACCCAGGGAACTCGCTTCGGGTGTAGCATGTCTGCAGCATTCCCCCACCGGGCCTGGCCTGGCATTGCGAGCACTTGTGCCGGAAACCCGCTAGGAACCATCCATGAGGAAGGATGTGGTGAGGCCGAGGCCTGCTGATCCTCAGCCTGCGGTGGTTCCTTCCCTGGTGCTGTCCCATGGGGCCGGGCATTGCAGGAAGCCCGCACTCCAACCTTCGCCTACTTACCGAGCCTTCCGCTTCCGGTGTCCTACCTTCATGGCCTCAGTATGGGGAACCCTGAGTCCCGCGGCCACTCATCTCCCTACCACCCCGGCGCCAAAGGTGCCTTTCGGCGCTTCGGACAAGCCTCGGAGTGAGAGAAACCTGCATGCCCCAACTGTGGTCAGACCCAATCTTGGGCGCCCCATCGGCCTGAAAGACGGAGGCACACTCCCTGCTGCCACTGGTCCTTCAACTCTGCTCTGGAAACGCTCCCATGCCCCGGGGACCCCTCATGGGCCACGTCCTTTCCGTGCCTTTTCTGGGCGGCTGCCCCATGCCCCGGCGAGAAAGGGCCCTGAGCCACGGAGAGCAGGGTGGTCCACAGGGCTGCCCAATGCCGACCAATTCTCACGAGCGTTCTGCCCAAACTTATCCCAATTTGGGCAGAACGCTCGTGATAACTGGCCGGAAAACGTCCAGCGAACTCGCTTCGGGTGTCGCACGTCTGTACAGCCGCCCCCATGGGCCTGGCCCGGCTTTTCGAGCAATTGCGCCCGAACACTGCCAGGAAGCCCTACGCGGGGCAGGCTGCGGCGAGGCCGATGCCTCCTGCTCCTCGGCTTCTGAGGATCCCCTCCTTGGAACTGTCACATGGGGCCAGGGATGCCCTGAGACTCGGGCTCGAAATTTCACCTGCTTCCCAGCCTTCTGCTTCTGCTGTCCCTCCGTACCTCCATCTGGGGAAACCTGAGTCCCCCGGCTACTCCTCCCCTCTCCACCCCGGCGCCAACGGTGCATTTCGGTGCTTCCGACAAGCCGAAGAGTGAGAGAAACATCCATGCCCCAACTGAGGAGAGCCCCATCCTTGGGCGCCCCATCCGACCGAAAAGATGGAGGTGCACGCCCTGCCGGCACCCGTTCTTCAACTCTGCTCCGGGACCGGTCCCCTGCACCGGAGCCCCGCGTGGGCCGCATTGTTTCTGCACCTTTTCCGGGCTGCTGTCCCATGCCCCGGGCGAGAAAGGGCCCTGGGTCACAGAGAACAGGGCTGTTTCCAGGGCTTCCCAACGCCGGCCAATTCTCAAGAGCGTTCTTCCCAAACTGATTCTGGTTTGGGCAGAACGCTCGTGAGAATTGGCTAACCCGCTTCGGGTGTCACACGTCTGCATGGCCACCCCACTGGGCCTGGCCCGGCTTTTCAAGCAATTGCCCCAGGAACGCCGCCAGGAAGCCCTCCGCGAGGCAGGCTGCAAGGAGGCCGACGCCTCCTGCTCTTCGGCATGCGGGGGTCCCCTCCTTGGCACTGTCCCATGGGTCCAGGGCTGCCCCAAGACTCGGGCTCGAAATTTCGCCTGCTTTCAAGCCTTCCGCTTCCAGGATCCTGTCCCTCCATGCCTCCATCTGGGGAAACCTGAGTCCTGCGGCCATGCCTCCCCCTCCAACCCCGGTACCAACGGTGCACTTCGCCTTTCAGACAAGCCTCGGAGTGAGAGAAACCTGCATGACCCAACTGAGGACAGCCCATCCTTGGGCGTCCTTTCAGACCGAAAAGACCGAGGCGCACACCCTGCCACCACCCGTTCTTCAACTCTCCTCCTGGAACACATCCCTGTGCCGGGGGCCCCGCATGGGCCATGTCGCTTCCTGCCCCTTTTCCAGGCAGCCGCCCCATGCCCCGGGCAAGAAAGGGCCCTGGGCCACAGAGAGCAGGGCGGTGTGCAGGGCTGCCCAACGCCGGCCAATTCTCATGAGCTTTCTGCCCAAACCGATCCCAGTATGCCCAGCCACCACCCGTCCTTCAACTCTGCACCAGGAATGCTTCCCTGGCCAGGGCCTCCGGGTGGGCCCAGAGGAAACTCGTTTCGTTTCCGCGCGTTTTCCGGAAAGCCGACCCTTGCTCTGGTCGAGAAAGGGCCTGTGTAATGGAGAGCAGGGTGCTGCGCAGGGCTGCCCATGGCCGGCCAATTCTCCCGATCCCAGTTTGGGCAGAACCCTCGTGATAATTGGCTGGAAAACGCCTGGCGAACTCGCTTCCGGCGCTGCATGTCTGCAGGGCTGCCCCACCTGGAATGGCAGGCATCGCGAGCGCTTGAGCACACACATCGCACATCGCCCGGAAGCCCTCCCCGAGCAGGCTGCAGTGAGACCGACCTCACTGCTAATCCTCGACCTGCGGGGTCCCTTCCCTGGCGCTGTCCCATGGGGCCAGTCCTGCCATGAATTCCAGGCTCGAAATTTTGCCTGCTTCCCAGCCTTCTGCTTCCGGGGTCCTGTCCCTCCATGCCTCCATCTGGGGATCCCTGAGTCCCACGGCCACGCCTCCCCCTCCCACACCGTCACCAAAGGTGCCTTTGGGCGCTTCAGACAGTCCTCGGAGAGAGATAAATTTGCATGCCCCAACTGAGGTCAGCCCCATTCTTGGGCTGCCCATCTGCCCTAAAGACGAAGACGTTCGCCCGGCCGCCTCCTGTCCTTCAACTCTGCTCCGGGAACACACCCCTGCGCTGGGGCCTCCGGGTGGGCTGCATCGTTTCCGTGTGTTTTCCGGGCAAGAAAGAGCCCTGGTCCACGGAGAGCAGGGCAGTCGGCAGGGCTGCCAAACACCGGCCAAATCTCACAAACGCTCTGCCCAAAACGATCCCGGGTTGGGCAGAACTCTCGTGAGAATTGGTTGGAAAACGCCCGGCAAACATGCTTCGGGTGCCGCACGTCTGCAAGGCCCTCCCACCCCCACCCCCGGGGCTTGGCGCGGCATTGCGAGCAATCCAGTAGGAATTCCACCAGGAAGCCTTCTGCAAGGCAGGCTATGGCGAGGCCAACGACTCCTGCTAATCCTGGGCCTGCGGGGAGTCGCATCCCTGGTGCTGTACCATGGGGCCAGGCCTGTCACTAAGCCCGGGCTAAAACTATCGCCTGCTTCCTCAGCCTTCTGCTTCCAGGGTCCTGTCCCTCATGGCCTCCATATCGGGAACCCTGCGTCCTGCGGCCACGCATCTCCCTACCACACCAGCACCAATGGTGACTTTTGGCATTTCGGACAACCATGGGAGCGAGAAAACCTGCGTACCCACAATGAGGTCAGCTGCATCCTTAGGTGCCCCATCTACCCGAAAGACGGAGGCGCACGCCTGGCCGCCACCTGTCCTTCAACTCTACTCCGGGAACGCTCCCCTGGGCAAGAGGCCCCGCGTGGGCCACGTCGTTTCCGTGCGTTTTCCAGGCAGCTGCCCCATGCCCAGGGCGAGAAAGAGCCCTGGGCCACAGAGAGCAGGGCGGTCCACAGGTCTGCCCAACGCTGACCAATTCTCACGAGCGTTCTGCCCAAACCGATCCTGGTTTGGGCAGAACGCTTGTGAGAATTGGCCCCAGTGCATAGGAGCGTTCCCAGAGCAGAGTTGAAGGACCGGTGGCGGCCGGGCTTCCACCTCTGTCTTTAGGGCGGATGGGGCACCCAAGGATGGGGCTGACCTCAGTTGGGGCATGCAGGTTTCTCTCGCTCTGAGTCTTGTCCGAAGCAACCAAAGGCACCGTTGGCGCTGGGGTGGGAGGGGGAGGTGTAGCTGCGGGACCCAGGGTTCCCCAGATGGAGGCACCGAGGGACAGGACCCCAGAAGCAGAAGGCTGGGAAGCAGGCAAAATTTCGAGCCCGGTCTTTGTGGTGGGCCCGGCCTCATGGGACAGCACCAGGGAGGGAACCCCCGCAGGCCGAGGATTACAGGAGGTGTCGGCCTCACTGCAGCCTGTCTCACGGAGGGCTTCCTGGTGAGGTGCATGCTCGAGCACTCGCGATGCCGGCCATGCGTGGTGGGGCTGCCCTTCAGACGCGTGGCGCCTGAAGAGAGTTTGCCGGGCCTTTTCCAGGCTCAGGGACAGGTTGTATCATAAGATGGTATTCCAGAACAGAACCCTGAGGACAGATGCCTGAAAACCTAATCAAGTGTTCCAATGAGGTCCAATGGCATGTGAGGTTAAATCTTCTAACTTAGGACCATTGACGTGGCTGTCCATCTGAATGTAGCTAATCAGGGTGTTTCATACTGTGCATTTGCATCTAGACAGCCGCCAAAATTGGAGTGGGCTCAGGGTCCTTGCAGGTTTCTCTTAATCTGGAAGGTTTGGGCAACTGTGATAGGCACAGTTTCCTTGGGGAATTCAGCCCTTTGGTGCACCTCGAGTGACCCCATCCAGGAGGGCATGTGAGCCATGGTTTTGGGAAAAAAGTCTGCAAACACAAATTCAGGTTCGGATTATTCGCGAGGTGATCACAGGCCAAATGCATAGACCTGGGGGTCAGCTCATCAGGAACTGTAATTAGGATGACTAGAAGACAGTAGCACAGACTTTTCCATCTGGATTGTGTGTCCAGAATGACCTCAGAATGTAGGTGAGGTCTCATGCATCCATGGGAGACTTTTTGTCTCTAAGGATCCTGGCGGCTCCCCTTAGCTTGGTGGCTTTTTCGGGGAAAATAAGAGTGCTGTTTTCCATCTTAGAGGTGCCCCAAAACAGGGATTTTAGATATGGTTTCTAAGTCTGGGCGCCTGGAAAATCCCACCAAGGGTTAGAATTTGGGGTTAGGGGAGTACCAGGCCTGCAATGCAGGAATCTTGTGGTGGAACTAGGAGAGTTTTTTTGAAAACATACTTGGGTGAAGGTCACAATGCCTGTTTGTGCCCTGGGGAGCCATCAGGAGTTGGCGTGGTCACATTGGCCATGTACCTTGCTCCCTCCCACTTTGAGAGCTGGATACCCATTTCAACACCCAGGTGTCCTTCCATGGAAAAGGAGTAGAACTCTATAGTGTTTCAGGTTCCCCCATTGGAAGGATTTCAGCAAAATCTGGGGAAAGGTGCGAGAATACCAAGTATGGGTAGAGATGACAGACTTGGGCCATGGCCAGTCCCACATGCTAGATATGGGACCTGCACTCCCTGTGACTGACTCTAGGTCGGGACACAGGCTCTGTAAGACACAACACTAGTGGCCAGGGAAGTCTATAAATCGGGGTTCCCTCCAGGGCCAAGCAGACTGATCCTCATGTGGGGTTTCAGGCAGACTCTACAGGCACGTCTTCTTTCTTTGGGGTAGGCAGAATGCAGCATTGTGGCTCCAGAGTTCTCTATCAAGAGGGTTTGCGGACGAGGAAGGTGAAGATGGACTTGTAAACATAATCTATGGTTCAATTCGGTGCCAAGCGAAAGACAGTTCCAGTGTGCAGCGGCTGATGTGAGGTACCCAGGACCTGAGTAAGGGCAGATGTCAGATGCTTGCTCACACTGGAGTTTGTGTCTACAATGACCGCCAAATGGAGGGGTGATGTCACGAGGCCATGGAGGATTTCCCACCCTGAGGCTTGTGAGATGCTCTAAATAGCAAGGTTTCCTTCTACTGCACAGGGTGAGTCTGGTTTGCTTGCTCCAGTGTCCCCCATATGGAAAGTTTGGTTGCAGAGCTCTCCCGCATGGCTGCCTGAAAAGCACAACTCCATTGACCACTGCAGGCAAGGAACATGGCAGGTACGATCTGGTGGCTCTGGGGTGAAGTTCCAACCGGGCTGAGTTGACATGGAGTTTCATGCTGTTGGATCACAATGCTGGTTTGTATCCAGGGAGACATTAGAATGTTGGGGTGGTCAGAGGCCATGCAGGATTCTCCTACACTGAGACATGGACACAGCTACCAAGAGCAAGGTATCCTTTTGGGGACAGAAGCGGTTCTGTTGTGTGGCTCAAGGAACACATGTTGGAATATAAGTCAGTATTGGAGAACAGGCCTCTGGGAACAGGTGCCTAAAAATCTAAACTGGGGTATCAATGAAGTCCTATAGTCATGGCAGGTTCAAACTTCTGACTCAGGCCCTTGGATTTGGATGTCTGCCTGGAGGCAGTAGCTCATTGTGTGTCAGAATGTGCATTTGGGTCCAGAGCCTTCTTAGAAATTGAGGTGGGCTCAGGGGATTTTACTTTGCTCCTAATCTTCAGGGTTTGGGCAACTGTGAAGGGCAGAGTTTCCTTTGGGAGTGTAAGGACAGTCATCTGGTATGGCACCATAGGCCCCATCCTGGGGGGGCATGTGGGCCAGCGCTTTGGGGAGAGATATCTGCAAAAGCAAACTAGGGTTAGAGTGAGGGCCGAGGTGATCACAGGTCCGATGTTCAGGCCCAGACGGCAGCTCAGAGTGTACTGAAATTAAGGTGTCATAGCGCAGGTTCTTCTGTTGGGAGTGTGTCCGGGATGGTCGCTAAAGGTAGGGGTGGCTTCATGAGTCCATGAGAAATTCTTCATCTGGGGCGCCTGGGTGGCTCAGTGGGTTGAGCTGCTGCCTTCGGCTCAGGTCATGATCTCGGGGTCCTGGGATCGAGTCCCGCATCGGGCTCTCTGCTCAGCGGGGAGCCTGCTTCCTCCTCTCTCTCTCTCTCTCTCTCTGCCTGCCTCTCTGCCTACTTGTAATCTGTCTGTCAAGTAAAATAAATAAAATCTTTAAAAAAAAAAAAAAAAAAAAAAAAGAAATTCTTCATCTCTGGGGATTCTGCTCAACTCCCAAGAGTTTGGTGTCTCTGAGGGAAGGGAAGACTGTTGTTTTCCGTCTCAGAGGACACCCAAATAGAGATTCCAGAGACAGGTTCTGGGTCTGGGTGCCTGGAAAACATGAACAAGGGTGAGGATTTGGCCTTAGGGACCTGGAAGTCCCACTCTGTGGGCTCCTGATCCAGCTATTGTGTGGTTTTGTTTGAAAGCAAGCTCACGCTACCTGTTTGTATCCAGGGAGCCTTCCATGTGTGACCGTGGTCTCATGGGCCATGCAGCTGGTTGCCACTCAGAGAGTTGGGAAGGAGGAGTACTCTTTTGTGTCAGGTTCCCCCATAGGCATGGATTTGCGCTACGGTCTGGGACAGAGGTCTGAATATCCAGGTTGAGTAGAGATGTTGGTTTCAGGCCACAGAAAGTCACACCTTCAGGAAATGGGGCCCATCTCTGGGTGGCTGACTGGAGGTCGTGGCACAGTCTGTGTCAGACAGAGCCTTGTGCCCATACAAACCTAAGGGCGGAAGTCTGAGAACAAAAGCTAGGCTTAGGTTTCTGGGTGAGGACATGGGAGGCACAATCTACAGACCTGAATTGAGATCTCGTGCATCTGAAGTCAGGGCGAGGATCAGACGATCGCTCACGATGGACTTTCTGTCCCTGATAACCACTTCATGAAGGGGGGGATCACGAGGCCAAGGGGGTTTGCCCACGATGGGAGTTGTGAGAAGCTCCAAACTGCAAAGATTCTTCTGCAGGATAATTGAGACCTGTTGGTTGGCGCCAGTCCAATGATTATGTAGGGTGTGTAGGCCAATTCAATTGTCTCCTAGTAACAAGACAGGTTAGATCTGCTGGATCTGGGGGAGCAACCAAGGAGGCGAGTTGAAATAGACTCTCCTGTGGATGGGTCCAAATGTGTTTTGGTGTCTATGGAGACCTTGGAATGAAGCGGTGGCACTGGGGCCCTGAAGAGTTCTCCTAAACAGAGGCTTTGACACAGCTCCAACGTGCAAGTTTCCCATGTGTTGATGAGATTTGTTCTGACGGGTAAGTGAAGAAACAGCCATATGCTGGTATTGAAATCCAGGCCTCTGAGGAGAGATACCTGGAAAACAAAGCAATGGATCCGATTATTGCCTAGGGGTCTGTTCGTTCTTTTTTACCTCTGGGGACATCTGTCTACGGGTCCGAGTGCAGGTAGGTACTCAGTTGGGCTCAGATTCGTCCTGTTTGTCCTGGGAAGAAACCACTATCGGGATGGCCTCAGGGACTTTGGAGGTTTATCCTATTAGTAGGGCTGTGGCCAATGGAATGGGCACACATAATTACCTTAGAGAGGGCAAGTACAGTCCTCAGGTTTGGCACCAGTGGCCTGAGCATGTAGGGTGTGTAGGCCAGAGCTGATTGGACAGTTGTCTGAAAACACAAACTCGGCTTATGTTTCGGGGCACAGGTATGGCAGGACTGATCTAAAGACCATGAGGAGAACCCACGGGATATGAAAAAAGGGGGAGTGTGAGGCTCTTGCTCAAGTTTTTGTCTCTGGATATCGTGTCAATCATGGTCGTGAAATTTCCGGGTGACTTCATGGGAAATGGATGAGTCCTACTCTCTGGGGGTTTGGCCCCATCCAAAGAGTTTGGGGTCATTCTGTGGGATGGAAGAAGTCCGTTTTTTTGTAGTTATGGTTTGTTTTGTTTTGTTTTTAACCTCAGGTGTCGCACCAAATGAGGGTTTCCAGAGTAGAGTCCTGGGGAGGGGCATCTGGACAACCAGAAATCTGGTTAAAAATTAGGGAATAGGACAGGTCAAGCCCATTATGACATCTAATGGTCCAGCCACTGAGAGGACTTACTAGAGGACAGGACTCACGCTAAGGGTCACAATGCGTGTTTATGCCCTCCTTGCACTCAAGAATGGACGGGGCCTCAGGGTGAATGCTGTTTTCTCCTACACTGAACGTTGGACAACATACCAAACACAAGGTTACTTGCCATGGGTAAGGAGGGGTTCTGATTTATGCAACACCTTCACCCCTGGGCAGTGAATGGACTTAAGGTCTAGATTCTGAAGCCTGAAAACTGAGGTCGGGAAGACGTGATGACCTATGTCCATGGTGGGTCTGATGTGCTTTGTGTGCGGTCAGCTGTCTGGGGTTGCTCAGGAGGTCCGAGCTCAGGTTGTGTCAGACAGTGCATTAGTGCCCACGTTAGACTATATAATTTGGGTACATGCGAGTGCCGTGTAGGTTTTTCCTCATTTCAGCTGCCTGGGCAGCTCATTAGGCATTATATTTTTTCTAGAGGGCAAGCAGAGTGCTTCACTGTCAGTCCGGAATTGCCAAACTAGAGGGCTTCGGGGCCAGGAAAGTGAGGACAGAAGTCTGAGAACACAAGCTAGACTTCGGATTCAGGGTGAGGGCACGGGAGGTAACCCCTGCAGATCTGAACCAATATCTCATGCATCTGATGGCAGGGCGAGGATCAGACGTTGGCTCAGGTTGGAGTTTCTATGCATGACGGCCCATTCATGAAGGGAGCGGAACCTCGAGGCCATGGAGGTTTTCCACGTTGGGAGATGTGGGATGCCCCCTTCAAGGATTCCTTCTGCGGGACAATTAGGACCTGTTGGACAGCTCCAGGACATCCCATATGGAATGACTCCAGAGCACCGTTCGAGGATGGATGCCTGGGAAGTCCGCCTTGCATTCCAATTGTCTCCTAGCAACAAGACGGTTTAGATCTGATGTCTCTGTGGGAGCAAACGGGGTGGCTGAGTTGAAATGGACTTTCCTGAGGATGGGTCCTAATGTGTGTTTGTGTCCATGAGGGCCTTGGAATGGGGCGGTGGCACCTGGACCCTGAAGTATTCTCCTAAGCTTTGGACATAGCTCCCATGCACAAGTTTCCTTGTGGAGACGAGATTTGTTCTTATGGGTGCCTCAGAAAA
The DNA here is from genome assembly GCF_964662115.1 of Mustela nivalis. Lineage (NCBI taxonomy): Eukaryota > Metazoa > Chordata > Mammalia > Carnivora > Mustelidae > Mustela > Mustela nivalis. Next base: position 1,741,452 of record NW_028136556.1, on the reverse strand, counting down.
TCCCCCCTGCTGGTATTGGAATCCATGCTTTTGAAGAGACATGCCTGTAAACCAAAGCAATGGATCCGATAATGGCCTCGGGTCCTGTCTGGTTCAATTTTCTTCTCTGGGGACATCCATCTATGGTATGAGTGGAGGTAGATGCTCAGCTGGTATCAACCGCCCTTTTTTGTCCCGGGCGACCTACACTATTGGGATGGCCACAGGGACTTTGGAGGGTTCTCCTAAATTGTACGATTTTTGACAATGGAATGGGCAGAATTGCCATGGATTGGGTGGGCGCAGTCCAAATGTGTGGCTCCAGGGGCCCAAGCCTGGAGGATGTGAGGCCCTGGACTTTGAGGACAGAAGTCTGAAAACACAAACTCAGCGTAGGTTTGGGGACGTAGGTATGACAGGCCCAATCTACAAACCATGAGAAGAACTCTTCAGGATATGTATAATGAGCGAGACTGAGGTGCTTTTTCAGCCTTTTGTCTCTGGATTTTGTATCAGCGATGGCCGTGGAATTGGCTATGGATGAAACTTCCTCTCTATGGATTTGGCCCGATCCCAATTGTTTTTCGTCAATCTGTGGGATGGGAAAACTCCTTTCAGGTTTGTTACCTCAGGTATCCCACCAGAAGAGGAATTCCAAAGCAGAGCCCTGGGGAAAAGTGAAGGGACAACCCGAAATATGATTAAAAATTGGGGCCTAGGGGCATGGCAAGCCCAATATGCTGTCTCTTCATCCAGCCACTGAGCGGCCTTACCAACGTGGGAAAACCTCCATGGCCTCGAGATTCCGCTCCCTTCATGATGTGGCCGTCATGCACAGAACTCCAACCTGAACCAACGTGTGATCCTCGCCCTCACTTCAGATGCCTGAGATATTGGTTCAGATCTGCAGGGGTACATGCCGTGCCCTCACCCTGAAACACAAGTCTAGCTTGTGTTCCCAGACTTCTGTCCTAACACTCCTGGCCACGAAGCCCTCAAGTTTGGCAATTCCGGACACACAACGCAGCACACTGCCTGCCATGTAGAAAAAAATATATTGCCTAATGAGCAGCCCAGACACCTTAAATGAGGATAAACCTACACAGCACTCCACTGTACCCAAATTATATACTCTAACCTGGGAACAAATGCACTGTCTGACACAACCTGAGCCCGGACCCCCTGACCAAACCCAGAGAGCTGACCGCACACTGAGAACATCAGACTCGCCATGGCCTTAGGTCATCATCTCTCCCCTATCTCAGTTTTCAGGCTTTAGAACCTAGAACTTATCTCCAATCACTGCCCAAAGTTGAGTGTGATGCAGAAATCAGAACTCTTCCTTACCCATGGCAAGAATCCTTGTGGTTGGCATGTTGTCCAACGTTCAGTGTAGTTGAAACCAGTGTTGCCCATGAGGCCCCACCCATGCTTGCAGGCCACATTGGTCACAAACACACATTGTGACACTCAGCCTGAGCCCAGTCCTCAGGTAAGGCCTCTCAGTGGCTGGATGAAGAGACAGCATATTGGGCATGCCAAGCCCCTAACCCCAATTTTTAACCATAGTTCGGGTTGTCCCTTCACTCTTCCCCAGGGCGCTGCTTTGGAATTCCTCTTTTGGTGGGACACCTGAGGTAACAAACTTGAAAGGAGTCCTCCCATTTCACAGATAGACATAAAACTATTGGGATCATGCCAATCCACAGAGAGGAAGATTCGTCCATGGCTCATGAGGCCTCCCCAACATTCCACGGCAATCGCCGATACAAAATCCAGAGACAAAAGCCTGAGCAAGCGACTCAGACTCTCTCATTCTTCATATCCTGAAGAGTTCTTCTCCTGGTTTGTAGATCGGGCGTGCCATGCCTACGTCCCGAAACCTAAGCTGAGTTTGTGTTTTCATACTTCTGTCCTCAAAGTCCTGGGCCACACTCCCTCCAGGGTGGAACACCTGAAGCCACACATTAGGACTGTGCGCACCCAATCCATGGGAATTCTGCCCATTCCATTGTCAAAAATTTTACAAATTAGGAGAACCCTCCAAAGTCCCTGAGGCCATCGCAATAGTGTAAGTCGCCCGGGACAAAAAAGGGCGGTTGATACCAGCTGAGCATCTACCTCCACTCATACCATAGATCGAAGTCCCCAGAGAAGAAGATTGAAACAGACAGGACCCGAGGCCATTATCGGATCCATTGCTTTGGTTTACAGGCATGTCTCCTTAAAAGCCTGGATTCAAATACCAGCAGAGGGGATTTCCTGAGGCACCCATCAGAACAAATCTTGTCTCCACAAGGAAACTTGTGCATGGGAGCTATGTCTAAGCTTAGGAGAATACTTCAGGGTGCCGGTGCCACCGCCCCATTCCAAGGCCCTCATGGACACAAACACATATTAGGCCCCATCCTCAGGAAAGACCATTTCAACTCAGCCACCCCGGTTGCTCTCGCTGATCCATCGGATCTAAACTGTCTTGTTGCTAAGAGACAATTGGAATGTGAGGCGCACTTCCCAGGCATCCATCCTCGAACGGTGCTCTGGAGTCATTCCCTATTGGATGTCCTGGAGCTGTCCAACAGGTCTCAATTGTCCCGCAGAAGGAATCCTTGAAGGGGGCATCCCATATCTCCCAACGTGGAAAACCTCCATGGCCTCGAGATTCCGCTCCCTTCAAGAAGGGGCCGTCATGCACAGAAACTCCAACCTGAGCCAACGTCTGATCCTCGCCCTGACTTCAGATGCATGAGATATTGCTTCAGACCTTCAGGGGGTACCTGCCGTGCCCTCACCCTGAATCCGAAGTCTAGCTTGTGTTCTCAGACTTCCGTCCTCACTCTCCTGGCCCCGTGCCCTCAAGTTTGGCAATTCCGGACCGACAATGAAGCACTCTGCCTGCCTTCTAGAAAAAATAGATTGCCTAATGAGCTGCCCAGGCAGCTTAAATGAGGATCAACCTACACGGCACTCGCATGTACCCAAATTATATAGTCTAACCTGGGCACTAATGCACTGTCTGACACAACCTGATCTCGGACCTCCTGACCAACTCCCAGAAAGCTGACCGCACACTGAGCACATCAGACTCGCCATGGCCTTAGGTCATCATCTCTTCCCTACCTCAGTTTTCAGCCTCAGAACCTAGACCCCATCTCCAATCACTGCCCAGGGGTGACTGTGATGCAGAAATCAGTACTCTTCCTGACCCATGGCAAGAAACCTTGTGGTTGGCATGTTGTCCAACGTTCAGTGTAGCAGAAAACAGCATTCACCATGAGGACCCGCCCATTCTTGAGTGCGATGAGAGCATAAACACGCATTGTGACATCAGCGTGAGTCCTGTCCTCTAGTAAGTCCTCTCAGTGGATGGACCATTAGATGTCATAATGGGCTTGACCTGTCCTATTCCCTAATTTTTAACCAGATTTCTGCTTGTCCAGTCGCCTCTCACCAGGGCTCTACTCTGGAATCCCTCATTTGGTAGGACATCTGAGGTTGAAAAACGAAACGAAACAAATCAACAACAACAAAAAAAAAGGACTTCTTCCATTCCAGAATGAACCCAAAATCTTTGTCGGGGCCGAACTCCCAGAGAGTAAGACTCGTCCATTTCCCATGAAGTCACCCGGAAATTTCACGACCATGATTGACACGATATCCAGAGACAAAAACTTTTGCAAGAGACTCACACTTGCCCTTTTTTCATTTCCCGAAGTGTTCTCCTCATGGTCTGTAGATCAGTCCTGCCATACCTATGACCCGAAACATAAGCCAAGTTTGTGTTTTCAGACAACTGTCCAAACAGCTCTGGCCTACACAACCTACAGGCTCAGGCCCCTGGAGCCAAACCTAAGGACTGTACTTGCCCTCTCCAAGGGAATTCTATGTGCCCATTCCAATGGCCACAGCCCTCCTAATAGGATAAACCTCCAAAGTCCCTGCGGCCATCCAAAAAGTTGTGGCTTCCCAGGACAAACAGGGGCAATCTGAGCCCATCTGAGCACCTACCTGCACTCAGACCCGTAGACTGATGTCCCCAGGGGTAAAAAGGAACGAACAGGCCCCTAGGCACTAATCGGATCCATTGCTTTGGTTTCCAGGCATCTCTCCTCAGAGGCCTGGATTTCAATACCAGCCTATGGCTGTTTCTTGACTCACCCATCAGAACAAATCTCATCTACACGTGGGAAACATGCACGTTGGAGCTGTGTCAAAGCCTCTGTTTAGGAGAACCCTTCAGGGCCCCAGTGCCACCGCTTCATTCCAAGGACTCCATTGACACAAAAACATATTAGGACACATCCACAGGAAGAGTCCATTTCAACTCAGCCTCCTCGGTTGCTCCACCACATCCAGCAGATCTAACCTCTCTTGGTGCTTGGAGACATTTGGAATGCTAGGTGGGCTACCCAGCCATCCATCCTTAGAACCCTGCTCGGAATCATTGGCCTGGAGCTAACCAACAGGTCTCCATTGTCCTGCAGAAGAATCTTGGCAGTTTGGAGCTTCTCACAACTCCCATCGTGGGAAAACCCCCATGGCCTCGTGATCCACCCCCCCTTCAAGAAGGGGCCATCTGGGACAGAAAGTCCAACCTGAGCCATCTTCTGATCCTTGCCCTGAATTCAGATGCACGAGATCTCGATTCAGGTCTGTAGATTGTGCCTGCCATATCCTCACCCAGAAACCTAGGCCTAGCTTGGCTTCTCAGACTTCCGTTCTCAGACTACTGGCCCACAAGACCTTCCGTTTGGCAATCCAGAACTACAATGCCGCACTCTGCATGCCCTCCAGAAGAAAAACATTGCCCTCTGGGGCTACCCAGAAACCCCAAATGAGGATCAACCTTCACGCCATTCGGCTGTACCCCAAATATATAGGCTGAGCTGGGCACTATTGCCCATTAGACCCAGCCTGAGCCTGGACCTCCTGGCCCCACCCAGACAGCTGGCCGCACACTGAGCACATCGGACCTGCCATGGCCTTAGGTCGTCATCTCTTCTCAACCTCGGTTTCCAGACTTCAGAACCTAGGCCTGTTCTCCAATCACTGCCCTGGTTTGAAAATGATGCAGAAATCAGAACTCTTTCCCCATGGAAGAAACCTTGTGGTTGGCATGTTGTCCAACGTTCAGTGTAGTTGAAACCAGTGTTGCCCATGAGGCCCCACCCATGCTTGCAGGCCACATTGGTCACAAACACACATTGTGACCCTCAGCCTGAGCCCAGTCCTCAGGTAAGGCCTCTCAGTGGCTGGATGAAGAGACAGCATATTGGGCATGCCAAGCCCCTAACCCCAATTTTTAACCATAGTTCGGGTTGTCGCTTCACTCTTCCCCAGGGCTCTGCTTTGGAATTCCTCTTTTGGTGGGACACCTGAGGTAACAAACTTGAAAGGAGTCCTCCCATTTCACAGATTGACATAAAACTCTTGGGATCGTGCCAATCCACAGAGAGGAAGATTCGTCCATGGCTCATGAGCCCTCCCCAACATTCCACGGCCATCGCCGATACAAAATCCAGAGACAAAAGCCTGAGCAAGCGACTCAGACTCGCTCATTCTTCATATCCTGAAGAGTTCTTCTCCTGGTTTGTAGATCGGGCGTGCCATGCCTACGTCCCGAAACCTAAGCTGAGTTTGTGTTTTCATACTTCTGTCCTCAAAGTCCTGGGCCACACTCCCTCCAGGGTGGAACACCTGAAGCCACACATTAGGACTGTGCGCACCCAATCCATGGGAATTCTGCCCATTCCATTGTCAAAAATTTTACAAATTAGGAGAACCCTCCAAAGTCCCTGAGGCCATCGCAATAGTGTAAGTCGCCCGGGACAAAAAAGGGCGGTTGATACCAGCTGAGCATCTACCTCCACTCATACCATAGATCGAAGTCCCCAGAGAAGAAGATTGAAACAGACAGGACCCGAGGCCATTATCGGATCCATTGCTTTGGTTTACAGGCATGTCTCCTTAAAAGCCTGGATTCAAATACCAGCAGAGGGGATTTCCTGAGGCACCCATCAGAACAAATCTTGTCTCCACAAGGAAACTTGTGCATGGGAGCTATGTCTAAGCTTAGGAGAATACTTCAGGGTGCCGGTGCCACCGCCCCATTCCAAGGCCCTCATGGACACAAACACATATTAGGCCCCATCCTCAGGAAAGACCATTTCAACTCAGCCACCCCGGTTGCTCTCGCTGATCCATCGGATCTAAACTGTCTTGTTGCTAAGAGACAATTGGAATGTGAGGCGCACTTCCCAGGCATCCATCCTCGAACGGTGCTCTGGAGTCATTCCCTATTGGATGTCCTGGAGCTGTCCAACAGGTCTCAATTGTCCCGCAGAAGGAATCCTTGAAGGGGGCATCCCATATCTCCCAACGTGGAAAACCTCCATGGCCTCGAGATTCCGCTCCCTTCAAGAAGGGGCCGTCATGCACAGAAACTCCAACCTGAGCCAACGTCTGATCCTCGCCCTGACTTCAGATGCATGAGATATTGCTTCAGACCTTCAGGGGGTACCTGCCGTGCCCTCACCCTGAATCCGAAGTCTAGCTTGTGTTCTCAGACTTCCGTCCTCACTCTCCTGGCCCCGTGCCCTCAAGTTTGGCAATTCCGGACCGACAATGAAGCACTCTGCCTGCCTTCTAGAAAAAATAGATTGCCTAATGAGCTGCCCAGGCAGCTTAAATGAGGATCAACCTACACGGCACTCGCATGTACCCAAATTATATAGTCTAACCTGGGCACTAATGCACTGTCTGACACAACCTGATCTCGGACCTCCTGACCAACTCCCAGAAAGCTGACCGCACACTGAGCACATCAGACTCGCCATGGCCTTAGGTCATCATCTCTTCCCTACCTCAGTTTTCAGCCTCAGAACCTAGACCCCATCTCCAATCACTGCCCAGGGGTGACTGTGATGCAGAAATCAGTACTCTTCCTGACCCATGGCAAGAAACCTTGTGGTTGGCATGTTGTCCAACGTTCAGTGTAGCAGAAAACAGCATTCACCATGAGGACCCGCCCATTCTTGAGTGCGATGAGAGCATAAACACGCATTGTGACCTCAGCGTGAGTCCTGTCCTCTAGTAAGTCCTCTCAGTGGATGGACCATTAGATGTCATAATGGGCTTGACCTGTCCTATTCCCTAATTTTTAACCAGATTTCTGCTTGTCCAGTCGCCTCTCACCAGGGCTCTACTCTGGAATCCCTCATTTGGTAGGACATCTGAGGTTGAAAAACGAAACGAAACAAATCAACAACAACAAAAAAAAAGGACTTCTTCCATTCCAGAATGAACCCAAAATCTTTGTCGGGGCCGAACTCCCAGAGAGTAAGACTCGTCCATTTCCCATGAAGTCACCCGGAAATTTCACGACCATGATTGACACGATATCCAGAGACAAAAACTTTTGCAAGAGACTCACACTTGCCCTTTTTTCATTTCCCGAAGTGTTCTCCTCATGGTCTGTAGATCAGTCCTGCCATACCTATGACCCGAAACATAAGCCAAGTTTGTGTTTTCAGACAACTGTCCAAACAGCTCTGGCCTACACAACCTACAGGCTCAGGCCCCTGGAGCCAAACCTAAGGACTGTACTTGCCCTCTCCAAGGGAATTCTATGTGCCCATTCCAATGGCCACAGCCCTCCTAATAGGATAAACCTCCAAAGTCCCTGCGGCCATCCAAAAAGTTGTGGCTTCCCAGGACAAACAGGGGCAATCTGAGCCCATCTGAGCACCTACCTGCACTCAGACCCGTAGACTGATGTCCCCAGGGGTAAAAAGGAACGAACAGGCCCCTAGGCACTAATCGGATCCATTGCTTTGGTTTCCAGGCATCTCTCCTCAGAGGCCTGGATTTCAATACCAGCCTATGGCTGTTTCTTGACTCACCCATCAGAACAAATCTCATCTACACGTGGGAAACATGCACGTTGGAGCTGTGTCAAAGCCTCTGTTTAGGAGAACCCTTCAGGGCCCCAGTGCCACCGCTTCATTCCAAGGACTCCATTGACACAAAAACATATTAGGACACATCCACAGGAAGAGTCCATTTCAACTCAGCCTCCTCGGTTGCTCCACCACATCCAGCAGATCTAACCTCTCTTGGTGCTTGGAGACATTTGGAATGCTAGGTGGGCTACCCAGCCATCCATCCTTAGAACCCTGCTCGGAATCATTGGCCTGGAGCTAACCAACAGGTCTCCATTGTCCTGCAGAAGAATCTTGGCAGTTTGGAGCTTCTCACAACTCCCATCGTGGGAAAACCCCCATGGCCTCGTGATCCACCCCCCCTTCAAGAAGGGGCCATCTGGGACAGAAAGTCCAACCTGAGCCATCTTCTGATCCTTGCCCTGAATTCAGATGCACGAGATCTCGATTCAGGTCTGTAGATTGTGCCTGCCATATCCTCACCCAGAAACCTAGGCCTAGCTTGGCTTCTCAGACTTCCGTTCTCAGACTACTGGCCCACAAGACCTTCCGTTTGGCAATCCAGAACTACAATGCCGCACTCTGCATGCCCTCCAGAAGAAAAACATTGCCCTCTGGGGCTACCCAGAAACCCCAAATGAGGATCAACCTTCACGCCATTCGGCTGTACCCCAAATATATAGGCTGAGCTGGGCACTATTGCCCATTAGACCCAGCCTGAGCCTGGACCTCCTGGCCCCACCCAGACAGCTGGCCGCACACTGAGCACATCGGACCTGCCATGGCCTTAGGTCGTCATCTCTTCTCAACCTCGGTTTCCAGACTTCAGAACCTAGGCCTGTTCTCCAATCACTGCCCTGGTTTGAAAATGATGCAGAAATCAGAACTCTTTCCCCATGGAAGAAACCTTGTGGTTGGCATGTTGTCCAACGTTCAGTGTAGTTGAAACCAGTGTTGCCCATGAGGCCCCACCCATGCTTGCAGGCCACATTGGTCACAAACACACATTGTGACCCTCAGCCTGAGCCCAGTCCTCAGGTAAGGCCTCTCAGTGGCTGGATGAAGAGACAGCATATTGGGCATGCCAAGCCCCTAACCCCAATTTTTAACCATAGTTCGGGTTGTCGCTTCACTCTTCCCCAGGGCTCTGCTTTGGAATTCCTCTTTTGGTGGGACACCTGAGGTAACAAACTTGAAAGGAGTCCTCCCATTTCACAGATTGACATAAAACTCTTGGGATCGTGCCAATCCACAGAGAGGAAGATTCGTCCATGGCTCATGAGCCCTCCCCAACATTCCACGGCCATCGCCGATACAAAATCCAGAGACAAAAGCCTGAGCAAGCGACTCAGACTCGCTCATTCTTCATATCCTGAAGAGTTCTTCTCCTGGTTTGTAGATCGGGCGTGCCATGCCTACGTCCCGAAACCTAAGCTGAGTTTGTGTTTTCATACTTCTGTCCTCAAAGTCCTGGGCCACACTCCCTCCAGGGTGGAACACCTGAAGCCACACATTAGGACTGTGCGCACCCAATCCATGGGAATTCTGCCCATTCCATTGTCAAAAATTTTACAAATTAGGAGAACCCTCCAAAGTCCCTGAGGCCATCGCAATAGTGTAAGTCGCCCGGGACAAAAAAGGGCGGTTGATACCAGCTGAGCATCTACCTCCACTCATACCATAGATCGAAGTCCCCAGAGAAGAAGATTGAAACAGACAGGACCCGAGGCCATTATCGGATCCATTGCTTTGGTTTACAGGCATGTCTCCTTAAAAGCCTGGATTCAAATACCAGCAGAGGGGATTTCCTGAGGCACCCATCAGAACAAATCTTGTCTCCACAAGGAAACTTGTGCATGGGAGCTATGTCTAAGCTTAGGAGAATACTTCACGGTGCCGGTGCCACCGCCCCATTCCAAGGCCCTCATGGACACAAACACATATTAGGCCCCATCCTCAGGAAAGACCATTTCAACTCAGCCACCCCGGTTGCTCTCGCTGATCCATCGGATCTAAACTGTCTTGTTGCTAAGAGACAATTGGAATGTGAGGCGCACTTCCCAGGCATCCATCCTCGAACGGTGCTCTGGAGTCATTCCCTATTGGATGTCCTGGAGCTGTCCAACAGGTCTCAATTGTCCCGCAGAAGGAATCCTTGAAGGGGGCATCCCATATCTCCCAACGTGGAAAACCTCCATGGCCTCGAGATTCCGCTCCCTTCAAGAAGGGGCCGTCATGCACAGAAACTCCAACCTGAGCCAACGTCTGATCCTCGCCCTGACTTCAGATGCATGAGATATTGCTTCAGACCTTCAGGGGGTACCTGCCGTGCCCTCACCCTGAATCCGAAGTCTAGCTTGTGTTCTCAGACTTCCGTCCTCACTCTCCTGGCCCCGTGCCCTCAAGTTTGGCAATTCCGGACCGACAATGAAGCACTCTGCCTGCCTTCTAGAAAAAATAGATTGCCTAATGAGCTGCCCAGGCAGCTTAAATGAGGATCAACCTACACGGCACTCGCATGTACCCAAATTATATAGTCTAACCTGGGCACTAATGCACTGTCTGACACAACCTGATCTCGGACCTCCTGACCAACTCCCAGAAAGCTGACCGCACACTGAGCACATCAGACTCGCCATGGCCTTAGGTCATCATCTCTTCCCTACCTCAGTTTTCAGCCTCAGAACCTAGACCCCATCTCCAATCACTGCCCAGGGGTGACTGTGATGCAGAAATCAGTACTCTTCCTGACCCATGGCAAGAAACCTTGTGGTTGGCATGTTGTCCAACGTTCAGTGTAGCAGAAAACAGCATTCACCATGAGGACCCGCCCATTCTTGAGTGCGATGAGAGCATAAACACGCATTGTGACATCAGCGTGAGTCCTGTCCTCTAGTAAGTCCTCTCAGTGGATGGACCATTAGATGTCATAATGGGCTTGACCTGTCCTATTCCCTAATTTTTAACCAGATTTCTGCTTGTCCAGTCGCCTCTCACCAGGGCTCTACTCTGGAATCCCTCATTTGGTAGGACATCTGAGGTTGAAAAACGAAACGAAACAAATCAACAACAACAAAAAAAAAGGACTTCTTCCATTCCAGAATGAACCCAAAATCTTTGTCGGGGCCGAACTCCCAGAGAGTAAGACTTGTCCATTTCCCATGAAGTCACCCGGAAATTTCACGACCATGATTGACACGATATCCAGAGACAAAAACTTTTGCAAGAGACTCACACTTGCCCTTTTTTCATTTCCCGAAGTGTTCTCCTCATGGTCTGTAGATCAGTCCTGCCATACCTATGACCCGAAACATAAGCCAAGTTTGTGTTTTCAGACAACTGTCCAAACAGCTCTGGCCTACACAACCTACAGGCTCAGGCCCCTGGAGCCAAACCTAAGGACTGTACTTGCCCTCTCCAAGGGAATTCTATGTGCCCATTCCAATGGCCACAGCCCTCCTAATAGGATAAACCTCCAAAGTCCCTGCGGCCATCCAAAAAGTTGTGGCTTCCCAGGACAAACAGGGGCAATCTGAGCCCATCTGAGCACCTACCTGCACTCAGACCCGTAGACTGATGTCCCCAGGGGTAAAAAGGAACGAACAGGCCCCTAGGCACTAATCGGATCCATTGCTTTGGTTTCCAGGCATCTCTCCTCAGAGGCCTGGATTTCAATACCAGCCTATGGCTGTTTCTTGACTCACCCATCAGAACAAATCTCATCTACACGTGGGAAACATGCACGTTGGAGCTGTGTCAAAGCCTCTGTTTAGGAGAACCCTTCAGGGCCCCAGTGCCACCGCTTCATTCCAAGGACTCCATTGACACAAAAACATATTAGGACACATCCACAGGAAGAGTCCATTTCAACTCAGCCTCCTCGGTTGCTCCACCACATCCAGCAGATCTAACCTCTCTTGGTGCTTGGAGACATTTGGAATGCTAGGTGGGCTACCCAGCCATCCATCCTTAGAACCCTGCTCGGAATCATTGGCCTGGAGCCAACCAACAGGTCTCCATTGTCCTGCAGAAGAATCTTGGCAGTTTGGAGCTTCTCACAACTCCCATCGTGGGAAAACCCCCATGGCCTCGTGATCCACCCCCCCTTCAAGAAGGGGCCATCTGGGACAGAAAGTCCAACCTGAGCCATCTTCTGATCCTTGCCCTGAATTCAGATGCACGAGATCTCGATTCAGGTCTGTAGATTGTGCCTGCCATATCCTCACCCAGAAACCTAGGCCTAGCTTGGCTTCTCAGACTTCCGTTCTCAGACTACTGGCCCACAAGACCTTCCGTTTGGCAATCCAGAACTACAATGCCGCACTCTGCCTGCCCTCCAGAAGAAAAACATTGCCCTCTGGGGCTACCCAGAAACCCCAAATGAGGATCAACCTTCACGCCATTCGGCTGTACCCCAAATATATAGGCTGAGCTGGGCACTATTGCCCATTAGACCCAGCCTGAGCCTGGACCTCCTGGCCCCACCCAGACAGCTGGCCGCACACTGAGCACATCGGACCTGCCATGGCCTTAGGTCGTCATCTCTTCTCAACCTCGGTTTCCAGACTTCAGAACCTAGGCCTGTTCTCCAATCACTGCCCTGGTTTGAAAATGATGCAGAAATCAGAACTCTTTCCCCATGGAAGAAACCTTGTGGTTGGCATGTTGTCCAACGTTCAGTGTAGTTGAAACCAGTGTTGCCCATGAGGCCCCACCCATGCTTGCAGGCCACATTGGTCACAAACACACATTGTGACCCTCAGCCTGAGCCCAGTCCTCAGGTAAGGCCTCTCAGTGGCTGGATGAAGAGACAGCATATTGGGCATGCCAAGCCCCTAACCCCAATTTTTAACCATAGTTCGGGTTGTCGCTTCACTCTTCCCCAGGGCTCTGCTTTGGAATTCCTCTTTTGGTGGGACACCTGAGGTAACAAACTTGAAAGGAGTCCTCCCATTTCACAGATTGACATAAAACTCTTGGGATCGTGCCAATCCACAGAGAGGAAGATTCGTCCATGGCTCATGAGCCCTCCCCAACATTCCACGGCCATCGCCGATACAAAATCCAGAGACAAAAGCCTGAGCAAGCGACTCAGACTCGCTCATTCTTCATATCCTGAAGAGTTCTTCTCCTGGTTTGTAGATCGGGCGTGCCATGCCTACGTCCCGAAACCTAAGCTGAGTTTGTGTTTTCATACTTCTGTCCTCAAAGTCCTGGGCCACACTCCCTCCAGGGTGGAACACCTGAAGCCACACATTAGGACTGTGCGCACCCAATCCATGGGAATTCTGCCCATTCCATTGTCAAAAATTTTACAAATTAGGAGAACCCTCCAAAGTCCCTGAGGCCATCGCAATAGTGTAAGTCGCCCGGGACAAAAAAGGGCGGTTGATACCAGCTGAGCATCTACCTCCACTCATACCATAGATCGAAGTCCCCAGAGAAGAAGATTGAAACAGACAGGACCCGAGGCCATTATCGGATCCATTGCTTTGGTTTACAGGCATGTCTCCTTAAAAGCCTGGATTCAAATACCAGCAGAGGGGATTTCCTGAGGCACCCATCAGAACAAATCTTGTCTCCACAAGGAAACTTGTGCATGGGAGCTATGTCTAAGCTTAGGAGAATACTTCAGGGTGCCGGTGCCACCGCCCCATTCCAAGGCCCTCATGGACACAAACACATATTAGGCCCCATCCTCAGGAAAGACCATTTCAACTCAGCCACCCCGGTTGCTCTCGCTGATCCATCGGATCTAAACTGTCTTGTTGCTAAGAGACAATTGGAATGTGAGGCGCACTTCCCAGGCATCCATCCTCGAACGGTGCTCTGGAGTCATTCCCTATTGGATGTCCTGGAGCTGTCCAACAGGTCTCAATTGTCCCGCAGAAGGAATCCTTGAAGGGGGCATCCCATATCTCCCAACGTGGAAAACCTCCATGGCCTCGAGATTCCGCTCCCTTCAAGAAGGGGCCGTCATGCACAGAAACTCCAACCTGAGCCAACGTCTGATCCTCGCCCTGACTTCAGATGCATGAGATATTGCTTCAGACCTTCAGGGGGTACCTGCCGTGCCCTCACCCTGAATCCGAAGTCTAGCTTGTGTTCTCAGACTTCCGTCCTCACTCTCCTGGCCCCGTGCCCTCAAGTTTGGCAATTCCGGACCGACAATGAAGCACTCTGCCTGCCTTCTAGAAAAAATAGATTGCCTAATGAGCTGCCCAGGCAGCTTAAATGAGGATCAACCTACACGGCACTCGCATGTACCCAAATTATATAGTCTAACCTGGGCACTAATGCACTGTCTGACACAACCTGATCTCGGACCTCCTGACCAACTCCCAGAAAGCTGACCGCACACTGAGCACATCAGACTCGCCATGGCCTTAGGTCATCATCTCTTCCCTACCTCAGTTTTCAGCCTCAGAACCTAGACCCCATCTCCAATCACTGCCCAGGGGTGACTGTGATGCAGAAATCAGTACTCTTCCTGACCCATGGCAAGAAACCTTGTGGTTGGCATGTTGTCCAACGTTCAGTGTAGCAGAAAACAGCATTCACCATGAGGACCCGCCCATTCTTGAGTGCGATGAGAGCATAAACACGCATTGTGACATCAGCGTGAGTCCTGTCCTCTAGTAAGTCCTCTCAGTGGATGGACCATTAGATGTCATAATGGGCTTGACCTGTCCTATTCCCTAATTTTTAACCAGATTTCTGCTTGTCCAGTCGCCTCTCACCAGGGCTCTACTCTGGAATCCCTCATTTGGTAGGACATCTGAGGTTGAAAAACGAAACGAAACAAATCAACAACAACAAAAAAAAAGGACTTCTTCCATTCCAGAATGAACCCAAAATCTTTGTCGGGGCCGAACTCCCAGAGAGTAAGACTCGTCCATTTCCCATGAAGTCACCCGGAAATTTCACGACCATGATTGACACGATATCCAGAGACAAAAACTTTTGCAAGAGACTCACACTTGCCCTTTTTTCATTTCCCGAAGTGTTCTCCTCATGGTCTGTAGATCAGTCCTGCCATACCTATGACCCGAAACATAAGCCAAGTTTGTGTTTTCAGACAACTGTCCAAACAGCTCTGGCCTACACAACCTACAGGCTCAGGCCCCTGGAGCCAAACCTAAGGACTGTACTTGCCCTCTCCAAGGGAATTCTATGTGCCCATTCCAATGGCCACAGCCCTCCTAATAGGATAAACCTCCAAAGTCCCTGCGGCCATCCAAAAAGTTGTGGCTTCCCAGGACAAACAGGGGCAATCTGAGCCCATCTGAGCACCTACCTGCACTCAGACCCGTAGACTGATGTCCCCAGGGGTAAAAAGGAACGAACAGGCCCCTAGGCACTAATCGGATCCATTGCTTTGGTTTCCAGGCATCTCTCCTCAGAGGCCTGGATTTCAATACCAGCCTATGGCTGTTTCTTGACTCACCCATCAGAACAAATCTCATCTACACGTGGGAAACATGCACGTTGGAGCTGTGTCAAAGCCTCTGTTTAGGAGAACCCTTCAGGGCCCCAGTGCCACCGCTTCATTCCAAGGACTCCATTGACACAAAAACATATTAGGACACATCCACAGGAAGAGTCCATTTCAACTCAGCCTCCTCGGTTGCTCCACCACATCCAGCAGATCTAACCTCTCTTGGTGCTTGGAGACATTTGGAATGCTAGGTGGGCTACCCAGCCATCCATCCTTAGAACCCTGCTCGGAATCATTGGCCTGGAGCCAACCAACAGGTCTCCATTGTCCTGCAGAAGAATCTTGGCAGTTTGGAGCTTCTCACAACTCCCATCGTGGGAAAACCCCCATGGCCTCGTGATCCACCCCCCCTTCAAGAAGGGGCCATCTGGGACAGAAAGTCCAACCTGAGCCATCTTCTGATCCTTGCCCTGAATTCAGATGCACGAGATCTCGATTCAGGTCTGTAGATTGTGCCTGCCATATCCTCACCCAGAAACCTAGGCCTAGCTTGGCTTCTCAGACTTCCGTTCTCAGACTACTGGCCCACAAGACCTTCCGTTTGGCAATCCAGAACTACAATGCCGCACTCTGCCTGCCCTCCAGAAGAAAAACATTGCCCTCTGGGGCTACCCAGAAACCCCAAATGAGGATCAACCTTCACGCCATTCGGCTGTACCCCAAATATATAGGCTGAGCTGGGCACTATTGCCCATTAGACCCAGCCTGAGCCTGGACCTCCTGGCCCCACCCAGACAGCTGGCCGCACACTGAGCACATCGGACCTGCCATGGCCTTAGGTCGTCATCTCTTCTCAACCTCGGTTTCCAGACTTCAGAACCTAGGCCTGTTCTCCAATCACTGCCCTGGTTTGAAAATGATGCAGAAATCAGAACTCTTTCCCCATGGAAGAAACCTTGTGGTTGGCATGTTGTCCAACGTTCAGTGTAGTTGAAACCAGTGTTGCCCATGAGGCCCCACCCATGCTTGCAGGCCACATTGGTCACAAACACACATTGTGACCCTCAGCCTGAGCCCAGTCCTCAGGTAAGGCCTCTCAGTGGCTGGATGAAGAGACAGCATATTGGGCATGCCAAGCCCCTAACCCCAATTTTTAACCATAGTTCGGGTTGTCGCTTCACTCTTCCCCAGGGCTCTGCTTTGGAATTCCTCTTTTGGTGGGACACCTGAGGTAACAAACTTGAAAGGAGTCCTCCCATTTCACAGATTGACATAAAACTCTTGGGATCGTGCCAATCCACAGAGAGGAAGATTCGTCCATGGCTCATGAGCCCTCCCCAACATTCCACGGCCATCGCCGATACAAAATCCAGAGACAAAAGCCTGAGCAAGCGACTCAGACTCGCTCATTCTTCATATCCTGAAGAGTTCTTCTCCTGGTTTGTAGATCGGGCGTGCCATGCCTACGTCCCGAAACCTAAGCTGAGTTTGTGTTTTCATACTTCTGTCCTCAAAGTCCTGGGCCACACTCCCTCCAGGGTGGAACACCTGAAGCCACACATTAGGACTGTGCGCACCCAATCCATGGGAATTCTGCCCATTCCATTGTCAAAAATTTTACAAATTAGGAGAACCCTCCAAAGTCCCTGAGGCCATCGCAATAGTGTAAGTCGCCCGGGACAAAAAAGGGCGGTTGATACCAGCTGAGCATCTACCTCCACTCATACCATAGATCGAAGTCCCCAGAGAAGAAGATTGAAACAGACAGGACCCGAGGCCATTATCGGATCCATTGCTTTGGTTTACAGGCATGTCTCCTTAAAAGCCTGGATTCAAATACCAGCAGAGGGGATTTCTTGAGGCACCCATCAGAACAAATCTTGTCTCCACAAGGAAACTTGTGCATGGGAGCTATGTCTAAGCTTAGGAGAATACTTCAGGGTGCCGGTGCCACCGCCCCATTCCAAGGCCCTCATGGACACAAACACATATTAGGCCCCATCCTCAGGAAAGACCATTTCAACTCAGCCACCCCGGTTGCTCTCGCTGATCCATCGGATCTAAACTGTCTTGTTGCTAAGAGACAATTGGAATGTGAGGCGCACTTCCCAGGCATCCATCCTCGAACGGTGCTCTGGAGTCATTCCCTATTGGATGTCCTGGAGCTGTCCAACAGGTCTCAATTGTCCCGCAGAAGGAATCCTTGAAGGGGGCATCCCATATCTCCCAACGTGGAAAACCTCCATGGCCTCGAGATTCCGCTCCCTTCAAGAAGGGGCCGTCATGCACAGAAACTCCAACCTGAGCCAACGTCTGATCCTCGCCCTGACTTCAGATGCATGAGATATTGCTTCAGACCTTCAGGGGGTACCTGCCGTGCCCTCACCCTGAATCCGAAGTCTAGCTTGTGTTCTCAGACTTCCGTCCTCACTCTCCTGGCCCCGTGCCCTCAAGTTTGGCAATTCCGGACCAACAATGAAGCACTCTGCCTGCCTTCTAGAAAAAATAGATTGCCTAATGAGCTGCCCAGGCAGCTTAAATGAGGATCAACCTACACGGTACTCGCATGTACCCAAATTATATAGTCTAACCTGGGCACTAATGCACTGTCTGACACAACCTGATCCCGGACCTCCTGACCAACACCCAGAAAGCTGACCGCACACTGAGCACATCAGACTCGCCATGGCCTTAGGTCATCATCTCTACCCTACCTCAGTTTTCAGCCTCAGAACCTAGACCACCTCTCCAATCACTGCCCAGGGGTGACTGTGATGCAGAAATCAGTACTCTTCCTGACCCATGGCAAGAAACCTTGTGGTTGGCATGTTGTCCAACGTTCAGTGTAGCAGAAAACAGCATTCACCATGAGGACCCGCCCATTCTTGAGTGCGATGAGAGCATAAACACGCATTGTGACCTCAGCGTGAGTCCTGTCCTCTAGTAAGTCCTCTCAGTGGATGGACCATTAGATGTCATAATGGGCTTGACCTGTCCTATTCCCTAATTTTTAACCAGATTTCTGCTTGTCCAGTCGCCTCTCGCCAGGGCTCTACTCTGGAATCCCTCATTTGTTAGGACATCTGAGGTTGAAAAACAAAACGAAACAAATCAACAACAACAACAACAAAAAGGGACTTCTTCCATTCCAGAATGAACCCAAAATCTTTGTCGGGGCCGAACCCCCAGAGAGTAAGACTCGTCCATTTCCCATGAAGTCACCCGGAAATTTCACGACCATGATTGACACGATATCCAGAGACAAAAACTTGAGCAAGAGACTCACACTTGCCCTTTTTTCATTTCCCGAAGTGTTCTCCTCATGGTCTGTAGATCAGTCCTGCCATACCTATGACCCGAAACATAAGCCAAGTTTGTGTTTTCAGACAACTGTCCAAACAGCTCTGGCCTACACAACCTACAGGCTCAGGCCCCTGGAGCCAAACCTGAGGACTGTACTTGCCCTCTCCAAGGGAATTGTATGTGCCCATTCCAATGGCCACAGCCCTACTAATAGGATAAACCTCCAAAGTCCCTGCGGCCATCCCAAAAGTTGTGGCTTCCCAGGACAAACAGGGGCAATCTGAGCCCATCTGAGCACCTACCTGCACTCAGACCCGTAGACTGATGTCCCCAGGGGTAAAAAGGAACGAACAGGCCCCTAGGCACTAATCGGATCCATTGCTTTGGTTTCCAGGCATCTCTCCTCAGAGGCCTGGATTTCAATACCAGCCTATGGCTGTTTCTTGACTCACCCATCAGAACAAATCTCATCTACACGTGGGAAACATGCACGTTGGAGCTGTGTCAAAGCCTCTGTTTAGGAGAACCCTTCAGGGCCCCAGTGCCACCGCTTCATTCCAAGGGCTCCATTGACACAAAAACATATTAGGACACATCCACAGGAAGAGTCCATTTCAACTCAGCCTCCTCGGTTGCTCCACCACATCCAGCAGATCTAACCTGTCTTGGTGCTTGGAGACATTTGGAATGCTAGGTGGGCTACCCAGCCATCCATCCTTAGAACCCTGCTCGGAATCATTGGCCTGGAGCCAACCAACAGGTCTCCATTGTCCTGCAGAAGAATCTTGGCAGTTTGGAGCTTCTCACAACTCCCATCGTGGGAAAACCCCCATGGCCTCGTGATCCACCCCCCCTTCAAGAAGGGGCCATCTGGGACAGAAAGTCCAACCTGAGCCATCTTCTGATCCTTGCCCTGAATTCAGATGCACGAGATCTCGATTCAGGTCTGTAGATTGTGCCTGCCATATCCTCACCCAGAAACCTAGGCCTAGCTTGGCTTCTCAGACTTCCGTTCTCAGACTACTGGCCCACAAGACCTTCCGTTTGGCAATCCAGAACTACAATGCCGCACTCTGCCTGCCCTCCAGAAGAAAAACATTGCCCTCTGGGGCTACCCAGAAACCCCAAATGAGGATCAACCTTCACGCCATTCGGCTGTACCCCAAATATATAGGCTGAGCTGGGCACTATTGCCCATTAGACCCAGCCTGAGCCTGGACCTCCTGGCCCCACCCAGACAGCTGGCCGCACACTGAGCACATCGGACCTGCCATGGCCTTAGGTCGTCATCTCTTCTCAACCTCGGTTTCCAGGCTTCAGAACCTAGGCCTGTTCTCCAATCACTGCCCTGGTTTGAAAATGATGCAGAAATCAGAACTCTTTCCCCATGGCAAGAAACCTTGTGGTTGGCATGTTGTCCAACGTTCAGTGTAGTTGAAACCAGTGTTGCCCATGAGGCCCCACCCATGCTTGCAGGCCACATTGGTCACAAACACACATTGTGACCCTCAGCCTGAGCCCAGTCCTCAGGTAAGGCCTCTCAGTGGCTGGATGAAGAGACAGCATATTGGGCATGCCAAGCCCCTAACCCCAATTTTTAACCATAGTTCGGGTTGTCGCTTCACTCTTCCCCAGGGCTCTGCTTTGGAATTCCTCTTTTGGTGGGACACCTGAGGTAACAAACTTGAAAGGAGTCCTCCCATTTCACAGATTGACATAAAACTCTTGGGATCGTGCCAATCCACAGAGAGGAAGATTCGTCCATGGCTCATGAGCCCTCCCCAACATTCCACGGCCATCGCCGATACAAAATCCAGAGACAAAAGCCTGAGCAAGCGACTCAGACTCGCTCATTCTTCATATCCTGAAGAGTTCTTCTCCTGGTTTGTAGATCGGGCGTGCCATGCCTACGTCCCGAAACCTAAGCTGAGTTTGTGTTTTCATACTTCTGTCCTCAAAGTCCTGGGCCACACTCCCTCCAGGGTGGAACACCTGAAGCCACACATTAGGACTGTGCGCACCCAATCCATGGGAATTCTGCCCATTCCATTGTCAAAAATTTTACAAATTAGGAGAACCCTCCAAAGTCCCTGAGGCCATCGCAATAGTGTAAGTCGCCCGGGACAAAAAAGGGCGGTTGATACCAGCTGAGCATCTACCTCCACTCATACCATAGATCGAAGTCCCCAGAGAAGAAGATTGAAACAGACAGGACCCGAGGCCATTATCGGATCCATTGCTTTGGTTTACAGGCATGTCTCCTTAAAAGCCTGGATTCAAATACCAGCAGAGGGGATTTCCTGAGGCACCCATCAGAACAAATCTTGACTCCACAAGGAAACTTGTGCATGGGAGCTATGTCTAAGCTTAGGAGAATACTTCAGGGTGCCGGTGCCACCGCCCCATTCCAAGGCCCTCATGGACACAAACACATATTAGGCCCCATCCTCAGGAAAGACCATTTCAACTCAGCCACCCCGGTTGCTCTCGCTGATCCATCGGATCTAAACTGTCTTGTTGCTAAGAGACAATTGGAATGCGAGGCACACTTCCCAGGCAACCATCCTCGAACGGTGCTCTGGAGTCATTCCCTATTGGATGTCCTGGAGCTGTCCAACAGGTCTCAATTGTCCGCAGAAGGAATCCTTGAAGGGGGCATCCCATATGTCCCAACGTGGAAAACCTCCATGGCCTCGAGATTCCGCTCCCTTCAAGAAGGAGCCGTCATGCACAGAAACTCCAACCTGAGCCAACGTCTGATCCTTGCCCTGACTTCAGATGCATGAGATATTGCTTCAGACCTTCAGGGGGTACCTGCCGTGCCCTCACCCTGAATCCGAAGTCTAGCTTGTGTTCTCAGAATTCCGTCCTCACTCTCCTGGCCACGTGCCCTCAAGTTTGGCAATTCTGGACCGACAATGAAGCACTCTGCCTGCCTTCTAGAAAAAATATATTGCCTAATGAGCTGCCCAGGCAGCTTAAATGTTTGGCATGTTGTCCAACATTCAGTGTAGCAGAAAACAGCATTCACCATGAGGACCCGCCCATTCTTGAGTGCGATGAGAGCATAAACACGCATTGTGACCTCAGCGTGAGTCATGTCCTCCAGTAACTCCTCTCAGTGGATGGACCATTAGATGTCATAATGGGCTTGACCTGTCCTATTCCCTAATTTTTAACCAGATTTCTGCTTGTCCAGTCGCCTCTCGCCAGGGCTCTACTCTGGAATCCCTCATTTGGTAGGACATCTGAGGTTGAAAAACAAAACGAAACAAATCAACAACAACAATAAAAAAAGGACTTCTTCGATTCCAGAATGAACCCAAAATCTTTGTCGGGGCCGAACTCCCAGAGAGTAAGTCTCGTCCATTTCCCATGAAGTCACCCGGAAATTTCACGACCATGATTGACACGATATCCAGAGACAAAAACTTGAGCAAGAGACTCACACTTGCCCTTTTTTCATTTCCCGAAGTGTTCTCCTCATGGTCTGTAGATCAGTCCTGCCATACCTATGACCCGAAACATAAGCCAAGTTTGTGTTTTCAGACAACTGTCCAAACAGCTCTGGCCTACACAACCTACAGGCTCAGGCCCCTGGAGCCAAACCTGAGGACTGTACTTGCCCTCTCCAAGGGAATTGTATGTGCCCATTCCAATGGCCACAGCCCTACTAATAGGATAAACCTCCAAAGTCCCTGCGGCCATCCCAAAAGTTGTGGCTTCCCAGGACAAACAGGGGCAATCTGAGCCCATCTGAGCACCTACCTGCACTCAGACCCGTAGACTGATGTCCCCAGGGGTAAAAAGGAACGAACAGGCCCCTAGGCACTAATCGGATCCATTGCTTTGGTTTCCAGGCATCTCTCCTCAGAGGCCTGGATTTCAATACCAGGCTATGGCTGTTTCTTGACTCACCCATCAGAACAAATCTCATCTACACGTGGGAAACATGCACGTTGGAGCTGTGTCAAAGCCTCTGTTTAGGAGAACCCTTCAGGGCCCCAGTGCCACCGCTTCATTCCAAGGACTCCATTGACACAAAAACATATTAGGACACATCCACAGGAAGAGTCCATTTCAACTCAGCCTCCTCGGTTGCTCCACCACATCCAGCAGATCTAACCTGTCTTGGTGCTTGGAGACATTTGGAATGCTAGGTGGGCTACCCAGCCATCCATCCTTAGAACCCTGCTCGGAATCATTGGCCTGGAGCCAACCAACAGGTCTCCATTGTCCTGCAGAAGAACCTTGGCAGTTTGGAGCTTCTCACAACTCCCATCGTGGGAAAAACCCCATGGCCTCGTGATCCACCCCCCCTTCAAGAAGGGGCCATCTGGGACAGAAAGTCCAACCTGAGCCATCTTCTGATCCTTGCCCTGAATTCAGATGCACGAGATCTCGATTCAGGTCTGTAGATTGTGCCTGCCATATCCTCACCCAGAAACCTAGGCCTAGCTTGGCTTCTCAGACTTCCGTTCTCAGACTACTGGCCCACAAGACCTTCCGTTTGGCAATCCAGAACTACAATGCCGCACTCTGCATGCCCTCCAGAAGAAAACATTGCCCTCTGGGGCTACCCAGAAACCCCAAATGAGGATCAACCTTCACGCCATTTGGCTGTACCCCAAATATATAGGCTGAGCTGGGCACTATTGCCCATTAGACCCAGCCTGAGCCTGGACCTCCTGGCCCCACCCAGACAGCTGGCCGCACACTGAGCACATCAGACCTGCCATGGCCTTAGGTCGTCATCTCTTCTCAACCTCGGTTTCCAGGCTTCAGAACCTAGGCCTGTTCTCCAATCACTGCCCTGGTTTGAAAATGATGCAGAAATCAGAACTCTTTCCCCATGGCAAGAAACCTTGTGATTGGCATGTTGTCCAACGTTCAGTGTAGTTGAAACCAGTGTTGCCCATGAGGCCCCACCCATGCTTGCAGGCCACATTGGTCACAAACACACATTGTGACCCTCAGCCTGAGCCCAGTCCTCAGGTAAGGCCTCTCAGTGGCTGGATGAAGAGACAGCATATTGGGCATGCCAAGCCCCTAACCCCAATTTTTAACCATAGTTCGGGTTGTCGCTTCACTCTTCCCCAGGGCTCTGCTTTGGAATTCCTCTTTTGGTGGGACACCTGAGGTAACAAACTTGAAAGGAGTCCTCCCATTTCACAGATTGACATAAAACTCTTGGGATCGTGCCAATCCACAGAGAGGAAGATTCGTCCATGGCTCATGAGCCCTCCCCAACATTCCACGGCCATCACCGATACATAATGCAGAGACAAAAGCCTGAGCAAGCGACTCAGACTCTCTCATTCTTCATATCCTGAAGATTTCTTCTCCTGGTTTGTAGATCGGGCGTGCCATGCCTACGTCCCGAAACCTAAGCTGAGTTTGTGTTTTCATACTTCTGTCCTCAAAGTCCTGGGCCACACTCCCTCCAGGGTGGAACACCTGAAGCCACACATTAGGACTGTGCGCACCCAATCCATGGGAATTCTGCCCATTCCATTGTCAAAAATTTTACAAATTAGGAGAACCCTCCAAAGTCCCTGAGGCCATCGCAATAGTGTAAGTCGCCCGGGACAAAAAAGGGCGGTTGATACCAGCTGAGCATCTACCTCCACTCATACCATAGATCGAAGTCCCCAGAGAAGAAGATTGAAACAGACAGGACCCGAGGCCATTATCGGATCCATTGCTTTGGTTTACAGGCATGTCTCCTTAAAAGCCTGGATTCAAATACCAGCAGAGGGGATTTCCTGAGGCACCCATCAGAACAAATCTTGTCTCCACAAGGAAACTTGTGCATGGGAGCTATGTCTAAGCTTAGGAGAATACTTCAGGGTGCCGGTGCCACCGCCCCATTCCAAGGCCCTCATGGACACAAACACATATTAGGCCCCATCCTCAGGAAAGACCATTTCAACTCAGCCACCCCGGTTGCTCTCGCTGATCCATCGGATCTAAACTGTCTTGTTGCTAAGAGACAATTGGAATGTGAGGCGCACTTCCCAGGCATCCATCCTCGAACGGTGCTCTGGAGTCATTCCCTATTGGATGTCCTGGAGCTGTCCAACAGGTCTCAATTGTCCCGCAGAAGGAATCCTTGAAGGGGCATCCCATATCTCCCAACGTGGAAAACCTCCATGGCCTCGAGATTCCGCTCCCTTCAAGAAGGGGCCGTCATGCACAGAAACTCCAACCTGAGCCAACGTCTGATCCTCGCCCTGACTTCAGATGCATGAGATATTGCTTCAGACCTTCAGGGGGTACCTGCCGTGCCCTCACCCTGAATCCGAAGTCTAGCTTGTGTTCTCAGACTTCCGTCCTCACTCTCCTGGCCCCGTGCCCTCAAGTTTGGCAATTCCGGACCGACAATGAAGCACTCTGCCTGCCTTCTAGAAAAAATAGATTGCCTAATGAGCTGCCCAGGCAGCTTAAATGAGGATCAACCTACACGGCACTCGCATGTACCCAAATTATATAGTCTAACCTGGGCACTAATGCACTGTCTGACACAACCTGATCCCGGACCTCCTGACCAACACCCAGAAAGCTGACCGCACACTGAGCACATCAGACTCGCCATGGCCTTAGGTCATCATCTCTACCCTACCTCAGTTTTCAGCCTCAGAACCTAGACCACCTCTCCAATCACTGCCCAGGGGTGACTGTGATGCAGAAATCAGTACTCTTCCTGACCCATGGCAAGAAACCTTGTGGTTGGCATGTTGTCCAACGTTCAGTGTAGCAGAAAACAGCATTCACCATGAGGACCCGCCCATTCTTGAGTGCGATGAGAGCATAAACACGCATTGTGACCTCAGCGTGAGTCCTGTCCTCTAGTAAGTCCTCTCAGTGGATGGACCATTAGATGTCATAATGGGCTTGACCTGTCCTATTCCCTAATTTTTAACCAGATTTCTGCTTGTCCAGTCGCCTCTCGCCAGGGCTCTACTCTGGAATCCCTCATTTGTTAGGACATCTGAGGTTGAAAAACAAAACGAAACAAATCAACAACAACAACAACAAAAAGGGACTTCTTCCATTCCAGAATGAACCCAAAATCTTTGTCGGGGCCGAACCCCCAGAGAGTAAGACTCGTCCATTTCCCATGAAGTCACCCGGAAATTTCACGACCATGATTGACACGATATCCAGAGACAAAAACTTGAGCAAGAGACTCACACTTGCCCTTTTTTCATTTCCCGAAGTGTTCTCCTCATGGTCTGTAGATCAGTCCTGCCATACCTATGACCCGAAACATAAGCCAAGTTTGTGTTTTCAGACAACTGTCCAAACAGCTCTGGCCTACACAACCTACAGGCTCAGGCCCCTGGAGCCAAACCTGAGGACTGTACTTGCCCTCTCCAAGGGAATTGTATGTGCCCATTCCAATGGCCACAGCCCTACTAATAGGATAAACCTCCAAAGTCCCTGCGGCCATCCCAAAAGTTGTGGCTTCCCAGGACAAACAGGGGCAATCTGAGCCCATCTGAGCACCTACCTGCACTCAGACCCGTAGACTGATGTCCCCAGGGGTAAAAAGGAACGAACAGGCCCCTAGGCACTAATCGGATCCATTGCTTTGGTTTCCAGGCATCTCTCCTCAGAGGCCTGGATTTCAATACCAGCCTATGGCTGTTTCTTGACTCACCCATCAGAACAAATCTCATCTACACGTGGGAAACATGCACGTTGGAGCTGTGTCAAAGCCTCTGTTTAGGAGAACCCTTCAGGGCCCCAGTGCCACCGCTTCATTCCAAGGGCTCCATTGACACAAAAACATATTAGGACACATCCACAGGAAGAGTCCATTTCAACTCAGCCTCCTCGGTTGCTCCACCACATCCAGCAGATCTAACCTGTCTTGGTGCTTGGAGACATTTGGAATGCTAGGTGGGCTACCCAGCCATCCATCCTTAGAACCCTGCTCGGAATCATTGGCCTGGAGCCAACCAACAGGTCTCCATTGTCCTGCAGAAGAATCTTGGCAGTTTGGAGCTTCTCACAACTCCCATCGTGGGAAAACCCCCATGGCCTCGTGATCCACCCCCCCTTCAAGAAGGGGCCATCTGGGACAGAAAGTCCAACCTGAGCCATCTTCTGATCCTTGCCCTGAATTCAGATGCACGAGATCTCGATTCAGGTCTGTAGATTGTGCCTGCCATATCCTCACCCAGAAACCTAGGCCTAGCTTGGCTTCTCAGACTTCCGTTCTCAGACTACTGGCCCACAAGACCTTCCGTTTGGCAATCCAGAACTACAATGCCGCACTCTGCCTGCCCTCCAGAAGAAAAACATTGCCCTCTGGGGCTACCCAGAAACCCCAAATGAGGATCAACCTTCACGCCATTCGGCTGTACCCCAAATATATAGGCTGAGCTGGGCACTATTGCCCATTAGACCCAGCCTGAGCCTGGACCTCCTGGCCCCACCCAGACAGCTGGCCGCACACTGAGCACATCGGACCTGCCATGGCCTTAGGTCGTCATCTCTTCTCAACCTCGGTTTCCAGGCTTCAGAACCTAGGCCTGTTCTCCAATCACTGCCCTGGTTTGAAAATGATGCAGAAATCAGAACTCTTTCCCCATGGCAAGAAACCTTGTGGTTGGCATGTTGTCCAACGTTCAGTGTAGTTGAAACCAGTGTTGCCCATGAGGCCCCACCCATGCTTGCAGGCCACATTGGTCACAAACACACATTGTGACCCTCAGCCTGAGCCCAGTCCTCAGGTAAGGCCTCTCAGTGGCTGGATGAAGAGACAGCATATTGGGCATGCCAAGCCCCTAACCCCAATTTTTAACCATAGTTCGGGTTGTCGCTTCACTCTTCCCCAGGGCTCTGCTTTGGAATTCCTCTTTTGGTGGGACACCTGAGGTAACAAACTTGAAAGGAGTCCTCCCATTTCACAGATTGACATAAAACTCTTGGGATCGTGCCAATCCACAGAGAGGAAGATTCGTCCATGGCTCATGAGCCCTCCCCAACATTCCACGGCCATCACCGATACATAATCCAGAGACAAAAGCCTGAGCAAGCGACTCAGACTCGCTCATTCTTCATATCCTGAAGATTTCTTCTCCTGGTTTGTAGATCGGGCGTGCCATGCCTACGTCCCGAAACCTAAGCTGAGTTTG
Organism: Mustela nivalis; assembly: GCF_964662115.1. Taxonomy (NCBI): domain Eukaryota; kingdom Metazoa; phylum Chordata; class Mammalia; order Carnivora; family Mustelidae; genus Mustela; species Mustela nivalis. The sequence goes on along the minus strand of NW_028136556.1, from coordinate 1,713,646 downwards.
TGTTTTCATACTTCTGTCCTCAAAGTCCTGGGCCACACTCCCTCCAGGGTGGAACACCTGAAGCCACACATTAGGACTGTGCGCACCCAATCCATGGGAATTCTGCCCATTCCATTGTCAAAAATTTTACAAATTAGGAGAACCCTCCAAAGTCCCTGAGGCCATCGCAATAGTGTAAGTCGCCCGGGACAAAAAAGGGCGGTTGATACCAGCTGAGCATCTACCTCCACTCATACCATAGATCGAAGTCCCCAGAGAAGAAGATTGAAACAGACAGGACCCGAGGCCATTATCGGATCCATTGCTTTGGTTTACAGGCATGTCTCCTTAAAAGCCTGGATTCAAATACCAGCAGAGGGGATTTCCTGAGGCACCCATCAGAACAAATCTTGACTCCACAAGGAAACTTGTGCATGGGAGCTATGTCTAAGCTTAGGAGAATACTTCAGGGTGCCGGTGCCACCGCCCCATTCCAAGGCCCTCATGGACACAAACACATATTAGGCCCCATCCTCAGGAAAGACCATTTCAACTCAGCCACCCCGGTTGCTCTCGCTGATCCATCGGATCTAAACTGTCTTGTTGCTAAGAGACAATTGGAATGCGAGGCGCACTTCCCAGGCAACCATCCTCGAACGGTGCTCTGGAGTCATTCCCTATTGGATGTCCTGGAGCTGTCCAACAGGTCTCAATTGTCCGCAGAAGGAATCCTTGAAGGGGGCATCCCATATTTCCCAACGTGGAAAACCTCCATGGCCTCGAGATTCCGCTCCCTTCAAGAAGGAGCCGTCATGCACAGAAACTCCAACCTGAGCCAACGTCTGATCCTTGCCCTGACTTCAGATGCATGAGATATTGCTTCAGACCTTCAGGGGGTACCTGCCGTGCCCTCACCCTGAATCCGAAGTCTAGCTTGTGTTCTCAGAATTCCGTCCTCACTCTCCTGGCCACGTGCCCTCAAGTTTGGCAATTCTGGACCGACAATGAAGCACTCTGCCTGCCTTCTAGAAAAAATATATTGCCTAATGAGCTGCCCAGGCAGCTTAAATGAGGATCAACCTACACGGCACTCGCATGTACCCAAATTATATAGTCTAACCTGGGCACTAATGCACTGTCTGACACATCCTGATCCCGGACCTCCTGACCAAATCGCCATGGCCCTAGGTCATCATCTCTTCCCTACCTCAGTTTTCAGCCTCAGAACCTAGACCACCTCTCCAATCACTGCCCAGGGGTGACTGTGATGCAGAAATCAGTACTCTTCCTGACCCATGGTAAGAAACCTTGTGTTTGGCATGTTGTCCAACATTCAGTGTAGCAGAAAACAGCATTCACCATGAGGACCCGCCCATTCTTGAGTGCGATGAGAGCATAAACACGCATTGTGACCTCAGCGTGAGTCATGTCCTCCAGTAACTCCTCTCAGTGGATGGACCATTAGATGTCATAATGGGCTTGACCTGTCCTATTCCCTAATTTTTAACCAGATTTCTGCTTGTCCAGTCGCCTCTCGCCAGGGCTCTACTCTGGAATCCCTCATTTGGTAGGACATCTGAGGTTGAAAAACAAAACGAAACAAATCAACAACAACAATAAAAAAAGGACTTCTTCGATTCCAGAATGAACCCAAAATCTTTGTCGGGGCCGAACTCCCAGAGAGTAAGACTCGTCCATTTCCCATGAAGTCACCCGGAAATTTCACGACCATGATTGACACGATATCCAGAGACAAAAACTTGAGCAAGAGACTCACACTTGCCCTTTTTTCATTTCCCGAAGTGTTCTCCTCATGGTCTGTAGATCAGTCCTGCCATACCTATGACCCGAAACATAAGCCAAGTTTGTGTTTTCAGACAACTGTCCAAACAGCTCTGGCCTACACAACCTACAGGCTCAGGCCCCTGGAGCCAAACCTGAGGACTGTACTTGCCCTCTCCAAGGGAATTGTATGTGCCCATTCCAATGGCCACAGCCCTACTAATAGGATAAACCTCCAAAGTCCCTGCGGCCATCCCAAAAGTTGTGGCTTCCCAGGACAAACAGGGGCAATCTGAGCCCATCTGAGCACCTACCTGCACTCAGACCCGTAGACTGATGTCCCCAGGGGTAAAAAGGAACGAACAGGCCCCTAGGCACTAATCGGATCCATTGCTTTGGTTTCCAGGCATCTCTCCTCAGAGGCCTGGATTTCAATACCAGCCTATGGCTGTTTCTTGACTCACCCATCAGAACAAATCTCATCTACACGTGGGAAACATGCACGTTGGAGCTGTGTCAAAGCCTCTGTTTAGGAGAACCCTTCAGGGCCCCAGTGCCACCGCTTCATTCCAAGGACTCCATTGACACAAAAACATATTAGGACACATCCACAGGAAGAGTCCATTTCAACTCAGCCTCCTCGGTTGCTCCACCACATCCAGCAGATCTAACCTGTCTTGGACCTTGGAGACATTTGGAATGCTAGGTGGGCTACCCAGCCATCCATCCTTAGAACCCTGCTCGGAATCATTGGCCTGGAGCCAACCAACAGGTCTCCATTGTCCTGCAGAAGAACCTTGGCAGTTTGGAGCTTCTCACAACTCCCATCGTGGGAAAAACCCCATGGCCTCGTGATCCACCCCCCCTTCAAGAAGGGGCCATCTGGGACAGAAAGTCCAACCTGAGCCATCTTCTGATCCTTGCCCTGAATTCAGATGCACGAGATCTCGATTCAGGTCTGTAGATTGTGCCTGCCATATCCTCACCCAGAAACCTAGGCCTAGCTTGGCTTCTCAGACTTCCGTTCTCAGACTACTGGCCCACAAGACCTTCCGTTTGGCAATCCAGAACTACAATGCCGCACTCTGCATGCCCTCCAGAAGAAAAACATTGCCCTCTGGGGCTACCCAGAAACCCCAAATGAGGATCAACCTTCACGCCATTCGGCTGTACCCCAAATATATAGGCTGAGCTGGGCACTATTGCCCATTAGACCCAGCCTGAGCCTGGACCTCCTGGCCCCACCCAGACAGCTGGCCGCACACTGAGCACATCGGACCTGCCATGGCCTTAGGTCGTCATCTCTTCTCAACCTCGGTTTCCAGGCTTCAGAACCTAGGCCTGTTCTCCAATCACTGCCCTGGTTTGAAAATGATGCAGAAATCAGAACTCTTTCCCCATGGCAAGAAACCTTGTGGTTGGCATGTTGTCCAACGTTCAGTGTAGTTGAAACCAGTGTTGCCCATGAGGCCCCACCCATGCTTGCAGGCCACATTGGTCACAAACACACATTGTGACCCTCAGCCTGAGCCCAGTCCTCAGGTAAGGCCTCTCAGTGGCTGGATGAAGAGACAGCATATTGGGCATGCCAAGCCCCTAACCCCAATTTTTAACCATAGTTCGGGTTGTCGCTTCACTCTTCCCCAGGGCTCTGCTTTGGAATTCCTCTTTTGGTGGGACACCTGAGGTAACAAACTTGAAAGGAGTCCTCCCATTTCACAGATTGACATAAAACTCTTGGGATCGTGCCAATCCACAGAGAGGAAGATTCGTCCATGGCTCATGAGCCCTCCCCAACATTCCACGGCCATCACCGATACATAATCCAGAGACAAAAGCCTGAGCAAGCGACTCAGACTCTCTCATTCTTCATATCCTGAAGATTTCTTCTCCTGGTTTGTAGATCGGGCGTGCCATGCCTACGTCCCGAAACCTAAGCTGAGTTTGTGTTTTCATACTTCTGTCCTCAAAGTCCTGGGCCACACTCCCTCCAGGGTGGAACACCTGAAGCCACACATTAGGACTGTGCGCACCCAATCCATGGGAATTCTGCCCATTCCATTGTCAAAAATTTTACAAATTAGGAGAACCCTCCAAAGTCCCTGAGGCCATCGCAATAGTGTAAGTCGCCCGGGACAAAAAAGGGCGGTTGATACCAGCTGAGCATCTACCTCCACTCATACCATAGATCGAAGTCCCCAGAGAAGAAGATTGAAACAGACAGGACCCGAGGCCATTATCGGATCCATTGCTTTGGTTTACAGGCATGTCTCCTTAAAAGCCTGGATTCAAATACCAGCAGAGGGGATTTCCTGAGGCACCCATCAGAACAAATCTTGTCTCCACAAGGAAACTTGTGCATGGGAGCTATGTCTAAGCTTAGGAGAATACTTCAGGGTGCCGGTGCCACCGCCCCATTCCAAGGCCCTCATGGACACAAACACATATTAGGCCCCATCCTCAGGAAAGACCATTTCAACTCAGCCACCCCGGTTGCTCTCGCTGATCCATCGGATCTAAACTGTCTTGTTGCTAAGAGACAATTGGAATGTGAGGCGCACTTCCCAGGCATCCATCCTCGAACGGTGCTCTGGAGTCATTCCCTATTGGATGTCCTGGAGCTGTCCAACAGGTCTCAATTGTCCCGCAGAAGGAATCCTTGAAGGGGGCATCCCATATCTCCCAACGTGGAAAACCTCCATGGCCTCGAGATTCCGCTCCCTTCAAGAAGGGGCCGTCATGCACAGAAACTCCAACCTGAGCCAACGTCTGATCCTCGCCCTGACTTCAGATGCATGAGATATTGCTTCAGACCTTCAGGGGGTACCTGCCGTGCCCTCACCCTGAATCCGAAGTCTAGCTTGTGTTCTCAGACTTCCGTCCTCACTCTCCTGGCCCCGTGCCCTCAAGTTTGGCAATTCCGGACCAACAATGAAGCACTCTGCCTGCCTTCTAGAAAAAATAGATTGCCTAATGAGCTGCCCAGGCAGCTTAAATGAGGATCAACCTACACGGCACTCGCATGTACCCAAATTATATAGTCTAACCTGGGCACTAATGCACTGTCTGACACAACCTGATCCCGGACCTCCTGACCAACACCCAGAAAGCTGACCGCACACTGAGCACATCAGACTCGCCATGGCCTTAGGTCATCATCTCTACCCTACCTCAGTTTTCAGCCTCAGAACCTAGACCACCTCTCCAATCACTGCCCAGGGGTGACTGTGATGCAGAAATCAGTACTCTTCCTGACCCATGGCAAGAAACCTTGTGGTTGGCATGTTGTCCAACGTTCAGTGTAGCAGAAAACAGCATTCACAATGAGGACCCGCCCATTCTTGAGTGCGATGAGAGCATAAACACGCATTGTGACCTCAGCGTGAGTCCTGTCCTCTAGTAAGTCCTCTCAGTGGATGGACCATTAGATGTCATAATGGGCTTGACCTGTCCTATTCCCTAATTTTTAACCAGATTTCTGCTTGTCCAGTCGCCTCTCGCCAGGGCTCTACTCTGGAATCCCTCATTTGGTAGGACATCTGAGGTTGAAAAACAAAACGAAACAAATCAACAACAACAACAACAAAAAGGGACTTCTTCCATACCAGAATGAACCCAAAATCTTTGTCGGGGCCGAACCCCCAGAGAGTAAGACTCGTCCATTTCCCATGAAGTCAACCGGAAATTTCACGACCATGATTGACACGATATCCAGAGACAAAAACTTGAGCAAGAGACTCACACTTGCCCTTTTTTCATTTCCCGAAGTGTTCTCCTCATGGTCTGTAGATCAGTCCTGCCATACCTATGACCCGAAACATAAGCCAAGTTTGTGTTTTCAGACAACTGTCCAAACAGCTCTGGCCTACACAACCTACAGGCTCAGGCCCCTGGAGCCAAACCTGAGGACTGTACTTGCCCTCTCCAAGGGAATTGTATGTGCCCATTCCAATGGCCACAGCCCTACTAATAGGATAAACCTCCAAAGTCCCTGCGGCCATCCCAAAAGTTGTGGCTTCCCAGGACAAACAGGGGCAATCTGAGCCCATCTGAGCACCTACCTGCACTCAGACCCGTAGACTGATGTCCCCAGGGGTAAAAAGGAACGAACAGGCCCCTAGGCACTAATCGGATCCATTGCTTTGGTTTCCAGGCATCTCTCCTCAGAGGCCTGGATTTCAATACCAGCCTATGGCTGTTTCTTGACTCACCCATCAGAACAAATCTCATCTACACGTGGGAAACATGCACGTTGGAGCTGTGTCAAAGCCTCTGTTTAGGAGAACCCTTCAGGGCCCCAGTGCCACCGCTTCATTCCAAGGGCTCCATTGACACAAAAACATATTAGGACACATCCACAGGAAGAGTCCATTTCAACTCAGCCTCCTCGGTTGCTCCACCACATCCAGCAGATCTAACCTGTCTTGGTGCTTGGAGACATTTGGAATGCTAGGTGGGCTACCCAGCCATCCATCCTTAGAACCCTGCTCGGAATCATTGGCCTGGAGCCAACCAACAGGTCTCCATTGTCCTGCAGAAGAACCTTGGCAGTTTGGAGCTGCTCACAACTCCCATCGTGGGAAAAACCCCATGGCCTCGTGATCCACCCCCCCTTCAAGAAGGGGCCATCTGGGACAGAAAGTCCAACCTGAGCCATCTTCTGATCCTTGCCCTGAATTCAGATGCACGAGATCTCGATTCAGGTCTGTAGATTGTGCCTGCCATATCCTCACCCAGAAACCTAGGCCTAGCTTGGCTTCTCAGACTTCCGTTATCAGACTACTGGCCCACAAGACCTTCCGTTTGGCAATCCAGAACTACAATGCCGCACTCTGCATGCCCTCCAGAAGAAAAACATTGCCCTCTGGGGCTACCCAGAAACCCCAAATGAGGATCAACCTTCACGCCATTCGGCTGTACCCCAAATATATAGGCTGAGCTGGGCACTATTGCCCATTAGACCCAGCCTGAGCCTGGACCTCCTGGCCCCACCCAGACAGCTGGCCGCACACTGAGCACATCGGACCTGCCATGGCCTTAGGTCGTCATCTCTTCTCAACCTCGGTTTCCAGGCTTCAGAACCTAGGCCTGTTCTCCAATCACTGCCCTGGTTTGAAAATGATGCAGAAATCAGAACTCTTTCCCCATGGCAAGAAACCTTGTGGTTGGCATGTTGTCCAACGTTCAGTGTAGTTGAAACCAGTGTTGCCCATGAGGCCCCACCCATGCTTGCAGGCCACATTGGTCACAAACACACATTGTGACCCTCAGCCTGAGCCCAGTCCTCAGGTAAGGCCTCTCAGTGGCTGGATGAAGAGACAGCATATTGGGCATGCCAAGCCCCTAACCCCAATTTTTAACCATAGTTCGGGTTGTCGCTTCACTCTTCCCCAGGGCTCTGCTTTGGAATTCCTCTTTTGGTGGGACACCTGAGGTAACAAACTTGAAAGGAGTCCTCCCATTTCACAGATTGACATAAACTCTTGGGATCGTGCCAATCCACAGAGAGGAAGATTCGTCCATGGCTCATGAGCCCTCCCCAACATTCCACGGCCATCACCGATACATAATCCAGAGACAAAAGCCTGAGCAAGCGACTCAGACTCGCTCATTCTTCATATCCTGAAGATTTCTTCTCCTGGTTTGTAGATCGGGCGTGCCATGCCTACGTCCCGAAACCTAAGCTGAGTTTGTGTTTTCATACTTCTGTCCTCAAAGTCCTGGGCCACACTCCCTCCAAAGTGGAACACCTGAAGCCACACATTAGGACTGTGCGCACCCAATCCATGGGAATTCTGCCCATTCCATTGTCAAAAATTTTACAAATTAGGAGAACCCTCCAAAGTCCCTGAGGCCATCGCAATAGTGTAAGTCGCCCGGGACAAAAAAGGGCGGTTGATACCAGCTGAGCATCTACCTCCACTCATACCATAGATCGAAGTCCCCAGAGAAGAAGATTGAAACAGACAGGACCCGAGGCCATTATCGGATCCATTGCTTTGGTTTACAGGCATGTCTCCTTAAAAGCCTGGATTCAAATACCAGCAGAGGGGATTTCCTGAGGCACCCATCAGAACAAATCTTGTCTCCACAAGGAAACTTGTGCATGGGAGCTATGTCTAAGCTTAGGAGAATACTTCAGGGTGCCGGTGCCACCGCCCCATTCCAAGGCCCTCATGGACACAAACACATATTAGGCCCCATCCTCAGGAAAGACCATTTCAACTCAGCCACCCCGGTTGCTCTCGCTGATCCATCGGATCTAAACTGTCTTGTTGCTAAGAGACAATTGGAATGTGAGGCGCACTTCCCAGGCATCCATCCTCGAACGGTGCTCTGGAGTCATTCCCTATTGGATGTCCTGGAGCTGTCCAACAGGTCTCAATTGTCCGCAGAAGGAATCCTTGAAGGGGGCATCCCATATCTCCCAACGTGGAAAACCTCCATGGCCTCGAGATTCCGCTCCCTTCAAGAAGGGGCCGTCATGCACAGAAACTCCAACCTGAGCCAACGTCTGATCCTCGCCCTGACTTCAGATGCATGAGATATTGCTTCAGACCTTCAGGGGGTACCTGCCGTGCCCTCACCCTGAATCCGAAGTCTAGCTTGTGTTCTCAGACTTCCGTCCTCACTCTCCTGGCCCCGTGCCCTCAAGTTTGGCAATTCCGGACCAACAATGAAGCACTCTGCCTGCCTTCTAGAAAAAATATATTGCCTAATGAGCTGCCCAGGCAGCTTAAATGAGGATCAACCTACACGGCACTCGCATGTACCCAAATTATATAGTCTAACCTGGGCACTAATGCACTGTCTGACACAACCTGATCCCGGACCTCCTGACCAACACCCAGAAAGCTGACCGCACACTGAGCACATCAGACTCGCCATGGCCTTAGGTCATCATCTCTACCCTACCTCAGTTTTCAGCCTCAGAACCTAGACCACCTCTCCAATCACTGCCCAGGGGTGACTGTGATGCAGAAATCAGTACTCTTCCTGACCCATGGCAAGAAACCTTGTGGTTGGCATGTTGTCCAACGTTCAGTGTAGCAGAAAACAGCATTCACCATGAGGACCCGCCCATTCTTGAGTGCGATGAGAGCATAAACACGCATTGTGACCTCAGCGTGAGTCCTGTCCTCTAGTAAGTCCTCTCAGTGGATGGACCATTAGATGTCATAATGGGCTTGACCTGTCCTATTCCCTAATTTTTAACCAGATTTCTGCTTGTCCAGTCGCCTCTCGCCAGGGCTCTACTCTGGAATCCCTCATTTGGTAGGACATCTGAGGTTGAAAAACAAAACGAAACAAATCAACAACAACAACAACAAAAAGGGACTTCTTCCATACCAGAATGAACCCAAAATCTTTGTCGGGGCCGAACCCCCAGAGAGTAAGACTCGTCCATTTCCCATGAAGTCAACCGGAAATTTCACGACCATGATTGACACGATATCCAGAGACAAAAACTTGAGCAAGAGACTCACACTTGCCCTTTTTTCATTTCCCGAAGTGTTCTCCTCATGGTCTGTAGATCAGTCCTGCCATACCTATGACCCGAAACATAAGCCAAGTTTGTGTTTTCAGACAACTGTCCAAACAGCTCTGGCCTACACAACCTACAGGCTCAGGCCCCTGGAGCCAAACCTGAGGACTGTACTTGCCCTCTCCAAGGGAATTGTATGTGCCCATTCCAATGGCCACAGCCCTACTAATAGGATAAACCTCCAAAGTCCCTGCGGCCATCCCAAAAGTTGTGGCTTCCCAGGACAAACAGGGGCAATCTGAGCCCATCTGAGCACCTACCTGCACTCAGACCCGTAGACTGATGTCCCCAGGGGTAAAAAGGAACGAACAGGCCCCTAGGCACTAATCGGATCCATTGCTTTGGTTTCCAGGCATCTCTCCTCAGAGGCCTGGATTTCAATACCAGCCTATGGCTGTTTCTTGACTCACCCATCAGAACAAATCTCATCTACACGTGGGAAACATGCACGTTGGAGCTGTGTCAAAGCCTCTGTTTAGGAGAACCCTTCAGGGCCCCAGTGCCTCCGCTTCATTCCAAGGGCTCCATTGACACAAAAACATATTAGAACACATCCACAGGAAGAGTCCATTTCAACTCAGCCTCCTCGGTTGCTCCACCACATCCAGCAGATCTAACCTGTCTTGGTGCTTGGAGACATTTGGAATGCTAGGTGGGCTACCCAGCCATCCATCCTTAGAACCCTGCTCGGAATCATTGGCCTGGAGCCAACCAACAGGTCTCCATTGTCCTGCAGAAGAACCTTGGCAGTTTGGAGCTTCTCACAACTCCCATCGTGGGAAAACCCCCATGGCCTCGTGATCCACCCCCCCTTCAAGAAGGGGCCATCTGGGACAGAAAGTCCAACCTGAGCCATCTTCTGATCCTTGCCCTGAATTCAGATGCACGAGATCTCGATTCAGGTCTGTAGATTGTGCCTGCCATATCCTCACCCAGAAACCTAGGCCTAGCTTGGCTTCTCAGACTTCCGTTCTCAGACTACTGGCCCACAAGACCTTCCGTTTGGCAATCCAGAACTACAATGCCGCACTCTGCATGCCCTCCAGAAGAAAAACATTGCCCTCTGGGGCTACCCAGAAACCCCAAATGAGGATCAACCTTCACGCCATTCGGCTGTACCCCAAATATATAGGCTGAGCTGGGCACTATTGCCCATTAGACCCAGCCTGAGCCTGGACCTCCTGGCCCCACCCAGACAGCTGGCCGCACACTGAGCACATCGGACCTGCCATGGCCTTAGGTCGTCATCTCTTCTCAACCTCGGTTTCCAGGCTTCAGAACCTAGGCCTGTTCTCCAATCACTGCCCTGGTTTGAAAATGATGCAGAAATCAGAACTCTTTCCCCATGGCAAGAAACCTTGTGGTTGGCATGTTGTCCAACGTTCAGTGTAGTTGAAACCAGTGTTGCCCATGAGGCCCCACCCATGCTTGCAGGCCACATTGGTCACAAACACACATTGTGACCCTCAGCCTGAGCCCAGTCCTCAGGTAAGGCCTCTCAGTGGCTGGATGAAGAGACAGCATATTGGGCATGCCAAGCCCCTAACCCCAATTTTTAACCATAGTTCGGGTTGTCGCTTCACTCTTCCCCAGGGCTCTGCTTTGGAATTCCTCTTTTGGTGGGACACCTGAGGTAACAAACTTGAAAGGAGTCCTCCCATTTCACAGATTGACATAAAACTCTTGGGATCGTGCCAATCCACAGAGAGGAAGATTCGTCCATGGCTCATGAGCCCTCCCCAACATTCCACGGCCATCGCCGATACAAAATCCAGAGACAAAAGCCTGAGCAAGCGACTCAGACTCGCTCATTCTTCATATCCTGAAGAGTTCTTCTCCTGGTTTGTAGATCGGGCGTGCCATGCCTACGTCCCGAAACCTAAGCTGAGTTTGTGTTTTCATACTTCTGTCCTCAAAGTCCTGGGCCACACTCCCTCCAGGGTGGAACACCTGAAGCCACACATTAGGACTGTGCGCACCCAATCCATGGGAATTCTGCCCATTCCATTGTCAAAAATTTTACAAATTAGGAGAACCCTCCAAAGTCCCTGAGGCCATCGCAATAGTGTAAGTCGCCCGGGACAAAAAAGGGCGGTTGATACCAGCTGAGCATCTACCTCCACTCATACCATAGATCGAAGTCCCCAGAGAAGAAGATTGAAACAGACAGGACCCGAGGCCATTATCGGATCCATTGCTTTGGTTTACAGGCATGTCTCCTTAAAAGCCTGGATTCAAATACCAGCAGAGGGGATTTCCTGAGGCACCCATCAGAACAAATCTTGACTCCACAAGGAAACTTGTGCATGGGAGCTATGTCTAAGCTTAGGAGAATACTTCAGGGTGCCGGTGCCACCGCCCCATTCCAAGGCCCTCATGGACACAAACACATATTAGGCCCCATCCTCAGGAAAGACCATTTCAACTCAGCCACCCCGGTTGCTCTCGCTGATCCATCGGATCTAAACTGTCTTGTTGCTAAGAGACAATTGGAATGCGAGGCACACTTCCCAGGCAACCATCCTCGAACGGTGCTCTGGAGTCATTCCCTATTGGATGTCCTGGTGCTGTCCAACAGGTCTCAATTGTCCGCAGAAGGAATCCTTGAAGGGGGCATCCCATATGTCCCAACGTGGAAAACCTCCATGGCCTCGAGATTCCGCTCCCTTCAAGAAGGAGCCGTCATGCACAGAAACTCCAACCTGAGCCAACGTCTGATCCTTGCCCTGACTTCAGATGCATGAGATATTGCTTCAGACCTTCAGGGGGTACCTGCCGTGCCCTCACCCTGAATCCGAAGTCTAGCTTGTGTTCTCAGAATTCCGTCCTCACTCTCCTGGCCACGTGCCCTCAAGTTTGGCAATTCTGGACCGACAATGAAGCACTCTGCCTGCCTTCTAGAAAAAATATATTGCCTAATGAGCTGCCCAGGCAGCTTAAATGTTTGGCATGTTGTCCAACATTCAGTGTAGCAGAAAACAGCATTCACCATGAGGACCCGCCCATTCTTGAGTGCGATGAGAGCATAAACACGCATTGTGACCTCAGCGTGAGTCATGTCCTCCAGTAACTCCTCTCAGTGGATGGACCATTAGATGTCATAATGGGCTTGACCTGTCCTATTCCCTAATTTTTAACCAGATTTCTGCTTGTCCAGTCGCCTCTCGCCAGGGCTCTACTCTGGAATCCCTCATTTGGTAGGACATCTGAGGTTGAAAAACAAAACGAAACAAATCAACAACAACAATAAAAAAAGGACTTCTTCGATTCCAGAATGAACCCAAAATCTTTGTCGGGGCCGAACTCCCAGAGAGTAAGTCTCGTCCATTTCCCATGAAGTCACCCGGAAATTTCACGACCATGATTGACACGATATCCAGAGACAAAAACTTGAGCAAGAGACTCACACTTGCCCTTTTTTCATTTCCCGAAGTGTTCTCCTCATGGTCTGTAGATCAGTCCTGCCATACCTATGACCCGAAACATAAGCCAAGTTTGTGTTTTCAGACAACTGTCCAAACAGCTCTGGCCTACACAACCTACAGGCTCAGGCCCCTGGAGCCAAACCTGAGGACTGTACTTGCCCTCTCCAAGGGAATTGTATGTGCCCATTCCAATGGCCACAGCCCTACTAATAGGATAAACCTCCAAAGTCCCTGCGGCCATCCCAAAAGTTGTGGCTTCCCAGGACAAACAGGGGCAATCTGAGCCCATCTGAGCACCTACCTGCACTCAGACCCGTAGACTGATGTCCCCAGGGGTAAAAAGGAACGAACAGGCCCCTAGGCACTAATCGGATCCATTGCTTTGGTTTCCAGGCATCTCTCCTCAGAGGCCTGGATTTCAATACCAGCCTATGGCTGTTTCTTGACTCACCCATCAGAACAAATCTCATCTACACGTGGGAAACATGCACGTTGGAGCTGTGTCAAAGCCTCTGTTTAGGAGAACCCTTCAGGGCCCCAGTGCCACCGCTTCATTCCAAGGACTCCATTGACACAAAAACATATTAGGACACATCCACAGGAAGAGTCCATTTCAACTCAGCCTCCTCGGTTGCTCCACCACATCCAGCAGATCTAACCTGTCTTGGTGCTTGGAGACATTTGGAATGCTAGGTGGGCTACCCAGCCATCCATCCTTAGAACCCTGCTCGGAATCATTGGCCTGGAGCCAACCAACAGGTCTCCATTGTCCTGCAGAAGAACCTTGGCAGTTTGGAGCTTCTCACAACTCCCATCGTGGGAAAAACCCCATGGCCTCGTGATCCACCCCCCCTTCAAGAAGGGGCCATCTGGGACAGAAAGTCCAACCTGAGCCATCTTCTGATCCTTGCCCTGAATTCAGATGCACGAGATCTCGATTCAGGTCTGTAGATTGTGCCTGCCATATCCTCACCCAGAAACCTAGGCCTAGCTTGGCTTCTCAGACTTCCGTTCTCAGACTACTGGCCCACAAGACCTTCCGTTTGGCAATCCAGAACTACAATGCCGCACTCTGCATGCCCTCCAGAAGAAAAACATTGCCCTCTGGGGCTACCCAGAAACCCCAAATGAGGATCAACCTTCACGCCATTTGGCTGTACCCCAAATATATAGGCTGAGCTGGGCACTATTGCCCATTAGACCCAGCCTGAGCCTGGACCTCCTGGCCCCACCCAGACAGCTGGCCGCACACTGAGCACATCAGACCTGCCATGGCCTTAGGTCGTCATCTCTTCTCAACCTCGGTTTCCAGGCTTCAGAACCTAGGCCTGTTCTCCAATCACTGCCCTGGTTTGAAAATGATGCAGAAATCAGAACTCTTTCCCCATGGCAAGAAACCTTGTGATTGGCATGTTGTCCAACGTTCAGTGTAGTTGAAACCAGTGTTGCCCATGAGGCCCCACCCATGCTTGCAGGCCACATTGGTCACAAACACACATTGTGACCCTCAGCCTGAGCCCAGTCCTCAGGTAAGGCCTCTCAGTGGCTGGATGAAGAGACAGCATATTGGGCATGCCAAGCCCCTAACCCCAATTTTTAACCATAGTTCGGGTTGTCGCTTCACTCTTCCCCAGGGCTCTGCTTTGGAATTCCTCTTTTGGTGGGACACCTGAGGTAACAAACTTGAAAGGAGTCCTCCCATTTCACAGATTGACATAAAACTCTTGGGATCGTGCCAATCCACAGAGAGGAAGATTCGTCCATGGCTCATGAGCCCTCCCCAACATTCCACGGCCATCACCGATACATAATCCAGAGACAAAAGCCTGAGCAAGCGACTCAGACTCTCTCATTCTTCATATCCTGAAGATTTCTTCTCCTGGTTTGTAGATCGGGCGTGCCATGCCTACGTCCCGAAACCTAAGCTGAGTTTGTGTTTTCATACTTCTGTCCTCAAAGTCCTGGGCCACACTCCCTCCAGGGTGGAACACCTGAAGCCACACATTAGGACTGTGCGCACCCAATCCATGGGAATTCTGCCCATTCCATTGTCAAAAATTTTACAAATTAGGAGAACCCTCCAAAGTCCCTGAGGCCATCGCAATAGTGTAAGTCGCCCGGGACAAAAAAGGGCGGTTGATACCAGCTGAGCATCTACCTCCACTCATACCATAGATCGAAGTCCCCAGAGAAGAAGATTGAAACAGACAGGACCCGAGGCCATTATCGGATCCATTGCTTTGGTTTACAGGCATGTCTCCTTAAAAGCCTGGATTCAAATACCAGCAGAGGGGATTTCCTGAGGCACCCATCAGAACAAATCTTGTCTCCACAAGGAAACTTGTGCATGGGAGCTATGTCTAAGCTTAGGAGAATACTTCAGGGTGCCGGTGCCACCGCCCCATTCCAAGGCCCTCATGGACACAAACACATATTAGGCCCCATCCTCAGGAAAGACCATTTCAACTCAGCCACCCCGGTTGCTCTCGCTGATCCATCGGATCTAAACTGTCTTGTTGCTAAGAGACAATTGGAATGTGAGGCGCACTTCCCAGGCATCCATCCTCGAACGGTGCTCTGGAGTCATTCCCTATTGGATGTCCTGGAGCTGTCCAACAGGTCTCAATTGTCCCGCAGAAGGAATCCTTGAAGGGGGCATCCCATATCTCCCAACGTGGAAAACCTCCATGGCCTCGAGATTCCGCTCCCTTCAAGAAGGGGCCGTCATGCACAGAAACTCCAACCTGAGCCAACGTCTGATCCTCGCCCTGACTTCAGATGCATGAGATATTGCTTCAGACCTTCAGGGGGTACCTGCCGTGCCCTCACCCTGAATCCGAAGTCTAGCTTGTGTTCTCAGACTTCCGTCCTCACTCTCCTGGCCCCGTGCCCTCAAGTTTGGCAATTCCGGACCGACAATGAAGCACTCTGCCTGCCTTCTAGAAAAAATAGATTGCCTAATGAGCTGCCCAGGCAGCTTAAATGAGGATCAACCTACACGGCACTCGCATGTACCCAAATTATATAGTCTAACCTGGGCACTAATGCACTGTCTGACACAACCTGATCCCGGACCTCCTGACCAACACCCAGAAAGCTGACCGCACACTGAGCACATCAGACTCGCCATGGCCTTAGGTCATCATCTCTACCCTACCTCAGTTTTCAGCCTCAGAACCTAGACCACCTCTCCAATCACTGCCCAGGGGTGACTGTGATGCAGAAATCAGTACTCTTCCTGACCCATGGCAAGAAACCTTGTGGTTGGCATGTTGTCCAACGTTCAGTGTAGCAGAAAACAGCATTCACCATGAGGACCCGCCCATTCTTGAGTGCGATGAGAGCATAAACACGCATTGTGACATCAGCGTGAGTCCTGTCCTCTAGTAAGTCCTCTCAGTGGATGGACCATTAGATGTCATAATGGGCTTGACCTGTCCTATTCCCTAATTTTTAACCAGATTTCTGCTTGTCCAGTCGCCTCTCGCCAGGGCTCTACTCTGGAATCCCTCATTTGGTAGGACATCTGAGGTTGAAAAACAAAACGAAACAAATCAACAACAACAACAACAAAAAGGGACTTCTTCCATTCCAGAATGAACCCAAAATCTTTGTCGGGGCCGAACCCCCAGAGAGTAAGACTCGTCCATTTCCCATGAAGTCACCCGGAAATTTCACGACCATGATTGACACGATATCCAGAGACAAAAACTTGAGCAAGAGACTCACACTTGCCCTTTTTTCATTTCCCGAAGTGTTCTCCTCATGGTCTGTAGATCAGTCCTGCCATACCTATGACCCGAAACATAAGCCAAGTTTGTGTTTTCAGACAACTGTCCAAACAGCTCTGGCCTACACAACCTACAGGCTCAGGCCCCTGGAGCCAAACCTGAGGACTGTACTTGCCCTCTCCAAGGGAATTGTATGTGCCCATTCCAATGGCCACAGCCCTACTAATAGGATAAACCTCCAAAGTCCCTGCGGCCATCCCAAAAGTTGTGGCTTCCCAGGACAAACAGGGGCAATCTGAGCCCATCTGAGCACCTACCTGCACTCAGACCCGTAGACTGATGTCCCCAGGGGTAAAAAGGAACGAACAGGCCCCTAGGCACTAATCGGATCCATTGCTTTGGTTTCCAGGCATCTCTCCTCAGAGGCCTGGATTTCAATACCAGCCTATGGCTGTTTCTTGACTCACCCATCAGAACAAATCTCATCTACACGTGGGAAACATGCACGTTGGAGCTGTGTCAAAGCCTCTGTTTAGGAGAACCCTTCAGGGCCCCAGTGCCACCGCTTCATTCCAAGGGCTCCATTGACACAAAAACATATTAGGACACATCCACAGGAAGAGTCCATTTCAACTCAGCCTCCTCGGTTGCTCCACCACATCCAGCAGATCTAACCTGTCTTGGTGCTTGGAGACATTTGGAATGCTAGGTGGGCTACCCAGCCATCCATCCTTAGAACCCTGCTCGGAATCATTGGCCTGGAGCCAACCAACAGGTCTCCATTGTCCTGCAGAAGAATCTTGGCAGTTTGGAGCTTCTCACAACTCCCATCGTGGGAAAACCCCCATGGCCTCGTGATCCACCCCCCCTTCAAGAAGGGGCCATCTGGGACAGAAAGTCCAACCTGAGCCATCTTCTGATCCTTGCCCTGAATTCAGATGCACGAGATCTCGATTCAGGTCTGTAGATTGTGCCTGCCATATCCTCACCCAGAAACCTAGGCCTAGCTTGGCTTCTCAGACTTCCGTTCTCAGACTACTGGCCCACAAGACCTTCCGTTTGGCAATCCAGAACTACAATGCCGCACTCTGCCTGCCCTCCAGAAGAAAAACATTGCCCTCTGGGGCTACCCAGAAACCCCAAATGAGGATCAACCTTCACGCCATTCGGCTGTACCCCAAATATATAGGCTGAGCTGGGCACTATTGCCCATTAGACCCAGCCTGAGCCTGGACCTCCTGGCCCCACCCAGACAGCTGGCCGCACACTGAGCACATCGGACCTGCCATGGCCTTAGGTCGTCATCTCTTCTCAACCTCGGTTTCCAGGCTTCAGAACCTAGGCCTGTTCTCCAATCACTGCCCTGGTTTGAAAATGATGCAGAAATCAGAACTCTTTCCCCATGGCAAGAAACCTTGTGGTTGGCATGTTGTCCAACGTTCAGTGTAGTTGAAACCAGTGTTGCCCATGAGGCCCCACCCATGCTTGCAGGCCACATTGGTCACAAACACACATTGTGACCCTCAGCCTGAGCCCAGTCCTCAGGTAAGGCCTCTCAGTGGCTGGATGAAGAGACAGCATATTGGGCATGCCAAGCCCCTAACCCCAATTTTTAACCATAGTTCGGGTTGTCGCTTCACTCTTCCCCAGGGCTCTGCTTTGGAATTCCTCTTTTGGTGGGACACCTGAGGTAACAAACTTGAAAGGAGTCCTCCCATTTCACAGATTGACATAAAACTCTTGGGATCGTGCCAATCCACAGAGAGGAAGATTCGTCCATGGCTCATGAGCCCTCCCCAACATTCCACGGCCATCACCGATACATAATCCAGAGACAAAAGCCTGAGCAAGCGACTCAGACTCTCTCATTCTTCATATCCTGAAGATTTCTTCTCCTGGTTTGTAGATCGGGCGTGCCATGCCTACGTCCCGAAACCTAAGCTGAGTTTGTGTTTTCATACTTCTGTCCTCAAAGTCCTGGGCCACACTCCCTCCAGGGTGGAACACCTGAAGCCACACATTAGGACTGTGCGCACCCAATCCATGGGAATTCTGCCCATTCCATTGTCAAAAATTTTACAAATTAGGAGAACCCTCCAAAGTCCCTGAGGCCATCGCAATAGTGTAAGTCGCCCGGGACAAAAAAGGGCGGTTGATACCAGCTGAGCATCTACCTCCACTCATACCATAGATCGAAGTCCCCAGAGAAGAAGATTGAAACAGACAGGACCCGAGGCCATTATCGGATCCATTGCTTTGGTTTACAGGCATGTCTCCTTAAAAGCCTGGATTCAAATACCAGCAGAGGGGATTTCCTGAGGCACCCATCAGAACAAATCTTGACTCCACAAGGAAACTTGTGCATGGGAGCTATGTCTAAGCTTAGGAGAATACTTCAGGGTGCCGGTGCCACCGCCCCATTCCAAGGCCCTCATGGACACAAACACATATTAGGCCCCATCCTCAGGAAAGACCATTTCAACTCAGCCACCCCGGTTGCTCTCGCTGATCCATCGGATCTAAACTGTCTTGTTGCTAAGAGACAATTGGAATGCGAGGCGCACTTCCCAGGCAACCATCCTCGAACGGTGCTCTGGAGTCATTCCCTATTGGATGTCCTGGAGCTGTCCAACAGGTCTCAATTGTCCGCAGAAGGAATCCTTGAAGGGGGCATCCCATATTTCCCAACGTGGAAAACCTCCATGGCCTCGAGATTCCGCTCCCTTCAAGAAGGAGCCGTCATGCACAGAAACTCCAACCTGAGCCAACGTCTGATCCTTGCCCTGACTTCAGATGCATGAGATATTGCTTCAGACCTTCAGGGGGTACCTGCCGTGCCCTCACCCTGAATCCGAAGTCTAGCTTGTGTTCTCAGAATTCCGTCCTCACTCTCCTGGCCACGTGCCCTCAAGTTTGGCAATTCTGGACCGACAATGAAGCACTCTGCCTGCCTTCTAGAAAAAATATATTGCCTAATGAGCTGCCCAGGCAGCTTAAATGAGGATCAACCTACACGGCACTCGCATGTACCCAAATTATATAGTCTAACCTGGGCACTAATGCACTGTCTGACACATCCTGATCCCGGACCTCCTGACCAAATCGCCATGGCCCTAGGTCATCATCTCTTCCCTACCTCAGTTTTCAGCCTCAGAACCTAGACCACCTCTCCAATCACTGCCCAGGGGTGACTGTGATGCAGAAATCAGTACTCTTCCTGACCCATGGTAAGAAACCTTGTGTTTGGCATGTTGTCCAACATTCAGTGTAGCAGAAAACAGCATTCACCATGAGGACCCGCCCATTCTTGAGTGCGATGAGAGCATAAACACGCATTGTGACCTCAGCGTGAGTCATGTCCTCCAGTAACTCCTCTCAGTGGATGGACCATTAGATGTCATAATGGGCTTGACCTGTCCTATTCCCTAATTTTTAACCAGATTTCTGCTTGTCCAGTCGCCTCTCGCCAGGGCTCTACTCTGGAATCCCTCATTTGGTAGGACATCTGAGGTTGAAAAACAAAACGAAACAAATCAACAACAACAATAAAAAAAGGACTTCTTCGATTCCAGAATGAACCCAAAATCTTTGTCGGGGCCGAACTCCCAGAGAGTAAGACTCGTCCATTTCCCATGAAGTCACCCGGAAATTTCACGACCATGATTGACACGATATCCAGAGACAAAAACTTGAGCAAGAGACTCACACTTGCCCTTTTTTCATTTCCCGAAGTGTTCTCCTCATGGTCTGTAGATCAGTCCTGCCATACCTATGACCCGAAACATAAGCCAAGTTTGTGTTTTCAGACAACTGTCCAAACAGCTCTGGCCTACACAACCTACAGGCTCAGGCCCCTGGAGCCAAACCTGAGGACTGTACTTGCCCTCTCCAAGGGAATTGTATGTGCCCATTCCAATGGCCACAGCCCTACTAATAGGATAAACCTCCAAAGTCCCTGCGGCCATCCCAAAAGTTGTGGCTTCCCAGGACAAACAGGGGCAATCTGAGCCCATCTGAGCACCTACCTGCACTCAGACCCGTAGACTGATGTCCCCAGGGGTAAAAAGGAACGAACAGGCCCCTAGGCACTAATCGGATCCATTGCTTTGGTTTCCAGGCATCTCTCCTCAGAGGCCTGGATTTCAATACCAGCCTATGGCTGTTTCTTGACTCACCCATCAGAACAAATCTCATCTACACGTGGGAAACATGCACGTTGGAGCTGTGTCAAAGCCTCTGTTTAGGAGAACCCTTCAGGGCCCCAGTGCCACCGCTTCATTCCAAGGACTCCATTGACACAAAAACATATTAGGACACATCCACAGGAAGAGTCCATTTCAACTCAGCCTCCTCGGTTGCTCCACCACATCCAGCAGATCTAACCTGTCTTGGACCTTGGAGACATTTGGAATGCTAGGTGGGCTACCCAGCCATCCATCCTTAGAACCCTGCTCGGAATCATTGGCCTGGAGCCAACCAACAGGTCTCCATTGTCCTGCAGAAGAACCTTGGCAGTTTGGAGCTTCTCACAACTCCCATCGTGGGAAAAACCCCATGGCCTCGTGATCCACCCCCCCTTCAAGAAGGGGCCATCTGGGACAGAAAGTCCAACCTGAGCCATCTTCTGATCCTTGCCCTGAATTCAGATGCACGAGATCTCGATTCAGGTCTGTAGATTGTGCCTGCCATATCCTCACCCAGAAACCTAGGCCTAGCTTGGCTTCTCAGACTTCCGTTCTCAGACTACTGGCCCACAAGACCTTCCGTTTGGCAATCCAGAACTACAATGCCGCACTCTGCATGCCCTCCAGAAGAAAAACATTGCCCTCTGGGGCTACCCAGAAACCCCAAATGAGGATCAACCTTCACGCCATTCGGCTGTACCCCAAATATATAGGCTGAGCTGGGCACTATTGCCCATTAGACCCAGCCTGAGCCTGGACCTCCTGGCCCCACCCAGACAGCTGGCCGCACACTGAGCACATCGGACCTGCCATGGCCTTAGGTCGTCATCTCTTCTCAACCTCGGTTTCCAGGCTTCAGAACCTAGGCCTGTTCTCCAATCACTGCCCTGGTTTGAAAATGATGCAGAAATCAGAACTCTTTCCCCATGGCAAGAAACCTTGTGGTTGGCATGTTGTCCAACGTTCAGTGTAGTTGAAACCAGTGTTGCCCATGAGGCCCCACCCATGCTTGCAGGCCACATTGGTCACAAACACACATTGTGACCCTCAGCCTGAGCCCAGTCCTCAGGTAAGGCCTCTCAGTGGCTGGATGAAGAGACAGCATATTGGGCATGCCAAGCCCCTAACCCCAATTTTTAACCATAGTTCGGGTTGTCGCTTCACTCTTCCCCAGGGCTCTGCTTTGGAATTCCTCTTTTGGTGGGACACCTGAGGTAACAAACTTGAAAGGAGTCCTCCCATTTCACAGATTGACATAAAACTCTTGGGATCGTGCCAATCCACAGAGAGGAAGATTCGTCCATGGCTCATGAGCCCTCCCCAACATTCCACGGCCATCACCGATACATAATCCAGAGACAAAAGCCTGAGCAAGCGACTCAGACTCTCTCATTCTTCATATCCTGAAGATTTCTTCTCCTGGTTTGTAGATCGGGCGTGCCATGCCTACGTCCCGAAACCTAAGCTGAGTTTGTGTTTTCATACTTCTGTCCTCAAAGTCCTGGGCCACACTCCCTCCAGGGTGGAACACCTGAAGCCACACATTAGGACTGTGCGCACCCAATCCATGGGAATTCTGCCCATTCCATTGTCAAAAATTTTACAAATTAGGAGAACCCTCCAAAGTCCCTGAGGCCATCGCAATAGTGTAAGTCGCCCGGGACAAAAAAGGGCGGTTGATACCAGCTGAGCATCTACCTCCACTCATACCATAGATCGAAGTCCCCAGAGAAGAAGATTGAAACAGACAGGACCCGAGGCCATTATCGGATCCATTGCTTTGGTTTACAGGCATGTCTCCTTAAAAGCCTGGATTCAAATACCAGCAGAGGGGATTTCCTGAGGCACCCATCAGAACAAATCTTGTCTCCACAAGGAAACTTGTGCATGGGAGCTATGTCTAAGCTTAGGAGAATACTTCAGGGTGCCGGTGCCACCGCCCCATTCCAAGGCCCTCATGGACACAAACACATATTAGGCCCCATCCTCAGGAAAGACCATTTCAACTCAGCCACCCCGGTTGCTCTCGCTGATCCATCGGATCTAAACTGTCTTGTTGCTAAGAGACAATTGGAATGTGAGGCGCACTTCCCAGGCATCCATCCTCGAACGGTGCTCTGGAGTCATTCCCTATTGGATGTCCTGGAGCTGTCCAACAGGTCTCAATTGTCCCGCAGAAGGAATCCTTGAAGGGGGCATCCCATATCTCCCAACGTGGAAAACCTCCATGGCCTCGAGATTCCGCTCCCTTCAAGAAGGGGCCGTCATGCACAGAAACTCCAACCTGAGCCAACGTCTGATCCTCGCCCTGACTTCAGATGCATGAGATATTGCTTCAGACCTTCAGGGGGTACCTGCCGTGCCCTCACCCTGAATCCGAAGTCTAGCTTGTGTTCTCAGACTTCCGTCCTCACTCTCCTGGCCCCGTGCCCTCAAGTTTGGCAATTCCGGACCAACAATGAAGCACTCTGCCTGCCTTCTAGAAAAAATAGATTGCCTAATGAGCTGCCCAGGCAGCTTAAATGAGGATCAACCTACACGGCACTCGCATGTACCCAAATTATATAGTCTAACCTGGGCACTAATGCACTGTCTGACACAACCTGATCCCGGACCTCCTGACCAACACCCAGAAAGCTGACCGCACACTGAGCACATCAGACTCGCCATGGCCTTAGGTCATCATCTCTACCCTACCTCAGTTTTCAGCCTCAGAACCTAGACCACCTCTCCAATCACTGCCCAGGGGTGACTGTGATGCAGAAATCAGTACTCTTCCTGACCCATGGCAAGAAACCTTGTGGTTGGCATGTTGTCCAACGTTCAGTGTAGCAGAAAACAGCATTCACCATGAGGACCCGCCCATTCTTGAGTGCGATGAGAGCATAAACACGCATTGTGACCTCAGCGTGAGTCCTGTCCTCTAGTAAGTCCTCTCAGTGGATGGACCATTAGATGTCATAATGGGCTTGACCTGTCCTATTCCCTAATTTTTAACCAGATTTCTGCTTGTCCAGTCGCCTCTCGCCAGGGCTCTACTCTGGAATCCCTCATTTGGTAGGACATCTGAGGTTGAAAAACAAAACGAAACAAATCAACAACAACAACAACAAAAAGGGACTTCTTCCATACCAGAATGAACCCAAAATCTTTGTCGGGGCCGAACCCCCAGAGAGTAAGACTCGTCCATTTCCCATGAAGTCAACCGGAAATTTCACGACCATGATTGACACGATATCCAGAGACAAAAACTTGAGCAAGAGACTCACACTTGCCCTTTTTTCATTTCCCGAAGTGTTCTCCTCATGGTCTGTAGATCAGTCCTGCCATACCTATGACCCGAAACATAAGCCAAGTTTGTGTTTTCAGACAACTGTCCAAACAGCTCTGGCCTACACAACCTACAGGCTCAGGCCCCTGGAGCCAAACCTGAGGACTGTACTTGCCCTCTCCAAGGGAATTGTATGTGCCCATTCCAATGGCCACAGCCCTACTAATAGGATAAACCTCCAAAGTCCCTGCGGCCATCCCAAAAGTTGTGGCTTCCCAGGACAAACAGGGGCAATCTGAGCCCATCTGAGCACCTACCTGCACTCAGACCCGTAGACTGATGTCCCCAGGGGTAAAAAGGAACGAACAGGCCCCTAGGCACTAATCGGATCCATTGCTTTGGTTTCCAGGCATCTCTCCTCAGAGGCCTGGATTTCAATACCAGCCTATGGCTGTTTCTTGACTCACCCATCAGAACAAATCTCATCTACACGTGGGAAACATGCACGTTGGAGCTGTGTCAAAGCCTCTGTTTAGGAGAACCCTTCAGGGCCCCAGTGCCACCGCTTCATTCCAAGGGCTCCATTGACACAAAAACATATTAGGACACATCCACAGGAAGAGTCCATTTCAACTCAGCCTCCTCGATTGCTCCACCACATCCAGCAGATCTAACCTGTCTTGGTGCTTGGAGACATTTGGAATGCTAGGTGGGCTACCCAGCCATCCATCCTTAGAACCCTGCTCGGAATCATTGGCCTGGAGCCAACCAACAGGTCTCCATTGTCCTGCAGAAGAACCTTGGCAGTTTGGAGCTGCTCACAACTCCCATCGTGGGAAAAACCCCATGGCCTCGTGATCCACCCCCCCTTCAAGAAGGGGCCATCTGGGACAGAAAGTCCAACCTGAGCCATCTTCTGATCCTTGCCCTGAATTCAGATGCACGAGATCTCGATTCAGGTCTGTAGATTGTGCCTGCCATATCCTCACCCAGAAACCTAGGCCTAGCTTGGCTTCTCAGACTTCCGTTATCAGACTACTGGCCCACAAGACCTTCCGTTTGGCAATCCAGAACTACAATGCCGCACTCTGCATGCCCTCCAGAAGAAAAACATTGCCCTCTGGGGCTACCCAGAAACCCCAAATGAGGATCAACCTTCACGCCATTCGGCTGTACCCCAAATATATAGGCTGAGCTGGGCACTATTGCCCATTAGACCCAGCCTGAGCCTGGACCTCCTGGCCCCACCCAGACAGCTGGCCGCACACTGAGCACATCGGACCTGCCATGGCCTTAGGTCGTCATCTCTTCTCAACCTCGGTTTCCAGGCTTCAGAACCTAGGCCTGTTCTCCAATCACTGCCCTGGTTTGAAAATGATGCAGAAATCAGAACTCTTTCCCCATGGCAAGAAACCTTGTGGTTGGCATGTTGTCCAACGTTCAGTGTAGTTGAAACCAGTGTTGCCCATGAGGCCCCACCCATGCTTGCAGGCCACATTGGTCACAAACACACATTGTGACCCTCAGCCTGAGCCCAGTCCTCAGGTAAGGCCTCTCAGTGGCTGGATGAAGAGACAGCATATTGGGCATGCCAAGCCCCTAACCCCAATTTTTAACCATAGTTCGGGTTGTCGCTTCACTCTTCCCCAGGGCTCTGCTTTGGAATTCCTCTTTTGGTGGGACACCTGAGGTAACAAACTTGAAAGGAGTCCTCCCATTTCACAGATTGACATAAACTCTTGGGATCGTGCCAATCCACAGAGAGGAAGATTCGTCCATGGCTCATGAGCCCTCCCCAACATTCCACGGCCATCACCGATACATAATCCAGAGACAAAAGCCTGAGCAAGCGACTCAGACTCGCTCATTCTTCATATCCTGAAGATTTCTTCTCCTGGTTTGTAGATCGGGCGTGCCATGCCTACGTCCCGAAACCTAAGCTGAGTTTGTGTTTTCATACTTCTGTCCTCAAAGTCCTGGGCCACACTCCCTCCAGGGTGGAACACCTGAAGCCACACATTAGGACTGTGCGCACCCAATCCATGGGAATTCTGCCCATTCCATTGTCAAAAATTTTACAAATTAGGAGAACCCTCCAAAGTCCCTGAGGCCATCGCAATAGTGTAAGTCGCCCGGGACAAAAAAGGGCGGTTGATACCAGCTGAGCATCTACCTCCACTCATACCATAGATCGAAGTCCCCAGAGAAGAAGATTGAAACAGACAGGACCCGAGGCCATTATCGGATCCATTGCTTTGGTTTACAGGCATGTCTCCTTAAAAGCCTGGATTCAAATACCAGCAGAGGGGATTTCCTGAGGCACCCATCAGAACAAATCTTGTCTCCACAAGGAAACTTGTGCATGGGAGCTATGTCTAAGCTTAGGAGAATACTTCAGGGTGCCGGTGCCACCGCCCCATTCCAAGGCCCTCATGGACACAAACACATATTAGGCCCCATCCTCAGGAAAGACCATTTCAACTCAGCCACCCCGGTTGCTCTCGCTGATCCATCGGATCTAAACTGTCTTGTTGCTAAGAGACAATTGGAATGTGAGGCGCACTTCCCAGGCATCCATCCTCGAACGGTGCTCTGGAGTCATTCCCTATTGGATGTCCTGGAGCTGTCCAACAGGTCTCAATTGTCCGCAGAAGGAATCCTTGAAGGGGGCATCCCATATCTCCCAACGTGGAAAACCTCCATGGCCTCGAGATTCCGCTCCCTTCAAGAAGGGGCCGTCATGCACAGAAACTCCAACCTGAGCCAACGTCTGATCCTCGCCCTGACTTCAGATGCATGAGATATTGCTTCAGACCTTCAGGGGGTACCTGCCGTGCCCTCACCCTGAATCCGAAGTCTAGCTTGTGTTCTCAGACTTCCGTCCTCACTCTCCTGGCCCCGTGCCCTCAAGTTTGGCAATTCCGGACCAACAATGAAGCACTCTGCCTGCCTTCTAGAAAAAATAGATTGCCTAATGAGCTGCCCAGGCAGCTTAAATGAGGATCAACCTACACGGCACTCGCATGTACCCAAATTATATAGTCTAACCTGGGCACTAATGCACTGTCTGACACAACCTGATCCCGGACCTCCTGACCAACACCCAGAAAGCTGACCGCACACTGAGCACATCAGACTCGCCATGGCCTTAGGTCATCATCTCTACCCTACCTCAGTTTTCAGCCTCAGAACCTAGACCACCTCTCCAATCACTGCCCAGGGGTGACTGTGATGCAGAAATCAGTACTCTTCCTGACCCATGGCAAGAAACCTTGTGGTTGGCATGTTGTCCAACGTTCAGTGTAGCAGAAAACAGCATTCACCATGAGGACCCGCCCATTCTTGAGTGCGATGAGAGCATAAACACGCATTGTGACCTCAGCGTGAGTCCTGTCCTCTAGTAAGTCCTCTCAGTGGATGGACCATTAGATGTCATAATGGGCTTGACCTGTCCTATTCCCTAATTTTTAACCAGATTTCTGCTTGTCCAGTCGCCTCTCGCCAGGGCTCTACTCTGGAATCCCTCATTTGGTAGGACATCTGAGGTTGAAAAACAAAACGAAACAAATCAACAACAACAACAACAAAAAGGGACTTCTTCCATACCAGAATGAACCCAAAATCTTTGTCGGGGCCGAACCCCCAGAGAGTAAGACTCGTCCATTTCCCATGAAGTCAACCGGAAATTTCACGACCATGATTGACACGATATCCAGAGACAAAAACTTGAGCAAGAGACTCACACTTGCCCTTTTTTCATTTCCCGAAGTGTTCTCCTCATGGTCTGTAGATCAGTCCTGCCATACCTATGACCCGAAACATAAGCCAAGTTTGTGTTTTCAGACAACTGTCCAAACAGCTCTGGCCTACACAACCTACAGGCTCAGGCCCCTGGAGCCAAACCTGAGGACTGTACTTGCCCTCTCCAAGGGAATTGTATGTGCCCATTCCAATGGCCACAGCCCTACTAATAGGATAAACCTCCAAAGTCCCTGCGGCCATCCCAAAAGTTGTGGCTTCCCAGGACAAACAGGGGCAATCTGAGCCCATCTGAGCACCTACCTGCACTCAGACCCGTAGACTGATGTCCCCAGGGGTAAAAAGGAACGAACAGGCCCCTAGGCACTAATCGGATCCATTGCTTTGGTTTCCAGGCATCTCTCCTCAGAGGCCTGGATTTCAATACCAGCCTATGGCTGTTTCTTGACTCACCCATCAGAACAAATCTCATCTACACGTGGGAAACATGCACGTTGGAGCTGTGTCAAAGCCTCTGTTTAGGAGAACCCTTCAGGGCCCCAGTGCCTCCGCTTCATTCCAAGGGCTCCATTGACACAAAAACATATTAGAACACATCCACAGGAAGAGTCCATTTCAACTCAGCCTCCTCGGTTGCTCCACCACATCCAGCAGATCTAACCTGTCTTGGTGCTTGGAGACATTTGGAATGCTAGGTGGGCTACCCAGCCATCCATCCTTAGAACCCTGCTCGGAATCATTGGCCTGGAGCCAACCAACAGGTCTCCATTGTCCTGCAGAAGAACCTTGGCAGTTTGGAGCTGCTCACAACTCCCATCGTGGGAAAAACCCCATGGCCTCGTGATCCACCCCCCCTTCAAGAAGGGGCCATCTGGGACAGAAAGTCCAACCTGAGCCATCTTCTGATCCTTGCCCTGAATTCAGATGCACGAGATCTCGATTCAGGTCTGTAGATTGTGCCTGCCATATCCTCACCCAGAAACCTAGGCCTAGCTTGGCTTCTCAGACTTCCGTTATCAGACTACTGGCCCACAAGACCTTCCGTTTGGCAATCCAGAACTACAATGCCGCACTCTGCATGCCCTCCAGAAGAAAAACATTGCCCTCTGGGGCTACCCAGAAACCCCAAATGAGGATCAACCTTCACGCCATTCGGCTGTACCCCAAATATATAGGCTGAGCTGGGCACTATTGCCCATTAGACCCAGCCTGAGCCTGGACCTCCTGGCCCCACCCAGACAGCTGGCCGCACACTGAGCACATCGGACCTGCCATGGCCTTAGGTCGTCATCTCTTCTCAACCTCGGTTTCCAGGCTTCAGAACCTAGGCCTGTTCTCCAATCACTGCCCTGGTTTGAAAATGATGCAGAAATCAGAACTCTTTCCCCATGGCAAGAAACCTTGTGGTTGGCATGTTGTCCAACGTTCAGTGTAGTTGAAACCAGTGTTGCCCATGAGGCCCCACCCATGCTTGCAGGCCACATTGGTCACAAACACACATTGTGACCCTCAGCCTGAGCCCAGTCCTCAGGTAAGGCCTCTCAGTGGCTGGATGAAGAGACAGCATATTGGGCATGCCAAGCCCCTAACCCCAATTTTTAACCATAGTTCGGGTTGTCGCTTCACTCTTCCCCAGGGCTCTGCTTTGGAATTCCTCTTTTGGTGGGACACCTGAGGTAACAAACTTGAAAGGAGTCCTCCCATTTCACAGATTGACATAAACTCTTGGGATCGTGCCAATCCACAGAGAGGAAGATTCGTCCATGGCTCATGAGCCCTCCCCAACATTCCACGGCCATCACCGATACATAATCCAGAGACAAAAGCCTGAGCAAGCGACTCAGACTCGCTCATTCTTCATATCCTGAAGATTTCTTCTCCTGGTTTGTAGATCGGGCGTGCCATGCCTACGTCCCGAAACCTAAGCTGAGTTTGTGTTTTCATACTTCTGTCCTCAAAGTCCTGGGCCACACTCCCTCCAGGGTGGAACACCTGAAGCCACACATTAGGACTGTGCGCACCCAATCCATGGGAATTCTGCCCATTCCATTGTCAAAAATTTTACAAATTAGGAGAACCCTCCAAAGTCCCTGAGGCCATCGCAATAGTGTAAGTCGCCCGGGACAAAAAAGGGCGGTTGATACCAGCTGAGCATCTACCTCCACTCATACCATAGATCGAAGTCCCCAGAGAAGAAGATTGAAACAGACAGGACCCGAGGCCATTATCGGATCCATTGCTTTGGTTTACAGGCATGTCTCCTTAAAAGCCTGGATTCAAATACCAGCAGAGGGGATTTCCTGAGGCACCCATCAGAACAAATCTTGTCTCCACAAGGAAACTTGTGCATGGGAGCTATGTCTAAGCTTAGGAGAATACTTCAGGGTGCCGGTGCCACCGCCCCATTCCAAGGCCCTCATGGACACAAACACATATTAGGCCCCATCCTCAGGAAAGACCATTTCAACTCAGCCACCCCGGTTGCTCTCGCTGATCCATCGGATCTAAACTGTCTTGTTGCTAAGAGACAATTGGAATGTGAGGCGCACTTCCCAGGCATCCATCCTCGAACGGTGCTCTGGAGTCATTCCCTATTGGATGTCCTGGAGCTGTCCAACAGGTCTCAATTGTCCCGCAGAAGGAATCCTTGAAGGGGGCATCCCATATCTCCCAACGTGGAAAACCTCCATGGCCTCGAGATTCCGCTCCCTTCAAGAAGGGGCCGTCATGCACAGAAACTCCAACCTGAGCCAACGTCTGATCCTCGCCCTGACTTCAGATGCATGAGATATTGCTTCAGACCTTCAGGGGGTACCTGCCGTGCCCTCACCCTGAATCCGAAGTCTAGCTTGTGTTCTCAGACTTCCGTCCTCACTCTCCTGGCCCCGTGCCCTCAAGTTTGGCAATTCCGGACCAACAATGAAGCACTCTGCCTGCCTTCTAGAAAAAATAGATTGCCTAATGAGCTGCCCAGGCAGCTTAAATGAGGATCAACCTACACGGCACTCGCATGTACCCAAATTATATAGTCTAACCTGGGCACTAATGCACTGTCTGACACAACCTGATCCCGGACCTCCTGACCAACACCCAGAAAGCTGACCGCACACTGAGCACATCAGACTCGCCATGGCCTTAGGTCATCATCTCTACCCTACCTCAGTTTTCAGCCTCAGAACCTAGACCACCTCTCCAATCACTGCCCAGGGGTGACTGTGATGCAGAAATCAGTACTCTTCCTGACCCATGGCAAGAAACCTTGTGGTTGGCATGTTGTCCAACGTTCAGTGTAGCAGAAAACAGCATTCACCATGAGGACCCGCCCATTCTTGAGTGCGATGAGAGCATAAACACGCATTGTGACCTCAGCGTGAGTCCTGTCCTCTAGTAAGTCCTCTCAGTGGATGGACCATTAGATGTCATAATGGGCTTGACCTGTCCTATTCCCTAATTTTTAACCAGATTTCTGCTTGTCCAGTCGCCTCTCGCCAGGGCTCTACTCTGGAATCCCTCATTTGGTAGGACATCTGAGGTTGAAAAACAAAACGAAACAAATCAACAACAACAACAACAAAAAGGGACTTCTTCCATTCCAGAATGAACCCAAAATCTTTGTCGGGGCCGAACCCCCAGAGAGTAAGACTCGTCCATTTCCCATGAAGTCACCCGGAAATTTCACGACCATGATTGACACGATATCCAGAGACAAAAACTTGAGCAAGAGACTCACACTTGCCCTTTTTTCATTTCCCGAAGTGTTCTCCTCATGGTCTGTAGATCAGTCCTGCCATACCTATGACCCGAAACATAAGCCAAGTTTGTGTTTTCAGACAACTGTCCAAACAGCTCTGGCCTACACAACCTACAGGCTCAGGCCCCTGGAGCCAAACCTGAGGACTGTACTTGCCCTCTCCAAGGGAATTGTATGTGCCCATTCCAATGGCCACAGCCCTACTAATAGGATAAACCTCCAAAGTCCCTGCGGCCATCCCAAAAGTTGTGGCTTCCCAGGACAAACAGGGGCAATCTGAGCCCATCTGAGCACCTACCTGCACTCAGACCCGTAGACTGATGTCCCCAGGGGTAAAAAGGAACGAACAGGCCCCTAGGCACTAATCGGATCCATTGCTTTGGTTTCCAGGCATCTCTCCTCAGAGGCCTGGATTTCAATACCAGCCTATGGCTGTTTCTTGACTCACCCATCAGAACAAATCTCATCTACACGTGGGAAACATGCACGTTGGAGCTGTGTCAAAGCCTCTGTTTAGGAGAACCCTTCAGGGCCCCAGTGCCTCCGCTTCATTCCAAGGGCTCCATTGACACAAAAACATATTAGAACACATCCACAGGAAGAGTCCATTTCAACTCAGCCTCCTCGGTTGCTCCACCACATCCAGCAGATCTAACCTGTCTTGGTGCTTGGAGACATTTGGAATGCTAGGTGGGCTACCCAGCCATCCATCCTTAGAACCCTGCTCGGAATCATTGGCCTGGAGCCAACCAACAGGTCTCCATTGTCCTGCAGAAGAACCTTGGCAGTTTGGAGCTG
This sequence comes from Mustela nivalis, assembly GCF_964662115.1. NCBI lineage: Eukaryota > Metazoa > Chordata > Mammalia > Carnivora > Mustelidae > Mustela > Mustela nivalis. The sequence goes on along the minus strand of NW_028136556.1, from coordinate 1,681,420 downwards.
CTCACAACTCCCATCGTGGGAAAAACCCCATGGCCTCGTGATCCACCCCCCCTTCAAGAAGGGGCCATCTGGGACAGAAAGTCCAACCTGAGCCATCTTCTGATCCTTGCCCTGAATTCAGATGCACGAGATCTCGATTCAGGTCTGTAGATTGTGCCTGCCATATCCTCACCCAGAAACCTAGGCCTAGCTTGGCTTCTCAGACTTCCGTTATCAGACTACTGGCCCACAAGACCTTCCGTTTGGCAATCCAGAACTACAATGCCGCACTCTGCATGCCCTCCAGAAGAAAAACATTGCCCTCTGGGGCTACCCAGAAACCCCAAATGAGGATCAACCTTCACGCCATTCGGCTGTACCCCAAATATATAGGCTGAGCTGGGCACTATTGCCCATTAGACCCAGCCTGAGCCTGGACCTCCTGGCCCCACCCAGACAGCTGGCCGCACACTGAGCACATCGGACCTGCCATGGCCTTAGGTCGTCATCTCTTCTCAACCTCGGTTTCCAGGCTTCAGAACCTAGGCCTGTTCTCCAATCACTGCCCTGGTTTGAAAATGATGCAGAAATCAGAACTCTTTCCCCATGGCAAGAAACCTTGTGGTTGGCATGTTGTCCAACGTTCAGTGTAGTTGAAACCAGTGTTGCCCATGAGGCCCCACCCATGCTTGCAGGCCACATTGGTCACAAACACACATTGTGACCCTCAGCCTGAGCCCAGTCCTCAGGTAAGGCCTCTCAGTGGCTGGATGAAGAGACAGCATATTGGGCATGCCAAGCCCCTAACCCCAATTTTTAACCATAGTTCGGGTTGTCGCTTCACTCTTCCCCAGGGCTCTGCTTTGGAATTCCTCTTTTGGTGGGACACCTGAGGTAACAAACTTGAAAGGAGTCCTCCCATTTCACAGATTGACATAAACTCTTGGGATCGTGCCAATCCACAGAGAGGAAGATTCGTCCATGGCTCATGAGCCCTCCCCAACATTCCACGGCCATCACCGATACATAATCCAGAGACAAAAGCCTGAGCAAGCGACTCAGACTCTCTCATTCTTCATATCCTGAAGATTTCTTCTCCTGGTTTGTAGATCGGGCGTGCCATGCCTACGTCCCGAAACCTAAGCTGAGTTTGTGTTTTCATACTTCTGTCCTCAAAGTCCTGGGCCACACTCCCTCCAGGGTGGAACACCTGAAGCCACACATTAGGACTGTGCGCACCCAATCCATGGGAATTCTGCCCATTCCATTGTCAAAAATTTTACAAATTAGGAGAACCCTCCAAAGTCCCTGAGGCCATCGCAATAGTGTAAGTCGCCCGGGACAAAAAAGGGCGGTTGATACCAGCTGAGCATCTACCTCCACTCATACCATAGATCGAAGTCCCCAGAGAAGAAGATTGAAACAGACAGGACCCGAGGCCATTATCGGATCCATTGCTTTGGTTTACAGGCATGTCTCCTTAAAAGCCTGGATTCAAATACCAGCAGAGGGGATTTCCTGAGGCACCCATCAGAACAAATCTTGTCTCCACAAGGAAACTTGTGCATGGGAGCTATGTCTAAGCTTAGGAGAATACTTCAGGGTGCCGGTGCCACCGCCCCATTCCAAGGCCCTCATGGACACAAACACATATTAGGCCCCATCCTCAGGAAAGACCATTTCAACTCAGCCACCCCGGTTGCTCTCGCTGATCCATCGGATCTAAACTGTCTTGTTGCTAAGAGACAATTGGAATGTGAGGCGCACTTCCCAGGCATCCATCCTCGAACGGTGCTCTGGAGTCATTCCCTATTGGATGTCCTGGAGCTGTCCAACAGGTCTCAATTGTCCCGCAGAAGGAATCCTTGAAGGGGGCATCCCATATCTCCCAACGTGGAAAACCTCCATGGCCTCGAGATTCCGCTCCCTTCAAGAAGGGGCCGTCATGCACAGAAACTCCAACCTGAGCCAACGTCTGATCCTCGCCCTGACTTCAGATGCATGAGATATTGCTTCAGACCTTCAGGGGGTACCTGCCGTGCCCTCACCCTGAATCCGAAGTCTAGCTTGTGTTCTCAGACTTCCGTCCTCACTCTCCTGGCCCCGTGCCCTCAAGTTTGGCAATTCCGGACCAACAATGAAGCACTCTGCCTGCCTTCTAGAAAAAATAGATTGCCTAATGAGCTGCCCAGGCAGCTTAAATGAGGATCAACCTACACGGCACTCGCATGTACCCAAATTATATAGTCTAACCTGGGCACTAATGCACTGTCTGACACAACCTGATCCCGGACCTCCTGACCAACACCCAGAAAGCTGACCGCACACTGAGCACATCAGACTCGCCATGGCCTTAGGTCATCATCTCTACCCTACCTCAGTTTTCAGCCTCAGAACCTAGACCACCTCTCCAATCACTGCCCAGGGGTGACTGTGATGCAGAAATCAGTACTCTTCCTGACCCATGGCAAGAAACCTTGTGGTTGGCATGTTGTCCAACGTTCAGTGTAGCAGAAAACAGCATTCACCATGAGGACCCGCCCATTCTTGAGTGCGATGAGAGCATAAACACGCATTGTGACCTCAGCGTGAGTCCTGTCCTCTAGTAAGTCCTCTCAGTGGATGGACCATTAGATGTCATAATGGGCTTGACCTGTCCTATTCCCTAATTTTTAACCAGATTTCTGCTTGTCCAGTCGCCTCTCGCCAGGGCTCTACTCTGGAATCCCTCATTTGGTAGGACATCTGAGGTTGAAAAACAAAACGAAACAAATCAACAACAACAACAACAAAAAGGGACTTCTTCCATTCCAGAATGAACCCAAAATCTTTGTCGGGGCCGAACCCCCAGAGAGTAAGACTCGTCCATTTCCCATGAAGTCACCCGGAAATTTCACGACCATGATTGACACGATATCCAGAGACAAAAACTTGAGCAAGAGACTCACACTTGCCCTTTTTTCATTTCCCGAAGTGTTCTCCTCATGGTCTGTAGATCAGTCCTGCCATACCTATGACCCGAAACATAAGCCAAGTTTGTGTTTTCAGACAACTGTCCAAACAGCTCTGGCCTACACAACCTACAGGCTCAGGCCCCTGGAGCCAAACCTGAGGACTGTACTTGCCCTCTCCAAGGGAATTGTATGTGCCCATTCCAATGGCCACAGCCCTACTAATAGGATAAACCTCCAAAGTCCCTGCGGCCATCCCAAAAGTTGTGGCTTCCCAGGACAAACAGGGGCAATCTGAGCCCATCTGAGCACCTACCTGCACTCAGACCCGTAGACTGATGTCCCCAGGGGTAAAAAGGAACGAACAGGCCCCTAGGCACTAATCGGATCCATTGCTTTGGTTTCCAGGCATCTCTCCTCAGAGGCCTGGATTTCAATACCAGCCTATGGCTGTTTCTTGACTCACCCATCAGAACAAATCTCATCTACACGTGGGAAACATGCACGTTGGAGCTGTGTCAAAGCCTCTGTTTAGGAGAACCCTTCAGGGCCCCAGTGCCTCCGCTTCATTCCAAGGGCTCCATTGACACAAAAACATATTAGAACACATCCACAGGAAGAGTCCATTTCAACTCAGCCTCCTCGGTTGCTCCACCACATCCAGCAGATCTAACCTGTCTTGGTGCTTGGAGACATTTGGAATGCTAGGTGGGCTACCCAGCCATCCATCCTTAGAACCCTGCTCGGAATCATTGGCCTGGAGCCAACCAACAGGTCTCCATTGTCCTGCAGAAGAACCTTGGCAGTTTGGAGCTGCTCACAACTCCCATCGTGGGAAAAACCCCATGGCCTCGTGATCCACCCCCCCTTCAAGAAGGGGCCATCTGGGACAGAAAGTCCAACCTGAGCCATCTTCTGATCCTTGCCCTGAATTCAGATGCACGAGATCTCGATTCAGGTCTGTAGATTGTGCCTGCCATATCCTCACCCAGAAACCTAGGCCTAGCTTGGCTTCTCAGACTTCCGTTCTCAGACTACTGGCCCACAAGACCTTCCGTTTGGCAATCCAGAACTACAATGCCGCACTCTGCATGCCCTCCAGAAGAAAAACATTGCCCTCTGGGGCTACCCAGAAACCCCAAATGAGGATCAACCTTCACGCCATTCGGCTGTACCCCAAATATATAGGCTGAGCTGGGCACTATTGCCCATTAGACCCAGCCTGAGCCTGGACCTCCTGGCCCCACCCAGACAGCTGGCCGCACACTGAGCACATCGGACCTGCCATGGCCTTAGGTCGTCATCTCTTCTCAACCTCGGTTTCCAGGCTTCAGAACCTAGGCCTGTTCTCCAATCACTGCCCTGGTTTGAAAATGATGCAGAAATCAGAACTCTTTCCCCATGGCAAGAAACCTTGTGGTTGGCATGTTGTCCAACGTTCAGTGTAGTTGAAACCAGTGTTGCCCATGAGGCCCCACCCATGCTTGCAGGCCACATTGGTCACAAACACACATTGTGACCCTCAGCCTGAGCCCAGTCCTCAGGTAAGGCCTCTCAGTGGCTGGATGAAGAGACAGCATATTGGGCATGCCAAGCCCCTAACCCCAATTTTTAACCATAGTTCGGGTTGTCGCTTCACTCTTCCCCAGGGCTCTGCTTTGGAATTCCTCTTTTGGTGGGACACCTGAGGTAACAAACTTGAAAGGAGTCCTCCCATTTCACAGATTGACATAAACTCTTGGGATCGTGCCAATCCACAGAGAGGAAGATTCGTCCATGGCTCATGAGCCCTCCCCAACATTCCACGGCCATCACCGATACATAATCCAGAGACAAAAGCCTGAGCAAGCGACTCAGACTCGCTCATTCTTCATATCCTGAAGATTTCTTCTCCTGGTTTGTAGATCGGGCGTGCCATGCCTACGTCCCGAAACCTAAGCTGAGTTTGTGTTTTCATACTTCTGTCCTCAAAGTCCTGGGCCACACTCCCTCCAGGGTGGAACACCTGAAGCCACACATTAGGACTGTGCGCACCCAATCCATGGGAATTCTGCCCATTCCATTGTCAAAAATTTTACAAATTAGGAGAACCCTCCAAAGTCCCTGAGGCCATCGCAATAGTGTAAGTCGCCCGGGACAAAAAAGGGCGGTTGATACCAGCTGAGCATCTACCTCCACTCATACCATAGATCGAAGTCCCCAGAGAAGAAGATTGAAACAGACAGGACCCGAGGCCATTATCGGATCCATTGCTTTGGTTTACAGGCATGTCTCCTTAAAAGCCTGGATTCAAATACCAGCAGAGGGGATTTCCTGAGGCACCCATCAGAACAAATCTTGTCTCCACAAGGAAACTTGTGCATGGGAGCTATGTCTAAGCTTAGGAGAATACTTCAGGGTGCCGGTGCCACCGCCCCATTCCAAGGCCCTCATGGACACAAACACATATTAGGCCCCATCCTCAGGAAAGACCATTTCAACTCAGCCACCCCGGTTGCTCTCGCTGATCCATCGGATCTAAACTGTCTTGTTGCTAAGAGACAATTGGAATGTGAGGCGCACTTCCCAGGCATCCATCCTCGAACGGTGCTCTGGAGTCATTCCCTATTGGATGTCCTGGAGCTGTCCAACAGGTCTCAATTGTCCCGCAGAAGGAATCCTTGAAGGGGGCATCCCATATCTCCCAACGTGGAAAACCTCCATGGCCTCGAGATTCCGCTCCCTTCAAGAAGGGGCCGTCATGCACAGAAACTCCAACCTGAGCCAACGTCTGATCCTCGCCCTGACTTCAGATGCATGAGATATTGCTTCAGACCTTCAGGGGGTACCTGCCGTGCCCTCACCCTGAATCCGAAGTCTAGCTTGTGTTCTCAGACTTCCGTCCTCACTCTCCTGGCCCCGTGCCCTCAAGTTTGGCAATTCCGGACCAACAATGAAGCACTCTGCCTGCCTTCTAGAAAAAATAGATTGCCTAATGAGCTGCCCAGGCAGCTTAAATGAGGATCAACCTACACGGCACTCGCATGTACCCAAATTATATAGTCTAACCTGGGCACTAATGCACTGTCTGACACAACCTGATCCCGGACCTCCTGACCAACACCCAGAAAGCTGACCGCACACTGAGCACATCAGACTCGCCATGGCCTTAGGTCATCATCTCTACCCTACCTCAGTTTTCAGCCTCAGAACCTAGACCACCTCTCCAATCACTGCCCAGGGGTGACTGTGATGCAGAAATCAGTACTCTTCCTGACCCATGGCAAGAAACCTTGTGGTTGGCATGTTGTCCAACGTTCAGTGTAGCAGAAAACAGCATTCACCATGAGGACCCGCCCATTCTTGAGTGCGATGAGAGCATAAACACGCATTGTGACCTCAGCGTGAGTCCTGTCCTCTAGTAAGTCCTCTCAGTGGATGGACCATTAGATGTCATAATGGGCTTGACCTGTCCTATTCCCTAATTTTTAACCAGATTTCTGCTTGTCCAGTCGCCTCTCGCCAGGGCTCTACTCTGGAATCCCTCATTTGGTAGGACATCTGAGGTTGAAAAACAAAACGAAACAAATCAACAACAACAACAACAAAAAGGGACTTCTTCCATACCAGAATGAACCCAAAATCTTTGTCGGGGCCGAACCCCCAGAGAGTAAGACTCGTCCATTTCCCATGAAGTCAACCGGAAATTTCACGACCATGATTGACACGATATCCAGAGACAAAAACTTGAGCAAGAGACTCACACTTGCCCTTTTTTCATTTCCCGAAGTGTTCTCCTCATGGTCTGTAGATCAGTCCTGCCATACCTATGACCCGAAACATAAGCCAAGTTTGTGTTTTCAGACAACTGTCCAAACAGCTCTGGCCTACACAACCTACAGGCTCAGGCCCCTGGAGCCAAACCTGAGGACTGTACTTGCCCTCTCCAAGGGAATTGTATGTGCCCATTCCAATGGCCACAGCCCTACTAATAGGATAAACCTCCAAAGTCCCTGCGGCCATCCCAAAAGTTGTGGCTTCCCAGGACAAACAGGGGCAATCTGAGCCCATCTGAGCACCTACCTGCACTCAGACCCGTAGACTGATGTCCCCAGGGGTAAAAAGGAACGAACAGGCCCCTAGGCACTAATCGGATCCATTGCTTTGGTTTCCAGGCATCTCTCCTCAGAGGCCTGGATTTCAATACCAGCCTATGGCTGTTTCTTGACTCACCCATCAGAACAAATCTCATCTACACGTGGGAAACATGCACGTTGGAGCTGTGTCAAAGCCTCTGTTTAGGAGAACCCTTCAGGGCCCCAGTGCCACCGCTTCATTCCAAGGGCTCCATTGACACAAAAACATATTAGGACACATCCACAGGAAGAGTCCATTTCAACTCAGCCTCCTCGGTTGCTCCACCACATCCAGCAGATCTAACCTGTCTTGGTGCTTGGAGACATTTGGAATGCTAGGTGGGCTACCCAGCCATCCATCCTTAGAACCCTGCTCGGAATCATTGGCCTGGAGCCAACCAACAGGTCTCCATTGTCCTGCAGAAGAATCTTGGCAGTTTGGAGCTTCTCACAACTCCCATCGTGGGAAAACCCCCATGGCCTCGTGATCCACCCCCCCTTCAAGAAGGGGCCATCTGGGACAGAAAGTCCAACCTGAGCCATCTTCTGATCCTTGCCCTGAATTCAGATGCACGAGATCTCGATTCAGGTCTGTAGATTGTGCCTGCCATATCCTCACCCAGAAACCTAGGCCTAGCTTGGCTTCTCAGACTTCCGTTCTCAGACTACTGGCCCACAAGACCTTCCGTTTGGCAATCCAGAACTACAATGCCGCATTCTGCCTGCCCTCCAGAAGAAAAACATTGCCCTCTGGGGCTACCCAGAAACCCCAAATGAGGATCAACCTTCACGCCATTCGGCTGTACCCCAAATATATAGGCTGAGCTGGGCACTATTGCCCATTAGACCCAGCCTGAGCCTGGACCTCCTGGCCCCACCCAGACAGCTGGCCGCACACTGAGCACATCGGACCTGCCATGGCCTTAGGTCGTCATCTCTTCTCAACCTCGGTTTCCAGGCTTCAGAACCTAGGCCTGTTCTCCAATCACTGCCCTGGTTTGAACATGATGCAGAAATCAGAACTCTTTCCCCATGGCAAGAAACCTTGTGGTTGGCATGTTGTCCAACGTTCAGTGTAGTTGAAACCAGTGTTGCCCATGAGGCCCCACCCATGCTTGCAGGCCACATTGGTCACAAACACACATTGTGACCCTCAGCCTGAGCCCAGTCCTCAGGTAAGGCCTCTCAGTGGCTGGATGAAGAGACAGCATATTGGGCATGCCAAGCCCCTAACCCCAATTTTTAACCATAGTTCGGGTTGTCGCTTCACTCTTCCCCAGGGCTCTGCTTTGGAATTCCTCTTTTGGTGGGACACCTGAGGTAACAAACTTGAAAGGAGTCCTCCCATTTCACAGATTGACATAAAACTCTTGGGATCGTGCCCATCCACAGAGAGGAAGATTCGTCCATGGCTCATGAGCCCTCCCCAACATTCCACGGCCATCGCCGATACAAAATCCAGAGACAAAAGCCTGAGCAAGCGACTCAGACTCGCTCATTCTTCATATCCTGAAGAGTTCTTCTCCTGGTTTGTAGATCGGGCGTGCCATGCCTACGTCCCGAAACCTAAGCTGAGTTTGTGTTTTCATACTTCTGTCCTCAAAGTCCTGGGCCACACTCCCTCCAGGGTGGAACACCTGAAGCCACACATTAGGACTGTGCGCACCCAATCCATGGGAATTCTGCCCATTCCATTGTCAAAAATTTTACAAATTAGGAGAACCCTCCAAAGTCCCTGAGGCCATCGCAATAGTGTAAGTCGCCCGGGACAAAAAAGGGCGGTTGATACCAGCTGAGCATCTACCTCCACTCATACCATAGATCGAAGTCCCCAGAGAAGAAGATTGAAACAGACAGGACCCGAGGCCATTATCGGATCCATTGCTTTGGTTTACAGGCATGTCTCCTTAAAAGCCTGGATTCAAATACCAGCAGAGGGGATTTCCTGAGGCACCCATCAGAACAAATCTTGACTCCACAAGGAAACTTGTGCATGGGAGCTATGTCTAAGCTTAGGAGAATACTTCAGGGTGCCGGTGCCACCGCCCCATTCCAAGGCCCTCATGGACACAAACACATATTAGGCCCCATCCTCAGGAAAGACCATTTCAACTCAGCCACCCCGGTTGCTCTCGCTGATCCATCGGATCTAAACTGTCTTGTTGCTAAGAGACAATTGGAATGCGAGGCGCACTTCCCAGGCATCCATCCTCGAACGGTGCTCTGGAGTCATTCCCTATTGGATGTCCTGGAGCTGTCCAACAGGTCTCAATTGTCCGCAGAAGGAATCCTTGAAGGGGGCATCCCATATTTCCCAACGTGGAAAACCTCCATGGCCTCGAGATTCCGCTCCCTTCAAGAAGGAGCCGTCATGCACAGAAACTCCAACCTGAGCCAACGTCTGATCCTTGCCCTGACTTCAGATGCATGAGATATTGCTTCAGACCTTCAGGGGGTACCTGCCGTGCCCTCACCCTGAATCCGAAGTCTAGCTTGTGTTCTCAGAATTCCGTCCTCACTCTCCTGGCCACGTGCCCTCAAGTTTGGCAATTCTGGACCGACAATGAAGCACTCTGCCTGCCTTCTAGAAAAAATATATTGCCTAATGAGCTGCCCAGGCAGCTTAAATGAGGATCAACCTACACGGCACTCGCATGTACCCAAATTATATAGTCTAACCTGGGCACTAATGCACTGTCTGACACATCCTGATCCCGGACCTCCTGACCAACTCCCAGAAAGCTGACCGCACACTGAGCACATCAGACTCGCCATGGCCTTAGGTCATCATCTCTTCCCTACCTCAGTTTTCAGCCTCAGAACCTAGACCCCATCTCCAATCACTGCCCAGGGGTGACTGTGATGCAGAAATCAGTACTCTTCCTGACCCATGGTAAGAAACCTTGTGGTTGGCATGTTGTCCAACGTTCAGTGTAGCAGAAAACAGCATTCACCATGAGGACCCGCCCATTCTTGAGTGCGATGAGAGCATAAACACGCATTGTGACCTCAGCGTGAGTCATGTCCTCCAGTAACTCCTCTCAGTGGATGGACCATTAGATGTCATAATGGGCTTGACCTGTCCTATTCCCTAATTTTTAACCAGATTTCTGCTTGTCCAGTCGCCTCTCGCCAGGGCTCTACTCTGGAATCCCTCATTTGGTAGGACATCTGAGGTTGAAAAACAAAACGAAACAAATCAACAACAACAATAAAAAAAGGACTTCTTCGATTCCAGAATGAACCCAAAATCTTTGTCGGGGCCGAACTCCCAGAGAGTAAGACTCGTCCATTTCCCATGAAGTCACCCGGAAATTTCACGACCATGATTGACACGATATCCAGAGACAAAAACTTGAGCAAGAGACTCACACTTGCCCTTTTTTCATTTCCCGAGGTGTTCTCCTCATGGTCTGTAGATCAGTCCTGCCATACCTATGACCCGAAACATAAGCCAAGTTTGTGTTTTCAGACAACTGTCCAAACAGCTCTGGCCTACACAACCTACAGGCTCAGGCCCCTGGAGCCAAACCTGAGGACTGTACTTGCCCTCTCCAAGGGAATTGTATGTGCCCATTCCAATGGCCACAGCCCTACTAATAGGATAAACCTCCAAAGTCCCTGCGGCCATCCCAAAAGTTGTGGCTTCCCAGGACAAACAGGGGCAATCTGAGCCCATCTGAGCACCTACCTGCACTCAGACCCGTAGACTGATGTCCCCAGGGGTAAAAAGGAACGAACAGGCCCCTAGGCACTAATCGGATCCATTGCTTTGGTTTCCAGGCATCTCTCCTCAGAGGCCTGGATTTCAATACCAGCCTATGGCTGTTTCTTGACTCACCCATCAGAACAAATCTCATCTACACGTGGGAAACATGCACGTTGGAGCTGTGTCAAAGCCTCTGTTTAGGAGAACCCTTCAGGGCCCCAGTGCCACCGCTTCATTCCAAGGGCTCCATTGACACAAAAACATATTAGGACACATCCACAGGAAGAGTCCATTTCAACTCAGCCTCCTCGGTTGCTCCACCACATCCAGCAGATCTAACCTGTCTTGGTGCTTGGAGACATTTGGAATGCTAGGTGGGCTACCCAGCCATCCATCCTTAGAACCCTGCTCGGAATCATTGGCCTGGAGCCAACCAACAGGTCTCCATTGTCCTGCAGAAGAATCTTGGCAGTTTGGAGCTTCTCACAACTCCCATCGTGGGAAAACCCCCATGGCCTCGTGATCCACCCCCCCTTCAAGAAGGGGCCATCTGGGACAGAAAGTCCAACCTGAGCCATCTTCTGATCCTTGCCCTGAATTCAGATGCACGAGATCTCGATTCAGGTCTGTAGATTGTGCCTGCCATATCCTCACCCAGAAACCTAGGCCTAGCTTGGCTTCTCAGACTTCCGTTCTCAGACTACTGGCCCACAAGACCTTCCGTTTGGCAATCCAGAACTACAATGCCGCATTCTGCCTGCCCTCCAGAAGAAAAACATTGCCCTCTGGGGCTACCCAGAAACCCCAAATGAGGATCAACCTTCACGCCATTCGGCTGTACCCCAAATATATAGGCTGAGCTGGGCACTATTGCCCATTAGACCCAGCCTGAGCCTGGACCTCCTGGCCCCACCCAGACAGCTGGCCGCACACTGAGCACATCGGACCTGCCATGGCCTTAGGTCGTCATCTCTTCTCAACCTCGGTTTCCAGGCTTCAGAACCTAGGCCTGTTCTCCAATCACTGCCCTGGTTTGAAAATGATGCAGAAATCAGAACTCTTTCCCCATGGCAAGAAACCTTGTGGTTGGCATGTTGTCCAACGTTCAGTGTAGTTGAAACCAGTGTTGCCCATGAGGCCCCACCCATGCTTGCAGGCCACATTGGTCACAAACACACATTGTGACCCTCAGCCTGAGCCCAGTCCTCAGGTAAGGCCTCTCAGTGGCTGGATGAAGAGACAGCATATTGGGCATGCCAAGCCCCTAACCCCAATTTTTAACCATAGTTCGGGTTGTCGCTTCACTCTTCCCCAGGGCTCTGCTTTGGAATTCCTCTTTTGGTGGGACACCTGAGGTAACAAACTTGAAAGGAGTCCTCCCATTTCACAGATTGACATAAAACTCTTGGGATCGTGCCCATCCACAGAGAGGAAGATTCGTCCATGGCTCATGAGCCCTCCCCAACATTCCACGGCCATCGCCGATACAAAATCCAGAGACAAAAGCCTGAGCAAGCGACTCAGACTCGCTCATTCTTCATATCCTGAAGAGTTCTTCTCCTGGTTTGTAGATCGGGCGTGCCATGCCTACGTCCCGAAACCTAAGCTGAGTTTGTGTTTTCATACTTCTGTCCTCAAAGTCCTGGGCCACACTCCCTCCAGGGTGGAACACCTGAAGCCACACATTAGGACTGTGCGCACCCAATCCATGGGAATTCTGCCCATTCCATTGTCAAAAATTTTACAAATTAGGAGAACCCTCCAAAGTCCCTGAGGCCATCGCAATAGTGTAAGTCGCCCGGGACAAAAAAGGGCGGTTGATACCAGCTGAGCATCTACCTCCACTCATACCATAGATCGAAGTCCCCAGAGAAGAAGATTGAAACAGACAGGACCCGAGGCCATTATCGGATCCATTGCTTTGGTTTACAGGCATGTCTCCTTAAAAGCCTGGATTCAAATACCAGCAGAGGGGATTTCCTGAGGCACCCATCAGAACAAATCTTGACTCCACAAGGAAACTTGTGCATGGGAGCTATGTCTAAGCTTAGGAGAATACTTCAGGGTGCCGGTGCCACCGCCCCATTCCAAGGCCCTCATGGACACAAACACATATTAGGCCCCATCCTCAGGAAAGACCATTTCAACTCAGCCACCCCGGTTGCTCTCGCTGATCCATCGGATCTAAACTGTCTTGTTGCTAAGAGACAATTGGAATGCGAGGCGCACTTCCCAGGCATCCATCCTCGAACGGTGCTCTGGAGTCATTCCCTATTGGATGTCCTGGAGCTGTCCAACAGGTCTCAATTGTCCGCAGAAGGAATCCTTGAAGGGGGCATCCCATATTTCCCAACGTGGAAAACCTCCATGGCCTCGAGATTCCGCTCCCTTCAAGAAGGAGCCGTCATGCACAGAAACTCCAACCTGAGCCAACGTCTGATCCTTGCCCTGACTTCAGATGCATGAGATATTGCTTCAGACCTTCAGGGGGTACCTGCCGTGCCCTCACCCTGAATCCGAAGTCTAGCTTGTGTTCTCAGAATTCCGTCCTCACTCTCCTGGCCACGTGCCCTCAAGTTTGGCAATTCTGGACCGACAATGAAGCACTCTGCCTGCCTTCTAGAAAAAATATATTGCCTAATGAGCTGCCCAGGCAGCTTAAATGAGGATCAACCTACACGGCACTCGCATGTACCCAAATTATATAGTCTAACCTGGGCACTAATGCACTGTCTGACACATCCTGATCCCGGACCTCCTGACCAACTCCCAGAAAGCTGACCGCACACTGAGCACATCAGACTCGCCATGGCCTTAGGTCATCATCTCTTCCCTACCTCAGTTTTCAGCCTCAGAACCTAGACCCCATCTCCAATCACTGCCCAGGGGTGACTGTGATGCAGAAATCAGTACTCTTCCTGACCCATGGTAAGAAACCTTGTGGTTGGCATGTTGTCCAACGTTCAGTGTAGCAGAAAACAGCATTCACCATGAGGACCCGCCCATTCTTGAGTGCGATGAGAGCATAAACACGCATTGTGACCTCAGCGTGAGTCATGTCCTCCAGTAACTCCTCTCAGTGGATGGACCATTAGATGTCATAATGGGCTTGACCTGTCCTATTCCCTAATTTTTAACCAGATTTCTGCTTGTCCAGTCGCCTCTCGCCAGGGCTCTACTCTGGAATCCCTCATTTGGTAGGACATCTGAGGTTGAAAAACAAAACGAAACAAATCAACAACAACAATAAAAAAAGGACTTCTTCGATTCCAGAATGAACCCAAAATCTTTGTCGGGGCCGAACTCCCAGAGAGTAAGACTCGTCCATTTCCCATGAAGTCACCCGGAAATTTCACGACCATGATTGACACGATATCCAGAGACAAAAACTTGAGCAAGAGACTCACACTTGCCCTTTTTTCATTTCCCGAGGTGTTCTCCTCATGGTCTGTAGATCAGTCCTGCCATACCTATGACCCGAAACATAAGCCAAGTTTGTGTTTTCAGACAACTGTCCAAACAGCTCTGGCCTACACAACCTACAGGCTCAGGCCCCTGGAGCCAAACCTGAGGACTGTACTTGCCCTCTCCAAGGGAATTGTATGTGCCCATTCCAATGGCCACAGCCCTACTAATAGGATAAACCTCCAAAGTCCCTGCGGCCATCCCAAAAGTTGTGGCTTCCCAGGACAAACAGGGGCAATCTGAGCCCATCTGAGCACCTACCTGCACTCAGACCCGTAGACTGATGTCCCCAGGGGTAAAAAGGAACGAACAGGCCCCTAGGCACTAATCGGATCCATTGCTTTGGTTTCCAGGCATCTCTCCTCAGAGGCCTGGATTTCAATACCAGCCTATGGCTGTTTCTTGACTCACCCATCAGAACAAATCTCATCTACACGTGGGAAACATGCACGTTGGAGCTGTGTCAAAGCCTCTGTTTAGGAGAACCCTTCAGGGCCCCAGTGCCACCGCTTCATTCCAAGGGCTCCATTGACACAAAAACATATTAGGACACATCCACAGGAAGAGTCCATTTCAACTCAGCCTCCTCGGTTGCTCCACCACATCCAGCAGATCTAACCTGTCTTGGTGCTTGGAGACATTTGGAATGCTAGGTGGGCTACCCAGCCATCCATCCTTAGAACCCTGCTCGGAATCATTGGCCTGGAGCCAACCAACAGGTCTCCATTGTCCTGCAGAAGAATCTTGGCAGTTTGGAGCTTCTCACAACTCCCATCGTGGGAAAACCCCCATGGCCTCGTGATCCACCCCCCCTTCAAGAAGGGGCCATCTGGGACAGAAAGTCCAACCTGAGCCATCTTCTGATCCTTGCCCTGAATTCAGATGCACGAGATCTCGATTCAGGTCTGTAGATTGTGCCTGCCATATCCTCACCCAGAAACCTAGGCCTAGCTTGGCTTCTCAGACTTCCGTTCTCAGACTACTGGCCCACAAGACCTTCCGTTTGGCAATCCAGAACTACAATGCCGCATTCTGCCTGCCCTCCAGAAGAAAAACATTGCCCTCTGGGGCTACCCAGAAACCCCAAATGAGGATCAACCTTCACGCCATTCGGCTGTACCCCAAATATATAGGCTGAGCTGGGCACTATTGCCCATTAGACCCAGCCTGAGCCTGGACCTCCTGGCCCCACCCAGACAGCTGGCCGCACACTGAGCACATCGGACCTGCCATGGCCTTAGGTCGTCATCTCTTCTCAACCTCGGTTTCCAGGCTTCAGAACCTAGGCCTGTTCTCCAATCACTGCCCTGGTTTGAAAATGATGCAGAAATCAGAACTCTTTCCCCATGGCAAGAAACCTTGTGGTTGGCATGTTGTCCAACGTTCAGTGTAGTTGAAACCAGTGTTGCCCATGAGGCCCCACCCATGCTTGCAGGCCACATTGGTCACAAACACACATTGTGACCCTCAGCCTGAGCCCAGTCCTCAGGTAAGGCCTCTCAGTGGCTGGATGAAGAGACAGCATATTGGGCATGCCAAGCCCCTAACCCCAATTTTTAACCATAGTTCGGGTTGTCGCTTCACTCTTCCCCAGGGCTCTGCTTTGGAATTCCTCTTTTGGTGGGACACCTGAGGTAACAAACTTGAAAGGAGTCCTCCCATTTCACAGATTGACATAAAACTCTTGGGATCGTGCCCATCCACAGAGAGGAAGATTCGTCCATGGCTCATGAGCCCTCCCCAACATTCCACGGCCATCGCCGATACAAAATCCAGAGACAAAAGCCTGAGCAAGCGACTCAGACTCGCTCATTCTTCATATCCTGAAGAGTTCTTCTCCTGGTTTGTAGATCGGGCGTGCCATGCCTACGTCCCGAAACCTAAGCTGAGTTTGTGTTTTCATACTTCTGTCCTCAAAGTCCTGGGCCACACTCCCTCCAGGGTGGAACACCTGAAGCCACACATTAGGACTGTGCGCACCCAATCCATGGGAATTCTGCCCATTCCATTGTCAAAAATTTTACAAATTAGGAGAACCCTCCAAAGTCCCTGAGGCCATCGCAATAGTGTAAGTCGCCCGGGACAAAAAAGGGCGGTTGATACCAGCTGAGCATCTACCTCCACTCATACCATAGATCGAAGTCCCCAGAGAAGAAGATTGAAACAGACAGGACCCGAGGCCATTATCGGATCCATTGCTTTGGTTTACAGGCATGTCTCCTTAAAAGCCTGGATTCAAATACCAGCAGAGGGGATTTCCTGAGGCACCCATCAGAACAAATCTTGACTCCACAAGGAAACTTGTGCATGGGAGCTATGTCTAAGCTTAGGAGAATACTTCAGGGTGCCGGTGCCACCGCCCCATTCCAAGGCCCTCATGGACACAAACACATATTAGGCCCCATCCTCAGGAAAGACCATTTCAACTCAGCCACCCCGGTTGCTCTCGCTGATCCATCGGATCTAAACTGTCTTGTTGCTAAGAGACAATTGGAATGCGAGGCGCACTTCCCAGGCATCCATCCTCGAACGGTGCTCTGGAGTCATTCCCTATTGGATGTCCTGGAGCTGTCCAACAGGTCTCAATTGTCCGCAGAAGGAATCCTTGAAGGGGGCATCCCATATTTCCCAACGTGGAAAACCTCCATGGCCTCGAGATTCCGCTCCCTTCAAGAAGGAGCCGTCATGCACAGAAACTCCAACCTGAGCCAACGTCTGATCCTTGCCCTGACTTCAGATGCATGAGATATTGCTTCAGACCTTCAGGGGGTACCTGCCGTGCCCTCACCCTGAATCCGAAGTCTAGCTTGTGTTCTCAGAATTCCGTCCTCACTCTCCTGGCCACGTGCCCTCAAGTTTGGCAATTCTGGACCGACAATGAAGCACTCTGCCTGCCTTCTAGAAAAAATATATTGCCTAATGAGCTGGCCAGGCAGCTTAAATGAGGATCAACCTACACGGCACTCGCATGTACCCAAATTATATAGTCTAACCTGGGCACTAATGCACTGTCTGACACATCCTGATCCCGGACCTCCTGACCAACTCCCAGAAAGCTGACCGCACACTGAGCACATCAGACTCGCCATGGCCTTAGGTCATCATCTCTTCCCTACCTCAGTTTTCAGCCTCAGAACCTAGACCCCATCTCCAATCACTGCCCAGGGGTGACTGTGATGCAGAAATCAGTACTCTTCCTGACCCATGGTAAGAAACCTTGTGGTTGGCATGTTGTCCAACATTCAGTGTAGCAGAAAACAGCATTCACCATGAGGACCCGCCCATTCTTGAGTGCGATGAGAGCATAAACACGCATTGTGACCTCAGCGTGAGTCATGTCCTCCAGTAACTCCTCTCAGTGGATGGACCATTAGATGTCATAATGGGCTTGACCTGTCCTATTCCCTAATTTTTAACCAGATTTCTGCTTGTCCAGTCGCCTCTCGCCAGGGCTCTACTCTGGAATCCCTCATTTGGTAGGACATCTGAGGTTGAAAAACAAAACGAAACAAATCAACAACAACAATAAAAAAAGGACTTCTTCGATTCCAGAATGAACCCAAAATCTTTGTCGGGGCCGAACTCCCAGAGAGTAAGACTCGTCCATTTCCCATGAAGTCACCCGGAAATTTCACGACCATGATTGACACGATATCCAGAGACAAAAACTTGAGCAAGAGACTCACACTTGCCCTTTTTTCATTTCCCGAGGTGTTCTCCTCATGGTCTGTAGATCAGTCCTGCCATACCTATGACCCGAAACATAAGCCAAGTTTGTGTTTTCAGACAACTGTCCAAACAGCTCTGGCCTACACAACCTACAGGCTCAGGCCCCTGGAGCCAAACCTGAGGACTGTACTTGCCCTCTCCAAGGGAATTGTATGTGCCCATTCCAATGGCCACAGCCCTACTAATAGGATAAAGCTCCAAAGTCCCTGCAGCCATCCCAAAAGTTGTGGCTTCCCAGGACAAACAGGGGCAATCTGAGCCCATCTGAGCACCTACCTGCACTCAGACCCGTAGACTGATGTCCCCAGGGGTAAAAAGGAACGAACAGGCCCCTAGGCACTAATCGGATCCATTGCTTTGGTTTCCAGGCATCTCTCCTCAGAGGCCTGGATTTCAATACCAGCCTATGGCTGTTTCTTGACTCACCCATCAGAACAAATCTCATCTACACGTGGGAAACATGCACGTTGGAGCTGTGTCAATGCCTCTGTTTAGGAGAACCCTTCAGGGCCCCAGTGCCACCGCTTCATTCCAAGGACTCCATTGACACAAAAACATATTAGGACACATCCACAGGAAGAGTCCATTTCAACTCAGCCTCCTCGGTTGCTCCACCACATCCAGCAGATCTAACCTGTCTTGGTGCTTGGAGACATTTGGAATGCTAGGTGGGCTACCCAGCCATCCATCCTTAGAACCCTGCTCGGAATCATTGGCCTGGAGCCAACCAACAGGTCTCCATTGTCCTGCAGAAGAACCTTGGCAGTTTGGAGCTTCTCACAACTCCCATCGTGGGAAAAACCCCATGGCCTCGTGATCCACCCCCCCTTCAAGAAGGGGCCATCTGTGACAGAAAGTCCAACCTGAGCCATCTTCTGATCCTTGCCCTGAATTCAGATGCACGAGATCTCGATTCAGGTCTGTAGATTGTGCCTGCCATATCCTCACCCAGAAACCTAGGCCTAGCTTGGCTTCTCAGACTTCCGTTCTCAGACTACTGGCCCACAAGACCTTCCGTTTGGCAATCCAGAACTACAATGCCGCATTCTGCCTGCCCTCCAGAAGAAAAACATTGCCCTCTGGGGCTACCCAGAAACCCCAAATGAGGATCAACCTTCACGCCATTCGGCTGTACCCCAAATATATAGGCTGAGCTGGGCACTATTGCCCATTAGACCCAGCCTGAGCCTGGACCTCCTGGCCCCACCCAGACAGCTGGCCGCACACTGAGCACATCGGACCTGCCATGGCCTTAGGTCGTCATCTCTTCTCAACCTCGGTTTCCAGGCTTCAGAACCTAGGCCTGTTCTCCAATCACTGCCCTGGTTTGAAAATGATGCAGAAATCAGAACTCTTTCCCCATGGCAAGAAACCTTGTGGTTGGCATGTTGTCCAACGTTCAGTGTAGTTGAAACCAGTGTTGCCCATGAGGCCCCACCCATGCTTGCAGGCCACATTGGTCACAAACACACATTGTGACCCTCAGCCTGAGCCCAGTCCTCAGGTAAGGCCTCTCAGTGGCTGGATGAAGAGACAGCATATTGGGCATGCCAAGCCCCTAACCCCAATTTTTAACCATAGTTCGGGTTGTCGCTTCACTCTTCCCCAGGGCTCTGCTTTGGAATTCCTCTTTTGGTGGGACACCTGAGGTAACAAACTTGAAAGGAGTCCTCCCATTTCACAGATTGACATAAAACTCTTGGGATCGTGCCCATCCACAGAGAGGAAGATTCGTCCATGGCTCATGAGCCCTCCCCAACATTCCACGGCCATCGCCGATACAAAATCCAGAGACAAAAGCCTGAGCAAGCGACTCAGACTCGCTCATTCTTCATATCCTGAAGAGTTCTTCTCCTGGTTTGTAGATCGGGCGTGCCATGCCTACGTCCCGAAACCTAAGCTGAGTTTGTGTTTTCATACTTCTGTCCTCAAAGTCCTGGGCCACACTCCCTCCAGGGTGGAACACCTGAAGCCACACATTAGGACTGTGCGCACCCAATCCATGGGAATTCTGCCCATTCCATTGTCAAAAATTTTACAAATTAGGAGAACCCTCCAAAGTCCCTGAGGCCATCGCAATAGTGTAAGTCGCCCGGGACAAAAAAGGGCGGTTGATACCAGCTGAGCATCTACCTCCACTCATACCATAGATCGAAGTCCCCAGAGAAGAAGATTGAAACAGACAGGACCCGAGGCCATTATCGGATCCATTGCTTTGGTTTACAGGCATGTCTCCTTAAAAGCCTGGATTCAAATACCAGCAGAGGGGATTTCCTGAGGCACCCATCAGAACAAATCTTGACTCCACAAGGAAACTTGTGCATGGGAGCTATGTCTAAGCTTAGGAGAATACTTCAGGGTGCCGGTGCCACCGCCCCATTCCAAGGCCCTCATGGACACAAACACATATTAGGCCCCATCCTCAGGAAAGACCATTTCAACTCAGCCACCCCGGTTGCTCTCGCTGATCCATCGGATCTAAACTGTCTTGTTGCTAAGAGACAATTGGAATGCGAGGCGCACTTCCCAGGCATCCATCCTCGAACGGTGCTCTGGAGTCATTCCCTATTGGATGTCCTGGAGCTGTCCAACAGGTCTCAATTGTCCGCAGAAGGAATCCTTGAAGGGGGCATCCCATATTTCCCAACGTGGAAAACCTCCATGGCCTCGAGATTCCGCTCCCTTCAAGAAGGAGCCGTCATGCACAGAAACTCCAACCTGAGCCAACGTCTGATCCTTGCCCTGACTTCAGATGCATGAGATATTGCTTCAGACCTTCAGGGGGTACCTGCCGTGCCCTCACCCTGAATCCGAAGTCTAACTTGTGTTCTCAGAATTCCGTCCTCACTCTCCTGGCCACGTGCCCTCAAGTTTGGCAATTCTGGACCGACAATGAAGCACTCTGCCTGCCTTCTAGAAAAAATATATTGCCTAATGAGCTGGCCAGGCAGCTTAAATGAGGATCAACCTACACGGCACTCGCATGTACCCAAATTATATAGTCTAACCTGGGCACTAATGCACTGTCTGACACATCCTGATCCCGGACCTCCTGACCAACTCCCAGAAAGCTGACCGCACACTGAGCACATCAGACTCGCCATGGCCTTAGGTCATCATCTCTTCCCTACCTCAGTTTTCAGCCTCAGAACCTAGACCCCATCTCCAATCACTGCCCAGGGGTGACTGTGATGCAGAAATCAGTACTCTTCCTGACCCATGGTAAGAAACCTTGTGGTTGGCATGTTGTCCAACATTCAGTGTAGCAGAAAACAGCATTCACCATGAGGACCCGCCCATTCTTGAGTGCGATGAGAGCATAAACACGCATTGTGACCTCAGCGTGAGTCATGTCCTCCAGTAACTCCTCTCAGTGGATGGACCATTAGATGTCATAATGGGCTTGACCTGTCCTATTCCCTAATTTTTAACCAGATTTCTGCTTGTCCAGTCGCCTCTCGCCAGGGCTCTACTCTGGAATCCCTCATTTGGTAGGACATCTGAGGTTGAAAAACAAAACGAAACAAATCAACAACAACAATAAAAAAAGGACTTCTTCGATTCCAGAATGAACCCAAAATCTTTGTCGGGGCCGAACTCCCAGAGAGTAAGACTCGTCCATTTCCCATGAAGTCACCCGGAAATTTCACGACCATGATTGACACGATATCCAGAGACAAAAACTTGAGCGAGAGACTCACACTTGCCCTTTTTTCATTTCCCGAGGTGTTCTCCTCATGGTCTGTAGATCAGTCCTGCCATACCTATGACCCGAAACATAAGCCAAGTTTGTGTTTTCAGACAACTGTCCAAACAGCTCTGGCCTACACAACCTACAGGCTCAGGCCCCTGGAGCCAAACCTGAGGACTGTACTTGCCCTCTCCAAGGGAATTGTATGTGCCCATTCCAATGGCCACAGCCCTACTAATAGGATAAACCTCCAAAGTCCCTGCAGCCATCCCAAAAGTTGTGGCTTCCCAGGACAAACAGGGGCAATCTGAGCCCATCTGAGCACCTACCTGCACTCAGACCCGTAGACTGATGTCCCCAGGGGTAAAAAGGAACGAACAGGCCCCTAGGCACTAATCGGATCCATTGCTTTGGTTTCCAGGCATCTCTCCTCAGAGGCCTGGATTTCAATACCAGCCTATGGCTGTTTCTTGACTCACCCATCAGAACAAATCTCATCTACACGTGGGAAACATGCACGTTGGAGCTGTGTCAATGCCTCTGTTTAGGAGAACCCTTCAGGGCCCCAGTGCCACCGCTTCATTCCAAGGACTCCATTGACACAAAAACATATTAGGACACATCCACAGGAAGAGTCCATTTCAACTCAGCCTCCTCGGTTGCTCCACCACATCCAGCAGATCTAACCTGTCTTGGTGCTTGGAGACATTTGGAATGCTAGGTGGGCTACCCAGCCATCCATCCTTAGAACCCTGCTCGGAATCATTGGCCTGGAGCCAACCAACAGGTCTCCATTGTCCTGCAGAAGAACCTTGGCAGTTTGGAGCTTCTCACAACTCCCATCGTGGGAAAAACCCCATGGCCTCGTGATCCACCCCCCCTTCAAGAAGGGGCCATCTGGGACAGAAAGTCCAACCTGAGCCATCTTCTGATCCTTGCCCTGAATTCAGATGCACGAGATCTCGATTCAGGTCTGTAGATTGTGCCTGCCATATCCTCACCCAGAAACCTAGGCCTAGCTTGGCTTCTCAGACTTCCGTTCTCAGACTACTGGCCCACAAGACCTTCCGTTTGGCAATCCAGAACTACAATGCCGCACTCTGCATGCCCTCCAGAAGAAAAACATTGCCCTCTGGGGCTACCCAGAAACCCCAAATGAGGATCAACCTTCACGCCATTCGGCTGTACCCCAAATATATAGGCTGAGCTGGGCACTATTGCCCATTAGACCCAGCCTGAGCCTGGACCTCCTGGCCCCACCCAGACAGCAGGCCGCACACTGAGCACATCGGACCTGCGATGGCCTTAGGTCGTCATCTCTTCTCAACCTCGGTTTCCAGGCTTCAGAACCTAGGCCTGTTCTCCAATCACTGCCCTGGTTTGAAAATGATGCAGAAATCAGAACTCTTTCCCCATGGCAAGAAACCTTGTGGTTGGCATCTTGTCCAACGTTCAGTGTAGTTGAAACCAGTGTTGCCCATGAGGCCCCACCCATGCTTGCAGGCCACATTGGTCACAAACACACATTGTGACCCTCAGCCTGAGCCCAGTCCTCAGGTAAGGCCTCTCAGTGGCTGGATGAAGAGACAGCATATTGGGCATGCCAAGCCCCTAACCCCAATTTTTAACCATAGTTCGGGTTGTCGCTTCACTCTTCCCCAGGGCTCATCTTTGGAATTCCTCTTTTGGTGGGACACCTGAGGTAACAAACTTGAAAGGAGTCCTCCCATTTCATAGATTGACATAAAACTCTTGGGATCGTGCCAATCCACAGAGAGGAAGATTCGTCCATGGCTCATGAGCCCTCCCCAACATTCCACGGCCATCGCCGATACAAAATCCAGAGACAAAAGCCTGAGCAAGCGACTCAGACTCGCTCATTCTTCATATCCTGAAGAGTTCTTCTCCTGGTTTGTAGATCGGGCGTGCCATGCCTACGTCCCGAAACCTAAGCTGAGTTTGTGTTTTCATACTTCTGTCCTCAAAGTCCTGGGCCACACTCCCTCCAGGGTGGAACACCTGAAGCCACACATTAGGACTGTGCGCACCCAATCCATGGGAATTCTGCCCATTCCATTGTCAAAAATTTTACAAATTAGGAGAACCCTCCAAAGTCCCTGAGGCCATCGCAATAGTGTAAGTCGCCCGGGACAAAAAAGGGCGGTTGATACCAGCTGAGCATCTACCTCCACTCATACCATAGATCGAAGTCCCCAGAGAAGAAGATTGAAACAGACAGGACCCGAGGCCATTATCGGATCCATTGCTTTGGTTTACAGGCATGTCTCCTTAAAAGCCTGGATTCAAATACCAGCAGAGGGGATTTCCTGAGGCACCCATCAGAACAAATCTTGACTCCACAAGGAAACTTGTGCATGGGAGCTATGTCTAAGCTTAGGAGAATACTTCAGGGTGCCGGTGCCACCGCCCCATTCCAAGGCCCTCATGGACACAAACACATATTAGGCCCCATCCTCAGGAAAGACCATTTCAACTCAGCCACCCCGGTTGCTCTCGCTGATCCATCGGATCTAAACTGTCTTGTTGCTAAGAGACAATTGGAATGCGAGGCGCACTTCCCAGGCAACCATCCTCGAACGGTGCTCTGGAGTCATTCCCTATTGGATGTCCTGGTGCTGTCCAACAGGTCTCAATTGTCCGCAGAAGGAATCCTTGAAGGGGGCATCCCATATGTCCCAACGTGGAAAACCTCCATGGCCTCGAGATTCCGCTCCCTTCAAGAAGGAGCCGTCATGCACAGAAACTCCAACCTGAGCCAACGTCTGATCCTTGCCCTGACTTCAGATGCATGAGATATTGCTTCAGACCTTCAGGGGGTACCTGCCGTGCCCTCACCCTGAATCCGAAGTCTAGCTTGTGTTCTCAGAATTCCGTCCTCACTCTCCTGGCCACGTGCCCTCAAGTTTGGCAATTCTGGACCGACAATGAAGCACTCTGCCTGCCTTCTAGAAAAAATACATTGCCTAATGAGCTGCCCAGGCAGCTTAAATGAGGATCAACCTACACGGCACTCGCATGTACCCAAATTATATAGTCTAACCTGGGCACTAATGCACTGTCTGACACATCCTGATCCCGGACCTCCTGACCAACTCCCAGAAAGCTGACCGCACACTGAGCACATCAGACTCGCCATGGCCTTAGGTCATCATCTCTTCCCTACCTCAGTTTTCAGCCTCAGAACCTAGACCCCATCTCCAATCACTGCCCAGGGGTGACTGTGATGCAGAAATCAGTACTCTTCCTGACCCATGGTAAGAAACCTTGTGTTTGGCATGTTGTCCAACATTCAGTGTAGCAGAAAACAGCATTCACCATGAGGACCCGCCCATTCTTGAGTGCGATGAGAGCATAAACACGCATTGTGACCTCAGCGTGAGTCATGTCCTCCAGTAACTCCTCTCAGTGGATGGACCATTAGATGTCATAATGGGCTTGACCTGTCCTATTCCCTAATTTTTAACCAGATTTCTGCTTGTCCAGTCGCCTCTCGCCAGGGCTCTACTCTGGAATCCCTCATTTGGTAGGACATCTGAGGTTGAAAAACAAAACGAAACAAATCAACAACAACAACAACAAAAAGGGACTTCTTCCATTCCAGAATGAACCCAAAATCTTTGTCGGGTCCGAACCCCCAGAGAGTAAGACTCGTCCATTTCCCATGAAGTCACCCGGAAATTTCACGACCATGATTGACACGATATCCAGAGACAAAAACTTGAGCAAGAGACTCACACTTGCCCTTTTTTCATTTCCCGAAGTGTTCTCCTCATGGTCTGTAGATCAGTCCTGCCATACCTATGACCCGAAACATAAGCCAAGTTTGTGTTTTCAGACAACTGTCCAAACAGCTCTGGCCTACACAACCTACAGGCTCAGGCCCCTGGAGCCAAACCTGAGGACTGTACTTGCCCTCTCCAAGGGAATTGTATGTGCCCATTCCAATGGCCACAGCCCTACTAATAGGATAAACCTCCAAAGTCCCTGCGGCCATCCCAAAAGTTGTGGCTTCCCAGGACAAACAGGGGCAATCTGAGCCCATCTGAGCACCTACCTGCACTCAGACCCGTAGACTGATGTCCCCAGGGGTAAAAAGGAACGAACAGGCCCCTAGGCACTAATCGGATCCATTGCTTTGGTTTCCAGGCATCTCTCCTCAGAGGCCTGGATTTCAATACCAGCCTATGGCTGTTTCTTGACTCACCCATCAGAACAAATCTCATCTACACGTGGGAAACATGCACGTTGGAGCTGTGTCAAAGCCTCTGTTTAGGAGAACCCTTCAGGGCCCCAGTGCCACCGCTTCATTCCAAGGGCTCCATTGACACAAAAACATATTAGGACACATCCACAGGAAGAGTCCATTTCAACTCAGCCTCCTCGGTTGCTCCACCACATCCAGCAGATCTAACCTGTCTTGGTGCTTGGAGACATTTGGAATGCTAGGTGGGCTACCCAGCCATCCATCCTTAGAACCCTGCTCGGAATCATTGGCCTGGAGCCAACCAACTGGTCTCCATTGTCCTGCAGAAGAACCTTGGCAGTTTGGAGCTTCTCACAACTCCCATCGTGGGAAAAACCCCATGGCCTCGTGATCCACCCCCCCTTCAAGAAGGGGCCATCTGGGACAGAAAGTCCAACCTGAGCCATCTTCTGATCCTTGCCCTGAATTCAGATGCACGAGATCTCGATTCAGGTCTGTAGATTGTGCCTGCCATATCCTCACCCAGAAACCTAGGCCTAGCTTGGCTTCTCAGACTTCCGTTATCAGACTACTGGCCCACAAGACCTTCCATTTGGCAATCCAGAACTACAATGCCGCACTCTGCATGCCCTCCAGAAGAAAAACATTGCCCTCTGGGGCTACCCAGAAACCCCAAATGAGGATCAACCTTCACGCCATTCGGCTGTACCCCAAATATATAGGCTGAGCTGGGCACTATTGCCCATTAGACCCAGCCTGAGCCTGGACCTCCTGGCCCCACCCAGACAGCTGGCCGCACACTGAGCACATCAGACCTGCCATGGCCTTAGGTCGTCATCTCTTCTCAACCTCGGTTTCCAGGCTTCAGAACCTAGGCCTGTTCTCCAATCACTGCCCTGGTTTGAAAATGATGCAGAAATCAGAACTCTTTCCCCATGGCAAGAAACCTTGTGGTTGGCATGTTGTCCAACGTTCAGTGTAGTTGAAACCAGTGTTGCCCATGAGGCCCCACCCATGCTTGCAGGCCACATTGGTCACAAACACACATTGTGACCCTCAGCCTGAGCCCAGTCCTCAGGTAAGGCCTCTCAGTGGCTGGATGAAGAGACAGCATATTGGGCATGCCAAGCCCCTAACCCCAATTTTTAACCATAGTTCGGGTTGTCGCTTCACTCTTCCCCAGGGCTCTGCTTTGGAATTCCTCTTTTGGTGGGACACCTGAGGTAACAAACTTGAAAGGAGTCCTCCCATTTCACAGATTGACATAAAACTCTTGGGATCGTGCCAATCCACAGAGAGGAAGATTCGTCCATGGCTCATGAGCCCTCCCCAACATTCCACGGCCATCACCGATACATAATGCAGAGACAAAAGCCTGAGCAAGCGACTCAGACTCTCTCATTCTTCATATCCTGAAGAGTTCTTCTCCTGGTTTGTAGATCGGGCGTGCCATGCCTACGTCCCGAAACCTAAGCTGAGTTTGTGTTTTCATACTTCTGTCCTCAAAGTCCTGGGCCACACTCCCTCCAGGGTGGAACACCTGAAGCCACACATTAGGACTGTGCGCACCCAATCCATGGGAATTCTGCCCATTCCATTGTCAAAAATTTTACAAATTAGGAGAACCCTCCAAAGTCCCTGAGGCCATCGCAATAGTGTAAGTCGCCCGGGACAAAAAAGGGCGGTTGATACCAGCTGAGCATCTACCTCCACTCATACCATAGATCGAAGTCCCCAGAGAAGAAGATTGAAACAGACAGGACCCGAGGCCATTATCGGATCCATTGCTTTGGTTTACAGGCATGTCTCCTTAAAAGCCTGGATTCAAATACCAGCAGAGGGGATTTCCTGAGGCACCCATCAGAACAAATCTTGTCTCCACAAGGAAACTTGTGCATGGGAGCTATGTCTAAGCTTAGGAGAATACTTCAGGGTGCCGGTGCCACCGCCCCATTCCAAGGCCCTCATGGACACAAACACATATTAGTCCCCATCCTCAGGAAAGACCATTTCAACTCAGCCACCCCGGTTGCTCTCGCTGATCCATCGGATCAGAACTGTCTTGTTGCTAAGAGACAATTGGAATGTGAGGCGCACTTCCCAGGCATCCATCCTCGAACGGTGCTCTGGAGTCATTCCCTATTGGATGTCCTGGAGCTGTCCAACAGGTCTCAATTGTCCCGCAGAAGGAATCCTTGAAGGGGGCATCCCATATCTCCCAACGTGGAAAACCTCCATGGCCTCGAGATTCCGCTCCCTTCAAGAAGGGGCCGTCATGCACAGAAACTCCAACCTGAGCCAACGTCTGATCCTCGCCCTGACTTCAGATGCATGAGATATTGCTTCAGACCTTCAGGGGGTACCTGCCGTGCCCTCACCCTGAATCCGAAGTCTAGCTTGTGTTCTCAGACTTCCGTCCTCACTCTCCTGGCCCCGTGCCCTCAAGTTTGGCAATTCCGGACCGACAATGAAGCACTCTGCCTGCCTTCTAGAAAAAATAGATTGCCTAATGAGCTGCCCAGGCAGCTTAAATGAGGATCAACCTACACGGCACTCGCATGTACCCAAATTATATAGTCTAACCTGGGCACTAATGCACTGTCTGACACAACCTGATCCCGGACCTCCTGACCAACTCCCAGAAAGCTGACCGCACACTGAGCACATCAGACTCGCCATGGCCTTAGGTCATCATCTCTTCCCTACCTCAGTTTTCAGCCTCAGAACCTAGACCCCATCTCCAATCACTGCCCAGGGGTGACTGTGATGCAGAAATCAGTACTCTTCCTGACCCATGGCAAGAAACCTTGTGGTTGGCATGTTGTCCAACGTTCAGTGTAGCAGAAAACAGCATTCACCATGAGGACCCGCCCATTTTTGAGTGCGATGAGAGCATAAACCCGCATTGTGACCTCAGCGTGAGTCCTGTCCTCTAGTAAGTCCTCTCAGTGGATGGACCATTAGATGTCATAATGGGCTTGACCTGTCCTATTCCCTAATTTTTAACCAGATTTCTGCTTGTCCAGTCGCCTCTCGCCAGGGCTCTACTCTGGAATCCCTCATTTGGTAGGACATCTGAGGTTGAAAAACAAAACGAAACAAATCAACAACAACAACAACAAAAAGGGACTTCTTCCATTCCAGAATGAACCCAAAATCTTTGTCGGGGCCGAACCCCCAGAGAGTAAGACTCGTCCATTTCCCATGAAGTCAACCGGAAATTTCACGACCATGATTGACACGATATCCAGAGACAAAAACTTGAGCAAGAGACTCACACTTGCCCTTTTTTCATTTCCCGAAGTGTTCTCCTCATGGTCTGTAGATCAGTCCTGCCATACCTATGACCCGAAACATAAGCCAAGTTTGTGTTTTCAGACAACTGTCCAAACAGCTCTGGCCTACACAACCTACAGGCTCAGGCCCCTGGAGCCAAACCTGAGGACTGTACTTGCCCTCTCCAAGGGAATTGTATGTGCCCATTCCAATGGCCACAGCCCTACTAATAGGATAAACCTCCAAAGTCCCTGCGGCCATCCCAAAAGTTGTGGCTTCCCAGGACAAACAGGGGCAATCTGAGCCCATCTGAGCACCTACCTGCACTCAGACCCGTAGACTGATGTCCCCAGGGGTAAAAAGGAACGAACAGGCCCCTAGGCACTAATCGGATCCATTGCTTTGGTTTCCAGGCATCTCTCCTCAGAGGCCTGGATTTCAATACCAGCCTATGGCTGTTTCTTGACTCACCCATCAGAACAAATCTCATCTACACGTGGGAAACATGCACGTTGGAGCTGTGTCAAAGCCTCTGTTTAGGAGAACCCTTCAGGGCCCCAGTGCCACCGCTTCATTCCAAGGGCTCCATTGACACAAAAACATATTAGGACACATCCACAGGAAGAGTCCATTTCAACTCAGCCTCCTCGGTTGCTCCACCACATCCAGCAGATCTAACCTGTCTTGGTGCTTGGAGACATTTGGAATGCTAGGTGGGCTACCCAGCCATCCATCCTTAGAACCCTGCTCGGAATCATTGGCCTGGAGCCAACCAACAGGTCTCCATTGTCCTGCAGAAGAATCTTGGCAGTTTGGAGCTTCTCACAACTCCCATCGTGGGAAAACCCCCATGGCCTCGTGATCCACCCCCCCTTCAAGAAGGGGCCATCTGGGACAGAAAGTCCAACCTGAGCCATCTTCTGATCCTTGCCCTGAATTCAGATGCACGAGATCTCGATTCAGGTCTGTAGATTGTGCCTGCCATATCCTCACCCAGAAACCTAGGCCTAGCTTGGCTTCTCAGACTTCCGTTCTCAGACTACTGGCCCACAAGACCTTCCGTTTGGCAATCCAGAACTACAATGCCGCACTCTGCCTGCCCTCCAGAAGAAAAACATTGCCCTCTGGGGCTACCCAGAAACCCCAAATGAGGATCAACCTTCACGCCATTCGGCTGTACCCCAAATATATAGGCTGAGCTGGGCACTATTGCCCATTAGACCCAGCCTGAGCCTGGACCTCCTGGCCCCACCCAGACAGCTGGCCGCACACTGAGCACATCGGACCTGCCATGGCCTTAGGTCGTCATCTCTTCTCAACCTCGGTTTCCAGGCTTCAGAACCTAGGCCTGTTCTCCAATCACTGCCCTGGTTTGAAAATGATGCAGAAATCAGAACTCTTTCCCCATGGCAAGAAACCTTGTGGTTGGCATGTTGTCCAACGTTCAGTGTAGTTGAAACCAGTGTTGCCCATGAGGCCCCACCCATGCTTGCAGGCCACATTGGTCACAAACACACATTGTGACCCTCAGCCTGAGCCCAGTCCTCAGGTAAGGCCTCTCAGTGGCTGGATGAAGAGACAGCATATTGGGCATGCCAAGCCCCTAACCCCAATTTTTAACCATAGTTCGGGTTGTCGCTTCACTCTTCCCCAGGGCTCTGCTTTGGAATTCCTCTTTTGGTGGGACACCTGAGGTAACAAACTTGAAAGGAGTCCTCCCATTTCACAGATTGACATAAAACTCTTGGGATCGTGCCAATCCACAGAGAGGAAGATTCGTCCATGGCTCATGAGCCCTCCCCAACATTCCACGGCCATCGCCGATACAAAATCCAGAGACAAAAGCCTGAGCAAGCGACTCAGACTCGCTCATTCTTCATATCCTGAAGAGTTCTTCTCCTGGTTTGTAGATCGGGCGTGCCATGCCTACGTCCCGAAACCTAAGCTGAGTTTGTGTTTTCATACTTCTGTCCTCAAAGTCCTGGGCCACACTCCCTCCAGGGTGGAACACCTGAAGCCACACATTAGGACTGTGCGCACCCAATCCATGGGAATTCTGCCCATTCCATTGTCAAAAATTTTACAAATTAGGAGAACCCTCCAAAGTCCCTGAGGCCATCGCAATAGTGTAAGTCGCCCGGGACAAAAAAGGGCGGTTGATACCAGCTGAGCATCTACCTCCACTCATACCATAGATCGAAGTCCCCAGAGAAGAAGATTGAAACAGACAGGACCCGAGGCCATTATCGGATCCATTGCTTTGGTTTACAGGCATGTCTCCTTAAAAGCCTGGATTCAAATACCAGCAGAGGGGATTTCCTGAGGCACCCATCAGAACAAATCTTGACTCCACAAGGAAACTTGTGCATGGGAGCTATGTCTAAGCTTAGGAGAATACTTCAGGGTGCCGGTGCCACCGCCCCATTCCAAGGCCCTCATGGACACAAACACATATTAGGCCCCATCCTCAGGAAAGACCATTTCAACTCAGCCACCCCGGTTGCTCTCGCTGATCCATCGGATCAGAACTGTCTTGTTGCTAAGAGACAATTGGAATGCGAGGCGCACTTCCCAGGCAACCATCCTCGAACGGTGCTCTGGAGTCATTCCCTATTGGATGTCCTGGTGCTGTCCAACAGGTCTCAATTGTCCGCAGAAGGAATCCTTGAAGGGGGCATCCCATATGTCCCAACGTGGAAAACCTCCATGGCCTCGAGATTCCGCTCCCTTCAAGAAGGAGCCGTCAGGCACAGAAACTCCAACCTGAGCCAACGTCTGATCCTTGCCCTGACTTCAGATGCATGAGATATTGCTTCAGACCTTCAGGGGGTACCTGCCGTGCCCTCACCCTGAATCCGAAGTCTAGCTTGTGTTCTCAGAATTCCGTCCTCACTCTCCTGGCCACGTGCCCTCAAGTTTGGCAATTCTGGACCGACAATGAAGCACTCTGCCTGCCTTCTAGAAAAAATATATTGCCTAATGAGCTGCCCAGGCAGCTTAAATGTTTGGCATGTTGTCCAACATTCAGTGTAGCAGAAAACAGCATTCACCATGAGGACCCGCCCATTCTTGAGTGCGATGAGAGCATAAACCCGCATTGTGACCTCAGCGTGAGTCCTGTCCTCTAGTAAGTCCTCTCAGTGGATGGACCATTAGATGTCATAATGGGCTTGACCTGTCCTATTCCCTAATTTTTAACCAGATTTCTGCTTGTCCAGTCGCCTCTCGCCAGGGCTCTACTCTGGAATCCCTCATTTGGTAGGACATCTGAGGTTGAAAAACAAAACGAAACAAATCAACAACAACAACAACAAAAAGGGACTTCTTCCATTCCAGAATGAACCCAAAATCTTTGTCGGGGCCGAACCCCCAGAGACTAAGACTCGTCCATTTCCCATGAAGTCACCCGGAAATTTCACGACCATGATTGACACGATATCCAGAGACAAAAACTTGAGCAAGAGACTCACACTTGCCCTTTTTTCATTTCCCGAAGTGTTCTCCTCATGGTCTGTAGATCAGTCCTGCCATACCTATGACCCGAAACATAAGCCAAGTTTGTGTTTTCAGACAACTGTCCAAACAGCTCTGGCCTACACAACCTACAGGCTCAGGCCCCTGGAGCCAAACCTGAGGACTGTACTTGCCCTCTCCAAGGGAATTGTATGTGCCCATTCCAATGGCCACAGCCCTACTAATAGGATAAACCTCCAAAGTCCCTGCGGCCATCCCAAAAGTTGTGGCTTCCCAGGACAAACAGGGGCAATCTGAGCCCATCTGAGCACCTACCTGCACTCAGACCCGTAGACTGATGTCCCCAGGGGTAAAAAGGAACGAACAGGCCCCTAGGCACTAATCGGATCCATTGCTTTGGTTTCCAGGCATCTCTCCTCAGAGGCCTGGATTTCAATACCAGCCTATGGCTGTTTCTTGACTCACCCATCAGAACAAATCTCATCTACACGTGGGAAACATGCACGTTGGAGCTGTGTCAAAGCCTCTGTTTAGGAGAACCCTTCAGGGCCCCAGTGCCACCGCTTCATTCCAAGGGCTCCATTGACACAAAAACATATTAGGACACATCCACAGGAAGAGTCCATTTCAACTCAGCCTCCTCGGTTGCTCCACCACATCCAGCAGATCTAACCTGTCTTGGTGCTTGGAGACATTTGGAATGCTAGGTGGGCTACCCAGCCATCCATCCTTAGAACCCTGCTCGGAATCATTGGCCTGGAGCCAACCAACAGGTCTCCATTGTCCTGCAGAAGAATCTTGGCAGTTTGGAGCTTCTCACAACTCCCATCGTGGGAAAACCCCCATGGCCTCGTGATCCACCCCCCCTTCAAGAAGGGGCCATCTGGGACAGAAAGTCCAACCTGAGCCATCTTCTGATCCTTGCCCTGAATTCAGATGCACGAGATCTCGATTCAGGTCTGTAGATTGTGCCTGCCATATCCTCACCCAGAAACCTAGGCCTAGCTTGGCTTCTCAGACTTCCGTTCTCAGACTACTGGCCCACAAGACCTTCCGTTTGGCAATCCAGAACTACAATGCCGCACTCTGCCTGCCCTCCAGAAGAAAAACATTGCCCTCTGGGGCTACCCAGAAACCCCAAATGAGGATCAACCTTCACGCCATTCGGCTGTACCCCAAATATATAGGCTGAGCTGGGCACTATTGCCCATTAGACCCAGCCTGAGCCTGGACCTCCTGGCCCCACCCAGACAGCTGGCCGCACACTGAGCACATCGGACCTGCCATGGCCTTAGGTCGTCATCTCTTCTCAACCTCGGTTTCCAGGCTTCAGAACCTAGGCCTGTTCTCCAATCACTGCCCTGGTTTGAAAATGATGCAGAAATCAGAACTCTTTCCCCATGGCAAGAAACCTTGTGGTTGGCATGTTGTCCAACGTTCAGTGTAGTTGAAACCAGTGTTGCCCATGAGGCCCCACCCATGCTTGCAGGCCACATTGGTCACAAACACACATTGTGACCCTCAGCCTGAGCCCAGTCCTCAGGTAAGGCCTCTCAGTGGCTGGATGAAGAGACAGCATATTGGGCATGCCAAGCCCCTAACCCCAATTTTTAACCATAGTTCGGGTTGTCGCTTCACTCTTCCCCAGGGCTCTGCTTTGGAATTCCTCTTTTGGTGGGACACCTGAGGTAACAAACTTGAAAGGAGTCCTCCCATTTCACAGATTGACATAAAACTCTTGGGATCGTGCCAATCCACAGAGAGGAAGATTCGTCCATGGCTCATGAGCCCTCCCCAACATTCCACGGCCATCGCCGATACAAAATCCAGAGACAAAAGCCTGAGCAAGCGACTCAGACTCGCTCATTCTTCATATCCTGAAGAGTTCTTCTCCTGGTTTGTAGATCGGGCGTGCCATGCCTACGTCCCGAAACCTAAGCTGAGTTTGTGTTTTCATACTTCTGTCCTCAAAGTCCTGGGCCACACTCCCTCCAGGGTGGAACACCTGAAGCCACACATTAGGACTGTGCGCACCCAATCCATGGGAATTCTGCCCATTCCATTGTCAAAAATTTTACAAATTAGGAGAACCCTCCAAAGTCCCTGAGGCCATCGCAATAGTGTAAGTCGCCCGGGACAAAAAAGGGCGGTTGATACCAGCTGAGCATCTACCTCCACTCATACCATAGATCGAAGTCCCCAGAGAAGAAGATTGAAACAGACAGGACCCGAGGCCATTATCGGATCCATTGCTTTGGTTTACAGGCATGTCTCCTTAAAAGCCTGGATTCAAATACCAGCAGAGGGGATTTCCTGAGGCACCCATCAGAACAAATCTTGACTCCACAAGGAAACTTGTGCATGGGAGCTATGTCTAAGCTTAGGAGAATACTTCAGGGTGCCGGTGCCACCGCCCCATTCCAAGGCCCTCATGGACACAAACACATATTAGGCCCCATCCTCAGGAAAGACCATTTCAACTCAGCCACCCCGGTTGCTCTCGCTGATCCATCGGATCTAAACTGTCTTGTTGCTAAGAGACAATTGGAATGCGAGGCGCACTTCCCAGGCAACCATCCTCGAACGGTGCTCTGGAGTCATTCCCTATTGGATGTCCTGGTGCTGTCCAACAGGTCTCAATTGTCCGCAGAAGGAATCCTTGAAGGGGGCATCCCATATGTCCCAACGTGGAAAACCTCCATGGCCTCGAGATTCCGCTCCCTTCAAGAAGGAGCCGTCAGGCACAGAAACTCCAACCTGAGCCAACGTCTGATCCTTGCCCTGACTTCAGATGCATGAGATATTGCTTCAGACCTTCAGGGGGTACCTGCCGTGCCCTCACCCTGAATCCGAAGTCTAGCTTGTGTTCTCAGAATTCCGTCCTCACTCTCCTGGCCACGTGCCCTCAAGTTTGGCAATTCTGGACCGACAATGAAGCACTCTGCCTGCCTTCTAGAAAAAATATATTGCCTAATGAGCTGCCCAGGCAGCTTAAATGTTTGGCATGTTGTCCAACATTCAGTGTAGCAGAAAACAGCATTCACCATGAGGACCCGCCCATTCTTGAGTGCGATGAGAGCATAAACACGCATTGTGACCTCAGCGTGAGTCATGTCCTCCAGTAACTCCTCTCAGTGGATGGACCATTAGATGTCATAATGGGCTTGACCTGTCCTATTCCCTAATTTTTAACCAGATTTCTGCTTGTCCAGGCGCCTCTCGCCAGGGCTCTACTCTGGAATCCCTCATTTGGTAGGACATCTGAGGTTGAAAATCAAAACGAAACAAATCAACAACAACAATAAAAAAAGGACTTCTTCGATTCCAGAATGAACCCAAAATCTTTGTCGGGGCCGAACTCCCAGAGAGTAAGACTCGTCCATTTCCCATGAAGTCACCCGGAAATTTCACGACCATGATTGACACGATATCCAGAGACAAAAACTTGAGCAAGAGACTCACACTTGCCCTTTTTTCATTTCCCGAAGTGTTCTCCTCATGGTCTGTAGATCAGTCCTGCCATACCTATGACCCGAAACATAAGCCAAGTTTGTGTTTTCAGACAACTGTCCAAACAGCTCTGGCCTACACAACCTACAGGCTCAGGCCCCTGGAGCCAAACCTGAGGACTGTACTTGCCCTCTCCAAGGGAATTGTATGTGCCCATTCCAATGGCCACAGCCCTACTAATAGGATAAACCTCCAAAGTCCCTGCGGCCATCCCAAAAGTTGTGGCTTCCCAGGACAAACAGGGGCAATCTGAGCCCATCTGAGCACCTACCTGCACTCAGACCCGTAGACTGATGTCCCCAGGGGTAAAAAGGAACGAACAGGCCCCTAGGCACTAATCGGATCCATTGCTTTGGTTTCCAGGCATCTCTCCTCAGAGGCCTGGATTTCAATACCAGCCTATGGCTGTTTCTTGACTCACCCATCAGAACAAATCTCATCTACACGTGGGAAACATGCACGTTGGAGCTGTGTCAAAGCCTCTGTTTAGGAGAACCCTTCAGGGCCCCAGTGCCACCGCTTCATTCCAAGGGCTCCATTGACACAAAAACATATTAGGACACATCCACAGGAAGAGTCCATTTCAACTCAGCCTCCTCGGTTGCTCCACCACATCCAGCAGATCTAACCTGTCTTGGTGCTTGGAGACATTTGGAATGCTAGGTGGGCTACCCAGCCATCCATCCTTAGAACCCTGCTCGGAATCATTGGCCTGGAGCCAACCAACAGGTCTCCATTGTCCTGCAGAAGAATCTTGGCAGTTTGGAGCTTCTCACAACTCCCATCGTGGGAAAACCCCCATGGCCTCGTGATCCACCCCCCCTTCAAGAAGGGGCCATCTGGGACAGAAAGTCCAACCTGAGCCATCTTCTGATCCTTGCCCTGAATTCAGATGCACGAGATCTCGATTCAGGTCTGTAGATTGTGCCTGCCATATCCTCACCCAGAAACCTAGGCCTAGCTTGGCTTCTCAGACTTCCGTTCTCAGACTACTGGCCCACAAGACCTTCCGTTTGGCAATCCAGAACTACAATGCCGCACTCTGCCTGCCCTCCAGAAGAAAAACATTGCCCTCTGGGGCTACCCAGAAACCCCAAATGAGGATCAACCTTCACGCCATTCGGCTGTACCCCAAATATATAGGCTGAGCTGGGCACTATTGCCCATTAGACCCAGCCTGAGCCTGGACCTCCTGGCCCCACCCAGACAGCTGGCCGCACACTGAGCACATCGGACCTGCCATGGCCTTAGGTCGTCATCTCTTCTCAACCTCGGTTTCCAGGCTTCAGAACCTAGGCCTGTTCTCCAATCACTGCCCTGGTTTGAAAATGATGCAGAAATCAGAACTCTTTCCCCATGGCAAGAAACCTTGTGGTTGGCATGTTGTCCAACGTTCAGTGTAGTTGAAACCAGTGTTGCCCATGAGGCCCCACCCATGCTTGCAGGCCACATTGGTCACAAACACACATTGTGACCCTCAGCCTGAGCCCAGTCCTCAGGTAAGGCCTCTCAGTGGCTGGATGAAGAGACAGCATATTGGGCATGCCAAGCCCCTAACCCCAATTTTTAACCATAGTTCGGGTTGTCGCTTCACTCTTCCCCAGGGCTCTGCTTTGGAATTCCTCTTTTGGTGGGACACCTGAGGTAACAAACTTGAAAGGAGTCCTCCCATTTCACAGATTGACATAAAACTCTTGGGATCGTGCCAATCCACAGAGAGGAAGATTCGTCCATGGCTCATGAGCCCTCCCCAACATTCCACGGCCATCACCGATACATAATCCAGAGACAAAAGCCTGAGCAAGCGACTCAGACTCTCTCATTCTTCATATCCTGAAGATTTCTTCTCCTGGTTTGTAGATCGGGCGTGCCATGCCTACGTCCCGAAACCTAAGCTGAGTTTGTGTTTTCATACTTCTGTCCTCAAAGTCCTGGGCCACACTCCCTCCAGGGTGGAACACCTGAAGCCACACATTAGGACTGTGCGCACCCAATCCATGGGAATTCTGCCCATTCCATTGTCAAAAATTTTACAAATTAGGAGAACCCTCCAAAGTCCCTGAGGCCATCGCAATAGTGTAAGTCGCCCGGGACAAAAAAGGGCGGTTGATACCAGCTGAGCATCTACCTCCACTCATACCATAGATCGAAGTCCCCAGAGAAGAAGATTGAAACAGACAGGACCCGAGGCCATTATCGGATCCATTGCTTTGGTTTACAGGCATGTCTCCTTAAAAGCCTGGATTCAAATACCAGCAGAGGGGATTTCCTGAGGCACCCATCAGAACAAATCTTGACTCCACAAAGAAACTTGTGCATGGGAGCTATGTCTAAGCTTAGGAGAATACTTCAGGGTGCCGGTGCCACCGCCCCATTCCAAGGCCCTCATGGACACAAACACATATTAGGCCCCATCCTCAGGAAAGACCATTTCAACTCAGCCACCCCGGTTGCTCTCGCTGATCCATCGGATCTAAACTGTCTTGTTGCTAAGAGACAATTGGAATGCGAGGCGCACTTCCCAGGCAACCATCCTCGAACGGTGCTCTGGAGTCATTCCCTATTGGATGTCCTGGAGCTGTCCAACAGGTCTCAATTGTCCGAAGAAGGAATCCTTGAAGGGGGCATCCCATATTTCCCAACGTGGAAAACCTCCATGGCCTCGAGATTCCGCTCCCTTCAAGAAGGAGCCGTCATGCACAGAAACTCCAACCTGAGCCAACGTCTGATCCTTGCCCTGACTTCAGATGCATGAGATATTGCTTCAGACCTTCAGGGGGTACCTGCCGTGCCCTCACCCTGAATCCGAAGTCTAGCTTGTGTTCTCAGAATTCCGTCCTCACTCTCCTGGCCACGTGCCCTCAAGTTTGGCAATTCTGGACCGACAATGAAGCACTCTGCCTGCCTTCTAGAAAAAATATATTGCCTAATGAGCTGCCCAGGCAGCTTAAATGAGGATCAACCTACACGGCACTCGCATGTACCCAAATTATATAGTCTAACCTGGGCACTAATGCACTGTCTGACACATCCTGATCCCGGACCTCCTGACCAACTCCCAGAAAGCTGACCGCACACTGAGCACATCAGACTCGCCATGGCCCTAGGTCATCATCTCTTCCCTACCTCAGTTTTCAGCCTCAGAACCTAGACCACCTCTCCAATCACTGCCCAGGGGTGACTGTGATGCAGAAATCAGTACTCTTCCTGACCCATGGTAAGAAACCTTGTGTTTGGCATGTTGTCCAACATTCAGTGTAGCAGAAAACAGCATTCACCATGAGGACCCGCCCATTCTTGAGTGCGATGAGAGCATAAACACGCATTGTGACCTCAGCGTGAGTCATGTCCTCCAGTAACTCCTCTCAGTGGATGGACCATTAGATGTCATAATGGGCTTGACCTGTCCTATTCCCTAATTTTTAACCAGATTTCTGCTTGTCCAGTCGCCTCTCGCCAGGGCTCTACTCTGGAATCCCTCATTTGGTAGGACATCTGAGGTTGAAAAACAAAACGAAACAAATCAACAACAACAATAAAAAAAGGACTTCTTCGATTCCAGAATGAACCCAAAATCTTTGTCGGGGCCGAACTCCCAGAGAGTAAGACTCGTCCATTTCCCATGAAGTCACCCGGAAATTTCACGACCATGATTGACACGATATCCAGAGACAAAAACTTGAGCAAGAGACTCACACTTGCCCTTTTTTCATTTCCCGAAGTGTTCTCCTCATGGTCTGTAGATCAGTCCTGCCATACCTATGACCCGAAACATAAGCCAAGTTTGTGTTTTCAGACAACTGTCCAAACAGCTCTGGCCTACACAACCTACAGGCTCAGGCCCCTGGAGCCAAACCTGAGGACTGTACTTGCCCTCTCCAAGGGAATT
This sequence comes from Mustela nivalis, assembly GCF_964662115.1. Classification (NCBI taxonomy): domain Eukaryota; kingdom Metazoa; phylum Chordata; class Mammalia; order Carnivora; family Mustelidae; genus Mustela; species Mustela nivalis. The sequence continues at coordinate 1,641,407 of NW_028136556.1, read as the reverse complement.
GTATGTGCCCATTCCAATGGCCACAGCCCTACTAATAGGATAAACCTCCAAAGTCCCTGCGGCCATCCCAAAAGTTGTGGCTTCCCAGGACAAACAGGGGCAATCTGAGCCCATCTGAGCACCTACCTGCACTCAGACCCGTAGACTGATGTCCCCAGGGGTAAAAAGGAACGAACAGGCCCCTAGGCACTAATCGGATCCATTGCTTTGGTTTCCAGGCATCTCTCCTCAGAGGCCTGGATTTCAATACCAGCCTATGGCTGTTTCTTGACTCACCCATCAGAACAAATCTCATCTACACGTGGGAAACATGCACGTTGGAGCTGTGTCAAAGCCTCTGTTTAGGAGAACCCTTCAGGGCCCCAGTGCCACCGCTTCATTCCAAGGACTCCATTGACACAAAAACATATTAGGACACATCCACAGGAAGAGTCCATTTCAACTCAGCCTCCTCGGTTGCTCCACCACATCCAGCAGATCTAACCTGTCTTGGACCTTGGAGACATTTGGAATGATAGGTGGGCTACCCAGCCATCCATCCTTAGAACCCTGCTCGGAATCATTGGCCTGGAGCCAACCAACAGGTCTCCATTGTCCTGCAGAAGAACCTTGGCAGTTTGGAGCTTCTCACAACTCCCATCGTGGAAAAAACCCCATGGCCTCGTGATCCACCCCCCCTTCAAGAAGGGGCCATCTGGGACAGAAAGTCCAACCTGAGCCATCTTCTGATCCTTGCCCTGAATTCAGATGCACGAGATCTCGATTCAGGTCTGTAGATTGTGCCTGCCATATCCTCACCCAGAAACCTAGGCCTAGCTTGGCTTCTCAGACTTCCGTTCTCAGACTACTGGCCCACAAGACCTTCCGTTTGGCAATCCAGAACTACAATGCCGCACTCTGCATGCCCTCCAGAAGAAAAACATTGCCCTCTGGGGCTACCCAGAAACCCCAAATGAGGATCAACCTTCACGCCATTCGGCTGTACCCCAAATATATAGGCTGAGCTGGGCACTATTGCCCATTAGACCCAGCCTGAGCCTGGACCTCCTGGCCCCACCCAGACAGCTGGCCGCACACTGAGCACATCGGACCTGCCATGGCCTTAGGTCGTCATCTCTTCTCAACCTCGGTTTCCAGGCTTCAGAACCTAGGCCTGTTCTCCAATCACTGCCCTGGTTTGAAAATGATGCAGAAATCAGAACTCTTTCCCCATGGCAAGAAACCTTGTGGTTGGCATGTTGTCCAACGTTCAGTGTAGTTGAAACCAGTGTTGCCCATGAGGCCCCACCCATGCTTGCAGGCCACATTGGTCACAAACACACATTGTGACCCTCAGCCTGAGCCCAGTCCTCAGGTAAGGCCTCTCAGTGGCTGGATGAAGAGACAGCATATTGGGCATGCCAAGCCCCTAACCCCAATTTTTAACCATAGTTCGGGTTGTCGCTTCACTCTTCCCCAGGGCTCTGCTTTGGAATTCCTCTTTTGGTGGGACACCTGAGGTAACAAACTTGAAAGGAGTCCTCCCATTTCACAGATTGACATAAAACTCTTGGGATCGTGCCAATCCACAGAGAGGAAGATTCGTCCATGGCTCATGAGCCCTCCCCAACATTCCACGGCCATCACCGATACATAATCCAGAGACAAAAGCCTGAGCAAGCGACTCAGACTCTCTCATTCTTCATATCCTGAAGATTTCTTCTCCTGGTTTGTAGATCGGGCGTGCCATGCCTACGTCCCGAAACCTAAGCTGAGTTTGAGTTTTCATACTTCTGTCCTCAAAGTCCTGGGCCACACTCCCTCCAGGGTGGAACACCTGAAGCCACACATTAGGACTGTGCGCACCCAATCCATGGGAATTCTGCCCATTCCATTGTCAAAAATTTTACAAATTAGGAGAACCCTCCAAAGTCCCTGAGGCCATCGCAATAGTGTAAGTCGCCCGGGACAAAAAAGGGCGGTTGATACCAGCTGAGCATCTACCTCCACTCATACCATAGATCGAAGTCCCCAGAGAAGAAGATTGAAACAGACAGGACCCGAGGCCATTATCGGATCCATTGCTTTGGTTTACAGGCATGTCTCCTTAAAAGCCTGGATTCAAATACCAGCAGAGGGGATTTCCTGAGGCACCCATCAGAACAAATCTTGTCTCCACAAGGAAACTTGTGCATGGGAGCTATGTCTAAGCTTAGGAGAATACTTCAGGGTGCCGGTGCCACCGCCCCATTCCAAGGCCCTCATGGACACAAACACATATTAGGCCCCATCCTCAGGAAAGACCATTTCAACTCAGCCACCCCGGTTGCTCTCGCTGATCCATCGGATCTAAACTGTCTTGTTGCTAAGAGACAATTGGAATGTGAGGCGCACTTCCCAGGCATCCATCCTCGAACGGTGCTCTGGAGTCATTCCCTATTGGATGTCCTGGAGCTGTCCAACAGGTCTCAATTGTCCCGCAGAAGGAATCCTTGAAGGGGGCATCCCATATCTCCCAACGTGGAAAACCTCCATGGCCTCGAGATTCCGCTCCCTTCAAGAAGGGGCCGTCATGCACAGAAACTCCAACCTGAGCCAACGTCTGATCCTCGCCCTGACTTCAGATGCATGAGATATTGCTTCAGACCTTCAGGGGGTACCTGCCGTGCCCTCACCCTGAATCCGAAGTCTAGCTTGTGTTCTCAGACTTCCGTCCTCACTCTCCTGGCCCCGTGCCCTCAAGTTTGGCAATTCCGGACCAACAATGAAGCACTCTGCCTGCCTTCTAGAAAAAATAGATTGCCTAATGAGCTGCCCAGGCAGCTTAAATGAGGATCAACCTACACGGCACTCGCATGTACCCAAATTATATAGTCTAACCTGGGCACTAATGCACTGTCTGACACAACCTGATCCCGGACCTCCTGACCAACACCCAGAAAGCTGACCGCACACTGAGCACATCAGACTCGCCATGGCCTTAGGTCATCATCTCTACCCTACCTCAGTTTTCAGCCTCAGAACCTAGACCACCTCTCCAATCACTGCCCAGGGGTGACTGTGATGCAGAAATCAGTACTCTTCCTGACCCATGGCAAGAAACCTTGTGGTTGGCATGTTGTCCAACGTTCAGTGTAGCAGAAAACAGCATTCACCATGAGGACCCGCCCATTCTTGAGTGCGATGAGAGCATAAACACGCATTGTGACCTCAGCGTGAGTCCTGTCCTCTAGTAAGTCCTCTCAGTGGATGGACCATTAGATGTCATAATGGGCTTGACCTGTCCTATTCCCTAATTTTTAACCAGATTTCTGCTTGTCCAGTCGCCTCTCGCCAGGGCTCTACTCTGGAATCCCTCATTTGGTAGGACATCTGAGGTTGAAAAACAAAACGAAACAAATCAACAACAACAACAACAAAAAGGGACTTCTTCCATACCAGAATGAACCCAAAATCTTTGTCGGGGCCGAACCCCCAGAGAGTAAGACTCGTCCATTTCCCATGAAGTCAACCGGAAATTTCACGACCATGATTGACACGATATCCAGAGACAAAAACTTGAGCAAGAGACTCACACTTGCCCTTTTTTCATTTCCCGAAGTGTTCTCCTCATGGTCTGTAGATCAGTCCTGCCATACCTATGACCCGAAACATAAGCCAAGTTTGTGTTTTCAGACAACTGTCCAAACAGCTCTGGCCTACACAACCTACAGGCTCAGGCCCCTGGAGCCAAACCTGAGGACTGTACTTGCCCTCTCCAAGGGAATTGTATGTGCCCATTCCAATGGCCACAGCCCTACTAATAGGATAAACCTCCAAAGTCCCTGCGGCCATCCCAAAAGTTGTGGCTTCCCAGGACAAACAGGGGCAATCTGAGCCCATCTGAGCACCTACCTGCACTCAGACCCGTAGACTGATGTCCCCAGGGGTAAAAAGGAACGAACAGGCCCCTAGGCACTAATCGGATCCATTGCTTTGGTTTCCAGGCATCTCTCCTCAGAGGCCTGGATTTCAATACCAGCCTATGGCTGTTTCTTGACTCACCCATCAGAACAAATCTCATCTACACGTGGGAAACATGCACGTTGGAGCTGTGTCAAAGCCTCTGTTTAGGAGAACCCTTCAGGGCCCCAGTGCCACCGCTTCATTCCAAGGGCTCCATTGACACAAAAACATATTAGGACACATCCACAGGAAGAGTCCATTTCAACTCAGCCTCCTCGGTTGCTCCACCACATCCAGCAGATCTAACCTGTCTTGGTGCTTGGAGACATTTGGAATGCTAGGTGGGCTACCCAGCCATCCATCCTTAGAACCCTGCTCGGAATCATTGGCCTGGAGCCAACCAACAGGTCTCCATTGTCCTGCAGAAGAACCTTGGCAGTTTGGAGCTGCTCACAACTCCCATCGTGGGAAAACCCCCATGGCCTCGTGATCCACCCCCCCTTCAAGAAGGGGCCATCTGGGACAGAAAGTCCAACCTGAGCCATCTTCTGATCCTTGCCCTGAATTCAGATGCACGAGATCTCGATTCAGGTCTGTAGATTGTGCCTGCCATATCCTCACCCAGAAACCTAGGCCTAGCTTGGCTTCTCAGACTTCCGTTATCAGACTACTGGCCCACAAGACCTTCCGTTTGGCAATCCAGAACTACAATGCCGCACTCTGCATGCCCTCCAGAAGAAAAACATTGCCCTCTGGGGCTACCCAGAAACCCCAAATGAGGATCAACCTTCACGCCATTCGGCTGTACCCCAAATATATAGGCTGAGGTGGGCACTATTGCCCATTAGACCCAGCCTGAGCCTGGACCTCCTGGCCCCACCCAGACAGCTGGCCGCACACTGAGCACATCGGACCTGCCATGGCCTTAGGTCGTCATCTCTTCTCAACCTCGGTTTCCAGGCTTCAGAACCTAGGCCTGTTCTCCAATCACTGCCCTGGTTTGAAAATGATGCAGAAATCAGAACTCTTTCCCCATGGCAAGAAACCTTGTGGTTGGCATGTTGTCCAACGTTCAGTGTAGTTGAAACCAGTGTTGCCCATGAGGCCCCACCCATGCTTGCAGGCCACATTGGTCACAAACACACATTGTGACCCTCAGCCTGAGCCCAGTCCTCTGTAAGGCCTCTCAGTGGCTGGATGAAGAGACAGCATATTGGGCATGCCAAGCCCCTAACCCCAATTTTTAACCATAGTTCGGGTTGTCGCTTCACTCTTCCCCAGGGCTCTGCTTTGGAATTCCTCTTTTGGTGGGACACCTGAGGTAACAAACTTGAAAGGAGTCCTCCCATTTCACAGATTGACATAAACTCTTGGGATCGTGCCAATCCACAGAGAGGAAGATTCGTCCATGGCTCATGAGCCCTCCCCAACATTCCACGGCCATCACCGATACATAATCCAGAGACAAAAGCCTGAGCAAGCGACTCAGACTCGCTCATTCTTCATATCCTGAAGATTTCTTCTCCTGGTTTGTAGATCGGGCGTGCCATGCCTACGTCCCGAAACCTAAGCTGAGTTTGTGTTTTCATACTTCTGTCCTCAAAGTCCTGGGCCACACTCCCTCCAGGGTGGAACACCTGAAGCCACACATTAGGACTGTGCGCACCCAATCCATGGGAATTCTGCCCATTCCATTGTCAAAAATTTTACAAATTAGGAGAACCCTCCAAAGTCCCTGAGGCCATCGCAATAGTGTAAGTCGCCCGGGACAAAAAAGGGCGGTTGATACCAGCTGAGCATCTACCTCCACTCATACCATAGATCGAAGTCCCCAGAGAAGAAGATTGAAACAGACAGGACCCGAGGCCATTATCGGATCCATTGCTTTGGTTTACAGGCATGTCTCCTTAAAAGCCTGGATTCAAATACCAGCAGAGGGGATTTTCCGGCGGCACCCATCAGAACAAATCTTGTCTCCACAAGGAAACTTGTGCATGGGAGCTATGTCTAAGCTTAGGAGAATACTTCAGGGTGCCGGTGCCACCGCCCCATTCCAAGGCCCTCATGGACACAAACACATATTAGGCCCCATCCTCAGGAAAGACCATTTCAACTCAGCCACCCCGGTTGCTCTCGCTGATCCATCGGATCTAAACTGTCTTGTTGCTAAGAGACAATTGGAATGCGAGGCGCACTTCCCAGGCATCCATCCTCGAACGGTGCTCTGGAGTCATTCCCTATTGGATGTCCTGGAGCTGTCCAACAGGTCTCAATTGTCCCGCAGAAGGAATCCTTGAAGGGGGCATCCCATATCTCCCAACGTGGAAAACCTCCATGGCCTCGAGATTCCGCTCCCTTCAAGAAGGGGCCGTCATGCACAGAAACTCCAACCTGAGCCAACGTCTGATCCTCGCCCTGACTTCAGATGCATGAGATATTGCTTCAGACCTTCAGGGGGTACCTGCCGTGCCCTCACCCTGAATCCGAAGTCTAGCTTGTGTTCTCAGACTTCCGTCCTCACTCTCCTGGCCCCGTGCCCTCAAGTTTGGCAATTCCGGACCAACAATGAAGCACTCTGCCTGCCTTCTAGAAAAAATAGATTGCCTAATGAGCTGCCCAGGCAGCTTAAATGAGGATCAACCTACACGGCACTCGCATGTACCCAAATTATATAGTCTAACCTGGGCACTAATGCACTGTCTGACACAACCTGATCCCGGACCTCCTGACCAACACCCAGAAAGCTGACCGCACACTGAGCACATCAGACTCGCCATGGCCTTAGGTCATCATCTCTACCCTACCTCAGTTTTCAGCCTCAGAACCTAGACCACCTCTCCAATCACTGCCCAGGGGTGACTGTGATGCAGAAATCAGTACTCTTCCTGACCCATGGCAAGAAACCTTGTGGTTGGCATGTTGTCCAACGTTCAGTGTAGCAGAAAACAGCATTCACCATGAGGACCCGCCCATTCTTGAGTGCGATGAGAGCATAAACACGCATTGTGACCTCAGCGTGAGTCCTGTCCTCTAGTAAGTCCTCTCAGTGGATGGACCATTAGATGTCATAATGGGCTTGACCTGTCCTATTCCCTAATTTTTAACCAGATTTCTGCTTGTCCAGTCGCCTCTCGCCAGGGCTCTACTCTGGAATCCCTCATTTGGTAGGACATCTGAGGTTGAAAAACAAAACGAAACAAATCAACAACAACAACAACAAAAAGGGACTTCTTCCATTCCAGAATGAACCCAAAATCTTTGTCGGGGCCGAACCCCCAGAGAGTAAGACTCGTCCATTTCCCATGAAGTCACCCGGAAATTTCACGACCATGATTGACACGATATCCAGAGACAAAAACTTGAGCAAGAGACTCACACTTGCCCTTTTTTCATTTCCCGAAGTGTTCTCCTCATGGTCTGTAGATCAGTCCTGCCATACCTATGACCCGAAACATAAGCCAAGTTTGTGTTTTCAGACAACTGTCCAAACAGCTCTGGCCTACACAACCTACAGGCTCAGGCCCCTGGAGCCAAACCTGAGGACTGTACTTGCCCTCTCCAAGGGAATTGTATGTGCCCATTCCAATGGCCACAGCCCTACTAATAGGATAAACCTCCAAAGTCCCTGCGGCCATCCCAAAAGTTGTGGCTTCCCAGGACAAACAGGGGCAATCTGAGCCCATCTGAGCACCTACCTGCACTCAGACCCGTAGACTGATGTCCCCAGGGGTAAAAAGGAACGAACAGGCCCCTAGGCACTAATCGGATCCATTGCTTTGGTTTCCAGGCATCTCTCCTCAGAGGCCTGGATTTCAATACCAGCCTATGGCTGTTTCTTGACTCACCCATAAGAACAAATCTCATCTACACGTGGGAAACATGCACGTTGGAGCTGTGTCAAAGCCTCTGTTTAGGAGAACCCTTCAGGGCCCCAGTGCCACCGCTTCATTCCAAGGGCTCCATTGACACAAAAACATATTAGGACACATCCACAGGAAGAGTCCATTTCAACTCAGCCTCCTCGGTTGCTCCACCACATCCAGCAGATCTAACCTGTCTTGGTGCTTGGAGACATTTGGAATGCTAGGTGGGCTACCCAGCCATCCATCCTTAGAACCCTGCTCGGAATCATTGGCCTGGAGCCAACCAACAGGTCTCCATTGTCCTGCAGAAGAATCTTGGCAGTTTGGAGCTTCTCACAACTCCCATCGTGGGAAAACCCCCATGGCCTCGTGATCCACCCCCCCTTCAAGAAGGGGCCATCTGGGACAGAAAGTCCAACCTGAGCCATCTTCTGATCCTTGCCCTGAATTCAGATGCACGAGATCTCGATTCAGGTCTGTAGATTGTGCCTGCCATATCCTCACCCAGAAACCTAGGCCTAGCTTGGCTTCTCAGACTTCCGTTATCAGACTACTGGCCCACAAGACCTTCCGTTTGGCAATCCAGAACTACAATGCCGCACTCTGCATGCCCTCCAGAAGAAAAACATTGCCCTCTGGGGCTACCCAGAAACCCCAAATGAGGATCAACCTTCACGCCATTCGGCTGTACCCCAAATATATAGGCTGAGCTGGGCACTATTGCCCATTAGACCCAGCCTGAGCCTGGACCTCCTGGCCCCACCCAGACAGCTGGCCGCACACTGAGCACATCGGACCTTAGGTCGTCATCTCTTCTCAACCTCGGTTTCCAGGCTTCAGAACCTAGGCCTGTTCTCCAATCACTGCCCTGGTTTGAAAATGATGCAGAAATCAGAACTCTTTCCCCATGGCAAGAAACCTTGTGGTTGGCATCTTGTCCAACGTTCAGTGTAGTTGAAACCAGTGTTGCCCATGAGACCCACCCATGCTTGCAGGCCACATTGGTCACAAACACACATTGTGACCCTCAGCCTGAGCCCAGTCCTCAGGTAAGGCCTCTCAGTGGCTGGATGAAGAGACAGCATATTGGGCATGCCTACCCCCTAACCCCAATTTTTAACCATAGTTCGGGTTGTCGCTTCACTCTTCCCCAGGGCTCTGCTTTGGAATTCCTCTTTTGGTGGGACACCTGAGGTAACAAACTTGAAAGGAGTCCTCCCATTTCACAGATTGACATAAAACTCTTGGGATCGTGCCAATCCACAGAGAGGAAGATTCGTCCATGGCTCATGAGCCCTCCCCAACATTCCAAGGCCATCGCCGATACAAAATCCAGAGACAAAAGCCTGAGCAAGCGACTCAGACTCGCTCATTCTTCATATCCTGAAGAGTTCTTCTCCTGGTTTGTAGATCGGGCGTGCCATGCCTACGTCCCGAAACCTAAGCTGAGTTTGTGTTTTCATACTTCTGTCCTCAAAGTCCTGGGCCACACTCCCTCCAGGGTGGAACACCTGAAGCCACACATTAGGACTGTGCGCACCCAATCCATGGGAATTCTGCCCATTCCATTGTCAAAAATTTTACAAATTAGGAGAACCCTCCAAAGTCCCTGAGGCCATCGCAATAGTGTAAGTCGCCCGGGACAAAAAAGGGCGGTTGATACCAGCTGAGCATCTACCTCCACTCATACCATAGATCGAAGTCCCCAGAGAAGAAGATTGAAACAGACAGGACCCGAGGCCATTATCGGATCCATTGCTTTGGTTTACAGGCATGTCTCCTTAAAAGCCTGGATTCAAATACCAGCAGAGGGGATTTCCTGAGGCACCCATCAGAACAAATCTTGACTCCACAAGGAAACTTGTGCATGGGAGCTATGTCTAAGCTTAGGAGAATACTTCAGGGTGCCGGTGCCACCGCCCCATTCCAAGGCCCTCATGGACACAAACACATATTAGGCCCCATCCTCAGGAAAGACCATTTCAACTCAGCCACCCCGGTTGCTCTCGCTGATCCATCGGATCTAAACTGTCTTGTTGCTAAGAGACAATTGGAATGCGAGGCGCACTTCCCAGGCAACCATCCTCGAACGGTGCTCTGGAGTCATTCCCTATTGGATGTCCTGGAGCTGTCCAACAGGTCTCAATTGTCCGCAGAAGGAATCCTTGAAGGGGGCATCCCATATTTCCCAACGTGGAAAACCTCCATGGCCTCGAGATTCCGCTCCCTTCAAGAAGGAGCCGTCATGCACAGAAACTCCAACCTGAGCCAACGTCTGATCCTTGCCCTGACTTCAGATGCATGAGATATTGCTTCAGACCTTCAGGGGGTACCTGCCGTGCCCTCACCCTGAATCCGAAGTCTAGCTTGTGTTCTCAGAATTCCGTCCTCACTCTCCTGGCCACGTGCCCTCAAGTTTGGCAATTCTGGACCGACAATGAAGCACTCTGCCTGCCTTCTAGAAAAAATATATTGCCTAATGAGCTGCCCAGGCAGCTTAAATGAGGATCAACCTACACGGCACTCGCATGTACCCAAATTATATAGTCTAACCTGGGCACTAATGCACTGTCTGACACATCCTGATCCCGGACCTCCTGACCAACTCCCAGAAAGCTGACCGCACACTGAGCACATCAGACTCGCCATGGCCTTAGGTCATCATCTCTTCCCTACCTCAGTTTTCAGCCTCAGAACCTAGACCCCATCTCCAATCACTGCCCAGGGGTGACTGTGATGCAGAAATCAGTACTCTTCCTGACCCATGGTAAGAAACCTTGTGTTTGGCATGTTGTCCAACATTCAGTGTAGCAGAAAACAGCATTCACCATGAGGACCCGCCCATTCTTGAGTGCGATGAGAGCATAAACACGCATTGTGACCTCAGCGTGAGTCATGTCCTCCAGTAACTCCTCTCAGTGGATGGACCATTAGATGTCATAATGGGCTTGACCTGTCCTATTCCCTAATTTTTAACCAGATTTCTGCTTGTCCAGTCGCCTCTCGCCAGGGCTCTACTCTGGAATCCCTCATTTGGTAGGACATCTGAGGTTGAAAAACAAAACGAAACAAATCAACAACAACAATAAAAAAAGGACTTCTTCGATTCCAGAATGAACCCAAAATTTTTGTCGGGGCCGAACTCCCAGAGAGTAAGACTCGTCCATTTCCCATGAAGTCACCCGGAAATTTCACGACCATGATTGACACGATATCCAGAGACAAAAACTTGAGCAAGAGACTCACACTTGCCCTTTTTTCATTTCCCGAAGTGTTCTCCTCATGGTCTGTAGATCAGTCCTGCCATACCTATGACCCGAAACATAAGCCAAGTTTGTGTTTTCAGACAACTGTCCAAACAGCTCTGGCCTACACAACCTACAGGCTCAGGCCCCTGGAGCCAAACCTGAGGACTGTACTTGCCCTCTCCAAGGGAATTGTATGTGCCCATTCGAATGGCCACAGCCCTACTAATAGGATAAACCTCCAAAGTCCCTGCGGCCATCCCAAAAGTTGTGGCTTCCCAGGACAAACAGGGGCAATCTGAGCCCAACGGAGCACCTACCTGCACTCAGACCCGTAGACTGATGTCCCCAGGGGTAAAAAGGAACGAACAGGCCCCTAGGCACTAATCGGATCCATTGCTTTGGTTTCCAGGCATCTCTCCTCAGAGGCCTGGATTTCAATACCAGCCTATGGCTGTTTCTTGACTCACCCATCAGAACAAATCTCATCTACACGTGGGAAACATGCACGTTGGAGCTGTGTCAAAGCCTCTGTTTAGGAGAACCCTTCAGGGCCCCAGTGCCACCGCTTCATTCCAAGGACTCCATTGACACAAAAACATATTAGGACACATCCACAGGAAGAGTCCATTTCAACTCAGCCTCCTCGGTTGCTCCACCACATCCAGCAGATCTAACCTGTCTTGGTGCTTGGAGACATTTGGAATGCTAGGTGGGCTACCCAGCCATCCATCCTTAGAACCCTGCTCGGAATCATTGGCCTGGAGCCAACCAACAGGTCTCCATTGTCCTGCAGAAGAATCTTGGCAGTTTGGAGCTTCTCACAACTCCCATCGTAGGAAAAACCCCATGGCCTCGTGATCCACCCCCCCTTCAAGAAGGGGCCATCTGGGAGAGAAAGTCCAACCTGAGCCATCTTCTGATCCTTGCCCTGAATTCAGATGCACGAGATCTCGATTCAGGTCTGTAGATTGTGCCTGCCATATCCTCACCCAGAAACCTAGGCCTAGCTTGGCTTCTCAGACTTCCGTTATCAGACTACTGGCCCACAAGGCCTTCCGTTTGGCAATCCAGAACTACAATGCCGCACTCTGCATGCCCTCCAGAAGAAAAACATTGCCCTCTGGGGCTACCCAGAAACCCCAAATGAGGATCAACCTTCACGCCATTCGGCTGTACCCCAAATATATAGGCTGAGCTGGGCACTATTGCCCATTAGACCCAGCCTGAGCCTGGACCTCCTGGCCCCACCCAGACAGCTGGCCGCACACTGAGCACATTGGACCTGCCATGGCCTTAGGTCGTCATCTCTTCTCAACCTCGGTTTCCAGGCTTCAGAACCTAGGCCTGTTCTCCAATCACTGCCCTGGTTTGAAAATGATGCAGAAATCAGAACTCTTTCCCCATGGCAAGAAACCTTGTGGTTGGCATGTTGTCCAACGTTCAGTGTAGTTGAAACCAGTGTTGCCCATGAGGCCCCACCCATGCTTGCAGGCCACATTGGTCACAAACACACATTGTGACCCTCAGCCTGAGCCCAGTCCTCAGGTAAGGCCTCTCAGTGGCTGGATGAAGAGACAGCATATTGGGCATGCCAAGCCCCTAACCCCAATTTTTAACCATAGTTCGGGTTGTCGTTTCACTCTTCCCCAGGGCTCTGCTTTGGAATTCCTCTTTTGGTGGGACACCTGAGGTAACAAACTTGAAAGGAGTCCTCCCATTTCACAGATTGACATAAAACTCTTGGGATCGTGCCAATCCACAGAGAGGAAGATTCGTCCATGGCTCATGAGCCCTCCCCAACATTCCACGGCCATCACCGATACAAAATCCAGAGACAAAAGCCTGAGCAAGCGACTCAGACTCGCTCATTCTTCATATCCTGAAGAGTTCTTCTCCTGGTTTGTAGATCGGGCGTGCCATGCCTACGTCCCGAAACCTAAGCTGAGTTTGTGTTTTCATACTTCTGTCCTCAAAGTCCTGGGCCACACTCCCTCCAGGGTGGAACACCTGAAGCCACACATTAGGACTGTGCGCACCCAATCCATGGGAATTCTGCCCATTCCATTGTCAAAAATTTTACAAATTAGGAGAACCCTCCAAAGTCCCTGAGGCCATCGCAATAGTGTAAGTCGCCCGGGACAAAAAAGGGCGGTTGATACCAGCTGAGCATCTACCTCCACTCATACCATAGATCGAAGTCCCCAGAGAAGAAGATTGAAACAGACAGGACCCGAGGCCATTATCGGATCCATTGCTTTGGTTTACAGGCATGTCTCCTTAAAAGCCTGGATTCAAATACCAGCAGAGGGGATTTCCTGAGGCACCCATCAGAACAAATGTTGACTCCACAAGGAAACTTGTGCATGGGAGCTATGTCTAAGCTTAGGAGAATACTTCAGGGTGCCGGTGCCACCGCCCCATTCCAAGGCCCTCATGGACACAAACACATATTAGGCCCCATCCTCAGGAAAGACCATTTCAACTCAGCCACCCCGGTTGCTCTCGCTGATCCATCGGATCTAAACTGTCTTGTTGCTAAGAGACAATTGGAATGCGAGGCGCACTTCCCAGGCAACCATCCTCGAACGGTGCTCTGGAGTCATTCCCTATTGGATGTCCTGGAGCTGTCCAACAGGTCTCAATTGTCCGCAGAAGGAATCCTTGAAGGGGGCATCCCATATTTCCCAACGTGGAAAACCTCCATGGCCTCGAGATTCCGCTCCCTTCAAGAAGGAGCCGTCATGCACAGAAACTCCAACCTGAGCCAACGTCTGATCCTTGCCCTGACTTCAGATGCATGAGATATTGCTTCAGACCTTCAGGGGGTACCTGCCGTGCCCTCACCCTGAATCCGAAGTCTAGCTTGTCTTCTCAGAATTCCGTCCTCACTCTCCTGGCCACGTGCCCTCAAGTTTGGCAATTCTGGACCGACAATGAAGCACTCTGCCTGCCTTCTAGAAAAAATATATTGCCTAATGAGCTGCCCAGGCAGCTTAAATGAGGATCAACCTACACGGCACTCGCATGTACCCAAATTATATAGTCTAACCTGGGCACTAATGCACTGTCTGACACATCCTGATCCCGGACCTCCTGACCAACTCCCAGAAAGCTGACCGCACACTGAGCACATCAGACTCGCCATGGCCTTAGGTCATCATCTCTTCCCTACCTCAGTTTTCAGCCTCAGAACCTAGACCCCATCTCCAATCACTGCCCAGGGGTGACTGTGATGCAGAAATCAGTACTCTTCCTGACCCATGGTAAGAAACCTTGTGTTTGGCATGTTGTCCAACATTCAGTGTAGCAGAAAACAGCATTCACCATGAGGACCCGCCCATTCTTGAGTGCGATGAGAGCATAAACACGCATTGTGACCTCAGCGTGAGTCATGTCCTCCAGTAACTCCTCTCAGTGGATGGACCATTAGATGTCATAATGGGCTTGACCTGTCCTATTCCCTAATTTTTAACCAGATTTCTGCTTGTCCAGTCGCCTCTCGCCAGGGCTCTACTCTGGAATCCCTCATTTGGTAGGACATCTGAGGTTGAAAAACAAAACGAAACAAATCAACAACAACAATAAAAAAAGGACTTCTTCGATTCCAGAATGAACCCAAAATCTTTGTCGGGGCCGAACTCCCAGAGAGTAAGACTCGTCCATTTCCCATGAAGTCACCCGGAAATTTCACGACCATGATTGACACGATATCCAGAGACAAAAACTTGAGCAAGAGACTCACACTTGCCCTTTTTTCATTTCCCGAAGTGTTCTCCTCATGGTCTGTAGATCAGTCCTGCCATACCTATGACCCGAAACATAAGCCAAGTTTGTGTTTTCAGACAACTGTCCAAACAGCTCTGGCCTACACAACCTACAGGCTCAGGCCCCTGGAGCCAAACCTGAGGACTGTACTTGCCCTCTCCAAGGGAATTGTATGTGCCCATTCCAATGGCCACAGCCCTACTAATAGGATAAACCTCCAAAGTCCCTGCGGCCATCCCAAAAGTTGTGGCTTCCCAGGACAAACAGGGGCAATCTGAGCCCATCTGAGCACCTACCTGCACTCAGACCCGTAGACTGATGTCCCCAGGGGTAAAAAGGAACGAACAGGCCCCTAGGCACTAATCGGATCCATTGATTGGTTTCCAGGCATCTCTCCTCAGAGGCCTGGATTTCAATACCAGCCTATGGCTGTTTCTTGACTCACCCATCAAAACAAATCTCATCTACACGTGGGAAACATGCACGTTGGAGCTGTGTCAAAGCCTCTGTTTAGGAGAACCCTTCAGGGCCCCAGTGCCACCGCTTCATTCCAAGGACTCCATTGACACAAAAACATATTAGGACACATCCACAGGAAGAGTCCATTTCAACTCAGCCTCCTCGGTTGCTCCACCACATCCAGCAGATCTAACCTGTCTTGGTGCTTGGAGACATTTGGAATGCTAGGTGGGCTACCCAGCCATCCATCCTTAGAACCCTGCTCGGAATCATTGGCCTGGAGCCAACCAACAGGTCTCCATTGTCCTGCAGAAGAACCTTGGCAGTTTGGAGCTTCTCACAACTCCCATCGTGGGAAAAACCCCATGGCCTCGTGATCCACCCCCCCTTCAAGAAGGGGCCATCTGGGACAGAAAGTCCAACCTGAGCCATCTTCTGATCCTTGCCCTGAATTCAGATGCACGAGATCTCGATTCAGGTCTGTAGATTGTGCCTGCCATATCCTCACCCAGAAACCTAGGCCTAGCTTGGCTTCTCAGACTTCCGTTCTCAGACTACTGGCCCACAAGACCTTCCGTTTGGCAATCCAGAACTACAATGCCGCACTCTGCCTGCCCTCCAGAAGAAAAACATTGCCCTCTGGGGCTACCCAGAAACCCCAAATGAGGATCAACCTTCACGCCATTCGGCTGTACCCCAAATATATAGGCTGAGCTGGGCACTATTGCCCATTAGACCCAGTCTGAGCCTGGACCTCCTGGCCCCACCCAGACAGCTGGCCGCACACTGAGCACATCGGACCTGCCATGGCCTTAGGTCGTCATCTCTTCTCAACCTCGGTTTCCAGGCTTCAGAACCTAGGCCTGTTCTCCAATCACTGCCCTGGTTTGAAAATGATGCAGAAATCAGAACTCTTTCCCCATGGCAAGAAACCTTGTGGTTGGCATGTTGTCCAACGTTCAGTGTAGTTGAAACCAGTGTTGCCCATGAGGCCCCACCCATGCTTGCAGGCCACATTGGTCACAAACACACATTGTGACCCTCAGCCTGAGCCCAGTCCTCAGGTAAGGCCTCTCAGTGGCTGGATGAAGAGACAGCATATTGGGCATGCCAACCCCCTAACCCCAATTTTTAACCATAGTTCGGGTTGTCGCTTCACTCTTCCCCAGGGCTCTGCTTTGGAATTCCTCTTTTGGTGGGACACCTGAGGTAACAAACTTGAAAGGAGTCCTCCCATTTCACAGATTGACATAAAACTCTTGGGATCGTGCCAATCCACAGAGAGGAAGATTCGTCCATGGCTCATGAGCCCTCCCCAACATTCCACGGCCATCGCCGATACAAAATCCAGAGACAAAAGCCTGAGCAAGCGACTCAGACTCGCTCATTCTTCATATCCTGAAGAGTTCTTCTCCTGGTTTGTAGATCGGGCGTGCCATGCCTACGTCCCGAAACCTAAGCTGAGTTTGTGTTTTCATACTTCTGTCCTCAAAGTCCTGGGCCACACTCCCTCCAGGGTGGAACACCTGAAGCCACACATTAGGACTGTGCGCACCCAATCCATGGGAATTCTGCCCATTCCATTGTCAAAAATTTTACAAATTAGGAGAACCCTCCAAAGTCCCTGAGGCCATCGCAATAGTGTAAGTCGCCCGGGACAAAAAAGGGCGGTTGATACCAGCTGAGCATCTACCTCCACTCATACCATAGATCGAAGTCCCCAGAGAAGAAGATTGAAACAGACAGGACCCGAGGCCATTATCGGATCCATTGCTTTGGTTTACAGGCATGTCTCCTTAAAAGCCTGGATTCAAATACCAGCAGAGGGGATTTCCTGAGGCACCCATCAGAACAAATCTTGACTCCACAAGGAAACTTGTGCATGGGAGCTATGTCTAAGCTTAGGAGAATACTTCAGGGTGCCGGTGCCACCGCCCCATTCCAAGGCCCTCATGGACACAAACACATATTAGGCCCCATCCTCAGGAAAGACCATTTCAACTCAGCCACCCCGGTTGCTCTCGCTGATCCATCGGATCTAAACTGTCTTGTTGCTAAGAGACAATTGGAATGCGAGGCGCACTTCCCAGGCAACCATCCTCGAACGGTGCTCTGGAGTCATTCCCTATTGGATGTCCTGGAGCTGTCCAACAGGTCTCAATTGTCCGCAGAAGGAATCCTTGAAGGGGGCATCCCATATTTCCCAACGTGGAAAACCTCCATGGCCTCGAGATTCCGCTCCCTTCAAGAAGGAGCCGTCATGCACAGAAACTCCAACCTGAGCCAACGTCTGATCCTTGCCCTGACTTCAGATGCATGAGATATTGCTTCAGACCTTCAGGGGGTACCTGCCGTGCCCTCACCCTGAATCCGAAGTCTAGCTTGTGTTCTCAGAATTCCGTCCTCACTCTCCTGGCCACGTGCCCTCAAGTTTGGCAATTCTGGACCGACAATGAAGCACTCTGCCTGCCTTCTAGAAAAAATATATTGCCTAATGAGCTGCCCAGGCAGCTTAAATGAGGATCAACCTACACGGCACTCGCATGTACCCAAATTATATAGTCTAACCTGGGCACTAATGCACTGTCTGACACATCCTGATCCCGGACCTCCTGACCAACTCCCAGAAAGCTGACCGCACACTGAGCACATCAGACTCGCCATGGCCTTAGGTCATCATCTCTTCCCTACCTCAGTTTTCAGCCTCAGAACCTAGACCCCATCTCCAATCACTGCCCAGGGGTGACTGTGATGCAGAAATCAGTACTCTTCCTGACCCATGGTAAGAAACCTTGTGGTTGGCATGTTGTCCAACATTCAGTGTAGCAGAAAACAGCATTCACCATGAGGACCCGCCCATTCTTGAGTGCGATGAGAGCATAAACACGCATTGTGACCTCAGCGTGAGTCATGTCCTCCAGTAACTCCTCTCAGTGGATGGACCATTAGATGTCATAATGGGCTTGACCTGTCCTATTCCCTAATTTTTAACCAGATTTCTGCTTGTCCAGTCGCCTCTCGCCAGGGCTCTACTCTGGAATCCCTCATTTGGTAGGACATCTGAGGTTGAAAAACAAAACGAAACAAATCAACAACAACAATAAAAAAAGGACTTCTTCGATTCCAGAATGAACCCAAAATCTTTGTCGGGGCCGAACTCCCAGAGAGTAAGACTCGTCCATTTCCCATGAAGTCACCCGGAAATTTCACGACCATGATTGACACGATATCCAGAGACAAAAACTTGAGCAAGAGACTCACACTTGCCCTTTTTTCATTTCCCGAAGTGTTCTCCTCATGGTCTGTAGATCAGTCCTGCCATACCTATGACCCGAAACATAAGCCAAGTTTGTGTTTTCAGACAACTGTCCAAACAGCTCTGGCCTACACAACCTACAGGCTCAGGCCCCTGGAGCCAAACCTGAGGACTGTACTTGCCCTCTCCAAGGGAATTGTATGTGCCCATTCCAATGGCCACAGCCCTACTAATAGGATAAACCTCCAACGTCCCTGCGGCCATCCCAAAAGTTGTGGCTTCCCAGGACAAACAGGGGCAATCTGAGCCCATCTGAGCACCTACCTGCACTCAGACCCGTAGACTGATGTCCCCAGGGGTAAAAAGGAACGAACAGGCCCCTAGGCACTAATCGGATCCATTGATTGGTTTCCAGGCATCTCTCCTCAGAGGCCTGGATTTCAATACCAGCCTATGGCTGTTTCTTGACTCACCCATCAAAACAAATCTCATCTACACGTGGGAAACATGCACGTTGGAGCTGTGTCAAAGCCTCTGTTTAGGAGAACCCTTCAGGGCCCCAGTGCCACCGCTTCATTCCAAGGACTCCATTGACACAAAAACATATTAGGACACATCCACAGGAAGAGTCCATTTCAACTCAGCCTCCTCGGTTGCTCCACCACATCCAGCAGATCTAACCTGTCTTGGTGCTTGGAGACATTTGGAATGCTAGGTGGGCTACCCAGCCATCCATCCTTAGAACCCTGCTCGGAATCATTGGCCTGGAGCCAACCAACAGGTCTCCATTGTCCTGCAGAAGAACCTTGGCAGTTTGGAGCTTCTCACAACTCCCATCGTGGGAAAAACCCCATGGCCTCGTGATCCACCCCCCCTTCAAGAAGGGGCCATCTGGGACAGAAAGTCCAACCTGAGCCATCTTCTGATCCTTGCCCTGAATTCAGATGCACGAGATCTCGATTCAGGTCTGTAGATTGTGCCTGCCATATCCTCACCCAGAAACCTAGGCCTAGCTTGGCTTCTCAGACTTCCGTTCTCAGACTACTGGCCCACAAGACCTTCCGTTTGGCAATCCAGAACTACAATGCCGCACTCTGCCTGCCCTCCAGAAGAAAAACATTGCCCTCTGGGGCTACCCAGAAACCCCAAATGAGGATCAACCTTCACGCCATTCGGCTGTACCCCAAATATATAGGCTGAGCTGGGCACTATTGCCCATTAGACCCAGTCTGAGCCTGGACCTCCTGGCCCCACCCAGACAGCTGGCCGCACACTGAGCACATCGGACCTGCCATGGCCTTAGGTCGTCATCTCTTCTCAACCTCGGTTTCCAGGCTTCAGAACCTAGGCCTGTTCTCCAATCACTGCCCTGGTTTGAAAATGATGCAGAAATCAGAACTCTTTCCCCATGGCAAGAAACCTTGTGGTTGGCATGTTGTCCAACGTTCAGTGTAGTTGAAACCAGTGTTGCCCATGAGGCCCCACCCATGCTTGCAGGCCACATTGGTCACAAACACACATTGTGACCCTCAGCCTGAGCCCAGTCCTCAGGTAAGGCCTCTCAGTGGCTGGATGAAGAGACAGCATATTGGGCATGCCAACCCCCTAACCCCAATTTTTAACCATAGTTCGGGTTGTCGCTTCACTCTTCCCCAGGGCTCTGCTTTGGAATTCCTCTTTTGGTGGGACACCTGAGGTAACAAACTTGAAAGGAGTCCTCCCATTTCACAGATTGACATAAAACTCTTGGGATCGTGCCAATCCACAGAGAGGAAGATTCGTCCATGGCTCATGAGCCCTCCCCAACATTCCACGGCCATCGCCGATACAAAATCCAGAGACAAAAGCCTGAGCAAGCGACTCAGACTCGCTCATTCTTCATATCCTGAAGAGTTCTTCTCCTGGTTTGTAGATCGGGCGTGCCATGCCTACGTCCCGAAACCTAAGCTGAGTTTGTGTTTTCATACTTCTGTCCTCAAAGTCCTGGGCCACACTCCCTCCAGGGTGGAACACCTGAAGCCACACATTAGGACTGTGCGCACCCAATCCATGGGAATTCTGCCCATTCCATTGTCAAAAATTTTACAAATTAGGAGAACCCTCCAAAGTCCCTGAGGCCATCGCAATAGTGTAAGTCGCCCGGGACAAAAAAGGGCGGTTGATACCAGCTGAGCATCTACCTCCACTCATACCATAGATCGAAGTCCCCAGAGAAGAAGATTGAAACAGACAGGACCCGAGGCCATTATCGGATCCATTGCTTTGGTTTACAGGCATGTCTCCTTAAAAGCCTGGATTCAAATACCAGCAGAGGGGATTTCCTGAGGCACCCATCAGAACAAATCTTGACTCCACAAGGAAACTTGTGCATGGGAGCTATGTCTAAGCTTAGGAGAATACTTCAGGGTGCCGGTGCCACCGCCCCATTCCAAGGCCCTCATGGACACAAACACATATTAGGCCCCATCCTCAGGAAAGACCATTTCAACTCAGCCACCCCGGTTGCTCTCGCTGATCCATCGGATCTAAACTGTCTTGTTGCTAAGAGACAATTGGAATGCGAGGCGCACTTCCCAGGCAACCATCCTCGAACGGTGCTCTGGAGTCATTCCCTATTGGATGTCCTGGAGCTGTCCAACAGGTCTCAATTGTCCGCAGAAGGAATCCTTGAAGGGGGCATCCCATATTTCCCAACGTGGAAAACCTCCATGGCCTCGAGATTCCGCTCCCTTCAAGAAGGAGCCGTCATGCACAGAAACTCCAACCTGAGCCAACGTCTGATCCTTGCCCTGACTTCAGATGCATGAGATATTGCTTCAGACCTTCAGGGGGTACCTGCCGTGCCCTCACCCTGAATCCGAAGTCTAGCTTGTGTTCTCAGAATTCCGTCCTCACTCTCCTGGCCACGTGCCCTCAAGTTTGGCAATTCTGGACCGACAATGAAGCACTCTGCCTGCCTTCTAGAAAAAATATATTGCCTAATGAGTTGCCCAGGCAGCTTAAATGAGGATCAACCTACACGGCACTCGCATGTACCCAAATTATATAGTCTAACCTGGGCACTAATGCACTGTCTGACACATCCTGATCCCGGACCTCCTGACCAACTCCCAGAAAGCTGACCGCACACTGAGCACATCAGACTCGCCATGGCCTTAGGTCATCATCTCTTCCCTACCTCAGTTTTCAGCCTCAGAACCTAGACCCCATCTCCAATCACTGCCCAGGGGTGACTGTGATGCAGAAATCAGTACTCTTCCTGACCCATGGTAAGAAACCTTGTGGTTGGCATGTTGTCCAACATTCAGTGTAGCAGAAAACAGCATTCACCATGAGGACCCGCCCATTCTTGAGTGCGATGAGAGCATAAACACGCATTGTGACCTCAGCGTGAGTCATGTCCTCCAGTAACTCCTCTCAGTGGATGGACCATTAGATGTCATAATGGGCTTGACCTGTCCTATTCCCTAATTTTTAACCAGATTTCTGCTTGTCCAGTCGCCTCTCGCCAGGGCTCTACTCTGGAATCCCTCATTTGGTAGGACATCTGAGGTTGAAAAACAAAACGAAACAAATCAACAACAACAATAAAAAAAGGACTTCTTCGATTCCAGAATGAACCCAAAATCTTTGTCGGGGCCGAACTCCCAGAGAGTAAGACTCGTCCATTTCCCATGAAGTCACCCGGAAATTTCACGACCATGATTGACACGATATCCAGAGACAAAAACTTGAGCAAGAGACTCACACTTGCCCTTTTTTCATTTCCCGAGGTGTTCTCCTCATGGTCTGTAGATCAGTCCTGCCATACCTATGACCCGAAACATAAGCCAAGTTTGTGTTTTCAGACAACTGTCCAAACAGCTCTGGCCTACACAACCTACAGGCTCAGGCCCCTGGAGCCAAACCTGAGGACTGTACTTGCCCTCTCCAAGGGAATTGTATGTGCCCATTCCAATGGCCACAGCCCTACTAATAGGATAAACCTCCAAAGTCCCTGCGGCCATCCCAAAAGTTGTGGCTTCCCAGGACAAACAGGGGCTATCTGAGCCCATCTGAGCACCTACCTGCACTCAGACCCGTAGACTGATGTCCCCAGGGGTAAAAAGGAACGAACAGGCCCCTAGGCACTAATCGGATCCATTGCTTTGGTTTCCAGGCATCTCTCCTCAGAGGCCTGGATTTCAATACCAGCCTATGGCTGTTTCTTGACTCACCCATCAGAACAAATCTCATCTACACGTGGGAAACATGCACGTTGGAGCTGTGTCAAAGCCTCTGTTTAGGAGAACCCTTCAGGGCCCCAGTGCCACCGCTTCATTCCAAGGACTCCATTGACACAAAAACATATTAGGACACATCCACAGGAAGAGTCCATTTCAACTCAGCCTCCTCGGTTGCTCCACCACATCCAGCAGATCTAACCTGTCTTGGTGCTTGGAGACATTTGGAATGCTAGGTGGGCTACCCAGCCATCCATCCTTAGAACCCTGCTCGGAATCATTGGCCTGGAGCCAACCAACAGGTCTCCATTGTCCTGCAGAAGAACCTTGGCAGTTTGGAGCTTCTCACAACTCCCATCGTGGGAAAAACCCCATGGCCTCGTGATCCACCCCCCCTTCAAGAAGGGGCCATCTGGGACAGAAAGTCCAACCTGAGCCATCTTCTGATCCTTGCCCTGAATTCAGATGCACGAGATCTCGATTCAGGTCTGTAGATTGTGCCTGCCATATCCTCACCCAGAAACCTAGGCCTAGCTTGGCTTCTCAGACTTCCGTTCTCAGACTACTGGCCCACAAGACCTTCCGTTTGGCAATCCAGAACTACAATGCCGCACTCTGCATGCCCTCCAGAAGAAAAACATTGCCCTCTGGGGCTACCCAGAAACCCCAAATGAGGATCAACCTTCACGCCATTCGGCTGTACCCCAAATATATAGGCTGAGCTGGGCACTATTGCCCATTAGACCCAGCCTGAGCCTGGACCTCCTGGCCCCACCCAGACAGCAGGCCGCACACTGAGCACATCGGACCTGCGATGGCCTTAGGTCGTCATCTCTTCTCAACCTCGGTTTCCAGGCTTCAGAACCTAGGCCTGTTCTCCAATCACTGCCCTGGTTTGAAAATGATGCAGAAATCAGAACTCTTTCCCCATGGCAAGAAACCTTGTGGTTGGCATCTTGTCCAACGTTCAGTGTAGTTGAAACCAGTGTTGCCCATGAAGCCCCACCCATGCTTGCAGGCCACATTGGTCACAAACACACATTGTGACCCTCAGCCTGAGCCCAGTCCTCAGGTAAGGCCTCTCAGTGGCTGGATGAAGAGACAGCATATTGGGCATGCCAAGCCCCTAACCCCAATTTTTAACCATAGTTCGGGTTGTCGCTTCACTCTTCCCCAGGGCTCATCTTTGGAATTCCTCTTTTGGTGGGACACCTGAGGTAACAAACTTGAAAGGAGTCCTCCCATTTCATAGATTGACATAAAAATCTTGGGATCGTGCCAATCCACAGAGAGGAAGATTCGTCCATGGCTCATGAGCCCTCCCCAACATTCCACGGCCATCGCCGATACAAAATCCAGAGACAAAAGCCTGAGCAAGCGACTCAGACTCTCTTATTCTTCATATCCTGAAGAGTTCTTCTCCTGGTTTGTAGATCGGGCGTGCCATGCCTACGTCCCGAAACCTAAGCTGAGTTTGTGTTTTCATACTTCTGTCCTCAAAGTCCTGGGCCACACTCCCTCCAGGGTGGAACACCTGAAGCCACACATTAGGACTGTGTGCACCCAATCCATGGGAATTCTGCCCATTCCATTGTCAAAAATTTTACAAATTAGGAGAACCCTCCAAAGTCCCTGAGGCCATCGCAATAGTGTAAGTCGCCCGGGACAAAAAAGGGCGGTTGATACCAGCTGAGCATCTACCTCCACTCATACCATAGATCGAAGTCCCCAGAGAAGAAGATTGAAACAGACAGGACCCGAGGCCATTATCGGATCCATTGCTTTGGTTTACAGGCATGTCTCCTTAAAAGCCTGGATTCAAATACCAGCAGAGGGGATTTCCTGAGGCACCCATCAGAACAAATCTTGACTCCACAAGGAAACTTGTGCATGGGAGCTATGTCTAAGCTTAGGAGAATACTTCAGGGTGCCGGTGCCACCGCCCCATTCCAAGGCCCTCATGGACACAAACACATATTAGGCCCCATCCTCAGGAAAGACCATTTCAACTCAGCCACCCCGGTTGCTCTCGCTGATCCATCGGATCTAAACTGTCTTGTTGCTAAGAGACAATTGGAATGCGAGGCGCACTTCCCAGGCATCCATCCTCGAACGGTGCTCTGGAGTCATTCCCTATTGGATGTCCTGGAGCTGTCCAACAGGTCTCAATTGTCCGCAGAAGGAATCCTTGAAGGGGGCATCCCATATTTCCCAACGTGGAAAACCTCCATGGCCTCGAGATTCCGCTCCCTTCAAGAAGGAGCCGTCATGCACAGAAACTCCAACCTGAGCCAACGTCTGATCCTTGCCCTGACTTCAGATGCATGAGATATTGCTTCAGACCTTCAGGGGGTACCTGCCGTGCCCTCACCCTGAATCCGAAGTCTAGCTTGTGTTCTCAGAATTCCGTCCTCACTCTCCTGGCCACGTGCCCTCAAGTTTGGCAATTCTGGACCGACAATGAAGCACTCTGCCTGCCTTCTAGAAAAAATATATTGCCTAATGAGTTGCCCAGGCAGCTTAAATGAGGATCAACCTACACGGCACTCGCATGTACCCAAATTATATAGTCTAACCTGGGCACTAATGCACTGTCTGACACATCCTGATCCCGGACCTCCTGACCAACTCCCAGAAAGCTGACCGCACACTGAGCACATCAGACTCGCCATGGCCTTAGGTCATCATCTCTTCCCTACCTCAGTTTTCAGCCTCAGAACCTAGACCACCTCTCCAATCACTGCCCAGGGGTGACTGTGATGCAGAAATCAGTACTCTTCCTGACCCATGGCAAGAAACCTTGTGGTTGGCATGTTGTCCAACGTTCAGTGTAGCAGAAAACAGCATTCACCATGAGGACCCGCCCATTCTTGAGTGCGATGAGAGCATAAACACGCATTGTGACCTCAGCGTGAGTCCTGTCCTCTAGTAAGTCCTCTCAGTGGATGGACCATTAGATGTCATAATAGGCTTGACCTGTCCTATTCCCTAATTTTTAACCAGATTTCTGCTTGTCCAGTCGCCTCTCGCCAGGGCTCTACTCTGGAATCCCTCATTTGGTAGGACATCTGAGGTTGAAAAACAAAACGAAACAAATCAACAACAACAACAACAAAAAGGGACTTCTTCCATTCCAGAATGAACCCAAAATCTTTGTCGGGGCCGAACCCCCAGAGAGTAAGACTCGTCCATTTCCCATGAAGTCACCCGGAAATTTCACGACCATGATTGACACGGTATCCAGAGACAAAAACTTGAGCAAGAGACTCACACTTGCCCTTTTTTCATTTCCCGAAGTGTTCTCCTCATGGTCTGTAGATCAGTCCTGCCATACCTATGACCCGAAACATAAGCCAAGTTTGTGTTTTCAGACAACTGTCCAAACAGCTCTGGCCTACACAACCTACAGGCTCAGGCCCCTGGAGCCAAACCTGAGGACTGTACTTGCCCTCTCCAAGGGAATTGTATGTGCCCATTCCAATGGCCACAGCCCTACTAATAGGATAAACCTCCAAAGTCCCTGAGGCCATCCCAAAAGTTGTGGCTTCCCAGGACAAACAGGGGCAATCTGAGCCCATCTGAGCACCTACCTGCACTCAGACCCGTAGACTGATGTCCCCAGGGGTAAAAAGGAACGAACAGGCCCCTAGGCACTAATCGGATCCATTGCTTTGGTTTCCAGGCATCTCTCCTCAGAGGCCTGGATTTCAATACCAGCCTATGGCTGTTTCTTGACTCACCCATCAGAACAAATCTCATCTACACGTGGGAAACATGCACGTTGGAGCTGTGTCAAAGCCTCTGTTTAGGAGAACCCTTCAGGGCCCCAGTGCCACCGCTTCATTCCAAGGACTCCATTGACACAAAAACATATTAGGACACATCCACAGGAAGAGTCCATTTCAACTCAGCCTCCTCGGTTGCTCCACCACATCCAGCAGATCTAACCTGTCTTGGTGCTTGCAGACATTTGGAATGCTAGGTGGGCTACCCAGCCATCCATCCTTAGAACCCTGCTCGGAATCATTGGCCTGGAGCCAACCAACAGGTCTCCATTGTCCTGCAGAAGAATCTTGGCAGTTTGGAGCTTCTCACAACTCCCATCGTGGGAAAACCCCCATGGCCTCGTGATCCACCCCCCCTTCAAGAAGGGGCCATCTGGGACAGAAAGTCCAACCTGAGCCATCTTCTGATCCTTGCCCTGAATTCAGATGCACGAGATCTCGATTCAGGTCTGTAGATTGTGCCTGCCATATCCTCACCCAGAAACCTAGGCCTAGCTTGGCTTCTCAGACTTCCGTTCTCAGACTACTGGCCCACAAGACCTTCCGTTTGGCAATACAGAACTACAATGCCGCACTCTGCCTGCCCTCCAGAAGAAAAACATTGCCCTCTGGGGCTACCCAGAAACCCCAAATGAGGATCAACCTTCACGCCATTCGGCTGTACCCCAAATATATAGGCTGAGCTGGGCACTATTGCCCATTAGACCCAGCCTGAGCCTGGACCTCCTGGCCCCACCCAGACAGCTGGCCGCACACTGAGCACATCGGACCTGCCATGGCCTTAGGTCGTCATCTCTTCTCAACCTCGGTTTCCAGGCTTCAGAACCTAGGCCTGTTCTCCAATCACTGCCCTGGTTTGAAAATGATGCAGAAATCAGAACTCTTTCCCCATGGCAAGAAACCTTGTGGTTGGCATGTTGTCCAACGTTCAGTGTAGTTGAAACCAGTGTTGCCCATGAGGCCCCACCCATGCTTGCAGGCCACATTGGTCACAAACACACATTGTGACCCTCAGCCTGAGCCCAGTCTTCAGGTAAGGCCTCTCAGTGGCTGGATGAAGAGACAGCATATTGGGCATGCCAAGCCCCTAACCCCAATTTTTAACCATAGTTCGGGTTGTCGCTTCACTCTTCCCCAGGGCTCTGCTTTGGAATTCCTCTTTTGGTGGGACACCTGAGGTAACAAACTTGAAAGGAGTCCTTCCATTTCACAGATTGACATAAAACTCTTGGAATCGTGCCAATCCACAGAGAGGAAGATTCGTCCATGGCTCATGAGCCCTCCCCAACATTCCACGGCCATCGCCGATACAAAATCCAGAGACAAAAGCCTGAGCAAGCGACTCAGACTCGCTCATTCTTCATATCCTGAAGAGTTCTTCTCCTGGTTTGTAGATCGGGCGTGCCATGCCTACGTCCCGAAACCTAAGCTGAGTTTGTGTTTTCATACTTCTGTCCTCAAAGTCCTGGGCCACACTCCCTCCAGGGTGGAACACCTGAAGCCACACATTAGGACTGTGCGCACCCAATCCATGGGAATTCTGCCCATTCCATTGTCAAAAATTTTACAAATTAGGAGAACCCTCCAAAGTCCCTGAGGCCATCGCAATAGTGTAAGTCGCCCGGGACAAAAAAGGGCGGTTGATACCAGCTGAGCATCTACCTCCACTCATACCATAGATCGAAGTCCCCAGAGAAGAAGATTGAAACAGACAGGACCCGAGGCCATTATCGGATCCATTGCTTTGGTTTACAGGCATGTCTCCTTAAAAGCCTGGATTCAAATACCAGCAGAGGGGATTTCCTGAGGCACCCATCAGAACAAATCTTGACTCCACAAGGAAACTTGTGCATGGGAGCTATGTCTAAGCTTAGGAGAATACTTCAGGGTGCCGGTGCCACCGCCCCATTCCAAGGCCCTCATGGACACAAACACATATTAGGCCCCATCCTCAGGAAAGACCATTTCAACTCAGCCACCCCGGTTGCTCTCGCTGATCCATCGGATCTAAACTGTCTTGTTGCTAAGAGACAATTGGAATGCGAGGCGCACTTCCCAGGCATCCATCCTCGAACGGTGCTCTGGAGTCATTCCCTATTGGATGTCCTGGAGCTGTCCAACAGGTCTCAATTGTCCGCAGAAGGAATCCTTGAAGGGGGCATCCCATATTTCCCAACGTGGAAAACCTCCATGGCCTCGAGATTCCGCACCCTTCAAGAAGGAGCCGTCATGCACAGAAACTCCAACCTGAGCCAACGTCTGATCCTTGCCCTGACTTCAGATGCATGAGATATTGCTTCAGACCTTCAGGGGGTACCTGCCGTGCCCTCACCCTGAATCCGAAGTCTAGCTTGTGTTCTCAGAATTCCGTCCTCACTCTCCTGGCCCCGTGCCCTCAAGTTTGGCAATTCCGGACCGACAATGAAGCACTCTGCCTGCCTTCTAGAAAAAATAGATTGCCTAATGAGCTGCCCAGGCAGCTTAAATGAGGATCAACCTACACGGCACTCGCATGTACCCAAATTATATAGTCTAACCTGGGCACTAATGCACTGTCTGACACATCCTGATCCCGGACCTCCTGACCAACTCCCAGAAAGCTGACCGCACACTGAGCACATCAGACTCGCCATGGCCTTAGGTCATCATCTCTTCCCTACCTCAGTTTTCAGCCTCAGAACCTAGACCCCATCTCCAATCACTGCCCAGGGGTGACTGTGATGCAGAAATCAGTACTCTTCCTGACCCATGGTAAGAAACCTTGTGTTTGGCATGTTGTCCAACATTCAGTGTAGCAGAAAACAGCATTCACCATGAGGACCCGCCCATTCTTGAGTGCGATGAGAGCATAAACACGCATTGTGACCTCAGCGTGAGTCATGTCCTCCAGTAACTCCTCTCAGTGGATGGACCATTAGATGTCATAATGGGCTTGACCTGTCCTATTCCCTAATTTTTAACCAGATTTCTGCTTGTCCAGTCGCCTCTCGCCAGGGCTCTACTCTGGAATCCCTCATTTGGTAGGACATCTGAGGTTGAAAAACAAAACGAAACAAATCAACAACAACAATAAAAAAAGGACTTCTTCGATTCCAGAATGAACCCAAAATCTTTGTCGGGGCCGAACTCCCAGAGAGTAAGACTCGTCCATTTCCCATGAAGTCACCCGGAAATTTCACGACCATGATTGACACGATATCCAGAGACAAAAACTTGAGCAAGAGACTCACACTTGCCCTTTTTTCATTTCCCGAGGTGTTCTCCTCATGGTCTGTAGATCAGTCCTGCCATACCTATGACCCGAAACATAAGCCAAGTTTGTGTTTTCAGACAACTGTCCAAACAGCTCTGGCCTACACAACCTACAGGCTCAGGCCCCTGGAGCCAAACCTGAGGACTGTACTTGCCCTCTCCAAGGGAATTGTATGTGCCCATTCCAATGGCCACAGCCCTACTAATAGGATAAACCTCCAAAGTCCCTGCAGCCATCCCAAAAGTTGTGGCTTCCCAGGACAAACAGGGGCAATCTGAGCCCATCTGAGCACCTACCTGCACTCAGACCCGTAGACTGATGTCCCCAGGGGTAAAAAGGAACGAACAGGCCCCTAGGCACTAATCGGATCCATTGCTTTGGTTTCCAGGCATCTCTCCTCAGAGGCCTGGATTTCAATACCAGCCTATGGCTGTTTCTTGACTCACCCATCAGAACAAATCTCATCTACACGTGGGAAACATGCACGTTGGAGCTGTGTCAAAGCCTCTGTTTAGGAGAACCCTTCAGGGCCCCAGTGCCACCGCTTCATTCCAAGGACTCCATTGACACAAAAACATATTAGGACACATCCACAGGAAGAGTCCATTTCAACTCAGCCTCCTCGGTTGCTCCACCACATCCAGCAGAGCTAACCTGTCTTGGTGCTTGGAGACATTTGGAATGCTAGGTGGGCTACCCAGCCATCCATCCTTAGAACCCTGCTCGGAATCATTGGCCTGGAGCCAACCAACAGGTCTCCATTGTCCTGCAGAAGAACCTTGGCAGTTTGGAGCTTCTCACAACTCCCATCGTGGGAAAAACCCCATGGCCTCGTGATCCACCCCCCCTTCAAGAAGGGGCCATCTGGGACAGAAAGTCCAACCTGAGCCATCTTCTGATCCTTGCCCTGAATTCAGATGCACGAGATCTCGATTCAGGTCTGTAGATTGTGCCTGCCATATCCTCACCCAGAAACCTAGGCCTAGCTTGGCTTCTCAGACTTCCGTTCTCAGACTACTGGCCCACAAGACCTTCCGTTTGGCAATCCAGAACTACAATGCCGCACTCTGCATGCCCTCCAGAAGAAAAACATTGCCCTCTGGGGCTACCCAGAAACCCCAAATGAGGATCAACCTTCACGCCATTCGGCTGTACCCCAAATATATAGGCTGAGCTGGGCACTATTGCCCATTAGACCCAGCCTGAGCCTGGACCTCCTGGCCCCACCCAGACAGCTGGCCGCACACTGAGCACATCGCACCTGCGATGGCCTTAGGTCGTCATCTCTTCTCAACCTCGGTTTCCAGGCTTCAGAACCTAGGCCTTTTCTCCAATCACTGCCCTGGTTTGAAAATGATGCAGAAATCAGAACTCTTTCCCCATGGCAAGAAACCTTGTGGTTGGCATCTTGTCCAACGTTCAGTGTAGTTGAAACCAGTGTTGCCCATGAAGCCCCACCCATGCTTGCAGGCCACATTGGTCACAAACACACATTGTGACCCTCATCCTGAGCCCAGTCCTCAGGTAAGGCCTCTCAGTGGCTGGATGAAGAGACAGCATATTGGGCATGCCAAGCCCCTAACCCCAATTTTTAACCATAGTTCGGGTTGTCGCTTCACTCTTCCCCAGGGCTCTGCTTTGGAATTCCTCTTTTGGTGGGACACCTGAGGTAACAAACTTGAAAGGAGTCCTTCCATTTCACAGATTGACATAAAACTCTTGGGATCGTGCCAATCCACAGAGAGGAAGATTCGTCCATGGCTCATGAGCCCTCCCCAACATTCCACGGCCATCGCCGATACAAAATCCAGAGACAAAAGCCTGAGCAAGCGACTCAGACTCTCTCATTCTTCATATCCTGAAGAGTTCTTCTCCTGGTTTGTAGATCGGGCGTGCCATGCCTACGTCCCGAAACCTAAGCTGAGTTTGTGTTTTCATACTTCTGTCCTCAAAGTCCTGGGCCACACTCCCTCCAGGGTGGAACACCTGAAGCCACACATTAGGACTGTGCGCACCCAATCCATGGGAATTCTGCCCATTCCATTGTCAAAAATTTTACAAATTAGGAGAACCCTCCAAAGTCCCTGAGGCCATCGCAATAGTGTAAGTCGCCCGGGACAAAAAAGGGCGGTTGATACCAGCTGAGCATCTACCTCCACTCATACCATAGATCGAAGTCCCCAGAGAAGAAGATTGAAACAGACAGGACCCGAGGCCATTATCGGATCCATTGCTTTGGTTTACAGGCATGTCTCCTTAAAAGCCTGGATTCAAATACCAGCAGAGGGGATTTCCTGAGGCACCCATCAGAACAAATCTTGACTCCACAAGGAAACTTGTGCATGGGAGCTATGTCTAAGCTTAGGAGAATACTTCAGGGTGCCGGTGCCACCGCCCCATTCCAAGGCCCTCATGGACACAAACACATATTAGGCCCCATCCTCAGGAAAGACCATTTCAACTCAGCCACCCCGGTTGCTCTCGCTGATCCATCGGATCTAAACTGTCTTGTTGCTAAGAGACAATTGGAATGCGAGGCGCACTTCCCAGGCATCCATCCTCGAACGGTGCTCTGGAGTCATTCCCTATTGGATGTCCTGGAGCTGTCCAACAGGTCTCAATTGTCCGCAGAAGGAATCCTTGAAGGGGGCATCCCATATTTCCCAACGTGGAAAACCTCCATGGCCTCGAGATTCCGCTCCCTTCAAGAAGGAGCCGTCATGCACAGAAACTCCAACCTGAGCCAACGTCTGATCCTTGCCCTGACTTCAGATGCATGAGATATTGCTTCAGACCTTCAGGGGGTACCTGCCGTGCCCTCACCCTGAATCCGAAGTCTAGCTTGTGTTCTCAGAATTCCGTCCTCACTCTCCTGGCCACGTGCCCTCAAGTTTGGCAATTCTGGACCGACAATGAAGCACTCTGCCTGCCTTCTAGAAAAAATATATTGCCTAATGAGCTGCCCAGGCAGCTTAAATGAGGATCAACCTACACGGCACTCGCATGTACCCAAATTATATAGTCTAACCTGGGCACTAATGCACTGTCTGACACATCCTGATCCCGGACCTCCTGACCA
Source organism: Mustela nivalis (assembly GCF_964662115.1). Classification (NCBI taxonomy): domain Eukaryota; kingdom Metazoa; phylum Chordata; class Mammalia; order Carnivora; family Mustelidae; genus Mustela; species Mustela nivalis. Next base: position 1,608,552 of record NW_028136556.1, on the reverse strand, counting down.
ACTCCCAGAAAGCTGACCGCACACTGAGCACATCAGACTCGCCATGGCCTTAGGTCATCATCTCTTCCCTACCTCAGTTTTCAGCCTCAGAACCTAGACCCCATCTCCAATCACTGCCCAGGGGTGACTGTGATGCAGAAATCAGTACTCTTCCTGACCCATGGTAAGAAACCTTGTGGTTGGCATGTTGTCCAACATTCAGTGTAGCAGAAAACAGCATTCACCATGAGGACCCGCCCATTCTTGAGTGCGATGAGAGCATAAACACGCATTGTGACCTCAGCGTGAGTCATGTCCTCCAGTAACTCCTCTCAGTGGATGGACCATTAGATGTCATAATGGGCTTGACCTGTCCTATTCCCTAATTTTTAACCAGATTTCTGCTTGTCCAGTCGCCTCTCGCCAGGGCTCTACTCCGGAATCCCTCATTTGGTAGGACATCTGAGTTTGAAAAACAAAACGAAACAAATCAACAACAACAATAAAAAAAGGACTTCTTCGATTCCAGAATGAACCCAAAATCTTTGTCGGGGCCGAACTCCCAGAGAGTAAGACTCGTCCATTTCCCATGAAGTCACCCGGAAATTTCACGACCATGATTGACACGATATCCAGAGACAAAAACTTGAGCAAGAGACTCACACTTGCCCTTTTTTCATTTCCCGAAGTGTTCTCCTCATGGTCTGTAGATCAGTCCTGCCATACCTATGACCCGAAACATAAGCCAAGTTTGTGTTTTCAGACAACTGTCCAAACAGCTCTGGCCTACACAACCTACAGGCTCAGGCCCCTGGAGCCAAACCTGAGGACTGTACTTGCCCTCTCCAAGGGAATTGTATGTGCCCATTCCAATGGCCACAGCCCTACTAATAGGATAAACCTCCAAAGTCCCTGCGGCCATCCCAAAAATTGTGGCTTCCCAGGACAAACAGGGGCAATCTGAGCCCATCTGAGCACCTACCTGCACTCAGACCCGTAGACTGATGTCCCCAGGGGTAAAAAGGAACGAACAGGCCCCTAGGCACTAATCGGATCCATTGCTTTGGTTTCCAGGCATCTCTCCTCAGAGGCCTGGATTTCAATACCAGCCTATGGCTGTTTCTTGACTCACCCATCAGAACAAATCTCATCTACACGTGGGAAACATGCACGTTGGAGCTGTGTCAAAGCCTCTGTTTAGGAGAACCCTTCAGGGCCCCAGTGCCACCGCTTCATTCCAAGGACTCCATTGACACAAAAACATATTAGGACACATCCACAGGAAGAGTCCATTTCAACTCAGCCTCCTCGGTTGCTCCACCACATCCAGCAGATCTAACCTGTCTTGGTGCTTGGAGACATTTGGAATGCTAGGTGGGCTACCCAGCCATCCATCCTTAGAACCCTGCTCGGAATCATTGGCCTGGAGCCAACCAACAGGTCTCCATTGTCCTGCAGAAGAACCTTGGCAGTTTGGAGCTTCTCACAACTCCCATCGTGGGAAAAACCCCATGGCCTCGTGATCCACCCCCCCTTCTAGAAGGGGCCATCTGGGACAGAAAGTCCAACCTGAGCCATCTTCTGATCCTTGCCCTGAATTCAGATGCACGAGATCTCGATTCAGGTCTGTAGATTGTGCCTGCCATATCCTCACCCAGAAACCTAGGCCTAGCTTGGCTTCTCAGACTTCCGTTATCAGACTACTGGCCCACAAGACCTTCCGTTTGGCAATCCAGAACTACAATGCCGCACTCTGCATGCCCTCCAGAAGAAAAACATTGCCCTCTGGGGCTACCCAGAAACCCCAAATGAGGATCAACCTTCACGCCATTCGGCTGTACCCCAAATATATAGGCTGAGCTGGGCACTATTGCCCATTAGACCCAGCCTGAGCCTGGACCTCCTGGCCCCACCCAGACAGCTGGCCGCACACTGAGCACATCGGACCTGCGATGGCCTTAGGTCGTCATCTCTTCTCAACCTCGGTTTCCAGGCTTCAGAACCTAGGCCTGTTCTCCAATCACTGCCCTGGTTTGAAAATGATGCAGAAATCAGAACTCTTTCCCCATGGCAAGAAACCTTGTGGTTGGCATCTTGTCCAACGTTCAGTGTAGTTGAAACCAGTGTTGCCCATGAAGCCCCACCCATGCTTGCAGGCCACATTGGTCACAAACACACATTGTGACCCTCAGCCTGAGCCCAGTCCTCAGGTAAGGCCTCTCAGTGGCTGGATGAAGAGACAGCATATTGGGCATGCCAAGCCCCTAACCCCAATTTTTAACCATAGTTCGGGTTGTCGCTTCACTCTTCCCCAGGGCTCTGCTTTGGAATTCCTCTTTTGGTGGGACACCTGAGGTAACAAACTTGAAAGGAGTCCTTCCATTTCACAGATTGACATAAAACTCTTGGGATCGTGCCAATCCACAGAGAGGAAGATTCGTCCATGGCTCATGAGCCCTCCCCAACATTCCACGGCCATCGCCGATACAAAATCCAGAGACAAAAGCCTGAGCAAGCGACTCAGACTCTCTCATTCTTCATATCCTGAAGAGTTCTTCTCCTGGTTTGTAGATCGGGCGTGCCATGCCTACGTCCCGATCCTAAGCTGAGTTTGTGTTTTCATACTTCTGTCCTCAAAGTCCTGGGCCACACTCCCTCCAGGGTGGAACACCTGAAGCCACACATTAGGACTGTGCGCACCCAATCCATGGGAATTCTGCCCATTCCATTGTCAAAAATTTTACAAATTAGGAGAACCCTCCAAAGTCCCTGAGGCCATCGCAATAGTGTAAGTCGCCCGGGACAAAAAAGGGCGGTTGATACCAGCTGAGCATCTACCTCCACTCATACCATAGATCGAAGTCCCCAGAGAAGAAGATTGAAACAGACAGGACCCGAGGCCATTATCGGATCCATTGCTTTGGTTTACAGGCATGTCTCCTTAAAAGCCTGGATTCAAATACCAGCAGAGGGGATTTCCTGAGGCACCCATCAGAACAAATCTTGTCTCCACAAGGAAACTTGTGCATGGGAGCTATGTCCAAGCTTAGGAGAATACTTCAGGGTGCCGGTGCCACCGCCCCATTCCAAGGCCCTCATGGACAGAAACACATATTAGGCCCCATCCTCAGGAAAGATCATTTCAACTCAGCCACCTGGGTTGCTCTCGCTGATCCATCGGATCTAAACTGTCTTGTTGCTAAGAGACAATTGGAATGCGAGGCGCACTTCCCAGGCATCCATCCTCGAACGGTGCTCTGGAGTCATTCCCTATTGGATGTCCTGGAGCTGTCCAACAGGTCTCAAATGTCCCGCAGAAGGAATCATTGAAGGGGGCATCCCATATCTCTCAACGTGGAAAACCTCCATGGCCTCGAGATTCCGCTCCCTTCAAGAAGGGGCCGTCATGCACAGAAACTCCAACCTGAGCCAACGTCTGATCCTCGCCCTGACTTCAGATGCATGAGATATTGCTTCAGACCTTCAGGGGGTACCTGCCGTGCCCTCACCCTGAATCTGAAGTCTAGCTTGTGTTCTCAGACTTCCGTCCTCACTCTCCTGGCCACGTGCCCTCAAGGTTGGCAATTCTGGACCGACAATGAAGCACTCTGCCTGCCTTCTAGAAAAAAATAGATTGCCTAATGAGCTGCCCAGGCAGCTTAAATGAGGATCAACCTACACGGCACTCGCATGTACCCAAATTATATAGTCTAACCTGGGCACTAATGCACTGTCTGACACATCCTGATCCCGGACCTCCTGAACAACTCCCAGAAAGCTGACCGCACACTGAGCACATCAGACTCGCCATGGCCTTAGGTCATCATCTCTTCCCTACCTCAGTTTTCAGCCTCAGAACCTAGACCCCATCTCCAATCACTGCCCAGGGATGACTGTGATGCAGAAATCAGTACTCTTCCTGACCCATGGTAAGAAACCTTGTGGTTGGCATGTTGTCCAACGTTCAGTGTAGCAGAAAACAGCATTCACATGAGGACCCGCCCATTCTTGAGTGCGATGAGAGCATAAACACGCATTGTGACCTCAGCGTGAGTCATGTACTCCAGTAACTCCTCTCAGTGGATGGACCATTAGATGTCATAATGGGCTTGACCTGTCCTATTCCCTAATTTTTAACCAGATTTCTGCTTGTCCAGTCGCCCCTCCCCAGGGCTCTACTCTGGAAACCCTCATTTGGTAGGACATCTGAGGTTGAAATACAAAACGAAACAAATCAACAACAACAACAAAAAAGGACTTCTTCCATTCCAGAATGAACCCAAAATCTTTGTCGGGGCCGAACTCCCAGAGAGTAAGACTCGTCCATTTCCCATGAAGTCACCCGGAAATTTCACGACCATGATTGACACGATATCCAGAGACAAAAACTTGAGCAAGAGACTCACACTTGCCCTTTTTTCATTTCCCGAGGTGTTCTCCTCATGGTCTGTAGATCAGTCCTGCCATACCTATGACCCGAAACATAAGCCAAGTTTGTGTTTTCAGACAACTGTCCAAACAGCTCTGGCCTACACAACCTACAGGCTCAGGCCCCTGGAGCCAAACCTGAGGATTGTACTTGCCCTCTCCAAGGGAATTGTATGTGCCCATTCCAATGGCCACAGCCCTACTAATAGGATAAACCTCCAAAGTCCCTGCGGCCATCCCAAAAGTTGTGGCTTCCCAGGACAAACAGGGGCAATCTGAGCCCATCTGAGCACCTACCTGCACTCAGACCCGTAGACTGATGTCCCCAGGGGTAAAAAGGAACGAACAGGCCCCTAGGCATTAATCGGATCCATTGCTTTGGTTTCCAGGCATCTCTCCTCAGAGGCCTGGATTTCAATACCAGCCTATGGCTGTTTCTTGACTCACCCATCAGAACAAATCTCATCTACACGTGGGAAACATGCACGTTGGAGCTGTGTCATAGCCTCTGTTTAGGAGAACCCTTCAGGGCCCCAGTGCCACCGCTTCATTACAAGGACTCCATTGACACAAAAACATATTAGGACACATCCACAGGAAGAGTCCATTTCAACTCAGCCTCCTCGGTTGCTCCACCACATCCAGCAGATCTAACCTGTCTTGGTGCTTGCAGACATTTGGAATGCTAGGTGGGCTACCCAGCCATCTATCCTTAGAACCCTGCTCGGAATCATTGGCCTGGAGCCAACCAACAGGTCTCCATTGTCCTGCAGAAGAATCTTGGCAGTTTGGAGCTTCTCACAACTCCCATCGTGAGAAAAACCCCATGGCCTCGTGATCCACCCCCCCTTCAAGAAGGGGCCGTATGGGACAGAAAGTCCAACCTGAGCCATCTTCTGATCCTTGCCCTGAATTCAGATGCACGAGATCTCGATTCAGGTCTGTAGATTGTGCCTGCCATATCCTCACCCAGAAACCTAGGCCTAGCTTGGCTTCTCAGACTTCCGTTCTCAGACTACTGGCCCACAAGACCTTCCGTTTGGCAATCCAGAACTACAATGCCGCACTCTGCCTGCCCTCCAGAAGAAAAACATTGCCCTCTGGGGCTACCCAGAAACCCCAAATGAGGATCAACCTTCACGCCATTCGGCTGTACCCCAAATATATAGGCTGAGCTGGGCACTATTGCCCATTAGACCCAGCCTGAGCCTGGACCTCCTGGCCCTACCCAGACAGCTCTCCGCACACTGAGCACATCGGACCTGCCATGGCCTTAGGTCGTCATCTCTTCTCAACCTCGGTTTCCAGGCTTCAGAACCTAGGCCTGTTCTCCAATCACTGCCCTGGTTTGAAAATGATGCAGAAATCAGAACTCTTTCCCCATGGCAAGAAACCTTGTGGTTGGCATGTTGTCCAATGTTCAGTGTAGTTGAAACCAGTGTTGCCCATGAGACCCACCCATGCTTGCAGGCCACATTGGTCACAAACACACATTGTGACCCTCAGCCTGAGCCCAGTCCTCAGGTAAGGCCTCTCAGTGGCTGGATGAAGAGACAGCATATTGGGCATGCCAAGCCCCTAACCCCAATTTTTAACCATAGTTCGGGTTGTCGCTTCACTCTTCCCCAGGGCTCTGCTTTGGAATTCCTCTTTTGGTGGGACACCTGAGGTAACAAACTTGAAAGGAGTCCTCCCATTTCACAGATTGACATAAAACTCTTGGGATCGTGCCAATCCACAGAGAGGAAGATTCGTCCATGGCTCATGAGCCCTCCCCAACATTCCACGGCCATCGCCGATACAAAATCCAGAGACAAAAGCCTGAGCAAGCGACTCAGACTCACTCATTCTTCATATCCTGAAGAGTTCTTCTCCTGGTTTGTAGATCGGGCGTGCCATGCCTACGTCCCGAAACCTAAGCTGAGTTTGTGTTTTCATACTTCTGTCCTCAAAGTCCTGGGCCACACTCCCTCCAGGGTGGAACACCTGAAGCCACACATTAGGACTGTGCGCACCCAATCCATGGGAATTCTGCCCATTCCATTGTCAAAAATTTTACAAATTAGGAGAACCCTCCAAAGTCCCTGAGGCCATCGCAATAGTGTAAGTCGCCCGGGACAAAAAAGGGCGGTTGATACCAGCTGAGCATCTACCTCCACTCATACCATAGATCGAAGTCCCCAGAGAAGAAGATTGAAACAGACAGGACCCGAGGCCATTATCGGATCCATTGCTTTGGTTACAGGCATGTCTCCTTAAAATCCTGGATTCAAATACCAGCAGAGGGGATTTCCTGAGGCACCCATCAGAACAAATCTTGTCTCCACAAGGAAACTTGTGCATGGGAACTATGTCTAAGCTTAGGAGAATACTTCAGGGTGCCGGTGCCACCGCCCCATTCCAAGGCCCTCATGGACACAAACACATATTAGGCCCCATCCTCAGGAAAGACCATTTCAACTCAGCCACCCCGGTTGCTCTCGCTGATCCATCGGATCTAAACTGTCTTGTTGCTAAGAGACAATTGGAATGCGAGGCGCACTTCCCAGGCATCCATCCTCGAACGGTGCTCTGGAGTCATTCCCTATTGGATGTCCTGGAGCTGTCCAACAGGTCTCAATTGTCCCGCAGAAGGAATCCTTGAAGGGGGCATCCCATATCTCCCAACGTGGAAAACCTCCATGGCCTCGAGATTCCGCTCCCTTCAAGAAGGGGCCGTCATGCACAGAAACTCCAACCTGAGCCAACGTCTGATCCTCGCCCTGACTTCAGATGCATGAGATATTGCTTCAGACCTTCAGGGGGTACCTGCCGTGCCCTCACCCTGAATCCGAAGTCTAGCTTGTGTTCTCAGACTTCCGTCCTCACTCTCCTGGCCCCGTGCCCTCAAGTTTGGCAATTCCGGACTGACAATGAAGCACTCTGCCTGCCTTCTAGAAAAAATAGATTGCCTAATGAGCTGCCCAGGCAGCTTAAATGAGGATCAACCTACACGGCACTCGCATGTACCCAAATTATATAGTCTAACCTGGGCACTAATGCACTGTCTGACACATCCTGATCCCGGACCTCCTGACCAACTCCCAGAAAGCTGACCGCACACTGAGCACATCAGACTCGCCATGGCCTTAGGTCATCATCTCTTCCCTACCTCAGTTTTCAGCCTCAGAACCTAGACCCCATCTCCAATCACTGCCCAGGGGTGACTGTGATGCAGAAATCAGTACTCTTCCTGACCCATGGTAAGAAACCTTGTGGTTGGCATGTTGTCCAATGTTCAGTGTAGCAGAAAACAGCATTCACCATGAGGACCCGCCCATTCTTGAGTGCGATGAGAGCATAAACACGCATTGTGACCTCAGCGTGAGTCATGTCCTCTAGTAACTCCTCTCAGTGGATGGACCATTAGATGTCATAATGGGCTTGACCTGTCCTATTCCCTAATTTTTAACCAGATTTCTGCTTGTCCAGTCGCCTCTCGCCAGGGCTCTACTCTGGAATCCCTCATTTGGTAGGACATCTGAGGTTGAAAAACAAAACGAAACAAATCAACAACAACAACAACAAAAAAGGACTTCTTCGATTCCAGAATGAACCCAAAATCTTTGTCGGGGCAGAACTCCCAGAGAGTAAGACTCGTCCATTTCCCATGAAGTCACCCGGAAATTTCACGACCATGATTGACACGATATCCAGAGACAAAAACTTGAGCAAGAGACTCACACTTGCCCTTTTTTCATTTCCCGAAGTGTTCTCCTCATGGTCTGTAGATCAGTCCTGCCATACCTATGACCCGAAACATAAGCCAAGTTTGTGTTTTCAGACAACTGTCCAAACAGCTCTGGCCTACACAACCTACAGGCTCAGGCCCCTGGAGCCAAACCTGAGAACTGTACTTGCCCTCTCCAAGGGAATTGTATGTGCCCATTCCAATGGCCACAGCCCTACTAATAGGATAAACCTCCAAAGTCCCTGCGGCCATCCCAAAAGTTGTGGCTTCCCAGGACAAACAGGGGCAATCTGAGCCCATCTGAGCACCTACCTGCACTCAGACCCGTAGACTGATGTCCCCAGGGGTAAAAAGGAACGAACAGGCCCCTAGGCACTAATCGGATCCATTGCTTTGGTTTCCAGGCATCTCTCCTCAGAGGCCTGGATTTCAATACCAGCCTATGGCTGTTTCTTGACTCACCCATCAGAACAAATCTCATCTACACGTGGGAAACATGCACGTTGGAGCTGTGTCAAAGCCTCTGTTTAGGAGAACCCTTCAGGGCCCCAGTGCCACCGCTTCATTCCAAGGACTCCATTGACACAAAAACATATTAGGACACATCCACAGGAAGAGTCCATTTCAACTCAACCTCCTCGGTTGCTCCACCACATCCAGCAGATCTAACCTGTCTTGGTGCTTGGAGACATTTGGAATGCTAGGTGGGCTACCCAGCCATCCATCCTTAGAACCCTGCTCGGAATCATTGGCCTGGAGCCAACCAACAGGTCTCCATTGTCCTGCAGAAGAATCTTGGCAGTTTGGAGCTTCTCACAACTCCCATCGTGGGAAAACCCCCATGGCCTCGTGATCCACCCCCCCTTCAAGAAGGGGCCATCTGGGACAGAAAGTCCAACCTGGGCGATCTTCTGATCCTTGCCCTGAATTCAGATGCACGAGATCTCGATTCAGGTCTGTAGATTGTGCCTGCCATATCCTCACCCAGAAACCTAGGCCTAGCTTGGCTTCTCAGACTTCCGTTCTCAGACTACTGGCCCACAAGACCTTCCGTTTGGCAATCCAGAACTACAATGCCGCACTCTGCCTGCCCTCCAGAAGAAAAACATTGCCCTCTGGGGCTACCCAGAAACCCCAAATGAGGATCAACTTTCACGCCATTCGGCTGTACCCCAAATATATAGGCTGAGCTGGGCACTATTGCCCATTAGACCCAGCCTGAGCCTGGACCTCCTGGCCCCACCCAGACAGCTGGCCGCACACTGAGCACATCGGACCTGCCATGGCCTTAGGTCGTCATCTCTTCTCAACCTCGGTTTCCAGGCTTCAGAACCTAGGCCTGTTCTCCAATCACTGCCCTGGTTTGAAAATGATGCAGAAATCAGAACTCTTTCCCCATGGCAAGAAACCTTGTGGTTGGCATGTTGTCCAACGTTCAGTGTAGTTGAAACCAGTGTTGCCCATGAGGCCCCACCCATGCTTGCAGGCCACATTGGTCACAAACACACATTGTGACCCTCAGCCTGAGCCCAGTCCTCAGGTAAGGCCTCTCAGTGGCTGGATGAAGAGACAGCATATTGGGCATGCCAAGCCCCTAACCCCAATTTTTAACCATAGTTCGGGTTGTCGCTTCACTCTTCCCCAGGGCTCTGCTTTGGAATTCCTCTTTTGGTGGGACACCTGAGGTAACAAACTTGAAAGGAGTCCTCCCATTTCACAGATTGACATAAAACTCTTGGGATCGTGCCAATCCACAGAGAGGAAGATTCGTCCATGGCTCATGAGCCCTCCCCAACATTCCACGGCCATCGCCGATACAAAATCCAGAGACAAAAGCCTGAGCAAGCGACTCAGACTCACTCATTCTTCATATCCTGAAGAGTTCTTCTCCTGGTTTGTAGATCGGGCGTGCCATGCCTACGTCCCGAAACCTAAGCTGAGTTTGTGTTTTCATACTTCTGTCCTCAAAGTCCTGGGCCACACTCCCTCCAGGGTGGAACACCTGAAGCCACACATTAGGACTGTGCGCACCCAATCCATGGGAATTCTGCCCATTCCATTGTCAAAAATTTTACAAATTAGGAGAACCCTCCAAAGTCCCTGAGGCCATCGCAATAGTGTAAGTCGCCTGGGACAAAAAAGGGCGGTTGATACCAGCTGAGCATCTACCTCCACTCATACCATAGATCGAAGTCCCCAGAGAAGAAGATTGAAACAGACAGGACCCGAGGCCATTATCGGATCCATTGCTTTGGTTTACAGGCATGTCTCCTTAAAAGCCTGGATTCAAATACCAGCAGAGGGGATTTCCTGAGGCACCCATCAGAACAAATCTTGTCTCCACAAGGAAACTTGTGCATGGGAGCTATGTCTAAGCTTAGGAGAATACTTCAGGGTGCCGGTGCCACCGCCCCATTCCAAGGCCCTCATGGACACAAACACATATTAGGCCCCATCCTCAGGAAAGACCATTTCAACTCAGCCACCCCGGTTGCTCTCGCTGATCCATCGGATCTAAACTGTCTTATTGCTAAAAGACAATTGGAATGCGAGGCGCACTTCCCAGGCATCCATCCTCGAACGGTGCTCTGGAGTCATTCCCTATTGGATGTCCTGGAGCTGTCCAACAGGTCTCAATTGTCCCGCAGAAGGAATCCTTGAAGGGGGCATCCCATATCTCCCAACGTGGAAAACCTCCATGGCCTCGAGATTCCGCTCCCTTCTAGAAGGGGCCGTCATGCACAGAAACTCCAACCTGAGCCAACGTCTGATCCTCGCCCTGAATTCAGATGCATGAGATATTGCTTCAGACCTTCAGGGGGTACCTGCCGTGCCCTCACCCTGAATCCGAAGTCTAGCTTGTGTTCTCATAATTCCGTCCTCACTCTCCTGGCCCCGTGCCCTCAAGTTTGGCAATTCCGGACCGACAATGAAGCAATCTGCCTGCCTTCTAGAAAAAATAGATTGCCTATTGAGCTGCCCAGGCAGCTTAAATGAGGATCAACCTACACGGCACTCGCATGTACGCAAATTATATAGTCTAACCTGGGCACTAATGCACTGTCTGACACAACCTGATCCCGGACCTCCTGACCATCACCCAGTAAGCTGACCGCACACTGAGCACATCAGACTCGCCATGGCCTTAGGTCATCATCTCTTCCCTACCTCAGTTTTCAGCCTCAGAACCTAGACCCCATCTCCAATCACTGCCCAGGGGTGACTGTGATGCAGAAATCAGTACTCTTCCTGACCCATGGCAAGAAACCTTGTGGTTGGCATGTTGTCCAACGTTCAGTGTAGCAGAAAACAGCATTCACCATGAGGACCCGCCCATTCTTGAGTGCGATGAGAGCATAAACACGCATTGTGACCTCAGCGTGAGTCCTGTCCTCTAGTAAGTCCTCTCAGTGGATGGACCATTAGATGTCATAATGGGCTTGACCTGTCCTATTCCCTAATTTTTAACCAGATTTCTGCTTGTCCAGTCGCCTCTCGCCAGGGCTCTTCTCTGGAATCCCTCATTTGGTAGGACATCTGATTTTGAAATACAAAACGAAACAAATCAACAACAACAACAACAAAAAGGGACTTCTTCCATTCCAGAATGAACCCAAAATCTTTGTCGGGGCCGAACCCCCAGAGAGTAAGACTCGTCCATTTCCCATGAAGTCACCCGGAAATTTCACGACCATGATTGACACGATATCCAGAGACAAAACCTTGAGGCAGAGACTCACACTTGCCCTTTTTTCATTTCCCGAAGTGTTCTCCTCATGGTCTGTAGATCAGTCCTGCCATACCTATGACCCGAAACATAAGCCAAGTTTGTGTTTTCAGACAACTGTCCAAACAGCTCTTGCATACACAACCTACAGGCTCAGGCCCCTGGAGCCAAACCTGAGGACTGTACTTGCCCTCTCCAAGGGAATTGTATGTGCCCATTCCAATGGCCACAGCCCTACTAATAGGATAAACCTCCAAAGTCCCTGCGGCCATCCCAAAAGTTGTGGCTTCCCAGGACAAACAGGGGCAATCTGAGCCCATCTGAGCACCTACCTGCACTCAGACCCGTAGACTGATGTCCCCAGGGGTAAAAAGGAACGAACAGGCCCCTAGGCACTAATCGGATCCATTGCTTTGGTTTCCAGGCATCTCTCCTCAGAGGCCTGGATTTCAATACCAGCCTATGGCTGTTTCTTGACTCACCCATCAGAACAAATCTCATCTACACGTGGGAAACATGCACGTTGGAGCTGTGTCAAAGCCTCTGTTTAGGAGAACCCTTCAGGGCCCCAGTGCCACCGCTTCATTCCAAGGACTCCATTGACACAAAAACATATTAGGACATATCCACAGGAAGAGTCCATTTCAACTCAGCCTCCTCGGTTGCTCCACCACATCCAGCAGATCTAACCTGTCTTGGTGCTTGGAGACATTTGGAATGCTAGCTGGGCTTCCCCGCCATCCATGTTTAGAACCCTGCTCGGAATCATTGGCCTGGAGCCAACCAACAGGTCTCCATTGTCCTGCAGAAGAATCTTGGCAGTTTGGAGTTTCTCACAACTCCCATCGTGGGAAAACCCCCATGGCCTCGTGATCCACCCCCCCTTCAAGAAGGGGCCATCTGGGACAGAAAGTCCAACCTGAGCCATCTTCTGATCCTTGCCCTGAATTCAGATGCACGAGATCTCGATTCAGGTCTGTAGATTGTGCCTGCCATATCCTCACCCAGAAACCTAGGCCTAGCTTGGCTTCTCAGACTTCCGTTCTCAGACTACTGGCCCACAAGACCTTCCGTTTGGCAATCCAGAACTACAATACCGCACTCTGCCTGCCCTCCAGAAGTAAATCATTGCCCTCTGGGGCTACCCAGAAACCCCAAATGAGGATCAACCTTCACGCCATTCGGCTGTACCCGAAATATATAGGCTGAGCTGGGCACTATTGCCCATTAGACCCAGCCTGAGCCTGGACCTCCTGGCCCCACCCAGACAGCTGGCCGCACACTGAGCACATCGGACCTGCCATGGCCTTAGGTCGTCATCTCTTCTCAACCTCGGTTTCAAGGCTTCAGAACCTAGGCCTGTTCTCCAATCACTGCCCTGGTTTGAAAATGATGCAGAAATCAGAACTCTTTCCCCATGGCAAGAAACCATGTGGTTGGCATGTTGTCCAACGTTCAGTGTAGTTGAAACCAGTGTTGCCCATGAGACCCACCCATGCTTGCAGGCCACATTGGTCACAGACACACATTGTAACCCTCAGCCTGAGCCCAGTCCTCAGGTAAGGCCTCTCAGTGGCTGGATGAAGAGACAGCATATTGGGCATGGCAAGCCCCTAACCCCAATTTTTAACCATAGTTCGGGTTGTCGCTTCACTCTTCCCCAGGGCTCTGCATTGGAATTCCTCTTTTGGTGGGACACCTGAGGTAACAAACTTGAAAGGAGTCCTCCCATTTCACAGATTGACATAAAACTCTTGGGATCGTGCCAATCCACAGAGAGGAAGATTCGTCCATGGCTCATGAGCCCTCCCCAACATTCCACGGCCATCGCCGATACAAAATCCAGAGACAAAAGCCTGAGCAAGCGACTCAGACTCGCTCATTCTTCATATCCTGAAGAGTTCTTCTCCTGGTTTGTAGATCGGGCATGCCATGCCTACGTCCCGAAACTTAAGCTGAGTTTGTGTTTTCATACTTCTGTCCTCAAAGTCCTGGGCCACACTCCCTCCAGGGTGGAACACCTGAAGCCACACATTAGGACTGTGCGCACCCAATCCATGGGAATTCTGCCCATTCCATTGTCAAAAATTTTATAAATTAGGAGAACCCTCCAAAGTCCCTGAGGCCATCGCAATAGTGTAAGTCGCCCGGGACAAAAAAGGGCGGTTGATACCAGCTGAGCATCTACCTCCACTCATACCATAGATCGAAGTCCCCAGAGAAGAAGATTGAAACAGACAGGACCCGAGGCCATTATCGGATCCATTGCTTTGGTTTACAGGCATGTCTCCTTAAAAGCCTGGATTCAAATACCAGCAGAGGGGATTTCCTGAGGCACCCATCAGAACAAATCTTGTCTCCACAAGGAAACTTGTGCATGGGAGCTATGTCTAAGCTTAGGAGAATACTTCAGGGTGCCGGTGCCACCGCCCCATTCCAAGGCCCTCATGGACACAAACACATATTAGGCCCCATCCTCAGGAAAGACCATTTCAACTCAGCCACCCCGGTTGCTCTCGCTGATCCATCGGATCTAAACTGTCTTGTTGCTAAGAGACAATTGGAATGCGAGGCGCACTTCCCAGGCATCCATCCTCGAACGGTGCTCTGGAGTCATTCCCTATTGGATGTCCTGGAGCTGTCCAACAGGTCTCAATTGTCCCGCAGAAGGAATCCTTGAAGGGGGCATCCCATATCTCCCAACGTGGAAAACCTCCATGGCCTCAAGATTCCGCTCCCTTCAAGAAGGGGCCGTCATGCACAGAAACTCCAACCTGAGCCAACGTCTGATCCTCGCCCTGACTTCAGATGCATGAGATATTGTTTCAGACCTTCAGGGGGTACCTGCCGTGCCCTCACCCTGAATCCGAAGTCTAGCTTGTGTTCTCAGACTTCCGTCCTCACTCTCCTGGCCCCGTGCCCTCAAGTTTGGCAATTCCGGACCGACAATGAAGCACTCTGCCTGCCTTCTAGAAAAAATAGATTGCCTAAAGAGCTGCCCAGGCAGCTTAAATGAGGATCAACCTACACGGCACTCGCATGTACCCAAATTATTTAGTCTAACCTGGGCACTAATGCACTGTCTGACACATCCTGATCCCGGACCTCCTGACCAATACCCAGAAAGCTGACCGCACACTGAGCACATCAGACTCGCCATGGCCTTAGGTCATCATCTCTTCCCTACCTCAATTTTCAGCCTCAGAACCTAGACCCCATCTCTAATCACTGCCCAGGGGTGACTGTGATGCAGAAATCAGTACTCTTCCTGACCCATGGCAAGAAACCTTGTGGTTGGCATGTTGTCCAACGTTCAGTGTAGCAGAAAACAGCATTCACCATGAGGACCCGCCCATTCTTGAGTGCGATGAGAGCATAAACACGCATTGTGACCTCAGCGTGAGTCCTGTCCTCTAGTAAGTCCTCTCAGTGGATGGACCATTAGATGTCATAATGGGCTTGACCTGTCCTATTCCCTAATTTTTAACCAGACTTCTGCTTGTCCAGTCGCCTCTCGCCAGGGCTCTACTCTGGAATCCCTCATTTGGTAGGACATCTGAGGTTGAAAAACAAAACGAAACAAATCAACAACAACAACAAAAAAGGACTTCTTCCATTCCAGAATGAACCCAAAATCTTTGTCGGGGCCGAACCCCAAGAGAGTAAGACTCGTCCATTTCCCATGAAGTCACCCGGAAATTTCACGACCATGATTGACACGATATCCAGAGACAAAAACTTGAGCAAGAGACTCACACTTGCCCTTTTTTCATTTCCCGAAGTGTTCTCCTCATGGTCTGTAGATCAGTCCTGCCATACCTATGACCCGAAACATAAGCCAAGTTTGTGTTTTCAGACAACTGTCCAAACAGCTCTGGCCTACACAACCTACAGGCTCAGGCCCCTGGAGCCAAACCTGAGGACTGTACTTGCCCTCTCCAAGGGAATTGTATGTGCCCATTCCAATGGCCACAGCCCTACTAATAGGATAAACCTCCAAAGTCCCTGCGGCCATCCCAAAAGTTGTGGCTTCCCAGGACAAACAGGGGCAATCTGAGCCCATCTGAGCACCTACCTGCACTCAGACCCGTAGACTGATGTCCCCAGGGGTAAAAAGGAACGAACAGGCCCCTAGGCACTAATCGGATCCATTGCTTTGGTTTCCAGGCATCTCTCCTCAGAGGCCTGGATTTCAATACCAGCCTATGGCTGTTTCTTGACTCACCCATCAGAACAAATCTCATCTACACGTGGGAAACATGCACGTTGGAGCTGTGTCAAAGCCTCTGTTTAGGAGAACCCTTCAGGGACCCAGTGCCACCGCTTCATTCCAAGGACTCCATTGACACAAAAACATATTAGGACACATCCACAGGAAGAGTCCATTTCAACTCAGCCTCCTCGGTTGCTCCACCACATCGAGCAGATCTAACCTGTCTTGGTGCTTGGAGACATTTGGAATGCTAGGTGGGCTACCCAGCCATCCATCCTTAGAACCCTGCTCGGAATCATTGGCCTGGAGCCAACCAACAGGTCTCCATTGTCCTGCAGAAGAATCTTGGCAGTTTGGAGCTTCTCACAACTCCCATCATGGGAAAACCCCCATGGCCTCGTGATCCACCCCCCCTTCAAGAAGGGGCCATCTGGGACAGAAAATCCAACCTGAGCGATCTTCTGATCCTTGCCCTGAATTCAGATGCACGAGATCTCGATTCAGGTCTGTAGATTGTGCCTGCCATATCCTCACCCAGAAACCTAGGCCTAGCTTGGCTTCTCAGACTTCCGTTCTCAGACTACTGGCCCACAAGACCTTCCGTTTGGCAATACAGAACTACAATGCCGCACTCTGCCTGCCCTCCAGAAGAAAAACATTGCCCTCTGGTGCTACCCAGAAACCCCAAATGAGAATCAACCTTCACGCCATTCGGCTGTACCCCAAATATATAGGCTGAGCTGGGCACTATTGCCCATTAGACCCAGCCTGAGCCTGGACCTCCTGGCCCCACCCAGACAGCTGGCCGCACACTGAGCACATCGGACCTGCCATGGCCTTAGGTCGTCATCTCTTCTCAACCTCGGTTTCCAGGCTTCAGAACCTAGGCCTGTTCTCCAATCACTGCCCTGGTTTGAAAATGATGCAGAAATCAGAACTCTTTCCCCATGGCAAGAAACCTTGTGGTTGGCATGTTGTCCAACGTTCAGTGTAGTTGAAACCAGTGTTGCCCATGAGACCCACCCATGCTTGCAGGCCACATTGGTCACAGACACACATTGTGACCCTCAGCCTGAGCCCAGTCCTCAGGTAAGGCCTCTCAGTGGCTGGATGAAGAGACAGCATATTGGGCATGCCAAGCCCCTAACCCCAATTTTTAACCATAGTTCGGGTTGTCGCTTCACTCTTCCCCAGGGCTCTGCTTTGGAATTCCTCTTTTGGTGGGACACCTGAGGTAACAAACTTGAAAGGAGTCCTCCCATTTCACAGATTGACATAAAACTCTTGGGATCGTGCCAATCCACAGAGAGGAAGATTCGTCCATGGCTCATGAGCCCTCCCCAACATTCCACGGCCATCGCCGATACAAAATCCAGAGACAAAAGCCTGAGCAAGCGACTCAGACTCGCTCATTCTTCATATCCTGAAGAGTTCTTCTCCTGGGTTGTAGATCGGGCGTGCCATGCCTACGTCCCGAAACCTAAGCTGAGTTTGTGTTTTCATACTTCTGTCCTCAAAGTCCTGGGCCACACTCCCTCCAGGGTGGAACACCTGAAGCCACACATTAGGACTGTGCGCACCCAATCCATGGGAATTCTGCCCATTCCATTGTCAAAAATTTTACAAATTAGGAGAACCCTCCAAAGTCCCTGAGGCCATCGCAATAGTGTAAGTCGCCCGGGACAAAAAAGGGCGGTTGATACCAGCTGAGCATCTACCTCCACTCATACCATAGATCGAAGTCCCCAGAGAAGAAGATTGAAACAGACAGGACCCGAGGCCATTATCGGATCCATTGCTTTGGTTTACAGGCATGTCTCCTTAAAAGCCTGGATTCAAATACCAGCAGAGGGGATTTCCTGAGGCACCCATCAGAACAAATCTTGTCTCCACAAGGAAACTTGTGCATGGGAGCTATGTCTAAGCTTAGGAGAATACTTCAGGGTGCCGGTGCCACCGCCCCATTCCAAGGCCCTCATGGACACAAACACATATTAGGCCCCATCCTCAGGAAAGACCATTTCAACTCAGCCACCCCGGTTGCTCTCGCTGATCCATCGGATCTAAACTGTCTTGTTGCTAAGAGACAATTGGAATGCGAGGCGCACTTCCCAGGCATCCATCCTCGAAAGGTGCCCTGGAGTCATTCCCTATTGGATGTCCTGGAGCTGTCCAACAGGTCTCAATTGTCCCGCAGAAGGAATCCTTGAAGGGGGCATCCCATATCTCCCAACGTGGAAAACCTCCATGGCCTCGAGATTCCGCTCCCTTCAAGAAGGGGCCGTCATGCACAGAAACTCCAACCTGAGCCAACGTCTGATCCTCGCCCTGACTTCAGATGCATGAGATATTCCTTCAGACCTTCAGGGGGTACCTGCCGTGCCCTCACCCTGAATCCGAAGTCTAGCTTGTGTTCTCAGACTTCCGTCCTCACTCTCCTGGCCCCGTGCCCTCAAGTTTGGCAATTCCGGACCGACAATGAAGCACTCTGCCTGCCTTCTAGAAAAAATAGATTGCCTAATGAGCTGCCCAGGCAGCTTAAATGAGGATCAACCTACACGGCACTCGCATGTACCCAAATTATTTAGTCTAACCTGGGCACTAATGCACTGTCTGACACATCCTGATCCCGGACCTCCTGACCAACACCCAGAAAGCTGACCGCACACTGAGCACATCAGACTCGCCATGGCCTTAGGTCATCATCTCTTCCCTACCTCAGTTTTCAGCCTCAGAACCTAGACCCCATCTCCAATCACTGCCCAGGGGTGACTGTGATGCAGAAATCAGTACTCTTCCTGACCCATGGCAAGAAACCTTGTGGTTGGCATGTTGTCCAACGTTCAGTGTAGCAGAAAACAGCATTCACCATGAGGACCCGCCCATTCTTGAGTGCGATGAGAGCATAAACACGTATTGTGACCTCAGCGTGAGTCCTGTCCTCTAGTAAGTCCTCTCAGTGGATGGACCATTAGATGTCATAATGGGCTTGACCTGTCCTATTCCCTAATTTTTAACCAGATTTCTGCTTGTCCAGTCGCCTCTCGCCAGGGCTCTACTCTGGAATCCCTCATTTGGTAGGACATCTGAGGTTCAAAAACAAAACGAAACAAATCAACAACAACAACAACAAAAAAGGACTTCTTCCATTCCAGAATGAACCCAAAATCTTTGTCGGGGCCGAACCCCCAGAGAGTAAGACTCGTCCATTTCCCATGAAGTCACCCGGAAATTTCACGACCATGATTGACACGATATCCAGAGACAAAAACTTGAGCAAGAGACTCACACTTGCCCTTTTTTCATTTCCCGAAGTGTTCTCCTCATGGTCTGTAGATCAGTCCTGCCATACCTATGACCCGAAACATAAGCCAAGTTTGTGTTTTCAGACAACTGTCCAAACAGCTCTGGCCTACACAACCTACAGGCTCAGGCCCCTGGAGCCAAACCTGAGGACTGTACTTGCCCTCTCCAAGGGAATTGTATGTGCCCATTCCAATGGCCACAGCCCTACTAATAGGATAAACCTCCAAAGTCCCTGTGGCCATCCCAAAAGTTGTGGCTTCCCAGGACAAACAGGGGCAATCTGAGCCCATCTTAGCACCTACATGCACTCAGACCCGTAGACTGATGTCCCCAGCGGTAAAAAGGAACGAACAGGCCCCTAGGCACTAATCGGATCCATTGCTTTGGTTTCCAGGCATCTCTCCTCAGAGGCCTGGATTTCAATACCAGCCTATGGCTGTTTCTTGACTCACCCATCAGAACAAATCTCATCTACACGTGGGAAACATGCACGTTGGAGCTGTGTCAAAGCCTCTGTTTAGGAGAACCCTTCAGGGCCCCAGTGCCACCGCTTCATTCCAAGGACTCCATTGACACAAAAACATATTAGGACACATCCACAGGAAGAGTCCATTTCAACTCAGCCTCCTCGGTTGCTCCACCACATCCAGCAGATCTAACCTGTCTTGGTGCTTGGAGACATTTGGAATGCTAGCTGGGCTACCCAGCCATCCATCCTTAGAACCCTGCTCGGAATCATTGGCCTGGAGCCAACCAACAGGTCTCCATTGTCCTGCAGAAGAATCTTGGCAGTTTGGAGCTTCTCACAACTCCCATCATGGGAAAACCCCCATGGCCTCGTGATCCACCCCCCCTTCAAGAAGGGGCCATCTGGGACAGAAAATCCAACCTGAGCGATCTTCTGATCCTTGCCCTGAATTCAGATGCACGAGATCTCGATTCAGGTCTGTAGATTGTGCCTGCCATATCCTCACCCAGAAACCTAGGCCTAGCTTGGCTTCTCAGACTTCCGTTCTCAGACTACTGGCCCACAAGACCTTCCGTTTGGCAATCCAGAACTACAATGCCGCACTCTGCCTGCCCTCCAGAAGAAAAACATTGCCCTCTGGTGCTACCCAGAAACCCCAAATGAGAATCAACCTTCACGCCATTCGGCTGTACCCCAAATATATAGGCTGAGCTGGGCACTATTGCCCATTAGACCCAGCCTGAGCCTGGACCTCCTGGCCCCACCCAGACAGCTGGCCGCACACTGAGCACATCGGACCTGCCATGGCCTTAGGTCGTCATCTATTCTCAACCTCGGTTTCCAGGCTTCAGAACCTAGGCCTGTTCTCCAATCACTGCCCTGGTTTGAAAATGATGCAGAAATCAGAACTCTTTCCCCATGGCAAGAAACCTTGTGGTTGGCATGTTGTCCAACGTTCAGTGTAGTTGAAACCAGTGTTGCCCATGAGACCCACCCATGCTTGCAGGCCACATTGGTCACAGACACACATTGTGACCCTCAGCCTGAGCCCAGTCCTCAGGTAAGGCCTCTCAGTGGCTGGATGAAGAGACAGCATATTGGGCATGCCAAGCCCCTAACCCCAATTTTTAACCATAGTTCGGGTTGTCGCTTCACTCTTCCCCAGGGCTCTGCTTTGGAATTCCTCTTTTGGTGGGACACCTGAGGTAACAAACTTGAAAGGAGTCCTCCCATTTCACAGATTGACATAAAACTCTTGGGATCGTGCCAATCCACAGAGAGGAAGATTCGTCCATGGCTCATGAGCCCTCCCCAACATTCCACGGCCATCGCCGATACAAAATCCAGAGACAAAAGCCTGAGCAAGCGACTCAGACTCGCTCATTCTTCATATCCTGAAGAGTTCTTCTCCTGGGTTGTAGATCGGGCGTGCCATGCCTACGTCCCGAAACCTAAGCTGAGTTTGTGTTTTCATACTTCTGTCCTCAAAGTCCTGGGCCACACTCCCTCCAGGGTGGAACACCTGAAGCCACACATTAGGACTGTGCGCACCCAATCCATGGGAATTCTGCCCATTCCATTGTCAAAAATTTTACAAATTAGGAGAACCCTCCAAAGTCCCTGAGGCCATCGCAATAGTGTAAGTCGCCCGGGACAAAAAAGGGCGGTTGATACCAGCTGAGCATCTACCTCCACTCATACCATAGATCGAAGTCCCCAGAGAAGAAGATTGAAACAGACAGGACTCGAGGCCATTATCGGATCCATTGCTTTGGTTTACAGGCATGTCTCCTTAAAAGCCTGGATTCAAATACCAGCAGAGGGGATTTCCTGAGGCACCCATCAGAACAAATCTTGTCTCCACAAGGAAACTTGTGCATGGGAGCTATGTCTAAGCTTAGGAGAATACTTCAGGGTGCCGGTGCCACCGCCCCATTCCAAGGCCCTCATGGACACAAACACATATTAGGCCCCATCCTCAGGAAAGACCATTTCAACTCAGCCACCCCGGTTGCTCTCGCTGATCCATCGGATCTAAACTGTCTTGTTGCTAAGAGACAATTGGAATGCGAGGCGCACTTCCCAGGCATCCATCCTCGAACGGTGCTCTGGAGTCATTCCCTATTGGATGTCCTGGAGCTGTCCAACAGGTCTCAATTGTCCCGCAGAAGGAATCCTTGAAGGGGGCATCCCATATCTCCCAACGTGGAAAACCTCCATGGCCTCGAGATTCCGCTCCCTTCAAGAAGGGGCCGTCATGCACAGAAAGTCGAACCTGAGCCAACGTCTGATCCTCGCCCTGACTTCAGATGCATGAGATATTGCTTCAGACCTTCAGGGGGTAACTGCCGTGCCCTCACCCTGAATCCGAAGTCTAGCTTGTGTTCTCAGACTTCCGTCCTCACTCTCCTGGCCCCGTGCCCTCAAGTTTGGCTATTCCGGACCGACAATGAAGCACTCTGCCTGCCTTCTAGAAAAAATAGATTGCCTAATGAGCTGCCCAGGCAGCTTAAATGAGGATCAACCTACACGGCACTCGCATGTACGCAAATTATATAGTCTAACCTGGGCACTAATGCACTGTCTGACACAACCTGATCCCGGACCTCCTGACCAACACCCAGAAAGCTGACCGCACACTGAGCACATCAGACTCGCCATGGCCTTAGGTCATCATCTCTTCCCTACCTCAGTTTTCAGCCTCAGAACCTAGACCCCATCTCCAATCACTGCCCAGGGGTGACTGTGATGCAGAAATCAGTACTCTTCCTGACCCATGGCAAGAAACCTTGTGGTTGGCATGTTGTCCAACGTTCAGTGTAGCAGAAAACAGCATTCACCATGAGGACCCGCCCATTCTTGAGTGCGATGAGAGCATAAACACGCATTGTGACCTCAGCGTGAGTCCTGTCCTCTAGTAAGTCCTCTCAGTGGATGGACCATTAGATGTCATAATGGGCTTGACCTGTCCTATTCCCTAATTTTTAACCAGATTTCTGCTTGTCCAGTCGCCTCTCGCCAGGGTTCTACTCTGGAATCCCTCATTTGGTAGGACATCTGAGGTTCAAAAACAAAACGAAACAAATCAACAACAACAACAAAAAAGGACTTCTTCCATTCCAGAATGAACTCAAAATCTTTGTCGGGGCCGAACCCCGAGAGAGTAAGACTCGTCCATTTCCCATGAAGTCACCCGGAAATTTCACGACCATGATTGACACGATATCCAGAGACAAAAACTTGAGCAAGAGACTCACACTTGCCCTTTTTTCATTTCCCGAAGTGTTCTCCTCATAGTCTGTAGATCAGTCCTGCCATACCTATGACCCGAAACATAAGCCAAGTTTGTGTTTTCAGACAACTGTCCAAACAGCTCTGGCCTACACAACCTACAGGCTCAGGCCCCTGGAGCCAAACCTGAGGACTGTACTTGCCCTCTCCAAGGGAATTGTATGTGCCCATTCGAATGGCCACAGCCCTACTAATAGGATAAACCTCCAAAGTCCCTGCGGCCATCCCAAAAGTTGTGGCTTCCCAGGACAAACAGGGGCAATCTGAGCCCATCTGAGCACCTACCTGCACTCAGACCCGTAGACTGATGTCCCCAGGGGTAAAAAGGAACGAACAGGCCCCTAGGCACTAATCGGATCCATTGCTTTGGTTTCCAGGCATCTCTCCTCAGAGGCCTGGATTTCAATACCAGCCTATGGCTGTTTCTTGACTCACCCATCAGAACAAATCTCATCTACACGTGGGAAACATGCACGTTGGAGCTGTGTCAAAGCCTCTGTTTAGGAGAACCCTTCAGGGCCCCAGTGCCACCGCTTCATTCCAAGGACTCCATTGACACAAAAACATATTAGGACACATCCACAGGAAGAGTCCATTTCAACTCAGCCTCCTCGGTTGCTCCACCACATCCAGCAGATCTAACCTGTCTTGGTGCTTGGAGACATTTGGAATGCTAGGTGGGCTACCCAGCCGTCCATCCTTAGAACCCTGCTCGGAATCATTGGCCTGGAGCCAACCAACAGGTCTCCATTGTCCTGCAGAAGAATCTTGGCAGTTTGGAGCTTCTCACAACTCCCATCATGGGAAAACCCCCATGGCCTCGTGATCCACCCCCCCTTCAAGAAGGGGCCATCTGGGACAGAAAGTCCAACCTGAGCGATCTTCTGATCCTTGCCCTGAATTCAGATGCACGAGATCTCGATTCAGGTCTGTAGATTGTGCCTGCCATATCCTCACCCAGAACCCTAGGCCTAGCTTGGCTTCTCAGACTTCCGTTCTCAGACTACTGGCCCACAAGACCTTCAGTTTGGCAATCCAGAACTACAATGCCGCACTCTGCCTGCCCTCCAGAAGAAAAACATTGCCCTCTGGGGCTACCCAGAAACCCCAAATGAGGATCAACCTTCACGCCATTCGGCTGTACCCCAAATATATAGGCTGAGCTGGGCACTATTGCCCATTAGACCCAGCCTGAGCCTGGACCTCCTGGCCCCACCCAGACAGCTGGCCGCACACTGAGCACATCGGACCTGCCATGGCCTTAGGTCGTCATCTCTTCTCAACCTCGGTTTCCAGGCTTCAGAACCTAGGCCTGTTCTCCAATCACTGCCCTGGTTTGAAAATGATGCAGAAATCAGAACTCTTTCCCCATGGCAAGAAACCTTGTGGTTGGCATGTTGTCCAACGTTCAGTGTAGTTGAAACCAGTGTTGCCCATGAGACCCACCCATGCTTGCAGGCCACATTGGTCACAGACACACATTGTGACCCTCAGCCTGAGCCCAGTCCTCAGGTAAGGCCTCTCAGTGGCTGGATGAAGAGACAGCATATTGGGCATGCCAAGCCCCTAACCCCAATTTTTAACCATAGTTCGGGTTGTCGCTTCACTCTTCCCCAGGGCTCTGCTTTGGAATTCTTCTTTTGGTGGGACACCTGAGGTAACAAACTTGAAAGGAGTCCTCCCATTTCACAGATTGACATAAAACTCTTGGGATCGTGCCCATCCACAGAGAGGAAGATTCGTCCATGGCTCATGAGCCCTCCCCAACATTCCACGGCCATCGCCGATACAAAATCCAGAGACAAAAGCCTGAGCAAGCGACTCAGACTCGCTCATTCTTCATATCCTGAAGAGTTCTTCTCCTGGGTTGTAGATCGGGCGTGCCATGCCTACGTCCCGAAACCTAAGCTGAGTTTGTGTTTTCATACTTCTGTCCTCAAAGTCCTGGGCCACACTCCCTCCAGGGTGGAACACCTGAAGCCACACATTAGGACTGTGCGCACCCAATCCATGGGAATTCTGCCCATTCCATTGTCAAAAATTTTACAAATTAGGAGAACCCTCCAAAGTCCCTGAGGCCATCGCAATAGTGTAAGTCGCCCGGGACAAAAAAGGGCGGTTGATACCAGCTGAGCATCTACCTCCACTCATACCATAGATCGAAGTCCCCAGAGAAGAAGATTGAAACAGACAGGACCCGAGGCCATTATCGGATCCATTGCTTTGGTTTACAGGCATGTCTCCTTAAAAGCCTGGATTCAAATACCAGCAGAGGGGATTTCCTGAGGCACCCATCAGAACAAATCTTGTCTCCACAAGGAAACTTGTGCATGGGAGCTATGTCTAAGCTTAGGAGAATACTTCAGGGTGCCGGTGCCACCGCCCCATTCCAAGGCCCTCATGGACACAAACACATATTAGGCCCCATCCTCAGGAAAGACCATTTCAACTCAGCCACCCCGGTTGCTCTCGCTGATCCATCGGATCTAAACTGTCTTGTTGCTAAGAGACAATTGGAATGCGAGGCGCACTTCCCAGGCATCCATCCTCGAAAGGTGCTCTGGAGTCATTCCCTATTGGATGTCCTGGAGCTGTCCAACAGGTCTCAATTGTCCCGCAGAAGGAATCCTTGAAGGGGGCATCCCATATCTCCCAACGTGGAAAACCTCCATGGCCTCGAGATTCCGCTCCCTTCAAGAAGGGGCCGTCATGCACAGAAACTCCAACCTGAGCCAACGTC
Source organism: Mustela nivalis (assembly GCF_964662115.1). NCBI lineage: Eukaryota > Metazoa > Chordata > Mammalia > Carnivora > Mustelidae > Mustela > Mustela nivalis. The sequence continues at coordinate 1,582,669 of NW_028136556.1, read as the reverse complement.
TGATCCTCGCCCTGACTTCAGATGCATGAGATATTGCTTCAGACCTTCAGGGGGTAACTGCCGTGCCCTCACCCTGAATCCGAAGTCTAGCTTGTGTTCTCAGACTTCCGTCCTCACTCTCCTGGCCCCGTGCCCTCAAGTTTGGCAATTCCGGACCGACAATGAAGCACTCTGCCTGCCTTCTAGAAAAAATAGATTGCCTAATGAGCTGCCCAGGCAGCTTAAATGAGGATCAACCTACACGGCACTCGCATGTACCCAAATTATTTAGTCTAACCTGGGCACTAATGCACTGTCTGACACAACCTGATCCCGGACCTCCTGACCAACACCCAGAAAGCTGACCGCACATTGAGCACATCAGACTCGCCATGGCCTTAGGTCATCATCTCTTCCCTACCTCAGTTTTCAGCCTCAGAACCTAGACCCCATCTCCAATCACTGCCCAGGGGTGACTGTGATGCAGAAATCAGTACTCTTCCTGACCCATGGCAAGAAACCTTGTGGTTGGCATGTTGTCCAACGTTCAGTGTAGCAGAAAACAGCATTCACCATGAGGACCCGCCCATTATAAAGTGCGATGAGAGCATAAACACGTATTGTGACCTCAGCGTGAGTCCTGTCCTCTAGTAAGTCCTCTCAGTGGATGGACCATTAGATGTCATAATGGGCTTGACCTGTCCTATTCCCTAATTTTTAACCAGATTTCTGCTTGTCCAGTCGCCTCTCGCCAGGGCTCTACTCTGGAATCCCTCATTTGGTAGGACATCTGAGGTTCAAAAACAAAACGAAACAAATCAACAACAACAACAACAAAAAAGGACTTCTTCCATTCCAGAATGAACCCAAAATCTTTGTCGGGGCAGAACTCCCAGAGAGTAAGACTCGTCCATTTCCCATGAAGTCACCCGGAAATTTCACGACCATGATTGACACGATATCCAGAGACAAAAACTTGAGCAAGAGACTCACACTTGCCCTTTTTTCATTTCCCGAAGTGTTCTCCTCATGGTCTGTAGATCAGTCCTGCCATACCTATGACCCGAAACATAAGCCAAGTTTGTGTTTTCAGACAACTGTCCAAACAGCTCTGGCCTACACAACCTACAGGCTCAGGCCCCTGGAGCCAAACCTGAGGACTGTACTTGCCCTCTCCAAGGGAATTGTATGTGCCCATTCCAATGGCCACAGCCCTACTAATAGGATAAACCTCCAAAGTCCCTGCGGCAATCCCAAAAGTTGTGGCTTCCCAGGACAAACAGGGGCAATCTGAGCCCATCTTAGCACCTACCTGCACTCAGACCCGTAGACTGATGTCCCCAGGGGTAAAACGGAACGAACAGGCCCCTAGGCACTAATCGGATCCATTGCTTTGGTTTCCAGGCATCTCTCCTCAGAGGCCTGGATTTCAATACCAGCCTATGGCTGTTTCTTGACTCACCCATCAGAACAAATCTCATCTACACGTGGGAAACATGCACGTTGGAGCTGTGTCAAAGCCTCTGTTTAGGAGAACCCTTCAGGGCCCCAGTGCCACCGCTTCATTCCAAGGACTCCATTGACACAAAAACATATTAGGACACATCCACAGGAAGAGTCCATTTCAACTCAGCCTCCTCGGTTGCTCCACCACATCCAGCAGATCTAACCTGTCTTGGTGCTTGGAGACATTTGGAATGCTAGGTGGGCTACCCAGCCATCCATCCTTAGAACCCTGCTCGGAATCATTGGCCTGGAGCCAACCAACAGGTCTCCATTGTCCTGCAGAAGAATCTTGGCAGTTTGGAGCTTCTCACAACTCCCATCATGGGAAAACCCCCATGGCCTCGTGATCCACCCCCCCTTCAAGAAGGGGCCATCTGGGACAGAAAGTCCAACCTGAGCGATCTTCTGATCCTTGCCCTGAATTCAGATGCACGAGATCTCGATTCAGGTCTGTAGATTGTGCCTGCCATATCCTCACCCAGAAACCTAGGCCTAGCTTGGCTTCTCAGACTTCCGTTCTCAGACTACTGGCCCACAACACCTTCCGTTTGGCAATCCAGAACTACAATGCCGCACTCTGCCTGCCCTCCAGAAGAAAAACATTGCCCTCTGGGGCTACCCAGAAACCCCAAATGAGAATCAACCTTCACGCCATTCGGCTGTACCCCAAATATATAGGCTGAGCTGGGCACTATTGCCCATTAGACCCAGCCTGAGCCTGGACCTCCTGGCCCCACCCAGACAGCTGGCCGCACACTGAGCACATCGGACCTGCCATGGCCTTAGGTCGTCATCTCTTCTCAACCTCGGTTTCCAGGCTTCAGAACCTAGGCCTGTTCTCCAATCACTGCCCTGGTTTGAAAATGATGCAGAAATCAGAACTCTTTCCCCATGGCAAGAAACCTTGTGGTTGGCATGTTGTCCAACGTTCAGTGTAGTTGAAACCAGTGTTGCCCATGAGACCCACCCATGCTTGCAGGCCACATTGGTCACAGACACACATTGTGACCCTCAGCCTGAGCCCAGTCCTCAGGTAAGGCCTCTCAGTGGCCTGATGAAGAGACAGCATATTGGGCATGCCAAGCCCCTAACCCCATTTTTTAACCATAGTTCGGGTTGTCGCTTCACTCTTCCCCAGGGCTCTGCTTTGGAATTCCTCTTTTGGTGGGACACCTGAGGTAACAAACTTGAAAGGAGTCCTCCCATTTCACAGATTGACATAAAACTCTTGGGATCGTGCCAATCCACAGAGAGGAAGATTCGTCCATGGCTCATGAGCCCTCCCCAACATTCCACGGCCATCGCCGATACAAAATCCAGAGACAAAAGCCTGAGCAAGCGACTCAGACTCGCTCATTCTTCATATCCTGAAGAGTTCTTCTCCTGGTTTGTAGATCGGGCGTGCCATGCCTACGTCCCGAAACCTAAGCTGAGTTTGTGTTTTCATACTTCTGTCCTCAAAGTCCTGGGCCACACTCCCTCCAGGGTGGAACACCTGAAGCCACACATTAGGACTGTGCGCACCCAATCCATGGGAATTCTGCCCATTCCATTGTCAAAAATTTTACAAATTAGGAGAACCCTCCAAAGTCCCTGAGGCCATCGCAATAGTGTAAGTCGCCCGGGACAAAAAAGGGCGGTTGATACCAGCTGAGCATCTACCTCCACTCATACCATAGATCGAAGTCCCCAGAGAAGAAGATTGAAACAGACAGGACCCGAGGCCATTATCGGATCCATTGCTTTGGTTTACAGGCATGTCTCCTTAAAAGCCTGGATTCAAATACCAGCAGAGGGGATTTCCTGAGGCACCCATCAGAACTAATCTTGTCTCCACAAGGAAACTTGTGCATGGGAGCTATGTCTAAGCTTAGGAGAATACTTCAGGGTGCCGGTGCCACCGCCCCATTCCAAGGCCCTCATGGACACAAACACATATTAGGCCCCATCCTCAGGAAAGACCATTTCAACTCAGCCACCCCGGTTGCTCTCGCTGATCCATCGGATCTAAACTGTCTTGTTGCTAAGAGACAATTGGAATGCGAGGCGCACTTCCCAGGCATCCATCCTCGAAAGGTGCTCTGGAGTCATTCCCTATTGGATGTCCTGGAGCTGTCCAACAGGTCTCAATTGTCCCGCAGAAGGAATCCTTGAAGGGGGCATCCCATATTTCCCGACGTGGAAAACCTCCATGGCCTCGAGATTCCGCTCCCTTCAAGAAGGGGCCGTCATGCACAGAAACTCCAACCTGAGCCAACGTCTGATCCTCGCCCTGAATTCAGATGCATGAGATATTGCTTCAGACCTTCAGGGGGTACCTGCCGTGCCCTCACCCTGAATCCGAAGTCTAGCTTGTGTTCTCAGACTTCCGTCCTCACTCTCCTGGCCCCGTGCCCTCAAGTTTGGCAATTCCGGACCGACAATGAAGCACTCTGCCTGCCTTCTAGAAAAAATAGATTGCCTAATGAGCTGCCCAGGCAGCTTAAATGAGGATCAACCTACACGGCACTCGCATGTACCCAAATTATATAGTCTAACCTGGGCACTGATGCACTGTCTGACACAACCTGATCCCGGACCTCCTGACCAACACCCAGAAAGCTGACCGCACATTGAGCACATCAGACTCGCCATGGCCTTAGGTCATCATCTCTTCCCTACCTCAGTTTTCAGCCTCAGAACCTAGACCCCATCTCCAATCACTGCCCAGGGGTGACTGTGATGCAGAAATCAGTACTCTTCCTGACCCATGGCAAGAAACCTTGTGGTTGGCATGTTGTCCAACGTTCAGTGTAGCAGAAAACAGCATTCACCATGAGGACCCGCCCATTCTTGAGTGCGATGAGAGCATAAACACGTATTGTGACCTCAGCGTGAGTCCTGTCCTCTAGTAAGTCCTCTCAGTGGATGGACCATTAGATGTCATAATGGGCTTGACCTGTCCTATTCCCTAATTTTTAACCAGATTTCTGCTTGTCCAGTCGCCTCTCGCCAGGGCTCTACTCTGGAATCCCTCATTTGGTAGGACATCTGAGGTTCAAAAACAAAACGAAACAAATCAACAACAACAACAACAAAAAAGGACTTCTTCCATTCCAGAATGAACCCAAAATCTTTGTCGGGGCCGAACCCCCAGAGAGTAAGACTCGTCCATTTCCCATGAAGTCACCCGGAAATTTCACGACCATGATTGACACGATATCCAGAGACAAAAACTTGAGCAAGAGACTCACACTTGCCCTTTTTTCATTTCCCGAAGTGTTCTCCTCATGGTCTGTAGATCAGTCCTGCCATACCTATGACCCGAAACATAAGCCAAGTTTGTGTTTTCAGACAACTGTCCAAACAGCTCTGGCCTACACAACCTACAGGCTCAGGCCCCTGGAGCCAAACCTGAGGACTGTACTTGCCCTCTCCAAGGGAATTGTATGTGCCCATTCCAATGGCCACAGCCCTACTAATAGGATAAACCTCCAAAGTCCCTGCGGCCATCCCAAAAGTTGTGGCTTCCCAGGACAAACAGGGGCAATCTGAGCCCATCTTAGCACCTACATGCACTCAGACCCGTAGACTGATGTCCCCAGCGGTAAAAAGGAACGAACAGGCCCCTAGGCACTAATCGGATCCATTGCTTTGGTTTCCAGGCATCTCTCCTCAGAGGCCTGGATTTCAATACCAGCCTATGGCTGTTTCTTGACTCACCCATCAGAACAAATCTCATCTACACGTGGGAAACATGCACGTTGGAGCTGTGTCAAAGCCTCTGTTTAGGAGAACCCTTCAGGGCCCCAGTGCCACCGCTTCATTCCAAGGACTCCATTGACACAAAAACATATTAGGACACATCCACAGGAAGAGTCCATTTCAACTCAGCCTCCTCGGTTGCTCCACCACATCCAGCAGATCTAACCTGTCTTGGTGCTTGGAGACATTTGGAATGCTAGGTGGGCTACCCAGCCATCCATCCTTAGAACCCTGCTCGGAATCATTGGCCTGGAGCCAACCAACAGGTCTCCATTGTCCTGCAGAAGAACCTTGGCAGTTTGGAGCTTCTCACAACTCCCATCGTGGGAAAACCCCCATGGCCTCGTGATCCACCCCCCCTTCAAGAAGGGGCCATCTGGGACAGAAAGTCCAACCTGAGCGATCTTCTGATCCTTGCCCTGAATTCAGATGCACGAGATCTCGATTCAGGTCTGTAGATTGTGCCTGCCATATCCTCACCCAGAACCCTAGGCCTAGCTTGGCTTCTCAGACTTCCGTTCTCAGACTACTGTCCCACAAGACCTTCAGTTTGGCAATCCAGAACTACAATGCCGCACTCTGCCTGCCCTCCAGAAGAAAAACATTGCCCTCTGGGGCTACCCAGAAACCCCAAATGAGGATCAACCTTCACGCCATTCGGCTGTACCCCAAATATATAGGCTGAGCTGGGCACTATTGCCCATTAGACCCAGCCTGAGCCTGGACCTCCTGGCCCCACCCAGACATCTGGCCGCACACTGAGCACATCGGACCTGCCATGGCCTTAGGTCGTCATCTCTTCTCAACCTCGGTTTCCAGGCTTCAGAACCTAGGCCTGTTCTCCAATCACTGCCCTGGTTTGAAAATGATGCAGAAATCAGAACTCTTTCCCCATGGCAAGAAACCTTGTGGTTGGCATGTTGTCCAACGTTCAGTGTAGTTGAAACCAGTGTTGCCCATGAGACCCACCCATGCTTGCAGGCCACATTGGTCACAGACACACATTGTGACCCTCAGCCTGAGCCCAGTCCTCAGGTAAGGCCTCTCAGTGGCCTGATGAAGAGACAGCATATTGGGCATGCCAAGCCCCTAACCCCATTTTTTAACCATAGTTCGGGTTGTCGCTTCACTCTTCCCCAGGGCTCTGCTTTGGAATTCCTCTTTTGGTGGGACACCTGAGGTAACAAACTTGAAAGGAGTCCTCCCATTTCACAGATTGACATAAAACTCTTGGGATCGTGCCAATCCACAGAGAGGAAGATTCGTCCATGGCTCATGAGCCCTCCCCAACATTCCACGGCCATCGCCGATACAAAATCCAGAGACAAAAGCCTGAGCAAGCGACTCAGACTCGCTCATTCTTCATATCCTGAAGAGTTCTTCTCCTGGTTTGTAGATCGGGCGTGCCATGCCTACGTCCCGAAACCTAAGCTGAGTTTGTGTTTTCATACTTCTGTCCTCAAAGTCCTGGGCCACACTCCCTCCAGGGTGGAACACCTGAAGCCACACATTAGGACTGTGCGCACCCAATCCATGGGAATTCTGCCCATTCCATTGTCAAAAATTTTACAAATTAGGAGAACCCTCCAAAGTCCCTGAGGCCATCGCAATAGTGTAAGTCGCCCGGGACAAAAAAGGGCGGTTGATACCAGCTGAGCATCTACCTCCACTCATACCATAGATCGAAGTCCCCAGAGAAGAAGATTGAAACAGACAGGACCCGAGGCCATTATCGGATCCATTGCTTTGGTTTACAGGCATGTCTCCTTAAAAGCCTGGATTCAAATACCAGCAGAGGGGATTTCCTGAGGCACCCTTCAGAACAAATCTTGTCTCCACAAGGAAACTTGTGCATGGGAGCTATGTCTAAGCTTAGGAGAATACTTCAGGGTGCCGGTGCCACCGCCCCATTCCAAGGCCCTCATGGACACAAACACATATTAGGCCCCATCCTCAGGAAAGACCATTTCAACTCAGCCACCCCGGTTGCTCTCGCTGATCCATCAGATCTTAACTGTCTTGTTGCTAAGAGACAATTGGAATGCGAGGCGCAATTCCCAGGCATCCATCCTCGAATGGTGCTCTGGAGTCATTCCCTATTGGATGTCCTGGAGCTGTCCAACAGGTCTCAATTGTCTCGCAGAAGGAATCCTTGAAGGGGGCATCCCATATCTCCCAACGTGGAAAACCTCCATGGCCTCGAGATTCCGCTCCCTTCAAGAAGGGGCCGTCATGCACAGAAACTCCAACCTGAGCCAACGTCTGATCCTCGCCCTGACTTCAGATGCATGAGATATTGCTTCAGACCTTCAGGGGGTACCTGCCGTGCCCTCACCCTGAATCCGAAGTCTAGCTTGTGTTCTCAGACTTCCGTCCTCACTCTCCTGGCCCCGTGCCCTCAAGTTTGGCAATTCCGGACCGACAATGAAGCACTCTGCCTGCCTTCTAGAAAAAATAGATTGCCTAATGAGCTGCCCAGGCAGCTTAAATGAGGATCAACCTACACGGCACTCGCATGTACCCAAATTATATAGTCTAACCTGGGCACTAATGCACTGTCTGACACAACCTGATCCCGGACCTCCTGACCAACACCCAGAAAGCTGACCGCACACTGAGCACATCAGACTCGCCATGGCCTTAGGTCATCATCTCTTCCCTACCTCAGTTTTCAGCCTCAGAACCTAGACCCCATCTCCACTCACTGCCCAGGGTTGACTGTGATGCAGAAATCAGTACTCTTCCTGACCCATAGCAAGAAACCTTGTGGTTGGCATGTTGTCCAACGTTCAGTGTAGCAGAAAACAGCATTCACCATGAGGACCCGCCCATTCTTGAGTGCGATGAGAGCATAAACACGCATTGTGACCTGAGCGTGAGTCCTGTCCTATAGTAAGTCCTCTCAGTGGATGGACCATTAGATGTCATAATGGGCTTGACCTGTCCTATTCCCTAATTTTTAACCAGATTTCTGCTTGTCCAGTCGCCTCTCGCCAGGGCTCTACTCTGGAATCCCTCATTTGGTAGGACATCTGAGGTTCAAAAACAAAACGAAACAAATCAACAACAACAACAAAAAAAAGGACTTCTTCGATTCCAGAATGAACCCAAAATCTTAGTCGGGGCAGAACTCCCAGAGAGTAAGACTCGTCCATTTCCCATGAAGTCACCCGGAAATTTCACGACCATTATTGACACGATATCCAGAGACAAAAACTTGAGCAAGAGACTCACACTTGCCCTTTTTTCATTTCCCGAAGTGTTCTCCTCATGGTCTGTAGATCAGTCCTGCCATACCTATGACCCGAAACATAAGCCAAGTTTGTGTTTTCAGACAACTGTCCAAACAGCTCTGGCCTACACAACCTACAGGCTCAGGCCCCTGGAGCCAAACCTGAGGACTGTACTTGCCCTCTCCAAGGGAATTGTATGTGCCCATTCCAATGGCCACAGCCCTACTAATAGGATAAACCTCCAAAGTCCCTGCGGCCATCCCAAAAGTTGTGGCTTCCCAGGACAAACAGGGGCAATCTGAGCCCATCTGAGCACCTACCTGCACTCAGACCCGTAGACTGATGTCCCCAGGGGTAAAAAGGAACGAACAGGCGCCTAGGCACTAATCGGATCCATTGCTTTGGTTTCCAGGCATCTCTCCTCAGAGGCCTGGATTTCAATACCAGCCTATGGCTGTTTCTTGACTCACCCATCAGAACAAATCTCATCTACACGTGGGAAACATGCACGTTGGAGCTGTGTCAAAGCCTCTGTTTAGGAGAACCCTTCAGGGCCCCAGTGCCGACGCTTCATTCCAAGGACTCCATTGACACAAAAACATATTAGGACACATCCACAGGAAGAGTCCATTTCAACTCAGCCTCCTCGGTTGCTCCACCACATCCAGCAGATCTAACCTGTCTTGGTGCTTGGAGACATTTGGAATGCTAGGTGGGCTACCCAGCCATCCATCCTTAGAACCCTGCTCGGAATCATTGGCCTGGAGCCAACCAACAGGTCTCCATTGTCCTGCAGAAGAATCTTGGCAGTTTGGAGCTTCTCACAACTCCCATCGTGGGAAAACCCCCATGGCCTCGTGATCCACCCCCCCCTTCAAGAAGGGGCCATCTGGGACAGAAAGTCCAACCTGAGCCATCTTCTGATCCTTGCCCTGAATTCAGATGCACGAGATCTCGATTCAGGTCTGTAGATTGTGCCTGCCATATCCTCACCCAGAAACCTAGGCCTAGCTTGGCTTCTCAGACTTCCGTTCTCAGACTACTGGCCCACAAGACCTTCCGTTTGGCAATCCAGAACTACAATGCCGCACTCTGCCTGCCCTCCAGAAGTAAATCATTGCCCTCTGGGGCTACCCAGAAACCCCAAATGAGGATCAACCTTCACGCCATTCGGCTGTACCCCAAATATATAGGCTGAGCTGGGCACTATTGCCCATTAGACCCAGCCTGAGCCTGGACCTCCTGGCCCCACCCAGACAGCTGGCCGCACACTGAGCACATCGGACCTGCCATGGCCTTAGGTCGTCATCTCTTCTCAACCTCGGTTTCCAGGCTTCAGAACCTAGGCCTGTTCTCCAATCACTGCCCTGGTTTGAAAATGATGCAGAAATCAGAACTCTTTCCCCATGGCAAGAAACCTTGTGGTTGGCATGTTGTCCAACGTTCAGTGTAGTTGAAACCAGTGTTGCCCATGAGACCCACCCATGCTTGCAGGCCACATTGGTCACAGACACACATTGTGACCCTCAGCCTGAGCCCAGTCCTCAGGTAAGGCCTCTCAGTGGCTGGATGAAGAGACAGCATATTGGGCATGCCATCCCCTAACCCCAATTTTTAACCATAGTTCGGGTTGTCGCTTCACTCTTCCCCAGGGCTCTGCTTTGGAATTCCTCTTTTGGTGGGACACCTGAGGTAACAAACTTGAAAGGAGTCCTCCCATTTCACAGATTGACATAAAACTCTTGGGATCGTGCCAATCCACAGAGAGGAAGATTCGTCCATGGCTCATGAGCCCTCCCCAACATTCCACGGTCATTGCCGATACAAAATCCAGAGACAAAAGCCTGAGCAAGCGACTCAGACTCGCTCATTCTTCATATCCTGAAGAGTTCTTCTCCTGGTTTGTAGATCGGGCGTGCCATGCCTACGTCCCGAAACCTAAGCTGAGTTTGTGTCTTCATACTTCTGTCCTCAAAGTCCTGGGCCACACTCCCTCCAGGGTGGAACACCTGAAGCCACACATTAGGACTGTGCGCACCCAATCCATGGGAATTCTGCCCATTCCATTGTCAAAAATTTTACAAATTAGGAGAACCCTCCAAAGTCCCTGAGGCCATCGCAATAGTGTAAGTCGCCCGGGACAAAAAAGGGCGGTTGATACCAGCTGAGCATCTACCTCCACTCATACCATAGATCGAAGTCCCCAGAGAAGAAGATTGAAACAGACAGGACCCGAGGCCATTATCGGATCCATTGCTTTGGTTTACAGGCATGTCTCCTTAAAAGCCTGGATTCAAATACCAGCAGAGGGGATTTCCTGAGGCACCCTTCAGAACAAATCTTGTCTCCACAAGGAAACTTGTGCATGGGAGCTATGTCTAAGCTTAGGAGAATACTTCAGGGTGCCGGTGCCACCGCCCCATTCCAAGGCCCTCATGGACACAAACACATATTAGGCCCCATCCTCAGGAAAGACCATTTCAACTCAGCCACCCCGGTTGCTCTCGCTGATCCATCAGATCTTAACTGTCTTGTTGCTAAGAGACAATTGGAATGCGAGGCGCACTTCCCAGGCATCCATCCTCGAATGGTGCTCTGGAGTCATTCCCTATTGGATGTGCTGGAGCTGTCCAACAGGTCTCAATTGTCTCGCAGAAGGAATCTTTGAAGGGGGCATCCCATATCTCCCAACGTGGAAAACCTCCATGGCCTCGAGATTCCGCTCCCTTCAAGAAGGGGCCGTCATGCACAGAAACTCCAACCTGAGCCAACGTCTGATCCTCGCCCTGACTTCAGATGCATGAGATATTGCTTCAGACCTTCAGGGGGTACCTGCCGTGCCCTCACCCTGAATCCGAAGTCTAGCTTGTGTTCTCAGACTTCCGTCCTGACTCTCCTGGCCCCGTGCCCTCAAGTTTGGCAATTCCGGACCGACAATGAAGCACTCTGCCTGCCTTCTAGAAAAAATAGATTGCCTAATGAGCTGCCCAGGCAGCTTAAATGAGGATCAACCTACACGGCACTCGCATGTACCCAAATTATATAGTCTAACCTGGGCACTAATGCACTGTCTGACACAACCTGATCCCGGACCTCCTGACCAACACCCAGAAAGCTGACCGCACACTGAGCACATCAGACTCGCCATGGCCTTAGGTCATCATCTCTTCCCTACCTCAGTTTTCAGCCTCAGAACCTAGACCCCATCTCCACTCACTGCCCAGGGTTGACTGTGATGCAGAAATCAGTACTCTTCCTGACCCATAGCAAGAAACCTTGTGGTTGGCATGTTGTCCAACGTTCAGTGTAGCAGAAAACAGCATTCACCATGAGGACCCGCCCATTCTTGAGTGCGATGAGAGCATAAACACGCATTGTGACCTGAGCGTGAGTCCTGTCCTATAGTAAGTCCTCTCAGTGGATGGACCATTAGATGTCATAATGGGCTTGACCTGTCCTATTCCCTAATTTTTAACCAGATTTCTGCTTGTCCAGTCGCCTCTCGCCAGGGCTCTACTCTGGAATCCCTCATTTGGTAGGACATCTGAGGTTCAAAAACAAAACGAAACAAATCAACAACAACAACAAAAAAAAGGACTTCTTCGATTCCAGAATGAACCCAAAATCTTAGTCGGGGCAGAACTCCCAGAGAGTAAGACTCGTCCATTTCCCATGAAGTCACCCGGAAATTTCACGACCATTATTGACACGATATCCAGAGACAAAAACTTGAGCAAGAGACTCACACTTGCCCTTTTTTCATTTCCCGAAGTGTTCTCCTCATGGTCTGTAGATCAGTCCTGCCATACCTATGACCCGAAACATAAGCCAAGTTTGTGTTTTCAGACAACTGTCCAAACAGCTCTGGCCTACACAACCTACAGGCTCAGGCCCCTGGAGCCAAACCTGAGGACTGTACTTGCCCTCTCCAAGGGAATTGTATGTGCCCATTCCAATGGCCACAGCCCTACTAATAGGATAAACCTCCAAAGTCCCTGCGGCCATCCCAAAAGTTGTGGCTTCCCAGGACAAACAGGGGCAATCTGAGCCCATCTGAGCACCTACCTGCACTCAGACCCGTAGACTGATGTCCCCAGGGGTAAAAAGGAACGAACAGGCCCCTAGGCACTAATCGGATCCATTGCTTTGGTTTCCAGGCATCTCTCCTCAGAGGCCTGGATTTCAATACCAGCCTATGGCTGTTTCTTGACTCACCCATCAGAACAAATCTCATCTACACGTGGGAAACATGCACGTTGGAGCTGTGTCAAAGCCTCTGTTTAGGAGAACCCTTCAGGGCCCCAGTGCCGACGCTTCATTCCAAGGACTCCATTGACACAAAAACATATTAGGACACATCCACAGGAAGAGTCCATTTCAACTCAGCCTCCTCGGTTGCTCCACCACATCCAGCAGATCTAACCTGTCTTGGTGCTTGGAGACATTTGGAATGCTAGGTGGGCTACCCAGCCATCCATCCTTAGAACCCTGCTCGGAATCATTGGCCTGGAGCCAACCAACAGGTCTCCATTGTCCTGCAGAAGAATCTTGGCAGTTTGGAGCTTCTCACAACTCCCATCGTGGGAAAACCCCCATGGCCTCGTGATCCACCCCCCCCTTCAAGAAGGGGCCATCTGGGACAGAAAGTCCAACCTGAGCCATCTTCTGATCCTTGCCCTGAATTCAGATGCACGAGATCTCGATTCAGGTCTGTAGATTGTGCCTGCCATATCCTCACCCAGAAACCTAGGCCTAGCTTGGCTTCTCAGACTTCCGTTCTCAGACTACTGGCCCACAAGACCTTCCGTTTGGCAATCCAGAACTACAATGCCGCACTCTGCCTGCCCTCCAGAAGTAAATCATTGCCCTCTGGGGCTACCCAGAAACCCCAAATGAGGATCAACCTTCACGCCATTCGGCTGTACCCCAAATATATAGGCTGAGCTGGGCACTATTGCCCATTAGACCCAGCCTGAGCCTGGACCTCCTGGCCCCACCCAGACAGCTGGCCGCACACTGAGCACATCGGACCTGCCATGGCCTTAGGTCGTCATCTCTTCTCAACCTCGGTTTCCAGGCTTCAGAACCTAGGCCTGTTCTCCAATCACTGCCCTGGTTTGAAAATGATGCAGAAATCAGAACTCTTTCCCCATGGCAAGAAACCTTGTGGTTGGCATGTTGTCCAACGTTCAGTGTAGTTGAAACCAGTGTTGCCCATGAGACCCACCCATGCTTGCAGGCCACATTGGTCACAGACACACATTGTGACCCTCAGCCTGAGCCCAGTCCTCAGGTAAGGCCTCTCAGTGGCTGGATGAAGAGACAGCATATTGGGCATGCCATCCCCTAACCCCAATTTTTAACCATAGTTCGGGTTGTCGCTTCACTCTTCCCCAGGGCTCTGCTTTGGAATTCCTCTTTTGGTGGGACACCTGAGGTAACAAACTTGAAAGGAGTCCTCCCATTTCACAGATTGACATAAAACTCTTGGGATCGTGCCAATCCACAGAGAGGAAGATTCGTCCATGGCTCATGAGCCCTCCCCAACATTCCACGGCCATCGCCGATACAAAATCCAGAGACAAAAGCCTGAGCAAGCGACTCAGACTCGCTCATTCTTCATATCCTGAAGAGTTCTTCTCCTGGTTTGTAGATCGGGCGTGCCATGCCTATGTCCCGAAACCTAAGCTGAGTTTGTGTTTTCATACTTCTGTCCTCAAAGTCCTGGGCCACACTCCCTCCAGGGTGGAACACCTGAAGCCACACATTAGGACTGTGCGCTCCCAATCCATGGGAATTCTGCCCATTAAATTGTCAAAAATTTTACAAATTAGGAGAACCATCCAAAGTCCCTGAGGCCATCGCAATAGTGTAAGTCGCCCGGGACAAAAAAGGGCGGTTGATACCAGCTGAGCATCTACCTCCACTCATACCATAGATCGAAGTCCCCAGAGAAGAAGATTGAAACAGACAGGACCCGAGGCCATTATCGGATCCATTGCTTTGGTTTACAGGCATGTCTCCTTAAAAGCCTGGATTCAAATACCAGCAGAGGGGATTTCCTGAGGCACCCTTCAGAACAAATCTTGTCTCCACAAGGAAACTTGTGCATGGGAGCTATTCTAAGCTTAGGAGAATACTTCAGGGTGCCGGTGCCACCGCCCCATTCCAAGGCCCTCATGGACACAAACACATATTAGGCCCCATCCTCAGGAAAGACCATTTCAACTCAGCCACACCGGTTGCTCTCGCTGATCCATCGGATCTAAACTGTCTTGTTGCTAAGAGACAATTGGAATGCGAGGCGCACTTCCCAGGCATCCATCCTCGAACGGTGCTCTGGCGTCATTCCCTATTGGATGTCCTGGAGCTGTCCAACAGGTCTCAATTGTCCCGCAGAAGGAATCCTTGAAGGGGGCATCCCATATCTCCCAACGTGGAAAACCTCCATGGCCTCGAGATTCCGCTCCCTTCAAGAAGGGGCCGTCATGCACAGAAACTCCAACCTGAGCCAACGTCTGATCCTCGCCCTGACTTCAGATGCATGAGATATTGCTTCAGACCTTCAGGGGGTACCTGCCGTGCCCTCACCCTGAATCCGAAGTCTAGCTTGTGTTCTCAGACTTCCGTCCTCACTCTCCTGGCCCCGTGCCCTCAAGTTTGGCAATTCCGGACCGACAATGAAGCACTCTGCCTGCCTTCTAGAAAAAAATAGATTGCCTAATGAGCTGCCCAGGCAGCTTAAATGAGGATCAACCTACACGGCACTCGCATGTACCCAAATTATATAGTCTAACCTGGGCACTAATGCACTGTCTGACACATCCTGATCCCGGACCTCCTGACCAACACCCAGAAAGCTGACCACACACTGAGCACATCAGACTCGCCATGGCCTTAGGTCATCATCTCTTCCCTACCTCAGTTTTCAGCCTCAGAACCTAGACCCCATCTCCAATCACTGCCCAGGGGTGACTGTGATGCAGAAATCAGTACTCTTCCTGACCCATGGCAAGAAACCTAGTGGTTGGCATGTTGTCCAACGTTCAGTGTAGCAGAAAACAGCATTCACCATGAGGACCCGCCCATTATAAAGTGCGATGAGAGCATAAACACGCATTGTGACCTCAGCGTGAGTCCTGTCCTCTAGTAAGTCCTCTCAGTCGATGGAACATTAGATGTCATAATGGGCTTAACCTGTCCTATTCCCTAATTTTTAACCAGATTTCTGCTTGTCCAGTCGCCTCTCGCCAGGGCTCTACTCTGGAATCCCTCATTTGTTAGGACATCTGAGGTTGAAAAACAAAACGAAACAAATCAACAACAACAACAAAAAAAGGACTTCTTCGATTCCAGAATGAACCCAAAATCTTTGTCGGGGTCGAACTCCCAGAGAGTAAGACTCGTCCATTTCCCATGAAGTCACCCGGAAATTTCACGACCATGATTGACACGATATCCAGAGACAAAAACTTGAGCAAGAGACTCACACTTGCCCTTTTTTCATTTCCCGAAGTGTTCTCCTCATGGTCTGTAGATCAGTCCTGCCATACCTATGACCCGAAACATAAGCCAAGTTTGTGTTTTCAGACAACTGTCCAAACAGCTCTGGCCTACACAACCTACAGGCTCAGGCCCCTGGAGCCAAACCTGAGGACTGTACTTGCCCTCTCCAAGGGAATTGTATGTGCCCATTCCAATGGCCACAGCCCTACTAATAGGATAAACCTCCAAAGTCCCTGCGGCCATCCCAAAAGTTGTGGCTTCCCAGGACAAACAGGGGCAATCTGAGCCCATCTGAGCACCTACCTGCACTCAGACCCGTAGACTGATGACCCCAGGGGTAAAAAGGAACGAACAGGCCCCTAGGCACTAATCGGATCCATTGCTTTGGTTTCCAGGCATCTCTCCTCAGAGGCCTGGATTTCAATACCAGCCTATGGCTGTTTCTTGACTCACCCATCAGAACAAATCTCATCTACACGTGGGAAACATGCACGTTGGAGCTGTGTCAAAGCCTCTGTTTAGGAGAACCCTTCAGGGCCCCAGTGCCACCGCTTCATTCCAAGGACTCCATTGACACAAAAACATATTAGGACACATCCACAGGAAGAGTCCATTTCAACTCAGCCTCCTCGGTTGCTCCACCACATCCAGCAGATCTAACCTGTCTTGGTGCTTGGAGACATTTGGAATGCTAGGTGGGCTACCCAGCCATCCATCCTTAGAACCCTGCTCGGAATCATTGGCCTGGAGCCAACCAACAGGTCTCCATTGTCCTGCAGAAGAATCTTGGCAGTTTGGAGCTTCTCACAACTCCCATCATGGGAAAACCCCCATGGCCTCGTGATCCACCCCCCCTTCAAGAAGGGGCCATCTGGGACAGAAAGTCCAACCTGAGCGATCTTCTGATCCTTGCCCTGAATTCAGATGCACGAGATCTCGATTCAGGTCTGTAGATTGTGCCTGCCATATCCTCACCCAGAACCCTAGGCCTAGCTTGGCTTCTCAGACTTCCGTTCTCAGACTACTGGCCCACAAGACCTTCAGTTTGGCAATCCAGAACTACAATGCCGCACTCTGCCTGCCCTCCAGAAGAAAAACATTGCCCTCTGGGGCTACCCAGAAACCCCAAATGAGGATCAACCTTCACGCCATTCGGCTGTACCCCAAATATATAGGCTGAGCTGGGCACTATTGCCCATTAGACCCAGCCTGAGCCTGGACCTCCTGGCCCCACCCAGACAGCTGGCCGCACACTGAGCACATCGGACCTGCCATGGCCTTAGGTCGTCATCTCTTCTCAACCTCGGTTTCCAGGCTTCAGAACCTAGGCCTGTTCTCCAATCACTGCCCTGGTTTGAACATGATGCAGAAATCAGAACTCTTTCCCCATGGCAAGAAACCTTGTGGTTGGCATGTTGTCCAACGTTCAGTGTAGTTGAAACCAGTGTTGCCCATGAGACCCACCCATGCTTGCAGGCCACATTGGTCACAGACACACATTGTGACCCTCAGCCTGAGCCCAGTCCTCAGGTAAGGCCTCTCAGTGGCCTGATGAAGAGACAGCATATTGGGCATGCCAAGCCCCTAACCCCATTTTTTAACCATAGTTCGGGTTGTCGCTTCACTCTTCCCCAGGGCTCTGCTTTGGAATTCCTCTTTTGGTGGGACACCTGAGGTAACAAACTTGAAAGGAGTCCTCCCATTTCACAGATTGACATAAAACTCTTGGGATCGTGCCAATCCACAGAGAGGAAGATTCGTCCATGGCTCATGAGCCCTCCCCAACATTCCACGGCCATCGCCGATACAAAATCCAGAGACAAAAGCCTGAGCAAGCGACTCAGACTCGCTCATTCTTCATATCCTGAAGAGTTCTTCTCCTGGTTTGTAGATCGGGCGTGCCATGCCTACGTCCCGAAACCTAAGCTGAGTTTGTGTTTTCATACTTCTGTCCTCAAAGTCCTGGGCCACACTCCCTCCAGGGTGGAACACCTGAAGCCACACATTAGGACTGTGCGCACCCAATCCATGGGAATTCTGCCCATTCCATTGTCAAAAATTTTACAAATTAGGAGAACCCTCCAAAGTCCCTGAGGCCATCGCAATAGTGTAAGTCGCCATGGACAAAAAAGGGCGGTTGATACCAGCTGAGCATCTACCTCCACTCATACCATAGATCGAAGTCCCCAGAGAAGATTGAAACAGACAGGACCCGAGGCCATTATCGGATCCATTGCTTTGGTTTACAGGCATGTCTCCTTAAAAGCCTGGATTCAAATACCAGCAGAGGGGATTTCCTGAGGCACCCTTCAGAACAAATCTTGTCTCCACAAGGAAACTTGTGCATGGGAGCTATTCTAAGCTTAGGAGAATACTTCAGGGTGCCGGTGCCACCGCCCCATTCCAAGGCCCTCATGGACACAAACACATATTAGGCCCCATCCTCAGGAAAGACCATTTCAACTCAGCCACACCGGTTGCTCTCGCTGATCCATCGGATCTAAACTGTCTTGTTGCTAAGAGACAATTGGAATGCGAGGCGCACTTCCCAGGCATCCATCCTCGAATGGTGCTCTGGCGTCATTCCCTATTGGATGTCCTGGAGCTGTCCAACAGGTCTCAATTGTCCCGCAGAAGGAATCCTTGAAGGGGGCATCCCATATCTCCCAACGTGGAAAACCTCCATGGCCTCGAGATTCCGCTCCCTTCAAGAAGGGGCCGTCATGCACAGAAACTCCAACCTGAGCCAACGTCTGATCCTCGCCCTGACTTCAGATGCATGAGATATTGCTTCAGACCTTCAGGGGGTACCTGCCGTGCCCTCACCCTGAATCCGAAGTCTAGCTTGTGTTCTCAGACTTCCGTCCTCACTCTCCTGGCCCCGTGCCCTCAAGTTTGGCAATTCCGGACCGACAATGAAGCACTCTGCCTGCCTTCTAGAAAAAAATAGATTGCCTAATGAGCTGCCCAGGCAGCTTAAATGAGGATCAACCTACACGGCACTCGCATGTACCCAAATTATATAGTCTAACCTGGGCACTAATGCACTGTCTGACACATCCTGATCCCGGACCTCCTGACCAACACCCAGAAAGCTGACCGCACACTGAGCACATCAGACTCGCCATGGCCTTAGGTCATCATCTCTTCCCTACCTCAGTTTTCAGCCTCAGAACCTAGACCCCATCTCCAATCACTGCCCAGGGGTGACTGTGATGCAGAAATCAGTACTCTTCCTGACCCATGGCAAGAAACCTTGTGGTTGGCATGTTGTCCAACGTTCAGTGTAGCAGAAAACAGCATTCACCATGAGGACCCGCCCATTATAAAGTGCGATGAGAGCATAAACACGCATTGTGACCTCAGCGTGAGTCCTGTCCTCTAGTAAGTCCTCTCAGTCGATGGAACATTAGATGTCATAATGGGCTTAACCTGTCCTATTCCCTAATTTTTAACCAGATTTCTGCTTGTCCAGTCGCCTCTCGCCAGGGCTCTACTCTGGAATCCCTCATTTGTTAGGACATCTGAGGTTGAAAAACAAAACGAAACAAATCAACAACAACAACAAAAAAAGGACTTCTTCGATTCCAGAATGAACCCAAAATCTTTGTCGGGGTCGAACTCCCAGAGAGTAAGACTCGTCCATTTCCCATGAAGTCACCCGGAAATTTCACGACCATGATTGACACGATATCCAGAGACAAAAACTTGAGCAAGAGACTCACACTTGCCCTTTTTTCATTTCCCGAAGTGTTCTCCTCATGGTCTGTAGATCAGTCCTGCCATACCTATGACCCGAAACATAAGCCAAGTTTGTGTTTTCAGACAACTGTCCAAACAGCTCTGGCCTACACAACCTACAGGCTCAGGCCCCTGGAGCCAAACCTGAGGACTGTACTTGCCCTCTCCAAGGGAATTGTATGTGCCCATTCCAATGGCCACAGCCCTACTAATAGGATAAACCTCCAAAGTCCCTGCGGCCATCCCAAAAGTTGTGGCTTCCCAGGACAAACAGGGGCAATCTGAGCCCATCTGAGCACCTACCTGCACTCAGACCCGTAGACTGATGTCCCCAGGGGTAAAAAGGAACGAACAGGCCCCTAGGCACTAATCGGATCCATTGCTTTGGTTTCCAGGCATCTCTCCTCAGAGGCCTGGATTTCAATACCAGCCTATGGCTGTTTCTTGACTCACCCATCAGAACAAATCTCATCTACACGTGGGAAACATGCACGTTGGAGCTGTGTCAAAGCCTCTGTTTAGGAGAACCCTTCAGGGCCCCAGTGCCACCGCTTCATTCCAAGGACTCCATTGACACAAAAACATATTAGGACACATCCACAGGAAGAGTCCATTTCAACTCAGCCTCCTCGGTTGCTCCACCACATCCAGCAGATCTAACCTGTCTTGGTGCTTGGAGACATTTGGAATGCTAGGTGGGCTACCCAGCCATCCATCCTTAGAACCCTGCTCGGAATCATTGGCCTGGAGCCAACCAACAGGTCTCCATTGTCCTGCAGAAGAATCTTGGCAGTTTGGAGCTTCTCACAACTCCCATCATGGGAAAACCCCCATGGCCTCGTGATCCACCCCCCCTTCAAGAAGGGGCCATCTGGGACAGAAAGTCCAACCTGAGCGATCTTCTGATCCTTGCCCTGAATTCAGATGCACGAGATCTCGATTCAGGTCTGTAGATTGTGCCTGCCATATCCTCACCCAGAACCCTAGGCCTAGCTTGGCTTCTCAGACTTCCGTTCTCAGACTACTGGCCCACAAGACCTTCAGTTTGGCAATCCAGAACTACAATGCCGCACTCTGCCTGCCCTCCAGAAGAAAAACATTGCCCTCTGGGGCTACCCAGAAACCCCAAATGAGGATCAACCTTCACGCCATTCGGCTGTACCCCAAATATATAGGCTGAGCTGGGCACTATTGCCCATTAGACCCAGCCTGAGCCTGGACCTCCTGGCCCCACCCAGACAGCTGGCCGCACACTGAGCACATCGGACCTGCCATGGCCTTAGGTCGTCATCTCTTCTCAACCTCGGTTTCCAGGCTTCAGAACCTAGGCCTGTTCTCCAATCACTGCCCTGGTTTGAACATGATGCAGAAATCAGAACTCTTTCCCCATGGCAAGAAACCTTGTGGTTGGCATGTTGTCCAACGTTCAGTGTAGTTGAAACCAGTGTTGCCCATGAGACCCACCCATGCTTGCAGGCCACATTGGTCACAGACACACATTGTGACCCTCAGCCTGAGCCCAGTCCTCAGGTAAGGCCTCTCAGTGGCCTGATGAAGAGACAGCATATTGGGCATGCCAAGCCCCTAACCCCATTTTTTAACCATAGTTCGGGTTGTCGCTTCACTCTTCCCCAGGGCTCTGCTTTGGAATTCCTCTTTTGGTGGGACACCTGAGGTAACAAACTTGAAAGGAGTCCTCCCATTTCACAGATTGACATAAAACTCTTGGGATCGTGCCAATCCACAGAGAGGAAGATTCGTCCATGGCTCATGAGCCCTCCCCAACATTCCACGGCCATCGCCGATACAAAATCCAGAGACAAAAGCCTGAGCAAGCGACTCAGACTCGCTCATTCTTCATATCCTGAAGAGTTCTTCTCCTGGTTTGTAGATCGGGCGTGCCATGCCTACGTCCCGAAACCTAAGCTGAGTTTGTGTTTTCATACTTCTGTCCTCAAAGTCCTGGGCCACACTCCCTCCAGGGTGGAACACCTGAAGCCACACATTAGGACTGTGCGCACCCAATCCATGGGAATTCTGCCCATTCCATTGTCAAAAATTTTACAAATTAGGAGAACCCTCCAAAGTCCCTGAGGCCATCGCAATAGTGTAAGTCGCCATGGACAAAAAAGGGCGGTTGATACCAGCTGAGCATCTACCTCCACTCATACCATAGATCGAAGTCCCCAGAGAAGATTGAAACAGACAGGACCCGAGGCCATTATCGGATCCATTGCTTTGGTTTACAGGCATGTCTCCTTAAAAGCCTGGATTCAAATACCAGCAGAGGGGATTTCCTGAGGCACCCATCAGAACAAATCTTGTCTCCACAAGGAAACTTGTGCATGGGAGCTATGTCTAAGCTTAGGAGAATACTTCAGGGTGCCGGTGCCACCGCCCCATTCCAAGGCCCTCATGGACACAAACACATATTAGGCCCCATCCTCAGGAAAGACCATTTCAACTCAGCCACACCGGTTGCTCTCGCTGATCCATCGGATCTAAACTGTCTTGTTGCTAAGAGACAATTGGAATGCGAGGCGCACTTCCCAGGCATCCATCCTCGAAAGGTGCTCTGGAGTCATTCCCTATTGGATGTCCTGGAGCTGTCCAACAGGTCTCAATTGTCCCGCAGAAGGAATCCTTGAAGGGGGCATCCCATATCTCCCAACGTGGAAAACCTCCATGGCCTCGAGATTCCGCTCCCTTCAAGAAGGGGCCGTCATGCACAGAAACTCCAACCTGAGCCAACGTCTGATCCTCGCCCTGACTTCAGATGCATGAGATATTGCTTCAGACCTTCAGGGGGTACCTGCCGTGCCCTCACCCTGAATCCGAAGTCTAGCTTGTGTTCTCAGACTTCCGTCCTCACTCTCCTGGCCCCGTGCCCTCAAGTTTGGCAATTCCGGACCGACAATGAAGCACTCTGCCTGCCTTCTAGAAAAAATAGATTGCCTAATGAGCTGCCCAGGCAGCTTAAATGAGGATCAACCTACACGGCACTCGCATGTACCCAAATTATATAGTCTAACCTGGGCACTAATGCACTGTCTGACACATCCTGATCCCGGACCTCCTGAGCAACACCCAGAAAGCTGACCGCACACTGAGCACATCAGACTCGCCATGGCCTTAGGTCATCATCTCTTCCCTACCTCAGTTTTCAGCCTCAGAACCTAGACCCCATCTCCAATCACTGCCCAGGGGTGACTGTGATGCAGAAATCAGTACTCTTTCTGACCCATGGCAAGAAACCTTGTGGTTGGCATGTTGTCCAACGTTCAGTGTAGCAGAAAACAGCATTCACCATGAGGACCCGCCCATTCTTGAGTGCGATGAGAGCATAAACACGTATTGTGACCTCAGCGTGAGTCCTGTCCTCTAGTAAGTCCTCTCAGTGGATGCACCATTACATGTCATAATGGGCTTGACCTGTCCTATTCCCTAATTTTTAACCAGATTTCTGCTTGTACAGTCGCCTCTCGCCAGGGCTCTACTCTGGAATCCCTCATTTGGTAGGACATCTGAGGTTCAAAAACAAAACGAAACAAATCAACAACAACAACAACAAAAAAGGACTTCTTCCATTCCAGAATGAACCCAAAATCTTTGTCGGGGCCGAACCCCCAGAGAGTAAGACTCGTCCATTTCCCATGAAGTCACCCGGAAATTTCACGACCATGATTGACACGATATCCAGAGACAAAAACTTGAGCAAGAGACTCACACTTGCCCTTTTTTCATTTCCCGAAGTGTTCTCCTCATGGTCTGTAGATCAGTCCTGCCATACCTATGACCCGAAACATAAGCCAAGTTTGTGTTTTCAGACAACTGTCCAAACAGCTCTGGCCTACACAACCTACAGGCTCAGGCCCCTGGAGCCAAACCTGAGGACTGTACTTGCCCTCTCCAAGGGAATTGTATGTGCCCATTCCAATGGCCACAGCCCTACTAATAGGATAAACCTCCAAAGTCCCTGCGGCCATCCCAAAAGTTGTGGCTTCCCAGGACAAACAGGGGCAATCTGAGCCCATCTGAGCACCTACCTGCACTCAGACCCGTAGACTGATGTCCCCAGGGGTAAAAAGGAACGAACAGGCCCCTAGGCACTAATCGGATCCATTGCTTTGGTTTCCAGGCATCTCTCCTCAGAGGCCTGGATTTCAATACCAGCCTATGGCTGTTTCTTGACTCACCCATCAGAACAAATCTCATCTACACGTGGGAAACATGCACGTTGGAGCTGTGTCAAAGCCTCTGTTTAGGAGAACCCTTCTGGGCCCCAGTGCCACCGCTTCATTCCAAGGACTCCATTGACACAAAAACATATTAGGACACATCCACAGGAAGAGTCCATTTCAACTCAGCCTCCTCGGTTGCTCCACCACATCCAGCAGATCTAACCTGTCTTGGTGCTTGGAGACATTTGGAATGCTAGGTGGGCTACCCAGCCATCCATCCTTAGAACCCTGCTTGGAATCATTGGCCTGGAGCCAACCAACAGGTCTCCATTGTCCTGCAGAAGAATCTTGGCAGTTTGGAGCTTCTCACAACTCCCATCGTGGGAAAAACCCCATGGCCTCGTGATCCACCCCCCCTTCAAGAAGGGGCCATCTGGGACAGAAAGTCCAACCTGAGCGATCTTCTGATCCTTACCCTGAATTCAGATGCACGAGATCTCGATTCAGGTCTGTAGATTGTGCCTGCCATATCCTCACCCAGAAACATAGGCCTAGCTTGGCTTCTCAGACTTCCGTTCTCAGACTACTGGCCCACAAGACCTTCCGTTTGGCAATCCAGAACTACAATGCCGCACTCTGCCTGCCCTCCAGAAGAAAAACACTGCCCTCTGGGGCTACCCAGAAACCCCAAATGAGGATCAACCTTCACGCCATTCGGCTGTACCCCAAATATATAGGCTGAGCTGGGCACTATTGCCCATTAGACCCAGCCTGAGCCTGGACCTCCTGGCCCCACCCAGACAGCTGGCCGCACACTGAGCACATCGGACCTGCCATGGCCTTAGGTCGTCATCTCTTCTCAACCTCGGTTTCCAGGCTTCAGAACCTAGGCCTGTTCTCCAATCACTGCCCTGGCTTGAAAATGAAGCATAAATCAGAACTCTTTCCCCATGGCAAGAAACCTTGTGGTTGGCATGTTGTCCAACGTTCAGTGTAGTTGAAACCAGTGTTGCCCATGAGGCCCCACCCATGCTTGCAGGCCACATTGGTCACAGACACACATTGTGACCCTCAGCCTGAGCCCAGTCCTCAGGTAAGGCCTCTCAGTGGCTGGATGAAGAGACAGCATATTGGGCATGCCAAGCCCCTAACCCCAATTTTTAACCATAGTTCGGGTTGTCGCTTCACTCTTCCCCAGGGCTCTGCTTTGGAATTCCTCTTTTGGTGGGACACCTGAGGTAACAAACTTGAAAGGAGTCCTCCCATTTCACAGATTGACATAAAACTCTTGGGATCGTGCCAATCCACAGAGAGGAAGATTCGTCCATGGCTCATGAGCCCTCCCCAACATTCCACGGCCATCGCCGATACAAAATCCAGAGACAAAAGCCTGAGCAAGCGACTCAGACTCGCTCATTCTTCATATCCTGAAGAGTTCTTCTCCTGGTTTGTAGATCGGGCGTGCCATGCCTACGTCCCGAAACCTAAGCTGAGTTTGTGTTTTCATACTTCTGTCCTCAAAGTCCTGGGCCACACTCCCTCCAGGGTGGAACACCTGAAGCCACACATTAGGACTGTGCGCACCCAATCCATGGGAATTCTGCCCATTCCATTGTCAAAAATTTTACAAATTAGGAGAACCCTCCAAAGTCCCTGAGGCCATCGCAATAGTGTAAGTCTCCCGGGACAAAAAAGGGCGGTTGATACCAGCTGAGCATCTACCTCCACTCATACCATAGATCGAAGTCCCCAGAGAAGAAGATTGAAACAGACAGGACCCGAGGCCATTATCGGATCCATTGCTTAGGTTTACAGGCATGTCTCCTTAAAAGCCTGGATTCAAATACCAGCAGAGGGGATTTCCTGAGGCACCCATCAGAACAAATCTTGTCTCCACAAGGAAACTTGTGCATGGGAGCTATGTCTAAGCTTAGGAGAATACTTCAGGGTGCCGGTGCCACCGCCCCATTCCAAGGCCCTCATGGACACAAACACATATTAGGCCCCATCCTCAGGAAAGACCATTTCAAATCAGCCACCCCGGTTGCTCTCGCTGATCCATCGGATCTAAACTGTCTTGTTGCTAAGAGACAATTGGAATGCGAGGCGCACTTCCCAGGCATCCATACTCGAACGGTGCTCTGGAGTCTTTCCCTATTGGATGTCCTGGAGCTGTCCAACAGGTCTCAATTGTCCCGCAGAAGGAATCCTTGAAGGGGGCATCCCATATCTCCCAACGTGGAAAACCTCCATGGCCTCGAGGTTCTGCTCCCTTCAAGAAGGGGCCGTCATGCACAGAAACTCCAACCTGAGCCAACGTCTGATCCTCGCCCTGACTTCAGATGCATGAGATATTGCTTCAGACCTTCAGGGGGTACCTGCCGTGCCCTCACCCTGAATCCGAAGTCTAGCTTGTCTTCTCAGACTTCCGTCCTCACTCTCCTGGCCCCGTGCCCTCAAGTTTGGCAATTCCGGACCGACAATGAAGCACTCTGCCTGCCTTCTAGAAAAAAATAGATTGCCTAATGAGCTGCCCAGGCAGCTTAAATGAGGATCAACCTACACGGCACTCGCATGTACCCAAATTATATAGTCTAACCTGGGCACTAATGCCCTGTCTGACACAACCTGATCCCGGACCTCCTGACCAACACCCAGAAAGCTGACCGCACACTGAGCACATCAGACTCGCCATGGCCTTAGGTCATCATCTCTTCCCTACCTCAGTTTTCAGCCTCAGAACCTAGACCCCATCTCCAATCACTGCCCAGGGGTGACTGTGATGCAGAAATCAGTACTCTTCCTGACCCATGGCAAGAAACCTTGTGGTTGGCATGTTGTCCAACGTTCAGTGTAGCAGAAAACAGCATTCACCATGAGGACCCGCCCATTCTTGAGTGCGATGAGAGCATAAACACGCATTGTGACCTCAGCGTGAGTCCTGTCCTCTAGTAAGTCCTCTCAGTGGATGGATCATTAGATGTCATAATGGGCTTGACCTGTCCTATTCCCTAATTTTTAACCAGATTTCTGCTTGTCCAGTCGCCTCTCGCCAGGGCTCTACTCTGGAATCCCTCATTTGGTAGGACATCTGAGGTTGAAAAACAAAACGAAACAAATCAAGAACAACAACAAAAAAGGACTTCTTCCATTCCAGAATGAACCCAAAATCTTTGTCGGGGCCGAACCCCCAGAGAGTAAGACTCGTCCATTTCCCATGAAGTCACCCGGAAATTTCACGACCATGATTGACACGATATCCAGAGACAAAAACTTGAGCAAGAGACTCACCCTTGCCCTTTTTTCATTTCCCGAGGTGTTCTCCTCATGGTCTGTAGATCAGTCCTGCCATATTATGACCCGAAACATAAGCCAAGTTTGTGTTTTCAGACAACTGTCCAAACAGCTCTGGCCTACACAACCTACAGGCTCAGGCCCCTGGAGCCAAACCTGAGGACTGTACTTGCCCTCTCCAAGGGAATTGTATGTGCCCATTCCAATGGCCACAGCCCTACTAATAGGATAAACCTCCAAAGTCCCTGCGGCCATCCCAAAAGTTGTGGCTTCCCAGGACAAACAGGGGCAATCTGAGCCCATCTGAGCACCTACCTGCACTCAGACCCGTAGACTGATGTCCCCAGGGGTAAAAAGGAACGAACAGGCCCCTAGGCACTAATCGGATCCATTGCTTTGGTTTCCAGGCATCTCTCCTCAGAGGCCTGGATTTCAACACCAGCCTATGGCTGTTTCTTGACTCACCCATCAGAACAAATCTCATCTACACGTGGGAAACATGCACGTTGGAGCTGTGTCAAAGCCTCTGTTTAGGAGAACCCTTCAGGGCCCCAGTGCCACCGCTTCATTCCAAGGACTCCATTGACACAAAAACATATTAGGACACATCCACAGGAAGAGTCCATTTCAACTCAGCCTCCTCGG
The DNA here is from genome assembly GCF_964662115.1 of Mustela nivalis. Classification (NCBI taxonomy): domain Eukaryota; kingdom Metazoa; phylum Chordata; class Mammalia; order Carnivora; family Mustelidae; genus Mustela; species Mustela nivalis. The sequence continues at coordinate 1,554,840 of NW_028136556.1, read as the reverse complement.
TTGCTCCACCACATCCAGCAGATCTAACCTGCCTTGGTGCTTGGAGACATTTGGAATGCTAGGTGGGCTACCCAGCCATCCATCCTTAGAACCCTGCTCGGAATCATTGGCCTGGAGCCATCCAACAGGTCTCCATTGTCCTGCAGAAGAATCTTGGCAGTTTGGAGCTTCTCACAACTCCCATCGTGGGAAAACCCCCATGGCCTCGTGATCCACCCCCCCTTCAAGAAGGGGCCATCTGGGACAGAAGGTCCAACCTGAGCGATCTTCTGATCCTTGCCCTGAATTCAGATGCACGAGATCTCGATTCAGGTCTGTAGATTGTGCCTGCCATATCCTCACCCAGGAACCTAGGCCTAGCTTGGCTTCTCAGACTTCCGTTCTCAGACTAATGGCCCACAAGACCTTCCGTTTGGCAATCCAGAACTTCAATGCCGCACTCTGCCTGCCCTCCAGAAGAAAAACATTGCCCTCTGGGGCTACCCAGAAACCCCAAATGAGGATCAACCTTCACGCCATTCGGCTGTACCCCAAATATATAGGCTGAGCTGGGCACTATTGCCCATTAGACCCAGCCTGAGCCTGGACCTCCTGGCCTCAACCAGACAGCTGGCCGCACACTGAGCACATCGGACCTGCCATGGCCTTAGGTCGTCATCTCTTCTCAACCTCGGTTTCCAGGCTTCAGAACCTAGGCCTGTTCTCCAATCACTGCCCGGGTTTGAAAATGATGCAGAAATCAGAACTCTTTCCCCATGGCAAGAAACCTTGTGGTTGGCATGTTGTCCAACGTTCAGTGTAGTTGAAACCAGTGTTGCCCATGAGACCCACCCATGCTTGCAGGCCACATTGGTCACAGACACACATTGTGACCCTCAGCCTGAGCCCAGTCCTCAGGTAAGGCCTCTCAGTGGCTGGATGAAGAGACAGCATATTGGGCATGCCAAGCCCCTAACCCCAATTTTTAACCATAGTTCGGGTTGTCGCTTCACTCTTCCCCAGGGCTCTGCTTTGGAATTCCTCTTTTGGTGGGACACCTGAGGTAACAAACTTGAAAGGAGTCCTCCCATTTCACAGATTGACATAAAACTCTTGGGATCGTGCCAATCCACAGAGAGGAAGATTCGTCCATGGCTCATGAGCCCTCCCCAACATTCCACGGCCATCGCCGATACAAAATCCAGAGACAAAAGCCTGAGCAAGCGACTCAGACTCGCTCATTCTTCATATGCTGAAGAGTTCTTCTCCTGGTTTGTAGATCGGGCGTGCCATGCCTACGTCCCGAAACCTAAGCTGAGTTTGTGTTTTCATACTTCTGTCCTCAAAGTCCTGGGCCACACTCCCTCCAGGGTGGAACACCTGAAGCCACACATTAGGACTGTGCGCACCCAATCCATGGGAATTCTGCCCATTCCATTGTCAAAAATTTTACAAATTAGGAGAACCCTCCAAAGTCCCTGAGGCCATCGCAATAGTGTAAGTCGCCCGGGACAAAAAAGGGCGGTTGATACCAGCTGAGCATCTACCTCCACTCATACCATAGATCGAAGTCCCCAGAGAAGAAGATTGAAACAGACAGGACCCGAGGCCATTATCGGATCCATTGCTTTGGTTTACAGGCATGTCTCCTTCAAAGCCTGGATTCAAATACCAGCAGAGGGGATTTCCTGAGGCACCCATCAGAACAAATCTTGTCTCCACAAGGAAACTTGTGCATGGGAGCTATGTCTAAGCTTAGGAGAATACTTCAGGGTGCCGGTGCCACCGCCCCATTCCAAGGCCCTCATGGACACAAACACATATTAGGCCCCATCCTCAGGAAAGACCATTTCAACTCAGCCACCCCGGTTGCTCTCGCTGATCCATCGGATCTAAACTGTCTTGTTGCTTAGAGACAATTGGAATGCGAGGCGCACTTCCCAGGCATCCATCCTCGAACGGTGCTCTGGAGTCATTCCCTATTGGATGTCCTGGAGCTGTCCAACAGGTCTCAATTGTCTCGCAGAAGGAATCCTTGAAGGGGGCATCCCATATCTCCCAACGTGGAAAACCTCCATGGCCTCGAGATTCCGCTCCCTTCAAGAAGGGGCCGTCATGCACAGAAACTCCAACCTGAGCCAACGTCTGATCCTCGCCCTGACTTCAGATGCATGAGATATTGCTTCAGACCTTCAGGGGGTACCTGCCGTGCCCTCACCCTGAATCCGAAGTCTAGCTTGTGTTCTCAGACTTCCGTCCTCACTCTCCTGGCCCCGTGCCCTCAAGTTTGGCAATTCCGGACCGACAATGAAGCACTCTGCCTGCCTTCTAGAAAAAATAGATTGCCTAATGAGCTGCCCAGGCAGCTTAAATGAGGATCAACCTACACGGCACTCGCATGTACGCAAATTATATAGTCTAACCTGGGCACTAATGCACTGTCTGACACAACCTGATCCCGGACCTCCTGACCAACACCCAGAAAGCTGACCGCACACTGAGCACATCAGACTCGCCATGGCCTTAGGTCATCATCTCTTCCCTACCTCAGTTTTCAGCCTCAGAACCTAGACCCCATCTCCAATCACTGCCCAGGGGTGACTGTGATGCAGAAATCAGTACTCTTCCTGACCCATGGCAAGAAACCTTGTGGTTGGCATGTTGTCCAACGTTCAGTGTAGCAGAAAACAGCATTCACCATGAGGACCCGCCCATTCTTGAGTGCGATGAGAGCATAAACACGCATTGTGACCTCAGCGTGAGTCCTGTCCTCTAGTAAGTCCTCTCAGTGGATGGACCATTAGATGTCATAATGGGCTTGACCTGTCCTATTCCCTAATTTTTAACCAGATTTCTGCTTGTCCAGTCGCCTCTCGCCAGGGCTCTACTCTGGAATCCCTCATTTGGTAGGACATCTGAGGTTGAAAAACAAAGCGAACCAAATCAACAACAACAAAAAAAAGGACTTCTTCCATTCCAGAATGAACCCAAAATCTTTGTAGGGGCCGAACCCCGAGAGAGTAAGACTCGTCCATTTCCCATGAAGTCACCCGGAAATTTCACGACCATGATTGACACGATATCCAGAGACAAAAACTTGAGCAAGAGACTCACACTTGCCCTTTTTTTATTTCCCGAAGTGTTCTCCTCATGGTCTGTAGATCAGTCCTGCCATACCTATGACCCGAAACATAAGCCAAGTTTGTGTTTTCAGACAACTGTCCAAACAGCTCTGGCCTACATAACCTACAGGCTCAGGCCCCTGGAGCCAAACCTGAGGACTGTACTTGCCCTCTCCAAGGGAATTGTATGTGCCCATTCCAATGGCCACAGCCCTACTAATAGGATAAACCTCCAAAGTCCCTGCGGCCATCCCAAAAGTTGTGGCTTCCCAGGACAAACAGGGGCAATCTGAGCCCATCTGAGCACCTACCTGCACTCAGACCCGTAGACTGATGTCCCCAGGGGTAAAAAGGAACGAACAGGCCCCTAGGCACTAATCGGATCCATTGCTTTGGTTTCCAGGCATCTCTCCTCAGAGGCCTGGATTTCAACACCAGCCTATGGCTGTTTCTTGACTCACCCATCAGAACAAATCTCATCTACACGTGGGAAACATGCACGTTGGAGCTGTGTCAAAGCCTCTGTTTAGGAGAACCCTTCAGGGCCCCAGTGCCACCGCTTCATTCCAAGGACTCCATTGACACAAAAACATATTAGGACACATCCACAGGAAGAGTCCATTTCAACTCAGCCTCCTCGGTTGCTCCACCACATCCAGCAGATCTAACCTGCCTTGGTGCTTGGAGACATTTGGAATGCTAGGTGGGCTACCCAGCCATCCATCCTTAGAACCCTGCTCGGAATCATTGGCCTGGAGCCATCCAACAGGTCTCCATTGTCCTGCAGAAGAATCTTGGCAGTTTGGAGCTTCTCACAACTCCCATCGTGGGAAAACCCCCATGGCCTCGTGATCCACCCCCCCTTCAAGAAGGGGCCATCTGGGACAGAAGGTCCAACCTGAGCGATCTTCTGATCCTTGCCCTGAATTCAGATGCACGAGATCTCGATTCAGGTCTGTAGATTGTGCCTGCCATATCCTCACCCAGGAACCTAGGCCTAGCTTGGCTTCTCAGACTTCCGTTCTCAGACTAATGGCCCACAAGACCTTCCGTTTGGCAATCCAGAACTTCAATGCCGCACTCTGCCTGCCCTCCAGAAGAAAAACATTGCCCTCTGGGGCTACCCAGAAACCCCAAATGAGGATCAACCTTCACGCCATTCGGCTGTACCCCAAATATATAGGCTGAGCTGGGCACTATTGCCCATTAGACCCAGCCTGAGCCTGGACCTCCTGGCCCCACCCAGACAGCTGGCCGCACACTGAGCACATCGGACCTGCCATGGCCTTAGGTCGTCATCTCTTCTCAACCTCGGTTTCCAGGCTTCAGAACCTAGGCCTGTTCTCCAATCACTGCCCTGGTTTGAAAATGATGCAGAAATCAGAACTCTTTCCCCATGGCAAGAAACCTTGTGGTTGGCATGTTTTCCAACGTTCAGTGTAGTTGAAACCAGTGTTGCCCATGAGGCCCCACCCATGCTTGCAGGGCACATTGGTCACAGACACACATTGTGACCCTCAGCCTGAGCCCAGTCCTCAGGTAAGGCCTCTCAGTGGCTGGATGAAGAGACAGCATATTGGGCATGCCAAGCCCCTAACCCCAATTTTTAACCATAGTTCGGGTTGTCGCTTCACTCTTCCCCAGGGCTCTGCTTTGGAATTCCTCTTTTGGTGGGACACCTGAGGTAACAAACTTGAAAGGAGTCCTCCCATTTCACAGATTGACATAAAACTCTTGGGATCGTGCCAATCCACAGAGAGGAAGATTCGTCCATGGCTCATGAGCCCTCCCCAACATTCCACGGCCATCGCCGATACAAAATCCAGAGACAAAAGCCTGAGCAAGCGACTCAGACTCGCTCATTCTTCATATCCTGAAGAGTTCTTCTCCTGGTTTGTAGATCGGGCGTGCCATGCCTACGTCCCGAAACCTAAGCTGAGTTTGTGTTTTCATACTTCTGTCCTCAAAGTCCTGGGCCACACTCCCTCCAGGGTGGAACACCTGAAGCCACACATTAGGACTGTGCGCACCCAATCCATGGGAATTCTGCCCATTCCATTGTCAAAAATTTTACAAATTAGGAGAACCCTCCAAAGTCCCTGAGGCCATCGCAATAGTGTAAGTCGCCCGGGACAAAAAAGGGCGGTTGATACCAGCTGAGCATCTACCTCCACTCATACCATAGATCGAAGTCCCCAGAGAAGAAGATTGAAACAGACAGGACCCGAGGCCATTATCGGATCCATTGCTTTGGTTTACAGGCATGTCTCCTTAAAAGCCTGGATTCAAATACCAGCAGAGGGGATTTCCTGAGGCACCCATCAGAACAAATCTTGTCTCCACAAGGAAACTTGTGCATGGGAGCTATGTCTAAGCTTAGGAGAATACTTCAGGGTGCCGGTGCCACCGCCCCATTCCAAGGCCCTCATGGACACAAACACATATTAGGCCCCATCCTCAGGAAAGACCATTTCAACTCAGCCACCCCGGTTGCTCTCGCTGATCCATCGGATCTAAACTGTCTTGTTGCTTAGAGACAATTGGAATGCGAGGCGCACTTCCCAGGCATCCATCCTCGAACGGTGCTCTGGAGTCATTCCCTATTGGATGTCCTGGAGCTGTCCAACAGGTCTCAATTGTCTCGCAGAAGGAATCCTTGAAGGGGGCATCCCATATCTCCCAACGTGGAAAACCTCCATGGCCTCGAGATTCCGCTCCCTTCAAGAAGGGGCCGTCATGCACAGAAACTCCAACCTGAGCCAACGTCTGATCCTCGCCCTGACTTCAGATGCATGAGATATTGCTTCAGACCTTCAGGGGGTACCTGCCGTGCCCTCACCCTGAATCCGAAGTCTAGCTTGTGTTCTCAGACTTCCGTCCTCACTCTCCTGGCCCCGTGCCCTCAAGTTTGGCAATTCCGGACCGACAATGAAGCACTCTGCCTGCCTTCTAGAAAAAATAGATTGCCTAATGAGCTGCCCAGGCAGCTTAAATGAGGATCAACCTACACGGCACTCGCATGTACGCAAATTATATAGTCTAACCTGGGCACTAATGCACTGTCTGACACAACCTGATCCCGGACCTCCTGACCAACACCCAGAAAGCTGACCGCACACTGAGCACATCAGACTCGCCATGGCCTTAGGTCATCATCTCTTCCCTACCTCAGTTTTCAGCCTCAGAACCTAGACCCCATCTCCAATCACTGCCCAGGGGTGACTGTGATGCAGAAATCAGTACTCTTCCTGACCCATGGCAAGAAACCTTGTGGTTGGCATGTTGTCCAACGTTCAGTGTAGCAGAAAACAGCATTCACCATGAGGACCCGCCCATTCTTGAGTGCGATGAGAGCATAAACACGCATTGTGACCTCAGCGTGAGTCCTGTCCTCTAGTAAGTCCTCTCAGTGGATGGACCATTAGATGTCATAATGGGCTTGACCTGTCCTATTCCCTAATTTTTAACCAGATTTCTGCTTGTCCAGTCGCCTCTCGCCAGGGCTCTACTCTGGAATCCCTCATTTGGTAGGACATCTGAGGTTGAAAAACAAAGCGAACCAAATCAACAACAACAAAAAAAAGGACTTCTTCCATTCCAGAATGAACCCAAAATCTTTGTAGGGGCCGAACCCCGAGAGAGTAAGACTCGTCCATTTCCCATGAAGTCACCCGGAAATTTCACGACCATGATTGACACGATATCCAGAGACAAAAACTTGAGCAAGAGACTCACACTTGCCCTTTTTTTATTTCCCGAAGTGTTCTCCTCATGGTCTGTAGATCAGTCCTGCCATACCTATGACCCGAAACATAAGCCAAGTTTGTGTTTTCAGACAACTGTCCAAACAGCTCTGGCCTACACAACCTACAGGCTCAGGCCCCTGGAGCCAAACCTGAGGACTGTACTTGCCCTCTCCAAGGGAATTGTATGTGCCCATTCCAATGGCCACAGCCCTACTAATAGGATAAACCTCCAAAGTCCCTGCGGCCATCCCAAAAGTTGTGGCTTCCCAGGACAAACAGGGGCAATCTGAGCCCATCTGAGCACCTACCTGCACTCAGACCCGTAGACTGATGTCCCCAGGGGTAAAAAGGAACGAACAGGCCCCTAGGCACTAATCGGATCCATTGCATTGGTTTCCAGGCATCTCTCCTCAGAGGCCTGGATTTCAACACCAGCCTATGGCTGTTTCTTGACTCACCCATCAGAACAAATCTCATCTACACGTGGGAAACATGCACGTTGGAGCTGTGTCAAAGCCTCTGTTTAGGAGAACCCTTCAGGGCCCCAGTGCCACCGCTTCATTCCAAGGACTCCATTGACACAAAAACATATTAGGACACATCCACAGGAAGAGTCCATTTCAACTCAGCCTCCTCGGTTGCTCCACCACATCCAGCAGATCTAACCTGCCTTGGTGCTTGGAGACATTTGGAATGCTAGGTGGGCTACCCAGCCATCCATCCTTAGAACCCTGCTCGGAATCATTGGCCTGGAGCCAACCAACAGGTCTCCATTGTCCTGCAGAAGAATCTTGGCAGTTTGGAGCTTCTCACAACTCCCATCGTGGGAAAAACCCCATGGCCTCGTGATCCACCCCCCCTTCAAGAAGGGGCCATCTGGGACAGAAAGTCCAACCTGAGCGATCTTCTGATCCTTGCCCTGAATTCAGATGCACGAGATCTCGATACAGGTCTGTAGATTGTGCCTGCCATATCCTCACCCAGAAACATAGGCCTAGCTTGGCTTCTCAGACTTCCGTTCTCAGACTACTGGCCCACAAGACCTTCCGTTTGGCAATCCAGAACTACAATGCCGCACTCTACCTGACCTCCAGAAGAAAAACATTGCCCTCTGGGGCTACCCAGAAACCCCAAATGAGGATCAACCTTCACGCCATTCGGCTGTACCCCAAATATATAGGCTGAGCTGGGCACTATTGCCCATTAGACCCAGCCTGAGCCTGGACCTCCTGGCCCCACCCAGACAGCTGGCCGCACACTGAGCACATCGGACCTGCCATGGCCTTAGGTCGTCATCTCTTCTCAACCTCGGTTTCCAGGCTTCAGAACCTAGGCCTGTTCTCCAATCACTGCCCTGGTTTGAAAATGATGCAGAAATCAGAACTCTTTCCCCATGGCAAGAAACCTTGTGGTTGGCATGTTGTCCAACGTTCAGTGTAGTTGAAACCAGTGTTGCCCATGAGGCCCCACCCATGCTTGCAGGCCACATTGGTCACAAACACACATTGTGACCCTCAGCCTGAGCCCAGTCCTCAGGTAAGGCCTCTCAGTGGCTGGATGAAGAGACAGCATATTGGGCATGCCAAGCCCCTAACCCCAATTTTTAACCATAGTTCGGGTTGTCGCTTCACTCTTCCCCAGGGCTCTGCTTTGGAATTCCTCTTTTGGTGGGACACCTGAGGTAACAAACTTGAAAGGAGTCCTCCCATTTCACAGATTGACATAAAACTATTGGGATCGTGCCAATCCACAGAGAGGAAGATTCGTCCATGGCTCATGAGCCCTCCCCAACATTCCACGGCCATCGCCGATACAAAATCCAGAGACAAAAGCCTGAGCAAGCGACTCAGACTCGCTCATTCTTCATATGCTGAAGAGTTCTTCTCCTGGTTTGTAGATCGGGCGTGCCATGCCTACGTCCCGAAACCTAAGCTGAGTTTGTGTTTTCATACTTCTGTCCTCAAAGTCCTGGGCCACACTCCCTCCAGGGTGGAACACCTGAAGCCACACATTAGGACTGTGCGCACCCAATCCATGGGAATTCTGCCCATTCCATTGTCAAAAATTTTACAAATTAGGAGAACCCTCCAAAGTCCCTGAGGCCATCGCAATAGTGTAAGTCGCCCGGGACAAAAAAGGGCGGTTGATACCAGCTGAGCATCTACCTCCACTCATACCATAGATCGAAGTCCCCAGAGAAGAAGATTGAAACAGACAGGACCCGAGGCCATTATCGGATCCATTGCTTTGGTTTACAGGCATGTCTCCTTAAAAGCCTGGATTCAAATACCAGCAGAGGGGATTTCCTGAGGCACCCATCAGAACAAATCTTGTCTCCACAAGGAAACTTGTGCATGGGAGCTATGTCTAAGCTTAGGAGAATACTTCAGGGTGCCGGTGCCACCGCCCCATTCCAAGGCCCTCATGGACACAAACACATATTAGGCCCCATCCTCAGGAAAGACCATTTCAACTCAGCCACCCCGGTTGCTCTCGCTGATCCATCGGATCTAAACTGTCTTGTTGCTTAGAGACAATTGGAACGCGAGGCGCACTTCCCAGGCATCCATCCTCGAACGGTGCTCTGGAGTCATTCCCTATTGGATGTCCTGGAGCTGTCCAACAGGTCTCAATTGTCTCGCAGAAGGAATCCTTGAAGGGGGCATCCCATATCTCCCAACGTGGAAAACCTCCATGGCCTCGAGATTCCGCTCCCTTCAAGAAGGGGCCGTCATGCACAGAAACTCCAACCTGAGCCAACGTCTGATCCTCGCCCTGACTTCAGATGCATGAGATATTGCTTCAGACGTTCAGGGGGTACCTGCCGTGCCCTCACCCTGAATCCGAAGTCTAGCTTGTCTTCTCAGACTTCCGTCCTCACTCTCCTGGCCCCGTGCCCTCAAGTTTGGCAATTCCGGACCGACAATGAAGCACTCTGCCTGCCTTCTAGAAAAAATAGATTGCCTAATGAGCTGCCCAGGCAGCTTAAATGAGGATCAACCTACACGGCACTTGCATGTACCCAAATTATATAGTCTAACCTGGGCACTAATGCACTGTCTGACACAACCTGATCCCGGACCTCCTGACCAACACCCAGAAAGCTGACCGCACACTGAGCACATCAGACTCGCCATGGCCTTAGGTCATCATCTCTTCCCTACCTCAGTTTTCAGCCTCAGAACCTAGACCCCATCTCCAATCACTGCCCAGGGGTGACTGTGATGCAGAAATCAGTACTCTTCCTGACCCATGGCAAGAAACCTTGTGGTTGGCATGTTGTCCAACGTTCAGTGTAGCAGAAAACAGCATTCACCATGAGGACCCGCCCATTCTTGAGTGCGATGAGAGCATAAACACGCATTGTGACCTCAGCGTGAGTCCTGTCCTCTAGTAAGTCCTCTCAGTGGATGGACCATTAGATGTCATAATGGGCTTGACCTGTCCTATTCCCTAATTTTTAACCAGATTTCTGCTTGTCCAGTCGCCTCTCACCAGGGCTCTACTCTGGAATCCCTCATTTGGTAGGACATCTGAGGTTGAAAAACAAAACGAACCAAATCAACAACAACAAAAAAAAGGACTTCTTCCATTCCAGAATGAACCCAAAATCTTTGTAGGGGCCGAACCCCGAGAGAGTAAGACTCGTCCATTTCCCATGAAGTCACCCGGAAATTTCACGACCATGATTGACACGATATCCAGAGACAAAAACTTGAGCAAGAGACTCACACTTGCCCTTTTTTTATTTCCCGAAGTGTTCTCCTCATGGTCTGTAGATCAGTCCTGCCATACCTATGACCCGAAACATAAGCCAAGTTTGTGTTTTCAGACAACTGTCCAAACAGCTCTGGCCTACACAACCTACAGGCTCAGGCCCCTGGAGCCAAACCTGAGGACTGTACTTGCCCTCTCCAAGGGAATTGTATGTGCCCATTCCAATGGCCACAGCCCTACTAATAGGATAAACCTCCAAAGTCCCTGCGGCCATCCCAAAAGTTGTGGCTTCCCAGGACAAACAGGGGCAATCTGAGCCCATCTGAGCACCTACCTGCACTCAGACCCGTAGACTGATGTCCCCAGGGGTAAAAAGGAACGAACAGGCCCCTAGGCACTAATCGGATCCATTGCATTGGTTTCCAGGCATCTCTCCTCAGAGGCCTGGATTTCAACACCAGCCTATGGCTGTTTCTTGACTCACCCATCAGAACAAATCTCATCTACACGTGGGAAACATGCACGTTGGAGCTGTGTCAAAGCCTCTGTTTAGGAGAACCCTTCAGGGCCCCAGTGCCACCGCTTCATTCCAAGGACTCCATTGACACAAAAACATATTAGGACACATCCACAGGAAGAGTCCATTTCAACTCAGCCTCCTCGGTTGCTCCACCACATCCAGCAGATCTAACCTGCCTTGGTGCTTGGAGACATTTGGAATGCTAGGTGGGCTACCCAGCCATCCATCCTTAGAACCCTGCTGGGAATCATTGGCCTGGAGCCAACCAACAGGTCTCCATTGTCCTGCAGAAGAATCTTGGCAGTTTGGAGCTTCTCACAACTCCCATCGTGGGAAAACCCCCATGGCCTCGTGATCCACCCCCCCTTCAAGAAGGGGCCATCTGGGACAGAAAGTCCAACCTGAGCGATCTTCTGATCCTTGCCCTGAATTCAGATGCACGAGATCTCGATACAGGTCTGTAGATTGTGCCTGCCATATCCTCACCCAGAAACATAGGCCTAGCTTGGCTTCTCAGACTTCCGTTCTCAGACTACTGGCCCACAAGACCTTCCGTTTGGCAATCCAGAACTACAATGCCGCACTCTACCTGACCTCCAGAAGAAAAACATTGCCCTCTGGGGCTACCCAGAAACCCCAAATGAGGATCAACCTTCACGCCATTCGGCTGTACCCCAAATATATAGGCTGAGCTGGGCACTATTGCCCATTAGACCCAGCCTGAGCCTGGACCTCCTGGCCCCACCCAGACAGCTGGCCGCACACTGAGCACATCGGACCTGCCATGGCCTTAGGTCGTCATCTCTTCTCAACCTCGGTTTCCAGGCTTCAGAACCTAGGCCTGTTCTCCAATCACTGCCCTGGTTTGAAAATGATGCAGAAATCAGAACTCTTTCCCCATGGCAAGAAACCTTGTGGTTGGCATGTTGTCCAACGTTCAGTGTAGTTGAAACCAGTGTTGCCCATGAGGCCCCACCCATGCTTGCAGGCCACATTGGTCACAAACACACATTGTGACCCTCAGCCTGAGCCCAGTCCTCAGGTAAGGCCTCTCAGTGGCTGGATGAAGAGACAGCATATTGGGCATGCCAAGCCCCTAACCCCAATTTTTAACCATAGTTCGGGTTGTCGCTTCACTCTTCCCCAGGGCTCTGCTTTGGAATTCCTCTTTTGGTGGGACACCTGAGGTAACAAACTTGAAAGGAGTCCTCCCATTTCACAGATTGACATAAAACTATTGGGATCGTGCCAATCCACAGAGAGGAAGATTCGTCCATGGCTCATGAGCCCTCCCCAACATTCCACGGCCATCGCCGATACAAAATCCAGAGACAAAAGCCTGAGCAAGCGACTCAGACTCGCTCATTCTTCATATCCTGAAGAGTTCTTCTCCTGGTTTGTAGATCGGGCGTGCCATGCCTACGTCCCGAAACCTAAGCTGAGTTTGTGTTTTCATACTTCTGTCCTCAAAGTCCTGGGCCACACTCCCTCCAGGGTGGAACACCTGAAGCCACACATTAGGACTGTGCGCACCCAATCCATGGGAATTCTGCCCATTCCATTGTCAAAAATTTTACAAATTAGGAGAACCCTCCAAAGTCCCTGAGGCCATCGCAATAGTGTAAGTCGCCCGGGACAAAAAAGGGCGGTTGATACCAGCTGAGCATCTACCTCCACTCATACCATAGATCGAAGTCCCCAGAGAAGAAGATTGAAACAGACAGGACCCGAGGCCATTATCGGATCCATTGCTTTGGTTTACAGGCATGTCTCCTTAAAAGCCTGGATTCAAATACCAGCAGAGGGGATTTCCTGAGGCACCCATCAGAACAAATCTTGTCTCCACAAGGAAACTTGTGCATGGGAGCTATGTCTAAGCTTAGGAGAATACTTCAGGGTGCCGGTGCCACCGCCCCATTCCAAGGCCCTCATGGACACAAACACATATTAGGCCCCATCCTCAGGAAAGACCATTTCCACTCAGCCACCCCGGTTGCTCTCGCTGATCCATCGGATCTAAACTGTCTTGTTGCTTAGAGACAATTGGAATGCGAGGTGCACTTCCCAGGCATCCATCCTCGAACGGTGCTCTGGAGTCATTCCCTATTGGATGTCCTGGAGCTGTCCAACAGGTCTCAATTGTCCCGCAGAAGGAATCCTTGAAGGGGGCATCCCATATCTCCCAACGTGGAAAACCTCCATGGCCTCGAGATTCCGCTCCCTTCAAGAAGGGGCCGTCATGCACAGAAACTCCAACCTGAGCCAACGTGTGATCCTCGCCCTGACTTCAGATGCATGAGATATTGCTTCAGACCTTCAGGGGGTACCTGCCGTGCCCTCACCCTGAATCCGAAGTCTAGCTTGTCTTCTCAGACTTCCGTCCTCACTCTCCTGGCCCCGTGCCCTCAAGTTTGGCAATTCCGGACCGACAATGAAGCACTCTGCCTGCCTTCTAGAAAAAATAGATTGCCTAATGAGCTGCCCAGGCAGCTTAAATGAGGATCAACCTACACGGCACTCGCATGTACCCAAATTATATAGTCTAACCTGGGCACTAATGCACTGTCTGACACAACCTGATCCCGGACCTCCTGACCAACACCCAGAAAGCTGACCGCACACTGAGCACATCAGACTCGCCATGGCCTTAGGTCATCATCTCTTCCCTACCTCAGTTTTCAGCCTCAGAACCTAGACCCCATCTCCAATCACTGCCCAGGGGTGACTGTGATGCAGAAATCAGTACTCTTCCTGACCCATGGCAAGAAACCTTGTGGTTGGCATGTTGTCCAACGTTCAGTGTAGCAGAAAACAGCATTCACCATGAGGACCCGCCCATTCTTGAGTGCGATGAGAGCATAAACACGCATTGTGACCTCAGCGTGAGTCCTGTCCTCTAGTAAGTCCTCTCAGTGGATGGACCATTAAATGTCATAATGGGCTTGACCTGTCCTATTCCCTAATTTTTAACCAGATTTCTGCTTGTCCAGTCGCCTCTCGCCAGGGCTCTACTCTGGAATCCCTCATTTGGTAGGACATCTGAGGTTGAAAAACAAAACGAAACAAATCAACAACAACAACAAAAAAGGACTTCTTCCATTCCAGAATGAACCCAAAATCTTTGTCGGGGCCGAACCCCGAGAGAGTAAGACTCGTCCATTTCCCATGAAGTCACCCGGATATTTCACGACCATGATTGACACGATATCCAGAGACAAAAACTTGAGCAAGAGACTCACACTTGCACTTTTTTCATTTCCCGAGGTGTTCTCCTCATGGTCTGTAGATCAGACCTGCCATACCTATGACCCGAAACATAAGCCAAGTTTGTGTTTTCAGACAACTGTCCAAACAGCTCTGGCCTACACAACCTACAGGCTCAGGCCCATGGAGCCAAACCTGAGGACTGTACTTGCCCTCTCCAAGGGAATTGTATGTGCCCATTCCAATGGCCACAGCCCTACTAATAGGATAAACCTCCAAAGTCCCTGCGGCCATCCCAAAAGTTGTGGCTTCCCAGGACAAACAGGGGCAATCTGAGCCCATCTGAGCACCTACCTGCACTCAGACCCGTAGACTGATGTCCCCAGGGGTAAAAAGGAACGAACAGGCCCCTAGGCACTAATCGGATCCACTGCTTTGGTTTCCAGGCATCTCTCCTCAGAGGCCTGGATTTCAATACCAGCCTATGGCTGTTTCTTGACTCACCCATCAGAACAAATCTCATCTACACGTGGGAAACATGCACGTTGGAGCTGTGTCAAAGCCTCTGTTTAGGAGAAAACTTCAGGGCCCCAGTGCCACCGCTTCATTCCAAGGACTCCATTGACACAAATACATATTAGGACACATCCACAGGAAGAGTCCATTTCAACTCAGCCTCCTCGGTTGCTCCACCACATCCAGCAGATGTAACCTGTCTTGGTGCTTGGAGACATTTGGAATGCTAGGTGGGCTACCCAGCCATCCATCCTTAGAACCCTGCTCGGAATCATTGGCCTGGAGCCAACCAACAGGTCTCCATTATCCTGCAGAAGAATCTTGGCAGTTTGGAGTTTCTCACAACTCCCATCGTGGGAAAACCCCCATGGCCTCGTGATCCACCCCCCCTTCAAGAAGGGGCCATCTGGGACAGAAAGTCCAACCTGAGCGATCTTCTGATCCTTGCCCTGAATTCAGATGCACGAGATCTCGATTCAGGTCTGTAGATTGTGCCTGCCATATCCTCACCCAGAAACATAGGCCTAGCTTGGATTCTCAGACTTCCGTTCTCAGACTACTGGCCCACAAGACCTTCCGTTTTGCAATCCAGAACTACAATGCCGCACTCTGCCTGCCCTCCAGAAGAAAAACATTGCCCTCTGGGGCTACCCAGAAACCCCAAATGAGGATCAACCTTCACGCCATTCGGCTGTACCCCAAATATATAGGCTGAGCTGGGCACTATTGCCCATTAGACCCAGCCTGAGCCTTGACCTCCTGGCCCCACCCAGACAGCTGGCCGCACACTGAGCACATCGGACCTGCCATGGTCTTAGGTCGTCATCTCTTCTCAACCTCGGTTTCCAGGCTTCAGAACCTAGGCCTGTTGTCCAATCACTGCCCTGGTTTGAAAATGATGCAGAAATCAGAACTCTTTCCCCATGGCAAGAAACCTTGTGGTTGGCATGTTGTCCAACGTTCAGTGTAGTTGAAACCAGTGTTGCCCATGAGGCCCCACCCATGCTTGCAGGCCACATTGGTCACAAACACACATTGTGACCCTCAGCCTGAGCCCAGTCCTCAGGTAAGGCCTCTCAGTGGCTGGATGAAGAGACAGCATATTGGGCATGCCAAGCCCCTAACCCCAATTTTTAACCATAGTTCGGGTTGTCGCTTCACTCTTCCCCAGGGCTCTGCTTTGGAATTCCTCTTTTGGTGGGACACCTGAGGTAACAAACATGAAAGGAGTCCTCCCATTTCACAGATTGACATAAAACTCTTGGGATCGTGCCAATCCACAGAGAGGAAGATTCGTCCATGGCTCATGAGCCCTCCCCAACATTCCACGGCCATCGCCAATACAAAATCCAGAGACAAAAGCCTGAGCAAGCGACTCAGACTCGCTCATTCTTCATATGCTGAAGAGTTCTTCTCCTGGTTTGTAGATCGGGCGTGCCATGCCTACGTCCCGAAACCTAAGCTGAGTTTGTGTTTTCATACTTCTGTCCTCAAAGTCCTGGGCCACACTCCCTCCAGGGTGGAACACCTGAAGCCACACATTAGGACTGTGCGCACCCAATCCATGGGAATTCTGCCCATTCCATTGTCAAAAATTTTACAAATTAGGAGAACCCTCCAAAGTCCCTGAGTCCATCGCAATAGTGTAAGTCGCCCGGGACAAAAAAGGGCGGTTGATACCAGCTGAGCATCTACCTCCACTCATACCATAGATCGAAGTCCCCAGAGAAGAAGATTGAAACAGACAGGACCCGAGGCCATTATCGGATCCATTGCTTTGGTTTACAGGCATGTCTCCTTCAAAGCCTGGATTCAAATACCAGCAGAGGGGATTTCCTGAGGCACCCATCAGAACAAATCTTGTCTCCACAAGGAAACTTGTGCATGGGAGCTATGTCTAAGCTTAGGAGAATACTTCAGGGTGCCGGTGCCACCGCCCCATTCCAAGGCCCTCATGGACACAAACACATATTAGGCCCCATCCTCAGGAAAGACCATTTCAACTCAGCCACACCGGTTGCTCTCGCTGATCCATCGGATCTAAACTGTCTTGTTGCTAAGAGACAATTGGAATGCGAGGCGCACTTCCCAGGCATCCATCCTCGAACGGTGCTCTGGAGTCATTCCCTATTGGATGTCCTGGAGCTGTCCAACAGGTCTCAATTGTCCCGCAGAAGGAATCCTTGAAGGGGGCATCCCATATCTCCCAACGTGGAAAACCTCCATGGCCTCGAGATTCCGCTCCCTTCAAGAAGGGGCCGTCATGCACAGAAACTCCAACCTGAGCCAACGTCTGATCCTCGCCCTGACTTCAGATGCATGAGATATTGCTTCAGACCTTCAGGGGGTACCTGCCGTGCCCTCACCCTGAATCCGAAGTCTAGCTTGTGTTCTCAGACTTCCGTCCTCACTCTCCTGGCCCCGTGCCCTCAAGTTTGGCAATTCCGGACCGACAATGAAGCACTCTGCCTGCCTTCTAGAAAAAATAGATTGCCTAATGAGCTGCCCAGGCAGCTTAAATGAGGATCAACCTACACGGCACTCGCATGTACCCAAATTATATAGTCTAACCTGGGCACTAATGCACTGTCTGACACAACCTGATCCCGGACCTCCTGACCAACACCCAGAAAGCTGACCGCACACTGAGCACATCAGACTCGCCATGGCCTTAGGTCATCATCTCTTCCCTACCTCAGTTTTCAGCCTCAGAACCTAGACCCCATCTCCAATCACTGCCCAGGGGTGACTGTGATGCAGAAATCAGTACTCTTCCTGACCCATGGCAAGAAACCTTGTGGTTGGCATGTTGTCCAACGTTCAGTGTAGCAGAAAACAGCATTCACCATGAGGACCCGCCCATTCTTGAGTGCGATGAGAGCATAAACACGCATTGTGACCTCAGCGTGAGTCCTGTCCTCTAGTAAGTCCTCTCAGTGGATGGACCATTAGATGTCATAATGGGCTTGACCTGTCCTATTCCCTAATTTTTAACCAGATTTCTGCTTGTCCAGTCGCCTCTCGCCAGGGCTCTACTCTGGAATCCCTCATTTGGTAGGACATCTGAGGTTGAAAAACAAAACGAAACAAATCAACAACAACAACAAAAAAGGACTTCTTCCATTCCAGAATGAACCCAAAATCTTTGTCGGGGCCGAACCCCCAGAGTTTAAGACTCGTCCATTTGCCATGAAGTCACCCGGAAATTTCACGACCATGATTGACACGATATCCAGAGACAAAAACTTGAGCAAGAGACTCACACTTGCCCTTTTTTCATTTCCCGAGGTGTTCTCCTCATGGTCTGTAGATCAGTCCTGCCATACCTATGACCCGAAACATAAGCCAAGTTTGTGTTTTCAGACAACTGTCCAAACAGCTCTGGCCTACACAACCTACAGGCTCAGGCCCCTGGAGCCAAACATGAGGACTGTACTTGCCCTCTCCAAGGGTATTCTATGTGCCCATTCCAATGGCCACAGCCCTACTAATAGGATAAACCTCCAAAGTCCCTGCGACCATCCCAAAAGTTGTGGCTTCCCAGGACAAACAGGGGCAATCTGAGCCCATCTGAGCACCTACCTGCACTCAGACCCGTAGACTGATGTCCCCAGGGGTAAAAAGGAACGAACAGGCCCCTAGGCACTAATCGGATCCATTGCTTTGGTTTCCAGGCATCTCTCCTCAGAGGCCTGGATTTCAATACCAGCCTATGGCTGTTTCTTGACTCACCCATCAGAACAAATCTCATCTACACGTGGGAAACATGCACGTTGGAGCTGTGTCAAAGCCTCTGTTTAGGAGAACCCTTCAGGGCCCCAGTGCCACCGCTTCATTCCAAGGACTCCATTGACACAAAAACATATTAGGACACATCCACAGGAAGAGTCCATTTCAACTCAGCCTCCTCGGTTGCTCCACCACATCCAGCAGATCTAACCTGCCTTGGTGCTTGGAGACATTTGGAATGCTAGGTGGGCTACCCAGCCATCCATCCTTAGAACCCTGCTCGGAATCATTGGCATGGAGCCAACCAACAGGTCTCCATTGTCCTGCAGAAGAATCTTGGCAGTTTGGAGCTTCTCACAACTCCCATCGTGGGAAAAACCCCATGGCCTCGTGATCCACCCCCCCTTCAAGAAGGGGCCATCTGGGACAGAAAGTCCAACCTGAGCGATCTTCTGATCCTTGCCCTGAATTCAGATGCACGAGATCTCGATTCAGGTCTGTAGATTGTGCCTGCCATATCCTCACCCAGAAACCTAGGCCTAGCTTGGCTTCTCAGACTTCCGTTCTCAGACTACTGGCCCACAAGACCTTCCGTTTGGCAATCCAGAACTACAATGCCGCACTCTGCCTGCCCTCCAGAAGAAAAACATTGCCCTCTGGGGCTACCCAGAAACCCCAAATGAGGATCAACCTTCACGCCATTCGGCTGTACCCCAAATATATAGACTGAGCTGGGCACTATTGCCCATTAGACCCAGCCTGAGCCTGGACCTCCTGGCCCCACCCAGACAGCTGGCCGCACACTGAGCACATCGGACCTGCCATGGCCTTAGGTCGTCATCTCTTCTCAACCTCGGTTTCCAGGCTTCAGAACCTAGGCCTGTTCTCCAATCACTGCCCTGGTTTGAAAATGATGCAGAAATCAGAACTCTTTCCCCATGGCAAGAAACCTTGTGGTTGGCATGTTGTCCAACGTTCAGTGTAGTTGAAACCAGTGTTGCCCATGAGACCCACCCATGCTTGCAGGCCACATTGGTCACAAACACACATTGTGAACCTCAGCCTGGGCCCAGTCCTCAGGTAAGCCTCTCAGTGGCTGGATGAAGAGACAGCATATTGGGCATGCCAAGCCCCTAACCCCAATTTTTAACCATAGTTCGGGTTGTCGCTTCACTCTTCCCCAGGGCTCTGCTTTGGAATTCCTCTTTTGGTGGGACACCTGAGGTAACAAACTTGAAAGGAGTCCTCCCATTTCACAGATTGACATAAAACTATTGGAATCGGGCCAATCCACAGAGAGGAAGATTCGTCCATGGCTCATGAGCCCTCCCCAACATTCCACGGCCATCGCCGATACAAAATCCAGAGACAAAAGCCTGAGCAAGCGACTCAGACTCGCTCATTCTTCATATTCTGAAGAGTTCTTCTCCTGGTTTGTAGATCGGGCGTGCCATGCCTACGTCCCGAAACCTAAGCTGAGTTTGTGTTTTCATACTTCTGTCCTCAAAGTCCTGGGCCACACTCCCTCCAGGGTGGAACACCTGAAGCCACACATTAGGACTGTGCGCACCCAATCCATGGGAATTCTGCCCATTCCATTGTCAAAAATTTTACAAATTAGGAGAACCCTCCAAAGTCCCTGAGGCCATCGCAATAGTGTAAGTCGCCCGGGACAAAAAAGGGCGGTTGATACCAGCTGAGCATCTACCTCCACTCATACCATAGATCGAAGTCCCCAGAGAAGAAGATTGAAACAGACAGGACCCGAGGCCATTATCGGATCCATTGCTTTGGTTTACAGGCATGTCTCCTTAAAAGCCTGGATTCAAATACCAGCAGAGGGGATTTCCTGAGGCACCCATCAGAACAAATCTTGTCTCCACAAGGAAACTTGTGCATGGGAGCTATGT
The DNA here is from genome assembly GCF_964662115.1 of Mustela nivalis. NCBI lineage: Eukaryota > Metazoa > Chordata > Mammalia > Carnivora > Mustelidae > Mustela > Mustela nivalis. The sequence goes on along the minus strand of NW_028136556.1, from coordinate 1,534,397 downwards.
CTAAGCTTAGGAGAATACTTCAGGGTGCCGGTGCCACCGCCCCATTCCAAGGCCCTCATGGACACAAACACATATTAGGCCCCATCCTCAGGAAAGACCATTTCAACTCAGCCACCCCGGTTGCTCTCGCTGATCCATCGGATCTAAACTGTCTTGTTGCTAAGAGACAATTGGAATGCGAGGCGCACTTCCCAGGCATCCATCCTCGAACGTTGCTCTGGAGTCATTCCCTATTGGATGTCCTGGAGCTGTCCAACAGGTCTCAATTGTCCCGCAGAAGGAATCCTTGAAGGGGGCATCCCATATCTCCCAACGTGGAAAACCTCCATGGCCTCGAGATTCCGCTCCCTTCAAGAAGGGGCCGTCATGCACAGAAACTCCAACCTGAGCCAACGTCTGATCCTCGCCCTGACTTCAGATGCATGAGATATTGCTTCAGACCTTCAGGGGGGTACCTGCCGTGCCCTCACCCTGAATCCGAAGTCTAGCTTGTGTTCTCAGACTTCCGTCCTCACTCTCCTGGCCCCGTGCCCTCAAGTTTGGCAATTCCGGACCGACAATGAAGCACTCTGCCTGCCTTCTAGAAAAAATAGATTGCCTAATGAGCTGCCCAGGCAGCTTAAATGAGGATCAACCTACACGGCACTCGCATGTACCCAAATTATATAGTCTAACGTGGGCACTAATGCACTGTCTGACACAACCTGATCCCGGACCTCCTGGCCAACACCCAGAAAGCTGACCGCACACTGAGCACATCAGACTCGCCATGGCCTTAGGTCATCATCTCTTCCCTACCTCAGTTTTCAGCCTCAGAACCTAGACCCCATCTCCAATCACTGCCCAGGGGTGACTGTGATGCAGAAATCAGTACTCTTCCTGACCCATGGCAAGAAACCTTGTGGTTGGCATGTTGTCCAACGTTCAGTGTAGCAGAAAACAGCATTCACCATGAGGACCCGCCCATTCTTGAGTGCGATGAGAGCATAAACACGCATTGTGACCTCAGCGTGAGTCCTGTCCTCTAGTAAGTCCTCTCAGTGGATGGACCATTAGATGTCATAATGGACTTGACCTGTCCTATTCCCTAATTTTTAGCCAGATATCTGCTTGTCTAGTCGCCTCTCGCCAGGGCTCTACACTGGAATCCCTCATTTGGTAGGACATCTGAGGTTGAAAAACAAAACGAACCAAATCAACAACAACAAAAAAAAGGACTTCTTCCATTCCAGAATGAACCCAAAATCTTTGTCGGGGCCGAACCCCGAGAGAGTAAGACTCGTCCATTTGCCATGAAGTCACCCGGAAATTTCACGACCATGATTGACACGATATCCAGAGACAAAAACTTGAGCAAGAGACTCACACTTGCCCTTTTTTCATTTCCCGAGGTGTTCTCCTCATGGTCTGTAGATCAGTCCTGCCATACCTATGACCCGAAACATAAGCCAAGTTTGTGTTTTCAGACAACTGTCCAAACAGCTCTGGCCTACACAACCTACAGGCTCAGGCCCCTGGAGCCAAACCTGAGGACTGTACTTGCCCTCTCCAAGGGAATTGTATGTGCCCATTCCAATGGCCACAGCCCTACTAATAGGATAAACCTCCAAAGTCCCTGCGGCCATCCCAAAAGTTGTGGCTTCCCAGGACAAACAGGGGCAATCTGAGCCCATCTGAGCACCTACCTGCACTCAGACCCGTAGACTGATGTCCCCAGGGGTAAAAAGGAACGAACAGGCCCCTAGGCACTAATCGGATCCATGGCTTTGGTTTCCAGGCATCTCTCCTCAGAGGCCTGGATTTCAATACCAGCCTATGGCTGTTTCTTGACTCACCCATCAGAACAAATCTCATCTACACGTGGGATACATGCACGTTGGAGCTGTGTCAAAGCCTCTGTTTAGGAGAACCCTTCAGGGCCCCAGTGCCACCGCTTCATTCCAAGGACTCCATTGACACAAAAACATATTAGGACACATCCACAGGAAGAGTCCATTTCAACTCAGCCTCCTCGGTTGCTCCACCACATCCAGCAGATCTAACCTGTCTTGGTGCTTGGAGACATTTGGAATGCTAGGTGGGCTACCCAGCCATCCATCCTTAGAACCCTGTTCGGAATCATTGGCCTGGGGCCAACCAACAGGTCTCCATTGTCCTGCAGAAGAATCTTGGCAGTTTGGAGCTTCTCACAACTCCCATCGTGGGAAAACCCCCATGGCCTCGTGATCCACCCCCCCTTCAAGAAGGGGCCATCTGGGACAGAAAGTCCAACCTGAGCGATCTTCTGATCCTTGCCCTGAATTCAGATGCACGAGATCTCGATTCAGGTCTGTAGATTGTGCCTGCCATATCCTCACCCAGAAACCTAGGCCTAGCTTGGCTTCTCAGACTTCCGTTCTCAGACTACTGGCCCACAAGACCTTCCGTTTGGCAATCCAGAACTACAATGCCGCACTCTGCCTGCCCTCCAGAAGAAAAACATTGCCCTCTGGGGCTACCCAGAAACCCCAAATGAGGATCAACCTTCACGCCATTCAGCTGTACCCCAAATATATAGGCTGAGCTGGGCACTATTGCCCATTAGACCCAGCCTGAGCCTGGACCTCCTGGCCCCACCCAGACAGCTGGCCGCACACTGAGCACATCGGACCTGCCATGGTCTTAGGTCGTCATCTCTTCTCAACCTCGGTTTCCAGGCTTCAGAACCTAGGCCTGTGCTCCAATCACTGCCCTGGTTTGAAAATGATGCAGAAATCAGAACTCTTTCCCCATGGCAAGAAACCTTGTGGTTGGCATGTTGTCCAACGTTCAGTGTAGTTGAAACCAGTGTTGCCCATGAGGCCCCACCCATGCTTGCAGGCCACATTGGTCACAAACACACATTGTGACCCTCAGCCTGAACTCAGTCCTCAGGTAAGGCCTCTCAGTGGCTGGATGAAGAGACAGCATATTGGGCATGCCAAGCCCCTAACCCCAATTTTTAACCATAGTTCGGGTTGTCGCTTCACTCTTCCCCAGGGCTCTGCTTTGGAATTCCTCTTTTGGTGGGACACCTGAGGTAACAAACTTGAAAGGAGTCCTCCCATTTCACAGATTGACATAAAACTCTTGGGATCGTGCCAATCCACAGAGAGGAAGATTCGTCCATGGCTCATGAGCCCTCCCCAACATTCCACGGCCATAGCCGATACAAAATCCAGAGACAAAAGCCTGAGCAAGCGACTCAGACTCGCTCATTCTTCATATCCTGAAGAGTTCTTCTCCTGGTTTGTAGATCGGGCGTGCCATGCCTACGTCCCGAAACCTAAGCTGAGTTTGTGTTTTCATACTTCTGTCCTCAAAGTCCTGGGCCACACTCCCTCCAGGGTGGAACACCTGAAGCCACACATTAGGACTGTGCGCACCCAATCCATGGGAATTCTGCCCATTCCATTGTCAAAAATTTTACAAATTAGGAGAACCCTCCAAAGTCCCTGAGGCCATCGCAATAGTGTAAGTCGCCCGGGACAAAAAAGGGCGGTTGATACCAGCTGAGCATCTACCTCCACTCATACCATAGATCGAAGTCCCCAGAGAAGAAGATTGAAACAGACAGGACCCGAGGCCATTATCGGATCCATTGCTTTGGTTTACAGGCATGTCTCCTTAAAAGCCTGGATTCAAATACCAGCAGAGGGGATTTCCTGAGGCACCCATCAGAACAAATCTTGTCTCCACAAGGAAACTTGTGCATGGGAGCTATGTCTAAGCTTAGGAGAATACTTCAGGGTGCCGGTGCCACCGCCCCATTCCAAGGCCCTCATGGACACAAACACATATTAGGCCCCATCCTCAGGAAAGACCATTTCAACTCAGCCACCCCGGTTGCTCTCGCTGATCCATCGGATCTAAACTGTCTTGTTGCTAAGAGACAATTGGAATGCGAGGCGCACTTCCCAGGCATCCATCCTCGAACGTTGCTCTGGAGTCATTCCCTATTGGATGTCCTGGAGCTGTCCAACAGGTCTCAATTGTCCCGCAGAAGGAATCCTTGAAGGGGGCATCCCATATCTCCCAACGTGGAAAACCTCCATGGCCTCGAGATTCCGCTCCCTTCAAGAAGGGGCCGTCATGCACAGAAACTCCAACCTGAGCCAACGTGTGATCCTCGCCCTGACTTCAGATGCATGAGATATTGCTTCAGACCTTCAGGGGGTACCTGCCGTGCCCTCACCCTGAATCCGAAGTCTAGCTTGTGTTCTCAGACTTCCGTCCTCACTCTCCTGGCCCCGTGCCCTCAAGTTTGGCAATTCCGGACCGACAATGAAGCACTCTGCCTGCCTTCTAGAAAAAATAGATTGCCTAATGAGCTGCCCAGGCAGCTTAAATGAGGATCAACCTACACGGCACTCGCATGTACCCAAATTATATAGTCTAACGTGGGCACTAATGCACTGTCTGACACAACCTGATCCCGGACCTCCTGGCCAACACCCAGAAAGCTGACCGCACACTGAGCACATCAGACTCGCCATGGCCTTAGGTCATCATCTCTTCCCTACCTCAGTTTTCAGCCTCAGAACCTAGACCCCCTCTCCAATCACTGCCCAGGGGTGACTGTGATGCAGAAATCAGTACTCTTCCTGGCCCATGGCAAGAAACCTTGTGGTTGGCATGTTGTCCAACGTTCAGTGTAGCAGAAAACAGCATTCACCATGAGGACCCGCCCATTTTTGAGTGCGATGAGAGCATAAACCCGCATTGTGACCTCAGCGTGAGTCCTGTCCTCTAGTAAGTCCTCTCAGTGGATGGACCATTAGATGTCATAATGGGCTTGACCTGTCCTATTCCCTAATTTTTAACCAGATTTCTGCTTGTCCAGTCGCCTCTCGCCAGGGCTCTACTCTGGAATCCCTCATTTGGTAGGACATCTGAGGTTGAAAAACAAAACGAAACAAATCAACAACAACAAAAAAAAAGGACTTCTTCCATTCCAGAATGAACCCAAAATCTTTGTCGGGGCCGAACCCCCAGAGAGTAAGACTCGTCCATTTCCCATGAAGTCACCCGGAAATTTCACGACCATGATTGACACGATATCCAGAGACAAAAACTTGAGCAAGAGACTCACACTTGCCCTTTTTTCATTTCCCGAGGTGTTCTCCTCATGGTCTGTAGATCAGTCCTGCCATACCTATGACCCGAAACATAAGCCAAGTTTGTGTTTTCAGACAACTGTCCAAACAGCTCTGGCCTACACAACCTACAGGCTCAGGCCCCTGGAGCCAAACCTGAGGACTGTACTTGCCCTCTCCAAGGGAATTGTATGTGCCCATTCCAATGGCCACAGCACTACTAATAGGATAAACCTCCAAAGTCCCTGTGGCCATCCCAAAAGTTGTGGCTTCCCAGGACAAACAGGGGCAATCTGAGCCCATCTGAGCACCTACCTGCACTCAGACCCGTAGACTGATGTCCCCAGGGGTAAAAAGGAACGAACAGGCCCCTAGGCACTAATCGGATCCATTGCTTTGGTTTCCAGGCATCTCTCCTCAGAGACCTGGATTTCAACACCAGCCTATGGCTGTTTCTTGACTCACCCATCAGAACAAATCTCATCTACACGTGGGAAACATGCACGTTGGAGCTGTGTCAAAGCCTTTGTTTAGGAGAACCCTTCAGGGCCCCAGTGCCACCGCTTCATTCCAAGGACTCCATTGACACAAAAACATATTAGGACACATCCACAGGAAGAGTCCATTTCAACTCAGCCTCCTCGGTTGCTCCACCACATCCAGCAGATCTAACCTGTCTTGGTGCTTGGAGACATTTGGAATGCTAGGTGGGCTACCCAGCCATCCATCCTTAGAACCCTGCTCGGAATCATTGGCATGGAGCCAACCAACAGGTCTCCATTGTCCTGCAGAAGAATCTTGGCAGTTTGGAGCTTCTCACAACTCCCATCGTGGGAAAACCCCCATGGCCTCGTGATCCACCCCCCCTTCAAGAAGGGGCCATCTGGGACAGAAAGTCCAACCTGAGCGATCTTCTGATCCTTGCCCTGAATTCAGATGCACGAGATCTCGATTCAGGTCTGTAGATTGTGCCTGCCATATCCTCACCCAGAAACCTAGGCCTAGCTTGGCTTCTCAGACTTCCGTTCTCAGACTACTGGCCCACAAGACCTTCCGTTTGGCAATCCAGAACTACAATGCCGCACTCTGCCTGCCCTCCAGAAGAAAAACATTGCCCTCTGGGGCTACCCAGAAACCCCAAATGAGGATCAACCTTCACGCCATTCGGCTGTACTCCAAATATATAGGATGAACTGGGCACTATTGCCCATTAGACCCAGCCTGAGCCTGGACCTCCTGGCCCCACCCAGACAGCTGGCCGCACACTGAGCACATCGGACCTGCCATGGTCTTAGGTCGTCATCTCTTCTCAACCTCGGTTTCCAGGCTTCAGAACCTAGGCCTGTTGTCCAATCACCGCCCTGGTTTGAAAATGATGCAGAAATCAGAACTCTTTCCCCATGGCAAGAAACCTTGTGGTTGGCATGTTGTCCAACGTTCAGTGTAGTTGAAACCAGTGTTGCCCATGAGGCCCCACCCATGCTTGCAGGCCACATTGGTCACAAACACACATTGTGACCCTCAGCCTGAGCCCAGTCCTCAGGTAAGGCCTCTCAGTGGCTGGATGAAGAGACAGCATATTGGGCATGCCAAGCCCCTAACCCCAAATTTAAACCATAGTTCGGGTTGTCGCTTCACTCTTCCCCAGGGCTCTGCTTTGGAATTCCTCTTTTGGTGGGACACCTGAGGTAACAAACTTGAAAGGAGTCCTCCCATTTCACAGATTGACATAAAACTCTTGGGATCGTGCCAATCCACAGAGAGGAAGATTCGTCCATGGCTCATGAGCCCTCCCCAACATTCCACGGCCATCGCCGATACAAAATCCAGAGACAAAAGCCTGAGCAAGCGACTCAGACTCGCTCATTCTTCATATCCTGAAGAGTTCTTCTCCTGGTTTGTAGATCGGGCGTGCCATGCCTACGTCCCGAAACCTAAGCTGAGTTTGTGTTTTCATACTTCTGTCCTCAAAGTCCTGGGCCACACTCCCTCCAGGGTGGAACACCTGAAGCCACACATTAGGACTGTGCGCACCCAATCCATGGGAATTCTGCCCATTCCATTGTCAAAAATTTTACAAATTAGGAGAACCCTCCAAAGTCCCTGAGGCCATCGCAATAGTGTAAGTCGCCCGGGACAAAAAAGGGCGGTTGATACCAGCTGAGCATCTACCTCCACTCATACCATAGATCGAAGTCCCCAGAGAAGAAGATTGAAACAGACAGGACCCGAGGCCATTATCGGATCCATTGCTTTGGTTTACAGGCATGTCTCCTTAAAAGCCTGGATTCAAATACCAGCAGAGGGGATTTCCTGAGGCACCCATCAGAACAAATCTTGTCTCCACAAGGAAACTTGTGCATGGGAGCTATGTCTAAGCTTAGGAGAATACTTCAGGGTGCCGGTGCCACCGCCCCATTCCAAGGCCCTCATGGACACAAACACATATTAGGCCCCATCCTCAGGAAAGACCATTTCAACTCAGCCACCCCGGTTGCTCTCGCTGATCCATCGGATCTAAACTGTCTTGTTGCTAAGAGACAATTGGAATGCGAGGCGCACTTCCCAGGCATCCATCCTCGAACGGTGCTCTGGAGTCATTCCCTATTGGATGTCCTGGAGCTGTCCAACAGGTCTCAATTGTCCCGCAGAAGGAATCCTTGAAGGGGGCATCCCATATCTCCCAACGTGGAAAACCTCCATGGCCTCGAGATTCCGCTCCCTTCAAGAAGGGGCCGTCATGCACAGAAACTCCAACCTGAGCCAACGTCTGATCCTCGCCCTGACTTCAGATGCATGAGATATTGCTTCAGACCTTCAGGGGGTACCTGCCGTGCCCTCACCCTGAATCCGAAGTCTAGCTTGTGTTCTCAGACTTCCGTCCTCACTCTCCTGGCCCCGTGCCCTCAAGTTTGGCAATTCCGGACCGACAATGAAGCACTCTGCCTGCCTTCTAGAAAAAATAGATTGCCTAATGAGCTGCCCAGGCAGCTTAAATGAGGATCAACCTACACGGCACTCGCATGTACCCAAATTATATATTCTAACCTGGGCACTAATGCACTGTCTGACACAACCTGATCCCGGACCTCCTGACCAACACCCAGAAAGCTGACCGCACACTGAGCACATCAGACTCGCCATGGCCTTAGGTCATCATCTCTTCCCTACCTCAGTTTTCAGCCTCAGAACCTAGACCCCATCTCCAATCACTTTTCAGGGGTGACTGTGATGCAGTAATCAGTACTCTTCCTGACCCATGGCAAGAAACCTTGTGGTTGGCATGTTGTCCAACGTTCAGTGTAGCAGAAAACAGCATTCACCATGGGGACCCGCCCATTCTTGAGTGCGATGAGAGCATAAACACGCATTGTGACCTCAGCGTGAGTCCTGTCCTCTAGTAAGTCCTCTCAGTGGATGGACCATTAGGTGTCATAATGGGCTTGACCTGTCCTATTCCCTAATTTTTAACCAGATTTCTGCTTGTCCAGTCGCCTCTCGCCAGGGCTCTACTCTGGAATCCCTCATTTGGTAGGACATCTGAGGTTGAAAAACAAAACGAAACAAATCAACAACAACAACAAAAGAAGGACTTCTTCCATTCCAGAATGAACCCAAAATCTTTGTCGGGGCCGAACCACCAGAGAGTAAGACTAGTCCATTTCCCATGAAGTCACCCGGAAATTTCACGACCATGATTGACCCGATATCCAGAGACAAAAACTTGAGCAAGAGACTCACACTTGCCCTTTTTTCATTTCCCGAGGTGTTCTCCTCATGGTCTGTAGATCAGTCCTGCCATACCTATGACCCGAAACATAAGCCAAGTTTGTGTTTTCAGACAACTGTCCAAACAGCTCTGGCCTACACAACCAACAGGCTCAGGCCCCTGGAGCCAAACCTGAGGACTGTACTTGACCTCTCCAAGGGAATTGTATGTGCCCATTCCAATGGCCACAGCCCTACTAATAGGATATACCTCCAAAGTCCCTGCGGCCATCCCAAAAGTTGTGGCTTCCCAGGACAAACAGGGGCAATCTGAGCCCATCTAAGCACCTACCTGCACTCAACCCGTAGACTGATGTCCCCAGGGGTAAAAAGGAACGAACAGGCCCCTAGGCACTAATCGGATCCATTGCTTTGGTTTCCAGGCATCTCTCCTCAGAGGCCTGGATTTCAACACCAGCCTATGGCTGTTTCTTGAATCACCCATCAGAACAAATCTCATCTACACGTGGGAAACATGCACGTTGGAGCTGTGTCAAAGCCTCTGTTTAGGAGAACCCTTCAGGGCCCCAGTGCCACCGCTTCATTCCAAGGACTCCATTGAAACAAAAACATATTAGGACACATCCACAGGAAGAGTCCATTTCAACTCAGCCTCCTCGGTTGCTCCACCACATCCAGCAGATCTAACCTGTCTTGGTGCTTGGAGACATTTGGAATGCTAGGTGGGCTACCCAGCCATCCATCCTTAGAACCCTGCTCGGAATCACTGGCCTGGGGCCAACCAACAGGTCTCCATTGTCCTGCAGAAGAATCTTGGCAGTTTGGAGCTTCTCACAACTCCCATGGTGGGAAAAACCCCATGGCCTCGTGATCCACCCCCCCTTCAAGAAGGGGCCATCTGAGACAGAACGTCCAACCTGAGCGATCTTCTGATCCTTGCCCTGAATTCAGATGCACGAGATCTCGATTCAGGTCTGTAGATTGTGCCTGCCATATCCTCTCCCAGAAACATAGGCCTAGCTTGGCTTCTCAGACTTCCGTTCTCAGACTACTGGCCCACAAGACCTTCCGTTTGGCAATCCAGAACTACAATGCCGCACTCTGCCTGCCCTCCGGAAGAAAAACATTGCCCTCTGGGGCTACCCAGAAACCCCAAATGAGGATCAATCTTCACGCCATTCGGCTGTACCCCAAATATATAGGCTGAGCTGGGCACTATTGCCCATTAGACCCAGCCTGAGCCTGGACCTCCTGGCCCCACCCAGACAGCTGGCCGCACACTGAGCACATCGGACCTGCCATGGCCTTAGGTCGTCATCTCTTCTCAACCTCGGTTTCCAGGCTTCAGAACCTAGGCCTGTTCTCCAATTACTGCCCTGGTTTGAAAATGATGCAGAAATCAGAACTCTTTCCCCATGGCAAGAAACCTTGTGGTTGGCATGTTGTCCAACGTTCAGTGTAGTTGAAACCAGTGTTGCCCATGAGACCCACCCATGCTTGCAGGCCACATTGGTCACAGACACACATTGTGACCCTCAGCCTGAGCCCAGTCCTCAGGTAAGGCCTCTCAGTGGCTGGATGAAGAGACAGCATATTGGGCATGCCAAGCCCCTAACCCCAATTTTTAACCATAGTTCGGGTTGTCGCTTCACTCTTCCCCAGGGCTCTGCTTTGGAATTCCTCTTTTGGTGGGACACCTGAGGTAACAAACTTGAAAGGAGTCCTCCCATTTCACAGATTGACATAAAACTCTTGGGATCGTGCCCATCCACAGAGAGGAAGATTCGTCCATGGCTCATGAGCCCTCCCCAACATTCCACGGCCATCGCCGATACAAAATCCAGAGACAAAAGCCTGAGCAAGCGACTCAGACTCGCTCATTCTTCATATGCTGAAGAGTTCTTCTCCTGGTTTGTAGATCGGGCGTGCCATGCCTACGTCCCGAAACCTAAGCTGAGTTTGTGTTTTCATACTTCTGTCCTCAAATTCCTGGGCCACACTCCCTCCAGGGTGGAACACCTGAAGCCACACATTAGGACTGTGCGCACCCAATCCATGGGAATTCTGCCCATTCCATTGTCAAAAATTTTACAAATTAGGAGAACCCTCCAAAGTCCCTGAGGCCATCGCAATAGTGTAAGTCGCCCGGGACAAAAAAGGGCGGTTGATACCAGCTGAGCATCTACCTCCACTCATACCATAGATCGAAGTCCCCAGAGAAGAAGATTGAAACAGACAGGACCCGAGGCCATTATCGGATCCATTGCTTTGGTTTACAGGCATGTCTCCTTAAAAGCCTGGATTCAAATACCAGCAGAGGGGATTTCCTGAGGCACCCATCAGAACAAATCTTGTCCCCACAAGGAAACTTGTGCATAGGAGCTATGTCTAAGCTTAGGAGAATACTTCAGGGTGCCGGTGCCACCGCCCCATTCCAAGGCCCTCATGGACACAAACACATATTAGGCCCCATCCTCAGGAAAGACCATTTCAACTCAGCCACCCCGGTTGCTCTCGCTGATCCATCGGATCTAAACTGTCTTGTTGCTAAGAGACAATTGGAATGCGAGGCGCACTTCCCAGGCATCCATCCTCGAACGGTGCTCTAGAGTCATTCCCTATTGGATGTCCTGGAGCTGTCCAACAGGTCTCAATTGTCCCGCAGAAGGAATCCTTGAAGGGGGCATCCCATATCTCCCAACGTGGAAAACCTCCATGGCCTCGAGATTCCGCTCCCTTCAAGAAGGGGCCGTCATGCACAGAAACTCCAACCTGAGCCAACGTCTGATCCTCGCCCTGACTTCAGATGCATGAGATATTGCTTCAGACCTTCAGGGGGTACCTGCCGTGCCCTCACCCTGAATCCGAAGTCTAGCTTGTGTTCTCAGACTTCCGTCCTCACTCTCCTGGCCCCGTGCCCTCAAGTTAGGCAATTCCGGACCGACAATGAAGCACTCTGCCTGCCTTCTAGAAAAAATAGATTGCCTAATGAGCTGCCCAGGCAGCTTAAATGAGGATCAACCTACACGGCACTCGCATGTACCCAAATTATATAGTCTAACCTGGGCACTAATGCACTGTCTGACACAACCTGATCCCGGACCTCCTGACCAACACCCAGAAAGCTGACCGCACACTGAGCACATCAGACTCGCCATGGCCTTAGGTCATCATCTCTTCCCTACCTCAGTTTTCAGCCTCAGAACCTAGACCCCATCTCCAATCACTGCCCAGGGGTGACTGTGATGCAGAAATCAGTACTCTTCCTGACCCATGGCAAGAAACCTTGTGGTTGGCATGTTGTCCAACGTTCAGTGTAGCAGAAAACAGCATTCACCATGAGGACCCGCCCATTCTTGAGTGCGACGAGAGCATAAACACGCATTGTGACCTCAGCGTGAGTCCTGTCCTCTAGTAAGTCCTCTCAGTGGATGGACCATTAGATGTCATAATGGGCTTGACCTGTCCTATTTCCTAATTTTTAACCAGATTTCTGCTTGTCCAGTCGCCTCTCACCAGGGCTCTACTCTGGAATCCCTCATTTGGTAGGACATCTGAGGTTGAAAAACGAAACGAAACAAATCAACAACAACAAAAAAAAAAGGACTTCTTCCATTCCAGAATGAACCCAAAATCTTTGTCGGGGCCGAACCCCCAGAGAGTAAGACTCGTCCATTTGCCATGAAGTCACCCAGAAATTTCACGACCATGATTGACACGATATCCAGAGACAAAAACTTGAGCAAGAGACTCACACTTGCCCTTTTTTCATTTCCCGAGGTATTCTCCTCATGGTCTGTAGATCAGTGCTGCCATACCTATGACCCGAAACATAAGCCAAGTTTGTGTTTTCAGACAACTGTCCAAACAGCTCTGGCCTACACAACCTACAGGCTCAGGCCCCTGGAGCCAAACCTGAGGACTGTACTTGCCCTCTCCAAGGGAATTGTATGTGCCCATTCCAATGGCCACAGCACTACTAATAGGATAAACCTCCAAAGTCCCTGCGGCCATCCCAAAAGTTGTGGCTTCCCAGGACAAACAGGGGCAATCTGAGCCCATCTAAGCACCTACCTGCACTCAGACCCGTAGACTGATGTCCCCAGGGGTAAGAAGGAACGAACAGGCCCCTAGGCACTAATCGGATCCATTGCTTTGGTTTCCAGGCATCTCTCCTCAGAGACCTGGATTTCAACACCAGCCTATGGCTGTTTCTTGACTCACCCATCAGAACAAATCTCATCTACACGTGGGAAACATGCACGTTGGAGCTGTGTCAAAGCCTTTGTTTAGGAGAACCCTTCAAGGCCCCAGTGCCACCGCTTCATTCCAAGGACTCCATTGACACAAAAACATATTAGGACACATCCACAGGAAGAGTCCATTTCAACTCAGCCTCCTCGGTTGCTCCACCACATCAAGCAGATCTAACCTGCCTTGGTGCTTGGAGACATTTGGAATGCTAGGTGGGCAACCCAGCCATCCATCCTTAGAACCCTGCTCGGAATCATTGGCATGGAGCCAACCAACAGGTCTCCATTGTCCTGCAGAAGAATCTTGGCAGTTTGGAGCTTCTCACAACTCCCATCGTGGGAAAAACCCCATGGCCTCGTGATCCACCCCCCGTTCAAGAAGGGGCCATCTGGGAAAGAACGTCCAACCTGAGCGATCTTCTGATCCTTGCCCTGAATTCAGATGCACGAGATCTCGATTCAGGTCTGTAGATTGTGCCTGCCATATCCTCACCCAGAACCCTAGGCCTTGCTTGGCTTCTCATACTTCCGTTCTCAGACTACTGGCCCACAAGACCTTCCGTTTGGCAATCCAGAACTACAATGCCGCACTCTGCCTTCCCTGTGGAAGAAAAACATTGCCCTCTGGGGCTACCCAGAAACCCCAAATGAGGATCAATCTTCACGCCATTCGGCTGTACCCCAAATATATAGGCTGAGCTGGGCACTATTGCCCATTAGACCCAGCCTGAGCCTGGAACTCCTGGCCCCACCCAGACAGCTGGCCGCACACTGAGCACATCGGACCTGCCATGGTCTTAGGTCGTCATCTCTTCTCAACCTCGGTTTCCAGGCTTCAGAACCTAGGCCTGTTGTCCAATCACTGCCCTGGTTTGAAAATGATGCAGAAATCAGAACTCTTTCCCCATGGCAAGAAACCTTGTGGTTGGCATGTTGTCCAACGTTCAGTGTAGTTGAAACCAGTGTTGCCCATGAGGCCCCACCCATGCTTGCAGGCCACATTGGTCACAAACACACATTGTGACCCTCAGCCTGAGCCCAGTCCTCAGGTAAGGCCTCTCAGTGGCTGGATGAAGAGACAGCATATTGGGCATGCCAAGCCCCTAACCCCAAATTTAAACCATAGTTCGGGTTGTCGCTTCACTCTTCCCCAGGGCTCTGCTTTGGAATTCCTCTTTTGGTGGGACACCTGAGGTAACAAACTTGAAAGGAGTCCTCCCATTTCACAGATTGACATAAAACTCTTGGGATCGTGCCAATCCACAGAGAGGAAGATTCGTCCATGGCTCATGAGCCCTCCCCAACATTCCACGGCCATCGCCGATACAAAATCCAGAGACAAAAGCCTGAGCAAGCGACTCAGACTCGCTCATTCTTCATATCCTGAAGAGTTCTTCTCCTGGTTTGTAGATCGGGCGTGCCATGCCTACGTCCCGAAACCTAAGCTGAGTTTGTGTTTTCATACTTCTGTCCTCAAAGTCCTGGGCCACACTCCCTCCAGGGTGGAACACCTGAAGCCACACATTAGGACTGTGCGCACCCAATCCATGGGAATTCTGCCCATTCCATTGTCAAAAATTTTACAAATTAGGAGAACCCTCCAAAGTCCCTGAGGCCATCGCAATAGTGTAAGTCGCCCGGGACAAAAAAGGGCGGTTGATACCAGCTGAGCATCTACCTCCACTCATACCATAGATCGAAGTCCCCAGAGAAGAAGATTGAAACAGACAGGACCCGAGGCCATTATCGGATCCATTGCTTTGGTTTACAGGCATGTCTCCTTCAAAGCCTGGATTCAAATACCAGCAGAGGGGATTTCCTGAGGCACCCATCAGAACAAATCTTGTCTCCACAAGGAAAACCTGTGCATGGGAGCTATGTCTAAGCTTAGGAGAATACTTCAGGGTGCCGGTGCCACCGCCCCTTTCCAAGGCCCTCATGGACACAAACACATATTAGGCCCCATCCTCAGGAAAGACCATTTCAACTCAGCCACCCCGGTTGCTCTCGCTGATCCATCGGATCTAAACTGTCTTGTTGCTAAGAGACAATTGGAATGCGAGGCGCACTTCCCAGGCATCCATCCTCGAACGGTGCTCTGGAGTCATTCCCTATTGGATGTCCTGGAGCTGTCCAACAGGTCTCAATTGTCCCGCAGAAGGAATCCTTGAAGGGGGCATCCCATATCTCCCAACGTGGAAAACCTCCATGGCCTCGAGATTCCGCTCCCTTCAAGAAGGGGCCGTCATGCACAGAAACTCCAACCTGAGCCAACGTCTGATCCTCGCCCTGACTTCAGATGCATGAGATATTGCTTCAGACCTTCAGGGGGTACCTGCCGTGCCCTCACCCTGAATCCGAAGTCTAGCTTGTGTTCTCAGACTTCCGTCCTCACTCTCCTGGCACCGTGCCCTCAAGTTAGGCAATTCCGGACCGACAATGAAGCACTCTGCCTGCCTTCTAGAAAAAATAGATTGCCTAATGAGCTGCCCAGGCAGCTTAAATGAGGATCAACCTACACGGCACTCGCATGTACCCAAATTATATAGTCTAACCTGGGCACTAATGCACTGTCTGACACAACCTGATCCCGGACCTCCTGACCAACACCCAGAAAGCTGACCGCACACTGAGCACATCAGACTCGCCATGGCCTTAGGTCATCATCTCTTCCCTACCTCAGTTTTCAGCCTCAGAACCTAGACCCCATCTCCAATCACTGCCCAGGGGTGACTGTGATGCAGAAATCAGTACTCTTCCTGACCCATGGCAAGAAACCTTGTGGTTGGCATGTTGTCCAACGTTCAGTGTAGCAGAAAACAGCATTCACCATGAGGACCCGCCCATTCTTGAGTGCGATGAGAGCATAAACACGCATTGTGACCTCAGCGTGAGTCCTGTCCTCTAGTAAGTCCTCTCAGTGGATGGACCATTAGATGTCATAATGGGCTTGACCTGTCCTATTTCCTAATTTTTAACCAGATTCCTGCTTGTCCAGTCGCCTCTCACCAGGGCTCTACTCTGGAATCCCTCATTTGGTAGGACATCTGAGGTTGAAAAACGAAACGAAACAAATCAACAACAACAAAAAAAAAGGACTTCTTCCATTCCAGAATGAACCCAAAATCTTTGTCGGGGCCGAACCCCCAGAGAGTAAGACTCGTCCATTTCCCATGAAGTCACCCGGAAATTTCACGACCATGATTGACACGATATCCAGAGACAAAAACTTGAGCAAGAGACTCACACTTGCCCTTTTTTCATTTCCCGAGGTGTTCTCCTCATGGTCTGTAGATCAGTGCTGCCATACCTATGACCCGAAACATAAGCCAAGTTTGTGTTTTCAGACAACTGTCCAAACAGCTCTGGCCTACACAACCTACAGGCTCAGGCCCCTGGAGCCAAACCTGAGGACTGTACTTGCCCTCTCCAAAGGAATTGTATGTGCCCATTCCAATGGCCACAGCCCTACTAATAGGATAAACCTCCAAAGTCCCTGCGGCCATCCCAAAAGTTGTGGCTTCCCAGGACAAACAGGGGCAATCTGAGCCCATCTGAGCACCTACCTGCACTCAGACCCGTAGACTGATGTCCCCAGGGGTAAGAAGGAACGAACAGGCCCCTAGGCACTAATCGGATCCATTGCTTTGGTTTCCAGGCATCTCTCCTCAGAGACCTGGATTTCAACACCAGCCTATGGCTGTTTCTTGACTCACCCATCAGAACAAATCTCATCTACACGTGGGAAACATGCACGTTGGAGCTGTGTCAAAGCCTTTGTTTAGGAGAACCCTTCAGGGCCCCAGTGCCACCGCTTCATTCCAAGGACTCCATTGACACAAAAACATATTAGGACACATCCACAGGAAGAGTCCATTTCAACTCAGCCTCCTCGGTTGCTCCACCACATCAAGCAGATCTAACCTGCCTTGGTGCTTGGAGACATTTGGAATGCTAGGTGGGCTACCCAGCCATCCATCCTTAGAACCCTGCTCGGAATCATTGGCATGGAGCCAACCAACAGGTCTCCATTGTCCTGCAGAAGAATCTTGGCAGTTTGGAGCTTCTCACAACTCCCATCGTGGGAAAAACCCCATGGCCTCGTGATCCACCCCCCGTTCAAGAAGGGGCCATCTGGGACAGAAAGTCCAACCTGAGCGATCTTCTGATCCTTGCCCTGAATTCAGATGCACGAGATCTCGATTCAGGTCTGTAGATTGTGCCTGCCATATCCTCACGCAGAAACCTAGGCCTAGCTTGGCTTCTCAGACTTCCGTTCTCAGACTACTGGCCCACAAGACCTTCCGTTTGGCAATCCAGAACTACAATGCCGCACTCTGCCTGCCCTGCGGAAGAAAAACATTGCCCTCTGGGGCTACCCAGAAACCCCAAATGAGGATCAACCTTCACGCCATTCGGCTGTACCCCAAATATATAGGCTGAGCTGGGCACTATTGCCCATTAGACCCAGCCTGAGCCTGGACCTCCTGGCCCCACCCAGACAGCTGGCCGCACACTGAGCACATCGGACCTGCCATGGTCTTAGGTCGTCATCTCTTCTCAACCTCGGTTTCCAGGCTTCAGAACCTAGGCCTGTTGTCCAATCACTGCCCTGGTTTGAAAATGATGCAGAAATCAGAACTCTTTCCCCATGGCAAGAAACCTTGTGGTTGGTATGTTGTCCAACGTTCAGTGTAGTTGAAACCAGTGTTGCCCATGAGGCCCCACCCATGCTTGCAGGCCACATTGGTCACAGACACACATTGTGACCCTCAGCCTGAGCCCAGTCCTCAGGTAAGGCCTCTCAGTGGCTGGATGAAGAGACAGCATATTGGGCATGCCAAGCCCCTAACCCCAAATTTAAACCATAGTTCGGGTTGTCGCTTCACTCTTCCCCAGGGCTCTGCTTTGGAATTCCTCTTTTGGTGGGACACCTGAGGTAACAAACTTGAAAGGAGTCCTCCCATTTCACAGATTGACATAAAACTCTTGGGATCGTGCCCATCCACAGAGAGGAAGATTCGTCCATGGCTCATGAGCCCTCCCCAACATTCCACGGCCATCGCCGATACAAAATCCAGAGACAAAAGCCTGAGCAAGCGACTCAGACTCGCTCATTCTTCATATCCTGAAGAGTTCTTCTCCTGGTTTGTAGATCGGGCGTGCCATGCCTACGTCCCGAAACCTAAGCTGAGTTTGTGTTTTCATACTTCTGTCCTCAAAGTCCTGGGCCACACTCCCTCCAGGGTGGAACACCTGAAGCCACACATTAGGACTGTGCGCACCCAATCCATGGGAATTCTGCCCATTCCATTGTCAAAAATTTTACAAATTAGGAGAACCCTCCAAAGTCCCTGAGGCCATCGCAATAGTGTAAGTCGCCCGGGACAAAAAAGGGCGGTTGATACCAGCTGAGCATCTACCTCCACTCATACCATAGATCGAAGTCCCCAGAGAAGAAGATTGAAACAGACAGGACCCGAGGCCATTATCGGATCCATTGCTTTGGTTTACAGGCATGTCTCCTTAAAAGCCTGGATTCAAATACCAGCAGAGGGGATTTCCTGAGGCACCCATCAGAACAAATCTTGTCTCCACAAGGAAACTTGTGCATGGGAGCTATGTCTAAGCTTAGGAGAATACTTCAGGGTGCCGGTGCCACCGCCCCATTCCAAGGCCCTCATGGACACAAACACATATTAGGCCCCATCCTCAGGAAAGACCATTTCAACTCAGCCACCCCGGTTGCTCTCGCTGATCCATCGGATCTAAACTGTCTTGTTGCTAAGAGACAATTGGAATGCGAGGCGCACTTCCCAGGCATCCATCCTCGAACGGTGCTCTGGAGTCATTCCCTATTGGATGTCCTGGAGCTGTCCAACAGGTCTCAATTGTCCCGCAGAAGGAATCCTTGAAGGGGGCATCCCATATCTCCCAACGTGGAAAACCTCCATGGCCTCGAGATTCCGCTCCCTTCAAGAAGGGGCCGTCATGCACAGAAACTCCAACCTGAGCCAACGTCTGATCCTCGCCCTGACTTCAGATGCATGAGATATTGCTTCAGACCTTCAGGGGGTACCTGCCGTGCCCTCACCCTGAATCCGAAGTCTAGCTTGTGTTCTCAGACTTCCGTCCTCACTCTCCTGGCCCCGTGCCCTCAAGTTTGGCAATTCCGGACCGACAATGAAGCACTCTGCCTGCCTTCTAGAAAAAATAGATTGCCTAATGAGCTGCCCAGGCAGCTTAAATGAGGATCAACCTACACGGCACTCGCATGTACCCAAATTATATATTCTAACCTGGGCACTAATGCACTGTCTGACACAACCTGATCCCGGACCTCCTGACCAACACCCAGAAAGCTGACCGCACACTGAGCACATCAGACTCGCCATGGCCTTAGGTCATCATCTCTTCCCTACCTCAGTTTTCAGCCTCAGAACCTAGACCCCATCTCCAATCACTTTTCAGGGGTGACTGTGATGCAGTAATCAGTACTCTTCCTGACCCATGGCAAGAAACCTTGTGGTTGGCATGTTGTCCAACGTTCAGTGTAGCAGAAAACAGCATTCACCATGGGGACCCGCCCATTCTTGAGTGCGATGAGAGCATAAACACGCATTGTGACCTCAGCGTGAGTCCTGTCCTCTAGTAAGTCCTCTCAGTGGATGGACCATTAGGTGTCATAATGGGCTTGACCTGTCCTATTCCCTAATTTTTAACCAGATTTCTGCTTGTCCAGTCGCCTCTCGCCAGGGCTCTACTCTGGAATCCCTCATTTGGTAGGACATCTGAGGTTGAAAAACAAAACGAAACAAATCAACAACAACAACAAAAGAAGGACTTCTTCCATTCCAGAATGAACCCAAAATCTTTGTCGGGGCCGAACCACCAGAGAGTAAGACTAGTCCATTTCCCATGAAGTCACCCGGAAATTTCACGACCATGATTGACCCGATATCCAGAGACAAAAACTTGAGCAAGAGACTCACACTTGCCCTTTTTTCATTTCCCGAGGTGTTCTCCTCATGGTCTGTAGATCAGTCCTGCCATACCTATGACCCGAAACATAAGCCAAGTTTGTGTTTTCAGACAACTGTCCAAACAGCTCTGGCCTACACAACCAACAGGCTCAGGCCCCTGGAGCCAAACCTGAGGACTGTACTTGACCTCTCCAAGGGAATTGTATGTGCCCATTCCAATGGCCACAGCCCTACTAATAGGATATACCTCCAAAGTCCCTGCGGCCATCCCAAAAGTTGTGGCTTCCCAGGACAAACAGGGGCAATCTGAGCCCATCTAAGCACCTACCTGCACTCAACCCGTAGACTGATGTCCCCAGGGGTAAAAAGGAACGAACAGGCCCCTAGGCACTAATCGGATCCATTGCTTTGGTTTCCAGGCATCTCTCCTCAGAGGCCTGGATTTCAACACCAGCCTATGGCTGTTTCTTGAATCACCCATCAGAACAAATCTCATCTACACGTGGGAAACATGCACGTTGGAGCTGTGTCAAAGCCTCTGTTTAGGAGAACCCTTCAGGGCCCCAGTGCCACCGCTTCATTCCAAGGACTCCATTGAAACAAAAACATATTAGGACACATCCACAGGAAGAGTCCATTTCAACTCAGCCTCCTCGGTTGCTCCACCACATCCAGCAGATCTAACCTGTCTTGGTGCTTGGAGACATTTGGAATGCTAGGTGGGCTACCCAGCCATCCATCCTTAGAACCCTGCTCGGAATCACTGGCCTGGGGCCAACCAACAGGTCTCCATTGTCCTGCAGAAGAATCTTGGCAGTTTGGAGCTTCTCACAACTCCCATGGTGGGAAAAACCCCATGGCCTCGTGATCCACCCCCCCTTCAAGAAGGGGCCATCTGAGACAGAACGTCCAACCTGAGCGATCTTCTGATCCTTGCCCTGAATTCAGATGCACGAGATCTCGATTCAGGTCTGTAGATTGTGCCTGCCATATCCTCTCCCAGAAACATAGGCCTAGCTTGGCTTCTCAGACTTCCGTTCTCAGACTACTGGCCCACAAGACCTTCCGTTTGGCAATCCAGAACTACAATGCCGCACTCTGCCTGCCCTCCGGAAGAAAAACATTGCCCTCTGGGGCTACCCAGAAACCCCAAATGAGGATCAATCTTCACGCCATTCGGCTGTACCCCAAATATATAGGCTGAGCTGGGCACTATTGCCCATTAGACCCAGCCTGAGCCTGGACCTCCTGGCCCCACCCAGACAGCTGGCCGCACACTGAGCACATCGGACCTGCCATGGCCTTAGGTCGTCATCTCTTCTCAACCTCGGTTTCCAGGCTTCAGAACCTAGGCCTGTTCTCCAATTACTGCCCTGGTTTGAAAATGATGCAGAAATCAGAACTCTTTCCCCATGGCAAGAAACCTTGTGGTTGGCATGTTGTCCAACGTTCAGTGTAGTTGAAACCAGTGTTGCCCATGAGACCCACCCATGCTTGCAGGCCACATTGGTCACAGACACACATTGTGACCCTCAGCCTGAGCCCAGTCCTCAGGTAAGGCCTCTCAGTGGCTGGATGAAGAGACAGCATATTGGGCATGCCAAGCCCCTAACCCCAATTTTTAACCATAGTTCGGGTTGTCGCTTCACTCTTCCCCAGGGCTCTGCTTTGGAATTCCTCTTTTGGTGGGACACCTGAGGTAACAAACTTGAAAGGAGTCCTCCCATTTCACAGATTGACATAAAACTCTTGGGATCGTGCCCATCCACAGAGAGGAAGATTCGTCCATGGCTCATGAGCCCTCCCCAACATTCCACGGCCATCGCCGATACAAAATCCAGAGACAAAAGCCTGAGCAAGCGACTCAGACTCGCTCATTCTTCATATGCTGAAGAGTTCTTCTCCTGGTTTGTAGATCGGGCGTGCCATGCCTACGTCCCGAAACCTAAGCTGAGTTTGTGTTTTCATACTTCTGTCCTCAAATTCCTGGGCCACACTCCCTCCAGGGTGGAACACCTGAAGCCACACATTAGGACTGTGCGCACCCAATCCATGGGAATTCTGCCCATTCCATTGTCAAAAATTTTACAAATTAGGAGAACCCTCCAAAGTCCCTGAGGCCATCGCAATAGTGTAAGTCGCCCGGGACAAAAAAGGGCGGTTGATACCAGCTGAGCATCTACCTCCACTCATACCATAGATCGAAGTCCCCAGAGAAGAAGATTGAAACAGACAGGACCCGAGGCCATTATCGGATCCATTGCTTTGGTTTACAGGCATGTCTCCTTAAAAGCCTGGATTCAAATACCAGCAGAGGGGATTTCCTGAGGCACCCATCAGAACAAATCTTGTCCCCACAAGGAAACTTGTGCATAGGAGCTATGTCTAAGCTTAGGAGAATACTTCAGGGTGCCGGTGCCACCGCCCCATTCCAAGGCCCTCATGGACACAAACACATATTAGGCCCCATCCTCAGGAAAGACCATTTCAACTCAGCCACCCCGGTTGCTCTCGCTGATCCATCGGATCTAAACTGTCTTGTTGCTAAGAGACAATTGGAATGCGAGGCGCACTTCCCAGGCATCCATCCTCGAACGGTGCTCTAGAGTCATTCCCTATTGGATGTCCTGGAGCTGTCCAACAGGTCTCAATTGTCCCGCAGAAGGAATCCTTGAAGGGGGCATCCCATATCTCCCAACGTGGAAAACCTCCATGGCCTCGAGATTCCGCTCCCTTCAAGAAGGGGCCGTCATGCACAGAAACTCCAACCTGAGCCAACGTCTGATCCTCGCCCTGACTTCAGATGCATGAGATATTGCTTCAGACCTTCAGGGGGTACCTGCCGTGCCCTCACCCTGAATCCGAAGTCTAGCTTGTGTTCTCAGACTTCCGTCCTCACTCTCCTGGCCCCGTGCCCTCAAGTTAGGCAATTCCGGACCGACAATGAAGCACTCTGCCTGCCTTCTAGAAAAAATAGATTGCCTAATGAGCTGCCCAGGCAGCTTAAATGAGGATCAACCTACACGGCACTCGCATGTACCCAAATTATATAGTCTAACCTGGGCACTAATGCACTGTCTGACACAACCTGATCCCGGACCTCCTGACCAACACCCAGAAAGCTGACCGCACACTGAGCACATCAGACTCGCCATGGCCTTAGGTCATCATCTCTTCCCTACCTCAGTTTTCAGCCTCAGAACCTAGACCCCATCTCCAATCACTGCCCAGGGGTGACTGTGATGCAGAAATCAGTACTCTTCCTGACCCATGGCAAGAAACCTTGTGGTTGGCATGTTGTCCAACGTTCAGTGTAGCAGAAAACAGCATTCACCATGAGGACCCGCCCATTCTTGAGTGCGACGAGAGCATAAACACGCATTGTGACCTCAGCGTGAGTCCTGTCCTCTAGTAAGTCCTCTCAGTGGATGGACCATTAGATGTCATAATGGGCTTGACCTGTCCTATTTCCTAATTTTTAACCAGATTTCTGCTTGTCCAGTCGCCTCTCACCAGGGCTCTACTCTGGAATCCCTCATTTGGTAGGACATCTGAGGTTGAAAAACGAAACGAAACAAATCAACAACAACAAAAAAAAAGGACTTCTTCCATTCCAGAATGAACCCAAAATCTTTGTCGGGGCCGAACCCCCAGAGAGTAAGACTCGTCCATTTGCCATGAAGTCACCCAGAAATTTCACGACCATGATTGACACGATATCCAGAGACAAAAACTTGAGCAAGAGACTCACACTTGCCCTTTTTTCATTTCCCGAGGTATTCTCCTCATGGTCTGTAGATCAGTGCTGCCATACCTATGACCCGAAACATAAGCCAAGTTTGTGTTTTCAGACAACTGTCCAAACAGCTCTGGCCTACACAACCTACAGGCTCAGGCCCCTGGAGCCAAACCTGAGGACTGTACTTGCCCTCTCCAAGGGAATTGTATGTGCCCATTCCAATGGCCACAGCACTACTAATAGGATAAACCTCCAAAGTCCCTGCGGCCATCCCAAAAGTTGTGGCTTCCCAGGACAAACAGGGGCAATCTGAGCCCATCTAAGCACCTACCTGCACTCAGACCCGTAGACTGATGTCCCCAGGGGTAAGAAGGAACGAACAGGCCCCTAGGCACTAATCGGATCCATTGCTTTGGTTTCCAGGCATCTCTCCTCAGAGACCTGGATTTCAACACCAGCCTATGGCTGTTTCTTGACTCACCCATCAGAACAAATCTCATCTACACGTGGGAAACATGCACGTTGGAGCTGTGTCAAAGCCTTTGTTTAGGAGAACCCTTCAAGGCCCCAGTGCCACCGCTTCATTCCAAGGACTCCATTGACACAAAAACATATTAGGACACATCCACAGGAAGAGTCCATTTCAACTCAGCCTCCTCGGTTGCTCCACCACATCAAGCAGATCTAACCTGCCTTGGTGCTTGGAGACATTTGGAATGCTAGGTGGGCAACCCAGCCATCCATCCTTAGAACCCTGCTCGGAATCATTGGCATGGAGCCAACCAACAGGTCTCCATTGTCCTGCAGAAGAATCTTGGCAGTTTGGAGCTTCTCACAACTCCCATCGTGGGAAAAACCCCATGGCCTCGTGATCCACCCCCCGTTCAAGAAGGGGCCATCTGGGAAAGAACGTCCAACCTGAGCGATCTTCTGATCCTTGCCCTGAATTCAGATGCACGAGATCTCGATTCAGGTCTGTAGATTGTGCCTGCCATATCCTCACCCAGAACCCTAGGCCTAGCTTGGCTTCTCATACTTCCGTTCTCAGACTACTGGCCCACAAGACCTTCCGTTTGGCAATCCAGAACTACAATGCCGCACTCTGCCTTCCCTGTGGAAGAAAAACATTGCCCTCTGGGGCTACCCAGAAACCCCAAATGAGGATCAATCTTCAC
This sequence comes from Mustela nivalis, assembly GCF_964662115.1. NCBI lineage: Eukaryota > Metazoa > Chordata > Mammalia > Carnivora > Mustelidae > Mustela > Mustela nivalis. The sequence continues at coordinate 1,509,404 of NW_028136556.1, read as the reverse complement.
GCCATTCGGCTGTACCCCAAATATATAGGCTGAGCTGGGCACTATTGCCCATTAGACCCAGCCTGAGCCTGGACCTCCTGGCCCCACCCAGACAGCTGGCCGCACACTGAGCACATCGGACCTGCCATGGTCTTAGGTCGTCATCTCTTCTCAACCTCGGTTTCCAGGCTTCAGAACCTAGGCCTGTTGTCCAATCACTGCCCTGGTTTGAAAATGATGCAGAAATCAGAACTCTTTCCCCATGGCAAGAAACCTTGTGGTTGGCATGTTGTCCAACGTTCAGTGTAGTTGAAACCAGTGTTGCCCATGAGGCCCCACCCATGCTTGCAGGCCACATTGGTCACAAACACACATTGTGACCCTCAGCCTGAGCCCAGTCCTCAGGTAAGGCCTCTCAGTGGCTGGATGAAGAGACAGCATATTGGGCATGCCAAGCCCCTAACCCCAAATTTAAACCATAGTTCGGGTTGTCGCTTCACTCTTCCCCAGGGCTCTGCTTTGGAATTCCTCTTTTGGTGGGACACCTGAGGTAACAAACTTGAAAGGAGTCCTCCCATTTCACAGATTGACATAAAACTCTTGGGATCGTGCCAATCCACAGAGAGGAAGATTCGTCCATGGCTCATGAGCCCTCCCCAACATTCCACGGCCATCGCCGATACAAAATCCAGAGACAAAAGCCTGAGCAAGCGACTCAGACTCGCTCATTCTTCATATCCTGAAGAGTTCTTCTCCTGGTTTGTAGATCGGGCGTGCCATGCCTACGTCCCGAAACCTAAGCTGAGTTTGTGTTTTCATACTTCTGTCCTCAAAGTCCTGGGCCACACTCCCTCCAGGGTGGAACACCTGAAGCCACACATTAGGACTGTGCGCACCCAATCCATGGGAATTCTGCCCATTCCATTGTCAAAAATTTTACAAATTAGGAGAACCCTCCAAAGTCCCTGAGGCCATCGCAATAGTGTAAGTCGCCCGGGACAAAAAAGGGCGGTTGATACCAGCTGAGCATCTACCTCCACTCATACCATAGATCGAAGTCCCCAGAGAAGAAGATTGAAACAGACAGGACCCGAGGCCATTATCGGATCCATTGCTTTGGTTTACAGGCATGTCTCCTTCAAAGCCTGGATTCAAATACCAGCAGAGGGGATTTCCTGAGGCACCCATCAGAACAAATCTTGTCTCCACAAGGAAAACCTGTGCATGGGAGCTATGTCTAAGCTTAGGAGAATACTTCAGGGTGCCGGTGCCACCGCCCCTTTCCAAGGCCCTCATGGACACAAACACATATTAGGCCCCATCCTCAGGAAAGACCATTTCAACTCAGCCACCCCGGTTGCTCTCGCTGATCCATCGGATCTAAACTGTCTTGTTGCTAAGAGACAATTGGAATGCGAGGCGCACTTCCCAGGCATCCATCCTCGAACGGTGCTCTGGAGTCATTCCCTATTGGATGTCCTGGAGCTGTCCAACAGGTCTCAATTGTCCCGCAGAAGGAATCCTTGAAGGGGGCATCCCATATCTCCCAACGTGGAAAACCTCCATGGCCTCGAGATTCCGCTCCCTTCAAGAAGGGGCCGTCATGCACAGAAACTCCAACCTGAGCCAACGTCTGATCCTCGCCCTGACTTCAGATGCATGAGATATTGCTTCAGACCTTCAGGGGGTACCTGCCGTGCCCTCACCCTGAATCCGAAGTCTAGCTTGTGTTCTCAGACTTCCGTCCTCACTCTCCTGGCACCGTGCCCTCAAGTTAGGCAATTCCGGACCGACAATGAAGCACTCTGCCTGCCTTCTAGAAAAAATAGATTGCCTAATGAGCTGCCCAGGCAGCTTAAATGAGGATCAACCTACACGGCACTCGCATGTACCCAAATTATATAGTCTAACCTGGGCACTAATGCACTGTCTGACACAACCTGATCCCGGACCTCCTGACCAACACCCAGAAAGCTGACCGCACACTGAGCACATCAGACTCGCCATGGCCTTAGGTCATCATCTCTTCCCTACCTCAGTTTTCAGCCTCAGAACCTAGACCCCATCTCCAATCACTGCCCAGGGGTGACTGTGATGCAGAAATCAGTACTCTTCCTGACCCATGGCAAGAAACCTTGTGGTTGGCATGTTGTCCAACGTTCAGTGTAGCAGAAAACAGCATTCACCATGAGGACCCGCCCATTCTTGAGTGCGATGAGAGCATAAACACGCATTGTGACCTCAGCGTGAGTCCTGTCCTCTAGTAAGTCCTCTCAGTGGATGGACCATTAGATGTCATAATGGGCTTGACCTGTCCTATTTCCTAATTTTTAACCAGATTCCTGCTTGTCCAGTCGCCTCTCACCAGGGCTCTACTCTGGAATCCCTCATTTGGTAGGACATCTGAGGTTGAAAAACGAAACGAAACAAATCAACAACAACAAAAAAAAAGGACTTCTTCCATTCCAGAATGAACCCAAAATCTTTGTCGGGGCCGAACCCCCAGAGAGTAAGACTCGTCCATTTCCCATGAAGTCACCCGGAAATTTCACGACCATGATTGACACGATATCCAGAGACAAAAACTTGAGCAAGAGACTCACACTTGCCCTTTTTTCATTTCCCGAGGTGTTCTCCTCATGGTCTGTAGATCAGTGCTGCCATACCTATGACCCGAAACATAAGCCAAGTTTGTGTTTTCAGACAACTGTCCAAACAGCTCTGGCCTACACAACCTACAGGCTCAGGCCCCTGGAGCCAAACCTGAGGACTGTACTTGCCCTCTCCAAAGGAATTGTATGTGCCCATTCCAATGGCCACAGCCCTACTAATAGGATAAACCTCCAAAGTCCCTGCGGCCATCCCAAAAGTTGTGGCTTCCCAGGACAAACAGGGGCAATCTGAGCCCATCTGAGCACCTACCTGCACTCAGACCCGTAGACTGATGTCCCCAGGGGTAAGAAGGAACGAACAGGCCCCTAGGCACTAATCGGATCCATTGCTTTGGTTTCCAGGCATCTCTCCTCAGAGACCTGGATTTCAACACCAGCCTATGGCTGTTTCTTGACTCACCCATCAGAACAAATCTCATCTACACGTGGGAAACATGCACGTTGGAGCTGTGTCAAAGCCTTTGTTTAGGAGAACCCTTCAGGGCCCCAGTGCCACCGCTTCATTCCAAGGACTCCATTGACACAAAAACATATTAGGACACATCCACAGGAAGAGTCCATTTCAACTCAGCCTCCTCGGTTGCTCCACCACATCAAGCAGATCTAACCTGCCTTGGTGCTTGGAGACATTTGGAATGCTAGGTGGGCTACCCAGCCATCCATCCTTAGAACCCTGCTCGGAATCATTGGCATGGAGCCAACCAACAGGTCTCCATTGTCCTGCAGAAGAATCTTGGCAGTTTGGAGCTTCTCACAACTCCCATCGTGGGAAAAACCCCATGGCCTCGTGATCCACCCCCCGTTCAAGAAGGGGCCATCTGGGACAGAAAGTCCAACCTGAGCGATCTTCTGATCCTTGCCCTGAATTCAGATGCACGAGATCTCGATTCAGGTCTGTAGATTGTGCCTGCCATATCCTCACGCAGAAACCTAGGCCTAGCTTGGCTTCTCAGACTTCCGTTCTCAGACTACTGGCCCACAAGACCTTCCGTTTGGCAATCCAGAACTACAATGCCGCACTCTGCCTGCCCTGCGGAAGAAAAACATTGCCCTCTGGGGCTACCCAGAAACCCCAAATGAGGATCAACCTTCACGCCATTCGGCTGTACCCCAAATATATAGGCTGAGCTGGGCACTATTGCCCATTAGACCCAGCCTGAGCCTGGACCTCCTGGCCCCACCCAGACAGCTGGCCGCACACTGAGCACATCGGACCTGCCATGGTCTTAGGTCGTCATCTCTTCTCAACCTCGGTTTCCAGGCTTCAGAACCTAGGCCTGTTGTCCAATCACTGCCCTGGTTTGAAAATGATGCAGAAATCAGAACTCTTTCCCCATGGCAAGAAACCTTGTGGTTGGTATGTTGTCCAACGTTCAGTGTAGTTGAAACCAGTGTTGCCCATGAGGCCCCACCCATGCTTGCAGGCCACATTGGTCACAGACACACATTGTGACCCTCAGCCTGAGCCCAGTCCTCAGGTAAGGCCTCTCAGTGGCTGGATGAAGAGACAGCATATTGGGCATGCCAAGCCCCTAACCCCAAATTTAAACCATAGTTCGGGTTGTCGCTTCACTCTTCCCCAGGGCTCTGCTTTGGAATTCCTCTTTTGGTGGGACACCTGAGGTAACAAACTTGAAAGGAGTCCTCCCATTTCACAGATTGACATAAAACTCTTGGGATCGTGCCCATCCACAGAGAGGAAGATTCGTCCATGGCTCATGAGCCCTCCCCAACATTCCACGGCCATCGCCGATACAAAATCCAGAGACAAAAGCCTGAGCAAGCGACTCAGACTCGCTCATTCTTCATATCCTGAAGAGTTCTTCTCCTGGTTTGTAGATCGGGCGTGCCATGCCTACGTCCCGAAACCTAAGCTGAGTTTGTGTTTTCATACTTCTGTCCTCAAAGTCCTGGGCCACACTCCCTCCAGGGTGGAACACCTGAAGCCACACATTAGGACTGTGCGCACCCAATCCATGGGAATTCTGCCCATTCCATTGTCAAAAATTTTACAAATTAGGAGAACCCTCCAAAGTCCCTGAGGCCATCGCAATAGTGTAAGTCGCCCGGGACAAAAAAGGGCGGTTGATACCAGCTGAGCATCTACCTCCACTCATACCATAGATCGAAGTCCCCAGAGAAGAAGATTGAAACAGACAGGACCCGAGGCCATTATCGGATCCATTGCTTTGGTTTACAGGCATGTCTCCTTAAAAGCCTGGATTCAAATACCAGCAGAGGGGATTTCCTGAGGCACCCATCAGAACAAATCTTGTCTCCACAAGGAAACTTGTGCATGGGAGCTATGTCTAAGCTTAGGAGAATACTTCAGGGTGCCGGTGCCACCGCCCCATTCCAAGGCCCTCATGGACACAAACACATATTAGGCCCCATCCTCAGGAAAGACCATTTCAACTCAGCCACCCCGGTTGCTCTCGCTGATCCATCGGATCTAAACTGTCTTGTTGCTAAGAGACAATTGGAATGCGAGGCGCACTTCCCAGGCATCCATCCTCGAACGGTGCTCTGGAGTCATTCCCTATTGGATGTCCTGGAGCTGTCCAACAGGTCTCAATTGTCCCGCAGAAGGAATCCTTGAAGGGGGCATCCCATATCTCCCAACGTGGAAAACCTCCATGGCCTCGAGATTCCGCTCCCTTCAAGAAGGGGCCGTCATGCACAGAAACTCCAACCTGAGCCAACGTCTGATCCTCGCCCTGACTTCAGATGCATGAGATATTGCTTCAGACCTTCAGGGGGTACCTGCCGTGCCCTCACCCTGAATCCGAAGTCTAGCTTGTGTTCTCAGACTTCCGTCCTCACTCTCCTGGCCCCGTGCCCTCAAGTTTGGCAATTCCGGACCGATAATGAAGCACTCTGCCTGCCTTCTAGAAAAAATAGATTGCCTAATGAGCTGCCCAGGCAGCTTAAATGAGGATCAACCTACACGGCACTCGCATGTACCCAAATTATATAGTCTAACCTGGGCACTAATGCACTGTCTGACACAACCTGATCCCGGACCTCCTGACCAACACCCAGAAAGCTGACCGCACACTGAGCACATCAGACTCGCCATGGCCTTAGGTCATCATCTCTTCCCTACCTCAGTTTTCAGCCTCAGAACCTAGACCCCATCTCCAATCACTGCCCAGGGGTGACTGTGATGCAGAAATCAGTACTATTCCTGACCCATGGCAAGAAACCTTGTGGTTGGCATGTTGTCCAACGTTCAGTGTAGCAGAAAACAGCATACACCATGAGGACCCGCCCATTCTTGAGTGCGACGAGAGCATAAACACGCATTGTGACCTCAGCGTGAGTCCTGTCCTCTAGTAAGTCCTCTCAGTGGATGGACCATTAGATGTCATAATGGGCTTGACCTGTCCTATTCCCTAATTTTTAACCAGATTTCTGCTTGTCCAGTCGCCTCTCACCAGGGCTCTACTCTGGAATCCCTCATTTGGTAGGACATCTGAGGTTGAAAAACAAAATGAAACAAATCAACAACAACAAAAAAAAAGGACTTCTTCCATTCCAGAATGAACCCAAAATCTTTGTCGGGGCCGAACCCCCAGAGAGTAAGACTCGTCCATTTCCCATGAAGTACCCGGAAATTTCACGACCATGATTGACACGATATCCAGAGACAAAAACTTGAGCAAGAGACTCACACTTGCCCTTTTTTCATTTCCCGAGGTGTTCTCCTCATGGTCTGTAGATCAGTCCTGCCATACCTATGACCCGAAACATAAGCCAAGTTTGTGTTTTCAGACAACTGTCCAAACAGCTCTGGCCTACACAACCTACAGGCTCAGGCCCCTGGAGCCAAACCGGAGGACTGTACTTGCCCTCTCCAAGGGAATTGTATGTGCCCATTCCAATGGCCACAGCCCTACTAATAGGATAAACCTCCAAAGTCCCTGCGGCCATCCCAAAAGTTGTGGCTTCCCAGGACAAACAGGGGCAATCTGAGCCCATCTGAGCACCTACCTGCACTCAGACCCGTAGACTGATGTCCCCAGGGGTAAGAAGGAACGAACAGGCCCCTAGGCACTAATCGGATCCATTGCTTTGGTTTCCAGGCATCTCTCCTCAGAGGCCTGGATTTCAACACCAGCCTATGGCTGCTTCTTGAATCACCCATCAGAACAAATCTCATCTACACGTGGGAACATGCACGTTGGAGCTGTGTCAAAGCCTCTGTTTAGGAGAACCCTTCAGGGCCCCAGTGCCACCGCTTCATTCCAAGGACTCCATTGACACAAAAACATATTAGGACACATCCACAGGAAGAGTCCATTTCAACTCAGCCTCCTCGGTTGCTCCACCACATCCAGCAGATCTAACCAGTCTTGGTGCTTGGAGACATTTGGAATGCTAGGTGGGCTACCCAGCCATCCATCCTTAGAACCCTGCTCGGAATCATTGGCCTGGAGCCAACCAACAGGTCTCCATTGTCCTGCAGAAGAATCTTGGCAGTTTGGAGCTTCTCACAACTCCCATCGTGGGAAAAACCCCATGGCCTCGTGATCCACCCCCCGTTCAAGAAGGGGCCATCTGGGACAGAAAGTCCAACCTGAGCGATCTTCTGATCCTTGCCCTGAATTCAGATGCACGAGATCTCGATTCAGGTCTGTAGATTGTGCCTGCCATATCCTCACGCAGAAACCTAGGCCTAGCTTGGCTTCTCAGACTTCCGTTCTCAGACTACTGGCCCACAAGACCTTCCGTTTGGCAATCCAGAACTACAATGCCGCACTCTGCCTGCCCTGCGGAAGAAAAACATTGCCCTCTGGGGCTACCCAGAAACCCCAAATGAGGATCAACCTTCACGCCATTCGGCTGTACCCCAAATATATAGGCTGAGCTGGGCACTATTGCCCATTAGACCCAGCCTGAGCCTGGACCTCCTGGCCCCACCCAGACAGCTGGCCGCACACTGAGCACATCGGACCTGCCATGGTCTTAGGTCGTCATCTCTTCTCAACCTCGGTTTCCAGGCTTCAGAACCTAGGCCTGTTGTCCAATCACTGCCCTGGTTTGAAAATGATGCAGAAATCAGAACTCTTTCCCCATGGCAAGAAACCTTGTGGTTGGTATGTTGTCCAACGTTCAGTGTAGTTGAAACCAGTGTTGCCCATGAGGCCCCACCCATGCTTGCAGGCCACATTGGTCACAGACACACATTGTGACCCTCAGCCTGAGCCCAGTCCTCAGGTAAGGCCTCTCAGTGGCTGGATGAAGAGACAGCATATTGGGCATGCCAAGCCCCTAACCCCAAATTTAAACCATAGTTCGGGTTGTCGCTTCACTCTTCCCCAGGGCTCTGCTTTGGAATTCCTCTTTTGGTGGGACACCTGAGGTAACAAACTTGAAAGGAGTCCTCCCATTTCACAGATTGACATAAAACTCTTGGGATCGTGCCCATCCACAGAGAGGAAGATTCGTCCATGGCTCATGAGCCCTCCCCAACATTCCACGGCCATCGCCGATACAAAATCCAGAGACAAAAGCCTGAGCAAGCGACTCAGACTCGCTCATTCTTCATATCCTGAAGAGTTCTTCTCCTGGTTTGTAGATCGGGCGTGCCATGCCTACGTCCCGAAACCTAAGCTGAGTTTGTGTTTTCATACTTCTGTCCTCAAAGTCCTGGGCCACACTCCCTCCAGGGTGGAACACCTGAAGCCACACATTAGGACTGTGCGCACCCAATCCATGGGAATTCTGCCCATTCCATTGTCAAAAATTTTACAAATTAGGAGAACCCTCCAAAGTCCCTGAGGCCATCGCAATAGTGTAAGTCGCCCGGGACAAAAAAGGGCGGTTGATACCAGCTGAGCATCTACCTCCACTCATACCATAGATCGAAGTCCCCAGAGAAGAAGATTGAAACAGACAGGACCCGAGGCCATTATCGGATCCATTGCTTTGGTTTACAGGCATGTCTCCTTAAAAGCCTGGATTCAAATACCAGCAGAGGGGATTTCCTGAGGCACCCATCAGAACAAATCTTGTCTCCACAAGGAAACTTGTGCATGGGAGCTATGTCTAAGCTTAGGAGAATACTTCAGGGTGCCGGTGCCACCGCCCCATTCCAAGGCCCTCATGGACACAAACACATATTAGGCCCCATCCTCAGGAAAGACCATTTCAACTCAGCCACCCCGGTTGCTCTCGCTGATCCATCGGATCTAAACTGTCTTGTTGCTAAGAGACAATTGGAATGCGAGGCGCACTTCCCAGGCATCCATCCTCGAACGGTGCTCTGGAGTCATTCCCTATTGGATGTCCTGGAGCTGTCCAACAGGTCTCAATTGTCCCGCAGAAGGAATCCTTGAAGGGGGCATCCCATATCTCCCAACGTGGAAAACCTCCATGGCCTCGAGATTCCGCTCCCTTCAAGAAGGGGCCGTCATGCACAGAAACTCCAACCTGAGCCAACGTCTGATCCTCGCCCTGACTTCAGATGCATGAGATATTGCTTCAGACCTTCAGGGGGTACCTGCCGTGCCCTCACCCTGAATCCGAAGTCTAGCTTGTGTTCTCAGACTTCCGTCCTCACTCTCCTGGCCCCGTGCCCTCAAGTTTGGCAATTCCGGACCGATAATGAAGCACTCTGCCTGCCTTCTAGAAAAAATAGATTGCCTAATGAGCTGCCCAGGCAGCTTAAATGAGGATCAACCTACACGGCACTCGCATGTACCCAAATTATATAGTCTAACCTGGGCACTAATGCACTGTCTGACACAACCTGATCCCGGACCTCCTGACCAACACCCAGAAAGCTGACCGCACACTGAGCACATCAGACTCGCCATGGCCTTAGGTCATCATCTCTTCCCTACCTCAGTTTTCAGCCTCAGAACCTAGACCCCATCTCCAATCACTGCCCAGGGGTGACTGTGATGCAGAAATCAGTACTCTTCCTGACCCATGGCAAGAAACCTTGTGGTTGGCATGTTGTCCAACGTTCAGTGTAGCAGAAAACAGCATTCACCATGAGGACCCGCCCATTCTTGAGTGCGACGAGAGCATAAACACGCATTGTGACCTCAGCGTGAGTCCTGTCCTCTAGTAAGTCCTCTCAGTGGATGGACCATTAGATGTCATAATGGGCTTGACCTGTCCTATTCCCTAATTTTTAACCAGATTTCTGCTTGTCCAGTCGCCTCTCACCAGGGCTCTACTCTGGAATCCCTCATTTGGTAGGACATCTGAGGTTGAAAAACAAAATGAAACAAATCAACAACAACAACAAAAAAGGACTTCTTCCATTCCAGAATGAACCCAAAATCTTTGTCGGGGCCGAACCCCCAGAGAGTAAGACTCGTCCATTTCCCATGAAGTACCCGGAAATTTCACGACCATGATTGACACGATATCCAGAGACAAAAACTTGAGCAAGAGACTCACACTTGCCCTTTTTTCATTTCCCGAGGTGTTCTCCTCATGGTCTGTAGATCAGTCCTGCCATACCTATGACCCGAAACATAAGCCAAGTTTGTGTTTTCAGACAACTGTCCAAACAGCTCTGGCCTACACAACCTACAGGCTCAGGCCCCTGGAGCCAAACCGGAGGACTGTACTTGCCCTCTCCAAGGGAATTGTATGTGCCCATTCCAATGGCCACAGCCCTACTAATAGGATAAACCTCCAAAGTCCCTGCGGCCATCCCAAAAGTTGTGGCTTCCCAGGACAAACAGGGGCAATCTGAGCCCATCTGAGCACCTACCTGCACTCAGACCCGTAGACTGATGTCCCCAGGGGTAAGAAGGAACGAACAGGCCCCTAGGCACTAATCGGATCCATTGCTTTGGTTTCCAGGCATCTCTCCTCAGAGGCCTGGATTTCAACACCAGCCTATGGCTGCTTCTTGAATCACCCATCAGAACAAATCTCATCTACACGTGGGAACATGCACGTTGGAGCTGTGTCAAAGCCTCTGTTTAGGAGAACCCTTCAGGGCCCCAGTGCCACCGCTTCATTCCAAGGACTCCATTGACACAAAAACATATTAGGACACATCCACAGGAAGAGTCCATTTCAACTCAGCCTCCTCGGTTGCTCCACCACATCCAGCAGATCTAACCAGTCTTGGTGCTTGGAGACATTTGGAATGCTAGGTGGGCTACCCAGCCATCCATCCTTAGAACCCTGTTCGGAATCATTGGCCTGGAGCCAACCAACAGGTCTCCATTGTCCTGCAGAAGAATCTTGGCAGTTTGGAGCTTCTCACAACTCCCATCGTGGGAAAAACCCCATGGCCTCGTGATCCACCCCCCCTTCAAGAAGGGGCCATCTGGGACAGAAAGTCCAACCTGAGCGATCTTCTGATCCTTGCCCTGAATTCAGATGCACGAGACTCGATTCAGGTCTGTAGATTGTGCCTGCCATATCCTCACCCAGAACCCTAGGCCTAGCTTGGCTTCTCAGACTTCCGTTCTCAGACTACTGGCCCACAAGACCTTCCGTTTGGCAATCCAGAACTACAATGCCGCACTCTGCCTGCCCTGCGGAAGAAAAACATTGCCCTCTGGGGCTACCCAGAAACCCCAAATGAGGATCAACCTTCACGCCATTCGGCTGTACCCCAAATATATAGGCTGAGCTGGGCACTATTGCCCATTAGACTCAGCCTGAGCCTGGACCTCCTGGCCCCACCCAGACAGCTGGCCGCACACTGAGCACATCGGACCTGCCATGGTCTTAGGTCGTCATCTCTTCTCAACCTCGGTTTCCAGGCTTCAGAACCTAGGCCTGTTGTCCAATCACTGCCCTGGTTTGAAAATGATGCAGAAATCAGAACTCTTTCCCCATGGCAAGAAACCTTGTGGTTGGTATGTTGTCCAACGTTCAGTGTAGTTGAAACCAGTGTTGCCCATGAGGCCCCACCCATGCTTGCAGGCCACATTGGTCACAGACACACATTGTGACCCTCAGCCTGAGCCCAGTCCTCAGGTAAGGCCTCTCAGTGGCTGGATGAAGAGACAGCATATTGGGCATGCCAAGCCCCTAACCCCAAATTTAAACCATAGTTCGGGTTGTCGCTTCACTCTTCCCCAGGGCTCTGCTTTGGAATTCCTCTTTTGGTGGGACACCTGAGGTAACAAACTTGAAAGGAGTCCTCCCATTTCACAGATTGACATAAAACTCTTGGGATCGTGCCCATCCACAGAGAGGAAGATTCGTCCATGGCTCATGAGCCCTCCCCAACATTCCACGGCCATCGCCGATACAAAATCCAGAGACAAAAGCCTGAGCAAGCGACTCAGACTCGCTCATTCTTCATATCCTGAAGAGTTCTTCTCCTGGTTTGTAGATCGGGCGTGCCATGCCTACGTCCCGAAACCTAAGCTGAGTTTGTGTTTTCATACTGCTGTCCTCAAAGTCCTGGGCCACACTCCCTCCAGGGTGGAACACCTGAAGCCACACATTAGGACTGTGCGCACCCAATCCATGGGAATTCTGCCCATTCCATTGTCAAAAATTTTACAAATTAGGAGAACCCTCCAAAGTCCCTGAGGCCATCGCAATAGTGTAAGTCGCCCGGGACAAAAAAGGGCGGTTGATACCAGCTGAGCATCTACCTCCACTCATACCATAGATCGAAGTCCCCAGAGAACAAGATTGAAACAGACAGGACCCGAGGCCATTATCGGATCCATTGCTTTGGTTTACAGGCATGTCTCCTTAAAAGCCTGGATTCAAATACCAGCAGAGGGGATTTCCTGAGGCACCCATCAGAACAAATCTTGTCTCCACAAGGAAACTTGTGCATGGGAGCTATGTCTAAGCTTAGGAGAATACTTCAGGGTGCCGGTGCCACCGCCCCTTTCCAAGGCCCTCATGGACACAAACACATATTAGGCCCCATCCTCAGGAAAGACCATTTCAACTCAGCCACCCCGGTTGCTCTCGCTGATCCATCGGATCTAAACTGTCTTGTTGCTAAGAGACAATTGGAATGCGAGGCGCACTTCCCAGGCATCCATCCTCGAACGGTGCTCTGGAGTCATTCCCTATTGGATGTCCTGGAGCTGTCCAACAGGTCTCAATTGTCCCGCAGAAGGAATCCTTGAAGGGGGCATCCCATATCTCCCAACGTGGAAAACCTCCATGGCCTCGAGATTCCGCTCCCTTCAAGAAGGGGCCGTCATGCACAGAAACTCCAACCTGAGCCAACGTCTGATCCTCGCCCTGACTTCAGATGCATGAGATATTGCTTCAGACCTTCAGGGGGTACCTGCCGTGCCCTCACCCTGAATCCGAAGTCTAGCTTGTGTTCTCAGACTTCCGTCCTCACTCTCCTGGCCCCGTGCCCTCAAGTTTGGCAATTCCGGACCAACAATGAAGCACTCTGCCTGCCTTCTAGAAAAAATAGATTGCCTAATGAGCTGCCCAGGCAGCTTAAATGAGGATCAACCTACACGGCACTCGCATGTACCCAAATTATATAGTCTAACCTGGGCACTAATGCACTGTCTGACACAACCTGATCCCGGACCTCCTGACCAACACCCAGAAAGCTGACCGCACACTGAGCACATCAGACTCGCCATGGCCTTAGGTCATCATCTCTTCCCTACCTCAGTTTTCAGCCTCAGAACCTAGACCCCATCTCCAATCACTGCCCAGGGGTGACTGTGATGCAGAAATCAGTACTCTTCCTGACCCATGGCAAGAAACCTTGTGGTTGGCATGTTGTCCAACGTTCAGTGTAGCAGAAAACAGCATACACCATGAGGACCCGCCCATTCTTGAGTGCGATGAGAGCATAAACACGCATTGTGACCTCAGCGTAAGTCCTGTCCTCTAGTAAGTCCTCTCAGTGGATGGACTATTAGATGTCATAATGGGCTTGACCTGTCCTATTCCCTAATTTTTAACCAGATTTCTGCTTGTCCAGTCGCCTCTCACCAGGGCTCTACTTGGAATCCCTCATTTGGTAGGACATCTGAGGTTGAAAAACAAAATGAAACAAATCAACAACAACAACAAAAAAGGACTTCTTCCATTTCAGAATGAACCCAAAATCTTTGTCGGGGCCGAACCCCCAGAGAGTAAGACTCGTCCATTTCCCATGAAGTCACCCGGAAATTTCACGACCATGATTGACACGATATCCAGAGACAAAAACTTGAGCAAGAGACTCACACTTGCCCTTTTTTCATTTCCCGAAGTGTTCTCCTCATGGTCTGTAGATCAGTCCTGCCATACCTATGACCCGAAACATAAGCCAAGTTTGTGTTTTCAGACAACTGTCCAAACAGCTCTGGCCTACACAACCTACAGGCTCAGGCCCCTGGAGCCAAACCTGAGGACTGTACTTGCCCTCTCCAAGGGAATTGTATGTGCCCATTCCAATGGCCACAGCCCTACTAATAGGATAAACCTCCAAAGTCCCTGCGGCCATCCCAAAAGTTGTGGCTTCCCAGGACAAACAGGGGCAATCTGAGCCCATCTGAGCACCTACCTGCACTCAGACCCGAAGACTGATGTCCCCAGGGGTAAGAAGGAACGAACAGGCCCCTAGGCACTAATCGGATCCATTGCTTTGGTTTCCAGGCATCTCTCCTCAGAGGCCTGGATTTCAACACCAGCCTATGGCTGCTTCTTGAATCACCCATCAGAACAAATCTCATCTACACGTGGGAAACATGCACGTTGGAGCTGTGTCAAAGCCTCTGTTTAGGAGAACCCTTCAGGGCCCCAGTGCCACCGCTTCATTCCAAGGACTCCATTGACACAAAAACATATTAGGACACATCCACAGGAAGAGTCCATTTCAACTCAGCCTCCTCGGTTGCTCCACCACATCCAGCAGATCTAACCTGTCTTGGTGCTTGGAGACATTTGGAATGCTAGGTGGGCTACCCAGCCATCCATCCTTAGAACCCTGTTCGGAATCATTGGCCTGGAGCCAACCAACAGGTCTCCATTGTCCTGCAGAAGAATCTTGGCAGTTTGGAGCTTCTCACAACTCCCATCGTGGGAAAAACCCCATGGCCTCGTGATCCACCCCCCCTTCAAGAAGGGGCCATCTGGGACAGAAAGTCCAACCTGAGCGATCTTCTGATCCTTGCCCTGAATTCAGATGCACGAGATCTCGATTCAGGTCTGTAGATTGTGCCTGCCATATCCTCACCCAGAACCCTAGGCCTAGCTTGGCTTCTCAGACTTCCGTTCTCAGACTACTGGCCCACAAGACCTTCCGTTTGGCAATCCAGAACTACAATGCCGCACTCTGCCTGCCCTCCGGAAGAAAAACATTGCCCTCTGGGGCTACCCAGAAACCCCAAATGAGGATCAACCTTCACGCCATTCGGCTGTACCCCAAATATATAGGCTGAGCTGGGCACTATTGCCCATTAGACCCAGCCTGAGCCTGGACCTCCTGGCCCCACCCAGACAGCTGGCCGCACACTGAGCACATCGGACCTGCCATGGCCTTAGGTCGTCATCTCTTCTCAACCTCGGTTTCCAGGCTTCAGAACCTAGGCCTGTTCTCCAATCACTGCCCTGGTTTGAAAATGATGCAGAAATCAGAACTCTTTCCCCATGGCAAGAAACCTTGTGGTTGGCATGTTGTCCAACGTTCAGTGTAGTTGAAACCAGTGTTGCCCATGAGGCCCCACCCATGCTTGCAGGCCACATTGGTCACAGACACACATTGTGACCCTCAGCCTGAGCCCAGTCCTCAGGTAAGGCCTCTCAGTGGCTGGATGAAGAGACAGCATATTGGGCATGCCAAGCCCCTAACCCCAATTTTTAACCATAGTTCGGGTTGTCGCTTCACTCTTCCCCAGGGCTCTGCTTTGGAATTCCTCTTTTGGTGGGACACCTGAGGTAACAAACTTGAAAGGAGTCCTCCCATTTCACAGATTGACATAAAACTCTTGGGATCGTGCCAATCCACAGAGAGGAAGATTCGTCCATGGCTCATGAGCCCTCCCCAACATTCCACGGCCATCGCCGATACAAAATCCAGAGACAAAAGCCTGAGCAAGCGACTCAGACTCGCTCATTCTTCAGATCCTGAAGAGTTCTTCTCCTGGTTTGTAGATCGGGCGTGCCATGCCTACGTCCCGAAACCTAAGCTGAGTTTGTGTTTTCATACTTCTGTCCTCAAAGTCCTGGGCCACACTCCCTCCAGGGTGGAACACCTGAAGCCACACATTAGGACTGTGCGCACCCAATCCATGGGAATTCTGCCCATTCCATTGTCAAAAATTTTACAAATTAGGAGAACCCTCCAAAGTCCCTGAGGCCATCGCAATAGTGTAAGTCGCTCGGGACAAAAAAGGGCGGTTGATACCAGCTGAGCATCTACCTCCACTCATACCATAGATCGAAGTCCCCAGAGAAGAAGATTGAAACAGACAGGACCCGAGGCCATTATCGGATCCATTGCTTTGGTTTACAGGCATGTCTCCTTAAAAGCCTGGATTCAAATACCAGCAGAGGGGATTTCCTGAGGCACCCATCAGAACAAATCTTGTCTCCACAAGGAAACTTGTGCATGGGAGCTATGTCTAAGCTTAGGAGAATACTTCAGGGTGCCGGTGCCACCGCCCCATTCCAAGGCCCTCATGGACACAAACACATATTAGGCCCCATCCTCAGGAAAGACCATTTCAACTCAGCCACCCCGGTTGCTCTCGCTGATCCATCGGATCTAAACTGTCTTGTTGCTAAGAGACAATTGGAATGCGAGGCGCACTTCCCAGGCATCCATCCTCGAACGGTGCTCTGGAGTCATTCCCTATTGGATGTCCTGGAGCTGTCCAACAGGTCTCAATTGTCCCGCAGAAGGAATCCTTGAAGGGGGCATCCCATATCTCCCAACGTGGAAAACCTCCATGGCCTCGAGATTCCGCTCCCTTCAAGAAGGGGCCGTCATGCACAGAAACTCCAACCTGAGCCAACGTCTGATCCTCGCCCTGACTTCAGATGCATGAGATATTGCTTCAGACCTTCAGGGGGTACCTGCCGTGCCCTCACCCTGAATCCGAAGTCTAGCTTGTGTTCTCAGACTTCCGTCCTCACTCTCCTGGCCCCGTGCCCTCAAGTTTGGCAATTCCGGACCGACAATGAAGCACTCTGTTTGCCTTCTAGAAAAAATAGATTGCCTAATGAGCTGCCCAGGCAGCTTAAATGAGGATCAACCTACACGGCACTCGCATGTACCCAAATTATATAGTCTAACCTGGGCACTAATGCACTGTCTGACACAACCTGATCCCGGACCTCCTGACCAACACCCAGAAAGCTGACCGCACACTGAGCACATCAGACTCGCCATGGCCTTAGGTCATCATCTCTTCCCTACCTCAGCTTTCAGCCTCAGAACCTAGACCCCATCTCCAATCACTGCCCAGGGGTGACTGTGATGCAGAAATCAGTACTCTTCCTGACCCATGGCAAGAAACCTTGTGGTTGGCATGTTGTCCAACGTTCAGTGTAGCAGAAAACAGCATTCACCATGAGGACCCGCCCATTCTTGAGTGCGACGAGAGCATAAACACGCATTGTGACCTCAGCGTAAGTCCTGTCCTCTAGTAAGTCCTCTCAGTGGATGGACCATTAGATGTCATAATGGGCTTGACCTGTCCTATTCCCTAATTTTTAACCACATTTCTGCTTGTCCAGTCGCCTCTCACCAGGGCTCTACTCTGGAATCCCTCATTTGGTAGGACATCTGAGGTTGAAAAACAAAATGAAACAAATCAACAACAACAAAAAAAAAGGACTTCTTCCATTCCAGAATGAACCCAAAATCTTTGTCGGGGCCGAACCCCCAGAGAGTAAGACTCGTCCATTTCCCATGAAGTCACCCGGAAATTTCACGACCATGATTGACACGATATCCAGAGACAAAAACTTGAGCAAGAGACTCACACTTGCCCTTTTTTCATTTCCCGAGGTGTTCTCCTCATGGTCTGTAGATCAGTCCTGCCATACCTATGACCCGAAACATAAGCCAAGTTTGTGTTTTCAGACAACTGTCCAAACAGCTCTGGCCTACACAACCTACAGGCTCAGGCCCCTGGAGACAAACCGGAGGACTGTACTTGCCCTCTCCAAGGGAATTGTATGTGCCCATTCCAATGGCCACAGCCCTACTAATAGGATAAACCTCCAAAGTCCCTGCGGCCATCCCAAAAGTTGTGGCTTCCCAGGACAAACAGGGGCAATCTGAGCCCATCTGAGCACCTACCTGCACTCAGACCCGTAGACTGATGTCCCCAGGGGTAAGAAGGAACGAACAGGCCCCTAGGCACTAATCGGATCCATTGCTTTGGTTTCCAGGCATCTCTCCTCAGAGGCCTGGATTTCAACACCAGCCTATGGCTGCTTCTTGAATCACCCATCAGAACAAATCTCATCTACACGTGGGAAACATGCACGTTGGAGCTGTGTCAAAGCCTCTGTTTAGGAGAACCCTTCAGGGCCCCAGTGCCACCGCTTCATTCCAAGGACTCCATTGACACAAAAACATATTAGGACACATCCACAGGAAGAGTCCATTTCAACTCAGCCTCCTCGGTTGCTCCACCACATCCAGCAGATCTAACCTGTCTTTGTGCTTGGAGACATTTGGAATGCTAGGTGGGCTACCCAGCCATCCATCCTTAGAACCCTGTTCGGAATCATTGGCCTGGAGCCAACCAACAGGTCTCCATTGTCCTGCAGAAGAATCTTGGCAGTTTGGAGCTTCTCACAACTCCCATCGTGGGAAAAACCCCATGGCCTCGTGATCCACCCCCCCTTCAAGAAGGGGCCATCTGGGACAGAAAGTCCAACCTGAGCGATCTTCTGATCCTTGCCCTGAATTCAGATGCACGAGATCTCGATTCAGGTCTGTAGATTGTGCCTGCCATATCCTCACCCAGAACCCTAGGCCTAGCTTGGCTTCTCAGACTTCCGTTCTCAGACTACTGGCCCACAAGACCTTCCGTTTGGCAATCCAGAACTACAATGCCGCACTCTGCCTGCCCTCCGGAAGAAAAACATTGCCCTCTGGGGCTACCCAGAAACCCCAAATGAGGATCAACCTTCACGCCATTCGGCTGTACCCCAAATATATAGGCTGAGCTGGGCACTATTGCCCATTAGACCCAGCCTGAGCCTGGACCTCCTGGCCCCACCCAGACAGCTGGCCGCACACTGAGCACATCGGACCTGCCATGGCCTTAGGTCGTCATCTCTTCTCAACCTCGGTTTCCAGGCTTCAGAACCTAGGCCTGTTCTCCAATCACTGCCCTGGTTTGAAAATGATGCAGAAATCAGAACTCTTTCCCCATGGCAAGAAACCTTGTGGTTGGCATGTTGTCCAACGTTCAGTGTAGTTGAAACCAGTGTTGCCCATGAGGCCCCACCCATGCTTGCAGGCCACATTGGTCACAGACACACATTGTGACCCTCAGCCTGAGCCCAGTCCTCAGGTAAGGCCTCTCAGTGGCTGGATGAAGAGACAGCATATTGGGCATGCCAAGCCCCTAACCCCAATTTTTAACCATAGTTCGGGTTGTCGCTTCACTCTTCCCCAGGGCTCTGCTTTGGAATTCCTCTTTTGGTGGGACACCTGAGGTAACAAACTTGAAAGGAGTCCTCCCATTTCACAGATTGACATAAAACTCTTGGGATCGTGCCCATCCACAGAGAGGAAGATTCGTCCATGGCTCATGAGCCCTCCCCAACATTCCACGGCCATCGCCGATACAAAATCCAGAGACAAAAGCCTGAGCAAGCGACTCAGACTCGCTCATTCTTCATATCCTGAAGAGTTCTTCTCCTGGTTTGTAGATCGGGCGTGCCATGCCTACGTCCCGAAACCTAAGCTGAGTTTGTGTTTTCATACTTCTGTCCTCAAAGTCCTGGGCCACACTCCCTCCAGGGTGGAACACCTGAAGCCACACATTAGGTCTGTGCGCACCCAATCCATGGGAAATCTGCCCATTCCATTGTCAAAAATTTTACAAATTAGGAGAACCCTCCAAAGTCCCTGAGGCCATCGCAATAGTGTAAGTCGCCCGGGACAAAAAAGGGCGGTTGATACCAGCTGAGCATCTACCTCCACTCATACCATAGATCGAAGTCCCCAGAGAAGAAGATTGAAACAGACAGGACCCGAGGCCATTATCGGATCCATTGCTTTGGTTTACAGGCATGTCTCCTTAAAAGCCTGGATTCAAATACCAGCAGAGGGGATTTCCTGAGGCACCCATCAGAACAAATCTTGTCTCCACAAGGAAACTTGTGCATGGGAGCTATGTCTAAGCTTAGGAGAATACTTCAGGGTGCCGGTGCCACCGCCCCATTCCAAGGCCCTCATGGACACAAACACATATTAGGCCCCATCCTCAGGAAAGACCATTTCAACTCAGCCACCCCGGTTGCTCTCGCTGATCCATCGGATCTAAACTGTCTTGTTGCTAAGAGACAATTGGAATGCGAGGCGCACTTCCCAGGCATCCATCCTCGAACGGTGCTCTGGAGTCATTCCCTATTGGATGTCCTGGAGCTGTCCAACAGGTCTCAATTGTCCCGCAGAAGGAATCCTTGAAGGGGGCATCCCATATCTCCCAACGTGGAAAACCTCCATGGCCTCGAGATTCCGCTCCCTTCAAGAAGGGGCCGTCATGCACAGAAACTCCAACCTGAGCCAACGTCTGATCCTCGCCCTGACTTCAGATGCATGAGATATTGCTTCAGACCTTCAGGGGGTACCTGCCGTGCCCTCACCCTGAATCCGAAGTCTAGCTTGTGTTCTCAGACTTCCGTCCTCACTCTCCTGGCCCCGTGCCCTCAAGTTTGGCAATTCCGGACCGACAATGAAGCACTCTGTTTGCCTTCTAGAAAAAATAGATTGCCTAATGAGCTGCCCAGGCAGCTTAAATGAGGATCAACCTACACGGCACTCGCATGTACCCAAATTATATAGTCTAACCTGGGCACTAATGCACTGTCTGACACAACCTGATCCCGGACCTCCTGACCAACACCCAGAAAGCTGACCGCACACTGAGCACATCAGACTCGCCATGGCCTTAGGTCATCATCTCTTCCCTACCTCAGTTTTCAGCCTCAGAACCTAGACCCCATCTCCAATCACTGCCCAGGGGTGACTGTGATGCAGAAATCAGTACTCTTCCTGACCCATGGCAAGAAACCTTGTGGTTGGCATGTTGTCCAACGTTCAGTGTAGCAGAAAACAGCATTCACCATGAGGACCCGCCCATTCTTGAGTGCGACGAGAGCATAAACACGCATTGTGACCTCAGCGTGAGTCCTGTCCTCTAGTAAGTCCTCTCAGTGGATGGACCATTAGGTGTCATAATGGGCTTGACCTGTCCTATTCCCTAATTTTTAACCAGATTTCTGCTTGTCCAGTCGCCTCTCACCAGGGCTCTACTCTGGAATCCCTCATTTGGTAGGACATCTGAGGTTGAAAAACAAAATGAAACAAATCAACAACAACAAAAAAAAAGGACTTCTTCCATTCCAGAATGAACCCAAAATCTTTGTCGGGGCCGAACCCCCAGAGAGTAAGACTCGTCCATTTCCCATGAAGTCACCCGGAAATTTCACGACCATGATTGACACGATATCCAGAGACAAAAACTTGAGCAAGAGACTCACACTTGCCCTTTTTTCATTTCCCGAGGTGTTCTCCTCATGGTCTGTAGATCAGTCCTGCCATACCTATGACCCGAAACATAAGCCAAGTTTGTGTTTTCAGACAACTGTCCAAACAGCTCTGGCCTACACAACCTACAGGCTCAGGCCCCTGGACCCAAACCGGAGGACTGTACTTGCCCTCTCCAAGGGAATTGTATGTGCCCATTCCAATGGCCACAGCCCTACTAATAGGATAAACCTCCAAAGTCCCTGCGGCCATCCCAAAAGTTGTGGCTTCCCAGGACAAACAGGGGCAATCTGAGCCCATCTGAGCACCTACCTGCACTCAGACCCGTAGACTGATGTCCCCAGGGGTAAAAAGGAACGAACAGACCCCTAGGCACTAATCGGATCCATTGCTTTGGTTTCCAGGCATCTCTCCTCAGAGGCCTGGATTTCAACACCAGCCTATGGCTGCTTCTTGAATCACCCATCAGAACAAATCTCATCTACACGTGGGAAACATGCACGTTGGAGCTGTGTCAAAGCCTCTGTTTAGGAGAACCCTTCAGGGCCCCAGTGCCACCGCTTCATTCCAAGGACTCCATTGACACAAAAACATATTAGGACACATCCACAGGAAGAGTCCATTTCAACTCAGCCTCCTCGGTTGCTCCACCACATCCAGCAGATCTAACCTGTCTTGGTGCTTGGAGACATTTGGAATGCTAGGTGGGCTACCCAGCCATCCATCCTTAGAACCCTGTTCGGAATCATTGGCCTGGAGCCAACCAACAGGTCTCCATTGTCCTGCAGAAGAATCTTGGCAGTTTGGAGCTTCTCACAACTCCCATCGTGGGAAAAACCCCATGGCCTCGTGATCCACCCCCCCTTCAAGAAGGGGCCATCTGGGACAGAAAGTCCAACCTGAGCGATCTTCTGATCCTTGCCCTGAATTCAGATGCACGAGATCTCGATTCAGGTCTGTAGATTGTGCCTGCCATATCCTCACCCAGAACCCTAGGCCTAGCTTGGCTTCTCAGACTTCCGTTCTCAGACTACTGGCCCACAAGACCTTCCGTTTGGCAATCCAGAACTACAATGCCGCACTCTGCCTGCCCTCCGGAAGAAAAACATTGCCCTCTGGGGCTACCCAGAAACCCCAAATGAGGATCAACCTTCACGCCATTCGGCTGTACCCCAAATATATAGGCTGAGCTGGGCACTATTGCCCATTAGACCCAGCCTGAGCCTGGACCTCCTGGCCCCACCCAGACAGCTGGCCGCACACTGAGCACATCGGACCTGCCATGGCCTTAGGTCGTCATCTCTTCTCAACCTCGGTTTCCAGGCTTCAGAACCTAGGCCTGTTCTCCAATCACTGCCCTGGTTTGAAAATGATGCAGAAATCAGAACTCTTTCCCCATGGCAAGAAACCTTGTGGTTGGCATGTTGTCCAACGTACAGTGTAGTTGAAACCAGTGTTGCCCATGAGGCCCCACCCATGCTTGCAGGCCACATTGGTCACAGACACACATTGTGACCCTCAGCCTGAGCCCAGTCCTCAGGTAAGGCCTCTCAGTGGCTGGATGAAGAGACAGCATATTGGGCATGCCAAGCCCCTAACCCCAATTTTTAACCATAGTTCGGGTTGTCGCTTCACTCTTCCCCAGGGCTCTGCTTTGGAATTCCTCTTTTGGTGGGACACCTGAGGTAACAAACTTGAAAGGAGTCCTCCCATTTCACAGATTGACATAAAACTCTTGGGATCGTGCCCATCCACAGAGAGGAAGATTCGTCCATGGCTCATGAGCCCTCCCCAACATTCCACGGCCATCGCCGATACAAAATCCAGAGACAAAAGCCTGAGCAAGCGACTCAGACTCGCTCATTCTTCATATCCTGAAGAGTTCTTCTCCTGGTTTGTAGATCGGGCGTGCCATGCCTACGTCCCGAAACCTAAGCTGAGTTTGTGTTTTCATACTTCTGTCCTCAAAGTCCTGGGCCACACTCCCTCCAGGGTGGAACACCTGAAGCCACACATTAGGTCTGTGCGCACCCAATCCATGGGAAATCTGCCCATTCCATTGTCAAAAATTTTACAAAATAGGAGAACCCTCCAAAGTCCCTGAGGCCATCGCAATAGTGTAAGTCGCCCGGGACAAAAAAGGGCGGTTGATACCAGCTGAGCATCTACCTCCACTCATACCATAGATCGAAGTCCCCAGAGAAGAAGATTGAAACAGACAGGACCCGAGGCCATTATCGGATCCATTGCTTTGGTTTACAGGCATGTCTCCTTAAAAGCCTGGATTCAAATACCAGCAGAGGGGATTTCCTGAGGCACCCATCAGAACAAATCTTGTCTCCACAAGGAAACTTGTGCATGGGAGCTATGTCTAAGCTTAGGAGAATACTTCAGGGTGCCGGTGCCACCGCCCCATTCCAAGGCCCTCATGGACACAAACACATATTAGGCCCCATCCTCAGGAAAGACCATTTCAACTCAGCCACCCCGGTTGCTCTCGCTGATCCATCGGATCTAAACTGTCTTGTTGCTAAGAGACAATTGGAATGCGAGGCGCACTTCCCAGGCATCCATCCTCGAACGGTGCTCTGGAGTCATTCCCTATTGGATGTCCTGGAGCTGTCCAACAGGTCTCAATTGTCCCGCAGAAGGAATCCTTGAAGGGGGCATCCCATATCTCCCAACGTGGAAAACCTCCATGGCCTCGAGATTCCGCTCCCTTCAAGAAGGGGCCGTCATGCACAGAAACTCCAACCTGAGCCAACGTCTGATCCTCGCCCTGACTTCAGATGCATGAGATATTGCTTCAGACCTTCAGGGGGTACCTGCCGTGCCCTCACCCTGAATCCGAAGTCTAGCTTGTGTTCTCAGACTTCCGTCCTCACTCTCCTGGCCCCGTGCCCTCAAGTTTGGCAATTCCGGACCGACAATGAAGCACTCTGTTTGCCTTCTAGAAAAAATAGATTGCCTAATGAGCTGCCCAGGCAGCTTAAATGAGGATCAACCTACACGGCACTCGCATGTACCCAAATTATATAGTCTAACCTGGGCACTAATGCACTGTCTGACACAACCTGATCCCGGACCTCCTGACCAACACCCAGAAAGCTGACCGCACACTGAGCACATCAGACTCGCCATGGCCTTAGGTCATCATCTCTTCCCTACCTCAGTTTTCAGCCTCAGAACCTAGACCCCATCTCCAATCACTGCCCAGGAGTGACTGTGATGCAGAAATCAGTACTCTTCCTGACCCATGGCAAGAAACCTTGTGGTTGGCATGTTGTCCAACGTTCAGTGTAGCAGAAAACAGCATTCACCATGAGGACCCGCCCATTCTTGAGTGCGACGAGAGCATAAACACGCATTGTGACCTCAGCGTGAGTCCTGTCCTCTAGTAAGTCCTCTCAGTGGATGGACCATTAGGTGTCATAATGGGCTTGACCTGTCCTATTCCCTAATTTTTAACCAGATTTCTGCTTGTCCAGTCGCCTCTCGCCAGGGCTCTACTCTGGAATCCCTCATTTGGTAGGACATCTGAGGTTGAAAAACAAAACGAAACAAATCACAACAACAACAAAAAAAGGACTTCTTCCATTCCAGAATGAACCCAAAATCTTTGTCGGGGCCGAACCCCCAGAGAGTAAGACTCGTCCATTTCCCATGATGTCACCCTGAAATTTCACGACCATGATTGACACGATATCCAGAGACAAAAACTTGAGCAAGAGACTCACACTTGCCCTTTTTTCATTTCCCGAGGTGTTCTCCTCATGGTCTGTAGATCAGTCCTGCCATACCTATGACCCGAAACATAAGCCAAGTTTGTGTTTTCAGACAACTGTCCAAACAGCTCTGGCCTACACAACCTACAGGCTCAGGCCCCTGGAGCCAAACCTGAGGACTGTAATTGCCCTCTCCAAGGGAATTGTATGTGCCCATTCCAATGGCCACAGCCCTACTAATAGGATAAACCTCCAAAGTCCCTGCGGCCATCCCAAAAGTTGTGGCTTCCCAGGACAAACAGGGGCAATCTGAGCCCATCTGAGCACCTACCTGCACTCAGACCCGAAGACTGATGTCCCCAGGGGTAAAAAGGAACGAACAGGCCCCTAGGCACTAATCGGATCCATTGCTTTGGTTTCCAGGCATCTCTCCTCAGAGGCCTGGATTTCAACACCAGCCTATGGCTGTTTCTTGACTCACCCATCAGAACAAATCTCATCTACACGTGGGAACATGCACGTTGGAGCTGTGTCAAAGCCTCTGTTTAGGAGAACCCTTCAGGGCCCCAGTGCCACCGCTTCATTCCAAGGACTCCATTGACACAAAAACATATTAGGACACATCCACAGGAAGAGTCCATTTCAACTCAGCCTCCTCGGTTGCTCCACCACATCCAGCAGATCTAACCTGCCTTGGTGCTTGGAGACATTTGGAATGCTAGGTGGGCTACCCAGCCATCCATCCTTAGAACCCTGCTCGGAATCATTGGCCTGGAGCCAACCAACAGGTCTCCATTGTCCTGCAGAAGAATCTTGGCAGTTTGGAGCTTCTCACAACTCCCATCGTGGGAAAAACCCCATGGCCTCGTGATCCACCCCCCCTTCAAGAAGGGGCCATCTGGGACAGAAAGTCCAACCTGAGCGATCTTCTGATCCTTGCCCTGAATTCAGATGCACGAGATCTCGATTCAGGTCTGTAGATTGTGCCTGCCATATCCTCACCCAGAAACCTAGGCCTAGCTTGGCTTCTCAGACTTCCGTTCTCAGACTACTGGCCCACAAGACCTTCCGTTTGGCAATCCAGAACTACAATGCCGCACTCTGCCTGCCCTCCAGAAGAAAAACATTGCCCTCTGGGGCTACCCAGAAACCCCAAATGAGGATCAAACTTCACGCCATTCGGCTGTACCCCAAATATATAGGCTGAGCTGGGCACTATTGCCCATTAGACCCAGCCTGAGCCTGGACCTCCTGGCCCCACCCAGACAGCTGGCCGCACACTGAGCACATCGGACCTGCCATGGCCTTAGGTCGTCATCTCTTCTCAACCTCGGTTTCCAGGCTTCAGAACCTAGGCCTGTTCTCCAATCACTGCCCTGGTTTGAAAATGATGCAGAAATCAGAACTCTTTTCCCATGGCAAGAAACCTTGTGGTTGGCATGTTGTCCAACGTTCAGTGTAGTTGAAACCAGTGTTGCCCATGAGGCCCCACCCATGCTTGCAGGCCACATTGGTCACAGACACACATTGTGACCCTCAGCCTGAGCCCAGTCCTCAGGTAAGGCCTCTCAGTGGCTGGATGAAGAGACAGCATATTGGGCATGCCAAGCCCCTAACCCCAATTTTTAACCATAGTTCGGGTTGTCGCTTCACTCTTCCCCAGGGCTCTGCTTTGGAATTCCTCTTTTGGTGGGACACCTGAGGTAACAAACTTGAAAGGAGTCCTCCCATTTCACAGATTGACATAAAACTCTTGGGATCGTGCCAATCCACAGAGAGGAAGATTCGTCCATGGCTCATGAGCCCTCCCCAACATTCCACGGCCATCGCCGATACAAAATCCAGAGACAAAAGCCTGAGCAAGCGACTCAGACTCGCTCATTCTTCATATCCTGAAGAGTTCTTCTCCTGGTTTGTAGATCGGGCGTGCCATGCCTACGTCCCGAAACCTAAGCTGAGTTTGTGTTTTCATACTTCTGTCCTCAAAGTCCTGGGCCACACTCCCTCCAGGGTGGAACACCTGAAGCCACACATTAGGACTGTGCGCACCCAATCCATGGGAATTCTGCCCATTCCATTGTCAAAAATTTTACAAATTAGGAGAACCCTCCAAAGTCCCTGAGGCCATCGCAATAGTGTAAGTCGCCCGGGACAAAAAAGGGCGGTTGATACCAGCTGAGCATCTACCTCCACTCATACCATAGATCGAAGTCCCCAGAGAAGAAGATTGAAACAGACAGGACCCGAGGCCATTATCGGATCCATTGCTTTGGTTTACAGGCATGTCTCCTTAAAAGCCTGGATTCAAATACCAGCAGAGGGGATTTCCTGAGGCACCCATCAGAACAAATCTTGTCTCCACAAGGAAACTTGTGCATGGGAGCTATGTCTAAGCTTAGGAGAATACTTCAGGGTGCCGGTGCCACCGCCCCATTCCAAGGCCCTCATGGACACAAACACATATTAGGCCCCATCCTCAGGAAAGACCATTTCAACTCAGCCACCCCGGTTGCTCTCGCTGATCCATCGGATCTAAACTGTCTTGTTGCTAAGAGACAATTGGAATGCGAGGCGCACTTCCCAGGCATCCATCCTCGAACGGTGCTCTGGAGTCATTCCTTATTGGATGTCCTGGAGCTGTCCAACAGGTCTCAATTGTCCCGCAGAAGGAATCCTTGAAGGGGGCATCCCATATCTCCCAACGTGGAAAACCTCCATGGCCTCGAGATTCCGCTCCCTTCAAGAAGGGGCCGTCATGCACAGAAACTCCAACCTGAGCCAACGTCTGATCCTCGCCCTGACTTCAGATGCATGAGATATTGCTTCAGACCTTCAGGGGGTACCTGCCGTGCCCTCACCCTGAATCCGAAGTCTAGCTTGTGTTCTCAGACTTCCGTCCTCACTCTCCTGGCCCCGTGCCCTCAAGTTTGGCAATTCCGGACCGACAATGAAGCACTCTGTTTGCCTTCTAGAAAAAATAGATTGCCTAATGAGCTGCCCAGGCAGCTTAAATGAGGATCAACCTACACGGCACTCGCATGTACCCAAATTATATAGTCTAACCTGGGCACTAATGCACTGTCTGACACAACCTGATCCCGGACCTCCTGACCAACACCCAGAAAGCTGACCGCACACTGAGCACATCAGACTCGCCATGGCCTTAGGTCATCATCTCTTCCCTACCTCAGTTTTCAGCCTCAGAACCTAGACCCCATCTCCAATCACTGCCCAGGGGTGACTGTGATGCAGAAATCAGTACTCTTCCTGACCCATGGCAAGAAACCTTGTGGTTGGCATGTTGTCCAACGTTCAGTGTAGCAGAAAACAGCATTCACCATGAGGACCCGCCCATTCTTGAGTGCGACGAGAGCATAAACACGCATTGTGACCTCAGCGTGAGTCCTGTCCTCTAGTAAGTCCTCTCAGTGGATGGACCATTAGGTGTCATAATGGGCTTGACCTGTCCTATTCCCTAATTTTTAACCAGATTTCTGCTTGTCCAGTCGCCTCTCGCCAGGGCTCTACTCTGGAATCCCTCATTTGGTAGGACATCTGAGGTTGAAAAACAAAACGAAACAAATCAACAACAACAACAAAAAAAGGACTTCTTCCATTCCAGAATGAACCCAAAATCTTTGTCGGGGCCGAACCCCCAGAGAGTAAGACTCGTCCATTTCCCATGATGTCACCCTGAAATTTCACGACCATGATTGACACGATATCCAGAGACAAAAACTTGAGCAAGAGACTCACACTTGCCCTTTTTTCATTTCCCGAGGTGTTCTCCTCATGGTCTGTAGATCAGTCCTGCCATACCTATGACCCGAAACATAAGCCAAGTTTGTGTTTTCAGACAACTGTCCAAACAGCTCTGGCCTACACAACCTACAGGCTCAGGCCCCTGGAGCCAAACCTGAGGACTGTAATTGCCCTCTCCAAGGGAATTGTATGTGCCCATTCCAATGGCCACAGCCCTACTAATAGGATAAACCTCCAAAGTCCCTGCGGCCATCCCAAAAGTTGTGGCTTCCCAGGACAAACAGGGGCAATCTGAGCCCATCTGAGCACCTACCTGCACTCAGACCCGAAGACTGATGTCCCCAGTGGTAAAAAGGAACGAACAGGCCCCTAGGCACTAATCGGATCCATTGCTTTGGTTTCCAGGCATCTCTCCTCAGAGGCCTGGATTTCAATACCAGCCTATGGCTGTTTCTTGACTCACCCATCAGAACAAATCTCATCTACACGTGGGAAACATGCACGTTGGAGCTGTCTCAAAGCCTCTGTTTAGGAGAACCCTTCAGGGCCCCAGTGCCACCGCTTCATTCCAAGGACTCCATTGACACAAAAACATATTAGGACACATCCACAGGAAGAGTCCATTTCAACTCAGCCTCCTCGGTTGCTCCACCACATCCAGCAGACCTAACCTGTCTTGGTGCTTGGAGACATTTGGAATGCTAGGTGGGCTACCCAGCCATCCATCCTTAGAACCCTGCTCGGAATCATTGGCCTGGAGCCAACCAACAGGTCTCCATTGTCCTGCAGAAGAATCTTGGCTGTTTGGAGCTTCTCACAACTCCCATCGTGGGAAAAACCCCATGGCCTCGTGATCCACCCCCCCTTCAAGAAGGGGCCATCTGGGACAGAAAGTCCAACCTGAGCGATCTTCTGATCCTTGCCCTGAATTCAGATGCACGAGATCTCGATTCAGGTCTGTAGATTGTGCCTGCCATATCCTCACCCAGAAACCTAGGCCTAGCTTGGCTTCTCAGACTTCCGTTCTCAGACTACTGGCCCACAAGACCTTCCGTTTGGCAATCCAGAACTACAATGCCGCACTCTGCCTGCCCTCCAGAAGAAAAACATTGCCCTCTGGGGCTACCCAGAAACCCCAAATGAGGATCAAACTTCACGCCATTCGGCTGTACCCCAAATATATAGGCTGAGCTGGGCACTATTGCCCATTAGACCCAGCCTGAGCCTGGACCTCCTGGCCCCACCCAGACAGCTGGCCGCACACTGAGCACATCGGACCTGCCATGGCCTTAGGTCGTCATCTCTTCTCAACCTCGGTTTCCAGGCTTCAGAACCTAGGCCTGTTCTCCAATCACTGCCCTGGTTTGAAAATGATGCAGAAATCAGAACTCTTTTCCCATGGCAAGAAACCTTGTGGTTGGCATGTTGTCCAACGTTCAGTGTAGTTGAAACCAGTGTTGCCCATGAGGCCCCACCCATGCTTGCAGGCCACATTGGTCACAGACACACATTGTGACCCTCAGCCTGAGCCCAGTCCTCAGGTAAGGCCTCTCAGTGGCTGGATGAAGAGACAGCATATTGGGCATGCCAAGCCCCTAACCCCAATTTTTAACCATAGTTCGGGTTGTCGCTTCACTCTTCCCCAGGGCTCTGCTTTGGAATTCCTCTTTTGGTGGGACACCTGAGGTAACAAACTTGAAAGGAGTCCTCCCATTTCACAGATTGACATAAAACTCTTGGGATCGTGCCAATCCACAGAGAGGAAGATTCGTCCATGGCTCATGAGCCCTCCCCAACATTCCACGGCCATCGCCGATACAAAATCCAGAGACAAAAGCCTGAGCAAGCGACTCAGACTCGCTCATTCTTCATATCCTGAAGAGTTCTTCTCCTGGTTTGTAGATCGGGCGTGCCATGCCTACGTCCCGAAACCTAAGCTGAGTTTGTGTTTTCATACTTCTGTCCTCAAAGTCCTGGGCCACACTCCCTCCAGGGTGGAACACCTGAAGCCACACATTAGGACTGTGCGCACCCAATCCATGGGAATTCTGCCCATTCCATTGTCAAAAATTTTACAAATTAGGAGAACCCTCCAAAGTCCCTGAGGCCATCGCAATAGTGTAAGTCGCCCGGGACAAAAAAGGGCGGTTGATACCAGCTGAGCATCTACCTCCACTCATACCATAGATCGAAGTCCCCAGAGAAGAAGATTGAAACAGACAGGACCCGAGGCCATTATCGGATCCATTGCTTTGGTTTACAGGCATGTCTCCTTAAAAGCCTGGATTCAAATACCAGCAGAGGGGATTTCCTGAGGCACCCATCAGAACAAATCTTGTCTCCACAAGGAAACTTGTGCATGGGAGCTATGTCTAAGCTTAGGAGAATACTTCAGGGTGCCGGTGCCACCGCCCAATTCCAAGGCCCTCATGGACACAAACACATATTAGGCCCCATCCTCAGGAAAGACCATTTCAACTCAGCCACCCCGGTTGCTCTCGCTGATCCATCGGATCTAAACTGTCTTGTTGCTAAGAGACAATTGGAATGCGAGGCGCACTTCCCAGGCATCCATCCTCGAACGGTGCTCTGGAGTCATTCCTTATTGGATGTCCTGGAGCTGTCCAACAGGTCTCAATTGTCCCGCAGAAGGAATCCTTGAAGGGGGCATCCCATATCTCCCAACGTGGAAAACCTCCATGGCCTCGAGATTCCGCTCCCTTCAAGAAGGGGCCGTCATGCACAGAAACTCCAACCTGAGCCAACGTCTGATCCTCGCCCTGACTTCAGATGCATGAGATATTGCTTCAGACCTTCAGGGGGTACCTGCCGTGCCCTCACCCTGAATCCGAAGTCTAGCTTGTGTTCTCAGACTTCCGTCCTCACTCTCCTGGCCCCGTGCCCTCAAGTTTGGCAATTCCGGACCGACAATGAAGCACTCTGTTTGCCTTCTAGAAAAAATAGATTGCCTAATGAGCTGCCCAGGCAGCTTAAATGAGGATCAACCTACACGGCACTCGCATGTACCCAAATTATATAGTCTAACCTGGGCACTAATGCACTGTCTGACACAACCTGATCCCGGACCTCCTGACCAACACCCAGAAAGCTGACCGCACACTGAGCACATCAGACTCGCCATGGCCTTAGGTCATCATCTCTTCCCTACCTCAGTTTTCAGCCTCAGAACCTAGACCCCATCTCCAATCACTGCCCAGGGGTGACTGTGATGCAGAAATCAGTACTCTTCCTGACCCATGGCAAGAAACCTTGTGGTTGGCATGTTGTCCAACGTTCAGTGTAGCAGAAAACAGCATTCACCATGAGGACCCGCCCATTCTTGAGTGCGACGAGAGCATAAACACGCATTGTGACCTCAGCGTGAGTCCTGTCCTCTAGTAAGTCCTCTCAGTGGATGGACCATTAGGTGTCATAATGGGCTTGACCTGTCCTATTCCCTAATTTTTAACCAGATTTCTGCTTGTCCAGTCGCCTCTCGCCAGGGCTCTACTCTGGAATCCCTCATTTGGTAGGACATCTGAGGTTGAAAAACAAAACGAAACAAATCAACAACAACAACAAAAAAAGGACTTCTTCCATTCCAGAATGAACCCAAAATCTTTGTCGGGGCCGAACCCCCAGAGAGTAAGACTCGTCCATTTCCCATGATGTCACCCTGAAATTTCACGACCATGATTGACACGATATCCAGAGACAAAAACTTGAGCAAGAGACTCACACTTGCCCTTTTTTCATTTCCCGAGGTGTTCTCCTCATGGTCTGTAGATCAGTCCTGCCATACCTATGACCCGAAACATAAGCCAGGTTTGTGTTTTCAGACAACTGTCCAAACAGCTCTGGCCTACACAACCTACAGGCTCAGGCCCCTGGAGCCAAACCTGAGGACTGTAATTGCCCTCTCCAAGGGAATTGTATGTGCCCATTCCAATGGCCACAGCCCTACTAATAGGATAAACCTCCAAAGTCCCTGCGGCCATCCCAAAAGTTGTGGCTTCCCAGGACAAACAGGGGCAATCTGAGCCCATCTGAGCACCTACCTGCACTCAGACCCGAAGACTGATGTCCCCAGTGGTAAAAAGGAACGAACAGGCCCCTAGGCACTAATCGGATCCATTGCTTTGGTTTCCAGGCATCTCTCCTCAGAGGCCTGGATTTCAATACCAGCCTATGGCTGTTTCTTGACTCACCCATCAGAACAAATCTCATCTACACGTGGGAAACATGCACGTTGGAGCTGTGTCAAAGCCTCTGTTTAGGAGAAAACTTCAGGGCCCCAGTGCCACCGCTTCATTCCAAGGACTCCATTGACACAAATACATATTAGGACACATCCACAGGAAGAGTCCATTTCAACTCAGCCTCCTCGGTTGCTCCACCACATCCAGCAGATCTAACCTGTCTTGGTGCTTGGAGACATTTGGAATGCTAGGTGGGCTACCCAGCCATCCATCCTTAGAACCCTGCTCGGAATCATTGGCCTGGAGCCAACCAACAGGTCTCCATTGTCCTGCAGAAGAATCTTGGCAGTTTGGAGCTTCTCACAACTCCCATCGTGGGAAAAACCCCATGGCCTCGTGATCCACCCCCCCTTCAAGAAGGGGCCATCTGGGACAGAAAGTCCAACCTGAGCGATCTTCTGATCCTTGCCCTGAATTCAGATGCACGAGATCTCGATTCAGGTCTGTAGATTGTGCCTGCCATATCCTCACCCAGAAACCTAGGCCTAGCTTGGCTTCTCAGACTTCCGTTCTCAGACTACTGGCCCACAAGACCTTCTGTTTGGCAATCCAGAACTACAATGCCGCACTCTGCCTGCCCTCCAGAAGTAAAACATTGCCCTCTGGGGCTACCCAGAAACCCCAAATGAGGATCAACCTTCACGCCATTCGGCTGTACCCCAAATATATAGGCTGAGCTGGGCACTATTGCCCATTAGACCCAGCCTGAGCCTGGACCTCCTGGCCCCACCCAGACAGCTGGCCGCACACTGAGCACATCGGACCTGCCATGGCCTTAGGTCGTCATCTCTTCTCAACCTCGGTTTCCAGGCTTCAGAACCTAGGCCTGTTCTCCAATCACTGCCCTGGTTTGAAAATGATGCAGAAATCAGAACTCTTTCCCCATGGCAAGAAACCTTGTGGTTGGCATGTTGTCCAACGTTCAGTGTAGTTGAAACCAGTGTTGCCCATGAGGCCCCACCCATGCTTGCAGGCCACATTGGTCACAGACACACATTGTGACCCTCAGCCTGAGCCCAGTCCTCAGGTAAGGCCTCTCAGTGGCTGGATGAAGAGACAGCATATTGGGCATGCCAAGCCCCTAACCCCAATTTTTAACCATAGTTCGGGTTGTCGCTTCACTCTTCCCCAGGGCTCTGCTTTGGAATTCCTCTTTTGGTGGGACACCTGAGGTAACAAACTTGAAAGGAGTCCTCCCATTTCACAGATTGACATAAAACTCTTGGGATCGTGCCAATCCACAGAGAGGAAGATTCGTCCATGGCTCATGAGCCCTCCCCAACATTCCACGGCCATCGCCGATACAAAATCCAGAGACAAAAGCCTGAGCAAGCGACTCAGACTCGCTCATTCTTCATATCCTGAAGAGTTCTTCTCCTGGTTTGTAGATCGGGCGTGCCATGCCTACGTCCCGAAACCTAAGCTGAGTTTGTGTTTTCATACTTCTGTCCTCAAAGTCCTGGGCCACACTCCCTCCAGGGTGGAACACCTGAAGCCACACATTAGGACTGTGCGCACCCAATCCATGGGAATTCTGCCCATTCCATTGTCAAAAATTTTACAAGTTAGGAGAACCCTCCAAAGTCCCTGAGGCCATCGCAATAGTGTAAGTCGCCCGGGACAAAAAAGGGCGGTTGATACCAGCTGAGCATCTACCTCCACTCATACCATAGATCGAAGTCCCCAGAGAAGAAGATTGAAACAGACAGGACCCGAGGCCATTATCGGATCCATTGCTTTGGTTTACAGGCATGTCTCCTTAAAAGCCTGGATTCAAATACCAGCAGAGGGGATTTCCTGAGGCACCCATCAGAACAAATCTTGTCTCCACAAGGAAACTTGTGCATGGGAGCTATGTCTAAGCTTAGGAGAATACTTCAGGGTGCCGGTGCCACCGCCCCATTCCAAGGCCCTCATGGACACAAACACATATTAGGCCCCATCCTCAGGAAAGACCATTTCAACTCAGCCACCCCGGTTGCTCTCGCTGATCCATCGGATCTAAACTGTCTTGTTGCTAAGAGACAATTGGAATGCGAGGCGCACTTCCCAGGCATCCATCCTCGAACGGTGCTCTGGAGTCATTCCCTATTGGATGTCCTGGAGCTGTCCAACAGGTCTCAATTGTCCCGCAGAAGGAATCCTTGAAGGGGGCATCCCATATCTCCCAACGTGGAAAACCTCCATGGCCTCGAGATTCCGCTCCCTTCAAGAAGGGGCCGTCATGCACAGAAACTCCAACCTGAGCCAACGTCTGATCCTCGCCCTGACTTCAGATGCATGAGATATTGCTTCAGACCTTCAGGGGGTACCTGCCGTGCCCTCACCCTGAATCCGAAGTCTAGCTTGTGTTCTCAGACTTCCGTCCTCACTCTCCTGGCCCCGTGCCCTCAAGTTTGGCAATTCCGGACCGACAATGGAGCACTCTGCCTGCCTTCTAGAAAAAATAGATTGCCTAATGAGCTGCCCAGGCAGCTTAAATGAGGATCAACCTACACGGCACTCGCATGTACCCAAATTATATAGTCTAACCTGGGCACTAATGCACTGTCTGACACAACCTGATCCCGGACCTCCTGACCAACACCCAGAAAGCTGACCGCACACTGAGCACATCAGACTCGCCATGGCCTTAGGTCATCATCTCTTCCCTACCTCAGTTTTCAGCCTCAGAACCTAGACCCCATCTCCAATCACTGCCCAGGGGTGACTGTGATGCAGAAATCAGTACTCTTCCTGACCCATGGCAAGAAACCTTGTGGTTGGCATGTTGTCCAACGTTCAGTGTAGCAGAAAACAGCATTCAACATGAGGACCCGCCCATTCTTGAGTGCGACGAGAGCATAAACAGGCATTGTGACCTCAGCGTGTGTCCTGTCCTCTAGTAAGTCCTCTCAGTGGATGGACCATTAGATGTCATAATGGGCTTGACCTGTCCTATTCCCTAATTTTTAACCAGATTTCTGCTTGTCCAGTCGCCTCTCGCCAGGGCTCTACTCTGGAATCCCTCATTTGGTAGGACATCTGAGGTTGAAAAACAAAATGAAACAAATCAACAACAACAACAAAAAAAAGGACTTCTTCCATTCCAGAATGAACCCAAAATCTTTGTCGGGGCCGAACCCCCAGAGAGTAAGACTCGACCATTTCCCATGAAGTCACCCGGAAATTTCACGACCATGATTGACACGATATCCAGAGACAAAAACTTGAGCAAGAGACTCACACTTGCCCTTTTTTCATTTCCCGAGGTGTTCTCCTCATGGTCTGTAGATCAGTCCTGCCATACCTATGACCCGAAACATAAGCCAAGTTTGTGTTTTCAGACAACTGTCCAAACAGCTCTGGCCTACAAAACCTACAGGCTCAGGCCCCTGGAGCCAAACCTGAGGACTGTAATTGCCCTCTCCAAGGGAATTGTATGTGCCCATTCCAATGGCCACAGCCCTACTAATAGGATAAACCTCCAAAGTCCCTGCGGCCATCCCAAAAGTTGTGGCTTCCCAGGACAAACAGGGGCAATCTGAGCCCATCTGAGCACCTACCTGCACTAAGACCCGAAGACTGATGTCCCCAGGGGTAAAAAGGAACGAACAGGCCCCTAGGCACTAATCGGATCCATTGCTTTGGTTTCCAGGCATCTCTCCTCAGAGGCCTGGATTTCAATACCAGCCTATGGCTGTTTCTTGACTCACCCATCAGAACAAATCTCATCTACACGTGGGAAACATGCACGTTGGAGCTGTGTCAAAGCCTCTGTTTAGGAGAAAACTTCAGGGCCCCAGTGCCACCGCTTCATTCCAAGGACTCCACTGACACAAATACATATTAGGACACATCCACAGGAAGAGTCCATTTCAACTCAGCCTCCTCGGTTGCTCCACCACATCCAGCAGATCTAACCTGTCTTGGTGCTTGGAGACATTTGGAATGCTAGGTGGGCTACCCAGCCATCCATCCTTAGAACCCTGCTCGGAATCATTGGCATGGAGCCAACCAACAGGTCTCCATTGTCCTGCAGAAGAATCTTGGCAGTTTGGAGCTTCTCACAACTCCCATCGTGGGAAAACCCCCATGGCCTCGTGATCCACCCCCCATTCAAGAAGGGGCCATCTGGGACAGAAAGTCCAACCTGAGCGATCTTCTGATCCTTGCCCTGAATTCAGATGCACGAGATCTCGATTCAGGTCTGTAGATTGTGCCTGCCATATCCTCACCCAGAAACCTAGGCTTAGCTTGGCTTCTCAGACTTCCGTTCTCAGACTACTGGCCCACAAGACCTTCTGTTTGGCAATCCAGAACTACAATGCCGCACTCTGCCTGCCCTCCAGAAGTAAAACATTGCCCTCTGGGGCTACCCAGAAACCCCAAATGAGGATCAAC
Organism: Mustela nivalis; assembly: GCF_964662115.1. Taxonomy (NCBI): domain Eukaryota; kingdom Metazoa; phylum Chordata; class Mammalia; order Carnivora; family Mustelidae; genus Mustela; species Mustela nivalis. Next base: position 1,471,972 of record NW_028136556.1, on the reverse strand, counting down.
CTTCACGCCATTCGGCTGTACCCCAAATATATAGGCTGAGCTGGGCACTATTGCCCATTAGACCCAGCCTGAGCCTGGACCTCCTGGCCCCACCCAGACAGCTGGCCGCACACTGAGCACATCGGACCTGCCATGGCCTTAGGTCGTCATCTCTTCTCAACCTCGGTTTCCAGGCTTCAGAACCTAGGCCTGTTCTCCAATCACTGCCCTGGTTTGAAAATGATGCAGAAATCAGAACTCTTTCCCCATGGCAAGAAACCTTGTGGTTGGCATGTTGTCCAACGTTCAGTGTAGTTGAAACCAGTGTTGCCCATGAGGCCCCACCCATGCTTGCAGGCCACATTGGTCACAGACACACATTGTGACCCTCAGCCTGAGCCCAGTCCTCAGGTAAGGCCTCTCAGTGGCTGGATGAAGAGACAGCATATTGGGCATGCCAAGCCCCTAACCCCAATTTTTAACCATAGTTCGGGTTGTCGCTTCACTCTTCCCCAGGGCTCTGCTTTGGAATTCCTCTTTTGGTGGGACACCTGAGGTAACAAACTTGAAAGGAGTCCTCCCATTTCACAGATTGACATAAAACTCTTGGGATCGTGCCAATCCACAGAGAGGAAGATTCGTCCATGGCTCATGAGCCCTCCCCAACATTCCACGGCCATCGCCGATACAAAATCCAGAGACAAAAGCCTGAGCAAGCGACTCAGACTCGCTCATTCTTCAGATCCTGAAGAGTTCTTCTCCTGGTTTGTAGATCGGGCGTGCCATGCCTACGTCCCGAAACCTAAGCTGAGTTTGTGTTTTCATACTTCTGTCCTCAAAGTCCTGGGCCACACTCCCTCCAGGGTGGAACACCTGAAGCCACACATTAGGACTGTGCGCACCCAATCCATGGGAATTCTGCCCATTCCATTGTCAAAAATTTTACAAGTTAGGAGAACCCTCCAAAGTCCCTGAGGCCATCGCAATAGTGTAAGTCGCCCGGGACAAAAAAGGGCGGTTGATACCAGCTGAGCATCTACCTCCACTCATACCATAGATCGAAGTCCCCAGAGAAGAAGATTGAAACAGACAGGACCCGAGGCCATTATCGGATCCATTGCTTTGGTTTACAGGCATGTCTCCTTAAAAGCCTGGATTCAAATACCAGCAGAGGGGATTTCCTGAGGCACCCATCAGAACAAATCTTGTCTCCACAAGGAAACTTGTGCATGGGAGCTATGTCTAAGCTTAGGAGAATACTTCAGGGTGCCGGTGCCACCGCCCCATTCCAAGGCCCTCATGGACACAAACACATATTAGGCCCCATCCTCAGGAAAGACCATTTCAACTCAGCCACCCCGGTTGCTCTCGCTGATCCATCGGATCTAAACTGTCTTGTTGCTAAGAGACAATTGGAATGCGAGGCGCACTTCCCAGGCATCCATCCTCGAACGGTGCTCTGGAGTCATTCCCTATTGGATGTCCTGGAGCTGTCCAACAGGTCTCAATTGTCCCGCAGAAGGAATCCTTGAAGGGGGCATCCCATATCTCCCAACGTGGAAAACCTCCATGGCCTCGAGATTCCGCTCCCTTCAAGAAGGGGCCGTCATGCACAGAAACTCCAACCTGAGCCAACGTCTGATCCTCGCCCTGACTTCAGATGCATGAGATATTGCTTCAGACCTTCAGGGGGTACCTGCCGTGCCCTCACCCTGAATCCGAAGTCTAGCTTGTGTTCTCAGACTTCCGTCCTCACTCTCCTGGCCCCGTGCCCTCAAGTTTGGCAATTCCGGACCGACAATGAAGCACTCTGCCTGCCTTCTAGAAAAAATAGATTGCCTAATGAGCTGCCCAGGCAGCTTAAATGAGGATCAACCTACACGGCACTCGCTTGTACCCAAATTATATAGTCTAACCTGGGCACTAATGCACTGTCTGACACAACCTGATCCCGGACCTCCTGACCAACACCCAGAAAGCTGACCGCACACTGAGCACATCAGACTCGCCATGGCCTTAGGTCATCATCTCTTCCCTACCTCAGTTTTCAGCCTCAGAACCTAGACCCCATCTCCAATCACTGCCCAGGGGTGACTGTGATGCAGAAATCAGTACTCTTCCTACCCATGGCAAGAAACCTTGTGGTTGGCATGTTGTCCAACGTTCAGTGTAGCAGAAAACAGCATTCACCATGAGGACCCGCCCATTCTTGAGTGCGACGAGAGCATAAACACGCATTGTGACCTCAGCGTGAGTCCTGTCCTCTAGTAAGTCCTCTCAGTGGATGGACCATTAGGTGTCATAATGGGCTTGACCTGTCCTATTCCCTAATTTTTAACCAGATTTCTGCTTGTCCAGCCGCCTCTCGCCAGGGCTCTACTCTGGAATCCCTCATTTGGTAGGACATCTGAGGTTGAAAAACAAAACGAAACAAATCTACAACAACAAAAAAAAGGACTTCTTCCATTCCAGAATGAACCCAAAATCTTTGTCGGGGCCGAACCCCCAGAGAGTAAGACTCGTCCATTTCCCATGAAGTCACCCGGATATTTCACGACCATGATTGGCACGATATCCAGAGACAAAAACTTGAGCAAGAGACTCACACTTGCCCTTTTTTCATTTCCCGAGGTGTTCTCCTCATGGTCTGTAGATCAGTCCTGCCATACCTATGACCCGAAACATAAGCCAAGTTTGTGTTTTCAGACAACTGTCCAAACAGCTCTGGCCTAAACAACCTACAGGCTCAGGCCCCTGGAGCCAAACCTGAGGACTGTACTTGCCCTCTCCAAGGGAATTGTATGTGCCCATTCCAATGGCCACAGCCCTACTAATAGGATAAACCTCCAAAGTCCCTGCGGCCATCCCAAAAGTTGTGGCTTCCCAGGACAAACAGGGGCAATCTGAGCCCATCTGAGCACCTACCTGCACTCAGACCCGTAGACTGATGTCCCCAGGGGTAAAAGGGAACGAACAGGCCCCTAGGCACTAATCGGATCCATTGCTTTGGTTTCCAGGCATCTCTCCTCAGAGGCCTGGATTTCAACACCAGCCTATGGCTGTTTCTTGACTACACATCAGAACAAATCTCATCTACACGTGGGAAACATGCACCTTGGAGCTGTGTCAAAGCCTCTGTTTAGGAGAACCCTTCAGGGCCCCAGTGCCACCGCTTCATTCCAAGGACTCCATTGACACAAAAACATATTAGGACACATCCACAGGAAGAGTCCATTTCAACTCAGCCTCCTCGGTTGCTCCACCACATCCAGCAGATCTAACCTGTCTTGGTGCTTGGAGACATTTGGAATGCTAGGTGGGCTACCCAGCCATCCATCCTTAGAACCCTGCTCGGAATCATTGGCATGGAGCCAACCAACAGGTCTCCATTGTCCTGCAGAAGAATCTTGGCAGTTTGGAGCTTCTCACAACTCCCATCGTGGGAAAACCCCCATGGCCTCGTGATCCACCCCCCATTCAAGAAGGGGCCATCTGGGACAGAAAGTCCAACCTGAGCGATCTTCTGATCCTTGCCCTGAATTCAGATGCACGAGATCTCGATTCAGGTCTGTAGATTGTGCCTGCCATATCCTCACCCAGAAACCTAGGCTTAGCTTGGCTTCTCAGACTTCCGTTCTCAGACTACTGGCCCACAAGACCTTCTGTTTGGCAATCCAGAACTACAATGCCGCACTCTGCCTGCCCTCCAGAAGTAAAACATTGCCCTCTGGGGCTACCCAGAAACCCCAAATGAGGATCAACCTTCACGCCATTCGGCTGTACCCCAAATATATAGGCTGAGCTGGGCACTATTGCCCATTAGACCCAGCCTGAGCCTGGACCTCCTGGCCCCACCCAGACAGCTGGCCGCACACTGAGCACATCGGACCTGCCATGGCCTTAGGTCGTCATCTCTTCTCAACCTCGGTTTCCAGGCTTCAGAACCTAGGCCTGTTCTCCAATCACTGCCCTGGTTTGAAAATGATGCAGAAATCAGAACTCTTTCCCCATGGCAAGAAACCTTGTGGTTGGCATGTTGTCCAACGTTCAGTGTAGTTGAAACCAGTGTTGCCCATGAGGCCCCACCCATGCTTGCAGGCCACATTGGTCACAGACACACATTGTGACCCTCAGCCTGAGCCCAGTCCTCAGGTAAGGCCTCTCAGTGGCTGGATGAAGAGACAGCATATTGGGCATGCCAAGCCCCTAACCCCAATTTTTAACCATAGTTCGGGTTGTCGCTTCACTCTTCCCCAGGGCTCTGCTTTGGAATTCCTCTTTTGGTGGGACACCTGAGGTAACAAACTTGAAAGGAGTCCTCCCATTTCACAGATTGACATAAAACTCTTGGGATCGTGCCAATCCACAGAGAGGAAGATTCGTCCATGGCTCATGAGCCCTCCCCAACATTCCACGGCCATCGCCGATACAAAATCCAGAGACAAAAGCCTGAGCAAGCGACTCAGACTCGCTCATTCTTCAGATCCTGAAGAGTTCTTCTCCTGGTTTGTAGATCGGGCGTGCCATGCCTACGTCCCGAAACCTAAGCTGAGTTTGTGTTTTCATACTTCTGTCCTCAAAGTCCTGGGCCACACTCCCTCCAGGGTGGAACACCTGAAGCCACACATTAGGACTGTGCGCACCCAATCCATGGGAATTCTGCCCATTCCATTGTCAAAAATTTTACAAGTTAGGAGAACCCTCCAAAGTCCCTGAGGCCATCGCAATAGTGTAAGTCGCCCGGGACAAAAAAGGGCGGTTGATACCAGCTGAGCATCTACCTCCACTCATACCATAGATCGAAGTCCCCAGAGAAGAAGATTGAAACAGACAGGACCCGAGGCCATTATCGGATCCATTGCTTTGGTTTACAGGCATGTCTCCTTAAAAGCCTGGATTCAAATACCAGCAGAGGGGATTTCCTGAGGCACCCATCAGAACAAATCTTGTCTCCACAAGGAAACTTGTGCATGGGAGCTATGTCTAAGCTTAGGAGAATACTTCAGGGTGCCGGTGCCACCGCCCCATTCCAAGGCCCTCATGGACACAAACACATATTAGGCCCCATCCTCAGGAAAGACCATTTCAACTCAGCCACCCCGGTTGCTCTCGCTGATCCATCGGATCTAAACTGTCTTGTTGCTAAGAGACAATTGGAATGCGAGGCGCACTTCCCAGGCATCCATCCTCGAACGGTGCTCTGGAGTCATTCCCTATTGGATGTCCTGGAGCTGTCCAACAGGTCTCAATTGTCCCGCAGAAGGAATCCTTGAAGGGGGCATCCCATATCTCCCAACGTGGAAAACCTCCATGGCCTCGAGATTCCGCTCCCTTCAAGAAGGGGCCGTCATGCACAGAAACTCCAACCTGAGCCAACGTCTGATCCTCGCCCTGACTTCAGATGCATGAGATATTGCTTCAGACCTTCAGGGGGTACCTGCCGTGCCCTCACCCTGAATCCGAAGTCTAGCTTGTGTTCTCAGACTTCCGTCCTCACTCTCCTGGCCCCGTGCCCTCAAGTTTGGCAATTCCGGACCGACAATGAAGCACTCTGCCTGCCTTCTAGAAAAAATAGATTGCCTAATGAGCTGCCCAGGCAGCTTAAATGAGGATCAACCTACACGGCACTCGCTTGTACCCAAATTATATAGTCTAACCTGGGCACTAATGCACTGTCTGACACAACCTGATCCCGGACCTCCTGACCAACACCCAGAAAGCTGACCGCACACTGAGCACATCAGACTCGCCATGGCCTTAGGTCATCATCTCTTCCCTACCTCAGTTTTCAGCCTCAGAACCTAGACCCCATCTCCAATCACTGCCCAGGGGTGACTGTGATGCAGAAATCAGTACTCTTCCTACCCATGGCAAGAAACCTTGTGGTTGGCATGTTGTCCAACGTTCAGTGTAGCAGAAAACAGCATTCACCATGAGGACCCGCCCATTCTTGAGTGCGACGAGAGCATAAACACGCATTGTGACCTCAGCGTGAGTCCTGTCCTCTAGTAAGTCCTCTCAGTGGATGGACCATTAGGTGTCATAATGGGCTTGACCTGTCCTATTCCCTAATTTTTAACCAGATTTCTGCTTGTCCAGCCGCCTCTCGCCAGGGCTCTACTCTGGAATCCCTCATTTGGTAGGACATCTGAGGTTGAAAAACAAAACGAAACAAATCTACAACAACAAAAAAAAGGACTTCTTCCATTCCAGAATGAACCCAAAATCTTTGTCGGGGCCGAACCCCCAGAGAGTAAGACTCGTCCATTTCCCATGAAGTCACCCGGATATTTCACGACCATGATTGGCACGATATCCAGAGACAAAAACTTGAGCAAGAGACTCACACTTGCCCTTTTTTCATTTCCCGAGGTGTTCTCCTCATGGTCTGTAGATCAGTCCTGCCATACCTATGACCCGAAACATAAGCCAAGTTTGTGTTTTCAGACAACTGTCCAAACAGCTCTGGCCTAAACAACCTACAGGCTCAGGCCCCTGGAGCCAAACCTGAGGACTGTACTTGCCCTCTCCAAGGGAATTGTATGTGCCCATTCCAATGGCCACAGCCCTACTAATAGGATAAACCTCCAAAGTCCCTGCGGCCATCCCAAAAGTTGTGGCTTCCCAGGACAAACAGGGGCAATCTGAGCCCATCTGAGCACCTACCTGCACTCAGACCCGTAGACTGATGTCCCCAGGGGTAAAAGGGAACGAACAGGCCCCTAGGCACTAATCGGATCCATTGCTTTGGTTTCCAGGCATCTCTCCTCAGAGGCCTGGATTTCAACACCAGCCTATGGCTGTTTCTTGACTACACATCAGAACAAATCTCATCTACACGTGGGAAACATGCACCTTGGAGCTGTGTCAAAGCCTCTGTTTAGGAGAACCCTTCAGGGCCCCAGTGCCACCGCTTCATTCCAAGGACTCCATTGACACAAAAACATATTAGGACACATCCACAGGAAGAGTCCATTTCAACTCAGCCTCCTCGGTTGCTCCACCACATCCAGCAGATCTAACCTGTCTTGGTGCTTGGAGACATTTGGAATGCTAGGTGGGCTACCCAGCCATCCATCCTTAGAACCCTGCTCGGAATCATTGGCCTGATGCCAACCAACAGGTCTCCATTGTCCTGCAGAAGAATCTTGGCAGTTTGGAGCTTCTCACAACTCCCATCGTGGGAAAACCCCCATGGCCTCGTGATCCACCCCCCCTTCAAGAAGGGGCCATCTGGGACAAAAAGTCCAACCTGAGCGATCTTCTGATCCTTGCCCTGAATTCAGATGCACGAGATCTCGATTCAGGTCTGTAGATTGTGCCTGCCATATCCTCACCCAGAAACCTAGGCCTAGCTTGGCTTCTCAGACTTCCGTTCTCAGACTACTGGCCCACAAGACCTTCCGTTTGGCAATCCAGAACTACAATGCCGCACTCTGCCTGCCCTCCAGAAGTAAAACATTGCCCTCTGGGGCTACCCAGAAACCCCAAATGAGGATCAACCTTCACGCCATTCGGCTGTACCCCAAATATATAGGCTGAGCTGGGCACTATTGCCCATTAGACCCAGCCTGAGCCTGGACCTCCTGGCCCCACCCAGACAGCTGGCCGCACACTGAGCACATCGGACCTGCCATGGCCTTAGGTCGTCATCTCTTCTCAACCTCGGTTTCCAGGCTTCAGAACCTAGGCCTGTTCTCCAATCACTGCCCTGGTTTGAAAATGATGCAGAAATCAGAACTCTTTTCCCATGGCAAGAAACCTTGTGGTTGGCATGTTGTCCAACGTTCAGTGTAGTTGAAACCAGTGTTGCCCATGAGGCCCCACCCATGCTTGTAGGCCACATTGGTCACAGACACACATTGTGACCCTCAGCCTGAGCCCAGTCCTCAGGTAAGGCCTCTCAGTGGCTGGATGAAGAGACAGCATATTGGGCATGCCAAGCCCCTAACGCCAATTTTTAACCATAGTTCGGGTTGTCGCTTCACTCTTCCCCAGGGCTCTGCTTTGGAATTCCTCTTTTGGTGGGACACCTGAGGTAACAAACTTGAAAGGAGTCCTCCCATTTCACAGATTGACATAAAACTCTTGGGATCGTGCCAATCCACAGAGAGGAAGATTCGTCCATGGCTCATGAGCCCTCCCCAACATTCCACGGCCATAGCCGATACAAAATCCAGAGACAAAAGCCTGAGCAAGCGACTCAGACTCGCTCATTCTTCATATCCTGAAGAGTTCTTCTCCTGGTTTGTAGATCGGGCGTGCCATGCCTACGTCCCGAAACCTAAGCTGAGTTTGTGTTTTCATACTTCTGTCCTCAAAGTCCTGGGCCACACTCCCTCCAGGGTGGAACACCTGAAGCCACACATTAGGACTGTGCGCACCCAATCCATGGGAATTCTGCCCATTCCATTGTCAAAAATTTTACAAATTAGGAGAACCCTCCAAAGTCCCTGAGGCCATCGCAATAGTGTAAGTCGCCCGGGACAAAAAAGGGCGGTTGATACCAGCTGAGCATCTACCTCCACTCATACCATAGATCGAAGTCCCCAGAGAAGAAGATTGAAACAGACAGGACCCGAGGCCATTATCGGATCCATTGCTTTGGTTTACAGGCATGTCTCCTTAAAAGCCTGGATTCAAATACCAGCAGAGGGGATTTCCTGAGGCACCCATCAGAACAAATCTTGTCTCCACAAGGAAACTTGTGCATGGGAGCTATGTCTAAGCTTAGGAGAATACTTCAGGGTGCCGGTGCCACCGCCCCATTCCAAGGCCCTCATGGACACAAACACATATTAGGCCCCATCCTCAGGAAAGACCATTTCAACTCAGCCACCCCGGTTGCTCTCGCTGATCCATCGGATCTAAACTGTCTTGTTGCTAAGAGACAATTGGAATGCGAGGCGCACTTCCCAGGCATCCATCCTCGAACGGTGCTCTGGAGTCATTCCTTATTGGATGTCCTGGAGCTGTCCAACAGGTCTCAATTGTCCCGCAGAAGGAATCCTTGAAGGGGGCATCCCATATCTCCCAACGTGGAAAACCTCCATGGCCTCGAGATTCCGCTCCCTTCAAGAAGGGGCCATCATGCACAGAAACTCCAACCTGAGCCAACGTCTGATCCTCGCCCTGACTTCAGATGCATGAGATATTGCTTCAGACCTTCAGGGGGTACCTGCCGTGCCCTCACCCTGAATCCGAAGTCTAGCTTGTGTTCTCAGACTTCCGTCCTCACTCTCCTGGCCCCGTGCCCTCAAGTTTGGCAATTCCGGACCGACAATGAAGCACTCTGTTTGCCTTCTAGAAAAAATAGATTGCCTAATGAGCTGCCCAGGCAGCTTAAATGAGGATCAACCTACACGGCACTCGCATGTACCCAAATTATATAGTCTAACCTGGGCACTAATGCACTGTCTGACACAACCTGATCCCGGACCTCCTGACCAACACCCAGAAAGCTGACCGCACACTGAGCACATCAGACTCGCCATGGCCTTAGGTCATCATCTCTTCCCTACCTCAGTTTTCAGCCTCAGAACCTAGACCCCATCTCCAATCACTGCCCAGGGGTGACTGTGATGCAGAAATCAGTACTCTTCCTGACCCATGGCAAGAAACCTTGTGGTTGGCATGTTGTCCAACGTTCAGTGTAGCAGAAAACAGCATTCACCATGAGGACCCGCCCATTCTTGAGTGCGACGAGAGCATAAACACGCATTGTGACCTCAGCGTGAGTCCTGTCCTCTAGTAAGTCCTCTCAGTGGATGGACCATTAGGTGTCATAATGGGCTTGACCTGTCCTATTCCCTAATTTTTAACCAGATTTCTGCTTGTCCAGTCGCCTCTCGCCAGGGCTCTACTCTGGAATCCCTCATTTGGTAGGACATCTGAGGTTGAAAAACAAAACGAAACAAATCAACAACAACAACAAAAAAAGGACTTCTTCCATTCCAGAATGAACCCAAAATCTTTGTCGGGGCCGAACCCCCAGAGAGTAAGACTCGTCCATTTCCCATGATGTCACCCTGAAATTTCACGACCATGATTGACACGATATCCAGAGACAAAAACTTGAGCAAGAGACTCACACTTGCCCTTTTTTCATTTCCCGAGGTGTTCTCCTCATGGTCTGTAGATCAGTCCTGCCATACCTATGACCCGAAACATAAGCCAAGTTTGTGTTTTCAGACAACTGTCCAAACAGCTCTGGCCTACACAACCTACAGGCTCAGGCCCCTGGAGCCAAACCTGAGGACTGTACTTGCCCTCTCCAAGGGAATTGTATGTGCCCATTCCAATGGCCACAGCCCTACTAATAGGATAAACCTCCAAAGTCCCTGCGGCCATCCCAAAAGTTGTGGCTTCCCAGGACAAACAGGGGCAATCTGAGCCCATCTGAGCACCTACCTGCACTCAGACCCGTAGACTGATGTCCCCAGGGGTAAAAAGGAACGAACAGGCCCCTAGGCACTAATCGGATCCATTGCTTTGGTTTCCAGGCATCTCTCCTCAGAGGCCTGGATTTCAACACCAGCCTATGGCTGTTTCTTGACTCACCCATCAGAACAAATCTCATCTACACGTGGGAAACATGCACCTTGGAGCTGTGTCAAAGCCTCTGTTTAGGAGAACCCTTCAGGGCCCCAGTGCCACCGCTTCATTCCAAGGACTCCATTGACACAAAAACATATTAGGACACATCCACAGGAAGAGTCCATTTCAACTCAGCCTCCTCGGTTGCTCCACCACATCCAGCAGATCTAACCTGTCTTGGTGCTTGGAGACATTTGGAATGCTAGGTGGGCTACCCAGCCATCCATCCTTAGAACCCTGCTCGGAATCATTGGCATGGAGCCAACCAACAGGTCTCCATTGTCCTGCAGAAGAATCTTGGCAGTTTGGAGCTTCTCACAACTCCCATCGTGGGAAAACCCACATGGCCTCGTGATCCACCCCCCGTTCAAGAAGGGGCCATCTGGGACAGAAAGTCCAACCTGAGCGATCTTCTGATCCTTGCCCTGAATTCAGATGCACGAGATCTCGATTCAGGTCTGTAGATTGTGCCTGCCATATCCTCACCCAGAAACCTAGGCCTAGCTTGGCTTCTCAGACTTCCGTTCTCAGACTACTGGCCCACAAGACCTTCCGTTTGGCAATCCAGAACTACAATGCCGCACTCTGCCTGCCCTCCAGAAGAAAAACATTGCCCTCTGGGGCTACCCAGAAACCCCAAATGAGGATCAACCTTCACGCCATTCGGCTGTACCCCAAATATATAGGCTGAGCTGGGCACTATTGCCCATTAGACCCAGCCTGAGCCTGGACCTCCTGGCCCCACCCAGACAGCTGGCCGCACACTGAGCACATCGGACCTGCCATGGCCTTAGGTCGTCATCTCTTCTCAACCTCGGTTTCCAGGCTTCAGAACCTAGGCCTGTTCTCCAATCACTGCCCTGGTTTGAAAATGATGCAGAAATCAGAACTCTTTTCCCATGGCAAGAAACCTTGTGGTTGGCATGTTGTCCAACGTTCAGTGTAGTTGAAACCAGTGTTGCCCATGAGGCCCCACCCATGCTTGCAGGCCACATTGGTCACAGACACACATTGTGACCCTCAGCCTGAGCCCAGTCCTCAGGTAAGGCCTCTCAGTGGCTGGATGAAGAGACAGCATATTGGGCATGCCAAGCCCCTAACCCCAATTTTTAACCATAGTTCGGGTTGTCGCTTCACTCTTCCCCAGGGCTCTGCTTTGGAATTCCTCTTTTGGTGGGACACCTGAGGTAACAAACTTGAAAGGAGTCCTCCCATTTCACAGATTGACATAAAACTCTTGGGATCGTGCCAATCCACAGAGAGGAAGATTCGTCCATGGCTCATGAGCCCTCCCCAACATTCCACGGCCATCGCCGATACAAAATCCAGAGACAAAAGCCTGAGCAAGCGACTCAGACTCGCTCATTCTTCATATCCTGAAGAGTTCTTCTCCTGGTTTGTAGATCGGGCGTGCCATGCCTACGTCCCGAAACCTAAGCTGAGTTTGTGTTTTCATACTTCTGTCCTCAAAGTCCTGGGCCACACTCCCTCCAGGGTGGAACACCTGAAGCCACACATTAGGACTGTGCGCACCCAATCCATGGGAATTCTGCCCATTCCATTGTCAAAAATTTTACAAATTAGGAGAACCCTCCAAAGTCCCTGAGGCCATCGCAATAGTGTAAGTCGCCCGGGACAAAAAAGGGCGGTTGATACCAGCTGAGCATCTACCTCCACTCATACCATAGATCGAAGTCCCCAGAGAAGAAGATTGAAACAGACAGGACCCGAGGCCATTATCGGATCCATTGCTTTGGTTTACAGGCATGTCTCCTTAAAAGCCTGGATTCAAATACCAGCAGAGGGGATTTCCTGAGGCACCCATCAGAACAAATCTTGTCTCCACAAGGAAACTTGTGCATGGGAGCTATGTCTAAGCTTAGGAGAATACTTCAGGGTGCCGGTGCCACCGCCCCATTCCAAGGCCCTCATGGACACAAACACATATTAGGCCCCATCCTCAGGAAAGACCATTTCCACTCAGCCACCCCGGTTGCTCTCGCTGATCCATCGGATCTAAACTGTCTTGTTGCTAAGAGACAATTGGAATGCGAGGCGCACTTCCCAGGCATCCATCCTCGAACGGTGCTCTGGAGTCATTCCCTATTGGATGTCCTGGAGCTGTCCAACAGGTCTCAATTGTCCCGAAGAAGGAATCCTTGAAGGGGGCATCCCATATCTCCCAACGTGGAAAACCTCCATGGCCTCGAAATTCCGCTCCCTTCAAGAAGGGGCCCTCATGCACAGAAACTCCAACCTGAGCCAACGTCTGATCCTCGCCCTGACTTCAGATGCATGAGATATTGCTTCAGACCTTCAGGGGGTACCTGCCGTGCCCTCACCCTGAATCCGAAGTCTAGCTTGTGTTCTCAGACTTCCGTCCTCACTCTCCTGGCCCCGTGCCCTCAAGTTTGGCAATTCCGGACCGACAATGAAGCACTCTGCCTGCCTTCTAGAAAAAATAGATTGCCTAATGAGCTGCCCAGGCAGCTTAAATGAGGATCAACCTACACGGCACTCGCATGTACCCAAATTATATAGTCTAACCTGGGCACTAATGCACTGTCTGACACAACCTGATCCCGGACCTCCTGACCAACACCCAGAAAGCTGACCGCACACTGAGCACATCAGACTCGCCATGGCCTTAGGTCATCATCTCTTCCCTACCTCAGTTTTCAGCCTCAGAACCTAGACCCCATCTCCAATCACTGCCCAGGGGTGACTGTGATGCAGAAATCAGTACTCTTCCTGACCCATGGCAACAAACCTTGTGGTTGGCATGTTGTCCAACGTTCAGTGTAGCAGAAAACAGCATTCACCATGAGGACCCGCCCATTCTTGAGTGCGACGAGAGCATAAACACGCATTGTGACCTCAGCGTGAGTCCTGTCCTCTAGTAAGTCCTCTCAGTGGATGGACCATTAGGTGTCATAATGGGCTTGACCTGTCCTATTCCCTAATTTTTAACCAGATTTCTGCTTGTCCAGTCGCCTCTCGCCAGGGCTCTACTCTGGAATCCCTCATTTGGTAGGACATCTGAGGTTGAAAAACAAAACGAAACAAATCAACAACAACAAAAAAAAGGACTTCTTCCATTCCAGAATGAACCCAAAATCTTTGTCGGGGCCGAACCCCCAGAGAGTAAGACTCGTCCATTTCCCATGAGGTCACCCGGAAATTTCACGACCATGATTGACACGATATCCAGAGACAAAAACTTGAGCAAGAGACTCACACTTGCCCTTTTTTCATTTCCCGAAGTGTTCTCCTCATGGTCTGTAGATCAGTCCTGCCATACCTATGACCCGAAACATAAGCCAAGTTTGTGTTTTCAGACAACTGTCCAAACAGCTCTGGCCTTCACAACCTACAGGCTCAGGCCCCTGGAGCCAAACCTGAGGACTGTACTTGCCCTCTCCAAGGGAATTGTATGTGCCCATTCCAATGGCCACAGCCCTACTAATAGGATAAACCTCCAAAGTCCCTGCGGCCATCCCAAAAGTTGTGGCTTCCCAGGACAAACAGGGGCAATCTGAGCCCATCTGAGCACCTACCTGCACTCAGACCCGTAGACTGATGTCCCCAGGGGTAAAAAGGAACGAACAGGCCCCTAGGCACTAATCGGATCCATTGCTTTGGTTTCCAGGCATCTCTCCTCAGAGGCCTGGATTTCAATACCAGCCTATGGCTGTTTCTTGACTCACCCATCAGAACAAATCTCATCTACACGTGGGAAACATGCACCTTGGAGCTGTGTCAAAGCCTCTGTTTAGGAGAACCCTTCAGGGCCCCAGTGCCACCGCTTCATTCCAAGGACTCCATTGACACAAAAACATATTAGGACACATCCACAGGAAGAGTCCATTTCAACTCAGCCTCCTCGGTTGCTCCACCACATCCAGCAGATCTAACCTGTCTTGGTGCTTGGAGACATTTGGAATGCTAGGTGGGCTACCCAGCCATCCATCCTTAGAACCCTGCTCGGAATCATTGGCCTGGAGCCAACCAACAGGTCTCCATTGTCCTGCAGAAGAATCTTGGCAGTTTGGAGCTTCTCACAACTCCCATCGTGGGAAAACCCCCATGGCCTCGTGATCCACCCCCCGTTCAAGAAGGGGCCATCTGGGACAGAAAGTCCAACCTGAGCGATCTTCTGATCCTTGCCCTGAATTCAGATGCACGAGATCTCGATTCAGGTCTGTAGATTGTGCCTGCCATATCCTCACCCAGAAACCTAGGCCTAGCTTGGCTTCTCAGACTTCCGTTCTCAGACTACTGGCCCACAAGACCTTCCGTTTGGCAATCCAGAACTACAATGCCGCACTCTGCCTGCCCTCCAGAAGAAAAACATTGCCCTCTGGGGCTACCCAGAAACCCCAAATGAGGATCAACCTTCACGCCATTCGGCTGTACCCCAAATATATAGGCTGAGCTGGGCACTATTGCCCATTAGACCCAGCCTGAGCCTGGACCTCCTGGCCCCACCCAGACAGCTGGCCGCACACTGAGCACATCGGACCTGCCATGGCCTTAGGTCGTCATCTCTTCTCAACCTCGGTTTCCAGGCTTCAGAACCTAGGCCTGTTCTCCAATCACTGCCCTGGTTTGAAAATGATGCAGAAATCAGAACTCTTTCCCCATGGCAAGAAACCTTGTGGTTGGCATGTTGTCCAACGTTCAGTGTAGTTGAAACCAGTGTTGCCCATGAGGCCCCACCCATGCTTGCAGGCCACATTGGTCACAGACATACATTGTGACCCTCAGCCTGAGCCCAGTCCTCAGGTAAGGCCTCTCAGTGGCTGGATGAAGCGACAGCATATTGGGCATGCCAAGCCCCTAACCCCAATTTTTAACCATAGTTCGGGTTGTCGCTTCACTCTTCCCCAGGGCTCTGCTTTGGAATTCCTCTTTTGGTGGGACACCTGAGGTAACAAACTTGAAAGGAGTCCTCCCATTTCACAGATTGACATAAAACTCTTGGGATCGTGCCAATCCACAGAGAGGAAGATTCGTCCATGGCTCATGAGCCCTCCCCAACATTCCACGGCCATCGCCGATACAAAATCCAGAGACAAAAGCCTGAGCAAGCGACTCAGACTCGCTCATTCTTCATATCCTGAAGAGTTCTTCTCCTGGTTTGTAGATCGGGCGTGCCATGCCTACGTCCCGAAACCTAAGCTGAGTTTGTGTTTTCATACTTCTGTCCTCAAAGTCCTGGGCCACACTCCCTCCAGGGTGGAACACCTGAAGCCACACATTAGGACTGTGCGCACCCAATCCATGGGAATTCTGCCCATTCCATTGTCAAAAATTTTACAAATTAGGAGAACCCTCCAAAGTCCCTGAGGCCATCGCAATAGTGTAAGTCGCCCGGGACAAAAAAGGGCGGTTGATACCAGCTGAGCATCTACCTCCACTCATACCATAGATCGAAGTCCCCAGAGAAGAAGATTGAAACAGACAGGACCCGAGGCCATTATCGGATCCATTGCTTTGGTTTACAGGCATGTCTCCTTAAAAGCCTGGATTGAAATACCAGCAGAGGGGATTTCCTGAGGCACCCATCAGAACAAATCTTGTCTCCACAAGGAAACTTGTGCATGGGAGCTATGTCTAAGCTTAGGAGAATACTTCAGGGTGCCGGTGCCACCGCCCCATTCCAAGGCCCTCATGGACACAAACACATATTAGGCCCCATCCTCAGGAAAGACCATTTCAACTCAGCCACCCCGGTTGCTCTCGCTGATCCATCGGATCTAAACTGTCTTGTTGCTAAGAGACAATTGGAATGCGAGGCGCACTTCCCAGGCATCCATCCTCGAACGGTGCTCTGGAGTCATTCCCTATTGGATGTCCTGGAGCTGTCCAAAAGGTCTCAATTGTCCCGCAGAAGGAATCCTTGAAGGGGGCATCCCATATCTCCCAACGTGGAAAACCTCCATGGCCTCGAGATTCCGCTCCCTTCAAGAAGGGGCCGTCATGCACAGAAACTCCAACCTGAGCCAACGTCTGATCCTCGCCCTGACTTCAGATGCATGAGATATTGCTTCAGACCTTCAGGGGGTACCTGCCGTGCCCTCACCCTGAATCCGAAGTCTAGCTTGTGTTCTCAGACTTCCGTCCTCACTCTCCTGGCTCCGTGCCCACAAGTTTGGCAATTCCGGACCAACAATGAAGCACTCTGCCTGCCTTCTAGAAAAAATAGATTGCCTAATGAGCTGCCCAGGCAGCTTAAATGAGGATCAACCTACACGGCACTCGCATGTACCCAAATTATATAGTCTAACCTGGGCACTAATGCACTGTCTGACACAACCTGATCCCGGACCTCCTGACCAACACCCAGAAAGCTGACCGCACACTGAGCACATCAGACTCGCCATGGCCTTAGGTCATCATCTCTTCCCTACCTCAGTTTTCAGCCTCAGAACCTAGACCCCATCTCCAATCACTGCCCAGGGGTGACTGTGATGCAGAAATCAGTACTCTTCCTGACCCATGGCAAGAAACCTTGTGGTTGGCATGTTGTCCAACGTTCAGTGTAGCAGAAAACAGCAATCACCATGAGGACCCGCCCATTCTTGAGTGCGACGAGAGCATAAACACGCATTGTGACCTCAGCGTGAGTCCTGTCCTCTAGTAAGTCCTCTCAGTGGATGGACCATTAGGTGTCATAATGGGCTTGACCTGTCCTATTCCCTAATTTTTAACCAGATTTCTGCTTGTCCAGTCGCCTCTCGCCAGGGCTCTACTCTGGAATCCCTCATTTGGTAGGACATCTGAGGTTGAAAAACAAAACGAAACAAATCAACAACAACAAAAAAAAGGACTTCTTCCATTCCAGAATGAACCCAAAATCTTTGTCGGGGCCGAACCCCCAGAGAGTAAGACTCGTCCATTTCCCATGAAGTCACCCGGAAATTTCACGACCATGATTGACACGATATCCAGAGACAAAAACTTGAGCAAGAGATTCACACTTGCCCTTTTTTCATTTCCCGAAGTGTTCTCCTCATGGTCTGTAGATCAGTCCTGCCATACCTATGACCCGAAACATAAGCCAAGTTTGTGTTTTCAGACAACTGTCCAAACAGCTCTGGCCTTCACAACCTACAGGCTCAGGCCCCTGGAGCCAAACCTGAGGACTGTACTTGCCCTCTCCAAGGGAATTGTATGTGCCCATTCCAATGGCCACAGCCCTACTAATAGGATAAACCTCCAAAGTCCCTGCGGCCATCCCAAAAGTTGTGGCTTCCCAGGACAAACAGGGGCAATCTGAGCCCATCTGAGCACCTACCTGCACTCAGACCCGTAGACTGATGTCCCCAGGGGTAAAAAGGAACGAACAGGCCCCTAGGCACTAATCGGATCCATTGCTTTGGTTTCCAGGCATCTCTCCTCAGAGGCCTGGATTTCAACACCAGCCTATGGCTGTTTCTTGACTCACCCATCAGAACAAATCTCATCTACACGTGGGAAACATGCACCTTGGAGCTGTGTCAAAGCCTCTGTTTAGGAGAACCCTTCAGGGCCCCAGTGCCACCGCTTCATTCCAAGGACTCCATTGACACAAAAACATATTAGGACACATCCACAGGAAGAGTCCATTTCAACTCAGCCTCCTCGGTTGCTCCACCACATCCAGCAGATCTAACCTGTCTTGGTGCTTGGAGACATTTGGAATGCTAGGTGGGCTACCCAGCCATCCATCCTTAGAACCCTGCTCGGAATCATTGGCCTGGAGCCAACCAACAGGTCTCCATTGTCCTGCAGAAGAATCTTGGCAGTTTGGAGCTTCTCACAACTCCCATCGTGGGAAAACCCCCATGGCCTCGTGATCCACCCCCGTTCAAGAAGGGGCCATCTGGGACAGAAAGTCCAACCTGAGCGATCTTCTGATCCTTGCCCTGAATTCAGATGCACGAGATCTCGATTCAGGTCTGTAGATTGTGCCTGCCATATCCTCACCCAGAAACCTAGGCCTAGCTTGGCTTCTCAGACTTCCGTTCTCAGACTACTGGCCCACAAGACCTTCCGTTTGGCAATCCAGAACTACAATGCCGCACTCTGCCTGCCCTCCAGAAGTAAAACATTGCCCTCTGGGGCTACCCAGAAACCCCAAATGAGGATCAACCTTCACGCCATTCGGCTGTACCCCAAATATATAGGCTGAGCTGGGCACTATTGCCCATTAGACCAAGCCTGAGCCTGGACCTCCTGGCCCCACCCAGACAGCTGGCCGCACACTGAGCACATCGGACCTGCCATGGCCTTAGGTCGTCATCTCTTCTCAACCTCGGTTTCCAGGCTTCAGAACCTAGGCCTGTTCTCCAATCACTGCCCTGGTTTGAAAATGATGCAGAAATCAGAACTCTTTTCCCATGGCAAGAAACCTTGTGGTTGGCATGTTGTCCAACGTTCAGTGTAGTTGAAACCAGTGTTGCCCATGAGGCCCCACCCATGCTTGCAGGCCACATTGGTCACAGACACACATTGTGACCCTCAGCCTGAGCCCAGTCCTCAGGTAAGGCCTCTCAGTGGCTGGATGAAGAGACATCATATTGGGCATGCCAAGCCCCTAACCCCAATTTTTAACCATAGTTCGGGTTGTCGCTTCACTCTTCCCCAGGGCTCTGCTTTGGAATTCCTCTTTTGGTGGGACACCTGAGGTAACAAACTTGAAAGGAGTCCTCCCATTTCACAGATTGACATAAAACTCTTGGGATCGTGCCAATCCACAGAGAGGAAGATTCGTCCATGGCTCATGAGCCCTCCCCAACATTCCATGGCCATCGCCGATACAAAATCCAGAGACAAAAGCCTGAGCAAGCGACTCAGACTCGCTCATTCTTCATATCCTGAAGAGTTCTTCTCCTGGTTTGTAGATCGGGCGTGCCATGCCTACGTCCCGAAACCTAAGCTGAGTTTGTGTTTTCATACTTCTGTCCTCAAAGTCCTGGGCCACACTCCCTCCAGGGTGGAACACCTGAAGCCACACATTAGGACTGTGCGCACCCAATCCATGGGAATTCTGCCCATTCCATTGTCAAAAATTTTACAAATTAGGAGAACCCTCCAAAGTCCCTGAGGCCATCGCAATAGTGTAAGTCGCTCGGGACAAAAAAGGGCGGTTGATACCAGCTGAGCATCTACCTCCACTCATACCATAGATCGAAGTCCCCAGAGAAGAAGATTGAAACAGACAGGACCCGAGGCCATTATCGGATCCATTGCTTTGGTTTACAGGCATGTCTCCTTAAAAGCCTGGATTCAAATACCAGCAGAGGGGATTTCCTGAGGCACCCATCAGAACAAATCTTGTCTCCACAAGGAAACTTGTGCATGGGAGCTATGTCTAAGCTTAGGAGAATACTTCAGGGTGCCGGTGCCACCGCCCCATTCCAAGGCCCTCATGGACACAAACACATATTAGGCCCCATCCTCAGGAAAGACCATTTCCACTCAGCCACCCCGGTTGCTCTCGCTGATCCATCGGATCTAAACTGTCTTGTTGCTAAGCGACAATTGGAATGCGAGGCGCACTTCCCAGGCATCCATCCTCGAACGGTGCTCTGGAGTCATTCCCTATTGGATGTCCTGGAGCTGTCCAACAGGTCTCAATTGTCCCGCAGAAGGAATCCTTGAAGGGGGCATCCCATATCTCCCAACGTGGAAAACCTCCATGGCCTCGAGATTCCGCTCCCTTCAAGAAGGGGCCGTCATGCACAGAAACTCCAACCTGAGCCAACGTCTGATCCTCGCCCTGACTTCAGATGCATGAGATATTGCTTCAGACCTTCAGGGGGTACCTGCCGTGCCCTCACCCTGAATCCGAAGTCTAGCTTGTGTTCTCAGACTTCCGTCCTCACTCTCCTGGCCCCGTGCCCTCAAGTTTGGCAATTCCGGACCGACAATGAAGCACTCTGCCTGCCTTCTAGAAAAAATAGATTGCCTAATGAGCTGCCCAGGCAGCTTAAATGAGGATCAACCTACACGGCACTCGAATGTACCCAAATTATATAGTCTAACCTGGGCACTAATGCACTGTCTGACACAACCTGATCCCGGACCTCCTGACCAACACCCAGAAAGCTGACCGCAGACTGAGCACATCAGACTCGCATGGCCTTAGGTCATCATCTCTTCCCTACCTCAGTTTTCAGCCTCAGAACCTAGACCCCCTCTCCAATCACTGCCCAGGGGTGACTGTGATGCAGAAATCAGTACTCTTCCTGACCCATGGCAAGAAACCTTGTGGTTGGCATGTTGTCCAACGTTCAGTGTAGCAGAAAACAGCATTCACCATGAGGACCCGCCCATTCTTGAGTGCGACGAGAGCATAAACACGCATTGTGACCTCAGCGTGAGTCCTGTCCTCTAGTAAGTCCTTTCAGTGGATGGACCATTAGATGTCATGATGGGCTTGACCTGTCCTATTCCCTAATTTTTAACCAGATTTCTGCTTGTCCAGTCGCCTCTCGCCAGGGCTCTACTTTGGAATCCCTCATTTGGTAGGACATCTGAGGTTGAAAAACAAAACGAAACAAATCAACAACAACAAAAAAAAAAAAGGACTTCTTCCATTCCAGAATGAACCCAAAATCTTTGTCGGGGCCGAACCCCCAGAGAGTAAGACTCGTCCATTTCCCATGAAGTCACCCGGAAATTTCACGACCATGATTGACACGATATCCAGAGACAAAAACTTCAGCAAGAGACTCACACTTGCCCTTTTTTCATTTCCCGAAGTGTTCTCCTCATGGTCTGTAGATCAGTCCTGCCATACCTATGACCCAAAACATAAGCCAAGTTTGTGTTTTCAGACAACTGTCCAAACAGCTCTGGCCTACACAACCTACAGGCTCAGGCCCCTGGAGCCAAACCTGAGGACTGTACTTGCCCTCTCCAAGGGAATTGTATGTGCCCATTCCAATGGCCACAGCCCTACTAATAGGATAAACCTCCAAAGTCCCTGCAGCCATCCCAAAAGTTGTGGCTTCCCAGGACAAACAGGGGCAATCTGAGCCCATCTGAGCACCTACCTGCACTCAGACCCGTAGACTGATGTCCCCAGGGGTAAAAAGGAACGAACAGGCCCCTAGGCACTAATCAGATCCATTGCTTTGGTTTCCAGGCATCTCTCCTCAGAGGCCTGGATTTCAATACCAGCCTATGGCTGTTTCTTGACTCACCCATCAGAACAAATCTCATCTACACGTGGGAAACATGCACGTTGGAGCTGTCTCAAAGCCTCTGTTTAGGAGAACCCTTCAGGGCCCCAGTGCCACCGCTTCATTCCAAGGACTCCATTGACACAAAAACATATTAGGACACATCCACAGGAAGAGTCCATTTCAACTCAGCCTCCTCGGTTGCTCCACCACATCCAGCAGACCTAACCTGTCTTGGTGCTTGGAGACATTTGGAATGCTAGGTGGGCTACCCAGCCATCCATCCTTAGAACCCTGCTCGGAATCATTGGCCTGGAGCCAACCAACAGGTCTCCATTGTCCTGCAGAAGAATCTTGGCAGTTTGGAGCTTCTCACAACTCCCATCGTGGGAAAACCCCCATGGCCTCGTGATCCACCCCCCCTTCAAGAAGGGGCCATCTGGGACAGAAAGTCCAACCTGAGCGATCTTCTGATCCTTGCCCTGAATTCAGATGCACGAGATCTCGATTCAGGTCTGTAGATTGTGCCTGCCATATCCTCACCCAGAAACCTAGGCCTAGCTTGGCTTCTCAGACTTCCGTTCTCAGACTACTGGCCCACAAGACCTTCCGTTTGGCAATCCAGAACTACAATGCCGCACTCTGCCTGCCCTCCAGAAGAAAAACATTGCCCTCTGGGGCTACCCAGAAACCCCAAATGAGGATCAACCTTCACGCCATTCGGCTGTACCCCAAATATATAGGCTGAGCTGGGCACTATTGCCCATTAGACCCAGCCTGAGCCTGGACCTCCTGGCCCCACCCAGACAGCTGGCCGCACACTGAGCACATCGGACCTGCCATGGCCTTAGGTCGTCATCTCTTCTCAACCTCGGTTTCCAGGCTTCAGAACCTAGGCCTGTTCTCCAATCACTGCCCTGGTTTGAAAATGATGCAGAAATCAGAACTCTTTTCCCATGGCAAGAAACCTTGTGGTTGGCATGTTGTCCAACGTTCAGTGTAGTTGAAACCAGTGTTGCCCATGAGACCCACCCATGCTTGCAGGCCACATTGGTCACAGACACACATTGTGACCCTCAGCCTGAGCCCAGTCCTCAGGTAAGGCCTCTCAGTGGCTGGATGAAGAGACAGCATATTGGGCATGCCAAGCCCCTAACCCCAATTTTTAACTATAGTTCGGGTTGTCGCTTCACTCTTCCCCAGGGCTCTGCTTTGGAATTCCTCTTTTGGTGGGACACCTGAGGTAACAAACCTGAAAGGAGTCCTCCCATTTCACAGATTGACATAAAACTCTTGGGATCGTGCCAATCCACAGAGAGGAAGATTCGTCCATGGCTCATGAGCCCTCCCCAACATTCCACGGCCATCGCCGATACAAAATCCAGAGACAAAAGCCTGAGCAAGCGACTCAGACTCGCTCATTCTTCATATCCTGAAGAGTTCTTCTCCTGGTTTGTAGATCGGGCGTGCCATGCCTACGTCCCGAAACCTAAGCTGAGTTTGTGTTTTCATACTTCTGTCCTCAAAGTCCTGGGCCACACTCCCTCCAGGGTGGAACACCTGAAGCCACACATTAGGACTGTGCGCACCCAATCCATGGGAATTCTGCCCATTCCATTGTCAAAAATTTTACAAATTAGGAGAACCCTCCAAAGTCCCTGAGGCCATCGCAATAGTGTAAGTCGCCCGGGACAAAAAAGGGCGGTTGATACCAGCTGAGCATCTACCTCCACTCATACCATAGATCGAAGTCCCCAGAGAAGAAGATTGAAACAGACAGGACCCGAGGCCATTATCGGATCCATTGCTTTGGTTTACAGGCATGTCTCCTTAAAAGCCTGGATTCAAATACCAGCAGAGGGGATTTCCTGAGGCACCCATCAGAACAAATCTTGTCTCCACAAGGAAACTTGTGCATGGGAGCTATGTCTAAGCTTAGGAGAATACTTCAGGGTGCCGGTGCCACCGCCCCATTCCAAGGCCCTCATGGACACAAACACATATTAGGCCCCATCCTCAGGAAAGACCATTTCCACTCAGCCACCCCGGTTGCTCTCGCTGATCCATCGGATCTAAACTGTCTTGTTGCTAAGAGACAATTGGAATGCGAGGCGCACTTCCCAGGCATCCATCCTCGAACGGTGCTCTGGAGTCATTCCCTATTGGATGTCCTGGAGCTGTCCAACAGGTCTCAATTGTCCCGCAGAAGGAATCCTTGAAGGGGGCATCCCATATCTCCCAACGTGGAAAACCTCCATGGCCTCGAGATTCCGCTCCCTTCAAGAAGGGGCCGTCATGCACAGAAACTCCAACCTGAGCCAACGTCTGATCCTCGCCCTGACTTCAGATGCATGAGATATTGCTTCAGACCTTCAGGGGGTACCTGCCGTGCCCTCACCCTGAATCCGAAGTCTAGCTTGTGTTCTCAGACTTCCGTCCTCACTCTCCTGGCCCCGTGCCCTCAAGTTTGGCAATTCCGGACCGACAATGAAGCACTCTGCCTGCCTTCTAGAAAAAATAGATTGCCTAATGAGCTGCCCAGGCAGCTTAAATGAGGATCAACCTACACGGCACTCGCATGTACCCAAATTATATAGTCTAACCTGGGCACTAATGCACTGTCTGACACAACCTGATCCCGGACCTCCTGACCAACACCCAGAAAGCTGACCGCACACTGAGCACATCAGACTCGCCATGGCCTTAGGTCATCATCTCTTCCCTACCTCAGTTTTCAGCCTCAGAACCTAGACCCCATCTCCAATCACTGCCCAGGGGTGACTGTGATGCAGAAATCAGTACTCTTCCTGACCCATGGCAACAAACCTTGTGGTTGGCATGTTGTCCAACGTTCAGTGTAGCAGAAAACAGCATTCACCATGAGGACCCGCCCATTCTTGAGTGCGACGAGAGCATAAACACGCATTGTGACCTCAGCGTGAGTCCTGTCCTCTAGTAAGTCCTCTCAGTGGATGGACCATTAGGTGTCATAATGGGCTTGACCTGTCCTATTCCCTAATTTTTAACCAGATTTCTGCTTGTCCAGTCGCCTCTCGCCAGGGCTCTACTCTGGAATCCCTCATTTGGTAGGACATCTGAGGTTGAAAAACAAAACGAAACAAATCAACAACAACAAAAAAAAGGACTTCTTCCATTCCAGAATGAACCCAAAATCTTTGTCGGGGCCGAACCCCCAGAGAGTAAGACTCGTCCATTTCCCATGAGGTCACCCGGAAATTTCACGACCATGATTGACACGATATCCAGAGACAAAAACTTGAGCAAGAGACTCACACTTGCCCTTTTTTCATTTCCCGAAGTGTTCTCCTCATGGTCTGTAGATCAGTCCTGCCATACCTATGACCCGAAACATAAGCCAAGTTTGTGTTTTCAGACAACTGTCCAAACAGCTCTGGCCTTCACAACCTACAGGCTCAGGCCCCTGGAGCCAAACCTGAGGACTGTACTTGCCCTCTCCAAGGGAATTGTATGTGCCCATTCCAATGGCCACAGCCCTACTAATAGGATAAACCTCCAAAGTCCCTGCGGCCATCCCAAAAGTTGTGGCTTCCCAGGACAAACAGGGGCAATCTGAGCCCATCTGAGCACCTACCTGCACTCAGACCCGTAGACTGATGTCCCCAGGGGTAAAAAGGAACGAACAGGCCCCTAGGCACTAATCGGATCCATTGCTTTGGTTTCCAGGCATCTCTCCTCAGAGGCCTGGATTTCAATACCAGCCTATGGCTGTTTCTTGACTCACCCATCAGAACAAATCTCATCTACACGTGGGAAACATGCACCTTGGAGCTGTGTCAAAGCCTCTGTTTAGGAGAACCCTTCAGGGCCCCAGTGCCACCGCTTCATTCCAAGGACTCCATTGACACAAAAACATATTAGGACACATCCACAGGAAGAGTCCATTTCAACTCAGCCTCCTCGGTTGCTCCACCACATCCAGCAGATCTAACCTGTCTTGGTGCTTGGAGACATTTGGAATGCTAGGTGGGCTACCCAGCCATCCATCCTTAGAACCCTGCTCGGAATCATTGGCCTGGAGCCAACCAACAGGTCTCCATTGTCCTGCAGAAGAATCTTGGCAGTTTGGAGCTTCTCACAACTCCCATCGTGGGAAAACCCCCATGGCCTCGTGATCCACCCCCCGTTCAAGAAGGGGCCATCTGGGACAGAAAGTCCAACCTGAGCGATCTTCTGATCCTTGCCCTGAATTCAGATGCACGAGATCTCGATTCAGGTCTGTAGATTGTGCCTGCCATATCCTCACCCAGAAACCTAGGCCTAGCTTGGCTTCTCAGACTTCCGTTCTCAGACTACTGGCCCACAAGACCTTCCGTTTGGCAATCCAGAACTACAATGCCGCACTCTGCCTGCCCTCCAGAAGAAAAACATTGCCCTCTGGGGCTACCCAGAAACCCCAAATGAGGATCAACCTTCACGCCATTCGGCTGTACCCCAAATATATAGGCTGAGCTGGGCACTATTGCCCATTAGACCCAGCCTGAGCCTGGACCTCCTGGCCCCACCCAGACAGCTGGCCGCACACTGAGCACATCGGACCTGCCATGGCCTTAGGTCGTCATCTCTTCTCAACCTCGGTTTCCAGGCTTCAGAACCTAGGCCTGTTCTCCAATCACTGCCCTGGTTTGAAAATGATGCAGAAATCAGAACTCTTTCCCCATGGCAAGAAACCTTGTGGTTGGCATGTTGTCCAACGTTCAGTGTAGTTGAAACCAGTGTTGCCCATGAGGCCCCACCCATGCTTGCAGGCCACATTGGTCACAGACATACATTGTGACCCTCAGCCTGAGCCCAGTCCTCAGGTAAGGCCTCTCAGTGGCTGGATGAAGCGACAGCATATTGGGCATGCCAAGCCCCTAACCCCAATTTTTAACCATAGTTCGGGTTGTCGCTTCACTCTTCCCCAGGGCTCTGCTTTGGAATTCCTCTTTTGGTGGGACACCTGAGGTAACAAACTTGAAAGGAGTCCTCCCATTTCACAGATTGACATAAAACTCTTGGGATCGTGCCAATCCACAGAGAGGAAGATTCGTCCATGGCTCATGAGCCCTCCCCAACATTCCACGGCCATCGCCGATACAAAATCCAGAGACAAAAGCCTGAGCAAGCGACTCAGACTCGCTCATTCTTCATATCCTGAAGAGTTCTTCTCCTGGTTTGTAGATCGGGCGTGCCATGCCTACGTCCCGAAACCTAAGCTGAGTTTGTGTTTTCATACTTCTGTCCTCAAAGTCCTGGGCCACACTCCCTCCAGGGTGGAACACCTGAAGCCACACATTAGGACTGTGCGCACCCAATCCATGGGAATTCTGCCCATTCCATTGTCAAAAATTTTACAAATTAGGAGAACCCTCCAAAGTCCCTGAGGCCATCGCAATAGTGTAAGTCGCCCGGGACAAAAAAGGGCGGTTGATACCAGCTGAGCATCTACCTCCACTCATACCATAGATCGAAGTCCCCAGAGAAGAAGATTGAAACAGACAGGACCCGAGGCCATTATCGGATCCATTGCTTTGGTTTACAGGCATGTCTCCTTAAAAGCCTGGATTCAAATACCAGCAGAGGGGATTTCCTGAGGCACCCATCAGAACAAATCTTGTCTCCACAAGGAAACTTGTGCATGGGAGCTATGTCTAAGCTTAGGAGAATACTTCAGGGTGCCGGTGCCACCGCCCCATTCCAAGGCCCTCATGGACACAAACACATATTAGGCCCCATCCTCAGGAAAGACCATTTCCACTCAGCCACCCCGGTTGCTCTCGCTGATCCATCGGATCTAAACTGTCTTGTTGCTAAGAGACAATTGGAATGCGAGGCGCACTTCCCAGGCATCCATCCTCGAACGGTGCTCTGGAGTCATTCCCTATTGGATGTCCTGGAGCTGTCCAACAGGTCTCAATTGTCCCGCAGAAGGAATCCTTGAAGGGGGCATCCCATATCTCCCAACGTGGAAAACCTCCATGGCCTCGAGATTCCGCTCCCTTCAAGAAGGGGCCGTCATGCACAGAAACTCCAACCTGAGCCAACGTCTGATCCTCGCCCTGACTTCAGATGCATGAGATATTGCTTCAGACCTTCAGGGGGTACCTGCCGTGCCCTCACCCTGAATCCGAAGTCTAGCTTGTGTTCTCAGACTTCCGTCCTCACTCTCCTGGCCCCGTGCCCTCAAGTTTGGCAATTCCGGACCGACAATGAAGCACTCTGCCTGCCTTCTAGAAAAAATAGATTGCCTAATGAGCTGCCCAGGCAGCTTAAATGAGGATCAACCTACACGGCACTCGAATGTACCCAAATTATATAGTCTAACCTGGGCACTAATGCACTGTCTGACACAACCTGATCCCGGACCTCCTGACCAACACCCAGAAAGCTGACCGCAGACTGAGCACATCAGACTCGCATGGCCTTAGGTCATCATCTCTTCCCTACCTCAGTTTTCAGCCTCAGAACCTAGACCCCCTCTCCAATCACTGCCCAGGGGTGACTGTGATGCAGAAATCAGTACTCTTCCTGACCCATGGCAAGAAACCTTGTGGTTGGCATGTTGTCCAACGTTCAGTGTAGCAGAAAACAGCATTCACCATGAGGACCCGCCCATTCTTGAGTGCGACGAGAGCATAAACACGCATTGTGACCTCAGCGTGAGTCCTGTCCTCTAGTAAGTCCTCTCAGTGGATGGACCATTAGATGTCATAATGGGCCTTGACCTGTCCTATTCCCTAATTTTTAACCAGATTTCTGCTTGTCCAGTCGCCTCTCGCCAGGGCTCTACTCTGGAATCCCTCATTTGGTAGGACATCTGAGGTTGAAAAACAAAACGAAACAAATCAACAACAACAACAAAAAAAAGGACTTCTTCCATTCCAGAATGAACCCAAAATCTTTGTCGGGGCCGAACCCCCAGAGAGTAAGACTCGTCCATTTCCCATGAAGTCACCCGGAAATTTCACGACCATGATTGACACGATATCCAGAGACAAAAACTTGAGCAAGAGACTCACACTTGCCCTTTTTTCATTTCCCGAAGTGTTCTCCTCATGGTCTGTAGATCAGTCCTGCCATACCTATGACCCGAAACATAAGCCAAGTTTGTGTTTTCAGACAACTGTCCAAACAGCTCTGGCCTACACAACCTACTGGCTCAGGCCCCTGGAGCCAAACCTGAGGACTGTACTTGCCCTCTCCAAGGGAATTGTATGTGCCCATTCCAATGGCCACAGCCCTACTAATAGGATAAACCTCCAAAGTCCCTGCGGCCATCCCAAAAGTTGTGGCTTCCCAGGACAAACAGGGGCAATTGAGCCCATCTGAGCACCTACCTGCACTCAGACCCGTAGACTGATGTCCCCAGGGGTAAAAAGGAACGAACAGGCCCCTAGGCACTAATCGGATCCATTGCTTTGGTTTCCAGGCATCTCTCCTCTGAGGCCTGGATTTCAATACCAGCCTATGGCTGTTTCTTGACTCACCCATCAGATCAAATCTCATCTACACGTGGGAAACATGCACGTTGGAGCTGTGTCAAAGCCTCTGTTTAGGAGAACCCATCAGGGCCCCAGTGCCACCGCTTCATTCCAAGGAATCCATTGACACAAAAACATATTAGGACACATCCACAGGAAGAGTCCATTTCAACTCAGCCTCCTCGGTTGCTCCACCACATCCAGCAGACCTAACCTGTCTTGGTGCTTGGAGACATTTGGAATGCTAGGTGGGCTACCCAGCCATCCATCCTTAGAACCCTGCTCGGAATCATTGGCCTGGAGCCAACCAACAGGTCTCCATTGTCCTGCAGAAGAATCTTGGCAGTTTGGAGCTTCTCACAACTCCCATCGTGGGAAAACCCCCATGGCCTCGTGATCCACCCCCCGTTCAAGAAGGGGCCATCTGGGACAGAAAGTCCAACCTGAGCGATCTTCTGATCCTTGCCCTGAATTCAGATGCACGAGATCTCGATTCAGGTCTGTAGATTGTGCCTGCCATATCCTCCCCCAGAAACCTAGGCCTAGCTTGGCTTCTCAGACTTCCGTTCTCAGACTACTGGCCCACAAGACCTTCCGTTTGGCAATCCAGAACTACAATGCCGCACTCTGCCTGCCCTCCAGAAGAAAAACATTGCCCTCTGGGGCTACCCAGAAACCCCAAATGAGGATCAACCTTCACGCCATTCGGCTGTACCCCAAATATATAGGCTGAGCTGGGCACTATTGCCCATTAGACCCAGCCTGAGCCTGGACCTCCTGGCCCCACCCAGACAGCTGGCCGCACACTGAGCACATCAGACCTGCCATGGCCTTAGGTCGTCATCTCTTCTCAACCTCGGTTTCCAGGCTTCAGAACCTAGGCCTGTTCTCCAATCACTGCCCTGGTTTGAAAATGATGCAGAAATCAGAACTCTTTCCCCATGGCAAAAAACCTTGTGGTTGGCATGTTGTCCAACGTTCAGTGTAGTTGAAACCAGTGTTGCCCATGAGACCCACCCATGCTTGCAGGCCACATTGGTCACAGACACACATTGTGACCCTCAGCCTGAGCCCAGTCCTCAGGTAAGGCCTCTCAGTGGCTGGATGAAGAGACATCATATTGGGCATGCCAAGCCCCTAACCCCAATTTTTAACCATAGTTCGGGTTGTCGCTTCACTCTTCCCCAGGGCTCTGCTTTGGAATTCCTCTTTTGGTGGGACACCTGAGGTAACAAACCTGAAAGGAGTCCTCCCATTTCACAGATTGACATAAAACTCTTGGGATCGTGCCAATCCACAGAGAGGAAGATTCGTCCATGTCTCATGAGCCCTCCCCAACATTCCACGGCCATCGCCGATACAAAATCCAGAGACAAAAGCCTGAGCAAGCGACTCAGACTCGCTCATTCTTCATATCCTGAAGAGTTCTTCTCCTGGTTTGTAGATCGGGCGTGCCATGCCTACGTCCCGAAACCTAAGCTGAGTTTGTGTTTTCATACTTCTGTCCTCAAAGTCCTGGGCCACACTCCCTCCAGGGTGGAACACCTGAAGCCACACATTAGGACTGTGCGCACCCAATCCATGGGAATTCTGCCCATTCCATTGTCAAAAATTTTACAAATTAGGAGAACCCTCCAAAGTCCCTGAGGCCATCGCAATAGTGTAAGTCGCCCGGGACAAAAAAGGGCGGTTGATACCAGCTGAGCATCTACCTCCACTCATACCATAGATCGAAGTCCCCAGAGAAGAAGATTGAAACAGACAGGACCCGAGGCCATTATCGGATCCATTGCTTTGGTTTACAGGCATGTCTCCTTAAAAGCCTGGATTCAAATACCAGCAGAGGGGATTTCCTGAGGCACCCATCAGAACAAATCTTGTCTCCACAAGGAAACTTGTGCATGGGAGCTATGTCTAAGCTTAGGAGAATACTTCAGGGTGCCGGTGCCACCGCCCCATTCCAAGGCCCTCATGGACACAAACACATATTAGGCCCCATCCTCAGGAAAGACCATTTCCACTCAGCCACCCCGGTTGCTCTCGCTGATCCATCGGATCTAAACTGTCTTGTTGCTAAGAGACAATTGGAATGCGAGGCGCACTTCCCAGGCATCCATCCTCGAACGGTGCTCTGGAGTCATTCCCTATTGGATGTCCTGGAGCTGTCCAACAGGTCTCAATTGTCCCGCAGAAGGAATCCTTGAAGGGGGCATTCCATATCTCCCAACGTGGAAAACCTCCATGGCCTCGAGATTCCGCTCCCTTCAAGAAGGGGCCGTCATGCACAGAAACTCCAACCTGAGCCAACGTCTGATCCTCGCCCTGACTTCAGATGCATGAGATATTGCTTCAGACCTTCAGGGGGTACCTGCCGTGCCCTCACCCTGAATCCGAAGTCTAGCTTGTGTTCTCAGACTTCCGTCCTCACTCTCCTGGCCCCGAAGCCCTCAAGTTTGGCAGTCCCGGACCGACAATGAAGCACTCTGCCTGCCTTCTAGAAAAAATAGATTGCCTAATGAGCTGCCTAGGCAGCTTAAATGAGGATCAACCTACACGGCACTCGCATGTACCCAAATTATATAGTCTAACCTGGGCACTAATGCACTGTCTGACACAACCTGATCCCGGACCTCCTGACCAACACCCAGAAAGCTGACCGCACACTGAGCACATCAGACTCGCCATGGCCTTAGGTCATCATCTCTTCCCTACCTCAGTTTTCAGCCTCAGAACCTAGACCCCATCTCCAATCACTGCCCAGGGGTGACTGTGATGCAGAAATCAGTACTCTTCCTGACCCATGGCAAGAAACCTTGTGGTTGGCATGTTGTCCAACGTTCAGTGTAGCAGAAAACAGCATTCACCATGAGGACCCGCCCATTCTTGAGTGCGACGAGAGCATAAACACGCATTGTGACCTCAGCGTGAGTCCTGTCCTCTAGTAAGTCCTCTCAGTGGATGGACCATTAGATGTCATAATGGGCTTGACCTGTCCTATTCCCTAATTTTTAACCAGATTTCTGCTTGTCCAGTCGCCTCTCGCCAGGGCTCTTCTCTGGAATCCCTCATTTGGTAGGACATCTGAGGTTGAAAAACAAAACGAAACAAATCAACAACAACAACAAAAAAAGGACTTCTTCCATTCCAGAATGAACCCAAAATCTTTGTCGGGGCCGAACCCCAAGAGAGTAAGACTCGTCCATTTCCCATGAAGTCACCTGGAAATTTCACGACCATGATTGACACGATATCCAGAGACAAAAACTTGAGCAAGAGACTCACACTTGCCCTTTTTTCATTTCCCGAAGTTTTCTCCTCATGGTCTGTAGATCAGTCCTGCCATACCTATGACCCGAAACATAAGCCAAGTTTGTGTTTTCAGACAACTGTCCAAACAGCTCTGGCCTACACAACCTACAGGCTCAGGCCCCTGGAGCCAAACCTGAGGACTGTACTTGCCCTCTCCAAGGGAATTGTATGTGCCCATTCCAATGGCCACAGCCCTACTAATAGGATAAACCTCCAAAGTCCCTGCGGCCATCCCAAAAGTTGTGGCTTCCCAGGACAAACAGGGGCAATCTGAGTCCATCTGAGCACCTACCTGCACTCAGACCCGTAGACTGATGTCCCCAGGGGTAAAAAGGAACGAACAGGCCCCTAGGCACTAATCGGATCCATTGCTTTGGTTTCCAGGCATCTCTCCTCAGAGGCCTGGATTTCAATACCAGCCTATGGCTGTTTCTTGACTCACCCATCAGAACAAATCTCATCTACACGTGGGAAACATGCACGTTGGAGCTGTGTCAAAGCCTCTGTTTAGGAGAACCCTTCAGGGCCCCAGTGCCACCGCTTCATTCCAAGGACTCCATTGACACAAAAACATATTAGGACACATCCACAGGAAGAGTCCATTTCAACTCAGCCTCCTCGGTTGCTCCACCACATCCAGCAGACCTAACCTGTCTTGGTGCTTGGAGACATTTGGAATGCTAGGTGGGCTACCCAGCCATCCATCCTTAGAACCCTGCTCGGAATCATTGGCCTGGAGCCAACCTACAGGTCTCCATTGTCCTGCAGAAGAATCTTGGCAGTTTGGAGCTTCTCACAACTCCCATCGTGGGAAAACCCCCATGGCCTCGTGATCCACCCCCCCTTCAAGAAGGGGCCATCTGGGACAGAAAGTCCAACCTGAGCGATCTTCTGATCCTTGCCCTGAATTCAGATGCACGAGATCTCGATTCAGGTCTGTAGATTGTGCCTGCCATATCCTCACCCAGAAACCTAGGCCTAGCTTGGCTTCTCAGACTTCCGTTCTCAGACTACTGGCCCACAAGACCTTCCGTTTGGCAATCCAGAACTACAATGCCGCACTCTGCCTGCCCTCCAGAAGAAAAACATTGCCCTCTGGGGCTACCCAGAAACCCCAAATGAGGATCAACCTTCACGCCATTCGGCTGTACCCCAAATATATAGGCTGAGCTGGGCACTATTGCCCATTAGACCCAGCCTGAGCCTGGACCTCCTGGCCCCACCCAGACAGCTGGCCGCACACTGAGCACATCGGACCTGCCATGGCCTTAGGTCGTCATCTCTTCTCAACCTCGGTTTCCAGGCTTCAGAACCTAGGCCTGTTCTCCAATCACTGCCCTGGTTTGAAAATGATGCAGAAATCAGAACTCTTTCCCCATGGCAAGAAACCTTGTGGTTGGCATGTTGTCCAACGTTCAGTGTAGTTGAAACCAGTGTTGCCCATGAGACCCACCCATGCTTGCAGGCCACATTGGTCACAGACACACATTGTGACCCTCAGCCTGAGCCCAGTCCTCAGGTAAGGCCTCTCAGTGGCTGGATGAAGAGACAGCATATTGGGCATGCCAAGCCCCTAACCCCAATTTTTAACCATAGTTCGGGTTGTCGCTTCACTCTTCCCCAGGGCTCTGCTTTGGAATTCCTCTTTTGGTGGGACACCTGAGGTAACAAACCTGAAAGGAGTCCTCCCATTTCACAGATTGACATAAAACTCTTGGGATCGTGCCAATCCACAGAGAGGAAGATTCGTCCATGGCTCATGAGCCCTCCCCAACATTCCACGGCCATCGCCGATACAAAATCCAGAGACAAAAGCCTGAGCAAGCGACTCAGACTCGCTCATTCTTCATATCCTGAAGAGTTCTTCTCCTGGTTTGTAGATCGGGCGTGCCATGCCTACGTCCCGAAACCTAAGCTGAGTTTGTGTTTTCATACTTCTGTCCTCAAAGTCCTGGGCCACACTCCCTCCAGGGTGGAACACCTGAAGCCACACATTAGGACTGTGCGCACCCAATCCATGGGAATTCTGCCCATTCCATTGTCAAAAATTTTACAAATTAGGAGAACCCTCCAAAGTCCCTGAGGCCATCGCAATAGTGTAAGTCGCCCGGGACAAAAAAGGGCGGTTGATACCAGCTGAGCATCTACCTCCACTCATACCATAGATCGAAGTCCCCAGAGAAGAAGATTGAAACAGACAGGACCCGAGGCCATTATCGGATCCATTGCTTTGGTTTACAGGCATGTCTCCTTAAAAGCCTGGATTCAAATACCAGCAGAGGGGATTTCCTGAGGCACCCATCAGAACAAATCTTGTCTCCACAAGGAAACTTGTGCATGGGAGCTATGTCTAAGCTTAGGAGAATACTTCAGGGTGCCGGTGCCACCGCCCCATTCCAAGGCCCTCATGGACACAAACACATATTAGGCCCCATCCTCAGGAAAGACCATTTCCACTCAGCCACCCCGGTTGCTCTCGCTGATCCATCGGATCTAAACTGTCTTGTTGCTAAGCGACAATTGGAATGCGAGGCGCACTTCCCAGGCATCCATCCTCGAACGGTGCTCTGGAGTCATTCCCTATTGGATGTCCTGGAGCTGTCCAACAGGTCTCAATTGACCCGCAGAAGGAATCCTTGAAGGGGGCATCCCATATCTCCCAACGTGGAAAACCTCCATGGCCTCGAGATTCCGCTCCCTTCAAGAAGGGGCCGTCATGCACAGAAACTCCAACCTGAGCCAACGTCTGATCCTCGCCCTGACTTCAGATGCATGAGATATTGCTTCAGACCTTCAGGGGGTACCTGCCGTGCCCTCACCCTGAATCCGAAATCTAGCTTGTGTTCTCAGACTTCCGTCCTCACTCTCCTGGCCCCGTGCCCTCAAGTTTGGCAATTCCGGACCGACAATGAAGCACTCTGCCTGCCTTCTAGAAAAAATAGATTGCCTAATGAGCTGCCCAGGCAGCTTAAATGAGGATCAACCTACACGGCACTCGAATGTACCCAAATTATATAGTCTAACCTGGGCACTAATGCACTGTCTGACACAACCTGATCCCGGACCTCCTGACCAACACCCAGAAAGCTGACCGCACACTGAGCACATCAGACTCGCCATGGCCTTAGGTCATCATCTCTTCCCTACCTCAGTTTTCAGCCTCAGAACCTAGACCCCATCTCCAATCACTGCCCAGGGGTGACTGTGATGCAGAAATCAGTACTCTTCCTGACCCATGGCAAGAAACCTTGTGGTTGGCATGTTGTCCAACGTTCAGTGTAGCAGAAAACAGCATTCACCATGAGGACCCGCCCATTCTTGAGTGCGACGAGAGCATAAACACGCATTGTGACCTCAGCGTGAGTCCTGTCCTCTAGTAAGTCCTCTCAGTGGATGGACCATTAGATGTCATGATGGGCTTGACCTGTCCTATTCCCTAATTTTTAAACAGATTTCTGCTTGTCCAGTCGCCTCTCGCCAGGGCTCTACTTTGGAATCCCTCATTTGGTAGGACATCTGAGGTTGAAAAACAAAACGAAACAAATCAACAACAACAACAAAAAAAGGACTTCTTCCATTCCAGAATGAACCCAAAATCTTTGTCGGGGCCG
Source organism: Mustela nivalis (assembly GCF_964662115.1). Lineage (NCBI taxonomy): Eukaryota > Metazoa > Chordata > Mammalia > Carnivora > Mustelidae > Mustela > Mustela nivalis. Next base: position 1,435,801 of record NW_028136556.1, on the reverse strand, counting down.
AACCCCCAGAGAGTAAGACTCGTCCATTTCCCATGAAGTCACCCGGAAATTTCACGACCATGATTGACACGATATTCAGAGACAAAAACTTCAGCAAGAGACTCACACTTGCCCTTTTTTCATTTCCCGAAGTGTTCTCCTCATGGTCTGTAGATCAGTCCTGCCATACCTATGACCCGAAACATAAGCCAAGTTTGTGTTTTCAGACAACTGTCCAAACAGCTCTGGCCTACACAACCTACAGGCTCAGGCCCCTGGAGCCAAACCTGAGGACTGTACTTGCCCTCTCCAAGGGGATTGTATGTGCCCATTCCAATGGCCACAGCCCTACTAATAGGATAAACCTCCAAAGTCCCTGCGGCCATCCCAAAAGTTGTGGCTTCCCAGGACAAACAGGGGCAATCTGAGCCCATCTGAGCACCTACCTGCACTCAGACCCGTAGACTGATGTCCCCAGGGGTAAAAAGGAACGAACAGACCCCTAGGCACTAATCAGATCCATTGCTTTGGTTTCCAGGCATCTCTCCTCAGAGGCCTGGATTTCAATACCAGCCTATGGCTGTTTCTTGACTCACCCATCAGAACAAATCTCATCTACACGTGGGAAACATGCACGTTGGAGCTGTGTCAAAGCCTCTGTTTAGGAGAACCCTTCAGGGCCCCAGTGCCACCGCTTCATTCCAAGGACTCCATTGACACAAAAACATATTAGGACACATCCACAGGAAGAGTCCATTTCAACTCAGCCTCCTCGGTTGCTCCACCACATCCAGCAGACCTAACCTGTCTTGGTGCTTGGAGACATTTGGAATGCTAGGTGGGCTACCCAGCCATCCATCCTTAGAACCCTGCTCGGAATCATTGGCCTGGAGCCAACCAACAGGTCTCCATTGTCCTGCAGAAGAATCTTGGCAGTTTGGAGCTTCTCACAACTCCCATCGTGGGAAAACCCCCATGGCCTCGTGATCCACCCCCCCTTCAAGAAGGGGCCATCTGGGACAGAAAGTCCAACCTGAGCGATCTTCTGATCCTTGCCCTGAATTCAGATGCACGAGATCTCGATTCAGGTCTGTAGATAGTGCCTGCCATATCCTCACCCAGAAACCTAGGCCTAGCTTGGCTTCTCAGACTTCCGTTCTCAGACTACTGGCCCACAAGACCTTCCGTTTGGCAATCCAGAACTACAATGCCGCACTCTGCCTGCCCTCCAGAAGAAAAACATTGCCCTCTGGGGCTACCCAGAAACCCCAAATGAGGATCAACCTTCACGCCATTCGGCTGTACCCCAAATATATAGGCTGAGCTGGGCACTATTGCCCATTAGACCCAGCCTGAGCCTGGACCTCCTGGCCCCACCCAGACAGCTGGCCGCACACTGAGCACATCGGACCTGCCATGGCCTTAGGTCGTCATCTCTTCTCAACCTCGGTTTCCAGGCTTCAGAACCTAGGCCTGTTCTCCAATCACTGCCCTGGTTTGAAAATGATGCAGAAATCAGAACTCTTTTCCCATGGCAAGAAACCTTGTGGTTGGCATGTTGTCCAACGTTCAGTGTAGTTGAAACCAGTGTTGCCCATGAGACCCACCCATGCTTGCAGGCCACATTGGTCACAGACACACATTGTGACCCTCAGCCTGAGCCCAGTCCTCAGGTAAGGCCTCTCAGTGGCTGGATGAAGAGACAGCATATTGGGCATGCCAAGCCCCTAACCCCAATTTTTAACTATAGTTCGGGTTGTCGCTTCACTCTTCCCCAGGGCTCTGCTTTGGAATTCCTCTTTTGGTGGGACACCTGAGGTAACAAACTTGAAAGGAGTCCTCCCATTTCACAGATTGACATAAAACTCTTGGGATCGTGCCAATCCACAGAGAGGAAGATTCGTCCATGGCTCATGAGCCCTCCCCAACATTCCACGGCCATCGCCGATACAAAATCCAGAGACAAAAGCCTGAGCAAGCGACTCAGACTCGCTCATTCTTCATATCCTGAAGAGTTCTTCTCCTGGTTTGTAGATCGGGCGTGCCATGCCTACGTCCCGAAACCTAAGCTGAGTTTGTGTTTTCATACTTCTGTCCTCAAAGTCCTGGGCCACACTCCCTCCAGGGTGGAACACCTGAAGCCACACATTAGGACTGTGCGCACCCAATCCATGGGAATTCTGCCCATTCCATTGTCAAAAATTTTACAAATTAGGAGAACCCTCCAAAGTCCCTGAGGCCATCGCAATAGTGTAAGTCGCCCGGGACAAAAAAGGGCGGTTGATACCAGCTGAGCATCTACCTCCACTCATACCATAGATCGAAGTCCCCAGAGAAGAAGATTGAAACAGACAGGACCCGAGGCCATTATCGGATCCATTGCTTTGGTTTACAGGCATGTCTCCTTAAAAGCCTGGATTCAAATACCAGCAGAGGGGATTTCCTGAGGCACCCATCAGAACAAATCTTGTCTCCACAAGGAAACTTGTGCATGGGAGCTATGTCTAAGCTTAGGAGAATACTTCAGGGTGCCGGTGCCACCGCCCCATTCCAAGGCCCTCATGGACACAAACACATATTAGGCCCCATCCTCAGGAAAGACCATTTCCACTCAGCCACCCCGGTTGCTCTCGCTGATCCATCGGATCTAAACTGTCTTGTTGCTAAGCGACAATTGGAATGCGAGGCGCACTTCCCAGGCATCCATCCTCGAACGGTGCTCTGGAGTCATTCCCTATTGGATGTCCTGGAGCTGTCCAACAGGTCTCAATTGTCCCGCAGAAGGAATCCTTGAAGGGGGCATCCCATATCTCCCAACGTGGAAAACCTCCATGGCCTCGAGATTCCGCTCCCTTCAAGAAGGGGCCGTCATGCACAGAAACTCCAACCTGAGCCAACGTCTGATCCTCGCCCTGACTTCAGATGCATGAGATATTGCTTCAGACCTTCAGGGGGTACCTGCCGTGCCCTCACCCTGAATCCGAAGTCTAGCTTGTGTTCTCAGACTTCCGTCCTCACTCTCCTGGCCCCGAAGCCCTCAAGTTTGGCAGTCCCGGACCGACAATGAAGCACTCTGCCTGCCTTCTAGAAAAAATAGATTGCCTAATGAGCTGCCTAGGCAGCTTAAATGAGGATCAACCTACACGGCACTCGCATGTACCCAAATTATATAGTCTAACCTGGGCACTAATGCACTGTCTGACACAACCTGATCCCGGACCTCCTGACCAACACCCAGAAAGCTGACCGCACACTGAGCACATCAGACTCGCCATGGCCTTAGGTCATCATCTCTTCCCTACCTCAGTTTTCAGCCTCAGAACCTAGACCCCCTCTCCAATCACTGCCCAGGGGTGACTGTGATGCAGAAATCAGTACTCTTCCTGACCCATGGCAAGAAACCTTGTGGTTGGCATGTTGTCCAACGTTCAGTGTAGCAGAAAACAGCATTCACCATGAGGACCCGCCCATTCTTGAGTGCGACGAGAGCATAAACACGCATTGTGACCTCAGCGTGAGTCCTGTCCTCTAGTAAGTCCTCTCAGTGGATGGACCATTAGATGTCATAATGGGCTTGACCTGTCCTATTCCCTAATTTTTAACCAGATTTCTGCTTGTCCAGTCGCCTCTCGCCAGGGCTCTACTCTGGAATCCCTCATTTGGTAGGACATCTGAGGTTGAAAAACAAAACGAAACAAATCAACAACAACAACAAAAAAAGGACTTCTTCCATTTCAGAATGAACCCAAAATCTTTGTCGGGGCCGAACCCCCAGAGAGTAAGACTCGTCCATTTCCCATGAAGTCACCTGGAAATTTCACGACCATGATTGACACGATATCCAGAGACAAAAACTTGAGCAAGAGACTCACACTTGCCCTTTTTTCATTTCCCGAAGTGTTCTCCTCATGGTCTGTAGATCAGTCCTGCCATACCTATGACCCGAAACATAAGCCAAGTTTGTGTTTTCAGACAACTGTCCAAACAGCTCTGGCCTACACAACCTACAGGCTCAGGCCCCTGGAGCCAAACCTGAGGACTGTACTTGCCCTCTCCAAGGGAATTGTATGTGCCCATTCCAATGGCCACAGCCCTACTAATAGGATAAACCTCCAAAGTCCCTGCGGCCATCCCAAAAGTTGTGGCTTCCCAGGACAAACAGGGGCAATCTGAGCCCATCTGAGCACCTACCTGCACTCAGACCCGTAGACTGATGTCCCCAGGGGTAAAAAGGAACGAACAGGCCCCTAGGCACTAATCGGATCCATTGCTTTGGTTTCCAGGCATCTCTCCTCAGAGGCCTGGATTTCAATACCAGCCTATGGCTGTTTCTTGACTCACCCATCAGAACAAATCTCATCTACACGTGGGAAACATGCACGTTGGAGCTGTGTCAAAGCCTCTGTTTAGGAGAACCCTTCAGGGCCCCAGTGCCACCGCTTCATTCCAAGGACTCCATTGACACAAAAACATATTAGGACACATCCACAGGAAGAGTCCATTTCAACTCAGCCTCCTCGGTTGCTCCACCACATCCAGCAGATCTAACCTGTCTTGGTGCTTGGAGACATTTGGAATGCTAGGTGGGCTACCCAGTCATCCATCCTTAGAACCCTGCTCGGAATCATTGGCCTGGAGCCAACCAACAGGTCTCCATTGTCCTGCAGAAGAACCTTGGCAGTTTGGAGCTTCTCACAACTCCCATCGTGGAAAAAACCCCATGGCCTCGTGATCCACCCCCCCTTCAAGAAGGGGCCATCTGGGACAGAAAGTCCAACCTGAGCCATCTTCTGATCCTTGCCCTGAATTCAGATGCACGAGATCTCGATTCAGGTCTGTAGATTGTGCCTGCCATATCCTCACCCAGAAACCTAGGCCTAGCTTGGCTTCTCAGACTTCCGTTCTCAGACTACTGGCCCACAAGACCTTCCGTTTGGCAATCCAGAACTACAATGCCGCACTCTGCCTGCCCTCCAGAAGAAAAACATTGCCCTCTGGGGCTACCCAGAAACCCCAAATGAGGATCAACCTTCACGCCATTCGGCTGTACCCCAAATATATAGGCTGAGCTGGGCACTATTGCCCATTAGACCCAGCCTGAGCCTGGACCTCCTGGCCCCACCCAGACAGCTGGCCGCACACTGAGCACATCGGACCTGCCATGGCCTTAGGTCGTCATCTCTTCTCAACCTCGGTTTCCAGGCTTCAGAACCTAGGCCTGTTCTCCAATCACTGCCCTGGTTTGAAAATGATGCAGAAATCAGAACTCTTTTCCCATGGCAAGAAACCTTGTGGTTGGCATGTTGTCCAACGTTCAGTGTAGTTGAAACCAGTGTTGCCCATGAGACCCACCCATGCTTGCAGGCCACATTGGTCACAGACACACATTGTGACCCTCAGCCTGAGCCCAGTCCTCAGGTAAGGCCTCTCAGTGGCTGGATGAAGAGACAGCATATTGGGCATGCCAAGCCCCTAACCCCAATTTTTAACTATAGTTCGGGTTGTCGCTTCACTCTTCCCCAGGGCTCTGCTTTGGAATTCCTCTTTTGGTGGGACACCTGAGGTAACAAACTTGAAAGGAGTCCTCCCATTTCACAGATTGACATAAAACTCTTGGGATCGTGCCAATCCACAGAGAGGAAGATTCGTCCATGGCTCATGAGCCCTCCCCAACATTCCACGGCCATCGCCGATACAAAATCCAGAGACAAAAGCCTGAGCAAGCGACTCAGACTCGCTCATTCTTCATATCCTGAAGAGTTCTTCTCCTGGTTTGTAGATCGGGCGTGCCATGCCTACGTCCCGAAACCTAAGCTGAGTTTGTGTTTTCATACTTCTGTCCTCAAAGTCCTGGGCCACACTCCCTCCAGGGTGGAACACCTGAAGCCACACATTAGGACTGTGCGCACCCAATCCATGGGAATTCTGCCCATTCCATTGTCAAAAATTTTACAAATTAGGAGAACCCTCCAAAGTCCCTGAGGCCATCGCAATAGTGTAAGTCGCCCGGGACAAAAAAGGGCGGTTGATACCAGCTGAGCATCTACCTCCACTCATACCATAGATCGAAGTCCCCAGAGAAGAAGATTGAAACAGACAGGACCCGAGGCCATTATCGGATCCATTGCTTTGGTTTACAGGCATGTCTCCTTAAAAGCCTGGATTCAAATACCAGCAGAGGGGATTTCCTGAGGCACCCATCAGAACAAATCTTGTCTCCACAAGGAAACTTGTGCATGGGAGCTATGTCTAAGCTTAGGAGAATACTTCAGGGTGCCGGTGCCACCGCCCCATTCCAAGGCCCTCATGGACACAAACACATATTAGGCCCCATCCTCAGGAAAGACCATTTCCACTCAGCCACCCCGGTTGCTCTCGCTGATCCATCGGATCTAAACTGTCTTGTTGCTAAGCGACAATTGGAATGCGAGGCGCACTTCCCAGGCATCCATCCTCGAACGGTGCTCTGGAGTCATTCCCTATTGGATGTCCTGGAGCTGTCCAACAGGTCTCAATTGTCCCGCAGAAGGAATCCTTGAAGGGGGCATCCCATATCTCCCAACGTGGAAAACCTCCATGGCCTCGAGATTCCGCTCCCTTCAAGAAGGGGCCGTCATGCACAGAAACTCCAACCTGAGCCAACGTCTGATCCTCGCCCTGACTTCAGATGCATGAGATATTGCTTCAGACCTTCAGGGGGTACCTGCCGTGCCCTCACCCTGAATCCGAAGTCTAGCTTGTGTTCTCAGACTTCCGTCCTCACTCTCCTGGCCCCGAAGCCCTCAAGTTTGGCAGTCCCGGACCGACAATGAAGCACTCTGCCTGCCTTCTAGAAAAAATAGATTGCCTAATGAGCTGCCTAGGCAGCTTAAATGAGGATCAACCTACACGGCACTCGCATGTACCCAAATTATATAGTCTAACCTGGGCACTAATGCACTGTCTGACACAACCTGATCCCGGACCTCCTGACCAACACCCAGAAAGCTGACCGCACACTGAGCACATCAGACTCGCCATGGCCTTAGGTCATCATCTCTTCCCTACCTCAGTTTTCAGCCTCAGAACCTAGACCCCCTCTCCAATCACTGCCCAGGGGTGACTGTGATGCAGAAATCAGTACTCTTCCTGACCCATGGCAAGAAACCTTGTGGTTGGCATGTTGTCCAACGTTCAGTGTAGCAGAAAACAGCATTCACCATGAGGACCCGCCCATTCTTGAGTGCGACGAGAGCATAAACACGCATTGTGACCTCAGCGTGAGTCCTGTCCTCTAGTAAGTCCTCTCAGTGGATGGACCATTAGATGTCATAATGGGCTTGACCTGTCCTATTCCCTAATTTTTAACCAGATTTCTGCTTGTCCAGTCGCCTCTCGCCAGGGCTCTACTCTGGAATCCCTCATTTGGTAGGACATCTGAGGTTGAAAAACAAAACGAAACAAATCAACAACAACAACAAAAAAAGGACTTCTTCCATTTCAGAATGAACCCAAAATCTTTGTCGGGGCCGAACCCCCAGAGAGTAAGACTCGTCCATTTCCCATGAAGTCACCTGGAAATTTCACGACCATGATTGACACGATATCCAGAGACAAAAACTTGAGCAAGAGACTCACACTTGCCCTTTTTTCATTTCCCGAAGTGTTCTCCTCATGGTCTGTAGATCAGTCCTGCCATACCTATGACCCGAAACATAAGCCAAGTTTGTGTTTTCAGACAACTGTCCAAACAGCTCTGGCCTACACAACCTACAGGCTCAGGCCCCTGGAGCCAAACCTGAGGACTGTACTTGCCCTCTCCAAGGGAATTGTATGTGCCCATTCCAATGGCCACAGCCCTACTAATAGGATAAACCTCCAAAGTCCCTGCGGCCATCCCAAAAGTTGTGGCTTCCCAGGACAAACAGGGGCAATCTGAGCCCATCTGAGCACCTACCTGCACTCAGACCCGTAGACTGATGTCCCCAGGGGTAAAAAGGAACGAACAGGCCCCTAGGCACTAATCGGATCCATTGCTTTGGTTTCCAGGCATCTCTCCTCAGAGGCCTGGATTTCAATACCAGCCTATGGCTGTTTCTTGACTCACCCATCAGAACAAATCTCATCTACACGTGGGAAACATGCACGTTGGAGCTGTGTCAAAGCCTCTGTTTAGGAGAACCCTTCAGGGCCCCAGTGCCACCGCTTCATTCCAAGGACTCCATTGACACAAAAACATATTAGGACACATCCACAGGAAGAGTCCATTTCAACTCAGCCTCCTCGGTTGCTCCACCACATCCAGCAGATCTAACCTGTCTTGGTGCTTGGAGACATTTGGAATGCTAGGTGGGCTACCCAGTCATCCATCCTTAGAACCCTGCTCGGAATCATTGGCCTGGAGCCAACCAACAGGTCTCCATTGTCCTGCAGAAGAACCTTGGCAGTTTGGAGCTTCTCACAACTCCCATCGTGGAAAAAACCCCATGGCCTCGTGATCCACCCCCCCTTCAAGAAGGGGCCATCTGGGACAGAAAGTCCAACCTGAGCCATCTTCTGATCCTTGCCCTGAATTCAGATGCACGAGATCTCGATTCAGGTCTGTAGATTGTGCCTGCCATATCCTCACCCAGAAACCTAGGCCTAGCTTGGCTTCTCAGACTTCCGTTCTCAGACTACTGGCCCACAAGACCTTCCGTTTGGCAATCCAGAACTACAATGCCGCACTCTGCCTGCCCTCCAGAAGAAAAACATTGCCCTCTGGGGCTACCCAGAAACCCCAAATGAGGATCAACCTTCACGCCATTCGGCTGTACCCCAAATATATAGGCTGAGCTGGGCACTATTGCCCATTAGACCCAGCCTGAGCCTGGACCTCCTGGCCCCACCCAGACAGCTGGCCGCACACTGAGCACATCGGACCTGCCATGGCCTTAGGTCGTCATCTCTTCTCAACCTCGGTTTCCAGGCTTCAGAACCTAGGCCTGTTCTCCAATCACTGCCCTGGTTTGAAAATGATGCAGAAATCAGAACTCTTTCCCCATGGCAAGAAACCTTGTGGTTGGCATGTTGTCCAACGTTCAGTGTAGTTGAAACCAGTGTTGCCCATGAGACCCACCCATGCTTGCAGGCCACATTGGTCACAGACACACATTGTGACCCTCAGCCTGAGCCCAGTCCTCAGGTAAGGCCTCTCAGTGGCTGGATGAAGAGACAGCATATTGGGCATGCCAAGCCCCTAACCCCAATTTTTAACCATAGTTCGGGTTGTCGCTTCACTCTTCCCCAGGGCTCTGCTTTGGAATTCCTCTTTTGGTGGGACACCTGAGGTAACAAACCTGAAAGGAGTCCTCCCATTTCACAGATTGACATAAAACTCTTGGGATCGTGCCAATCCACAGAGAGGAAGATTCGTCCATGGCTCATGAGCCCTCCCCAACATTCCACGGCCATCGCCGATACAAAATCCAGAGACAAAAGCCTGAGCAAGCGACTCAGACTCGCTCATTCTTCATATCCTGAAGAGTTCTTCTCCTGGTTTGTAGATCGGGCGTGCCATGCCTACGTCCCGAAACCTAAGCTGAGTTTGTGTTTTCATACTTCTGTCCTCAAAGTCCTGGGCCACACTCCCTCCAGGGTGGAACACCTGAAGCCACACATTAGGACTGTGCGCACCCAATCCATGGGAATTCTGCCCATTCCATTGTCAAAAATTTTACAAATTAGGAGAACCCTCCAAAGTCCCTGAGGCCATCGCAATAGTGTAAGTCGCCCGGGACAAAAAAGGGCGGTTGATACCAGCTGAGCATCTACCTCCACTCATACCATAGATCGAAGTCCCCAGAGAAGAAGATTGAAACAGACAGGACCCGAGGCCATTATCGGATCCATTGCTTTGGTTTACAGGCATGTCTCCTTAAAAGCCTGGATTCAAATACCAGCAGAGGGGATTTCCTGAGGCACCCATCAGAACAAATCTTGTCTCCACAAGGAAACTTGTGCATGGGAGCTATGTCTAAGCTTAGGAGAATACTTCAGGGTGCCGGTGCCACCGCCCCATTCCAAGGCCCTCATGGACACAAACACATATTAGGCCCCATCCTCAGGAAAGACCATTTCCACTCAGCCACCCCGGTTGCTCTCGCTGATCCATCGGATCTAAACTGTCTTGTTGCTAAGAGACAATTGGAATGCGAGGCGCACTTCCCAGGCATCCATCCTCGAACGGTGCTCTGGAGTCATTCCCTATTGGATGTCCTGGAGCTGTCCAACAGGTCTCAATTGTCCCGCAGAAGGAATCCTTGAAGGGGGCATCCCATATCTCCCAACGTGGAAAACCTCCATGGCCTCGAGATTCCGCTCCCTTCAAGAAGGGGCCGTCATGCACAGAAACTCCAACCTGAGCCAACGTCTGATCCTCGCCCTGACTTCAGATGCATGAGATATTGCTTCAGACCTTCAGGGGGTACCTGCCGTGCCCTCACCCTGAATCCGAAGTCTAGCTTGTGTTCTCAGACTTCCGTCCTCACTCTCCTGGCCCCGTGCCCTCAAGTTTGGCAGTCCCGGACTGACAATGAAGCACTCTGCCTGCCTTCTAGAAAAAATAGATTGCCTAATGAGCTGCCCATGCAGCTTAAATGAGGATCAACCTACACGGCACTCGAATGTACCCAAATTATATAGTCTAACCTGGGCACTAATGCACTCTCTGACACAATCTGAGCCCGGACCTCCTGACAAACACCCAGACAGCTGACCGCACACTGAGCACATCAGACCCGCCATGACATTAGTTCATCATCTCTTCCCTACCTCAATTTTCATGCTTCAGAACATAGACCTTATCTCCAATCACTGCCCAGGGGTGACTGTAATGCAGAAATCAGAACTCTTCCTGACCAATGGCAAGAAACCTTGAGGTTGGCATGTTGTCTAACGTTTAGTGTAGGAGAAAACAGCATTCACCCTGAGGCACCGCCCATTCCTGAGCGACGAGAGCATAAACACGGATTGTGACCTCAGCGTGAGTCCTGTCCTTTAGTAAGTCCTCTCAGTGGCTGGACCATTAGATGTCATAATGGGCATGACATGTCCCTTGGCCCCAATTTTTAACCAGGTTTCTGGTTGCCCAGTCGCCCCTCCCCAGGGCTCTACTCTACTCTACCAAATGAGGAAACCCTCATTTGGTGGGACATCTGAGGTTGTAAAACAAAACGAAAAAAATCAACAACAACAACAAAAACGGACTTCTTTTATCCCCAAAATGACCCCAAACTCTTTGGAAAGGGCCGAACCCCCAGAGAGTAAGACTCGTCCGTTTCCAATGAAGTCACCTGGAAATTTAAGGACCACGAGTGTCACGATATCCAGACACAAAAACTTGAGCAAGAACCTCACACTCGCCCTTTTTTCATATCCCGAAGAGTTCTCCTCATGGTCTGTAGATCAGTCCTGCCATATCTATGACCCGAAACATAAGCCGAGTTTGTGTTTTCAGACAACTGTCCAAAAGCTCTGGCCTACACACCCTACAGGCTCAAGCCCCTGAAGCCAACTCTGAGGACAGTACTTGCCCTCTCCAAGGGAATTGAATGTGCCCATTCCAATGGCCACAGCCCTACTAATAGGATAAACCTCCAAAGTCCCTGCGGCCATCCCAAAAGTTGTGGCTCCCAGGACAAACAGGGGCAATCTGAGCCCATCTGAGCACCTACCTGCACTCAGACCCGTAGACTGATGTCCCCAGGGGTAAAAAGGAACGAACAGGCCCCTAGGCACTAATCGGATCCATTGCTTTGGTTTCCAGGCATCTCTCCTCAGAGGCCTGGATTTCAACACCAGCCTATGGCTGTTTCTTGACTCACCCATCAGAACAAATCTCATCTACACGTGGGAAACATGCACGTTGAAGCTGTGTCAAAGCCTCTGTTTAGGAGAACCCTTCAGGGCCCCAGTGCCACCGCTACATTCCAAGGACTCCATTGACACAAAAACATATTAGGACACATCCACAGGAAGAGTCCATTTCAACTCAGCCTCCTCGGTTGCTCCACCACATCCAGCAGATCTAACCTGTCTTGGTGCTTGGAGACATTTGGAATGCTAGGTGGGCTACCCAGCCATCCATCCTTAGAACCCTGCTCGGAATCATTGGCCTGGAGCCAACCAACAGGTCTCCATTGTCCTGCAGAAGAATCTTGGCAGTTTGGAGCTTCTCACAACTCCCATCGTGGGAAAACCCCCATGGCCTCGTGATCCAACCCCCCTTCAAGAAGGGGCCATCTGGGACAGAAAGTCCAACCTGAGCGATCTTCTGATCCTTGCCCTGAATTCAGATGCACGAGATCTCGATTCAGGTCTGTAGATTGTGCCTGCCATATCCTCACCCAGAAACCTAGGCCTAGCTTGGCTTCTCAGACTTCCGTTCTCAGACTACTGGCCCACAAGATTTTCCGTTTGGCAATCCAGAACTACAATGCCGCACTCTGCCTGCCCTCCAGAAGAAAAACATTGCCCTCTGGGGCTACCCAGAAACCCCAAATGAGGATCAACCTTCACGCCATTCGGCTGTACCCCAAATATATAGGCTGAGCTGGGCACTATTGCCCATTAGACCCAGCCTGAGCCTGGACCTCCTGGCCCCACCCAGACAGCTGGCCGCACACTGAGCACATCGGACCTGCCATGGCCTTAGGTCGTCATCTCTTCTCAACCTCGGTTTCCAGGCTTCAGAACCTAGGCCTGTTCTCCAATCACTGCCCTGGTTTGAAAATGATGCAGAAATCAGAACTCTTTCCCCATGGCAAGAAACCTTGTGGTTGGCATGTTGTCCAACGTTCAGTGTAGTTGAAACCAGTGTTGCCCATGAGACCCACCCATGCTTGCAGGCCACATTGGTCACAGACACACATTGTGACCCTCAGCCTGAGCCCAGTCCTCAGGTAAGGCCTCTCAGTGGCTGGATGAAGAGACAGCATATTGGGCATGCCAAGCCCCTAACCCCAATTTTTAACCATAGTTCGGGTTGTCGCTTCACTCTTCCCCAGGGCTCTGCTTTGGAATTCCTCTTTTGGTGGGACACCTGAGGTAACAAACCTGAAAGGAGTCCTCCCATTTCACAGATTGACATAAAACTACTGGGATCGTGTCAATCCAAAGAGAGGAAGATTCGTCCATGGCTCATGAGCCCTCCCCAACATTCCACGGCCATCGCCGATACAAAATCCAGAGACAAAAGCCTGAGCAAGCGACTCAGACTCGCTCATTCTTCATATCCTGAAGAGTTCTTCTCCTGGTTTGTAGATCGGGCGTGCCATGCCTACGTCCCGAAACCTAAGCTGAGTTTGTGTTTTCATACTTCTGTCCTCAAAGTCCTGGGCCACACTCCCTCCAGGGTGGAACACCTGAAGCCACACATTAGGACTGTGCGCACCCAATCCATGGGAATTCTGCCCATTCCATTGTCAAAAATTTTACAAATTAGGAGAACCCTCCAAAGTCCCTGAGGCCATCGCAATAGTGTAAGTCGCCCGGGACAAAAAAGGGCGGTTGATACCAGCTGAGCATCTACCTCCACTCATACCATAGATCGAAGTCCCCAGAGAAGAAGATTGAAACAGACAGGACCCGAGGCCATTATCGGATCCATTGCTTTGGTTTACAGGCATGTCTCCTTAAAAGCCTGGATGCAAATACCAGCAGAGGGGATTTCCTGAGGCACCCATCAGAACAAATCTTGTCTCCACAAGGAAACTTGTGCATGGGAGCTATGTCTAAGCTTAGGAGAATACTTCAGGGTGCCGGTGCCACCGCCCCATTCCAAGGCCCTCATGGACACAAAGACATATTAGGCCCCATCCTCTGGAAAGACCATTTCAACTCTGCCACCCTGGTTGCTCTCGCAGATCCATCGGATCTAAACTTTCTTGTTGCTCGGAGACAATTGGAATGCGAGGCGCACTTCCCAGGCATCCATCCTCAAACAGTGCTCTGGAGTCATTCCCTATTGGATGTCCTGGAGCTGTCCAACAGGTCTCAATTGTCCCGCAGAAGGAATCCTTGAAGGGGGCATCCCTCATCTCCCAACGTGGAAAACCTCCATGGCCTCGAGATTCCGCTCCCTTCAAGAAGGGGCCGTCATGCACAGAAACTCCAACCTGAGCCAAGGTCTGATCCTCGCCCTGACTTCAGATGCATGAGATATTGGTTCAGATCTGCAGGGGGTACCTGCCGTTCCCTCACCCTGAATCCGAAGTCTAGCTTGTGTTCTCAGACTTCCGTCCTCACTCTCCTGTCCCCGAAGCCCTCAAGTTTGGCAGTCCCGGACCGACAATGAAGCACTCTGCCTGCCCTCTAGAAAAAATATATTGCCTCATGAGCTGCACAGGCAGCTTAAATGAGGATCAACCTACACGGCACTCGCATGTACCCAAATTATATAGTCTAACCTGGGCACTAATGCACTGTCTGACACAATCTGAGCCCGGACCTCCTGACAAACATCCAGACAACTGACCGCACACTGAGCACATCAGACCCGCCATGACCTTAGTTCATCATCTCTTCCCTACCTCAGTTTTCATGCTTCAGAACCTAGAACTTATCTCCAATCACTGCCCAGGGGTGACTGTAATGCAGAAATCAGAACTCTTCCTGACCCATGGCAAGAAACCTTGGGGTTGGCATGTTGTCCAACGTTCAGTGTAGGAGAAAACAGCATTCACCCTGAGGCACCGCCCATTCTTGAGTGCGACGAGAGCATAAACACGGATTGTGACCTCAGCGTGAGTCCTGTCCTCTAGTAAGTCCTCTCAGTGGCTGGACCATTAGATGTCATAATGGGCATGACATGTCCCTCGGACCCAATTTTTAACCAGGTTTCTGGTTGCCCAGTCGCCCCTCCCCAGGGCTCTACTCTGGAATCCCTCATTTGGTCGGACATCTGAGGTTGTAAAACAAAACGAAAAAAATCAACAACAACAACAAAAACGGACTTCTTCCATCCCCAGAATGACCCCAAACTCTTTGGAAAGGGCCGAACCACCAGAGAGTAAGACTCGTCTGTTTCCAATGAAGTCACCCGGAAATTTAAGGACCACGAGTGTCACGATATCCAGACACAAAAACTTGAGCAAGAGCCTCACACTCGACCTTTTTTCATATCCCGAAGAGTTCTCCTCATGGTCTGTAGATCGGTCCTGCCATATCTATGACCCAAAACATAAGCCGAGTTTGTGTTTTCAGACAACTGTCCAAACAGCTCTGGCCTACACACCCTACAGGCTCAAGCCCCTGAAGCCAACCCTGAGGACAGTACTTGCCCTCTCCAAGGGAATTGAATGTGCCCATTCCAATGGCCACAAACCTACTAATAGCATAAACATCCAAAGGCACTGAGCCCAACCCAATAGTTGTGGCTTCCCAGGAAAATAGGGGCAATCTGACACCATCTGAGCACCTACCTAAACTCAGACCCATAGACTCATGTCCCCAGAGGTAAAAAGAAACGAACAGGCCCCTAGGTACTAATCGGATCCATTGCATTGAGTTCTGTTCAGTGCCTCAGGAAAGCCCCATATCCTGTACTTCGAACCAAAGCCTCTGAGGAGTGACACCTGGAAACCAAAGCAAGAGTTGAGATTAGGTTATAAGGGCCTGTCCGGCACAACCTTCTATCTCTGTTGACATCTGTGTGCATGCCTTCGTGGTGGTAGCTGCTCAGCTTGGGTCCGAATGCCCCTGTGTGTCCAGGGAGGCTCCCAGTAGTGGGATGTCCTCGGGGGCCTTGAGGTTTCTCATATTCTGGAGGTGTGTGGCCAAAGGAATGGACACAGTTTCCCAGGAGAGAGCAGGCACGGTCCTGTGGTATGGCTCCAGAGGACACAGCCTAGAGGCTGTGTTTGCCAGGGCTGTGGGGACAGATGTCTGAAAAAGCAAACTTGGCTCAGCTAGGGGCCAATGTAATGGCAGGCCTGATCTCCAGTCCGTGAGGGGAGATCCTCTGGATATCAAAGGAGGGCAAGTGGGAGGCAGTCGCTCAGGCTTTTGTCTCTGGGTGTTGCGTTCACAGTGGCCGTTCAGGGTAGGGGTTGCTTCAGGGGCCGAGGAAGAGCCTTCCTCTCGGGGGATTGTCCAAGCTCCCAAGTGTTTGGGTTCATTCTGTGGGAAGAGAAGAGTACTGTTTTCTGCCACAGGGGACCCCCCAGGAGAAGAACTCTAGAGCACAGCAGTGGGTTCCCTTAAATGGAATACACACCATCTAGTTAGTCCTGGGTGCCTATGGGCAAGGCAAGCCACATATGCGGGCACTTGGTCCAGTCACTGAGAGGCGTTACTTGAATAAGGTACTCACGCTGAGGGTCACCATGTGTGTTTGTGCCCAAGGCGGCCCTCACGCATGGGCGTGGCCTCATGGGCCATGCCGTTTTCTCCTACACTGAAGGTTTGCCTCACTGCCAGCAGCAAGGTTTCTTGCTATGGGGAAGGAGCGGTTCTGACTTGTGCATCAGGTTCCGCCCTGTGCAGGGATTGGAGATAAGGTCTAGGTTCCCTTGACTGAAAACCCAGGTTGGGAATGGATGGTGGCCTAAGGCAGTGGCGGGTCCAATGTGCTGGGTGTGCAGCCAGCTGTGTCGGTGTCTGTTGGAAGGTCTGGGCTCAGGCTATTTACGACAGAGCATCAGTGTTTAAGGTAGCCTATGCAATTGGGGTGTTGCCGAACGCCAAGCAGTTTGATCCTCATTTGAGGTTTCTGGGCAGCACCATAAACAATGTTGTTCTCCTGGGAGGCAGGCAGAGTGCTTCATTGTGGCCCCAGAATTCCCAGGAGGGAGGGTTTTTGGGCCAGAAGTGAGAGGATGAAAGTCTGAAAACACAAGCTAGGGTGAGGTTTGGAGCCAAGGGCAGAGAAGGCCCAGTCTGCAGAGGCTGAATCAAAATCTCCAGCATCTGAAGTCAGGCTGAGGATCAGTGTTGGCTGAGGCAGGAGTATGTGTCCATGATGGCACCTTCATGAAGCGGGGGCCTCATGAGGCCAAGGAAGTTTTCCCAAGCTGAGTTTGGAGGTTGCCCCAAACCACAAGGTTTCCTTCTGCGGGACATTCGAGTCATGTTGCATGGCTCCAGGACATACCATACGGAAGGACTGGAGAGCAGGGTTCGAAGGATGGATCCCTGTACAGCATGCCTCGTATTCCCATTGGCCATTAGCCACAAGATATGTTTGATCTGCTGCCTCTGGGGCACGCTACCCAGGGAACTGAGTTGAAATGGCCTCTCCTGAGGATGCGTCATAATGTGCGTTTGGGTCCATGGAGACCTTGGAATGTGCTGGTTGATCAGTGGCCCTCTGGAACTCTCCTACCTGAAGGGTTTCATACATCCCCAGCAAGAAAGCTCCCCATGTGGAGACGAGAGAGGTTTGGTTTGGTGCCTCAGAAAAGCCCCGAATGCTGGTCTACGAAAACAGTCCTCTGAGGAAGGACACATGGAAACCAAAGCTAAGGTTCAGATTAGGGCCTGGGGGCCTGTCCATTTCAACCTTCTGTCTCTGGGGACACTGTCTGAGAGTCTAAGTGGAGATAGTTGCTTCGCTGGTGTCAGAGAGCCCCTCTTAGTCCAGGGTGGCCTTCACTATTGATGGCCTCAGGGGCCTTGGTGCTTTTCCCTAACATGTAGGGTTGTGGTCAATGGATTGGGCACACTTTCCTTGGAGAGGGCAGGCACTATCTTTCGCTGTGGCTCCATAAGCCCTAGCCCTGAGGTTGTGTGGGTCCAGGCTGTGGGCACAGAAGTTTGAAAACACAAACTCAGCTTATGCGTGGTGCCTAGGGTATGGCAGGCCGGATGAACAGCCCATGAGGGAGCTCCTGGGCCTCAGAAACAAGGGCGAGTGGGAGGCGTTCCTGCAGGCTTTTGTCTCTGGATGTTGTGTCCCAGATAGCCGTGGATTGGAGGGGTGACCTCAGGAACTGTGGACGAGTATCCCTCTCGGGCGATTTGTCCCAACTCCCAAGAGTTTGGGGTCATTTTGTGGGAAGGGTGGAGTCGTGTTGTCTGGCTCATGTGTCTCTCCAAGAAAGGGATTCCAGAGCAGAGCCCCTGGTACGGACGGGGCGACTGGAAAACTCAAACCCTAGAGAGGATTGGGTACATAGGGGCTTGGCAAGGCCCATATGCGGGCTCTTGGTCCAGGCCCTGACAGGCCTTTCTTTGACATGGGGCTCATGCTGAGGGTCACAGTGTGAATTTGTGCCCAAGCAGCACTCAAGTTTGGGTGTGGTATCAGGGGCCATGAGGTTTCTCCCACCCTGAAGGTGTGACTCCATGCCAAGAGCAAGCTTTCCAGCAATGGGGAAGGAGGAGTTCTGTTTTGTGCTTGCGATACTCATCTGTGTGGAGAATTGATATAATGTCTACGTTCAGATATCTGAAAACCAAGGTTAGGAAGAGGTGACGGCATAAGACCATGGCGTGTCCGAAGTGCTGGGTGTGCGGCCAGCTGTCTCCTTGTCTGTCTGGACGTCTGGCTTCAGGCTGTGTCAGACAGAGCATGAGTGCCCAGAGCAGCCTATCCAGTTGGGTACAGTCCAGGCCCGAGCAGGTTGATCCTCATCTGGATTTTCTGGAGAGCCCCACAGGGAAACGTATTTCTTCCGTTGGGCAGACACTGGGCTGGGTTGTGGTTCTGGAGTTCCTAGTCCGGAGGGCTTGTTTGCCAGGAGTGTGAGGAAGGAAGTCTGAAAACACAAGCTAGCGTGAGGTTTGGGACCGAGGGCACGGCAGGCCCACTCTGCAGAGGCTGAATCGAGATCTCCTGCACTGACGTCATGTCAACTATGAGACGTGCCTCAGGCTAGAGTTTTAGTCCAGCAGGGCCTCTTCCGGAAGGGTGTGGGTGCTTCATGAGGCCAGGTAGGTTTGCCTACGATTGGATTTGTGAACTACTCCAAACCTCAAGGTTTCCTTCTGCACGACAGTCGAGTCCTATTGGATGGTTCCAGGAGGCCCCATACGGAAAGACTCGAGAGCAGATGTCAAAGTATGGACGCCTGGGAAAGACATTTCATATTCCCACTCTTGTCAGGACAAGGCAGGCTCAATCTGCGGGCTCCTGGGTGAACTACCCAGAGGGGAGAGTTGAAATGGACTCTCCTGAAGATGAGGCCTACTGTGGTTTGGTGGCCTTGGAGACCTTGGAATGTGGAGGTGGCTCAGGGACTTTGCAGGATTCTCCAACCTGGGGTGTTTGACACGGCTCCTACAAGGAAGCTTCCCATGTGGAGACGAGAGGAGTTCTGTTCAGTGCCTCAGGAAAGCACCATATCCTGTTCTTCGAACCAAGACCTCTGAAGAGTGACACCTGGAACCAAAGCAAGAGTTGAGATTAGGACCTAAGGGCCTGTCCGTCTCAACCTTCTATCTCTGTTGACATCTGTGTGCATGCCTTCATGGAGGTAGCTGCTCAGCTTGTGTCGCAATGCCCCTGTGTGTCCAGGGAGGCACCCAGTAGTGGGATGTCCTCGGGGGCCTTGAGGTTTCTCATATTCTGGAGGTGTGTGGCCAAAGGAATGGACACAGTTTCCCAGGAGAGAGCAGGCACGGTCCTGTGGTATGGCTCCTGTGGACCCAGCCTAGAGGCTGTGTTTGCCAGGGCTGTGGGGACAGATGTCTGAAAAAGCAAACTTGGATCAGCTAGGGGTCAAGGTAATGGCAGGCCTGATCTCCAGTCCGTGAGGGGAGATCCTCTGGATATCAAAGGAGGGCAAGTGGGAGGCAGTCGCTCAGGCTTTTGTCTCTGGGTGTTGCGTTCACAGTGGCCGTTCAGGGTAGGGGTTGCTTCAGGGGCCGAGGATGAGCCTTCCTCTCGTGGGATTGTCCAAGCTCCCAAGTGTTTGTATTCATTCTGTGGGAAGGGAAGAGTACTGTTTTCTGCCACAGGGGACCCCCCAGGAGAGGGACTCTAGAGCACAGCAGTGGGTTCCCTTAAATGGAATGCACACCATCTAGTTAGTCCTGGGTGCCTATGGGCAAGGCAAGCCACATATGCGGGCACTTGGTCCAGTCACTGAGAGGCGTTACTTGAATAAGGTACTCACGCTGAGGGTCACCATGTGTGTTTGTGCCCAAGGCGGCCCTCACGCATGAGCGTGGCCTCATGGGCCATGCCGTTTTCTCCTACACTGAAGGTTTGACTCACTGCCAGCAGCAAGGTTTCTTGCCATGGCGATGGAGGGGTACTGACTTGTGCATCAGGATCCCCCCTGTGCAGGGATTGGAGATAAGGTCTAGGTTCCGTTGACTGAAAACCCAGGTTGGGAATGGATGGTGGCCTAAGGCAGAGGCGGGTCCAATGTGCTGGGTGTGCAGCCAGCTGTGTCGGTGTCTGTTGGAAGGTCTGGGCTCAGGCTATTTGCGACAGAGCATCAGTGTTTAAGGTAGCCTATGCAATTGGGGTGTTCCGAGGGCCAAGCAGTTTGATCCTCATTTGGGGTTTCTGGGCAGCACCATAGACAATCTTTTTCTCCTGGGAGGCAGGCAGAGTGCTTCATTGTGGCCCCAAATTCCCAGTAGGGAGGGTTTGTGGGCCAGGAGTGAGAGGACGGAAGTCTGAAAACACAAGCTAGGGTGAGGATTGGAGCCAAGGGCAGAGCAGGCCCACTCTGCAGAGGCTGAATCAAAATCTCCTGCATCTGAAGTCAGGCTGAGTATCAGACGTTGGCTGAGGCAGGAGTATGTGTCCATGATGGCACCTTCATGAAGCTTGGGCCTCATGAGGCCAAGGAAGTTTTCCCATGCTGAGTTTGGAGGTTGCCCCAAGCCACAAGGTTTCCTTCTGCGGGACATTCGAATCCTGTTGCATGGCTCCAGGAAATACCATACGGAAGGACTAGAGAGCAGGGTTCGAAGGATGGATCCCTGTACAGCATGCCTCGTATTCCCATTGGCCATTAGCCACAAGATATGTTTGATCTGCTGCCTCTGGGGCACGCTACCCAGGGAACTGAGTTGAAATGGCCTCTCCTGAGGATGCGTCATAATGTGCGTTTGGGTCCATGGAGACCTTGGAATGTGCTGGTTGTTCAGTGGCCCTGCGGAACTCTCCTACCTGAAGGGTTTGATACATCCCCAGCAAGAAAGCTCCCAATGTGTAGACGAGAGAGGTTTGGTTTGGTGTCTCAGAAAAGCCCCGTGTGCTGGTCTACGAAATCAGTCCTCTGAGGACGGACACATGGAAACCAAAGCTAAGGTTCAGATTAGGGCCTGGGGGCCTGTCCATTTCAACCTTCTGTCTCTGGGGACACTGTCTGAGAGTCTAAGTGGAGATAGTTGCTTCGCTGGTGTCAGAGAGCCCCTCTTAGTCCAGGGTGGCCTTCACTATTGATGGCCTCAGGGGCCTTGGTGCTTTTCCCTAACATGTAGGGTTGTGGTCAATGGATTGGGCACACTTTCCTTGGAGAGGGCAGGCACTATCTTTCGCTGTGGCTCCATAAGCCCTAGCCCTGAGGTTGTGTGGGTCCAGGCTGTGGGCACAGAAGTTTGAAAACACAAACTCAGCTTATGCGTGGTGCCTAGGGTATGGCAGGCCGGATGTACAGCCCGAGAGTGAGCTCCTGGGCCTCTGAAACAAGGGCGAGTGGGAAGCGTTCCTTCAGGCTTTTGTCTCTGGATGTTGTGTCCGGGATAGCCGGGGACTGGATGGGTGGCCTCAGGGACTGTGGACGAGTATCCCTCTCTGGGGATTTGTCCCAGCTCCCAAGAGTTTGGGGTCATTTTGTGGGAAGGGTGGAGTCGTGTTGTCTGGCTCATGTGTCTCTCTAAGAAAGGGATTCCAGAGCAGAGCCCCAGGTACAGGCGGGGCGACTGGAAAACTCAAACCCTGGTGAGGATTGAATGCATAGGGGCTTGGCAAGGCCCATATGCGGGCTCTTGGTCCAGGCCCTGACAGGCCTTTCTTTGACATGGGGCTCATGCTGAGGGTCACAGTGTGAATTTGTGCCCAAGCAGCACTCAAGTTTGGGCGTGGCATCAGTGGCCATGAAGATTTCTCCCACCCTGAAGGTGTGACTCCATGCCAAGAGCAAGCTTGACAGCCATGGGGAAGGAGGAGTTCCGTTTTGTGCTTGCGATACCCAGCTGTGTGGAAAATTGATATAATGTCTAGGTTCAGATATCTGAAAACCAAGGTCAGGAAGAGGTAACGGCATAAGACCATGGCGTATCCGACGTGCTGGGTGTGCGGCCAGCTGTCTCCTTGTCTGTCTGGACGTCTGGCTTTAAGCTTGTCAGACAGAGCATGAGTGCCCAGAGCAGCCTATCCAGTTCGGGTACCCTCCAGGCCTGAGCAGGTTGATCCTCATCTGGGTTTTCTGGAGAGCCCTACAGGGAAACATTTTTCTTCAGTTGGGCAGACACTGGGCTGGGTTGTGGTTCTGTAGTTCCTAGTCCGGAGGGCTTGTTTGCCAGGAGTGTGAGGAAGGAAGTCTGAAAACACAAGCTAGCGTGAGGTTTGGGACCGAGGGCACGGCAGGCCCACTCTGCAGAGGCTGAATCGAGATCTCCTGCACTGAGGTCATGTCAACTATGAGACGTGCCTCAGGCTAGAGTTTTTGTCCAGCATGGCCTCTTCCGGAAGGGTGTGGGTGCTTCATGAGGCCAGGGAGGTTTGCCTACGATGGGATTTGTGAACTACTCCAAACATCAAGGTTTCCTTCTGCACGAGAGTCGAGTCCTATTGGATGGTTCCAGGAGGCCCCATACGGAAAGACTCGAGAGCAGATGTCTAAGCATAGATGACTGGGAACGCCACCTCATATTCCCACTGCTTAGTCAGGACAAGGCATGCTCAATCTGCGGGCTCCTGGGTGAGCTACCGAGAGGGGAGAGTTGAAATGGACTCTCCTGAAGATGAGTCCTACTGTGGGTTGGTGGCCTGGGAGACCTTGGAATGTGGAGGTGGCTCAGGGGCTCTGCAGGATTCTCCAACCTGGGGTGTTTGACACGGCTCCTACAAGGAAGCTTCCCATGTGGAGACGAGAGGAGTTCTGTTCAGTGCCTCAGGAAAGCCCCATATCCTGTTCTTCGAACCAAAGCCTCTGAGGAGTGACACCTGGAAACCAAAGCAAGAGTTGAGATTAGGGCCTAAGGGCCTGTCCGGCTCAACCTTCTATCTCTGTGTGCATGCATTCGTGGAGGTAGCTGCTCAGATTGTGTCCGAATGCCCCTGTGTGTCCAGGGAGGCTCCCAGTAGTGGGATGTCCTCGGGGGCCTTGAGGTTTCTCATATTCTGGAGGTGTGTGGCCAAAGGAATGGACACAGTTTCCCAGGAGAGAGCAGGCACGGTCCTTTGGTATGGCTCCAGAGGACCCAGCCTAGAGGCTGTGTTTGCCAGGGCTGTTGGGACAGATGTCTGAAAAAGGCAAACTTGGATCAGCTAGGGGCCAACGTAATGGAAGCCTGATCTCCAGTCCGTGAGGGGAGATCCTCTGGATATCAAAGGAGGGCAAGTGGGAGGCAGTCGCTCAGGCTTTTGTCTCTGGGTGTTGCGTTCACAGTGGCCGTTCAGGGTAGGGGTTGCTTCAGGGGCCGAGGAAGAGCCTTCCTCTCGGGGAATTGTGAAGATCCCAAGTGTTTGGGTTCATTCTGAGGGAAGGGAAGAGTACTGTTTTCTGCCACAGGGGACCCCCCAGGAGAGGGACTCTAGAGCACAGCAGTGGGTTCCCTCAACTGGAATACACACCATCTAGTTAGTCCTGGGTGCCTATGGGCAAGGCAAGCCACATATGCGGGCACTTGGTCCAGTCACTGAGTGGCGTTACTTGAATAAGGTACTCACGCTGAGGGTCACCATGTGTGTTTGTGCCCAAGGCGGCCTTCACGCATGAGCGTGGCCTCATGGGCCATGCCGTTTTCTCCTAAACTGATGGTTTGACTCACTGCCAGCAGCAAGGTTTCTTGCCATGGGGAAGGAGGGGTACTGACTTGTGCATCAGGTCCCCCCCTGTGCAGGGATTGGAGATAAGGTCTAGCTTCGTTGACTGAAAACCTAGGTTGGGAATGGATGGTGGCCTAATGCAGTGGCGGTCCAATGTGCTGGGTGTGCAGCCAGCTGTGTCGGTGTCTGTTGGAAGGTCTGGGCTCAGGGTATTTGCGACAGAGCATCAGTGTTTAAGGTAGCCTATGCAATTGGGGTGTTGCCGAGGGCCAAGCAGTTTGATCCTCATTTGGGGTTTCTGGGAAGCATCATAGACAATGTTTTTCTCCTGGGAGGCAGGCAGAGTGCTTCATTGTGGCCCCAGAATTCCCAGTAGTGAGGGTTTGTGGGCCAGGTGTGAGAGGACGGAAGTCTGAAAACACAAGCTAGGGTGAGGATTGGAGCCAAGGGCAGAGAAGGCCCACTCTGCAGAGGTTAAAACAAAATCTCCAGCATCTGATGTCAGGCTGAGGATCAGTGTTGCCTGATGCTGGAGTATGTGTCCATGATGGCACCTTCATGAAGCGGGGGCCTCATGAGGCCCAGGAAGTTTTCCCACGCTGAGTTTGGAGGTTGCCCTAAAATAAGGTCCTTCTGCGGGACATTTGAGTCCTGTTGCATGGCTCCAGGACAAACCATACGGAAGGACTGGAGAGCAGGGTTCGAAGGATGGATCCCTGTACAGCATGCCTCGCATTCCCACTGGCCATTAGCGACAAGATATGTTTGATCTGCTGCCTCTGGGGCACGCTACCCAGGGAACTGAGTTGAAATGGCCTCTCCTGAGGATGCGTCATAATGTGCGTTTGGGTCCATGGAGACCTTGAAATGTGCTGGTTGTTCAGTGGCCCTGCGGAACTCTCCTACCTGAAGGGTTTGATACATCCCCAGTAAGAAGGCTTCCCATGTGGAGACGAGAGAGGTTTGATTTGGTGCCTCGGAAAAGCCCCGTGTGCTGGTCTACGAAAACAGTCCTCTGAGGACGGACACATGGAAACCAAAGCTAAGGTTCAGCTTAGGGCCTGGGAGCCTGTCCATTTCAACCTTCTGTCTCTGGGGACACTGTCTGAGAGTCTAAGTGGAGATAGTTGCTCCGCTGGTGTCAGAGAGCCCTTCTTAGTCCAGGGTGGCCTACACTATTGATGGCCTCAGGGGCCTTGGAGCATTTCCCTAACCTGTAGGATTGTGGTAGTGGATTGGTCACACTTTCCTTGGAGAGGGCAGGCACAATCTTTCGCATTGGCTCTAGAGGCCCTATACTGGAGGTTGTGTGGGTCCAGGCTGTGGGCACAGAAGTCTGAAAACACAAACTCAGCTTATGAGTGGCGCCTAGGGTATGGCAGGCCGGATATACAGCCCGAGAGGGAGCTCCTGGGCCTCTGAAACAAGGACGAGTGGGAGGCGTTCCATCAGGCTTTTGACTCCGGATGTTGTGTCCTGTATAGCCGTCGATTGGAGGGGTGGCCTCAGGGATTGTGGACGAGTATCCATCTCTGGGGATTTGTCCCAGCTCCCAAGAGTTTGGGAACATTTTGTGGGAAGGTTGGAGTCGTGTTGTCTGTCTCATGTGTCTCTCCAAGAAAGGGATTCCAGAGCAGAGCCCCAGGTACTGGCGGGGCGACTGGAAAACTCAAACACTGGTGAGGATTGGGTGCATAGGGGCTTGGAAAGCCCCATATGCGGGCTCTTGATCCAGGCCCTGACAGGCCTTTCTTTGACTTGGGGCTCATGCTGATGGTCACAGTGTGAATTTGTACCCAAGCAGCACTCAAGTTTCGGCGTGGCATCGGGGGATATGAAGGTTTCTCCCACCCTGAAGGTGTGACTCCATGCCAAGAGCAAGCTTGACAGCCATGGGGAAGGAGGAGTTCTGTTTTGTGCTTGCGACCCAGCTGTGTGGAGAATTGATATAATATCTAGGTTCAGATAACTGAAAACCAAGGTTAGGAAGAGGTGACGGCATAAGACCCTGATGTGTCCGAAGTGCTGGGTGTGCGGCCTGCTGTCTCCTTGTCTGTCTGGACGTCTGGTTCCAGGCTGTGTCAGACAGAGCATGAGTGCCCAGAGCAGCCTATCCAGTTCGGGTACCGTCGAGGCCCGAGCAGGTTGATCCTCATCTGGGTTTTCTGGAGAGGCTCCACAGGGAAACGTTTTTCTTCCGTTGGGCAAACACTGGGCTGGGTTGTGGTTCTGGAGTTCCTAGTCCGGAGGGCTTGTTTGCCAGGAGTGTGAGGAAGGAAGTGTGAAAACACAAGCTAGCAGGAGGTTTGAGACCGAGGCACGCCAGGCCCACTCTGCAGAGGCTGAATCGAAATCTCCTGCACTGAGGTCATGTCAACTACGAGACGTGCCTCAGGCTAGAGTTTTTGTCCAGCATGGCCACTTCCTGAAGGGTTTGGGGGCTTCATGAGGCCAGGGAGGTTTGCCTACGATGGGATTTGTGAACTACTCCAAACCTCAAGGTTTGCTTCTGCATGACAGTCGAGTCCTAGTGGATGGTTCCAGGCGGCCCCAAACGGAAAGACTCGAGAGCAGGTGTCTAAGCATGGATGCCGGTGAACTCCACCTCATATTCCCACTCGTTAGTCTGGACTAGGCAGGCTCAATCTGCGGGCTCCTGGGTGAGCTACCGAGAGGGGAGAGTTGAAATGGACTCTCCTGAAGATGAGTCCTACTGTGGGTTGGTGGCCTGGGAGACCTTGGAATGTGAAGGTGGCTCAGGGACTCTAAAGGATTCTCCAACCTGAGGTGTTTGACACGGCTCCAACAAGGAAGCTGCCCATGTGGAGACCAGAGGAGTTCTGTTCAGTGCCTCAGGAAAGCCCCATATCCTGTTCTTCGAACCAAAGCCTCTGAGGAGTGACACCTGGAAACCAAAGCAAGAGTTGAGATTAGGGCCTAAGGGCCTGTCCGGCTCAACCTTCTATCTCTGGTGACATCTGTGTGCAACCCTTCGTGGGGGTAGCTGCTCAGCTTGTGTCCGAAAGCCCCTGTGTGTCCAGGGAGGCTCCCAGTAGTGGGATGTCCTCGGGGGCCTTGAGGTTTCTCATATTCTGGAGGTGTGTGGCCAAAGGAATGGACACAGTTTCCCAGGAGAGAGCAGGCATGGTCCTGTGGTATGGCTCCAGAGGACCCAGCCTAGAGGCTGTGTTTGCCAGGGCTGTGGGAACAGATGTCTGAAAAAGCAAACTTGGCTCAGCTAGGGGCCAAGGTAATGGCAGGTCTGATCTCCAGTCCGTGAGGGGAGATCCTCTGGATATCAAAGGAGGGCAAGTGGGAGGCAGTCGCTCAGGCTTTTGTCTCTGGGTGTTGCGTTCACAGTGGCCGTTCATGGTAGGCGTTGCCTCGGGGGCCGAGGAATAGCCTTCCTCTCGGGGGATTGTCCAAGCTCCCAAGTGTTTGGGTTCATTCTGTGGGAAGGGAAGAGTACTGTTTTCTGACACAGGGGACCCCCCAGGATAGGGACTCTAGAGCACAACAGTGGGTTCCGTCAACTGGAATACAAACCATCTAGTTAGTCCTGGGTGCCTATGGGAATGGCAAGCCACATATGCGGGCACTTGGTCCAGGCATTGAGAGGCGTTACTTGAATAAGGTACTCACGCTGAGGGTCAAAATGTGTGTTTGAGCCCAAGGGGGCCCTCACTCATGGGTTTGCCTCATGGGCCATGCCGTTTTCTCCTACACTTAAGGGTTTGACTCACTGCCAGCAGAAAGAATTTTGCCAAGGAGAAGGAGGGCTTCTGACTTGTGCATCTGGTACCCCCCTGTGCAGGATATGGAGATAAGGTCTAGGTTCAGAGACAAAAGTGCCTTAGTCTCCCTCTTTCTTCATATCCTGATGAGTTCTTCTCATGGTTTGTAGATTGAGCCTGCCATACCTACATACCCAAACCTAAGCTGAGTTTGTGTTTTCAGACTTCTGTCCTCAAAGTTCTGGGCCACACAACCTCCACACATTAGGACTGTGCCTACCTATTCCATGGGAATTCAGCCCATTCCATTGTCCATAATCGTATAAATTAATTAACCCTCCAAAATCCTCGAGGCCATCCCGATAGTGGAGGTCTCAGGGACAAACGAGGGCGGTCTTACACCAGCTGAGCCTCTACCTCCACTCATACAACAGATTGATGACCCCAGAGAAGAAGATTGAACCAGACAGGACCCTAGGCCATAATCAGATCCATTGCTTTGGTTTACAGGCATGTCTCTTCAAAAGCCTGGATTCCAAGACCAGCATAGGGGGTTTCATGAGGCACGCATCAGAACAAATCTGGTCTCCACAAGAATCTTGTGCCTGGGAGCTATGTCAAAAGCTTAGGAGAATACTTCAGGGTCCCGGTGCCTTCGCCCCTTTCCAAGGCCCTCATGGACAGAAACACACATTAGGCCCCATCCTCAGGAAAGTCCATTTCAACTCAGCCACCAAGGTGCTCCCGCAGAGTCATCCAATCTCAAGTGACTTTTTGCTTGGAGACAATTGGAATGCGAGGCAGGCTTCCCTGGCATCCATCCTCGAACGGTGCTCTGGATTCATTCCATATGGGATGTCCTGGAGCTGCCCACCAGGTCTCAATTGTCCCACAAAAAGAATCCTTGACGGGGGCATTCCACAACTTTCAACGTGGGAAGCCTCCATGGCCTTGAGATTCCGCTCCGTTCATGAAGGGGAAGTCATGCATAGAAACTCCAACCTGAGCCAAAGTGTGATCTTCGCCCTGACTCTAGATGCATGAGATATTGGTTCAGATCTGCAGGGGGTACCTGTCGTGACCTCGGCCTGAAGCCCAAGTCTATCTTGTGTTCTCAGACTTCTGTCCTCACACTCCTGGCCCAGAAGCGCTCAATTTAGAAATCCCGGAACCAAAATGCTGCACTCTGACTGCATTCTAGAAAAAAATATTGCCTAATGAGCTCCCCAGCCACCTCAAATTAGGATCAACCTACACGGCACTCGACTGTACCCAAATTATATAGTCTAAACAGGGCACTAATGCACTGTCTGACACAACCTGAGCCCGAAACTCCTGACCAACAACCAGGCAGCTGACCACACACTGAGCACCTCAGATCTGCCATGCCTTAGGTCGTCATCTCTTCCCAACTGCGGTTTTCAGGCTTCAGAACCTAGACCTTATCTCCAACCACTGCCCAGAATTGAGAATGATGCAGAAATCAGAACGCCTTCCCCATGGCAAGAGACCTTGTGATTGGCATGTTGTCCAAAGTTAAGTGTAGTTGAAACCAGTGTGGCCCATGCGGCCCCGCCCATGCTCGCAGGCCACATTGGTCACAAACACACATTGTGACCCTCAGCCTGAGCCCAGTCCTCAAGTAAGGCCTCTCAGTGGCTGGAAGAAGAGACAGAATATTGTGCCTGCCCTGCCCCTAGGAGCCAATTTTTAACCATAGTTTGGGTTGTCCCTTCACTCTTCCCCAGGGATCTGCTTTGGAATTACTCTTTGGTAGGGCCACCTGAGGGAACAAACCTGCAAGACGACCTCCCATCACACAGATTGACGAAAAACAATTGGGACAGGGCCAAATACACAGAGAGGAAGATTCGTCCATGGCCCATGAGGCCCCCCACATTCCACGGCCATCGTTGATACAAAATCCAGAGACAAAAGCCTGAGCAAGCGCCTCAGAGTCGCACTTTCTTCATATCCTGAAGAGTTCTTCTCATGGTTTGTAGATTGGACCTGCCATACCTACGTCCCAAACCTAAGCTGAGTTTGTGTTTTCAGACTTCTGTCCTCAAATACCTGGGCCACACACCCTCCTTGCTGGGGCCCCTGGAGCCACACATTAGGTCTGTGCCTACCCAATCCATGGGAATTCTGCCCATTCCATAGTCCAAAATCGTACAAATTAGGAGAACCGTACAAATTCCTCGAGGCCATCCCAATAGTGGAGGTCTCCGGGACAAACAAGGGCGGTCTGACACCAGCTGAGCCTCTACCTCCACTCATACAACAGATGGATTTCCCAGAGAAGAAGATTTAACCAGACAGGGCCCTAGGCCATAATCGGATCCATTGCTTTGGTTTACAGGCATGTCTCCTCAAAGGCCTGGATTCCACTGCCTGCATAGGGGGTTTCCTGAGGCACCCATCAGAACAAATCTGGTCTCCACAAGGAAACCTGTGCATGGGAGCTATGTCAAAAGCGTAGTAGAATACTTCAGGGTCCCAGGTGCCTCAGCACAATTCCAAGGCTTTCATGGACACAAAAACATTTGGCCCCATCCTCAGGAAAGTACATTTCAACTCAGCCACCCCGGTTGCTCCCGCAGAACCATCCGGTCTCAAGTGTGTTGTTGCTAGGAGATAATTGGAATGCGAGGCGGGCTTCCCTGGCATCCATCCTCGATCGGTGGTCTGGAGTCATTCCATATGGGATGTCCTGGAACTGCACAACAGGTCTCAATTATCCCGCAGAAGGAATCCTTGAAGGGGGCATCCCACAACTTTCAACGTTGCAAAACCTCCATGGCCTTGAGATTCCTCTCCATTCATGAACGGGCAGTCATGCACAGAAACTCCAACCTGAGCCAACGTCTGATCCTCGCCGTGACTTCAGATGCATGAGATATTGGTTCAGATCTGCCGGGGGTTCCTGCTGTGCCCTCGGCCTGAAGCCCAAGTCTAGCTTGTGTTCTCAACTTCTGTCCTCACACTCCTGGCACAAAAGTCCTCAAATTTGGCAATTCCAGAATAACAATGCAGCACCCTGCATGCCCTCTAGAAAAATATCTTGCCTCATGAGCTGCCCAGGCACCTCAAATGAGGATCAACCTACACGGCACTCGACTGGACCCAAATTATATAGTCTAACTAGGGCACTAATGCACTGTCTGACACAACCTGAGCCCGAACCTCCTGACCAACACCCAGACAGCTGACTGCACATTGAGCACGTCAGATGCGCCATGGCCTTAGGTTGTCTCTCTTCCCAACTGCGGTTTTCAGGCTTCAGAACCTAGACCTTATTTCCAACCACTACCCAGTGTTGAAAATGTTGCAGAAATCAGAACTCCTTCCCCATGGCAAGAGAGCTTGTGATTGGCATGTTGTCCAAATTTCAGTGTAGTTGAAACCGGTGTGGCCCATGAGGCCTTGCCCATCCTCCCGGGCCACATTGGTCACAAACACACATTGTGACCCTCAGCCTGAGCCTAGTCCTCAGTAAGGCCTCTCAGTGGCTGAATGAAGTGACAGCATATTGGGCCTGCCATGACCCTAGGCCCCAATTTTTAACCATAGTTTGGGTTGTCCCTTCACTCTTCCCCAGGGCTCTGCTTTGGAATAACTCTTTGGTTGGGACACCTGAGGGAACACACCTGAAAGGAGACCTCCTATCCCACATAATGACGAAAAACAATTGGGTCTGGGCCAAATACATAGAGAGGAAGATTCGTCCATGGCCCATGAGGCCTCCCCACATTCCACGGCCATCGTTGATACAAAATCCAGAGACAAAAGCCTGAGCAAGCGCCTCAGACTCGCTCTTTCTTCATATCCTGAAGAGTTCTCCTCATGGTTTGTAGATTGGGCCGGCCATACCTACGTCCCCAAACCTAAGCTGAGTTTGTGTTTTCAGACTTCTGTCCTCAATGTCCTGGGCCACACACCCTAGAGGTTGGGGACCCTGGAGCTACACGTTAGGACTATGCGTACCCAATCCATGAGAATTCTTCCCATTCCATTGTCCAAAATCGTACAAATTAGGAGAGCCCTCCAAAGTACCCGAGGCCATACATTAGTTTAGGTCTCCCGGGATAAACAAGGGCGGTCTGACACGAGCTGAGCATCTACCTCCACTCATACCATAGATGGATGTCCCCAGAGAAGAGATGGAACCAGAAAGGAACCTAAGCCATAATCGGATCCATTGCTTTGGTTTACAGGCATGTCTCCTCAAAAGCCTGGATTCCAAGACCAGCATAGGGGGTTTCCTGAGGCACCCATCAGAACAAATCTCGTCTCCACAAGGAAACTTGTGCATGGGAGCTATGTCAAAACCTTAGGAGAATACTTCAAGGTCCCGGTGCCACTGCCCCATTCCAAGGCCCTCATGGACACAAACACACATTAGGCCCCATCCTCGGGAAAGTCCATTTCAACTCAGCCGCCCCGATTGCTCCCGCAGAGCCATCGGATTTCAACTGCCTTGTTGCTAGGAGACAATTGGAATGCGTAGCGGGCTTCCCTGGCATCCATCCTCGAAAAGTGTCTGGAGTCATTCCATATGGAATGTCCTGGAGCTGCCCAACAGGTCTCAATTGTCCCGCAGAAGGAATCCCTGAAGGGGGCAAACCGCAACTCCCAACTTGGGAAACCTCCATGGCCTTGAGATTCTGCTCCGTTCATGAAAGGGCAGTCATGCACAGAAACTCCAACCTGAGCCAACGTCTGATCCTCGCCGTGACTTCAGATGCATGAGATATTGGTTTCAGATGCAGGGGGTACCTGCCGTGCGCTTGGCCGGAAGCCCAAGTCTACCTTGTGTTCTCAGACTTCTGTCCTCACATTCCTGGTCCAGAAGCCCTCAAGTTTGGCAATTCCGGACCCACAATGCAGCACTCTGCCTGCCGTCTTGAAAAAATATATTGCCTAAAGAGCTGCCCAGGCACTTCTAATGAAGATAAAACTACACGGCACTCTACTGTACCCAAATTATACAGTCTAACCTGGGCACTAATGCACTTTCTGACACAACCTGAGCCCTAACCTCCTGACCAACACCCAGGCAGCTGACCGCACACTGAACACATCAGACCCGCCATGGCCTTAGGTCGTCATATCTTCCCAACTGCGGTTTTCAGAATTCAGAACCTAGACCTTATCTCCAACCACTGTCCAGGGTTGAAAATGATGCAGAAATCAGAACTCCTTCCCCATGGCAAGAGACCTTGTGATTGGCATGTTGTCCAAAGTTCAGTGTAATTGAAACCAGTGTGGCCCATGAGACCCGCCCATGCTCGCGGGCCACATTGGTCACAAACACACATTGTGACCCTCAGCCTGAGCTCAGTCCTCAAGTAAGGCCACTCAGTGGCTGGATGAAGAGACAGTATATTGCGCTGACATGCCGCTAGGCCCCAATTTTTAACCATAGTTTGGGTTGTCCCTTCACTCTCCCCAGGGCTATGCTTTGGAATTCCTCTTTGGTTGGGACACCTGAGGTAACAAACCTGAAAGGAGACCTCCAATCCCACAGATTGACGAAAAACAATTGGGACCGTGCCAAATCCACAGAGAGGAAGATTCGTCCATGGCCTATGAGGCCTGCCCACATTCCACGGCCATCCTTGATACAAAATCCGGAGACAAAAGCCTGAGCAAGTGCCTCAGACTCGCTCTTTTTTCATATCCTGAATAGTTCTTCTCATGGTTTGTAGATTGGGCCTGCCATACCTACGTCCCCAAACCTAAGCTGAGTTTGTGTTTTCAGACTTCTGTACTCAAAGTCCTGGGCCACACACCCTCCAGTTTGGGGCCCTTGGAGCCACACATTAGGACTGTGCCTACTTAATCCATGGGAATTTTGCCCATACCATTGCTCAAAATCATACACATTAATAGATCCCTCCAAAATCCAGGAGGCCATCCCAATAGTGGAGGTCTCCCGGGACAAACAACGGCGGTCTGACACGAGCTAGCATCTACCTCCACTCATACCATAGATGGATGTACCCAAAGAAGCAGATAGAACCAGACAGGACCCTAGGCCATAATCGGTTCCATTGCTTTGGTTTACAGGCATGTCTCCTCAAAAGCCTGTATTCCAATACCAGCATAGTGGTTTTCCTGAGGCACCCATCAGAACAAATCTGGTCTCCACAAGGAAACTTGTGCATGGGAGCTATGTCAATTGCGTAGGAGAATACTTCAGGGTCGGTGCCACCCCCCATTTTAAGGAACTCATGGACACAAACACACATTAGGCCCCATCCTCGGAAAAGTCCATTTCAACGCAGCCACCCCGGTTGCTCCCACAGAGCCTTCCGATCTCAAATGTCTTGTTGCTAGGAGAGAATTGAAATGTGAGGCGAGCTTCCCTGGCATCCATCATCGAACGGTGCTCTGGAGGCATTCCATATGGGATGTCCTGGAGCTGCCCAACAGGTCTCAATTGTCACGCATGTGGAATACTTGCAGGGGGCATCCCACAACTCCCAACGTGGGAAAACCTCCATGGCCTTGAGATTCCGCTCCGATCATAAAGGGGCAGTCATGCACAGAATCTCCAACCTGAGCCAACGTCTGATGCTCGCCGTGAATTCAGATGAATGAGATATTGGTTCATATCTGCAGGGGGTACTTGCCTTGCCCTCGGCCTGAAGCCCAAGTCTAGCTTGTGTTCTCAGACTTCTGTCTTCACACTCCTGGCCAAGAAGCCCTCACGTTTGGCGATTCCGGACCCACAATGCAGCAGTCTGCCTGCCCTCTAGAAAAAATATCGTGCCTAATGACCTGCCCAGGCACCTCAAATGAGAATCAACCTACACGGCACTCGACTGTACCCAAATTATATAGTCTAACCTGGGCACTAATGCACTGTCTGACACAACCTGAGCCCGACCCCCTGACCAAGACCCAGGCAGCTGACCAACACTAAGCACATCAGACCCGCCATGGCCTTAGGTCGTCATCTCTTCCCAACTTCGGTTTTCAGGCTTCAGAACCTAGACCTTATCTCCAACCACTGCCCAGGGTTTAAAATGATGCAGAAATTAGAACGCCTTCCCCATGGCAAGAGACCTTGTGATTGGCATGTTGTCCCAAATTTAGTGTAGTTGAAAACAGTGTGGCCCATGAGGCCCCGCCCATGCTCACGGGCCACATTGGTCACAAACACACATTGTGACCCTCAGCCTGAGCCCAGTCCATAAGTAAGGCCTCTCAGTGGCTGTATGAAGAGACAGCATATTGGGCATGCCATGCCCAGAGGCCCCAATTTTTAACCATAGTTTGGGTTGTCCCTTCACTCTTCCCCAGGGCTCTGCTTTGGAATTCCTCTTTGATTGGGACACCTAGGTAACACACCTGAAAGGAGACCTCCCATCCCACAGATTGACGAAAACAATTAGGACCGGAATAGATCTACGGTGAGGAAGATTCGTCCAAGGCCCAGAAGGCCTCCCCACATTCCACGGCCATCGTTGATACAAAATCTAGAAACAAAAGCCTGAGGACGCGCTGCCCACCCTCTCCTTCTTCAAATCCTGAAGCGTTCTTCTCATGGTTTGTAGATTGAGTATGCCATACCTATGTCCCCAAACCTAAGCTGAGTTAGTGTGTTCAGACTTCTGTCCTCAAAGTCCTGGGCCGCACACCCTACAGGCTGGGGCCCGTGGAGCCACACATAGTACGCTGCCTACCCAATCCATGGGAATTCTGTCCATTCCATTGTCCAAAATCGAACAAATTAGAAGGACCC
Organism: Mustela nivalis; assembly: GCF_964662115.1. Lineage (NCBI taxonomy): Eukaryota > Metazoa > Chordata > Mammalia > Carnivora > Mustelidae > Mustela > Mustela nivalis. The sequence continues at coordinate 1,400,424 of NW_028136556.1, read as the reverse complement.
TCCAAATTCCCCGAAGACATCCCAATAGTGTAGGCCTCCCGGGACAACCAAGGGCGGTCTGACACCAGCGAAGCATCTACCTCCACTCATACCATAGATGGATGTTCCCTGAAAAGAAGATGGAACCAGACAGAACCCTTGGCCATAATCGGATCCATAGCTTTGGTTTAAAGGCATGTCTCTTCAAAAGCCTGGATTCCAAGACCAGCATAGGGGGTCTCCTGAGGCACCCATCAGAACAAATCTCGTCTCCACAAGGATTCTTGTGCATGGGAGCTATGTCAAAAGCTTAGGAGAATATTTCAGGGTCCCGGTGCCACTGCCCCATTCCAAGGTGCTCATGGACACTAACACACATTATGCCCCATCCTCAGGAAAGTCCATTTCAACTCAGCCACCCCGGTTGCTCCCACAGAGCCATCAGATCTCAACTGTCTTGTTGCTAGGAGACAATTGGAATGCGAGGCAGGCTTCTTTGGCATCCATCCTCGAACAGTGCTCTGGAGTCATTCCATACGGGATGTCCTGGAGCTGCCCAACAGGTCTCAATTTTCCCGCTAAGGAATCCTTGAAGGGGGCATCCCACTACTCCCAACGTGGGAAAACGTCCATGGCCTTGAGATTCCGCACCGTTCATGAAGGGGCAGTCATGCACAGAAACTCCAACCTGACCCAAAATCTGATCCTCGCCGTGACTTTAGATGCATGAGATATTGGTTCAGATCTGCAGGGGGTACCTGCCTTGCTCTCGGCCTGAAGCCCAAGTCCTGCTTCTGTTCTCAGACTTCTGTCCTCACACTCCAGGCCCAGAAGCCCTCATGTTTGGCAATTCCGGATCCACAATGCAGCACTGTCCCTGTCCTCTAAAAAAATATCTAGCCTAATGAGCTGCCCGGGCACCTGAAATGAGGATCAACCTACACGGCACTCTACTGGACCCAAATTATATAGTCTAAACTGGGCACTAATGCACTGTCTGAAACCACCTGAGCCCGAACCTCCTAACCAACACCCAGGCAGCTGACCGCACACTGAGTATATCAGACTTGCCATGGCCTTAGGTCGTCATCTCTTCCCAACTGCGGTTTTCAGAATTCAGTACCTAGACCTTATCTCAATCCACTGCCCATTGTTGAAAATGATGCAGAAATCAGAACTCCTTCCCCATGGCAAGAGACCTTGTGATTGGCATGTTGTCCAAAGTTCAGTGTAGTTGAAACCAGTGTGGGCCATGAGGCCCCGCCCATACTCGCGGGCCGCATTGGTCACAAACACACATTGTGACCCTCATCCTGCGCCCAGTCCTCAAGTAAGGCCTCTCAGTGGCTGGATGAAGAGACAGCATATAGGGCCTGCCATGCCCATAGGTCCCAAATTTTAACCATAGTTTGTGTTGTCCCTTAACTCTTCCCCAGGGCTATGCTTTGGAATTCCTCTTTGTTGGGACACCTGAGGTAACAAACCTGAAAGGAGACCTCCCATCCCACAGATTGACGAAAAACAATTGGGACTGTCAAATCCAAGAGAGGAAGATTCGTCCATGGCCCATGCGGCCTCCCCACATTCCACGGCCATCGTTGATACAAAATCCAGAGACAAAAGCCTGAGCAAGCGCAAACGGACTTCTTACATCCCACAGAGTGACCCCAAACGCTTTGGACTGGGCCAAACCACCAGGGAGTAAGACTCGTCCATTTCCCATGTAGTCACCCAGAAATTTCACGACCATGAGTGACACGATATCCAGAGACAAAAACTTGAGCAAGAGCCTCACACTCGCCCTTTTCTCAAATCCCGAAAAGTTCTCCTCATGGTCTGTAGATAAGTCCTGCCATACCTATGACCTGAAACATAAGCCAAGTTTGTGTTTTCAGACAACTGTCCAAACAGCCCTGGCCTACACAACCTACAGGCTCAGGCCCCTGGAGCCAAACCTGAGGACTGTACTTGCCCTCTCCTAGGGAATTGTGTGTGCCCATTCCAATGGACACATCCCTTCTAATAGGATAAACCTCCAAAGTCCCTGATCCATCTCATTAGTGGTGGCTTCCCAGGTAAAATAGGGGCAATCTGAACCCATCTGAGCACCTACCTGTACTCACACCCATAGACAGATGTCCCCAGAGGTAAAAAGGAAAGAACAGGCCCCTAGGCACTAATCAGATCCATTGCTTTGGTTTCCAGGCATCTCTCCTCAGAGGCCTGGATTTCAAAACCAGCATATGTCTGTTTCTTGACTTACCCATCAGAAAACATCTCATCTACACATGGGAAACTTGCACGTTGGAGCTGTGTCAAAGCATCTGTTTAGGAGAACCCTTCAAGGCCCCAGTGCCACCGCTTCATTCCAAGGTCTCCATCGGCACAAAAGCACATTAGGACCAATCCATAGGAGAGTCCATTTCAACTCAGCCTCCTCGGTTACTCCCTCAGATCCAGCGATCTAACCTGTCTTGTGTCTAGGAGACAATTGGAATGCAAGGTGGGCTACCCAGCCATGCATCCTTAGAACCCTGCTCAGAATCATTGGCCTGGACCAAACAACAGGTCTCAATTGTCCTGCAGAAGACACTTTGCAGTTTGGAGCTTCTCACAAATCCCATCGTGGGAAAAACCCATGGCCTTGTGATGCCCCCCCTTCGTGAAGGGGCCATCAGGGACAGAAATACCAACTTGAGCGATCGTCTGATCCTCGCCCTGACTTCAGATGCACGAGATCTCGATTCAGGTCTGTAGATTGTGCCATCGCTGATACAAAATCCAGAGACAAAAACCTGAGCAAGCGCCTCAGACTCGCACTTTCTTCATATCCTGAAGAGTTCTTCTCATGGTTTGTAGATCGGGCCTGCCATACCTACGTCCCCAAACCTAAGCTGAGTTTGTGTTTTCAGACTTCTGTCCTCAAAGTCCTGGGCCACACACCCTCCAGGCTGGGGCCCCTGGAGCCACACATTAGGACTGTGCCTACCAATCCATGGGAATCTGCCCATTCCATTGTCAAAATCGTACAAATTAGGAGAAACCTCCAAAGTCCCTGAGGCCATCCCAATAGTGTAGGTCGCTGGGAACAAACAAGGGCTGTCTGACACCAGCTGATAATCTACCTCCCCTCATACCATAAATGGATGTCCCCAGAGAAGAAGATTGAACCAGACACGACCCTAGGCCATAATAGGATCCATTGCCTTGGTTTACACGCATGTCTCCTCAAAAGCCTGATTCCAATAGGAGCATAGGGGTTTTGCTGAGGCACCCATCAGAACTCATCTTGTCTCCACAAGGAAACCTGTGCATGGGAGCCATGTCCAAAGCATAGGAGAGTACTTCAGGGTCCCGGTGCCACCGCCCCATTCCAAGGCCCTCATGGACACAAAAACACATTAGGTCCCATCCTCAGGAAAGTCCATTTCAACTCAGCCACCCCGGTTGCTCCCGCAGAGCCATCAGATCTAAACTGTCCTGTTGCTAGGAGACAATTGGAATGCGAGGTGGGCTACCCAGCCATGCACCCTTAGAACCCTGCTCAGAATCATTGGCCTGGAGCCAAACAACAGGTCTCAATTGTCCTGCAGAAGACACTTTGCAGTTTGGAGCTTCTCACAAATCCCATCGTGGGAAAACCCCCATGGCCTCGTGATGCCCCCCCTTCGTGAAGGGGCCATCAGGGACAGAAACACCAACTTGAACGATCGTCTGATCCTCGCCTGACTTCAGATGCACGAGATCTCGATTCAGGTCTGTAGATTGTGCCATCGCTGATACAAATCCAGAGACAAAAATCTGAGCAAGCGCCTCAGACTCGCACTTTCTTCATATCCTGAAGAGTTCTTCTCATGGTTTGTAGATCCGGCCTGCCATACCTACGTCCCCAAACCTAAGCTGAGTTTGTGTTTTCAGACTTCTGTCCTCAAAGTCCTGGGCCACACACCCTCCAGGCTGGGGCCCCTGGAGCCACACATTAGGACTGTGCCTACCAATCCATGGGAATTCTGCCCATTCCATTGTCGAAAATCGTACAAATTAGGAGAAACTTCGAAAGTTCCTGAGGCCATCCCAATTGTGTAGGTCGCCCGGAACAAACAAGGGCTGTCTGACACCAGCTGATAATCTACCTCCACTCATACCATACATGGATTTCCCCAGAGGAGAACATTGAATCAGACAGGACCCTAGGCCATAATAGGATCCATTGCCTTGATTTACAAGCATGTCTCCTCAAAACCCTGATTCCAATACGAGCATAGGGGTTTTGCTCATGCACCCATCAGATCTCATCTCGTCTCCACAAGGAAACCTGTGCATGGGAGCCATGTCCAAAGCATAGGAGAGTACTTCAGTGTTCCGGTGCCACCGCCCCATTCAAAGGCCCTCATGGACACAAAAACACATTAGGACCCATCCTCAGGAAAGTCCATTTCAACACAGCCACCCCGGTTGCTCCCGCAGAGCCATCAGATCTAAACTGTCTTATTGCTAGGAGACAATTGGAATGCGAGGCGGGCTTCCCAGGCATCCATCTTCAAACGGTGCTCTGGAGTCATTCCATATGGGATGTCCTGGAGCTGTCCAACAGGTCTCAATTGTCCCGCAGAAGGAATCCTTGAAGGGGGCATCCCACAACTCCCAACGTGGGAAAACCTCAATGGCCTCGAGATTCTGCTCCCTTCATGAAGCGGCCATCATGCACGGAAACTCCAACCTGAGCCAACGTCTGATCCTCGCCCTGACTTCAGATGCATGAGTATTGGTTCAGTCTGCAGGGCGTACCTGCTGTGCCCTCGCCCTGAAACCCAAGTCTAGCTTGTCTTCTCAGACTTACGTCCTCACACTCCTGGCCACGAAGCCCTCAAGTTTGGCAATTCCGGACCCACAATGCAGCACTCTGCATGCCCTCTAGAAAATAATTATTGCCTCATGAGCTGCCCAGGCACCTTCAATGAGGATAACCTCCACAGCAATCGACTTTACCCAAATTATATAGTCTAACCTGGGCACTAATGCACTGTCGGACACAACCTGAGCCCGGACCTCCTGACCAACACCCGGAAAGCAGACCGCACACTGAGCACATAAGACCCGCCATGGCCTTAGGTCATCATCTCTTCCCTACCTCAGTTTTCAGGCCTCAGAACCGAGACATTATCTCCAATCACTGCCCAGGGGTGAGTGTGATGCAGAAATCAGAACACCTCCTTACCCATGGTAAGAAACCTTGTGGTTGCCACGTTGTCCAACGTTCAGTGTAGGAGAAACCAGCATTCACCTTGAGGCCCCGCCCATTCTTGAGTGTGAAAAGGGCATAAACACGCATTGTGGCCCTCAGCATGAGTCCTGTCCTCTACTAAGTCCTCTCAGTGACTGGACCATTAGATGTCATAATGGGCTTGATATGTCCTTAGGCCACAATTTTTAACCAGATTTCTGTTTCTCCAGTCACCCCTCCCCCAGGGCTCTACTCTGGAATCCCTGGTGGGACACCTGAGGTTAAAAAAAAACAATATAAAAAAAAAACGGACTTCTTCCATCCCACAGAGTGACCACAAACGCTTTGGACTGGGCCAAACCACTAGGGAGTAAGACTCGTCCATTTCCCATGAAGTCACCCAGAAATTTCACGACCATGAGTGACACGATATCCAGAGACAAAAACTTGAGCAAGAGCCTCACACTCGCCCTTTTCTCAAATTCCGAAAAGTTCTCCTCATGGTCTGTAGATAAGTCCTGCCGTACCTATGACCTGAAACATAAGCCAAGTTTGTGTTTTCAGACAACTGTCCAAACAGCCCTGGCCTACACAACCTACAGGCTCAGGCCCCTGGAGCCAAACCTGAGGACTGTACTTGCCCTCTCCAAGAAAATTGTGTGTGCCCATTCCAATGGCCACATCCCTTCTAATAGGATAAACCTCCAAAGTCCCTGATCCATCTCATTAGTGGTGGCTTCCCAGGTAAAACAGGGGCATTCTGAGCTCATCTGAGCACCTACCTGTACTCAGACCCATAGACAGATGTCCCCAGAGGTAAAAAGGAAAGAACAGGCCACTAGGCACTAATCATATCCATTGCTTTGGTTTCCAGGCATCTCTCCTCAGAGGCCTGGATTTCAAAACCAGCATATGTCTGTTTCTTGACTCACCCATCAGAAAACATCTCATCTACACATGGGAAACTTGCACGTTGGAGCTGTGTCAAAGCATCTGTTTAGGAGAACCCTTCAAGGCCCCAGTGCCACCGCTTCATCCAAGGTCTCCATCGGCACAAAAGCACATTAGGACCCATCCATAGGAGAGTCCATTTCAACTCAGCTTCCTAGGTTGCTCCCCCAGATCCAGCAGATCTAACCTGTCTTGTGTCTAGGAGACAATTGGAATGCGAGGTGGGCTACCCAGCCATGCACCCTTAGAACCCTGCTCAGAATCATTGGCCTGGAGCCAAACAACAGGTCTCAATTGTCCTGCAGAAGACACTTTGCAGTTTGGAGCTTCTCACAAATCCCATCGTGGGAAAACCCCCATGGCCTCGTGATGCCCCCCCTTCGTGAAGGGGCCATCAGGGACAGAAACACCAACTTGAACGATCGTCTGATCCTCGCCTGACTTCAGATGCACGAGATCTCGATTCAGGTCTGTAGATTGTGCCATCGCTGATACAAATCCAGAGACAAAAATCTGAGCAAGCGCCTCAGACTCGCACTTTCTTCATATCCTGAAGAGTTCTTCTCATGGTTTGTAGATCCGGCCTGCCATACCTACGTCCCCAAACCTAAGCTGAGTTTGTGTTTTCAGACTTCTGTCCTCAAAGTCCTGGGCCACACACCCTCCAGGCTGGGGCCCCTGGAGCCACACATTAGGACTGTGCCTACCAATCCATGGGAATTCTGCCCATTCCATTGTCGAAAATCGTACAAATTAGGAGAAACTTCGAAAGTTCCTGAGGCCATCCCAATTGTGTAGGTCGCCCGGAACAAACAAGGGCTGTCTGACACCAGCTGATAATCTACCTCCACTCATACCATACATGGATTTCCCCAGAGGAGAACATTGAATCAGACAGGACCCTAGGCCATAATAGGATCCATTGCCTTGATTTACAAGCATGTCTCCTCAAAACCCTGATTCCAATACGAGCATAGGGGTTTTGCTCATGCACCCATCAGATCTCATCTCGTCTCCACTAGGAAACCTGTGCATGGGAGCCATGTCCAAAGCATAGGAGAGTACTTCAGTGTTCCGGTGCCACCGCCCCATTCAAAGGCCCTCATGGACACAAAAACACATTAGGACCCATCCTCAGGAAAGTCCATTTCAACACAGCCACCCCGGTTGCTCCCGCAGAGCCATCAGATCTAAACTGTCTTATTGCTAGGAGACAATTGGAATGCGAGGCGGGCTTCCCAGGCATCCATCTTCAAACGGTGCTCTGGAGTCATTCCATATGGGATGTCCTGGAGCTGTCCAACAGGTCTCAATTGTCCCGCAGAAGGAATCCTTGAAGGGGGCATCCCACAACTCCCAACGTGGGAAAACCTCAATGGCCTCGAGATTCTGCTCCCTTCATGAAGCGGCCATCATGCACGGAAACTCCAACCTGAGCCAACGTCTGATCCTCGCCCTGACTTCAGATGCATGAGTATTGGTTCAGTCTGCAGGGCGTACCTGCTGTGCCCTCGCCCTGAAACCCAAGTCTAGCTTGTCTTCTCAGACTTACGTCCTCACACTCCTGGCCACGAAGCCCTCAAGTTTGGCAATTCCGGACCCACAATGCAGCACTCTGCATGCCCTCTAGAAAATAATTATTGCCTCATGAGCTGCCCAGGCACCTTCAATGAGGATAACCTCCACAGCAATCGACTTTACCCAAATTATATAGTCTAACCTGGGCACTAATGCACTGTCGGACACAACCTGAGCCCGGACCTCCTGACCAACACCCGGAAAGCAGACCGCACACTGAGCACATAAGACCCACCATGGCCTTAGGTCATCATCTCTTCCCTACCTCAGTTTTCAGGCCTCAGAACCGAGACATTATCTCCAATCACTGCCCAGGGGTGAGTGTGATGCAGAAATCAGAACACCTCCTTACCCATGGTAAGAAACCTTGTGGTTGCCACGTTGTCCAACGTTCAGTGTAGGAGAAACCAGCATTCACCTTGAGGCCCCGCCCATTCTTGAGTGTGAAAAGGGCATAAACACGCATTGTGGCCCTCAGCATGAGTCCTGTCCTCTACTAAGTCCTCTCAGTGACTGGACCATTAGATGTCTTAATGGGCTTGATATGTCCTTAGGCCACAATTTTTAACCAGATTTCTGTTTCTCCAGTCACCCCTCCCCCAGGGCTCTACTCTGGAATCCCTGGTGGGACACCTGAGGTTAAAAAAAAACAATATAAAAAAAAACGGACTTCTTCCATCCCACAGAGTGACCACAAACGCTTTGGACTGGGCCAAACCACTAGGGAGTAAGACTCGTCCATTTCCCATGAAGTCACCCAGAAATTTCACGACCATGAGTGACACGATATCCAGAGACAAATACTTGAGCAAGAGCCTCACACTCGCCCTTTTCTCAAATTCCGAAAAGTTCTCCTCATGGTCTGTAGATAAGTCCTGCCGTACCTATGACCTGAAACATAAGCCAAGTTTGTGTTTTCAGACAACTGTCCAAACAGCCCTGGCCTACACAACCTACAGGCTCAGGCCCCTGGAGCCAAACCTGAGGACTGTACTTGCCCTCTCCAAGAAAATTGTGTGTGCCCATTCCAATGGCCACATCCCTTCTAATAGGATAAACCTCCAAAGTCCCTGATCCATCTCATTAGTGGTGGCTTCCCAGGTAAAACAGGGGCATTCTGAGCTCATCTGAGCACCTACCTGTACTCAGACCCATAGACAGATGTCCCCAGAGGTAAAAAGGAAAGAACAGGCCCCTAGGCACTAATCATATCCATTGCTTTGGTTTCCAGGCATCTCTCCTCAGAGGCCTGGATTTCAAAACCAGCATATGTCTGTTTCTTGACTCACCCATCAGAAAACATCTCATCTACACATGGGAAACTTGCACGTTGGAGCTGTGTCAAAGCATCTGTTTAGGAGAACCCTTCAAGGCCCCAGTGCCACCGCTTCATCCAAGGTCTCCATCGGCACAAAAGCACATTAGGACCCATCCATAGGAGAGTCCATTTCAACTCAGCTTCCTAGGTTGCTCCCCCAGATCCAGCAGATCTAACCTGTCTTGTGTCTAGGAGACAATTGGAATGCGAGGTGGGCTACCCAGCCATGCATCCTTAGAACCCTGCTCAGAATCATTGGCCTGGAGCCAAACAACAGGTCTCAATTGTCCTGCAGAAGACACTTTGCAGTTTGGAGCTTCTCACAAATCCCATCGTGGGAAAACCCCCATGGCCTCGTGATGCCCCCCCTTCGTGAAGGGGCCATCAGGGACAGAAACACCAACTTGAACGATCGTCTGATCCTCGCCTGACTTCAGATGCACGAGATCTCGATTCAGGTCTGTAGATTGTGCCATCGCTGATACAAATCCAGAGACAAAAATCTGAGCAAGCGCCTCAGACTCGCACTTTCTTCATATCCTGAAGAGTTCTTCTCATGGTTTGTAGATCCGGCCTGCCATACCTACGTCCCCAAACCTAAGCTGAGTTTGTGTTTTCAGACTTCTGTCCTCAAAGTCCTGGGCCACACACCCTCCAGGCTGGGGCCCCTGGAGCCACACATTAGGACTGTGCCTACCAATCCATGGGAATTCTGCCCATTCCATTGTCGAAAATCGTACAAATTAGGAGAAACTTCGAAAGTTCCTGAGGCCATCCCAATTGTGTAGGTCGCCCGGAACAAACAAGGGCTGTCTGACACCAGCTGATAATCTACCTCCACTCATACCATACATGGATTTCCCCAGAGGAGAACATTGAATCAGACAGGACCCTAGGCCATAATAGGATCCATTGCCTTGATTTACAAGCATGTCTCCTCAAAACCCTGATTCCAATACGAGCATAGGGGTTTTGCTCATGCACCCATCAGATCTCATCTCGTCTCCACTAGGAAACCTGTGCATGGGAGCCATGTCCAAAGCATAGGAGAGTACTTCAGTGTTCCGGTGCCACCGCCCCATTCAAAGGCCCTCATGGACACAAAAACACATTAGGACCCATCCTCAGGAAAGTCCATTTCAACACAGCCACCCCGGTTGCTCCCGCAGAGCCATCAGATCTAAACTGTATTATTGCTAGGAGACAATTGGAATGCGAGGCGGGCTTCCCAGGCATCCATCTTCAAACGGTGCTCTGGAGTCATTCCATATGGGATGTCCTGGAGCTGTCCAACAGGTCTCAATTGTCCCGCAGAAGGAATCCTTGAAGGGGGCATCCCACAACTCCCAACGTGGGAAAACCTCAATGGCCTCGAGATTCTGCTCCCTTCATGAAGCGGCCATCATGCACGGAAACTCCAACCTGAGCCAACGTCTGATCCTCGCCCTGACTTCAGATGCATGAGTATTGGTTCAGTCTGCAGGGCGTACCTGCTGTGCCCTCGCCCTGAAACCCAAGTCTAGCTTGTCTTCTCAGACTTACGTCCTCACACTCCTGGCCACGAAGCCCTCAAGTTTGGCAATTCCGGACCCACAATGCAGCACTCTGCATGCCCTCTAGAAAATAATTATTGCCTCATGAGCTGCCCAGGCACCTTCAATGAGGATAACCTCCACAGCAATCGACTTTACCCAAATTATATAGTCTAACCTGGGCACTAATGCACTGTCGGACACAACCTGAGCCCGGACCTCCTGACCAACACCCGGAAAGCAGACCGCACACTGAGCACATAAGACCCACCATGGCCTTAGGTCATCATCTCTTCCCTACCTCAGTTTTCAGGCCTCAGAACCGAGACATTATCTCCAATCACTGCCCAGGGGTGAGTGTGATGCAGAAATCAGAACACCTCCTTACCCATGGTAAGAAACCTTGTGGTTGCCACGTTGTCCAACGTTCAGTGTAGGAGAAACCAGCATTCACCTTGAGGCCCCGCCCATTCTTGAGTGTGAAAAGGGCATAAACACGCATTGTGGCCCTCAGCATGAGTCCTGTCCTCTACTAAGTCCTCTCAGTGACTGGACCATTAGATGTCTTAATGGGCTTGATATGTCCTTAGGCCACAATTTTTAACCAGATTTCTGTTTCTCCAGTCACCCCTCCCCCAGGGCTCTACTCTGGAATCCCTGGTGGGACACCTGAGGTTAAAAAAAAACAATATAAAAAAAAAACGGACTTCTTCCATCCCACAGAGTGACCACAAACGCTTTGGACTGGGCCAAACCACTAGGGAGTAAGACTCGTCCATTTCCCATGAAGTCACCCAGAAATTTCACGACCATGAGTGACACGATATCCAGAGACAAATACTTGAGCAAGAGCCTCACACTCGCCCTTTTCTCAAATTCCGAAAAGTTCTCCTCATGGTCTGTAGATAAGTCCTGCCGTACCTATGACCTGAAACATAAGCCAAGTTTGTGTTTTCAGACAACTGTCCAAACAGCCCTGGCCTACACAACCTACAGGCTCAGGCCCCTGGAGCCAAACCTGAGGACTGTACTTGCCCTCTCCAAGAAAATTGTGTGTGCCCATTCCAATGGCCACATCCCTTCTAATAGGATAAACCTCCAAAGTCCCTGATCCATCTCATTAGTGGTGGCTTCCCAGGTAAAACAGGGGCATTCTGAGCTCATCTGAGCACCTACCTGTACTCAGACCCATAGACAGATGTCCCCAGAGGTAAAAAGGAAAGAACAGGCCCCTAGGCACTAATCATATCCATTGCTTTGGTTTCCAGGCATCTCTCCTCAGAGGCCTGGATTTCAAAACCAGCATATGTCTGTTTCTTGACTCACCCATCAGAAAACATCTCATCTACACATGGGAAACTTGCACGTTGGAGCTGTGTCAAAGCATCTGTTTAGGAGAACCCTTCAAGGCCCCAGTGCCACCGCTTCATCCAAGGTCTCCATCGGCACAAAAGCACATTAGGACCCATCCATAGGAGAGTCCATTTCAACTCAGCTTCCTAGGTTGCTCCCCCAGATCCAGCAGATCTAACCTGTCTTGTGTCTAGGAGACAATTGGAATGCGAGGTGGGCTACCCAGCCATGCATCCTTAGAACCCTGCTCAGAATCATTGGCCTGGAGCCAAACAACAGGTCTCAATTGTCCTGCAGAAGACACTTTGCAGTTTGGAGCTTCTCACAAATCCCATCGTGGGAAAACCCCCATGGCCTCGTGATGCCCCCCCTTCGTGAAGGGGCCATCAGGGACAGAAACACCAACTTGAACGATCGTCTGATCCTCGCCTGACTTCAGATGCACGAGATCTCGATTCAGGTCTGTAGATTGTGCCATCGCTGATACAAATCCAGAGACAAAAATCTGAGCAAGCGCCTCAGACTCGCACTTTCTTCATATCCTGAAGAGTTCTTCTCATGGTTTGTAGATCCGGCCTGCCATACCTACGTCCCCAAACCTAAGCTGAGTTTGTGTTTTCAGACTTCTGTCCTCAAAGTCCTGGGCCACACACCCTCCAGGCTGGGGCCCCTGGAGCCACACATTAGGACTGTGCCTACCAATCCATGGGAATTCTGCCCATTCCATTGTCGAAAATCGTACAAATTAGGAGAAACTTCGAAAGTTCCTGAGGCCATCCCAATTGTGTAGGTCGCCCGGAACAAACAAGGGCTGTCTGACACCAGCTGATAATCTACCTCCACTCATACCATACATGGATTTCCCCAGAGGAGAACATTGAATCAGACAGGACCCTAGGCCATAATAGGATCCATTGCCTTGATTTACAAGCATGTCTCCTCAAAACCCTGATTCCAATACGAGCATAGGGGTTTTGCTCATGCACCCATCAGATCTCATCTCGTCTCCACAAGGAAACCTGTGCATGGGAGCCATGTCCAAAGCATAGGAGAGTACTTCAGTGTTCCGGTGCCACCGCCCCATTCAAAGGCCCTCATGGACACAAAAACACATTAGGACCCATCCTCAGGAAAGTCCATTTCAACACAGCCACCCCGGTTGCTCCCGCAGAGCCATCAGATCTAAACTGTCTTATTGCTAGGAGACAATTGGAATGCGAGGCGGGCTTCCCAGGCATCCATCTTCAAACGGTGCTCTGGAGTCATTCCATATGGGATGTCCTGGAGCTGTCCAACAGGTCTCAATTGTCCCGCAGAAGGAATCCTTGAAGGGGGCATCCCACAACTCCCAACGTGGGAAAACCTCAATGGCCTCGAGATTCTGCTCCCTTCATGAAGCGGCCATCATGCACGGAAACTCCAACCTGAGCCAACGTCTGATCCTCGCCCTGACTTCAGATGCATGAGTATTGGTTCAGTCTGCAGGGCGTACCTGCTGTGCCCTCGCCCTGAAACCCAAGTCTAGCTTGTCTTCTCAGACTTACGTCCTCACACTCCTGGCCACGAAGCCCTCAAGTTTGGCAATTCCGGACCCACAATGCAGCACTCTGCATGCCCTCTAGAAAATAATTATTGCCTCATGAGCTGCCCAGGCACCTTCAATGAGGATAACCTCCACAGCAATCGACTTTACCCAAATTATATAGTCTAACCTGGGCACTAATGCACTGTCGGACACAACCTGAGCCCGGACCTCCTGACCAACACCCGGAAAGCAGACCGCACACTGAGCACATAAGACCCACCATGGCCTTAGGTCATCATCTCTTCCCTACCTCAGTTTTCAGGCCTCAGAACCGAGACATTATCTCCAATCACTGCCCAGGGGTGAGTGTGATGCAGAAATCAGAACACCTCCTTACCCATGGTAAGAAACCTTGTGGTTGCCACGTTGTCCAACGTTCAGTGTAGGAGAAACCAGCATTCACCTTGAGGCCCCGCCCATTCTTGAGTGTGAAAAGGGCATAAACACGCATTGTGGCCCTCAGCATGAGTCCTGTCCTCTACTAAGTCCTCTCAGTGACTGGACCATTAGATGTCTTAATGGGCTTGATATGTCCTTAGGCCACAATTTTTAACCAGATTTCTGTTTCTCCAGTCACCCCTCCCCCAGGGCTCTACTCTGGAATCCCTGGTGGGACACCTGAGGTTAAAAAAAAACAATATAAAAAAAAAACGGACTTCTTCCATCCCACAGAGTGACCACAAACGCTTTGGACTGGGCCAAACCACTAGGGAGTAAGACTCGTCCATTTCCCATGAAGTCACCCAGAAATTTCACGACCATGAGTGACACGATATCCAGAGACAAATACTTGAGCAAGAGCCTCACACTCGCCCTTTTCTCAAATTCCGAAAAGTTCTCCTCATGGTCTGTAGATAAGTCCTGCCGTACCTATGACCTGAAACATAAGCCAAGTTTGTGTTTTCAGACAACTGTCCAAACAGCCCTGGCCTACACAACCTACAGGCTCAGGCCCCTGGAGCCAAACCTGAGGACTGTACTTGCCCTCTCCAAGAAAATTGTGTGTGCCCATTCCAATGGCCACATCCCTTCTAATAGGATAAACCTCCAAAGTCCCTGATCCATCTCATTAGTGGTGGCTTCCCAGGTAAAACAGGGGCATTCTGAGCTCATCTGAGCACCTACCTGTACTCAGACCCATAGACAGATGTCCCCAGAGGTAAAAAGGAAAGAACAGGCCCCTAGGCACTAATCATATCCATTGCTTTGGTTTCCAGGCATCTCTCCTCAGAGGCCTGGATTTCAAAACCAGCATATGTCTGTTTCTTGACTCACCCATCAGAAAACATCTCATCTACACATGGGAAACTTGCACGTTGGAGCTGTGTCAAAGCATCTGTTTAGGAGAACCCTTCAAGGCCCCAGTGCCACCGCTTCATCCAAGGTCTCCATCGGCACAAAAGCACATTAGGACCCATCCATAGGAGAGTCCATTTCAACTCAGCTTCCTAGGTTGCTCCCCCAGATCCAGCAGATCTAACCTGTCTTGTGTCTAGGAGACAATTGGAATGCGAGGTGGGCTACCCAGCCATGCATCCTTAGAACCCTGCTCAGAATCATTGGCCTGGAGCCAAACAACAGGTCTCAATTGTCCTGCAGAAGACACTTTGCAGTTTGGAGCTTCTCACAAATCCCATCGTGGGAAAACCCCCATGGCCTCGTGATGCCCCCCCTTCGTGAAGGGGCCATCAGGGACAGAAACACCAACTTGAACGATCGTCTGATCCTCGCCTGACTTCAGATGCACGAGATCTCGATTCAGGTCTGTAGATTGTGCCATCGCTGATACAAATCCAGAGACAAAAATCTGAGCAAGCGCCTCAGACTCGCACTTTCTTCATATCCTGAAGAGTTCTTCTCATGGTTTGTAGATCCGGCCTGCCATACCTACGTCCCCAAACCTAAGCTGAGTTTGTGTTTTCAGACTTCTGTCCTCAAAGTCCTGGGCCACACACCCTCCAGGCTGGGGCCCCTGGAGCCACACATTAGGACTGTGCCTACCAATCCATGGGAATTCTGCCCATTCCATTGTCGAAAATCGTACAAATTAGGAGAAACTTCGAAAGTTCCTGAGGCCATCCCAATTGTGTAGGTCGCCCGGAACAAACAAGGGCTGTCTGACACCAGCTGATAATCTACCTCCACTCATACCATACATGGATTTCCCCAGAGGAGAACATTGAATCAGACAGGACCCTAGGCCATAATAGGATCCATTGCCTTGATTTACAAGCATGTCTCCTCAAAACCCTGATTCCAATACGAGCATAGGGGTTTTGCTCATGCACCCATCAGATCTCATCTCGTCTCCACTAGGAAACCTGTGCATGGGAGCCATGTCCAAAGCATAGGAGAGTACTTCAGTGTTCCGGTGCCACCGCCCCATTCAAAGGCCCTCATGGACACAAAAACACATTAGGACCCATCCTCAGGAAAGTCCATTTCAACACAGCCACCCCGGTTGCTCCCGCAGAGCCATCAGATCTAAACTGTCTTATTGCTAGGAGACAATTGGAATGCGAGGCGGGCTTCCCAGGCATCCATCTTCAAACGGTGCTCTGGAGTCATTCCATATGGGATGTCCTGGAGCTGTCCAACAGGTCTCAATTGTCCCGCAGAAGGAATCCTTGAAGGGGGCATCCCACAACTCCCAACGTGGGAAAACCTCAATGGCCTCGAGATTCTGCTCCCTTCATGAAGCGGCCATCATGCACGGAAACTCCAACCTGAGCCAACGTCTGATCCTCGCCCTGACTTCAGATGCATGAGTATTGGTTCAGTCTGCAGGGCGTACCTGCTGTGCCCTCGCCCTGAAACCCAAGTCTAGCTTGTCTTCTCAGACTTACGTCCTCACACTCCTGGCCACGAAGCCCTCAAGTTTGGCAATTCCGGACCCACAATGCAGCACTCTGCATGCCCTCTAGAAAATAATTATTGCCTCATGAGCTGCCCAGGCACCTTCAATGAGGATAACCTCCACAGCAATCGACTTTACCCAAATTATATAGTCTAACCTGGGCACTAATGCACTGTCGGACACAACCTGAGCCCGGACCTCCTGACCAACACCCGGAAAGCAGACCGCACACTGAGCACATAAGACCCACCATGGCCTTAGGTCATCATCTCTTCCCTACCTCAGTTTTCAGGCCTCAGAACCGAGACATTATCTCCAATCACTGCCCAGGGGTGAGTGTGATGCAGAAATCAGAACACCTCCTTACCCATGGTAAGAAACCTTGTGGTTGCCACGTTGTCCAACGTTCAGTGTAGGAGAAACCAGCATTCACCTTGAGGCCCCGCCCATTCTTGAGTGTGAAAAGGGCATAAACACGCATTGTGGCCCTCAGCATGAGTCCTGTCCTCTACTAAGTCCTCTCAGTGACTGGACCATTAGATGTCTTAATGGGCTTGATATGTCCTTAGGCCACAATTTTTAACCAGATTTCTGTTTCTCCAGTCACCCCTCCCCCAGGGCTCTACTCTGGAATCCCTGGTGGGACACCTGAGGTTAAAAAAAAACAATATAAAAAAAAAACGGACTTCTTCCATCCCACAGAGTGACCACAAACGCTTTGGACTGGGCCAAACCACTAGGGAGTAAGACTCGTCCATTTCCCATGAAGTCACCCAGAAATTTCACGACCATGAGTGACACGATATCCAGAGACAAATACTTGAGCAAGAGCCTCACACTCGCCCTTTTCTCAAATTCCGAAAAGTTCTCCTCATGGTCTGTAGATAAGTCCTGCCGTACCTATGACCTGAAACATAAGCCAAGTTTGTGTTTTCAGACAACTGTCCAAACAGCCCTGGCCTACACAACCTACAGGCTCAGGCCCCTGGAGCCAAACCTGAGGACTGTACTTGCCCTCTCCAAGAAAATTGTGTGTGCCCATTCCAATGGCCACATCCCTTCTAATAGGATAAACCTCCAAAGTCCCTGATCCATCTCATTAGTGGTGGCTTCCCAGGTAAAACAGGGGCATTCTGAGCTCATCTGAGCACCTACCTGTACTCAGACCCATAGACAGATGTCCCCAGAGGTAAAAAGGAAAGAACAGGCCCCTAGGCACTAATCATATCCATTGCTTTGGTTTCCAGGCATCTCTCCTCAGAGGCCTGGATTTCAAAACCAGCATATGTCTGTTTCTTGACTCACCCATCAGAAAACATCTCATCTACACATGGGAAACTTGCACGTTGGAGCTGTGTCAAAGCATCTGTTTAGGAGAACCCTTCAAGGCCCCAGTGCCACCGCTTCATCCAAGGTCTCCATCGGCACAAAAGCACATTAGGACCCATCCATAGGAGAGTCCATTTCAACTCAGCTTCCTAGGTTGCTCCCCCAGATCCAGCAGATCTAACCTGTCTTGTGTCTAGGAGACAATTGGAATGCGAGGTGGGCTACCCAGCCATGCATCCTTAGAACCCTGCTCAGAATCATTGGCCTGGAGCCAAACAACAGGTCTCAATTGTCCTGCAGAAGACACTTTGCAGTTTGGAGCTTCTCACAAATCCCATCGTGGGAAAACCCCCATGGCCTCGTGATGCCCCCCCTTCGTGAAGGGGCCATCAGGGACAGAAACACCAACTTGAACGATCGTCTGATCCTCGCCTGACTTCAGATGCACGAGATCTCGATTCAGGTCTGTAGATTGTGCCATCGCTGATACAAATCCAGAGACAAAAATCTGAGCAAGCGCCTCAGACTCGCACTTTCTTCATATCCTGAAGAGTTCTTCTCATGGTTTGTAGATCCGGCCTGCCATACCTACGTCCCCAAACCTAAGCTGAGTTTGTGTTTTCAGACTTCTGTCCTCAAAGTCCTGGGCCACACACCCTCCAGGCTGGGGCCCCTGGAGCCACACATTAGGACTGTGCCTACCAATCCATGGGAATTCTGCCCATTCCATTGTCGAAAATCGTACAAATTAGGAGAAACTTCGAAAGTTCCTGAGGCCATCCCAATTGTGTAGGTCGCCCGGAACAAACAAGGGCTGTCTGACACCAGCTGATAATCTACCTCCACTCATACCATACATGGATTTCCCCAGAGGAGAACATTGAATCAGACAGGACCCTAGGCCATAATAGGATCCATTGCCTTGATTTACAAGCATGTCTCCTCAAAACCCTGATTCCAATACGAGCATAGGGGTTTTGCTCATGCACCCATCAGATCTCATCTCGTCTCCACAAGGAAACCTGTGCATGGGAGCCATGTCCAAAGCATAGGAGAGTACTTCAGTGTTCCGGTGCCACCGCCCCATTCAAAGGCCCTCATGGACACAAAAACACATTAGGACCCATCCTCAGGAAAGTCCATTTCAACACAGCCACCCCGGTTGCTCCCGCAGAGCCATCAGATCTAAACTGTCTTATTGCTAGGAGACAATTGGAATGCGAGGCGGGCTTCCCAGGCATCCATCTTCAAACGGTGCTCTGGAGTCATTCCATATGGGATGTCCTGGAGCTGTCCAACAGGTCTCAATTGTCCCGCAGAAGGAATCCTTGAAGGGGGCATCCCACAACTCCCAACGTGGGAAAACCTCAATGGCCTCGAGATTCTGCTCCCTTCATGAAGCGGCCATCATGCACGGAAACTCCAACCTGAGCCAACGTCTGATCCTCGCCCTGACTTCAGATGCATGAGTATTGGTTCAGTCTGCAGGGCGTACCTGCTGTGCCCTCGCCCTGAAACCCAAGTCTAGCTTGTCTTCTCAGACTTACGTCCTCACACTCCTGGCCACGAAGCCCTCAAGTTTGGCAATTCCGGACCCACAATGCAGCACTCTGCCTGCCCTCTAGAAAATAATTATTGCCTCATGAGCTGCCCAGGCACCTTCAATGAGGATAACCTCCACAGCAATCGACTTTACCCAAATTATATAGTCTAACCTGGGCACTAATGCACTGTCGGACACAACCTGAGCCCGGACCTCCTGACCAACACCCGGAAAGCAGACCGCACACTGAGCACATAAGACCCACCATGGCCTTAGGTCATCATCTCTTCCCTACCTCAGTTTTCAGGCCTCAGAACCGAGACATTATCTCCAATCACTGCCCAGGGGTGAGTGTGATGCAGAAATCAGAACACCTCCTTACCCATGGTAAGAAACCTTGTGGTTGCCACGTTGTCCAACGTTCAGTGTAGGAGAAACCAGCATTCACCTTGAGGCCCCGCCCATTCTTGAGTGTGAAAAGGGCATAAACACGCATTGTGGCCCTCAGCATGAGTCCTGTCCTCTACTAAGTCCTCTCAGTGACTGGACCATTAGATGTCATAATGGGCTTGATATGTCCTTAGGCCACAATTTTTAACCAGATTTCTGTTTCTCCAGTCACCCCTCCCCCAGGGCTCTACTCTGGAATCCCTGGTGGGACACCTGAGGTTAAAAAAAAAACAATATAAAAAAAAAACGGACTTCTTCCATCCCACAGAGTGACCACAAACGCTTTGGACTGGGCCAAACCACTAGGGAGTAAGACTCGTCCATTTCCCATGAAGTCACCCAGAAATTTCACGACCATGAGTGACACGATATCCAGAGACAAATACTTGAGCAAGAGCCTCACACTCGCCCTTTTCTCAAATTCCGAAAAGTTCTCCTCATGGTCTGTAGATAAGTCCTGCCGTACCTATGACCTGAAACATAAGCCAAGTTTGTGTTTTCAGACAACTGTCCAAACAGCCCTGGCCTACACAACCTACAGGCTCAGGCCCCTGGAGCCAAACCTGAGGACTGTACTTGCCCTCTCCAAGAAAATTGTGTGTGCCCATTCCAATGGCCACATCCCTTCTAATAGGATAAACCTCCAAAGTCCCTGATCCATCTCATTAGTGGTGGCTTCCCAGGTAAAACAGGGGCATTCTGAGCTCATCTGAGCACCTACCTGTACTCAGACCCATAGACAGATGTCCCCAGAGGTAAAAAGGAAAGAACAGGCCCCTAGGCACTAATCATATCCATTGCTTTGGTTTCCAGGCATCTCTCCTCAGAGGCCTGGATTTCAAAACCAGCATATGTCTGTTTCTTGACTCACCCATCAGAAAACATCTCATCTACACATGGGAAACTTGCACGTTGGAGCTGTGTCAAAGCATCTGTTTAGGAGAACCCTTCAAGGCCCCAGTGCCACCGCTTCATCCAAGGTCTCCATCGGCACAAAAGCACATTAGGACCCATCCATAGGAGAGTCCATTTCAACTCAGCTTCCTAGGTTGCTCCCCCAGATCCAGCAGATCTAACCTGTCTTGTGTCTAGGAGACAATTGGAATGCGAGGTGGGCTACCCAGCCATGCATCCTTAGAACCCTGCTCAGAATCATTGGCCTGGAGCCAAACAACAGGTCTCAATTGTCCTGCAGAAGACACTTTGCAGTTTGGAGCTTCTCACAAATCCCATCGTGGGAAAACCCCCATGGCCTCGTGATGCCCCCCCTTCGTGAAGGGGCCATCAGGGACAGAAACACCAACTTGAACGATCGTCTGATCCTCGCCTGACTTCAGATGCACGAGATCTCGATTCAGGTCTGTAGATTGTGCCATCGCTGATACAAATCCAGAGACAAAAATCTGAGCAAGCGCCTCAGACTCGCACTTTCTTCATATCCTGAAGAGTTCTTCTCATGGTTTGTAGATCCGGCCTGCCATACCTACGTCCCCAAACCTAAGCTGAGTTTGTGTTTTCAGACTTCTGTCCTCAAAGTCCTGGGCCACACACCCTCCAGGCTGGGGCCCCTGGAGCCACACATTAGGACTGTGCCTACCAATCCATGGGAATTCTGCCCATTCCATTGTCGAAAATCGTACAAATTAGGAGAAACTTCGAAAGTTCCTGAGGCCATCCCAATTGTGTAGGTCGCCCGGAACAAACAAGGGCTGTCTGACACCAGCTGATAATCTACCTCCACTCATACCATACATGGATTTCCCCAGAGGAGAACATTGAATCAGACAGGACCCTAGGCCATAATAGGATCCATTGCCTTGATTTACAAGCATGTCTCCTCAAAACCCTGATTCCAATACGAGCATAGGGGTTTTGCTCATGCACCCATCAGATCTCATCTCGTCTCCACAAGGAAACCTGTGCATGGGAGCCATGTCCAAAGCATAGGAGAGTACTTCAGTGTTCCGGTGCCACCGCCCCATTCAAAGGCCCTCATGGACACAAAAACACATTAGGACCCATCCTCAGGAAAGTCCATTTCAACACAGCCACCCCGGTTGCTCCCGCAGAGCCATCAGATCTAAACTGTCTTATTGCTAGGAGACAATTGGAATGCGAGGCGGGCTTCCCAGGCATCCATCTTCAAACGGTGCTCTGGAGTCATTCCATATGGGATGTCCTGGAGCTGTCCAACAGGTCTCAATTGTCCCGCAGAAGGAATCCTTGAAGGGGGCATCCCACAACTCCCAACGTGGGAAAACCTCAATGGCCTCGAGATTCTGCTCCCTTCATGAAGCGGCCATCATGCACGGAAACTCCAACCTGAGCCAACGTCTGATCCTCGCCCTGACTTCAGATGCATGAGTATTGGTTCAGTCTGCAGGGCGTACCTGCTGTGCCCTCGCCCTGAAACCCAAGTCTAGCTTGTCTTCTCAGACTTACGTCCTCACACTCCTGGCCACGAAGCCCTCAAGTTTGGCAATTCCGGACCCACAATGCAGCACTCTGCCTGCCCTCTAGAAAATAATTATTGCCTCATGAGCTGCCCAGGCACCTTCAATGAGGATAACCTCCACAGCAATCGACTTTACCCAAATTATATAGTCTAACCTGGGCACTAATGCACTGTCGGACACAACCTGAGCCCGGACCTCCTGACCAACACCCGGAAAGCAGACCGCACACTGAGCACATAAGACCCACCATGGCCTTAGGTCATCATCTCTTCCCTACCTCAGTTTTCAGGCCTCAGAACCGAGACATTATCTCCAATCACTGCCCAGGGGTGAGTGTGATGCAGAAATCAGAACACCTCCTTACCCATGGTAAGAAACCTTGTGGTTGCCACGTTGTCCAACGTTCAGTGTAGGAGAAACCAGCATTCACCTTGAGGCCCCGCCCATTCTTGAGTGTGAAAAGGGCATAAACACGCATTGTGGCCCTCAGCATGAGTCCTGTCCTCTACTAAGTCCTCTCAGTGACTGGACCATTAGATGTCATAATGGGCTTGATATGTCCTTAGGCCACAATTTTTAACCAGATTTCTGTTTCTCCAGTCACCCCTCCCCCAGGGCTCTACTCTGGAATCCCTGGTGGGACACCTGAGGTTAAAAAAAAAACAATATAAAAAAAAAACGGACTTCTTCCATCCCACAGAGTGACCACAAACGCTTTGGACTGGGCCAAACCACTAGGGAGTAAGACTCGTCCATTTCCCATGAAGTCACCCAGAAATTTCACGACCATGAGTGACACGATATCCAGAGACAAATACTTGAGCAAGAGCCTCACACTCGCCCTTTTCTCAAATTCCGAAAAGTTCTCCTCATGGTCTGTAGATAAGTCCTGCCGTACCTATGACCTGAAACATAAGCCAAGTTTGTGTTTTCAGACAACTGTCCAAACAGCCCTGGCCTACACAACCTACAGGCTCAGGCCCCTGGAGCCAAACCTGAGGACTGTACTTGCCCTCTCCAAGAAAATTGTGTGTGCCCATTCCAATGGCCACATCCCTTCTAATAGGATAAACCTCCAAAGTCCCTGATCCATCTCATTAGTGGTGGCTTCCCAGGTAAAACAGGGGCATTCTGAGCTCATCTGAGCACCTACCTGTACTCAGACCCATAGACAGATGTCCCCAGAGGTAAAAAGGAAAGAACAGGCCCCTAGGCACTAATCATATCCATTGCTTTGGTTTCCAGGCATCTCTCCTCAGAGGCCTGGATTTCAAAACCAGCATATGTCTGTTTCTTGACTCACCCATCAGAAAACATCTCATCTACACATGGGAAACTTGCACGTTGGAGCTGTGTCAAAGCATCTGTTTAGGAGAACCCTTCAAGGCCCCAGTGCCACCGCTTCATCCAAGGTCTCCATCGGCACAAAAGCACATTAGGACCCATCCATAGGAGAGTCCATTTCAACTCAGCTTCCTAGGTTGCTCCCCCAGATCCAGCAGATCTAACCTGTCTTGTGTCTAGGAGACAATTGGAATGCGAGGTGGGCTACCCAGCCATGCATCCTTAGAACCCTGCTCAGAATCATTGGCCTGGAGCCAAACAACAGGTCTCAATTGTCCTGCAGAAGACACTTTGCAGTTTGGAGCTTCTCACAAATCCCATCGTGGGAAAACCCCCATGGCCTCGTGATGCCCCCCCTTCGTGAAGGGGCCATCAGGGACAGAAACACCAACTTGAACGATCGTCTGATCCTCGCCTGACTTCAGATGCACGAGATCTCGATTCAGGTCTGTAGATTGTGCCATCGCTGATACAAATCCAGAGACAAAAATCTGAGCAAGCGCCTCAGACTCGCACTTTCTTCATATCCTGAAGAGTTCTTCTCATGGTTTGTAGATCCGGCCTGCCATACCTACGTCCCCAAACCTAAGCTGAGTTTGTGTTTTCAGACTTCTGTCCTCAAAGTCCTGGGCCACACACCCTCCAGGCTGGGGCCCCTGGAGCCACACATTAGGACTGTGCCTACCAATCCATGGGAATTCTGCCCATTCCATTGTCGAAAATCGTACAAATTAGGAGAAACTTCGAAAGTTCCTGAGGCCATCCCAATTGTGTAGGTCGCCCGGAACAAACAAGGGCTGTCTGACACCAGCTGATAATCTACCTCCACTCATACCATACATGGATTTCCCCAGAGGAGAACATTGAATCAGACAGGACCCTAGGCCATAATAGGATCCATTGCCTTGATTTACAAGCATGTCTCCTCAAAACCCTGATTCCAATACGAGCATAGGGGTTTTGCTCATGCACCCATCAGATCTCATCTCGTCTCCACTAGGAAACCTGTGCATGGGAGCCATGTCCAAAGCATAGGAGAGTACTTCAGTGTTCCGGTGCCACCGCCCCATTCAAAGGCCCTCATGGACACAAAAACACATTAGGACCCATCCTCAGGAAAGTCCATTTCAACACAGCCACCCCGGTTGCTCCCGCAGAGCCATCAGATCTAAACTGTCTTATTGCTAGGAGACAATTGGAATGCGAGGCGGGCTTCCCAGGCATCCATCTTCAAACGGTGCTCTGGAGTCATTCCATATGGGATGTCCTGGAGCTGTCCAACAGGTCTCAATTGTCCCGCAGAAGGAATCCTTGAAGGGGGCATCCCACAACTCCCAACGTGGGAAAACCTCAATGGCCTCGAGATTCTGCTCCCTTCATGAAGCGGCCATCATGCACGGAAACTCCAACCTGAGCCAACGTCTGATCCTCGCCCTGACTTCAGATGCATGAGTATTGGTTCAGTCTGCAGGGCGTACCTGCTGTGCCCTCGCCCTGAAACCCAAGTCTAGCTTGTCTTCTCAGACTTACGTCCTCACACTCCTGGCCACGAAGCCCTCAAGTTTGGCAATTCCGGACCCACAATGCAGCACTCTGCATGCCCTCTAGAAAATAATTATTGCCTCATGAGCTGCCCAGGCACCTTCAATGAGGATAACCTCCACAGCAATCGACTTTACCCAAATTATATAGTCTAACCTGGGCACTAATGCACTGTCGGACACAACCTGAGCCCGGACCTCCTGACCAACACCCGGAAAGCAGACCGCACACTGAGCACATAAGACCCACCATGGCCTTAGGTCATCATCTCTTCCCTACCTCAGTTTTCAGGCCTCAGAACCGAGACATTATCTCCAATCACTGCCCAGGGGTGAGTGTGATGCAGAAATCAGAACACCTCCTTACCCATGGTAAGAAACCTTGTGGTTGCCACGTTGTCCAACGTTCAGTGTAGGAGAAACCAGCATTCACCTTGAGGCCCCGCCCATTCTTGAGTGTGAAAAGGGCATAAACACGCATTGTGGCCCTCAGCATGAGTCCTGTCCTCTACTAAGTCCTCTCAGTGACTGGACCATTAGATGTCATAATGGGCTTGATATGTCCTTAGGCCACAATTTTTAACCAGATTTCTGTTTCTCCAGTCACCCCTCCCCCAGGGCTCTACTCTGGAATCCCTGGTGGGACACCTGAGGTTAAAAAAAAAACAATATAAAAAAAAAACGGACTTCTTCCATCCCACAGAGTGACCACAAACGCTTTGGACTGGGCCAAACCACTAGGGAGTAAGACTCGTCCATTTCCCATGAAGTCACCCAGAAATTTCACGACCATGAGTGACACGATATCCAGAGACAAATACTTGAGCAAGAGCCTCACACTCGCCCTTTTCTCAAATTCCGAAAAGTTCTCCTCATGGTCTGTAGATAAGTCCTGCCGTACCTATGACCTGAAACATAAGCCAAGTTTGTGTTTTCAGACAACTGTCCAAACAGCCCTGGCCTACACAACCTACAGGCTCAGGCCCCTGGAGCCAAACCTGAGGACTGTACTTGCCCTCTCCAAGAAAATTGTGTGTGCCCATTCCAATGGCCACATCCCTTCTAATAGGATAAACCTCCAAAGTCCCTGATCCATCTCATTAGTGGTGGCTTCCCAGGTAAAACAGGGGCATTCTGAGCTCATCTGAGCACCTACCTGTACTCAGACCCATAGACAGATGTCCCCAGAGGTAAAAAGGAAAGAACAGGCCCCTAGGCACTAATCATATCCATTGCTTTGGTTTCCAGGCATCTCTCCTCAGAGGCCTGGATTTCAAAACCAGCATATGTCTGTTTCTTGACTCACCCATCAGAAAACATCTCATCTACACATGGGAAACTTGCACGTTGGAGCTGTGTCAAAGCATCTGTTTAGGAGAACCCTTCAAGGCCCCAGTGCCACCGCTTCATCCAAGGTCTCCATCGGCACAAAAGCACATTAGGACCCATCCATAGGAGAGTCCATTTCAACTCAGCTTCCTAGGTTGCTCCCCCAGATCCAGCAGATCTAACCTGTCTTGTGTCTAGGAGACAATTGGAATGCGAGGTGGGCTACCCAGCCATGCATCCTTAGAACCCTGCTCAGAATCATTGGCCTGGAGCCAAACAACAGGTCTCAATTGTCCTGCAGAAGACACTTTGCAGTTTGGAGCTTCTCACAAATCCCATCGTGGGAAAACCCCCATGGCCTCGTGATGCCCCCCCTTCGTGAAGGGGCCATCAGGGACAGAAACACCAACTTGAACGATCGTCTGATCCTCGCCTGACTTCAGATGCACGAGATCTCGATTCAGGTCTGTAGATTGTGCCATCGCTGATACAAATCCAGAGACAAAAATCTGAGCAAGCGCCTCAGACTCGCACTTTCTTCATATCCTGAAGAGTTCTTCTCATGGTTTGTAGATCCGGCCTGCCATACCTACGTCCCCAAACCTAAGCTGAGTTTGTGTTTTCAGACTTCTGTCCTCAAAGTCCTGGGCCACACACCCTCCAGGCTGGGGCCCCTGGAGCCACACATTAGGACTGTGCCTACCAATCCATGGGAATTCTGCCCATTCCATTGTCGAAAATCGTACAAATTAGGAGAAACTTCGAAAGTTCCTGAGGCCATCCCAATTGTGTAGGTCGCCCGGAACAAACAAGGGCTGTCTGACACCAGCTGATAATCTACCTCCACTCATACCATACATGGATTTCCCCAGAGGAGAACATTGAATCAGACAGGACCCTAGGCCATAATAGGATCCATTGCCTTGATTTACAAGCATGTCTCCTCAAAACCCTGATTCCAATACGAGCATAGGGGTTTTGCTCATGCACCCATCAGATCTCATCTCGTCTCCACAAGGAAACCTGTGCATGGGAGCCATGTCCAAAGCATAGGAGAGTACTTCAGTGTTCCGGTGCCACCGCCCCATTCAAAGGCCCTCATGGACACAAAAACACATTAGGACCCATCCTCAGGAAAGTCCATTTCAACACAGCCACCCCGGTTGCTCCCGCAGAGCCATCAGATCTAAACTGTCTTATTGCTAGGAGACAATTGGAATGCGAGGCGGGCTTCCCAGGCATCCATCTTCAAACGGTGCTCTGGAGTCATTCCATATGGGATGTCCTGGAGCTGTCCAACAGGTCTCAATTGTCCCGCAGAAGGAATCCTTGAAGGGGGCATCCCACAACTCCCAACGTGGGAAAACCTCAATGGCCTCGAGATTCTGCTCCCTTCATGAAGCGG
The DNA here is from genome assembly GCF_964662115.1 of Mustela nivalis. Classification (NCBI taxonomy): domain Eukaryota; kingdom Metazoa; phylum Chordata; class Mammalia; order Carnivora; family Mustelidae; genus Mustela; species Mustela nivalis. The sequence continues at coordinate 1,372,650 of NW_028136556.1, read as the reverse complement.
CCATCATGCACGGAAACTCCAACCTGAGCCAACGTCTGATCCTCGCCCTGACTTCAGATGCATGAGTATTGGTTCAGTCTGCAGGGCGTACCTGCTGTGCCCTCGCCCTGAAACCCAAGTCTAGCTTGTCTTCTCAGACTTACGTCCTCACACTCCTGGCCACGAAGCCCTCAAGTTTGGCAATTCCGGACCCACAATGCAGCACTCTGCATGCCCTCTAGAAAATAATTATTGCCTCATGAGCTGCCCAGGCACCTTCAATGAGGATAACCTCCACAGCAATCGACTTTACCCAAATTATATAGTCTAACCTGGGCACTAATGCACTGTCGGACACAACCTGAGCCCGGACCTCCTGACCAACACCCGGAAAGCAGACCGCACACTGAGCACATAAGACCCACCATGGCCTTAGGTCATCATCTCTTCCCTACCTCAGTTTTCAGGCCTCAGAACCGAGACATTATCTCCAATCACTGCCCAGGGGTGAGTGTGATGCAGAAATCAGAACACCTCCTTACCCATGGTAAGAAACCTTGTGGTTGCCACGTTGTCCAACGTTCAGTGTAGGAGAAACCAGCATTCACCTTGAGGCCCCGCCCATTCTTGAGTGTGAAAAGGGCATAAACACGCATTGTGGCCCTCAGCATGAGTCCTGTCCTCTACTAAGTCCTCTCAGTGACTGGACCATTAGATGTCATAATGGGCTTGATATGTCCTTAGGCCACAATTTTTAACCAGATTTCTGTTTCTCCAGTCACCCCTCCCCCAGGGCTCTACTCTGGAATCCCTGGTGGGACACCTGAGGTTAAAAAAAAAACAATATTAAAAAAAACGGACTTCTTCCATCCCACAGAGTGACCACAAACGCTTTGGACTGGGCCAAACCACTAGGGAGTAAGACTCGTCCATTTCCCATGAAGTCACCCAGAAATTTCACGACCATGAGTGACACGATATCCAGAGACAAATACTTGAGCAAGAGCCTCACACTCGCCCTTTTCTCAAATTCCGAAAAGTTCTCCTCATGGTCTGTAGATAAGTCCTGCCGTACCTATGACCTGAAACATAAGCCAAGTTTGTGTTTTCAGACAACTGTCCAAACAGCCCTGGCCTACACAACCTACAGGCTCAGGCCCCTGGAGCCCAACCTGAGGACTGTACTTGCCCTCTCCAAGAAAATTGTGTGTGCCCATTCCAATGGCCACATCCCTTCTAATAGGATAAACCTCCAAAGTCCCTGATCCATCTCATTAGTGGTGGCTTCCCAGGTAAAACAGGGGCATTCTGAGCTCATCTGAGCACCTACCTGTACTCAGACCCATAGACAGATGTCCCCAGAGGTAAAAAGGAAAGAACAGGCCCCTAGGCACTAATCATATCCATTGCTTTGGTTTCCAGGCATCTCTCCTCAGAGGCCTGGATTTCAAAACCAGCATATGTCTGTTTCTTGACTCACCCATCAGAAAACATCTCATCTACACATGGGAAACTTGCACGTTGGAGCTGTGTCAAAGCATCTGTTTAGGAGAACCCTTCAAGGCCCCAGTGCCACCGCTTCATCCAAGGTCTCCATCGGCACAAAAGCACATTAGGACCCATCCATAGGAGAGTCCATTTCAACTCAGCTTCCTAGGTTGCTCCCCCAGATCCAGCAGATCTAACCTGTCTTGTGTCTAGGAGACAATTGGAATACGAGGTGGGCTACCCAGCCATGCATCCTTAGAACCCTGCTCAGAATCATTGGCCTGGAGCCAAACAACAGGTCTCAATTGTCCTGCAGAAGACACTTTGCAGTTTGCAGCTTCTCACAAATCCCATCGTGGGAAAACCCCCATGGCCTCGTGATGCCCCCCCTTCGTGAAGGGGCCATCAGGGACAGAAACACCAACTTGAACGATCGTCTGATCCTCGCCTGACTTCAGATGCACGAGATCTCGATTCAGGTCTGTAGATTGTGCCATCGCTGATACAAATCCAGAGACAAAAATCTGAGCAAGCGCCTCAGACTCGCACTTTCTTCATATCCTGAAGAGTTCTTCTCATGGTTTGTAGATCCGGCCTGCCATACCTACGTCCCCAAACCTAAGCTGAGTTTGTGTTTTCAGACTTCTGTCCTCAAAGTCCTGGGCCACACACCCTCCAGGCTGGGGCCCCTGGAGCCACACATTAGGACTGTGCCTACCAATCCATGGGAATTCTGCCCATTCCATTGTCCAAAATCGTACAAATTAGGAGAAACTTCGAAAGTTCCTGAGGCCATCCCAATTGTGTAGGTCGCCCGGAACAAACAAGGGCTGTCTGACACCAGCTGATAATCTACCTCCACTCATACCATACATGGATTTCCCCAGAGGAGAACATTGAATCAGACAGGACCCTAGGCCATAATAGGATCCATTGCCTTGATTTACAAGCATGTCTCCTCAAAACCCTGATTCCAATACGAGCATAGGGGTTTTGCTCATGCACCCATCAGATCTCATCTCGTCTCCACAAGGAAACCTGTGCATGGGAGCCATGTCCAAAGCATAGGAGAGTACTTCAGTGTTCCGGTGCCACCGCCCCATTCAAAGGCCCTCATGGACACAAAAACACATTAGGACCCATCCTCAGGAAAGTCCATTTCAACACAGCCACCCCGGTTGCTCCCGCAGAGCCATCAGATCTAAACTGTCTTATTGCTAGGAGACAATTGGAATGCGAGGCGGGCTTCCCAGGCATCCATCTTCAAACGGTGCTCTGGAGTCATTCCATATGGGATGTCCTGGAGCTGTCCAACAGGTCTCAATTGTCCCGCAGAAGGAATCCTTGAAGGGGGCATCCCACAACTCCCAACGTGGGAAAACCTCAATGGCCTCGAGATTCTGCTCCCTTCATGAAGCGGCCATCATGCACGGAAACTCCAACCTGAGCCAACGTCTGATCCTCGCCCTGACTTCAGATGCATGAGTATTGGTTCAGTCTGCAGGGCGTACCTGCTGTGCCCTCGCCCTGAAACCCAAGTCTAGCTTGTCTTCTCAGACTTACGTCCTCACACTCCTGGCCACGAAGCCCTCAAGTTTGGCAATTCCGGACCCACAATGCAGCACTCTGCATGCCCTCTAGAAAATAATTATTGCCTCATGAGCTGCCCAGGCACCTTCAATGAGGATAACCTCCACAGCAATCGACTTTACCCAAATTATATAGTCTAACCTGGGCACTAATGCACTGTCGGACACAACCTGAGCCCGGACCTCCTGACCAACACCCGGAAAGCAGACCGCACACTGAGCACATAAGACCCACCATGGCCTTAGGTCATCATCTCTTCCCTACCTCAGTTTTCAGGCCTCAGAACCGAGACATTATCTCCAATCACTGCCCAGGGGTGAGTGTGATGCAGAAATCAGAACACCTCCTTACCCATGGTAAGAAACCTTGTGGTTGCCACGTTGTCCAACGTTCAGTGTAGGAGAAACCAGCATTCACCTTGAGGCCCCGCCCATTCTTGAGTGTGAAAAGGGCATAAACACGCATTGTGGCCCTCAGCATGAGTCCTGTCCTCTACTAAGTCCTCTCAGTGACTGGACCATTAGATGTCATAATGGGCTTGATATGTCCTTAGGCCACAATTTTTAACCAGATTTCTGTTTCTCCAGTCACCCCTCCCCCAGGGCTCTACTCTGGAATCCCTGGTGGGACACCTGAGGTTAAAAAAAAAACAATATAAAAAAAAAACGGACTTCTTCCATCCCACAGAGTGACCACAAACGCTTTGGACTGGGCCAAACCACTAGGGAGTAAGACTCGTCCATTTCCCATGAAGTCACCCAGAAATTTCACGACCATGAGTGACACGATATCCAGAGACAAATACTTGAGCAAGAGCCTCACACTCGCCCTTTTCTCAAATTCCGAAAAGTTCTCCTCATGGTCTGTAGATAAGTCCTGCCGTACCTATGACCTGAAACATAAGCCAAGTTTGTGTTTTCAGACAACTGTCCAAACAGCCCTGGCCTACACAACCTACAGGCTCAGGCCCCTGGAGCCAAACCTGAGGACTGTACTTGCCCTCTCCAAGAAAATTGTGTGTGCCCATTCCAATGGCCACATCCCTTCTAATAGGATAAACCTCCAAAGTCCCTGATCCATCTCATTAGTGGTGGCTTCCCAGGTAAAACAGGGGCATTCTGAGCTCATCTGAGCACCTACCTGTACTCAGACCCATAGACAGATGTCCCCAGAGGTAAAAAGGAAAGAACAGGCCCCTAGGCACTAATCATATCCATTGCTTTGGTTTCCAGGCATCTCTCCTCAGAGGCCTGGATTTCAAAACCAGCATATGTCTGTTTCTTGACTCACCCATCAGAAAACATCTCATCTACACATGGGAAACTTGCACGTTGGAGCTGTGTCAAAGCATCTGTTTAGGAGAACCCTTCAAGGCCCCAGTGCCACCGCTTCATCCAAGGTCTCCATCGGCACAAAAGCACATTAGGACCCATCCATAGGAGAGTCCATTTCAACTCAGCTTCCTAGGTTGCTCCCCCAGATCCAGCAGATCTAACCTGTCTTGTGTCTAGGAGACAATTGGAATGCGAGGTGGGCTACCCAGCCATGCATCCTTAGAACCCTGCTCAGAATCATTGGCCTGGAGCCAAACAACAGGTCTCAATTGTCCTGCAGAAGACACTTTGCAGTTTGCAGCTTCTCACAAATCCCATCGTGGGAAAACCCCCATGGCCTCGTGATGCCCCCCCTTCGTGAAGGGGCCATCAGGGACAGAAACAACAACTTGAACGATCGTCTGATCCTCGCCTGACTTCAGATGCACGAGATCCCGATTCAGGTCTGTAGATTGTTCCATCGCTGATACAAATCCAGAGACAAAAATCTGAGCAAGCGCCTCAGACTCGCACTTTCTTCATATCCTGAAGAGTTCTTCTCATGGTTTGTAGATCGGGCCTGCCATACCTACGTCCCCAAACCTAAGCTGAGTTTGTGTTTTCAGACTTCTGTCCTCAAAGTCCTGGGTCACACACCCTCCAGGCTGGGGCCCCGGGAGCCACACATTAGGACTGTGCCTACAAATCCATGGGAATTCTGCCCATTCCAATCCAAAATCGTACAAATTAGGAGAAACCTCCAAAGTCCCTGAGGCCATCCCAATTGTGTAGGTCCCCCGGAACAAACAAGGGCTGTCTGACACCAGCTGATAATCTACATCCACTCACACCATACATGGATGTCCCCAGAGGAGAAGATTGAAACAGACAGGACACTAGGCCATAATAGGATCCATTGCCTTGGTTTACAAGCATGTCTCCTCAAAAGCCTGATTCCAATATGAGCATAGGGGTTTTGCTGAGGCACCCATCAGTACTCATCTCGACTCCACAAGGAAACCTGTGCATGGGAGCCATGTCCAAAGCTTAGTAGAGTACTTCAGTTTCGCGGTGCCACCGCCCCATTCCAAGCCCCTCATGGACACAAATTACATTAGGACCCATCCTCAGGAAAGTCCGTTTCAACTCAGCCACCCCGGTTGCTCCCGCAGAGCCATCAGATCTAAACTGTCCTGGTCCTAGGAGACTATTGGAATGCGAGGTGGGCTACCCAGCCATGCATCCTTAGAACCCTGCTCTGATCATTGGCCTGGAGCCAAACAACAGGTCTCAATTGTCCTGCAGAAGACACTTTGCAGTTTGGAGCTTCTCACAAATCCCATCGTGGGAAAACCCCCATGGCCTCGTGATGCCCCCCCCTTCGTTAAGGGGCCATCAGGGACAGAAACACCAACTTGAGCGATCGTTTGATCCTCGCCCTGACTTCAGATGCACGAGATCTCGATTCAGGTCTGTAGAATGTGCCATCGCTCATACAAAATCCAGAGACAAAAGCCTGAGCAAGCGCCTCAGACTCGCACTTTCTTCATATCCTGAAGAGTTCTTCTCATGATCTGTAGATCGTGCCTGCCATACCTACGTCCCCAAACCTAAGCTGAGTTTGTGTTTTCAGACTTCTGTCCTCAAAGTCCTGGGCCACACACCCTCCAGGTTGGGGCCCCGGGAGCCACACATTAGGACTGTGCCTACCAATCCATGGGAATTCTGCCCATTCCATTGTCCAAAATTGTACAAATTAGGAGAAACCTCCAGATACCATGAGGCCATCCCAATTGTGTAGTTCGCCCGGAACAAACAAGGGCTGTCTGACACCAGCTGATAATCTACCTCCACTCATACCATACATGGATTTCCCCAGAGGAGAAGATTGAACCAGACAGGACCCTAGGCCATAATAGGATCCATTGCCTTGGTTTACAAGCATATCTCCTCAAAAGTCTGATTCCAATACGAGCATAGGGGTTTTGCTGAGGCACCCATCAGAACTCATCTCGTCTCCACAAGGAAACCTGTGCATGGGAGCCATGTCCAAAGCATAGGAGAGTACTTAGTGTCCTGGTGCCGCCGCCCAATTCCAAGGCCCTCATGGACACAAAAACACATTAGGTCCCATCCTCAGGAAAGTCCATTTCAACACAGCCACCGCGGTTGCTCCCGCAGAACCATCAGATCTAAACTGTCTTGTTGCTAGGAGAAAATTGGAATGCGAGGCGGGCTTCCCAGGCATCCATCCTCGAACAGTGCTCTGGAGTCATTCCATATGGGATGTCCTGGAGCTGTCCAACAGGTCTCAATTGTCCCGCAGAAGGAATCCTTGAAGGGGGCATCCCACAACTCCCAACGTGGGAAAACCTCAATGGCCTCGAGATTCCGCTCCTTCATGAAGCGGCCGTCATGCACGGAAACTCCATCCTGAGCCAACGTCTGATCCTCGCCCTGACTTCAGATGCATGAGTATTGGTCAGATCTGCAGGGGGTACCTGCCGTGCCCTCGCTCTGAAACCCAGGTCTAGCTTGTCTTCTCAGACTTCCGTCCTCACACTCCTGGCCCCGAAGCCCTCAAGTTTGGCAATTCCGGACCCACAATGCAGCACTCTGCATGCCCTCTAGAAAATAATTATTGCCTCATGAGCTGCCCAGGCACCTTCAATGAGGATAAACCTCCACAGCACTCGACCTTACCCAAATTATATAGTCTAACCTGGGCACTAATGCACTGTCCGACACAACCTGACCCCGGACCTCCTGACCAACACCCGGAAAGCAGACCGCACACTGAGCACATAAGACCCGCCATGGCCTTAGGTCATCATCTCTTCCCTACCTCAGTTTTCAGGCCTCAGAACCGAGACATTATCTCCAATCACTTCCCAGGGGTGAGTGTAATGCAGAAATCAGAACACCTCCTTACCCATGTTAAGAAACCTTGTGGTTGGCACGTTGTCCAACGTTCAGTGTAGCTGAAACCAGCATTCACCCTGAGGCCCCGCCGATTCTTGAGTGCGACAAGGGCATAAACACGCATTGTGACCCTCAGCGTGAGTCCTGTCCTCTAGTAAGTCCTCTCAGTGACTGGACCATTAGATGTCATAATGCGCTTGATATATCCCTAGGCCACAATTTTTAACCAGATTTCTGATTGTCCAGTCACCCCCCCTCCAGGGCTCTACTCTGGAATCCCTCATTTGGTGGGACACCTGAGGTTAAAAAGAAAAGAACAACAACAACAAAAAAAACAAAACGGACTTCTTCCATCACACAGAGGGACCCCAAATGCTTTGGATTGGGCAAAACCACAAGGGAGTAAGACTCGTCCATTTCCCATGAAGTCACCCAGAAATTTCACGACCATGAGTGACATGATATCCAGAGACAAAAACTTGAGCAAGAGCCTCACACTCGCCCTTTTCTCAAATCCCGAAAAGTTCTCCTCATGGTCTGTAGATAAGTCCTGCCGTACCTATGACCTGAAACATAAGCCAAGTTTGTGTTTTCAGACAACTGTCCAAACAGCCCTGGCCTACACAACCTACAGGCTCAAGCCCCTGGAGCCAAACCTGAGGACTGTACTTGCCCTCTCCAAGGGAATTGTGTGTGCCCATTTCAATGGCCACATCCCTTCTAATAGGATAAACCTCCAAAGTCCCTGATCCATCTCATTAGTGGTGGCATCCCAGGTAAAACAGGAGCAATCTGAGCCCATCTGAGCACCGACCTGTACTCACATCCATAGACAGGTGTCCCCAGAGGTAAAAAGGAAAGAACAGGCCCCTAGGCACTAATCAGACCCATTGCTTTGGTTTCCAGGCATCTCTCCTCAGAGGCCTGGATTTCAAAACCAGCATATGTCTGTTTCTTGACTCACTCATCAGAAAACATCTCATCTACCCATGGGAAACTTGCACGTTGGAGCTGTGTCAAAGCCTCTGTTTAGGAGAACCCTTCAGGGCCCCAGTGCCACCGCTTCATTCCAAGGTCTCCATAGACACAAAAGCACATTAGGACCCATCCCCAGGGGTGTCCATTTCAACTCAGCCTCCTCGGTTGCTCCCCCATATCCAGCAGATCTAACCTGTCTTGTGTCTAGGAGACAATTAGAATGCTAGGTGTGCTACCCAGCCATGCATCCTTAGAACCCTGCTCAGAATCATTGGCCTGGAGCCAAACAACAGGTCTCAATTGTCCTGCAGAAGACACTTTGCAGTTTGGAGCTTCTCACAAATCCCATCCTGGGAAAACCCCCATGGCCTGGTGATGCCGCCCCTTCGTGAAGGGGCCATCAGGGACAGAAACACCAACTTGAGCGATCTTCTGATCCTCGTCCTGACTTCAGATGCACGAGATCTCGATTCAGGTCTGTAGATTGTTCCATCGCTGATACAAAATCCAGAGACAGAAACCCGAGCAAGCGCCTCAGACTCGCACTTTATTCATATCCTGAAGAGTTCTTCTCATGGTTTGTAGATCGGGCCTGCCATACCTACACTCCCAAACCTAAGCTGAGTTTGTGTTTTCAGACTTCTGTCCTCAAAGTACTGGGCCACACACCCTCCAGGCTGGGGCCCCTGGAGCCACACATTAGGACTGTGCCTACCAATCCATGGGAATTCTGCACATTCCATTGTCCAAAATCGTACAAATTAGGAGAAACCTCCAAAGTCCCTGAGGCCATCCCAATAGCGTAGGTCGCCCGGAACAAACAAGGGCTGTCTGACACCAGCTGATAGTCTACCTCCACTCATACCATAAATTGATGACCCCAGAGGAGAAGATTGTACCAGACAGGACCCTAGGCCATAATAGGATCCATTGCCTTGGTTTACAGGCATGAATCCTCAAAAGCCTGATTCCAATACGAGCATAGGGGTTTTGCTGAGGCACCCAGCAGAACTCATCTCGTCTCCACAAGGAAACCTGTGCATGGGAGCCATGTCCAAAGCATAGAGAGTACTTCAGGGTCCCGGTGCCACCGCCCCATTCCAAGGCCCTCATGGACACAAAAACACATTAGGACCCATCCTCAGGAAAGTCCATTTCAACTCAGCCACCCCGGTTGCTCCCGCAGAGCCATCAGATCTAAACTGTGTTGTTGCTAGGAGCCAATTGGAATGCGAGGCATGCTTCCCAGGCATCCATCATTGAATGGTGCTCTGGATTCATTCCATATGGGATGTCCTGGAGCTGTCCAACAGGTCTCAATTGTCCCGCAGAAGGAATCCTTGAAGAGGGCATCCCACAACTCCCAACGTGGGTAAACCTCAATGGCCTCGAGATTCCGCTCCCTTCATGAAGCGGCCGTCATGCACGGAAACTCCAACCTGAGCCAGCGTCTGATCCTCGCCCTGACTTCAGATGCATGAGTATTGGTTCAGATCTGCAGGGGGTACCTGCCGTGCCCTCGCCCTGAAACCCAAGTCTAGCTTGTCTTCTCAGACTTCCGTCCTCACACTCCTGGCCCCGAAGCCCTCAAGTTTGGCAATTCCGGACCCACAATGCAGCACTCTGTCTGCCCTCTAGAAAAAAATTATTGCCTCATGAGCTGCCCAGCCACCTTCACTGAGGATAAACCTCCACAGCACTCGACTTCACCCAAATTATATAGTCTAACCTGGGCACTAATGCACTGTCGGACAAACCTGAGCCCGGACCTCCTGACCAACACCCGGAAAGCAGACCGCACACTGAGCACATAAGACCCGCCATGGCCTTAGGTCATCATCTCTTCCCTACCTCAGTTTTCAGGCCTCAGAACCGAGATATTATCTCCAATCACTGCCAGGGGTGAGTGTGATGCAGAAATCAGAACACCTCCTTACCCATGGTAAGAAACCTTGTGGTTGGCACATAGTCCAACGTTCAGTGTAGGAGAAACCAGCATTCACCCTGAGGCCCCGCCGATTCTTTAGTGCGACAAGGGCATAAACACGCATTGTGACCCTCAGCATGAGTCCTGTCCCTAGTAAGTCCTCTCAGTGATTGGACCATTAGATTTCATAATGGGCTTGATATGTTTCTAGGCCCCAATTTTTAACCAGATTTCCGATTGTCCAGTCACCCCCCCCCCCAGGGCCCTACTCTGGAATCCCTCATTTGGTGGGACACCTGAGGTTAAAAAGAAAACAACATCAAAAAAAAAAAACGGACTTCTTTCATATCACAGAGTGTCCCCAAACGCTTTGGACTGGGCCAAACCACCAGGGAGTAAGACTCGTCCATTTCCCATGAAGTCACCCAGAAATTTCACGACCATGAGTGACACGATATCCAGAGACAAAAACTTGAGCAAGACCCTCACACTCGCCCTTTTCTCAAATCCCGAAAAGTTGTCCTCATGGTCTGTAGATAAGTCCTGCCATACCTATGACCTGAAACATAAGCCAAGTTTGAGGTTTTCAGACAACTGTCCAAACAGCCCTGGCCTACACAACCCACAGGCTCAGGCACCTGGAGCCAAATCTTAGGACTGTACTTGCCCTCTCCAAAGGAATTGTGTGTGCCCATGCCAATGGCCACATCCCTTCTAATAGGATAAACCTCCAAAGTCCCTGATCCATCTCATTAGTGGTGGCTTCCCAGGTAAAACAGGGGCAATCTGAGCCCATCTGTGCACCTACCTGTACTCACACCCATAGACAGTTGTCCCCAGAGGTACAAAGGAAAGAATAGGCCCCTAGGCACTAATCAGATCCATTACTTTGGTTTCCAGGCATCTCTCCTCAGAGGCCTGGATTTCAAAACCAGCATATGTCTGTTTCTTGACTCACCCATCAGAAAACATCTCATCTACACATGGGAAACTTGCACGTTGGAGCTGTGTCAAAGCCTCTGTTTAGGAGAACCCTTCAGGGCCCCAGTGCCACCGCTTCATTCCAAGGTCTCCATAGACACAAAAGCACATTAGGACCCATCCATAGGAGAGTCCATTTCAACTCAGCCTCCTCGGTTGCTCCCCCAGATCCAGCAGATCTAACCTGTCTTGTTTCTACTACATAATTGGAATGCGAGGTGGGCTACCCAGCCATGCATCCTTAGAACCCTGCTCAGAATCATTGGCCTGGAGCCAAACAACAGGTCTCAATTGTCCTGCAGAAGACACTTTGCAGTTTGGAGCTTCTCACAAATCCCATCGTGGGAAAACCCCCATGGCCTCGTGATGCCTCCCTTTCGTGAAGAAGCCATTAGGGACAGAAACACCAACTTGAGCGATCGTCTGATCCTCGCCCTGTCTTCAGATGCAAGAGATCTCGATTCAGGTCTGTAAATTGTGCCATCGCTGATACAAAATCCAGAGACAAAAACCTGAGCAAGCGCCTCAGACTCGCACTTTATTCATATCCTGAAGAGTTCTTCTCATGGTTTGTAGATCGGGCCTGCCATACCTACACCCCCAAATCTAAGCTGAGTTTGTGTTTTCAGAATTCTGTCCTCAAAGTCCAGGGACACACACCCTCCATGCTGTGGCACCTGGAGCCACACATTAGGACTGTGCCTACCAATCCATGGGAATTCTGCACATTCCATGGTCCAAAATCGTACAAATTAGGAGAAACCTCCAAAGTCCCTGAGGCCATCCCAATAGTGTAGTTCGCCCGGAACAAACAAGGTCTGTCTGACACCAGCTGATAATCTACCTCCACTCATACCATAAATGGATGTCCCCAGAGGAGAAGATTGAACCATACAGGACCCTAGGCATAATAAGATCCATTGCCTTGGTTTACAGGCATGTATCCTCAAAAGCCTGATTTCAATACGAGCATAGGGGTTTTGCTGAGGCACCCAGCAGAACTCATCTCGTCTCCACAAGGAAACCTGTGCATGGGAGCCATGTCCAAAGCATAGGAGAGTACTTCAGGGTCCCGGTGCCACCGCCACATTCCAAGGCCCTCATGGACACAAACACACATTAGGACCCATCCTCAGGAAAGTCCATTTCAACTCAGCCACCCCGGTTGCTCCCGCAGAGCCATCAGATCTAAACTGTGTTGTTGCTAGGAGACAATTGGAATGCGAGGCGGGCTTCCCAGGCATCCATCCTCGAACAGTGCTCTGGAGTCATTCCATATGGGATGTCCTGGAGCTGTCCAACAGGTCTCAATTGTCCCGCAGAAGGAATCCTTGAAGGGGGCATCCCACAACTCCCAACGTGGGAAAACCTCAATGGCCTCGAGATTCCGCTCCTTCATGAAGCGGCCGTCATGCACGGAAACTCCATCCTGAGCCAACGTCTGATCCTCGCCCTGACTTCAGATGCATGAGTATTGGTTCAGATCTGCAGGGGGTACCTGCCGTGCCCTCGCTCTGAAACCCAGGTCTAGCTTGTCTTCTCAGACTTCCGTCCTCACACTCCTGGCCCCGAAGCCCTCAAGTTTGGCAATTCCGGACCCACAATGCAGCACTCTGCATGCCCTCTAGAAAATAATTATTGCCTCATGAGCTGCCCAGGCACCTTCAATGAGGATAAACCTCCACAGCACTCGACCTTACCCAAATTATATAGTCTAACCTGGGCACTAATGCACTGTCCGACACAACCTGACCCCGGACCTCCTGACCAACACCCGGAAAGCAGACCGCACACTGAGCACATAAGACCCGCCATGGCCTTAGGTCATCATCTCTTCCCTACCTCAGTTTTCAGGCCTCAGAACCGAGACATTATCTCCAATCACTTCCCAGGGGTGAGTGTAATGCAGAAATCAGAACACCTCCTTACCCATGTTAAGAAACCTTGTGGTTGGCACGTTGTCCAACGTTCAGTGTAGCTGAAACCAGCATTCACCCTGAGGCCCCGCCGATTCTTGAGTGCGACAAGGGCATAAACACGCATTGTGACCCTCAGCGTGAGTCCTGTCCTCTAGTAAGTCCTCTCAGTGACTGGACCATTAGATGTCATAATGCGCTTGATATATCCCTAGGCCACAATTTTTAACCAGATTTCTGATTGTCCAGTCACCCCCCCTCCAGGGCTCTACTCTGGAATCCCTCATTTGGTGGGACACCTGAGGTTAAAAAGAAAAGAACAACAACAACAAAAAAAACAAAACGGACTTCTTCCATCACACAGAGGGACCCCAAATGCTTTGGATTGGGCAAAACCACAAGGGAGTAAGACTCGTCCATTTCCCATGAAGTCACCCAGAAATTTCACGACCATGAGTGACATGATATCCAGAGACAAAAACTTGAGCAAGAGCCTCACACTCGCCCTTTTCTCAAATCCCGAAAAGTTCTCCTCATGGTCTGTAGATAAGTCCTGCCGTACCTATGACCTGAAACATAAGCCAAGTTTGTGTTTTCAGACAACTGTCCAAACAGCCCTGGCCTACACAACCTACAGGCTCAAGCCCCTGGAGCCAAACCTGAGGACTGTACTTGCCCTCTCCAAGGGAATTGTGTGTGCCCATTTCAATGGCCACATCCCTTCTAATAGGATAAACCTCCAAAGTCCCTGATCCATCTCATTAGTGGTGGCATCCCAGGTAAAACAGGAGCAATCTGAGCCCATCTGAGCACCGACCTGTACTCACATCCATAGACAGGTGTCCCCAGAGGTAAAAAGGAAAGAACAGGCCCCTAGGCACTAATCAGACCCATTGCTTTGGTTTCCAGGCATCTCTCCTCAGAGGCCTGGATTTCAAAACCAGCATATGTCTGTTTCTTGACTCACTCATCAGAAAACATCTCATCTACCCATGGGAAACTTGCACGTTGGAGCTGTGTCAAAGCCTCTGTTTAGGAGAACCCTTCAGGGCCCCAGTGCCACCGCTTCATTCCAAGGTCTCCATAGACACAAAAGCACATTAGGACCCATCCCCAGGGGTGTCCATTTCAACTCAGCCTCCTCGGTTGCTCCCCCATATCCAGCAGATCTAACCTGTCTTGTGTCTAGGAGACAATTAGAATGCTAGGTGTGCTACCCAGCCATGCATCCTTAGAACCCTGCTCAGAATCATTGGCCTGGAGCCAAACAACAGGTCTCAATTGTCCTGCAGAAGACACTTTGCAGTTTGGAGCTTCTCACAAATCCCATCCTGGGAAAACCCCCATGGCCTGGTGATGCCGCCCCTTCGTGAAGGGGCCATGAGGGACAGAAACACCAACTTGAGCGATCTTCTGATCCTCGTCCTGACTTCAGATGCACGAGATCTCGATTCAGGTCTGTAGATTGTTCCATCGCTGATACAAAATCCAGAGACAGAAACCTGAGCAAGCGCCTCAGACTCGCACTTTATTCATATCCTGAAGAGTTCTTCTCATGGTTTGTAGATCGGGCCTGCCATACCTACACCCCCAAACCTAAGCTGAGTTTGTGTTTTCAGACTTCTGTCCTCAAAGTACTGGGCCACACACCCTCCAGGCTGGGGCCCCTGGAGCCACACATTAGGACTGTGCCTACCAATCCATGGGAATTCTGCACATTCCATTGTCCAAAATCGTACAAATTAGGAGAAACCTCCAAAGTCCCTGAGGCCATCCCAATAGCGTAGGTCGCCCGGAACAAACAAGGGCTGTCTGACACCAGCTGATAGTCTACCTCCACTCATACCATAAATTGATGACCCCAGAGGAGAAGATTGTACCAGACAGGACCCTAGGCCATAATAGGATCCATTGCCTTGGTTTACAGGCATGAATCCTCAAAAGCCTGATTCCAATACGAGCATAGGGGTTTTGCTGAGGCACCCAGCAGAACTCATCTCGTCTCCACAAGGAAACCTGTGCATGGGAGCCATGTCCAAAGCATAGAGAGTACTTCAGGGTCCCGGTGCCACCGCCCCATTCCAAGGCCCTCATGGACACAAAAACACATTAGGACCCATCCTCAGGAAAGTCCATTTCAACTCAGCCACCCCGGTTGCTCCCGCAGAGCCATCAGATCTAAACTGTGTTGTTGCTAGGAGCCAATTGGAATGCGAGGCATGCTTCCCAGGCATCCATCATTGAATGGTGCTCTGGATTCATTCCATATGGGATGTCCTGGAGCTGTCCAACAGGTCTCAATTGTCCCGCAGAAGGAATCCTTGAAGAGGGCATCCCACAACTCCCAACGTGGGTAAACCTCAATGGCCTCGAGATTCCGCTCCCTTCATGAAGCGGCCGTCATGCACGGAAACTCCAACCTGAGCCAGCGTCTGATCCTCGCCCTGACTTCAGATGCATGAGTATTGGTTCAGATCTGCAGGGGGTACCTGCCGTGCCCTCGCCCTGAAACCCAAGTCTAGCTTGTCTTCTCAGACTTCCGTCCTCACACTCCTGGCCCCGAAGCCCTCAAGTTTGGCAATTCCGGACCCACAATGCAGCACTCTGTCTGCCCTCTAGAAAAAAATTATTGCCTCATGAGCTGCCCAGCCACCTTCACTGAGGATAAACCTCCACAGCACTCGACTTCACCCAAATTATATAGTCTAACCTGGGCACTAATGCACTGTCGGACAAACCTGAGCCCGGACCTCCTGACCAACACCCGGAAAGCAGACCGCACACTGAGCACATAAGACCCGCCATGGCCTTAGGTCATCATCTCTTCCCTACCTCAGTTTTCAGGCCTCAGAACCGAGATATTATCTCCAATCACTGCCAGGGGTGAGTGTGATGCAGAAATCAGAACACCTCCTTACCCATGGTAAGAAACCTTGTGGTTGGCACATAGTCCAACGTTCAGTGTAGGAGAAACCAGCATTCACCCTGAGGCCCCGCCGATTCTTTAGTGCGACAAGGGCATAAACACGCATTGTGACCCTCAGCATGAGTCCTGTCCCTAGTAAGTCCTCTCAGTGATTGGACCATTAGATTTCATAATGGGCTTGATATGTTTCTAGGCCCCAATTTTTAACCAGATTTCCGATTGTCCAGTCACCCCCCCCCCCCCAGGGCCCTACTCTGGAATCCCTCATTTGGTGGGACACCTGAGGTTAAAAAGAAAACAACATCAAAAAAAAAAAAACGGACTTCTTTCATATCACAGAGTGTCCCCAAACGCTTTGGACTGGGCCAAACCACCAGGGAGTAAGACTCGTCCATTTCCCATGAAGTCACCCAGAAATTTCACGACCATGAGTGACACGATATCCAGAGACAAAAACTTGAGCAAGACCCTCACACTCGCCCTTTTCTCAAATCCCGAAAAGTTGTCCTCATGGTCTGTAGATAAGTCCTGCCATACCTATGACCTGAAACATAAGCCAAGTTTGAGGTTTTCAGACAACTGTCCAAACAGCCCTGGCCTACACAACCCACAGGCTCAGGCACCTGGAGCCAAATCTTAGGACTGTACTTGCCCTCTCCAAAGGAATTGTGTGTGCCCATGCCAATGGCCACATCCCTTCTAATAGGATAAACCTCCAAAGTCCCTGATCCATCTCATTAGTGGTGGCTTCCCAGGTAAAACAGGGGCAATCTGAGCCCATCTGTGCACCTACCTGTACTCACACCCATAGACAGTTGTCCCCAGAGGTACAAAGGAAAGAATAGGCCCCTAGGCACTAATCAGATCCATTACTTTGGTTTCCAGGCATCTCTCCTCAGAGGCCTGGATTTCAAAACCAGCATATGTCTGTTTCTTGACTCACCCATCAGAAAACATCTCATCTACACATGGGAAACTTGCACGTTGGAGCTGTGTCAAAGCCTCTGTTTAGGAGAACCCTTCAGGGCCCCAGTGCCACCGCTTCATTCCAAGGTCTCCATAGACACAAAAGCACATTAGGACCCATCCATAGGAGAGTCCATTTCAACTCAGCCTCCTCGGTTGCTCCCCCAGATCCAGCAGATCTAACCTGTCTTGTTTCTACTACATAATTGGAATGCGAGGTGGGCTACCCAGCCATGCATCCTTAGAACCCTGCTCAGAATCATTGGCCTGGAGCCAAACAACAGGTCTCAATTGTCCTGCAGAAGACACTTTGCAGTTTGGAGCTTCTCACAAATCCCATCGTGGGAAAACCCCCATGGCCTCGTGATGCCTCCCTTTCGTGAAGAAGCCATTAGGGACAGAAACACCAACTTGAGCGATCGTCTGATCCTCGCCCTGTCTTCAGATGCAAGAGATCTCGATTCAGGTCTGTAAATTGTGCCATCGCTGATACAAAATCCAGAGACAAAAACCTGAGCAAGCGCCTCAGACTCGCACTTTATTCATATCCTGAAGAGTTCTTCTCATGGTTTGTAGATCGGGCCTGCCATACCTACACCCCCAAATCTAAGCTGAGTTTGTGTTTTCAGAATTCTGTCCTCAAAGTCCAGGGACACACACCCTCCATGCTGTGGCACCTGGAGCCACACATTAGGACTGTGCCTACCAATCCATGGGAATTCTGCACATTCCATGGTCCAAAATCGTACAAATTAGGAGAAACCTCCAAAGTCCCTGAGGCCATCCCAATAGTGTAGTTCGCCCGGAACAAACAAGGTCTGTCTGACACCAGCTGATAATCTACCTCCACTCATACCATAAATGGATGTCCCCAGAGGAGAAGATTGAACCATACAGGACCCTAGGCATAATAAGATCCATTGCCTTGGTTTACAGGCATGTATCCTCAAAAGCCTGATTTCAATACGAGCATAGGGGTTTTGCTGAGGCACCCAGCAGAACTCATCTCGTCTCCACAAGGAAACCTGTGCATGGGAGCCATGTCCAAAGCATAGGAGAGTACTTCAGGGTCCCGGTGCCACCGCCACATTCCAAGGCCCTCATGGACACAAACACACATTAGGACCCATCCTCAGGAAAGTCCATTTCAACTCAGCCACCCCGGTTGCTCCCGCAGAGCCATCAGATCTAAACTGTGTTGTTGCTAGGAGACAATTGGAATGCGAGGCGGGCTTCCCAGGCATCCATCCTCGAACAGTGCTCTGGAGTCATTCCATATGGGATGTCCTGGAACTGTCCAACAGGACTCAATTGTCCCGCAGAAGGAATCCTTGAAGGGGGCATCCCACAACTCCCAACGTGGGATAACCTCAATGTCCTCGAGATTCCGCTCCCTTCATGAAGCGGCCATCATGCACAGAAACTTGAACCTCAGCCAACGTCTGATCCTCGCCCTGACTTCAGATGCATGAGTATTGGTTCAGATCTGCAGGGGGTACCTGCCGTGCCCTCGCCCTGAAACCCAAGTCTAGCTTGTCTTCTCAGACTTCCGTCCTCACACTCCTGGCCCCGAAGCCCTCAAGTTTGGCAATTCCGGACCCACAATGCAGCACTCTGCCTGCCCTCTAGAAAAAAATTATTGCCACATGAGCTGCACAGGCACCTTCAATGAGGATAAACCTCCACAGCACTCGACCCCACCCAAATTATAGTGTCTAACCTGGGCACTAATGCACTGTCGGACACAACCTGAGCCCGGACCTCCTGACCAACACCCGGAAAGCAGACCGCACACTGAGCACATATGACCCGCCATGGCCTTAGGTCATCATATCTGCCCTACCTCAGTTTTTAGGCCTCAGAACCGAGACATTATCTCCAATCACTGCCCAGGGGTGAGTGTGATGCAGAAATAAGAACACCTCCTTACCCATGGTAAGAAACCTTGTGGTTGGCACGTCGTCCAACGTTCAGTGTAGGAGAAAGGAGCATTCACCCTGAGGCCCCGCCCATTCTTGAGTGCGACAAGGGCATAAACACGCATTGTGACCCTCAGCATGAGTCCTGTCCTCTAGTAAGTCCTCTCAGTGACTGGACCATTAAATGTCATAATGGGCTTGATATGTCCCTAGGCCCCAATTTTAACCAGATTTCTGATTGTCCAGTCACCCCCCCCAGGGCTCTACTCTGGAATCCATCATTTGGTGGGACACCTGAGTTTAAAAAGGAAACAACATCAAAAAAAAAAAAAACGGTCTTCTTCCATCCCACAGAGTGACCCCAAACGCTTTGGACTGGGCCAAACCACTAGGGAGTAAGACTCGTCCATTTCCCGTGAAGTCACCCAGAAATTTCACCACCATGTGTGACACGATATCCAGAGACAAAAACTTGAGCAAGACCCTCACACTCGCCCTTTTTTCAAATCCCGAAAAGTTCTCCTCATGGTCTGTAGATAAGTCCTGCCATACCTATGACCTGAAACATAAGCCAAGTTTGAGGTTTTCAGACAACTGTCCAAACAGCCCTGGCCTACACAACCCACAGGCTCAGGCCCCTGGAGCCAAACCTGAGGACTGTACTTGCCCTCTCCAAAGGAATTGTGTGTGCCCATGCCAATGGCCACATCCCTTCTAATAGGATAAACCTCCAAAGTCCCTGATCCATCTCATTAGTGGTGGCTTCCCAGGTAAAACAGCGGCAATCTGAGCCCATCTGAGCACCTACCTGTACTCACACCCATAGACAGATGTCCCCAGAGGTAAAAAGGAAAGAACAGGCCCCTAGGCACTAATCAGATCCATTGCTTTGGTTTCCAGGCATCTCTCCTCAGAGGCCTGGATTTCAAAACCAGCATATGTCTGTTTCTTGACTCACCCATCAGAAAACATCTCATCTACACATGGGAAACTTGCACGTTGGAGCTGTGTCAAAGCCTCTGTTTAGGAGAACCCTTCAGGGCCCCAGTGCCACCGCTTCATTCCAAGGTCTCCATAGACACAAAAGCACATTAGGACCCATCCATAGGAGAGTCCATTTCAACTCAGCCTCCTCGGTTGCTCCCCCAGATCCAGCAGATCTAACCTGTCTTGTTTCTACTACATAATTGGAATGCGAGGTGGGCTACCCAGCCATGCATCCTTAGAACCCTGCTCAGAATCATTGGCCTGGAGCCAAACAACAGGTCTCAATTGTCCTGCGGAAGACACTTTGCAGTTTGGAGCTTCTCACAAATCCCATCGTGGGAAAACCCCCATGGCCTTGTGATGCCTCCCTTTCGTGAAGAAGCCATTAGGGACAGAAACACCAACTTGAGCGATCGTCTGATCCTCGCCCTTTCTTCAGATGCACGAGATCTCGATTCAGGTCTGTAGATTGTGCCATCGCTGATACAAAATCCAGAGACAAAAACCTGAGCAAGCGCCTCAGACTCGCACTTTATTCATATCCTGAAGAGTTCTTCTCATGGTTTGTAGATCGGGCCTGCCATACCTACACCCCCAAATCTAAGCTGAGTTTGTGTTTTCAGAATTCTGTCCTCAAAGTCCAGGGCCACACACCCTCCATGCTGTGGCACCTGGAGCCACACATTAGGACTGTGCCTACCAATCCATGGGAATTCTGCACATTCCATTGTCCAAAATCGTACAAATTAGGAGAAACCTCCAAAGTCCCTGAGGCCATCCCAATAGTGTAGTTCGCCCGGAACAAACAAGGTCTGTCTGACACCAGCTGATAATCTACCTCCACTCATACCATAAATGGATGTCCCCAGAGGAGAAGATTGAACCATACAGGACCCTAGGCATAATAAGATCCATTGCCTTGGTTTACAGGCATGTATCCTCAAAAGCCTGATTTAAATACGAGCATAGGGGTTTTGCTGAGGCACCCAGCAAACTCATCTCGTCTCCACAAGGAAACCTGTGCATGGGAGCCATGTCCAAAGCATAGGAGAGTACTTCAGGGTCCCGGTGCCACTGCCACATTCCAAGGCCCTCATGGACACAAACACACATTAGGACCCATCCTCAGGAAAGTCCATTTCAACTCAGCCACCCCGGTTGCTCCCGCAGAGCCATCAGATCTAAACTGTGTTGTTGCTAGGAGACAATTGGAATGCGAGGCGGGCTTCCCAGGCATCCATCCTCGAATGGTGCTCTGGAGTCTTTCCATATGGGATGTCCTGGAGCTGTCCAACAGGTCTCAATTGTCCCGCAGAAGGAATCCTTGAAGGGGGCATCCCACAACTCCCAACGTGGGAAAACCTCAATGGCCTCGAGATTCCGCTCCTTCATGAAGCGGCCGTCATGCACGGAAACTCCATCCTGAGCCAACGTCTGATCCTCGCCCTGACTTCAGATGCATGTGTATTGGTTCAGATCTGCAGGGGGTACCTGCCGTGCCCTCGCTCTGAAACCCAGGTCTAGCTTGTCTTCTCAGACTTCCGTCCTCACACTCCTGGCCCCGAAGCCCTCAAGTTTGGCAATTCCGGGCCCACAATGCAGCACTCTGCATGCCCTCTAGAAAATAATTATTGCCTCATGAGCTGCCCAGGCACCTTCAATGAGGATAAACCTCCACAGCACTCGACCTTACCCAAATTATATAGTCTAACCTGGGCACTAATGCACTGTCGGACACAACCTGACCCCGGACCTCCTGACCAACACCCGGAAAGCAGACCGCACACTGAGCACATAAGACCCGCCATGGCCTTAGGTCATCATCTCTTCCCTACCTCAGTTTTCAGGCCTCAGAACTGAGACATTATCTCCAATCACTTCCCAGGGGTGAGTGTAATGCAGAAATCAGAACACCTCCTTACCCATGTTAAGAAACCTTGTGGTTGGCACGTTGTCCAACGTTCAGTGTAGCTGAAACCAGCATTCACCCTGAGGCCCCGCCGATTCTTGAGTGCGACAAGGGCATAAACACGCATTGTGACCCTCAGCATGAGTCCTGTCCTCTAGTAAGTCCTCTCAGTGACTGGACCATTAGATGTCATAATGCGCTTGATATATCCCTAGGCCACAATTTTAAACCAGATTTCTGATTGTCCAGTCACCCCCCATCCAGGGCTCTACTCTGGAATCCCTCATTTGGTGGGACACCTGAGGTTAAAAAGAAAAGAACAACAACAACAAAAAAAACAAAACGGACTTCTTCCATCACACAGAGTGACCCCAAATGCTTTGGATTGGGCAAAACCACAAGGGAGTAAGACTCGTCCATTT
Organism: Mustela nivalis; assembly: GCF_964662115.1. Classification (NCBI taxonomy): domain Eukaryota; kingdom Metazoa; phylum Chordata; class Mammalia; order Carnivora; family Mustelidae; genus Mustela; species Mustela nivalis. Next base: position 1,350,427 of record NW_028136556.1, on the reverse strand, counting down.
CCCATGAAGTCACCCAGAAATTTCACGACCATGAGTGACATGATATCCAGAGACAAAAACTTGAGCAAGAGCCTCACACTCGCCCTTTTCTCAAATCCCGAAAAGTTCTCCTCATGGTCTGTAGATAAGTCCTGCCGTACCTATGACCTGAAACATAAGCCAAGTTTGTGTTTTCAGACAACTGTCCAAACAGCCCTGGCCTACACAACCTACAGGCTCAGGCCCCTGGAGCCAAACCTGAGGACTGTACTTGCCCTCTCCAAGGGAATTGTGTGTGCCCATTTCAATGGCCACATCCCTTCTAATAGGATAAACCTCCAAAGTCCCTGATCCATCTCATTAGTGGTGGCATCCCAGGTAAAACAGGAGCAATCTGAGCCCATCTGAGCACCGACCTGTACTCACATCCATAGACAGGTGTCCCCAGAGGTAAAAAGGAAAGAACAGGCCCCTAGGCACTAATCAGACCCATTGCTTTGGTTTCCAGGCATCTCTCCTCAGAGGCCTGGATTTCAAAACCAGCATATGTCTGTTTCTTGACTCACTCATCAGAAAACATCTCATCTACCCATGGGAAACTTGCACGTTGGAGCTGTGTCAAAGCCTCTGTTTAGGAGAACCCTTCAGGGCCCCAGTGCCACCGCTTCATTCCAAGGTCTCCATAGACACAAAAGCACATTAGGACCCATCCCCAGGGGTGTCCATTTCAACTCAGCCTCCTCGGTTGCTCCCCCATATCCAGCAGATCTAACCTGTCTTGTGTCTAGGAGACAATTAGAATGCGAGGTGGGCTACCCAGCCATGCATCCTTAGAACCCTGTTCAGAATCATTGGCCTGGAGCCAAACAACAGGTCTCAATTGTCCTGCAGAAGACACTTTGCAGTTTGGAGCTTCTCACAAATCCCATCCTGGGAAAACCCCCGTGGCCTGGTGATGCCGCCCCTTCGTGAAGGGGCCATCAGGGACAGAAACACCAACTTGAGCGATCTTCTGATCCTCGTCCTGACTTCAGATGCACGAGATCTCGATTCAGGTCTGTAGATTGTTCCATCGCTGATACAAAATCCAGAGACAGAAACCTGAGCAAGCGCCTCAGACTCGCACTTTCTTCATATCCTGAAGAGTTCTTCTCATGGTTTGAAGATCGGGCCTGCCATACCTACGTCCCCAAACCTAAGCTGAGTTTGTGTTTTCAGACTTCTGTCCTCAAAGTACTGGGCCACACACCCTCCAGGCTGGGGCCCCTGGAGCCACACATTAGGACTGTGCCTACCAATCCATGGGAATTCTGCACATTCCATTGTCCAAAATCGTACAAATTAGGAGAAACCTCCAAAGTCCCTGAGGCCATCCCAATAGTGTAGGTCGCCCGGAACAAACAAGGGCTGTCTGACACCAGCTGATAGTCTACCTCCACTCATACCATAAATTGATGACCCCAGAGGAGAAGATTGAACCAGACAGGACCCTAGGCCATAATAGGATCCATTGCCTTGGTTTACAGGCATGAATCCTCAAAAGCCTGATTCCAATACGAGCATAGGGGTTTTGCTGAGGCACCCAGCAGAACTCATCTCGTCTCCACAAGGAAACCTGTGCATGGGAGCCATGTCCAAAGCATAGGAGAGTACTTCAGGGTCCCGGTGCCACCGCCCCATTCCAAGGCCCTCATGGACACAAAAACACATTAGGACCCATCCTCAGGAAAGTCCATTTCAACTCAGCCACCCCGGTTGCTCCCGCAGAGCCATCAGATCTAAACTGTGTTGTTGCTAGGAGCCAATTGGAATGCGAGGCATGCTTCCCAGGCATCCATCATTGAATGGTGCTCTGGATTCATTCCATATGGGATGTCCTGGAGCTGTCCAACAGGTCTCAATTGTCCCGCAGAAGGAATCCTTGAAGGGGGCATCCCACAACTCCCAACGTGGGAAAACCTCAATGGCCTCGAGATTCCGCTCCTTCATGAAGCGGCCGTCATGCACGGAAACTCCATCCTGAGCCAACGTCTGATCCTCGCCCTGACTTCAGATGCATGAGTATTGGTTCAGATCTGCAGGGGGTACCTGCCGTGCCCTCGCTCTGAAACCCAGGTCTAGCTTGTCTTCTCAGACTTCCGTCCTCACACTCCTGGCCCCGAAGCCCTCAAGTTTGGCAATTCCGGGCCCACAATGCAGCACTCTGCATGCCCTCTAGAAAATAATTATTGCCTCATGAGCTGCCCAGGCACCTTCAATGAGGATAAACCTCCACAGCACTCGACCTTACCCAAATTATATAGTCTAACCTGGGCACTAATGCACTGTCGGACACAACCTGACCCCGGACCTCCTGACCAACACCCGGAAAGCAGACCGCACACTGAGCACATAAGACCCGCCATGGCCTTAGGTCATCATCTCTTCCCTACCTCAGTTTTCAGGCCTCAGAACTGAGACATTATCTCCAATCACTTCCCAGGGGTGAGTGTAATGCAGAAATCAGAACACCTCCTTACCCATGTTAAGAAACCTTGTGGTTGGCACGTTGTCCAACGTTCAGTGTAGCTGAAACCAGCATTCACCCTGAGGCCCCGCCGATTCTTGAGTGCGACAAGGGCATAAACACGCATTGTGACCCTCAGCATGAGTCCTGTCCTCTAGTAAGTCCTCTCAGTGACTGGACCATTAGATGTCATAATGCGCTTGATATATCCCTAGGCCACAATTTTAAACCAGATTTCTGATTGTCCAGTCACCCCCCATCCAGGGCTCTACTCTGGAATCCCTCATTTGGTGGGACACCTGAGGTTAAAAAGAAAAGAACAACAACAACAAAAAAAACAAAACGGACTTCTTCCATCACACAGAGTGACCCCAAATGCTTTGGATTGGGCAAAACCACAAGGGAGTAAGACTCGTCCATTTCCCATGAAGTCACCCAGAAATTTCACGACCATGAGTGACATGATATCCAGAGACAAAAACTTGAGCAAGAGCCTCACACTCGCCCTTTTCTCAAATCCCGAAAAGTTCTCCTCATGGTCTGTAGATAAGTCCTGCCGTACCTATGACCTGAAACATAAGCCAAGTTTGTGTTTTCAGACAACTGTCCAAACAGCCCTGGCCTACACAACCTACAGGCTCAGGCCCCTGGAGCCAAACCTGAGGACTGTACTTGCCCTCTCCAAGGGAATTGTGTGTGCCCATTTCAATGGCCACATCCCTTCTAATAGGATAAACCTCCAAAGTCCCTGATCCATCTCATTAGTGGTGGCATCCCAGGTAAAACAGGAGCAATCTGAGCCCATCTGAGCACCGACCTGTACTCACATCCATAGACAGGTGTCCCCAGAGGTAAAAAGGAAAGAACAGGCCCCTAGGCACTAATCAGACCCATTGCTTTGGTTTCCAGGCATCTCTCCTCAGAGGCCTGGATTTCAAAACCAGCATATGTCTGTTTCTTGACTCACTCATCAGAAAACATCTCATCTACCCATGGGAAACTTGCACGTTGGAGCTGTGTCAAAGCCTCTGTTTAGGAGAACCCTTCAGGGCCCCAGTGCCACCGCTTCATTCCAAGGTCTCCATAGACACAAAAGCACATTAGGACCCATCCCCAGGGGTGTCCATTTCAACTCAGCCTCCTCGGTTGCTCCCCCATATCCAGCAGATCTAACCTGTCTTGTGTCTAGGAGACAATTAGAATGCTAGGTGTGCTACCCAGCCATGCATCCTTAGAACCCTGTTCAGAATCATTGGCCTGGAGCCAAACAACAGGTCTCAATTGTCCTGCAGAAGACACTTTGCAGTTTGGAGCTTCTCACAAATCCCATCCTGGGAAAACCCCCGTGGCCTGGTGATGCCGCCCCTTCGTGAAGGGGCCATCAGGGACAGAAACACCAACTTGAGCGATCTTCTGATCCTCGTCCTGACTTCAGATGCACGAGATCTCGATTCAGGTCTGTAGATTGTTCCATCGCTGATACAAAATCCAGAGACAGAAACCTGAGCAAGCGCCTCAGACTCGCACTTTCTTCATATCCTGAAGAGTTCTTCTCATGGTTTGAAGATCGGGCCTGCCATACCTACGTCCCCAAACCTAAGCTGAGTTTGTGTTTTCAGACTTCTGTCCTCAAAGTACTGGGCCACACACCCTCCAGGCTGGGGCCCCTGGAGCCACACATTAGGACTGTGCCTACCAATCCATGGGAATTCTGCACATTCCATTGTCCAAAATCGTACAAATTAGGAGAAACCTCCAAAGTCCCTGAGGCCATCCCAATAGTGTAGGTCGCCCGGAACAAACAAGGGCTGTCTGACACCAGCTGATAGTCTACCTCCACTCATACCATAAATTGATGACCCCAGAGGAGAAGATTGAACCAGACAGGACCCTAGGCCATAATAGGATCCATTGCCTTGGTTTACAGGCATGAATCCTCAAAAGCCTGATTCCAATACGAGCATAGGGGTTTTGCTGAGGCACCCAGCAGAACTCATCTCGTCTCCACAAGGAAACCTGTGCATGGGAGCCATGTCCAAAGCATAGGAGAGTACTTCAGGGTCCCGGTGCCACCGCCCCATTCCAAGGCCCTCATGGACACAAAAACACATTAGGACCCATCCTCAGGAAAGTCCATTTCAACTCAGCCACCCCGGTTGCTCCCGCAGAGCCATCAGATCTAAACTGTGTTGTTGCTAGGAGCCAATTGGAATGCGAGGCATGCTTCCCAGGCATCCATCATTGAATGGTGCTCTGGATTCATTCCATATGGGATGTCCTGGAGCTGTCCAACAGGTCTCAATTGTCCCGCAGAAGGAATCCTTGAAGAGGGCATCCCACAACTCCCAACGTGGGTAAACCTCAATGGCCTCGAGATTCCGCTCCCTTCATGAAGCGGCCGTCATGCACGGAAACTCCAACCTGAGCCAGCGTCTGATCCTCGCCCTGACTTCAGATGCATGAGTATTGGTTCAGATCTGCAGGGGGTACCTGCCGTGCCCTCGCCCTGAAACCCAAGTCTAGCTTGTCTTCTCAGACTTCCGTCCTCACACTCCTGGCCCCGAAGCCCTCAAGTTTGGCAATTCCGGACCCACAATGCAGCACTCTGTCTGCCCTCTAGAAAAAAATTATTGCCTCATGAGCTGCCCAGGCACCTTCACTGAGGATAAACCTCCACAGCACTCGACTTCACCCAAATTATATAGTCTAACCTGGGCACTAATGCACTGTCGGACAAACCTGAGCCCGGACCTCCTGACCAACACCCGGAAAGCAGACCGCACACTGAGCACATAAGACCCGCCATGGCCTTAGGTCATCATCTCTTCCCTACCTCAGTTTTCAGGCCTCAGAACCGAGATATTATCTCCAATCACTGCCAGGGGTGAGTGTGATGCAGAAATCAGAACACCTCCTTACCCATGGTAAGAAACCTTGTGGTTGGCACATAGTCCAACGTTCAGTGTAGGAGAAACCAGCATTCACCCTGAGGCCCCGCCGATTCTTTAGTGCGACAAGGGCATAAACACGCATTGTGACCCTCAGCATGAGTCCTGTCCCTAGTAAGTCCTCTCAGTGATTGGACCATTAGATTTCATAATGGGCTTGATATGTTTCTAGGCCCCAATTTTTAACCAGATTTCCGATTGTCCAGTCACCCCCCCCCCCAGGGCCCTACTCTGGAATCCCTCATTTGGTGGGACACCTGAGGTTAAAAAGAAAACAACATCAAAAAAAAAAAAACGGACTTCTTTCATATCACAGAGTGTCCCCAAACGCTTTGGACTGGGCCAAACCACCAGGGAGTAAGACTCGTCCATTTCCCATGAAGTCACCCAGAAATTTCACGACCATGAGTGACACGATATCCAGAGACAAAAACTTGAGCAAGACCCTCACACTCGCCCTTTTCTCAAATCCCGAAAAGTTGTCCTCATGGTCTGTAGATAAGTCCTGCCATACCTATGACCTGAAACATAAGCCAAGTTTGAGGTTTTCAGACAACTGTCCAAACAGCCCTGGCCTACACAACCCACAGGCTCAGGCACCTGGAGCCAAATCTTAGGACTGTACTTGCCCTCTCCAAAGGAATTGTGTGTGCCCATGCCAATGGCCACATCCCTTCTAATAGGATAAACCTCCAAAGTCCCTGATCCATCTCATTAGTGGTGGCTTCCCAGGTAAAACAGGGGCAATCTGAGCCCATCTGTGCACCTACCTGTACTCACACCCATAGACAGTTGTCCCCAGAGGTACAAAGGAAAGAATAGGCCCCTAGGCACTAATCAGATCCATTACTTTGGTTTCCAGGCATCTCTCCTCAGAGGCCTGGATTTCAAAACCAGCATATGTCTGTTTCTTGACTCACCCATCAGAAAACATCTCATCTACACATGGGAAACTTGCACGTTGGAGCTGTGTCAAAGCCTCTGTTTAGGAGAACCCTTCAGGGCCCCAGTGCCACCGCTTCATTCCAAGGTCTCCATAGACACAAAAGCACATTAGGACCCATCCATAGGAGAGTCCATTTCAACTCAGCCTCCTCGGTTGCTCCCCCAGATCCAGCAGATCTAACCTGTCTTGTTTCTACTACATAATTGGAATGCGAGGTGGGCTACCCAGCCATGCATCCTTAAAACCCTGCTCAGAATCATTGGCCTGGAGCCAAACAACAGGTCTCAATTGTCCTGCAGAAGACACTTTGCAGTTTGGAGCTTCTCACAAATCCCATCGTGGGAAAACCCCCATGGCCTCGTGATGCCTCCCTTTCGTGAAGAAGCCATTAGGGACAGAAACACCAACTTGAGCGATCGTCTGATCCTCGCCCTGTCTTCAGATGCAAGAGATCTCGATTCAGGTCTGTAAATTGTGCCATCGCTGATACAAAATCCAGAGACAAAAACCTGAGCAAGCGCCTCAGACTCGCACTTTATTCATATCCTGAAGAGTTCTTCTCATGGTTTGTAGATCGGGCCTGCCATACCTACACCCCCAAATCTAAGCTGAGTTTGTGTTTTCAGAATTCTGTCCTCAAAGTCCAGGGACACACACCCTCCATGCTGTGGCACCTGGAGCCACACATTAGGACTGTGCCTACCAATCCATGGGAATTCTGCACATTCCATGGTCCAAAATCGTACAAATTAGGAGAAACCTCCAAAGTCCCTGAGGCCATCCCAATAGTGTAGTTCGCCCGGAACAAACAAGGTCTGTCTGACACCAGCTGATAATCTACCTCCACTCATACCATAAATGGATGTCCCCAGAGGAGAAGATTGAACCATACAGGACCCTAGGCATAATAAGATCCATTGCCTTGGTTTACAGGCATGTATCCTCAAAAGCCTGATTTCAATACGAGCATAGGGGTTTTGCTGAGGCACCCAGCAGAACTCATCTCGTCTCCACAAGGAAACCTGTGCATGGGAGCCATGTCCAAAGCATAGGAGAGTACTTCAGGGTCCCGGTGCCACCGCCACATTCCAAGGCCCTCATGGACACAAACACACATTAGGACCCATCCTCAGGAAAGTCCATTTCAACTCAGCCACCCCGGTTGCTCCCGCAGAGCCATCAGATCTAAACTGTGTTGTTGCTAGGAGACAATTGGAATGCGAGGCGGGCTTCCCAGGCATCCATCCTCGAACAGTGCTCTGGAGTCATTCCATATGGGATGTCCTGGAACTGTCCAACAGGACTCAATTGTCCCGCAGAAGGAATCCTTGAAGGGGGCATCCCACAACTCCCAACGTGGGATAACCTCAATGTCCTCGAGATTCCGCTCCCTTCATGAAGCGGCCATCATGCACAGAAACTTGAACCTCAGCCAACGTCTGATCCTCGCCCTGACTTCAGATGCATGAGTATTGGTTCAGATCTGCAGGGGGTACCTGCCGTGCCCTCGCCCTGAAACCCAAGTCTAGCTTGTCTTCTCAGACTTCCGTCCTCACACTCCTGGCCCCGAAGCCCTCAAGTTTGGCAATTCCGGACCCACAATGCAGCACTCTGCCTGCCCTCTAGAAAAAAAATTATTGCCTCATGAGCTGCCCAGGCACCTTAAATGAGGGTAAACCTACACAGCACTCGACTTTACCCAAATTATATATTCTAACCTGGGCACTAATGCACTGTCGAACACAACCTGAGCCCGGACCTCCTGACCAACACCCAGAAAGCTGACCACACACTGAGCACATAAAACCCGCCATGGCCTTAGGTCATCATCTCTTCCCTACCTCAGTTTTCAGACTTCAGACCCGAGACCTTATCTCCAATCACTGCCCAGGGGTGAGTGGGATGCAGAAATCAGAACTCCTCCTTACCCATGGCAAGAACCCTTGTGGTTGGCACGTTGTCCAACGTTCAGTGTAGGAGAAAGGAGCATTCACCCTGAGGCCCCGCCCATTCTTGAGTGCGACAAGGGCATAAACACGCATTGTGACCCTCAGCATGAGTCCTGTCCTCTAGTAAGTCCTCTCAGTGACTGGACCATTAAATGTCATAATGGGCTTGATATGTCCCTAGGCCCCAATTTTAACCAGATTTCTGATTGTCCAGTCACCCCCCCCAGGGCTCTACTCTGGAATCCATCATTTGGTGGGACACCTGAGTTTAAAAAGGAAACAACATCAAAAAAAAAAAAAACGGTCTTCTTCCATCCCACAGAGTGACCCCAAACGCTTTGGACTGGGCCAAACCACTAGGGAGTAAGACTCGTCCATTTCCCGTGAAGTCACCCAGAAATTTCACCACCATGTGTGACACGATATCCAGAGACAAAAACTTGAGCAAGACCCTCACACTCGCCCTTTTTTCAAATCCCGAAAAGTTCTCCTCATGGTCTGTAGATAAGTCCTGCCATACCTATGACCTGAAACATAAGCCAAGTTTGAGGTTTTCAGACAACTGTCCAAACAGCCCTGGCCTACACAACCCACAGGCTCAGGCCCCTGGAGCCAAACCTGAGGACTGTACTTGCCCTCTCCAAAGGAATTGTGTGTGCCCATGCCAATGGCCACATCCCTTCTAATAGGATAAACCTCCAAAGTCCCTGATCCATCTCATTAGTGGTGGCTTCCCAGGTAAAACAGCGGCAATCTGAGCCCATCTGAGCACCTACCTGTACTCACACCCATAGACAGATGTCCCCAGAGGTAAAAAGGAAAGAACAGGCCCCTAGGAACTAATCAGATCCATTGCTTTGGTTTCCAGGCATCTCTCCTCAGAGGCCTGGATTTCAAAACCAGCATATGTCTGTTTCTTGACTCACCCATCAGAAAACATCTCATCTACACATGGGAAACTTGCACGTTGGAGCTGTGTCAAAGCCTCTGTTTAGGAGAACCCTTCAGGGCCCCAGTGCCACCGCTTCATTCCAAGGTCTCCATAGACACAAAAGCACATTAGGACCCATCCATAGGAGAGTCCATTTCAACTCAGCCTCCTCGGTTGCTCCCCCAGATCCAGCAGATCTAACCTGTCTTGTTTCTACTACATAATTGGAATGCGAGGTGGGCTACCCAGCCATGCATCCTTAGAACCCTGCTCAGAATCATTGGCCTGGAGCCAAACAACAGGTCTCAATTGTCCTGCGGAAGACACTTTGCAGTTTGGAGCTTCTCACAAATCCCATCGTGGGAAAACCCCCATGGCCTTGTGATGCCTCCCTTTCGTGAAGAAGCCATTAGGGACAGAAACACCAACTTGAGCGATCGTCTGATCCTCGCCCTTTCTTCAGATGCACGAGATCTCGATTCAGGTCTGTAGATTGTGCCATCGCTGATACAAAATCCAGAGACAAAAACCTGAGCAAGCGCCTCAGACTCGCACTTTATTCATATCCTGAAGAGTTCTTCTCATGGTTTGTAGATCGGGCCTGCCATACCTACACCCCCAAATCTAAGCTGAGTTTGTGTTTTCAGAATTCTGTCCTCAAAGTCCAGGGCCACACACCCTCCATGCTGTGGCACCTGGAGCCACACATTAGGACTGTGCCTACCAATCCATGGGAATTCTGCACATTCCATTGTCCAAAATCGTACAAATTAGGAGAAACCTCCAAAGTCCCTGAGGCCATCCCAATAGTGTAGTTCGCCCGGAACAAACAAGGTCTGTCTGACACCAGCTGATAATCTACCTCCACTCATACCATAAATGGATGTCCCCAGAGGAGAAGATTGAACCATACAGGACCCTAGGCATAATAAGATCCATTGCCTTGGTTTACAGGCATGTATCCTCAAAAGCCTGATTTCAATACGAGCATAGGGGTTTTGCTGAGGCACCCAGCAAACTCATCTCGTCTCCACAAGGAAACCTGTGCATGGGAGCCATGTCCAAAGCATAGGAGAGTACTTCAGGGTCCCGGTGCCACTGCCACATTCCAAGGCCCTCATGGACACAAACACACATTAGGACCCATCCTCAGGAAAGTCCATTTCAACTCAGCCACCCCGGTTGCTCCCGCAGAGCCATCAGATCTAAACTGTGTTGTTGCTAGGAGACAATTGGAATGCGAGGCGGGCTTCCCAGGCATCCATCCTCGAATGGTGCTCTGGAGTCATTCCATATGGGATGTCCTGGAGCTGTCCAACAGGTCTCAATTGTCCCGCAGAAGGAATCCTTGAAGGGGGCATCCCACAACTCCCAACGTGGGAAAACCTCAATGGCCTCGAGTTTCCGCTCCCTTCATGAAGCGGCCGTCATGCACAGAAATTTCAACCTGAGCCAACGTCTGATCCTCGCCCTGACTTCAGATGCATGAGTATTGGTTCAGATCTGCAGGGGGTACCTGCAGTGCCCTCGCCCTGAAACCCAGGTCTAGCTTGTCTTCTCAGACTTCTGTCCTCACACTCCTGGCTCCGAAGCCCTCAAGTTTGGCAATTCCGGAACCACAATGCAGAACTCTGCCTGCCCTCTAGAAAAAAATTATTGCCTCATGAGCTGCCCAGGCACCTTCAATGAGGATAAACCTCCACAGCACTCGACCCCACCCAAATTATATACTCTAACCTGGGCACTAATGCACTGTCGGACACAACCTGAGCCCGGACCTCCTGACCAACACCCGGAAAGCAGACCGCACACTGAGCACATAAGACCCGCCATGGCCTTAGGTCATCATCTTTTCCCTACCTCAGTTTTCAGGCCTCAGAACCGAGACATTATCTCCAATCACTGCCCAGGGGTGAGTGTGATGCAGAAATCAGAACACCTCCTTACCCATGGTAAGAAACCTTGTGGTTGGCACGTAGTCCAACGTTCAGTGTCGGAGAAACCAGCATTCACCCTGAGGCCCCGCCCATTCTTGAGTGCGACAAGTGCATAAACACGCATTGTGACCCTCAGCATGAGTCCTGTCCTCTACTAAGTCCTCTCAGTGACTGGACCATTAGATGTCATAAAGGGCTTGATATGTCCCTAGGCCCCAATTTTAACCAGATTTCTGATTGTCCAGTCACCCCCCCCAGGGCTCTACTCTGGAATCGCTCATTTGGTGGGACACCTGAGGTTAAAAAGAAAAAAACATAAAAAAAAAAAAACCGGACTTCTTCCATCCCACAGAGTGACTCCAAACGCTTTGGACTGGGCCAAACCATCAGGGAGTAAGACTCGTCCATTTCCCGTGAAGTCACCCAGAAATTTCACGACCATGAGTGACACGATATCCAGAGACAAAAACTTGAGCAAGACCCTCACACTCGCCCTTTTCTCAAATCCCGAAAAGTTCTCCTCATGGTCTGTAGATAAGTCCTGCCATACCTATGACCTGAAACATAAGCCAAGTTTGTGTTTTCAAACAACTGTCCAAACAGCCCTGGCCTACACAAACCACAGGCTCAGGCCCCTGGAGCCAAACCTGAGGACTGTACTTGCCCTCTCCAAGGGAATTGTGTGTGCCCATTCCAATGGCCACATCCCTTCTAATAGGATAAACCTCCAAAGTCCCTGATCCATCTCATTAGTGGTGGCTTCCCAGGTAAAACAGGGGCAATCTGAGCCTATCTGAGCACCTACCTGTACTCACACCCATAGACAGATGTCCCCAGAGGTAAAAAGGAAAGAACAGGACCCTAGGCACTAATCAGATCCATTGCTTTGGTTTCCAGGCATCTCTCCTCAGAGGCCTGGATTTCAAAACCAGCATATGTCTGTTTCTTGACTCACCCATCAGAAAACATCTCATCTACCCATGGGAAACTTGCACGTTGGAGCTGTGTCAAAGCCTCTGTTTAGGAGAACCCTTCAGGGCCCCAGTGCCACCGCTTCATTCCAGGGTCTCCATCGACACAAAAGCACATTAGGACCCATCCATAGGAGAGTCCATTTCAACTCAGCCTCCTCGGTTGCGCCCCCAGATCCAACAGATATAACCTGTCTTGTTTCTAGGACACAATTGATATGCGAGGTGCGCTACCCAGCCATGCATCCTTAGAACCCTGCTCAGAATCATTGGCCTGGAGCCAAACAACAGGTCTCAATTGTCCTGCAGAAGACACTTTGCAGTTTGGAGCTTCTCACAAATCCCATCGTGGGAAAACCTCCATGGCCTCGTGATGCCGCCCCTTCGTGAAGTGGCCATCAGGGACAGAAACACCAACTTGAGCGGTCGTCTGATCCTCGCCCTGACTTCAGATGCACGAGATCTCTATTCAGTTCTGTAGTTTGTGCCTGCCATGTCCTCACCCAGAAACCTAAGCCTAGCTTTTGTTCTCAGACTTCTGTCCTCAGACTGCTGGCCCAGAAGCCCACCAATTTGGCAATCCAGAACTACAAAGCAGCACTCTGCCTGCCCTCCGAAAGAAAAACATTGCCCTCAGGGGCTACCAAGTAATCCCAAGTGCGGATCAACCTGCACCTACCTTGGCTGTACCCCAAATACATAGGCTGACCAGGGCACTAATGCCCTTTCTGACACAGCCTGTGCCTAGACCTCCTGGCCCAACCAAGACAGCTGGCCGCACACTGAGCACATCGAGCCGCCATGGCCTGAGGAAGTCATCTCTTTCCACCTCGGTTTTCAGGCTTCAGAACCTAGACCTTATCTCTATTCACTGCCCAGGCCTGAACGTAATGCAGAAATCAGAATTCCTTCCCCAGGGCAAGAAACCTTGTGGTTGGCATGTTGTCCAATGTTCAGTGTAGTTGAAACCAGTGTGGCCCATGAGGCCCCACTCATGCTTGCTTTAAAAGCCCCCATACACCCAATCCTCACCAGTGTTTGAGTTTTCCAGTCACCCCGCCCGTACCTAGTCTCTCCTCTGGAATCCCTTTCTTGGAGAGACACATGAGCCAGACAACACGACTCCACCCTTCCCACAAAATGACCCCAAACTCTTGGGAGCTGGGACAAATCCCCAGAGAGGCCTACTCGTCCATAGTCCCTGAGGCCACCTTTCCAATCCATGGCTATCCCGGACACAACATCCAGAGACATAAGCCTGAAGGGACGCCTCCCACTCGCCCTTTTTTCAGAGGCCCAGGAGCTCCCGCACGGGCTGTACATCCGGCCTGCCATACCCTAGGCGCCACGCATAAGCTGAGTTTGTGTTTTCAGACTTCTGTGCCCACAGCCTGGACCCACACAACCTCCAGGCTAGGGCCTATGGAGCCACAGCGAAAGATTGTGCCTGCCCTCTCCATGGAAAGTGTGCCCAATCCATTGACCACATCCGCACAGTTTAGGGAAAAGCTCCAAGGCCCCTGAGGCCATCAATAGTGTAGGCCACCCTGGACTAAGAGGGGCTCTCTGACACCAGCGGAGCAACTATCTCCAATTAGACTCTCAGACAGTGTCCCCAGAGACAGAAGGTTGAAAAGGACAAGCCCCCAGGCCCTAATCTGAACCTTAGCTTTGTTTTCCATGTGTCCGTCCTCAGAGGACTGTTTTCGTAGACCAGCACACAGGGCTTTTCTGAGGCACCAAACCAAACCTCTCTCGTCTCCACATGGGGAGCTTTCTTACTGGGGATGTATCAAACCCTTCAGGTAGGAGAGTTCCGCAGGGCCACTGAACAACCAGCACATTCCAAGGTCTCCATGGACCCAAACGCACATTATGACGCATCCTCAGGAAGGCCATTTCAACTCAACCCCTGGGTAACGTGTCCCAGAGGCAGCAGATCAAACATATCTTGTGGCTAATAGCCAATAGGAATACGATGCATGCAGTACAGGGATCCATCCTTCGAACCCTGCTCTCCAGTCCTTCCGTATGGTATGTCCTGGAGCCATGCAACAGGACTCGAATGTCCCGCAGAAGGAAACCTTGTGGTTTGGGGCAACCTCCAAACTCAGCGTGGGAAAACTTCCTTGGCCTCATGAGGCCCCCGCTTATGAAGGTGCCATCATAGACACATACGACAGCCTCAGCCAACGTCTGATCCTCAGCCTGACTTCAGATGCAGGAGATTTTGATTCAGTCTTTGCAGAGTGGGCCTGCTCTGCACTTCCCTGCAATCCTCACCCTAGCTTGTGTTTTCAGACTTCCGTCCTCACACTCCTGGCCCACAAACCCTACCTACTGGGAATTCTGGGGCCACAATGTAGCACTCTGCCTGCCACCCAGGAGAAAAACATTGTCTATGGTGCTGCCCAGAAACCCCAAATGAGGATCAAACTGCTTGGCCCTCGGCAACACCCCAATTGCATAGGCTACCTTAAACACTGATGCTCTGTCGAAAATAGCCTGAGCCCAGACTTTCCAACAGACACCGACACAGCTGGCTGCACACCCAGCACATTAGACTCGCCACTGCCTTAGGCCACCATCCATTCCCAACCTGGGTTTTCAGTCATCGGAACCTAGACCTTATCTCCAATCCCTGCACAGGGGGGAACCTGATGCACAAGTCAGAACCCCTCCTTCCCCATGGCAAGAAACCTTGCTGCTGGCAGTGAGTCAAACCTTCAGTGTAGGAGAAAACGGCATGGCCTATGAGGCCACGCCCATGGGCACAAACACACATTTTGACCCTCACCGTGAGTACCTTATTCAAGTAACGCCTCTCTGTGAGTGGACCAAGAGCCCGCATATGTGGTTTGCCATGCCCATAGGCACCCAGGACTAACTAGATGGTGTGTATTCCAGTTGAGGGAAACCACTGCTGTGCTCTAGAGTCCCTCACCTGGGGGGTCCCCTGTGGCAGAAAACAGTACTCTTCCCTTCCCACAGAATGTACCCAAACACTTGGGAGCTTGGACTATCCCCTGAGTGGAAGGCTCTTACTCGGCCCCTGAAGCAACCCCTACCCTGAATGACCACTGTGAACGCAACACCCATAGACAAAAGCCTGAGCGACTGCCTCCCACTTGCCCTCGTTTGATATCCAGAGGGTCTCCCATCACGGACTGGAGATCAGGCCTGCCATTACCTTGGCCCCTAGCTGAGCCAAGTTTGCTTTTTCAGACATCTGTCCCCACAGCCCTGGCAAACACAGCCTCTAGGCTGGGTCCTCTGGAGCCATACCACAGGATCGTGCCTCCTCTCTCCTGGGAAACTGTGTCCATTCCTTTGGCCACACACCTCCAGAATATGAGAAACCTCAAGGCCCCCGAGGATATCCCACTACTGGGAGCCTCCCTGGATACACAGGGGCATTCGGACACAACTTGAGCAGCTACTTCCCCGAAGGCTTGCACACAGATATCAACAGAGATAGAAGGTTGAGCCGGACAGGCCCTTAGGACCTAATCTCAACTCTTGCTTTGGTTTCCAGGTGTCACTCCTCAGAGCTTTGGTTCGAAGAACAGGTAATGGGGCTTTTCTGAGGCACTGAACAGAACTCCTCTCATCTCCACATGGGAAGCTTCCTTGTTGGAGCCGTGACAAACACGTCAGTTTGGAGAATCCTGCAGAGTCCCTGAGCCACCTCCACATTCCAAGGTCTCCCATGCTACCAAGCCACAATAGAACTCATCTTCAGGGGAGTCCATTTCAACTCTCCCCTCTGGGTAGCTCACCCAGGAGCCCGCAGATTGAGCCTGCCTTGTCCTGACTAATGTGTGGGAATATGAGGTGGCATTCCCAGGCATCCATGCTTAGACACCTGCTCTCGAGTCTTTCCGTATGGGGCCTCCTGGAACCATCCAATAGGACTCGACTGTCGTGCAGAAGGAAACCTTGAGGTTTGGAGTAGTTCACAAATCACATCGTAGGCAAACCTCCCTGGCCTCATGAAGCCCCCACACCCTTCAGGAAGAGGCCATGCTGGACAAAAAATCTAGCCTGAGGCACGTCTCATAGTTGACATGACCTCAGTGCAGGAGATCTCGATACAGCCTCTGCAGAGTGGGCCTGCTCTGCCCTCGGTCCCAAACCTCAGGCTAGCTTGTGTTTTCAGACTTCCTTCCTCACACTCCTGGCAAACAAGCCCTCCGGACTAGGAACTCCAGAACCACAACCCAGCCAGTGTCTGCCCAACGGAAGAAAAACGTTTCCATGTGGGGCTCTCCAGTAAACCCAGATGAGGATCAACCTGCTCGGGCCTCGACGGTACCCGAACTGGATAGGCTGCTCTGGGCACTCATGCTCTGTCTGACACAGCCTGAAGCCAGTCGTCCATACAGACAAGGAGACAGCTGGCCGCACACCCAGCACTTCGGACACGCCATGGTCTTATGCCGTCACCTCTTCCTAACCTTGGTTTTCAGATATCTGAACCTAGACTGTATATCAATTCTCCACACAGCAGGGGATCGCAAGCACAACACAGAACTCCTCCTTCCCCATGGCTGTAAAGCTTGCTCTTGGCATGGAGTCACACCTTCAGGGTGGGAGAAACCTTCATGGCCCCTGATGCCACGCCCAAACTTGAGTGCTGCTTGGGCACAAATTCACATTGTGACCCTCAGCATGAGCCCCATGTCAAAGAAAGGCCTGTCAGGGCCTGGACCAAGAGCCCGCATATGGGGCTTGCCAAGCCCCTATGCACCCAATCCTCACCAGGGTTTGAGTTTACCAGTGGCCCCGCCCGTACCTGGGGCTCTGCTCTGGAATCCCTTTCTTGGAGAGACACATGAGCCACACATCACGACTCCACCCTTCCCACAAAATGACCCCAAACTCTTGGGAGCTGGGAAAAATCCCCAGAGAGGGATACTCCTCAATAGTCCCTGAGTCCACCCGTCCAATCCACGGCTATCCCGGACACAACATCCAGAAACAAAAGCTGAAGGAACGCCTCACACTCGCGCTTGTTTCAGAGGCCAGGAGCTCCCTCTCGGGCTGTACATCCGGCCTGCCATACCCTAGGCGCCACGCATAAGCTGAGTTTGTGTTTTCAGATTTCTGTGTCCACAGCCTGGACCCACACAACCTCCAGGCTAGGGCCTCTGGAGCCACAGAGAAAGATTGTGCCTGCCCTCTCCAAGGAAATTGTGCCCAATCCATTGACCACAACCCTACAGGTTAGGGAAAAGCTCCAAAGCCCCTGAGGCCAATAGTGTAGGCCACCCTGGACTAAGAGGGGCTCTCTGACACCAGCGGAGCAAATATCTTCACTTAGACGCTCAGACAGTGTCCCCAGAGACAGAAGGTTGAAATGGACAGGCCCCCAGGCCCTAATCTGAACCTTAGCTTTGGTTTCCATGTGTCCGTCCTCAGAGGACTGTTTTCGTAGACCAGCACACGGGGCTTTTCTGAGGCACCAAACCAAACCTCTCTCGTCTCCACATGGGGAGCTTTCTTACTGGGGATGTATCAAACCCTTCAGGTAGGAGAGTTCCGCAGGGCCACAGAACAACCAGCACATTCCAAGGTCTCCATGGACCCAAACGCACATTATGACGCATCCTCAGGAGAGGCCATTTCAACTCAGCCCCCTGGATAGCGTGCCCCAGAGGCAGCAGATCAAACATATCTTGTGGCTAATGGCCAATAGGAATGCGATGCATGCAGTACAGGGATCCATCCTTCGAACCCTGCTCTCCAGTCCTTCCGTATGGTATGTCCTGGAGCCATGCAACAGGACTCGAATGTCCCGCTGAAGGAAACCTTGTGGTTTGGGGCAACCTCCAAACTCAGCGTGGGAAAACTTCCTTGGCCTCATGAGGCCCCCGCTTATGAAGGTGCCATCATAGACACATACGCCAGCCTCAGCCAACGTCTGATCCTCAGCCTGACTTCAGATGCAGGAGATTTTGATTCAGCCTTTGCAGAGTGGGCCTGCTCTGCACTTCCCTCCAATCCTCACCCTAGCTTGTGTTTTCAGACTTCCGTCCTCACACTCCTGGCCCACAAACCCTCCCTCCTGGGAATTCTGGGGCCACAATGAAGCACTCTGCCTGCCACCCAGGAGAAAAACATTGTCTATGGTGCTGCCCAGAAACCCCAAATGAGGATCAAACTGCTTGGCCCTCGGCAACACCCCAATTGCATAGGCTACCTTAAACACTGATGCTCTGTCGAAAATAGCCTGAGCCCAGACCTTCCAACAGACACCGACAGTTGGCTGCACACCCAGCACATTAGACCCGCCACTGCCTTAGGCCACCATACATTCCCAACCTGGGTTTTCAGTCATCGGAACCTAGACCTTATCTCCAATGCCTGCACAGGGGGGAACCTGATGCACAAGTCAGAACTCCTCCTTCCCCATGGCAAGAAACCTTGCTGCTGGCAGTGAGTCAAACCTTCAGTGTAGGAGAAAATGGCATGGCCTATAAGGCCACGCCCATGGGCACAAACACAGATTGTGACCCTCAGCATGAGTACCTTATTCAAGTAACGCCTCTCAGTGACTGGACGAAGAGCCCTCATATGTGGCTTGCCATGCCCATAGGCACCCAGGACTAACTAGATGGTGTGTATTCCAGTTGAGGGAGGCCACTGCTGTGCTCTAGAGTCCCTCTCTTGTGGGGTCCCCTGTGACAGAAAACAGAACTCTTCCCTTCCCACAGATTGAACCCAAACACTTGGTAGCTTGGACAATCCCCCGAGAGGAAGGCTCTTACTCAGCCCCTGAATCAACCCCTAGCCTGAACGGCCACTGTGAACGCAACACCCAAAGACAAAAGCCTGAGCGACTGCCTCCCACTTGCCCTCCTTTGATATCCAGAGGATCTCCCCTCACGGACTGGAGATCAGGCCTGCCATTACCTTGGCCTCTAGCTGAGCCAAGTTTGCTTTTTCAGACATCTGTCCCCACAGTCCGGGCAAACACAGCCTCTAGGTTGGGTCCTCTGGAGCCATACCACATGACCGTGCCTGCTCTCTCCTGGAAAACTTTGTCCATTCCTTTGGCCACACACCTCCAGAATATGAGAAATCTCAAGGCCCCCGAGGACATCCCACTACTGGGAGCCTCCCTGGACACACAGGGCATTTGGACACAAGCTGAGCAGCTACCTCCACAAAGGCATGCACACAGATGTCAACAGAGATAGAATGTTGAGCCGGACAGGCCCTTAGGCCCTAATCTCAACTCTTGCTTTGGTTTCCAGGTGTCACTCCTCAGAGGCTTTGGTTCGAAGAACAGGATATGGGGCTTTCCTGAGGCACTGAACAGAACTCCTCTAGACTCCACATGGGCAGCTTCCTTGTTGGAGCCGTGTCAAACACCTCAGGTTGGAGAATCCTGCAGAGTCCCTGAGCCACCTCCACATTCCAAGGTCTCCCAGGCCACCATCCCACAGTAGGACTCATCTTCAGGAGAGTCCATTTCAACCCTCCCCTCTGGGTAGCTCACACAGGAGCCCGCAGATTGAGCCTGCCTTGTCCTGACTAAAGTGTGGGAATAATAGGTGGCGTTCCCAGGCATCCATGCTTAGACACCTGCTCTCGAGTCTTTCAGTATGGGGCCTCCTGGAACCATCCAATAGGACTCGACTGTCGTGCAGAAGGAAACCTTGAGGTTTAGAGTAGTTCACAAATCACATCGTAGGCAAACCTCCCTGGCCTCACGAAGCCCACACACCCTTCAGGAAGAGGCCATGCTGGACAAAAACTCTATCCTGAGGCACGTCTCATAGTTGACATGACCTCAGTGCAGGAGATCTCGAATCACCTCTGCAGAGTTGGCCTGCCGTGCCCTCGGTCCCAAACCTCACGCTAGCTTGTGTTTTCAGAATTCCTTCCTCACACTCCTGGCATACAAGCCCTCCGGACTAGGAACTCCAGAACCACAACCCAGCCCAGGGTCTGCCCAACGGAAGAAAAACGTTTCCCTGTGGGGTTCTTCAGAAAACCCAGATGAGGATCAACCTGCTCGGGCCTCGACGGTACCCGAACTGGATAGGCTGCTCTGGGTACTTATGCTCCATCTGACACAGCCTGAAGCCAGACGTCCAGACAGACAAGGAGACAGCTGGCCGCACACCCAGCACTTTGGACACGCCATGGCCTTATGCCGTCACATCTTCCTAACCTCTGTTTTCAGATATCTGAACCTAGACATTATATCAATTCTCCACACAGCTGGGTATCTCAAGCACAACACAGAACTCCTCCTTCCTCATGGCTGTAAAGCTTGCTCTTGGCATGGAGTCACACCTTCAGGGTCGGAGAAACTTTCATGGCCCCTGATTCCACGCCCAACCGTGAGTGCTGCTTGGGCACAAATTCACACTGTGACCCTCAGCGTGAGCCCCATGTCAAAGAAGGGCCTGTCAGGGCCTGGACCAAGAGCCCGCATATGGGGCTTGCCAAGCCGCTATGCACCCAATCGTCACCAGTGTTTGAGTTTTCCAGTCGCCCCGCCTGTACCGGGGGCTCTGCTCGGGAATCCCTTTCTTGGAGAGACACATGAGCCAGACAACACGACTCCACCCTTCCCACAAAATGACCCCAAACTCTTGGGAGCCCGGACAAATACCCAGAGAGGGATACTCGTCCATAGTCCCTGAGGCCACCCGTCCAATCCACGGCTATCCCGGATACAACATCCAGAGACAAAAGCCTGAAGGAACGCCTCCCACTCGCCCTTCTTTCAGAGGCCTAGGAGCTCCCTCTTGGGCTACACATCCGGCCTGCCATACCCTAGGCTCCACTCATAAGCTGAGTTTGTGTTTCCAGACATCTTTGCCCACAGCCTGGACCCACACAACCTCCAGGCTAGCCTCCATTCCAAGGCCCTCATGGACACAAACACACATTAGGCCCCATCCTCAAGAAAGTCCATTTCAACTCAGCCACCCCAGTTTCTCCCGCAGAGCCATCAGATCTCAACTGTCAAGTCCCTTCACTCTTCCCCAGGGCTCTGCTTTGGAATTCCTCTTTGTTTGGGGCACCTGAGGTATCAAACCTGAAAGGAGACCTCCCATCCCACAGATTGACGAAAAACAATTGGGACCGGGCCATATCCACAGAGAGGAAGATTCGTCCTTGGCCGATTAGGCCTCCCCACATTCCACGGCCATCGTTGACACAAAATCCAGAGACCAAAGCCTGAGCAAGCGCCTCAGACTCACTCTTTCTTCGTATCCTGAAGATTTCTCTCATGGTTTGTAGATTGGGCCTGCCATACCTACGTCCCCAAACCTAAGCTGAGTTTGTGTTTTCAGACTTATGTCCTCAAATTCCAGGGCCACACACCCTCCAGGATGGGGCCCCTGGAGCCACACATTAGGACTGTGCTTACCCCATGCATGGAAATTCTGCCCATTCCACTGTCCAATATCGTACATATTAGGAGAACCCTGCAACGTCCCCGAGGCCATCCCAAGAGTGTAGGTCTCCCGGGACAAACAAGGGCGGTCTGACACCAGCTGAGCATCTATCTCCACACATAACATAGATGGATGTCCCCAGAGAAGAAGATGGAAGCAGACATGACCCTAGGTCATAATCAGATCCAAGCTTTGGTTTTCAGGCATGTATCCTCAAAAACCTGAATTCCAATACAAGCATAGGGGGTTTCCTGAGGCACCCATCTGAACAAACCTCATCTCCACAAGGAAACTTGAGCATGGGAGCTATGTCAAAAGTTTAGGAGAATACTTCAGGGTCCCGGTGCCACCGCCCCATTCCAAGGCCCCCATGGACACAAACACACTTTAGGACCTTACCTCGGGAAAGTCCATTTCAACTCAGCCTCCCCGGTGTCTCCCGCAGAGCCATCAGATCTCAACTGTCTTGTTGTTAGGAGACAATTGGAATGCGAGGCGATCTTCCCTGGCATCCATCCTCGAACGATGCTCTGGAGTCATTCCATAGGAAATGATCTGGAGCTGCCCAACAGGTCTCAAATGTCCCGAATAAGGAATCCTTGAAGGGGGCATCCCACTACTCCCAACTTGGGAAAATGTTAACAGCCTTGAGACTCCGCTCAATCATGAAGGGGCAGTCATGCACAGAAAATCCAACCTGAGCCAACGTCTGATCCACGCCGTGACTTCAGATGCATGAGATATTGGTTCATATCTGCAGGGGGTACCTGCCCTGCCCTTGGCCTGAAGCCCAAGTCTAGCTTGTGTTCTCAGACTTCTGTCCTCACACTCCTGGTCCAGAAGCCCTCAACTCTGGCAATTCCCGTCCCACAATGCAGCACTCTGACAGCCCTCTTAAAAAAATATTTTGCCTAATGAGTTGGCCAGGCACCTTAATGAGCATAAACCTACACGGGTCCGACTATACCCAAATTATATAGTCTAACCAGAACACTAATGCCCTGTCTGACACAAACTGAGCCCGAACCTCCTGACCAACACCCAGACAGATGACCGCACACTGAGCACTCAGACCCGCCATGGCCTTAGGTCATCATCTCTTCCCAACTGCGGTTCAGGCTTCAGAACCTAGACTTTATCTCCAACCACTGCCCAGGGTTGAAAATGATGCAGAAATCAGAACTCTTTCCCCATGGAAAGAAACCTTGTGATTGGCATGTTGTCCAAAGTTCAGTGTAGTTGAAACCAGTGTGGCCAATGAGGCCCCGCCCAAGCTCGAGGGCCACATTGGTCACAAACACACATTCTGTCCCTCAGCCTAAGCCCAGTCCTCAAGTAAAGCCTATCAGCGGCTGGATGATGAGATAGCATATTGGGCCTGCCCTGCCCATAGGCCCCAATTTTTAACCATAGTTTGGGTTTTCCATTCACTCTTTCCCAGGCCTCTGCTTAGGATTCC
This sequence comes from Mustela nivalis, assembly GCF_964662115.1. Taxonomy (NCBI): domain Eukaryota; kingdom Metazoa; phylum Chordata; class Mammalia; order Carnivora; family Mustelidae; genus Mustela; species Mustela nivalis. The sequence goes on along the minus strand of NW_028136556.1, from coordinate 1,327,379 downwards.
TCTTTGGTTGGGACACCTGAGGTAACAAACCTGAAAGGAGACCTCCCATCCCACAGATTGACGAAAAACAATTGGGACTGGGCCAAATCCACAGAGAGGAAGATTCGTCCATGGCCCATGAGGCCTCCCCTCATTCCACGGCCATCGTTGACATAAAATCCAGAGACCAAAGCTTGAGCAAGCGCCTCAGACTCTCTCTTTCTTCATATCCTGAAGAGTTCTTCCTACGGTTTGTAGATTGGGCCTGCCTTACCTACGTTCCCAAACCTAAGCTAAGTTTGTGTTTTCAGAATTCTGTCCTCAAAGTCCTGGGCCACACACCCTCTAGGCTAGGGCCAGAGGAGCCACACATGAGCACTGTGTCTACCCAATCTATGGGAATTCTGCCCATTCCATTGTCAAAAATCGCACAAATTAGGAGAACCCTCTATAGTCCCCGAGGCTATCCCAATTGTGTAGGTCTCCCAGGACAAACAAGGGCGGTCTCACACCAACTGAGCATCTACCTCCACTCATACCACAGATGGATGTCTCCAGAGAAGAAAATTGAACCAGACAGGACGCTAGGCCATAACCGGATCCATTGCTTTGATTTACAGGCATGTCTCCTCAAAAGCCTGGATTCCAATACCAGCGTAGGGGGTTTCCTGAGGCACCCATTAGAACAAATCTCATCTCCACAAGGAAACTTGTGCATGGGAGCTATGTCCAAATCTTAGGAGAATACTTCAGGTTCCCTGTGCCCCCCCCCCATTCCTAGGCCCTCATGGACACAAACACACCTTAGACCCCAACCTCAGGAAGCCCATTACTTTTTTTTTTAAGATTTTATTTATTTATTTGACAGTCATAGATCACAAGCATCAGAGATAGAGTAGGAAGCAGGCTCCTTGCTGAGCAGAGTGCCTGATGTTAGGCTCGATCCTAGCACTCTGAGATCATGACCTGAGTCGAAAGAAGTGGCTTAACACACTGAGCCACCCAGGAGCCCCACGAAAGTCCCATTCAACTCAGTCACACCGGTAGCTCCCGCAGAGCCATCCAATCTAAACTGTCTTGGTGCTAGCAGACTATTGGAATGCGAGGAGAGCTTTCCTGGCATCCATCCTCGAAGGGTGCTCTGGAGTCATTCCATATGGGATGTCCTGGAGCTGCCCAACAGATCTGAATTGTCCCGGGGAAAAAATCCTTGAAGGGGGCATCCCACAACTTCCAACGTGGGAAAACCACCAGGGCCTTCAGTTTCCGCTCCATTCCTGAAGGGACAGTCATGCACAGAAACTCCAAAATGAGCCAACGTCTAATCATCGCCGTGACTTCAGATGCATGAGATATTGGTTCAGTTTGGGTTGTCCCTTCACTCTTCCCCAGGGCTCTGCTTTGGAATTCTTCTTTGGTTGGGACACCTGAGGTAACAAACCTGAAAGGTGACTTCCCAACCCACAGATTGACGAATAACAATGGGGACCGCACCAAATCCACAGAGAGGAAATTCATCCATGGCCCATGAGGCCTCCCCGACATTCCACGGCCATCGCTGATACAAAATCAAGAAGTAGCCTGAGCAGGGGCCTCAGACTCACACTTTCTTCATATCCTGAAGAGTTCTTCTCATGGTTTGTACATTGGGCCTGCCATACCTACGTCCCAAACCTAGGCTGAGTTTGTGTTTTCAGACTTCTGTCCTAGAAGTTCTGGGCCACACACCCTCCAGGCTGGGCACCTGGAGCCACATATTAGGACTGTGCCTACACAATACAAGCGAATTCTGCCCATTCCATTGTCCAAAATCGTACAAATTAGGAGAACACTCCAAAGTCCCCGAGGACATCACAATTGTGTGGTCTCCCGGGACAAACAAGGGCGGTCTGACACCAGCTGAGCATCTACCTCCACTCATACCATAGATATATGTCCCCAGAGAAGAAGATTGAACCAGATAGGACACTAGGCCATAATCGGATCCATTGCTTTGGTTTACAGGCATGTCTCCTCAAAATCCTGGATCCAATACCAGCATAGGGGTTTTCCTGAGGCACCCATGAGAACAATTCTCGTCTCCATGAGGAAACTTGTGCATGGGAGCTATGTCAAAAGCTTAGGAGAATACTTCAGGGTCCCAGTGCCACCGCCCATTCCAAGGTCCTCATGGACACACACACATTAGGCCCCATCCACAGGAAAGTCCATTTCAACTCAGCCACCCTGGTTGCTCCCGCAGAGCCATCCGATTTCAAATGTCTTGTTGTGAGGAGACAATTGGAATGCGAGGCGGTCTTCCCTGGCATCCATATTCGAACTGTGCTCAGGAGTCGTTCCATATGGGACGTCCTGGAGCTGCCCAAAAGGTCTCAATTGTCCCGCAGAAGGAATCCTGGAAGGGGGCATCCCACAACTCCCAACGTGGGAAAACCTCCATGGTCTTGAGATTCAGCCATGTTCATGAAGGTGCAGTCATGCACAGAAACTCCAAACTGAGCCAACGTCTGATCCTCGCCGTGACTTCAGATGCATGAGATATTGGTTCAGAATTTCAGGGGGTACCTGCCGTGCCCTCGGCCTGAATTCAAGTCTAGCTTGTGTTCTCAGACTTCTGTCCTCACACTCCTGGCCCAGAAGCCCTCAAGTTTGGCAATTCTGGACCCACAATGCAGCACTCTGCCTGCCCTCTAGAAAAAAATATATTGCCTAATGAGGTGCCCAGGCATCCTAAAGGAGGATAAACTACAAGGCAATCGACTGTACCCAAATTATATAGTCTAACCAGGGCACTAATGCACTGTCTGACACAACCTGAGGCCGAACCTCCTGACCAACAACCAGGCAGCTGACCGCACACTGAGCACATCAGACCCGCCATGGACTTATGTCGTCATCTCTTCCCAACTGCGGTTTTCAGGATCAAGAACCTAGACCTTATCTCCAACCACTGCCCAGGTTTTAAAAGGATGCAGAAAGCAGAACTCCTTCCCTATGGCAAGAGATCTTGTGATTGGCATGTTGTCCAAAGTTCAGTGTAGTTGAAACCAGTGTGGCCATGAGGCCCCGCCCATACTCGCGGGCCACATTGGTCACAAACACACATTGTGACCCTCAGCCTGAGCCCAGTCCTCAAGTAAGGCCTCTAGTGGCTGGATGAAGAGACAGCATATGGGGCCTGCCATGCCACTAGGCCCCAATTTTTAACCATAGTTTGGGTTGTCCCTTCACTCTTCCCCAGGTCTCTGCTTTGGAATTCCTGTTTGGTTGGGACACCTGAGGTAACATACCTGAAATGAGACCTCCCAGCCCACAGATTTACGAAAAACAATTGGGACCGGACGAAATCCACAGAGAGGAGGATTCGTCCATGGCCCATGAGGCCTCCCCACATTCGACGGCCTTCGTTGATACAAAATACAGAGACCTTAGCCTGAGCAAGCGCCTCAGACTCGCTCTTTCTTCATATCCTGAAGAGTTATTCTCATGGTTTGTAGATGGGGCCTGATATACCTACCTCCCCAAACCTAAGCTGAGTTTGTGTTTTCAGAAATCTGTCCTCAAAGTACTGGGCCACACACACTCCAGGCTGGGGCCCCTGGAGCCACACATTAGGACTGTGCCTACCCCATGCCCATTCCATTGTACAATTTCGTACAAATTAGGAGAACCCTCCAAAGTCCCCGAGGATATCCCAATAGTGTAGGTCTCTGTGGACAAACAAGTGCGGTCTGACACCATAATCGGATCCATTGCTTTGGTTTATAGGCATATCTCCTCAAAATCCTGGATTCCAATACCAGCATAGGGGGTTTCCTGAGGCACCCATCAGAAATAATCTCGTCTCCACGAGGAAACTTGTGCATGGGAGCTATGTAGGTCATGAAGGGGCAGTCATGCACAGAAACTACAACCTGAGCCCGAACCTCCTGACCAACAACCAGGCAGCTGGCCGCACAGAGCACATCAGACCCACCATGGCCTTAGGTCATCATCTCTTCCCAACTGCGGTTTTCAGGATTCAGAACCTAGCTGAGTTTTTGTTTTCCGACTCCTGTCCTCAAAGTCCTGGGCAACACACCCTCCAGGCTAGGGACCCTGGAGCCACACATTAGGACTGTGCCTACCCCATGCATGGGAATTCTGCCCATTCCATTGTCCAAAATTGTACAAATTAGGAGATCCCTCCAAAGTCCCCGAGGCCATCCCAATATGTAGGTCTCTTTGGACAAACAAGGGTGGTCTGACACCAGCTGTGCATCCACCTCCACTCCTACCATAGATGGATGTCCCCAGAGAAGGAGATGGAACCAGACAGGACCCTAGGCCATAATCGGATCCATTGCTTTGGTTTACAGGCATGTCTCCTCAAAATCCTGGATTCCAATACCAGAATAGTGGGTTTCCTGAGGCACCCATCAGAAAACATTTCGTCTCCACGAGGAAACTTGTGCATGGGACCTATTTCAAAACCTTAGGAGAATACTTCAGAGTCCCGGTGCCACCGCCCCATTCCAAGGTCCTCATGGACACAAACACACATTGGCCCCATGCTCAGGAAAGTCCATTTCAAATCAGCCACACCGGATGCTCACAAGGAGCCATCCGATCTCCACTGTCTTGTTGCTAGGAGACAATTGGAATTCGAGCCGGGCTTCCCTGGCATCCATCCTCGAACGGTGCTCTGCAGTCATTCCATTTGGGATGTTTTGGAGCTGCCCAACAGGTCTCAATTGTGCCGCAGAAGTAATCCTTGAAGGGGGCATCCCACAACTCCCAACGTGGGAAAACCTCCCTGGCCTTGAGATTCCTCTCCGTTCATGAAGGGGCAGTCATGCACAGAAACTACAACCTGTGCCAAGGTCTCATCCTCGCCGTGACTTCAGATGCATGAGATATTGGTTCAGATGTGCAGGGAGTACATGCCTTGCCCTCGGACTGAAGCCCAAGTCTAGCTTGTGTTCTCAGACTTCAGTCCTCACACTACTAAACCAGAAGTACTCAAGTTTGGCATGTCGGGACCCACAATGCAGCACTCTGCCTGCCCTCTAGAAAAAATATCTTGCCTAATGAGTTGCCCAGGCACCTCAAATGAGGATCAACCCACACGGCACTCGACTGTACCCAAATTATATAGTCTAACCTGGGCACTAATGCGCTGTCTGACACAACCTGAGCCCGAACCTCCTGACCAACAACCATGCAGCTGACCGCACACTGAGCACATCAGACCCACCATGGCCTTAGGTCATCATCTCTTCCCAACAGCGGTTTTCAGGCTTCCGTACCTAGACCTTATCTCCAACCACTGACCAGGGTTGAAAATGATGCAGAAATCAGAACTCTTCCCCATGGCAAGAGACCTTGTGATTGGCATGTTGTCCAAAGTTCAGTGTAGTTGAAACCACTGTGGCCCATGAGGCCCCGCCCATGCTCGCGGCCCACATTGGTCACAAACACACATTATGACCCTCAGCCTGAGCCCAGTCCTCAAGTAAGGCCTCTCAGGGGCTGGATGAAGAGACAGCATATGGGGCCTGCCATGCCCCTAGGCCCCAAATTTTAACCATAGTTTGGGTTGTCCTTCACTCTTCCCCAGGGCTCTGCTTTGGAATTCCTCTTTGGTTGGGACACCTGAGGTAATAAACCTGAAAGGAGACCTCCCATCCCACAGATTGACAAAAAACAATTGGGACCGGGCCAAATCCCAAGAGAGGAAGATTCGTCCATGGCCCATGAGGCTTCCCCACATTCCCCGGCCATCGTTGACACAAAATCCAGAGACAAAGCCTGAGCAAGCGACTCAGACTCCCTCTTTCTTCATATCCTGAAGAGTTCTTCTCATGGTTTGTAGATTGGGCCTGCCATACCTACGTCCCCAAACCTAAGCTGAGTTTATATTTTCCGACACCTGTCCTCAAAGTCCTGGGCCACACACCCTCCAGGCTGGGGCCCCTGGAGCCACACATTAGGACTGTGCCTACTTCATGCATGGGAATTCTGCCCATTCCATTGTCCAAAATTGTACAAATTAGGAGATCCCTCCAAAGTCCCCGAGGCCATCCCAATATGTAGGACTCTTTGGACAAACAAGGGTGGTCTGACACCAGCTGAGCATCCACCTCCACTCCTACCATAGATGGATGTCCCCAGAGAAGGAGATGGAACCAGACAGGGCCCTAGGACATAATCGGATCCATTGCTTTGGTTTACAGGCATGTCTCCTCAAAATCCTGAATTCCAATACCAGCATAGGGGGTTTCCTGAGGCACCATCAGAAAAAATCTTGTCTCCACGAGGAAACTTGTGCATGGGACCTAGGTCAAAATCTTAGGAGAATACTACAGATTCCCGGTGCCACTGCCCCATTCCAAGGTCCTCATGGACACAAACACACATTGGCCCCATGCTCAGGAAAGTCCATTTCAAATCACCATCCCGGTTGCTCCGAGGAGCCATCTGATCTCCACTGTCTTGTTGCTAGGAGACAATTGGAATGCGAGGCGGGCTTCCCTGGCATCCATCCTCGAACGGTGCTCTGGAGTCATTCCATATGGGATGTTTTGGAGCTGCCCAACAGGTCTCAATTGTACCGCAGAAGGAATCCTTGAAGGGGGCATCCCACAACACACAACGTGGGAAAACCTCCATAACCTTGAGATTCCTCTCCGTTCATGAAGGAGCAGTCATGCACAGAAACTACAACCTGAGCCAACGTCTGGTCCTCGCCGTGACTTCAGATGCATGAGATATTGGTTCAGATGTGCAGGGGGTACCTGCCTTGCCCTCGGCCTGAAGCCCAAGTCTAGCTTGTGTTCTCAGACTTGTGTCCTCACACCTTTGGCCCAGAAGCTCTCACGTTTGGCAATTCTGGTCCCACAATGCAGCACTCTGCCTGCTCTCTAGAAAAAATATCTTGCCTAATGAGCTGCCCAGGCACCTCAAATGAGGATCAACCTACCCGCCACTCGACTGTACCCAAATTATTTATTCTAACCTAGGCACTCATGCACTGTGTGACACAGCCTGAGCCCGAACCTCCTGATCAACAACCAGGCAGCTGACCGCACACTGAGCACATCAGACCCACCATGGCCTTAGGTCATCATCTCTTCACAACTGCGGTTTTCAGGATTCAGAACCTAGACCTTATCTCCAACCACTGCCCAGGGTTGAAAATGATGCAGAAATCAGAACTCCTTCCCCATGATAAGAGACCTTGTCATTGGCATGTTGTCCAAAGTTCAGTGTAGTTGAAACCAGTGTGGCCCATGAGGCCCCGCCCATGCTCGCGGGCCACATTGGTCACAAACACACATTGTGACCCTCAGCCTGAGCCCAGTCCTCAAGTAAGGCCTCTAAGTGGCTGGATGAAGTGACAGCATATGGGGCCTGCCATGCCCCTAGGCCCCAAATTTTAACCATAGTTTGGGTTGTCCCTTCACTCGTCCCCAGGGCTCTGCTTTGGAATTCCTCTTTGGTTGGGACACCTGAGTTAACAAACCTGAAAGGAGACCTCCCATCCCACAGATTACGAAAAACAATTGGGACCGGCCAAATCCACAGAGAGGAAGATTCGTCCATGGCCCATGAGGCCTTGCCACATGCCACGGCCATCGTTGACACAAAATGCAGAGACCAAAGCCTGAGCAAGCGCCTCAGAGTCGCTCTTTCTTCGTATCCTGAAGAGTTCTTCTCATGGTTTGTAGTTTGGGCCTGCCACACCTACGTCCCCAAACCTAAGCTGAGTTTGTGTTTTCAGACTTCTGTCCTCAAAGTCCTGGGCCACACACCCTCCAGGCTGGGGCCCCTGGAGCCACACATTAGGACTCTGCCTACCCCATGCATGGGAATTCTCCCCTATCCATTGTCCAAATTGTACAAATTAGGAGAACCCTCCAAAGTCCCCGAGGGATTGCAATATCTAGGACTTTGAGGACAAACAAGGGTGGTCTGACACCAGCTGAGCATCTACCGCCACTCCTACCATAGATGGATGTCCCCAGAGAAGGAGATGGAACCAGACAGGACCCTAGGCCATAATCGGATCCATTGCTTTGGTTTACAGGCATGTCTCCTCAAAAGCCTGGATTCCAATACCAGCATAGGGGGTTTCCTGAGGCACCCATCAGAAAACATCTCGTCTCCACGAGGAAACTTGTGCATGGGACCTAGTTCAAAATCTTAGGAGAATACTTCAGAGTCGCGGTGCCACCGCCCCATTCCAAGGTCCTCATGGACACAAACACACATTAGGCCCCATACTCAGGAAAGTCCATTTCAAATCAGCCACACCAGTTGCTCCCGAGGAGCCATCCGATCTCCACTGTCTTGTTGCTAGGAGACAATTGGAATGCGAGGCGGGCTTCCCTGGCATCCATCCTCGAACGGTGCTCTGCAGTCATTCCATATGGGATGTTTTGGAGCTGCCCAACAGGTCTCAATTGTCCCGCAGAAGGAATCCTTGAAGGGGGCATCCCACAACTCCCAACGTGGGAAAACCTCCATGGCTTGAGATTCCTCTCCGTTCATCTAGGGGCAGTCATGCGCAGTAACTACAACCTGAGCCAACGTCTGATCCTAGCCGTGACTTCAGATGCATGAGATATTGGTTCAGATGTGCAAGGGGTACCTGCTTTGCCCTCGGGTGAAGCCCAAGTCTAGCTTGTGTTCTCAGACTTCTGTCCTCACACTACTGGCCCAGAAGCCCTCACGTTTGGCAATTCTGGACCCACAATGCAGCACTCTGCCTGCCCTCTAGAAAAAATATCTTGCCTAATGAGCTACCCAGGCACCTCAAAGGAGGATCAACCTACACGGCACTCAAATGTACCCAAATTATAGAGTCTAACCTGGGCACTAATGCACTGTCTGACACAACCTGACCCCGAACCTTTTGACCAACAACCAGGCAGCTGACCGCACACTGAGCACATCAGATCCACCATGGCCTTAGGTCATCATCTCTTCCCAACTGCAGTTTTCAGGTTTCATAACCTAGACATTATCTCCAACCACAGCCCAGGGTTGAAAATGATGCAGAAATCAGAACTCCTTCCCCATGGCAAAGGAACTTGTGATTGGCATGTTGTCCAAAGTTCTGTTTAGATGAAACCAGTGTGGCCCATGAGGCCCCGCCCATGCTCGCGGGCCACATTGGTTACAAACACACATTGTGACCCTCAGCCTGAGCCCAGTCCTCAAGTAAGGCCTCTCAGTGGCTGGATGAAGAGACAGCATATGGGGCCTGCCATGCCCCTAGGCCCCAAATTTTAACCATAGTTTGGGTTGTCCCTTCACTCTTCCCAAAGGCTCTGCTTTGGAATTCCTCTTTGGTTGGGACACCTGAGGTAACAAACCTGAAAGGAGACTTCCCATCCTACAGATTGAAGAAAAACAATTTGGACCGGGCCAAATCCACAGAGAGGAAGATTCTTCCATGGCCCATGAGCTTCACCACATTCCACGGCCATCGTTGACACAAAATCCAGAGACCAAAGACTGAGCAAGCGCCTCAGACTAGCTCTTTCTTCGTATCCTGAAGAGTTCTTCTCATGGTTTGTAGATTGGGCCTGCCACACCTACGTCCGCAAACCTCAGCTGAGTTTGTGTTTTCAGACTTCTGTCCTCAAAGTCCTGGGCCACACACCCTCCAGCCTGGGGCCCCTGGAGCCACACATTAGGACTGTGCCTACCCCATGCATGGGAATTCTGCCAATTCCATTGTCCAAAATTGTACAAATCAGGAGAAACCTACAAAGTCCCTGAGGCCATGCCAATATGTAGGTCTCTGTGGACAAACAAGGGCGGTCTGACACCAGCTGAGCATCTACCTCCACTCATAGCATAGATGGATGTTCCCAGAGAAGGAGATGGTACCAGACAGGACGATAGGCCATAATCGGATCCATGGCTTTGGTTTACAGGCATGTCTCCTCAAAAGCATGGATTCCAATACCAGCATAGGGGATTTCCTGAGGCACCCATCAGAAAACATCTCGTATCCACGAGGAAACTTGTGCATGGTAACTATGTCAAAATCTTAGGAGAATACTTCAGAGTCCCGGTGGCACCGCTCCATACCAAGGTCCTCATGGACACAAACACACATTAGGCCCCATGCTCAGGAAAGTCCATTTCAACTCAGCCATCTAGGTTGCTCCCGCAGAGCCATCCGATATCCACTGTCTTGTGGCTATGAGACAATTTGAATGAGAGGCGGGCTTCCCTGGCATCCATCCTAGAACGGTTCCTGGAGTAATTCCATATGGGATGATTTGGAGCTGCCCAACAGGTCTCAATTGTCCCGCAGAAGGAATCCTTGAAGGGGGCATCCCACAACTGCCAACGTGGGAAAACCTCCATGGCCTTGAGATTCCTCTCCGTTCATGAAGGGGCAGTCATGCACAGAAACTACAACCTGAGCCAACGTCTCATCCTCGCCGTGACTTCAGATGCATGAGATATTGGTTCAGATGTGCAGGGGGTACCTGCCTTGCCCTCGGCCTGAAGCCCAAGTCAAGCTTGTGGTCTCAGACTTCTGTTCTCACACTACTGGCCCAGAAGCCCTCAAGTTTGGCAATTCCGGACCCATAATGCAGCACTCTGCCTGCCCTCTAGAAAAAATATCTTGCATAATGAGCTGCCCAGGCACCTCAAAAGAGGATCAACCTACACGGCACTCGACTGTACCCAAATTATAGAGTCTAACCTGGGCACAAATGCACTGTCTGACACAACCTGAGCCCGAAACTCCTGACCAACAACCAGGCAGCTGACTGCACACTGAGCACATCAGACCCAACATGGCCTTAGGTCATCATCTCTTCCCAACTGCGGTTTTCAGGCTTCCGAACCTAGACCTTATCTCCAACCACTGCAGAAGGGTTGAAAATGATGCAGAAATCAGAACTCCTTCCCCATGGCAAGAGACCTTGTGATTGGCATGTGGTCCAAAGTTCAGTGTAGTTGAAACCAGTGTGGCCCATGAGGCCCCGCCCATGCTCGCGGGCCACATTGGTCACAAACACACATTATGACCCTAAGCCATAGCCCAGTCCTCAAGTAAGGCCTCTCAGGGGCTGGATGAAGAGACAGCATATGGGGCCTGCCATGCCCCTAGGCCCCAAATTTTAACCATAGTTTGGGTTGTCCCTTCACTCTTCCCCAGGGCTCTGCTTTGGAATTCCTCTTTGGTTGGGACACCTGAGGTAACAAACCTGAAAGGAGACCTCCCATCCCACAGATTGACGAAAAACAATTGGGACAGTGCCAAATCCCAAGAGAGGAAGATTCGTCCATGGCCCATGAGGCTTCCCCACATTCCCCGGCCATCGTTGACACAAAATCCAGAGACAAAGCCTGAGCAAGCGACTCAGACTCCCTCTTTCTTCATATCCTGAAGAGTTCTTCTCATGGTTTGTAGATTGGGCCTGCCATACCTACGTCCCCAAACCTAAGCTGAGTTTATATTTTCCGACACCTGTCCTCAAAGTCCTGGGCCACACACCCTCCAGGCTGGGGCCCCTGGAGCCACACATTAGGACTGTGCCTACTTCATGCATGGGAATTCTGCCCATTGCAGTGTCCAAAATTGTACAAATTAGGAGATCCCTCCAAAGTCCCCGAGGCCATCCCAATATGTAGGTCTCTTTGGACAAACAAGGGTGGTCTGACACCAGATGAGCATCCACCTCCACTCCTACCATAGATGGATGTCCCCAGAGAAGGAGATGGAACCAGACAGGACCCTAGGCCATAATCGGATCCATTGCTTTGGTTTACAGGCATGTCTCCTCAAAATCCTGGATTCCAATACCAGCATAGGGGGTTTCCTGAGGCACCCATCAGAAAACATCTCGTCTCCACGAGGAAACTTGTGCATGGGACCTAGGTCAAAATCTTAGGAGAATACCTCAGAGTCCCGGTGCCACCGCCCCATTCCAAGGTCCTCATGGACACAAACACACATTAGGCCCCATGCTCAGGAAAGTCCATTTCAAATCAGCCACACCGGTTGCTCCCTAGGAGCCATCAGATCTCCACTGTCTTGTTGCTAGGAGACAATTGGAATGCGAGGCGGGCTTCCCTGGCATCCATCCTCGAACGGTGCTCTGGAGTCATTCCATATGGGATGTTTTGGAGCTGCCCAACAGGTCTCAATTGTACCGCAGAAGGAATCCTTGAAGGGGGCATCCCACAAGTCCCAACGTGGAAAAGCTCCATGGCCTTGAGATTCCTTTCCGTTTATGAAGGAGCAGTCCTGCACAGAAACTTCAACCTGAGCCAACGTCTGGTCCTCGCCGTGACTTCAGATGCATGAGATATTGGTTCAGATGTGCAGGGGGTACCTGCCTTGCCCTCGGCCTGAAGCCCAAGTCTAGCTTGTGTTCTCAGACTTGTGTCCTCACACCTTTGGCCCAGAAGCTCTCACGTTTGGCAATTCCGGACCCACAATGCAGCACTCTGCCTGCCCTCTAGAGAAATTATCTTGCCTAATGAGCTGCCCAGGCACCTCAAATGAGGATCAACCTTACCGGCACTCGACTGTACCCAAATTATTTATTCTAACCTAGGCACTCATGCACTGTGTGACACATCCTGATACCGAACCTCCTGACCAACAACCAGGCAGCTGACCGCACACTGAGCACATCAGACCCACCATGGCCTTAGGTCATCATCTCTTCACAACTGCGGTTTTCAGGATTCAGAACCTAGACCTTATCTCCAACCACTGCCCAGGGTTGAAAATGATGCAGAAATCAGAACTCCTTCCCCATGGCAAGAGACCTTGTCATTGGCATGTTGTCCAAAGTTCAGTGTAGTTTAAACCAGTGTGGCCCATGAGGCCCCGCCCATGCTCGCGGGCCACATTGGTCAAAAACACGCATTGTGACCCTCAGCCTGAGCCCAGTCCTCAAGTAAGGCCTCTCAGTGGCTGGATGAAGAGACAGCATATGGGGCCTGCCATGCCCCTAGGCCCCAAATTTTAACCATAGTTGGGTTGTCCCTTCACTCGTCCCCAAGGCTCTGCTTTGGAATTCCTCTTTGGTTGGGACACCTGAGGTAACAAACTGAAAGGAGACCTCCCATCCCACAGATTACGAAAAACAATTGGAACCAGACAAATCCACAGAGAGGAAGATTCGTCCATGGCCCATGAGGCCTTGCCACATGCCACGGCCATCGTTGACACAAAATGCAGAGACCAAAGCCTGAGCAAGCGCCTCAGACTCGCTCTTTCTTCGTATCCTGAAGAGTTCTTCTCATGGTTTGTAGTTTGGGCCTGCCACACCTACGTCCCCAAACCTAAGCTGAGTTTGTGTTTTCAGACTTCTGTCCTCAAAGTCCTGGGCCACACACCCTCCAGGCTGGGGCCCCTGGAGCCACTCATTACGACTGTGCCTACCCCATGCATGGGAATTCTGTCCTATCCATTGTCCAAAATTGTACAAATTAGGAGAACCCTCCAAAGTCCCTGAGGCCATAGCAATATCTAGGACTCTGTGGACAAACAAGGGTGGTCTGACACCAGCTGAGCATCTACCTCCACTCATACCATAGATGGATGTCCCAGGAGAAGGAGATGGATCCAGACAGGACCCTAGGCCATAATCGGATCCATTGCTTTGGTTTACAGGCATGTCTCCTCAAAAGCATGGATTCCAATACCAGCATAGTGGGTTTCCTGAGGCACCCATCAGAAAAAATCTCGTCTCCATGGGGAAACTTGTCCATGGGACCTATTTCAATATCTTAGGAGAATACTTCAGAATCCCGGTGCCACCGCCCCATTCCAAGGTCCTCATGGACACAAACACACATTGGCCCCATGCTCAGGAAAGTCCATTTCAACTCAGCCCCCCCGGTTGCTCCCGCAGAGCCATCCGATCTCCACTCTCTTGTTGCTAGGAGACAATTGGAATGCGCGGCGGGCTTCCCTGGCATCCATCCTCGAACGGTGCTCTGGAGTCATTCCATATGGGATGTTTTGGAGCTGCCCAGCAGGTCTCAATTGTCCCGCAGAAGGAATCCTTGAAGGGGGCATCCCACAACTGCCAACGTGGGAAAACCTCCATGGCTTGAGATTCCTCTCCGTTCATGAAGGGGCAGTCATGCACAGTAACTACAACCTGAGCCAACGTCTGATCCTCGCCGTGACTTCAGATGCATGAGATATTGGTTCAGATGTGCAAGGGGTACCTGCTTTGCCCTCGGCCTGAAGCCCAAGTCTAGCTTGTGTTCTCAGACTTCTGTCCTCACACTACTGGCCCAGAATCCCTCACGTTTGGCAATTTTGGACCCACAATGCAGCACTCTGCCTGCCCTCTAGAAAAAATATCATGCCTAATGAGCTACCCAGGCACCTCAAAGGAGGATCAACCTACACGGCACTCAACTGTACCCAAATTATAGAGTCTAACCTGGGCACTAATGCACTGTCTGACACAAATTGAGCCCGAACCTCCTGACCAACAACCAGGCAGCTGACCGCACACGAGCACATCAGATCCACCATGGCCTTAGGTCATCATCTCTTCCCAACTGCGGTTTTCAGGATTCAGAACCTAGACCTTATCTCCAACCACAGCCCAGGGTTGAAAATGATGCAGAAATCAGAACTCCTTTTCCATGGCAAAGGAACTTGTGATTGGCATGTTGTCCAAAGTTCTGTTTAGATGAAACCAGTGTGGCCCATGAGGCCCCACCCATGCTCGCGGGCCACATTGGTCACAAACACACATTGTGACCCTCAGCCTGAGCCCAGTCCTCAAGTAAGGCCTCTCAGTGACTGGATGAAGAGACAGCATATGGGGCCTGCCATGCCCCTAGGCCCCAAATTTTAACCATAGTTTGGGTTGTCCCTTCACTCTTCCCAAGGGCTCTGCTTTGGAATTCCTCTTTGGTTGAGACACCTGAGGTAACAAACCTGAAAGGAGACCTCCCATCCCACAGATTGAAGAAAAACAATTGGGACCGGGCCAAATCCACAGAGAGGAAGATTCTTCCATGGCCCATGAGCTTCACCACATTCCACGGCCATCGTTGACACAAAATCCAGGGACCAAAGCCTGAGCAAGCGCCTCAGACTCGCTCTTTCTTCGTATCCTGAAGATTTCTTCTCATGGTTTGTAGATTGGGCCTGCCACACCTATGTCCCCAAACCTCAGCTGAGTTTGTGTTTTCAGACTTCTGTCTTCAAAGTCCTGGGCCACACACCCTCCAGGCTGGGGCCCCTGGAGCCACACATTAGGACTGTGCCTACCCCATGCATGGGAATTCTGCCCTATCCATTGTCCAAAATTGTACAAATTAGGAGAACCCTCCAAAGTCCCCGAGGCCATCGCAATATCTAGGACTCTGTGGACAAACAAGGGTGGTCTGACACCAGCTGAGCATCTACCTCCACTCATACCATAGATGGATGTCCCAAGAGAAGGAGATGGATCCAGACAGGACCCTAGGCCATAATCGGATCCATTGCTTTGGTTTACAGGCATGTCTCCTCAAAAGCATGGATTCCAATACCAGCATAGGGGGTTTTCTGAGGCACCCATCAGAAAACATCTCGTCTCCACGAGGATACTTGTGCATGGGAACTATGTCAATATCTTAGGAGAATACTTCAGATTCCCGGTGCCACCGCCCCATTCCAAGGTCCTCATGGACACAAACACACATTGGCCCCATGCTCAGGAAAGTCCATTTCAACTCAGCCCCCCCGGTTGCTCCCGCAGAGCCATCCGATCTCCACTCTCTTGTTGCTAGGAGACAATTGGAATGCGCGGCGGGCTTCCCTGGCATCCATCCTCGAATGGTGCTCTGGAGTCATTCCATATGGGATGTTTTGGAGCTGCCCAGCAGGTCTCAATTGTCCCGCAGAAGGAATCCTTGAAGGGGGCATCCCACAACTGCCAACGTGGGAAAACCTCCATGGCTTGAGATTCCTTCCCGTTCATGAAGGGGCAGTCATGCACAGTAGCTACAACCTGAGCCAACGTCTGATCCTCGCCGTGACTTCAGATGCATGAGATATTGGTTCAGATGTGCTGGGGTACCTGCCTTGCCCTCGGCCTGAAGCCCAAGTCTAGCTTGTGTTCTCAGACTTCTGTCCTCACACTACTGGCCCAGAAGCCCTCACGTTTGGCAATTCTGGACCCACAATGCAGCACTCTGCCTGCCCTCTAGAAAAAATATCTTGCCTAATGAGCTACCCAGGCACCTCAAAGGAGGATCAACCTACACGGCACTCAACTGTACCCAAATTATAGAGTCTAACCTGGGCACTAATGCACTGTCTGACACAACCTGAGCCCGAACCTCCTGAGCAACAACCAGGCAGCTGGCCGCACACTGAGCACATCAGACCTACTATGGCCTTAAGTCATCATCTCTTCCCAACTGCGGTTTTCAGGTTTCAGAACCTAGACATTATCTCTAACCACAGCCCAGGGTTGAAAATGATGCAGAAATCAGAACTCCTTCCCCATGGCAAAGGAACTTGTGATTGGCATGTTGTCCAAAGTTCTGTTTAGATAAAACCAGTGTGGCCCATGAGGCCCCGCCCATGCTCGCGGGCCACATTGGTCACAAACACACATTGTGACCTTCAGCCTGAGCCCAGTCCTCAAGTAAGGCCTCTCAGTGGCTGGATGAAGAGACAGCATATGGGGCCTGCCATGCCCCTAGGCCCCAAATTTTAACCATAGTTTGGGTTGTCCCTTCACTCTTCCCAAGGGCTCTGCTTTGGAATTCCTCTTTGGTTGGGACACCTGAGGTAACAAACCTGAAAGGAGACCTCCCATCCCACAGATTGAAGAAAAACAATTGGGACCGGGCCAAATCCACAGAGAGGAAGATTCTTCCATGGCCCATGAGCTTCACCACATTCCACGGCCATCGTTGACACAAAATCCAGAGACCAAAGCCTGAGCAAGCGCCTCAGACTCGCTCTTTCTTCGTATCCTGAAGATTTCTTCTCATGGTTTGTAGATTGGGCCTGCCACACCTATGTCCCCAAACCTCAGCTGAGTTTGTGTTTTCAGACTTCTGTCTTCAAAGTCCTGGGCCACACACCCTCCAGGCTGGGGCCCCTGGAGCCACTCATTACGACTGTGCCTACCCCATGCATGAGAATTCTGCCCTATCCATTGTCCAAAATTGTACAAATTAGGAGAACCCTCCAAAGTCCCCGAGGCCATCGCAATATCTAGGACTCTGTGGACAAACAATGGTGGTCTGACACCAGCTGAGCATCTACCTCCACTCATACCATAGATGGATGTCCCAAGAGAAGGAGATGGATCCAGACAGGACCCTAGGCCATAATCGGATCCATTGCTTTGGTTTACAGGCATGTCTCCTCAAAAGCATGGATTCCAATACCAGCATAGGGGGTTTTCTGAGGCACCCATCAGAAAACATCTCGTCTCCACGAGGAAACTTGTGCATGGGAACTATGTCAATATCTTAGGAGAATACTTCATATTCCCGGTGCCACCGCCCCATTCCAAGGTCCTCATGGACACAAACACACATTGGCCCCATGCTCAGGAAAGTCCATTTCAACTCAGCCACACCGGTTGCTCCCGCAGAGCCATCCGATCTCCACTCTCTTGTTGCTAGGAGACAATTGGAATGCGCGGCGGGCTTCCCTGGCATCCATCCTCGAATGGTGCTCTGGAGTCATTCCATATGGGATGTTTTGGAGCTGCCCAGCAGGTCTCAATTGTCCCGCAGAAGGAATCCTTGAAGGGGGCATCCCACAACTGCCAACGTGGGAAAACCTCCATGGCTTGAGATTCCTCCCCGTTCATCAAGGGGCAGTCATGCACAGTAGCTACAACCTGAGCCAACGTCTGATCCTCGCCGTGACTTCAGATGCATGAGATATTGGTTCAGATGTGCAAGGGGTACCTGCCTTGCCCTCGGCCTGAAGCCCAAGTCTAGCTTGTGTTCTCAGACTTCTGTCCTCACACTACTGGCCCAGAAGCCCTCACGTTTGGCAATTCTGGACCCACAATGCAGCACTCTGCCTGCCCTCTAGAAAAAATATCTTGCCTAATGAGCTACCCAGGCACCTCAAAGGAGGATCAACCTACACGGCACTCAACTGTACCCAAATTATAGAGTCTAACCTGGGCACTAATGCACTGTCTGACACAACCTGAGCCCGAACCTCCTGAGCAACAACCAGGCAGCTGGCCGCACACTGAGCACATCAGACCTACTATGGCCTTAAGTCATCATCTCTTCCCAACTGCGGTTTTCAGGTTTCAGAACCTAGACATTATCTCTAACCACAGCCCAGGGTTGAAAATGATGCAGAAATCAGAACTCCTTCCCCATGGCAAAGGAACTTGTGATTGGCATGTTGTCCAAAGTTCTGTTTAGATAAAACCAGTGTGGCCCATGAGGCCCCGCCCATGCTCGCAGGCCACATTGGTCACAAACACACATTGTGACCCTCAGCCTGAGCCCAGTCCTCAAGTAAGGCCTCTCAGTGGCTGGATGAAGAGACAGCATATGGGGCCTGCCATGCCCCTAGGCCCCAAATTTTAACCATAGTTTGGGTTGTCCCTTCACTCTTCCCAAGGGCTCTGCTTTGGAATTCCTCTTTGGTTGGGACACCTGAGGTAACAAACCTGAAAGGAGACTTCCCATCCTACAGATTGAAGAAAAACAATTGGGACCGGGCCAAATCCACAGAGAGGAAGATTCTTCCATGGCCCATGAGCTTCACCACATTCCACGGGCATCGTTGACACAAAATCCAGAGACCAAAGCCTGAGCAAGCGCCTCAGACTCGCTCTTTCTTCGTATCCTGAAGAGTTCTTTTCATGGTTTGTAGATTGGGCCTGCCACACCTACGTCCCCAAACCTCAGCTGAGTTTGTGTTTTCAGACTTCTGTCCTCAAAGTCCTGGGCCACACACCCTCCAGGCTGGGGCCCCTGGAGCCACACATTAGGACTGTGCCTACCCCATGCATGGGAATTCTGCCCATTCCATTGTCCAAAATTGTACAAATCAGGAGAAACCTACAAAGTCCCTGAGGCCATCCCAATATGTAGGTCTCTGTGGACAAACAAGGGCGTTCTGACACCAGCTGAGCATCTACCTCCACTCATACCATAGATGGATGTCCCCAGAGAAGGAGATGGTACCAGACAGGACGATAGGCCATAATCGGATCCATGGCTTTGGTTTACAGGCATGTCTCCTCAAAAGCATGGATTCCAATACCAGCATAGTGGGTTTCCTGAGGCACCCATCACAAATCATCTCGTCTCCACGAGGAAACTTGTGCATGGGAACTATGTCAAAATCTTAGGAGAATACTTCAGAGTCCCAGTGGCACCGCTCCATACCAAGGTCCTCATGGACACAAACACACATTAGGCCCCATTCTTAGGAAAGTCCATTTCAACTCAGCCATCCCGGTTACTCCCGCACAGCCATCCGATCTCCACTGTCTTGTGGCTATGAGACAATTTGATTGAGAGGCGGGCTTCCCTGGCATCCTTCCTCGAACGGTTCCTGGAGTAATTCCATATGGGATGTGTTGGAGCTGCCCAACAGGTCTCAATTTTCCCGCAGAAGGAATCCTTGAAGGGGGCATCCCACAACTCCCAAAGTGGGAAAACATCCATGGCCTTGAGATTCCTCTCCGTTCATGAAGGGGCAGTCATGCACAGAAACTACAACCTGAGCCAACGTCTCATCCTCGCCGTGACTTCAGATGCTTGAGATATTGGTTCAGATGTGCAGGGGGTACCTGCCTTGCCCTCGGCCTGAAGCCCAAGTCAAGCTTGTGGTCTCAGACTTCTGTCCTCACACTACTGGCCCAGAAGCCCTCAAGTTTGGCAATTCCGGACCCACAATGCAGCACTCTGCCTGCCCTCTAGAAAAAATATCTTGCATAATGAGCTGCCCAGGCACCACAAATGAGGATCAACCTACACGGCACTCGATGTACCCAAATTATAGAGTCTAACCTGGGCACAAATGCACTGTCTGACACAACCTGAGCCCGAACCTCCTGACCAACAACCAGGCAGCTGACCGCACACTGAGCACATCAGACCTACTATGGCCTTAGGTCATCATCTCTTCCCTACTTCGGTTTTCAGGCTTCCGAACCTAGACCTTATCTCCAACCACTGCCCAGGGTTGAAAATGATGCAGAAATCAGAACTCCTTCCCCATGGCTAGAAACCTTGTGATTGGCATGTTGTCCAAAGTTCAGTGTAGTTGAAACCAGTCTGGCCCATGAGGCCCGGCCCATGCTCGCTGGCCAAATTGGTCACAAACACACATTGTGACCCTCAGCCTGAGCCCAGTCCTCAAGTAAGGCCTCTCAGGGGCTGGATGAAGAGACAGCATATGGGGCCTGCCATGCCCCTAAGCCCCAAATTTTAACCATAGTTTGAGTTGTTCCTTCATGCTTCCCCAGGGCTCTGCTTAGGAATTCCTCTTTTGATCAGACACCTGAGGTAACAAACCTGAAAGGAAAACTCCCATCTCACAGATTGACGAAAAACAATTGGGACCGGCCAAATCCACAGAGAGGAAGATTCGTCCATGGCCCATGAGGCCTCCCTTCATTCCACGGACATCGTTGACACAAATCCAGAGACCAAAGCCTGATCAAGCGCCTCAGACTCGATCTTTCTTCGTATCCTGAAGATTTCTTCTCATGATTTGTAGATTGGGCCTGCCATACCTACGTCCCCAAACCTAACCTGAGTTTGTGTTTTCAGACTTCTGTCCTCAAATTCCTGGGCCACACACCCTCCAGGCTGGGGCCCCTGGAGCCACACATTAGGACTGTGCCTACCCCATGCATGGGAATTCTGCCATTTTATTGTCCAAAATTGTACAAATTAGGAGAACCCTCCAAAGTCCCCGAGGCCATCCCAATATGTACGTCTCAGTGGAAAAACAAGGGCGGTCAGACACCAGCTGAGCATCTACCTCCACTCATACCATAGATGGATGTCCCCAGAGAAGGATATGATACCAGACAGGACCCTAGGCCATAATCGGATCCATTGCTTTGGTTTACAGGCATGAATCCTCAAAATCCTGGATTCCAATACCAGCATAGGTGGTTTCCTGAGGCACCCATCAGAAAAAATCTCGTCTCCACGAGGAAACTTGTGCATGGGACTTATGTCAAAATCTTAGGAGCATACTTCAGAGTCCCGGTGCCACTGCCACATTCCAAGGTCCTCTTGGACACAAACACACATTAGGCCCCATACTCAGGAAAGTCCATTTCAACTCAGCCACCCTGGTTGTTCCCGCAGAGCTATCCGATCTCCACTGTCATGTTGCTAGGAGACAATTGGAATGCGAGGCGGGCTTCCCTGGCATCCATCCTCGAACGGTGCTCTGCAGTCATTCCATTTGGGATGTTTTGGAGCTGCCCAACAGGTCTCAATTGTCCCGCTGAAGGAATCCTTGAAGGGGGCATCCCACAACTCCCAACGTGGGAAAACCTCCATGGCCTTGAGATTCCTTTCCGTTCATGAAGGGGCAGTCATGCACAGAAACTACAACCTGAGCCAACGTCTCATCCTCGCCGTGACTTCAGATGCATGAGATATTGGTTCAGATGTGCAGGGGTACCTGCCTTGCCCTCGGCCTGAAGCCCAAGTCTAGCTTGTGGTCTCAGACTTCTGTCCTCACACTACTGGCCCAGAAGCCCTCAAGTTTGGCAATTCTGGACCCACAATGCAGCACTCTGCCTGCCCTCTATAAAAATATCTTGCCTAATGAGCTGCCGAGGCACCTCAAATGAGGATCAACCTACACGGCACTCGACTGTACCCGAATTACATAGTCTATACTGGGCACAAATGCACTGTCTGACACAACCTGAGCCCGAACCTCCTGACCATCAACCAGGCAGCTGACCGCACACTGAGCACATCAGACCGGCCATGGCCTTAGGTCATCATCTCTTCCTAACTGCGGTTTTCAGTCTTCCAAACCTAGACCTTATCTCCAACCACTGCCCAGGGTTGAAAATGATGCAGAAATCAGAACTCTTCCCCATGGCAAGAGACTTTGTGATTGGCATGTTGTCCAAAGTTCAGTGTAGTTGAAACCAGTGTGGCCCATGAGGCCCCGCCCATGCTCGCGGGCCAAATTGGTCACAAACACACATTGTGACCCTCAGCCTGAGCCCAGTCCTCAAGTAAGGCCTCTCAGTGGCTGGATGAAGAGACAGCATATGGGGCCTGCCATGCCCCTAGGCCCCAAATTTTAACCATAGTTTGGGTTGTCCCTTCACTCTTCCCCAGGGCTCTGCTTTGGAATTCCTCTTTGGTTGGGACACCTGAGGTAACAAACCTGAAAGGAGACCTCCCATCCCACAGATTGACAAAAAACAATTGGGACTGGGCCAAATCCACAGAGAGGAAGATTCGTCCATGGCCCATGAGGCCTCCCCCCATTCCTCGGCCATCGTTGACACAAAATCCAGAGACCAAAGCCTGAGCAAGTGCCTCAGTCTCGCTCTTTCTTCATATCCTGAAGAGTTCTTCTCATGGTTTGTAGATTGGGTCTGCCACACCTACGTCCCCAAAACTAAGCTGATTTGTGTTTTCAGACTACTGTCCTCAAAGTCCTGGGCCACACATCCTCCAAGCTGGGGCCCCTGGAGCCACACATTAGGACTGTGCCTACCCCATGCATGGGAATTCTGCCCATTCCATTGTCCAAAATTGTACAAATTAGGAGAACCTTCCAAAGTCCCCGAGGCCATCCCAATATGTACGTCTCAGTGGACAAACAAGGGCGGTCAGACACCAGCTGAGCATCTACCTCCACTCATACCATAGATGGATGTCCCGAGAGAAGGATATGGTACCAGACAGGACCCTAGGAGATAATCGGATCCATTGCTTTGGTTTACAGGCATGAATCCTCAAAATCCTGGATTCCAATACCAGCATAGGGGGTTTCCTGAGGCACCCATAAGAAAAAATCTCGTCTCCACGAGGAAACTTGTGCAATGGACCTATTTCAAAATCTTAGAAGAATTCTTCAGAGTCCCAGTGCCACCGCCCCATTCCCAGGTCCTCATGGACACAAACATATATTAGGCCCCATGCTCAGGAACTTCCATTTCAACTCATCCACCCGGTTGCTCCCGCAGAGCCATCCAATCTCCACTGTCTTGTTGCTAGGAGACATTTGGAATGCGAGGCGGGCTTACCTGGCATCCATCCTCGAACGGTGCTCTGGAGTCATTCCATATGGGATGTTTTGGAGCTGCCCAAGAGGTCTCAATTGTCCCGCAGAAGGAATCCTTGAAGGGGGCATCCCATAACTCCCAACGTGGGAAAACCTCCATGGCCTTGAGAATCCGCTCAGTTCATTAAGGGGCAGTCATGCACAGAAACTTCAACCTGAGCCAACGTCTGATCCTCGTCGTGACTTCAGTTGCATGAGATATTGGTTCAGATCTGCAGGGGGTACCTGCCGTGCCCTCAGCCTGAAGCCCTGGTCTAGCTTGTTTCTCAGACGTCTGTCCTCACACTCGTGGCCCTGAAGCCCTCACGTTTGGCAATTCCGGACCCACAGCAGCACTGTTCCTGCCCTCTAGAAAAAATATCTTGCCTAATGAGCTGCCCAGGCACCTCAAATAAGGATAAAACTTCACAGCACTCGACTCTACCCAAATTATATAATCTAACCTGGGTACTAATGCACTGTCTGACACAACCTGAGCCAGAACCTCCTGAATAACACCCAGGAAGCTGACCGCACACTGAGCATATCAGACCCGCCATGGCCTTAGGTCGTCACCTCTTCCCAACTGTGGTTTTTCAGGTTCAGAATTTAGGCCTTATCTCCAACCACTGCCCAGGGTTGAAAATGATGCAGAAATCAGAACACCTTCCTCATAGCAAGAGACCTTGTGATTGGCATGTTTTCCAAAGTCCAGTGTAGTTGAAACCAGTGTGGCCCATGTGGCCCCGCCCATGCTGCGTGCCACATTGGTCACAAACACACACTGTGACCCTCAGCCTGAGCCCAGTCCTCAAGTAAGGCCTCTCAGTGGCTGGATGAAGAGACAGCATATTGGGCCTGCCATGCCCCTAGGCCCCAATTTTTAACCATAGTTTGGGTTGTCCCTTCACTCTTCCCCAAGGTTCTGCTTTGGAATTCCTCTTTTCTTTGGACACCTGAGGTAATAAACCTGAAACAAGACATCCCATCCCACAGATGACGAAAACAATTGGGACTGGGCCAAATCCACAGAGAGGAAGATTCGTCCATGGCCCATGAGGCCTGCCCACATTCCACGGCCATTTTTGATACAAAATCCAGAGACAAAAGCCTGAGCAAGTGCCTCAGACTCGCTCTTTCTTCATATCATGAAGAGTTCTTCTCATGGTTTGTAGATTGGGCCTGCCATACCTACGTCCCCAAACCTAAGCTGAGTTTGTGTTTTCAGACTTCTGTCCTAAAAGTCCTGGGCCACACACCCTCCAGGCTGGGGCCCCTGGAGCCACACATCAGGACTGTGCCTACCCAAACTATGGGAATTCTGCCCATTCCATTGTCCAAAATCGTGCAAATTAGGAGAACTCTCCAAAGTCTCCATGGCCATCCCAATAGTGTAAATTTCCGGGGACTAACTATGGCGGTCTGACACAAGGTGAGCATCTACCGGCCCCCCTTACCATAGATGGATATCCTTAAGAAGAAGATTGAATCAGACAGGAACCTAGGCCATATTCGGATCCATTGCTTTGGTTTACAGGCATGTCTCCGCAAAAGCCAGGATTCCTATACCAGCATAAGGTGTTTCCTGAGGCACTCATCAGAACAAATCTCGTCTCCACAAGGAAACTTGTGCATAGGAGCTACGTCAAAAGCTTAGGAGAATACCTCAGGGTCCCGGTGCCACTGCCCCATTCCAAGGCCCTCATGGACACAAACACACATTAGGCCCCATCCTCAGGAAAGTCCATTTCAACTCAACCACCCCGGTTGCTCCCGGAGAGCCATCCAATCTCAACTGTATTGTTGCTAGGAGACAATTGGAATGCGATCGGGCTTCCCTGGCATCCATCCTCCAACGGTGCTCTGGAGTCATTCCATATGGGATGTCCTTGAGCTGCGCAACAGGTCTCAATTGTCCCGAAGAAGGAATCCTTGAAGGGGGCATCCCACAACTCCCAACGTGGGAAAACCTCCATGGCCTTGAGATTCCGCTCCGTTCATGAAGGGGCAGTCATGCACAGAAACTCCAACCTAGCCAACGTCTGATCCTCGCCGTGACTTCAGATGCTTCAGATATTGGTTCAGATATGCAGGGGGTACCTGCCGTGCCCTCAGCCTGAAGCCCAAATCAGGCTTGTATTCTCAGAGTTCTGTCCTCACACTCGTGGCCCAGAAGCCCTCAAGTTTGGCAATGCAGCACTCTGCCTGCCCTCTAGCAAAAATATCTTGCCTAATGAGCTGCCCAGGCACCTCAAATGAGGATAAACTTACACGGCACTCGATGTACCCAAATTATATAGTCTAACCTGGGCACTAATGCACTGTCTGACACAATCTGAGCCAGAACCTCCTGACCAAAACCCAGGCAGCTGACTGTACACTGAGCATATGAGAGCCGCCATGGCCTGAGGTCGTCATCTCTTCCCAGCTGCGGTTTTTCAGGCTTCAGAACCTAGACCTTTTCTCCAACCACTGCCCAGGGTTGAAAATGATGCAGAAATCAGAACACCTTCCTCATGGCAAGATACCTTGTGATTGGCATGTTGTCCAAAGTCCAGTGTAGTTGAAACCAGTGTTGCCCATGAGGCCCCGCCCATGCTCGCAGGCCACATTGGTCAAAAACACACATTGTGACCCTCAGCCTGAGCCCAGTCCTCAAGTAAGGCTTCTCATTGGCTGGATGAAGAGACAGCATATGGGGCCTGCCATGCCCCTAGGCCCCAATTTTTAACCATAGTTTGGGATGTCCCTTCACTCTTCCCCATGGCTCTGCTTTGGAATTCCTCTTTTGTTCAGACACCTGAGGTAATAAACCTGAAAGTAGACCTCCCATCCCACAGATTGACGAAAAACAAATGGGACTGGGACAAATCCACAGAGAGGAAGATTCGTCCATGACCCATGAGGCCTCCCCACAATCCACGGCCATCGTTGATACAAAATCCAGAGACAAAAGCCTGAGCAAGTGCCTCAGACTCGCTCTTTCTTCATATCCTGAAGAGTTCTTCTCATGGTTTGTAGATTGGGCCTGCCACACTTAAGTCCCCAAACCTCAGCTGAGTTTGTGTTTTCAGACTTCTGTCCTAAAAGTCCTGAGCCAAACACCCTCCAGGCTGGGGCCCCTGGAGCCACACATTAGCACCGTGCCTACCCAATGCATGGGAATTCTGCCCATTCCATTATCCAAAATCGTACAAATTAGGAGAACTCTACAAAGTCCCCGAGGCCATCCCAATAGTGTAGGTCTCCGGGGAAAAACAAGGGCAGTCTGACACCAGGTGAGCATCTACCTCCACTCATTCCATAGATGGATATCCCCAGATAAGACGATTGAACCAGACAGGACTCTAGGCCATAATCGGATCCATTGCTTTGGTTTACAGGCATGTCTCCTCAAAAGCCTGGATTCCAATACCAGCACAAGGGGTTTCCTGAGGCACCCATCAGAACAAATCTAGTCTCCACAAGGAAACTTGTACATGGGAGCTATGTCAAAAGCTTAGGAGAATACTCAGTGTCCCGTTACCACCGAACCATTCCTAGGGCCCCATAGACACAAACACACATTAGGCCCCATCCTCAGGAAAGTCCATTTCAACTCAGCCACCCGGTTGCTCCTGCAGAGCCATCCGATCACAACTGTATTGTTGCTAGGAGACAATTGGAATGTGAGGCGGGCTTCCCAGGCATCCATCCTCCAACGGTGCTCTGGAGTCATTCCATATGGGATGTCCTGGAGCTGCCCAACAGATCTCATTTGTCCTGCAGAAGGAATCTTTGAAGGGGGCATCCACAACTCCCACGTGGGAAAATCTCCATGGCCTTGAGATTTTGCTCCGTTCATGAAGGGGCAGTCATGCACAGAAATTCCAACCTGAGCCAACGTCTGATCCTCGCCGTGACTTCAGATGCTTGAGATATTGGTTCAGATCTGCAGTGGGTACCTGCCGTGCCCTCGGCCTGAAGCCCAAGTCTAGCTTGTGTTCTCAGACTTCTGTCCTCACACTCGTGGCCCAGAAGCTTTCAATTTTGGCAATTCCGGACCCACAATGCAGCACTCTGCCTGCCCTCTAGAAAAAATAT
This sequence comes from Mustela nivalis, assembly GCF_964662115.1. Classification (NCBI taxonomy): domain Eukaryota; kingdom Metazoa; phylum Chordata; class Mammalia; order Carnivora; family Mustelidae; genus Mustela; species Mustela nivalis. The sequence continues at coordinate 1,300,072 of NW_028136556.1, read as the reverse complement.
CTAGCCTAATGAGCTGCCCAGGCAACTCAAATGAGGATAAACCTACATGGCACTCGACTGTACCCAAATTATATAGTCTAACCTTGGCACTAATGCACTGTCTGACACAACCTGAGCTAGAACCTCCTGACCAATTTCAGGGAGCTGACCGCACACTGAGCATATCAGACCCGCCATGGCCTTAGGTCGTCATCTCTTCCCAACTGCGTTTTTTCAGGCTTCAAAATCTAGACCTTATCCCCAACCACTGCCCAGGGTTGACAATGATGCAGAAATCAGAACAACTTCCCCATGGCAAGAGATCTTGTGATTGGCATGTTTTCCAAAGTCCAGTGTAGTTGAAACCAGTGTGGCCCATGAGGCCCCGTCCATGCTCGTGGGCCATATTGGTCACAAACACACATTGTGACCCTCAGCCTGAGCCCAGTCCTCAAGTAAGGCCTCTCAGTGGCTGGATGAAGAGACAGCATTTTGGGCCTGCCATGCCCCTAGGCCCCAATTTTTAACCATAGTTTGGGTGGTCCCTTCACTCTTCCCCAGGGCTCTGCTTTCGAATTCCTCTTTGATTGGGAAACCTGAGGTAACAAACCTGAGAGGAGACCTCCCATCCCACATATTGACGGAAAGAAATTGGGACAGGACCAAATCCACAGAGAGGAAGATTTGTCCATGGCCCAGGAGGCCTCCCCACATTCCACGGCCATTGTTGATACAAAATCCAGAGACAAAAGCCTGAGCAAGGGCCTCAGACTCGCTCTTTCTTCATATCCAGAAGAGTTCTTCTCATGGTTTGTAAATTGGGCCTGCCATACCTACGTCCCCAAACCTAAGCTGAGTTTGTGTTTTCAGACTTCTGTCCTAAAAGTCCTGGGCCACACACCCTCCAGGCTGGGGCCACTGGAGCCACACATTAGGACTGACCTACCCAATCCATTTGAATTCTGCCCATTTCATTTTCCAAAATAGTACAAATTATGAGAATTCTCCAAGTCCCCGAGGCCATCCCACTAGTGTAGGTCTCCAGGGACAAAAAAGGGAGGTCTGACACCAGGTGAGCATCCACCTCCACTCATTCCATAGATGGATATCCCAGATAAGAATATTGAACCAGACAGGACTCTAGGCCATAATCAGATCCATTGCTTAGGTTTACAGGCATGTCTCCTCAAAGCCGGGATTCCAATACCAGTATAAGGGGTTTCCTGAGGCACCCGTCAGAACAAATCTCGTCTCCACAGGGAAACTTGTGCATGGGAGCTATGTCAAAAGCTTAGGAGAGTACTTCAGTGTCCCGTTACCACCGCCCCATTCCTAGGCCCTCATGGACACAAACACACATTAGTCCCCATCCTCAGGAAAGTCCATTTCAACTCAGCCACCCCGGTTGCTCCTGCAGAGCCATCCGATCTCAACTGTATTTTTGCTAGGATACAATTGGAATGTCAGACGGGCTTCCCAGGCATCCATCCTCCAACGGTGCTCTGGATTCATTCCATATGGGATGTCCTGGAGCTGCCCAACAGGTCTCAATTGTCCCGCAGAAGGAATCCTTGACGGGGGCATCCCACAACTCCCAACGTGGGAAAACCTCCATGGCCTTGAGATTCCGCTCCGTTCATGAAGGGGCAGTCATGCACCGAAACTCCAATATGAGCCAACGTCTGATCCTCGCCGTGACTTCAGATGCTTGAGATATTGGTTCAGATCTGCAGGGGGTACCTGCCGTGCCCTCGGCCTGAATCACTCTGGTCTAGCTTGTGTTCTCAGACTTCTGTCCTCACACTACTGGCCCAGAAGCCCTCAAGTTTGGAAATTCGGGACCCACAATGCAGCACTCTGCCTGCCCCCTAGAAAAAATATCTTGCCTAATGAGCTGCCCAGGCACCTCAAATGAGGATAAACCTACACGGCACTCGACTATACCCAAATTATATAGTCTAACCTGGGCACTAACGCACTGCCTGACACAACCTGAGTCAGAACCTCTTGAACAAAACCCATGCAACTGACCGCACACTGAGCATAACAGACCCTCCATGGCCTTAGGTCGTCATCTCTTACCAACTGCGGTTTTCAGGCTTCAGAACAGAGACCTTATCTCCAACCACAGCCCAGGGTTGAAAATGATGCAGAAATCAGAACACCTTCCCCATGGCAAGAGACCTTGTGATTGGCATGTTGTCCAAAGTTCAGTGTAGTTTAAACCAGTGTGGCCCATGAGGCCTTGCCCATGCTCGCGGGCCACATTGGTCACAAACACACATTGTGACCCTCAGCCTGAGCCCAGTCCTCAAGTAAGGCCTCTAAGTGGCTGGATGAAGAGACAGCATATTGGGCCTGCCATGCCCTTAGGCCCCAATTTTTAACCATATTTTGGGTTGTTCCTTCATGCCTCCCCAGAGCTCTGCTTTGGAATTCCTCTTTTGTTCAGACACCTGAGGTAATAAACCTGAAAGGAGACCTCCCATCCCACAGATTGACGAAAAACAATTGGTACCAGTTCAAATCCACAGAGAGGAAAATTTATCCATGGCCCAGGAGGCCTCCCCACATTCCACGGCCATTTTTGATACAAAATCCAGAGACAAAAGCCTGAGCAAGTGCCTCAGACTCGCTCTTTCTTCATATCCTGAAGAGTTCTTCTCATGGTTTGTAGATTGGGCCTGCCACACTTAAGTCCCCAAACCTCAGCTGAGTTTGGGTTTTCAGACTTCTGTCCTAAAAGTCCTGAGCCAAACACCCTCCAGGCTGGGGCCCCTGGAGCCACACATTAGCACCGTGCCTACCCAATGCATGGGAATTCTGCCCATTCCATTATCCAAAATCGTACAAATTAGGAGAACTCTACAAAGTCCCCGAGGCCATCCCAATAGTGTAGGTCTCCGGGGAAAAAAAAGGGCAGTCTGACACCAGGTGAGCATCTACCTCCACTCATTCCATAGATGGATATCCCCAGATAAGTCGATTGAACCAGACAGGACTCTAGGCCATAATCGGATCCATTGCTTTGGTTTACAGGCATGTCTCCTCAAAAGCCTGGATTCCAATACCAGCATAAGGGGTTTCCTGAGGCACCCATCAGAACAAATCTCATCTCCACAAGGAAACTTGTGCATGGGAGCTATGTCAAAAGCTTAGGAGAATACTCATTGTCCCGTTACCACCGCCCCATTCCTAGGCCCTCATGGACACAAACACACATTAGGCCCCATCCTCAGGAAAGTCCATTTCAACTCAGCCACCCCGGTTGCTCCTGCAGAGCCATCTGATCTCAACTGTATTGTTGCTAGGAGACAATTGGAATGCGAGGAGGGCTTCCCTGGCATCCATCCTCGAATGGTGCTCTGGAGTCATTCCATATGGGATGTTCTGGAGCTGCCCAACAGATCTCATTTTCCCGCAGAAGGAATCCTTGAAGGGGCCATCCACAACTCCCACGTGGGTAAACCTCCATGGCCTTGAGATTCCTCTCCGTTCATGAAGGGGCAGTCATGCACAGAAACTCCAACCTGAGCCAACGTCTGATCCTCGCCGTGACTTCAGATGCTTGAGATATTGGTTCAGATCTGCAGTGGGTACCTGCCGTGACCTCGGCCTGAAGCCCAAGTCTAGCTTGTGTTCTCAGATCTGTCCTCACACTCGTGGCCCAGAAGCTTTCAATTTTGGCAATTCCGGACCCATAATGAAGCACTCTGCCTGCCCTCTAGAAAAAATATCTGGCCTAATGAGCTGACCAGGCACCTCAAATGAGGATAAACCTACACGGCACTCGACTGTACCCAAATTATATAGTCTAACCTGGGCACTAATGCACTGTCTGACACAACCTGAGCCAGAACCTCCTGACCAATTTCAGGCAGCTGACCGCACACTGAGCATATCAGACCCGCCATGGCCTTAGGTCGTCATCTCTTCCCAACTGCGTTTTTTCAGGCTTCAAAATCTAGACCTTATCCCCAACCACTGCCCAGGGTTGACAATGATGCAGAAATCAGAACAACTTCCCCATGGCAAGAGATCTTGTGATTGGCATGTTTTCCAAAGTCCAGTGTAGTTGAAACCAGTGTGGCCCATGAGGCCCCGTCCATGCTCGTGGGCCATATTGGTCACAAACACACATTGTGACCCTCAGCCTGAGCCCAGTCCTCAAGTAAGGCCTCTCAGTGGCTGGATGAAGAGACAGCATTTTGGGCCTGCCATGCCCCTAGGCCCCAAATTTTAACCATAGTTTGGGTTGTCACTTCACTCTTCCCCAGGGCTCTGCTTTCGAATTCCTCTTTGATTGGGACACCTGAGGTAACAAACCTGAGAGGAGACCTCCCATCCCACATATTGACGGAAAGAAATTGGGACCGGACCAAATCCACAGAGAGGAAGATTTGTCCATGGCCCAGGAGGCCTCCCCACATTCCACGGCCATTGTTGATACAAAATCCAGAGACAAAAGCCTGAGCAAGGGCCTCAGACTCGCTGTTTTTTCAAATCCTGAAGAGTTCATCTCATGGTTTGTAAATTGGGCCTGCCATACCTACGTCCCCAAACCTAAGCTGAGTTTGTGTTTTCAGACTTCTGTCCTAAAAGTCCTGGGCCACACACCCTCCAGGCTGGGGCCACTGGAGCCACACATTAGGACTGACCTACCTAATCCATGGGAATTCTGCCCATTTCATTTTCCAAAACAGTACAAATTATGAGAATTCTCCAAGTCCCCGAGGCCATCCCAGTAGTGTAGGTCTCCAGGGACAAAAAAGGGAGATCTGATACCAGGTGAGCATCCACCTCCACTCATTCCATAGATGGATATCCCCAGATAAGAAGATTGAACCAGACAGGACTCTAGGCCATAATCGGATCCATTGCTTAGGTTTACAGGCATGTTCCTCAAAAGCCTGGATTCCAATACCAGCATAAGGGGTTTCCTGAGGCACCCGTCAGAACAAATCTCGTCTCCACAGGGAAACTTGTGCATGGGAGCTATGTCAAAAGCTTAGGAGAATACTTCAGCGTCCCGGTACCACCGCCCCTTTCCAAGGCCCTCATGGACACAAACACACATTAGGCCCCATTCTCAGGAAAGTCCATATCAACGCAGCCACCCTGGTTGCTCCTGCAGAGCCATCCGATCTCACTGTATTGTTGCTAGGAGACAATTGGAATGCGAGGTGGGCTTCCCTGGCATCCATCCTCGAACGGTGCTTCTGAGTCATTCCATATGGGATGTCCTGGAGCTTCCCAACAAGTCACAAATGTCCCGCAGAAGGAATCCTTGAAGGGGGCATCCCACAACTCCCAACGTGGGAAGACCTCCATGGCCTTGAGATTCCGCTCCGTTCATGAAGGGGCAGTCATACACAGAAACTCCAACCTGATCCAACCTATGATCCTCGCCGTGACTCAGATGCTTGAGATATTGGTTCCGATCTGCAGTGGATACCTGCCGTGCCCTCGGCCTGAAGCCCAAGTCTAGCTTGTGTTCTCAGACTTCTGTCCTCACACTCGTGGCCTAGAAGCCCTCAAGTTTGGCAATTCTGGACCCACAATGCAGTATTCTGCCTGCCCTCTAGGAAAAATATCTTGCCCAATGGGCTGCCCAGGCACCTCAAATGAGGATAAACCTATACGGCACTCGACTGTACCCAAATTATATAGTCTAACCTATGCACTAATGCAGTGTCTGACACAACCTGAGCCAGAACCTCCTGACTAACACCCAGGCAGCTGACCCCACACTGAGTATATCAGACCCGCCATGGCCTTAGGTCGTCATCTCTTCCCAACTGCTGTTTTTCAGGCTTCAGGACCTAGACCTTATCTCCAACCTCTGCCCAGTGTTGTAAATGATGCAGAAATCAGAACATCTTTCCCATGGCAATAGACCTTGTGTTTGACATATTGTGCAAAGTTCAGTGTAGTTGAAACCAGTTGGGCCATGAGGCCCCACCCAGGTTCGCGGGCCACATTGGTCACAAACACACATTGTGACCCTCAGCCTGAGCCCAGTCCTCAAGTAAGGCCTCTCAGTGGCTGGATGAAGAGACAGCATATTGGGCCTGCCATGCGTCTAGGCCCCAATTTTTAACCACCGATTGGGTTGTCCCTTCACTCTTCCCCAGGGCTCTGCTTTGGAATTCCTCTTTTGTTCGGACACCTGAGGGAATAAACCTGAAACGACACCTCCCATCCCACAGATTGACGAAAACAATTGGGACTGTCAAATCCACAGAGAGGAAGATTTGTCCATGGCTGATGAGGCCTCCCCACATTCCAAGGCCTTCGTTGATACAAAATCCAGAGACAAAAGCCTGAGCAAGCGCCTCAGACACGCTCTTTCTTCATATGACCCTTTGGACGGGGCCAAACCACCAGAGAATAAGACTCGTCCATTTCCCATGAAGTCACCCAGAAATTTCAACACCATGAGTGACACGATATCCAGAGACAAAAACTTGAGCAGGAGCCTCACACTCGCCCTTTTTTCAAATTCCGAAGAGTTCTCCTCATGGTCTGTAGATCAGTCCTGCCATACCTATGACCCGAAACATAAGCCGAGGTTGTGTTTTCAGACAACTGTCCAAACAGCCCTGGCCTACACAACCTACAGGCTCAGGCCCCTGGAGCCAAACCTGAGGACTGTACTTTTCCTCTCCAAGGGAATTGTGTGTGCCCATTCCAATGGCCACAACCCTTCTAATAGGATAAACCTCCAAAGTCCCTGATCCGTCTCACTAGTGCTGTCTTCCCAGGAAAAACAGGAGCAATCTGAGCACATCTGTGCACCTACCTGCACTCAGACACATAGACAGATATCCCCAGAGGTAAAAAGGAAAGAACAGACCCATAGGCACTAATAAGATCCATTTCTTTGGTTCCAGTCATCTCTCCTCAGAGGCCTGGTTTTCAAAACCAGCATATGGCTGTTTCTTGACTCACCCATCAGAAAACATGTCATATACACATGGGAAACTTGCACGTTGGAGCTGTGTCAAAGCCTCTGTTTAGGAAAACCCTTCAGGGCCCACGTGCCACCGCTTCATTCCAAGGTCTCCATCGACACAAAAGCACATTAGGACCCATCCACAGGAGAGTCCATTTAAACTCAGCCTCCTCGGTTGCTACCCGAGATCCAGAAGATCTAAATGTCTCGTTGCTTGGAGACAATTGGAATGCGAGGTGGGCTACCCAGCAATCCATCCTTAGAACCCTGCTCAGAATCATGGCCTGGCACCAAACAACAGGTCTCAATTGTCCTGCAGAAGACACTTTGCAGTTTGTAGCTGCTCACAACTCCCATCGTGGGAAAACCCCCATGGCATCTTGATGCCCCCCCTTCCTGAAGGGGCCATCAGGGACAGAAACTCCATCCTGAGCGATCGTCTGATCCTCGCCCTGACTTCAGATGCACGAGATCTCGATTCAGGTCTGTAGATTGTGCCTGCCATGTCCTCACCCAGAAACCTAAGCCTAGCTTGTGTTCTCAGACTTGTAGTGAGACTACTGGCCCACAAGCTTTCCAGTTTGGCAATCCAGAACTACAATGCAGCACTCTGCCTGCCCTCCAGAAGAAAAACATTGTCCTCTGGGGCTACCCAGTAACCCCAAATGAGGATCAACCAGCACCGACCTTGGTTGTACCCCAAATACATAGGCTGTCCAGGGCACTAATGCCATTTCTGACACAGCCTGAGCCTGGACCACCTGGCCCCACCCTGAAGGGGGCCGCACACTGAGCACATCAAGCCGCCATGGCCTTAGGTCGCCATCTCTTCCCAACCTCGGTTTTCAGGCTTCAGAACCTAGACCTTATCTCCAATCACTGGCCAGGGTTGAACGTGATGCAGAAATCAGATCTCATTCTCCATGGCAAGAAACCTTGTGGTTGGCATGTTTTCCAACGTTCAGTGTAGTTGAAACCAGAGTGGCCCATGAGGCCCCGCCCATGCTCGCTGGCCACATGGGTCCCAAACACTCATTGTGACTCTCTGCCTGAGCCCAGTCCTCAAGTAAGGCCTCTCAGTGGCTGGATGAAGAGATAGCAACATGGGCTTGCCATGCCCCTAGGCCCCAATTTTTAACCATAGTTTGGGTTATCCCTTCAGTCTTTCCCATGGCTTTGCTTTCGAATTCCTCTTTTGGTGGGACACCTGAGGTAATAAAAGTGAAAGGAGTCCTCCAATCCCACAGATTGACGAAAAACAATTGGGAATCGGGCCAAATCCTCAGAGAGGAAGATTCGTCCATGGCCCATGAGGCCTCCCCGACATTCCACGGCCATCGCTGATACAAAATCCAGAGACAAAAGCCTGAGCAAGTGCCTCAGACTCGCACTTTCTTCATCTCGTGAAGAGTTCTTCTCATGGTTTATAGATCGGGCCTGCCATACCTACGTCCCCAAACCTAAGCTGAGTTTGTGTTTTCAGACTTCTGTCCTCAAAGTCTTGGGCCACACACCCTCCAGGCTGGGGCCCCTGGAGCCACACATTAGGACTGTGCCTACCAATCCATTGGAATTCTGCCCATTCCATTGTCCAAAATTGTAGAAATTAAGAGAAACCGCAAAATCCCTGAGGATATCCCAATAGTGTAGGTCGCCCCGGACAAAAAAGGGCGGTCTGACACCACCTGAGCATCTACCTCCACTCATAACATAGATGGATGTCCCCAGAGATTAAGATTGAACCAGACGGGACCCTAGGCCATAATAGGATCCATTGCTTTGGTTTACAGGCATATCTCCTCAAAAGCCTGATTCCAATACGAGCATAGGGGTTTTCCTGAGGCACCCATCAGAAATCATCTAGTCTCCACAAGGAAACCTGTGCAGGCGAGCTATGTCAGAAGCTTAGGAGAGTACTTCAGGGTCCCGGGGCCACCGCCCCATTCCAAGGCCCTCATGGACACAAAACCCATTAGGACCCATCCTCAGGAAAGTCCATTTCAACTCAGCCACCCCGGTTGCTGCACCAGAGCCATCAGATCTAAACTATCTTGTTGCTAGGAGACAATTGGAATGCGAGGCGGGCTTCCTAGGCATCCATCCGCGAACGGTGCTCTGGAGTCATTCCAGATGGGATGTCCTGGAGCTGTCCAACAGGTCTCAATTGTCCCGCAGAAGGAATCCTTGAAGGGGGCATCCCACAACTCCCAACGTGGGAAACCCTCAATGTCCTCGAAATTCCGCTGCCTTCATGAAGCGGCCGTCATGCTCAGAAACTCCAACCTGAGCCAACGTCGGATCCTCGCCCTGACTTCAGATGCATGAGATATTGGTTCGGAGCTGCAGGGGGTACCTGCCGTGCTCTCGCCCTAAAACCCAAGTCTAGCTTTCTTCTCAGACTTCCGTCCTCACACGCCGGGCCCTGAAGCCCTCAAGTTTGGCAATTCTGGACCCACAATGCAGCACGCTGCCTGCCCTCTAGAAAAAAATTATTGCCTCATGAGCTTCCTAGGCACCTTAAATGTGAATAAACCTACTCAGCACTCGACTTTACCCAAGTTATATAGTCTAACCTGGGCACAAAAGCACTGTCGGACACAACCTGAGCCCGGACCCCCTGACCAACCCACAGAAATCTGACCGCACACTGAGCACATAAGACCCGCCATGGCCTTAGGTCATCATCTCTTTCCTACCTCAGTTTTCAGGCTTCAGAACCGAGACCTTATCTCCAATCACTGCCCAGGGTTGAGTGTGATGCAGAAATCAGAACTCCTCCTTACCCATGGCAAGAACCCTTGTGGTTGGCACGTTGTCCAACGTTCAGTGTAGGAGAAACCAGCATTCACCCTAAGGCCCCACCCATTCTTGAGTGCGACGAGGGCATATACACGCATTGTGACCCTCAGCATGAGTCCTGTCCTCTAGTAAGTCCTCTCAGTGGTTGGACCATTAGATGTCATAATGGGCTTGACATGTCCCTAGGCCCCAATTTTTAACCAGATTTCTGATTGTCCGGTTGCTACTCCCCAGGGCTCTACTCTTGAATCCCTCATTTGGTGGGACACCTGAGGTTAAAAAAGAAAACAACAACAACAAAAAAACGGACTTTTTCCAGTCCACAGTATGACCTCAAACTCTTTGGACGGGGCCAAACCATCAGAGAGTAAGACTCGTCCATTTCCCATGAAGTCACCCAGAAATTTCAACACCATGAGTGACACGATATCCAGAGACAAAAACTTGAGCAGGAGCCTCACACTCGCCCTTTTTTCAAATCCCGAAGAGTTCTCCTCATGGTCTGTAGATCAGTCCTGCCATAACTATGACCCGAAAATAAGCCGAGTTTGTGTTTTCAGACAACTGTCCAAACAGCCCTGGCCTACACAACCTACAGGCTCAGGCCCCTGGAGCCAAACCTGAGGACTGTACTTTCCTCTCCAAGGGAATTGTGTGTGCCCATTCCAATGGCCACAACCCTACTAATAGGATAAACCTCCAAAGTCCCTGATCCATCTCAATAGTGGTGGTTTCCCAGGAAAAACAGGGGCAATCTGAGCCCAACTGAGCACCTACCTGCACTCCGACCCATAGACAGATGTCCCCAGAGGTAAAAAGGAAAGAACAGGCCCCTAGGCACTAATCAGATCCATTGCGTTGGTTTCCAGGCATCTCTCCTCAGAGGCCTGGATTTCAAAAGCAGCATATAGCTGTTTCTTGACTCACCCATCAGAAAACATCTCATATACACATGGGAAACTTGCACGTTGGAGCTGTGTCAAAGCCTCTATTTAGGAAAACCCTTTAGGGCTCCAGTGCCACCGCTTCATTCCAAGGTCTCCATAGACACAAAAGCACATTAGGACCCATCCCCAGGGGTGTCCATTTCAACTCAGCGTCCTCGGTTGCTCCCCACAGTTCCAGGAGATCTAACCTGTCTTGTTGCTAGGAGACAATTGGAATGCGAGGTGGGCTACCCAGCCATCCATCCTTAGAACCCTGCTAAGAGTCATTGGCCTGGAGCCAAACAAAAGGTCTCAATTGTCCTGCAGAACTCTCTGCACTTTGGAGCTTCTCAAACTCCCATCGTGGGAAAACCCCCATGGCATCTTGATGCCCCCCCTTCATGAAGGGGCCATCAGGTTCAGAAACTCCAACCTGAGCAATCGTCTGATCCTCTCCCTGACTTCAGATGCACGAGATCTCGATTCAGGTCTGTAGATTGTGCCTGCCATGGCCTCACCCAGAAACCTAAGACTAGCTTGTGTTCCCTGACTTCTGTCCTCAGACTACTGGCCTACAAGCCCTCCAGTTTGGCAATCCAGAACTATAATGCAGCACTCTGCCTGCCCTCCAGAAGAAAAACATTGCTACCCAGTAACCCCAAATGAGGATCAAACGCACCGACATTTGCTGCACCCCAAATACTTAAGCTGACCAGGGCACTAATGCCCTTTCTGACACAGCCTGAGCCTGGACCTCCTGGCCCCACGAAGTCAGCTGGCCGCACACTGAGCATTCGTTCCACCATGGCCTTAGGTCATTTTTTCTTCCCAACCTCGGTTTTCAGGCTTCAGAAACTAGACCTTATCTCCAATCACTGCTCAGGGTTGAACATGATGAGGAAATCAGAACCCCTTACCCATGGCAAGAAACCTTGTGGTTGGCATGTTGTCGACCATTCAATGTAGTTGATCCCAGTGTGGCCCATGAGGCCCCGCCCATGCTCGCGTGCCACATTGGTCACAAACACACATTGTGAACCTAAGCCTGAGCCCAGTCCTCAAGTAAGGCCTCTCAGTGGCTGGATAAAGAGATAGCATATTGGGCTTGCCATGCCCCTTAGCCCAAATTTTTAACCATAATTCGGGTTGTCCCTTCAGTCTTCCCCACGGCTTTGCTTTGGAATTCCTCTTTGGTGGGATACCTGAGGTAACAAACATGAAAGGAGTCCTCCCATCCCACAGATTGACGAAAAACAATTGGAAATCGGGCCAAAACCTCAGAAAGGAAGATTCCTCCATGGCCCATGAGGCATCCCCGACATTCCACGGCCATCGCTGAACAACATCCAGAGACATATGCCTGAGCAAGAGCCTCAGACCTGCTCTATATTCAAATCTTCATGAGTTCTTCTCATGGTTTGTAGATTGGACCTGCAATACCGACGTCCCCTACCAAAGCTGAGTTTCTGTATCGGAATCACAAATCAGAACTCTGCCTTCCACATAGCTGTAATGCTTGTTCTTCGCATGGAGTCACACCTTCATGTGGGAGAACCCTTCATGGCCACAGATGCCACGCCCAAACTTGAGTGCTGCTTGGGCACAAATTCACACTGTGACCCTCAGCATGAGCCCCATGTCAAAGAAAGGCCTGTCAGGGCCTGGACCAAGAGGCGCATATGGGGCTTGCCAAGCCACTATGCACCCAATCCTCACCAGTGTTTGAGTTTTCCAGTCGCCCCGCCCGTACCTGGGGCTCTGCTTTTGAATCCCTTTCTTGGAGAGACACATGAGCCAGACAACACGACTCCACCCCTCCCACCAAATGACCCCAAACTCTTGGGAGCTGGGACAAATCCCCAGAGATGGATACTCGTCCACAGTCCCTGAGGCCACCCCTCCAATCCACGGCTATCCCGGACACAACATCCAGAGACAAAAGCCTGAAGGAACGCCTCTCACTCGCCCTTGTTTCAGAGGACCAGGAGCTCCCTCTCGGGCTGTACATCGGGCCTGCCATACCCTAGGCGCCACTCATAAGCTGAGTTTGTGTTTTCAGACTTCTGTGCCCACAGCCTGGACCCACACAACCTCCAGGCTAGGGCCTCTGGAGCCACAGCGAAAGATTGTGCCTGCCCTCTCCAAGGAAAGTGTGCCCAATCCAATGGCCACAACCCTACAGGTTAGGAAAAGCTCCAAGTCCCCTGAGGCCATCAATAGTGTAAGCCACCCTAGACTAAGAGGGGATCTCTGACACCAGCGGAGCAACTATCTCCACTTAGACTCTCAGACAGTGTCCCCAGAGACAGAAGGTTGAAATGGACAGGCCCCCAGGCTCTAATCTGGACCTTAGCTTTGGTTTCTATGTGTCTGTCCTCAGAGGACTGTTTTCGAAGACCAGCACACGAGGCTTTTCTGAGGCACCAAACCAATCCTCTCTCGTCTCCACATGGGGAGCTTACTTACTGGGGATGTATCAAACCCTTCAGGTAGGAGAGTTGCGCAGGGCCACTGAACAACCAGCACATTCCAAGGTCTCCATGGACCCAAACGCACATTATGACGCATCCTCAGGAGAGGCCATTTCAACTCAGCCCCCTGGGTAGCGTGCCCCAGAGGCAGCAGATCAAACATATATTGTGGCTAATGGCCAATGGAAATGCGAGGCATGCTGGACAGGGATCCATCCTTCGAAACCTGCTCTCCAGTCCTTCCGTATGGTATGTCCTGGAGCCATGCAACAGGACTCGAATGTCCCGCAGAAGAAAACCTTGTGGTTCGGGGCAACCTCCAAACTCAAGGTGGGAAAACTTCCTTGGCCTCATGAGGCCCCCGCATCATGAAGGTGCCATCACGGACACATACTCCAGCCTCAGCCAACGTCTGATCCTCAGCCTGACTTCAGATGCAGGAGATTTTGATTCAGCCTCTGCAGAGTCGACCTGCTCTGCCCTTGGCTCCAATCCTCACCCTAGCTTGTGTTCTCAGACTTCCGTCCTCACACTCCTGGCCCACAAACCCTCGCTACTGGGAATTCTGGGGCCACAATGCAGCACTCTGCCTGCCTCCCAGGAGAAAAACATTGTATATGGTGCTGCCCAGAAACCCCAAATGAGGATCAAACTGCTTGGCCCTCGGGAACACCCCAATTGCATAGGCTACCTTAAACACTGATGCTCTGTCGCAAATAGCCTGAGCCCAGACCTTCCAAAAGACACCGGCACAGCTGGCTGCACACCCAGCACATTGGACCCGCCACTGCCTTAGGCCACCATCCATTCCCAACCTGGGTTTTCAGTCATCGGAAACTAGACCTTATCTCCAATTCCTGCACAGGGGGGAACCTGATGCAAAAATCAGAACCCCTCCTTCCCCATGGCAAGGAACCTTGCTGCTGGCAGTGAGTCAAACCTTCAGTGTAGGAGAAAACGGCATGGCCCATAAAGCCACGCCCATGCATGTGGGCCGCCTTGGGGACAAACACACATGGTGAACCTCAGCGTGAGTACCTTATTCAAGTAACGCCTCTCAGTGACTGGACCAAGAGCCCGCATATGTGGCTTGCCATGCCCATAGGCACCCAGGACTAACTAGATGGTGTGGATCCAGTTGAGGGAACCCACTGCTGTGCTCTAGAGGCTCTCTCCTGGGGGGTCCCCTGTGGCAGAAAAACGTACTCTTCTCTTTCCACAGAATGAACCCAAACACTTGGGAGCTTGGACATTCCCCCGAGAGGAAGGCTCTTCCTCGGCCCCTGAAGCAACCCCTACCCTGAACGACCACTGTGAACGCAAAACCCAGAGACAAAAGCCTGAGCGACTGCCTCCCACTTGCCCTCCTTTGATATCCAGAGGATCTCCCCTCACGGACTGGAGATCAGGCCTGCCATTACGTTGGCCCCTACCTGAGCCAAGTTTGCTTTTACCGACATCTGTCCCCACAGCCCTGGCAAACACAGCCTCTGGCTGAGTCCTCCGGAGCCATACCAAAGGACCGTGCCTGCTCTCTCCTCAGATACTCTGTCCATTCCTTTGGCCACACACCACCAGAATATGAGAAACCTCAAGGCCCCCGAGGACCTCCCACTACTGGGAGCCTCCCTGTACACACAGGGGCCTTCGGACACAAGCTGAGCAGCTACCTCCACGAAGGCATGCACACAGATGTCAACAGAGATAGAAGTTTGAGCCGGTCAGGCCCTTAGGCCCTAATCTCAACTCTTGCTTTGGTTTCCAGGTGTCACTCCTCAGAGGCTTTGGTTCGAAGAACAGGATTGGGGCTTTCCTGAGGCACGGAACAGAACTCCTCTCGTCTCCACATGGGAAGCTTCCTTGTTGGAGCCGTGTCAAACACCTCAGGATGGAGAATCCTGCAGAGTCCTGAGCCACCTCCACATTCCAAGGTCTCCCAGACGACCAAGCCACAGTAGGACTCATCTTCAGGAGAGTCCATTTCAACTCTCCCCTCTGGGTAGCTCACCTAGGAGACCGCAGATTGAGCCTGACTTGTCCTGACTAAAGAGTGGGAATATGAGGTGGCGTTCCCATGCATCCATGCTTAGACACATGCTCTCGAGTCTTTCCGTATGGGGCCTTCTGGAACCATCCAATAGCACTCGACTGTCGTGCAGAAGGAAACCTTGAGGTTTGGAGTAGTTCACAAATCCCATCGTAGGCAAACCTCCCTGGCCTCATGAAGCCCCCACACCCTTCAGGAAGAGGCCATGCTGGACAAAAACTCTAGCCTGAAACACCTCTCACAGTTGACATGACCTCAGTGCAGGTGATCTCGATTCAGCCTCTGCAGAGTGGGCCTGCCGTGCCCTCGGTCCCAAACCTCACGCTAGCTTGTGTTTTCAGACTTCCTTCCTCACACTCCTGGCAAAAAAGCCCTCCGGATTAGGAACTCCAGAACCACAACCCAGCTCAGGGTCTGCCCAATGGAAGGAAAATGTTTCCTGTGGGGCTCTCTCCAGAAAACCCAGATGAGGATCAACCTGCTCGGGCCTCGATGGTCCCGAACTGGATAGGCTGCTCTGAGCACTCATGCTCTGTATGACACAGCCTGAAGCCAGACGTCCAGACAGACAAGGAGACAGCTGGCCGCACAAACAGCACTTCGGACACGCCATGGTCTTATGCCGTCACCTCTTCCTAACCTTGGTTTTCAGATATCTGAACCTAGACATTTTATCAATTCTCCACACAGCTGGGTATCGCAAGCACAACACGGAACTCCTCCTTCCGCGTGGCTGTAAAGCTTGCTCTTGGCATGGAGTCACACCTTCAGGGTGGGAGAAATCTTCATGGCCCCTGATGCCACGCCCAAACTTGAGTGCTGCTTGGGCACAAATTCACACTGTGACCCTCAGCATGAGCCCCATGTCAAAGAAAGGCCTGTCAGGGCCTGGACCAAGAGGCGCATATGGGGCTTGCCAAGCCCCTATGCACCCAATCCTCACCAGTGTTTGAGTTTTCCAGTCGCCCCGCCTGTACCTGGGGCTCTGCTCTGGAATCCCTTTCTTGGAGAGACACATGAGCCAGACAACACGACTCCAGCCTTCCCACCAAATGACCCCAAACTCTTGGGAGCTGGGACAAATCCCCAGAGAGGTATACTCGTCCACAGTCCCTGAGGCCACCCGTCCAATCCACGGCTATCCCGGACACAACATCCAGAGACAAAAGCCTGAAGGAACGCCTCCCACTCGCCCTTGTTTCAGAGGACCAGGAGCTCCCTCTCGGGCTGTACATCGGGCCTGCCATACCCTAGGCGCCACTCATAAGCTGAGTTTGTGTTTTCAGACTTCTGTGCCCACAGCCTGGACCCACACAACCTCCAGGCTAGGGCCTCTGGAGCCACAGCGAAAGATTGTGCCTGCCCTCTCCAAGGAAAGTGTGCCCAATCCATTGACCACAACCCTACAAGTTAGGGAAAAGCTCCAAGGACCCTGAGGCCATCAATAGTGCAGGCCACCCTGGACTAAGAGGGGCTCTCTGACACCAGCGGAGCAACTATCTCCATTTAGACTCTCAGACAGTGTCCCCAGAGACAGAAGGTTGAAATGGACAGGCCCCCAGGCTCTAATCTGGACCTTAGCTTTGGTTTCTATGTGTCCGTCCTCAGAGGACTGTTTTCGAAGACCAGCACACGAGGCTTTTCTGAGGCACCAAACCAATCCTCTCTCGTCTCCACATGGGGAGCTTACTTACTGGGGATGTATCAAACCCTTTAGGTAGGAGAGTTGCGCAGGGCCACTGAACAACCAGCACATTCCAAGGTCTCCATGGACCCAAACGCACATTATGACGCATCCTCAGGAGAAGCCATTTCAACTCAGCCCCCTGGGTAGCGTGCCCCAGAGGAGGCAGATCAAACATATATTGTGGCTAATGGCCAATGGAAATGCGAGGCATGCTGGACAGGGATCCATCCTTCGAACCCTGCTCTCCAGTCCTTCTGTATGGTATGTCCTGGAGCCATGCAACAGGACTCGAATGTCCCGCAGAAGGAAACCTTGTGGTTCGGGGCAACCTCCAAACTCAAGGTGGGAAAACTTCCTTGGCCTCATGAGGCCCCCGCATCATGAAGGTGCCATCACGGACACATACTCCAGCCTCAGCCAACGTCTGATCCTCAGCCTGACTTCAGATGCAGGAGATTTTGATTCAGCCTCTGCAGAGTCGACCTGCTCTGCCCTTGGCTCCAATCCTCACCCTAGCTTGTGTTCTCAGACTTCCGTCATCACACTCCAGGCCCACAAACCCTCGCTACTGGGAATTCTGGGGCCACAATGCAGCACTCTGCCTGCCTCCCAGGAGAAAAACATTGTCTATGGTGCTGCCCAGAAACCCCAAATGAGGATCAAACTGCTTGGCCCTCGGGAACACCCCAATTGCATAGGCTACCTTAAACACTGATGCTCTGTCGCAAATAGCCTGAGCCCAGACCTTCCAACAGACACCGACACAGCTGGCTGCACACCCAGCATTTTGGACCCGCCACTGCCTTTGGCCACCATCCATTCCCAACCTGGGTTTTCAGTCATCGGAACCTAGACTTTATCTCCAATCCCTGCACAGGGGGGAAATTGATGCACAAGTCAGAACTCCTCCTTCCCCATGGCAAGAAACCTTGCTGCTGGCAGTGAGTCAAACCTTCAGTGTAGGAGAATACGGCATGGCCCATGAGGCCACGCCCATGCCTGAGGACTGCCAGGGCAAAAAAAAACATGGTGACCCTCAGCGTGAGTACCTTATTCAAGTAACTCCTCTCAGTGACTGGAACAAGAGCCCGCATATGTGGCTTGCCATGCCCATAGGCACCCAGGACTAACTAGATGGTGTGTATTCCAGTTGAGGGAACCCACTGCTGTGCTCTAGAGGCCCTCTCCTGGGGGGTCCCCTGTGGCAGAAAACAGTACTCTTCCCTTCCCACAGAATGAACCCAAACACTTGGGAGCTTGGTCAATCCACCGAGAGGAAGTCTCTTCCTCGGCCCCTCAAGCAACCCTTACCCTGAACGGCCACTGTGAACGCAACACCCAGAGCCAAAAGCCTGAGCGACTGCCTCCCACTTGCCCTCCTTTGATATCCAGAGGATCTCCCCTCTCGGACTGGAGATCAGGCCTGCCATTACCTTGGCCCCTAACTGAGCCAAGTTTGCTTTTTCAGACATCTGTCCCCACAGCCCTGGAAAACACAGCCACTAGGCTGGGTCCTCTGGAGCCATACCACAGGACCGTGCCTGCTCTCTCCTGGGAAACTGTGTCCATTGCATGGCCACACACCTCCAGAATATGAGAAACCTCAACGCCCCAGAGGACATCCCACTACGGGGAGCCTCCCTGTACACACAGGGGCCTTCGGACACAAGCTGAGCAGCTACCTCCACGAAGGCATGCACACTGATGTCCCCAGAGATAGAAGGTTGAGCCGGACAGGCCCTTAGGACCTAATCTCAACTCTTGCTTTGGTTTCCAGGTGTCACTCCTCAGAGGCTTTGGTTCGAAGAACAGGATATGGGGCTTTCCTGAGGCACTGAACAGAACTCCTCTCGTCTCCACATGGGAAGCTTCCTTGTTGGAGCCGTGTCAAACACCTCACGTTGGAGAATCCTGCAGAGACCCTGAGCCACCTCCACATGCCAAGGTCTCCCAGGCCACCAAGCCACAGTAGGACTCATCTTCAGGAGAGTCCATTTCAACTCTCCCCTCTGGGTAGCTCACCCAGGCGCCCGAGATTGAGCCTGCCTTGTCCTGAATAAAGAGTGGGAATATGAGGTTGCGTTCCCAAGCATCCATGCTTAGACACCTGCTCTCGAGTCTTTCCGTATGGGGCCTCCTTGAACCATCCAATAGCACTCGACTGTCGTGCTGAAGGAAACCTTGAGGTTTGGAGTAGTTCACAAATCCCATCGTAGGCAAACCTCCCTGGCCTCATGAAGCCCCCACACCCTTCAGGAAGAATCCATGCTGGACAAAAATTCTAGCCTGAGGCACGTCTCATAGTTGACATGACCTCAGTGCAGGAGATCTCGATTCAGCCTCTGCAGAGTGGGCCTGCCGTGCCCTTTGTCCCAAACCTCACGCTAGCTTGTGTTTTCAGACTTCCTTCCTAACACTCCTGGCAAACAAGCCCTCCGGATTAGGAACTCCAGAACCACCACCCAGCCCAGGGTCTGCCCAACGGAAGAAAAACGTATCCCTGTGGGCTCTCTCCAGAATACCCAGATGAGGATCAACCTGCTCGGGCCTCGATGGTACCCGAAATGGATAGGCTGCTCTAGGCACTCATGCTCTGTCTGACACAGCCTGAAGCCAGACGTCCAGACAGACAAGGAGAAGGCTGGCCACACACCCAGCACTTCGGAAATGCCATAATCTTATGCCATCACCACTTCCTAACCTTGGTTTTCAGATATCTGAACCTAGACATTATATCAATTCTCCCCAGAGCTGGGTATCACAAGCAAAACAGAGAACTCCTCCTTCCGCGTGGCTGTAAAGCTTGCTCTTGGCATGGAGTCACACCTTCAGGGTGGGAGAAACCTACATGGCCCCTGATGCCACGCCCAAACTTGAGTGCTGCTTGGGCTCAAATTCACACTGTGACCCTCAGCATGAGCCCCATGTCAAAGAAAGGCCTGTCAGGGCCTGGACCAAGAGCCCGCATATGGGGCTTAACAAGCCCCTATGCACCCAATCCTCACCAGTGTTTGAGTTTTCCAGTCGCCCCGCCCATACCTGGGGCTCTGCTCTGGAATCCCTTTCTTGGAGAGACACATGAGCCAGACAACACGACTCCACCCTTCCCACAAAATGACCCCAAACTCTTGGGAGCTGGGACAAATCCCCAGAGAGGGATACTCGTCCACAGTCCCTGAGGCCACCCGTCCAATCCACGGCTATCCCGGACACAACATCCAGAGACAAAAGCCTGAAGGAACGCCTCCCACTCGCCCTTGTTTCAGAGGCCCAGGAGCTCCCTCTCGGGCTGTACATCCGGCCTGCCATACCCTAGGCGCCACTCATAAGCTGAGTTTGTGTTTTCAGACTTCTGTGCCCACAGCCTGGACCCACACAACCTCCAGGCCAGGGTTCTGGAGCCACAGCGAAAGATTGTGCCTGCCCTCTCCAAGGAAAGTGTGCCCAATCCCTTGACCACAACCCCACAGGATAGGGAAAAGCTCCAAGGCCCCTGAGGTCATCAATAGTGTAGGCCACTCTGGACTAAGAGGGGCTCACTGACACCAGCAGAGCAACTATCTCCACCTAGACACTCAGACAGTGTCCTTAGGGACAGAAGGTTGAAATGGACAGGCCCCCAGGCCCTAATCTGAACCTTAGCTTTGGTTTCCATGTGACCGTCCTCAGAGGACAGTTTTCGTAGACCAGCACACGGGGCTTTTCTTAGGCACCAAACCAAACCTATCTCGTCTCCACATGGGAAGCTTTCTTACTGGAGTTGTATCACACCCTTCAGGTCGAGAGTTCCGCAGGGCCCCTGAACAACCAGCACATTCCAAGGTCTCCATTGACCCAAACGCACATTATGACGCATCCTCGGGAGAGGTCATTTCAACTCAGACCTCCTGGGTAGCGTGACCCAGAGGCAGCAGATCAAACATATCTTGTCGCTAATGGCCAATGGAAATGCGAGGCACGCTGTATAGGGATCCATCCTACAAACCCTGCTCTTCAGTCCTTCCGTATGGTATGTCCTGGAGCCATGCAACAGGACTCGAATGTCCCGCAGAAGGAAACCTTGTGGTTTGAGGCAACCGCTAAACTCAGCGTGGGAAAACTTCCTTGGATTCATGAGGCCCCCTCTTCATGAAGGTGCCATCATGGACACATACTCCAGCCTCAGCCAACGTCTTATCCTCAGCCTGACTTCAGATGCAGGAGATTTTGATTCAGCCTCTGCAGAGTGGGCCTGCTCTGCCCTTGGCTCCAAACCTCACCCTAGCTTCTGTTTTCAGACATCTGTCCTCACACTCCTGGCCCACAAACCCTCCCTCCTGGGAATTCTGGGGCCACAATGAAGCACTCTGCCTGCCTCCCAGGAGAAAAACATTTTCTATGGTGCTGCCCAGAAACCCCAACTGAGGATCAAACTGCTTGGCCTTCGGCAACAACCCAATTGCATAGGCTACCTTAAACACTGATGCTCTGTCGCAAATAGCCTGAGACCAGACCTTCCAACAGACACTGACACAGCTGGCTGCACACCCATCACATTGGACACGCCAATGCCTTAGGCCATCATCAATTCACAACCTGGGTTTTCAGTCATCGGAAACTAGACCTTATCTCCAATCCCTGCACAAGGGGGAACCTGATGCACATGTGAGAACCCCTCCTTCCTCATGGCAAGAAACCTTGCTGCTGGCAGTGAGTCAAACCTTCAGTGTAGGAGAAAAAGGCATGGCCCATGATGCCACGCCCATGCATGAGGGCCGCCTTGGGCACAGACACACATTGTGACCCTCAGCGTGAGTACCTTATTTAAGTAACACCTCTCAGGGACTGGACCAAGAGCCTGCATATGGGCTTGCCATGCCCATAGGCACCCAGGACTAACTAGATGGTGTGTATTCCAGTTGAGGGAACCCATTACTGTGCTCTAGAGTCCCTCTCCTGCGGGGTCCCTTGTGGCAGAAAACAGTACTCTTCCCTTTCCTCAGAATGAACGCAAACACTTGGGAGCTTGGACTATCCCCTGAGAGAAAGGCTCTTCCTCGGCCCCTGAATCAACCCCTAACCTGAACGGCCACTGTGAATGCAACACCCAGAGACAAAAGCCTGAGCGACTATCTCCCACTTGCCCTCCTTTGATATCCCGAGGATCTCCCCTCACGGACTGGAGATCACGCCTGCCATTACCTTGGCCCCTAGCTGAGCCAAGTTTGCTTTTTCAGACATCTGTCCCCACAGCCCTGGCAAACACAGCCTCTAGGCTGGGTCCTCTGAAGCCATACCAAAGGACCGTGCCTGCTCTCTCCTGGGAAACTGTGTCCATTGCTTTGGCCACACACCTCCAGAATATGAGAAACCTCAAGGCCCCCGAGGACATCCCACTACTGGGAGCCTCCCTGGACACACAGGGGCATTCGGACACAAGCTGAGCAGCTACTTCCCTGAATGCATGCACACAGATGTCAACAGAGATAGAAGGTTGAGCCGGACAGGCCCTTAGGCCCTAATCTCAACTCTTGCTTTGGTTTCCTGGTGTCACTCCTCAGAGCTTTGGTTCGAAGAACAGGACATGGGGCTTTCCTGAGGCACCGAACAGAACTCCTCTCGTCTCCACATGGGAAGCTTCCTTGTTGGAGCCGTGTCAAACACATCACGTTGGAGAATCCTGCAGATTCCCTGAGCCACCTCCACATTCCAAAGTCTCCCAGTCCACCAACCCACAGTAGGACTCATCTTCAGGAGAGTCCATTTCGACTCTCCCCTTTGGGTAGCTCACCCAGGCGTCCGCAGATTGAGCCTGCCTTGTCCTGACTAAAGAGTGGGAATAATAGGTGGCGTTCCCAGGCATCCATGCTTAGACACCTGCTCTCGATTCTTTCCGTATGGGGCCTCCTGGAACCATCCAATTGGACTCGACTGTCGTGCAGAAGGAAACCTTGAGGTTTGGAGAAGTTCACAAATCCCATCGTAGGCAAACACCCCTGGCCTCATGAAGCCCCCACATCCTTCAGGAAGAGGCCATGCTGGACAAAAACTCTAGCCTGAGGCACGTCTCATAGTTGACATGACCTCAGTGCAGGAGATCTCGATTCAGCCTCTGCAGAAGGGCCTGCCGTGCCCTCCGTCCCAAACCTCACGCTAGCTTGTGTTTTCAGACTTCCTTCCTCACACTCCTGGCAAGCAAGCCCTCCGGACGAAAAACTCCAAAACCACAACCCAGCCCAGTGTCTGCCCAACGGAAGAAAAACGTTTCCCTGTGGGGCTCTCCAAAAAACCCAGATGAGGATCAACCTGCTCGGGCCTCGACGGTACCCGAAATGGATAGGCTGCTCTGCGCACTCATGCTCTGTCTGACACAGCCTGAAGCCAGACGTCCAGACAGACAAGGAGACAAGTGGCCGCACACCCAGCACTTCGGACACGCCATGGTCTTATGCAGTCACCTCTTACTAACCTTGGATTTCAGTTATCTGAACCTAGACATTATATCAATTCTCCACACAGCTGGGTATCACAAGCACAAAACAGAACTCCTCCTTCCCCATGGCTGTAAAGCTTTCTCTTGGCATGGAGTCACCTTCAGGGTGGGAGAAACCTTCATGGCCCCTGATGCCACGCCCAAACTTGAGTGCTGCTTGGTCACAAATTCACACTGTGACCCTCAGCATGAGCCCCATGTCAAAGAAAGGCCTGTCAGGGCTAGGACCAAGAGCCCGCATATGGGGCTTGCCAAGCCCCTATGCACCCAATCCTCACCAGTGTTTGAGTTTTCCATTCGCCCCGCCCGTACCTGACGCTCTGCTCGGGAATCCCTTTCTTTTAGAGACACATGAGCCAGAAAACACGACTCCACCCTTCCCACAAAATGACCCCAAACTCTTGGGAGCTGGGACAAATCCCCAGAGAGGGATACTCGTCCACAGTCCCTGAGTCCACCCCTCCAATACACGGTTATCCCGGACACAACATCCAGAGACAAAAGCCTGAAGGAACGCCTCCCACTCGCCCTTGTTTCAGAGTCCCAGGAGTTCCCTCTCGGGCTGTACCTCCGGCCTGCCATACCCTAGGCGCCACTCATAAGCTGAGTTTGTGTTTTCAGACTTCTGTGCCCACAGCCTGGACCCACACCACCCCCATGCTAGGGTCTCTGCAGCCACAGCGAAAGACTGTGCCTGCCCTCTCCAAGGAAAGTGTGCCCAATCCCTTGACCACAACCCTACAGGTTAGGGAAAAGATCCAAGGCCCCTGAGGCCATCAATAGTGTAGGCCACCCTGGACTAAGAGGGGCTCTCTGACACTACCGGAGCAACTATCTCCACTTAGACTCTCAGACAGTGTCCCCAGAGACAGAAGGATGAAATGGACAGGCCCCCAGGCCCTAATCTGAACCTTAGCTTTGGTTTCCATGTGACCGTCCTCAGAGGACTGTTTTCGTAGACCAGCACCGGGGCTTCTCTTCGGCACCAAACCAAACCTATCTCGTCTCCACATGGGAAGCTTTCTTACTGGAGTTGTATCACACCCTTCAGGTCGAAGAGTTCCGCAGGGCCCCTGAACAACCAGCACATTCCAAGGTCTCCATGGACCCAAACGCACATTATGACGCATCCTCGGGAGAGGCCATTTCAACTCAGACCTCCTAGGTAGCGTGCCCCAGAGGCAGCAGATCAAACATATCTTGTCGCTAATGGCCAATTTGAATGCGAGGCACGCTGTATAGGGATCCATCCTTCAAACCCTGCTCTTCAGTCCTTCCGTATGGTATGTCCTGGAGCCATGCAACAGGACTCGAATGTCCCGCAGAAGGAAACCTTGTTGTTTGAGGCAACCGCTAAACTCAGCGTGGGAAAACTTCCTTGGATTCATGAGGCCCCCGCTTCATGAAGGTGCCATCATGGACACATACTCCAGCCTCAGCCAACGTCTTATCCGCAGCCTGACTTCAGATGCAGGAGATTTTGATTCAGCCTCTGCAGATGGGCCTGCTCTGCCCTAGGCTCCAAACCTCACCCTAGCTTGTGTTTTCAGACATCTGTCCTCACACTCCTGACCCACAAACCCTCCCTCCTGGGAATTCTGGGGCCACAATGAAGCACTCTGCCTGCCTCCCAGGAGAAAAACATTGTCTATGGTGCTGCCCAGAAACCCCAACTGAGGAACAAACTGCTTGGCCCTCGGCAACACCCCAATTGCATAGGCTACCTTAAACACTGATGCTCTGTCGCAAATAGCCTGAGCCCACACCTTCCAACAGACACTGACACAGTTGGCTGCACACCCAGCACATTGGACACGCCAATGCCTTAGGCCATCATACATTCACAACCTGGGTTTTCAGTCATCGGAACCTAGACCTTATCTCCAATCTCTGCACAGGGGGGAACCTGATGCACATGTGAGAACCCCTCCATCCCCATGGAAAGAATCCTTGCTGCTTGCAGTGAGTCAAACATTCAGTGTAGGAGATAACGGCATGGCCCATGAGGCCACGCCCATGCGTGAGGGCCGCCTTGGGCACAAACACACATTGTGACCCTCAGCGTGAGTACCTTATTTAAGTAACCCTCTCAAGGACTGGACCAAGAGCCCACATATGGGCTTGCCATGCCCATAGGCACCCAGGACTAACTAGATGGTGTGTATTCCAGTTGAGGGAACCCACTGCTGTGCTCTAGAGTCCCTCTCCTGCGGGGTCCCCTGTGGCAGAAAACAGTACTCTTCCCTTCCCTCAGAATGAACCCAAACACTTGAGAGCTTGGACTATCCCCTGAGAGAAAGGCTCTTCCTCGGCCCCTGAATCAACGACTAACCTGAACGGCCACTGTGAATGCAACACCCAGAGACAAAAGCCTGAGCGAATAACTCCCACTTGCCCTCTTTGATATCCCGAGGATCTTCCCTCTCGGACTGGAGATCAGGCCTGCCATTACCTTGGCCCCTAGCTGACCCAAGTTTGCTTTTTCAGACATCTGTCCCCACAGCCCTGGCAAACACAACCTCTAGGCTGGGTCCTCTGGAGCCATACCAAAGGACCGTGCCTGCTCTCTCCTGGGAAACTGTGTCCATTGCTTTGGCCACACACCTCCAGAATATGAGAAACCTCAAGGCCCCCGAGGACATCCCACTACTGGGAGCCTCCCTGGACACACAGGGGCATTCGGACACAAGCTGAGCAGCTACTTCCCCGAATGCATGCACACAGATGTCAACAGAGATAGAAGGTTGAGCCGGACAGGCCCTTAGGCCCTAATCTCAACTCTTGCTTTGGTTTCCAGGTGTCACTCCTCAGAGCTTTGGTTCGAAGAACAGGACATGGGGCTTTCCTGAGGCACTGAACAGAACTCCTCTTGTCTCCACATGGGAAGCTTCCTTGTTGGAGCCGTGTCAAACACCTCACGTTGGAGAATCCTGCAGATTCCCTGAGCCACCTCCACATTCCAAGGTCTCCCAGTCCACCAACCCACAGTAGGACTCATCTTCAGGAGAGTCCATTTCAACTCTCCCCTCTGGGTAGCTCACCCAGGAGCCCGCAGATTGAGTCTGCCTTGTCCTGACTAAAGAGTGGGAATAATAGGTGGCGTTCCCAGGCATCCATGCTTAGACACCTGCTCTCGAGTCTTTTCGTATGGGGCCTCCTGGAACCATGCAATATAACTCGACTGTCGTGCAGAAGGAAACCTTGAGGTTTGGAGAAGTTCACAAATCCCATCGTAGGCAAACACCCCTGGCCTCATGAAGCCCCCACATCCTTCAGGAAGAGGCCATGCTGGACAAAAACTCTAGCCTGAGGCACGTCTCATAGTTGACATGACCTCAGTGCAGGAGATCTCGATTCAGCCTCTGCAGAGGGGCCCTGACGTGCCCTCGGACCCAAACCTCACGCTAGCTTGAGTTTTCAGACTTCCTTCCTCACACTCCTGGCAAGCAAAGCCTCCGGACTAGAAACTCAAGAAACACAACCAATCCCAGTGTCTGCCCAACTGAAGAAAAACGTTTCCCTGTGGGGCTCTCCAGAAAACCCAGATGAGGATCAACCTGCTCGGGCCTCGACGGTACCCGAAATTGATAGGCTGCTCTGGGCACTCATGCTCTGCCTGACACAGCCTGAAGCCAGACGTCCAGACAGACAAGGAGACAGGTGGCCGTACACCCAGCACTTCGGACAGGCCATGGTCTTATGCTGGCACCTCTTCCTAATCTTGGTTTTCAGATATCTGAACCTAGACATTATATCAATTCTCCTCACAGCTGGGTATCACAAGTACAAAAGAGAACTCCTCCTTCCCCATGGCTGTAAAGCTTTCTCTTGGCATTGAGTCACCTTCAGGGTGGGAGAAACCTTCATGTCCCCTGATGCCACGCCCAAACTTGAGTGCTGCTTGGTCACAAATTCACACTGTGACCCTCAGCATGAGCCCCATGTCAAAGAAAGGCCTGTCAGGGCCAGGACCAAGAGCCCGCATATGGGGCATGCCAAGCCCCTATGCACCCAATCCTCACCAGTGTTTGAGTTTTCCAGTCGCCCCGCCCGTACCTGGGGCTCTGCTCGGGAATCCCTTACTTGGAGAGACACATGAGCCAGACAACACGACTCCACCCTTCCCACAAAATGACCCCAAACTCTTGGGAGCTGGGACAAATCCCCAGAGAGGGATACTCGTCCACAGTCCCTGAGTCCACCCCTCCAATACACGGCTATCCCGGACACAACATCCAGAGACAAAAGCCTGAAGTAACGCCTCCCACTCGCCCTTGTTTCAGAGGCCCAGGAGCTCCCTCTCGGGCTGTACATCCGGCCTGCCATACCCTAGGCGCCACTCATAAGCTTAGTTTGTGTTTTCAGACTTCTGTGCCCACAGCCTGGACCCACACAACCTCCAGGCTAGGGCCTCTTGAGCCACAGCGAAAGATTGTGCCTGCCCTCTCCAAGGAAAGTGTGCCCAATCCCTTGAACACAACCCTACAGGTTAGGGAAATGCTCCAAGGCCCCTGAGGCCATCAATAGTGTAGGCCACCCTGGACTAAGAGGGGCTCTCTGACACCAGCGGAGCAACTATCTCCACTTAGACTCTCAGACAGTGTCCCCAGAGACAGAAGATTGAAATGGACAGGCCCCCAGGCCCTAATCTGAACCTTAGCTTTGGTTTCCATGTGACCGTCCTCAGAGGACTGTTTTCGTAGACCAGCACACGGGGCTTTTCTTAGGCACCAAACCAAACCTATCTCGTCTCCACATGGGAAGCTTTCTTACTGGAGATGTATCAAACCCTTCAGGTCGGAGAGTTCCGCAGGGCCCCTGAACAACCAGCACATTCCAAGGTCTCCATGGACCCAAACGCACATTATGACGCATCCTCGGGAGAGGCCATTTCAACTCAGACCTCCTGGGTAGCGTGACCCAGAGGCAGCAGATCAAACATATCTTGTCGCTAATGGCCAATGGAAATGCGAGGCACGCTGTATAGGGATCCATCCTTCAAACCCTGCTCTTCAGTCCTTCCGTATATTATGTCCTGGAGCCATGCAACAGGACTCGAATGTCCCGCAGAAGGAAACCTTGTGGTTTGAGGCAACCGCTAAACTCAGCGTGGGAAAACTTCCTTGGCTTCATGAGGCCCCCGCGTCATGAAGGTGCCATCATGGACACACACTCCAGCCTAGGCCAAAGTCTTATCCTCAGCCTGACCTCAGATGCAGGAGATTTTGATTCAGCCTCTGCAGAGTGGGCTTGCTCTGCCCTTGGCTCCAATCCTCACACTATCTTGTGTTTTCAGACTTCTGTCCTCACACTCCTGTCCCACAAATCCTCCCTCCTGGGAATTCTGGGGCCACAATGAAGCACTCTGCCTGCCTCCCAGGAGAAAAACATTGTCTATTGTGCTTCCCATAAACATCAACTGAGGATCAACTGCTTGGCCCTCGGCAACATCCAAATTGCATAGGCTACCTTAAACACTGATGCTCTGTCGCAAATAGCCTGAGCCCAGACCTTCCAACAGACACTGACACAGCTGGCTGCACACCCATCACATTGGACACGCCAATGCCTTAGGCCATCATCCATTCACAACCTGGGTTTTCAGTCATCGGAACCTAGACCTTATCTCCAATCCCTGCACAGGGGGGAACCTGATGCACATGTGAGAACCCCTCCTTCCCCATGGCAAGAAACCTTGCTGCTGGCAGTGAGTCAATCCTTCAGTGTAGAAGAAAACGGCATGGCCCATGAGGCCATGCCCATGCGTGAGGGCCGCCTTGGGCACAAACACACATTGTGACCCACAGCGTGAGTACCTTATTAAAGTAACGCCTCTCAGGGACTGGACCAAGAGCCTGCATATGGGCTTGCCATGCCCATAGGCTCCCAGGAATAACTAGATGGTGTGTATTCCAGTTGAGGGAACCCACTGCTGTGCTCTAGAGTCCCTCTACTGCGGGGTCCCCTGTGGCAGAAAACAGTACTCTTCCCTTCCCTCAGAATGAACCCAAACACTTGGGAGCTTGGACTATCCCCTGAGAGAAAGGCTCTTCCTCGGCCCCTGAATCAACCCCTACCTAACCTGAATGGCCACTGTGAATGCAACACCCAGAGACAAAAGCCTGAGCGCCTATCTCCCACTTGCCCTCCTTTGATATCCCGAGGATCTCCCCTCACGGGCTGTAGATCAGGCCTGCCATTACCTTGGCCCCTAGCTGACCCAAGTTTGCTTTTTCAGACATCTGTCCCCACAGCCCTGGCAAACACAGCCTCTAGGCTGGGTCCTCTGGAGCCATACCAATGGACCATGCCTGCTCTCTCCTGGGAAACTGTGTCCATTGCTTTGGCCACACACCTCCAGAATATGAGAAACCTCAAGGCCCCCGAGGGCATCCCTCTACTGGGAGCCTCCCTGGACACACAGGGGCATTCGGACACAAGCTGAGCAGCTACTTCCCCGAATGCATGCACACAGATGTCAACAGAGATAGAAGGTTGAGCCGGACAGGCCCTTAGGCCCTAATCTCAACTCTTGCTTTGGTTTCCATTTGTCACTCTTCAGAGCTTTGGTTCGAAGAACAGGACATGGGGCTTTCCTGAGGCACCAAACAGAACTCCTCTCGTCTCCACATGGGAAGCTTCCTTGTTGGAGCCGTGTCGAACACCTCACGTTGGAGAATCCTGCTGATTCCCTGAGCCACCTCCACATTCCAAGGTCTCCCAGTCCACCAACCCACAGTAGGACTCATCTTCAGGAGAGTCCATTTCAACTCTCCCCGCTGGGTAGCTCACCCAGGAGTCCGCAGGTTAAGCCTACCTTGTCCTGTCTAAAGAATGGGAGTATGCGGTGGCGTTCCCAGGCATCCATGCTTAGACACCTGCTCTCGAGTCTTTCCATATGGGGCCTCCTGGAACCATCCAATAGGACTCGACTGTCGTGCAGAAGGAAACATTTAGGTTTGGAGTAGTTCACAAATCCAATCGTAGGCTAACCGCCCTGGCCTCATGAAGCCACCACAACTTTCAGGAAGAGGCCATGCTGGACAATAACTCTAGCCTGAGGCACGTCTCATAGTTGACATGACCTCAGTGCAGGAGATCTCGATTCAGCCTCTGCAGAGTGGGGTGCCCTGCCCTCGGTCCCAAACCTCATGCTAGCTTGTGTTTTCAGAGTTCCTTCCTCACAACTGTGGCAAACAAGTCCTCCGGACTAGAAACTCCAGAACCACAACCCAGCCCAGTGTCTGCCCAATGGAAGAAAAACGTTTCCCTGTGGGACTCTCCAGAAAACCCGGATGAGGATCAACCTGCTTAGGGCTCGACGGTCCCTGAACTGGATAGGCTGCTCTGG
Organism: Mustela nivalis; assembly: GCF_964662115.1. Lineage (NCBI taxonomy): Eukaryota > Metazoa > Chordata > Mammalia > Carnivora > Mustelidae > Mustela > Mustela nivalis. Next base: position 1,269,385 of record NW_028136556.1, on the reverse strand, counting down.
GCACTCATGCTCTGTCTTACACAGCCTGAATCCAGACGTCCAGTCAGACAAGGAGACAGCTGGCCGCACACCTCGCACTTCGGACACGCCAAGGTCTTCTGCCGTCACCTCTTCCTAACCTTGGTTTTCAGATATCTGAACCTAGACATTATATCAATTCTCCTCACAGCTGGGTATCGCAAGCACAAAACAGAACTCCTCCTTCCCCATGGCTGTAAAGCTTGTTCTTGGCATGGAATCACACCTTCAGGGTGGGAGAAACCTTCATGGCCCCTGATGCCACGCCCAAACTTGAATGCTGCTTGGGCACAAATTCACACTGTGACCCTCAGCATGAGCCCCATGTCAAAGAAAGGCCTGTCAGGGCCTGGACCAAGAGCCCGCATATGGGGCTTGCCAAGCCCCTATGCACCCAATCCTCACCAGGGTTTGAGTTTACCAGTGGCCCCGCCCGTACCTGGGGCTCTGCTCTGGAATCCCTTTCTTGGAGAGACACATGAGCCAGACAACACGACTCCACCCTTCCAACAAAATGACCCAAAACTCTTGGGAGCTGGGACAAATACCCAGACAGGGATACTCGTCCATAGTCCCTGAGTCCACCCTTCTAATCCACGGCTATCCCGGACACAACATCCAGAGACAAAAGATTGAAGGAACGCCTCCAACTCTCCCTTGTTTCAGAGGCCCAGGAGCTGTACATCCGGCCTGCCATACCCTAGGTGCCACTCATAAGCTGAGTTTGTGATTTCAGACTTCTGTGCCCACAGCCTGGACCCACACATCCTCCAGGCTATGGCCTCTGGAGTCACAGCGAATGATTGTGCTTGCCCTCTCCTAGGAAATTGTGCCCAATCCATTGACCACAACCCTACAGGTTAGGGATAAGCTCCAAGGCCCCTGAGGCCACCCAAATTTTATAGTCTAACCTGGGCACTAATGCACTGTAAGACACAACCCGAGCAAGAACCTCCTGACCAACTCCCAGGCAGCTGACCGCAAAATGAGCATATCAGACCAGCAATGACCTTAGGTCGTCATCACTTCCCAACTACGGTTTTTCAGGCTTCAGAACCTAGACCTTATCTCCAACCACTGCCCAGGGTTGAAAATGGTGCAGAAATAAGAACACCTTCTCCATGGCAAGAGAACATGTGATTGGCATGTTGTCCAAAGTCCAGTGTAGTTGAAACCAGTGTGGCCCATGAGGCACCGCCAATGCTCGTGGGCCATATTGGTCACAAACACACATTGTGACCCTCAACCTGAGCCCAGTCCTCTCAGTGGCTGGATGAAGAGACAGCATATTGTGCCTGCCATGAACCTAGGCCCCAATTTTTAACCATAGTTTGGATTGTCCCTTCTCTCTTCCCCAGGTCTGTGCTTTGGAATTCCTCTTTTGTTCGGACACCTGAGTTAATAAACCTAAAATGAGACCTCCCATCCCACAGATTGACGAAAAACAATTGGGACTGGGCCAAATCCACAGAGGGAGATTCGTCCATTTCACATGAGTCCTCCCCACATTCAGGCCCATCCTTGATACAAAATCCAGGGACAAAAGCCTGAGCAAGTGCCTCAGACTCGCTCTTTCTTCATATCCTGAAGAGTTATTCTCATGGTTTGTAGATTGGGCCTGGCATTCCTACGTCCCCAAACCTAAGCTGATTTTGTGTTTTCAGTCTTCTGTCCTCAAAGTCCTGGGCCACACACCCTCCAGGCTGGGGCCCCTGGAGCCACACATTAGGATTATGCCTACCCAAATCATGGGAATTCTGCCCATTCCATTGTCCAAAATCGTACAAATTAGGAGAACTCCCGAAATTCCCCGAGGCCATCCCAAGGTGTAGGTCTCCAGGGACAAAAAAAGGCGGTCTGACACCAGGTGAGCATCTACCCCCACTCATTCCATAGATGGATATCCCCAGAGAAGAAGATTGAACCAGACAGGACACTAGGCCATAATCGTATCCATTAATTTGGTATACAGGCATGTCTCCTCAAAAGCCTGGATTCCAATACAAGCTTAGGGGGTTTCCTGAGGCACCAATCAGAACAAATCTCGTCTCCACAAGGAAACTTGTGCATCGGAGCTATGTCAAAAGCTTAGGAGAATACTTCAGGGTCCCGGTGCCACCGCCCCATTATACGGCCCTCATGGACACAAACACACATTAGGCCCCATCATCAGGAAATTCCATTTCAACTCAGCCAACCCGGTTGCTCCAGCAGAGCCATCCGATCTCAACTGTATTGTTGCTAGGAGACAATTAGAATGCGAGGCGGGCTTCCCTGGCATCCATCCTCCAACGGTGCACTTGAGTCATTCCATATGGGATGTCCTGGAGCTGCCCAACAGGTCTCAATTGTCCAGCAGAAGGAATCCTTGAAGGGGGCATCCCACAACTCCCAAGGTGGGAAAACCTCCATGGCCTTGAGATTCCGCTCCGCTCATGAAGGGGCAGTCATGCACAGAAACTCCAACCTGAGCCAACGTCTGATCCTCGCCGTGACTTCAGATGCTTGAGATATTGGTTCAGATCTGCAGGGGGTACATGACGTGCCCTAGGCCTGAAGCCCAAGTCTAGCTTGTGTTCTCAGACTTCTGTCCTCACACTCCTGGCCCAGAATCCCTCAAGTTTGGCAATTCCGGACCCACAATGCAGCACTCTGCCTGACCTCTAAAAAAATATCTTGCCTAAAGAGCTGCCCATGCACCTCAAATGATGATAAACCTACACGGCACTCGAATGTACCCAAATCATATAGTCTAACCTGGGCACTAATGCACTGTCTGACACAACCTGAGTCAGAACCTCCTGACCAACACACAGGCAGCTGACCGCACACTGAGCATATCAGACCCGCCATGGCCTTAGGTCGTCATCTCTTCCCAACTTCGGTTTTTCAGGCTTCAGAACCTAGACCTTATCTCCAACCACTGCCCAGGGTTGAAAGTGATGCAGACATCAGAACATCTTCCCCATGGCAAGAGACCTTGTGATTGCCATGTTGTCCATAGTCAGTGTAGTTGAAACCAGTGTGGCCCATCAGGCCCCGCTCTTGCTCGCAGGCCAAATTGGTGACTAACACACATTGTGACCCTCAGCCTGAGCCCAGTCCTCAAGTAAGGCCTCTCAGTGGCTGGATGAAGAGACAGCATATTGGGCCTGCCATGCCCCTAGGCCCCAATATTTAAAGATAGTTTGGGTTCTCTCTTCACTCTTCCCCAGGGCTGTGCTTTGTAATTTCTCTTTGGTTGGGTCACTTGAGGTAACAAACGTGAAAGGGGACCTCCCATTTCACAGATTGACGAAAAAGAATTGGGACCGGGACAAATCCACAAGAGGAAGATTCGTCCATGGCCCTTGAGGCCTCCCCACATCCACGGCCATCGTTGATTCAAAATCCAGAGACAAAAGCCTGAGCAAGTGCCTCAGCCTCGCTCTTTCTTCATATCCTGAAGAGTTCTTCTCATGGTCTGTAGATTGGGCCTGCCATATCTACGTCCCAAAACCTGAGCTGAGTTTGTATTTTCAGACTTCTGTCCTCAGAGTCCTGGGCAACACACCCTCCAGGCTGGGGCCCCTGGAGCCACACATTAGGACTGTGCCTACCCAATCCATGGGAATTCTGCCCATTCCATTGTCCAAAGTCGTACAAATTAGGAGAACCCTCCAAATTCCCCGAGGCCATCCCAATAGTGTATGTCTCCGGGGACAAACAAGCGCGGTCTAACACCAGGTGTGCATCTACCCCCACTCATTCCATAGATGGATATCTCCAGAGAAGGAGATGGAACCAGACAGGACCCTAGGCCATAATCGGATCCATTGCTTTGGTACAGGTGTGTCTCCTCAAAAGCCTGGATTCCAATACCAGCATAAGTGATTTCCTGAGGCACCCATCAGAACAAATCTCGTCTCCACAGGGAAACTTGTGCATGGGAGCTATGTCAAAAGCTTAGGAGAAACTTCAGGGTCCCGGTGCCACCGCCCCATTCCAAGGCCCTCATGGACACAAACACACATTAGGCCCCATACTCAGGAAAGTCCATTTCAACTCCGCCACCCCGTCCTGGCCCAGAAGCCCTCAAGTTTGGCAATTCCGGACCCACAATGCAGCAATCTGCCTGCCCTCTAGGAAAAATATATTGCCTAATGATTTTCCCAGGCACCTCAAATGAGGATAAACTTACACGGCACTCGACTGTACCTAAATAATATAGTCAAAACTGGCACCTAATGCACTGTCTGACACAACCTGCTCCAGAACCTCCTGACCAACACCCAGGCAGCTGACCGCCCCCTGAGCATATCAGACCCGCCATGGACTTATGTCGTCATCTCTTCCCAACTTCGGTTTTTCAGGCTTCAGAACCTAGACCTTATCTCCAACAACTACCCAGGGGTGAAAATGATGCAGACATCAGAACACCTTCCCCATGGCAAGAGACCTTGTGATTGGCATGTTGTCCAAATTTCAGTGTAGTTGAAACCAGTGTGGCCCATGAGGCCCCGCCCATTCAGGCGGGCCACATCGGTCACAAACACACATTGTGACCCTCAGCCTGAGCCCAGTCCTCAAGTAAGGCCTCTCAGTGGTTGGATGAAAAGACAGCATATTGGGCATGCCATGCCCCTAGGTCCAAATTTTTAACCATCATTTGGGTTGTCCCTACACTCTTCCCCAGGGCTCTGCTTTGGAATTCCTCTTTGGTTGGGACACCTGAGGTAACAAACCTGAGAGGAGACCTCCCATCCCACAGATTGACGGAAAGAAATTGGGACCGGGCCAAATCAACAGAGAGGAAGATTCGTCAATGGCTCATGAGGCCTCCCCACGTTCCACGCCCATCTTTGATACAAAATCCAGAGACAAAAGCCTGAGCAAGCGCCTCAGACTCGCTCTTTCTTCATATCCTGAAGAGTTCTTTTCATGGTTTGGAGATTGGACCTGCAATACGTACTTCCCCAAACCTAAGCTGAGTTTGTGTTTTCAGACTTCTGTCCTCAAATTCCTGGGCCACACTCCCTCCAGGCTAGGGGCCCTGGAGCCACACATTAGGACTGTGCCTACCCAATCCATGGGAACACTGCCCATTCCATTGTCCAAAATCGTACAAATTAGGAGAACCCTCGAAATTTCCCGAGGCCATCACAATAGTGTAGGTCTCCCGGTATAAACAAGGGTGGTCTGACACCAGCTGAGCATCACCCTCCACTCATACCATAGATGGATGTCCCCAGAGAAGTATATGGAACCAGACAGGACCCTAGGCCATAATCGGATCCATTGCTTTGGTTTACAGGCATGTTTCCTCAAAAGCCTGGATTCCAAGACCAGCATAGGGGGTTTCCTGAGGAACCCATAAGAACAAAGCTCGTCTCCACAAGGAAATTTGTGCATGGGACCTATGTCAAAAGCTTAGGAGAATACTTCAGGGTCCCGGTGCCACTGCCCCATTCCAATGCCCTCATGGAAACAAACACATATCAGGCCCCATCCTCGGGAAAGTCCATTTCAACTCAGCCACCCCGGTTGCTCCCGCAGAGCCTTCAGATCTCAACGGTCTTGTTGCTAGGAGACAATTGGAATGCGAGGCCCGCTTCCCTGGCATCCATCCCCGAACGGTGCACTGGAGTCCTTCCATATGGGATATCCTGGAGCTGCCCAACAGGTCTCAATTGTCCCGCAGAAGGAATCCTTGAAGTGCGCATCCCACAACTCCCAAAGTGGGAAAAACTCCATGGCCTTGAATTTCCGCTCCGTTCAGGAAGGGGCAGTCATGCACAGAAAATCCAACCTGAGCCAAAGTCTGATCCTCGCCGTGACTTCAGAAGCATGAGATATTCGTTCAGATCTGCAGGGGGTACCAGCTTTGCCCTGGGCCTGAAGCCCAAGTCTAGCTTCTGTTCTCAGACTTGTCCTCACACTCCTGGTCCAGAATGCCTCATGTTTGGCAATACCGGACCCACAATGCAGCACTCTGCCTGCCTCTAGAAAAAATATATTGCCTAATGAGTTGCCCAGGCACCTCAAATGAGGATAAACCTACACGGCTCTTGACTGTACCTGAATTATAGTCTAACCCGGGCACTAATGCACTGTCTGACACAACCTGAACCCGAACCTCTGGACCAACACACAGGCAGCTGACCTCATACTGAGCACATCAGACCTGCCATGGGCTTAGGTCGTCATCTCTTCCCAACTGCCGTTTTCAGGCTTCAGAATCTAGACCTTAACTCCAACCAATGCCCAGGGTTGAAAATGATGCAGAAATCAGAGCTCCTTCCCCATGGCAAGAGACCTTGTGATTGGCATTTGTCCAAATTTCAGTGTAGTTGAAACAGTGTGGCCCATGAGGCCCCGCCCATACTCGCGGGCCACATTGGTCACAAACACATTGTGACCCTCAGCCTGAGTCCAGTCCTCAAGTAAGGCCACACAATGGCTGGATGAAGAGAGAGCATATTGGGCCTGCCATGACCGTAGGCCCCAATATTTAACCATAGTTTGGGTGGTCCCTTCACTCTTCCCCAGGGCTCTGCTTTCGAATTCCTCTTTGATTGGGACCCCTGAGGTAACAAACCTGAGAGGAGACCTCCCATCCCACATATTCACGGAAAGAAATTGGGACCGGGCCAAATCCACAGAGCGTAAGATTCGTCAATGGCCCATGAGGCCTCCCCACATTCCACGCCCATTTTTGATACAAAATCCAGAGACAAAAGCCTCAGCAAGCGCCTCAGACTCGCTCTTTCTTCATATCCTGAAGAGTTCTTCTCAAGGTTTGTAGATTGGACCTGCCATACCTACGTCCCAAATCTAAGCTGAGTTTGTGTTTTCAGACTTCTGTCCTCAAATTCCTGGGCCACACACTCTCCAGGCTGGGGCCCCTGGAGCCACACATTAGGACTGTGCCTCGCCAATCCAGGGAATACTTCCCATTACATTGTCCAAAATCGTACAAATTAGAAGAACCCTCCATAGGCCCCGAGGCCATCCAATAGTGTAGGTCTCCCGGGACAAACAAGGGCGGTCTGACACCAGCTGAGCATCTACCTCCACTCATACCATAAATGGATTTCCCCAGAGAAGAAGATGGAACCAGACGGACTTTAGGCCATAATCGGATCCATTGCTTTGGTTTAAAGGCATGTCTCCTCAAAAGCTTCGATTCCAAGGCCAGCTTAGGGGGTTTCCTGAGGCACCCATCAGAACAAATCTCGTCTCCACAAGGAAACTTGTGCATGGGACCTATGTCAAAAGCTTAGGAGAATACTTCAGGGTCCCGGTGACACCACCCCATTCCAAGGCCCTCATGGACACAAACACACATTCGGCCCCAAACTCGGGAAAGTCCATTTCAACAGCGCCCCGATTGCTCCCGCAGAGCCAACAGAACTCAACTGTCTTGTTGCTAGGAGACAATTGGAATGCGACGCTGGATTCCCTGGCATCCATCCTCAAAAGGTGCTCTGGAGTCATTCCATATGGGATATCCTGGAGCTGACCAACAGGTCTCCATTGTCCCGCAGAAGGAATCCTTGAAGGGGGCATCCCACAATTTCCAACGTGGGAAAACCTCCATGGCCTTGAGATTCCGCTTCATTCATGAAGGGGCAGTCATGCACAGAAACTCCAAACCGAGCCAACGTCTGATCCTCGCCGTGACTTAAGATGCATGAGATTTTGGTTCAGATCTGCAGGGGGTACCTGCCGTGCCCTCGGCCTGAAGCCCAAGTCTAGCTTGTGTTCTCAGACTTCTGTCCTCACAATCCTTATACAGAAGCCCTCAAGTTTGGCAATTCCGGACCCACAATGCAGCACCCTGCCTCCCCTCAAAAAAAAATATATTGCCTAATGAGTTGCCCAGGCACCTCAAATGAGGATAAACTTACACGGCACTCGACTGTACCTAAATTATATAGTCTAACCTGGGCACTAATGCACTGTTTGACACAACCTGAACCCGAACCTCCGGACCAACACCCAGGCAGCTGACCGCACATTGAGCACATCAGACCCGCCATGGCCTTAGGTCGTCATCTCTTCCCAACTGCGGTTTTCAGACCTCAGATCCTAGACCTTATCTCCAACCACTGCGTAGGGTTGAAAATGATGCAGAAATCAGAGCTCCTTCCCCATGGCAAGAGACCTTGTGATTGGCATATTGTCCTAAGTTCAGTGTAGTTGAAACCAGTATGGCCCATGAGGCCCCGCCCATTCTAGCGGGACACATTGGTCACAAACACACATTGTGACTCTCAGGCTGTGCCCAGTCCTTTAGTAAGGCCACTCAGTGGCTGGATGAAGAGACAGCATATTGGGCCAGCCATCCCCCTAGGCCCCAATTTTTAACCATAGTTTGGGTTGTCCCTTCACTGTTCCCCAGGGCTCTGCTTTCGAATTCCTCTTTGGTTGGGACACCTGAATTAACAAACCTGAGAGGAGACCTCCCATTCCACAGATTGATGGGAAGAAATTGGGACCGGGCCAAATCCACAGAGAGGAAGATTCAACAATGGCCCATGAGGACTCCCCACATTCCACGCCCATCTTTGATACAAAATCCAGAGACAAAAGCCTGAGCAAGCGCCTCAGACTCTCTCTTTCTTCATATCCTGAAGAGTTCTTCTCATGGTTTGTAGATTGGACCTGCCATACCTATGTCCCCAACTTAAGCTGAGTTTGTGTTTTCAGACTTCTGTCCTCAAATTTCTGGGCCACACAACCTCCAGGCTGGGGCCCCTGGAGCCACACATTAGGACTGTGCCTACCCAATCCATGGGAATTCTGCCGATTCCATTGTCCAAAATCGTACAAATTAGGAGAACCCTCCAAAGATTCCGAGGCCATCCCAATAGTGTAGGTCTCGCGGGACAAACAAGGCAGTCTGACACCAGCTGACCATCTACCTACACTCATACAATACATGGATGTCCCCAGAGAAGTATATGGAACCAGACAGGACCATTTGGGATCCATAATCGGATCCATTGCATTGGTTTACAGGCATGTCTCCTCAAAAGCCTGGATTCCAAGGCCAGCATAGGAGGTTTCCTGAGGCACCCATCAGAACAAATCTCGTGTCTACAAGGAAATTTGTGCATGGGACCTATGTCAAAAGCTTAGGAGAATACTTCAGGGTCCCGGTGCCGCCACCCCATTCCATGGCCCTCATGGACACAAACACATATTAGGCCCCATCCTCGGGAAAGTCCATTTCAACTCAGCCACCCCGGTTGCTCCCGCAGAGCCATCAGATCTCAACTGTCTTGTTGCTAGGAGACAATTGGAATGTGAGTCCCGCTTCCCTGGCATCCATCCCGGAACGGTGCTCTGGAGTCCTTCTATATGGGATATCCTGGAGCTGCCCAACAGGTCTCAATTGTCCCGCAGAAGGAATCCTTGAAGGGTGCGTCCGACAACTCCCAACGTGGGAAAACCTCCATGGCCATGAGATTCTGCTCCGTTCATGAAGGGGCAGTCATGCACAGAAACTCCAAACTGACCCAAAGTCTGATCCTCGCCGTGACTTCAGAAGCATGAGATATTCGTTCAGATCTGCAGGGGGTAACAGCCATGCCCTCGACTTGAAGCCCAAGTCTAGCTTCTTCTCTCAGACTTGTCCTCACACTCCTGTTCCAGAATCTTTCATGTTTGGCAATACCGGACCCACAATGCAGCACTCTGCCAGCCTCTAGAAAAAATATATTGCCTAATGAGTTGCCCTGGCACCGCAAATGAGGATAAACCTACATGGGTCTCGACTGTACCTGAATTATATAGTGTAACCTGGGCACTAATGCACTGTCTGACACAACCTGAGCCCGAACTTCCTGACCAACACCTAGGCAGCTGACCGCACACTGAGCACATCAGACCTGCCATGGCCTTAGGTCGTCTTCTCTTCCCAACTGGGATTTTCAGGCTTCAGAACCTAGATCTTAACACCAACCACTGCCCAGGGTTGAAAATGATGCAGAAATCAGAGCTCCTTCCCCGGGCAAGAGACCTGTGATTGGAATGTTGTAGAAAGTTCAGTGTAGTTGAAACCAGTGTGGCCCCTGAGGCCCCGCCCATGCTCGCGGGCCACATTGGTCACAAACACACATTGTGACCCTCAGCCTGTGTCCAGTCCTCAAGTAAGGCCCTCAGTGCCTGGATGAAGAGACAGCATATTGGTCCTGCCAAGCCCCTAGGCGACAATTTTTAACCATAGTTTGGGTTGTCCCTTCACTCTTCCCCAGGTCTCTGCTTTGAAATTCCTCTTTGGTTGGGACACCTGAGGTAAAAAACCTGAGAGGAGACCTCCCATCCCACATATTGACGGAAAGAAATTGGGACTGGGCCAAATCCACAGAGAGGAACATTCGTCCATGGCCCATGAGGCCTCCCCACATTCAAGGCCCATCCTTGATACAAAATCCAGAGACAAAAGCCTGAGCAAGTGCCTCAGACTCGCTCTTTCTTCATATCCTGAAGAGTTCTTCTCATGGTTTGTAGATTGGACCTGCCATACCTACGTCCGCAACCCTAAGATGAGTTTGTGTTTTCAGACTTCTGACCTCAAATTCCTGGGCTACACACCCTCCAGGCTGGGGCCCCTGGAGCCAGACATTAGGACTGTGCCTACCCAATCCATGGGAATTCTGCCCATTCCATTGTCCAAAATCGTATAAATTAGAAGAACCCTCCAAAGTACCCAAGGCCATCCCAATAGTGTAGGTCTCCCAGAACAAACAAGGGCGGTCTGACACCAGCTGAGCATCTACATCCACTCATACCATAAATGGATGTCCCCAGAGAAGAAGATGCAACCAGACCAGACCCTAGGCCATAATCGGATCCATTGCTTTGGTTTACAGGCATGTCTCCTCAAGAGCCTGGATTCCAAGACCAGCATAAGGGGTTTCCTGAGGCACCCATCAGAACAAATCTCGTCTCCACAAGGAAACTTGTGGATGGGACCTATGTCAAAAGCTTAGGAGAATACTTCAGGGTCCCAGTGCCACCGCTCCATTCCAAGGCCTTCATGGACAAAAACACACATTAGGCCCCAACCTCGGGAAAGTCCATTTCAACACAGCCGCCCCGATTGCTAACGCAGAGCCATAGAACTCAACTGTCTTGTTGCTAGGAGACAATTGGAATGCGAGCCTAGCTTCCCTGGCATCCATCCTTGAACGGTGCACTGCAGTCATTCCATATGGGATGTCCTGGAATCCTTGAAGGGGGATCCCACACTCCCAACGTTGGAAAACCTCCATGGCGGTGAGATTCCGCTCCTTTCATGAAGGGTCAGTCATGCACAGAAACTCCAACCCGAGCCAACTTCTGATCCTCGCCGTGACTTAATATGCATGAGATATTGGTTCAAATCTGCAGGGGGTACTTGCCATACTCTCGGCCTGAAGCCCAAGTCTAATTGTGTTCTCAGACTTCTGTCCTCACCCTCCTGGCCCAGAAGCCCTCAAGTTTGGCAATTCCGTACCCACAATGCAGCAATCTGCCTGCCCTCTAGGAAAAATATATTGCCTAATGATTTTCCCAGGCATCTCAAATGAAGATAAACTTACACGGCACTCGACTGAACCTAAATTATATAGTCTAACCTGGGCACTAATGCACTGTCTGACACAACCTAAACCCGAAACTCTGGACCAACACACAGGCAGCTGACCGCACACTGAGCACATGAGGCCCGCCATGGCCTTAGGTCGTCATCTCTTCCCAACTGCGGTTTTCAGGCTTCAGAACCTAGACCTTATCTCCAACCACTGCCCAGGGTTGAAAATGATGCAGAAATCAGAGCTCCTTCCCCATGTCAAGAGAACTTGTGATTGGCATGTTGTCCAAAGTTCAGTGTAGTTGAAATCAGTGTGGCCCATGAGGCCCCGCCCATACTCGCGGGCCACATTGGTCACAAACACACATTGTGACCCTCAGCCTGTGCCCAGTCTTTAAGTAAGGCCACTCAGTGGCTGGATGAAGAGACAGCATATTGGGCCTGCCATGCCCCTAGGCCCCAATTTTTAACCATCGTTTGGGATGTCCCTTCACTCTTCCCCAGGGCTCTGCTTTGGAATTCCTCTTTGGTTGGGACACCTGAGGTAACAAACCTGAGAGGAGACCTCCCATCCCACAGATTGACGGAAAGAAATTGGGAAAGGGCCAAATCCACAGAGAGGAAGATTCGTCCATAGCCCATCAGGCCTCCCCACGTTCCACGCCCATCTTTGATACAAAATCCAGAGACAAAAGCCTGAGCAAGCGCCTCAGACTCGCTCTTTCTTCATATCCTGAAGAGTTCTTCTCATGGTTTGTAGATTGGACCTGCAATACGTACTTCCCCAAACCTAAGCTGAGTTTGTGTTTTCAGACTTCTGTCCTCAAATTCCTGGGCCACACTCCCACCAGGCTGGGGCCCCTGGAGCAACACATTTGGACTGTGCTGACCCAATCAATGGGAATTGTGCCCATTCCATTGTCCAAAATCGTACAAATTAGGAGAACTCTCCAAAGTCCCCGAGGCCATCCCAATAGTGTAGGTCTCCAGGGACAAACAATGGCAGTCTGACACCAGGTGAGCATCTACCTACACTCATTCAATAGATGGATATCCCCAGAGTAGAAGATTGAACCAGGTAGGACCCTAGGCCATAATCGGATCCATTGCTTTGGTTTAAAGGCGTGGCTCCTCAACAGCCCGGATTCCAATACCAGCATAAGGGATTTCCTAAGGCACCCATCAGAACAAATCTCGTCTCCACAAGGAAACTTGTGCATGGGAGCTATGTCAAAAGCTTAGCAGAATACTTCAGGGTCCCAGTGCCACCGCCCCATTCCAAGGCCCTCATGGACACAAACACACATTAGGCCCCATCCTCAGGATAGTCCATTTCAACTCAGCCACCCCGGTTGCTCCCGCAGAGACATCCGATCTCCACTGTTTTGTTGCTATGAGACAATTGGAATTCGAGGCAGGCTTCCCTGGCATCCATCCTCCAACGTTGCTCTGGAGTCATTCCATATGGGATGCCTGTAGCTACCCAACAGGTCTCAATTGTCCCCCAGAAGGAATCCTTGAAAGAGGTATCCCACAACTCCCAAAGTGGGAAAACCTCCATTGCCTTGAGATTCTGCTCCGTTCATGAAGGGGCTGTCATGCACAGAAACTCCATCCTGAAGCCCAAGTCTAGCTTGTGTTTTCAGACTTCTGGCCTCACACTCCTGGCCCAGAAACCCTCAAGTTTGGCAATTCCGGACCCACAATTCAGCACTATGCCTGCCTTCTAGAAAAAATATCTTTCCTAAAGAGCTGCCCATGCACCTCAATTGAGGATAAACCTACACGGCACTCGACTGTACCAAAATCATATAGTCTAACCTGAGCTATAATGCACTGTCTGACCTGAGCCAGAACCTCCTGACCAACACACAGGCTGCTGACCGCACACTGAGCAAATCAGACCCGCCATGGCCTTAGGTTGTCATCTCTTCCCAACTTCAGTTTTTCATGCTTCAGAACCTAGACCTTATCTCCAACCACTGCCCAGGGTTGAAAATGATGCAGAAAAAAGAACACCTTCCCCATGGCAAGAGACCTTGTGATTGGCATGTTGTCCAAAGTCAGTGTAGTTGAAACCAGTGTGGCCCATGAGGCCCCGCCTTTGCTCGCGGGCCCCATTGGTCACAAACACACATTGTGACCCTCAGCCGGAGCCCAGTCCTCAAGTAAGGCCTCTCAGTGGCTGGATTTAAAGACAGCATATTAAGCCTGACATGCCCCTAGTCCAAATTTTTAACCATAGTTTGGGTTGTCCCTTCACTCTTCCCCAGGGCTCTGCTTTGGAATTCCTCTTTGGTTGGGACACCTGAGGTAACAAACCTGTGAGGAGACCTCCCATCCCACATATTGACGGAAAGAAATTGGGACCGGGCTAAATCCACAGAGAGGAAGATTCTTCCATGGCCCATGAGGCCTCCCCACATTCCACGCCCATCTTTGATACAAAATCCAGAGACAAAACCCTCAGCAAGCGCCTCAGTCTCGCTCTTTCTTCATATCCTGAAGAGTTCTTCTCATGGTTTGTAGATTGGACCTGCCATACCTACGTCCCCAAACCTAAGCTGAGTTTGTGTTTTCAGACTTCTGTCCTCAAATTCCTGGGCCAAACTCCCTCCAGGCTGGGGCCCCTGGAGCCACACATTAGGACTGTGCCTAACCAATCCATGGGAATACTGCCCATTACATTGTCCAAAATCGTACAAATTAGGAGAACCCTCCAATGTTCCCGAGGCCATCACAATAGTGTAGGTCTCCCGGTATAAACAAGGGCGGTCTGAACCAGCTGAGCATCAACCTCCACTCATACCATAGATGGATGTCCCCAGAGAAGAAGATGGAACCAGACAGGACCCTAGGCCATAATCGGATCCATTGCTTTGGTTTACAGGCATGTTTCCTCAAAGCCTGGATTCCAAGACCAGCATAGGGGGTTTCCTGAGGCACCCATCAGAACAAATCTCGTCTCCACAAGGAAACTTGTGCATGGGACCTATGTCAAAAGCTTAGGAGAATACTTCAGGGTCCCGGTGCCACCGCCCCATTCCAAGGCCCTCATGGACACAAACACACTTTAGGCCCCATCCTCAGGAAAGTCCATTTCAAGTCAGCCACCCCGGTTGCTCCGGCAGAGCCATCAGATCTCAACTGTCTTGTTGCTAGGAGAAAATTGAAATGTGAGGCGGGCTTCCCTGGCATCCATCCCCGAACGGTGCTCTGGAGTCCTTCCATATGGGATATGCTGGAGCAGCCCAACCGGTCTCAATTGTCCCGCAGAAGGAATCCTTTTAGTGCGCATCCCACAACTCCAAACGTGGGAAAACCTCTATGGCCTTGAATTTCTGCTCCGTTCATGAAGAGGCAGTCATGCACAGAAAATCCAACCTTAGCCAAAGTCTGATCCTCGCCGTGACTTCAGAAGCATGAGATATTCGTTCAGATCTGCAGGGGGTACCTGCCGTGCCCTCGGCTTGAAGCCCAAGTCTAGCTTCTGTTCTCAGACTTGTCCTCACACTCCTGGTCCAGATTCCCTCTGTTTGGCAATACCGGACCCACAATGCAGCACTCTGCCTGCCTCTAGAAAAAATATATTGCCTAATGAGTTGCCCAGGCACCTCAAATGAGGATAAACCTACACGGCTCTCGACTGTACCTGAATTATTGTCTAACCTGGGCACTAATGCACTGTCTGTCACAACCTGAACCCGAACTTCTGGACCAACACACAGGCAGCTGACCTCACACTGAGCACATCAGACCTGCCATGGGCTTAGGTTGTCATCTCTTCCCAACTGCCGTTTCAGGCTTCAGAACCTAGACCTTAACTCCAACCACTGCCCAGGGTTGAAAATGATGCAGAAATCAGAGCTCCTTCCCCATGGCAAGAGACCTTGTGATTGGCATGTTGTCCAAAGTTCAGTGTAGTTGAAACCAGTGTGGCCATGAGGCCCACCCCATACTCGCGGGCCACATTGGTCACAAACACACATTGTGACCCTCAGCCTGAGTCCAGTCCTTAAGTAAGGCCACACAGTGGCTGGATGAAGAGATAGCATATTGGGCCTGCCATGCCCCTAAGCCCCAATTTTTAACCATAGTTTGGGTGGTCCCTTCACTCTTCCCCAGGGCTCTGCTTTCGAATTCCTCTTTGATTGGGACACCTGAGGTAACAAACCTGAGAGGAGACCTCCCATGCCACATATTGACGGAAAGAAATTGGGACTGGTCCAAATCCACAGAGAGGAAGATTCGTCAATGGCCCATGAGGCCGCCCCACATTCCACGCCCATCTTTGATAAAAAATCCAGAGACAAAAGCCTGAGCAAGCGCCTCAGACTCGCTCTTTCTTCATATCCTGAAGAGCTCTTCTCATGGTTTGTAGATTGGACCTGCCATACCTACGTCCCAAGCTAAGATGAGTTTGTGTTTTCAGACTTCTGTCCTCAAATTCCTGGGCCACACACTCTCCAGTCTGGGGCCCCTGGAGCCACACATTAGACTGTTCCTACCAATCCAGGGAATTCTTCCCATTCCATTGTCCAAAATCGTACAAATTAGAAGAACCCTCCATAGGCCCCGAGGCCATCCAATAGTGTAGGTCTCCCGGGACAAACAAGGGCGGTCTAACACCAGCTGAGCATCTACCTCCACTCATACCATAAATGGATGTCCCCAGAGAAGAAGATGGAACCAGACAGGACCCTAGGCCATAATCGGATCCATTGATTTGGTTTAAAAGCATATGTCCTCAAAAGCCTGGATTCCAAGGCCAGCATAGGGAGTTTCCTGAGGCACCCATCAGAACAAATCTCGTCTCCACAAGGAAACTTGTGCATGGGACCTATGTCAAAAGCTTAGGAGAATACTTCAGGGTCCCGGTGACACCGCCCCATTCCAAGGCCCTCATGGACACAAACACACTTTAGGCCCCATCTCAGGATAGTCCATTTCAACTCAGCCACCCCGGTTGCTCCCGCAGAGCCATCCGATCTCCACTGTTTTGTTGCTATGACACAATTGGAATTCGAGGCGGGCTTCCCTGGCATCCATCCTCCAACGTTGCTCTGGAGTCATTCCATATGGGATGCCTGGAGCTGCCCAACAGGTCTCAATTGTGCCCCAGAAGGAATCCTTGAAGGAGGTATCCCAGAACTCCCAAAGTGGGAAAACCTCCATGGCCTTGAGATTCTGCTCCGTTCATGAAGGGGCAGTCATGCACAGAAACTCCAACCTGAGCCAACGTCTGATCCTCGCCGTGACTTCAGATGCTTGAGATATTGGTTCAGATCTGAAGGGGGTACCTGCCGTGCCCTCGGCCTGAAGCCCAAGTCTAGCTTGTGTTCTCAGACTTCTGTCCTTACACTCCTGGCCCAGAAGCTCTCAAGTTTGGCAATTCCGGACCCACAATGCAGCACTATGCCTGCTTTCTAGAAAAAATATCTTGCCTAAAGAGCTGCCCATGCACCTCAAAAGAGGATAAACCTACACGGCACTCGACTGTACCTAAATCATATAGTCTAACCTGGGCTATAATGCACTGTCTGACAAAACCTGAGCCAGAACCTCCTGACCAAAATGCAGGCTGTTGACCGCACACTGAGCATATCAGACCCGCCATGGCCTTAGGTTGTCATCTCTTCCCAACTTCAGTTTTTCATGCTTCAGAACCTAGACCTTATCTCCAACCACTGCCCAGGGTTGAAAGTGATGCTGACATCAGAACACCTTACCCATGGCAAGAGACCTTGGATTTGCATGTTGTCCAAAGTCAGTGTAGTTGAAACCATTGTGGCCCATGAGGCCCCGCCTTTGCTCGCGGGCCCCATTGGTCACAAACAAATATTGTGACCTTTAGCCTGAGCCCAGTCCTCAAGTAAGGCCTCTCAGTGGCTGGATTTAGAGACAGCATATTGGGCCTGCCATGCCCCTATTCCCAATTTTTAACCATAGTTTGGGTTGTCCCTTCACTCTTCCCCAGGGCTCTGCTTTGAAATTCCTCTCCGGTTGGGACACCTGAGGTAACAAACCTGTGAGGAGACCTCCCATCCCACATATTGACGGAAAGAAATTGGGACCGGGCCAAATCCACAGAGAGGAAGATTCTTCCATGGCCCATGAGGCCTCCCCACATTCCACGCCCATCTTTGATACAAAATCCAGAGACAAAACCCTCAGTAAGCGCCTCAGTCTCGCTCTTTCTTCATATCCTGAAGAGTTTTTCTCATGGTTTGTAGATTGGACCTGCCATACCTACGTCCCCAATTCTAAGCTGAGTTTGTGTTTTCAGACTTCTGTTCTCAAATTCCTGGGCCACACACCCTCCAGGCTGGGGCCCCTGGAGCCACACATTAGGACTGTGCCTACCCAATCCATGAGAATTCTGCCCATTCCATTTTCCAAAATCGTACATATTAGGAGAACCCTCCAAAGTTCCCGAGGCCATCCCAATAGTGTATGTCTCCCGGTACAAACAAGGGCGGTCTGACACCAGCTGAGCATCTACCTCTACTCATACCATAGATGGATGTCCCCAGAGAAGGAGATGGAACCAGACAGGACCCTAGGCCATAATCGGATCATTTGCTTTGGTTTACAGGCATGTCTCCTCAAAAGCCTGGATTCCAAGACCAGCATAGGGGTTTTCCTGAGGCACCCATCAGAACAAATCTCGTCTCCACAAGGAAACATGTACATGGGACCTATGTCAAAAGCTTAGGAGAATACTTCAGGGTCCCGATGCCACCGCCCCTTTTCCAAGGCTTTAATGTACACAAACACATATTAGGCCCCATCCTCGGGAAAGTCCATTCAACTCAGCCACCCCGGTTGCTCCCGCAGAGCCATCAGATCTCAACTGTCTTGTTGCTAGGAGACAATTGGAATGTGAGGCCCTACTTCCCTGGCATCCATCCCCGAATGGTGCTCTGAAGTCCTTCCATATGGGATATCCTGGAGCTGCCCAACAGGTCTCAATTGTCCCGTAGAAGGAATCTTGAAGGGGGCATCCCACAACTCCCAACGTGGGAAAACCTCAATGGCCTCGAGATTCCACTCCCTTCATGAAGCGGCCGTCATGCACAGAAACTCCAACCTGAGCCAACGTCTGATCCTCGCCCTGACTTCAGATGCATGAGATATTGGTTCAGATCTGTAGGGGGTACCTGCCGTGCCGTCGCACTGAAACCTAAGCCTAGCTTGTGTTCTCAGACATTTGTCGTCAGACTACTGGCCCACAAGCCCTCCAGTTTGGCAATCCAGAACTACAATGCAGCACTCTGCCTGCCCTCCAGAAGAAAAACATTGTCCTCTGGGGCTACTCAGTAACCCTAAATGAGGATCAACCTGCACCGACCTTGACTGTACCCCAAATACATAGGCTGACCAGGGCACTAATGCCCTTTCTGACACAGCCTGAGCCTGGACGCCCTGGCCCCTCCCAGACAGCTGGCCGCACACTGAGCACATCGAGCCGCCATGGCCTTAGGTCGTCATCTCTTCCCAACCTCGGTTTTCAGGTTTCAGAACCTAGACCTTATCTCTTATCACTGCCCTGGGTTGAAGGTGATGCAGAAATCAGAACTCCTTCCCCATGGCAAGAAACCTTGTGGTTGGCATGTTTTCCAATGTTCAGTGTAGTTGAAACCAGTGTGGCCCATGAGGCCCCACCCATGCTCGCGGGCCACATTGGTCACAAACACACATTGTGACCCTCAGGCTGAGCCCAGTCCTCAAGTAAGGCCACTCAGTGGCTGGATGAAGAGATAGCATATTGGGCTTGCCATGCACCTAGGCCCCAAATTTAACCATAGTTCGGGTTGTCCCTTCAGTCTTCCCCACGGCTATGCTTTGGAATTCCTCTTTTGGTGGGACACCTGAGGTAACAAAACTGAAATGAGTCCTCCCATCCCACAGAATGACGAAAAGCCATTGGGAATCGGGCCAAATCCTCAGAGAGGAAGATTCGTCCATGGCCCATATGGCCTCCCCTACATTCCACGGCCATCGCTGATACAAAATCCAGAGACAAAAGCCTGAGCAAGCGCCTGAGACTCACACTTTCTTCATGTCCTGAAGAGTTCTTTACATGGTTTGTAGATCGCGCCTGCCATACCTAAGTCCCCAAACCTAAGCTGAGTTTGTGTTTTCAGACTACTGACCTCAAAGTCTTGAGCCACACACCCTCCAGGCTGGGCCCCTGGAGCCACACATTAGGGCTGTGCCAACCAATCCATGGGAATTCTGCCCATTCCATGGTCCAAAATCGTACAAATTAGGAGAAACCTCCAAAGTCCCTGAGGCCATCCCAATAGTGTAGGTCACCCGGAACAAACAAGGGCTGTCTGACACCAGCTGATAATCGACCTCCACTCATACCATAGATGGATGACCCCAGAGAAGAAGATTGAACCAGATAGGACCCTAGGCCATAATAGGATCCATTGCTTTGGGTTACAGGCATGTGTCCTCAAAAGCCTGATTCCAATACGAGCATAGATTTTTCCTGAGGCACCCATCAGATCTCATCTCGTCTCCACAAGGAAACCTGTGCATGGGAGCCACGTCCAAAGCTTGGAGAGTACTTCAGGGTCCCGGTGCCACCGCCCCATTCCAAGGCCCTCATGGACACAAAAACACAGTAGGACCCATCCTCAGGTAAGTCCATTTCAGCTAAGCCACCCCGGTTGCTCCAGCAGAGCCATCAGATCTAAACTGTCTTGTTGCTAGGAGACAACTGGAATGCGAGGCGGGCTGCCCAGGCATACATCCGCGAACGGTGCTCTGGAATCATTCCATATGGGATGTCCTGGAGCTGTCCAACACGTATCAATTGTCCCGCAGAAGGAATCCTTGAAGGGGGAATCCCACAACTCCCAAGGTGGGAAAACCTCAATGGCCTCGAGATTCCGCTCCCTTCATGAAGCGACCGTCATGCACAGAAACTCCAACCTGAGCCAACGTCTTATCCTCGCCCTGACTTCAGATGCATGAGATATCGGTTGAGATCTGCAGGCGGTACCTGCCGTGCCCTCGCCCTGAAACCCAAGTCTAGCTTGTCTTCTCAGACTTCCGTCCTCATCCTCCTGGCTGGCCCCGAAGCTCTCAATTTAGGAAATTCCGGACCCACAATGCAGCACGCTGCCTGCCCTCTAGAAAAAAAATTATTGCCTCATGACCTGCCCAGGCACCTTAAATGAGGATAAACCTACACAGCACTCGACTTTACACAAATTATATAGTCTAACCTGGGCACTAATGCACTGTCGAACACAACCTGAGCCGGGACCTCCTGACCAACACCCAGAAAGCTGACCGCACACTGAGCACATAAAACCGCCATGGCCTTAGGGCATCATCTCTTCCCTACCTCAGGTTTCAGGCTTCAGAACCGAGACCTTATCTCCAATCACTGCCCAGGGGTGAGTGTGATGCAGAAATCAGAACTCCTCCTTACCCATGGCAAGAACCCTTGTGGTTGGCACGTTTTCCAATGTTCAGTGTAGGAGAAACCAGCATTCACCCTGAGGCCCCGCCCATTCTTGAGTGCGAAGAGGGCATACACACGCATTGGGACCCACAGAATGAGTCCTGTCCTCTAGTAAGTCCTCTCAGTGGCTGGACCATTAGATGTCATAATGGGCTTGATATGTCCCTAGGCCCCAATTTTTAACCAGATTTCTGATTTTCCAGTCGCCCCTCCCCAGGGCTCTACTCTGGAATCACTCATTTGGTGGGACACCTGAGGTTAAAAAAGAAAACAACAACACAACAAAAAACGGACTTCTTCCAGCCCACAGAATGACCCCAAACTCTTTGGACGGGGCCAAACCACCAGAGAGTAAGTCCCGTCCATTTCCCATGAAGTGACACAGAAATTCTACGACCATGAGTGACACGATATCCAGAGACAAAAACTTGAGCAGGAGCCTCACACTCGCCCTTCTTTCAAATCCCGAAGAGTTCTCCTCATGGTCTGTAGATCAGTCCTGCCATACCTATGACCCGAAACATAAGCCGAGGTTGTGTTTTCAGACAACTGTCCAAACAGCCCTGGCCTACACAACCTACAGTCTCAAGCCCCTGGAGCTAAACATGAGGACTGTACTTGCCCTCTGCAAGGGAATTGTGTGTGCCCATTCCAATGGCCAAAACCTTTCTAATAGGATAAACCTCCAAAGTCCCTGATCCATCTCAATAGTGGTGGCTTCCCAGGAAAAACAGGGGCAATCTGAGCCCAACTGAGCACCTACCTGCACTCAGACCCATAGACAGATGTCCTCAGAGGTAAAAAGGAAAGAACAGGCTCCTAGGCACTAATCAGATCCATTGCTTTGGTTTCCAGGCATCTCTCCTCAGAGGCCTGGATTTCAAAAGCAGCATATAGCTGTTTCTTGATTCACCCATCAGAAAACATCTCATCTACACATGGGAAACTTGCACGTTGGAGCTGTGTCAAAGCCTTTGTTTAGGAGAACCCTTTAGGGCCCCAGTGCCACCGCTTCATTCCAAGGTCTCCATAGACACAAAAGCACATTAGGACCCATCCCCAGGGGTGTCCATTTCAACTCAGTGTCCTCGGTTGCTCCCCACAGATCCAGGAGATCTAACCTGTCTTGTTGCTAGGAGACAATTGGAATGCGAGGTGGGCTACCCAGCCATCCATCCTTAGAACCCTGCTCAGAATCATTGGCCTGGAGCCAAACAACAGGTCTCAATTGTCCTGCAGAAGACTCTCTGCAGTTTGGAGCGTCTCACAACTCCCATCGTGGGAAAACCCCCATGGCCTCGTGATGCCCCCCCATTCATGAAGGGGCCATCAGCGACAGAAACTCCAACCTGAGCGTTCGTCTGATCCTCGCCCTTACTTTAGATGCACGAGATCTCGATTCAGGTCTGTAGATTGTGCCTGCCATGGCCTCACCCAGAAACCTAAGCCTATCTTGTGTTCTCATACTTTTGTCGTCAGACTACTGGCCCACAAGCCCTCCAGTTTGGCAATCCAGAACTACAATGCAGCACTCTGCCTGCCCTCCAGAAGAAAAACATTGTCCTCTGGGGCTACCCAGTAACCGCAAATGAGTATCAACCTGCACCGAACTTGGCTGTACCCCAAATACATAGGCTGACCAGGGCACTAATGCCCTTTCTGACACAGCCTGAGCCTGGACACCCTGGCCCCTCCCAGACAGCTGGCCGCACACTGAGCACATCGAGCCGCCGTGGCCTTAGGTCGTCATCTCTTCCCAACCTCGGTTTTCAGGTTTCAGAACCTAGACGTTATCTCCAATCACTGCGCAGGGTTGAAGGTGATGCAGAAATCAGAACTCCTTCCCCATGGCAAGAAACCTTGTGGTCGCATGTTGTCCAACGTTCAGTGTAGTTGAAACCAGTGTGGCCCATGAGGCCCCGCCCATGCTCGCGGGCCACCTTGGTCACAAACACACATTGTGACCCTCAGGTTGAGCCCAGTCCTCAACTAAGGCCACTCAGTCGCTGGATGAAGAGATAGCATATTGTGCTTGCCATGCCCCTAGGCCCCAATTTTTAACCATAGTTCGGGTTGTCCCTTCAGTCTTTCCCACGGCTTTGCTTTAGAATTCCTCTTTTGGTGGGACACCTGAGGTAACAAACCTGAAAGGAGACCTCCCATCCCACAGATTGACTAAAAGCAATTGGGAATCGGGCCAAATCCTCAGAGAGGAAGATTCGTCCATGGCCCATGAGGCCTCCCCGACAGTCCACGGCCATCGCTGATACAAAATCCAGAGACAAAAGCCTGAGCAAGCGCCTCAGACTCGCACTTTCTTCATGTCCTGAAGAGTTCTTCACATGGTTTGTAGATCGGGCCTGCCATACCTAAGTCCCCAAACCTAACCTGAGTTTGTGTTTTCAGACTTCTGTCCTCAAAGTCTTGGGCCACACACCCTCCAGGCTGGGCCCCTGGAGCCACACATTAGGGCTGTGCCAACCAATCCATGGGAATTCTGCCCATTCCATGGTCCACAATCATACAAATTAGGAGAAACCTCCAAAGTCCCTGAGGCAATCCCAATCATGTAGGTCGCCCGGAACGAACAAGGGCTGTCTGACACCAGCTGATATTCGACCTCCACTCATCCCATAGATGGATGTCCCCAGAGAAGAAGATTGAACCAGACAGGACTCTAGGCCATAATAGGATCCATTGCTTTGGGTTACAGGCATGTGTCCTCAAAAGCCTGATTCCAATACGAGCAAAGGGTTTTCCTGAGGCACCCATCAGAACTCATCTCGTCTCCACAAGGAAACCTGTGCATGGGAGCCACGTCCAAAGCTTAGGAGAGTACTTCAGGGTCCCGGTGCCCCCGCCCCATTCCAAGGCCCTCATGGAAACAAAAACACAGTAGGACCCATTCTCAGGTAAGTCCATTTCAACTCAGCCACCCCGGTTGATCCAGCAGAGCCATCAGATCTAAACTGTCTTGTTGCTAGGAGACAACTGGAAATGGGAGGCGGGCTTCCCAGGCATCCATCCGCGAACGGTGCTCTGGAGTCATTCCATATGGGATGTCCTGGAGCTGTCCAACAGGTCTCAAATGTCCCGCAGAAGGAAGCCTTGAAGGGGGCATCCCAAAACTCCCAACGTGGGAAAACCTCAATGGCCTCGAGATTCCGCTCCCTTCATGAAGCGGCCGTCATGCACAGAAACTCCAACCTGAGCCAACGTCTGATCCTCGCCCTGACTTCAGATGCATGAGATATTGGTTCAGATCTGCATGTTGTCCAACGTTCAGTGTAGGAGAAACCAGCATTCACCCTGAGGCCCCGACCATTCTTGAGTGCGACGAGGGCATAAACACGCATTGTGACCCTCAGTATAAGTACTGTCCTCTAGTAAGTCCTCTCAGTGGCTGGACCATTAGATGTCATAATGGGCTTGTCATGTCCCTAGGCCCCAATTTTTAATCAGATTTCTGATTGTCCAGTCGCCCCTCCCCAGGGCTCTACTCTGGAATCCCTCATTTGGTGGGAAACCTGAGGTTAAAAAAGAAAACAAGAAACGGACTTTTCCATCCCACAGAATGACCCCAAACTCTTTGTACGGGGCCAAACCACCAGAGAGTAAGACTCGTCCATTTCCCATGAAGTCACCCAGAAATTCACGACCATGAGTGACACGATATCCAGAGACAAGAACTTGAGCAAGAGCCTCACACTTGCCCTTTTTTCAAATTCCGAAGAGGTCTCCTCATGGTCTGTAGATCGTCCTGACATTCCTTTGAAGCGAAACATAAGCCGAGTTTGTGTTTTCAGACAACTGTCCAAACAGCCCTGGCCTACACAACCTACAGGCTCAGGCCCCTGGAGCCAAACCTGAGGACTGTACTTGCCCTCTCCAAGGGAATTGTGTGTGCCCGTTCCAATGGCCAGTACGCTTCTAATAGGACAAAGCTCCAAAGTCCCTGATCCATCTCAATAGTGGTGGCTTCCCAGGAAAAACAGGGGCAATCTGAGCCCTACTGAGCACGTACCTGCACTCAGACCCATAGACAGATGTCCCCAGAGGTAAAAACGAAAGAACAGGCCCCTAGGCACTATTCAGATCCATTCCTTTGGTTTCCAGGCATCTCTCCTCAGAGGCCTGGATTTCAAAACCAATATGGCTGTTTCTTGACTCACCCATCAGAAAACATCTCATCTACACATGGGAAACTTGCACGTTGGAGCCGTGTCAAAGCCTCTGTTTAGGAGAACCCTTCAGGGCCCCAGTGCCACCGCTTCATTCCAAGGTCTCCATAGACACAAAAGCACATTACGACCCATCCACAGGGGAGTCCATTTCAACTCAGCCTACTCGGTTGCTCCCCCAGATACAGCAGATCTAACCTGTCTTGTTGCTAGGAGACAATTGGAATGCGAGGTGGGCTACCCAGCCATCCATCCTTAGAACCCTGCTCAGAATCATTGGCCTGGAGCCAAACAACAGGTCTCAATTGTCCTGCAGAAGACTCTCTGCAGTTTGGAGCTTCTCACAACTCCCATCGTGGGAAAACCCCCATGGCCTCGTTATGCCCCCCCTTCGTGAAGCAGCAATCAGGGACAGAAACTCCAACCTGAGCGATCGTCTGATCCTTGCCCTGACTTCAGATGCACGAGATGGCGATTCAGGTCTGTAGATTGTGCCTGCCATGTCCTCACCGAGAAACATAAGCCTAGCTTGTGTTCTCAGACTTCTTTCCTTACACTTCAAGCCCACAAGCCCTCTAGTTTGGCAATCCAGAACTATAATGCAGCACTCTGCCTGCCCTCCAGAAGAAAAACATTGTCCTCTGGGGCTACCCAGTAACCCCAAGTGAGGATCAACCTGCACCTACCTTGGCTGTAACCCAAATACATAGGCTGACCAGGGAACTAAAGCCTTTTCTGACACAGCCTGATCCTGGACCTCCTGGCCCCACCCAGACAGCTGGCCACACACTGAGCACATCGAGCCGACATGGCCTTAGGTGTCATCTCTTCCCAACCTCGGTTTTCAGGCTTCAGAACCTAGACCTTATCTCCAATCACTGCCCAGGGTTGAACGTGATGCAAAAATCAGAACTCCTTCCCCATGGAAAGAAACATTGTGGTTGGCATGTTGTCCAACTTTCAGTGTAGTTGAAACCCGTGTGGCCCATGAGGAACCACGCATGCTCAAGGGCCACATTGGTCCCAAACACACATTGTGACCCTCAGACTGAGCCCAGTCTTCAAGTAAGGCCTCTCAGTGTCTGGATGAAGAGATAGCATATTGGGCTCTCATGCCCCTAGGCCCCAAATTTTAACCATATTTCGGGTTGTCCCTTCAGTCTTCCCCACGGCTTTGCTTTGGAATTCCTCTTTTGGTGGGACACCTGAGATAACAAAACTAAAAGGAGTCCCCCATCCCACAGATTGACAAAAAACAATTGGGGTTCGGGCCAGATCCTCAGAGATGAAGATTCGGCCATGGCCCATGTGGCCTCCCCGACAATCCAAGGTCATCGCTGATACAAAATCCAGAGACAAAAGCCTGAGCAAGCGCCTCAGACTCGCACTTTCTTCAACACTGAAGAGTTCTTCTCATGGTTTTAGATCAGGCCTGCCATACCTACGTCCCCAAACATAATCTGAGTTTG
The DNA here is from genome assembly GCF_964662115.1 of Mustela nivalis. Taxonomy (NCBI): domain Eukaryota; kingdom Metazoa; phylum Chordata; class Mammalia; order Carnivora; family Mustelidae; genus Mustela; species Mustela nivalis. The sequence continues at coordinate 1,242,673 of NW_028136556.1, read as the reverse complement.
TGTTTTCAGACTTCTGTCCTCAAATTCCTGGGCCACACACCCTCCAGGCTGGGGCCCCTGGAGCCACACATCAGGACTTTGCCTACCCAATCCATGAGAATCTGCCCATTCCATTGTCCAAAATCATAAAAATTAGGAGAACCCTCCAATGTCCTCGAGGCCATCCCAATAGTGGAGGTCTCCCGGGACAAACAAGGGCAGTCTGACACCAGCTGAGAATCTGCCTCCTATCATACCATAGATGGAAGTCCTAGAGAAGAAGATGGAACCAGACAGGACCCTAGGCCATAATCGGATCCATTGCTTTGGTTTACAGGCTTGTCTCCTCAAAAGCCTGGATTCCAATACCAGCATAAGTGGTTTCCTGATGCACTCATCACAACACATCTGGTCTCCACAAGTAAACTTGTGCATGGGAGCTAATTCAAAAGCTTAGGAGAATGTTTCAGGGAATGGTGCCACCGCCCTATCCAAGGCCCTCATGGACACAAACACACATTAGGTCCCATCCTCGGGAAATCCATTTCTACTAGCCAACCCGGTTACTCCTGCAGAGCCATCCAATCTCTAGTGTCTTGTCGCTAGGAGACAATTGGAATGCGAGGCCGGCTTCCCTGGCATCCATCCTCGAAGGTTGATCTGGAGTCATTCCATATGGGATGTCCTGGAGCTGCCCATCAGGTCTCAATTGTCCCGCAGAAGGAATCCTTTAAGGGGGCATCCCACAACTTTCAACCCGGGAAAACCTCCATGACCTTCAGATTCCGCACCGTTCATGAAGAGGCCGTCATGTATAGAAACTCCAAACGGAGCCAACGTCTGATCCTCGCTGTGCCTTCAGATGCATGAGATATTGGTTCAGATCTGCAGGGGGTACCTGCCGTGCCCTCGGCCTGAAGCCCAAGTCTAGCTTGGGCCAGATTTATGTCCTCACACTCCTGGCCCAGAAGCCCTCAAGTTTGGCAATTCCAAACCCACAATGCAGCACTCTGCCTGCCCTCTAGAAAAAATATCTTGCCTAATGAGCAGCCCAGGCAACTCAAATGAGGATCAACCTACACAGCACTCTACTGTACCCAAATTATATAGTCTAACCAGGGCACTAAAGCACTGTCAGACACAACCTGAGCCCGACCTCCTGACAAACACTCAGGGAGCTGACCGCTCACTGAGCACGTCTGACCCGCCCTGGCTTTAGGTCGTCATCTCTTCCCAACTGCTCTTTTCAGTCTTCAGAACCTAGACCTTATCTCCAACCACTGCCCAGGGTTGAAAATGATGCAGAAATCAGAACTCCTTCCCCATAGCAAGAAACCTTGTGATTGGCATGTTGTCCAAAATTCAGTGTAGTTGAAACCAGTGTGTCCCATGAGGCCCCGCCCATGCTCGTGGGCCACATTGGTCACAAACACACATTGTGACCCTCAGCCTGAACCAAGTCCTCAAGCATATTGGGCCTGTCATGCCCCTAGGCCCCAATTTTTAACCATAGTTTGGGTTGTCCTTCACTCTTCCCCAGGGCTCTGCTTTGGAATTCCTCTTTGGTGGGGACACCTGAGGTAACAAACCTGAAAGGAGACCTCCCATCCCACAGATTGACGAAAAGAATTGGGACCGGGCCAATCCACAGAGAGGAAGAATCGTCCATGGCCTATGAGGCCCCCCACATTCCACGGCCATCGCTGAATCAAAATCCAGAGACAAAAGCCTAAGCAAGCGCCGCAGACTCGCATTTCTTCAAATCCTGAAGAGTTCTTCTCATGGTTTTAGATCGGGCCTGCCATACCTACGACCTCAAACCTAAGCTGAGTTTGTGTTTTCAGACTTCTGTCCTCAAAGTCCTGGGACACACACCCTCCAGGCTGGGGTGCCTGGAGCCACACATTAGGACTGTGCCTACCCATCCATTGGAATTCTGCCCATTCCATTGTCCAAAATCGTACAAATTAGGAGAAAACTCCAAAGTCCCCGAGGCCATCCCAATAGTGGAGGTCTCCGGGAAAAACAAGGGTGGTCTGACACCAGCTGAGCATCTACCTCCACTCATACCACAGATGGATGACTCCAGTGAAGAAGATTGATCCAGACAGGACCCTAGGCCATAATCAGATCCATTACTTCGGTTTACAGGCCTGTCTCCTCAAAAGCCTGGATTCCAATACCAGCATAAGGTGTTTCCTTAGGCACCCATCAGAACAAATCTGGTGTCCAAAAGGAGACTTGTGCATGGGAGCTATGTCAAAGCTTAAAAGAATACTTCAGGGTCCCGGTGCCACCGCCCCATTCCAAGGCCCCTATGGACACAATCGCACATTAGGCCCCATTCTCAGGAAAGTCCCTTTCAAATCAGCCACCCCGGTTGCTCCCGCAGAGCCATCAGATCTCAACTGTCTTGTTGCTAGGAGACAATTGGAATGCGAGGCGGGCTTCCCTGACATCCATCCTCTAACGGTGCTCTGTAGTCATTCCATATGGGAAGTCCTGGCGCTGCCTAACAGGTCTCAATTGTCCCGCAGAAGGAATCCTTGAAGGGCGCATCCCACAACTCCCAACCTCTGAAAACCTCTATGGCCTTGAGATTCCGTTCCTTTTATGAAGGGGCAGTCTTGCACAGAAACTCCAACCTGAGCCAACGTCTGCTCCTCGCCATGTCTTCAGATGCATGAGATAAAGACTCAGATCTACAAGGGGTACCTGCGATGACCTCGGCCTGAAGCCCAAGTCTAGCTTGTGTTCTCAGACTTCTGTCCTTACACTCCTGGCCCAGAAGCCCTCAAGTTTGGCAGTTCCGGACCTAAATGCAGCACTCTGCCTGCCCTCTAGAAAAAATATTTTGCCTAATGAGCTGCCCAGGCACCACAAATGAGTATAAACCTACACGGCACTCGACTGTATCCAAATTATACAGTCTAACCTGGGCACTAATGCACTGTCTGACACCACATGAGCCTGAACCTCCTGACCAACACCCAGGCAGCTGACCGCACAGTGAGCACATCAGACCCGCCATGGCCTTATGTCGTCATCTTTTCCCAACAGCGTCTTTCAGGCTTCAGAACCTAGACCTTATCTCCAACCACTGCCCAGGGTTGAAAATGATGCAGAAATCAGAACTCCTTCCCCATGGCAAGAAACATTGTGATTGGCATGTTGTCCCAAGTTCAGTGTAGTGATCCCAGTGTGGCCCATGAGGCCCCGCCCATGCTCACGGACCACATTGTTCACAAACACACATTGTGACCCTCAGCCTGAGCCCAGTCCTCAAGTAAGGCCTCTCAGTGGCTGGATGACGAGACAGCATATTGGGCCTGCCTTTCCCCTAAGCCCCAATATTTAACCATAGTTTGGGTTGTCCCTTCACTCCTCCCCAGGGCTCTGCTTTGGAAATCCTCTTTGGTTGGGACACCTGAGGTAACAAACCTGAAAGGAGACCTCCCATCCCCCAGCTTGACGAAAATCAATTGAGAACGGGCCAAATCCACATAGAGGAAGATTCGTCCATGGCCCATGAGGACTCCCCACATTCCACGGCCATCATGATACAAAATCCAGAGACAAACGCCTGAGCAAGCACCTCAGACTCGCTCTTTCTTCATATCCTGAAGAGTTCTTCTCATGGTTTTTAGATTGGGCCTGCCATACCTACGTCCCCAACCTAAGCTGAGTTTGTGTTTTCAGAATTCTGTCCTCCAAGTCCTGGGACACACACCCTCCAGGCTTGGCCCCTGGATCCACACATTCGTACTGTGCCTACCCCATGCATGGGAATTCTGCCCATTCCATTGTCCAGAATCGTACAAATTAGGAGAACCCTCCAAAGTCCCCGAGGCCATCCCAATAATGTAGGTCACCCGGGAAAAACAAGGGCGGTCTGACACCATCTGAGCATCGACCTCCACTCATACCATAGATGGATGTCCCCAGAGAAGAAGTTTGAACCGGACAGGACCCTAGGCAATAATCAGATCCATTGCTTTGGTTTACAGGCATGTCTCCTCAAAAGCCTGATTCCAATAGCAGCATTGGGGGTTTCCTCAGGCACCCATCAGAACAAATCTCGTCTCCACAAGCCAACATGGGCATGGGAGCTATGTCAAAAGCTTAGGAGAATACTTCAGGGTCCCGGTGCCACTGCCCCATTCAAGGCCCTCATGGACACAAACACACATTAGGCCCCATCCTCAGGAAAGTCCATTTCAACTCAGCCACCCCGGTTTCTCCAGCAGAGCCATCAGATCACAATTGTCTTGTTGCTAAGAAACAATAGGGTTGAGAGGGGGGCTTCCCTGGTATCCATCCTCAAACGGTGCTCTGGAGTCATTCCATATGGGAAGTCCTGGAGCTGCCCAAAAGTTCTCAATTCTCCCGCAGAAGGAATCCTTGAAGAGGGCATCCCACAACTCCCACCGTGGGAAAACTCCATGGCCTTGAGACTCCGCTCCGTTCATGAAGGGGTAGTCATGCACAGAATCTCCAACCTGAGCCAATGTCTGATCCTCGCCGTGACTTCAGATGCATGAGATATTGGTTCATATCTGCAGGGGGTACCTGCCATGCCCTCAGCCTGACTCCCCAGTCTAGCTTGTGTTCTCAGACTTCTGTCCTCATACTCCTGTACCAGAAGAACTCAGGTTTGGCAATTCCAGACCCACAATGCAGCACGCTGCCTGCCCTTTAGAAAAAATATCTTGCCTACTTAGCTGCCCAGGCAACTCAAATGAGGATAAACCTAAACGGCACTCGACTGTACCCAAATTATATAGTCTAACCTGGGCACTAATGCACTGTCTGACACAACCTGAGCCCGAAACTCCAGACCAACACTCAAGCAGCTGACCGCACACTGAGCCCGTCAAACTCGCCATGGCCTTAGGGCATCATCTCTTCCCAACTGCGGTTTTCAGGCTTCAGAACCTAGACCTTATCTCCAACCACTGCACAGGGTTGAAAATGATGCAGAAATCAGAACACCTTCCCCATGGTAAGAAACCTTGTGATTGGTATGTTGTCCAAAGTTTAGTGTAGTTGAAACCAGTGGGGCCCATGAGGCCCCGCCCATGCTCGTGGGCCACACTGGTCACCAACACACATTGTGACCCTCAGCCTGAGCCCAGTCCTCAAGTAAGGCCTCTCAGTGGCTGGATGACGTGACAGCATATTGGGCCTGCCATGCCCCTAGGCCCCAATTTTTTACCAATGTTTGGGTTGTCGTTCACTCTTCCCCAGGGCTCTGCTTTGGAATTCCTCTTTGGTTTGGACACCTGAGGTAACAAACCTGAAAGGAGACGTCCCATCCCACAGATTGACGAAAAAAAATTGGGACCGGGCCAAATCCACAGAAAGGAAGATTCGTCCATGGCCCATGAGGCCACCCCACATTCCAGGGCCATTGTTGATACAAAATCCAGAGACAAAAGCCTGAGCAAGCTCCTCAGACTCGCTCTTTCTTCATATCCTGAAAAGTTCTTCTCATGGTTTGTAGATTGGGCCTGCCATACCTACGTCCCCAAACCTAAGCTGAGTTTGTTTTCAGACTTTTGTCCTCAAAGTCCTGGGACACACACTCTCCAGGCTGGGGCCCCTGGAGCCACACATTAGGACTGTGCCTACCCCATGCATGGGAATTCTTCCCATTCCATTGTCCAAAATCTTACAAATTAGGAGCACCCTCCAAAGTCCCCGAGGCCATCCCAATAGTGGAGGTATCCCGGGACAAACAAGAGCGGTCTGACACCAGCTGAGCATTAACCTCCACTCATACCATTGAGGGATGTACCCAGAAAAGAAGTTGAAACCAGACAGGACCCTAGGCCATAATAGGATCATTGCTTTGGTTTACAAGCATGTCTCCTCAAAAGTCTGGATTCCAATACCAGCATAGGGAGTTTTCTGAGGCACCCAACAGAAAAAATTTCGTCTCCACAAGGAAACTTGTCCATGGGAGCTATGTCAAAAGCTTAGGAGAATACCTCAGGGTCCCGGTGCCACCGCCCCATTCCAAGGCCCACATGGACACAAACACACATTAGTCACCATCCTCAGGAAAGTCCATTTCAACTCAGCCACCCCGGTTGCTCCCACAGAGCCATAAGATCTCAACTCTCTTGTTGCTTGGAGACAATAGGGTTGCGAGGCGGCCTTCCCTGGCATCCATCCTCGAACGGTTCTCTGGAGTCATTCCATATGGGAATTCCTGGCACTGCCCAACAGGTCTCAATTGTCCCCCAGAAGGAATCCTTGAAGGCGGCATCCCACATCTCCCAACCTTGGAAAACCTCCATGGCCTTGAGATTCCGCTCCGTTCATGAAGGGACAGTCATGCAGAAAAACTCAAAGCTGAGCCACCGTCTGATCCTCGCCGTCACTTCAGATGCATGAGATACTGGTTCAGATCTGCAGGGGGTACCTGCCATGCCCTTGGCCTGAAGCCCAAGTCTAGCTTGTGTTCTCAGACTTCTGTCCTCACACTCCTGGCCCAGAAGCCCTCAAGTTTGGCAATTCCTGACCCACAATGCAGCACTCTGCCTGCCCACTAGAAAATATATATTGCCTAATGAGCTGCCCAGGCACCTCAAATGAGGATCAACCTACACGGCACTCGAATGTACCCAAATTATACAGGCAAACCTGGGCTCTAATGAACAGTCTGAAACAACCTGAGCCCGATCCTCCTGACCAACACCCAGGCAGTTGACCGCACACGTGCACATCAGACCCGCCATGGCCTTAGGTCGTCATCTCTTCCCAACTGCGGTTTTCAGGCTTCAGAACCTAGACCTTATCTCCAACCACTGCCCAGGGTTGAAAATAATGTAGAAATCAGAACTCCTTCCCCATGGCAAGAAACTTGTGATTGGCATGTTGTCCAAAGTTCAGTGTACTTGAAACCAGTGTGGCCCATGAGGCCGCGCCCATGCACGTGTTCCACATTGGTCACCAACACACATTGTGACCCTCAGCTTGAGCCCAGTCCTCAAGTCAGGCCTCTCAGTGGCTGGATGAAGATACAGCATATTCGGCCTGCCCTGCCTCTAGGCCCAAATTTTTATCCAAAGTTTAGGTTGTCCAATCAGTCTTCCCCAGGGCTCTGCTTTGGAATTCCTCTTTGGTTGGGACACCTGAGGTAACAAACCTGAGAGGAGACCTCCCATTCCACAGATTGACAAAAAACAATTGGGACCGGGCTAAATCAGGAAAGTCCATTACAACACAGCCACCCCGGTTGCTCCTGCATAGTCATCCGATCTCAAGTGTCTTTTGCTAGGAGACAATTGGAATGCAAGGCGGGATTCCATAGCATCCATCCTCGAACGGTGCTCTGGAGTCTTTCGATATGGGATGTCCTGGAACTGCGCAACAGTTCTCAATTGTCCCGCAGAAGGAATCCTTGAAGGGGGCATCCCACAACTCCCAACGTGGGAAAACCTCCATAGCCTTGAGACTCAGCTCCGTTCATAAAGGGCAGTCATTCACAGAAACTCCAACCTGAACCATCGTCTGATCATCGCCGTGCCTTCATTTGATTGAGATATTGTTTCAGATCTGCAGGGGGTACATGACGTGTGCTCGGCCTAAAGCCCAAATCTAGCTTGTGTAATCAGGATTCTGTCCTCGCACTCCTGGCCCAGAAGCCCTCAAGTTTGGCAATTCCGAACTCACAATGCAGCACTCTGCCTGCCCTCTAGAAAAAATATCTTGCCGAATGAGCTGCCAGGCACCTCAAAGGAGGATAAACGTACAGGGCACTCGACTGTACCCAAATTATATAGTCTAACCTGGGCACTAATGCACTGTCTGACACAACCTGAGCCCGAACCTCCTGACCAACACCCAGGCACCTGACCGCACACTGAGCACGTAAGACCTGCCATGCCTTTAGGTCGTCATCTCTTCCCAACTGCGGTTTTCAGGCTTCAGAATTTAGATCTTATCTCCAACCACCGCCCAGGTTTGAAAATGATGCAGAAATCAGAACTCCTGCCCCATGGCTAGAAACCTTGTGATTGGCATGTTGTCAAACGTTCCATGTAGTTGAAACCAGTGTGGCCCATGAGGCCCCGCCCATGCTCGTGGGCCACATTGGTCAGCAACACACATTGTGACCCTCAGCCTGAGCCCAGTCCTCAAGTAAGGCCTCTCAGTTGCTGGATGAAGATACAGCATATGGGGCCTGCCATGCCCATAGGCCCCAAATTTTAACCATAGTTTGGGTTGTTCCTTCACTCTTCCCCAGGGCTCTGCTTTGGAATTCCTCTTTGGTTGGGACACCTGAGTTAACAAACCTGAAAGGAGACATTGCATCCCACAGATTGACGAAAAACAATTGGTTCGGGGCCAAATCCACAGAGAGGAAGATTCGTCCAAGGCCCATGAGGCCTCCCCATATTCCACGGCCATCTCTCATAAAAAATCCAGAGACAAAAGCCTGAGCAAGCACCTCAGACCCGCTCTTTCTTTATATCATGAAGAGTTTTTCTCATGGATTGTAGATTGGACCTGCCATACCTACGTCCCCAAACCTAAGCTGAGTTTGTGTTTTCAGACATCTGTCCTCAAAGTCTTGGGCCACACACCCTCCAGGCTGGGGCCCCTGGAGCCACACATTAGGACTGTGCCTACCCCATGCATGGGAATTCTGCCCATTCCATTGTCCAAAATCATACAAATTAGGAGAACACTCCAAAGTCCCCGAGGCCATCCCAATAGTGGAGGTATCCCGTGACAACAAGGGCGGTCTGACACCAGCTGAGCATTTACCTCCACTCATACCATAGATGGATGTCCCCAGAGAAGAAGATGAAACCAGGCAAGACCCTAGGCCATAATCGGATCCATTGCTTTGGTTTACAGGCATATCTCCACAAAACCCTGGATTCCAATACAAGCATAGAGGGTTTCCTGAGGCACCCATCAGAACAAATCTCGTCTCCACAAGGAAACTTGTCCATGGGAGCTATGTCAAAAGCTTAGGAGAATACTTCAGCGTCCCGATGCCACCGCTTCATTCCAAGGCCCTCATGGACACAAACACACATTAGGCCCCATTCACGGGAAAGTCCATTTCAACGCAGCCACACTGGTTGCTCCCGCAGAGCTATCAGACCTCAACTGTCTTGTTGCTAGGAGACAATTGGTATGCGAGGAGGGCTTCCCTGACATCCATCCTCGAACAGTGCTCTGTAGTCATTCCATATGGGAAGTCCTGGCGCTGTCCAACAGGTCTCAATTGTCCCGCAGAAGGAATCCTTGAAGGGCGCATCCCACAACTCCCAACCTCTGAAAACCTCTATGGCCTTGAGATTCCGTTCCTTTAATGAAGGGGCAGTCTTGCAAAGAAACTCCAACCTGAGCCAACGTTGGATCCTTGCCATGATTTCAGATGCATGAGATACCGTTTCAGATCTGCAGGGGGTACCTGCCTTGCCCTAGGCCTAAGCCCAAGTCTAGCTTGTGTTCTCAGACTTATGTCCTCACACTCCTGGCCCAGACCCTCAAGTTTGGCAATTCCGGACTCACAATGCAGCACTCTGCCTGCCCTCTTGAAAAAATATTTTGCCTAATGAGCTGCCCAGTCACCTCAAATGAGGATCAACCTACACGGCTCTCAACTCTACCGAAATTATACAGTCTAAGCTGGGCACTAATGCACTGTCTGACACCACATGAGCCTGACCCTCCTGACCAACACCCAGGCAGTTGACCGCACAGTGAGCACATCAGACCCGCCATGGCCTTATGTCGTCATCTCTTCCCAACTGCGGTTTTCAGGCTTCACCTAGACCTTATCTCCAACCACTGCCCAGGGTTGAAAATGATGCAGAAATCAGAACTCCTTCACCATGGCAAGAGACCTTGTGATTGACATGTTGTCCAAAGTTCAGTGTAGTTGAACCCAGTGTGGCCCATGAGGCCCCGCCCATGCTCACGGACCACATTGTTCACCAACACACTTTGAGACCCTCAGCCTGAGCCCAGTTCTCAAGTAAGGCCTCTCAGTGGCTGGATGAAGAGACAGCATATTGGGCCTGCCATGCTCTAGGCCCCAATTTTTTTTTACCAATGTTTGGGTTGTCGTTCACTCTTCCCCAGGGCTCTGCTTTGGAATTCCTCTTTGGTTGGGCCACCTGAGGTAACATACCTGAAAGGAGACCTCCCATCCCACAGACAGACGAAAAACAATTGGGACCGGGCCAAATCCAAGGAGAGGAATATTCGTCCATGGCCCATGAGTCCTCCATACACATTCCACGGCTATTGTTGATACAAAATCCAGAGACAAAAGCCTGAGCAAGCGCCCCAGACTCGCTCTTTCTTCATATCCTGAAGTGTTCTTCCCATGGTTTGTAGATTGGGCCTGCCATACCTACGTCCCCAAACCTAAGCTGAGAATGTGTTTTCAGACTTCTGTCCTCAAAGTCCTGTGCCACACAACCTCACGTCTGAGACCCCTGCAGCCACACATTAGGATGTGCCTACCCCATGCATGGGAATTCTGCCCATTCCATTGTCCAAATTCGTACAAATTAGGAGAACCCTCCAATGTCCCCGAGGCCATCCCAATACTGTATGTCTACCAGGACAAACAAGGGCGGTCTGAAAACAGCTGAGCATCTACCTCCACTCATACCATAGATGGATGTCCCCATTGAAGAAGATGGAACCAGAAAGAAACCTAGGTCACAATCGGATCCATTGCTTTGGTTTACAGGCATGTCTCCTCAAAAGCCTGGATTCCAATACTAGCATAGGGTGTTTCCTGAGGCACCCATCAGAACAAATCTCGTCTCCACAAGGAAACATGTGCATGGGAGCTATGTCAAAAGCTTAGGAGAATACTTCAGGGTCCCGGGGCCACCGCCTCATTCCAAGGCCCTCATAGACACAAACACACATTAGGTCCCATCCTCGGGAAATTCCATTTCAACTCAGCCACCCCGGTTGCATCGGCAGAGCCATCAGATCTCAACTGACTTGTTGCTAGGAGACAATTGGAATGTGAGGCAGGATCCCTGGCATCCATCCTCAAACGGTGCTCTGGAGTTCTTCCATATGGGATGTCCTGGAGCTCACAAACAGGTCTCAATTGTACCGCAGAAGGAATCATTGAAGGGGGCATCCCACAACTCCCAACGTGGGAAAACCTCCATGGCCTTGAGATTCCGCTCCGTTCATGAAGGGGCAGTCATGCAAAGAAACTCCAACCTGAGCCAATGTCTGATCCTCGCTGTGAATTCAGATGCATGAGATATTGGTTCAGATCTGCAGGGGGTACATGCCGTGCCCTCGGCCTGAAGCCCAAGTCTAGCTTGTGTTCTCAGATTTCAGTCCTCACACTCCTGGCCAAAGCCCTCTAGTTTGGCAATTCCGGACCAACAATGCAGCACTCTGCCTACTCTCTAGAAAAAATATCTTGCCTATTGAGCTACCCAGGCACCTAAAATGTGGATCAAACTACACGGCACTCGACTGTACCCAATTACATAGTCTAACCTGTGAACTAATGAACAGTCTGACACAACCTGAGCCCGATCCTCCTGACCAACCCCCAGGCAGCTGACCACACACTGAGCACATCAGACCCGCCATGGCCTTAGGTCTTCATCTCTTCCCAACTGCGGTTTTCAGGCTTCAGAACCTAGACCTTATCTCCATCTACTGCCCAGGGTTGAAAATAATGCAGAAATCAGAACTCCTTCCCTATGGCAAGGGACCCTGTGATTGGCATGTTGTCCAAATTTCAGTGTAGTTAAAACCAGTTTGTCCCATGAAACCCCGCCCATGCTCGCGGGCCACATTGGTGACAAACACACATTGTGACCCTCCGCCTGAGCCCACTCCTCAAGTGTGGCTTCTCAGTGGCTGGATGAAGAGATAGCATATTGGGCTTGTCATGCCCCTAGGCCCCAATTTTTTACCATAGTTTTGTTTGTCCCTTCACTGTTCCCCAGGGCTCTGCTTTGGATATCCTCTTTGGCTGGGACACCTGAGGGAACAATACTGAAAGGAGACCTCCCATCCCACAGGTTGACGAATAACAATTGGTACCCTGCCATATCCACAGAGAGGAAGATTCGTCCATGGCCATCAGGACTCTCCACATTCCACGGCCATCGTTGATACAAAATCCAGAGACAAAAGCCTGAGCAAGCGCCTCAGACTCGCTCTTTCTTCATATCCTGAAGAGTTCTTCTCATGGTTTCCAGATTGGGCCTGCCATACCTACGTCCCCAAACCTAAGCTGAGGTTGTGTTTTCAGACTTCTATCCTCAAAGTCTTGGGCCACACACCCTCCAGGTTAGGGTCCCTGGAGCCACACATTAGGACGGTGCCTACCCCATGCATGGGAATTCTGCCCATTCCATTGTCCAAAATCGTACAAATTAGGAGAACCCTTCAAAGTCCCTGAGGCCATCCCAATAGTGGAGATATCCCGGGTCAAACAAGGGCGGTCTGACACCAGCTGAGCATCTACCTCCTCTCATACCATAGATGGATGTCCGCAGAGAAGAAGATGGAACCAGACAGGACCCTAGGCCATAATCGGATCCATTGCTTGGTTTACAGGCATGTCTCCTCAAAAGCCTGGATCCCAATACAAGCATAGGGGGTTTCCTGAGGCACCCATCAGAACAAATCTCGTCTCCACAAGGAAACTTGTGCATGGGAGCTATGTCAAAATCTTAGGAGAATACTTCAGGTTCCCGGTGCCACGGCCCCATGGCAAGGCCCTCATGGACACAAACGCACATTAGTCCCCATCCTCAGGAAAATCCATTTCAACTCAGCCACCCCGGTTGCTCCGGCGGAGTCATCTGATCTCAACTGACTTGTTGCTAGAAGTCAATTGGAATGTGAGGCGGGATCCCTGGCATCCATCCTCAACCGTGCTCTGGAGTCCTTCCATATGGGATGACCTGGAGCTCGCAAACAGGTCTCAATTGTCCCACAGACAGAATCCTTGAAGGGGGCATCCCACATCTCCCAACGTGGGAAAACCTCCATGGCCTTGGGATTCCGCTCCGTTCATGGAGGGGCAGTCATGCAAATAAACTCCAACTTGAGCCAACGTCTGATCCTCGCCGTGACTTCAGATGCATGAGATACTGGTATAGATCTGCTGGGGTACCTACCGTGCACTCGTCCTGAAGCCCAAGTCTAGCTTGTGTTCTCAGACCTCTGTCCTCACACTCCTGGCGGAGAAGCCCTCACGTTTGGCAATTCCGGACCCACAATGCAGCACTCTGCCTGCCCCCTAGAAAAAATATCTCGCCTAATGAGCTGCACAGGCACCTCAAAGGATGATCAACCTACACGGCACTCGACTGTACCCAAATTATATAGTCTAACCTGGGCACTAATGCACTGTCTGACACAACCTGAGCCCGAACCTCCTGACCAACTCCCAGGCAGCTGACCGCACACTGAGCGCATCAGACCCTCCAAGGCCTTATGTCGTCGACTCTTCCCAACTGCGGTTTTCAGGCTTCAGAACCTAGACCTTATCTCCAACCACTGCCCAGGGTTGAAAATGATGCAGAAATCAGAACTCCTTCCCCATGGCAACAGACCTTGTGGTTGGCATGTCGTCCAAACTTCAGTGTAGTTGAAACCAGTGTGTCCCAAAAAGCCCCGCCCATGCTGGCGGGCCACATTGGTGACAAACACACATTTTGACCCTTAGCCTGAGCCCAGTCCTCAAGTAAGGCTTCTCAGTGGCTGGATGAAGAGACAGCATATTGGGCCCGCCATGCCCCTAGGCCCCAATATTTTACCATAGTTTTGTTTGTCCCTTCACTCTTCCCCAGGGCTCTGCCTTGGAATTCCTCTTTGGTTGGGATACCTGATGTAACAAAACTGAAAGGAGACCACCCATCCCACAGATTGACGAATAACAATTGGGACCGGGCCAAATCCACAATAGGAAGATTCTTCCATGGCCCATGAGGCCTCTCCACATTCCACGGTCATCGTTGATACAAAATCCAGAGACAAAAGCCTGAGCAAGCACCTCAGACTCGCTCTTTCTTCATATCCTTAAGAGTTCTTCTCATGGTTTGTAGATTGGGCCTGCCATACCTACGTCCCAAAAGCTAAGCTGAGTTTGTGTTTTCAGAGATCTGTCCTCAAAGTCTCGGGCAACACACCCTCCAGGTTAGGGTCCCTGGAGCCAGACATTAGGACTGTGCCTACCCCATGCTTGGGAATTCTGCCCATTCCATTGTCCAAAATTGTACAAATTAGGAGAACCCTCCAAAGTCCCCGAGGCCATCCCAATAGTGTAGGTCTCCCGGGACAAAGAAGGGCGTTCTGACACCAGCGGAGCATCTACCTCCTCTCATACCATAGATGGATGTCTGCAGAGAAGAAGATGGAACCAGACAGGACCCTAGGCCATAATCGGATCCATTGCTTGGTTTACAGGCATGTCTCCTCAAAAGTCTGGATTCCAATAGCAGCATATGGGGTTTCTTGAGGCACCCATCAGAACAAATCTCGTCTCAACAAGGAAACTTGTGCATGGGTGATAGGTCAAAAGCTTAGGAGAATACTTCAGGGTCCCGGTGCCCCCGCCTTATTCCAAGGCCCTCATGGACACAAACACACTTTAGCACCATCCTCAGGAAAGGCCATTTCAACTCAGCCACCCCAGTTGCTCCCGATGCGCCATCAGATCTCAACTGTCTTGTTGCTTGGAGACAATTGGAATGCGAGGCGGGCTTCCCTGGCATACATTCTCCAACGGTGCTCTGGAGTCATTCCATATGGGATGTCCTGGAGCAGCTCAAGAGGTCTCATTGTCCCTGAGAAGAAATCCTTGAAGGGGGCATCCCACAACTCCCAACGTGGAAAACCTCCATGGCCTTGAGATTCCGCACCGTTCATGAAGGGGCAGTCATGCACAGAAACTCCAACCTGAGCCAACGTCTGATCCTCGCCGTGTCTTCGGATGCATGAGATATTGGTAGAGATCTGCAGTCGTTACCTGTGATGACCTCGGCCTGAAGCCCAAGTCTAGCTTGTTTTCTCAGACTTCTGTCCTCACACTCCTGGCCCAGAAGCCCTCGAGTTTGGCAGTTCCGGACCCAAAATGCAGCACTCTACCTGCCCTCTAGAAAAAATATCTTGCCTAATATACTGCCCATGCACCTCAAATGAGGATCAACCTACACGGCACTCGATGTACCCCAATTATATAGTCTAACCTGGGCACTAATGTACTGTCTGACACAACCTGAGTTCGAACCTCCTTACCAAAACCCAGGCAGCTACCGCACACTGAACACATCAACCCGCCATGGCCTTAGTTCGTCATCTCTTCCCAACTGCGGTTTTCAGGCTTCAGAACCAAGACCTTATTTCCAACCACTGCCCAGGGTTGAAAATGATGCAGAAATCAGAACTCCTTCCCCATGGCAAGAGACCTTGTGATTGACATGTTCTCCAAAGTTCAGTGTAGTTGAAACCAGTGTGGCCCATGAGGCCCCGCCCATGCTCTCGGGCCACATTGGTCACTAACTCACATTGTGACCCTCAGCCTGAGCCCAGTCCTCATAAGGCCTCTCAGTGGCTGGATGAAGAGACAGAATATTGGGGCTGGCATGCCTCTAGTCCCCAAATTTTAACCATAGCTTGGGTTGTCCCTTCACTCTTTGGAATTCCTCTTTGGTTGAGACACCTGAGGAAACAAACCTGAAAGGAGACCTCCCATCTCACAGATTGATGAAAAACAATTGGGACTGTGCCAAATCCACAGAGAGGAAGTTTCGTCCATGGCCCAAGAGGTCTCCCCACATTCCACGGCTATCGTTAATACAAAATCCAGAGACAAAGGCCTGAGCAAGCGCCTCACACTCGCTCTTTCTTCATATCCTGAAGAGTTCTTCTCATGGTTTGTAGATTGGGCCTGCCATAACTACGTCCCCAAACCTAAGCTGAGTTTGTGTTTTCAGACTTCTGTCCTCAAATTCCTGTGCCACACACCCTCCAGGCTGAAACCCCTGGAGCGACACATTAGGATGTGCCTACCCCATGCATGGGAATTCTGCCCATTCCATTGTCCAAAATCGTACAAATTAGGAGAACCCTCCAAAGTCCCCGCGGCCATCCCAATAGTGTAGGTCTCCCGGGAAAAACAAGGGTGTGCATCTACCTCCTCTCATACTATAGATGGATGTCCCCAGAGAAGAAGATGGAACCAGACAGGACCATAGGCCATAATCGGATCCATTGCTTTGGTTTACAGGCATGTCTCCTCAAATGCCTGGATTCCAATACCAGCATAGGGAGTTTTCTGAGGCAACCATCGGAACAAATCTCGTCTCCACAAGGAAATTTGTGCATGGGTGATAGGTCAAAATCTTAGGAGAATACTTCAGGGTCCCGGTGCCACTGCCCCATTCCAAGGCCCTCATGGACACAAACACACTTTAGGCCCCATCCTCAGGAAAGTCCATTACAACTCAGCCTACCCGGTTGCTCCGGCAGAGCCATCAGATCTCAACTGTCTTGTTGCTAGGAGACAATTGGAATGCGAGGCGGGCTTCCCTGGCATCTATCCTCGAACGGTGCTCTGAAGTCATTCCATACTGGAAGTCCTGCTGCTGCCCAACAGGTCTCAATTTTCCTGGAGAAGGAATCCTTGAAGGGGGCATCCCACTACTCCCAACCTGGGAAAACTTCCATAGCCTTGAGATTCTGCTCCGTTCATGAAGGGGCAGTAATGCAAAGAAACTCCAACTTGAGCCAACGTCTGATCCTCGCCGTGACTTCAGATGCATGAAAGATTGGTTCAGATCTGCAGGGTGTACCTGCCGTGCCCTCGGCCTGAAGCCCAAGTCTAGCTTCTGTTCTCAGACTTCTGTCCGCACACTCGTGGCCCAGAAGCCCACACGTTTGGCAATTCCGGACCCACAATGCAGCACTCTGCCTTCACTCTAGGAAAAATAATTAGCCTAATGAGCTGCCCAGGAACCGCAAATGAGGATCAACCTACACGGCACTCGACTGTACCCAAATTATATAGTCTAACCTGGGCACTAATGCACTGTTTGACACAACCTGGGCCCGAAACTCCTGACCAACACCCAGGCAGCTGACCACACACTGAGCACATCAGACCGGCCATGGCCTTAGGTCGTCATCTCTTACCAACTGCGGTTTTCAGGCTTCAGAACTTAACGTTATCTCCAACCACTGCCCAGGGTTCAAAATGATGCAGAAATCAGAACTCCTTCCCCATGGCAAGAAACCTTGTGATTGGCATGTGGTCCAAAGTTCAGTGTAGTTGAAACCAGTGTGGCCCATGAGGCCCCGCCCATGCTCGCGGGCCACATTGGTCATGAACACACATTGTGACCCTCAGCCTGAGCCCAGTCCTCAAGTAAGGCCTCTCAGTGGCTGGATGAAGAGATACCATATTGGGTCTGCCATGCCCCTAAGGCCCCAATTTTAACCATAGTTTGGGTTGTCCCGTCACTCTTCCCCAGGGCTCTGCTTTGGAATTCCCCTTTGGTTGGGACACCTGAGGTAACAAAACTGAAAGGACACCTCCCATCCCACAGATGACGCAAAAATATTGGGACCGGGCCAAATCCACAGAGAGGAATATTCGTCCATGGCCCATGAGGCCTCCCCACATTCCACGGCAATCTTTGATACAGGATCCAGAGAAAAAAGCCTGAGCAAGCGCCTCAGACTCGCTCTTTCTTCATATCCTGAAGAGTTCTTCCCATGGTTTGTAGATTAAGCCTGCCATACCTACGTCCCCAAACCTAAGCTGAGTTTGTGTTTTCAGACTTCTGTCCTCAAAGTCCTGGGCCACACACCATCCAGCCTGGGGCCCCTGGAGACACACATTAGGACTGTGCCTACACGATGCATGGAAATTCTGCCCATTCCATTGTCCAAATTCGTAAAAATTAGAAGAACCCTCCAATTTCCCTGAGGCCATCCCAATACTGTAGGTCTCACAGGACAAACAAGGGAGGTCAGACAACTCCTGAGCATCTACATCCACTCATACCATAGATGGATGTCCCCAAAGAAGAAGATGGAACCAGAAAGGAACCTTGGTCACAATCGGATCCATTGCTTTGGTTTACAGGCATGTCTCCTCAAAAGCCTGGATCCCAATACAAGCATAGGGGGTTTCCTGAGGCACCCATCAGAACAAATCTCGTCTCCACAAGGAAACTTGTGCATGGGAGCTATGTCAAAATCTTAGGAGAATACTTCAGGTTCCTGGTGCCACGGCCCCATGGCAAGGCCCTCATGGACACAAACGCACATTAGTCCCCATCCTCAGGAAAGTCCATTTCAACTCAGCCACCCCGGTTGCTCCGGCGGAGTCATCCGATCTCAACTGACTTGTTGCTAGAAGTCAATTGGAATGTGAGGCGGGATCCCTGGCATCCATCCTCAACGGTGCTCTGGAGTCCTTCCATATGGGATGTCCTGGAGCTCGCAAACAGGTCTCAATTGTCCCACAGACAGAATCCTTGAAGGGGGCATCCCACATCTCCCAACGTGGGAAAACCTCCATGGCCTTGGGATTCCGTTCCGTTCATGGAGGGGCAGTCATGCAAATAAACTCCGAATTGAGCCAACGTCTGATCCTCGCCGTGACTTCAGATGCATGAGATACTGGTACAGATCTGCTGGGGTACCTACCGTGCACTCGTCCTGAAGCCCAAGTCTAGCTTGTGTTCTCAGACTTCTGTCCTCACACTCCTGGCGGAGAAGCCCTCACGTTCGGCAATTCCGGACCCACAATGCAGCACTCTGCCTGCCCTCTAGAAAAAATATCTCGCCTAATGAGCTGCACAGGCACCTCAAATGATGATCAACCTACACGGCACTCGACTGTACCCAAATTATATAGTCTAACCTGGGCACTAATGCACTGTCTGACACAACCTGAGCCCGAACCTCCTGACCAACTCCCAGGCAGCTGACCGCACACTGAGCGCATCAGACCCTCCAAGGCCTTATGTCCTCGACTCTTCCCAACTGCGGTTTTCAGGCTTCAGAACCTAGACCTTATCTCCAAACACTGCCCAGGGTTGAAAATGATGCAGAAATCAGAACTCCTTCCCCATGGCAAGAGACCTTGTGATTGACATGTTCTCCAAAGTTCAGTGTAGTTGAAACCAGTGTGGCCCAAGAGGCCCTGCCCATGCTCCCGGGCCACATTGGTGACAAACACACATTGTGACCCTCAGCCTGAGCCCAGTCCTCAAGTAAGGCCTCTCAGTGGCTGGATGAAGAGACAGCATATTGGGCCTGCCATGGCCCTAGGCCCCAATTTTTAACCATAGTTTGGGTTGTCCCTTCACTCTTCCCCAGGTCTCTGCTTTGGAATTGCTCTTTGGTTGGGACACCTGAGCTAACAAACCTGAAAGGCGACTTCCCAACCGACTGATTGAAGAAAAACAATTGGGAACGGGCCAAATACACAGAGAGGAAGTTCCGTCCATGGCCCATGAGGCCTCCCAACATTCCACGGCCATCGTAGATACAAAATCCAGAGACAAAAGCCTGAGCAAGCGCCTCAGACTCGCTCTTTCTTCATATCCTAAGAGTTCTTCTTATGGTTTGTAGATTGGGCCTGCCATACCTACGTCCCCAAACCTAAGCTGAGTTTGTGTTTTCAACTTCTGTCCTCAAAGTCCTGGGCCACACAACCTCAAGGCTGGGGCCCCTGGAGCCAGACATTAGGACTGTGCCTACCCCATGCATGGGAATTCTTCCCATTTAATTGTCCAAAATCGTACAAATTAGGTGAACCCTCCAAAGTCCCCGCGGCCATCCCAATAGTGTAGGTCTCCCGGGACATACAAGGGCGGTCTGACACAAGTTGAGCATCTACATCCACTCATATCATAGATTGATCTCTCCATAGAGGAAGATGTAACCAGAAAAAACCCTAGTCCATAATCGGATCCAAGGCATTGGTTTGCAGGCATGTCTCCTCAAAAGCCTGGATCCCAAGACCAGCATCGGGGTTTCCTGAGGCACCCATCAGAACAAATCTCCTCTCCACAAGGAAACTTGTGCATGGGAGCTATGTCAAAACCTTAGGAGAATACTTCATGGTCCCAGGGCCACCGCCCCATTCCATGCCCTCCTGGATACAAACACATATTAGGCCCCATCCTCAGGAAAGTCCATTTCAACTCAGCCACCCCGGATACTCCCGAAGACCAACCAACCACAACTGCCTTGTTGCTAGGAGACAATTGGAATGCGAGGCGGGCTTCCCTGGCATCCATCCTCCAACAGTGCTCTGGAGTCATTCCATATGGGATGTCCTGGAGCTGTCCAACAGGTCTCAATTGTCCCGCAGAAGGAATCCTTGAAGGGGGCATCCCACAACTCCCAACGTGGGAAAACCTGCATGGCCTTGAGATTCCGCTCGGTTCATGAAGGGGCAGTCATGCACAGAAACTCCAACCTGAGCCAAAGTCTGAACCTCGCCGTGACTTCAGATGCATGAGATATTGGTTCAGATCTGCAGGGGGTACCTGCCGTGCCCTCGGCCTGAAGCCCAAGTGTAGCTTGTGTTCTCAGACGTCTGTCCGCACACTCCTGCCCAGAAGCCCTCACGTTTGGCAATTCCGGACCCACAATGCAGCACTCTGCCTGCCCTCTAGAAAAAATATCTCGCCTAATGAGCTGCCCAGGCACCTCAAATGAGGATCAACCTACACGGCTCTCGACTATACCCAAATTATATAGTCTAACCTGGGCACTAATGCACTGTCTGACACAACCTGAGCCCGAACCTCCTGACCAACTCCCAGGCAGCTGACCGCACACTGAGCGCATCAGACCCTCCAAGGCCTTATGTCGTCGACTCTTCCCAACTGCGGTTTTCAGGCTTCAGAACCTAGACCTTATCTCCAACCACTGCCCAGGGTTGAAAATGATGCAGAAATCAGAACTCCTTCCCCATGGCAACAGACCTTGTGGTTGGCATGTCGTCCAAACTTCAGTGTAGTTGAAACCAGTGTGTCCCAAAAAGCCCCGCCCATGCTGGCGGGCCACATTGGTGACAAACACACATTTTGACCCTTAGCCTGAGCCCAGTCCTCAAGTAAGGCTTCTCAGTGGCTGGATGAAGAGACAGCATATTGGGCCCGCCATGCCCCTAGGCCCCAATATTTTACCATAGTTTTGTTTGTCCCTTCACTCTTCCCCAGGGCTCTGCCTTGGAATTCCTCTTTGGTTGGGATACCTGATGTAACAAAACTGAAAGGAGACCACCCATCCCACAGATTGACGAATAACAATTGGGACCGGGCCAAATCCACAATAGGAAGATTCTTCCATGGCCCATGAGGCCTCTCCACATTCCACGGTCATCGTTGATACAAAATCCAGAGACAAAAGCCTGAGCAAGCACCTCAGACTCGCTCTTTCTTCATATCCTTAAGAGTTCTTCTCATGGTTTGTAGATTGGGCCTGCCATACCTACGTCCCAAAAGCTAAGCTGAGTTTGTGTTTTCAGAGATCTGTCCTCAAAGTCTCGGGCAACACATCCTCCAGGTTAGGGTCCCTGGAGCCAGACATTAGGACTGTGCCTACCCCATGCTTGGGAATTCTGCCCATTCCATTGTCCAAAATTGTACAAATTAGGAGAACCCTCCAAAGTCCCCGAGGCCATCCCAATAGTGTAGGTCTCCCGGGACAAAGAAGGGCGTTCTGACACCAGCGGAGCATCTACCTCCTCTCATACCATAGATGGATGTCTGCAGAGAAGAAGATGGAACCAGACAGGACCCTAGGCCATAATCGGATCCATTGCTTGGTTTACAGGCATGTCTCCTCAAAAGTCTGGATTCCAATAGCAGCATATGGGGTTTCTTGAGGCACCCATCAGAACAAATCTCGTCTCAACAAGGAAACTTGTGCATGGGTGATAGGTCAAAAGCTTAGGAGAATACTTCAGGGTCCCGGTGCCCCCGCCTTATTCCAAGGCCCTCATGGACACAAACACACTTTAGCACCATCCTCAGGAAAGGCCATTTCAACTCAGCCACCCCAGTTGCTCCCGATGCGCCATCAGATCTCAACTGTCTTGTTGCTTGGAGACAATTGGAATGCGAGGCGGGCTTCCCTGGCATACATTCTCCAACGGTGCTCTGGAGTCATTCCATATGGGATGTCCTGGAGCAGCTCAAGAGGTCTCATTGTCCCTGAGAAGAAATCCTTGAAGGGGGCATCCCACAACTCCCAACGTGGAAAACCTCCATGGCCTTGAGATTCCGCACCGTTCATGAAGGGGCAGTCATGCACAGAAACTCCAACCTGAGCCAACGTCTGATCCTCGCCGTGTCTTCGGATGCATGAGATATTGGTAGAGATCTGCAGTCGTTACCTGTGATGACCTCGGCCTGAAGCCCAAGTCTAGCTTGTTTTCTCAGACTTCTGTCCTCACACTCCTGGCCCAGAAGCCCTCGAGTTTGGCAGTTCCGGACCCAAAATGCAGCACTCTACCTGCCCTCTAGAAAAAATATCTTGCCTAATATACTGCCCATGCACCTCAAATGAGGATCAACCTACACGGCACTCGATGTACCCCAATTATATAGTCTAACCTGGGCACTAATGTACTGTCTGACACAACCTGAGTTCGAACCTCCTTACCAAAACCCAGGCAGCTACCGCACACTGAACACATCAACCCGCCATGGCCTTAGTTCGTCATCTCTTCCCAACTGCGGTTTTCAGGCTTCAGAACCAAGACCTTATTTCCAACCACTGCCCAGGGTTGAAAATGATGCAGAAATCAGAACTCCTTCCCCATGGCAAGAGACCTTGTGATTGACATGTTCTCCAAAGTTCAGTGTAGTTGAAACCAGTGTGGCCCATGAGGCCCCGCCCATGCTCTCGGGCCACATTGGTCACTAACTCACATTGTGACCCTCAG
Source organism: Mustela nivalis (assembly GCF_964662115.1). NCBI lineage: Eukaryota > Metazoa > Chordata > Mammalia > Carnivora > Mustelidae > Mustela > Mustela nivalis. Next base: position 1,219,743 of record NW_028136556.1, on the reverse strand, counting down.
CCTGAGCCCAGTCCTCATAAGGCCTCTCAGTGGCTGGATGAAGAGACAGAATATTGGGGCTGGCATGCCTCTAGTCCCCAAATTTTAACCATAGCTTGGGTTGTCCCTTCACTCTTTGGAATTCCTCTTTGGTTGAGACACCTGAGGAAACAAACCTGAAAGGAGACCTCCCATCTCACAGATTGATGAAAAACAATTGGGACTGTGCCAAATCCACAGAGAGGAAGTTTCGTCCATGGCCCAAGAGGTCTCCCCACATTCCACGGCTATCGTTAATACAAAATCCAGAGACAAAGGCCTGAGCAAGCGCCTCACACTCGCTCTTTCTTCATATCCTGAAGAGTTCTTCTCATGGTTTGTAGATTGGGCCTGCCATAACTACGTCCCCAAACCTAAGCTGAGTTTGTGTTTTCAGACTTCTGTCCTCAAATTCCTGTGCCACACACCCTCCAGGCTGAAACCCCTGGAGCGACACATTAGGATGTGCCTACCCCATGCATGGGAATTCTGCCCATTCCATTGTCCAAAATCGTACAAATTAGGAGAACCCTCCAAAGTCCCCGCGGCCATCCCAATAGTGTAGGTCTCCCGGGAAAAACAAGGGTGTGCATCTACCTCCTCTCATACTATAGATGGATGTCCCCAGAGAAGAAGATGGAACCAGACAGGACCATAGGCCATAATCGGATCCATTGCTTTGGTTTACAGGCATGTCTCCTCAAATGCCTGGATTCCAATACCAGCATAGGGAGTTTTCTGAGGCAACCATCGGAACAAATCTCGTCTCCACAAGGAAATTTGTGCATGGGTGATAGGTCAAAATCTTAGGAGAATACTTCAGGGTCCCGGTGCCACTGCCCCATTCCAAGGCCCTCATGGACACAAACACACTTTAGGCCCCATCCTCAGGAAAGTCCATTACAACTCAGCCTACCCGGTTGCTCCGGCAGAGCCATCAGATCTCAACTGTCTTGTTGCTAGGAGACAATTGGAATGCGAGGCGGGCTTCCCTGGCATCTATCCTCGAACGGTGCTCTGAAGTCATTCCATACTGGAAGTCCTGCTGCTGCCCAACAGGTCTCAATTTTCCTGGAGAAGGAATCCTTGAAGGGGGCATCCCACTACTCCCAACCTGGGAAAACTTCCATAGCCTTGAGATTCTGCTCCGTTCATGAAGGGGCAGTAATGCAAAGAAACTCCAACTTGAGCCAACGTCTGATCCTCGCCGTGACTTCAGATGCATGAAAGATTGGTTCAGATCTGCAGGGTGTACCTGCCGTGCCCTCGGCCTGAAGCCCAAGTCTAGCTTCTGTTCTCAGACTTCTGTCCGCACACTCGTGGCCCAGAAGCCCACACGTTTGGCAATTCCGGACCCACAATGCAGCACTCTGCCTTCACTCTAGGAAAAATAATTAGCCTAATGAGCTGCCCAGGAACCGCAAATGAGGATCAACCTACACGGCACTCGACTGTACCCAAATTATATAGTCTAACCTGGGCACTAATGCACTGTTTGACACAACCTGGGCCCGAAACTCCTGACCAACACCCAGGCAGCTGACCACACACTGAGCACATCAGACCGGCCATGGCCTTAGGTCGTCATCTCTTACCAACTGCGGTTTTCAGGCTTCAGAACTTAACGTTATCTCCAACCACTGCCCAGGGTTCAAAATGATGCAGAAATCAGAACTCCTTCCCCATGGCAAGAAACCTTGTGATTGGCATGTGGTCCAAAGTTCAGTGTAGTTGAAACCAGTGTGGCCCATGAGGCCCCGCCCATGCTCGCGGGCCACATTGGTCATGAACACACATTGTGACCCTCAGCCTGAGCCCAGTCCTCAAGTAAGGCCTCTCAGTGGCTGGATGAAGAGATACCATATTGGGTCTGCCATGCCCCTAAGGCCCCAATTTTAACCATAGTTTGGGTTGTCCCGTCACTCTTCCCCAGGGCTCTGCTTTGGAATTCCCCTTTGGTTGGGACACCTGAGGTAACAAAACTGAAAGGACACCTCCCATCCCACAGATGACGAAAAAAAATTGGGACCGGGCCAAATCCACAGAGAGGAATATTCGTCCATGGCCCATGAGGCCTCCCCACATTCCACGGCAATCTTTGATACAGGATCCAGAGAAAAAAGCCTGAGCAAGCGCCTCAGACTCGCTCTTTCTTCATATCCTGAAGAGTTCTTCCCATGGTTTGTAGATTAAGCCTGCCATACCTACGTCCCCAAACCTAAGCTGAGTTTGTGTTTTCAGACTTCTGTCCTCAAAGTCCTGGGCCACACACCATCCAGCCTGGGGCCCCTGGAGACACACATTAGGACTGTGCCTACACGATGCATGGAAATTCTGCCCATTCCATTGTCCAAATTCGTAAAAATTAGAAGAACCCTCCAATTTCCCTGAGGCCATCCCAATACTGTAGGTCTCACAGGACAAACAAGGGAGGTCAGACAACTCCTGAGCATCTACATCCACTCATACCATAGATGGATGTCCCCAAAGAAGAAGATGGAACCAGAAAGGAACCTTGGTCACAATCGGATCCATTGCTTTGGTTTACAGGCATGTCTCCTCAAAAGCCTGGATCCCAATACAAGCATAGGGGGTTTCCTGAGGCACCCATCAGAACAAATCTCGTCTCCACAAGGAAACTTGTGCATGGGAGCTATGTCAAAATCTTAGGAGAATACTTCAGGTTCCTGGTGCCACGGCCCCATGGCAAGGCCCTCATGGACACAAACGCACATTAGTCCCCATCCTCAGGAAAGTCCATTTCAACTCAGCCACCCCGGTTGCTCCGGCGGAGTCATCCGATCTCAACTGACTTGTTGCTAGAAGTCAATTGGAATGTGAGGCGGGATCCCTGGCATCCATCCTCAACGGTGCTCTGGAGTCCTTCCATATGGGATGTCCTGGAGCTCGCAAACAGGTCTCAATTGTCCCACAGACAGAATCCTTGAAGGGGGCATCCCACATCTCCCAACGTGGGAAAACCTCCATGGCCTTGGGATTCCGTTCCGTTCATGGAGGGGCAGTCATGCAAATAAACTCCGAATTGAGCCAACGTCTGATCCTCGCCGTGACTTCAGATGCATGAGATACTGGTACAGATCTGCTGGGGTACCTACCGTGCACTCGTCCTGAAGCCCAAGTCTAGCTTGTGTTCTCAGACTTCTGTCCTCACACTCCTGGCGGAGAAGCCCTCACGTTCGGCAATTCCGGACCCACAATGCAGCACTCTGCCTGCCCTCTAGAAAAAATATCTCGCCTAATGAGCTGCACAGGCACCTCAAATGATGATCAACCTACACGGCACTCGACTGTACCCAAATTATATAGTCTAACCTGGGCACTAATGCACTGTCTGACACAACCTGAGCCCGAACCTCCTGACCAACTCCCAGGCAGCTGACCGCACACTGAGCGCATCAGACCCTCCAAGGCCTTATGTCCTCGACTCTTCCCAACTGCGGTTTTCAGGCTTCAGAACCTAGACCTTATCTCCAAACACTGCCCAGGGTTGAAAATGATGCAGAAATCAGAACTCCTTCCCCATGGCAAGAGACCTTGTGATTGACATGTTCTCCAAAGTTCAGTGTAGTTGAAACCAGTGTGGCCCAAGAGGCCCTGCCCATGCTCCCGGGCCACATTGGTGACAAACACACATTGTGACCCTCAGCCTGAGCCCAGTCCTCAAGTAAGGCCTCTCAGTGGCTGGATGAAGAGACAGCATATTGGGCCTGCCATGGCCCTAGGCCCCAATTTTTAACCATAGTTTGGGTTGTCCCTTCACTCTTCCCCAGGTCTCTGCTTTGGAATTGCTCTTTGGTTGGGACACCTGAGCTAACAAACCTGAAAGGCGACTTCCCAACCGACTGATTGAAGAAAAACAATTGGGAACGGGCCAAATACACAGAGAGGAAGTTCCGTCCATGGCCCATGAGGCCTCCCAACATTCCACGGCCATCGTAGATACAAAATCCAGAGACAAAAGCCTGAGCAAGCGCCTCAGACTCGCTCTTTCTTCATATCCTAAGAGTTCTTCTTATGGTTTGTAGATTGGGCCTGCCATACCTACGTCCCCAAACCTAAGCTGAGTTTGTGTTTTCAACTTCTGTCCTCAAAGTCCTGGGCCACACAACCTCAAGGCTGGGGCCCCTGGAGCCAGACATTAGGACTGTGCCTACCCCATGCATGGGAATTCTTCCCATTTAATTGTCCAAAATCGTACAAATTAGGTGAACCCTCCAAAGTCCCCGCGGCCATCCCAATAGTGTAGGTCTCCCGGGACATACAAGGGCGGTCTGACACAAGTTGAGCATCTACATCCACTCATATCATAGATTGATCTCTCCATAGAGGAAGATGTAACCAGAAAAAACCCTAGTCCATAATCGGATCCAAGGCATTGGTTTGCAGGCATGTCTCCTCAAAAGCCTGGATCCCAAGACCAGCATCGGGGTTTCCTGAGGCACCCATCAGAACAAATCTCCTCTCCACAAGGAAACTTGTGCATGGGAGCTATGTCAAAACCTTAGGAGAATACTTCATGGTCCCAGGGCCACCGCCCCATTCCATGCCCTCCTGGATACAAACACATATTAGGCCCCATCCTCAGGAAAGTCCATTTCAACTCAGCCACCCCGGATACTCCCGAAGACCAACCAACCACAACTGCCTTGTTGCTAGGAGACAATTGGAATGCGAGGCGGGCTTCCCTGGCATCCATCCTCCAACAGTGCTCTGGAGTCATTCCATATGGGATGTCCTGGAGCTGTCCAACAGGTCTCAATTGTCCCGCAGAAGGAATCCTTGAAGGGGGCATCCCACAACTCCCAACGTGGGAAAACCTGCATGGCCTTGAGATTCCGCTCGGTTCATGAAGGGGCAGTCATGCACAGAAACTCCAACCTGAGCCAAAGTCTGAACCTCGCCGTGACTTCAGATGCATGAGATATTGGTTCAGATCTGCAGGGGGTACCTGCCGTGCCCTCGGCCTGAAGCCCAAGTGTAGCTTGTGTTCTCAGACGTCTGTCCGCACACTCCTGCCCAGAAGCCCTCACGTTTGGCAATTCCGGACCCACAATGCAGCACTCTGCCTGCCCTCTAGAAAAAATATCTCGCCTAATGAGCTGCCCAGGCACCTCAAATGAGGATCAACCTACACGGCTCTCGACTATACCCAAATTATATAGTCTAACCTGGGCACTAATGCACTGTCTGACACAACCTGAGCCCGAACCTCCTGACCAACTCCCAGGCAGCTGACCGCACACTGAGCGCATCAGACCCTCCAAGGCCTTATGTCGTCGACTCTTCCCAACTGCGGTTTTCAGGCTTCAGAACCTAGACCTTATCTCCAACCACTGCCCAGGGTTGAAAATGATGCAGAAATCAGAACTCCTTCCCCATGGCAACAGACCTTGTGGTTGGCATGTCGTCCAAACTTCAGTGTAGTTGAAACCAGTGTGTCCCAAAAAGCCCCGCCCATGCTGGCGGGCCACATTGGTGACAAACACACATTTTGACCCTTAGCCTGAGCCCAGTCCTCAAGTAAGGCTTCTCAGTGGCTGGATGAAGAGACAGCATATTGGGCCCGCCATGCCCCTAGGCCCCAATATTTTACCATAGTTTTGTTTGTCCCTTCACTCTTCCCCAGGGCTCTGCCTTGGAATTCCTCTTTGGTTGGGATACCTGATGTAACAAAACTGAAAGGAGACCACCCATCCCACAGATTGACGAATAACAATTGGGACCGGGCCAAATCCACAATAGGAAGATTCTTCCATGGCCCATGAGGCCTCTCCACATTCCACGGTCATCGTTGATACAAAATCCAGAGACAAAAGCCTGAGCAAGCACCTCAGACTCGCTCTTTCTTCATATCCTTAAGAGTTCTTCTCATGGTTTGTAGATTGGGCCTGCCATACCTACGTCCCAAAAGCTAAGCTGAGTTTGTGTTTTCAGAGATCTGTCCTCAAAGTCTCGGGCAACACATCCTCCAGGTTAGGGTCCCTGGAGCCAGACATTAGGACTGTGCCTACCCCATGCTTGGGAATTCTGCCCATTCCATTGTCCAAAATTGTACAAATTAGGAGAACCCTCCAAAGTCCCCGAGGCCATCCCAATAGTGTAGGTCTCCCGGGACAAAGAAGGGCGTTCTGACACCAGCGGAGCATCTACCTCCTCTCATACCATAGATGGATGTCTGCAGAGAAGAAGATGGAACCAGACAGGACCCTAGGCCATAATCGGATCCATTGCTTGGTTTACAGGCATGTCTCCTCAAAAGTCTGGATTCCAATAGCAGCATATGGGGTTTCTTGAGGCACCCATCAGAACAAATCTCGTCTCAACAAGGAAACTTGTGCATGGGTGATAGGTCAAAAGCTTAGGAGAATACTTCAGGGTCCCGGTGCCCCCGCCTTATTCCAAGGCCCTCATGGACACAAACACACTTTAGCACCATCCTCAGGAAAGGCCATTTCAACTCAGCCACCCCAGTTGCTCCCGATGCGCCATCAGATCTCAACTGTCTTGTTGCTTGGAGACAATTGGAATGCGAGGCGGGCTTCCCTGGCATACATTCTCCAACGGTGCTCTGGAGTCATTCCATATGGGATGTCCTGGAGCAGCTCAAGAGGTCTCATTGTCCCTGAGAAGAAATCCTTGAAGGGGGCATCCCACAACTCCCAACGTGGAAAACCTCCATGGCCTTGAGATTCCGCACCGTTCATGAAGGGGCAGTCATGCACAGAAACTCCAACCTGAGCCAACGTCTGATCCTCGCCGTGTCTTCGGATGCATGAGATATTGGTAGAGATCTGCAGTCGTTACCTGTGATGACCTCGGCCTGAAGCCCAAGTCTAGCTTGTTTTCTCAGACTTCTGTCCTCACACTCCTGGCCCAGAAGCCCTCGAGTTTGGCAGTTCCGGACCCAAAATGCAGCACTCTACCTGCCCTCTAGAAAAAATATCTTGCCTAATATACTGCCCATGCACCTCAAATGAGGATCAACCTACACGGCACTCGATGTACCCCAATTATATAGTCTAACCCGGGCACTAATGTACTGTCTGACACAACCTGAGTTCGAACCTCCTTACCAAAACCCAGGCAGCTACCGCACACTGAACACATCAGACCCGCCATGGCCTTAGTTCGTCATCTCTTCCCAACTGCGGTTTTCAGGCTTCAGAACCAAGACCTTATTTCCAACCACTGCCCAGGGTTGAAAATGATGCAGAAATCAGAACTCCTTCCCCATGGCAAGAGACCTTGTGATTGACATGTTCTCCAAAGTTTAGTGTAGTTGAAACCAGTGTGGCCCATGAGGCCCCGCCCATGCTCTCGGGCCACATTGGTCACTAACACACATTGTGACCCTCAGCCTGAGCCCAGTCCTCATAAGGCCTCTCAGTGGCTGGATGAAGAGACAGAATATTGGGGCTGGCATGCCTCTAGTCCCCAAATTTTAACCATAGCTTGGGTTGTCCCTTCACTCTTTGGAATTCCTCTTTGGTTGAGACACCTGAGGAAACAAACCTGAAAGGAGACCTCCCATCTCACAGATTGATGAAAAACAATTGGGACTGTGCCAAATCCACAGAGAGGAAGTTTCGTCCATGGCCCAAGAGGTCTCCCCACATTCCACGGCTATCATTAATACAAAATCCAGAGACAAAGGCCTGAGCAAGCGCCTCACACTCGCTCTTTCTTCATATCCTGAAGAGTTCTTCTCATGGTTTGTAGATTGGGCCTGCCATAACTACGTCCCCAAACCTAAGCTGAGTTTGTGTTTTCAGACTTCTGTCCTCAAATTCCTGTGCCACACACCCTCCAGGCTGAAACCCCTGGAGCGACACATTAGGATGTGCCTACCCCATGCATGGGAATTCTGCCCATTCCATTGTCCAAAATCGTACAAATTAGGAGAACCCTCCAAAGTCCCCGCGGCCATCCCAATAGTGTAGGTCTCCCGGGAAAAACAAGGGTGTGCATCTACCTCCTCTCATACTATAGATGGATGTCCCCAGAGAAGAAGATGGAACCAGACAGGACCATAGGCCATAATCGGATCCATTGCTTTGGTTTACAGGCATGTCTCCTCAAATGCCTGGATTCCAATACCAGCATAGGGAGTTTTCTGAGGCAACCATCGGAACAAATCTCGTCTCCACAAGGAAACTTGTGCATGGGTGATAGGTCAAAATCTTAGGAGAATACTTCAGGGTCCCGGTGCCACCGCCCCATTCCAAGGCCCTCATGGACACAAACACACTTTAGGCCCCATCCTCAGGAAAGTCCATTTCAACTCAGCCTACCCGGTTGCTCCGGCAGAGCCATCAGATCTCAACTGTCTTGTTGCTAGGAGACAATTGGAATGCGAGGCGGGCTTCCCTGGCATCCATCCTCGAACGGTGCTCTGAAGTCATTCCATACTGGAAGTCCTGCTGCTGCCCAACAGGTCTCAATTTTCCTGGAGAAGGAATCCTTGAAGGGGGCATCCCACTACTCCCAACCTGGGAAAACTTTCATAGCCTTGAGATTCTGCTCCGTTCATGAAGGGGCAGTAATGCAAAGAAACTCCAACTTGAGCCAACGTCTGATCCTCGCCGTGACTTCAGATGCATGAAAGATTGGTTCAGATCTGCAGGGTGTACCTGCCGTGCCCTCGGCCTGAAGCCCAAGTCTAGCTTGTTTTCTCAGACTTCTGTCCGCACACTCGTGGCCCAGAAGCCCACACGTTTGGCAATTCCGGACCCACAATGCAGCACTCTGCCTTCACTCTAGGAAAAATAATTAGCCTAATGAGCTGCCCAGGAACCGCAAATGAGGATCAACCTACACGGCACTCGACTGTACCCAAATTATATAGTCTAACCTGGGCACTAATGCACTCTTTGACACAACCTGGGCCCGAAACTCCTGACCAACACCCAGGCAGCTGACCACACACTGAGCACATCAGACCGGCCATGGCCTTAGGTCGTCATCTCTTACCAACTGCGGTTTTCAGGCTTCAGAACTTAACGTTATCTCCAACCACTGCCCAGGGTTCAAAATGATGCAGAAATCAGAACTCCTTCCCCATGGCAAGAAACCTTGTGATTGGCATGTGGTCCAAAGTTCAGTGTAGTTGAAACCAGTTTGGCCCATGAGGCACCGCCCATGCTCGCGGGCCACATTGGTCATGAACACACATTGTGACCCTCAGCCTGAGCCCAGTCCTCAAGTAAGGCCTCTCAGTGGCTGGATGAAGAGATACCATATTGGGTCTGCCATGCCCCTAAGGCCCCAATTTTAACCATAGTTTGGGTTGTCCCGTCACTCTTCCCCAGGGCTCTGCTTTGGAATTCCCCTTTGGTTGGGACACCTGAGGTAACAAAACTGAAAGGACACCTCCCATCCCACAGATGACGAAAAAATATTGGGACCGGGCCAAATCCACAGAGAGGAATATTCGTCCATGGCCCATGAGGCCTCCCCACATTCCACGGCAATCTTTGATACAGGATCCAGAGAAAAAAGCCTGAGCAAGCGCCTCAGACTCGCTCTTTCTTCATATCCTGAAGAGTTCTTCCCATGGTTTGTAGATTAAGCCTGCCATACCTACGTCCCCAAACCTAAGCTGAGTTTGTGTTTTCAGACTTCTGTCCTCAAAGTCCTGGGCCACACACCATCCAGCCTGGGGCCCCTGGAGACACACATTAGGACTGTGCCTACACGATGCATGGAAATTCTGCCCATTCCATTGTCCAAATTCGTACAAATTAGAAGAACCCTCCAATTTCCCTGAGGCCATCCCAATACTGTAGGTCTCACAGGACAAACAAGGGAGGTCAGACAACTCCTGAGCATCTACATCCACTCATACCATAGATGGATGTCCCCAAAGAAGAAGATGGAACCAGAAAGGAACCTTGGTCACAATCGGATCCATTGCTTTGGTTTACAGGCATGTCTCCTCAAAAGCCTGGATCCCAATACAAGCATAGGGGGTTTCCTGAGGCACCCATCAGAACAAATCTCGTCTCCACAAGGAAACTTGTGCATGGGAGCTATGTCAAAATCTTAGGAGAATACTTCAGGTTCCTGGTGCCACGGCCCCATGGCAAGGCCCTCATGGACACAAATGCACATTAGTCCCCATCCTCAGGAAAGTCCATTTCAACTCAGCCACCCCGGTTGCTCCGGCGGAGTCATCCGATCTCAACTGACTTGTTGCTAGAAGTCAATTGGAATGTGAGGCGGGATCCCTGGCATCCATCCTCAACGGTGCTCTGGAGTCCTTCCATATGGGATGTCCTGGAGCTCGCAAACAGGTCTCAATTGTCCCACAGACAGAATCCTTGAAGGGGGCATCCCACATCTCCCAACGTGGGAAAACCTCCATGGCCTTGGGATTCCGTTCCGTTCATGGAGGGGCAGTCATGCAAATAAACTCCAAATTGAGCCAACGTCTGATCCTCGCCGTGACTTCAGATGCATGAGATACTGGTACAGATCTGCTGGGGTACCTACCGTGCACTCGTCCTGAAGCCCAAGTCTAGCTTGTGTTCTCAGACTTCTGTCCTCACACTCCTGGCGGAGAAGCCCTCACGTTCGGCAATTCCGGACCCACAATGCAGCACTCTGCCTGCCCTCTAGAAAAAATATCTCGCCTAATGAGCTGCACAGGCACCTCAAATGATGATCAACCTACACGGCACTCGACTGTACCCAAATTATATAGTCTAACCTGGGCACTAATGCACTGTCTGACACAACCTGAGCCCGAACCTCCTGACCAACTCCCAGGCAGCTGACCGCACACTGAGCGCATCAGACCCTCCAAGGCCTTATGTCCTCGACTCTTCCCAACTGCGGTTTTCAGGCTTCAGAACCTAGACCTTATCTCCAAACACTGCCCAGGGTTGAAAATGATGCAGAAATCAGAACTCCTTCCCCATGGCAAGAGACCTTGTGATTGACATGTTCTCCAAAGTTCAGTGTAGTTGAAACCAGTGTGGCCCAAGAGGCCCTGCCCATGCTCGCGGGCCACATTGGTGACAAACACACATTGTGACCCTCAGCCTGAGCCCAGTCCTCAAGTAAGGCCTCTCAGTGGCTGGATGAAGAGACAGCATATTGGGCCTGCCATGGCCCTAGGCCCCAATTTTTAACCATAGTTTGGGTTGTCCCTTCACTCTTCCCCAGGTCTCTGCTTTGGAATTGCTCTTTGGTTGGGACACCTGAGCTAACAAACCTGAAAGGCGACTTCCCAACCGACTGATTGACGAAAAACAATTGGGAAAGGGCCAAATACACAGAGAGGAAGTTCCGTCCATGGCCCATGAGGCCTCCCAGCATTCCACGGCCATCGTAGATACAAAATCCAGAGACAAAAGCCTGAGCAAGCGCCTCAGACTCGCTCTTTCTTCATGTCCTAAGAGTTCTTCTCATGGTTTGTAGATTGGGCCTGCCATACCTATGTCCCCAAACCTAAGCTGAGTTTGTGTTTTCAACTTCTGTCCTCAAAGTCCTGGGCCACACAACCTCAAGGATGGGGCCCCTGGAGCCAGACATTAGGACTGTGCCTACCCCATGCATGGGAATTCTGCCCATTTAATTGTCCAAAATCGTACAAATTAGGAGAACCCTCCAAAGTCCCCGCGGCCATCCCAATAGTGTAGGTCTCCCGGGACATACAAGGGCGGTCTGACACAAGTTGAGCATCTACATCCACTCATATCATAGATTGATCTCTCCATAGAGGAAGATGTAACCAGAAAAAACCCTAGTCCATAATCGGATCCAAGGCATTGGTTTGCAGGCATGTCTCCTCAAAAGCCTGGATCCCAAGTCCAGCATCGGGGTTTCCTGAGGCACCCATCAGAACAAATATCGTCTCCACAAGGAAACTTGTGCATGGGAGCTATGTCAACCTTAGGAGAATACTTCAGGGTCCCAGGGCCACCGCCCCATTCCAAGGCCCTCCTGGACACAAACACATATTAGGCCCCATCCTCAGGAAAGTCCATTTCAACTCAGCCACCCCGGATACTCCCGAAGACCAACCAACCACAACTGCCTTGTTGCTAGGAGACAATTGGAATGCGAGGCGGGCTTCCCTGGCATCCATCCTCCAACAGTGCTCTGGAGTCATTCCATATGGGATGTCCTGGAGCTGTCCAACAGGTCTCAATTGTCCCGCAGAAGGAATCCTTGAAGGGGGCATCCCACAACTCCCAACGTGGGAAAACCTGCATGGCCTTGAGATTCCGCTCCGTTCATGAAGGGGCAGTCATGCACAGAAACTCCAACCTGAGCCAAAGTCTGAACCTCGCCGTGACTTCAGATGCATGAGATATTGGTTCAGATCTGCAGGGGGTATCTGCTGTGCCCTTGGCCTGAAGCCCAAGTGTAGCTTGTGTTCTCAGACGTCTGTCCGCACACTCCTGCCCAGAAGCCCTCAAGTTTGGCAATTCCGGACCCACAATGCAGCACTCTGCTTGCCCCCTAGAAAAAATATCTCGCCTAATGAGCTGCCCAGGCACCTCAAATGAGGATCAACCTACACGGCTCTCGACTATACCCAAATTATATAGTCTAACCTGGGCACTAATGCACTGTCTGACACAACCAGAGCACGAACTCCTGACCAACACCCAGGCAGCTGACCGCACACTGAGCGCATCAGACCCTCCAAGGCCTTATGACGTTGACTCTTCCCAACTGTGGTTTTCAGGCTTCAGATCCTAGACCTTATCTCCAACCACTGCCCTGGTTTGAAAATGATGCAGAAATCAGAACTCCTTCTCCATGGCAACAGACCTTGTGGTTGGCATGTCGTCCAAACTTCAGTGTAGTTGAAACCAGTGTGTCCCAACAAGCCCCGCCCATGCTCGCGGGCCACATTGGTGACAAACACACATTGTGACCCTCAGCCTGAGCCCAGTCCTCAAGTAAGGCTTCTCAGGGCTGGATGAAGAGACAGCATATTGGGCCGGCCATGCCCCTAGGCCCCAATGTTTTACCATAGTTTTGTTTGTCCCTTCACTCTTCCCCAGGGCTCTGCCTTGGATATCCTCTTTGGCTGGGACACCTGAGGGAACAATACTGAACGGAGACCTCCCATCCCACAGATTGACGAATAACAATTGGTACCGTGCCATATCCACAGAGAGGAAGTTTCGTCCATGGCCCATCAGGACTCTCCACATTCCACGGCCATCGTTGATACAAAATCCAGAGACAAGAGCCTGAGCAAGCGCCTCAGACTCGCTCTTTCTTCATATCCTGAAGAGTTCTTCTCATGGTTTCTAGATTGGGCCTGCCATACCTACGTCCCCAAACCTAAGCTGTGTTTGTGTTTTCAGACTTCTATCCTCAAAGTCGTGGGCCACACACCCTCCAGGTTAGGGTCCCTGGAGCCACACATTAGGACTGTGCCTACCCCATGCATGGGAATTCTGCCCATTCCATTGTCCATAATCGTACAAATTAGGAGAACCCTTCAAAGTCCCTGACCCCATCCCAATAGTGGAGATATCCCGGGTCAAACAAGGGCGGTCTGACACCAGCTGAGCATCTACCTCCTCTCATACCATAGATGGATGTCCGCAGAGAAGAAGATGGAACCAGACAGGACCATAGGCCATAATCGGATCCATTGCTTGGTTTACAGGCATGTCTCCTCAAAAGTCTGGATTCCAATAGCAGCATATTGGGTTTCTTGAGGCACCCATCAGAACAAATCTTGTCTCCACAAGGAAACTTGTGCATGGGTGATAGGTCAAAAGCTTAGGAGAATACTTCAGGGTCCCGGTGCCACCGCCTCATTCCATGGCCCTCATGGACACAAACACACATTAGGCCCCATCCTCGGGAAAGTCCATTTCAACTTAGCCACCCCAGTTGCTCCGCAGAGTTATCAGAAATCAACAGTCTTGTTGCTAGGAGACAATTGGAATGCGAGGCGGTTTCCCGGTCCTCCATCCTCCAACGGTGCTCTGGAGTCATTCCATATGTGATGTCCTGGAGCTGCCCAACAGGTCTCAATGGTCTCACAGAAGGAATCCTAGAAGGGGGCATCCCACAACTCCCAACGTGGGAAAACCTCCATGGTCTTGAGATTCTGCTCCGTTCATGAAGGGGCAGTCATGAACAGAAACTCCAACCTGTGCCAACATCTTATCCTGCCCTGACTTCAGATGCATGAGGTATTGGTTCAGATCTGCAGGGGGTACCTGTCGTGCCCTCGGCCTGAAGCCCAAGTCTAGCTTGTGTTCTCAGACTTCTGTCCTCACACTCCTGGCCCAGAAGCCCTCATGTTTGCAATTCCGGACACAAAATTCAGCACTCTGCCGGCACACTAGAAAAAAATATCTTGCCTAATGAGCTTCCCAGGCACCACAAATGAGGATCAACCTACACGGCAATCACTGTACCAAAATTATATAGTCTAACCTGGGCACTAATGCACTGTCTGACACAACCTGAGCCCGAACCTCCTGACCAACACCCAGGCAGCTAACCGCCCACTGAGCATATCAGACCGGCCATGGCCTTAGGTCGTCATCTCTTACCAACTGCGGTTTTCAGGCTTCAGAAATTAACGTTATCTCCAACCACTGCTCAGGGTTCAAAATGATGCAGAAATCAGAACTCCTTCCCCATGGCAAGAAACCTTGTGATTGGCATGTTGTCCAAAGTTCAGTGTAGTTGAAACCAGTGTGGCCCATGAGGCCCCGCCCATGCTCGCGGGCCACATTGGTCACAAAAACACATTGGGACCCTCAGCCTGAGCCCAGTCCACAAGTAAGGCCACACAGTGGCTGGATGAAGAGAGAGCATATTGGGCCTGCCATGACCGTAGGCCCCAATATTTAACCATAGTTTGGGTTGTCCCGTCACTCTTCCCCAGGGCTCTGCTTTTTGAATTCCCCTTTGGTTGGGACACCTGAGGTAACAAACCTGAAAGGAGACCTCCCATCCCACAGATTGACGAAAAAAAATTGGGACCGGGCCAAATCCAAAGAGAGGAATATTCGTCCATGGCCCATGAGGCCTCCCCACATTCCACGGCAATCTTTGATACAGAATCCAGAGAAAAAAGCCTGAGCAAGCGCCTCAGACTCGCTCTTTCTTCATATCCTGAAGAGTTCTTCCCATGGTTTGTAGATTAAGCCTGCCATACCTACGTCCCCAAACCTAAGCTGAGTTTGTGTTTTCAGACTTCTGTCCTCAAAGTCCTGGGCCACACACCATCCAGGCTGGGGCCCCTGGAGACACACATTAGGACTGTGCCTACACGATGCATGGAAATTCTGCCCATTCCATTGTCCAAATATGTACAAATTAGAAGAACCCTCCAATTTCCCTGAGGCCATCCCAATACTGTAAGTCTCACAGGACAAACAAGAGCGGTCAGACAACACCTGAGCATCTACATCCACTCATACCATAGATGGATGTCCCCAAAGAAGAAGATGGAACCAGAAAGGAACCTTGGTCACAATCGGATCCATTGCTTTGGTTTACAGGCATGTCTCCTCAAAAGCCTGGATCCCAATACAAGCATAGGGGGTTTCCTGAGGCACCCATCAGAACAAATCTCGTCTCCACAAGGAAACTTGTGCATGGGAGCTATGTCAAAATCTTAGGAGAATACTTCAGGTTCCCGGTGCCACGGCCCCATGGCAAGGCCCTCATGGACACAAATGCACATTAGTCCCCATCCTCAGGAAAGTCCATTTCAACTCAGCCACCCCGGTTGCTCCGGCGGAGTCATCCGATCTCAACTGACTTGTTGCTAGAAGTCAATTGGAATGTGAGGCGGGATCCCTGGCATCCATCCTCAACGGTGCTCTGGAGTCATTCCATATGGGATGTCCTGGAGCTCGCAAACAGGTCTCAATTGTCCCACAGACAGAATCCTTGAAGGGGGCATCCAACATCTACCAACGTGGGAAAACCTCCATGGCCTTGGGATTCCGCTCCGTTCATGGAGGGGCAGTCATGCAAATAAACTCCAACTTGAGCCAACGTCTGATCCTCGCCGTGACTTCAGATGCATGAGATACTGGTACAGATCTGCTGGGGTACCTACCGTACACTCGTCCTGAAGTCCAAGTCTAGCTTGTGTTCTCAGACTTCTGCCCTCACACTCCTGGCGGAGAAGCCCTCACGTTTGGCAATTCCGGACCCACAATGCAGCACTCTGCCTGCCCTCTAGAAAAAATATCTCGCCTAATGAGCTGCACAGGCACCTCAAATGATGATCAACCTACACGGCACTCGACTGTACCCAAATTATATAGTCTAACCTGGGCACTAATGCACTGTCTGACACAACCTGATCCCGAACCTCCTGACCAACTCCCAGGCAGCTGACCGCACACTGAGCGCATCAGACCCTCCAAGGCCTTATGTCGTCGACTCTTCCCAACTGCGGTTTTCAGGCTTCAGAACCTAGACCTTATCTCCAACCACTGCCCAGGGTTGAAAATGATGCAGAAATCAGAACTCCTTCCCCATGGCAAGAGACCTTGTGATTGACATGTTCTCCAAAGTTCAGTGTAGTTGAAACCAGTGTGGCCCAAGAGGCCCCGCCCATGCTCGCAGGCCACATTGGTGACAAACACACATTGTGACCCTCAGCCTGAGCCCAGTCCTCAAGTAAGGCCTCTCAGTGGCTGGATGAAGAGACAGCATATTGGGCCTGCCATGGCCCTAGGCCCCAATTTTTAACCATAGTTTGGGTTGTCCCTTCACTCTTCCCCAGGTCTCTGCTTTGGAATTGCTCTTTGGTTGGGACACCTGAGCTAACAAACCTGAAAGGCGACTTCCCAACCGACTGATTGACGAAAAACAATTGGGAACGGGCCAAATACACAGAGAGGAAGTTCCGTCCATGGCCCATGAGGCCTCCCAACATTCCACGGCCATCGTAGATACAAAATCCAGAGACAAAAGCCTGAGCAAGCGCCTCAGACTCGCTCTTTCTTCATATCCTAAGAGTTCTTCTCATGGTTTGTAGATTGGGCCTGCCATACCTATGTCCCCAAACCTAAGCTGAGTTTGTGTTTTCAACTTCTGTCCTCAAAGTCCTGGGCCACACAACCTCAAGGATGGGGCCCCTGGAGCCAGACATTAGGACTGTGCCTACCCCATGCATGGGAATTCTGCCCATTTAATTGTCCAAAATCGTACAAATTAGGAGAACCCTCCAAAGTCCCCGCGGCCATCCCAATAGTGTAGGTCTCCCGGGACATACAAGGGCGGTCTGACACAAGTTGAGCATCTACATCCACTCATATCATAGATTGATCTCTCCATAGAGGAAGATGTAACCAGAAAAAACCCTAGTCCATAATCGGATCCAAGGCATTGGTTTGCAGGCATGTCTCCTCAAAAGCCTGGATCCCAAGACCAGCATCCGGGTTTCCTGAGGCACCCATCAGAACAAATCTCGTCTCCACAAGGAAACTTGTGCATGGGAGCTATGTCAAAACCTTAGGAGAATACTTCAGGGTCCCAGGGCCACCGCCCCATTCCAAGGCCCTCCAGGACACAAACACATATTAGGCCCCATCCTCAGGAAAGTCCATTTCAACTCAGCCACCCCGGATACTCCCGAAGACCAACCAACCACAACTGCCTTGTTGCTAGGAGACAATTGGAATGCGAGGCGGGCTTCCCTGGCATCCATCCTCCAACAGTGCTCTGGAGTCATTCCATATGGGATGTCCTGGAGCTGTCCAACAGGTCTCAATTGTCCCGCAGAAGGAATCCTTGAAGGGGGCATCCCACAACTCCCAACTTGGGAAAACCTGCATGGCCTTGAGATTCCGCTCCGTTCATGAAGGGGCAGTCATTCACAGAAACTCCAACCTGAGCCAAAGTCTGAACCTCGCCGTGACTTCAGATGCATGAGATATTGGTTCAGATCTGCAGGGGGTACCTGCCGTGCCCTCGGCCTGAAGCCCAAGTGTAGCTTGTGTTCTCAGACGTCTGTCCGCACACTCCTGCCCAGAAGCCCACAAGTTTGGCAATTCCGGACCCACAATGCAGCACTCTGCTTGCCCTCTAGAAAAAATATCTCGCCTAATGAGCTGCCCAGGCACCTCAAATGAGGATCAACCTACACGGCTCTCGACTATACCCAAATTATATAGTCTAACCTGGGCACTAATGCACTGTCTGACACAACCTGAGCCCGAACCTCCTGACCAACTCCCAGGCAGCTGACCGCACACTGAGCGCATCAGACCCTCCAAGGCCTTATGTCGTCGACTCTTCCCAACTGCGGTTTTCAGGCTTCAGAACCTAGACCTTATCTCCAACCACTGCCCAGGGTTGAAAATGATGCAGAAATCAGAACTCCTTCCCCATGGCAAGAGACCTTGTGATTGACATGTTCTCCAAAGTTCAGTGTAGTTGAAACCAGTGTGGCCCAAGAGGCCCCGCCCATGCTCGCAGGCCACATTGGTGACAAACACACATTGTGACCCTCAGCCTGAGCCCAGTCCTCAAGTAAGGCCTCTCAGTGGCTGGATGAAGAGACAGCATATTGGGCCTGCCATGGCCCTAGGCCCCAATTTTTAACCATAGTTTGGGTTGTCCCTTCACTCTTCCCCAGGTCTCTGCTTTGGAATTGCTCTTTGGTTGGGACACCTGAGCTAACAAACCTGAAAGGCGACTTCCCAACCGACTGATTGACGAAAAACAATTGGGAACGGGCCAAATACACAGAGAGGAAGTTCCGTCCATGGCCCATGAGGCCTCCCAACATTCCACGGCCATCGTAGATACAAAATCCAGAGACAAAAGCCTGAGCAAGCGCCTCAGACTCGCTCTTTCTTCATATCCTAAGAGTTCTTCTCATGGTTTGTAGATTGGGCCTGCCATACCTACGTCCCCAAACCTAAGCTGAGTTTGTGTTTTCAACTTCTGTCCTCAAAGTCCTGGGCCACACAACCTCAAGGATGGGGCCCCTGGAGCCAGACATTAGGACTGTGCCTACCCCATGCATGGGAATTCTGCCCATTTAATTGTCCAAAATCGTACAAATTAGGTGAACCCTCCAAAGTCCCCGCGGCCATCCCAATAGTGTAGGTCTCCCGGGACATACAAGGGCGGTCTGACACAAGTTGAGCATCTACATCCACTCATATCATAGATTGATCTCTCCATAGAGGAAGATGTAACCAGAAAAAACCCTAGTCCATAATCGGATCCAAGGCATTGGTTTGCAGGCATGTCTCCTCAAAAGCCTGGATCCCAAGACCAGCATCGGGGTTTCCTGAGGCACCCATCAGAACAATTCTCGTCTCCACAAGGAAACTTGTGCATGGGAGATATGTCAAAACCTTAGGAGAATACTTCAGGGTCCCAGGGACACCGCCCCATTCCAAGGCCCTCCAGGACACAAACACATATTAGGCCCCATCCTCAGGAAAGTCCATTTCAACTCAGCCACCCCGGATACTCCCGAAGACCAACCAACCACAACTGCCTTGTTGCTAGGAGACAATTGGAATGCGAGGCGGGCTTCCCTGGCATCCATCCTCCAACAGTGCTCTGGAGTCATTCCATATGGGATGTCCTGGAGCTGTCCAACAGGTCTCAATTGTCCCGCAGAAGGAATCCTTGAAGGGGGCATCCCACAACTCCCAACTTGGGAAAACCTGCATGGCCTTGAGATTCCGCTCCGTTCATGAAGGGGCAGTCATGCACAGAAACTCCAACCTGAGCCAAAGTCTGAACCTCGCCGTGACTTCAGATGCATGAGATATTGGTTCAGATCTGCAGGGGGTACCTGCCGTGCCCTCGGCCTGAAGCCCAAGTGTAGCTTGTGTTCTCAGACGTCTGTCCGCACACTCCTGCCCAGAAGCCCTCAAGTTTCGCAATTCCGGACCCACAATGCAGCACTCTGCCTGCCCTCTAGAAAAAATATCTCGCCTAATGAGCTGCCCAGGCACCTCAAATGAGGATCAACCTACACGGCTCTCGACTATACCCAAATTATATAGTCTAACCTGGGCACTAATGCACTGTCTGACACAACCTGAGCCCGAACCTCCTGACCAACTCCCAGGCAGCTGACCGCACACTGAGCCCATCAGACCCTCCAAGGCCTTATGTCGTCGACTCTTCCCAACTGCGGTTTTCAGGCTTCAGAACCTAGACCTTATCTCCAACCACTGCCCAGGGTTGAAAATGATGCAGAAATCAGAACTCCTTCCCCATGGCAACAGACCTTGTGGTTGGCATGTCGTCCAAACTTCAGTGTAGTTGAAACCAGTGTGTCCCAACAAGCCCAGCCATGCTCGCGGGCCACATTGGTGACAAACACACATTGTGACCCTCAGCCTGAGCCCAGTCCTCAAGTAAGGCTTCTCAGGGCTGGATGAAGAGACAGCATATTGTGTCAGCCATGCCCCTAGGCCCCAATGTTTTACCATAGTTTTGTTTGTCCCTTCACTCTTCCCCAGGGCTCTGCCTTGGAATTCCTCTTTGGTTGAAACACCTTACGTAACAAAACTGAAAGGAGACCACCCATCCCACAGATGGACGAATAACAATTGGGACCAGGCCAAATCCACAGAGAGGAAGATTCGTCCATGGCCCATGAGGCCTCTCCACATTCCAAGGTCATCGTTGATACAAAATCCAGAGACAAAAGCCTGAGCAAGCGCCTCAGACTCGCTCTTTCTTCATATCCTGAAGAGTTCTTCTCATGGTTTGTAGATTGGGCCTGCCATACCTACATCCCCAAACCTAAGCTGAGTTTGTGTTTTCAGAGATCTGTCCTCAAAGTCTTGGGCAACACACCCTCCAGGTTAGGGTCCCTGGAGCCACACATTAGGACTGTGCCTACCCCATGCTTGGAAATTCTGCCCATTCCATTGTCCAAAATCGTACAAATTAGGAGAACCCTCCAAAGTCCCCGAGGCCATCCCAATAGTGTAGGTCTCCCGGGACAAACAAGGGCGGTCTGACACCAGCTGAGCATCTACCTCCTCTCATACCATAGATGGATGTCCGCAGAGAAGAAGATGGAACCAGACAGGACCCTAGGCCATAATCAGATCCATTACTTGGTTTACAGGCATGTCTCCTCAAAAGTCTAGATTCCAATAGCAGCATATGTGGTTTCTAGAGGCACCCATCAGAACAAATCTCGTCTCAACAAGGAAACTTGTGCATGGGTGATAGGTCAAAAGCTTAGGAGAATACTTCAGGGTCCCGGTGCCACCGCCTCATTCCAAGGCCCTCATGGACACAAACACACTTTAGCACCATCCTCAGGAAAGGCCATTTCAACTCTGCCACCCCGGTTGCTCCCGATGCTCCATCAGATCTCAACAGTCTTGTTGCTTGGAGACAATTGAATGCGAGGCGGGCTTCCCTGGCATCCATCCTCCAACGGTGCTCTGGATTCATTTCTTATGGGATGTCCTGGAGCAGCCCAAGGGTCTCATTGTCCCTGAGAAGGAATCCTTGAAGGGGGCATCCCACAACTCCCACGAGGAAAACCTCCATGGCCTTGAGATTCCGCTCCATTCATGAAGGGGCAGTCATGCACAGAAACTCCAACCTGAGCCAACGTCTGATCCTCGCCGTGTCTTCGGATGCATGAGATATTGGTAGAGATCTGCAGGGGTTACCTGTGATGACCTCGGCCTGAAGCCCAAGTCTAGCTTGTTTTCTCGGACTTCTGTCCTCACACTCCTGGCCCAGAAGCCCTCGAGTTTGGCAGTTCCGAACCCAAAATGCAGCACTCTACCTACACTCTAGAAAAAATATCTTGCCTAATATACTGCCCATGCACCTCAAATGAGGATCAACCTACACGGGACTCGATGTACCCCAATTATATAGTCTAACCCGGGCACTAATGTACTGTCTGACACAACCTGAGCTCGAACCTCCTTACCAAAACCCAGGCAGCTACCGCACACTGAACACATCAGACCCACCATGGCCGTAGTTCGTCATCTCTTCCCAACTGCGGTTTTCAGGCTTCAGAACCTAGACCTTATCTCCAACCACTGCCCAGGGTTGGAAATGATGCAGAAATCAGAACTCCTTCCCCATGGCAAGAGACCTTGTGATTGACATGTTCTCCAAAGTTCAGTGTAGTTGAAACCAGTGTGGCCCATGAGGCCCCGCCCATGCTCTCGGGCCACATTGGTCACAAACACACACTGTGACCCTCAGCCTGAGCCCAGTCCTCATAAGGCCTCTCAGTGGCTGGATGAAGAGACAGAATATTGGGGCTGGCATGCCTCTAGGCCCCAAATTTTAACCATAGCTTGGGTTGTCCCTTCACTCTTTGGAATTCCTCTTTGGTTCGGACACCTGAGGAAACAAACCTGAAAGGAGACCTCCCATCTCACAGATTGATGAAAAACAATTGGGACCGTGCCAAATCCACAGAGAGGAAGTTTCGTCCATGGCCCATGAGGTCTCCCCACATTCCACGGCTATCGTTAATACAAAATCCAGAGACAAAGGCCTGAGCAAGCGCCTCAGACTCGCTCTTTCTTCATATCCTGAAGAGTTCTTCTCATGGTTTGTAGATTGGGCCTGCCATAACTACGTCGCCAAACCTAAGCTGAGTTTGTGTTTTCAGACTTCTGTCCTCAAATCCCTGGGCAACACACCCTCCAGGCTGGGTCCCCTGGAGCCACACATTAGGATGTGCCTACCCCATGCATGGGAATTCTGCCCATTCCATTGTCCAAAATCGTACAAATTAGGAGAACCCTCCAAAGTCCCCGCGGCCATCCCAATAGTGTAAGTCTCCCGGGAAAACAAGGGTGTGCATCTACCTCCTCTCATACTATAGATGGATGTCCCCAGAGAAGAAGATGGAACCAGACAGGACCATAGGCCATAATCGGATCCATTGCTTTGGTTTACAGGCATGTCTCCTCAAATGCCTGGATTCCAATACCAGCATAGGGAGTTTTCTGAGGCAACCATCAGAACAAATCTCGTCTCCACAAGGAAACTTGTGCATGGGAGCTATGTCAAAATCTTAGGAGAATACTTCAGGGTCCCGGTGCCACCGCCCCATTCCAAGGCCCTCATGGACACAAACACACTTTAGGCCCCATCCTCAGGAAAGTCCATTTCAACTCAGCCACCCCGGTTGCTCCAGCAGAGCATCAGATCTCAACTGTCTTGTTGCTAGGAGACAATTGGAATGTGAGGCGGGCTTCCCTGGCATCCATCCTCGAACGGTGCTCTGGAGTCATTCCATACTGGAAGTCCTGGCGCTGCCCAACAGGTCTCAATTGTCCCGGAGAAGGAATCCTTGAAGGGGGCATCCCACTACTCCCAACCTGGGAAAACTTCCATAGCCTTGAGATTCTGCTCCGTTCATGAAGGGGCAGTAATGCAAAGAAACTCCAACTTGAGCCAACGTCTGATCCTCGCTGTGACTTCAGATGCATGAAAGATTGTTTCAGATCTGCAGAGGGTACCTGCCGTGCCCTCGGCCTGAAGCCCAAGTCTAGCTTGTGTTCTCAGACTTCTGTCCGCACACTCCTGGCCCAGAAGCCCACACGTTTGGCAATTCCGGTCCCACAATGCAGCACTCTGCCTTCCCTCTAGAAAAAATATTTAGCCTAATGAGCTGCCCAGGAACGGCAAATGAGGATCAACCTAAACGGCACTCGACTGTACCCAAATTATATAGTCTAACCTGGGCACTAATGCACTGTCTGACACAACCTGAGCCTTAAACTCCTGACCAACACACAGGCAGCTGACCGCACACTGAGCACATCAGACCCACCATGGACTTAGGTCGTCATCTCTTCCCAACTGCGGTTTTCAGGCTTCAGAACCTAGACCTTATCTCCAACCACTGCCCAGGGTTGAAAATGATGCAGAAATCAGAACTCCTTCCCCATGGCAAGAGACCTTGTGATTGGCATGTTGTCCTGATTTCAGTGTAGTTGAAACCAGTGTGTCCCATGAAGCCCCGACCATGCTCGCGAGCCACATTGGTGACAAACACACATTGTGACTCTCAGCCTGAGCCCACTCCTCAAGTGTGGCTTCTCAGTGGCTGGATGAAGAGACTGCATATTGGGTCTGCCATGCCCGTAGGCCCCAATTTTTTACCTAGTTTTGTTTGTCCCTTCACTGTTCCCCAGGGATCTGCTTTGGATATCCTCTTTGGCTGGGACACCTGAGGGAACAATACTGAAAGGAGACCTCCCATCCCACAGATTGACGAATAACAATTGGTACCGTGCCATATCCACAGAGAGGAAGATTCGTCCATGGCCCATCAGGACTCTCCACATTCCACGGCCATCGTTGATACAAAATCCAGAGAAAAAAGCCTGAGCAAGCGCCTCAGACTCGCTCTTTCTTCATATCCTGAGGAGTTCTTCTCATGGTTTCTAGATTGGGCCTGCGATGCCTACGTCCCCAAACCTAAGCTGAGTTTGTGTTTTCAGACTTCTGTCCTCAAATTCCTGGGCCACACACCCTCCAGTCTGAGACCCCTGGAGCCACACATTAGGATGTGCCTACGCCATGCATGGGAATTCTGCCCATTCCATTGTCCAAAATCGTACAAATTAGGAGAACCCTCCAAAGACCCCGCGGCCATCCCAATAGTGTAGGTCTCCCGGGAAAAACAAGGGTGTGCATCTACCTCCTCTCATACTATAGATGGATGTCCCCAGAGAAGAAGATGGAACCAGACAGGACCATAGGCCATAATCGGATCCATTGCTTTGGTTTACAGGCATGTCTCCTCAAATACCTGGATTCCAATACCAGCATAGGGAGTTTTCTGAGGCAACCATCAGAACAAATCTCGTCTCCACAAGGAAACTTGTGCATGGGAGCTATGTCAAAATCTTAGGAGAATACTTCAGGGTCCCGGTGCCACCGCCCCATTCCAAGGCCCTCATGGACACAAACACACTTTAGGCCCCATCCTCAGGAAAGTCCATTTCAAGTCAGCCACCCCGGTTGCTCCGGCAGAGCCATCAGATCTCAACTGTCTTGTTGGTAGGAGACAATTGGAATGCGAGGCGGGCTTCCCTGGCATCCATCCTCGAACGGTGCTCTGGAGTCATTCCATACTGGAAGTCCTGGCGCTGCCCAACAGGTCTCAATTGTCCCGGAGAAGGAATCCTTAAAGGGGGCATCCCACTACTCCCAACATGGGAAAACTTCCATAGCCTTGAGATTCTGCTCCGTTCATGAAGGGGCTGTAGTGCAAAGAAACTCCAACTTGAGCCAACGTCTGATCTTCGCCGTGACTTCAGATGCATGAAAGATTGTTTCAGATCTGCAGGGGGTACCTGCCGTGTCCTCGGAGTGAACCCAAGTCTAGCTTGTGTTCTCAGACTTCTGTCCGCACACTCCTGGCCCAGAAGCCCACACGTTTGGCAATTCCGGACCCACAATGCAGCACTCTGCCTTCCCTCTAGAAAAAATATTTAGCCTAATGAGCTGCCCAGGAACCGCAAATGAGGATCAAACTACACGGCACTCGTCTGTACCCAAATTATATAGTCTAACCTGGGCACTAATGCACTGTCTGACACAACCTGAGCCCGAAACTCCTGACCAACACCCAGGCAGCTGACGGCACACTGAGCACATCAGACCCACCATGGACTTAGATCGTCATCTCTTACCAACTGCGGTTTTCAGGCTTCAGAACCTAGACCTTATCTCCAACCATTGCCCAGGGTTGAAAATGATGCAGAAATCAGAACTCCTTCTCCATGGCAAGAGACCTTGTGATTGGCTTGTTGTCCAGATTTCAAGTTAGTTGAAACCATTGTGTCCCATGAAGCCCCGCCCATGCTCGCGGGCCACATTGGTGACAAACACACATTGTGACCCTCAGCCTGAGCCCACTCCTCAAGTGTGGCTTCTCAGTGGCTGGATGAAGAGACTGCATATTGGGCCTGCCATGCCCCTAGGCCCCAATTTTTTATCATAGTTTTGTTTGTCCCTTCACTGTTCCCCAGGGCTCTGCTTTGGGTATCCTCTTTGGCTGGGACACCTGTTGGAACAATACTGAAAGGAGACCTCCCATCCCACAGATTGACGAATAACAATTGGTACCGTGCCATATCCACAGAGAGGAAGATTCGTCCATGGCCCATCAGGACTCCCCACATTCCACGGCCATCGTTGATACAAAATCCAGAGACAAAAGCCTGAGCAAGCGCCTCAGACTCGCTCTTTCTTCATATCCTGAGGAGTTCTTCTCATGGTTTCTAGATTGGGCCTGCGATGCCTACGTCCCCAAACCTAAGCTGAGTTTGTGTTTTCAGACTTCTATCCTCAACGTCTTGGGCCACACACCCTCCAGGTTAGGGTCCCTGGAGCCACACATTAGGACTGTGCCTACCCCATGCATGGGAATTCTACCCATTCCATTGTCCAAAATCGTACAAATTAGGAGAACCCTTCAAAGTCCCTGAGGCCATCCCAATAGTGGAGATATCCCGGGTCAAACAAGGGCGGTTTGACACCAGCTGAGCATCTACCTCCTCTCATACCATAGATGGATGTCCGCAGAGAAGAAGATGGAACCAGACAGGACCCTAGGCCATAATCGGATCCATTGCTTGGTTTACAGGCATGTCTCCTCAAAAGTCTGGATTCCAATAGCAGCATATGGGGTTTCTAGAGGCTCCCATCAGAACAAATCTTGTCTCCACAAGGAAACTTGTGCATGGGTGATAGGTCACAAGCTTAGGAGAATACTTCAGGGTCCCGGTGCCACCGCCTCATTCCAAGGCCCTCATGGACACAAACACACATTAGGCCCCATCCTCGGGAAAGTCCATTTCAACTTAGCCACCCCGGCTGCTCCAAAGAGTTATCAGAAATCAACAGTCTTGTTGCTAGGAGACAATTCGAATGCGAGGCGGTTTCCCTGTCATCCATCCTCCAACGGTGCTCTGGAGTCATTCCATATGTGATGTCCTGGAGCTGCCCAACAGGTCTCAATTGTCTCGCAGAAGGAATCCTAGAAGGGGGCATCCCAAACTCCCAACGTGGGAAATCCTCCATGGTCTTGAGATTCTGCTCCGTTCAAGAAGGGGCAGTCATGCACAGAAACTCCAACCTGTGCCAACATCTTATCCTGCCCTGACTTCAGATGCATGAGATATTGGTTCAGATCTGCAGGGGGTACCTGTCGTGCCCTCGGCCTGAAGCCCAAGTCTAGCTTGTGTTCTCAGACTTCTGTCCTCACACTCCTGGCCCAGAAGCCCTCATGTTTGCAATTCCGGACACAAAATGCAACACTCTGCCGGCACACTGGAAAAAATATCTTGCCTAATGAGCTTCCCAGGCACCACAAATGAGGATCAACCTACACGGCAATCACTTTACCCAAATTATATAGTCTAACCTGGGCACTAATGCACTGTCTGACACAACCTGAGCCCGAACTTCCTGACCAACACCCAGGCAGCTAACCGCCCACTGAGCACATCAGACTGGCCATGGCCTTTGGTCGTCATCTCTTACCAACTGCGGTTTTCAGGCTTCAGAACCTAGACCTTATCTCCAACCACTGCCCAGGGTTCAAAATGATGCAGAAATCAGAACTCCTTCCCCATGGCAAGAAACCTTGTGATTGGCATGTGGTCCAAAGTTCAGTGTAGTTGAAACCAGTGTGGCCCATGAGGCCCCGACCATGCTCGCGGGCCACATTGGTCACAAACACACATTGTGACCCTCAGCCTGAGCCCAGTCCTCAAGTAAGGCCTCTCAGTGGCTGGATGAAGAGATACCATATTGGGTCTGCCATGCCCCTAAGGCCCCAATTTTAACCATAGTTTGGGTTGTCCCATCACTCTTCCCCAGGGCTCTGCTTTGGAATTCCCCTTTGGTTGGGACACCTGAGGTAACAAACCTGAAAGGAGAACTCCCATCCCACAGATTGACGAAAAAAATTGGGACCGGGCCAAATCCACAGAGAGGAATATTCTTCCATGGCCCATGAGGTTTCCCCACATTCCACGGCAATCTTTGATACAGAATCCAGAGAAAAAAGCCTGAGCAAGCACCTCAGACTCGCTCTTTCTTCATATCCTGAAGATTTCTTCCCATGGTTTGTAGATTAAGCCTGCCATACCTACGTCCCCAAACATAAGCTGAGTTTGTGTTTTCAGACTTCTGTCCTCAAAGTCCTGGGCCACACACCATCCAGGCTGGGGCCCCTGGAGACACACATTAGGACTGTGCCTACACGATGCATGGAAATTCTGCCCATTCCATTGTCCAAATTCGTAAAAATTAGAAGAACCCTCCAATTTCCCTGAGGCCATCCCAATACTGTAGGTCTCACAGGACAAACAAGGGCGGTCAGACAACACCTGAGCATCTACATCCACTCATACCATAGATGGATGTCTCCAAAGAAGAAGATGGAACCAGAAAGGAACCTTGGTCACAATCGGATCCATTGCTTTGGTTTACAGGCATGTCTCCTCAAAGCCTGGATCCCAATACAAACATAGGGGGTTTCCTGATGCACCCATCAGAACAAATCACGTCTCCACAAGGAAACTTGTGCATGGGAGCTATGTCAAAATCTTAGGAGAATACTTCAGGTTCCCGGTGCCACGGCCCCATGGCAAGGCCCTCATGGACACAAACGCACATTAGTCCCCATCCTCAGGAAAGTCCATTTCAACTCAGCCACCCCGGTTGCTCCGGCAGAGTCATCCGATCTCAACTGACTTGTTGCTAGAAGTCAATTGGAATGTGAGGCGGGATCCCTGGCATCCATCCTCAACGGTGCCCTGGAGTCCTTCCATATGGGATGTCCTGGAGCTCGCAAACAGGTCTCAATTGTCCGACAGACTGAATCCTTGAAGGGGGCATCCCACATCTGCCAACGTGGGAAAACCTCCATGGCCTTTGGATTCCGCTCCGTTCATGGAGGGGCAGTCATGCAAATAAACTCCAACTTGAGCCAACGTCTGATCCTCGCCGTGACTTCAGATGCATGAGATACTGGTACAGATCTGCTGGGGTACCTACCGTGCACTCGTCCTGAAGCCCAAGTCTAGCTTGTGTTCTCAGACTTCTGTCCTCACACTCCTGGCGGAGAAGCCCTCACGTTTGGCAATTCCGGACCCACAATGCAGCACTCTGCCTGCACTCTAGAAAAAATATCTCGCCTAATGAGCTGCACATGCACCTCAAATGATGATCAAACTACACGGCACTCGACTGTACCCAAATTATATAGTCTAACCTGGGCACTAATGCACTGTCTGACACAACCTGAGCCCGAACCTCCTGACCAACTCCCAGGCAGCTGACCGCACACTGAGCACATCAGACTCTCCAAGGCCTTATGTCGTCGACTCTTCCCAACTGCGGTTTTCAGGCTTCAGAACCTAGACCTTATCTCCAACCACTGCCCAGGGTTGAAAATGATGCAGAAATCAGAACTCCTTCCCCATGGCAAGAGACCTTGTGATTGACATGTTCTCCAAAGTTCAGTGTAGTTGATACCAGTGTGGCCCAAGAGGCCCCGCCCATGCTCGCAGGCCACATTGGTCAAAAACACACATTGTGACCCTCAGCCTGAGCCCAGTCCTCAA
Organism: Mustela nivalis; assembly: GCF_964662115.1. Lineage (NCBI taxonomy): Eukaryota > Metazoa > Chordata > Mammalia > Carnivora > Mustelidae > Mustela > Mustela nivalis. The sequence continues at coordinate 1,190,128 of NW_028136556.1, read as the reverse complement.
GTAAGGCCTCTCAGTGGCTGGATAAAGAGATAGCATATTGGGGCTGCCATGGCTTTAGGCCCCAATTTTTAACCATAGTTTGGGTTGTCCCTTCACTCTTCCCCAGGTCTCTGCTTTGGAATTGCTCTTTGGTTGGGACACCTGAGCTAACAAACCTGAAAGGCGACTTCCCAACCGACTGATTGACGAAAAACAATTGGGAACGGGCCAAATACACAAAGAGGAAGTTCCGTCCATGGCCCATGAGGCCTCCCAACATTCCACGGCCATCGTAGATACAAAATCCAGAGACAAAAGCCTGAGCAAGCGCCTCAGACTCGCTCTTTCTTCATATCCTAAGAGTTCTTCTCATGGTTTGTAGATTGGGCCTGCCATACCTACGTCCCCAAACTTAAGCTGAGTTTGTGTTTTCAACTTCTGTCCTCAAAGTCCTGGGCCACACAACCTCAAGGCTGGGGCCCCTGGAGCCAGACATTAGGACTGTGCCTACCCCATGCATGGGAATTCTGCCCATTTAATTGTCCAAAATCGTACAAATTAGGTGAACCCTCCAAATTCCCCGCGGCCAGCCCAATAGTGTAGGTCTCCCGGGACATACAAGGGCGGTCTGACATAAGTTGAGCATCTACATCCACTCATATCATAGATTGATCTCTCCATAGAGGAAGATGTAACCAGAAAAAACCCTAGTCCATAATCGGATCCAAGGCATTGGTTTGCAGGCATGTCTCCTCAAAAGCCTGCATCCCAAGACCAGCATCGGGGTTTCCTGAGGCACCCATCAAAACAAATCTCGTCTCCACAAGGAAACTTGTGCATGGGAGCTATGTCAAAACCTTAGGAGAATACTTCAGGGTCCCAGGGCCACCGCCCCATTCCAAGGCCCTCTTGGACACAGACACATATTAGGCCCCATCCTCAGGAAAGTCCATTTCAACTCAGCCACCCCGGATACTCCCGAAGACCAACCAACCACCACTGCCTTGTTACTAGGAGACAATTGGAATGCAAGGCGGGCTTCCCTGGCATCCATCCTCCAACAGTGCTCTGGAGTCATTCCATATGGGATGTCCTGGAGCTGTCCAACAGGTCTCAATTGTCCCGCAGAAGGAATCCTTGAAGGGGGCATCCCACAACTCCCAACGTGGGAAAACCTGCATGGCCTTGAGATTCCGCTCCGTTCATGAAGGGGCAGTCATGCACAGAAACTCCAACCTGAGCCAAAGTCTGAACCTCGCCGTGACTTCAGATGCATGAGATATTGGTTCAGATCTGCAGGGGGTACCTGCCGTGCCCTCGGCCTGAAGCCCAAGTGTAGCTTGTGTTCTCAGACGTCAGTCCGCACACTCCTGCCCAGAAGCCCTCAAGTTTGGCAATTCCGGAACCACAATGCAGCACTCTGCCTGCCCTCTAGAAAAAATATCTCGCCTAATGAGCTGCCCAGGCACCTCAAATGAGGATCAACCTACACGGCTCTCGACTATACCCAAATTATATAGTCTAACCTGGGCACTAATGCACTGTCTGACACAACCTGAGCCCGAACTTCTGACCAACTCCCAGGCAGCTGACCGCACACTGAGCGCATCAGACCCTCCAAGGCCTTATGTCGTCGACTCTTCCCAACTGCGGTTTTCAGGCTTCAGAACCTAGACCTTATCTCCAACCACTGCTCAGGGTTGAAAATGATGCAGAAATCAGAACTCCTTCCCCATGTCAACAGACCTTGTGGTTGGCATGTCGTCCAAACTTCAGTGTAGTTGAAACCAGTGTGTCCCAACAATCCCCGCCCATGCTCGCGGGCCACAATGGTGACAAACACACATTGTGACCCTCAGCCTGAGCCCAGTCCTCAACTAAGGCTTCTCAGTGGCTGGATGAAGAGACAGCATATTGGGCCCGCCATGCCCCTAGGCCCCATGTTTTACCATAGATTTGTTTGTCCCTTCACACTTCCCCAGGGCTCTGCCTTGGAATTCCTCTTTGGTGTGGACACCTGATGTAACAAAACTGAAAGGAGACCACCCAACCCACAGATGGACGAATAACAATTGGGACCGGGCCAAATCCACAGAGAGGAAGATTCGTCCATGGCCCATGAGGCCTCTCCACATTCCACGGTCATCGTTGATAGAAAATCCAGAGACAAAAGCCTGAGCAAGCGCCTCAGACTCGCTCTTTCTTCATATCCTGAAGAGTTCTTCTCATGGTTTGTAGATTGGGCCTGCCATACCTACGTCCCCAAACCTAAGCTGAGTTTGTGTTTTCAGAGATCTGTCCTCAAAGTCTTGGGCAACACACCCTCCAGGTTAGGGTCCCTGGAGCCACACATTAGGACTGTGCCTACCCCATGCTTGGGAATTCTGCCCATTCCATTGTCCAAAATCGTACAAATTAGGAGAACCCTTCAAAGTCCCTGAGGCCATCACAATAGTGTAGGTCTCCCGGGACAAACAAGGGCGGTCTGACACCAGCTGAGCATCTACCTCCTCTCATACCATAGATGGATGTCCGCAGAGAAGAAGATGGAACCAGACAGGACCCTAGGCCATAATTGGATCCATTGCTTGGTTTACAGGCATGTCTCCTCAAAAGTCTGGATTCCAATAGCAGCGTATGGGGTTTCTTGAGGCACCCATCAGAACAAATCTCGTCTCAACAAGGAAACTTGTGCATGGGTGATAGGTCAAAAGCTTAGGAGAATACTTCAGGGTCCCGGTGCCACCGCCTCATTCCAAGGCCCTCATGGACACAAACACACTTTAGCACCATCCTCAGGAAAGGCCATTTCAACTCAGCCACCCCGGTTGCTCCCGATGCGCCATCAGATCTCAACTGTCTTGTTGCTTGGAGACAATTGGAATGCGAGGCGGGCTTCCCTGGCATCCACCCTCCAACGGTGCTCTGGATTCATTCCTTATGGGATGTCCTGGAGCAGCCCAAGAGGTCTCATTGTCCCTGAGAAGGAATCCTTGAAGGGGGCATCACACAACTCCCAACGTGGAAAACCTCCATGGCCTTGAGATTCCGCACCGTTCATGAAGGGGCAGTCATGCACAGAAACTCCAACCTGAGCCAACGTCTGATCCTCGCCGTGTCTTCGGATGCATGAGATATTGGTAGAGATCTGCAGGGGTTACCTTTGATGACCTCGGCCTGAAGCCCAAGTCTAGCTTGTTTTCTCAGACTTCTGTCCTCACACTACTGGCCCAGAAGCCCTCGAGTTTGGCAGTTCCGGACCCAAATGCAGCACTCTACCTGCCCTCTAGAAAAAATATCTTGCCTAATATACTGCCCATACACCTCAAATGAAGATCAACCTACACGGCACTCGATGTACCCCAATTATATAGTCTAACCCGGGCACTAATGTACTGTCTGACACAACCTGAGCTCGAACCTCCTTACCAAAACCCAGGCAGCTACCGCACACTGAACACATCAGACCCGCCATGGCCTTAGTTCGTCATCTCTTCCCAACTGCGGTTTTCAGGCTTCAGAACCTAGAACTTATTTCCAACCACTGCCCAGGGTTGAAAATGATGCAGAAATCAGAACTCCTTCCCCATGGTAGGAGACTTTGTGATTGACATGTTCTCCAAAGTTCAGTGTAGTTGAAACCAGTGTGGCCCATGAGGCCCCGCCCATGCTCTCGGGCCACATTGGTCACAAACACACATTGTGACCCTCAGCCTGATCCAAGTCCTCATCAGGCCTCTCAGTGGCTGGATGAAGAGACAGAATATTGGGGCTGGCATGCCTCTAGGCCCCAAATTTTAACCATAGCTTGGGTAGTCCCTTCACTCTTTGGAATTCCTCTTTGGATCGGACACCTGAGGAAACAAACCTGAAAGGAGACCTCCCATCTCAAAGATTGATGAAAAACAATTGGGTCCGTGCCAAATCCACAGAGAGGAAGATTTGTCCATGGCCCATGAGGTCTCCCCACATTCCACGGCTATCGTTAATACAAAATCCAGCGACAAAGGCCTGAGTAGGCGCCTCAGACTCGCTCTTTCTTCATATCCTGAAGAGTTCTTCTCATGGTTTGTAGATTGGGCCTGCCATACCTACGTCCCCAAACCTAAGCTGAGTTTGTGTTTTCAGAGATTTGTCCTCAAAGTCTTGGGCAACACACCCTCCAGGTTAGGGTCCCTGGAGCCACACATTAGGACTGTGCCTACCCCATGCTTGGGAATTCTGCCCATTCCATTGTCCAAAATCGTACAAATTAGGAGAACCCTCCAAAGTCCCCGAGGCCATCACAATAGTGTAGGTCTCCCGGGACAAACAAAGGCGGTCTGACACCAGCTGAGCATCTACCTCCTCTCATACCATAGATGGATGTCCGCAGAGAAGAAGATGGAACCAGACAGGACCTTAGGCCATAATCGGATCCATTGCTTGGTTTACAGGCATGTCTCCTCAAAAGTCTGGATTCCAATAGCAGCCTATGGGGTTTCTTGAGGCACCCATCAGAACAAATCTCGTCTCAACAAGGAAACTTGTGCATGGGTGATAGGTCAAAAGCTTAGGAGAATACTTCAGGGTCCCGGTGCCACCGCCTCATTCCAAGGCCCTCATGGACACAAACACACTTTAGCACCATCCTCAGGAAAGGCCATTTCAACTCAGCAACCCCGGTTGCTCCCGATGCGCCATCAGATCTCAACAGTCTTGTTGCTTGGAGACAATTGGAATGCGAGGCGGGCTTCCCTGGCATCCACCCTCCAACGGTGCTCTGGATTCATTCCTTATGGGATGTCCTGGAGCAGCCCAAGAGGTCTCATTGTCCCTGAGAAGGAATCCTTGAAGGGGGCATCCCACAACTCCCAACGTGGAAAACCTCCATGGCCTTGAGATTCCGGTCCGTTCATGAAGGGTCAGTCATGCACAGAAACTCCAACCTGAGCCAACGTCTGATCCTCGCCGTGTATTCGGATGCATGAGATATTGTTAGAGATCTGCAGGGGTTACCTTTGATGACCTCGGCCTGAAGCCCAAGTCTAGCTTGTTTTCTCAGACTTCTGTCCTCACACTCCTGGCCCAGAAGCCCTCGAGTTTGGCAGTTCCGGACCCAAAATGCAGCACTCTACCTGCCCTCTAGAAAAAATATCTTGCCTAATATACTGCCCATGCACCTCAAATGAGGATCAACCTACACGGCACTCGATGTACCCCAATTATATAGTCTAACCCGGGCACTAATGTACTGTCTGACACAACCTGAGCTCGAACCTCCTTACCAAAACCCAGGCAGCTACCGCACACTGAACACATCAGACCCGCCATGGCCTTAGTTCGTCATCTCTTCCCAACTGCGGTTTTCAGGCTTCAGATCCTAGACCTTATTTCCAACCACTGCCCAGGGTTGAAAATGATGCAGAAATCAGAACTCCTTCCCCATGGCAAGAGACCTTGTGATTGTCATGTTCTCCAAAGTTCAGTGTAGTTGAAACCAGTGTGGCCAATGAGGCCCCGCCCATGCTCTCGGGCCACATTGGTCACAAACACACATTGTGACCCTCAGCCTGAGCCCAGTCCTCATAAGGCCTCTCAGTGGCTGGATGAAGAGACAGAATATTGGGGCTGGCATGCCTCTAGGCCCCAAATTTTAACCATAGCTTGGGTTGTCCCTTCACTCTTTGGAATTCCTCTTTGGTTCGGACACCTGAGGAAACAAACCTGAAAGGAGACCTCCCAATTCACAGATTGATGAAAAACAATTGGGACCGTGCCAAATCCACAGAGAGGAAGTTTCGTCCATGGCCCATGAGGTCTCCCCACATTCCACGGCTATCGTTAATACAAAATCCAGAGACAAAGACCTGAGCAAGCGCCTCAGACTCGCTCTTTCTTCATATCCTGAAGAGTTCTTCTCATGGTTTGTAGATTGGACCTGCCATAACTACGTCCCCAAACCTAAGCTGAGTTTGTGTTTTCAGACTTCTGTCCTCAAATTCCTGAACCACACACCCTCCAGGCTGGGACCCCTGGAGCCACACATTAGGATGTGCGTACGCCATGCATGGGAATTCTGCCCATTCCATTGTCCAAAATCGTACAAATTAGGAGACCCTCCAAAGTCCCCGCGGCCATCCCAATAGTGTAGGTCTCCCGGGAAAAACAAGGGTGTGCATCTACCTCCTCTCATACTATAGATGGATGTCCCCAGAGAAGAAGATGGAACCAGACAGGACCATAGGCCAAAATCGGATCCATTGCTTTGGTTTACAGGCATGTCTCCTCAAATGCCTGGATACCAATACCAGCATAGGGAGTTTTCTGAGGCAACCATCAGAACAAATCTCGTCTCCACAAGGAAACTTGTGCATGGGAGCTATGTCAAAATCTTAGGAGAATACTTCAGGGTCCCGGTGCCACCGCCCCATTCCAAGGCCCTCATGGACACAAACACACTTTAGGCCCCATCCTCAGGAAAGTCCATTTCAAGTCAGCCTCCCCGGTTGCTCCGGCAGAGCCATCAGATCTCAACTGTCTTGTTGCTAGGAGACAATTGGAATGCGAGGCGGGCTTCCCTGGCATCCATCCTCGAACGGTGCTCTGGAGTCATTCCATATGTGATGTCCTGGAGCTGCCCAACAGGTCTCAATTGTCTCGCAGAAGGAATCCTAGAAGGGGGCATCCCACAACTCCCAACGTGGGAAAACCTGCATGGCCTTGAGATTCTGCTCCGTTCATGAAGGGGCAGTCATGCACAGAAACTCCAACCTGTGCCAGCATCTTATCCTGCCCTGACTTCAGATGCATGAGATATTGGTTCAGATCTGCAGGGGGTACCTGTCGTGTCCTTGGCCTGAAGCCCAAGTCTAGCTTGTGTTCTCAGACTTCTGTCCTCACACTCCTGGCCAAGAAGCCCTCAAGTTTGCAATTCCGGACACAAAATGCAGCACTCTGCCATCACACTGGAAAAAAATATCTTGCCTAATGAGCTTCCCAGGCACCACAAATGAGGATCAACCTACACGGCAATCACTGTACCCAAATTATATAGTCTAACCTGGGCACTAATGCACTGTCTGACACAACCTGAGCCCGAAACTCCTGACCAACACCCAGGCAGCTAACCGCCCACTGAGCACATCAGACCGGCCATGGACTTAGGTCGTCATCTCTTACCAACTGCGGTTTTCAGGCTTCAGAACTTAACGTTATCTCCAACCACTGCCCAGTGTTCAAAATGATGCAGAAATCAGAACTCCTTCCCCATGGCAAGAAACCTTGTGATTGGCATGTTGTCCAAAGTTCAGTGTAGTTGAAACCAGTGTGGCCCATGAGGCCCCGCCCATGCTCGCGGGCCACATTGGTCACAAACACACATTGTGACCCTCAGCCTGAGCCCAGTCCTCAAGTAAGGCCTCTCAGTGGCTGGATGAAGAGATACCATATTGGGTCTGCCATGCCCCTAAGGCCCCAATTTTCACCATAGTTTGGGTTGTCCCGTCACTCTTCCCCAGGGCTCTGCTTTGGAATACCCCTTTGGTTGGGACACCTGAGGTAACAAAACTGAAAGGAGACCTCCCATCCGAGATTGACGAAAAAAAATTGGGACCGGGCCAAATCTAAAGAGAGGAATATTCGTCCATGGCCCATGAGGCCTCCCCACATTCCACGGCAACCTTTGATACAGAATCCAGAGAAAAAAGCCTGAGCAAGCGCCTCAGACTCGCTCTTTCTTCATATCCTGAAGAGTTCTTCCCATGGTTTGTAGATTAAGCCTGCCATACCTACGTCCCCAAACCTAAGCTGAGTTTGTGTTTTCAGACTTCTGTCCTCAAAGTCCTGGGCCACACACCATCCAGGATGGGGCCCTTGGAGACACACATTAGGACTGTGCCTACAATGATGAATGGAAATCTGCCCATTCCATTGTCCAAATTCGTACAAATTAGAAGAACCCTCCAATTTCCCTGAGGCCATCCCAATACTGTAGGTCTCACAAGACAAACAAGGGCGGTCAGACAACACCTGAGCATCTACATCCACTCATACCATAGATGGATGTCCCCAAAGAAGAAGATGGAACCAGAAAGGAACCTTGGTCACAATCGGATCCATTGCTTTGGTTTACAGGCATGTCTCCTCAAAAGCCTGGATCCCAATACAAGCATAGGGGGTTTCCTGAGGCACCCATCAGAACAAATCTCGTCTCCACAAGGAAACTTGTGCATGGGAGCTATGTCAAAATCTTAGGAGAATACTTCAGGTTCCCGGTGCCAATGCCCCATGGCAAGGCCCTCATGGACACAAACGCACATTAGTCCCCATCCTCAGGAAAGTACATTTCAACTCGGCCACCCCGGTTGCTCCAGCGGAGCATCCGATCTCAACTGACTTGTTGCTAGAAGTCAATTGGAATGTGAGGCGGGATCCCTGGCATCCATCCTCAACGGTGCTCTGGGGTCTTCCATATGGGATGTCCTGGAGCTCGCAAACAGGTCTCAATTGTACCACAGACAGAATCCTTGAATGGGGCATCCCACATCTACCAACGTGGGAAAACCTCCATGGCTTTGGGATTCCGCTCCGTTCATGGAGGGGCAGTCATGCAAATAAACTCCAATTGAGCCAACGTCTGATCCTCGCCGTGACTTCAGATGCATGAGATACTGGTACAGATCTGCTGGGGTACCTACCGTGCACTCGTCCTGAAGCCCAAGTCTAGCTTGTGTTCTCAGACTTCTGTCTGCACACTCCTGGCGGAGAAGCCCTCACGTTTGGCAATTCCAGACCCACAATGCAGCACTCTGCCTGCCCTCTAGAAAAAATATCGCGCCTAATGAGCTGCACAGGAACCGCAAATGATGATCAACCTACACGGCACTCGACTGTACCCAAATGATATAGTCTAACCTGGGCACTAATGCACTGTCTGACACAACCTGAGCCCGAACCTCCTGACAAACTCCCAGGCAGCTGACCGCACACTGAGCGCATCAGACCCTCCAAGGCCTTATGTCGTCGACTCTTCCCAACTGCGGTTTTCAGGCTTCAGAACCTAGACCTTATCTCCAACCACTGCCCAGGGTGGAAAATGATGCAGAAATCAGAACTCCTTCCCCATGGCAAGAGACCTTGTGATTGACATGTTCTCCAAAGTTCAGTGTAGTTGAAACCAGTGTGGCCCAAGAGGCCCCGCCCATGCTCGCAGGCCACATTGGTGACAAACACACATTGTGACCCTCAGCCTGAGCCCAGTCCTCAAGTAAGGCCTCTCAGTGGCTGGATGAAGAGACAGTATATTGGGCCTGCCATGGCCCTAGGCCCCAATTTTTAACCATAGTTTGGGTTGTCCCTTCACTCTTCCCCAGGTCTCTGCTTTGGAATTGCTCTTTGGTTGGGACCCCTGAGCTAAGAAACCTGAAAGGTGACTTCCCAACCGACTGATTGACGAAAAACAATTGGGAACGGGCCAAATACACAGAGAGGAAGTTCTGTCCATGGCCCATGAGGCCTCCCAACATTCCACGGCCATCGTAGATACAAAATCCAGAGACAAAAGCCTGAGCAAGCGCCTCAGACTCGCTTTTCTTCATATCCTAAGAGTTCTTCTCATGGTTTGTAGATTGGGCCTGCCATACCTACGTCCCCAAACCTAAGCTGAGTTTGTGTTTTCAACTTCTGTCCTCAAAGTCCTGGGCCACACAACCTCAAGGCTGGGGCCCCTGGAGCCAGACATTAGGACTGTGCCTACCCCATGCATGGGAATTCTGCCCATTTAATTGTCCAAAATCGTACAAATTAGGTGAACCCTCCAAAGTCCCCGCGGCCATTCCAATAGTGTAAGTCTCCCGGGACATACAAGGGCGGTCTGACACAAGTTGAGCATGTACATCCACTCATATCATAGATTGATCTCTCCATAGAGGAAGATGTAACCAGAAAAACCCTAGTCCATAATCGGATCCAAGGCATTGGTTTGCAGGCATGTCTCCTCAAAAGCCTGCATCCCAAGACCAGAATCGGGTTTTCCTGAGGCACCCATCAGAACAAATCTCGTCTCCACAAGGAAACTTGTGCATGGGAGCTATGTCAAAACCTTAGGAGAATACTTCAGGGTCCCAGGGCCACCGCCCCATTCCAAGGCCCTCCTGGACACAAACACATATTAGGCACCATCCTCAGGAAAGTCCATTTCAACTCAGCCACCCCGGATACTCCCGAAGACCAACTAACCACAACTGCCTTGTTGCTAGGAGACAATTGGAATGCGAGGCGGGCTTCCCTGGCATCCATCCTCCAACAGTGCTCTGGAGTCATTCCATATGGGATGTCCTGGAGCTGTCCAACAGGTCTCAATTGTCCCGCAGAAGGAATCCTTGAAGGGGGCATCCCACTACTCCCAACCTGGGAAAACCTGCATGGCCTTGAGATTCTGCTCCGTTCATGAAGGGGCAGTAATGCACAGAAACTCCAACCTGAGCCAAAGTCTGAACCTCGCCGTGACTTCAGATGCATGAGATATTGGTTCAGATCTGCAGGGGGTACCTGCCGTGCCCTCGGCCTGAAGCTCAAGTGTAGCTTGTGTTCTCAGACGTCTGTCCGCACACTCCTGCCCAGAAGCCCTCAAGTTTGGCAATTCCGGACCCACAATGCAGCACTCTGCCTGCACTCTAGAAAAAATATCTCGCCTAATGAGCTGCCCAGGCACCTCAAATGAGGATCAATCTACACGGCTCTCGACTATACCCAAATTATATAGTCTAACCTGGGCACTAATGCACTGTCTGACACAACCTGAGCCCGAACCTCCTGACCAACTCCCAGGCAGCTGACCGCACACTGAGCGCATCAGACCCTCCAAGGCCTTATGTCGTCGACTCTTCCCAACTGCGGTTTTCAGGCTTCAGAACCTAGACCTTATCTCCAACCACTGCCCAGGGTTGAAAATGATGCAGAAATCAGAACTCCTTCCCCATGTCAACAGACCTTGTGGTTGGCATGTCGTCCAAACTTCAGTGTAGTTGAAACCAGTGTGTCCCAACAAGCCCCGCCCATGCTCGCGGGCCACATTGGTGACAAACACACATTGTGACCCTCAGCCTGAGCCCAGTCCTCAAGTAAGGCTTCTCAGTGGCTGGATGAAGAGACAGCATATTGGGCCCGCCATGCCCCTCGGCCCCAATGTTTTACCATAGTTTTGTTTGTCCCTTCACTCTTCCCCAGGGCTCTGCCTAGGAATTCCTCTTTGGTTGGGACACCTGATGTAACAAAACTGAAAGGAGACAACCCATCCCACAGATGGACGAATAACAATTGGGACCGGGCCAAATCCAAAGAGAGGAAGATTCGTCCATGGCCCATGAGGCCTCTCCACATTCCACGGTCATCGTTGATAGAAAATCCAGAGACAAAAGCCTGAGCAAGCGCCTCAGACTCGCTCTTTCTTCATATCCTGAAGAGTTCTTCTCATGGTTTCTAGATTGGGCCTGCCATACCTACGTCCCCAAACCTAAGCTGAGTTTGTGTTTTCAGAGATCTGTCCTCAAAGTCTTGGGCAACACACCCTCCAGGTTAGGGTCCCTGGAGCCACACATTAGGACTGTGCCTACCCCATGCTTGGGAATTCTGCCCATTCCATTGTCCAAAATCGTAAAAATTAGGAGAACCCTCCAAAGTCCCCGAGGCCATCACAATAGTGTAGGTCTCCCGGGACAAACAAGGGCGGTCTGACACCAGCTGAGCATCTACCTCCTCTCATACCATAGATGGATGTCCGCAGAGAAGAAGATGGAACCAGACAGGACCCTAGGCCATAATCGGATCCATTGCTTGGTTTACAGGCATGTCTCCTCAAAAGTCTGGATTCCAATAGCAGCATATGGGGTTTCTTGAGGCACCCATCAGAACAAATCTCGTCTCCACAAGGAAACTTGTGCATGGATGATAGGTCAAAAGCTTAGGAGAATACTTCAGGGTCCCGGTGCCACCGCCTCATTCCAAGGCCCTCATGGACACAAACACACTTTAGCACCATCCTCAGGAAAGGCCATTTCAACTCAGCCACCCCGGTTGCTCCCGAATGCGCCATCAGATCTCAACTGTCTTGTTGCTTGGAGACAATTGGAATGCGAGGCGGGCTTCCCTGGCATCCATCCTCCAACGGTGCTCTGGATTCATTCCTTATGGGATGTCCTGGAGCAGCCCAAGAGGTCTCATTGTCCCTGAGAAGGAATCCTTGAAGGGGGCATCCCACAACTCCCAACGTGGAAAACCTCCATGGCCTTGAGATTCCGCACCGTTCATGAAGGGGCAGTCATGCACAGAAACTCCAACCTGAGCCAACGTCTGATCCTCGCCGTGTATTCGGATGCATGAGATATTGTTAGAGATCTGCAGGGGTTACCTTTGATGACCTCGGCCTGAAGCCCAAGTCTAGCTTGTTTTCTCAGACTTCTGTCCTCACACTCCTGGCCCAGAAGCCCTCGAGTTTGGCAGTTATGGACCGAAAATGCAGCACTCTACCTGCCCTCTAGAAAAAATATCTTGCCTAATATACTGCCCATGCACCTCAAATGAGGATCAACCTACACGGCACTCGATGTACCCCAATTATATAGTCTAACCCGGGCACTAATGTACTGTCTGACACAACCTGAGCTCGAACCTCCTTACCAAAACCCAGGCAGCTACCGCACACTGAACACATCAGACCCGCCATGGCCTTAGTTCGTCATCTCTTCCCAACTGCGGTTTTCAGGGTGCAGAACCTAGACCTTATTTCCAACCACTGCCCAGGGTTGAAAATGATGCAGAAATCAGAACTCCTTCCCCATGGCAAGAGACCTTGTGATTGTCATGTTCTCCAAAGTTCAGTGTAGTTGAAACCAGTGTGTCCCATGAAGCCCCGCCCATGCTCACGGGCCACATTGGTGACAAACACACATTGTGACCCTCAGCCTGAGCTCACTCCTCAAGTGTGGCTTCTCAGTGGCTGGATGAAGAGACTGCAAATTGGGCCTGCCATGCCCCTAGTCCCCAATTTTTTACCATAGTTTTGTTTGTCCCTTCACTGTTCCCCAGGGCTCTGCTTTGGATATCCTCTTTGGCTGGGACACCTGAGGGAACAATACCGAAAGGAGACCTCCCATCTCACAGATTGACGAATAACAATTGGTACCGTGCCATATCCAAAGAGAGGAAGATTCGTCCATGGCCCATCAGGACTCTCCACATTCCACGGCCATTGTTGATACAAAATCCAGAGACAAAAGCCTGAGCAAGCGCCTCAGACTCTCTCTTTCTTCATATCCTGAAGAGTTCTTCTCATGGTTTGTAGATTGGGCCTGCCATACCTACGTCCCCAAACCTAAGCTGAGTTTGTGTTTTCAGACTTCTATCCTCAAAGTCTTGGGCCACACACCTTCCAGGTTAGGGTCCCTGGAGCCACACATTAGGACTGTGCCTACCCCATGCATGGGAATTCTACCCATTCCATTGTCCAAAATCGTACAAATTAGGAGAACCCTTCAAAGTCCCTGAGGCCATCCCAATAGTGGAGATATCCCGGGTCAAACAAGGGCGGTCTGACACCAGCTGAGCATCTACCTCCTCTCATACCATAGATGGATGTCCGCAGAGAAGAAGATGGAACCAGACAGGACCTTAGGCCATAATCGGATCCATTGCTTGGTTTACAGGCATGTCTCCTCAAAAGTCTGGATTCCAATAGCAGCATATGGGGTTTCTTGAGGCACCCATCAGAACAAATCTTGTCTCCACAAGGAAACTTGTGCATGGGTGATAGGTCAAAAGCTTAGGAGAATACTTCAGGGTCCCGGTGCCACCGCCTCATTCCAAGGCCCTCATGGACACAAACACACATTAGGCCCCATCCTCGGGAAAGTCCATTTCAACTTAGCCACCCCGGCTGCTCCGCAGAGTTATCAGAAATCAACAGTCTTGTTGCTAGGAGACAATTCAAATGCGAGGCGGTATCCCTGTCATCCATCCTCCAACGGTGCTCTGGAGTCATTCCATATGTGATGTCCTGGAGCTGCCCAACAGGTCTCAATTGTCTCGCAGAAGGAATCCTAGAAGGGGGCATCCCACAACTCCCAACGTGGGAAATCCTCCATGGTCTTGAGATTCTGCTCCGTTCATGAAGGGGCAGTCATGCACAGAAACTCCAACCTGTGCCAACATCTTATCCTGCCCTGACTTCAGATGCATGAGATATTGGTTCAGATCTGCAGGGGGTACCTGTCGTGCCCTCGGCCTGAAGCCCAAGTCTAGCTTGTGTTCTCAGACTTCTGTCCTCACACTCCTGGCCCAGAAGCCCTCAAGTTTGCAATTCCGGACACAAAATGCAGCACTCTGCCGGCACACTGGAAAAAAATATCTTGCCTAATGAGCTTCCCAGGCACCACAAATGAGGATCAACCTACACGGCAATCACTGTACCCAAATTATATAGTCTAACCTGGGCACTAATGCACTGTCTGACACAACCTGAGCCCGAACCTCCTGACCAACACCCAGGCAGCTAACCGCCCACTGAGCACATCAGACCGGCCATGGCCTTAGGTCGTAATCTCTTCCCAACTGCGGTTTTCAGGCTTCAGAACCTAGACCTTATTTCCAACCACTGCCCAGGGTTGAAAATGATGCAGAAATCAGAACTCCTTCCCCATGGCAAGAGACCTTGTGATTGACATGTTCTCCAAAGTTCAGGTTAGTTGAAACCAGTGTGGCCCATGAGGCCCCGCCCATGCTCGCGGGCCACATTGGTCACAAACACACATTGTGACCCTCAGCCTGAGCCCAGTCCTCATAAGGCCTCTCAGTGGCTGGATGAAGAGACAGAATATTGGGGCTGGCATGCCTCTAGGCCCCAAATTTTAACCATAGCTTGGGTTGTCCCTTCACTCTTTGGAATTCCTCTTTGGTTCGGACACCTGAGGAAACAAACCTGAAAGCAGACCTCCCATCTCACAGATTGATGAAAAACAATTGGGACCGTGCCAAATCCACAGAGAGGAAGTTTCGTCCATGGCCCATGAGGTCTCCCCACATTCCACGGCTATAGTTAATACAAAATCCAGAGACAAAGGCCTGAGCAAGCGCCTCAGACTCGCTCTTTCTTCATATCCTGAAGAGTTCTTCTCATGGTTTGTAGATTGGGCCTGCCATAACTACGTCCCCAAACCTAAGCTGAGTTTGTGTTTTCAGAATTCTGTCCTCAAATTCCTGGGCCACACACCCTCCAGGCTGGGACCCCTGGAGCCACACATTAGGATGTGCCTACGCCATGCATGGGAGTTCTGCCCATTCCATTGTCCAAAATCGTACAAATTAGGAGAACCCTCCAAAGTCCCCACGGCCATCACAATAGTGTAGGTCTCCCGGGAAAAACAAGGGAGTCCTTCTTTCCTCCTCTCATACTATAGATGGATGTCCCTAGAGAAGAAGATGGAACCAGACAGGACCATAGGCCATAATCGGATCCATTGCTTTGGTTTACAGGCATGTCTCCTCAAATGCCTGGATTCCAATACCAGCATAGGGAGTTTTCTGAGGCAACCATCAGAACAAATCTCGTCTCCACAAGGAAACTTGTGCATGGGAGCTATGTCAATATCTTAGGAGAATACTTCAGGGTCCCGGTGCCACCGCCCCATTCCAAGGCCCTCATGGACAAAAACACACTTTAGGCCCCATCCTCAGGAAAGTCCATTTCAACTCAGCCACCCCGGTTGCTCCGGCAGAGCCATCAGATCTCAACTGTCTTGTTGCTAGGAGACAATTGGAATGCGAGGCGGGCTTCCCTGGCATCCATCCTCGAACGGTGCGATGGAGTCATTCCATACTGGAAGTCCTGGCGCTGCCCAACAGGTCTTAATTGTCCCGGAGAAGGAATCCTTGAAGGGGGCATCCCACTACTCCCAACCTGGGAAAACATCCATAGCCTTGAGATTCTGCTCCGTTCATGAAGGGGCAGTAATGCAAAGAAACTCCAACTTGAGCCAACGTCTGATCCTCGCCGTGACTTCAGATGCATGAAAGATTGTTTCAGATCTGCAGTGGGTACCTGCCGTGCCCTCGGCCTGAAGCCCAAGTCTAGCTTGTGTTCTCAGACTTCTGTCCGCACACTCCTGGCCCAGAAGCCCACACGTTTGGCAATTCCGGACCCACAATGCAGCACTCTGCCTTCCCTCTAGAAAAAATATTTAGCCTAATGAGCTGCCCAGGAACCGCAAATGAGGATCAACCTACACGGCACTCGACTGTACCCAAATTATATAGTCTAACCTGGGCACTAATGCACTGTCTGACACAACCTGAGCCCGAAACTCCTGACCAACACCCAGGCAGCTGACCGCAAACTGAGCACATCAGACCCACCATGGACTTAGGTCGTCATCTCTTCCCAACTGCGGTTTCCAGGCTTCAGAACCTAGACCTTATCTCCAACCACTGCCCAGGGTTGAAAATGATGCAGAAATCAGAACTCCTTCCCCATGGCAAGAGACCTTGTGATTGGCATGTTGTCCAGATTTCAGTGTAGTTGAAACCAGTGTGTCCCATGAAGCCCCGCCCATGCTCGTGGGCCACATTGGTGATAAACACACATTGTGACCCTCAGCCTGAGCCCACTCCTCAAGTGTGGCTTCTCAGTGGCTGGATGAAGAGACTTCATATTGGGCCTGCCATGCCCCTAGGCTCCAATTTTTTACCATAGTTTTGTTTGTCCCTTCACTGTTCCCCAGGGCTCTGCTTTGGATATCCTCTTTGGCTGGGACACCTGAGGGAACAATACTGAAAGGAGACCTCCCATCCCACAGATTGACGAATAACAATTGGTACCGTGCCATATCCAAAGAGAGGAAGATTCGTCCATGGCCCATCAGGACTCTCCACATTCCACGGCCATCGTTGATACAAAATCCAGAGACAAAAGCCTGAGCAAGCGCCTCAGACTCGCTCTTTCTTCATATCCTGAAGAGTTCTTCTCATGGTTTGTAGATTGGGCCTGCCATACCTACGTCCCCAAACCTAAGCTGAGTTTGTGTTTTCAGACTTCTATCCTCAAAGTCTTGGGCCACACACCTTCCAGGTTAGGGTCCCTGGAGCCACACATTAGGACTGTGCCTACCCCATGCATGGGAATTCTACCCATTCCATTGTACAAAATCGTACAAATTAGGAGAACCCTTCAAAGTCCCTGAGGCCATCCCAATAGTGGAGATATCCCGGGTCAAACAAGGGCGGTCTGACACCAGCCGAGCATCTACCTCCTCTCATACCATAGATGGATGTCCGCAGAGAAGAAGATGGAACCAGACAGGACCCTAGGCCATAATCGGATCCATTGCTTGGTTTACAGGCATGTCTCCTCAAAAGTCTGGATTCCAATAGCAGCATATGGGGTTTCTTGAGGCACCCATCAGAACAAATCTTGTCTCCACAAGGAAACTTGTGCATGGGTGATAGGTCAAAAGCTTAGGAGAATACTTCAGGGTCCCGGTGCCACCGCCTCATTCCAAGGCCCTCATGGACACAAACACACATTAGGCCCCATCCTCGGGAAAGTCCATTTCAACTTAGCCACCCCGGCTGCTCCGCAGAGTTATCAGAAATCAACAGTCTTGTTGCTAGGAGACAATTCAAATGCGAGGCGGTTTCCCTGTCATCCATCCTCCAACGGTGCTCTGGAGTCATTCCATATGTGATGTCCTGGAGCTGCCCAACAGGTCTCAATTGTCTCGCAGAAGGAATCCTAGAAGGGGGCATCCCACAACTCCCAACGTGGGAAATCCTCCATGGTCTTGAGATTCTGCTCCGTTCATGAAGGGGCAGTCATGCACAGAAGCTCCAACCTGTGCCAACATCTTATCCTGCCCTGACTTCAGATGCATGAGATATTGGTTCAGATCTGCAGCGGGTACCTGTCGTACCCTCGGCCTGAAGCCCAAGTCTAGCTTGTGTTCTCAGACTTCTGTCCTCACACTCCTGGCCCAGAAGCCCTCAAGTTTGCAATTCCGGACACAAAATGCAGCACTCTGCCGGCACACTGGAAAAAAATATCTTGCCTAATGAGCTTCCCAAGCAACACAAATGAGGATCAACCTACACGGCAATCACTGTACCCAAATTATATAGTCTAACCTGGGCACTAATGCACTGTCTGACACAACCTGAGCCCGAACCTCCTGACCAACACCCAGGCAGCTAACCGCCCACTGAGCACATCAGACCGGCCATGGCCTTAGGTCGTCATCTCTTCCCAACTGCGGTTTTCAGGCTTCAGAACCTAGACCTTATTTCCAACCACTGCCCAGGGTTGAAAATGATGCAGAAATCAGAACTCCTTCCCCATGGCAAGAGACCTTGTGATTGACATGTTCTCCAAAGTTCAGGTTAGTTGAAACCAGTGTGGCCCATGAGGCCCCGCCCATGCTCGCGGGCCACATTGGTCACAAACACACATTGTGACCCTCAGCCTGAGCCCAGTCCTCATAAGGCCTCTCAGTGGCTGGATGAAGAGACAGAATATTGGGGCTGGCATGCCTCTAGGCCCCAAATTTTAACCATAGCTTGGGTTGTCCATTCACTCTTTGGAATTCCTCTTTGGTTCGGACACCTGAGGAAACAAACCTGAACGGAGACCTCCCATCTCACAGATTGATGAAAAACAATTGGGACCGTGCCAAATCCACAGAGAGGAAGTTTCGTCCATGGCCCATGAGGTCTCCCCACATTCCACAGCTATCGTTAATACAAAATCCAGAGACAAAGGCCTGAGCAAGCGCCTCAGACTCGTTCTTTCTTCATATCCTGAAGAGTTCTTCTCATGGTTTGTAGATTGGGCCTGCCATAACTACGTCCCCAAACCTAAGCTGAGTTTGTGTTTTCAGACTTCTGTCCTCAAATTCCTGGGCCACAACCGTCCAGGCTGGGACCCCTGGAGCCACACATTAGGATGTGCCTACGCCATGCATGGGAATTCTGGCCATTCCATTGTCCAAAATCGTACAAATTAGGAGAACCCTCCAAAGTCCCCACGGCCATCCCAATAGTGTAGGTCTCCCGGGAAAAACAAGGGTGTCCTTCTACCTCCTCTCATACTATAGATGGATGTCCCCAGAGAAGAAGATGGAACCAGACAGGACCATAGGCCATAATCGGATCCATTGCTTTGGTTTACAGGCATGTCTCCTCAAATGCCTGGATTCCAATACCAGCATAGGGAGTTTTCTGAGGCAACCATCAGAACAAATCTCGTCTCCACAAGGAAACTTGTGCATGGGAGCTATGTCAATATCTTAGGAGAATACTTCGGGGTCCCGGTGTCACCGCCCCATTCCAAGGCCCTCATGGACACAAACACACTTTAGGCCCCATCCTCAGGAAAGTCCATTTCAACTCAGCCACCCCGGTTGCTCCGGCAGAGCCATCAGATCTCAACTGTCTTGTTGCTAGGAGACAATTGGAATGCGAGGCGGGCTTCCCTGGCATCCATCCTCGAACGGTGCGATGGAGTCATTCCATACTGGAAGTCCTGGCGCTGCCCAACAGGTCTTAATTGTCCCGGAGAAGGAATCCTTGAAGGGGGCATCCCACTACTCCCAACCTGGGAATACTTCCATAGCCTTGAGTTTCTGCTCCGTTCATGAAGGGGCAGTAATGCAAAGAAACTCCAACTTGAGCCAACGTCTGATCCTCGCCGTGACTTCAGATGCATGAAAGATTGTTTCAGATCTGCAGGGGGTACCTGCCGTGCCCTCGGCCTGAAGCCCAAGTCTAGCTTGTGTTCTCAGACTTCTGTCCGCACACTCCTGGCCCAGAAGCCCACACGTTTGGCAATTCCGGACCCACAATGCAGCACTCTGCCTTCCCTCTAGAAAAAATATTTAGCCTAATGAGCTGCCCAGGAACCGCAAATGAGGATCAACCTACACGGCACTCGACTGTACCCAAATTATATAGTCTAACCTGGGCACTAATGCACTGTCTGACACAACCTGAGCCCGAAACTCCTGACCAACACCCAGGCAGCTGACCGTACACTGAGCACATCAGACCCACCATGGACTTAGGTCGTCATCTCTTCCCAACTGCGGTTTTCAGGCTTCAGAACCTAGACCTTATCTCCAACCACTGCCCAGGGTTGAAAATGATGCAGAAATCAGAACTCTTTCCCCATGGCAAGAGACCTTGTGATTGGCATGTTGTCCAGATTTCAGTGTATTTGAAACCAGTGTGTCCCATGAAGCCCCGCCCATGCTCGTGGGCCACATTGGTGACAAACACACATTGTGACCCTCAGCCTGAGCCCACTCCTCAAGTGTGGCTTCTCAGTGGCTGGATGAAGAGACTGCATATTGGGCCTGCCATGCCCCTAGGCTCCAATTTTTTACCATAGTTTTGTTTGTCCCTTCACTGTTCCCCAGGGCTCTGCTTTGGATATCCTCTTTGGCTGGGACACCTGAGGGAACAATACTGAAAGGAGACCTCCCATCCCACAGATTGACGAATAACAATTGGTACCGTGCCATATCCACAGAGAGGAAGATTCGTCCATGGCCCATCAGGACTCTCCACATTCCACGGCCATCGTTGATACAAAATCCAGAGACAAAAGCCTGAGCAAGCGCCTCAGACTCGCTCTTTCTTCATATCCTGAAGAGTTCTTCTCATGGTTTGTAGATTGGGCCTGCCATACCTACGTCCCCAAACCTAAGCTGAGTTTGTGTTTTCAGACTTCTATCCTCAAAGTCTTGGGCCACACACCTTCCAGGTTAGGGTCCCTGGAGCCACACATTAGGACTGTGCCTACCCCATGCATGGGAATTCTACCCATTCCTTGTCCAAAATCGTACAAATTAGGAGAACCCTTCAAAGTCCCTGAGGCCATCCCAATAGTGGAGATATCCCGGGTCAAACAAGGGCGGTCTGACACCAGCTGAGCATCTACCTCCTCTCATACCATAGATGGATGTCCGCAGAGAAGAAGATGGAACCAGACAGGACCCTAGGCCATAATCGGATCCATTGCTTGGTTTACAGGCATGTCTCCTCAAAAGTTTGGATTCCAATAGCAGCATATGGGGTTTCTTGAGGCACCCATCAGAACAAATCTTGTCTCCAAAAGGAAACTTGTGCATGGGTGATAGGTCAAAAGCTTAGGAGAATACTTCAGGGTCCCAGTGCCACCGCCTCATTCCAAGGCCCTCATGGACACAAACACACATTAGGCCCCATCCTCGGGATAGTCCATTTCAACTTAGCCACCCCGGCTGCTCCTCAGAGTTATCAGAAATCAACAGTCTTGTTGCTAGGAGACAATTCAAATGCGAGGCGGTTTCCCTGTCATCCATCCTCCAACGGTGCTCTGGAGTCATTCCATATGTGATGTCCTGGAGCTGCCCAACAGGTCTCAATTGTCTCGCAGAAGGAATCCTAGAGGGGGCATCCCACAACTCCAAACGTGGGAAAACCTGCATGGCCTTGAGATTCTGCTCCGTTCATGAAAGGGCAGTCATGCACAGAAACTCCAACCTGAGCCAAAGTCTGAACCTCGCCGTGACTTCAGATGCATGAGATATTGGTTCAGATCTGCAGGGGGTACCTGCCGTGCCCTCGGCCTGAAGCCCAAGTGTAGCTTGTGTTCTCAGACGTCTGTCCGCACACTCCTGCCCAGAAGCCCTCAATTTTGGCAATTCCGGACCCACAATGCAGCACTCTGCCTGCCCTCTAGAAAAAATATCTCGCCTAATGAGCTTCCCAGGCACCACAAATGAGGATCAACCTACACGGCAATCACTGTACGCAAATTATATAGTCTAACCTGGGCACTAATGCACTGTCTGACACAACCTGAGCCCGAACATCCTGACCAACACCCAGGCAGCTAACCGCCCACTGAGCACATCTGACCGGCCATGGCCTTAGGTCGTCATCTCTTACCAACTGCGGTTTTCAGGCTTCAGAACCTAGACCTTATCTCCAACCACTGCCCAGGGTTCAAAATGATGCAGAAATCAGAACTCCTTCCCCATGGCAAGAAACCTTGTGATTGGCATGTTGTCCAAAGTTCAGTGTAGTTGAAACCAGTGTGGCCCATGAGGCCCCGCCCATGCTCGCGGGCCACATTGGTCACAAAAACACATTGTGACCCTCAGCCTGAGCCCAGTCCTCAAGTAAGGCCTCTCAGTGGCTGGATGAAGAGATACCATATTGGGTCTGCCATGCCGCTAAGGCCCCTATTTTAACCATAGTTTGGGTTGTCCCGTCACTCTTCCCCAGGGCTCTGCTTTGGAATTCCCCTTTGGTTGGGACACCTGAGGTAACAAACCTGAAAGGAGACCTCCCATCCCACAGATTGACGAAAAAAAATTGGGACCGGGCCAAATCCACAGAGAGGAATATTCGTCCATGGCCCATGAGGCCTCCCCACATTCCACGGCAATCTTTGATACAGAATCCAGAGAAAAAAGCCTGAACAAGCGCCTCAGACTCGCTCTTTCTTCATATCCTGAAGAGTTCTTTCCATGGTTTGTAGATTAAGCCTGCCATACCTACGTCCCCAAACCTAAGCTGAGTTTGTGTTTTCAGACTTCTGTCCTCAAAGTCCTGGGCCACACACTATCCAGGCTGGGGCCCCTGGAGACACACATTAGGACTGTGCCTACACAATGCATGGAAATTCTGCCCATTCCATTGTCCAAATTCGTACAAATTAGAAGAACCCTCCAATTTCCCTGAGGCCATCCCAATACTGTAGGTCTCACAGGACAAACAAGGGCGGTCAGACAACACCTGAGCATCTACATCCACTCATACCATAGATGGATGTCCCCAAAGAAGTAGATGGAACCAGAAAGGAACCTTGGTCACAATCGGATCCATTGCTTTGGTTTACAGGCATGTCTCCTCAAAAGCCTGGATCCCAATACAAGCATAGGGGGTTTCCTGAGGCACCCATCAGAACAAATCTCGTCTCCACAAGGAAACTTGTGCATGGGAGCTATGTCAAAATCTTAGGAGAATACTTCAGGTTCCCGGTGCCACGGCCCCATGGCAAGGCCCTCATGGACACAAACGCACATTAGTCCCCATCCTCAGGAATGTCCATTTCAACTCAGCCACCCTGGTTGCTCCAGCGGAGTCATCCGATCTCAACTGACTTGTTGCTAGAAGTCAATTGGAATGTGAGGCGGGATCCCTGGCAGCCATCCTCAACGGTGCTCTGGAGTCCTTCCATATGGGATGTCCTGGAGCTCGCAAACAGGTCTCAATTGTACCACAGACAGAATCCTTGAAGGGGGCATCCCACATCTCCAAACGTGGGAAAACCTCAATGGCCTTGGGATTCTGCTCCGTTCATGGAGGGGCAGCCATGCAAATAAACTCCAACTTGAGCCAACGTCTGATCCTCGCCGTGACTTCAGATGCATGAGATACTGGTACAGATCTGCTGGGGTACCTACCGTGCACTCGTCCTGAAGCCCAAGTCTAGCTTGTGTTCTCAGACCTCTGTCCTCACACTCCTGGCGGAGAAGCCCTCACGTTTGGCAATTCCGGACCCACAATGCAGCACTCTGCCTGCCCTCTAGAAAAAATATCTCGCCTAATGAGCTGCACAGGCACCTCAAATGATGATCAACCTACACGGCACTCGACTGTACCCAAATTATATAGTCTAACCTGGGCACTAATGCACTGTCTGACACAACCTGAGCCCGAACCTCCTGACCAACTCCCAGGCAGCTGACCGCACACTGAGCGCATCAGACCCTCCCAGGCCTTATGTCGTCGACTCTTCCCAACTGCGGTTTTCAGGCTTCAGAACCTAGACCTTATCTCCAACCACTGCCCAGGGATGAAAATGATGCAGAAATCAGAACTCCTTCCCCATGGCAAGAAACCTTGTGATTGACATGTTCTCCAAAGTTCAGTGTAGTTGAAACCAGTGTGGCCCAAGAGGCCCCACCCATGCTCGCAGGCCACATTGGTGACAAACACACATTGTGACCCTCAGCCTGAGCCCAGTCCTCAAGTAAGGCCTCTCAGTGGCTGGATGAAGAGACAGCATATTGGGCCTGCCATGGCCCTAGGCCCCAATTTTTAACCATAGTTTGGGTTGTCCCTTCACTCTTCCCCAGGTCTCTGCTTTGGAATTGCTCTTTGGTTGGGACACCTGAGCTAACAAACCTTAAAGGCGACTTCCCAACCGACTGATTGACGAAAAACAATTGGGAACGGGCCAAATACACAGAGAGGAAGTTCCGTCCATGGCCCATGAGGCCTCCCAGCATTCCACGGCCATCGTAGATACAAAATCCAGAGACAAAAGCCTGAGCAAGCGCCTCAGACTCGCTCTTTCTTCATATCCTAAGAGTTCTTCTCATGGTTTGTAGATTGGGCCTGCCATACCTACGTCCCCAAACCTAAGCTGAGTTTGTGTTTTCAACTTCTGTCCTCAAAGTCCTGGGCCACACAACCTCAAGGCTGGGGCCCCTGGAGCCAGACATTAGGACTGTGCCTACCCCATGCATGGGAATTCTGCCCATTTAATTGTCCAAAATCGTACAAATTAGGTGAACCCTCCAAAGTCCCCGCGGCCATCCCAATAGTGTAGGTCTCCCGGGACATACAAGGGCGGTCTGACACAAGTTGAGCATCTACATCCACTCATATCATAGATTGATCTCTCCATAGAGGAAGATGTAACCAGAAAAACCCTAGTCCATAATCGGATCCAAGGCATTGGTTTGCAGGCATGTCTCCTCAAAAGCCTGGATCCCAAGACCAGCATCGGGGTTTCCTAAGGCACCCATCAGAACAAATCTCGTCTCCACAAGGAAACTTGTGCATGGGAGCTATGTCAAAACCTTAGGAGAATACTTCAGGGTCCCAGGGCCACCACCCCATTCCAAGGCCCTCCAGGACACAAACACATATTAGGCCCCATCCTCAGGAAAGTCCATTTCAACTCAGCCACCCCGGATACTCCCGAAGACCAACCAACCACAACTGCCTTGTTGCTAGGAGACAATTGGAATGCGAGGCAGGCTTCCCTGGCATCCATCCTCCAACAGTGCTCTGGGGTCCTTCCATATGGGATGTCCTGGAGCTGTCCAACAGGTCTCAATTGTCCCGCAGAAGGAATCCTTGAAGGGGGCATCCCACAACTCCCAACGTGGGAAAACCTGCATGGCCTTGAGATTCCGCCCCGTTCATGAAGGGGCAGTCATGCACAGAAACTCCAACCTGAGCCAAAGTCTGAACCTCGCCGTGACTTCAGATGCATGAGATATTGGTTCAGATCTGCAGCGGGTACCTGCCGTGCCCTCGGCCTGAAGCCCAAGTGTAGCTTGTGTTCTCAGACGTCTGTCCGCACACTCCTGCCCAGAAGCCCTCAATTTTGGCAATTCCGGACCCACAATGCAGCACTCTGCCTGCCCTCTAGAAAAAATATCTCGCCTAATGAGCTTCCCAGGCACCACAAATGAGGATCAACCTACACGGCAATCACTGTACCCAAATTATATAGTCTAACCTGGGCACTAATGCACTGTCTGACACAACCTGAGCCCGAACATCCTGACCAACACCCAGGCAGCTAACCGCCCACTGAGCACATCAGACCGGCCATGGCCTTAGGTCGTCATCTCTTACCAACTGCGGTTTTCAGGCTTCAGAACCTAGACCTTATCTCCAACCACTGCCCAGGGTTCAAAATGATGCAGAAATCAGAACTCCTTCCCCATGGCAAGAAACCTTGTGATTGGCATGTTGTCCAAAGTTCAGTGTAGTTGAAACCAGTGTGGCCCATGAGGCCCCGCCCATGCTCGCGGGCCACATTGGTCACAAAAACACATTGTGACCCTCAGCCTGAGCCCAGTCCTCAAGTAAGGCCTCTCAGTGGCTGGATGAAGAGATACCATATTGGGTCTGCCATGCCGCTAAGGCCCCTATTTTAACCATAGTTTGGGTTGTCCCGTCACTCTTCCCCAGGGCTCTGCTTTGGAATTCCCCTTTGGTTGGGACACCTGAGGTAACAAACCTGAAAGGAGACCTCCCATCCCACAGATTGACGAAAAAAAATTGGGACCGGGCCAAATCCACAGAGAGGAATATTCGTCCATGGCCCATGAGGCCTCCCCACATTCCACGGCAATCTTTGATACAGAATCCAGAGAAAAAAGCCTGAACAAGCGCCTCAGACTCGCTCTTTCTTCATATCCTGAAGAGTTCTTCCCATGGTTTGTAGATTAAGCCTGCCATACCTACGTCCCCAAACCTAAGCTGAGTTTGTGTTTTCAGACTTCTGTCCTCAAAGTCCTGGGCCACACACTATCCAGGCTGGGGCCCCTGGAGACACACATTAGGACTGTGCCTACACAATGCATGGAAATTCTGCCCATTCCATTGTCCAAATTCGTACAAATTAGAAGAACCCTCCAATTTCCCTGAGGCCATCCCAATACTGTAGGTCTCACAGGACAAACAAGGGCGGTCAGACAACACCTGAGCATCTACATCCACTCATACCATAGATGGATGCCCCCAAAGAAGTAGATGGAACCAGAAAGGAACCTTGGTCACAATCGGATCCATTGCTTTGGTTTACAGGCATGTCTCCTCAAAAGCCTGGATCCCAATGCAAGCATAGGGGGTTTCCTGAGGCACCCATCAGAACAAATCTCGTCTCCACAAGGAAACTTGTGCATGGGAGCTATGTCAAAATCTTAGGAGAATACGTCAGGTTCCCGGTGCCACGGCCCCATGGCAAGGCCCTCATGGACACAAACGCACATTAGTCCCCATCCTGAGGAAAGTCCATTTCAACTCAGCCACCCCGGTTGCTCCGGCGGAGTCATCCGATCTCAACTGACTTGTTGCTAGAAGTCAATTGGAATGTGAGGCGGGATCCCTGGCATCCATCCTCAACGGTGCTCTGGAGTCCTTCCATATGGGATGTCCTGGAGCTCGCAAACAGGTCTCAATTGTCCCACAGACAGAATCCTTGAAGGGGGCATCCCACATCTGCCAACGTGGGAAAACCTCCATGGCCTTGGGATTCTGCTCCGTTCATGGAGGGGCAGTCATGCAAATAAACTCCAACTTGAGCCAACGTGTGATACTCGCCGTGACTTCAGATGCATGAGATACTGGTACAGATCTGCTGGGGTACCTACCGTGCACTCGTCCTGAAGCCCAAGTCTAGCTTGTGTTCTCAGACCTCTGTCCTCACACTCCTGGCGGAGAAGCCCTCACGTTTGGCAATACCGGACCCACAATGCAGCACTCTGCCTGCCCCCTAGAAAAAATATCTCGCCTAATGAGCTGCACAGGCACCTCAAAGGATGATCAACCTACACGGCACTCGACTGTACCCAAATTATATAGTCTAACCTGGGCACTAATGCACTGTCTGACACAACCTGAGCCCGAACCTCCTGACCAACTCCCAGGCAGCTGACCGCACACTGAGCGCATCAGACCCTCCCAGGCCTTATGTCGTCGACTCTTCCCAACTGCGGTTTTCAGGCTTCAGAACCTAGACCTTATCTCCAACCACTGCCCAGGGTTGAAAATGATGCAGAAATCAGAACTCCTTCCCCATGGCAAGAGACCTTGTGATTGACATGTTCTCCAAAGTTCAGTGTAGTTGAAACCAGTGTGGCCCAAGAGGCCCCGCCCATGCTCGCAGGCCACATTGGTCAAAAACACACATTGTGACCCTCAGCCTGAGCCCAGTCCTCAAGTAAGGCCTCTCAGTGGCTGGATAAAGAGATAGCATATTGGGGCTGCCATGGCTTTAGGCCCCAATTTTTAACCATAGTTTGGGTTGTCCCTTCACTCTTCCCCAGGTCTCTGCTTTGGAATTGCTCTTTGGTTGGGACACCTGAGCTAACAAACCTGAAAGGCGACTTCCCAACCGACTGATTGACGAAAAACAATTGGGAACGGGCCAAATACACAGAGAGGAAGTTCCGTCCATGGCCCATGAGGCCTCCCAGCATTCCACGGCCATCGTAGATACAAAATCCAGAGACAAAAGCCTGAGCAAGCGCCTCAGACTCGCTCTTTCTTCATATCCTAAGAGTTCTTCTCATGGTTTGTAGATTGGGCCTGCCATACCTACGTCCCCAAACTTAAGCTGAGTTTGTGTTTTCAACTTCTGTCCTCAAAGTCCTGGGCCACACAACCTCAAGGCTGGGGCCCCTGGAGCCAGACATTAGGACTGTGCCTACCCCATGCATGGGAATTCTGCCCATTTAATTGTCCAAAATCGTACAAATTAGGTGAACCCTCCAAAGTCCCCGCGGCCATCCCAATAGTGTAGGTCTCCCGGGACATACAAGGGCGGTCTGACACAAGTTGAGCATCTACATCCACTCATATCATAGATTGATCTCTCCATAGAGGAAGATGTAACCAGAAAAACCCTAGTCCATAATCGGATCCAAGGCATTGGTTTGCAGGCATGTCTCCTCAAAAGCCTGGATCCCAAGACCAGCATCGGGGTTTCCTAAGGCACCCATCAGAACAAATCTCGTCTCCACAAGGAAACTTGTGCATGGGAGCTATGTCAAAACCTTAGGAGAATACTTCAGGGTCCCAGGGCCACCACCCCATTCCAAGGCCCTCCAGGACACAAACACATATTAGGCCCCATCCTCAGGAAAGTCCATTTCAACTCAGCCACCCCGGATACTCCCGAAGACCAACCAACCACAACTGCCTTGTTGCTAGGAGACAATTGGAATGCGAGGCAGGCTTCCCTGGCATCCATCCTCCAACAGTGCTCTGGGGTCCTTCCATATGGGATGTCCTGGAGCTGTCCAACAGGTCTCAATTGTCCCGCAGAAGGAATCCTTGAAGGGGGCATCCCACAACTCCCAACGTGGGAAAACCTGCATGGCCTTGAGATTCCGCCCCGTTCATGAAGGGGCAGTCATGCACAGAAACTCCAACCTGAGCCAAAGTCTGAACCTCGCCGTGACTTCAGATGCATGAGATATTGGTTCAGATCTGCAGCGGGTACCTGCCGTGCCCTCGGCCTGAAGCCCAAGTGTAGCTTGTGTTCTCAGACGTCTGTCCGCACACTCCTGCCCAGAAGCCCTCAATTTTGGCAATTCCGGACCCACAATGCAGCACTCTGCCTGCCCTCTAGAAAAAATATCTCGCCTAATGAGCTTCCCAGGCACCACAAATGAGGATCAACCTACACGGCAATCACTGTACCCAAATTATATAGTC
This sequence comes from Mustela nivalis, assembly GCF_964662115.1. Taxonomy (NCBI): domain Eukaryota; kingdom Metazoa; phylum Chordata; class Mammalia; order Carnivora; family Mustelidae; genus Mustela; species Mustela nivalis. The sequence continues at coordinate 1,160,893 of NW_028136556.1, read as the reverse complement.
TAACCTGGGCACTAATGCACTGTCTGACACAACCTGAGCCCGAACATCCTGACCAACACCCAGGCAGCTAACCGCCCACTGAGCACATCAGACCGGCCATGGCCTTAGGTCGTCATCTCTTACCAACTGCGGTTTTCAGGCTTCAGAACCTAGACCTTATCTCCAACCACTGCCCAGGGTTCAAAATGATGCAGAAATCAGAACTCCTTCCCCATGGCAAGAAACCTTGTGATTGGCATGTTGTCCAAAGTTCAGTGTAGTTGAAACCAGTGTGGCCCATGAGGCCCCGCCCATGCTCGCGGGCCACATTGGTCACAAAAACACATTGTGACCCTCAGCCTGAGCCCAGTCCTCAAGTAAGGCCTCTCAGTGGCTGGATGAAGAGATACCATATTGGGTCTGCCATGCCGCTAAGGCCCCTATTTTAACCATAGTTTGGGTTGTCCCGTCACTCTTCCCCAGGGCTCTGCTTTGGAATTCCCCTTTGGTTGGGACACCTGAGGTAACAAACCTGAAAGGAGACCTCCCATCCCACAGATTGACGAAAAAAAATTGGGACCGGGCCAAATCCACAGAGAGGAATATTCGTCCATGGCCCATGAGGCCTCCCCACATTCCACGGCAATCTTTGATACAGAATCCAGAGAAAAAAGCCTGAACAAGCGCCTCAGACTCGCTCTTTCTTCATATCCTGAAGAGTTCTTCCCATGGTTTGTAGATTAAGCCTGCCATACCTACGTCCCCAAACCTAAGCTGAGTTTGTGTTTTCAGACTTCTGTCCTCAAAGTCCTGGGCCACACACTATCCAGGCTGGGGCCCCTGGAGACACACATTAGGACTGTGCCTACACAATGCATGGAAATTCTGCCCATTCCATTGTCCAAATTCGTACAAAAAGAAGAACCCTCCAATTTCCCTGAGGCCATCCCAATACTGTAGGTCTCACAGGACAAACAAGGGCGGTCAGACAACACCTGAGCATCTACATCCACTCATACCATAGATGGATGTCCCCAAAGAAGTAGATGGAACCAGAAAGGAACCTTGGTCACAATCGGATCCATTGCTTTGGTTTACAGGCATGTCTCCTCAAAAGCCTGGATCCCAATGCAAGCATAGGGGGTTTCCTGAGGCACCCATCAGAACAAATCTCGTCTCCACAAGGAAACTTGTGCATGGGAGCTATGTCAAAATCTTAGGAGAATACGTCAGGTTCCCGGTGCCACGGCCCCATGGCAAGGCCCTCATGGACACAAACGCACATTAGTCCCCATCCTGAGGAAAGTCCATTTCAACTCAGCCACCCCGGTTGCTCCGGCGGAGTCATCCGATCTCAACTGACTTGTTGCTAGAAGTCAATTGGAATGTGAGGCGGGATCCCTGGCATCCATCCTCAACGGTGCTCTGGAGTCCTTCCATATGGGATGTCCTGGAGCTCGCAAACAGGTCTCAATTGTCCCACAGACAGAATCCTTGAAGGGGGCATCCCACATCTGCCAACGTGGGAAAACCTCCATGGCCTTGGGATTCTGCTCCGTTCATGGAGGGGCAGTCATGCAAATAAACTCCAACTTGAGCCAACGTGTGATACTCGCCGTGACTTCAGATGCATGAGATACTGGTACAGATCTGCTGGGGTACCTACCGTGCACTCGTCCTGAAGCCCAAGTCTAGCTTGTGTTCTCAGACCTCTGTCCTCACACTCCTGGCGGAGAAGCCCTCACGTTTGGCAATACCGGACCCACAATGCAGCACTCTGCCTGCCCCCTAGAAAAAATATCTCGCCTAATGAGCTGCACAGGCACCTCAAAGGATGATCAACCTACACGGCACTCGACTGTACCCAAATTATATAGTCTAACCTGGGCACTAATGCACTGTCTGACACAACCTGAGCCCGAACCTCCTGACCAACTCCCAGGCAGCTGACCGCACACTGAGCGCATCAGACCCTCCCAGGCCTTATGTCGTCGACTCTTCCCAACTGCGGTTTTCAGGCTTCAGAACCTAGACCTTATCTCCAACCACTGCCCAGGGTTGAAAATGATGCAGAAATCAGAACTCCTTCCCCATGGCAAGAGACCTTGTGATTGACATGTTCTCCAAAGTTCAGTGTAGTTGAAACCAGTGTGGCCCAAGAGGCCCCGCCCATGCTCGCAGGCCACATTGGTGACAAACACACATTGTGACCCTCAGCCTGAGCCCAGTCCTCAAGTAAGGCCTCTCAGTGGCTGGATGAAGAGACAGCATATTGGGCCTGCCATGGCCCTAGGCCCCAATTTTTAACCATAGTTTGGGTTGTCCCTTCACTCTTCCCCAGGTCTCTGCTTTGGAATTGCTCTTTGGTTGGGACACCTGAGCTAACAAACCTGAAAGGCGACTTCCCAACCGACTGATTGACGAAAAACAATTGGGAACGGGCCAAATACACAGAGAGGAAGTTCCGTCCATGGCCCATGAGGCCTCCCAGCATTCCACGGCCATCGTAGATACAAAATCCAGAGACAAAAGCCTGAGCAAGCGCCTCAGACTCGCTCTTTCTTCATATCCTAAGAGTTCTTCTCATGGTTTGTAGATTCAGCCGGCCATACCTACGTCCCCAAACCTAAGCTGAGTTTGTGTTTTCAACTTCTGTCCTCAAAGTCCTGGGCCACACAACCTCAAGGCTGGGGCCCCTGGAGCCAGACATTAGGACTGTGCCTACCCCATGCATGGGAATTCTGCCCATTTAATTGTCCAAAATCGTACAAATTAGGTGAACCCTCCAAAGTCCCCGCGGCCATCCCAATAGTGTAGGTCTCCCGGGACATACAAGGGCGGTCTGACACAAGTTGAGCATCTACATCCACTCATATCATAGATTGATCTCTCCATAGAGGAAGATGTAACCAGAAAAACCCTAGTCCATAATCGGATCCAAGGCATTGGTTTGCAGGCATGTCTCCTCAAAAGCCTGGATCCCAAGACCAGCATCGGGGTTTCCTGAGGCACCCATCAGAACAAATCTCGTCTCCACAAGGAAACTTGTGCATGGGAGCTATGTCAAAACCTTAGGAGAATACTTCAGGGTCCCAGGGCCACCGCCCCATTCCAAGGCCCTCCAGGACACAAACACATATTAGGCCCCATCCTCAGGAAAGTCCATTTCAACTCAGCCACCCCGGATACTCCCGAAGACCAACCAACCACAACTGCCTTGTTGCTAGGAGACAATTGGAATGCGAGGCGGGCTTCCCTGGCATCCATCCTCCAACAGTGCTCTGGAGTCATTCCATATGGGATGTCCTGGAGCTGTCCAACAGGTCTCAATTGTCCCGCAGAAGGAATTCTTGAAGGGGGCATCCCACAACTCCCAACGTGGGAAAACCTGCATGGCCTTGAGATTCCGCTCCGTTCATGAAGGGGCAGTCATGCACAGAAACTCCAACCTGAGCCAAAGTCTGAACCTCGCCGTGACTTCAGATGCATGAGATATTTGTTCAGAAATGCAGGGGGTACCTGCCGTGCCCTCGGCCTGAAGCCCAAGTGTAGCTTGTGTTCTCAGACGTCTGTCCGCACACTCCTGCCCAGAAGCCCTCAAGTTTCGCAATTCCGGACCCACAATGCAGCACTCTGCCTGCCCTCTAGAAAAAATATCTCGCCTAATGAGCTGCCCAGGCACCTCAAATGAGGATCAACCTACACGGCTCTCGACTATACCCAAATTATATAGTCTAACCTGGGCACTAATGCACTGTCTGACACAACCTGAGCCCGAACCTCCTGACCAACACCCTGGCAGCTAACCGCCCACTGAGCACATCAGACCGGCCATGGCCTTAGGTCGTCATCTCTTACCAACTGCGGATTTCAGGCTTCAGAACCTAGACCTTATCTCCAACCACTGCCCAGCCTTCAAAATGATGCAGAAATAAGAACTCCTTCCCCATGGCAAGAAACCTTGTATTGGCATGTTGTCCAAAGTTCAGTGTAGTTGAAACCAGTGTGGCCCATGAGGCCCCGCCCATGCTCGCGGGCCACATTGGTCACAAACACACATTGTGACCCTCAGCCTGAGCCCAGTCCTCAAGTAAGGCCTCTCAGTGGCTGGATGAAGAGATACCATATTGGGTCTGCCATGCCCCTAAGGCCCCAATTTTAACCATAGTTTGGGTTGTCCCGTCACTCTTCCCCAGGGCTCTGCTTTGGAATTCCCCTTTGGTTGGGACACCTGAGGTAACAAAACTGAAAGGAGACCTCCCATCCCACAGATTGACGAAAAAAAATTGGGACCGGGCCAAATCCACAGAGAGGAATATTCGTCCATGGCCCATGAGGCCTCCCCACATTCCACGGCAATCTTTGATACAGAATCCAGAGAAAAAAGACTGAGCAAGCGCCTCAGAATCGCTCTTTCTTCATATCCTGAAGAGTTCTTCCCATGGTTTGTAGATTAATCCTGCCATACCTACGTCTCCAAACCTAAGCTGAGTTTGTGTTTTCAGACTTCTGTCCTCAAAGTCCTGGGCCACACACCATCCAGGCTGGGGCCCCTGGAGACACACATTAGGACTGTGCCTACACGATGCATGGAAATTCTAACCCATTCCATTGTCCAAATTCGTACAAATTAGAAGAACCCTCCAATTTCCCTGAGGCCATCCCAATACTGTAGGTCTCACAGGACAAACAAGGGCGGTCAGACAACACCTGAGCATCTACATCCACTCATACCATAGATGGATGTCCCCAAAGAAGAAGATGGAACCAGAAAGGAACCTTGGTCACAATCGGATCCATTGCTTTGGTTTACAGGCATGTCTCCTCAAAAGCCTGGATCCCAATACAAGCATAGGGGGTTTCCTGTGGCACCCATCAAAACAAATCTCGTCTCCACAAGGAAACTTGTGCATGGGAGCTATGTCAAAATCTTAGAAGAATACTTCAGGTTCCCGGTGCCACGGCCCCATGGCAAGGCCCTCATGGACACAAACGCACATTAGTCCCCATCCTCAGGAAAGTCCATTTCAACTCAGCCACCCCGGTTGCTCCGGCGGAGTCATCCGATCTCAACTGACTTGTTGCTAGAAGTCAATTGGAATGTGAGGCGGGATCCCTGGCATCCATCCTCAACGGTGCTCTGGAGTCCTTCCATATGGGATGTCCTGGAGCTCACAAACAGGTCTCATTGTCCCACAGACAGAATCCTTGAAGGGGGCATCCCACATCTCCCAACGTGGGAAAACCTCCATGGCCTTGGGATTCCGCTCCGTTCATGGAGGGGCAGTCATGCAAATAAACTCCAACTTGAGCCAACGTGTGATCCTCGCCGTGACTTCAGATGCATGAGATACTGGTACAGATCTGCTGGGGTACCTACCGTGCACTCGTCCTGAAGCCCAAGTCTAGCTTGTGTTCTCAGACTTCTGTCCTCACACTCCTGGCGGAGAAGCCCTCACGTTTGGCAATTCCGGACCCACAATGCAGCACTCAGCCTGCCCTCTAGAAAAAATATCTCGCCTAATGAGCTGCACAGGCACCTCAAATGATGATCAACCTACACGGCACTCGACTGTACCCAAATTATATAGTCTAACCTGGGCACTAATGCACTGTCTGACACAACCTGAGCCCGAACCTCCTGACCAACTCCCAGGCAGCTGACCGCACACTGAGCGCATCAGACCCTCCAAGGCCTTATATCGTCGACTCTTCCCAACTGCGGTTTTCAGGCTTCAGAACCTAGACCTTATCTCCAACCACTGCCCAGGGTTGAAAATGATGCAGAAATCAGAACTCCTTCCCCATGGCAAGAAACCTTGTGATTGACATGTTCTCCAAAGTTCAGTGTAGTTGAAACCAGTGTGGCCCAAGGGGCCCCGCCCATGCTCGCAGGCCACATTGGTGACAAACACACATTGTGACCCTCAGCCTGAGCCCAGTCCTCAAGTAAGGCCTCTCAGTGGCTGGATGAAGAGACAGCATATTGGGCCTGCCATGGCCCTAGGCCCCAATTTTTAACCATAGTTTGGGTTGTCCCTTCACTCTTCCCCAGGTCTCTGCTTTGGAATTGCTCTTTGGTTGGGACACCTGAGCTAACAAACCTGAAAGGCGACTTCCCAACCGACTGATTGACGAAAAACAATTGGGAACGGGCCAAATACACAGAGAGGAAGTTCCGTCCATGGCCCATGAGGCCTCCCAGCATTCCACGGCCATCGTAGATACAAAATCCAGAGACAAAAGCCTGAGCAAGCGCCTCAGACTCGCTCTTTCTTCATATCCTAAGAGTTCTTCTCATGGTTTGTAGATTCAGCCTGCCATACCTACGTCCCCAAACCTAAGCTGAGTTTGTGTTTTCAACTTCTGTCCTCAAAGTCCTGGGCCACACAACCTCAAGGCTGGGGCCCCTGGAGCCAGACATTAGGACTGTGCCTACCCCATGCATGGGAATTCTGCCCATTTAATTGTCCAAAATCGTACAAATTAGGTGAACCCTCCAAAGTCCCCGCGGCCATCCCAATAGTGTAGGTCTCCCGGGACATACAAGGGCGGTCTGACACAAGTTGAGCATCTACATCCACTCATATCATAGATTGATCTCTCCATAGAGGAAGATGTAACCAGAAAAACCCTAGTCCATAATCGGATCCAAGGCATTGGTTTGCAGGCATGTCTCCTCAAAAGCCTGGATCCCAAGACCAGCATCGGGGTTTCCTGAGGCACCCATCAGAACAAATCTCGTCTCCACAAGGAAACTTGTGCATGGGAGCTATGTCAAAACCTTAGGAGAATACTTCAGGGTCCCAGGGCCACCGCCCCATTCCAAGGCCCTCCAGGACACAAACACATATTAGGCCCCATCCTCAGGAAAGTCCATTTCAACTCAGCCACCCCGGATACTCCCGAAGACCAACCAACCACAACTGCCTTGTTGCTAGGAGACAATTGGAATGCGAGGCGGGCTTCCCTGGCATCCATCCTCCAACAGTGCTCTGGAGTCATTCCATATGGGATGTCCTGGAGCTGTCCAACAGGTCTCAATTGTCCCGCAGAAGGAATTCTTGAAGGGGGCATCCCACAACTCCCATCGTGGGAAAACCTGCATGGCCTTGAGATTCCGCTCCGTTCATGAAGGGGCAGTCATGCACAGAAACTCCAACCTGAGCCAAAGTCTGAACATCGCCGTGACTTCAGATGCATGAGATATTGGTTCAGATCTGTAGGGGGTACCTGCCATGCCCTCGGCCTGAAGCCCAAGTGTAGCTTGTGTTCTCAGACGTCTGTCCGCACACTCCTGCCAAGAGCCCTCAAGTTTGGCAATTCCGGACCCACAATGCAGCACTCTGCCTGCCCTCTAGAAAAAATATCTCGCCTAATGAGCTGCCCAGGCATCTCAAATGAGGATCAACCTACACGGCTCTCGACTATACCCAAATTATATAGTCTAACCTGGGCACTAATGCACTGTCTGACACAACCTGAGCCCGAAACTCCTGACCAACTCCCAGGCAGCTGACCGCACACTGAGCGCATCAGACCCTCCAAGGCCTTATGTCGTCGACTCTTCCCAAATGCGGTTTTCAGGCTTCAGAACCTAGACCTTATCTCCAGCCACTGCTCAGGGTTGAAAATGATGCAGAAATCAGAACTCCTTCCCCATGGCAACAGACCTTGTGGTTGGCATGTCGTCCAAACTTCAGTGTAGTTGAAACCAGTGTGTCCCAACAAGCCCCGCCCATGCTCGCGGGCCACATTGGTGACAAACACACATTGTGACCCTCAGCCTGAGCCCAGTCCTCAAGTAAGGCTTCTCAGTGGCTGGAGGAAGAGACAGCATATTGGGACCGCCATGCCCCTAGGCCCCAATGTTTTACCATAGTTTTGTTTGTCCCTTCACTCTTCCCCAGGGCTCTGCCTTGGAATTCCTCTTTGGTTGGGACACCTGATGTAACAAAACTGAAAGGAGACCACCGATCCCACAGATGGACGAATAACAATTGGGACCGGGCCAAATCCACAGAGAGTAAGATTCGTCCATGGCCCATGAGGCCTCTCCACATTCCACGGTCATCGTTGATACAAAATCCAGAGACAAAAGCCTGAGCAAGCGCCTCAGACTCGCTCTTTCTTCATATCCTGAAGAGTTCTTCTCATGGTTTCTAGATTGGGCCTGCCATACCTACGTCCCCAAACCTAAGCTGAGTTTGTGTTTTCAGAGATCTGTCCTCAAAGTCTTGGGCAACACACCCTCCAGGTTAGGGTCCCTGGAGCCACACATTAGGACTGTGCCTACCCCATGCTTGGGAATTCTGCCCATTCCATTGTCCAAAATCGTAAAAATTAGGAGAACCCTCCAAAGTCCCCGAGGCCATCACAATAGTGTAGGTCTCCCGGGACAAACAAGGGCGGTCTGACACCAGATGAGCATCTACCTCCTCTCATACCATAGATGGATGTCCGCAGAGAAGAAGAGGGAACCAGACAGGACCCTAGGCCATAATCGGATCCATTGCTTGGTTTACAGGCATGTCTCCTCAAAAGTCTGGATTCCAATAGCAGCATATGGGGTTTCTTGAGGCACCCATCAGAACAAATCTCGTCTCAACAAGGAAACTTGTGCATGGGTGATAGGTCAAAAGTTTAGGAGAATACTTCAGGGTCCTGGTGCCACCGCCTCATTCCAAGCCTCTCATGGACACAAACACAATTTAGCACCATCCTCAGGAATGGCCATTTCAACTCAGCCACCCCGGTTGCTCCCGATGCGCCATCAATCTCAACTGTCTTGTTGCTTGGAGACAATTGGAATGCGAGGCGGGCTTCCCTGGCATCCATCCTCCAACGGTGCTCTGGAGTCATTCCTTTTGGGATGTCCTGGAGCAGCCCAAGAGGTCTCATTGTCCCTGAGAAGGAATCCTTGAAGGGGGCATCCACAACTCCCAACGTGGAAAACCTCCATGGCCTTGAGATTCCGCACCATTCATGAAGGGGCAGTCATGCACAGAAACTCAACCTGAGCCAACGTCTGATGCTCGCCGTGTCTTCGGATGCATGAGATATTGGTAGAGATCTGCCGGGGTTACCTTTGATGACCTCGGCCTGAAGCCCAAGTCTAGCTTGTTTTCTCAGACTTCTGTCCTCACACTCCTGGCCCAGAAGCCCTCGAGTTTGGCAGTTCCGGACCCAAAATGCAGCACTCTACCTGCCCTCTAGAAAAAATATCTTGCCTAATATACTGCCCATGCACCTCAAATGAGGATCAACCTACACGGCACTCGATGTACCCCAATTATATAGTCTAACCTGGGCACTAATGTACTGTCTGACACAACCTGAGCTCGAACGTCCTTACCAAAACCCAGGCAGCTACCGCACACTGAACACATCAGACCCGCCATGGCCTTAGTTCGTCATCTCTTCCCAACTGCGGTTTTCAGGCTTCAGAACCTAGACCTTATTTCCAACCACTGCCCAGGGTTGAAAATGATGCAGAAATCAGAACTCCTTCCCCATGGCAAGAGACCTTGTGATTGACAATTTCTCCAAAGTTCAGTGTAGTTGAAACCAGTGTGGCCCATGAGGCCCCGCCCATGCTCGCGGGCCACAGTGGTCACAAACACACAATGTGACCCTCAGCCTGAGCGCAGTCCTCATAAGGCCTCTCAGTGGCTGGATTAAGAGACAGAATATTGGGGCTGGCATGCCTCTAGGCCCCAAATTTTAACCATAGCTTGGGTTGTCCCTTCACTCTTTGGAATTCCTCTTTGGTTCGGACACCTGAGGAAACAAACCTGAACGGAGACCTCTCATCTCACAGATTGATGAAAAACAATTGGGACCGTGCCAAATCCACAGAGAGGAAGTTTCGTCCATGGCCCATGAGGTCTCCCCACATTCCACGGCTATCGTTAATACAAAATCCAGAGACAAAGGCCTGAGCAAGCGCCTCAGACTCGCTCTTTCTTCATATCCTGAAGAGTTCTTCTCATGGTTTGTAGATTGGGCCTGCCATAACTACGTCCCCAAACCTAAGCTGAGTTTGTGTTTTCAGACTTCTGTCCTCAAATTCCTGGGCCACACACCCTCCAGGCTGGGACCCCTGGAGCCACACATTAGGATGTGCCTACCCCATGCTTGGGAATTCTGCCCATTCCATTGTCCAAAATCGTACAAATTAGGAGAACCCTCCAAAGTCCCCGCGGCCATCCCAATAGTGTAGGTCTCCCGAGAAAAACAAAGGTGTGCATCTACCTCCTCTCATACTATAGATGGATGTCACCAGAGAAGAAGATGGAACCAGACAGGACCATAGGCCATAATCAGATCCATTGCTTTGGTTTACAGGCATGTCTCCTCAAATGCCTGGATTCCAATACCAGCATAGGGAGTTTTCTGAGGCAACCATCAGAACAAATCTCGTCTCCACAAGGAAACTTGTGCATGGGAGCTATGTCAAAACCTTAGGAGAATACTTCAGGGTCCCAGGGCCACCGCCCCATTCCAAGGCCCTCCAGGACACAAACACATATTAGGCCCCATCCTCAGGAAAGTCCATTTCAACTCAGCCACCCCGGATACTCCCGAAGACCAACCAACCACAAATGCCTTGTTGCTAGGAGACAATTGGAATGCGAGGCACGCTTCCCTGGCATCCATCCTCCAACAGTGCTCTGGAGTCATTCCATATGGGATGTCCTGGAGCTGTCCAAAGGTCTCAATTGTCCCGCAGAAGGAATCCTTGAAGGGGGCATCCCACAACTCCCATCGTGGGAAAACCTGCATGGCCTTGAGATTCCGCTCCGTTCATGAAGGGGCAGTCATGCACAGAAACTCCAACCTGAGCCAAAGTCTGAACATCGCCGTGACTTCAGATGCATGAGATATTGGTTCAGATCTGTAGGGGGTACCTGCCATGCCCTCGGCCTGAAGCCCAAGTGTAGCTTGTGTTCTCAGACGTCTGTCCGCACACTCCTGCCAAGAGCCCTCAAGTTTGGCAATTCCGGACCCACAATGCAGCACTCTGCCTGCCCTCTAGAAAAAATATCTCGCCTAATGAGCTGCCCAGGCATCTCAAATGAGGATCAACCTACACGGCTCTCGACTATACCCAAATTATATAGTCTAACCTGGGCACTAATGCACTGTCTGACACAACCTGAGCCCGAACCTCCTGACCAACTCCCAGGCAGCTGACCGCACACTGAGCGCATCAGACCCTCCAAGGCCTTATGTCGTCGACTCTTCCCAACTGCGGTTTTCAGGCTTCAGAACCTAGACCTTATCTCCAGCCACTGCTCAGGGTTGAAAATGATGCAGAAATCAGAACTCCTTCTCCATGGCAACAGACCTTGTGGTTGGCATGTCGTCCAAACTTCAGTGTAGTTGAAACCAGTGTGTCCCAACAAGCCCCGCCCATGCTCGCGGGCCACATTGGTGACAAACACACATTGTGACCCTCAGCCTGAGCCCAGTCCTCAAGTAAGGCTTCTCAGTGGCTGGAGGAAGAGACAGCATATTGGGACCGCCATGCCCCTAGGCCCCAATGTTTTACCATAGTTTTGTTTGTCCCTTCACTCTTCCCCAGGGCTCTGCCTTGGAATTCCTCTTTGGTTGGGACACCTGATGTAACAAAACTGAAAGGAGACCACCGATCCCACAGATGGACGAATAACAATTGGGACCGGGCCAAATCCACAGAGAGTAAGATTCGTCCATGGCCCATGAGGCCTCTCCACATTCCACGGTCATCGTTGATACAAAATCCAGAGACAAAAGCCTGAGCAAGCGCCTCAGACTCGCTCTTTCTTCATATCCTGAAGAGTTCTTCTCATGGTTTCTAGATTGGGCCTGCCATACCTACGTCCCCAAACCTAAGCTGAGTTTGTGTTTTCAGAGATCTGTCCTCAAAGTCTTGGGCAACACACCCTCCAGGTTAGGGTCCCTGGAGCCACACATTAGGACTGTGCCTACCCCATGCTTGGGAATTCTGCCCATTCCATTGTCCAAAATCGTAAAAATTAGGAGAACCCTCCAAAGTCCCCGAGGCCATCACAATAGTGTAGGTCTCCCGGGACAAACAAGGGTGGTCTGACACCAGATGAGCATCTACCTCCTCTCATACCATAGATGGATGTCCGCAGAGAAGAAGAGGGAACCAGACAGGACCCTAGGCCATAATCGGATCCATTGCTTGGTTTACAGGCATGTCTCCTCAAAAGTCTGGATTCCAATAGCAGCATATGGGGTTTCTTGAGGCACCCATCAGAACAAATCTCGTCTCAACAAGGAAACTTGTGCATGGGTGATAGGTCAAAAGTTTAGGAGAATACTTCAGGGTCCTGGTGCCACCGCCTCATTCCAAGCCTCTCATGGACACAAACACAATTTAGCACCATCCTCAGGAAAGGCCATTTCAACTCAGCCACCCCGGTTGCTCCCGATGCGCCATCAATCTCAACTGTCTTGTTGCTTGGAGACAATTGGAATGCGAGGCGGGCTTCCCTGGCATCCATCCTCCAACGGTGCTCTGGAGTCATTCCTTATGGGATGTCCTGGAGCAGCCCAAGAGGTCTCATTGTCCCTGAGAAGGAATCCTTGAAGGGGGCATCCACAACTCCCAACGTGGAAAACCTCCATGGCCTTGAGATTCCGCACCATTCATGAAGGGGCAGTCATGCACAGAAACTCAACCTGAGCCAACGTCTGATGCTCGCCGTGTCTTCGGATGCATGAGATATTGGTAGAGATCTGCCGGGGTTACCTTTGATGACCTCGGCCTGAAGCCCAAGTCTAGCTTGTTTTCTCAGACTTCTGTCCTCACACTCCTGGCCCAGAAGCCCTCGAGTTTGGCAGTTCCGGACCCAAAATGCAGCACTCTACCTGCCCTCTAGAAAAAATATCTTGCCTAATATACTGCCCATGCACCTCAAATGAGGATCAACCTACACGGCACTCGATGTACCCCAATTATATAGTCTAACCTGGGCACTAATGCACTGTCTGACACAACCTGAGCTCGAACGTCCTTACCAAAACCCAGGCAGCTACCGCACACTGAACACATCAGACCCGCCATGGCCTTAGTTCGTCATCTCTTCCCAACTGCGGTTTTCAGGCTTCAGAACCTAGACCTTATTTCCAACCACTGCCCAGGGTTGAAAATGATGCAGAAATCAGAACTCCTTCCCCATGGCAAGAGACCTTGTGATTGACAATTTCTCCAAAGTTCAGTGTAGTTGAAACCAGTGTGGCCCATGAGGCCCCGCCCATGCTCGCGGGCCACAGTGGTCACAAACACACACTGTGACCCTCAGCCTGAGCGCAGTCCTCATAAGGCCTCTCAGTGGCTGGATGAAGAGACAGAATATTGGGGCTGGCATGCCTCTAGGCCCCAAATTTTAACCATAGCTTGGGTTGTCCCTTCACTCTTTGGAATTCCTCTTTGGTTCGGACACCTGAGGAAACAAACCTGAACGGAGACCTCTCATCTCACAGATTGATGAAAAACAATTGGGACCGTGCCAAATCCACAGAGAGGAAGTTTCGTCCATGGCCCATGAGGTCTCCCCACATTCCACGGCTATCGTTAATACAAAATCCAGAGACAAAGGCCTGAGCAAGCGCCTCAGACTCGCTCTTTCTTCATATCCTGAAGAGTTCTTCTCATGGTTTGTAGATTGGGCCTGCCATAACTACGTCCCCAAACCTAAGCTGAGTTTGTGTTTTCAGACTTCTGTCCTCAAATTCCTGGGCCACACACCCTCCAGGCTGGGACCCCTGGAGCCACACATTAGGATGTGCCTACCCCATGCATGGGAATTCTGCCCATTTCATTGTCCAAAATCGTACAAATTAGGAGAACCCTCCAAAGTCCCCGCGGCCATCCCAATAGTGTAGGTCTCCCGAGAAAAACAAGGGTGTGCATCTACCTCCTCTCATACTATAGATGGATGTCACCAGAGAAGAAGATGGAACCAGACAGGACCATAGGCCATAATCGGATCCATTGCTTTGGTTTACAGGCATGTCTCCTCAAATGCCTGGATTCCAATACCAGCATAGGGAGTTTTCTGAGGCAACCATCAGAACAAATCTCGTCTCCACAAGGAAACTTGTGCATGGGAGCTATGTCAAAACCTTAGGAGAATACTTCAGGGTCCCAGGGCCACCGCCCCATTCCAAGGCCCTCATGGACACCAACACACTTTTGGCCCCATCCTCAGGAACGTCCATTTCAACTCAGCCACCCCGGTTGCTCCGGCAGAGCCATCAGATCTCAACTGTCTTGATGCTAGGAGACAATTGGAATGCGAGGCGGGCTTCCCTGGCATCCATCCTCGAACGGTGCTCTGGAGTCATTCCATACTGGAAGTCCTGGCGCTGCCCAACAGGTCTCAATTGTCCCGGAGAAGGAATCCTTGAAGGGGGCATCCAACTACTCCCAACCTGGGAAAACTTCCATAGCCTTGAGATTCTGCTCCGTTCATGAAGGGGCAGTAATGGCAACGTCTGATCCTCGCCGTGACTTCAGATGCATGAAAGATTGGTTCAGATCTGCAGGGGGTACCTGCCGTGCCCTCGGCCTGAAGCCCAAGTCTAGCTTTTGTTCTCAGACTTCTGTCCGCACACTCGTGGCCCAGAAGCCCACACGTTTGGCAATTCCGGACCCACAATGCAGCACTCAGCCTGCCCTCTAGAAAAAATATTTAGCCTAATGAGCTGCCCAGGAACCGCAAATGAGGATCAACCTACACGGCACTCGACTGTACCCAAATTATATAGTCTAACCTGGGCACTAATGCACTGTCTGACACAACCTGAGCCCGAAACTCCTGACCAACACCCAGGCAGCTGACCGCACACTGAGCACATCAGACCCACCATGGACTTAGGTCGTCATCTCTTCCCAACTGCGGTTTTCAGGCTTCAGAACCTAGACCTTATCTCCAATGACTGCCCAGGGTTGAAAATGATGCAGAAATCAGAACTCCTTCCCCATGGCATGAGACCTTGTGATTGGCATGTTGTCCAGATTTCAGTGTATTTGAAACCAGTGTGTCCCATGAAGCCCCGCCCATGCTCGTGCGCCACATTGGTGACAAACACACATTGTGACCCTCAGCCTGAGCCCACTCCTCAAGTGTGGCTTCTCAGTGGCTGGATGAAGAGACTGCATATTGGTCCTGCCATGCCCCTAGGCCCCAATTTTTTAACATAGTTTTGTTTTTCCCTTCACTGTTCCCCAGGGCTCTGCTTTGGATATCCTCTTTGGCTGGGACACCTGAGGGAACAATACTGAAAGGAGACCTCCCATCCCACAGATTGACGAATAACAATTGGTACCGTGCCATATCCACAGAGAGGAAGATTCGTCCATGGCCCTTCAGGACTCTCCACATTCCACGGCCATCGTTGATACAAAATCCAGAGACAAAAGACTGAGCAAGCGCCTCAGACTCGCTCTTTCTTCATATCCTGAAGAGTTCTTCTCATGGTTTCTAGATTGGGCCTGCCATACCTACGTCCCCAAACCTAAGCTGAGTTTGTGTTTTCAGACTTCTATCCTCAAAGTCTTGGGCCACACACCCTCCAGGTTAGGGTCCCTGGAGCCACACATTAGGACTGTGCCTACCCCATGCTTGGGAATTCTGCCCATTCCATTGTCCAAAATCGTACAAATTAGGAGAACCCTTCAAAGTCCCTGAGGCCATCCAAATAGTGGAGATATCCCGGGTCAAACAAGGGCGGTCTGACACCAGCTGAGCATCTACCTCCTCTCATACCATAGATGGATGTCCGCAGAAAAGAAGATGGAACCAGACAGGACCCTAGGCCATAATCGGATCCATTGCTTGGTTTACAGGCATGTCTCCTCAAAAGTCTGGATTCCAATAGCAGCATATGGGGTTTCTTGAGGCACCCATCAGAACAAATCTTGTCTCCACAAGGAAACTTGTGCATGGGTGATAGGTCAAAAGCTTAGGAGAATACTTCAGGGTCCAGGTGCCACCGCCGCATTCCAAGGCCCTCATGGACACAAACACACATTAGGCCCCATCCTCGGGAAAGTCCATTTCAACTTAGCCACCCCGGCTGCTCCGCAGAGTTATCAGAAATCAACAGTCTTGTTGCTAGGAGACAATTGGAATGCGAGGCAGTTTCCCTGTCATCCATCCTCCAACGGTGCTCTGGAGTCATTCCATATGTGATGTCCTGGAGCTGCCCAACAGGTCTCAATTATCTAGCAGAAGGAATCCGAGAAGGGGGCATCCCACAACTCCCAACGTGGGAATCCTCCATGGTCTTGAGATTCTGCTCCGTTCAAGAAGGGGCAGTCATGCACAGAAACTCCAACCTGTGCCAACATCTTATCCTGCCCTGACTTCAGATGCATGAGATATTGGTTCAGATCTGCAGGGGGTACCTGTCGTGCCCTCGGCCTGAAGCCCAAGTCTAGCTTGTGTTCTCAGATTTCTGTCCTCACACTCCTGGCCCAGAAGCCCTCAAGTTTGCAATTCCGGACACAAAATGCAGCACTCTGCCGGCACACTGGAAAAAATATCTTGCCTAATGAGCTTCCCAGGCACCACAAATGAGGATCAACCTACACGGCAATCACTGTACCCAAATTATATAGTCTAACCTGGGCACTAATGCACTGTCTGACACAATCTGAGCCCGAACCTCCTGACCAACACCCAGGCAGCTAACCGCCCACTGAGCACATCAGACCGGCCATGGCCTTAGGTCGTCATCTCTTACCAACTGCGGTTTTCAGGCTTCAGAACCTAGACCTTATCTCCAACCACTGCCCAGGGTTCAAAATGATGCAGAAATCAGAACTCCTTCCCCATGGCAAGAAACCTTGTGATTGGCATGTTGTCCAAAGTTCAGTGTAGTTGAAACCAGTGTGTCCCATGAAGCCCCGCCCATGCTCGCGGGCCACATTGGTGACAAACACTCATTGTGACCCTCAGCCTGAGCCCAGTCCACATGTAAGGCTTCTCAGTGGCTGGATGAAGAGGCAGCATATTGGGCCTGCCATGCCCCTAGGTCCCAATTTTTTACCATAGTTTTGTATGTCCCTACACTCTTCCCCAGGGCTCTGCCTTGGAATTCCTCTTTGGTTGAGACACCTGAGGGAACAATACTGAAAGGAGACCTCCCATCCCACAGATTGATGAATATCAATTGGGACCGGGCCAAATCCACAGAGAAGAAGCTTCGTCCATGTCCCATGAGGCCTCTCCACATTCCACGGCCATCGTTGATACAAAATCCAGAGACAAAAGCCTGAGCAAGCGCCTCAGACTCGCTCTTTTTTCATATCCTGAAGAGTTCTTCTCATGGTTTGTAGATTGGGCCTGCCATACCTACGTCCCCAAACCTAAGCTGAGTTTGTGTTTTCAGACTTCTATCCTCAAAGTCTTGGGCCACACACCCTCCAGGTTAGGGTCCCTGGAGCCACACATTAGGACTGTGCCTACCCCATGCATGGGAATTCTGCCCATTCCATTGTCCAAAATCGTACAAATTAGGAGAACCCTCCAAAGTCCCCGAGGCCATCCCAATAGTGTAGGTCTCCCGGGTCAAACAAGAGCGGTCTGACACCAGCTGAGCATCTACCTCCTCTCATACCATAGATGGATGTCCGCAGAGAAGAAGATGGAACCAGACAGGACCCTAGGCCATAATCGGATCCATTGCTTGTTTTACAGGCATGTCTCCTCAAAAGTCTGGATTCCAAGCCCAAATAGGGGTTTCCTGAGGCACCCATCAAAACAAATCTCGTCTCCATAAGGAAACTTGTTCATGGGAGCTATGTCCAAATCTTAGGGGAATATTTCAGGGTGCCGGTGCCACCGCCTCATACCAAGACCCTCATGGACACCAACACACATTAGCACCATTCTCAGGAAAGTCCATTTCAATTCAGCCACCCCGGTTGCTCCCAAGGAGCATTCAGATCTCAACTGTCTTTTTGTTAGGAGACAATTGGAATGCGAGGCGGGCTTCCCTGGCATCCATCCTCCAACAGTGCTCTGGAGTCATTCCATATGGGATGTCTTGGTGCTGCCCAACTGGTCTTAATTGTCCCGGAGAAGGAATCCTTGAAGGGGCCATCCCACAACTCCCAACGTGGAAAACCTCCATGGCCTTGAGATTCCGCTCCGTTCATGAAGTGGCAGTCATGTACAGAAACTCCAACCTGAGCCAACGTCTGATCCTCGCCGGGACTTCAGATGCATGAGATATTGGTAGAGATCTGCAGGGGTTACCTGCCATGACCTCGGCCTGAAGTCCAAGTCTAGATTGTGTTCTCAGACTTCTGTCCTCACACTCCTGGCCCAGAAGCCCTCGAGTTTGGCAATTCCGGACCCACAATGCAGCACTCTGCCTGCCCTCTAGAAAAAAATTATTGCCTCATGAGCTTCCCATGCACCTCAAAAGGGGATCAACCTACACGGCACTCGACTGTACCCCATTTATACAGTCTAAGATGGGCACTAATGTACTGTCTGACACAACCTGAGCCCGAAAGTCTTTAGCAAACCCAGGTAGATGACCGCACACTGAACACATCAGACCAGCCATGGCCTTAGGTCGTCATCTCTTACCAACTGCGGTTTTCAGGCTTCAGAACTTAGATCTTATTTCCAACCACTGCTCAGGGTTGAAAATGATGCAGAAATCAGAAATCCTTCCCCATGGCAAGAGACCTTGTGATTGACATGTTGTCCAAAGTTGAGTGTAGTTGTAACCAGTGTGGCCCATGAGGCCCCGCCCATGCTCGCGGGCCACATTGGTCACAAACACACATTGTGACCCTCAGCCTGAGCCCGGTACTCAAGTAAGGCCTCTCAGTGACTGGATGAAGAGACAGCATATTGGGCCTGCCATGCCCCTAGGCCCCAATTTTTAACCATAGTTATAAATTATAGAGATCCAGACGTGTATAATTCTGACCTCAGGCTGATTTTATGGGTGATCGTAGTTCTTTGGTTGGTAATCAGCTCACTTTAGGGTACAGGTTGAAAAGTCGCCTCCTCCTACTTGCCTGCCATCTGGTCCCCTCCCCCCAATGTTGAGCTCTTTTATCCATTTAGAGTTTCTCTTTGTGTATGGTGGAAGAGAATGGTTAAGTTTCATTCATCTACACAGAGATGACCCAATTTTTCTGCACCATTTATTGAAAAGACTATTTTTTCCACTGTATATTTTCCCGCTTTGTTGAAGATTATTTGACCATAGAGTTGATGGTCAATATATGAGCTCTCTACTCTATTCCACATGTCTATGTGTCTGTTTTTATGCCAGTACCATTCTGTCTTGGTGATCACAGCTTTGTAGTTACCCTTGAAATTGGGCAAAGTGATGCTCCCAATTTTCTTTTTCTTATTTTTTTAATTTATTTTTTATTTATTTCCAGCATAACAGTATTCATTATTTTGCACCACACCCAGTGCTCCATGGAATCCATGCCCTCTGTATGCTCACCACCTTGTACCCCGACCTCCCAATCCCTGCCCCTTCAAAACACTCAGATTGTTTTCAGAGTCCATAGTCTCTCATGGTTCACCTCTCCTTCCAATTTCCCCCAACTCCTTTCTCCTCTCTATCTCCCCATGTCTTCCATGCTATTTGTTATGCTTCACAAATAATTGAAACCATATGATCATTGACTCTCTCTGCTTGACTTATTTCACTAAGGAGAATCTCTTCCAGTCCCATCCCTGTTGCTCCAAAAGCTGGGAATTCATCCTTTCTGATGGAGGCATAATACTCCATAGTGTATATGGACCACATCCTCCTTATCTATTCGTCCGTTGAAGGGCATCTTGGTTCTTTCCACAGTTTGATGACCGCGGCCATTGCTGCTATAAACATTGGGGGTACAGATGGCCCTTCTTTTCACTCCACCTGTATATTTCGGGTCAATACCCAGGAGTGTAATTGCAGGGTCATAGGGACGTTCTGTTTTTAATTTCTTGAGGATTCTCCAACACTGTTCTCCAGAGAGGCTGTACCAACTTGCATTCCCACCAACAGTGGACGAGGGTTCCCCTTTCTACACATCCTCTCCAACACATGTTGTTTCCTGTCTTGCTAATTTTGGTCATTCTAACTGGTGTAAGGTGATATCTCAATGTGGTTTTAATTTGAATCTCTCTGATGGCTAGTGATGATTAACATTTTTTCATGTGTCTGATAGCGATGTGTATGTCTTGTTTGGAGAAGTGTCTTGTCATATCTTCTGATTTTTTTTGATATGATTGTCTGTTTTGTGATATGATTGTCTGTTTTGATATGATTGTCTGTTTTGTGTGTGTTGAGTTTGAGGAGTTCTTTATAGATCCTGGATATCAACCTTTTGTCTGTACAGTCATTTGCAAATATCTTCTCCCATTCCGTGGGTTGCCTCTTTGTTTTCTTAAATGTTTCCTTTGCTGTGCAGAAGCTTTTGATTTTGATGAAGTCCCAAAAGTTCATTTTAACTTTTTTTCCTTTGTCCTTGGAGACATTTCTTGAAAAAAGTTGCTGTGGCTGATATCAAAGAAATTACTGCCTATGTTCTCCTCTAGGGTTCTGATGGATTCCTGTCTCATGTTGAGGTCTTTTATCCATTTTGAGTTTATCTTTGTGTATGGTGTAAGAGAATGGTCGAGTTTCATTTTTCTACATAGAGCTTCCCAGTTTACCCAGCACCATTTATTGAAGAGAGTGACTTTTTACCACTGTATATGTTTTCCTGTTTTGTCAAAGATTATTTGCCCATAGAGTTGAGGGTCCATATCTGGGCTCTCTACTCTGTTCCACTGGTCTATGTGTCTTTTTTTATGCCAATACAATGCTATCTTGATGATCTCAGCTTTGTAGTAAATCTCTAATTTCCCACTCTGTATTTTCATTGTTAGTGTATAAGAAAGCCACTGATTTCTGTACATTGACTTTCTATCCTGCCACGTTGCTGAATTGCTGTATGAGTTCTAGTAGTTTGGGGGTGGAGTCTTTTGGGTTTTCCCTATAAAGAATCATGTCATCTGCGAAGAGTGTTTGACTTCTTCATTGCTAATTTGGATACCTTTTATTTCTTTTTGTTGTCTGATTGCTGTTGCTAGGACTTCTAATACTTAGTTAAACAAGTGTGGTGGGAGTAGGCATACTTCTCATGTTCCTGATCTCAACGGGAAGGCAACAAGCTTTTTTTTTTTAATTTCTTTTTTGTATTAATTAATTTATTTTCAGCATAACAGTATTCATTATTTTTTCACCACAACCAGTGCTCCATGCAATCTGTGCCCTCTATAATACCCACTACCTGGTACCCCAACATCCCACACCCCCACAACTTCAAACCCCTCAGATTGTTTTTCAGAGTCCATACTCTCTCATAGTTCACTTACCTTTCCAATTTACCCCAACTCCCTTCTCCTCTCTAACTCCCCATGCCTTCCATACTATTTGTTATGCTCTACAAATAAGTGAAATCATATGATAATTGACTCTCTGCTTGACTCATTTTATTTAGCATTATCTCTTCCAGTCCCGTCCATGTTGTTCCAAAAGCTGGGAATTCATCCTTTCTGATGGAGGCATAATACTCCATAGTGTATATGGACCACATCTTTCTAATCCATTCGTCCGTTGAAGGGCATCTTGGTTCTTTCCACAGTTTGGCGACCGTGGCCATTGCTACTATAAACATTGGGGTACAGATGGCCCTTCTTTTCACTCCACCTGTATCTTTCGGGTCAATACCCAGGAGTGCAATTGCAGGGTCATAGGGAAGTTCTGTTTTTAATTTCTTGAGGATTCTCCAACACTGTTCTCCAGAGAGGCTGCACCAACTTCATTCCCACCAACAGTGGACAAGGGTTCCCCTTTCTCCACATCCTCTCCAAAACATGTTGTTTCCTGTCTTGCTAATTTTGGTCATTCTAACTGGTGTAAGGTGATATCTCAATGTGGTTTTAATTTGAATCTCCCTGATGGCTAGTGATGATGAACATTTATCCTTTTTGGTGCGTTATTTGCCTGGTTTTGGGATGAGCATAATGCTAGCTTCATAAAAAGTATATGAAAGTTTTCCTTCTGCTTCAATTTTTGGAAAGAGCTCCAGGAGAAGAGGTGTTACTTCTTCTTTGAAGGTTTGGTAGAATTGCCCAGAAAATTCGTCAGATCCTGGGCTCTTTTTGTTGGGGTGGGAGATTTTTTCTTCCTTTTTAATTTTTTTATTTTTTATAAACATATATTTTTATCCCTGAGGGTACAGGTATGTGAATCAACAGGTTTACAAACTTCACAGAACTCCCGATAGCACATAACCTCACCAATGTCCATAACCCAACCCCCCTTCACCCAACCCCCCTCTCCCCAGCAACCCTCAGTTTGTTTCATGAGATTAAGAGTCACTTATGGTTTGTCTCCCTCCCAATCCCATCTTGTTTCGTTTATTCTTCTCCTACCCCTTAACCTCTCCCGCCCATTGCATCTCCACCTCCTCATATCAGGAAGACCATATGGTAGTTTTCTTTCTCTGCTTGACTCATTTTGCTAAGCATGATACCCTCTAGTCCCATTTACAATTGCACCCAAAATCACAAGATACCTAGGAATAAACCTAACCAAAGTGGCAAAGAATCTATATTCAGAAAACTATGAAGTACTCATGGAAGAAATTGAGGAAGACACAAAGAAATGGAAAAATGTTCCATGCTCCTGGATTGTAAGAATAAATATTGTGAAAATATCTGTGCTACCTAAAGCAATCTACACATTTAATGCAATTCCTATCAAAGTACCATCCATCTTTTTCAAAGAAATGGAACAAATAATCCTAAAATTTACATGGAATCAGAAAACACCTCGAATAGCCAAAGGAATATTGAAAAAGAAATCCAAAGTTGGTGGCATCACAATTCCGAACTTCAAGCTCTATCACAAAGCTGTCATCATCAAGACAGCATGGTACTGGCACAAAAACAGACACACAGATCAATGGAACAGAACAGTGAACCCAGAACTAGACCCTCAACTCAATGGTCAACTAATCTTCAACAAAGCAGGAAAGAATGTCCAATGGAAAAAAGTCTCTTCAATAAATGGTGTTGGGAAAATTGGACAGCCACATGCAGAAAAATGAAATTGAACCATTTCCTTACACCACACACAAAAATAGACTCAAAATGGATGAAGGACCTTGATGTGAGAAAGGAATACATCAAAATCCTTGAGGAGAACACAGGCAACAACCTCTTCGACCTCAGCGGCAGCAACATCTTCCTAGGAACATCGCCAAAGGCAAGGAAAGCAAGGGCAAAAATGAACTATTGGGATTTCATCAAGATCAAAAGCTTTTGCACAGCAAAGGAAACAGTTAACAAAACCAAAAGACAACTGACAGAATGGGAGAAGATATTTGCAAATGACATATCGGATAAAGGGCTAGTGTCCAAATCTGTAAAGAGCTTAGCACACTCCACACCAAAAGTACAAATAATCCAATCAACAAATGGGCAGAGAACATGAACAGACACTTCTGCAAAGAAGACATCCAGATGGCCAACAGACACATGTAAAAGTGCTCTATATCACTCGGCATCAGGGATATAAAAATTAAAGCCACAAGGCGATATCACCTCACACTAGTCAGAATGGCTAAAATTAACAAGTCAGGAAGTGACAGATGCTGGCGAGGATGTGTAGAAAGGGAAACCCTCCTACACTGTTGGTGGGAATGCAAGCGGGTAAAACCATTCTGGAAAACAGCATGGAAGTTCCTCAAAATGTTGAAAATAGAACTACCCTATGACCCAGCAATTGCACTACTGGGTATTTGCCCAAAAGATACAAATGTAGTGATCCGAAGGGGCCCATGCACCAGAATGTTTTTAGCAGCACTGTCCACAATAGCCAAACTATGGAAAGAACCTAGATGTCCATCAACAGAGGACGTGGATGGAACTTTTGTGAGGTTTTTGGTCATGACTTCAATACCGTTACTGGTTAACGGTCTATGCAAGTTGTGACTGTCTTCCTGGTTCAATTTTGGGATTGTATAGTTTTATGGGAATACATCCATTTCACCTAGGGGGCCTAGCTTATTGGCATACAACTGTTCATTTTTTAAATCTATTCATTGTTTTAGAACCACATCCTGCAATCCATGCCCTCGATAATACTCACCTTTTGGTTCCCCCAACCCCCCAACCCTCTGCCCCTTAAATCCCTCCAATTCATTTTCAGAGTCCATAATCTCTCATGGTTCACCCCCCCTTCCAATTTCCCTCCACTCCCTTCCCCTATCCATCTCCCCTTGTCCTCCATGCTATTTGTTGTGCTCCACACATAGGTGAAACCATATGATAATTGACACTCTCTGCTTGACTTATTTCACTCAGTAGAATCTCTTCTAGTCCCGTCCATGTTGCTACAAATGTAGGGCATTCATTCCTTCTGAGGGAGGCATAATACTCCATAGTGTATATGGCCCACATCTTCCTTATCCTTTTGTCCTTTGAAGAGCATCTTGGTTCTATCCACAGTTTGGTGACCATGGCTATTGCTGTTCTAAATATTGGGGTACAGATGGCCCTTCTTTTCACTACATCTGTATCTTTGTGGTAAATACCAAGTAGTGCAATTGCAAGGTCATAGGGAAGCTCTGTTTTTAATTTCTTGAGGAATCTCCATTCTTTTCTCCAAAGTGCCTGTACCAACTTGTATTCCAGACAGCAGTGTAAGAGGTTTCCCCTTTCCCCACATCCTCCCCAACACATGTTTCCTGTCTTGCTAATTTTGGCCATTCTAACTGGTGTAAGGTGCTATCTCAATGTGGTTTTAATTTGCATTTCCCTGTTGGCTAGTGATGATGAACATTTTTTCATGTGTCTGATAGCCATTTCTATGTCTTCATTGGAGAGGTGTCTGTTCCTATCTTCTGTCCAATTTTTTATATGATTGCCTGTTTTGTGTGTGTTGAGTTTGAGGAGTTCTCTATAGATCCTAGATATCAACCTTTTGTCTGTACTGTCATTTACAAATATCTTCTCGCAATCTGTGGGTTGCCTCTTTGTTTCATTGACAGTTTCCTTTGCAGTGCAGAAGTATTTGATCCTGATGAAGTCCCAAAAGTACATCTTCACTTCTGTTTTCTTTGTTGAACAAGACTGGTGAGAGTGGGCATCCTTGTCGTGATCCTGATCTCAACGGGAAGGCTGCAAGATCTTTCCAATTGAGGATTATATTTTCTGTGGGTCTTTCATAGATAGATATGATGAAGTTCAGGAATGTTCCCTCTATCCCTATATTTTGCAGTGTTTTAATCACGAATGGATGCTGGATTTTGTCTAATGTGTTTTCTGCATTGATTGAGAGGACCATGTGGTTCTTCTCTCTTCTCATATTAATTTTTTCAATGACATTGATTGATTTATGAATGTTGAACCATCCTTGTAGCCCAGGGATGAATCCCACCTGGTCATTGTAGATAATCTTTTTAATGTGCTGTTTGACCCTGTTTGCAAGGATCTTGTTGAGAATCTTAGCATCCATATTCATCAGTGATATTGGTCTGAAATTATCCATTTTGGTAGGGTAATTGCCTGGTTTGGGGATCAGGGTAATTCTGGCTTCATAGAAAGAGCCTGGAAGTTTTTCTTCTGCTTCAATTTTTTGAAACAGCTTCAGGAGAATAGATGTTATTTCTTCTTTGAAAGTTTGGTAGAATTCCCCAAGCAATCCATCAGGTCTTGGGCTCTTGTTTCTTGGGAGGTTTTTGATCACTGCTTATATCTCATTACTAGATATCGGTCAATTCAGGTTGTCGATCTCTTCCTAGTTCAATTTTGGAAGTTTATATAGTTTTCCAAGAATGCATCCATTTCATCAAGGTTGCCAAGCTTATTGGCATATAACTATTGATAATAACTTCTGATGATTGTTTCTACTTCCTCGTTGTTAGTTGTGATCTCATCATTTTTATTTATAATTTTGTGAATTTGGGCTTTCTCTCTTTTCTTTTGGATTAGTGTGGCCAGTGCCTTATTGATCTTCTTGATTCTTTCAAAAAAACCAACTTCTAGTTTCATTGATACGTTCTACTGTATCTTTGGTTTCTACCTCATTGATCTCAGCTCTAATCTTGATGATTTCTCTTCTTATGTGTGGAGTTGGTTTGATTTTTTTGTTGATTCTCCAGTTCTTTAAGGTGTAGAGACAGCTGGTGTATTCTGGATTTTTCAAAATTTTGAGGGAGGCTTGGATGTCTATGGATTTCCCCCTTAGAACCGCCTTTGCTGTATCCCATAGGGTTTGGATCGAAGTGTCTTTATTCTCATTGGTTTCCATTTGTTTCAGTTCTTCTTTGATCTCCTGGTTGATCCAAGCATTCTTAAGCAAGATGGTCTTTAGCTTCCAGGTTTTTGAGTTCCTTCTGTACTTTTCCTTGTGATTAAGCTCCAGGTTCAAAGCATTATGATCTGAGAATATGCGGGAAAAATCTCAGTCTTTTGATATCAGTTTAGTCCTGATTTATGACCCAGCATGTGGTCTATTCTTGAGAAGGTTCCCTGTGCTCTTGAGAAGAATGAGTATTCTTTTGTTTTAGGGTTGAATGTTCTGAATATATCTATGAGATCCATCTGTTCCAATGTGTCATTCAATGCTCTTGTTTCTTTATTGATTTTCTGCTTCAATGATCTGTTTATTTCTGAGAGAGGCATGTTAAGATCTCCTATGATTAGTGTATTCATATCAATATGACTCTTTATCTTGATTAACAGTTTTCTTATGTAATTGGTTGCTCCCATATTAGAGTCATAGATATTTACAATTGTTAGATCATCTTGGTGGATTGTCCCTTTAAGAATTATGTAGTGTCCTTCTGTATGTCTGACTAAAGCCTTTAGTTTAAAATCTAATTTATCTGATATGAGAATCGCTACCCCGGCCTTCTTTTGAGGCCCATTGTCATGAAAGATGCTTCTCTGTCCCTTCACTTTCAGTCTGGGTGTATTTTTAGGTTCAAAATGGGTCTCTTGTGGAGAACATATGGATGGGTTCTGTCGTTTTATCCAATCTGCAACCCTGTGCTGTTTTATGGGCGCATTTAGGCCATTCGCATTGAGATTGATTATTGATAGATACGTTTTTATTGACATCGAGTTACCTTTGAAGTCTTTCTTTCTGTAGATTGTCTCTATATTTCTCCTCCGTGCTATTCTTAGGATTTTTACTCTTTTATAGAACCCCCCTTAATATTTCCTGCAGTGTCGGCTTGGTGGTAGCATAGTCTTTTAAGTCTTGCCAGTCTTGGAAACTCTTTATATCTCCATCCATTCTGAATGTCAGTCTTGATGAATAAAGTATTCTTGGCTGCATGTTCTTCTCATTTAGTGCCCTGAATATATCTTGCCAGCCTTTTCTGGCTTTCCAGGCTTCTGTGGACAGGTCTGATGTTATATTGATGGGCTTTCCTATGTAAGTAAGGAGCCTCTTTGCCCTAGCAGCTTTCAGGAGATTATACCTACAATTATAATTCCTCAATTTGACTATCAGGTGTCGTGTTTTTGTTTTGTTTTGTATGTTTTTTTTTTTGAATGTATAATCTTGGGTGGAGACCATTTAGCCTCCAGTACATGAATTCTGGTTCCATTCGCGAGATTGGGAAAATTTTCTTGAAGGACTTGTTCCACTATATCTTCTAGATCTTTCTTTCTTCTCCCCTTCAGGGATTCCAGTAATTCTGAGGTTGGAACGTTTCATGGCACCATTTATTACCCTGATTCTGTTTTTGTGATTTCTAAGCTGTTTGTTCCAGGCTTCCTCCTGATCCTTTCTCTCTATCTGTTTGTCCTCCAGATCACTAATTCTATCTTCTGTCTCAGTTACCCTAGCTTTGAGAGAGTTTAGATTAGATTGGAACTCATTGAGAGCATTGTGGACCTCCTCCCTGGTAGCTTTAAGCTTCGCCCTAACATTGTGAACATCATGTCTCATCGCTTTCAGCTTGGCCCTAATCAATTATGTTTGGTCATCCATGCCTTTCTCCAAACTAGCTATTGCCTGGATTATTGTTAACCTGAATTCTCTTTCCAACATATTGTCTATGTTGATAGCCATTAGCTCTAGTGCAGAAGGTCCATCCACTGTATTTTTCTTCTGTTGGGGATTCCTCCTCCTAGTCATTTTGGTGAGAGATGACTGAACAGATGTAGCTGGATGTATCAGCCATGGTGCAGTCAAGGTGCACACTGGAAAACTTCTGAACAATCATGATTCCCCACCCAAATGAGAGAAAAAAGAAAAGAAAAAGAAAAAAAAAAACAAAAAAAGAGATAGAGACAGGAAAGAGAGGGAAGATTAAAGAGAAAGTTCAGCCCAAATGAGCCCCAAGGTAAGATTTATGAAGTAGACAAACAAAAAGACTGATAAAAGTATATGACAAGAGAAAAAAATATATATATATATACAAAAAAAAGGAAGAACGTCGTCAAAAAGAACCCCACGTGTAATATTTATATACTATCAGGACAAACACAAAAACACAGAAACACTGGTGGAAGATAAAGATTGGAGAGTGGATATAAATTCTCAGTGTCTGCGAGGAAGTTTGTTTTAATTTTTCCTGGATGTATCTTGATATCTTTGTTAAAGGACTCAACTTTCCTAAGATAAAGGGGTATTAAAAATTAGTTACCTATAGGGGTAGTATTGATTGGGGAAAGGGGACTACTTTGAAGTTTAACTCTATATGAATAATAGAAGATAAAAATAAAAAGGAAAAAACTAAACTAAACTAAAATATAAAAAAGTAGGAATAAAAAAATAAAAATGCAAAAGGAAAACATAGGAGTATATATCAAAAATTTAAGGTTAGAAAGTTATTTTGGAATTTGATGTACTGGACAGCTCGCTCTGATGGTAACAGGTTAATAAAATTACATATATATATGTATATATATTTTTATGACAAGAGAAAAAAAAATACATATATACAAAAAAAAAGGAAGAACGTCGTCAAAAAGAACCCCACGTGTAAGATTTATATACTATCAGGACAAACACAAAAACACAGAAACACTGGTGGAAGATAAAGATTGGAGAGTGGAAATATATATATATATATATATATATATATATATATATGTATATATATACCAGAATAGTCGGAATGAATAAAAAAAAAACTTTTCCTATGAAGTAGTGGTTGTACTCTTGTAGTCCTTTTTTATTTTTTCTCTCCCTCTCTTTTTTTTTTTTTTCTTTCTTGGTTTGTTTTCTAGGAGAGGGGCCTGCCACGTGGGTTTTCGGTCAGTGATGTACCCTGAGTTAAGTTCTCGCGCCCCTCTCAATGTGGTGGGCTCTGAGGAAACTGTTTTGTTTTTTTTTTTTTTTCAGACTTTTGTTCTCTGGAAGTTTTTATGTTTATTCACTTTTTTTGTTTGAGTTTTCCCCCTGTGCAGGAATTGGAGATAAGGTCTAGGTTCCGATGACTGAAAACCCAGGTTGGGAATGGATGGTGGCCTAAGGCAGTGGCGGGTCCAATGTGCTGGGTGTGCAGCCAGCTGGGTCAGTGTCTGTTGGAAGGTCTGGGCTGAGGCTATTGAGACAGAGCATCAGTGTTTAAGGTAGCCTATGTAATTGTGGTGTTGCCGAGGGCCAAGCAGTTTGATCCTCATTTGGGGTCTCTGGGCAGCACCATAGACAAAGTTTTTCTCCTGGGAGGCAGGCAGAGTGCTTCATTGTGGCCCAGAATTCCCAGTAGGGAGGGTCTGTGGGCCAGGAGTGTGAGGACGGAAGTCGGAAAACACAAGCTAGGGAGAGGATTGGAGCCAAGGGCAGAGCAGGCCCACTCTGCAGAGGCTGAATCAAATTCTCCTGTATCTGAAGTCAGGCTGAGGATCAGACGTTTGCTGAGGCTGGAGTATGTGTCCTGATGGCACCTTCATGAAGCGGGGGCCTCATGAGGCCAAGGAAGTTTTCCCAAGCTGAGTTTGGAGGTTGCCCCAAACCACAAGGTTTCCTTCTGCGGGACATTCGAGTTCTGTTGCATGGCTCCAGGACACACCATACGGAAGGACTGGAGAGCAGGGTTAGAAGGATGGATCCCTGTACAGCATGCCCCGCATGCCCATTGGCCATTAGCAACAAGATATGTTTGATCTGCTGCCTCTGGGGCACGCTACCCAGGGGGCTGAGTTGAAATGGTCTCTCCCGAGGATGCGTCATAATGTGCGTTTGGGTCCATGGAGACCTTGGAATGTGCTGGTTGTTCAGTGGCCCTGTAGAACTCTCCTACCTGAAGGGTTTGATACATCCCCAGTAAGAAAGCTCCCCATGTGGAGACGAGAGAGGTTTGGTTTGGTGCCTCAGAAAAGCCCCATGTGCTGTTCTATGAAATCAGTCCTCTGAGGACGGACACATGGAAACCATAGCTAAGGTTCAGATTATGGCCTGGGGGCCTGTCCATTTCAACCTTCTGTCTCTGGGGACACTGTATGAGAGACTAAGTAGAGATAGTTGCTCCGTTGGTGTCAGAGAGCCCCTCTTAGTCCAGGGTGGCCTACACTATTGATGGCCTCAGGGGCCTTGGAGCTTTTCCCTAACCTGTAGGGGTGTGGTCAATGGATTGGGCACACTTTCCTTGGAGAGAGCAGGCCCAATCTTTCGCTGAGACTCCAGAGGCCCCAGCCTGGAGGTTGTGTGGGTCCAGGCTGTGGGCACAGAAGTCTGAAAACACAAACTCAGCTTATGAGTGGCGCCTAGGGTATGGCAGGCCGGATGTACAACCCGAGTGGGAGCTCCTGGACCTCTGAAACAAGGGCGAGTGGGAGGCGTTCCTTCAGGCTTTTGTCTCTGGATGTTGTGTCCAGGATAGCCGTGGATTGAAAGGTTGGCTTCCGGGAGTGTGGACGAGTATCCATCTCTGGGGATTTGTCCCAGCTCCCAAGAGTTTGGGATCATTTTGTGGGAAGGGTGGAGTCGTGTTGTCTGGCTCATGTGTCTCTGCAACAAAGGGATTCCAGAGCAGAGCTGCAGGTATGGCCGGGGCGACTGGAAAACTCAAACACTGGTGAGGATTGGGTGCATAGGGGCTTGGCAAGCCGCATATATGGGCTCTTGGTCCAGGCCATAACAGGCCTTTCTTTGACATGGGGCTCATGCTGAGGGTCACAGTGTGAATTTGTACCCAATCAACACTCACGTTTGGGCGTGGCATCAGGGGCCATGAAGGTTTCTCCCACCCTGAAGGTGTGACTCCATGCCAAGAGCAAGGTTTACAGCCATGGGGAAAGAGGGGTTCAGTTTCGTGCTTCCGATACCAAGCTGTGTGGAGAATTGATATAATGTCTAGGTTCAGATATCTGAAAACCAAGGTTAGGAAGAGGTGACGGCATAAGACCATGGCGTGTCAGAAGTGCTGGGTGTGCGGCCAGCTGTCTCCTTGTCTGTCTCGACGTCTGGCTTCAGGCTGTGTCAGACAGAGCATGAGTGCCCAGAGCAGCCTATCCAGTTCGGGTATCATCGAGGCCCGAGCAGGTTGTTCCTCATCTGGGTTTTGGAGAGCCCCACAGGGAAACGTTTTTCTTCCATTGGGCAGACCCTGGGCAGGGTTGTGGTTCTGGAGTTTCTAGTCCGGAGGGCTTGTTTGCCAGGAGTGTGAGGAAGGAAGTCTGAAAACCCAAGCGAGCATGAGGATTGAGACCGAGGGCACGGCAGGCCCACTCTCCAGAGGCTGAATCGAGGTCTCCTGCACTGAGGTCATGTCAACTATGAGACGTGCCTCAGGCTTGAGTTTTTGTCCAGCATGGCCTCTTCCTGAAGGGTGTGGGGGCTTCATGAGGCCAGGGCGGTTGCCTACGATATTATTTGTGAACTACTCCAAACCTCAAGGTTTCCTTCTGCACGACAGTCGAGTCCTATTGGATGGTTCCAGGAGACCCCATAGGGAAGGACTCGAGAGCAGGGGTCTAAGCATGGATGCCTGGGAACGCCACCTCATATTCCCCCTCTTTAGTCAGGACAAGACAGGCTCAATCTGCGGGCTTCTGGGTGAACTACCCAGAGGGTAGAGTTGAAATGGACTATCCTGAAGATGAGTCCTACTGTGGGTTGGTAGTCAGGGAG
This sequence comes from Mustela nivalis, assembly GCF_964662115.1. NCBI lineage: Eukaryota > Metazoa > Chordata > Mammalia > Carnivora > Mustelidae > Mustela > Mustela nivalis. The sequence continues at coordinate 1,128,781 of NW_028136556.1, read as the reverse complement.
ATCTAGGAATGTGGACGTGGCTCAGGGACTCTGCAGGGTTCTCCAACCTGAGGTGTTTGACACGGCTCCAACAAGGGAGCTTCCCATGTGGAGAAGAGAGGAGTTCTGTTCAGTGCCTCAGGAAAGCCCCATATCCTGTTCTTCGAACCAAAGCCTCTGAGGAGTGACACCTGGAAACCAAAGAAAGAGTTGAGATTAGGGCCTAAGGGCCTGTCCGGCTCAACCTTGTATCTCTGTTGATATCTGTGTGGATGCCTTCGTGGAGGTAGCTGCTCAGCTTGTGTCCCAATGCCCCTGTGTGTCCAGGGAGGCTCCCACTAGTGGGATGTTCTCGGGGGCCTTGAGGTTTCTCATATTCTGGAGGTGTGTGGCCGAAGGAATGGACACAGTTTCCCAGGAGAGAGCAGGCACGGTCCTGTGGTATGGCTCCAGAGGACTCAGCCTAGAGGCTGTGTTTGCCAGGGCTGTGGGGACAGAAGTCTGAAAAAGCAAACTTGGCTCAGCTAGGGGCCAAGGTTCTGGCAGGCCTGATCTCCAGTCCGTGAGGGGAGAATCTCTGGATATCAAAGGAGGGCAAGTGGGAGGCAGTCGCTCAGGCTTTTGTCTCTGGGTGTTGCGTTCATAGTGGCCGTTCAGGGTAGGGGTTGACTCAGGGGCCGAGGATGAGCCTTCCTCTCAGGGGACTGTCCAAGCTCCCAAGTGTTTGGGTTCATTCTGTGGGAAGGGAAGACTAATGTTTTCTGACACAGGGGACCCCCCAGGAGAGGGACTCTAGAGCACAGCAGTGGGTTCCCTCAACTGGAATACACACCATCCAGTTAGACCTGGGTGCCTATGGGCATGGCAAGCCACATATGCGGGCTCTTGTTCCATTCACTGAGAGGCGTTACTTGAATAAGGTACTCACGCTGAGGGTCACAATGTGTGTTTGTGCCCAAGGCGGCCCTCACGTATGGGCGTGGCCTCATGGGCCATGCCGTTTTCTCCTACACTGAAGGTTTGACTCACTGCCAACAGCAAAGTTTCTTCCATGGGGAAGGAGTGGTTCTGATTTGTGCATCAGGTTCCCCCCTGTGCAGGGATTGGAGATAAGGTCTAGGTTCCGATGACTAAAAACCCATGTTGGGATGGATGGTGGCCTAAGGCAGTGGCGGGTCAAATGTGCTAGTTGTGCAGCCAGCTGTGTCAGTGTCTGTTGGAAGGTCTGGGCTCAGGCTATTTGCGACAGAGCATCAGTGTTTAAAGTAGCCTATGCAATTGGGGTGTTGCCGAGGGCCAAACAGTTTGATCCTCATTTGGGGTTTCTGGGCAGCAACATAGACAATGTTTTTCTCCTGGGAGGCAGGTAGAGTGCTTCATTGTGTCCCCAGAATTCCCAGTAGGGAGGGTTTATGGGCCAGGAGTGAGAGGAGGAAAGTCTGAAAACACAAGCTAGGGTGATGATCGGAGCCAAGGGCAGAGCAGGCCCACTCTGCAGAGGCTGAAACGAAATCTCCTGCATCAGAAATCAGGCTGAGGATCAGACGTTGGCTGAGGCTGGAGTATGTGTCCATGATGGCACCTTCATGAAGCGGGGGCCTCTTGAGGCCAAGGAAGATTTCCCACGCTGAGTTTGGAGGTTGCCCCAAACCACAAGGTTTTCTTCTGCGGGACATTCGAGTCCTGTTGCATGGCTCCAGGACATACCATACGGAAGGACTGGAGAGCAGGTTTCGATGGATGAATCCCTGTACAGAATGCCTCGCATTCCCAATGTCCTTTAGCGACAAGATTTGTTTGATTTGCTGCCACTGGGCACGCTACTCATGTGGCTGAGTTGAAATGGCTTCTCCTGAGGATGCGTCATAATGTGCGTTTGGGTCCATGGAGACCTTGGAATGTGCTGGTTCTTCAGTGGCCCTGCAGAACTCTACTACCTGAAGGGTTTGATACATCCCCAGTAAGAAAGCACCTCATGTGGTGACGAGAGAGGTTTGGGTTGCTGCCTCAGAAAAGCCCCGTGTGCTGGTCTACGAAAACAGTCCTCTGAGGACGGACACATGGAAACCAGAGCTACGGTCAGATTAGGGCCTGGTGGCCTGTCCATTTCAACCTTCTGTCTCTGGGGACACTGTCTGAGAGTCTAAGTGGAGATATTTGCTCCGCTGGTGTCAGAGAGCCCCTCTTAGTCCAGGGTGGCCTACACTATTGATGGCCTCAGGGGCCTTGGAGCTTTTCCCTAACCTGTAGGGTTGTGGTCAATGGTTAGGGCACACTTTCCTGGGAGAGGGCAGGCACAATCTTTCGCTGTGGCTCCAGAGGCCCTATCCTGGAGGTTATTTGGGTCCAGGCTGTGGGCACAGAAGTCTGAAAACAGAAACTCAAGTTATGAGTGGCGCCTAGGGTATGGCAGGCCGGATGTAGAGCCCGAGAGGGAGCTCCAGGGCTTCTGAAACAAGGGCGAGTGGGAGGCGATCCTTCAGGCTTTTGTCTCTAGATGTTGTGTCTGGGATAGCCGTGGATTGGAGGGGTGGCCTCAGGGTCTGTGGACGAGTATCCCTCTCTGAGGATTTGTCCCAGCTCCCAAGAGTTTGGGGTCATTTTGTGGGAAGGGTGGAGTCGTGTTGTCTGGCTCATGTGTCTCTCCAAGAAAGGGATTCCAGAGCAGAGCCCCAGGTACGGGCGGGGCGACTGGAAAACTCAAACACTGGTGAGGATTGGGTGCATAGTGGCTTGGCAAGCCCCATATGCGTGCTCTTGGGCCAGGCCCTGACAGGCCTTTCTTTGACATGGGGCTCATGCTGAGGTTCACAGTGTGAATTTGTGCCCAAGCATCACTCACGTTTGGGCGTGGCATCAAGGGCCATGAAGGTTTCTCCCACCCTGAAGGTGTGACTCCATGCCAAGAGCAAGCTTTACAGCCATGGGGAAGGAGGAGTTCTGTTTTGTGCTTGCGATACCCAGCTGTGTGGAGAATTGATATAATGTCTAGGTTCAGATATCTGAAAACCAAGGTTAGGAAGAGGTGACAGCATAAGAACATGGCGTGTCCGAAGTGCTGGGTGTGCGGCCAGCTGTCTCATTGTCTGTCTCGACGTCTGGCTTCATGCTGTGTCAGACAGAGCATGAGTGCCCAGAGCAGCCTATCCAGTTCGGGTACCGTCGAGGCCTGAGCAGGTTGATCCTCATCTGGGATTTCTGGAGAGCCCCACAGGGAAACGTTTTTCTTCCATTGGGCAGACACTGGGCTGGGTTGTGGTTCTGGGGTTCCTAGTCTGGAGGGCTTGTTTGCCAGGAGTGTGAGGAAGGAAGTCTGAAAACACAAGCTAGCGAGAGGTTTGGGACCGAGGGCACGGCAGGCCCACTCTGCAGAGGCTGAATGGAGATCTCCTGTACTGAGGTTATGTCAACAATGAGACGTGCCTCAGGCTAGAGTTTTTGTCCAGCATGGCCTCATCCTGAAGGGTGTGGGGGCTTCATGAGGCCAGGGAGGTTTGCCTACGATGGGATTTGTGAACTACTCCAAACCTCAACGTTTCCTTCTGCACGACAGTCGAGTCCTATTGGGTGGTTCCAGGAGGCCCCATACGGAATGACTCGAGAGCAGGTGTCTAAGCATGGATGCCTGGGAAAGCCACCTCATATTCCCATTCTTTAGTCATGACAAGGCAGGCTCAATCTGCGGGCTCCTGGGTGAGCTACCCAGAGGGGAGAGTTAAAATGGACTCTCCTGAAGATGAGTCTTACTGTGGCTTGGTGGCCTGGGAGACCTTGGAATGTGGAGGTGGCTCAGGGACTCTGCAAGATTCTCCAACCTGAGGTGTTTGACACGGCTCCAACAAGGAAGCTTCCCATGTGGAGACGAGAGGAGTTCTGTTCAGTGCCTCAGGAAAGCCCCATATCCTGTTCTTCGAACCAAAGCCTCTGAGGAGTGACACCTGGAAACCAAAGCAAGAGTTGAAATTAGGGCCTAAGGGCCTGTCTGGCTAAACCTTCTATCTCTGTTGACATGCGTTCGTGGAGGTAGCTGCTCAGCTTGTGTCTGAATGCCCCTGTGTGTCCAGGGAGGCTCCCAGTAGTAGGATGTCCTCGGGGGCCTTGAGGTTTCTCATATTCTGGAGGTGTGTGGCCAAAGGAATGGACACAGTTTCCCAGGAGAGTGCAGGCACGGTCCTGTGGTATGGCTCCAGAAAACCCAGCCTAGAGGCTGTGTTTGCCAGGGCTGTGGGGACAGATGTCTGAAGAAGCAAACTTGGCTCAGCTAGGGGACAAGGTAATGGCAGGCCTGATCTCCAGTCCGTCAGGGGAGGTCCTCTGGATATCCAAGGAGGGCAAGTGGGAGGCAGTCGCTCAGGCTATTGTCTCTGGGTGTTGCGTTCACAGTGGCCGTTCAGGGTAGGGGTTGCCTCAGGGGCTGAGGAAGAGCCTTCCTCTCGGGGGATTGTCCAAGCTTCCACGCGTTTGGGTTTATTCTGTGGAAGGGAAGAGTACTGTTTTCTGCCACAGGGGACCCCCCAGTGGAGGGACTCTTGAGCACAGCAGTGGGTTCCCTCTACTGAAATACACACCATCTTGTTAGTCCTGGGTGCCTATGGGCATGGCAAGCCACATATGCGGGCTCTTGGTCCAGTCACTGAGAGGCGTTACTTGAATAAGGTACTCACGCTGAGGGTCACAATGTGTGTTTGTGCCCATCGGCCTTCGTGCATGGGCGTGGCCTCATGGGCCATGCCGTTTTCTCCTACACTGAAGGTTTCACTCACTCCCAGCAGCAAGGTTTCTTGCGATGGGGAAGGAGGGGTTCTGACTTGTGCATCAGGTTCCCCCCTGTGCAGGGATTGGAGATATGGTCTAGGTTCCGATGACTGAAAACCCAGGTTGGGAATGGATGGTGGCCTAAGGCAGTGGCGGGTCCAATGTGCTGTGTGTGCAGCCAGCTGTGTCGGTGTCTGTTGGAAGGTCTGGGCTCAGGCGATTTGCGACAGAGCATCGTGTTTAAGGTAGCCTATGAAATTGGGGTGTTGCTGAGGGCCAAGCATTTTGATCCTCATTTGGGGTTTGTGGCAGCACCATAGACAATGTTTTTCTCCTGGGAGGCAGGCAGAGTGCTTCATTGTGGCCCCAGAATTCCCAGTAGGGAGGGTTTGTGGGCCAGGAGTGTGAGGACGGAAGTCTGAAAACACAAGCTAGGGTGAGGATTGGAGCCAAGGGCAGAGCAGGCCCACTCTGCAGAGGCTGAATCAAAATCTCCTGCATCTGAAGTCAGGCTGAGGATCAGACGTTGGCTGAGGCTGGAGTTTGTGTCCATGATGGCACCTTCATGAAGCGGGGTCCTCATGAGACCAAGGAAGTTTTCCCACGCTGAGTTTGGAGGTTGCCCCAAACCACAAGGTTTTCTTCTGCGGGACATTCGAGTCCTGTTGCATGGCTCCAGGGTATACGATACGGAAGGACTGGAGAGCAGGGTTCGAAGGATGGATCCCTGTACAGAATGCCTCGCATTCCCATTGGCCTTTAGCGACAAGATTTGTTTGATTTGCTGCCTCTGGGCACGCTACTCATGTGGCTGAGTTGAAATGGCTTCTCCTGAGGATGCGTCATAATGTGCGTTTGGGTCCATGGAGACCTTGGAATGTGCTGGTTCTTCAGTGGCCCTGCAGAACTCTCCTACCTGAAGGGTTTGATACATCCCCAGTAAGAAAGCACCTCATGTGGTGACGAGAGAGGTTTGGTTTGCTGCCTCAGAAAAGCCCCGTGTGCTGGTCTACGAAAACAGTCCTCTGAGGACGGACACATGGAAACCAGAGGTACGGTTCAGATTAGGGCCTGGGGGACTGTCCATTTCAACCTTCTGTCTCTGGGGACACTGTCTGAGAGTCTAAGTGGAGATATTTGCTCCGCTGGTGTCAGAGAGCCCCTCTTAGTCCAGGGTGGCCTACACTATTGATGGCCTCAGGGGCCTTGGAGCTTTTCCCTAACCTGTAGGGTTGTGGTCAATGGTTAGGGCACACTTTCCTTGGAGAGGGCAGGCACAATCTTTCGCTGTGGCTCCAGAGGCCCTAGCCTGGAGGTTGTGTGGGTCCAGGCTGTGGGCACAGAAGTCTGAAAACACAAACTCAGCTTATGAGTGGCGCCTAGGGTATGGCAGGCCGGATGTAGAGCCCGAGAGGGAGCTCCAGGGCTTCTGAAACATGGGAGAGTGGGAGGCGATCCTTCAGGCTTTTGTCTCTAGATGTTGTGTCTGGGATAGCCGTGGATTGGAGGGGTGGCCTCAGGGTCTGTGGACGAGTATCCCTCTCTGGGGATTTGTCCCAGCTCCCAAGAGTTTGGGGTCATTTTGTGGGAAGGGTGGAGTCGTGTTGTCTGGCTCATGTGTCTCTCCAAGAAAGGGATTCCAGAGCAGAGCCCCAGGTACGGGCGGGGCGACTGGAAAACTCAAACACTGGTGAGGATTGGGTGCATAGGGGCTTGGCAAGCCCCCTATGCGTGCTCTTGGGCCAGGCTCTGACAGGCCTTTCTTTGACATGGGGCTCATGCTGAGGGTCACAGTGTGAATTTGTGCCCAAGCATCACTCACGTTTGGGCGTGGCATCAGGGGCCATGAAGGTTTCTCCCACCCTGAAGGTGTGACTCCATGCCAAGAGCAAGCTTTACAGCCATGGGGAAGGAGGAGTTCTGTTTTGTGCTTGCGATACCCAGCTGTGTGGAGAATTGATATAATGTCTAGGTTCAGATATCTGAAAACCAAGGTTAGGAAGAGGTGACAGCATAAGAACATGGCGTGTCCGAAGTGCTGGGTGTGCGGCCAGCTGTCTCCTTGTCTGTCTCGACGTCTGGCTTCAGGCTGTGTCAGACAGAGCATGAGTGCCCAGAGCAGCCTATCCAGTTCGGGTACCGTCGAGGCCCGAGCAGGTTGATCCTCATCTGGGATTTCTGTAGAGCCCCACAGGGAAACGTTTTTCTTCCGTTGGGCAGACACTGGGCTGGGTTGTGGTTCTGGGGTTCCTAGTCTGGAGGGCTTGTTTGCCAGGAGTGTGAGGAAGGAAGTCTGAAAACACAAGCTAGCGAGAGGTTTGGGACCGAGGGCACGGCAGGCCCACTCTTCAGAGGCTGAATCGAGATCTCCTGCACTGAGGTCATGTCAACTATGAGACGTGCCTCAGGCTAGAGTTTTTGTCCAGCATGGCCTCTTCCTGAAGGGTGTGGGGGCTTCATGAGGCCAGGGAGGTTTGCCTACGATGGGATCTGTGAACTACTCCAAACCTCAAGGTTTCCTTCTGCACGACAGTCGAGTCCTCTTGGATGGTTCCAGGAGGCCCCATACGGAAAGACTCAAGAGCAGGTGTCTAAGCATGGATGCCTGGGAAAGCCAACTCATATTCCCATTCTTTAGTCAGGACAAGACAGGCTCAATCTGCGGGCTCCTGGGTGAGCTACCCAGAGGGGAGAGTTAAAATGGACTCTCCTTAAGATGAGTCTTACTGTGGCTTGGTGGCCTGGGAGACCTTGGAATGTGGAGGTGGCTCAGGGACTCTGCAGGTTTCTCCAACCTGAGGTGTTTGACACGGCTCCAACAAGGAAGCTTCCCATGTGGAGACGAGAGGAGTTCTGTTCAGTGCCTCAGGAAAGCCCCATATCCTGTTCTTCGAACCAAAGCCTCTGAGGAGTGACACCTGGAAACCAAAGCAAGAGTTGAGATTAGGGCCTAAGGGCCTGTCTGGCTCAACCTTCTATCTCTGTTGACATCTGTGTGCATGCCTTCGTGGAGGTAGCTGCTCAGCTTGTGTCCGAACGCCCCTGTGTGTCCAGGGAGGCTCCCAGTAGTGGGATGTCCTCGGGGGCCTTGAGGTTTCTCATATTCTGGAGGTGTGTGGCCAAAGGAATGGACACAGTTTCCCAGGAGAGAGCAGGCACGGTCCTGTGGTATGGCTCCAGAAAACCCAGCCTAGAGGCTGTGTTTGCCAGGGCTGTGGGGACAGATGTCTGAAAATGCAAACTTGGCTCAGCTAGGGGCCAAGGTAATGGCAGGCGTGATCTCCAGTCCGTGAGGGAAGATCCTCTGGATATCAAAGGAGGGCAAGTGGGAGGCAGTCGCTCAGGCTTTTGTCTCTGGGTGTTAGGTTCACAGTGGCCGTTCAGGGTAGGGGTTGCCTCAGGGGCCGAGGAAGAGCCTTCCTCTCGGGGGATTGTCCAAGCTCCCAAGCGTTTGGGTTCATTCTGTGGGAAGGGAAGAGTACTGTTTTCTGCCACAGGGGACCCCCCAGTGGAGGGACTCTTGAGCACAGCAGTGGGTTCCCTCTACTGAAATACACTCCATCTTGTTAGTCCTGGGTGCCTATGGGCATGGCAAGCCACATATGCGGGCTCTTGGTCCAGTCACTGAGAGGCGTTACTTGAATAAGGTACTCACGCTGAGGGTCACAAAGTGTGTTTGTGCCCAAGGCGGCCCTCGCGCATGGGCGTGGCCTCATGGGCCATGCCGTTTTCTCCTACACTGAAGGTTTCACTCACTCCCAGCAGCAAGGTTTCTTGCGATGGGGAAGGAGGGGTTCTGACTTGTGCATCAGGTTCCCCCCTGTGCAGGGATTGGAGATATGGTCTAGGTTCCGATGACTGAAAACCCAGGTTGGGAATGGATGGTGGCCTAAGGCAGTGGCGGGTCCAATGTGCTGTGTGTGCAGCCAGCTGTGTCGGTGTCTGTTGGAAGGTCTGGGCTCAGGCGATTTGCGACAGAGCATCGTGTTTAAGGTAGCCTATGAAATTGGGGTGTTGCTGAGGGCCAAGCATTTTGATCCTCATTTGGGGTTTGTGGCAGCACCATAGACAATGTTTTTCTCCTGGGAGGCAGGCAGAGTGCTTCATTGTGGCCCCAGAATTCCCAGTAGGGAGGGTTTGTGGGCCAGGAGTGTGAGGACGGAAGTCTGAAAACACAAGCTAGGGTGAGGATTGGAGCCAAGGGCAGAGCAGGCCCACTCTGCAGAGGCTGAATCAAAATCTCCTGCATCTGAAGTCAGGCTGAGGATCAGACGTTGGCTGAGGCTGGAGTTTGTGTCCATGATGGCACCTTCATGAAGCGGGGTCCTCATGAGACCAAGGAAGTTTTCCCACGCTGAGTTTGGAGGTTGCCCCAAACCACAAGGTTTTCTTCTGCGGGACATTCGAGTCCTGTTGCATGGCTCCAGGGTATACGATACGGAAGGACTGGAGAGCAGGGTTCGAAGGATGGATCCCTGTACAGAATGCCTCGCATTCCCATTGGCCTTTAGCGACAAGATTTGTTTGATTTGCTGCCTCTGGGCACGCTACTCATGTGGCTGAGTTGAAATGGCTTCTCCTGAGGATGCGTCATAATGTGCGTTTGGGTCCATGGAGACCTTGGAATGTGCTGGTTCTTCAGTGGCCCTGCAGAACTCTCCTACCTGAAGGGTTTGATACATCCCCAGTAAGAAAGCACCTCATGTGGTGACGAGAGAGGTTTGGTTTGCTGCCTCAGAAAAGCCCCGTGTGCTGGTCTACGAAAACAGTCCTCTGAGGACGGACACATGGAAACCAGAGGTACGGTTCAGATTAGGGCCTGGGGGACTGTCCATTTCAACCTTCTGTCTCTGGGGACACTGTCTGAGAGTCTAAGTGGAGATATTTGCTCCGCTGGTGTCAGAGAGCCCCTCTTAGTCCAGGGTGGCCTACACTATTGATGGCCTCAGGGGCCTTGGAGCTTTTCCCTAACCTGTAGGGTTGTGGTCAATGGTTAGGGCACACTTTCCTTGGAGAGGGCAGGCACAATCTTTCGCTGTGGCTCCAGAGGCCCTAGCCTGGAGGTTGTGTGGGTCCAGGCTGTGGGCACAGAAGTCTGAAAACACAAACTCAGCTTATGAGTGGCGCCTAGGGTATGGCAGGCCGGATGTAGAGCCCGAGAGGGAGCTCCAGGGCTTCTGAAACATGGGAGAGTGGGAGGCGATCCTTCAGGCTTTTGTCTCTAGATGTTGTGTCTGGGATAGCCGTGGATTGGAGGGGTGGCCTCAGGGTCTGTGGACGAGTATCCCTCTCTGGGGATTTGTCCCAGCTCCCAAGAGTTTGGGGTCATTTTGTGGGAAGGGTGGAGTCGTGTTGTCTGGCTCATGTGTCTCTCCAAGAAAGGGATTCCAGAGCAGAGCCCCAGGTACGGGCGGGGCGACTGGAAAACTCAAACACTGGTGAGGATTGGGTGCATAGGGGCTTGGCAAGCCCCCTATGCGTGCTCTTGGGCCAGGCCCTGACAGGCCTTTCTTTGACATGGGGCTCATGCTGAGGGTCACAGTGTAATTTGTGCCCAAGCATCACTCACGTTTGGGCGTGGCATCAGGGGCCATGAAGGTTTCTCCCACCCTGAAGGTGTGACTCCATGCCAAGAGCAAGCTTTACAGCCATGGGGAAGGAGGAGTTCTGTTTTGTGCTTGCGATACCCAGCTGTGTGGAGAATTGATATAATGTCTAGGTTCAGATATCTGAAAACCAAGGTTAGGAAGAGGTGACAGCATAAGAACATGGCGTGTCCGAAGTGCTGGGTGTGCGGCCAGCTGTCTCCTTGTCTGTCTCGACGTCTGGCTTCAGGCTGTGTCAGACAGAGCATGAGTGCCCAGAGCAGCCTATCCAATTCGGGTACCGTCGAGGCCCGAGCAGGTTGATCCTCATCTGGGATTTCTGGAGAGCCCCACAGGGAAACGTTTTTCTTCCGTTGGGCAGACACTGGGCTGGGTTGTGGTTCTGGGGTTCCTAGTCTGGAGGGCTTGTTTGCCAGGAGTGTGAGGAAGGAAGTCTGAAAACACAAGCTAGCGAGAGGTTTGGGACCGAGGGCACGGCAGGCCCACTCTGCAGAGGCTGAATCGAGATCTCCTGCACTGAGGTCATGTCAACTATGAGACGTGCCTCAGGCTAGAGTTTTTGTCCAGCATGGCCTCTTCCTGAAGGGTGTGGGGGCTTCATGAGGCCAGGGAGGTTTGCCTACGATGGGATCTGTGAACTACTCCAAAACTCAAGGTTTCCTTCTGCACGACAGTCGAGTCCTCTTGGATGGTTCCAGGAGGCCCCATACAGAAAGACTCGAGAGCAGGTGTCTAAGCATGGATGCCTGGGAAAGCCAACTCATATTCCCATTCTTTAGTCAGGACAAGGCAGGCTCAATCTGCGGGCTCCTGGGTGAGCTACCCAGAGGGGAGAGTTAAAATGGACTCTCCTGAAGATGAGTCTTACTGTGGCTTGGTGGCCTGGGAGACCTTGGAATGTGGAGGTGGCTCAGGGACTCTGCAGGATTCTCCAACCTGAGGTGTTTGACACGGCTCCAACAAGGAAGCTTCCCATGTGGAGACGAGAGGAGTTCTGTTCAGTGCCTCAGGAAAGCCCCATATCCTGTTCTTCGAACCAAAGACTCTGGGAATGGATGGTGGCCCAAGGCAGTGGAGGGTCCAATGTGCTGTGTGTGCAGCCAGCTGTGTCGTTGTCTGTTGGAAGGTCTGGGCTCAGGCTATTAGCGACAGAGCATCGTGTTTAAGGTGGCCTATGAAATTGGGGTGTTGCTGAAGGCCAAGCAGTTTGATCCTCATTTAAGGTTTGTGGCAGCACCATAGACAATGTTTTTCTCCTGGGAGGCAGGCAGAGTGCTTCATTGTGGCCCCAGAATTCCCAGTAGGGAGGGTTTGTGGGCCAGGAGTGTGAGGACGGAAGTCTGAAAACACAAGCTAGGGTGAGGATTGGAGCCTAGGGCAGAGCAGGCCCACTCTGCAGAGGCTGAATCAAAATCTCCTGCATCTGAAGTCAGGCTGAGGATCAGACGTTGGCTGAGGCTGGAGTTTGTGTCCATGATGGCACCTTCATGAAGCGGGGTCCTCATGAGACCAAGGAAGTTATCCCGCGCTGAGTTTCGAGGTTGCCCCAAACCACAAGGTTTTCTTCTGCGGGACATTCGAGTCTTGTTGCATGGCTCCAGGACATACCATACGGAAGGACTGGAGAGCAGGGTTCGAAGGATGGATCCCTGTACAGAATGCCTCGCATTCCCATTGGCCTTTAGCGACAAGATTTGTTTGATTTGCTGCCTCTGGGCACGCTACTCATGTGGCTGAGTTGAAATGGCTTCTCCTGAGGATGCGTCATAATGTGCGTTTGGGTCCATGGAGACCTTGGAATGTGCTGGTTCTTCAGTGGCCCTGCAGAACTCTCCTACCTGAAGGGTTTGATACATCCCCAGTAAGAAAGCACCTCATGTGGTGACGAGAGAGGTTTGGTTTGCTGCCTCAGAAAAGCCCCGTGTGCTGGTCTACGAAAACAGTCCTCTGAGGACGGACACATGGAAACCAAAGCTAAGGTTCAGATTAGGGCCTGGGGGCCTGTCCATTTCAACCTTCTGTCTCTGGGGACACTGTCGGAGAGTCTAAGTGGAGATATTTGCTCTGCTGGTGTCAGAGAGCCCCTCTTAGTCCAGGGTGTCCTACACTATTGTTGGCCTCAGGGGCCTTGGAGCTTTTCCCTAACCTGTAGGGTTGTGGTCAATGGTTAGGGCACACTTTCCTTGGGGAGGCAAGTCACAATCTTTCGATGTGGCTCCAGAGGCCCTAGCCTAGAGGTTTTGAGGGTCCAGGCTGTGGGCACAGAAGTCTGAAAACACAAACTCAGCTTATGAGTGGCGCCTAGGGTATGGCAGGCCGGATGTAGAGCCCGAGAGGGAGCTCCAGGGCTTCTGAAACAAGGGCGAGTGGGAGGCGATCCTTCAGGCTTTTGTCTCTAGATGTTGTGTCTGGGATAGCCGTGGATTGGAGGGGTGGCCTCAGGGTCTGTGGACGAGTATCCCTCTCTGGGGATTTGTCCCAGCTCCCAAGAGTTTGGGGTCATTTTGTGGGAAGGGTGGAGTCGTGTTGTCTGGCTCATGTGTCTCTCCAAGAAAGGGATTCCAGAGCAGAGCCCCAGGTACGGGCGGGGCGACTGGAAAACTCAAACACTTGTGAGGGTTGGGTGCATAGGGGCTTGGCAAGCCCCATATGCGTGCTCTTGGTCCAGGCCCTGACAGGCCTTTCTTTGACATGGGGCTCATGCTGAGGGTCACAGTGTGAATTTGTGCCCAAGCATCACTCACGTTTGTGCGTGGCATCAAGGGCCATGAAGTTTTCTCCCACCCAGAAGGTGTGACTCCATGCAAAGAGCAAGCTTTACAGCCGTGGGGAAGGAGGAGTTCTGTTTTGTGCTTGCGATACCCAGCTGTGTGGAGAATTGATATAATGTCTAGGTTCAGATATCTGAAAACCAAGGTTAGGAAGAGGTGACAGCATAAGAACATGGCGTGTCCGAAGTGCTGGGTGTGCGGCCAGCTGTCTCCTTGTCTGTCTCGACGTCTGGCTTCAGGCTGTGTCAGACAGAGCATGAGTGCCCAGAGCAGCCTATCCAGTTCGGGTACCGTCGAGGCCCGAGCAGGTTGATCCTCATCTGGGATTTCTGGAGAGCCCCACAGGGAAACGTTTTTCTTCCGTTGGGCAGACACTGGGCTGGATTGTGGTTCTGGGGTTCCTAGTCTGGAGGGCTTGTTTGCCAGGAGTGTGAGGAAGGAAGTCTGAAAACACAAGCTAGCGAGAGGTTTGGGACCGAGAGCACGGCCGGCCCACTCTGCAGAGGCTGAATCGAGATCTCCTGCACTGAGGTCATGTCAACTATGAGACGTGCCTCAGGCTAGAGTTTTTGTCCAGCATGGCCTCTTCCTGAAGGGTGAGGGGGCTTCATGAGGCCAGGGAGGTTTGCCTATGATGGGATTTGTGAACTACTCCAAACCTCAAGGTTTCATTCTGCACGATAGACGAGTCCTATTGGATGGTTCCAGGAGGCCCCATACGGAAAGACTCGAGAGCATGTGTCTAAGCATGGATGCCTGGGAAAGCCACCTCATATTCCCATTCTTTAGTCAGGACAAGGCAGGCTCAATCTGCGGGCTCCTGGGTGAGCTACCCAGAGGGGAGAGTTAAAATGGACTCTCCTGAAGATGAGTCTTACTGTGGCTTGGTGGCCTGGGAGACCATGGAATGTGGAGGTGGCTCAGGGACTCTGCAGGATTCTCCAACCTGAGGTGTTTGACACGGCTCCAACAAGGAAGATTCCCATGTGGAGATGAGAGGAGTTCTGTTCAGTGCCTCAGGAAAGCCCCATATCCTGTTCTTCGAACCAAAGCCTCTGGGAATGGATGGTGGCCTAAGGCAGTGGAGGGTCCAATGTGCTGTGTGTGCAGCCAGCTGTGTCGTTGTCTGTTGGAAGGTTTGGGCTCAGGCTATTTGCGACAGAGCATCGTGTTTAAGGTAGCCTATGAAATTGGGGTGTTGCTGAGGGCCAAGCAGTTTGATCCTCATTTGGGGTTTGTGGCAGCACCATAGACAATGTTTTTCTCCTGGGAGGCAGGCAGAGTGCTTCATTGTGGCCCCAGAATTCCCAGTAGGGAGGGTTTGTGGGCCAGGAGTGTGAGGACCGAAGTCTGAAAACACAAGCTAGGGTGAGGATTGGAGCCAAGGGCAGAGCAGGCCTACTCTGCAGAGGCTGAATCAAAATCTCCTGCATCTGAAGTCAGGCTGAGGATCAGACGTTGGCTGAGGCTGGATTTTGTGTCCATGATGGCACCTTCATGAAGCGGGGTCCTCATGAGACCAAGGAAGTTTTCCCACGCTGAGTTTGGAGGTTGCCCCAAACCACAAGGTTTTCTTCTGCGGGACATTCGAGTCCTGTTGCATGGCTCCAGGATATACGATACGGAAGGACTGGAGAGCAGGTTTCGATGGATGGATCCCTGTACAGAATGCCTCGCATTCCCATTGGCCTTTAGCGACAAGATTTGTTTGATTTGCTGCCTCTGGGCACGCTACTCATGTGGCTGAGTTGAAATGGCTTCTCCTGAGGATGCGTCATAATGTGCGTTTGGGTCCATGGAGACCTTGGAATGTGCTGGTTCTTCAGTGGCCCTGCAGAACTCTCCTACCTGAAGGGTTTGATACATCCCCAGTAAGAAAGCACCTCATGTGGTGACGAGAGAGGTTTGGTTTGCTGCCTCAGAAAAGCCCCGTGTGCTGGTCTACGAAAACAGTCCTCTGAGGACGGACACATGGAAACCAAAGCTAAGGTTCAGATTAGGGCCTGGGGGCCTGTCCATTTCAACCTTCTGTCTCTGGGGACACTGTCGGAGAGTCTAAGTGGAGATATTTGCTCTGCTGGTGTCAGAGAGCCCCTCTTAGTCCAGGGTGGCCTACACTATTGATGGCCTCAGGGGCCTTGGAGCTTTTCCCTAACCTGTAGGGTTGTGGTCAATGGTTAGGGCACACTTTCCTTGGGGAGGCAAGTCACAATCTTTCGATGTGGCTCCAGAGGCCCTAGCCTAGAGGTTTTGAGGGTCCAGGCTGTGGGCACAGAAGTCTGAAAACACAAACTCAGCTTATGAGTGGCGCCTAGGGTATGGCAGGCCGGATGTAGAGCCCGAGAGGGAGCTCCAGGGCTTCTGTAACAAGGTCGAGTGGGAGGCGATCCTTCAGGCTTTTGTCTCTAGATGTTGTGTCTGGGATAGCCGTGGATTGGAGGGGTGGCCTCAGGGTCTGTGGACGAGTATCCCTCTCTGGGGATTTGTCCCAGCTCCCAAGAGTTTGGGGTCATTTTGTGGGAAGGGTGGAGTCGTGTTGTCTGGCTCATGTGTCTCTCCAAGAAAGGGATTCCAGAGCAGAGCCCCAGGTACGGGCGGGGCGACTGGAAAACTCAAACACTGGTGAGGATTGGGTGCATAGGGGCTTGGCAAGCCCCATATGCGTGCTCTTGGTCCAGGCCCTGACATGCCTTTCTTTGACATGGGGCTCATGCTGAGGGTCACAGTGTGAATTTGTGCCCAAGCATCACTCAGGTATGGGCGTGGCATCAAGGGCCATGAAGGTTTCTCCCACCCAGAAGGTGTGACTCCATGCCAAGAGCAAGCTTTACAGCCGTGGGGAAGGAGGAGTTCTGTTTTGTGCTTGCGATACCCAGCTGTGTGGAGAATTGATATAATGTCTAGGTTCAGATATCTGAAAACCAAGGTTAGGAAGAGGTGACAGCATAAGAACATGGCGTGTCCGAAGTGCTGGGTGTGCGGCCAGCTGTCTCCTTGTCTGTCTCGACGTCTGGCTTCAGGCTGTGTCAGACAGAGCATGAGTGCCCAGAGCAGCCTATCCAGTTCGGGTACCGTCGAGGCCCGAGCAGGTTGATCCTCATCTGGGATTTCTGGAGAGCCCCACAGGGAAACGTTTTTCTTCCGTTGGGCAGACACTGGGCTGGGTTGTGGTTCTGGGGTTCCTGGTCTGGAGGGCTTGTTTGCCAGGAGTGTGAGGAAGGAAGTCTGAAAACACAAGCTAGCGAGAGGTTTGGGACCGAGGGCACGGCAGGCCCACTCTGCAGTGGCTGAATCGAGATCTCCTGCAATGAGGTCATGTCAAATATGAGACGTGCCTCAGGCTAGAGTTTTTGTCCAGCATGGCCTCTTCCTGAAGGGTGTGGGGGCTTCATGAGGCCAGGGAGGTTTGCTTACGATGGGATTTGTGAATAACTCCAAACCTCAAGGTTTCCTTCTGCACGACAGTCCAGTGCTATTGGATGGTTCCAGGAGGCCCCATACAGAAATACTCGAGAGCAGGTGTCTAAGCATGGATGCCTGGGAAAGCCACCTCATATTCCCATTCTTTAGTCAGGACAAGGCAGGCTCAATCTGCGGGCTCCTGGGTGAGCTACCCAGAGGGGAGAGTTAAAATGGACTCTCCTGAAGATGAGTCTTACTGTGGCTTGGTGGCCTGGGAGACCTTGGAATGTGGAGGTGGCTCAGGGACTCTGCAGGATTCTCCAACCTGAGGTGTTTGACACGGCTCCAACAAGGAAGCTTCCCATGTGGAGACGAGAGGAGTTCTGTTCAGTGCCTCAGGAAAGCCCCATATCCTGTTCTTCGAACCAAAGCCTCTGGGAATGGATGGTGGCCCAAGGCAGTGGAGGGTCCAATGTGCTGTGTGTGCAGCCAGCTGTGTCGTTGTCTGTTGGAAGGTCTGGGCTCAGGCTATTTGCGACAGAGCATCGTGTTTAAGGTGGCCTATGAAATTGGGGTGTTGCTGAGGGCCAAGCAGTTTGATCCTCATTTAAGGTTTGTGGCAGCACCATAGACAATGTTTTTCTCCTGGGAGGCAGGCAGAGTGCTTCATTGTGGCCCCAGAATTCCCAGTAGGGAGGGTTTGTGGGCCAGGAGTGTGAGGACGGAAGTCTGAAAACACAAGCTAGGGTGAGGATTGGAGCCAAGGGCAGAGCAGGCCCACTCTGCAGAGGCTGAATCAAAATCTCCTGCATCTGAAGTCAGGCTGAGGATCAGACGTTGGCTGAGGCTGGAGTTTGTGTCCATGATGGCACCTTCATGAAGCGGGGTCCTCATGAGACCAAGGAAGTTTTCCCACGCTGAGTTTGGAGGTTGCCCCAAACCACAAGGTTTTCTTCTGCGGGACATTCGAGTCCTGTTGCATGGCTCCAGGACATACCATACGGAAGGACTGGAGAGCAGGGTTCGAAGGATGGATCCCTGTACAGAATGCCTCGCATTCCCATTGGCCTTTAGCGACAAGATTTGTTTGATTTGCTGCCTCTGGGCACGCTACTCATGTGGCTGAGTTGAAATGGCTTCTCCTGAGGATGCGTCATAATGTGCGTTTGGGTCCATGGAGACCTTGGAATGTGCTGGTTCTTCAGTGGCCCTGCAGAACTCTCCTACCTGAAGGGTTTGATACATCCCCAGTAAGAAAGCACCTCATGTGGTGACGAGAGAGGTTTGGTTTGCTGCCTCAGAAAAGCCCCGTGTGCTGGTCTACGAAAACAGTCCTCTGAGGACGGACACATGGAAACCAAAGCTAAGGTTCAGATTAGGGCCTGGGGGCCTGTCCATTTCAACCTTCTGTCTCTGGGGACACTGTCGGAGAGTCTAAGTGGAGATATTTGCTCTGCCGGTGTCAGAGAGCCCCTCTTAGTCCAGGGTGTCCTACACTATTGATGGCCTCAGGGGCCTTGGAGCTTTTCCCTAACCTGTAGGGTTGTGGTCAATGGTTAGGGCACACTTTCCTTGGGGAGGCAAGTCACAATCTTTCGATGTGGCTCCAGAGGCCCTAGCCTAGAGGTTTTGAGGGTCCAGGCTGTGGGCACAGAAGTCTGAAAACACAAACTCAGCTTATGAGTGGCGCCTAGGGTATGGCAGACCGGATGTAGAGCCCGAGAGGGAGCTCCAGGGCTTCTGAAACAAGGGCGAGTGGGAGGCGATCCTTCAGGCTTTTGTCTCTAGATGTTGTGTCTGGGATAGCCGTGGATTGGAGGGGTGGCCTCAGGGTCTGTGGACGAGTATCCCTCTCTGGGGATTTGTCCCAGCTCCCAAGAGTTTGGGGTCATTTTGTGGGAAGGGTGGAGTCGTGTTGTCTGGCTCATGTGTCTCTCCAAGAAAGGGATTCCAGAGCAGAGCCCCAGGTATGGGCGGGGCGACTGGAAAACTCAAACACTGGTGAGGATTGGGTGCATAGGGGCTTGGCAAGCCCCATATGCGTGCTCTTGGTCCAGGCCCTGACAGGCCTTTCTTTGACATGGGGCTCATGCTGAGGGTCACAGTGTGAATTTGTGCCCAAGCATCACTCACGTTTGTGCGTGGCATCAAGGGCCATGAAGTTTTCTCCCACCCAGAAGGTGTGACTCCATGCCAAGAGCAAGCTTTACAGCCGTGGGGAAGGAGGAGTTCTGTTTTGTGCTTGCGATACCCAGCTGTGTGGAGAATTGATATAATGTCTAGGTTCAGATATCTGAAAACCAAGGTTAGGAAGAGGTGACAGCATAAGAACATGGCGTGTCCGAAGTGCTGGGTGTGCGGCCAGCTGTCTCCTTGTCTGTCTCGACGTCTGGCTTCAGGCTGTGTCAGACAGAGCATGAGTGCCCAGAGCAGCCTATCCAGTTCGGGTACCGTCGAGGCCCGAGCAGGTTGATCCTCATCTGGGATTTCTGGAGAGCCCCACAGGGAAACGTTTTTCTTCCGTTGGGCAGACACTGGGCTGGGTTGTGGTTCTGGGGTTCCTGGTCTGGAGGGCTTGTTTGCCAGGAGTGTGAGGAAGGAAGTCTGAAAACACAAGCTAGCGAGAGGTTTGGGACCGAGGGCACGGCAGGCCCACTCTGCAGTGGCTGAATCGAGATCTCCTGCAATGAGGTCATGTCAAATATGAGACGTGCCTCAGGCTAGAGTTTTTGTCCAGCATGGCCTCTTCCTGAAGGGTGTGGGGGCTTCATGAGGCCAGGGAGGTTTGCCTACGATGGGATTTGTGAACTACTCCAAACCTCAAGGTTTCCTTCTGCACGACAGTCGAGTGCTATTGGATGGTTCCAGGAGGCCCCATACAGAAATACTCGAGAGCAGGTGTCTAAGCATGGATGCCTGGGAAAGCCACCTCATATTCCCATTCTTTAGTCAGGACAAGGCAGGCTCAATCTGCGGGCTCCTGGGTGAGCTACCCAGAGGGGAGAGTTAAAATGGACTCTCCTGAAGATGAGTCTTACTGTGGCTTGGTGGCCTGGGAGACCTTGGAATGTGGAGGTGGCTCAGGGACTCTGCAGGATTCTCCGACCTGAGGTGTTTGACACGGCTCCAACAAGGAAGCTTCCCATGTGGAGACGAGAGGAGTTCTGTTCAGTGCCTCAGGAAAGCCCCATATCCTGTTCTTCGAACCAAAGCCTCTGGGAATGGATGGTGGCCCAAGGCAGTGGAGGGTCCAATGTGCTGTGTGTGCAGCCAGCTGTGTCGTTGTCTGTTGGAAGGTCTGGGCTCAGGCTATTTGCGACAGAGCATCGTGTTTAAGGTGGCCTATGAAATTGGGGTGTTGCTGAGGGCCAAGCAGTTTGATCCTCATTTAAGGTTTGTGGCAGCACCATAGACAATGTTTTTCTCCTGGGAGGCAGGCAGAGTGCTTCATTGTGGCCCCAGAATTCCCAGTAGGGAGGGTTTGTGGGCCAGGAGTGTGAGGACGGAAGTCTGAAAACACAAGCTAGGGTGAGGATTGGAGCCAAGGGCAGAGCAGGCCCACTCTGCAGAGGCTGAATCAAAATCTCCTGCATCTGAAGTCAGGCTGAGGATCAGACGTTGGCTGAGGCTGGAGTTTGTGTCCATGATGGCACCTTCATGAAGCGGGGTCCTCATGAGACCAAGGAAGTTTTCCCGCGCTGAGTTTGGAGGTTGCCCCAAACCACAAGGTTTTCTTCTGCGGGACATTCGAGTCCTGTTGCATGGCTCCAGGACATACCATACGGAAGGACTGGAGAGCAGGGTTCGAAGGATGGATCCCTGTACAGAATGCCTCGCATTCCCATTGGCCTTTAGCGACAAGATTTGTTTGATTTGCTGCCTCTGGGCACGCTACTCATGTGGCTGAGTTGAAATGGCTTCTCCTGAGGATGCGTCATAATGTGCGTTTGGGTCCATGGAGACCTTGGAATGTGCTGGTTCTTCAGTGGCCCTGCAGAACTCTCCTACCTGAAGGGTTTGATACATCCCCAGTAAGAAAGCACCTCATGTGGTGACGAGAGAGGTTTGGTTTGCTGCCTCAGAAAAGCCCCGTGTGCTGGTCTACGAAAACAGTCCTCTGAGGACGGACACATGGAAACCAAAGCTAAGGTTCAGATTAGGGCCTGGGGGCCTGTCCATTTCAACCTTCTGTCTCTGGGGACACTGTCGGAGAGTCTAAGTGGAGATATTTGCTCTGCCGGTGTCAGAGAGCCCCTCTTAGTCCAGGGTGTCCTACACTATTGATGGCCTCAGGGGCCTTGGAGCTTTTCCCTAACCTGTAGGGTTGTGGTCAATGGTTAGGGCACACTTTCCTTGGGGAGGCAAGTCACAATCTTTCGATGTGGCTCCAGAGGCCCTAGCCTAGAGGTTTTGAGGGTCCAGGCTGTGGGCACAGAAGTCTGAAAACACAAACTCAGCTTATGAGTGGCGCCTAGGGTATGGCAGGCCGGATGTAGAGCCCGAGAGGGAGCTCCAGGGCTTCTGAAACAAGGGCGAGTGGGAGGCGATCCTTCAGGCTTTTGTCTCTAGATGTTGTGTCTGGGATAGCCGTGGATTGGAGGGGTGGCCTCAGGGTCTGTGGACGAGTATCCCTCTCTGGGGATTTGTCCCAGCTCCCAAGAGTTTGGGGTCATTTTGTGGGAAGGGTGGAGTCGTGTTGTCTGGCTCATGTGTCTCTCCAAGAAAGGGATTCCAGAGCAGAGCCCCAGGTACGGGCGGGGCGACTGGAAAACTCAAACACTGGTGAGGATTGGGTGCATAGGGGCTTGGCAAGCCCCATATGCGTGCTCTTGGTCCAGGCACTGACAGGCCTTTCTTTGACATGGGGCTCATGCTGAGGGTCACAGTGTGAATTTGTGCCCAAGCATCACTCACGTTTGTGCGTGGCATCAAGGGCCATGAAGTTTTCTCCCACCCAGAAGGTGTGACTCCATGCAAAGAGCAAGCTTTACAGCCGTGGGGAAGGAGGAGTTCTGTTTTGTGCTTGCGATACCCAGCTGTGTGGAGAATTGATATAATGTCTAGGTTCAGATATCTGAAAACCAAGGTTAGGAAGAGGTGACAGCATAAGAACATGGCGTGTCCGAAGTGCTGGGTGTGCGGCCAGCTGTCTCCTTGTCTGTCTCGACGTCTGGCTTCAGGCTGTGTCAGACAGAGCATGAGTGCCCAGAGCAGCCTATCTAGTTCGGGTACCGTCGAGGCCCGAGCAGGTTGATCCTCATCTGGGATTTCTGGAGAGCCCCACAGGGAAACGTTTTTCTTCCGTTGGGCAGACACTGGGCTGGATTGTGGTTCTGGGGTTCCTAGTCTGGAGGGCTTGTTTGCCAGGAGTGTGAGGAAGGAAGTCTGAAAACACAAGCTAGCGAGAGGTTTGGGACCGAGAGCACGGCCGGCCCACTCTGCAGAGGCTGAATCGAGATCTCCTGCACTGAGGTCATGTCAACTATGAGACGTGCCTCAGGCTAGAGTTTTTGTCCAGCATGGCCTCTTCCTGAAGGGTGTGGGGGCTTCATGAGGCCAGGGAGGTTTGCCTACGATGGGATTTGTGAACTACTCCAAACCTCAAGGTTTCCTTCTGCACGATAGTCGAGTCCTATTGGATGGTTCCAGGAGGCCCCATACGGAAAGACTCGAGAGCAGGTGTCTAAGCATGGATGCCTGGGAAAGCCACCTCATATTCCCATTCTTTAGTCAGGACAAGGCAGGCTCAATCTGCGGGCTCCTGGGTGAGCTACCCAGAGGGGAGAGTTGAAATGGACTCTCCTGAAGATGAGTCTTACTGTGGCTTGGTGGCCTGGGAGACCGTGGAATGTGGAGGTGGCTCAGGGACTCTGCAGGATTCTCCAACCTGAGGTGTTTGACACGGCTCCAACAAGGAAGCTTCCCATGTGGAGACGAGAGGAGTTCTGTTCAGTGCCTCAGGAAAGCCCCATATCCTGTTCTTCGAACCAAAGCCTCTGGGAATGGATGGTGGCCTAAGGCAGTGGAGGGTCCAATGTGCTGTGTGTGCAGCCAGCTGTGTCGTTGTCTGTTGGAAGGTCTGGGCTCAGGCTATTTGCGACAGAGCATCGTGTTTAAGGTAGCCTATGAAATTGGGGTGTTGCTGAGGGCCAAGCAGTTTGATCCACATTTGGGGTTTGTGGCAGCACCATAGACAATGTTTTTCTCCTGGGAGGCAGGCAGAGTGCTTCATTGTGGACCCAGAATTCCCAGTAGGGAGGGTTTGTGGGCCAGGAGTGTGAGGACGGAAGTCTGAAAACACAAGCTAGGGTGAGGATTGGAGCCAAGGGCAGACCAGGCCCACTCTGAAGAGGCTGAATCAAAATCTCCTGCATCTGAAGTCAGGCTGAGGATCAGACGTTGGCTGAGGCTGGAGTTTGTGTCCATGATGGCACCTTCATGAAGCGGGGTCCTCATGAGACCAAGGAAGTTTTCCCACGCTGAGTTTGGAGGTTGCCCCAAACCACAAGGTTTTCTTCTGCGGGACATTCGAGTCCTGTTGCATGGCTCCAGGATATACGATACGGAAGGACTGGAGAGCAGGTTTCGATGGATGGATCCCTGTACAGAATGCCTCGCATTCCCATTGGCCTTTAGCGACAAGATTTGTTTGATTTGCTGCCTCTGGGCACGCTACTCATGTGGCTGAGTTGAAATGGCTTCTCCTGAGGATGCGTCATAATGTGCGTTTGGGTCCATGGAGACCTTGGAATGTGCTGGTTCTTCAGTGGCCCTGCAGAACTCTCCTACCTGAAGGGTTTGATACATCCCCAGTAAGAAAGCACCTCATGTGGTGACGAGAGAGGTTTGGTTTGCTGCCTCAGAAAAGCCCCGTGTGCTGGTCTACGAAAACAGTCCTCTGAGGACGGACACATGGAAACCAAAGCTAAGGTTCAGATTAGGGCCTGGGGGCCTGTCCATTTCAACCTTCTGTCTCTGGGGACACTGTCGGAGAGTCTAAGTGGAGATATTTGCTCTGCTGGTGTCAGAGAGCCCCTCTTAGTCCAGGGTGGCCTACACTATTGATGGCCTCAGGGGCCTTGGAGCTTTTCCCTAACCTGTAGGGTTGTGGTCAATGGTTAGGGCACACTTTCCTTGGGGAGGCAAGTCACAATCTTTCGATTTGGCTCCAGAGGCCCTAGCCTAGAGGTGTTGAGGGTCCAGGCTGTGGGCACAGAAGTCTGAAAACACAAACTCAGCTTATGAGTGGCGCCTAGGGTATGGCAGGCCGGATGTAGAGCCCGAGAGGGAGCTCCAGGGCTTCTGTAACAAGGGCGAGTGGGAGGCGATCCTTCAGGCTTTTGTCTCTAGATGTTGTGTCTGGGATAGCCGTGGATTGGAGGGGTGGCCTCAGGGTCTGTGGACGAGTATCCCTCTCTGGGGATTTGTCCCAGCTCCCAAGAGTTTGGGGTCATTTTGTGGGAAGGGTGGAGTCGTGTTGTCTGGCTCATGTGTCTCTCCAAGAAAGGGATTCCAGAGCAGAGCCCCAGGTACGGGCGGGGCGACTGGAAAACTCAAACACTGGTGAGGATTGGGTGCATAGGGCCTGGCAAGCCCCATATGCGTGCTCTTGGTCCAGGCCCTGACAGGCCTTTCTTTGACATGGGGCTCATGCTGAGGGTCACAGTGTGAATTTGTGCCCAAGCATCACTCACGTTTGGGCGTGGCATCAAGGGCCATGAAGGTTTCTCCCACCCAGAAGGTGTGACTCCATGCCAAGAGCAAGCTTTACAGCCGTGGGGAAGGAGGAGTTCTGTTTTGTGCTTGCGATACCCAGCTGTGTGGAGAATTGATATAATGTCTAGGTTCAGATATCTGAAAACCAAGGTTAGGAAGAGGTGACAGCATAAGAACATGGCGTGTCCGAAGTGCTGGGTGTGCGGCCAGCTGTCTCCTTGTCTGTCTCGACGTCTGGCTTCAGGCTGTGTCAGACAGAGCATGAGTGCCCAGAGCAGCCTATCCAGTTCGGGTACCGTCGAGGCCCGAGCAGGTTGATCCTCATCTGGGATTTCTGGAGAGCCCCACAGGGAAACGTTTTTCTTCCGTTGGGCAGACACTGGGCTGGGTTGTGTTTCTGGGGTTCCTGGTCTGGAGGGCTTGTTTGCCAGGAGTGTGAGGAAGGAAGTCTGAAAACACAAGCTAGCGAGAGGTTTGGGACCGAGGGCACGGCAGGCCCACTCTGCAGTGGCTGAATCGAGATCTCCTGCAATGAGGTCATGTCAAATATGAGACGTGCCTCAGGCTAGAGTTTTTGTCCAGCATGGCCTCTTCCTGAAGGGTGTGGGGGCTTCATGAGGCCAGGGAGGTTTGCCTACGATGGGATTTGTGAACTACTCCAAACCTCAAGGTTTCCTTCTGCACGACAGTCGAGTGCTATTGGATGGTTCCAGGAGGCCCCATATGGAAAGACTCGAGAGCAGGTGTCTAAGCATGGATGCCTGGGAAAGCCACCTCATATTCCCATTCTTTAGTCAGGACAAGGCAGGCTCAATCTGCGGGCTCCTGGGTGAGCTACCCAGAGGGGAGAGTTAAAATGGACTCTCCTGAAGATGAGTCTTACTGTGGCTTGGTGGCCTGGGAGACCTTGGAATGTGGAGGTGGCTCAGGGACTCTGCAGGATTCTCCAACCTGAGGTGTTTGACACGGCTCCAACAAGGAAGCTTCCCATGTGGAGACGAGAGGAGTTCTGTTCAGTGCCTCAGGAAAGCCCCATATCCTGTTCTTCGAACCAAAGCCTCTGGGAATGGATGGTGGCCCAAGGCAGTGGAGGGTCCAATGTGCTGTGTGTGCAGCCAGCTGTGTCGTTGTCTGTTGGAAGGTCTGGGCTCAGGCTATTTGCGACAGAGCATCGTGTTTAAGGTGGCCTATGAAATTGGGGTGTTGCTGAGGGCCAAGCAGTTTGATCCTCATTTAAGGTTTGTGGCAGCACCATAGACAATGTTTTTCTCCTGGGAGGCAGGCAGAGTGCTTCATTGTGGCCCCAGAATTCCCAGTAGGGAGGGTTTGTGGGCCAGGAGTGTGAGGACGGAAGTCTGAAAACACAAGCTAGGGTGAGGATTGGAGCCAAGGGCAGAGCAGGCCCACTCTGCAGAGGCTGAATCAAAATCTCCTGCATCTGAAGTCAGGCTGAGGATCAGACGTTGGCTGAGGCTGGATTTTGTGTCCATGATGGCACCTTCATGAAGCGGGGTCCTCATGAGACCAAGGAAGTTTTCCCGCGCTGAGTTTGGAGGTTGCCCCAAACCACAAGGTTTTCTTCTGCGGGACATTCGAGTCCTGTTGCATGGCTCCAGGACATACCATACGGAAGGACTGGAGAGCAGGGTTCGAAGGATGGATCCCTGTACAGAATGCCTCGCATTCCCATTGGCCTTTAGCGACAAGATTTGTTTGATTTGCTGCCTCTGGGCACGCTACTCATGTGGCTGAGTTGAAATGGCTTCTCCTGAGGATGCGTCATAATGTGCGTTTGGGTCCATGGAGACCTTGGAATGTGCTGGTTCTTCAGTGGCCCTGCAGAACTCTCCTACCTGAAGGGTTTGATACATCCCCAGTAAGAAAGCACCTCATGTGGTGACGAGAGAGGTTTGGTTTGCTGCCTCAGAAAAGCCCCGTGTGCTGGTCTACGAAAACAGTCCTCTGAGGACGGACACATGGAAACCAAAGCTAAGGTTCAGATTAGGGCCTGGGGGCCTGTCCATTTCAACCTTCTGTCTCTGGGGACACTGTCGGAGAGTCTAAGTGGAGATATTTGCTCTGCCGGTGTCAGACAGCCCCTCTTAGTCCAGGGTGTCCTACACTATTGATGGCCTCAGGGGCCTTGGAGCTTTTCCCTAACCTGTAGGGTTGTGGTCAATGGTTAGGGCACACTTTCCTTGGGGAGGCAAGTCACAATCTTTCGATGTGGCTCCAGAGGCCCTAGCCTAGAGGTTTTGAGGGTCCAGGCTGTGGGCACAGAAGTCTGAAAACACAAACTCAGCTTATGAGTGGCGCCTAGGGTATGGCAGGCCGGATGTAGAGCCCGAGAGGGAGCTCCAGGGCTTCTGAAACAAGGGCGAGTGGGAGGCGATCCTTCAGGCTTTTGTCTCTAGATGTTGTGTCTGGGATAGCCGTGGATTGGAGGGGTGGCCTCAGGGTCTGTGGACGAGTATCCCTCTCTGGGGATTTGTCCCAGCTCCCAAGAGTTTGGGGTCATTTTGTGGGAAGGGTGGAGTCGTGTTGTCTGGCTCATGTGTCTCTCCAAGAAAGGGATTCCAGAGCAGAGCCCCAGGTACGGGCGGGGCGACTGGAAAACTCAAACACTGGTGAGGATTGGGTGCATAGGGGCTTGGCAAGCCCCATATGCGTGCTCTTGGTCCAGGCACTGACAGGCCTTTCTTTGACATGGGGCTCATGCTGAGGGTCACAGTGTGAATTTGTGCCCAAGCATCACTCACGTTTGTGCGTGGCATCAAGGGCCATGAAGTTTTCTCCCACC
This sequence comes from Mustela nivalis, assembly GCF_964662115.1. NCBI lineage: Eukaryota > Metazoa > Chordata > Mammalia > Carnivora > Mustelidae > Mustela > Mustela nivalis. Next base: position 1,101,752 of record NW_028136556.1, on the reverse strand, counting down.
CAGAAGGTGTGACTCCATGCAAAGAGCAAGCTTTACAGCCGTGGGGAAGGAGGAGTTCTGTTTTGTGCTTGCGATACCCAGCTGTGTGGAGAATTGATATAATGTCTAGGTTCAGATATCTGAAAACCAAGGTTAGGAAGAGGTGACAGCATAAGAACATGGCGTGTCCGAAGTGCTGGGTGTGCGGCCAGCTGTCTCCTTGTCTGTCTCGACGTCTGGCTTCAGGCTGTGTCAGACAGAGCATGAGTGCCCAGAGCAGCCTATCTAGTTCGGGTACCGTCGAGGCCCGAGCAGGTTGATCCTCATCTGGGATTTCTGGAGAGCCCCACAGGGAAACGTTTTTCTTCCGTTGGGCAGACACTGGGCTGGATTGTGGTTCTGGGGTTCCTAGTCTGGAGGGCTTGTTTGCCAGGAGTGTGAGGAAGGAAGTCTGAAAACACAAGCTAGCGAGAGGTTTGGGACCGAGAGCACGGCCGGCCCACTCTGCAGAGGCTGAATCGAGATCTCCTGCACTGAGGTCATGTCAACTATGAGACGTGCCTCAGGCTAGAGTTTTTGTCCAGCATGGCCTCTTCCTGAAGGGTGTGGGGGCTTCATGAGGCCAGGGAGGTTTGCCTACGATGGGATTTGTGAACTACTCCAAACCTCAAGGTTTCCTTCTGCACGATAGTCGAGTCCTATTGGATGGTTCCAGGAGGCCCCATACGGAAAGACTCGAGAGCAGGTGTCTAAGCATGGATGCCTGGGAAAGCCACCTCATATTCCCATTCTTTAGTCAGGACAAGGCAGGCTCAATCTGCGGGCTCCTGGGTGAGCTACCCAGAGGGGAGAGTTGAAATGGACTCTCCTGAAGATGAGTCTTACTGTGGCTTGGTGGCCTGGGAGACCGTGGAATGTGGAGGTGGCTCAGGGACTCTGCAGGATTCTCCAACCTGAGGTGTTTGACACGGCTCCAACAAGGAAGCTTCCCATGTGGAGACGAGAGGAGTTCTGTTCAGTGCCTCAGGAAAGCCCCATATCCTGTTCTTCGAACCAAAGCCTCTGGGAATGGATGGTGGCCTAAGGCAGTGGAGGGTCCAATGTGCTGTGTGTGCAGCCAGCTGTGTCGTTGTCTGTTGGAAGGTCTGGGCTCAGGCTATTTGCGACAGAGCATCGTGTTTAAGGTAGCCTATGAAATTGGGGTGTTGCTGAGGGCCAAGCAGTTTGATCCACATTTGGGGTTTGTGGCAGCACCATAGACAATGTTTTTCTCCTGGGAGGCAGGCAGAGTGCTTCATTGTGGCCCCAGAATTCCCAGTAGGGAGGGTTTGTGGGCCAGGAGTGTGAGGACGGAAGTCTGAAAACACAAGCTAGGGTGAGGATTGGAGCCAAGGGCAGAGCAGGCCCACTCTGAAGAGGCTGAATCAAAATCTCCTGCATCTGAAGTCAGGCTGAGGATCAGACGTTGGCTGAGGCTGGATTTTGTGTCCATGATGGCACCTTCATGAAGCGGGGTCCTCATGAGACCAAGGAAGTTTTCCCACGCTGAGTTTGGAGGTTGCCCCAAACCACAAGGTTTTCTTCTGCGGGACATTCGAGTCCTGTTGCATGGCTCCAGGATATACGATACGGAAGGACTGGAGAGCAGGTTTCGATGGATGGATCCCTGTACAGAATGCCTCGCATTCCCATTGGCCTTTAGCGACAAGATATGTTTGATTTGCTGCCTCTGGGCACGCTACTCATGTGGCTGAGTTGAAATGGCTTCTCCTGAGGATGCGTCATAATGTGCGTTTGGGTCCATGGAGACCTTGGAATGTGCTGGTTCTTCAGTGGCCCTGCAGAACTCTCCTACCTGAAGGGTTTGATACATCCCCAGTAAGAAAGCACCTCATGTGGTGACGAGAGAGGTTTGGTTTGCTGCCTCAGAAAAGCCCCGTGTGCTGGTCTACGAAAACAGTCCTCTGAGGACGGACACATGGAAACCAAAGCTAAGGTTCAGATTAGGGCCTGGGGGCCTGTCCATTTCAACCTTCTGTCTCTGGGGACACTGTCGGAGAGTCTAAGTGGAGATATTTGCTCTGCTGGTGTCAGAGAGCCCCTCTTAGTCCAGGGTGGCCTACACTATTGATGGCCTCAGGGGCCTTGGAGCTTTTCCCTAACCTGTAGGGTTGTGGTCAATGGTTAGGGCACACTTTCCTTGGGGAGGCAAGTCACAATCTTTCGATTTGGCTCCAGAGGCCCTAGCCTAGAGGTGTTGAGGGTCCAGGCTGTGGGCACAGAAGTCTGAAAACACAAACTCAGCTTATGAGTGGCGCCTAGGGTATGGCAGGCCGGATGTAGAGCCCGAGAGGGAGCTCCAGGGCTTCTGTAACAAGGGCGAGTGGGAGGCGATCCTTCAGGCTTTTGTCTCTAGATGTTGTGTCTGGGATAGCCGTGGATTGGAGGGGTGGCCTCAGGGTCTGTGGACGAGTATCCCTCTCTGGGGATTTGTCCCAGCTCCCAAGAGTTTGGGGTCATTTTGTGGGAAGGGTGGAGTCGTGTTGTCTGGCTCATGTGTCTCTCCAAGAAAGGGATTCCAGAGCAGAGCCCCAGGTACGGGCGGGGCGACTGGAAAACTCAAACACTGGTGAGGATTGGGTGCATAGGGCCTGGCAAGCCCCATATGCGTGCTCTTGGTCCAGGCCCTGACAGGCCTTTCTTTGACATGGGGCTCATGCTGAGGGTCACAGTGTGAATTTGTGCCCAAGCATCACTCACGTTTGGGCGTGGCATCAAGGGCCATGAAGGTTTCTCCCACCCAGAAGGTGTGACTCCATGCCAAGAGCAAGCTTTACAGCCGTGGGGAAGGAGGAGTTCTGTTTTGTGCTTGCGATACCCAGCTGTGTGGAGAATTGATATAATGTCTAGGTTCAGATATCTGAAAACCAAGGTTAGGAAGAGGTGACAGCATAAGAACATGGCGTGTCCGAAGTGCTGGGTGTGCGGCCAGCTGTCTCCTTGTCTGTCTCGACGTCTGGCTTCAGGCTGTGTCAGACAGAGCATGAGTGCCCAGAGCAGCCTATCCAGTTCGGGTACCGTCGAGGCCCGAGCAGGTTGATCCTCATCTGGGATTTCTGGAGAGCCCCACAGGGAAACGTTTTTCTTCCGTTGGGCAGACACTGGGCTGGGTTGTGGTTCTGGGGTTCCTGGTCTGGAGGGCTTGTTTGCCAGGAGTGTGAGGAAGGAAGTCTGAAAACACAAGCTAGCGAGAGGTTTGGGACCGAGGGCACGGCAGGCCCACTCTGCAGTGGCTGAATCGAGATCTCCTGCAATGAGGTCATGTCAAATATGAGACGTGCCTCAGGCTAGAGTTTTTGTCAAGCATGGCCTCTTCCTGAAGGGTGTGGGGGCTTCATGAGGCCAGGGAGGTTTGCCTACGATGGGATTTGTGAACTACTCCAAACCTCAAGGTTTCCTTCTGCACGACAGTCGAGTGCTATTGGATGGTTCCAGGAGGCCCCATATGGAAAGACTCGAGAGCAGGTGTCTAAGCATGGATGCCTGGGAAAGCCACCTCATATTCCCATTCTTTAGTCAGGACAAGGCAGGCTCAATCTGCGGGCTCCTGGGTGAGCTACCCAGAGGGGAGAGTTAAAATGGACTCTCCTGAAGATGAGTCTTACTGTGGCTTGGTGGCCTGGGAGACCTTGGAATGTGGAGGTGGCTCAGGGACTCTGCAGGATTCTCCAACCTGAGGTGTTTGACATGGCTCCAACAAGGAAGCTTCCCATGTGGAGACGAGAGGAGTTCTGTTCAGTGCCTCAGGAAAGCCCCATATCCTGTTCTTCGAACCAAAGCCTCTGGGAATGGATGGTGGCCCAAGGCAGTGGAGGGTCCAATGTGCTGTGTGTGCAGCCAGCTGTGTCGTTGTCTGTTGGAAGGTCTGGGCTCAGGCTATTTGCGACAGAGCATCGTGTTTAAGGTGGCCTATGAAATTGGGGTGTTGCTGAGGGCCGAGCAGTTTGATCCTCATTTAAGGTTTGTGGCAGCACCATAGACAATGTTTTTCTCCTGGGAGGCAGGCAGAGTGCTTCATTGTGGCCCCAGAATTCCCAGTAGGGAGGGTTTGTGGGCCAGGAGTGTGAGGACGGAAGTCTGAAAACACAAGCTAGGGTGAGGATTGGAGCCAAGGGCAGAGCAGGCCCACTCTGAAGAGGCTGAATCAAAATCTCCTGTATCTGAAGTCAGGCTGAGGATCAGACGTTGGCTGAGGCTGGATTTTGTGTCCATGATGGCACCTTCATGAAGCGGGGTCCTCATGAGACCAAGGAAGTTTTCCCACGCTGAGTTTGGAGGTTGCCCCAAACCACAAGGTTTTCTTCTGCGGGACATTCGAGTCCTGTTGCATGGCTCCAGGATATACGATACGGAAGGACTGGAGAGCAAGTTTCGATGGATGGATCCCTGTACAGAATGCCTCGCATTCCCATTGGCCTTTAGCGACAAGATTTGTTTGATTTGCTGCCTCTGGGCACGCTACTCATGTGGCTGAGTTGAAATGGCTTCTCCTGAGGATGCGTCATAATGTGCGTTTGGGTCCATGGAGACCTTGGAATGTGCTGGTTCTTCAGTGGCCCTGCAGAACTCTCCTACCTGAAGGGTTTGATACATCCCCAGTAAGAAAGCACCTCATGTGGTGACGAGAGAGGTTTGGTTTGCTGCCTCAGAAAAGCCCCGTGTGCTGGTCTACGAAAACAGTCCTCTGAGGACGGACACATGGAAACCAAAGCTAAGGTTCAGATTAGGGCCTGGGGGCCTGTCCATTTCAACCTTCTGTCTCTGGGGACACTGTCGGAGAGTCTAAGTGGAGATATTTGCTCTGCTGGTGTCAGAGAGCCCCTCTTAGTCCAGGGTGGCCTACACTATTGATGGCCTCAGGGGCCTTGGAGCTTTTCCCTAACCTGTAGGGTTGTGGTCAATGGTTAGGGCACACTTTCCTTGGGGAGGCAAGTCACAATCTTTCGATTTGGCTCCAGAGGCCCTAGCCTAGAGGTGTTGAGGGTCCAGGCTGTGGGCACAGAAGTCTGAAAACACAAACTCAGCTTATGAGTGGCGCCTAGGGTATGGCAGGCCGGATGTAGAGCCCGAGAGGGAGCTCCAGGGCTTCTGAAACAAGGGCGAGTGGGAGGCGATCCTTCAGGCTTTTGTCTCTAGATGTTGTGTCTGGGATAGCCGTGGATTGGAGGGGTGGCCTCAGGGTCTGTGGACGAGTATCCCTCTCTGGGGATTTGTCCCAGCTCCCAAGAGTTTGGGGTCATTTTGTGGGAAGGGTGGAGTCGTGTTGTCTGGCTCATGTGTCTCTCCAAGAAAGGGATTCCAGAGCAGAGCCCCAGGTACGGGCGGGGCGACTGGAAAACTCAAACACTGGTGAGGATTGGGTGCATAGGGGCTTGGCAAGCCCCATATGCGTGCTCTTGGTCCAGGCCCTGACAGGCCTTTCTTTGACATGGGGCTCATGCTGAGGGTCACAGTGTGAATTTGTGCCCAAGCATCACTCACGTTTGGGCGTGGCATCAAGGGCCATGAAGGTTTCTCCCACCCAGAAGGTGTGACTCCATGCCAAGAGCAAGCTTTACAGCCGTGGGGAAGGAGGAGTTCTGTTTTGTGCTTGCGATACCCAGCTGTGTGGAGAATTGATATAATGTCTAGGTTCAGATATCTGAAAACCAAGGTTAGGAAGAGGTGACAGCATAAGAACATGGCGTGTCCGAAGTGCTGGGTGTGCGGCCAGCTGTCTCCTTGTCTGTCTCGACGTCTGGCTTCAGGCTGTGTCAGACAGAGCATGAGTGCCCAGAGCAGCCTATCCAGTTCGGGTACCGTCGAGGCACGAGCAGGTTGATCCTCATCTGGGATTTCTGGAGAGCCCCACAGGGAAACGTTTTTCTTCCGTTGGGCAGACACTGGGCTGGGTTGTGTTTCTGGGGTTCCTGGTCTGGAGGGCTTGTTTGCCAGGAGTGTGAGGAAGGAAGTCTGAAAACACAAGCTAGCGAGAGGTTTGGGACCGAGGGCACGGCAGGCCCACTCTGCAGTGGCTGAATCGAGATCTCCTGCAATGAGGTCATGTCAAATATGAGACGTGCCTCAGGCTAGAGTTTTTGTCCAGCATGGCCTCTTCCTGAAGGGTGTGGGGGCTTCATGAGGCCAGGGAGGTTTGCCTACGATGGGATTTGTGAACTACTCCAAACCTCAAGGTTTCCTTCTGCACGACAGTCGAGTGCTATTGGATGGTTCCAGGAGGCCCCATATGGAAAGACTCGAGAGCAGGTGTCTAAGCATGGATGCCTGGGAAAGCCACCTCATATTCCCATTCTTTAGTCAGGACAAGGCAGGCTCAATCTGCGGGCTCCTGGGTGAGCTACCCAGAGGGGAGAGTTAAAATGGACTCTCCTGAAGATGAGTCTTACTGTGGCTTGGTGGCCTGGGAGACCTTGGAATGTGGAGGTGGCTCAGGGACTCTGCAGGATTCTCCAACCTGAGGTGTTTGACACGGCTCCAACAAGGAAGCTTCCCATGTGGAGACGAGAGGAGTTCTGTTCAGTGCCTCAGGAAAGCCCCATATCCTGTTCTTCGAACCAAAGCCTCTGGGAATGGATGGTGGCCCAAGGCAGTGGAGGGTCCAATGTGCTGTGTGTGCAGCCAGCTGTGTCGTTGTCTGTTGGAAGGTCTGGGCTCAGGCTATTTGCGACAGAGCATCGTGTTTAAGGTGGCCTATGAAATTGGGGTGTTGCTGAGGGCCGAGCAGTTTGATCCTCATTTAAGGTTTGTGGCAGCACCATAGACAATGTTTTTCTCCTGGGAGGCAGGCAGAGTGCTTCATTGTGGCCCCAGAATTCCCAGTAGGGAGGGTTTGTGGGCCAGGAGTGTGAGGACGGAAGTCTGAAAACACAAGCTAGGGTGAGGATTGGAGCCAAGGGCAGAGCAGGCCCACTCTGCAGAGGCTGAATCAAAATCTCCTGCATCTGAAGTCAGGCTGAGGATCAGACGTTGGCTGAGGCTGGAGTTTGTGTCCATGATGGCACCTTCATGAAGCGGGGTCCTCATGAGACCAAGGAAGTTTTCCCACGCTGAGTTTGGAGGTTGCCCCAAACCACAAGGTTTTCTTCTGCGGGACATTCGAGTCCTGTTGCATGGCTCCAGGATATACCATACGGAAGGACTGGAGAGCAGGGTTCGAAGGATGGATCCCTGTACAGAATGCCTCGCATTCCCATTGGCCTTTAGCGACAAGATTTGTTTGATTTGCTGCCTCTGGGCACGCTACTCATGTGGCTGAGTTGAAATGGCTTCTCCTGAGGATGCGTCATAATGTGCGTTTGGGTCCATGGAGACCTTGGAATGTGCTGGTTCTTCAGTGGCCCTGCAGAACTCTCCTACCTGAAGGGTTTGATACATCCCCAGTAAGAAAGCACCTCATGTGGTGACGAGAGAGGTTTGGTTTGCTGCCTCAGAAAAGCCCCGTGTGCTGGTCTACGAAAACAGTCCTCTGAGGACGGACACATGGAAACCAAAGCTAAGGTTCAGATTAGGGCCTGGGGGCCTGTCCATTTCAACCTTCTGTCTCTGGGGACACTGTCGGAGAGTCTAAGTGGAGATATTTGCTCTGCTGGTGTCAGAGAGCCCCTCTTAGTCCAGGGTGTCCTACACTATTGATGGCCTCAGGGGCCTTGGAGCTTTTCCCTAACCTGTAGGGTTGTGGTCAATGGTTAGGGCACACTTTCCTTGGGGAGGCAAGTCACAATCTTTCGATGTGGCTCCAGAGGCCCTAGCCTAGAGGTTTTGAGGGTCCAGGCTGTGGGCACAGAAGTCTGAAAACACAAACTCAGCTTATGAGTGGCGCCTAGGGTATGGCAGGCCGGATGTAGAGCCCGAGAGGGAGCTCCAGGGCTTCTGAAACAAGGGCGAGTGGGAGGCGATCCTTCAGGCTTTTGTCTCTAGATGTTGTGTCTGGGATAGCCGTGGATTGGAGGGGTGGCCTCAGGGTCTGTGGACGAGTATCCCTCTCTGGGGATTTGTCCCAGCTCCCAAGAGTTTGGGGTCATTTTGTGGGAAGGGTGGAGTCGTGTTGTCTGGCTCATGTGTCTCTCCAAGAAAGGGATTCCAGAGCAGAGCCCCAGGTACGGGCGGGGCGACTGGAAAACTCAAACACTGGTGAGGATTGGGTGCATAGGGGCTTGGCAAGCCCCATATGCGTGCTCTTGGTCCAGGCCCTGACAGGCCTTTCTTTGACATGGGGCTCATGCTGAGGGTCACAGTGTGAATTTGTGCCCAAGCATCACTCACGTTTGGGCGTGGCATCAAGGGCCATGAAGGTTTCTCCCACCCAGAAGGTGTGACTCCATGCCAAGAGCAAGCTTTACAGCCGTGGGGAAGGAGGAGTTCTGTTTTGTGCTTGCGATACCCAGCTGTGTGGAGAATTGATATAATGTCTAGGTTCAGATATCTGAAAACCAAGGTTAGGAAGAGGTGACAGCATAAGAACATGGCGTGTCCGAAGTGCTGGGTGTGCGGCCAGCTGTCTCCTTGTCTGTCTCGACGTCTGGCTTCAGGCTGTGTCAGACAGAGCATGAGTGCCCAGAGCAGCCTATCCAGTTCGGGTACCGTCGAGGCCCGAGCAGTTTGATCCTCATCTGGGATTTCTGGAGAGCCCCACAGGGAAACGTTTTTCTTCCGTTGGGCAGACACTGGGCTGGGTTGTGGTTCTGGGGTTCCTGGTCTGGAGGGCTTGTTTGCCAGGAGTGTGAGGAAGGAAGTCTGAAAACACAAGCTAGCGAGAGGTTTGGGACCGAGGGCACGGCAGGCCCACTCTGCAGTGGCTGAATCGAGATCTCCTGCAATGAGGTCATGTCAAATATGAGACGTGCCTCAGGCTAGAGTTTTTGTCCAGTATGGCCTCTTCCTGAAGGGTGTGGGGGCTTCATGAGGCCAGGGAGGTTTGCCTACGATGGGATTTGTGAACTACTCCAAACCTCAAGGTTTCCTTCTGCACGACAGTCCAGTGCTATTGGATGGTTCCAGGAGGCCCCATACGGAAAGACTCGAGAGCAGGTGTCTAAGCATGGATGCCTGGGAAAGCCACCTCATATTCCCATTCTTTAGTCAGGACAAGGCAGGCTCAATCTGCGGGCTCCTGGGTGAGCTACCCAGAGGGGAGAGTTAAAATGGACTCTCCTGAAGATGAGTCTTACTGTGGCTTGGTGGCCTGGGAGACCTTGGAATGTGGAGGTGGCTCAGGGACTCTGCAGGATTCTCCAACCTGAGGTGTTTGACACGGCTCCAACAAGGAAGCTTCCCATGTGGAGACGAGAGGAGTTCTGTTCAGTGCCTCAGGAAAGCCCCATATCCTGTTCTTCGAACCAAAGCCTCTGGGAATGGATGGTGGCCCAAGGCAGTGGAGGGTCCAATGTGCTGTGTGTGCAGCCGGCTGTGTCGTTGTCTGTTGGAAGGTCTGGGCTCAGGCTATTTGCGACAGAGCATCGTGTTTAAGGTGGCCTATGAAATTGGGGTGTTGCTGAGGGCCAAGCAGTTTGATCCTCATTTAAGGTTTGTGGCAGCACCATAGACAATGTTTTTCTCCTGGGAGGCAGGCAGAGTGCTTCATTGTGGCCCCAGAATTCCCAGTAGGGAGGGTTTGTGGGCCAGGAGTGTGAGGACGGAAGTCTGAAAACACAAGCTAGGGTGAGGATTGGAGCCAAGGGCAGAGCAGGCCCACTCTGCAGAGGCTGAATCAAAATCTCCTGCATCTGAAGTCAGGCTGAGGATCAGACGTTGGCTGAGGCTGGATTTTGTGTCCATGATGGCACCTTCATGAAGCGGGGTCCTCATGAGACCAAGGAAGTTTTCCCACGCTGAGTTTGGAGGTTGCCCCAAACCACAAGGTTTTCTTCTGCGGGACATTCGAGTCCTGTTGCATGGCTCCAGGATATACCATACGGAAGGACTGGAGAGCAGGGTTCGAAGGATGGATCCCTGTACAGAATGCCTCGCATTCCCATTGGCCTTTAGCGACAAGATTTGTTTGATTTGCTGCCTCTGGGCACGCTACTCATGTGGCTGAGTTGAAATGGCTTCTCCTGAGGATGCGTCATAATGTGCGTTTGGGTCCATGGAGACCTTGGAATGTGCTGGTTCTTCAGTGGCCCTGCAGAACTCTCCTACCTGAAGGGTTTGATACATCCCCAGTAAGAAAGCACCTCATGTGGTGACGAGAGAGGTTTGGTTTGCTGCCTCAGAAAAGCCCCGTGTGCTGGTCTACGAAAACAGTCCTCTGAGGACGGACACATGGAAACCAAAGCTAAGGTTCAGATTAGGGCCTGGGGGCCTGTCCATTTCAACCTTCTGTCTCTGGGGACACTGTCGGAGAGTCTAAGTGGAGATATTTGCTCTGCTGGTGTCAGAGAGCCCCTCTTAGTCCAGGGTGTCCTACACTATTGATGGCCTCAGGGGCCTTGGAGCTTTTCCCTAACCTGTAGGGTTGTGGTCAATGGTTAGGGCACACTTTCCTTGGGGAGGCAAGTCACAATCTTTCGATGTGGCTCCAGAGGCCCTAGCCTAGAGGTTTTGAGGGTCCAGGCTGTGGGCACAGAAGTCTGAAAACACAAACTCAGCTTATGAGTGGCGCCTAGGGTATGGCAGGCCGGATGTAGAGCCCGAGAGGGAGCTCCAGGGCTTCTGAAACAAGGGCGAGTGGGAGGCGATCCTTCAGGCTTTTGTCTCTAGATGTTGTGTCTGGGATAGCCGTGGATTGGAGGGGTGGCCTCAGGGTCTGTGGACGAGTATCCCTCTCTGGGGATTTGTCCCAGCTCCCAAGAGTTTGGGGTCATTTTGTGGGAAGGGTGGAGTCGTGTTGTCTGGCTCATGTGTCTCTCCAAGAAAGGGATTCCAGAGCAGAGCCCCAGGTACGGGCGGGGCGACTGGAAAACTCAAACACTGGTGAGGATTGGGTGCATAGGGGCTTGGCAAGCCCCATATGCGTGCTCTTGGTCCAGGCCCTGACAGGCCTTTCTTTGACATGGGGCTCATGCTGAGGGTCACAGTGTGAATTTGTGCCCAAGCATCACTCACGTTTGGGCGTGGCATCAAGGGCCATGAAGGTTTCTCCCACCCAGAAGGTGTGACTCCATGCCAAGAGCAAGCTTTACAGCCGTGGGGAAGGAGGAGTTCTGTTTTGTGCTTGCGATACCCAGCTGTGTGGAGAATTGATATAATGTCTAGGTTCAGATATCTGAAAACCAAGGTTAGGAAGAGGTGACAGCATAAGAACATGGCGTGTCCGAAGTGCTGGGTGTGCGGCCAGCTGTCTCCTTGTCTGTCTCGACGTCTGGCTTCAGGCTGTGTCAGACAGAGCATGAGTGCCCAGAGCAGCCTATCCAGTTCGGGTACCGTCGAGGCCCGAGCAGGTTGATCCTCATCTGGGATTTCTGGAGAGCCCCACAGGGAAACGTTTTTCTTCCGTTGGGCAGACACTGGGCTGGGTTGTGGTTCTGGGGTTCCTGGTCTGGAGGGCTTGTTTGCCAGGAGTGTGAGGAAGGAAGTCTGAAAACACAAGCTAGCGAGAGGTTTGGGACCGAGGGCACGGCAGGCCCACTCTGCAGTGGCTGAATCGAGATCTCCTGCAATGAGGTCATGTCAAATATGAGACGTGCCTCAGGCTAGAGTTTTTGTCCAGCATGGCCTCTTCCTGAAGGGTGTGGGGGCTTCATGAGGCCAGGGAGGTTTGCCTACGATGGGATTTGTGAACTACTCCAAACCTCAAGGTTTCCTTCTGCACGACAGTCCAGTGCTATTGGATGGTTCCAGGAGGCCCCATACGGAAAGACTCGAGAGCAGGTGTCTAAGCATGGATGCCTGGGAAAGCCACCTCATATTCCCATTCTTTAGTCAGGACAAGGCAGGCTCAATCTGCGGGCTCCTGGGTGAGCTACCCAGAGGGGAGAGTTAAAATGGACTCTCCTGAAGATGAGTCTTACTGTGGCTTGGTGGCCTGGGAGACCTTGGAATGTGGAGGTGGCTCAGGGACTCTGCAGGATTCTCCAACCTGAGGTGTTTGACACGGCTCCAACAAGGAAGCTTCCCATGTGGAGACGAGAGGAGTTCTGTTCAGTGCCTCAGGAAAGCCCCATATCCTGTTCTTCGAACCAAAGCCTCTGGGAATGGATGGTGGCCCAAGGCAGTGGAGGGTCCAATGTGCTGTGTGTGCAGCCAGCTGTGTCGTTGTCTGTTGGAAGGTCTGGGCTCAGGCTATTTGCGACAGAGCATCGTGTTTAAGGTGGCCTATGAAATTGGGGTGTTGCTGAGGGCCAAGCAGTTTGATCCTCATTTAAGGTTTGTGGCAGCACCATAGACAATGTTTTTCTCCTGGGAGGCAGGCAGAGTGCTTCATTGTGGCCCCAGAATTCCCAGTAGGGAGGGTTTGTGGGCCAGGAGTGTGAGGACGGAAGTCTGAAAACACAAGCTAGGGTGAGGATTGGAGCCAAGGGCAGAGCAGGCCCACTCTGCAGAGGCTGAATCAAAATCTCCTGCATCTGAAGTCAGGCTGAGGATCAGACGTTGGCTGAGGCTGGATTTTGTGTCCATGATGGCACCTTCATGAAGCGGGGTCCTCATGAGACCAAGGAAGTTTTCCCACGCTGAGTTTGGAGGTTGCCCCAAACCACAAGGTTTTCTTCTGCGGGACATTCGAGTCCTGTTGCATGGCTCCAGGATATACGATACGGAAGGACTGGAGAGCAAGTTTCGATGGATGGATCCCTGTACAGAATGCCTCGCATTCCCATTGGCCTTTAGCGACAAGATTTGTTTGATTTGCTGCCTCTGGGCACGCTACTCATGTGGCTGAGTTGAAATGGCTTCTCCTGAGGATGCGTCATAATGTGCGTTTGGGTCCATGGAGACCTTGGAATGTGCTGGTTCTTCAGTGGCCCTGCAGAACTCTCCTACCTGAAGGGTTTGATACATCCCCAGTAAGAAAGCACCTCATGTGGTGACGAGAGAGGTTTGGTTTGCTGCCTCAGAAAAGCCCCGTGTGCTGGTCTACGAAAACAGTCCTCTGAGGACGGACACATGGAAACCAAAGCTAAGGTTCAGATTAGGGCCTGGGGGCCTGTCCATTTCAACCTTCTGTCTCTGGGGACACTGTCGGAGAGTCTAAGTGGAGATATTTGCTCTGCTGGTGTCAGAGAGCCCCTCTTAGTCCAGGGTGGCCTACACTATTGATGGCCTCAGGGGCCTTGGAGCTTTTCCCTAACCTGTAGGGTTGTGGTCAATGGTTAGGGCACACTTTCCTTGGGGAGGCAAGTCACAATCTTTCGATTTGGCTCCAGAGGCCCTAGCCTAGAGGTGTTGAGGGTCCAGGCTGTGGGCACAGAAGTCTGAAAACACAAACTCAGCTTATGAGTGGCGCCTAGGGTATGGCAGGCCGGATGTAGAGCCCGAGAGGGAGCTCCAGGGCTTCTGAAACAAGGGCGAGTGGGAGGCGATCCTTCAGGCTTTTGTCTCTAGATGTTGTGTCTGGGATAGCCGTGGATTGGAGGGGTGGCCTCAGGGTCTGTGGACGAGTATCCCTCTCTGGGGATTTGTCCCAGCTCCCAAGAGTTTGGGGTCATTTTGTGGGAAGGGTGGAGTCGTGTTGTCTGGCTCATGTGTCTCTCCAAGAAAGGGATTCCAGAGCAGAGCCCCAGGTACGGGCGGGGCGACTGGAAAACTCAAACACTGGTGAGGATTGGGTGCATAGGGGCTTGGCAAGCCCCATATGCGTGCTCTTGGTCCAGGCCCTGACAGGCCTTTCTTTGACATGGGGCTCATGCTGAGGGTCACAGTGTGAATTTGTGCCCAAGCATCACTCACGTTTGGGCGTGGCATCAAGGGCCATGAAGGTTTCTCCCACCCAGAAGGTGTGACTCCATGCCAAGAGCAAGCTTTACAGCCGTGGGGAAGGAGGAGTTCTGTTTTGTGCTTGCGATACCCAGCTGTGTGGAGAATTGATATAATGTCTAGGTTCAGATATCTGAAAACCAAGGTTAGGAAGAGGTGACAGCATAAGAACATGGCGTGTCCGAAGTGCTGGGTGTGCGGCCAGCTGTCTCCTTGTCTGTCTCGACGTCTGGCTTCAGGCTGTGTCAGACAGAGCATGAGTGCCCAGAGCAGCCTATCCAGTTCGGGTACCGTCGAGGCACGAGCAGGTTGATCCTCATCTGGGATTTCTGGAGAGCCCCACAGGGAAACGTTTTTCTTCCGTTGGGCAGACACTGGGCTGGGTTGTGTTTCTGGGGTTCCTGGTCTGGAGGGCTTGTTTGCCAGGAGTGTGAGGAAGGAAGTCTGAAAACACAAGCTAGCGAGAGGTTTGGGACCGAGGGCACGGCAGGCCCACTCTGCAGTGGCTGAATCGAGATCTCCTGCAATGAGGTCATGTCAAATATGAGACGTGCCTCAGGCTAGAGTTTTTGTCCAGCATGGCCTCTTCCTGAAGGGTGTGGGGGCTTCATGAGGCCAGGGAGGTTTGCCTACGATGGGATTTGTGAACTACTCCAAACCTCAAGGTTTCCTTCTGCACGACAGTCGAGTGCTATTGGATGGTTCCAGGAGGCCCCATATGGAAAGACTCGAGAGCAGGTGTCTAAGCATGGATGCCTGGGAAAGCCACCTCATATTCCCATTCTTTAGTCAGGACAAGGCAGGCTCAATCTGCGGGCTCCTGGGTGAGCTACCCAGAGGGGAGAGTTAAAATGGACTCTCCTGAAGATGAGTCTTACTGTGGCTTGGTGGCCTGGGAGACCTTGGAATGTGGAGGTGGCTCAGGGACTCTGCAGGATTCTCCAACCTGAGGTGTTTGACACGGCTCCAACAAGGAAGCTTCCCATGTGGAGACGAGAGGAGTTCTGTTCAGTGCCTCAGGAAAGCCCCATATCCTGTTCTTCGAACCAAAGCCTCTGGGAATGGATGGTGGCCCAAGGCAGTGGAGGGTCCAATGTGCTGTGTGTGCAGCCAGCTGTGTCGTTGTCTGTTGGAAGGTCTGGGCTCAGGCTATTTGCGACAGAGCATCGTGTTTAAGGTGGCCTATGAAATTGGGGTGTTGCTGAGGGCCGAGCAGTTTGATCCTCATTTAAGGTTTGTGGCAGCACCATAGACAATGTTTTTCTCCTGGGAGGCAGGCAGAGTGCTTCATTGTGGCCCCAGAATTCCCAGTAGGGAGGGTTTGTGGGCCAGGAGTGTGAGGACGGAAGTCTGAAAACACAAGCTAGGGTGAGGATTGGAGCCAAGGGCAGAGCAGGCCCACTCTGCAGAGGCTGAATCAAAATCTCCTGCATCTGAAGTCAGGCTGAGGATCAGACGTTGGCTGAGGCTGGAGTTTGTGTCCATGATGGCACCTTCATGAAGCGGGGTCCTCATGAGACCAAGGAAGTTTTCCCACGCTGAGTTTGGAGGTTGCCCCAAACCACAAGGTTTTCTTCTGCGGGACATTCGAGTCCTGTTGCATGGCTCCAGGATATACCATACGGAAGGACTGGAGAGCAGGGTTCGAAGGATGGATCCCTGTACAGAATGCCTCGCATTCCCATTGGCCTTTAGCGACAAGATTTGTTTGATTTGCTGCCTCTGGGCACGCTACTCATGTGGCTGAGTTGAAATGGCTTCTCCTGAGGATGCGTCATAATGTGCGTTTGGGTCCATGGAGACCTTGGAATGTGCTGGTTCTTCAGTGGCCCTGCAGAACTCTCCTACCTGAAGGGTTTGATACATCCCCAGTAAGAAAGCACCTCATGTGGTGACGAGAGAGGTTTGGTTTGCTGCCTCAGAAAAGCCCCGTGTGCTGGTCTACGAAAACAGTCCTCTGAGGACGGACACATGGAAACCAAAGCTAAGGTTCAGATTAGGGCCTGGGGGCCTGTCCATTTCAACCTTCTGTCTCTGGGGACACTGTCGGAGAGTCTAAGTGGAGATATTTGCTCTGCTGGTGTCAGAGAGCCCCTCTTAGTCCAGGGTGTCCTACACTATTGATGGCCTCAGGGGCCTTGGAGCTTTTCCCTAACCTGTAGGGTTGTGGTCAATGGTTAGGGCACACTTTCCTTGGGGAGGCAAGTCACAATCTTTCGATGTGGCTCCAGAGGCCCTAGCCTAGAGGTTTTGAGGGTCCAGGCTGTGGGCACAGAAGTCTGAAAACACAAACTCAGCTTATGAGTGGCGCCTAGGGTATGGCAGGCCGGATGTAGAGCCCGAGAGGGAGCTCCAGGGCTTCTGAAACAAGGGCGAGTGGGAGGCGATCCTTCAGGCTTTTGTCTCTAGATGTTGTGTCTGGGATAGCCGTGGATTGGAGGGGTGGCCTCAGGGTCTGTGGACGAGTATCCCTCTCTGGGGATTTGTCCCAGCTCCCAAGAGTTTGGGGTCATTTTGTGGGAAGGGTGGAGTCGTGTTGTCTGGCTCATGTGTCTCTCCAAGAAAGGGATTCCAGAGCAGAGCCCCAGGTACGGGCGGGGCGACTGGAAAACTCAAACACTGGTGAGGATTGGGTGCATAGGGGCTTGGCAAGCCCCATATGCGTGCTCTTGGTCCAGGCCCTGACAGGCCTTTCTTTGACATGGGGCTCATGCTGAGGGTCACAGTGTGAATTTGTGCCCAAGCATCACTCACGTTTGGGCGTGGCATCAAGGGCCATGAAGGTTTCTCCCACCCAGAAGGTGTGACTCCATGCCAAGAGCAAGCTTTACAGCCGTGGGGAAGGAGGAGTTCTGTTTTGTGCTTGCGATACCCAGCTGTGTGGAGAATTGATATAATGTCTAGGTTCAGATATCTGAAAACCAAGGTTAGGAAGAGGTGACAGCATAAGAACATTGCGTGTCCGAAGTGCTGGGTGTGCGGCCAGCTGTCTCCTTGTCTGTCTCGACGTCTGGCTTCAGGCTGTGTCAGACAGAGCATGAGTGCCCAGAGCAGCCTATCCAGTTCGGGTACCGTCGAGGCCCGAGCAGTTTGATCCTCATCTGGGATTTCTGGAGAGCCCCACAGGGAAACGTTTTTCTTCCGTTGGGCAGACACTGGGCTGGGTTGTGGTTCTGGGGTTCCTGGTCTGGAGGGCTTGTTTGCCAGGAGTGTGAGGAAGGAAGTCTGAAAACACAAGCTAGCGAGAGGTTTGGGACCGAGGGCACGGCAGGCCCACTCTGCAGTGGCTGAATCGAGATCTCCTGCAATGAGGTCATGTCAAATATGAGACGTGCCTCAGGCTAGAGTTTTTGTCCAGTATGGCCTCTTCCTGAAGGGTGTGGGGGCTTCATGAGGCCAGGGAGGTTTGCCTACGATGGGATTTGTGAACTACTCCAAACCTCAAGGTTTCCTTCTGCACGACAGTCCAGTGCTATTGGATGGTTCCAGGAGGCCCCATACGGAAAGACTCGAGAGCAGGTGTCTAAGCATGGATGCCTGGGAAAGCCACCTCATATTCCCATTCTTTAGTCAGGACAAGGCAGGCTCAATCTGCGGGCTCCTGGGTGAGCTACCCAGAGGGGAGAGTTAAAATGGACTCTCCTGAAGATGAGTCTTACTGTGGCTTGGTGGCCTGGGAGACCTTGGAATGTGGAGGTGGCTCAGGGACTCTGCAGGATTCTCCAACCTGAGGTGTTTGACACGGCTCCAACAAGGAAGCTTCCCATGTGGAGACGAGAGGAGTTCTGTTCAGTGCCTCAGGAAAGCCCCATATCCTGTTCTTCGAACCAAAGCCTCTGGGAATGGATGGTGGCCCAAGGCAGTGGAGGGTCCAATGTGCTGTGTGTGCAGCCGGCTGTGTCGTTGTCTGTTGGAAGGTCTGGGCTCAGGCTATTTGCGACAGAGCATCGTGTTTAAGGTGGCCTATGAAATTGGGGTGTTGCTGAGGGCCAAGCAGTTTGATCCTCATTTAAGGTTTGTGGCAGCACCATAGACAATGTTTTTCTCCTGGGAGGCAGGCAGAGTGCTTCATTGTGGCCCCAGAATTCCCAGTAGGGAGGGTTTGTGGGCCAGGAGTGTGAGGACGGAAGTCTGAAAACACAAGCTAGGGTGAGGATTGGAGCCAAGGGCAGAGCAGGCCCACTCTGCAGAGGCTGAATCAAAATCTCCTGCATCTGAAGTCAGGCTGAGGATCAGACGTTGGCTGAGGCTGGATTTTGTGTCCATGATGGCACCTTCATGAAGCGGGGTCCTCATGAGACCAAGGAAGTTTTCCCACGCTGAGTTTGGAGGTTGCCCCAAACCACAAGGTTTTCTTCTGCGGGACATTCGAGTCCTGTTGCATGGCTCCAGGATATACCATACGGAAGGACTGGAGAGCAGGGTTCGAAGGATGGATCCCTGTACAGAATGCCTCGCATTCCCATTGGCCTTTAGCGACAAGATTTGTTTGATTTGCTGCCTCTGGGCACGCTACTCATGTGGCTGAGTTGAAATGGCTTCTCCTGAGGATGCGTCATAATGTGCGTTTGGGTCCATGGAGACCTTGGAATGTGCTGGTTCTTCAGTGGCCCTGCAGAACTCTCCTACCTGAAGGGTTTGATACATCCCCAGTAAGAAAGCACCTCATGTGGTGACGAGAGAGGTTTGGTTTGCTGCCTCAGAAAAGCCCCGTGTGCTGGTCTACGAAAACAGTCCTCTGAGGACGGACACATGGAAACCAAAGCTAAGGTTCAGATTAGGGCCTGGGGGCCTGTCCATTTCAACCTTCTGTCTCTGGGGACACTGTCGGAGAGTCTAAGTGGAGATATTTGCTCTGCTGGTGTCAGAGAGCCCCTCTTAGTCCAGGGTGTCCTACACTATTGATGGCCTCAGGGGCCTTGGAGCTTTTCCCTAACCTGTAGGGTTGTGGTCAATGGTTAGGGCACACTTTCCTTGGGGAGGCAAGTCACAATCTTTCGATGTGGCTCCAGAGGCCCTAGCCTAGAGGTTTTGAGGGTCCAGGCTGTGGGCACAGAAGTCTGAAAACACAAACTCAGCTTATGAGTGGCGCCTAGGGTATGGCAGGCCGGATGTAGAGCCCGAGAGGGAGCTCCAGGGCTTCTGAAACAAGGGCGAGTGGGAGGCGATCCTTCAGGCTTTTGTCTCTAGATGTTGTGTCTGGGATAGCCGTGGATTGGAGGGGTGGCCTCAGGGTCTGTGGACGAGTATCCCTCTCTGGGGATTTGTCCCAGCTCCCAAGAGTTTGGGGTCATTTTGTGGGAAGGGTGGAGTCGTGTTGTCTGGCTCATGTGTCTCTCCAAGAAAGGGATTCCAGAGCAGAGCCCCAGGTACGGGCGGGGCGACTGGAAAACTCAAACACTGGTGAGGATTGGGTGCATAGGGGCTTGGCAAGCCCCATATGCGTGCTCTTGGTCCAGGCCCTGACAGGCCTTTCTTTGACATGGGGCTCATGCTGAGGGTCACAGTGTGAATTTGTGCCCAAGCATCACTCACGTTTGGGCGTGGCATCAAGGGCCATGAAGGTTTCTCCCACCCAGAAGGTGTGACTCCATGCCAAGAGCAAGCTTTACAGCCGTGGGGAAGGAGGAGTTCTGTTTTGTGCTTGCGATACCCAGCTGTGTGGAGAATTGATATAATGTCTAGGTTCAGATATCTGAAAACCAAGGTTAGGAAGAGGTGACAGCATAAGAACATGGCGTGTCCGAAGTGCTGGGTGTGCGGCCAGCTGTCTCCTTGTCTGTCTCGACGTCTGGCTTCAGGCTGTGTCAGACAGAGCATGAGTGCCCAGAGCAGCCTATCCAGTTCGGGTACCGTCGAGGCCCGAGCAGGTTGATCCTCATCTGGGATTTCTGGAGAGCCCCACAGGGAAACGTTTTTCTTCCGTTGGGCAGACACTGGGCTGGGTTGTGGTTCTGGGGTTCCTGGTCTGGAGGGCTTGTTTGCCAGGAGTGTGAGGAAGGAAGTCTGAAAACACAAGCTAGCGAGAGGTTTGGGACCGAGGGCACGGCAGGCCCACTCTGCAGTGGCTGAATCGAGATCTCCTGCAATGAGGTCATGTCAAATATGAGACGTGCCTCAGGCTAGAGTTTTTGTCCAGCATGGCCTCTTCCTGAAGGGTGTGGGGGCTTCATGAGGCCAGGGAGGTTTGCCTACGATGGGATTTGTGAACTACTCCAAACCTCAAGGTTTCCTTCTGCACGACAGTCCAGTGCTATTGGATGGTTCCAGGAGGCCCCATACGGAAAGACTCGAGAGCAGGTGTCTAAGCATGGATGCCTGGGAAAGCCACCTCATATTCCCATTCTTTAGTCAGGACAAGGCAGGCTCAATCTGCGGGCTCCTGGGTGAGCTACCCAGAGGGGAGAGTTAAAATGGACTCTCCTGAAGATGAGTCTTACTGTGGCTTGGTGGCCTGGGAGACCTTGGAATGTGGAGGTGGCTCAGGGACTCTGCAGGATTCTCCAACCTGAGGTGTTTGACACGGCTCCAACAAGGAAGCTTCCCATGTGGAGACGAGAGGAGTTCTGTTCAGTGCCTCAGGAAAGCCCCATATCCTGTTCTTCGAACCAAAGCCTCTGGGAATGGATGGTGGCCCAAGGCAGTGGAGGGTCCAATGTGCTGTGTGTGCAGCCAGCTGTGTCGTTGTCTGTTGGAAGGTCTGGGCTCAGGCTATTTGCGACAGAGCATCGTGTTTAAGGTGGCCTATGAAATTGGGGTGTTGCTGAGGGCCAAGCAGTTTGATCCTCATTTAAGGTTTGTGGCAGCACCATAGACAATGTTTTTCTCCTGGGAGGCAGGCAGAGTGCTTCATTGTGGCCCCAGAATTCCCAGTAGGGAGGGTTTGTGGGCCAGGAGTGTGAGGACGGAAGTCTGAAAACACAAGCTAGGGTGAGGATTGGAGCCAAGGGCAGAGCAGGCCCACTCTGCAGAGGCTGAATCAAAATCTCCTGCATCTGAAGTCAGGCTGAGGATCAGACGTTGGCTGAGGCTGGATTTTGTGTCCATGATGGCACCTTCATGAAGCGGGGTCCTCATGAGACCAAGGAAGTTTTCCCACGCTGAGTTTGGAGGTTGCCCCAAACCACAAGGTTTTCTTCTGCGGGACATTCGAGTCCTGTTGCATGGCTCCAGGATATACCATACGGAAGGACTGGAGAGCAGGGTTCGAAGGATGGATCCCTGTACAGAATGCCTCGCATTCCCATTGGCCTTTAGCGACAAGATTTGTTTGATTTGCTGCCTCTGGGCACGCTACTCATGTGGCTGAGTTGAAATGGCTTCTCCTGAGGATGCGTCATAATGTGCGTTTGGGTCCATGGAGACCTTGGAATGTGCTGGTTCTTCAGTGGCCCTGCAGAACTCTCCTACCTGAAGGGTTTGATACATCCCCAGTAAGAAAGCACCTCATGTGGTGACGAGAGAGGTTTGGTTTGCTGCCTCAGAAAAGCCCCGTGTGCTGGTCTACGAAAACAGTCCTCTGAGGACGGACACATGGAAACCAAAGCTAAGGTTCAGATTAGGGCCTGGGGGCCTGTCCATTTCAACCTTCTGTCTCTGGGGACACTGTCGGAGAGTCTAAGTGGAGATATTTGCTCTGCTGGTGTCAGAGAGCCCCTCTTAGTCCAGGGTGTCCTACACTATTGATGGCCTCAGGGGCCTTGGAGCTTTTCCCTAACCTGTAGGGTTGTGGTCAATGGTTAGGGCACACTTTCCTTGGGGAGGCAAGTCACAATCTTTCGATGTGGCTCCAGAGGCCCTAGCCTAGAGGTTTTGAGGGTCCAGGCTGTGGGCACAGAAGTCTGAAAACACAAACTCAGCTTATGAGTGGCGCCTAGGGTATGGCAGGCCGGATGTAGAGCCCGAGAGGGAGCTCCAGGGCTTCTGAAACAAGGGCGAGTGGGAGGCGATCCTTCAGGCTTTTGTCTCTAGATGTTGTGTCTGGGATAGCCGTGGATTGGAGGGGTGGCCTCAGGGTCTGTGGACGAGTATCCCTCTCTGGGGATTTGTCCCAGCTCCCAAGAGTTTGGGGTCATTTTGTGGGAAGGGTGGAGTCGTGTTGTCTGGCTCATGTGTCTCTCCAAGAAAGGGATTCCAGAGCAGAGCCCCAGGTACGGGCGGGGCGACTGGAAAACTCAAACACTGGTGAGGATTGGGTGCATAGGGGCTTGGCAAGCCCCATATGCGTGCTCTTGGTCCAGGCCCTGACAGGCCTTTCTTTGATATGGGGCTCATGCTGAGGGTCACAGTGTGAATTTGTGCCCAAGCATCACTCACGTTTGGGCGTGGCATCAAGGGCCATGAAGGTTTCTCCCACCCAGAAGGTGTGACTCCATGCCAAGAGCAAGCTTTACAGCCGTGGGGAAGGAGGAGTTCTGTTTTGTGCTTGCGATACCCAGCTGTGTGGAGAATTGATATAATGTCTAGGTTCAGATATCTGAAAACCAAGGTTAGGAAGAGGTGACAGCATAAGAACATGGCGTGTCCGAAGTGCTGGGTGTGCGGCCAGCTGTCTCCTTGTCTGTCTCGACGTCTGGCTTCAGGCTGTGTCAGACAGAGCATGAGTGCCCAGAGCAGCCTATCCAGTTCGGGTACCGTCGAGGCACGAGCAGGTTGATCCTCATCTGGGATTTCTGGAGAGCCCCACAGGGAAACGTTTTTCTTCCGTTGGGCAGACACTGGGCTGGGTTGTGTTTCTGGGGTTCCTGGTCTGGAGGGCTTGTTTGCCAGGAGTGTGAGGAAGGAAGTCTGAAAACACAAGCTAGCGAGAGGTTTGGGACCGAGGGCACGGCAGGCCCACTCTGCAGTGGCTGAATCGAGATCTCCTGCAATGAGGTCATGTCAAATATGAGACGTGCCTCAGGCTAGAGTTTTTGTCCAGCATGGCCTCTTCCTGAAGGGTGTGGGGGCTTCATGAGGCCAGGGAGGTTTGCCTACGATGGGATTTGTGAACTACTCCAAACCTCAAGGTTTCCTTCTGCACGACAGTCGAGTGCTATTGGATGGTTCCAGGAGGCCCCATATGGAAAGACTCGAGAGCAGGTGTCTAAGCATGGATGCCTGGGAAAGCCACCTCATATTCCCATTCTTTAGTCAGGACAAGGCAGGCTCAATCTGCGGGCTCCTGGGTGAGCTACCCAGAGGGGAGAGTTAAAATGGACTCTCCTGAAGATGAGTCTTACTGTGGCTTGGTGGCCTGGGAGACCTTGGAATGTGGAGGTGGCTCAGGGACTCTGCAGGATTCTCCAACCTGAGGTGTTTGACACGGCTCCAACAAGGAAGCTTCCCATGTGGAGACGAGAGGAGTTCTGTTCAGTGCCTCAGGAAAGCCCCATATCCTGTTCTTCGAACCAAAGCCTCTGGGAATGGATGGTGGCCCAAGGCAGTGGAGGGTCCAATGTGCTGTGTGTGCAGCCAGCTGTGTCGTTGTCTGTTGGAAGGTCTGGGCTCAGGCTATTTGCGACAGAGCATCGTGTTTAAGGTGGCCTATGAAATTGGGGTGTTGCTGAGGGCCGAGCAGTTTGATCCTCATTTAAGGTTTGTGGCAGCACCATAGACAATGTTTTTCTCCTGGGAGGCAGGCAGAGTGCTTCATTGTGGCCCCAGAATTCCCAGTAGGGAGGGTTTGTGGGCCAGGAGTGTGAGGACGGAAGTCTGAAAACACAAGCTAGGGTGAGGATTGGAGCCAAGGGCAGAGCAGGCCCACTCTGCAGAGGCTGAATCAAAATCTCCTGCATCTGAAGTCAGGCTGAGGATCAGACGTTGGCTGAGGCTGGATTTTGTGTCCATGATGGCACCTTCATGAAGCGGGGTCCTCATGAGACCAAGGAAGTTTTCCCACGCTGAGTTTGGAGGTTGCCCCAAACCACAAGGTTTTCTTCTGCGGGACATTCGAGTCCTGTTGCATGGCTCCAGGATATACCATACGGAAGGACTGGAGAGCAGGGTTCGAAGGATGGATCCCTGTACAGAATGCCTCGCATTCCCATTGGCCTTTAGCGACAAGATTTGTTTGATTTGCTGCCTCTGGGCACGCTACTCATGTGGCTGAGTTGAAATGGCTTCTCCTGAGGATGCGTCATAATGTGCGTTTGGGTCCATGGAGACCTTGGAATGTGCTGGTTCTTCAGTGGCCCTGCAGAACTCTCCTACCTGAAGGGTTTGATACATCCCCAGTAAGAAAGCACCTCATGTGGTGACGAGAGAGGTTTGGTTTGCTGCCTCAGAAAAGCCCCGTGTGCTGGTCTACGAAAACAGTCCTCTGAGGACGGACACATGGAAACCAAAGCTAAGGTTCAGATTAGGGCCTGGGGGCCTGTCCATTTCAACCTTCTGTCTCTGGGGACACTGTCGGAGAGTCTAAGTGGAGATATTTGCTCTGCTGGTGTCAGAGAGCCCCTCTTAGTCCAGGGTGTCCTACACTATTGATGGCCTCAGGGGCCTTGGAGCTTTTCCCTAACCTGTAGGGTTGTGGTCAATGGTTAGGGCACACTTTCCTTGGGGAGGCAAGTCACAATCTTTCGATGTGGCTCCAGAGGCCCTAGCCTAGAGGTTTTGAGGGTCCAGGCTGTGGGCACAGAAGTCTGAAAACACAAACTCAGCTTATGAGTGGCGCCTAGGGTATGGCAGGCCGGATGTAGAGCCCGAGAGGGAGCTCCAGGGCTTCTGAAACAAGGGCGAGTGGGAGGCGATCCTTCAGGCTTTTGTCTCTAGATGTTGTGTCTGGGATAGCCGTGGATTGGAGGGGTGGCCTCAGGGTCTGTGGACGAGTATCCCTCTCTGGGGATTTGTCCCAGCTCCCAAGAGTTTGGGGTCATTTTGTGGGAAGGGTGGAGTCGTGTTGTCTGGCTCATGTGTCTCTCCAAGAAAGGGATTCCAGAGCAGAGCCCCAGGTACGGGCGGGGCGACTGGAAAACTCAAACACTGGTGAGGATTGGGTGCATAGGGGCTTGGCAAGCCCCATATGCGTGCTCTTGGTCCAGGCCCTGACAGGCCTTTCTTTGACATGGGGCTCATGCTGAGGGTCACAGTGTGAATTTGTGCCCAAGCATCACTCACGTTTGGGCGTGGCATCAAGGGCCATGAAGGTTTCTCCCACCCAGAAGGTGTGACTCCATGCCAAGAGCAAGCTTTACAGCCGTGGGGAAGGAGGAGTTCTGTTTTGTGCTTGCGATACCCAGCTGTGTGGAGAATTGATATAATGTCTAGGTTCAGATATCTGAAAACCAAGGTTAGGAAGAGGTGACAGCATAAGAACATGGCGTGTCCGAAGTGCTGGGTGTGCGGCCAGCTGTCTCCTTGTCTGTCTCGACGTCTGGCTTCAGGCTGTGTCAGACAGAGCATGAGTGCCCAGAGCAGCCTATCCAGTTCGGGTACCGTCGAGGCCCGAGCAGGTTGATCCTCATCTGGGATTTCTGGAGAGCCCCACAGGGAAACGTTTTTCTTCCGTTGGGCAGACACTGGGCTGGGTTGTGGTTCTGGGGTTCCTGGTCTGGAGGGCTTGTTTGCCAGGAGTGTGAGGAAGGAAGTCTGAAAACACAAGCTAGCGAGAGGTTTGGGACCGAGGGCACGGCAGGCCCACTCTGCAGTGGCTGAATCGAGATCTCCTGCAATGAGGTCATGTCAAATATGAGACGTGCCTCAGGCTAGAGTTTTTGTCCAGCATGGCCTCTTCCTGAAGGGTGTGGGGGCTTCATGAGGCCAGGGAGGTTTGCCTACGATGGGATTTGTGAACTACTCCAAACCTCAAGGTTTCCTTCTGCACGACAGTCCAGTGCTATTGGATGGTTCCAGGAGGCCCCATACGGAAAGACTCGAGAGCAGGTGTCTAAGCATGGATGCCTGGGAAAGCCACCTCATATTCCCATTCTTTAGTCAGGACAAGGCAGGCTCAATCTGCGGGCTCCTGGGTGAGCTACCCAGAGGGGAGAGTTAAAATGGACTCTCCTGAAGATGAGTCTTACTGTGGCTTGGTGGCCTGGGAGACCTTGGAATGTGGAGGTGGCTCAGGGACTCTGCAGGATTCTCCAACCTGAGGTGTTTGACACGGCTCCAACAAGGAAGCTTCCCATGTGGAGACGAGAGGAGTTCTGTTCAGTGCCTCAGGAAAGCCCCATATCCTGTTCTTCGAACCAAAGCCTCTGGGAATGGATGGTGTCCCAAGGCAGTGGAGGGTCCAATGTGCTGTGTGTGCAGCCAGCTGTGTCGTTGTCTGTTGGAAGGTCTGGGCTCAGGCTATTTGCGACAGAGCATCGTGTTTAAGGTGGCCTATGAAATTGGGGTGTTGCTGAGGGCCAAGCAGTTTGATCCTCATTTAAGGTTTGTGGCAGCACCATAGACAATGTTTTTCTCCTGGGAGGCAGGCAGAGTGCTTCATTGTGGCCCCAGAATTCCCAGTAGGGAGGGTTTGTGGGCCAGGAGTGTGAGGACGGAAGTCTGAAAACACAAGATAGGGTGAGGATTGGAGCCAAGGGCAGAGCAGGCCCACTATGCAGAGGCTGAATCAAAATCTACTGCATCTGAAGTCAGGCTGAGGATCAGACGTTGGCTGAGGCTGGATTTTGTGTCCATGATGGCACCTTCATGAAGCGGGGTCCTCATGAGACCAAGGAAGTTTTCCCACGCTGAGTTTGGAGGTTGCCCCAAACCACAAGGTTTTCTTCTGCGGGACATTCGAGTCCTGTTGCATGGCTCCAGGATATACCATACGGAAGGACTGGAGAGCAGGGTTCGAAGGATGGATCCCTGTACAGAATGCCTCGCATTCCCATTGGCCTTTAGCGACAAGATTTGTTTGATTTGCTGCCTCTGGGCACGCTACTCATGTGGCTGAGTTGAAATGGCTTCTCCTGAGGATGCGTCATAATGTGCGTTTGGGTCCATGGAGACCTTGGAATGTGCTGGTTCTTCAGTGGCCCTGCAGAACTCTCCTACCTGAAGGGTTTGATACATCCCCAGTAAGAAAGCACCTCATGTGGTGACGAGAGAGGTTTGGTTTGCTGCCTCAGAAAAGCCCCGTGTGCTGGTCTACGAAAACAGTCCTCTGAGGACGGACACATGGAAACCAAAGCTAAGGTTCAGATTAGGGCCTGGGGGCCTGTCCATTTCAACCTTCTGTCTCTGGGGACACTGTCGGAGAGTCTAAGTGGAGATATTTGCTCTGCTGGTGTCAGAGAGCCCCTCTTAGTCCAGGGTGTCCTACACTATTGATGGCCTCAGGGGCCTTGGAGCTTTTCCCTAACCTGTAGGGTTGTGGTCAATGGTTAGGGCACACTTTCCTTGGGGAGGCAAGTCACAATCTTTCGATGTGGCTCCAGAGGCCCTAGCCTAGAGGTTTTGAGGGTCCAGGCTGTGGGCACAGAAGTCTGAAAACACAAACTCAGCTTATGAGTGGCGCCTAGGGTATGGCAGGCCGGATGTAGAGCCCGAGAGGGAGCTCCAGGGCTTCTGAAACAAGGGCGAGTGGGAGGCGATCCTTCAGGCTTTTGTCTCTAGATGTTGTGTCTGGGATAGCCGTGGATTGGAGGGGTGGCCTCAGGGTCTGTGGACGAGTATCCCTCTCTGGGGATTTGTCCCAGCTCCCAAGAGTTTGGGGTCATTTTGTGGGAAGGGTGGAGTCGTGTTGTCTGGCTCATGTGTCTCTCCAAGAAAGGGATTCCAGAGCAGAGCCCCAGGTACAGGCGGGGCGACTGGAAAACTCAAACACTGGTGAGGATTGGGTGCATAGGGGCTTGGCAAGCCCCATATGCGTGCTCTTGGTCCAGGCCCTGACAGGCCTTTCTTTGATATGGGGCTCATGCTGAGGGTCACAGTGTGAATTTGTGCCCAAGCATCACTCAAGTTTGGGCGTGGCATCAAGGGCCATGAAGGTTTCTCCCACCCAGAAGGTGTGACTCCATGCCAAGAGCAAGCTTTACAGCCGTGGGGAAGGAGGAGTTCTGTTTTGTGCTTGCGATACCCAGCTGTGTGGAGAATTGATATAATGTCTAGGTTCAGATATCTGAAAACCAAGGTTAGGAAGAGGTGACAGCATAAGAACATGGCGTGTCCGAAGTGCTGGGTGTGCGGCCAGCTGTCTCCTTGTCTGTCTCGACGTCTGGCTTCAGGCTGTGTCAGACAGAGCATGAGTGCCCAGAGCAGCCTATCCAGTTCGGGTACCATCGAGGCCCGAGCAGGTTGATCCTCATCTGGGATTTCTGGAGAGCCCCACAGGGAAACGTTTTTCTTCCGTTGGGCAGACACTGGGCTGGGTTGTGGTTCTGGGGTTCCTGGTCTGGAGGGCTTGTTTGCCAGGAGTGTGAGGAAGGAAGTCTGAAAACACAAGCTAGCGAGAGGTTTGGGACCGAGGGCACGGCAGGCCCACTCTGCAGAGGCTGAATCGAGATCTCCTGCAATGAGGTCATGTCAAATATGAGACGTGCCTCAGGCTAGAGTTTTTGTCCAGCATGGCCTCTTCCTGAAGGGTGTGGGGGCTTCATGAGGCCAGGGAGGTTTGCTTACGATGGGATTTGTGAACTACTCCAAACCTCAAGGTTTCCTTCTGCACGACAGTCGAGTGCTATTGGATGGTTCCAGGAGGCCCCATACGGAAAGACTCGAGAGCAGGTGTCTAAGCATGGATGCCTGGGAAAGCCACCTCATATTCCCATTCTTTAGTCAGGACAAGGCAGGCTCAATCTGCGGGCTCCTGGGTGAGCTACCCAGAGGGGAGAGTTAAAATGGACTCTCCTGAAGATGAGTCTTACTGTGGCTTGGTGGCCTGGGAGACCTTGGAATGTGGAGGTGGCTCAGGGACTCTGCAGGATTCTCCAACCTGAGGTGTTTGACACGGCTCCAACAAGGAAGCTTCCCATGTGGAGACGAGAGGAGTTCTGTTCAGTGCCTCAGGAAAGTCCCATATCCTGTTCTTCGAACCAAAGCCTCTGGGAATGGATGGTGGCCCAAGGCAGTGGAGGGTCCAATGTGCTGTGTGTGCAGCCAGCTGTGTCGTTGTCTGTTGGAAGGTCTGGGCTCAGGCTATTTGCGACAGAGCATCGTGTTTAAGGTGGCCTATGAAATTGGGGTGTTGCTGAGGGCCAAGCAGTTTGATCCTCATTTAAGGTTTGTGGCAGCACCATAGACAATGTTTTTCTCCTGGGAGGCAGGCAGAGTGCTTCATTGTGGCCCCAGAATTCCCAGTAGGGAGGGTTTGTGGGCCAGGAGTGTGAGGACGGAAGTCTGAAAACACAAGCTAGGGTGAGGATTGGAGCCAAGGGCAGAGCAGGCCCACTCTGCAGAGGCTGAATCAAAATCTCCTGCATCTGAAGTCAGGCTGAGGATCAGACGTTGGCTGAGGCTGGATTTTGTGTCCATGATGGCACCTTCATGAAGCGGGGTCCTCATGAGACCAAGGAAGTTTTCCCGCGCTGAGTTTGGAGGTTGCCCCAAACCACAAGGTTTTCTTCTGCGGGACATTCGAGTCCTGTTGCATGGCTCCAGGATATACCATACGGAAGGACTGGAGAGCAGGGTTCGAAGGATGGATCCCTGTACAGAATGCCTCGCATTCCCATTGGCCTTTAGCGACAAGATTTGTTTGATTTGCTGCCTCTGGGCACGCTACTCATGTGGCTGAGTTGAAATGGCTTCTCCTGAGGATGCGTCATAATGTGCGTTTGGGTCCATGGAGACCTTGGAATGTGCTGGTTCTTCAGTGGCCCTGCAGAACTCTCCTACCTGAAGGGTTTGATACATCCCCAGTAAGAAAGCACCTCATGTGGTGACGAGAGAGGTTTGGTTTGCTGCCTCAGAAAAGCCCCGTGTGCTGGTCTACGAAAACAGTCCTCTGAGGACGGACACATGGAAACCAAAGCTAAGGTTCAGATTAGGGCCTGGGGGCCTGTCCATTTCAACCTTCTGTCTCTGGGGACACTGTCGGAGAGTCTAAGTGGAGATATTTGCTCTGCTGGTGTCAGAGAGCCCCTCTTAGTCCAGGGTGTCCTACACTATTGATGGCCTCAGGGGCCTTGGAGCTTTTCCCTAACCTGTAGGGTTGTGGTCAATGGTTAGGGCACACTTTCCTTGGGGAGGCAAGTCACAATCTTTCGATGTGGCTCCAGAGGCCCTAGCCTAGAGGTTTTGAGGGTCCAGGCTGTGGGCACAGAAGTCTGAAAACACAAACTCAGCTTATGAGTGGCGCCTAGGGTATGGCAGGCCGGATGTAGAGCCCGAGAGGGAGCTCCAGGGCTTCTGAAACAAGGGCGAGTGGGAGGCGATCCTTCAGGCTTTTGTCTCTAGATGTTGTGTCTGGGATAGCCGTGGATTGGAGGGGTGGCCTCAGGGTCTGTGGACGAGTATCCCTCTCTGGGGATTTGTCCCAGCTCCCAAGAGTTTGGGGTCATTTTGTGGGAAGGGTGGAGTCGTGTTGTCTGGCTCATGTGTCTCTCCAAGAAAGGGATTCCAGAGCAGAGCCCCAGGTACGGGCGGGGCGACTGGAAAACTCAAACACTGGTGAGGATTGGGTGCATAGGGGCTTGGCAAGCCCCATATGCGTGCTCTTGGTCCAGGCCCTGACAGGCCTTTCTTTGACATGGGGCTCATGCTGAGGGTCACAGTGTGAATTTGTGCCCAAGCATCACTCACGTTTGGGCGTGGCATCAAGGGCCATGAAGGTTTCTCCCACCCAGAAGGTGTGACTCCATGCCAAGAGCAAGCTTTACAGCCGTGGGGAAGGAGGAGTTCTGTTTTGTGCTTGCGATACCCAGCTGTGTGGAGAATTGATATAATGTCTAGGTTCAGATATCTGAAAACCAAGGTTAGGAAGAGGTGACAGCATAAGAACATGGCGTGTCCGAAGTGCTGGGTGTGCGGCCAGCTGTCTCCTTGTCTGTCTCGACGTCTGGCTTCAGGCTGTGTCAGACAGAGCATGAGTGCCCAGAGCAGCCTATCCAGTTCGGGTACCGTCGAGGCCCGAGCAGGTTGATCCTCATCTGGGATTTCTGGAGAGCCCCACAGGGAAACGTTTTTCTTCCGTTGGGCAGACACTGGGCTGGGTTGTGGTTCTGGGGTTCCTGGTCTGGAGGGCTTGTTTGCCAGGAGTGTGAGGAAGGAAGTCTGAAAACACAAGCTAGCGAGAGGTTTGGGACCGAGGGCACGGCAGGCCCACTCTGCAGTGGCTGAATCGAGATCTCCTGCAATGAGGTCATGTCAACTATGAGACGTGCCTCAGGCTAGAGTTTTTGTCCAGCATGGCCTCTTCCTGAAGGGTGTGGGGGCTTCATGAGGCCAGGGAGGTTTGCCTACGATGGGATTTGTGAACTACTCCAAACCTCAAGGTTTCCTTCTGCACGACAGTCGAGTGCTATTGGATGGTTCCAGGAGGCCCCATACGGAAAGACTCGAGAGCAGGTGTCTAAGCATGGATGCCTGGGAAAGCCACCTCATATTCCCATTCTTTAGTCAGGACAAGGCAGGCTCAATCTGCGGGCTCCTGGGTGAGCTACCCAGAGGGGAGAGTTAAAATGGACTCTCCTGAAGATGAGTCTTACTGTGGCTTGGTGGCCTGGGAGACCTTGGAATGTGGAGGTGGCTCAGGGACTCTGCAGGATTCTCCAACCTGAGGTGTTTGACACGGCTCCAACAAGGAAGCTTCCCATGTGGAGACGAGAGGAGTTCTGTTCAGTGCCTCAGGAAAGCCCCATATCCTGTTCTTCGAACCAAAGCCTCTGGGAATGGATGGTGGCCCAAGGCAGTGGAGGGTCCAATGTGCTGTGTGTGCAGCCAGCTGTGTCGTTGTCTGTTGGAAGGTCTGGGCTCAGGCTATTTGCGACAGAGCATCGTGTTTAAGGTGGCCTATGAAATTGGGGTGTTGCTGAGGGCCAAGCAGTTTGATCCTCATTTAAGGTTTGTGGCAGCACCATAGACAATGTTTTTCTCCTGGGAGGCAGGCAGAGTGCTTCATTGTGGCCCCAGAATTCCCAGTAGGGAGGGTTTGTGGGCCAGGAGTGTGAGGACGGAAGTCTGAAAACACAAGCTAGGGTGAGGATTGGAGCCAAGGGCAGAGCAGGCCCACTCTGCAGAGGCTGAATCAAAATCTCCTGCATCTGAAGTCAGGCTGAGGATCAGACGTTGGCTGAGGCTGGATTTTGTGTCCATGATGGCACCTTCATGAAGCGGGGTCCTCATGAGACCAAGGAAGTTTTCCCACGCTGAGTTTGGAGGTTGCCCCAAACCACAAGGTTTTCTTCTGCGGGACATTCGAGTCCTGTTGCATGGCTCCAGGATATACCATACGGAAGGACTGGAGAGCAGGGTTCGAAGGATGGATCCCTGTACAGAATGCCTCGCATTCCCATTGGCCTTTAGCGACAAGATTTGTTTGATTTGCTGCCTCTGGGCACGCTACTCATGTGGCTGAGTTGAAATGGCTTCTCCTGAGGATGCGTCATAATGTGCGTTTGGGTCCATGGAGACCTTGGAATGTGCTGGTTCTTCAGTGGCCCTGCAGAACTCTCCTACCTGAAGGGTTTGATACATCCCCAGTAAGAAAGCACCTCATGTGGTGACGAGAGAGGTTTGGTTTGCTGCCTCAGAAAAGCCCCGTGTGCTGGTCTACGAAAACAGTCCTCTGAGGACGGACACATGGAAACCAAAGCTAAGGTTCAGATTAGGGCCTGGGGGCCTGTCCATTTCAACCTTCTGTCTCTGGGGACACTGTCGGAGAGTCTAAGTGGAGATATTTGCTCTGCTGGTGTCAGAGAGCCCCTCTTAGTCCAGGGTGGCCTACACTATTGATGGCCTCAGGGGCCTTGGAGCTTTTCCCTAACCTGTAGGGTTGTGGTCAATGGTTAGGGCACACTTTCCTTGGGGAGGCAAGTCACAATCTTTCGATGTGGCTCCAGAGGCCCTAGCCTAGAGGCTTTGAGGGTCCAGGCTGTGGGCACAGAAGTCTGAAAACACAAACTCAGCTTATGAGTGGCGCCTAGGGTATGGCAGGCCGGATGTAGAGCCCGAGAGGGAGCTCCAGGGCTTCTGAAACAAGGGCGAGTGGGAGGCGATCCTTCAGGCTTTTGTCTCTAGATGTTGTGTCTGGGATAGCCGTGGATTGGAGGGGTGGCCTCAGGGTCTGTGGACGAGTATCCCTCTCTGGGGATTTGTCCCAGCTCCCAAGAGTTTGGGGTCATTTTGTGGGAAGGGTGGAGTCGTGTTGTCTGGCTCATGTGTCTCTCCAAGAAAGGGATTCCAGAGCAGAGCCCCAGGTACGGGCGGGGCGACTGGAAAACTCAAACACTGGTGAGGATTGGGTGCATAGGGGCTTGGCAAGCCCCATATGCGTGCTCTTGGTCCAGGCCCTGACAGGCCTTTCTTTGACATGGGGCTCATGCTGAGGGTCACAGTGTGAATTTGTGCCCAAGCATCACTCACGTTTGGGCGTGGCATCAAGGGCCATGAAGGTTTCTCCCACCCAGAAGGTGTGACTCCATGCCAAGAGCAAGCTTTACAGCCGTGGGGAAGGAGGAGTTCTGTTTTGTGCTTGCGATACCCAGCTGTGTGGAGAATTGATATAATGTCTAGGTTCAGATATCTGAAAACCAAGGTTAGGAAGAGGTGACAGCATAAGAACATGGCGTGTCCGAAGTGCTGGGTGTGCGGCCAGCTGTCTCCTTGTCTGTCTCGACGTCTGGCTTCAGGCTGTGTCAGACAGAGCATGAGTGCCCAGAGCAGCCTATCCAGTTCGGGTACCGTCGAGGCCCGAGCAGGTTGATCCTCATCTGGGATTTCTGGAGAGCCCCACAGGGAAACGTTTTTCTTCCGTTGGGCAGACACTGGGCTGGGTTGTGGTTCTGGGGTTCCTGGTCTGGAGGGCTTGTTTGCCAGGAGTGTGAGGAAGGAAGTCTGAAAACACAAGCTAGCGAGAGGTTTGGGACCGAGGGCACGGCAGGCCCACTCTGCAGTGGCTGAATCGAGATCTCCTGCAATGAGGTCATGTCAACTATGAGACGTGCCTCAGGCTAGAGTTTTTGTCCAGCATGGCCTCTTCCTGAAGGGTGTGGGGGCTTCATGAGGCCAGGGAGGTTTGCCTACGATGGGATTTGTGAACTACTCCAAACCTCAAGGTTTCCTTCTGCACGACAGTCGAGTGCTATTGGATGGTTCCAGGAGGCCCCATACGGAAAGACTCGAGAGCAGGTGTCTAAGCATGGATGCCTGGGAAAGCCACCTCATATTCCCATTCTTTAGTCAGGACAAGGCAGGCTCAATCTGCGGGCTCCTGGGTGAGCTACCCAGAGGGGAGAGTTAAAATGGACTCTCCTGAAGATGAGTCTTACTGTGGCTTGGTGGCCTGGGAGACCTTGGAATGTGGAGGTGGCTCAGGGACTCTGCAGGATTCTCCAACCTGAGGTGTTTGACACGGCTCCAACAAGGAAGCTTCCCATGTGGAGACGAGAGGAGTTCTGTTCAGTGCCTCAGGAAAGCCCCATATCCTGTTCTTCGAACCAAAGCCTCTGGGAATGGATGGTGGCCCAAGGCAGTGGAGGGTCCAATGTGCTGTGTGTGCAGCCAGCTGTGTCGTTGTCTGTTGGAAGGTCTGGGCTCAGGCTATTTGCGACAGAGCATCGTGTTTAAGGTGGCCTATGAAATTGGGGTGTTGCTGAGGGCCAAGCAGTTTGATCCTCATTTAAGGTTTGTGGCAGCACCATAGACAATGTTTTTCTCCTGGGAGGCAGGCAGAGTGCTTCATTGTGGCCCCAGAATTCCCAGTAGGGAGGGTTTGTGGGCCAGGAGTGTGAGGACGGAAGTCTGAAAACACAAGCTAGGGTGAGGATTGGAGCCAAGGGCAGAGCAGGCCCACTCTGCAGAGGCTGAATCAAAATCTCCTGCATCTGAAGTCAGGCTGAGGATCAGACGTTGGCTGAGGCTGGATTTTGTGTCCATGATGGCACCTTCATGAAGCGGGGTCCTCATGAGACCAAGGAAGTTTTCCCACGCTGAGTTTGGAGGTTGCCCCAAACCACAAGGTTTTCTTCTGCGGGACATTCGAGTCCTGTTGCATGGCTCCAGGATATACCATACGGAAGGACTGGAGAGCAGGGTTCGAAGGATGGATCCCTGTACAGAATGCCTCGCATTCCCATTGGCCTTTAGCGACAAGATTTGTTTGATTTGCTGCCTCTGGGCACGCTACTCATGTGGCTGAGTTGAAATGGCTTCTCCTGAGGATGCGTCATAATGTGCGTTTGGGTCCATGGAGACCTTGGAATGTGCTGGTTCTTCAGTGGCCCTGCAGAACTCTCCTACCTGAAGGGTTTGATACATCCCCAGTAAGAAAGCACCTCATGTGGTGACGAGAGAGGTTTGGTTTGCTGCCTCAGAAAAGCCCCGTGTGCTGGTCTACGAAAACAGTCCTCTGAGGACGGACACATGGAAACCAAAGCTAAGGTTCAGATTAGGGCCTGGGGGCCTGTCCATTTCAACCTTCTGTCTCTGGGGACACTGTCGGAGAGTCTAAGTGGAGATATTTGCTCTGCTGGTGTCAGAGAGCCCCTCTTAGTCCAGGGTGTCCTACACTATTGATGGCCTCAGGGGCCTTGGAGCTTTTCCCTAACCTGTAGGGTTGTGGTCAATGGTTAGGGCACACTTTCCTTGGGGAGGCAAGTCACAATCTTTCGATGTGGCTCCAGAGGCCCTAGCCTAGAGGTTTTGAGGGTCCAGGCTGTGGGCACAGAAGTCTGAAAACACAAACTCAGCTTATGAGTGGCGCCTAGGGTATGGCAGGCCGGATGTAGAGCCCGAGAGGGAGCTCCAGGGCTTCTGAAACAAGGGCGAGTGGGAGGCGATCCTTCAGGCTTTTGTCTCTAGATGTTGTGTCTGGGATAGCCGTGGATTGGAGGGGTGGCCTCAGGGTCTGTGGACGAGTATCCCTCTCTGGGGATTTGTCCCAGCTCCCAAGAGTTTGGGGTCATTTTGTGGGAAGGGTGGAGTCGTGTTGTCTGGCTCATGTGTCTCTCCAAGAAAGGGATTCCAGAGCAGAGCCCCAGGTACGGGCGGGGCGACTGGAAAACTCAAACACTGGTGAGGATTGGGTGCATAGGGGCTTGGCAAGCCCCATATGCGTGCTCTTGGTCCAGGCCCTGACAGGCCTTTCTTTGACATGGGGCTCATGCTGAGGGTCACAGTGTGAATTTGTGCCCAAGCATCACTCACGTTTGGGCGTGGCATCAAGGGCCATGAAGGTTTCTCCCACCCAGAAGGTGTGACTCCATGCCAAGAGCAAGCTTTACAGCCGTGGGGAAGGAGGAGTTCTGTTTTGTGCTTGCGATACCCAGCTGTGTGGAGAATTGATATAATGTCTAGGTTCAGATATCTGAAAACCAAGGTTAGGAAGAGGTGACAGCATAAGAACATGGCGTGTCCGAAGTGCTGGGTGTGCGGCCAGCTGTCTCCTTGTCTGTCTCGACGTCTGGCTTCAGGCTGTGTCAGACAGAGCATGAGTGCCCAGAGCAGCCTATCCAGTTCGGGTACCGTCGAGGCCCGAGCAGGTTGATCCTCATCTGGGATTTCTGGAGAGCCCCACAGGGAAACGTTTTTCTTCCGTTGGGCAGACACTGGGCTGGGTTGTGGTTCTGGGGTTCCTGGTCTGGAGGGCTTGTTTGCCAGGAGTGTGAGGAAGGAAGTCTGAAAACACAAGCTAGCGAGAGGTTTGGGACCGAGGGCACGGCAGGCCCACTCTGCAGTGGCTGAATCGAGATCTCCTGCAATGAGGTCATGTCAACTATGAGACGTGCCTCAGGCTAGAGTTTTTGTCCAGCATGGCCTCTTCCTGAAGGGTGTGGGGGCTTCATGAGGCCAGGGAGGTTTGCCTACGATGGGATTTGTGAACTACTCCAAACCTCAAGGTTTCCTTCTGCACGACAGTCGAGTGCTATTGGATGGTTCCAGGAGGCCCCATACGGAAAGACTCGAGAGCAGGTGTCTAAGCATGGATGCCTGGGAAAGCCACCTCATATTCCCATTCTTTAGTCAGGACAAGGCAGGCTCAATCTGCGGGCTCCTGGGTGAGCTACCCAGAGGGGAGAGTTAAAATGGACTCTCCTGAAGATGAGTCTTACTGTGGCTTGGTGGCCTGGGAGACCTTGGAATGTGGAGGTGGCTCAGGGACTCTGCAGGATTCTCCAACCTGAGGTGTTTGACACGGCTCCAACAAGGAAGCTTCCCATGTGGAGACGAGAGGAGTTCTGTTCAGTGCCTCAGGAAAGCCCCATATCCTGTTCTTCGAACCAAAGCCTCTGGGAATGGATGGTGGCCCAAGGCAGTGGAGGGTCCAATGTGCTGTGTGTGCAGCCAGCTGTGTCGTTGTCTGTTGGAAGGTCTGGGCTCAGGCTATTTGCGACAGAGCATCGTGTTTAAGGTGGCCTATGAAATTGGGGTGTTGCTGAGGGCCAAGCAGTTTGATCCTCATTTAAGGTTTGTGGCAGCACCATAGACAATGTTTTTCTCCTGGGAGGCAGGCAGAGTGCTTCATTGTGGCCCCAGAATTCCCAGTAGGGAGGGTTTGTGGGCCAGGAGTGTGAGGACGGAAGTCTGAAAACACAAGCTAGGGTGAGGATTGGAGCCAAGGGCAGAGCAGGCCCACTCTGCAGAGGCTGAATCAAAATCTCCTGCATCTGAAGTCAGGCTGAGGATCAGACGTTGGCTGAGGCTGGATTTTGTGTCCATGATGGCACCTTCATGAAGCGGGGTCCTCATGAGACCAAGGAAGTTTTCCCACGCTGAGTTTGGAGGTTGCCCCAAACCACAAGGTTTTCTTCTGCGGGACATTCGAGTCCTGTTGCATGGCTCCAGGATATACCATACGGAAGGACTGGAGAGCAGGGTTCGAAGGATGGATCCCTGTACAGAATGCCTCGCATTCCCATTGGCCTTTAGCGACAAGATTTGTTTGATTTGCTGCCTCTGGGCACGCTACTCATGTGGCTGAGTTGAAATGGCTTCTCCTGAGGATGCGTCATAATGTGCGTTTGGGTCCATGGAGACCTTGGAATGTGCTGGTTCTTCAGTGGCCCTGCAGAACTCTCCTACCTGAAGGGTTTGATACATCCCCAGTAAGAAAGCACCTCATGTGGTGACGAGAGAGGTTTGGTTTGCTGCCTCAGAAAAGCCCCGTGTGCTGGTCTACGAAAACAGTCCTCTGAGGACGGACACATGGAAACCAAAGCTAAGGTTCAGATTAGGGCCTGGGGGCCTGTCCATTTCAACCTTCTGTCTCTGGGGACACTGTCGGAGAGTCTAAGTGGAGATATTTGCTCTGCTGGTGTCAGAGAGCCCCTCTTAGTCCAGGGTGGCCTACACTATTGATGGCCTCAGGGGCCTTGGAGCTTTTCCCTAACCTGTAGGGTTGTGGTCAATGGTTAGGGCACACTTTCCTTGGGGAGGCAAGTCACAATCTTTCGATGTGGCTCCAGAGGCCCTAGCCTAGAGGCTTTGAGGGTCCAGGCTGTGGGCACAGAAGTCTGAAAACACAAACTCAGCTTATGAGTGGCGCCTAGGGTATGGCAGGCCGGATGTAGAGCCCGAGAGGGAGCTCCAGGGCTTCTGAAACAAGGGCGAGTGGGAGGCGATCCTTCAGGCTTTTGTCTCTAGATGTTGTGTCTGGGATAGCCGTGGATTGGAGGGGTGGCCTCAGGGTCTGTGGACGAGTATCCCTCTCTGGGGATTTGTCCCAGCTCCCAAGAGTTTGGGGTCATTTTGTGGGAAGGGTGGAGTCGTGTTGTCTGGCTCATGTGTCTCTCCAAGAAAGGGATTCCAGAGCAGAGCCCCAGGTACGGGCGGGGCGACTGGAAAACTCAAACACTGGTGAGGATTGGGTGCATAGGGGCTTGGCAAGCCCCATATGCGTGCTCTTGGTCCAGGCCCTGACAGGCCTTTCTTTGACATGGGGCTCATGCTGAGGGTCACAGTGTGAATTTGTGCCCAAGCATCACTCACGTTTGGGCGTGGCATCAAGGGCCATGAAGGTTTCTCCCACCCAGAAGGTGTGACTCCATGCCAAGAGCAAGCTTTACAGCCGTGGGG
Source organism: Mustela nivalis (assembly GCF_964662115.1). Lineage (NCBI taxonomy): Eukaryota > Metazoa > Chordata > Mammalia > Carnivora > Mustelidae > Mustela > Mustela nivalis. The sequence goes on along the minus strand of NW_028136556.1, from coordinate 1,062,773 downwards.
AAGGAGGAGTTCTGTTTTGTGCTTGCGATACCCAGCTGTGTGGAGAATTGATATAATGTCTAGGTTCAGATATCTGAAAACCAAGGTTAGGAAGAGGTGACAGCATAAGAACATGGCGTGTCCGAAGTGCTGGGTGTGCGGCCAGCTGTCTCCTTGTCTGTCTCGACGTCTGGCTTCAGGCTGTGTCAGACAGAGCATGAGTGCCCAGAGCAGCCTATCCAGTTCGGGTACCGTCGAGGCCCGAGCAGGTTGATCCTCATCTGGGATTTCTGGAGAGCCCCACAGGGAAACGTTTTTCTTCCGTTGGGCAGACACTGGGCTGGGTTGTGGTTCTGGGGTTCCTGGTCTGGAGGGCTTGTTTGCCAGGAGTGTGAGGAAGGAAGTCTGAAAACACAAGCTAGCGAGAGGTTTGGGACCGAGGGCACGGCAGGCCCACTCTGCAGTGGCTGAATCGAGATCTCCTGCAATGAGGTCATGTCAACTATGAGACGTGCCTCAGGCTAGAGTTTTTGTCCAGCATGGCCTCTTCCTGAAGGGTGTGGGGGCTTCATGAGGCCAGGGAGGTTTGCCTACGATGGGATTTGTGAACTACTCCAAACCTCAAGGTTTCCTTCTGCACGACAGTCGAGTGCTATTGGATGGTTCCAGGAGGCCCCATACGGAAAGACTCGAGAGCAGGTGTCTAAGCATGGATGCCTGGGAAAGCCACCTCATATTCCCATTCTTTAGTCAGGACAAGGCAGGCTCAATCTGCGGGCTCCTGGGTGAGCTACCCAGAGGGGAGAGTTAAAATGGACTCTCCTGAAGATGAGTCTTACTGTGGCTTGGTGGCCTGGGAGACCTTGGAATGTGGAGGTGGCTCAGGGACTCTGCAGGATTCTCCAACCTGAGGTGTTTGACACGGCTCCAACAAGGAAGCTTCCCATGTGGAGACGAGAGGAGTTCTGTTCAGTGCCTCAGGAAAGCCCCATATCCTGTTCTTCGAACCAAAGCCTCTGGGAATGGATGGTGGCCCAAGGCAGTGGAGGGTCCAATGTGCTGTGTGTGCAGCCAGCTGTGTCGTTGTCTGTTGGAAGGTCTGGGCTCAGGCTATTTGCGACAGAGCATCGTGTTTAAGGTGGCCTATGAAATTGGGGTGTTGCTGAGGGCCAAGCAGTTTGATCCTCATTTAAGGTTTGTGGCAGCACCATAGACAATGTTTTTCTCCTGGGAGGCAGGCAGAGTGCTTCATTGTGGCCCCAGAATTCCCAGTAGGGAGGGTTTGTGGGCCAGGAGTGTGAGGACGGAAGTCTGAAAACACAAGCTAGGGTGAGGATTGGAGCCAAGGGCAGAGCAGGCCCACTCTGCAGAGGCTGAATCAAAATCTCCTGCATCTGAAGTCAGGCTGAGGATCAGACGTTGGCTGAGGCTGGATTTTGTGTCCATGATGGCACCTTCATGAAGCGGGGTCCTCATGAGACCAAGGAAGTTTTCCCACGCTGAGTTTGGAGGTTGCCCCAAACCACAAGGTTTTCTTCTGCGGGACATTCGAGTCCTGTTGCATGGCTCCAGGATATACCATACGGAAGGACTGGAGAGCAGGGTTCGAAGGATGGATCCCTGTACAGAATGCCTCGCATTCCCATTGGCCTTTAGCGACAAGATTTGTTTGATTTGCTGCCTCTGGGCACGCTACTCATGTGGCTGAGTTGAAATGGCTTCTCCTGAGGATGCGTCATAATGTGCGTTTGGGTCCATGGAGACCTTGGAATGTGCTGGTTCTTCAGTGGCCCTGCAGAACTCTCCTACCTGAAGGGTTTGATACATCCCCAGTAAGAAAGCACCTCATGTGGTGACGAGAGAGGTTTGGTTTGCTGCCTCAGAAAAGCCCCGTGTGCTGGTCTACGAAAACAGTCCTCTGAGGACGGACACATGGAAACCAAAGCTAAGGTTCAGATTAGGGCCTGGGGGCCTGTCCATTTCAACCTTCTGTCTCTGGGGACACTGTCGGAGAGTCTAAGTGGAGATATTTGCTCTGCTGGTGTCAGAGAGCCCCTCTTAGTCCAGGGTGGCCTACACTATTGATGGCCTCAGGGGCCTTGGAGCTTTTCCCTAACCTGTAGGGTTGTGGTCAATGGTTAGGGCACACTTTCCTTGGGGAGGCAAGTCACAATCTTTCGATGTGGCTCCAGAGGCCCTAGCCTAGAGGCTTTGAGGGTCCAGGCTGTGGGCACAGAAGTCTGAAAACACAAACTCAGCTTATGAGTGGCGCCTAGGGTATGGCAGGCCGGATGTAGAGCCCGAGAGGGAGCTCCAGGGCTTCTGAAACAAGGGCGAGTGGGAGGCGATCCTTCAGGCTTTTGTCTCTAGATGTTGTGTCTGGGATAGCCGTGGATTGGAGGGGTGGCCTCAGGGTCTGTGGACGAGTATCCCTCTCTGGGGATTTGTCCCAGCTCCCAAGAGTTTGGGGTCATTTTGTGGGAAGGGTGGAGTCGTGTTGTCTGGCTCATGTGTCTCTCCAAGAAAGGGATTCCAGAGCAGAGCCCCAGGTACGGGCGGGGCGACTGGAAAACTCAAACACTGGTGAGGATTGGGTGCATAGGGGCTTGGCAAGCCCCATATGCGTGCTCTTGGTCCAGGCCCTGACAGGCCTTTCTTTGACATGGGGCTCATGCTGAGGGTCACAGTGTGAATTTGTGCCCAAGCATCACTCACGTTTGGGCGTGGCATCAAGGGCCATGAAGGTTTCTCCCACCCAGAAGGTGTGACTCCATGCCAAGAGCAAGCTTTACAGCCGTGGGGAAGGAGGAGTTCTGTTTTGTGCTTGCGATACCCAGCTGTGTGGAGAATTGATATAATGTCTAGGTTCAGATATCTGAAAACCAAGGTTAGGAAGAGGTGACAGCATAAGAACATGGCGTGTCCGAAGTGCTGGGTGTGCGGCCAGCTGTCTCCTTGTCTGTCTCGACGTCTGGCTTCAGGCTGTGTCAGACAGAGCATGAGTGCCCAGAGCAGCCTATCCAGTTCGGGTACCGTCGAGGCCCGAGCAGGTTGATCCTCATCTGGGATTTCTGGAGAGCCCCACAGGGAAACGTTTTTCTTCCGTTGGGCAGACACTGGGCTGGGTTGTGGTTCTGGGGTTCCTGGTCTGGAGGGCTTGTTTGCCAGGAGTGTGAGGAAGGAAGTCTGAAAACACAAGCTAGCGAGAGGTTTGGGACCGAGGGCACGGCAGGCCCACTCTGCAGTGGCTGAATCGAGATCTCCTGCAATGAGGTCATGTCAACTATGAGACGTGCCTCAGGCTAGAGTTTTTGTCCAGCATGGCCTCTTCCTGAAGGGTGTGGGGGCTTCATGAGGCCAGGGAGGTTTGCCTACGATGGGATTTGTGAACTACTCCAAACCTCAAGGTTTCCTTCTGCACGACAGTCGAGTGCTATTGGATGGTTCCAGGAGGCCCCATACGGAAAGACTCGAGAGCAGGTGTCTAAGCATGGATGCCTGGGAAAGCCACCTCATATTCCCATTCTTTAGTCAGGACAAGGCAGGCTCAATCTGCGGGCTCCTGGGTGAGCTACCCAGAGGGGAGAGTTAAAATGGACTCTCCTGAAGATGAGTCTTACTGTGGCTTGGTGGCCTGGGAGACCTTGGAATGTGGAGGTGGCTCAGGGACTCTGCAGGATTCTCCAACCTGAGGTGTTTGACACGGCTCCAACAAGGAAGCTTCCCATGTGGAGACGAGAGGAGTTCTGTTCAGTGCCTCAGGAAAGCCCCATATCCTGTTCTTCGAACCAAAGCCTCTGGGAATGGATGGTGGCCCAAGGCAGTGGAGGGTCCAATGTGCTGTGTGTGCAGCCAGCTGTGTCGTTGTCTGTTGGAAGGTCTGGGCTCAGGCTATTTGCGACAGAGCATCGTGTTTAAGGTGGCCTATGAAATTGGGGTGTTGCTGAGGGCCAAGCAGTTTGATCCTCATTTAAGGTTTGTGGCAGCACCATAGACAATGTTTTTCTCCTGGGAGGCAGGCAGAGTGCTTCATTGTGGCCCCAGAATTCCCAGTAGGGAGGGTTTGTGGGCCAGGAGTGTGAGGACGGAAGTCTGAAAACACAAGCTAGGGTGAGGATTGGAGCCAAGGGCAGAGCAGGCCCACTCTGCAGAGGCTGAATCAAAATCTCCTGCATCTGAAGTCAGGCTGAGGATCAGACGTTGGCTGAGGCTGGATTTTGTGTCCATGATGGCACCTTCATGAAGCGGGGTCCTCATGAGACCAAGGAAGTTTTCCCACGCTGAGTTTGGAGGTTGCCCCAAACCACAAGGTTTTCTTCTGCGGGACATTCGAGTCCTGTTGCATGGCTCCAGGATATACCATACGGAAGGACTGGAGAGCAGGGTTCGAAGGATGGATCCCTGTACAGAATGCCTCGCATTCCCATTGGCCTTTAGCGACAAGATTTGTTTGATTTGCTGCCTCTGGGCACGCTACTCATGTGGCTGAGTTGAAATGGCTTCTCCTGAGGATGCGTCATAATGTGCGTTTGGGTCCATGGAGACCTTGGAATGTGCTGGTTCTTCAGTGGCCCTGCAGAACTCTCCTACCTGAAGGGTTTGATACATCCCCAGTAAGAAAGCACCTCATGTGGTGACGAGAGAGGTTTGGTTTGCTGCCTCAGAAAAGCCCCGTGTGCTGGTCTACGAAAACAGTCCTCTGAGGACGGACACATGGAAACCAAAGCTAAGGTTCAGATTAGGGCCTGGGGGCCTGTCCATTTCAACCTTCTGTCTCTGGGGACACTGTCGGAGAGTCTAAGTGGAGATATTTGCTCTGCTGGTGTCAGAGAGCCCCTCTTAGTCCAGGGTGGCCTACACTATTGATGGCCTCAGGGGCCTTGGAGCTTTTCCCTAACCTGTAGGGTTGTGGTCAATGGTTAGGGCACACTTTCCTTGGGGAGGCAAGTCACAATCTTTCGATGTGGCTCCAGAGGCCCTAGCCTAGAGGTTTTGAGGGTCCAGGCTGTGGGCACAGAAGTCTGAAAACACAAACTCAGCTTATGAGTGGCGCCTAGGGTATGGCAGGCCGGATGTAGAGCCCGAGAGGGAGCTCCAGGGCTTCTGAAACAAGGGCGAGTGGGAGGCGATCCTTCAGGCTTTTGTCTCTAGATGTTGTGTCTGGGATAGCCGTGGATTGGAGGGGTGGCCTCAGGGTCTGTGGACGAGTATCCCTCTCTGGGGATTTGTCCCAGCTCCCAAGAGTTTGGGGTCATTTTGTGGGAAGGGTGGAGTCGTGTTGTCTGGCTCATGTGTCTCTCCAAGAAAGGGATTCCAGAGCAGAGCCCCAGGTACGGGCGGGGCGACTGGAAAACTCAAACACTGGTGAGGATTGGGTGCATAGGGGCTTGGCAAGCCCCATATGCGTGCTCTTGGTCCAGGCCCTGACAGGCCTTTCTTTGACATGGGGCTCATGCTGAGGGTCACAGTGTGAATTTGTGCCCAAGCATCACTCACGTTTGGGCGTGGCATCAAGGGCCATGAAGGTTTCTCCCACCCAGAAGGTGTGACTCCATGCCAAGAGCAAGCTTTACAGCCGTGGGGAAGGAGGAGTTCTGTTTTGTGCTTGCGATACCCAGCTGTGTGGAGAATTGATATAATGTCTAGGTTCAGATATCTGAAAACCAAGGTTAGGAAGAGGTGACAGCATAAGAACATGGCGTGTCCGAAGTGCTGGGTGTGCGGCCAGCTGTCTCCTTGTCTGTCTCGACGTCTGGCTTCAGGCTGTGTCAGACAGAGCATGAGTGCCCAGAGCAGCCTATCCAGTTCGGGTACCGTCGAGGCCCGAGCAGGTTGATCCTCATCTGGGATTTCTGGAGAGCCCCACAGGGAAACGTTTTTCTTCCGTTGGGCAGACACTGGGCTGGGTTGTGGTTCTGGGGTTCCTGGTCTGGAGGGCTTGTTTGCCAGGAGTGTGAGGAAGGAAGTCTGAAAACACAAGCTAGCGAGAGGTTTGGGACCGAGGGCACGGCAGGCCCACTCTGCAGTGGCTGAATCGAGATCTCCTGCAATGAGGTCATGTCAAATATGAGACGTGCCTCAGGCTAGAGTTTTTGTCCAGCATGGCCTCTTCCTGAAGGGTGTGGGGGCTTCATGAGGCCAGGGAGGTTTGCCTACGATGGGATTTGTGAACTACTCCAAACCTCAAGGTTTCCTTCTGCACGACAGTCGAGTGCTATTGGATGGTTCCAGGAGGCCCCATACGGAAAGACTCGAGAGCAGGTGTCTAAGCATGGATGCCTGGGAAAGCCACCTCATATTCCCATTCTTTAGTCAGGACAAGGCAGGCTCAATCTGCGGGCTCCTGGGTGAGCTACCCAGAGGGGAGAGTTAAAATGGACTCTCCTGAAGATGAGTCTTACTGTGGCTTGGTGGCCTGGGAGACCTTGGAATGTGGAGGTGGCTCAGGGACTCTGCAGGATTCTCCAACCTGAGGTGTTTGACACGGCTCCAACAAGGAAGCTTCCCATGTGGAGACGAGAGGAGTTCTGTTCAGTGCCTCAGGAAAGCCCCATATCCTGTTCTTCGAACCAAAGCCTCTGGGAATGGATGGTGGCCCAAGGCAGTGGAGGGTCCAATGTGCTGTGTGTGCAGCCAGCTGTGTCGTTGTCTGTTGGAAGGTCTGGGCTCAGGCTATTTGCGACAGAGCATCGTGTTTAAGGTGGCCTATGAAATTGGGGTGTTGCTGAGGGCCAAGCAGTTTGATCCTCATTTAAGGTTTGTGGCAGCACCATAGACAATGTTTTTCTCCTGGGAGGCAGGCAGAGTGCTTCATTGTGGCCCCAGAATTCCCAGTAGGGAGGGTTTGTGGGCCAGGAGTGTGAGGACGGAAGTCTGAAAACACAAGCTAGGGTGAGGATTGGAGCCAAGGGCAGAGCAGGCCCACTCTGCAGAGGCTGAATCAAAATCTCCTGCATCTGAAGTCAGGCTGAGGATCAGACGTTGGCTGAGGCTGGATTTTGTGTCCATGATGGCACCTTCATGAAGCGGGGTCCTCATGAGACCAAGGAAGTTTTCCCACGCTGAGTTTGGAGGTTGCCCCAAACCACAAGGTTTTCTTCTGCGGGACATTCGAGTCCTGTTGCATGGCTCCAGGATATACCATACGGAAGGACTGGAGAGCAGGGTTCGAAGGATGGATCCCTGTACAGAATGCCTCGCATTCCCATTGGCCTTTAGCGACAAGATTTGTTTGATTTGCTGCCTCTGGGCACGCTACTCATGTGGCTGAGTTGAAATGGCTTCTCCTGAGGATGCGTCATAATGTGCGTTTGGGTCCATGGAGACCTTGGAATGTGCTGGTTCTTCAGTGGCCCTGCAGAACTCTCCTACCTGAAGGGTTTGATACATCCCCAGTAAGAAAGCACCTCATGTGGTGACGAGAGAGGTTTGGTTTGCTGCCTCAGAAAAGCCCCGTGTGCTGGTCTACGAAAACAGTCCTCTGAGGACGGACACATGGAAACCAAAGCTAAGGTTCAGATTAGGGCCTGGGGGCCTGTCCATTTCAACCTTCTGTCTCTGGGGACACTGTCGGAGAGTCTAAGTGGAGATATTTGCTCTGCTGGTGTCAGAGAGCCCCTCTTAGTCCAGGGTGGCCTACACTATTGATGGCCTCAGGGGCCTTGGAGCTTTTCCCTAACCTGTAGGGTTGTGGTCAATGGTTAGGGCACACTTTCCTTGGGGAGGCAAGTCACAATCTTTCGATGTGGCTCCAGAGGCCCTAGCCTAGAGGCTTTGAGGGTCCAGGCTGTGGGCACAGAAGTCTGAAAACACAAACTCAGCTTATGAGTGGCGCCTAGGGTATGGCAGGCCGGATGTAGAGCCCGAGAGGGAGCTCCAGGGCTTCTGAAACAAGGGCGAGTGGGAGGCGATCCTTCAGGCTTTTGTCTCTAGATGTTGTGTCTGGGATAGCCGTGGATTGGAGGGGTGGCCTCAGGGTCTGTGGACGAGTATCCCTCTCTGGGGATTTGTCCCAGCTCCCAAGAGTTTGGGGTCATTTTGTGGGAAGGGTGGAGTCGTGTTGTCTGGCTCATGTGTCTCTCCAAGAAAGGGATTCCAGAGCAGAGCCCCAGGTACGGGCGGGGCGACTGGAAAACTCAAACACTGGTGAGGATTGGGTGCATAGGGGCTTGGCAAGCCCCATATGCGTGCTCTTGGTCCAGGCCCTGACAGGCCTTTCTTTGACATGGGGCTCATGCTGAGGGTCACAGTGTGAATTTGTGCCCAAGCATCACTCACGTTTGGGCGTGGCATCAAGGGCCATGAAGGTTTCTCCCACCCAGAAGGTGTGACTCCATGCCAAGAGCAAGCTTTACAGCCGTGGGGAAGGAGGAGTTCTGTTTTGTGCTTGCGATACCCAGCTGTGTGGAGAATTGATATAATGTCTAGGTTCAGATATCTGAAAACCAAGGTTAGGAAGAGGTGACAGCATAAGAACATGGCGTGTCCGAAGTGCTGGGTGTGCGGCCAGCTGTCTCCTTGTCTGTCTCGACGTCTGGCTTCAGGCTGTGTCAGACAGAGCATGAGTGCCCAGAGCAGCCTATCCAGTTCGGGTACCGTCGAGGCCCGAGCAGGTTGATCCTCATCTGGGATTTCTGGAGAGCCCCACAGGGAAACGTTTTTCTTCCGTTGGGCAGACACTGGGCTGGGTTGTGGTTCTGGGGTTCCTGGTCTGGAGGGCTTGTTTGCCAGGAGTGTGAGGAAGGAAGTCTGAAAACACAAGCTAGCGAGAGGTTTGGGACCGAGGGCACGGCAGGCCCACTCTGCAGTGGCTGAATCGAGATCTCCTGCAATGAGGTCATGTCAAATATGAGACGTGCCTCAGGCTAGAGTTTTTGTCCAGCATGGCCTCTTCCTGAAGGGTGTGGGGGCTTCATGAGGCCAGGGAGGTTTGCCTACGATGGGATTTGTGAACTACTCCAAACCTCAAGGTTTCCTTCTGCACGACAGTCGAGTGCTATTGGATGGTTCCAGGAGGCCCCATACGGAAAGACTCGAGAGCAGGTGTCTAAGCATGGATGCCTGGGAAAGCCACCTCATATTCCCATTCTTTAGTCAGGACAAGGCAGGCTCAATCTGCGGGCTCCTGGGTGAGCTACCCAGAGGGGAGAGTTAAAATGGACTCTCCTGAAGATGAGTCTTACTGTGGCTTGGTGGCCTGGGAGACCTTGGAATGTGGAGGTGGCTCAGGGACTCTGCAGGATTCTCCAACCTGAGGTGTTTGACACGGCTCCAACAAGGAAGCTTCCCATGTGGAGACGAGAGGAGTTCTGTTCAGTGCCTCAGGAAAGCCCCATATCCTGTTCTTCGAACCAAAGCCTCTGGGAATGGATGGTGGCCCAAGGCAGTGGAGGGTCCAATGTGCTGTGTGTGCAGCCAGCTGTGTCGTTGTCTGTTGGAAGGTCTGGGCTCAGGCTATTTGCGACAGAGCATCGTGTTTAAGGTGGCCTATGAAATTGGGGTGTTGCTGAGGGCCAAGCAGTTTGATCCTCATTTAAGGTTTGTGGCAGCACCATAGACAATGTTTTTCTCCTGGGAGGCAGGCAGAGTGCTTCATTGTGGCCCCAGAATTCCCAGTAGGGAGGGTTTGTGGGCCAGGAGTGTGAGGACGGAAGTCTGAAAACACAAGCTAGGGTGAGGATTGGAGCCAAGGGCAGAGCAGGCCCACTCTGCAGAGGCTGAATCAAAATCTCCTGCATCTGAAGTCAGGCTGAGGATCAGACGTTGGCTGAGGCTGGATTTTGTGTCCATGATGGCACCTTCATGAAGCGGGGTCCTCATGAGACCAAGGAAGTTTTCCCACGCTGAGTTTGGAGGTTGCCCCAAACCACAAGGTTTTCTTCTGCGGGACATTCGAGTCCTGTTGCATGGCTCCAGGATATACCATACGGAAGGACTGGAGAGCAGGGTTCGAAGGATGGATCCCTGTACAGAATGCCTCGCATTCCCATTGGCCTTTAGCGACAAGATTTGTTTGATTTGCTGCCTCTGGGCACGCTACTCATGTGGCTGAGTTGAAATGGCTTCTCCTGAGGATGCGTCATAATGTGCGTTTGGGTCCATGGAGACCTTGGAATGTGCTGGTTCTTCAGTGGCCCTGCAGAACTCTCCTACCTGAAGGGTTTGATACATCCCCAGTAAGAAAGCACCTCATGTGGTGACGAGAGAGGTTTGGTTTGCTGCCTCAGAAAAGCCCCGTGTGCTGGTCTACGAAAACAGTCCTCTGAGGACGGACACATGGAAACCAAAGCTAAGGTTCAGATTAGGGCCTGGGGGCCTGTCCATTTCAACCTTCTGTCTCTGGGGACACTGTCGGAGAGTCTAAGTGGAGATATTTGCTCTGCTGGTGTCAGAGAGCCCCTCTTAGTCCAGGGTGTCCTACACTATTGATGGCCTCAGGGGCCTTGGAGCTTTTCCCTAACCTGTAGGGTTGTGGTCAATGGTTAGGGCACACTTTCCTTGGGGAGGCAAGTCACAATCTTTCGATGTGGCTCCAGAGGCCCTAGCCTAGAGGTTTTGAGGGTCCAGGCTGTGGGCACAGAAGTCTGAAAACACAAACTCAGCTTATGAGTGGCGCCTAGGGTATGGCAGGCCGGATGTAGAGCCCGAGAGGGAGCTCCAGGGCTTCTGAAACAAGGGCGAGTGGGAGGCGATCCTTCAGGCTTTTGTCTCTAGATGTTGTGTCTGGGATAGCCGTGGATTGGAGGGGTGGCCTCAGGGTCTGTGGACGAGTATCCCTCTCTGGGGATTTGTCCCAGCTCCCAAGAGTTTGGGGTCATTTTGTGGGAAGGGTGGAGTCGTGTTGTCTGGCTCATGTGTCTCTCCAAGAAAGGGATTCCAGAGCAGAGCCCCAGGTACGGGCGGGGCGACTGGAAAACTCAAACACTGGTGAGGATTGGGTGCATAGGGGCTTGGCAAGCCCCATATGCGTGCTCTTGGTCCAGGCCCTGACAGGCCTTTCTTTGACATGGGGCTCATGCTGAGGGTCACAGTGTGAATTTGTGCCCAAGCATCACTCACGTTTGGGCGTGGCATCAAGGGCCATGAAGGTTTCTCCCACCCAGAAGGTGTGACTCCATGCCAAGAGCAAGCTTTACAGCCGTGGGGAAGGAGGAGTTCTGTTTTGTGCTTGCGATACCCAGCTGTGTGGAGAATTGATATAATGTCTAGGTTCAGATATCTGAAAACCAAGGTTAGGAAGAGGTGACAGCATAAGAACATGGCGTGTCCGAAGTGCTGGGTGTGCGGCCAGCTGTCTCCTTGTCTGTCTCGACGTCTGGCTTCAGGCTGTGTCAGACAGAGCATGAGTGCCCAGAGCAGCCTATCCAGTTCGGGTACCGTCGAGGCCCGAGCAGGTTGATCCTCATCTGGGATTTCTGGAGAGCCCCACAGGGAAACGTTTTTCTTCCGTTGGGCAGACACTGGGCTGGGTTGTGGTTCTGGGGTTCCTGGTCTGGAGGGCTTGTTTGCCAGGAGTGTGAGGAAGGAAGTCTGAAAACACAAGCTAGCGAGAGGTTTGGGACCGAGGGCACGGCAGGCCCACTCTGCAGTGGCTGAATCGAGATCTCCTGCAATGAGGTCATGTCAAATATGAGACGTGCCTCAGGCTAGAGTTTTTGTCCAGCATGGCCTCTTCCTGAAGGGTGTGGGGGCTTCATGAGGCCAGGGAGGTTTGCCTACGATGGGATTTGTGAACTACTCCAAACCTCAAGGTTTCCTTCTGCACGACAGTCGAGTGCTATTGGATGGTTCCAGGAGGCCCCATACGGAAAGACTCGAGAGCAGGTGTCTAAGCATGGATGCCTGGGAAAGCCACCTCATATTCCCATTCTTTAGTCAGGACAAGGCAGGCTCAATCTGCGGGCTCCTGGGTGAGCTACCCAGAGGGGAGAGTTAAAATGGACTCTCCTGAAGATGAGTCTTACTGTGGCTTGGTGGCCTGGGAGACCTTGGAATGTGGAGGTGGCTCAGGGACTCTGCAGGATTCTCCAACCTGAGGTGTTTGACACGGCTCCAACAAGGAAGCTTCCCATGTGGAGACGAGAGGAGTTCTGTTCAGTGCCTCAGGAAAGCCCCATATCCTGTTCTTCGAACCAAAGCCTCTGGGAATGGATGGTGGCCCAAGGCAGTGGAGGGTCCAATGTGCTGTGTGTGCAGCCAGCTGTGTCGTTGTCTGTTGGAAGGTCTGGGCTCAGGCTATTTGCGACAGAGCATCGTGTTTAAGGTGGCCTATGAAATTGGGGTGTTGCTGAGGGCCAAGCAGTTTGATCCTCATTTAAGGTTTGTGGCAGCACCATAGACAATGTTTTTCTCCTGGGAGGCAGGCAGAGTGCTTCATTGTGGCCCCAGAATTCCCAGTAGGGAGGGTTTGTGGGCCAGGAGTGTGAGGACGGAAGTCTGAAAACACAAGCTAGGGTGAGGATTGGAGCCAAGGGCAGAGCAGGCCCACTCTGCAGAGGCTGAATCAAAATCTCCTGCATCTGAAGTCAGGCTGAGGATCAGACGTTGGCTGAGGCTGGATTTTGTGTCCATGATGGCACCTTCATGAAGCGGGGTCCTCATGAGACCAAGGAAGTTTTCCCACGCTGAGTTTGGAGGTTGCCCCAAACCACAAGGTTTTCTTCTGCGGGACATTCGAGTCCTGTTGCATGGCTCCAGGATATACCATACGGAAGGACTGGAGAGCAGGGTTCGAAGGATGGATCCCTGTACAGAATGCCTCGCATTCCCATTGGCCCTTAGCGACAAGATTTGTTTGATTTGCTGCCTCTGGGCACGCTACTCATGTGGCTGAGTTGAAATGGCTTCTCCTGAGGATGCGTCATAATGTGCGTTTGGGTCCATGGAGACCTTGGAATGTGCTGGTTCTTCAGTGGCCCTGCAGAACTCTCCTACCTGAAGGGTTTGATACATCCCCAGTAAGAAAGCACCTCATGTGGTGACGAGAGAGGTTTGGTTTGCTGCCTCAGAAAAGCCCCGTGTGCTGGTCTACGAAAACAGTCCTCTGAGGACGGACACATGGAAACCAAAGCTAAGGTTCAGATTAGGGCCTGGGGGCCTGTCCATTTCAACCTTCTGTCTCTGGGGACACTGTCGGAGAGTCTAAGTGGAGATATTTGCTCTGCTGGTGTCAGAGAGCCCCTCTTAGTCCAGGGTGGCCTACACTATTGATGGCCTCAGGGGCCTTGGAGCTTTTCCCTAACCTGTAGGGTTGTGGTCAATGGTTAGGGCACACTTTCCTTGGGGAGGCAAGTCACAATCTTTCGATGTGGCTCCAGAGGCCCTAGCCTAGAGGTTTTGAGGGTCCAGGCTGTGGGCACAGAAGTCTGAAAACACAAACTCAGCTTATGAGTGGCGCCTAGGGTATGGCAGGCCGGATGTAGAGCCCGAGAGGGAGCTCCAGGGCTTCTGAAACAAGGGCGAGTGGGAGGCGATCCTTCAGGCTTTTGTCTCTAGATGTTGTGTCTGGGATAGCCGTGGATTGGAGGGGTGGCCTCAGGGTCTGTGGACGAGTATCCCTCTCTGGGGATTTGTCCCAGCTCCCAAGAGTTTGGGGTCATTTTGTGGGAAGGGTGGAGTCGTGTTGTCTGGCTCATGTGTCTCTCCAAGAAAGGGATTCCAGAGCAGAGCCCCAGGTACGGGCGGGGCGACTGGAAAACTCAAACACTGGTGAGGATTGGGTGCATAGGGGCTTGGCAAGCCCCATATGCGTGCTCTTGGTCCAGGCCCTGACAGGCCTTTCTTTGACATGGGGCTCATGCTGAGGGTCACAGTGTGAATTTGTGCCCAAGCATCACTCACGTTTGGGCGTGGCATCAAGGGCCATGAAGGTTTCTCCCACCCAGAAGGTGTGACTCCATGCCAAGAGCAAGCTTTACAGCCGTGGGGAAGGAGGAGTTCTGTTTTGTGCTTGCGATACCCAGCTGTGTGGAGAATTGATATAATGTCTAGGTTCAGATATCTGAAAACCAAGGTTAGGAAGAGGTGACAGCATAAGAACATGGCGTGTCCGAAGTGCTGGGTGTGCGGCCAGCTGTCTCCTTGTCTGTCTCGACGTCTGGCTTCAGGCTGTGTCAGACAGAGCATGAGTGCCCAGAGCAGCCTATCCAGTTCGGGTACCGTCGAGGCCCGAGCAGGTTGATCCTCATCTGGGATTTCTGGAGAGCCCCACAGGGAAACGTTTTTCTTCCGTTGGGCAGACACTGGGCTGGGTTGTGGTTCTGGGGTTCCTGGTCTGGAGGGCTTGTTTGCCAGGAGTGTGAGGAAGGAAGTCTGAAAACACAAGCTAGCGAGAGGTTTGGGACCGAGGGCACGGCAGGCCCACTCTGCAGTGGCTGAATCGAGATCTCCTGCAATGAGGTCATGTCAAATATGAGACGTGCCTCAGGCTAGAGTTTTTGTCCAGCATGGCCTCTTCCTGAAGGGTGTGGGGGCTTCATGAGGCCAGGGAGGTTTGCCTACGATGGGATTTGTGAACTACTCCAAACCTCAAGGTTTCCTTCTGCACGACAGTCGAGTGCTATTGGATGGTTCCAGGAGGCCCCATACGGAAAGACTCGAGAGCAGGTGTCTAAGCATGGATGCCTGGGAAAGCCACCTCATATTCCCATTCTTTAGTCAGGACAAGGCAGGCTCAATCTGCGGGCTCCTGGGTGAGCTACCCAGAGGGGAGAGTTAAAATGGACTCTCCTGAAGATGAGTCTTACTGTGGCTTGGTGGCCTGGGAGACCTTGGAATGTGGAGGTGGCTCAGGGACTCTGCAGGATTCTCCAACCTGAGGTGTTTGACACGGCTCCAACAAGGAAGCTTCCCATGTGGAGACGAGAGGAGTTCTGTTCAGTGCCTCAGGAAAGCCCCATATCCTGTTCTTCGAACCAAAGCCTCTGGGAATGGATGGTGGCCCAAGGCAGTGGAGGGTCCAATGTGCTGTGTGTGCAGCCAGCTGTGTCGTTGTCTGTTGGAAGGTCTGGGCTCAGGCTATTTGCGACAGAGCATCGTGTTTAAGGTGGCCTATGAAATTGGGGTGTTGCTGAGGGCCAAGCAGTTTGATCCTCATTTAAGGTTTGTGGCAGCACCATAGACAATGTTTTTCTCCTGGGAGGCAGGCAGAGTGCTTCATTGTGGCCCCAGAATTCCCAGTAGGGAGGGTTTGTGGGCCAGGAGTGTGAGGACGGAAGTCTGAAAACACAAGCTAGGGTGAGGATTGGAGCCAAGGGCAGAGCAGGCCCACTCTGCAGAGGCTGAATCAAAATCTCCTGCATCTGAAGTCAGGCTGAGGATCAGACGTTGGCTGAGGCTGGAGTTTGTGTCCATGATGGCACCTTCATGAAGCGGGGTCCTCATGAGACCAAGGAAGTTTTCCCACGCTGAGTTTGGAGGTTGCCCCAAACCACAAGGTTTTCTTCTGCGGGACATTCGAGTCCTGTTGCATGGCTCCAGGATATACCATACGGAAGGACTGGAGAGCAGGGTTCGAAGGATGGATCCCTGTACAGAATGCCTCGCATTCCCATTGGCCTTTAGCGACAAGATTTGTTTGATTTGCTGCCTCTGGGCACGCTACTCATGTGGCTGAGTTGAAATGGCTTCTCCTGAGGATGCGTCATAATGTGCGTTTGGGTCCATGGAGACCTTGGAATGTGCTGGTTCTTCAGTGGCCCTGCAGAACTCTCCTACCTGAAGGGTTTGATACATCCCCAGTAAGAAAGCACCTCATGTGGTGACGAGAGAGGTTTGGTTTGCTGCCTCAGAAAAGCCCCGTGTGCTGGTCTACGAAAACAGTCCTCTGAGGACGGACACATGGAAACCAAAGCTAAGGTTCAGATTAGGGCCTGGGGGCCTGTCCATTTCAACCTTCTGTCTCTGGGGACACTGTCGGAGAGTCTAAGTGGAGATATTTGCTCTGCTGGTGTCAGAGAGCCCCTCTTAGTCCAGGGTGGCCTACACTATTGATGGCCTCAGGGGCCTTGGAGCTTTTCCCTAACCTGTAGGGTTGTGGTCAATGGTTAGGGCACACTTTCCTTGGGGAGGCAAGTCACAATCTTTCGATGTGGCTCCAGAGGCCCTAGCCTAGAGGTTTTGAGGGTCCAGGCTGTGGGCACAGAAGTCTGAAAACACAAACTCAGCTTATGAGTGGCGCCTAGGGTATGGCAGGCCGGATGTAGAGCCCGAGAGGGAGCTCCAGGGCTTCTGAAACAAGGGCGAGTGGGAGGCGATCCTTCAGGCTTTTGTCTCTAGATGTTGTGTCTGGGATAGCCGTGGATTGGAGGGGTGGCCTCAGGGTCTGTGGACGAGTATCCCTCTCTGGGGATTTGTCCCAGCTCCCAAGAGTTTGGGGTCATTTTGTGGGAAGGGTGGAGTCGTGTTGTCTGGCTCATGTGTCTCTCCAAGAAAGGGATTCCAGAGCAGAGCCCCAGGTACGGGCGGGGCGACTGGAAAACTCAAACACTGGTGAGGATTGGGTGCATAGGGGCTTGGCAAGCCCCATATGCGTGCTCTTGGTCCAGGCCCTGACAGGCCTTTCTTTGACATGGGGCTCATGCTGAGGGTCACAGTGTGAATTTGTGCCCAAGCATCACTCACGTTTGTGCGTGGCATCAAGGGCCATGAAGGTTTCTCCCACCCAGAAGGTGTGACTCCATGCCAAGAGCAAGCTTTACAGCCGTGGGGAAGGAGGAGTTCTGTTTTGTGCTTGCGATACCCAGCTGTGTGGAGAATTGATATAATGTCTAGGTTCAGATATCTGAAAACCAAGGTTAGGAAGAGGTGACAGCATAAGAACATGGCGTGTCCGAAGTGCTGGGTGTGCGGCCAGCTGTCTCCTTGTCTGTCTCGACGTCTGGCTTCAGGCTGTGTCAGACAGAGCATGAGTGCCCAGAGCAGCCTATCCAGTTCGGGTACCGTCGAGGCCCGAGCAGGTTGATCCTCATCTGGGATTTCTGGAGAGCCCCACAGGGAAACGTTTTTCTTCCGTTGGGCAGACACTGGGCTGGGTTGTGGTTCTGGGGTTCCTGGTCTGGAGGGCTTGTTTGCCAGGAGTGTGAGGAAGGAAGTCTGAAAACACAAGCTAGCGAGAGGTTTGGGACCGAGGGCACGGCAGGCCCACTCTGCAGTGGCTGAATCGAGATCTCCTGCAATGAGGTCATGTCAAATATGAGACGTGCCTCAGGCTAGAGTTTTTGTCCAGCATGGCCTCTTCCTGAAGGGTGTGGGGGCTTCATGAGGCCAGGGAGGTTTGCCTACGATGGGATTTGTGAACTACTCCAAACCTCAAGGTTTCCTTCTGCACGACAGTCGAGTGCTATTGGATGGTTCCAGGAGGCCCCATACGGAAAGACTCGAGAGCAGGTGTCTAAGCATGGATGCCTGGGAAAGCCACCTCATATTCCCATTCTTTAGTCAGGACAAGGCAGGCTCAATCTGCGGGCTCCTGGGTGAGCTACCCAGAGGGGAGAGTTAAAATGGACTCTCCTGAAGATGAGTCTTACTGTGGCTTGGTGGCCTGGGAGACCTTGGAATGTGGAGGTGGCTCAGGGACTCTGCAGGATTCTCCAACCTGAGGTGTTTGACACGGCTCCAACAAGGAAGCTTCCCATGTGGAGACGAGAGGAGTTCTGTTCAGTGCCTCAGGAAAGCCCCATATCCTGTTCTTCGAACCAAAGCCTCTGGGAATGGATGGTGGCCCAAGGCAGTGGAGGGTCCAATGTGCTGTGTGTGCAGCCAGCTGTGTCGTTGTCTGTTGGAAGGTCTGGGCTCAGGCTATTTGCGACAGAGCATCGTGTTTAAGGTGGCCTATGAAATTGGGGTGTTGCTGAGGGCCAAGCAGTTTGATCCTCATTTAAGGTTTGTGGCAGCACCATAGACAATGTTTTTCTCCTGGGAGGCAGGCAGAGTGCTTCATTGTGGCCCCAGAATTCCCAGTAGGGAGGGTTTGTGGGCCAGGAGTGTGAGGACGGAAGTCTGAAAACACAAGCTAGGGTGAGGATTGGAGCCAAGGGCAGAGCAGGCCCACTCTGCAGAGGCTGAATCAAAATCTCCTGCATCTGAAGTCAGGCTGAGGATCAGACGTTGGCTGAGGCTGGAGTTTGTGTCCATGATGGCACCTTCATGAAGCGGGGTCCTCATGAGACCAAGGAAGTTTTCCCACGCTGAGTTTGGAGGTTGCCCCAAACCACAAGGTTTTCTTCTGCGGGACATTCGAGTCCTGTTGCATGGCTCCAGGATATACCATACGGAAGGACTGGAGAGCAGGGTTCGAAGGATGGATCCCTGTACAGAATGCCTCGCATTCCCATTGGCCTTTAGCGACAAGATTTGTTTGATTTGCTGCCTCTGGGCACGCTACTCATGTGGCTGAGTTGAAATGGCTTCTCCTGAGGATGCGTCATAATGTGCGTTTGGGTCCATGGAGACCTTGGAATGTGCTGGTTCTTCAGTGGCCCTGCAGAACTCTCCTACCTGAAGGGTTTGATACATCCCCAGTAAGAAAGCACCTCATGTGGTGACGAGAGAGGTTTGGTTTGCTGCCTCAGAAAAGCCCCGTGTGCTGGTCTACGAAAACAGTCCTCTGAGGACGGACACATGGAAACCAAAGCTAAGGTTCAGATTAGGGCCTGGGGGCCTGTCCATTTCAACCTTCTGTCTCTGGGGACACTGTCGGAGAGTCTAAGTGGAGATATTTGCTCTGCTGGTGTCAGAGAGCCCCTCTTAGTCCAGGGTGGCCTACACTATTGATGGCCTCAGGGGCCTTGGAGCTTTTCCCTAACCTGTAGGGTTGTGGTCAATGGTTAGGGCACACTTTCCTTGGGGAGGCAAGTCACAATCTTTCGATGTGGCTCCAGAGGCCCTAGCCTAGAGGTTTTGAGGGTCCAGGCTGTGGGCACAGAAGTCTGAAAACACAAACTCAGCTTATGAGTGGCGCCTAGGGTATGGCAGGCCGGATGTAGAGCCAGAGAGGGAGCTCCAGGGCTTCTGAAACAAGGGCGAGTGGGAGGCGATCCTTCAGGCTTTTGTCTCTAGATGTTGTGTCTGGGATAGCCGTGGATTGGAGGGGTGGCCTCAGGGTCTGTGGACGAGTATCCCTCTCTGGGGATTTGTCCCAGCTCCCAAGAGTTTGGGGTCATTTTGTGGGAAGGGTGGAGTCGTGTTGTCTGGCTCATGTGTCTCTCCAAGAAAGGGATTCCAGAGCAGAGCCCCAGGTACGGGCGGGGCGACTGGAAAACTCAAACACTGGTGAGGATTGGGTGCATAGGGGCTTGGCAAGCCCCATATGCGTGCTCTTGGTCCAGGCCCTGACAGGCCTTTCTTTGACATGGGGCTCATGCTGAGGGTCACAGTGTGAATTTGTGCCCAAGCATCACTCACGTTTGGGCGTGGCATCAAGGGCCATGAAGGTTTCTCCCACCCAGAAGGTGTGACTCCATGCCAAGAGCAAGCTTTACAGCCGTGGGGAAGGAGGAGTTCTGTTTTGTGCTTGCGATACCCAGCTGTGTGGAGAATTGATATAATGTCTAGGTTCAGATATCTGAAAACCAAGGTTAGGAAGAGGTGACAGCATAAGAACATGGCGTGTCCGAAGTGCTGGGTGTGCGGCCAGCTGTCTCCTTGTCTGTCTCGACGTCTGGCTTCAGGCTGTGTCAGACAGAGCATGAGTGCCCAGAGCAGCCTATCCAGTTCGGGTACCGTCGAGGCCCGAGCAGGTTGATCCTCATCTGGGATTTCTGGAGAGCCCCACAGGGAAACGTTTTTCTTCCGTTGGGCAGACACTGGGCTGGGTTGTGGTTCTGGGGTTCCTGGTCTGGAGGGCTTGTTTGCCAGGAGTGTGAGGAAGGAAGTCTGAAAACACAAGCTAGCGAGAGGTTTGGGACCGAGGGCACGGCAGGCCCACTCTGCAGTGGCTGAATCGAGATCTCCTGCAATGAGGTCATGTCAACTATGAGACGTGCCTCAGGCTAGAGTTTTTGTCCAGCATGGCCTCTTCCTGAAGGGTGTGGGGGCTTCATGAGGCCAGGGAGGTTTGCCTACGATGGGATTTGTGAACTACTCCAAACCTCAAGGTTTCCTTCTGCACGACAGTCGAGTGCTATTGGATGGTTCCAGGAGGCCCCATACGGAAAGACTCGAGAGCAGGTGTCTAAGCATGGATGCCTGGGAAAGCCACCTCATATTCCCATTCTTTAGTCAGGACAAGGCAGGCTCAATCTGCGGGCTCCTGGGTGAGCTACCCAGAGGGGAGAGTTAAAATGGACTCTCCTGAAGATGAGTCTTACTGTGGCTTGGTGGCCTGGGAGACCTTGGAATGTGGAGGTGGCTCAGGGACTCTGCAGGATTCTCCAACCTGAGGTGTTTGACACGGCTCCAACAAGGAAGCTTCCCATGTGGAGACGAGAGGAGTTCTGTTCAGTGCCTCAGGAAAGCCCCATATCCTGTTCTTCGAACCAAAGCCTCTGGGAATGGATGGTGGCCCAAGGCAGTGGAGGGTCCAATGTGCTGTGTGTGCAGCCAGCTGTGTCGTTGTCTGTTGGAAGGTCTGGGCTCAGGCTATTTGCGACAGAGCATCGTGTTTAAGGTGGCCTATGAAATTGGGGTGTTGCTGAGGGCCAAGCAGTTTGATCCTCATTTAAGGTTTGTGGCAGCACCATAGACAATGTTTTTCTCCTGGGAGGCAGGCAGAGTGCTTCATTGTGGCCCCAGAATTCCCAGTAGGGAGGGTTTGTGGGCCAGGAGTGTGAGGACGGAAGTCTGAAAACACAAGCTAGGGTGAGGATTGGAGCCAAGGGCAGAGCAGGCCCACTCTGCAGAGGCTGAATCAAAATCTCCTGCATCTGAAGTCAGGCTGAGGATCAGACGTTGGCTGAGGCTGGAGTTTGTGTCCATGATGGCACCTTCATGAAGCGGGGTCCTCATGAGACCAAGGAAGTTTTCCCACGCTGAGTTTGGAGGTTGCCCCAAACCACAAGGTTTTCTTCTGCGGGACATTCGAGTCCTGTTGCATGGCTCCAGGATATACCATACGGAAGGACTGGAGAGCAGGGTTCGAAGGATGGATCCCTGTACAGAATGCCTCGCATTCCCATTGGCCTTTAGCGACAAGATTTGTTTGATTTGCTGCCTCTGGGCACGCTACTCATGTGGCTGAGCTGAAATGGCTTCTCCTGAGGATGCGTCATAATGTGCGTTTGGGTCCATGGAGACCTTGGAATGTGCTGGTTCTTCAGTGGCCCTGCAGAACTCTCCTACCTGAAGGGTTTGATACATCCCCAGTAAGAAAGCACCTCATGTGGTGACGAGAGAGGTTTGGTTTGCTGCCTCAGAAAAGCCCCGTGTGCTGGTCTACGAAAACAGTCCTCTGAGGACGGACACATGGAAACCAAAGCTAAGGTTCAGATTAGGGCCTGGGGGCCTGTCCATTTCAACCTTCTGTCTCTGGGGACACTGTCGGAGAGTCTAAGTGGAGATATTTGCTCTGCTGGTGTCAGAGAGCCCCTCTTAGTCCAGGGTGGCCTACACTATTGATGGCCTCAGGGGCCTTGGAGCTTTTCCCTAACCTGTAGGGTTGTGGTCAATGGTTAGGGCACACTTTCCTTGGGGAGGCAAGTCACAATCTTTCGATGTGGCTCCAGAGGCCCTAGCCTAGAGGTTTTGAGGGTCCAGGCTGTGGGCACAGAAGTCTGAAAACACAAACTCAGCTTATGAGTGGCGCCTAGGGTATGGCAGGCCGGATGTAGAGCCCGAGAGGGAGCTCCAGGGCTTCTGAAACAAGGGCGAGTGGGAGGCGATCCTTCAGGCTTTTGTCTCTAGATGTTGTGTCTGGGATAGCCGTGGATTGGAGGGGTGGCCTCAGGGTCTGTGGACGAGTATCCCTCTCTGGGGATTTGTCCCAGCTCCCAAGAGTTTGGGGTCATTTTGTGGGAAGGGTGGAGTCGTGTTGTCTGGCTCATGTGTCTCTCCAAGAAAGGGATTCCAGAGCAGAGCCCCAGGTACGGGCGGGGCGACTGGAAAACTCAAACACTGGTGAGGATTGGGTGCATAGGGGCTTGGCAAGCCCCATATGCGTGCTCTTGGTCCAGGCCCTGACAGGCCTTTCTTTGACATGGGGCTCATGCTGAGGGTCACAGTGTGAATTTGTGCCCAAGCATCACTCACGTTTGGGCGTGGCATCAAGGGCCATGAAGGTTTCTCCCACCCAGAAGGTGTGACTCCATGCCAAGAGCAAGCTTTACAGCCGTGGGGAAGGAGGAGTTCTGTTTTGTGCTTGCGATACCCAGCTGTGTGGAGAATTGATATAATGTCTAGGTTCAGATATCTGAAAACCAAGGTTAGGAAGAGGTGACAGCATAAGAACATGGCGTGTCCGAAGTGCTGGGTGTGCGGCCAGCTGTCTCCTTGTCTGTCTCGACGTCTGGCTTCAGGCTGTGTCAGACAGAGCATGAGTGCCCAGAGCAGCCTATCCAGTTCGGGTACCGTCGAGGCCCGAGCAGGTTGATCCTCATCTGGGATTTCTGGAGAGCCCCACAGGGAAACGTTTTTCTTCCGTTGGGCAGACACTGGGCTGGGTTGTGGTTCTGGGGTTCCTGGTCTGGAGGGCTTGTTTGCCAGGAGTGTGAGGAAGGAAGTCTGAAAACACAAGCTAGCGAGAGGTTTGGGACCGAGGGCACGGCAGGCCCACTCTGCAGTGGCTGAATCGAGATCTCCTGCAATGAGGTCATGTCAAATATGAGACGTGCCTCAGGCTAGAGTTTTTGTCCAGCATGGCCTCTTCCTGAAGGGTGTGGGGGCTTCATGAGGCCAGGGAGGTTTGCCTACGATGGGATTTGTGAACTACTCCAAACCTCAAGGTTTCCTTCTGCACGACAGTCGAGTGCTATTGGATGGTTCCAGGAGGCCCCATACGGAAAGACTCGAGAGCAGGTGTCTAAGCATGGATGCCTGGGAAAGCCACCTCATATTCCCATTCTTTAGTCAGGACAAGGCAGGCTCAATCTGCGGGCTCCTGGGTGAGCTACCCAGAGGGGAGAGTTAAAATGGACTCTCCTGAAGATGAGTCTTACTGTGGCTTGGTGGCCTGGGAGACCTTGGAATGTGGAGGTGGCTCAGGGACTCTGCAGGATTCTCCAACCTGAGGTGTTTGACACGGCTCCAACAAGGAAGCTTCCCATGTGGAGACGAGAGGAGTTCTGTTCAGTGCCTCAGGAAAGCCCCATATCCTGTTCTTCGAACCAAAGCCTCTGGGAATGGATGGTGGCCCAAGGCAGTGGAGGGTCCAATGTGCTGTGTGTGCAGCCAGCTGTGTCGTTGTCTGTTGGAAGGTCTGGGCTCAGGCTATTTGCGACAGAGCATCGTGTTTAAGGTGGCCTATGAAATTGGGGTGTTGCTGAGGGCCAAGCAGTTTGATCCTCATTTAAGGTTTGTGGCAGCACCATAGACAATGTTTTTCTCCTGGGAGGCAGGCAGAGTGCTTCATTGTGGCCCCAGAATTCCCAGTAGGGAGGGTTTGTGGGCCAGGAGTGTGAGGACGGAAGTCTGAAAACACAAGCTAGGGTGAGGATTGGAGCCAAGGGCAGAGCAGGCCCACTCTGCAGAGGCTGAATCAAAATCTCCTGCATCTGAAGTCAGGCTGAGGATCAGACGTTGGCTGAGGCTGGATTTTGTGTCCATGATGGCACCTTCATGAAGCGGGGTCCTCATGAGACCAAGGAAGTTTTCCCACGCTGAGTTTGGAGGTTGCCCCAAACCACAAGGTTTTCTTCTGCGGGACATTCGAGTCCTGTTGCATGGCTCCAGGATATACCATACGGAAGGACTGGAGAGCAGGGTTCGAAGGATGGATCCCTGTACAGAATGCCTCGCATTCCCATTGGCCTTTAGCGACAAGATTTGTTTGATTTGCTGCCTCTGGGCACGCTACTCATGTGGCTGAGTTGAAATGGCTTCTCCTGAGGATGCGTCATAATGTGCGTTTGGGTCCATGGAGACCTTGGAATGTGCTGGTTCTTCAGTGGCCCTGCAGAACTCTCCTACCTGAAGGGTTTGATACATCCCCAGTAAGAAAGCACCTCATGTGGTGACGAGAGAGGTTTGGTTTGCTGCCTCAGAAAAGCCCCGTGTGCTGGTCTACGAAAACAGTCCTCTGAGGACGGACACATGGAAACCAAAGCTAAGGTTCAGATTAGGGCCTGGGGGCCTGTCCATTTCAACCTTCTGTCTCTGGGGACACTGTCGGAGAGTCTAAGTGGAGATATTTGCTCTGCTGGTG
The DNA here is from genome assembly GCF_964662115.1 of Mustela nivalis. NCBI lineage: Eukaryota > Metazoa > Chordata > Mammalia > Carnivora > Mustelidae > Mustela > Mustela nivalis. The sequence goes on along the minus strand of NW_028136556.1, from coordinate 1,038,502 downwards.
TCAGAGAGCCCCTCTTAGTCCAGGGTGGCCTACACTATTGATGGCCTCAGGGGCCTTGGAGCTTTTCCCTAACCTGTAGGGTTGTGGTCAATGGTTAGGGCACACTTTCCTTGGGGAGGCAAGTCACAATCTTTCGATGTGGCTCCAGAGGCCCTAGCCTAGAGGTTTTGAGGGTCCAGGCTGTGGGCACAGAAGTCTGAAAACACAAACTCAGCTTATGAGTGGCGCCTAGGGTATGGCAGGCCGGATGTAGAGCCCGAGAGGGAGCTCCAGGGCTTCTGAAACAAGGGCGAGTGGGAGGCGATCCTTCAGGCTTTTGTCTCTAGATGTTGTGTCTGGGATAGCCGTGGATTGGAGGGGTGGCCTCAGGGTCTGTGGACGAGTATCCCTCTCTGGGGATTTGTCCCAGCTCCCAAGAGTTTGGGGTCATTTTGTGGGAAGGGTGGAGTCGTGTTGTCTGGCTCATGTGTCTCTCCAAGAAAGGGATTCCAGAGCAGAGCCCCAGGTACGGGCGGGGCGACTGGAAAACTCAAACACTGGTGAGGATTGGGTGCATAGGGGCTTGGCAAGCCCCATATGCGTGCTCTTGGTCCAGGCCCTGACAGGCCTTTCTTTGACATGGGGCTCATGCTGAGGGTCACAGTGTGAATTTGTGCCCAAGCATCACTCACGTTTGGGCGTGGCATCAAGGGCCATGAAGGTTTCTCCCACCCAGAAGGTGTGACTCCATGCCAAGAGCAAGCTTTACAGCCGTGGGGAAGGAGGAGTTCTGTTTTGTGCTTGCGATACCCAGCTGTGTGGAGAATTGATATAATGTCTAGGTTCAGATATCTGAAAACCAAGGTTAGGAAGAGGTGACAGCATAAGAACATGGCGTGTCCGAAGTGCTGGGTGTGCGGCCAGCTGTCTCCTTGTCTGTCTCGACGTCTGGCTTCAGGCTGTGTCAGACAGAGCATGAGTGCCCAGAGCAGCCTATCCAGTTCGGGTACCGTCGAGGCCCGAGCAGGTTGATCCTCATCTGGGATTTCTGGAGAGCCCCACAGGGAAACGTTTTTCTTCCGTTGGGCAGACACTGGGCTGGGTTGTGGTTCTGGGGTTCCTGGTCTGGAGGGCTTGTTTGCCAGGAGTGTGAGGAAGGAAGTCTGAAAACACAAGCTAGCGAGAGGTTTGGGACCGAGGGCACGGCAGGCCCACTCTGCAGTGGCTGAATCGAGATCTCCTGCAATGAGGTCATGTCAAATATGAGACGTGCCTCAGGCTAGAGTTTTTGTCCAGCATGGCCTCTTCCTGAAGGGTGTGGGGGCTTCATGAGGCCAGGGAGGTTTGCCTACGATGGGATTTGTGAACTACTCCAAACCTCAAGGTTTCCTTCTGCACGACAGTCGAGTGCTATTGGATGGTTCCAGGAGGCCCCATACGGAAAGACTCGAGAGCAGGTGTCTAAGCATGGATGCCTGGGAAAGCCACCTCATATTCCCATTCTTTAGTCAGGACAAGGCAGGCTCAATCTGCGGGCTCCTGGGTGAGCTACCCAGAGGGGAGAGTTAAAATGGACTCTCCTGAAGATGAGTCTTACTGTGGCTTGGTGGCCTGGGAGACCTTGGAATGTGGAGGTGGCTCAGGGACTCTGCAGGATTCTCCAACCTGAGGTGTTTGACACGGCTCCAACAAGGAAGCTTCCCATGTGGAGACGAGAGGAGTTCTGTTCAGTGCCTCAGGAAAGCCCCATATCCTGTTCTTCGAACCAAAGCCTCTGGGAATGGATGGTGGCCCAAGGCAGTGGAGGGTCCAATGTGCTGTGTGTGCAGCCAGCTGTGTCGTTGTCTGTTGGAAGGTCTGGGCTCAGGCTATTTGCGACAGAGCATCGTGTTTAAGGTGGCCTATGAAATTGGGGTGTTGCTGAGGGCCAAGCAGTTTGATCCTCATTTAAGGTTTGTGGCAGCACCATAGACAATGTTTTTCTCCTGGGAGGCAGGCAGAGTGCTTCATTGTGGCCCCAGAATTCCCAGTAGGGAGGGTTTGTGGGCCAGGAGTGTGAGGACGGAAGTCTGAAAACACAAGCTAGGGTGAGGATTGGAGCCAAGGGCAGAGCAGGCCCACTCTGCAGAGGCTGAATCAAAATCTCCTGCATCTGAAGTCAGGCTGAGGATCAGACGTTGGCTGAGGCTGGAGTTTGTGTCCATGATGGCACCTTCATGAAGCGGGGTCCTCATGAGACCAAGGAAGTTTTCCCACGCTGAGTTTGGAGGTTGCCCCAAACCACAAGGTTTTCTTCTGCGGGACATTCGAGTCCTGTTGCATGGCTCCAGGATATACCATACGGAAGGACTGGAGAGCAGGGTTCGAAGGATGGATCCCTGTACAGAATGCCTCGCATTCCCATTGGCCTTTAGCGACAAGATTTGTTTGATTTGCTGCCTCTGGGCACGCTACTCATGTGGCTGAGTTGAAATGGCTTCTCCTGAGGATGCGTCATAATGTGCGTTTGGGTCCATGGAGACCTTGGAATGTGCTGGTTCTTCAGTGGCCCTGCAGAACTCTCCTACCTGAAGGGTTTGATACATCCCCAGTAAGAAAGCACCTCATGTGGTGACGAGAGAGGTTTGGTTTGCTGCCTCAGAAAAGCCCCGTGTGCTGGTCTACGAAAACAGTCCTCTGAGGACGGACACATGGAAACCAAAGCTAAGGTTCAGATTAGGGCCTGGGGGCCTGTCCATTTCAACCTTCTGTCTCTGGGGACACTGTCGGAGAGTCTAAGTGGAGATATTTGCTCTGCTGGTGTCAGAGAGCCCCTCTTAGTCCAGGGTGGCCTACACTATTGATGGCCTCAGGGGCCTTGGAGCTTTTCCCTAACCTGTAGGGTTGTGGTCAATGGTTAGGGCACACTTTCCTTGGGGAGGCAAGTCACAATCTTTCGATGTGGCTCCAGAGGCCCTAGCCTAGAGGTTTTGAGGGTCCAGGCTGTGGGCACAGAAGTCTGAAAACACAAACTCAGCTTATGAGTGGCGCCTAGGGTATGGCAGGCCGGATGTAGAGCCCGAGAGGGAGCTCCAGGGCTTCTGAAACAAGGGCGAGTGGGAGGCGATCCTTCAGGCTTTTGTCTCTAGATGTTGTGTCTGGGATAGCCGTGGATTGGAGGGGTGGCCTCAGGGTCTGTGGACGAGTATCCCTCTCTGGGGATTTGTCCCAGCTCCCAAGAGTTTGGGGTCATTTTGTGGGAAGGGTGGAGTCGTGTTGTCTGGCTCATGTGTCTCTCCAAGAAAGGGATTCCAGAGCAGAGCCCCAGGTACGGGCGGGGCGACTGGAAAACTCAAACACTGGTGAGGATTGGGTGCATAGGGGCTTGGCAAGCCCCATATGCGTGCTCTTGGTCCAGGCCCTGACAGGCCTTTCTTTGACATGGGGCTCATGCTGAGGGTCACAGTGTGAATTTGTGCCCAAGCATCACTCACGTTTGGGCGTGGCATCAAGGGCCATGAAGGTTTCTCCCACCCAGAAGGTGTGACTCCATGCCAAGAGCAAGCTTTACAGCCGTGGGGAAGGAGGAGTTCTGTTTTGTGCTTGCGATACCCAGCTGTGTGGAGAATTGATATAATGTCTAGGTTCAGATATCTGAAAACCAAGGTTAGGAAGAGGTGACAGCATAAGAACATGGCGTGTCCGAAGTGCTGGGTGTGCGGCCAGCTGTCTCCTTGTCTGTCTCGACGTCTGGCTTCAGGCTGTGTCAGACAGAGCATGAGTGCCCAGAGCAGCCTATCCAGTTCGGGTACCGTCGAGGCCCGAGCAGGTTGATCCTCATCTGGGATTTCTGGAGAGCCCCACAGGGAAACGTTTTTCTTCCGTTGGGCAGACACTGGGCTGGGTTGTGGTTCTGGGGTTCCTGGTCTGGAGGGCTTGTTTGCCAGGAGTGTGAGGAAGGAAGTCTGAAAACACAAGCTAGCGAGAGGTTTGGGACCGAGGGCACGGCAGGCCCACTCTGCAGTGGCTGAATCGAGATCTCCTGCAATGAGGTCATGTCAAATATGAGACGTGCCTCAGGCTAGAGTTTTTGTCCAGCATGGCCTCTTCCTGAAGGGTGTGGGGGCTTCATGAGGCCAGGGAGGTTTGCCTACGATGGGATTTGTGAACTACTCCAAACCTCAAGGTTTCCTTCTGCACGACAGTCGAGTGCTATTGGATGGTTCCAGGAGGCCCCATACGGAAAGACTCGAGAGCAGGTGTCTAAGCATGGATGCCTGGGAAAGCCACCTCATATTCCCATTCTTTAGTCAGGACAAGGCAGGCTCAATCTGCGGGCTCCTGGGTGAGCTACCCAGAGGGGAGAGTTAAAATGGACTCTCCTGAAGATGAGTCTTACTGTGGCTTGGTGGCCTGGGAGACCTTGGAATGTGGAGGTGGCTCAGGGACTCTGCAGGATTCTCCAACCTGAGGTGTTTGACACGGCTCCAACAAGGAAGCTTCCCATGTGGAGACGAGAGGAGTTCTGTTCAGTGCCTCAGGAAAGCCCCATATCCTGTTCTTCGAACCAAAGCCTCTGGGAATGGATGGTGGCCCAAGGCAGTGGAGGGTCCAATGTGCTGTGTGTGCAGCCAGCTGTGTCGTTGTCTGTTGGAAGGTCTGGGCTCAGGCTATTTGCGACAGAGCATCGTGTTTAAGGTGGCCTATGAAATTGGGGTGTTGCTGAGGGCCAAGCAGTTTGATCCTCATTTAAGGTTTGTGGCAGCACCATAGACAATGTTTTTCTCCTGGGAGGCAGGCAGAGTGCTTCATTGTGGCCCCAGAATTCCCAGTAGGGAGGGTTTGTGGGCCAGGAGTGTGAGGACGGAAGTCTGAAAACACAAGCTAGGGTGAGGATTGGAGCCAAGGGCAGAGCAGGCCCACTCTGCAGAGGCTGAATCAAAATCTCCTGCATCTGAAGTCAGGCTGAGGATCAGACGTTGGCTGAGGCTGGATTTTGTGTCCATGATGGCACCTTCATGAAGCGGGGTCCTCATGAGACCAAGGAAGTTTTCCCACGCTGAGTTTGGAGGTTGCCCCAAACCACAAGGTTTTCTTCTGCGGGACATTCGAGTCCTGTTGCATGGCTCCAGGATATACCATACGGAAGGACTGGAGAGCAGGGTTCGAAGGATGGATCCCTGTACAGAATGCCTCGCATTCCCATTGGCCTTTAGCGACAAGATTTGTTTGATTTGCTGCCTCTGGGCACGCTACTCATGTGGCTGAGTTGAAATGGCTTCTCCTGAGGATGCGTCATAATGTGCGTTTGGGTCCATGGAGACCTTGGAATGTGCTGGTTCTTCAGTGGCCCTGCAGAACTCTCCTACCTGAAGGGTTTGATACATCCCCAGTAAGAAAGCACCTCATGTGGTGACGAGAGAGGTTTGGTTTGCTGCCTCAGAAAAGCCCCGTGTGCTGGTCTACGAAAACAGTCCTCTGAGGACGGACACATGGAAACCAAAGCTAAGGTTCAGATTAGGGCCTGGGGGCCTGTCCATTTCAACCTTCTGTCTCTGGGGACACTGTCGGAGAGTCTAAGTGGAGATATTTGCTCTGCTGGTGTCAGAGAGCCCCTCTTAGTCCAGGGTGGCCTACACTATTGATGGCCTCAGGGGCCTTGGAGCTTTTCCCTAACCTGTAGGGTTGTGGTCAATGGTTAGGGCACACTTTCCTTGGGGAGGCAAGTCACAATCTTTCGATGTGGCTCCAGAGGCCCTAGCCTAGAGGTTTTGAGGGTCCAGGCTGTGGGCACAGAAGTCTGAAAACACAAACTCAGCTTATGAGTGGCGCCTAGGGTATGGCAGGCCGGATGTAGAGCCCGAGAGGGAGCTCCAGGGCTTCTGAAACAAGGGCGAGTGGGAGGCGATCCTTCAGGCTTTTGTCTCTAGATGTTGTGTCTGGGATAGCCGTGGATTGGAGGGGTGGCCTCAGGGTCTGTGGACGAGTATCCCTCTCTGGGGATTTGTCCCAGCTCCCAAGAGTTTGGGGTCATTTTGTGGGAAGGGTGGAGTCGTGTTGTCTGGCTCATGTGTCTCTCCAAGAAAGGGATTCCAGAGCAGAGCCCCAGGTACGGGCGGGGCGACTGGAAAACTCAAACACTGGTGAGGATTGGGTGCATAGGGGCTTGGCAAGCCCCATATGCGTGCTCTTGGTCCAGGCCCTGACAGGCCTTTCTTTGACATGGGGCTCATGCTGAGGGTCACAGTGTGAATTTGTGCCCAAGCATCACTCACGTTTGGGCGTGGCATCAAGGGCCATGAAGGTTTCTCCCACCCAGAAGGTGTGACTCCATGCCAAGAGCAAGCTTTACAGCCGTGGGGAAGGAGGAGTTCTGTTTTGTGCTTGCGATACCCAGCTGTGTGGAGAATTGATATAATGTCTAGGTTCAGATATCTGAAAACCAAGGTTAGGAAGAGGTGACAGCATAAGAACATGGCGTGTCCGAAGTGCTGGGTGTGCGGCCAGCTGTCTCCTTGTCTGTCTCGACGTCTGGCTTCAGGCTGTGTCAGACAGAGCATGAGTGCCCAGAGCAGCCTATCCAGTTCGGGTACCGTCGAGGCCCGAGCAGGTTGATCCTCATCTGGGATTTCTGGAGAGCCCCACAGGGAAACGTTTTTCTTCCGTTGGGCAGACACTGGGCTGGGTTGTGGTTCTGGGGTTCCTGGTCTGGAGGGCTTGTTTGCCAGGAGTGTGAGGAAGGAAGTCTGAAAACACAAGCTAGCGAGAGGTTTGGGACCGAGGGCACGGCAGGCCCACTCTGCAGTGGCTGAATCGAGATCTCCTGCAATGAGGTCATGTCAAATATGAGACGTGCCTCAGGCTAGAGTTTTTGTCCAGCATGGCCTCTTCCTGAAGGGTGTGGGGGCTTCATGAGGCCAGGGAGGTTTGCCTACGATGGGATTTGTGAACTACTCCAAACCTCAAGGTTTCCTTCTGCACGACAGTCGAGTGCTATTGGATGGTTCCAGGAGGCCCCATACGGAAAGACTCGAGAGCAGGTGTCTAAGCATGGATGCCTGGGAAAGCCACCTCATATTCCCATTCTTTAGTCAGGACAAGGCAGGCTCAATCTGCGGGCTCCTGGGTGAGCTACCCAGAGGGGAGAGTTAAAATGGACTCTCCTGAAGATGAGTCTTACTGTGGCTTGGTGGCCTGGGAGACCTTGGAATGTGGAGGTGGCTCAGGGACTCTGCAGGATTCTCCAACCTGAGGTGTTTGACACGGCTCCAACAAGGAAGCTTCCCATGTGGAGACGAGAGGAGTTCTGTTCAGTGCCTCAGGAAAGCCCCATATCCTGTTCTTCTAACCAAAGCCTCTGAGGAGTGACACCTGGAAACCTAAGCAAGAGTTGAGATTAGGGCCTAAGGGCCTGTCTGGCTCAACCTTCTATCTCTGTTGACATCTGTGTACATGCCTTCGTGGAGGTAGCTGCTCAGCTTGTGTCCGAATGCCCCTGTGTGTCCAGGGAGGCTCCCAGTAGTGGGATGTCCTCGGGGGCCTTGAGGTTTCTCATATTCTGGAGGTGTGTGGCCAAAGGAATGGACAGAGTTTCCCAGGAGAGAGCAGGCACGGTCCTGTGGTATGGCTCCAGAGGACCCAGCCTAGAGGCTGTGTTTGCCAGGGCTGTGGGGACAGATGTCTGAAAAAGCCAACTTGGCTCAGCTAGGGGCCAATGTAATGGCAGGTCTGATCTCCAGTCCGTGAGGGGACATCCTCTGGATATCAAAGGAGGGGAAGTGGGAGGCAGTCGCTCAGGCTTTTGTCTCTAGGTAGATGCTCAGCTGGTGTCAGACCGCCTTTGTTTATCCCCGGAGACCTACACTATTGGGATGGCCTCGGGGACTTTGGAGGTTTCTCCTAATTTGTACGATTTTGGACAATGGAATGGGCAGAATTCCCATGGATTGGGTAGGCACAGTTTTAATGTATGGCTCCAGGGGCCCCAGCCTGGAGGGTGTGTGGCCCAGGACTTTGAGGACAGAAGTCTGAAAACACACAAAAAAGCTTGGTTTGGGGACGTAGGTATGTCAGGCCCAATCTACAAACCGTGAGAAGGACTCTTCAGAATATGAAGAAGCGAGTCTGAGGCGCTTGCTAAGACTTTTGTCTCTGGATTATGTATCAACGATGGCCGTGGAATGTGGGGAGGCCTCATGGGCCATGGACGAATCTTCCTCTCTGTGGATCTGGCCCAGTCCCAATTGTTTTTCGTCAATCTGTGGAACGGGAGGTCCCCTTTCAGGTTTGTTACCTCAGGTTTCCCAACCAAAGCGAAATTCCAAAGCACACCCCTGCGGAAGAGTGAAGGGACAACCCAAACTATGGTTAAAAATTGGGGCCTAGCGGCATGGCAGGCCCAATATACTGTCTCTTCATCCAGCCACTGAGAGGCCTTACTTGAGGACGGGGCTCAGGCTAAGGGTCACAATGTGTGTTTGTGGCCAATGTGGCCCGCGAGCATGGGCGGGGCCTCATGGGCCACACTGGTTTCAACTAAACTGAAATTTGGACAATGTGCCAATCACAAGGTCTCTTACCATGGGGACGGTGTTCTGATTTCAGCATCATTTTCAACCCTGGGCAGTGTTTGGAGATGAGGTCTAGGTTCTGAAGCCTGAAAAAACGCAGTTAGTAAGAGATGACGACCTAAGGCCGTGGCGGGTCTGATAGGCTCAGTGTGCGGTCAGCTGCCTGGGTGTTGGTCAGCAGGTTCTGGCTCAGGTGTGTCAGACAGTGCATTAGTGGCCACGTTACACTATATAATTTGGTTACAGTCGTGTGCCGTGTTTGTTTATCCTCTTTTGAGGTGCCTGGGCAGCTCATTAGGCAAGATATTTTTTCTTGAGGACAGGCAGAGCGCTGCATTGTGGGTCCGGAATGGCAAACTTGAGGGCTTCTGGGCCAGGAGTGTGAGGACAGAAATTTGAGAACAAAAGCTAGGCTTGGGCTTCAGGCCGAGGGCACGGCAGGTACCTCCTGCAGATCTGAACCAATATCTCATGCATCTGACGTCCCGGCAAGGATCAGATGTTGGCTCAGGTTGGAATTTCTGTGCATGACTGCCCCTTCAGGAACGGAGCGGAATCTCAAGGCCATGGAGGTTTTCCCACGTTGGGAGTTGTGGGATGCTCCCTTCAAGGATTCCTTCTGCGGGACAATTGAGACCTCTTTGGCAGCTCCAGGACATCTCATATAGAATGACTCCAGAGCACCATTCGAGGATGGATGCCAGGGAAGCCCGCCTCGCATTCCAATTGTATCCTAGCTATTGGATGGCTCTGCGGGAGCAACCGGGGTGGCTGCGTTGAAATGGACTTTCCTGAGGATGGGGCCTAAAGTGTGTTTGTGTCCATGAGGACCTTGGAATGGGGCGGTGGCTCCGGGACCCTGAAGTATTCTCCTAAGCTTTTGACATAGCTCCCATGCACAAGTTTCCTTGGGGAGACGAGGTTTGTTCTGATGGGTGCTTCAGAAAACCCCTTATGCTGGTATTGGAATCCAGGCTGTTGAGGAGACATGCCTGTAAAGCAAAGCAATGGATCCGATTATGGCCTAGGGTCCTGTCTGTTTTAATCATCTTCTCAGGGGATATCCATCTATGGAATGAGTGGAGGTAGATGCTCAGCTGGTGTCAGACCGCCTTTGTTGGTCCCTGGAGACCTACACTATTGGGATGGCCTCGGGACTTTGGAGGTTTCTCCTAATTTGTACGATTTTGGACAATGGAATGGGCAGAATTCCCATGGATTGGGTAGGCACAGTCCTAATGTGTGGCTCCAGGGTCCCCAGCCTGGAGGGTGTGTGGCCCAGGACTTTGAGGACAGAAGTCTGAAAACACAAATCAGCTTAGGTTTGTGGAGGTAGGTATGGCAGGCCCAATCTACAAACCATGAAAGGGACTCTCGAGGATATGAAGAAAAGCGAGTCTTAGGCGCTTGCTCAGGCTTTTGTCCCTGGATTTTGTATCAAAGATGGCCGTGGAATGTGGGGAGGCCTCATGGGCCTTGGACGAATCTTCCTCTCTGTTGATTTGGCCCTGTCCCAATTGTTTTTCGTCAATCACTGGGATGTGAGGTCCACTTTCAGGTTTGTTACCTCAGGTGTCTGAACAAAAGAGGAATTCCAAAGCAGAGCCCTTAGGGATGAGTGAAGGGACAACCCAAACTATGGTTAAAAATTGGGGACTAGGGTCATGGCAGGCCCAATATGCTGTCTCTTCATCCAGCCACTGAGAAGCCTTGCTTGAGACTGGGCTCAGGCTGAGGGTCACAATGTGTGTTTTTGACCAATGTGGCCCGCGAGCATGGGCGGGGCCTCATGGGCCACACTGATTTCAACTTCACTGAACTTTGGACAACGTGCCAATCACAAGGTCTCTTGCTATGGGGAAGGTGTTCTGATTTCTGCATCATTTTCAACCCTGGGCAGTGGTTGGAGATATGGTGTAGGTTCTGAGGCCTGAAAACCGCAGTTGGGTAGAGATGACGACCTAAGGCCATGGCGGGTCTGATAAGCTCACTGTGCAGTCAGCTGCCTGGGTGTTGGTCAGGATGTTCGGTCTCAGGTTGTGTCAGAGAGTGCAATAGTGCCCAGGTTCGACTATATAATTTGGATACAGTCGAGTGCCGCGTAGTTTTATCCCCATTTGTGGTGCCTGGGCAGCTCATTAGGCAAGATATTTTTTCTAGAGGACAGGCAGAGCGCTGCATTGTGGGTCCAGTTGCCAAACTTGATGGTTTCTTGGCCAGGAGTGTGAGGACAGAAGTTTGAGAACACAAGCTAGACTTGGGATTCAGGCCGAGGGCACGACATGTACCCCCTGCAGATCTGAACCAATATCTCATGCATCTGAAGTCACTGCGATCGTCAGAAGTTGCCTCAGGTTGGAGTTTCTGTGCATGACTGGCCCTTCATAAACGGAGCAGAATCTCAATGCCATGGAGGTTTTCCCACGTTGGGAGTTGTGGGATGTCCCCTTCAAGGATTCCTTCTGCGGGACAATTGAGACCTGTTGGCAGCTCCAGGACATCCCATATAGAATGACTCCAGAGCACCGTTCGAGGTGGATGCCAGGAAAGCCCGCCTCGCATTCCAATTGTCTCCTAGCAACAGGACAGTTGAGATCGGATGGCTCTGCGGGACCAACCGGAGTGGCTGAGTTGAAATGGACTTTCTTGAGGATGGGGCCTAATGTGTGTTTGTGTCCATGAGGGCCTTGGAATGGGGCGGTGGCACCGGGACCCTGAAGTATTCTCCTAAGCTTTTGACATAGCTCCCATGCACAAGTTTCCTTGTGGAGACGAGGTTTGTTCTGATGGGTGCCTCAGGTAACCCCTTATGCTTGTATTGGAAACCAGGCTTTTGAGGAGACATGCCTGTAAAGCAAAGCAATGGATCCGATTATGGCCTAGGGTCCTGTCTGTTTTAATCATCTTCTCAGGGGATATCCATCTATGGAATGAGTGGAGGTAGATGCTCAGCTGGTGTCAGACCGCCTTTGTTGGTCCCCGGAGACCTACACTATTGGGATGGCCTCGGGACTTTGGAGGTTTCTCCTAATTTGTACGATTTTGGACAATGGAATGGGCAGAATTCCCATGGATTGGGTAGGCACAGTCCTAATGTGTGGCTCCAGGGTCCCCAGCCTGGAGGGTGTGTGGCCCAGGACTTTGAGGACAGAAGTCTGAAAACACAAATCAGCTTAGGTTTGTGGAGGTAGGTATGGCAGGCCCAATCTACAAACCATGAAAGGGACTCTCGAGGATATGAAGAAAAGCGAGTCTTAGGCGCTTGCTCAGGCTTTTGTCTCTGGATTTTGTATCAAAGATGGCCGTGGAATGTGGGGAGGCCTCATGGGCCATGGAAGAATCTTCCTCTCTGTGGATTTGGCCTGGTCCCAATTGTTTTTCATCAATCAGTGGGATGGGAGGTCCCCTTTCAGGTTTCTTACCTCAGGTGTCCAAACTAAAGAGGAATTCCAAAGCAGAGCCCTGGGAAGAGTGTAGGGACAACCCAAACTATGGTTAAAAATTGGGGCCTAGGGTCATGGCAGGCCCAATATGCGGTCTCTTCATCCAGCCACTGAGAGACCTTGCTTGAGGACTGGGCTCAGGCTGAGGGTCACAATGTGTGTTTCTGACCAATGTGCCACGCGAGCATTGGCGGGGCCTCATGGGCCACACTGGTTTCAACTACACTGAACTTTGGACAACGTGCCAATCACAGGGTCTCTTGCCATGGGGAAGGTGTTCGGATTTCTGCATCATGTTCAATCCTGAGCAGTTATTGGAGATAAGGACTAGGTTCTGAAGCCTGAAAACCACAGTTGGGTAGAGATGATGACCTAAGGCCATGGCGCGTCTGATACGCACAGTGTGTGGTCAGCTGCCTGGGTGTTGATCAAGAGGTTCTGGCTCAGGTTGTGTCAGACAGTGCATTAGTGCCAAGGTTAGAGTATATAATTTGGGTACAGTCGAGTGCCGTGTAGGTTTATCCTCATTTGAGTTGCCTGGGCAGCTCATTAGGCAAGATATTTTTTCTAGAGGGCCGGCAGAGTGCTGCATTGTGGGTCCGGAATTGCCAAACTTGAGGGATTCTGGACCAGGCATGTTAGGACAGATGTCTGAGAACACAAGGTAGACTTGGGCTTCCGGCCAAGGGCACGGCAGGTACCCCCTGCATCTGAACCAATATCTCATGCATCTGAAGTCACGGCGAGGATCAGATGTTGGCTCAGGTTGGAGTTTCTGTGCATGACTGCCCTTTCATGAACGGAGCGGAATCTCAAGGCCATGGAGGTTTCCCACGTTGGGAGATGCTTTTTGCCCCCTTCAGGGATTCCTTCTGCGGAACAATTGAGACCTGTTGGGTAGTTCCAGTACATTCCATATGGAATGACTCCAGACACATTTCGAGGATGGATGCCAGGGAAGCCCGCTACATATTCCAATTGTATCCTAGCAACAAGGCAGTTGAAATCCGATGGCTCTGCGGGAGCAATCGGGGCGGCTGAGTTGAAATGGACTTTCCCGAGGATGGGGCCTAATGTGTGTTTGTGTCCATGAGGGCCTGCGAATGGGGCAGTGGCACCGGGACCCTGAAGTATTCTCCTAAGCTTTTCACATAACTCCCATGCACAAGTTTCCTTGTGGAGACGAGATTTGTTCTGATGGGTGCCTCAGGAAACCCCCTATGCTGGTCTTGGAATCCAGGCTTTTGAGGAGACATGCCTGTAAACCAAGGCAATGGATCCGATTATGGCCTAGGGTCCTGTCTGGTTCAATCTCCTTCTCTGGGGACATCCATCTATGGTATGAGTGGAGGTAGATGCTCAGCTGGTGTCAGACCGCCTTTGTTTATCCCCGGAGACCTACACTATTGGGATGGCCTCGGGGACTTTGGAGGTTTCTCCTAATTTGTACGATTTTGGACAATGGAATGGGCAGAATTCCCATGGATTGGGTAGGCACAGTTTTAATGTATGGCTCCAGGGGCCCCAGCCTGGAGGGTGTGTGGCCCAGGACTTTGAGGACAGAAGTCTGAAAACACACAAAAAAGCTTGGTTTGGGGACGTAGGTATGTCAGGCCCAATCTACAAACCGTGAGAAGGACTCTTCAGAATATGAAGAAGCGAGTCTGAGGCGCTTGCTAAGACTTTTGTCTCTGGATTATGTATCAACGATGGCCGTGGAATGTGGGGAGGCCTCATGGGCCATGGACGAATCTTCCTCTCTGTGGATCTGGCCCAGTCCCAATTGTTTTTCGTCAATCTGTGGAACGGGAGGTCCCCTTTCAGGTTTGTTACCTCAGGTTTCCCAACCAAAGCGAAATTCCAAAGCACACCCCTGCGGAAGAGTGAAGGGACAACCCAAACTATGGTTAAAAATTGGGGCCTAGGGGCATGGCAGGCCCAATATACTGTCTCTTCATCCAGCCACTGAGAGGCCTTACTTGAGGACGGGGCTCAGGCTAAGGGTCACAATGTGTGTTTGTGGCCAATGTGGCCCGCGAGCATGGGCGGGGCCTCATGGGCCACACTGGTTTCAACTAAACTGAAATTTGGACAATGTGCCAATCACAAGGTCTCTTACCATGGGGACGGTGTTCTGATTTCAGCATCATTTTCAACCCTGGGCAGTGTTTGGAGATGAGGTCTAGGTTCTGAAGCCTGAAAAAACGCAGTTAGTAAGAGATGACGACCTAAGGCCGTGGCGGGTCTGATAGGCTCAGTGTGCGGTCAGCTGCCTGGGTGTTGGTCAGCAGGTTCTGGCTCAGGTGTGTCAGACAGTGCATTAGTGGCCACGTTACACTATATAATTTGGTTACAGTCGTGTGCCGTGTTTGTTTATCCTCTTTTGAGGTGCCTGGGCAGCTCATTAGGCAAGATATTTTTTCTTGAGGACAGGCAGAGCGCTGCATTGTGGGTCCGGAATGGCAAACTTGAGGGCTTCTGGGCCAGGAGTGTGAGGACAGAAATTTGAGAACAAAAGCTAGGCTTGGGCTTCAGGCCGAGGGCACGGCAGGTACCTCCTGCAGATCTGAACCAATATCTCATGCATCTGACGTCCCGGCAAGGATCAGACGTTGGCTCAGGTTGGAATTTCTGTGCATGACTGCCCCTTCAGGAACGGAGCGGAATCTCAAGGCCATGGAGGTTTTCCCACGTTGGGAGTTGTGGGATGCTCCCTTCAAGGATTCCTTCTGCGGGACAATTGAGACCTCTTTGGCAGCTCCAGGACATCTCATATAGAATGACTCCAGAGCACCATTCGAGGATGGATGCCAGGGAAGCCCGCCTCGCATTCCAATTGTATCCTAGCTATTGGATGGCTCTGCGGGAGCAACCGGGGTGGCTGCGTTGAAATGGACTTTCCTGAGGATGGGGCCTAAAGTGTGTTTGTGTCCATGAGGACCTTGGAATGGGGCGGTGGCTCCGGGACCCTGAAGTATTCTCCTAAGCTTTTGACATAGCTCCCATGCACAAGTTTCCTTGGGGAGACGAGGTTTGTTCTGATGGGTGCTTCAGAAAACCCCTTATGCTGGTATTGGAATCCAGGCTGTTGAGGAGACATGCCTGTAAAGCAAAGCAATGGATCCGATTATGGCCTAGGGTCCTGTCTGTTTTAATCATCTTCTCAGGGGATATCCATCTATGGAATGAGTGGAGGTAGATGCTCAGCTGGTGTCAGACCGCCTTTGTTGGTCCCTGGAGACCTACACTATTGGGATGGCCTCGGGACTTTGGAGGTTTCTCCTAATTTGTACGATTTTGGACAATGGAATGGGCAGAATTCCCATGGATTGGGTAGGCACAGTCCTAATGTGTGGCTCCAGGGTCCCCAGCCTGGAGGGTGTGTGGCCCAGGACTTTGAGGACAGAAGTCTGAAAACACAAATCAGCTTAGGTTTGTGGAGGTAGGTATGGCAGGCCCAATCTACAAACCATGAAAGGGACTCTCGAGGATATGAAGAAAAGCGAGTCTTAGGCGCTTGCTCAGGCTTTTGTCCCTGGATTTTGTATCAAAGATGGCCGTGGAATGTGGGGAGGCCTCATGGGCCTTGGACGAATCTTCCTCTCTGTGGATTTGGCCCTGTCCCAATTGTTTTTCGTCAATCACTGGGATGTGAGGTCCACTTTCAGGTTTGTTACCTCAGGTGTCTGAACAAAAGAGGAATTCCAAAGCAGAGCCCTTAGGGATGAGTGAAGGGACAACCCAAACTATGGTTAAAAATTGGGGACTAGGGTCATGGCAGGCCCAATATGCTGTCTCTTCATCCAGCCACTGAGAAGCCTTGCTTGAGACTGGGCTCAGGCTGAGGGTCACAATGTGTGTTTTTGACCAATGTGGCCCGCGAGCATGGGCGGGGCCTCATGGGCCACACTGATTTCAACTTCACTGAACTTTGGACAACGTGCCAATCACAAGGTCTCTTGCTATGGGGAAGGTGTTCTGATTTCTGCATCATTTTCAACCCTGGGCAGTGGTTGGAGATATGGTGTAGGTTCTGAGGCCTGAAAACCGCAGTTGGGTAGAGATGACGACCTAAGGCCATGGCGGGTCTGATAAGCTCACTGTGCAGTCAGCTGCCTGGGTGTTGGTCAGGATGTTCGGTCTCAGGTTGTGTCAGAGAGTGCAATAGTGCCCAGGTTCGACTATATAATTTGGATACAGTCGAGTGCCGCGTAGTTTTATCCCCATTTGTGGTGCCTGGGCAGCTCATTAGGCAAGATATTTTTTCTAGAGGACAGGCAGAGCGCTGCATTGTGGGTCCAGTTGCCAAACTTGATGGTTTCTTGGCCAGGAGTGTGAGGACAGAAGTTTGAGAACACAAGCTAGACTTGGGATTCAGGCCGAGGGCACGACATGTACCCCCTGCAGATCTGAACCAATATCTCATGCATCTGAAGTCACTGCGATCGTCAGAAGTTGCCTCAGGTTGGAGTTTCTGTGCATGACTGGCCCTTCATAAACGGAGCAGAATCTCAATGCCATGGAGGTTTTCCCACGTTGGGAGTTGTGGGATGTCCCCTTCAAGGATTCCTTCTGCGGGACAATTGAGACCTGTTGGCAGCTCCAGGACATCCCATATAGAATGACTCCAGAGCACCGTTCGAGGTGGATGCCAGGAAAGCCCGCCTCGCATTCCAATTGTCTCCTAGCAACAGGACAGTTGAGATCGGATGGCTCTGCGGGACCAACCGGAGTGGCTGAGTTGAAATGGACTTTCTTGAGGATGGGGCCTAATGTGTGTTTGTGTCCATGAGGGCCTTGGAATGGGGCGGTGGCACCGGGACCCTGAAGTATTCTCCTAAGCTTTTGACATAGCTCCCATGCACAAGTTTCCTTGTGGAGACGAGGTTTGTTCTGATGGGTGCCTCAGGTAACCCCTTATGCTTGTATTGGAAACCAGGCTTTTGAGGAGACATGCCTGTAAAGCAAAGCAATGGATCCGATTATGGCCTAGGGTCCTGTCTGTTTTAATCATCTTCTCAGGGGATATCCATCTATGGAATGAGTGGAGGTAGATGCTCAGCTGGTGTCAGACCGCCTTTGTTGGTCCCCGGAGACCTACACTATTGGGATGGCCTCGGGACTTTGGAGGTTTCTCCTAATTTGTACGATTTTGGACAATGGAATGGGCAGAATTCCCATGGATTGGGTAGGCACAGTCCTAATGTGTGGCTCCAGGGTCCCCAGCCTGGAGGGTGTGTGGCCCAGGACTTTGAGGACAGAAGTCTGAAAACACAAATCAGCTTAGGTTTGTGGAGGTAGGTATGGCAGGCCCAATCTACAAACCATGAAAGGGACTCTCGAGGATATGAAGAAAAGCGAGTCTTAGGCGCTTGCTCAGGCTTTTGTCTCTGGATTTTGTATCAAAGATGGCCGTGGAATGTGGGGAGGCCTCATGGGCCATGGAAGAATCTTCCTCTCTGTGGATTTGGCCTGGTCCCAATTGTTTTTCATCAATCAGTGGGATGGGAGGTCCCCTTTCAGGTTTCTTACCTCAGGTGTCCAAACTAAAGAGGAATTCCAAAGCAGAGCCCTGGGAAGAGTGTAGGGACAACCCAAACTATGGTTAAAAATTGGGGCCTAGGGTCATGGCAGGCCCAATATGCGGTCTCTTCATCCAGCCACTGAGAGACCTTGCTTGAGGACTGGGCTCAGGCTGAGGGTCACAATGTGTGTTTCTGACCAATGTGCCACGCGAGCATTGGCGGGGCCTCATGGGCCACACTGGTTTCAACTACACTGAACTTTGGACAACGTGCCAATCACAGGGTCTCTTGCCATGGGGAAGGTGTTCGGATTTCTGCATCATGTTCAATCCTGAGCAGTTATTGGAGATAAGGACTAGGTTCTGAAGCCTGAAAACCACAGTTGGGTAGAGATGATGACCTAAGGCCATGGCGCGTCTGATACGCACAGTGTGTGGTCAGCTGCCTGGGTGTTGATCAAGAGGTTCTGGCTCAGGTTGTGTCAGACAGTGCATTAGTGCCAAGGTTAGAGTATATAATTTGGGTACAGTCGAGTGCCGTGTAGGTTTATCCTCATTTGAGTTGCCTGGGCAGCTCATTAGGCAAGATATTTTTTCTAGAGGGCCGGCAGAGTGCTGCATTGTGGGTCCGGAATTGCCAAACTTGAGGGATTCTGGACCAGGCATGTTAGGACAGATGTCTGAGAACACAAGGTAGACTTGGGCTTCCGGCCAAGGGCACGGCAGGTACCCCCTGCATCTGAACCAATATCTCATGCATCTGAAGTCACGGCGAGGATCAGATGTTGGCTCAGGTTGGAGTTTCTGTGCATGACTGCCCTTTCATGAACGGAGCGGAATCTCAAGGCCATGGAGGTTTCCCACGTTGGGAGATGCTTTTTGCCCCCTTCAGGGATTCCTTCTGCGGAACAATTGAGACCTGTTGGGTAGTTCCAGTACATTCCATATGGAATGACTCCAGACACATTTCGAGGATGGATGCCAGGGAAGCCCGCTACATATTCCAATTGTATCCTAGCAACAAGGCAGTTGAAATCCGATGGCTCTGCGGGAGCAATCGGGGCGGCTGAGTTGAAATGGACTTTCCCGAGGATGGGGCCTAATGTGTGTTTGTGTCCATGAGGGCCTGCGAATGGGGCAGTGGCACCGGGACCCTGAAGTATTCTCCTAAGCTTTTCACATAACTCCCATGCACAAGTTTCCTTGTGGAGACGAGATTTGTTCTGATGGGTGCCTCAGGAAACCCCCTATGCTGGTCTTGGAATCCAGGCTTTTGAGGAGACATGCCTGTAAACCAAGGCAATGGATCCGATTATGGCCTAGGGTCCTGTCTGGTTCAATCTCCTTCTCTGGGGACATCCATCTATGGTATGAGTGGAGGTAGATGCTCAGCTGGTGTCAGACCGCCTTTGTTTATCCCCGGAGACCTACACTATTGGGATGGCCTCGGGGACTTTGGAGGTTTCTCCTAATTTGTACGATTTTGGACAATGGAATGGGCAGAATTCCCATGGATTGGGTAGGCACAGTTTTAATGTATGGCTCCAGGGGCCCCAGCCTGGAGGGTGTGTGGCCCAGGACTTTGAGGACAGAAGTCTGAAAACACACAAAAAAGCTTGGTTTGGGGACGTAGGTATGTCAGGCCCAATCTACAAACCGTGAGAAGGACTCTTCAGAATATGAAGAAGCGAGTCTGAGGCGCTTGCTAAGACTTTTGTCTCTGGATTATGTATCAACGATGGCCGTGGAATGTGGGGAGGCCTCATGGGCCATGGACGAATCTTCCTCTCTGTGGATCTGGCCCAGTCCCAATTGTTTTTCGTCAATCTGTGGAACGGGAGGTCCCCTTTCAGGTTTGTTACCTCAGGTTTCCCAACCAAAGCGAAATTCCAAAGCACACCCCTGCGGAAGAGTGAAGGGACAACCCAAACTATGGTTAAAAATTGGGGCCTAGGGGCATGGCAGGCCCAATATACTGTCTCTTCATCCAGCCACTGAGAGGCCTTACTTGAGGACGGGGCTCAGGCTAAGGGTCACAATGTGTGTTTGTGGCCAATGTGGCCCGCGAGCATGGGCGGGGCCTCATGGGCCACACTGGTTTCAACTAAACTGAAATTTGGACAATGTGCCAATCACAAGGTCTCTTACCATGGGGACGGTGTTCTGATTTCAGCATCATTTTCAACCCTGGGCAGTGTTTGGAGATGAGGTCTAGGTTCTGAAGCCTGAAAAAACGCAGTTAGTAAGAGATGACGACCTAAGGCCGTGGCGGGTCTGATAGGCTCAGTGTGCGGTCAGCTGCCTGGGTGTTGGTCAGCAGGTTCTGGCTCAGGTGTGTCAGACAGTGCATTAGTGGCCACGTTACACTATATAATTTGGTTACAGTCGTGTGCCGTGTTTGTTTATCCTCTTTTGAGGTGCCTGGGCAGCTCATTAGGCAAGATATTTTTTCTTGAGGACAGGCAGAGCGCTGCATTGTGGGTCCGGAATGGCAAACTTGAGGGCTTCTGGGCCAGGAGTGTGAGGACAGAAATTTGAGAACAAAAGCTAGGCTTGGGCTTCAGGCCGAGGGCACGGCAGGTACCTCCTGCAGATCTGAACCAATATCTCATGCATCTGACGTCCCGGCAAGGATCAGACGTTGGCTCAGGTTGGAATTTCTGTGCATGACTGCCCCTTCAGGAACGGAGCGGAATCTCAAGGCCATGGAGGTTTTCCCACGTTGGGAGTTGTGGGATGCTCCCTTCAAGGATTCCTTCTGCGGGACAATTGAGACCTCTTTGGCAGCTCCAGGACATCTCATATAGAATGACTCCAGAGCACCATTCGAGGATGGATGCCAGGGAAGCCCGCCTCGCATTCCAATTGTATCCTAGCTATTGGATGGCTCTGCGGGAGCAACCGGGGTGGCTGGGTTGAAATGGACTTTCCTGAGGATGGGGCCTAAAGTGTGTTTGTGTCCATGAGGACCTTGGAATGGGGCGGTGGCTCCGGGACCCTGAAGTATTCTGCTAAGCTTTTGACATAGCTCCCATGCACAAGTTTCCTTGGGGAGACGAGGTTTGTTCTGATGGGTGCTTCAGAAAACCCCTTATGCTGGTATTGGAATCCAGGCTGTTGAGGAGACATGCCTGTAAAGCAAAGCAATGGATCCGATTATGGCCTAGGGTCCTGTCTGTTTTAATCATCTTCTCAGGGGATATCCATCTATGGAATGAGTGGAGGTAGATGCTCAGCTGGTGTCAGACCGCCTTTGTTGGTCCCTGGAGACCTACACTATTGGGATGGCCTCGGGACTTTGGAGGTTTCTCCTAATTTGTACGATTTTGGACAATGGAATGGGCAGAATTCCCATGGATTGGGTAGGCACAGTCTTAATGTGTGGCTCCAGGGTCCCCAGCCTGGAGGGTGTGTGGCCCAGGACTTTGAGGACAGAAGTCTGAAAACACAAACTCAGCTTAGGTTTGGGGATGTAGGTATGGCCGGCACAATCTAAACCATGAGAAGGACTCTTCAGGATATGAAGAAAAGCGAGTGTGAGGCGCTTTCTCAGGCTTTTGTCCCTGGATTTTGTATCAACGATGGCCGTGGAATGTGGGGAGGCCTCATGGGCCTTGGACGAATCTTCCTCTCTGTGGATTTGGCCCTGTCCCAATTGTTTTTCGTCAATCACTGGGATGTGAGGTCCACTTTCAGGTTTGTTACCTCAGGTGTCTGAACAAAAGAGGAATTCCAAAGCAGAGCCCTTAGGGATGAGTGAAGGGACAACCCAAACTATGGTTAAAAATTGGGGACTAGGGTCATGGCAGGCCCAATATGCTGTCTCTTCATCCAGCCACTGAGAAGCCTTGCTTGAGACTGGGCTCAGGCTGAGGGTCACAATGTGTGTTTTTGACCAATGTGGCCCGCGAGCATGGGCGGGGCCTCATGGGCCACACTGATTTCAACTTCACTGAACTTTGGACAACGTGCCAATCACAAGGTCTCTTGCTATGGGGAAGGTGTTCTGATTTCTGCATCATTTTCAACCCTGGGCAGTGGTTGGAGATATGGTGTAGGTTCTGAGGCCTGAAAACCGCAGTTGGGTAGAGATGACGACCTAAGGCCATGGCGGGTCTGATAAGCTCACTGTGCAGTCAGCTGCCTGGGTGTTGGTCAGGATGTTCGGTCTCAGGTTGTGTCAGAGAGTGCAATAGTGCCCAGGTTCGACTATATAATTTGGATACAGTCGAGTGCCGCGTAGTTTTATCCCCATTTGTGGTGCCTGGGCAGCTCATTAGGCAAGATATTTTTTCTAGAGGACAGGCAGAGCGCTGCATTGTGGGTCCAGTTGCCAAACTTGATGGTTTCTTGGCCAGGAGTGTGAGGACAGAAGTTTGAGAACACAAGCTAGACTTGGGATTCAGGCCGAGGGCACGACATGTACCCCCTGCAGATCTGAACCAATATCTCATGCATCTGAAGTCACTGCGATCGTCAGAAGTTGCCTCAGGTTGGAGTTTCTGTGCATGACTGGCCCTTCATAAACGGAGCAGAATCTCAATGCCATGGAGGTTTTCCCACGTTGGGAGTTGTGGGATGTCCCCATCAAGGATTCCTTCTGCGGGACAATTGAGACCTGTTGGCAGCTCCAGGACATCCCATATAGAATGACTCCAGAGCACCGTTCGAGGTGGATGCCAGGAAAGCCCGCCTCGCATTCCAATTGTCTCCTAGCAACAGGACAGTTGAGATCGGATGGCTCTGCGGGACCAACCGGAGTGGCTCAGTTGAAATGGACTTTCTTGAGGATGGGGCCTAATGTGTGTTTGTGTCCATGAGGGCCTTGGAATGGGGCGGTGGCACCGGGACCCTGAAGTATTCTCCTAAGCTTTTGACATAGCTCCCATGCACAAGTTTCCTTGTGGAGACGAGGTTTGTTCTGATGGGTGCCTCAGGTAACCCCTTATGCTTGTATTGGAAACCAGGCTTTTGAGGAGACATGCCTGTAAAGCAAAGCAATGGATCCGATTATGGCCTAGGGTCCTGTCTGTTTTAATCATCTTCTCAGGGGATATCCATCTATGGAATGAGTGGAGGTAGATGCTCAGCTGGTGTCAGACCGCCTTTGTTGGTCCCCGGAGACCTACACTATTGGGATGGCCTCGGGACTTTGGAGGTTTCTCCTAATTTGTACGATTTTGGACAATGGAATGGGCAGAATTCCCATGGATTGGGTAGGCACAGTCCTAATGTGTGGCTCCAGGGTCCCCAGCCTGGAGGGTGTGTGGCCCAGGACTTTGAGGACAGAAGTCTGAAAACACAAATCAGCTTAGGTTTGTGGAGGTAGGTATGGCAGGCCCAATCTACAAACCATGAAAGGGACTCTCGAGGATATGAAGAAAAGCGAGTCTTAGGCGCTTGCTCAGGCTTTTGTCTCTGGATTTTGTATCAAAGATGGCCGTGGAATGTGGGGAGGCCTCATGGGCCATGGAAGAATCTTCCTCTCTGTGGATTTGGCCTGGTCCCAATTGTTTTTCATCAATCAGTGGGATGGGAGGTCCCCTTTCAGGTTTCTTACCTCAGGTGTCCAAACTAAAGAGGAATTCCAAAGCAGAGCCCTGGGAAGAGTGTAGGGACAACCCAAACTATGGTTAAAAATTGGGGCCTAGGGTCATGGCAGGCCCAATATGCGGTCTCTTCATCCAGCCACTGAGAGACCTTGCTTGAGGACTGGGCTCAGGCTGAGGGTCACAATGTGTGTTTCTGACCAATGTGCCACGCGAGCATTGGCGGGGCCTCATGGGCCACACTGGTTTCAACTACACTGAACTTTGGACAACGTGCCAATCACAGGGTCTCTTGCCATGGGGAAGGTGTTCGGATTTCTGCATCATGTTCAATCCTGAGCAGTTATTGGAGATAAGGACTAGGTTCTGAAGCCTGAAAACCACAGTTGGGTAGAGATGATGACCTAAGGCCATGGCGCGTCTGATACGCACAGTGTGTGGTCAGCTGCCTGGATGTTGATCAAGAGGTTCTGGCTCAGGTTGTGTCAGACAGTGCATTAGTGCCAAGGTTAGAGTATATAATTTGGGTACAGTCGAGTGCCGTGTAGGTTTATCCTCATTTGAGTTGCCTGGGCAGCTCATTAGGCAAGATATTTTTTCTAGAGGGCCGGCAGAGTGCTGCATTGTGGGTCCGGAATTGCCAAACTTGAGGGATTCTGGACCAGGCATGTTAGGACAGATGTCTGAGAACACAAGGTAGACTTGGGCTTCCGGCCAAGGGCACGGCAGGTACCCCCTGCATCTGAACCAATATCTCATGCATCTGAAGTCACGGCGAGGATCAGATGTTGGCTCAGGTTGGAGTTTCTGTGCATGACTGCCCTTTCATGAACGGAGCGGAATCTCAAGGCCATGGAGGTTTCCCACGTTGGGAGATGCTTTTTGCCCCCTTCAGGGATTCCTTCTGCGGAACAATTGAGACCTGTTGGGTAGTTCCAGTACATTCCATATGGAATGACTCCAGACACATTTCGAGGATGGATGCCAGGGAAGCCCGCTACATATTCCAATTGTATCCTAGCAACAAGGCAGTTGAAATCCGATGGCTCTGCGGGAGCAATCGGGGCGGCTGAGTTGAAATGGACTTTCCCGAGGATGGGGCCTAATGTGTGTTTGTGTCCATGAGGGCCTGCGAATGGGGCAGTGGCACCGGGACCCTGAAGTATTCTCCTAAGCTTTTCACATAACTCCCATGCACAAGTTTCCTTGTGGAGACGAGATTTGTTCTGATGGGTGCCTCAGGAAACCCCCTATGCTGGTCTTGGAATCCAGGCTTTTGAGGAGACATGCCTGTAAACCAAGGCAATGGATCCGATTATGGCCTAGGGTCCTGTCTGGTTCAATCTCCTTCTCTGGGGACATCCATCTATGGTATGAGTGGAGGTAGATGCTCAGCTGGTGTCAGACCGCCTTTGTTTATCCCCGGAGACCTACACTATTGGGATGGCCTCGGGGACTTTGGAGGTTTCTCCTAATTTGTACGATTTTGGACAATGGAATGGGCAGAATTCCCATGGATTGGGTAGGCACAGTTTTAATGTATGGCTCCAGGGGCCCCAGCCTGGAGGGTGTGTGGCCCAGGACTTTGAGGACAGAAGTCTGAAAACACACAAAAAAGCTTGGTTTGGGGACGTAGGTATGTCAGGCCCAATCTACAAACCGTGAGAAGGACTCTTCAGAATATGAAGAAGCGAGTCTGAGGCGCTTGCTAAGACTTTTGTCTCTGGATTATGTATCAACGATGGCCGTGGAATGTGGGGAGGCCTCATGGGCCATGGACGAATCTTCCTCTCTGTGGATCTGGCCCAGTCCCAATTGTTTTTCGTCAATCTGTGGAACGGGAGGTCCCCTTTCAGGTTTGTTACCTCAGGTTTCCCAACCAAAGCGAAATTCCAAAGCACACCCCTGCGGAAGAGTGAAGGGACAACCCAAACTATGGTTAAAAATTGGGGCCTAGGGGCATGGCAGGCCCAATATACTGTCTCTTCATCCAGCCACTGAGAGGCCTTACTTGAGGACGGGGCTCAGGCTAAGGGTCACAATGTGTGTTTGTGGCCAATGTGGCCCGCGAGCATGGGCGGGGCCTCATGGGCCACACTGGTTTCAACTAAACTGAAATTTGGACAATGTGCCAATCACAAGGTCTCTTACCATGGGGACGGTGTTCTGATTTCAGCATCATTTTCAACCCTGGGCAGTGTTTGGAGATGAGGTCTAGGTTCTGAAGCCTGAAAAAACGCAGTTAGTAAGAGATGACGACCTAAGGCCGTGGCGGGTCTGATAGGCTCAGTGTGCGGTCAGCTGCCTGGGTGTTGGTCAGCAGGTTCTGGCTCAGGTGTGTCAGACAGTGCATTAGTGGCCACGTTACACTATATAATTTGGTTACAGTCGTGTGCCGTGTTTGTTTATCCTCTTTTGAGGTGCCTGGGCAGCTCATTAGGCAAGATATTTTTTCTTGAGGACAGGCAGAGCGCTGCATTGTGGGTCCGGAATGGCAAACTTGAGGGCTTCTGGGCCAGGAGTGTGAGGACAGAAATTTGAGAACAAAAGCTAGGCTTGGGCTTCAGGCCGAGGGCACGGCAGGTACCTCCTGCAGATCTGAACCAATATCTCATGCATCTGACGTCCCGGCAAGGATCAGACGTTGGCTCAGGTTGGAATTTCTGTGCATGACTGCCCCTTCAGGAACGGAGCGGAATCTCAAGGCCATGGAGGTTTTCCCACGTTGGGAGTTGTGGGATGCTCCCTTCAAGGATTCCTTCTGCGGGACAATTGAGACCTCTTTGGCAGCTCCAGGACATCTCATATAGAATGACTCCAGAGCACCATTCGAGGATGGATGCCAGGGAAGCCCGCCTCGCATTCCAATTGTATCCTAGCTATTGGATGGCTCTGCGGGAGCAACCGGGGTGGCTGCGTTGAAATGGACTTTCCTGAGGATGGGGCCTAAAGTGTGTTTGTGTCCATGAGGACCTTGGAATGGGGCGGTGGCTCCGGGACCCTGAAGTATTCTCCTAAGCTTTTGACATAGCTCCCATGATAAGTTTCCTTGGGGAGACGAGGTTTGTTCTGATGGGTGCTTCAGAAAACCCCTTATGCTGGTATTGGAATCCAGGCTGTTGAGGAGACATGCCTGTAAACCAAAGCAATGGATCCGATTATGGCCTAGGGTCCTGTCTGTTTTAATCATCTTCTCAGGGGATATCCATCTATGGAATGAGTGGAGGTAGATGCTCAGCTGGTGTCAGACCGCCTTTGTTTGTCCCTGGAGACCTACACTATTGGGATGGCCTCGGGACTTTGGAGGTTTCTCCTAATTTGTACGATTTTGGACAATGGAATGGGCAGAATTCCCATGGATTGGGTAGGCACAGTCTTAATGTGTGGCTCCAGGGTCCCCAGCCTGGAGGGTGTGTGGCCCAGGACTTTGAGGACAGAAGTCTGAAAACACAAACTCAGCTTAGGTTTGGGGATGTAGGTATGGCCGGCACAATCTAAACCATGAGAAGGACTCTTCAGGATATGAAGAAAAGCGAGTGTGAGGCGCTTTCTCAGGCTTTTGTCCCTGGATTTTGTATCAACGATGGCCGTGGAATGTGGGGAGGCCTCATGGGCCTTGGACGAATCTTGCTCTCTGTGGATTTGGCCCTGTCCCAATTGTTTTTCGTCAATCACTGGGATGTGAGGTCCACTTTCAGGTTTGTTACCTCAGGTGTCTGAACAAAAGAGGAATTCCAAAGCAGAGCCCTAGGGATGAGTGAAGGGACAACCCAAACTATGGTTAAAAATTGGGGACTAGGGTCATGGCAGGCCCAATATGCTGTCTCTTCATCCAGCCACTGAGAAGCCTTGCTTGAGACTGGGCTCAGGCTGAGGGTCACAATGTGTGTTTTTGACCAATGTGGCCCGCGAGCATGGGCGGGGCCTCATGGGCCACACTGATTTCAACTTCACTGAACTTTGGACAACGTGCCAATCACAAGGTCTCTTGCTATGGGGAAGGTGTTCTGATTTCTGCATCATTTTCAACCCTGGGCAGTGGTTGGAGATATGGTGTAGGTTCTGAGGCCTGAAAACCGCAGTTGGGTAGAGATGACGACCTAAGGCCATGGCGGGTCTGATAAGCTCACTGTGCAGTCAGCTGCCTGGGTGTTGGTCAGGATGTTCGGTCTCAGGTTGTGTCAGAGAGTGCAATAGTGCCCAGGTTCGACTATATAATTTGGATACAGTCGAGTGCCGTGTAGTTTTATCCCCATTTGTGGTGCCTGGGCAGCTCATTAGGCAAGATATTTTTTCTAGAGGACAGGCAGAGCGCTGCATTGTGGGTCCAGTTGCCAAACTTGATGGTTTCTTGGCCAGGAGTGTGAGGACAGAAGTTTGAGAACACAAGCTAGACTTGGGATTCAGGCCGAGGGCACGACATGTACCCCCTGCAGATCTGAACCAATATCTCATGCATCTGAAGTCACTGCGATCGTCAGAAGTTGCCTCAGGTTGGAGTTTCTGTGCATGACTGGCCCTTCATAAACGGAGCAGAATCTCAATGCCATGGAGGTTTTCCCACGTTGGGAGTTGTGGGATGTCCCCTTCAAGGATTCCTTCTGCGGGACAATTGAGACCTGTTGGCAGCTCCAGGACATCCCATATAGAATGACTCCAGAGCACCGTTCGAGGTGGATGCCAGGAAAGCCCGCCTCACATTCCAATTGTCTCCTAGCAACAGGACAGTTGAGATCGGATGGCTCTGCGGGACCAACCGGAGTGGCTGAGTTGAAATGGACTTTCTTGAGGATGGGGCCTAATGTGTGTTTGTGTCCATGAGGGCCTTGGAATGGGGCGGTGGCACCGGGACCCTGAAGTATTCTCCTAAGCTTTTGACATAGCTCCCATGCACAAGTTTCCTTGTGGAGACGAGGTTTGTTCTGATGGGTGCCTCAGGTAACCCCTTATGCTTGTATTGGAAACCAGGCTTTTGAGGAGACATGCCTGTAAAGCAAAGCAATGGATCCGATTATGGCCTAGGGTCCTGTCTGGTTTAATCATCTTCTCAGTGGATATCCATCTATGGAATGAGTGGAGGTAGATGCTCAGCTGGTGTCAGACCGCCTTTGTTTGTCCCCGGAGACCTACACTATTGGGATGGCCTCGGGGACTTTGGAGTTTTCTCCTAATTTGTACGATTTTGGACAATGGAATGGGCAGAATTCCCATGGATTGGGTAGGCACAGTCCTAATGTGTGGCTCCAGGGTCCCCAGCCTGGAGGGTGTGTGGCCCAGGACTTTGAGGACAGAAGTCTGAAAACACAAATCAGCTTAGGTTTGTGGAGGTAGGTATGGCAGGCCCAATCTACAAACCATGAAAAGGACTCTCGAGGATATGAAGAAAAGCGAGTCTTAGGCGCTTGCTCAGGCTTTTGTCTCTGGATTTTGTATCAAAGATGGCCGTGGAATGTGGGGAGGCCTCATGGGCCATGGAAGAATCTTCCTCTCTGTGGATTTGGCCTGGTCCCAATTGTTTTTCGTCAATCAGTGGGATGGGAGGTCCCCTTTCAGGTTTCTTACCTCAGGTGTCCGAACTAAAGAGGAATTCCAAAGCAGAGCCCTGGGAAGAGTGTAGGGACAACCCAAACTATGGTTAAAAATTGGGGCCTAGGGTCATGGCAGGCCCAATATGCGGTCTCTTCATCCAGCCACTGAGAGACCTTGCTTGAGGACTGGGCTCAGGCTGAGGGTCACAATGTGTGTTTCTGACCAATGTGCCACGCGAGCATTGGCGGGGCCTCATGGGCCACACTGGTTTCAACTACACTGAACTTTGGACAACGTGCCAATCACAGGGTCTCTTGCCATGGGGAAGGTGTTCGGATTTCTGCATCATGTTCAATCCTGAGCAGTTATTGGAGATAAGGACTAGGTTCTGAAGCCTGAAAACCACAGTTGGGTAGAGATGATGACCTAAGGCCATGGCGCGTCTGATACGCACAGTGTGTGGTCAGCTGCCTGGGTGTTGATCAAGAGGTTCTGGCTCAGGTTGTGTCAGACAGTGCATTAGTGCCAAGGTTAGAGTATATAATTTGGGTACAGTCGAGTGCCGTGTAGGTTTATCCTCATTTGAGTTGCCTGGGCAGCTCATTAGGCAAGATATTTTTTCTAGAGGGCCGGCAGAGTGCTGCATTGTGGGTCCGGAATTGCCAAACTTGAGGGATTCTGGACCAGGCATGTTAGGACAGATGTCTGAGAACACAAGGTAGACTTGGGCTTCCGGCCAAGGGCACGGCAGGTACCCCCTGCATCTGAACCAATATCTCATGCATCTGAAGTCACGGCGAGGATCAGATGTTGGCTCAGGTTGGAGTTTCTGTGCATGACTGCCCTTTCATGAACGGAGCGGAATCTCAAGGCCATGGAGGTTTCCCACGTTGGGAGATGCTTTTTGCCCCCTTCAGGGATTCCTTCTGCGGAACAATTGAGACCTGTTGGGTAGTTCCAGTACATTCCATATGGAATGACTCCAGACACATTTCGAGGATGGATGCCAGGGAAGCCCGCTACATATTCCAATTGTATCCTAGCAACAAGGCAGTTGAAATCCGATGGCTCTGCGGGAGCAATCGGGGCGGCTGAGTTGAAATGGACTTTCCCGAGGATGGGGCCTAATGTGTGTTTGTGTCCATGAGGACCTGCGAATGGGGCAGTGGCACCGGGACCCTGAAGTATTCTCCTAAGCTTTTCACATAACTCCCATGCACAAGTTTCCTTGTGGAGACGAGATTTGTTCTGATGGGTGCCTCAGGAAACCCCCTATGCTGGTCTTGGAATCCAGGCTTTTGAGGAGACATGCCTGTAAACCAAGGCAATGGATCCGATTATGGCCTAGGGTCCTGTCTGGTTCAATCTCCTTCTCTGGGGACATCCATCTATGGTATGAGTGGAGGTAGATGCTCAGCTGGTGTCAGACCGCCTTTGTTTATCCCCGGAGACCTACACTATTGGGATGGCCTCGGGGACTTTGGAGGTTTCTCCTAATTT
This sequence comes from Mustela nivalis, assembly GCF_964662115.1. NCBI lineage: Eukaryota > Metazoa > Chordata > Mammalia > Carnivora > Mustelidae > Mustela > Mustela nivalis. The sequence continues at coordinate 1,008,429 of NW_028136556.1, read as the reverse complement.
GTACGATTTTGGACAATGGAATGGGCAGAATTCCCATGGATTGGGTAGGCACAGTTTTAATGTATGGCTCCAGGGGCCCCAGCCTGGAGGGTGTGTGGCCCAGGACTTTGAGGACAGAAGTCTGAAAACACACAAAAAAGCTTGGTTTGGGGACGTAGGTATGTCAGGCCCAATCTACAAACCGTGAGAAGGACTCTTCAGAATATGAAGAAGCGAGTCTGAGGCGCTTGCTAAGACTTTTGTCTCTGGATTATGTATCAACGATGGCCGTGGAATGTGGGGAGGCCTCATGGGCCATGGACGAATCTTCCTCTCTGTGGATCTGGCCCAGTCCCAATTGTTTTTCGTCAATCTGTGGAACGCGAGGTCCCCTTTCAGGTTTGTTACCTCAGGTTTCCCAACCAAAGCGAAATTCCAAAGCACACCCCTGCGGAAGAGTGAAGGGACAACCCAAACTATGGTTAAAAATTGGGGCCTAGGGGCATGGCAGGCCCAATATACTGTCTCTTCATCCAGCCACTGAGAGGCCTTACTTGAGGACGGGGCTCAGGCTAAGGGTCACAATGTGTGTTTGTGGCCAATGTGGCCCGCGAGCATGGGCGGGGCCTCATGGGCCACACTGGTTTCAACTAAACTGAAATTTGGACAATGTGCCAATCACAAGGTCTCTTACCATGGGGACGGTGTTCTGATTTCAGCATCATTTTCAACCCTGGGCAGTGTTTGGAGATGAGATCTAGGTTCTGAAGCCTGAAAAAACGCAGTTAGTAAGAGATGACGACCTAAGGCCGTGGCGGGTCTGATAGGCTCAGTGTGCGGTCAGCTGCCTGGGTGTTGGTCAGCAGGTTCTGGCTCAGGTGTGTCAGACAGTGCATTAGTGGCCACGTTACACTATATAATTTGGTTACAGTCGTGTGCCGTGTTTGTTTATCCTCTTTTGAGGTGCCTGGGCAGCTCATTAGGCAAGATATTTTTTCTTGAGGACAGGCAGAGCGCTGCATTGTGGGTCCGGAATGGCAAACTTGAGGGCTTCTGGGCCAGGAGTGTGAGGACAGAAATTTGAGAACAAAAGCTAGGCTTGGGCTTCAGGCCGAGGGCACGGCAGGTACCTCCTGCAGATCTGAACCAATATCTCATGCATCTGACGTCCCGGCAAGGATCAGACGTTGGCTCAGGTTGGAATTTCTGTGCATGACTGCCCCTTCAGGAACGGAGCGGAATCTCAAGGCCATGGAGGTTTTCCCACGTTGGGAGTTGTGGGATGCTCCCTTCAAGGATTCCTTCTGCGGGACAATTGAGACCTCTTTGGCAGCTCCAGGACATCTCATATAGAATGACTCCAGAGCACCATTCGAGGATGGATGCCAGGGAAGCCCGCCTCGCATTCCAATTGTATCCTAGCAATTGGATGGCTCTGCGGGAGCAACCGGGGTGGCTGCGTTGAAATGGACTTTCCTGAGGATGGGGCCTAAAGTGTGTTTGTGTCCATGAGGACCTTGGAATGGGGCGGTGGCTCCGGGACCCTGAAGTATTCTCCTAAGCTTTTGACATAGCTCCCATGATAAGTTTCCTTGGGGAGACGAGGTTTGTTCTGATGGGTGCTTCAGAAAACCCCTTATGCTGGTATTGGAATCCAGGCTGTTGAGGAGACATGCCTGTAAACCAAAGCAATGGATCCGATTATGGCCTAGGGTCCTGTCTGTTTTAATCATCTTCTCAGGGGATATCCATCTATGGAATGAGTGGAGGTAGATGCTCAGCTGGTGTCAGACCGCCTTTGTTTGTCCCTGGAGACCTACACTATTGGGATGGCCTCGGGACTTTGGAGGTTTCTCCTAATTTGTACGATTTTGGACAATGGAATGGGCAGAATTCCCATGGATTGGGTAGGCACAGTCTTAATGTGTGGCTCCAGGGTCCCCAGCCTGGAGGGTGTGTGGCCCAGGACTTTGAGGACAGAATTCTGAAAACACAAACTCAGCTTAGGTTTGGGGATGTAGGTATGGCCGGCACAATCTAAACCATGAGAAGGACTCTTCAGGATATGAAGAAAAGCGAGTGTGAGGCGCTTGCTCAGGCTTTTGTCCCTGGATTTTGTATCAACGATGGCCGTGGAATGTGGGGAGGCCTCATGGGCCTTGGACGAATCTTGCTCTCTGTGGATTTGGCCCTGTCCCAATTGTTTTTCGTCAATCACTGGGATGTGAGGTCCACTTTCAGGTTTGTTACCTCAGGTGTCTGAACAAAAGAGGAATTCCAAAGCAGAGCCCTAGGGATGAGTGAAGGGACAACCCAAACTATGGTTAAAAATTGGGGACTAGGGTCATGGCAGGCCCAATATGCTGTCTCTTCATCCAGCCACTGAGAAGCCTTGCTTGAGACTGGGCTCAGGCTGAGGGTCACAATGTGTGTTTTTGACCAATGTGGCCCGCGAGCATGGGCGGGGCCTCATGGGCCACACTGATTTCAACTTCACTGAACTTTGGACAACGTGCCAATCACAAGGTCTCTTGCTATGGGGAAGGTGTTCTGATTTCTGCATCATTTTCAACCCTGGGCAGTGGTTGGAGATATGGTGTAGGTTCTGAGGCCTGAAAACCGCAGTTGGGTAGAGATGACGACCTAAGGCCATGGCGGGTCTGATAAGCTCACTGTGCAGTCAGCTGCCTGGGTGTTGGTCAGGATGTTCGGTCTCAGGTTGTGTCAGAGAGTGCAATAGTGCCCAGGTTCGACTATATAATTTGGATACAGTCGAGTGCCGCGTAGTTTTATCCCCATTTGTGGTGCCTGGGCAGCTCATTAGGCAAGATATTTTTTCTAGAGGACAGGCAGAGCGCTGCATTGTGGGTCCAGTTGCCAAACTTGATGGTTTCTTGGCCAGGAGTGTGAGGACAGAAGTTTGAGAACACAAGCTAGACTTGGGATTCAGGCCGAGGGCACGACATGTACCCCCTGCAGATCTGAACCAATATCTCATGCATCTGAAGTCACTGCGATCGTCAGAAGTTGCCTCAGGTTGGAGTTTCTGTGCATGACTGGCCCTTCATAAACGGAGCAGAATCTCAATGCCATGGAGGTTTTCCCACGTTGGGAGTTGTGGGATGTCCCCTTCAAGGATTCCTTCTGCGGGACAATTGAGACCTGTTGGCAGCTCCAGGACATCCCATATAGAATGACTCCAGAGCACCGTTCGAGGTGGATGCCAGGAAAGCCCGCCTCGCATTCCAATTGTCTCCTAGCAACAGGACAGTTGAGATCGGATGGCTCTGCGGGACCAACCGGAGTGGCTGAGTTGAAATGGACTTTCTTGAGGATGGGGCCTAATGTGTGTTTGTGTCCATGAGGGCCTTGGAATGGGGCGGTGGCACCGGGACCCTGAAGTATTCTCCTAAGCTTTTGACATAGCTCCCATGCACAAGTTTCCTTGTGGAGACGAGGTTTGTTCTGATGGGTGCCTCAGGTAACCCCTTATGCTTGTATTGGAAACCAGGCTTTTGAGGAGACATGCCTGTAAAGCAAAGCAATGGATCCGATTATGGCCTAGGGTCCTGTCTGGTTTAATCATCTTCTCAGTGGATATCCATCTATGGAATGAGTGGAGGTAGATGCTCAGCTGGTGTCAGACCGCCTTTGTTTGTCCCCGGAGACCTACACTATTGGGATGGCCTCGGGGACTTTGGAGTTTTCTCCTAATTTGTACGATTTTGGACAATGGAATGGGCAGAATTCCCATGGATTGGGTAGGCACAGTCCTAATGTGTGGCTCCAGGGTCCCCAGCCTGGAGGGTGTGTGGCCCAGGACTTTGAGGACAGAAGTCTGAAAACACAAATCAGCTTAGGTTTGTGGAGGTAGGTATGGCAGGCCCAATCTACAAACCATGAAAAGGACTCTCGAGGATATGAAGAAAAGCGAGTCTTAGGCGCTTGCTCAGGCTTTTGTCTCTGGATTTTGTATCAAAGATGGCCGTGGAATGTGGGGAGGCCTCATGGGCCATGGAAGAATCTTCCTCTCTGTGGATTTGGCCTGGTCCCAATTGTTTTTCATCAATCAGTGGGATGGGAGGTCCCCTTTCAGGTTTCTTACCTCAGGTGTCCGAACTAAAGAGGAATTCCAAAGCAGAGCCCTGGGAAGAGTGTAGGGACAACCCAAACTATGGTTAAAAATTGGGGCCTAGGGTCATGGCAGGCCCAATATGCGGTCTCTTCATCCAGCCACTGAGAGACCTTGCTTGAGGACTGGGCTCAGGCTGAGGGTCACAATGTGTGTTTCTGACCAATGTGCCACGCGAGCATTGGCGGGGCCTCATGGGCCACACTGGTTTCAACTACACTGAACTTTGGACAACGTGCCAATCACAGGGTCTCTTGCCATGGGGAAGGTGTTCGGATTTCTGCATCATGTTCAATCCTGAGCAGTTATTGGAGATAAGGACTAGGTTCTGAAGCCTGAAAACCACAGTTGGGTAGAGATGATGACCTAAGGCCATGGCGCGTCTGATACGCACAGTGTGTGGTCAGCTGCCTGGGTGTTGATCAAGAGGTTCTGGCTCAGGTTGTGTCAGACAGTGCATTAGTGCCAAGGTTAGAGTATATAATTTGGGTACAGTCGAGTGCCGTGTAGGTTTATCCTCATTTGAGTTGCCTGGGCAGCTCATTAGGCAAGATATTTTTTCTAGAGGGCCGGCAGAGTGCTGCATTGTGGGTCCGGAATTGCCAAACTTGAGGGATTCTGGACCAGGCATGTTAGGACAGATGTCTGAGAACACAAGGTAGACTTGGGCTTCCGGCCAAGGGCACGGCAGGTACCCCCTGCATCTGAACCAATATCTCATGCATCTGAAGTCACGGCGAGGATCAGATGTTGGCTCAGGTTGGAGTTTCTGTGCATGACTGCCCTTTCATGAACGGAGCGGAATCTCAAGGCCATGGAGGTTTCCCACGTTGGGAGATGCTTTTTGCCCCCTTCAGGGATTCCTTCTGCGGAACAATTGAGACCTGTTGGGTAGTTCCAGTACATTCCATATGGAATGACTCCAGACACATTTCGAGGATGGATGCCAGGGAAGCCCGCTACATATTCCAATTGTATCCTAGCAACAAGGCAGTTGAAATCCGATGGCTCTGCGGGAGCAATCGGGGCGGCTGAGTTGAAATGGACTTTCCCGAGGATGGGGCCTAATGTGTGTTTGTGTCCATGAGGGCCTGCGAATGGGGCAGTGGCACCGGGACCCTGAAGTATTCTCCTAAGCTTTTCACATAACTCCCATGCACAAGTTTCCTTGTGGAGACGAGATTTGTTCTGATGGGTGCCTCAGGAAACCCCCTATGCTGGTCTTGGAATCCAGGCTTTTGAGGAGACATGCCTGTAAACCAAGGCAATGGATCCGATTATGGCCTAGGGTCCTGTCTGGTTCAATCTCCTTCTCTGGGGACATCCATCTATGGTATGAGTGGAGGTAGATGCTCAGCTGGTGTCAGACCGCCTTTGTTTATCCCCGGAGACCTACACTATTGGGATGGCCTCGGGGACTTTGGAGGTTTCTCCTAATTTGTACGATTTTGGACAATGGAATGGGCAGAATTCCCATGGATTGGGTAGGCACAGTTTTAATGTATGGCTCCAGGGGCCCCAGCCTGGAGGGTGTGTGGCCCAGGACTTTGAGGACAGAAGTCTGAAAACACACAAAAAAGCTTGGTTTGGGGACGTAGGTATGTCAGGCCCAATCTACAAACCGTGAGAAGGACTCTTCAGAATATGAAGAAGCGAGTCTGAGGCGCTTGCTAAGACTTTTGTCTCTGGATTATGTATCAACGATGGCCGTGGAATGTGGGGAGGCCTCATGGGCCATGGACGAATCTTCCTCTCTGTGGATCTGGCCCAGTCCCAATTGTTTTTCGTCAATCTGTGGAACGGGAGGTCCCCTTTCAGGTTTGTTACCTCAGGTTTCCCAACCAAAGCGAAATTCCAAAGCACACCCCTGCGGAAGAGTGAAGGGACAACCCAAACTATGGTTAAAAATTGGGGCCTAGGGGCATGGCAGGCCCAATATACTGTCTCTTCATCCAGCCACTGAGAGGCCTTACTTGAGGACGGGGCTCAGGCTAAGGGTCACAATGTGTGTTTGTGGCCAATGTGGCCCGCGAGCATGGGCGGGGCCTCATGGGCCACACTGGTTTCAACTAAACTGAAATTTGGACAATGTGCCAATCACAAGGTCTCTTACCATGGGGACGGTGTTCTGATTTCAGCATCATTTTCAACCCTGGGCAGTGTTTGGAGATGAGGTCTAGGTTCTGAAGCCTGAAAAAACGCAGTTAGTAAGAGATGACGACCTAAGGCCGTGGCGGGTCTGATAGGCTCAGTGTGCGGTCAGCTGCCTGGGTGTTGGTCAGCAGGTTCTGGCTCAGGTGTGTCAGACAGTGCATTAGTGGCCACGTTACACTATATAATTTGGTTACAGTCGTGTGCCGTGTTTGTTTATCCTCTTTTGAGGTGCCTGGGCAGCTCATTAGGCAAGATATTTTTTCTTGAGGACAGGCAGAGCGCTGCATTGTGGGTCCGGAATGGCAAACTTGAGGGCTTCTGGGCCAGGAGTGTGAGGACAGAAATTTGAGAACAAAAGCTAGGCTTGGGCTTCAGGCCGAGGGCACGGCAGGTACCTCCTGCAGATCTGAACCAATATCTCATGCATCTGACGTCCCGGCAAGGATCAGACGTTGGCTCAGGTTGGAATTTCTGTGCATGACTGCCCCTTCAGGAACGGAGCGGAATCTCAAGGCCATGGAGGTTTTCCCACGTTGGGAGTTGTGGGATGCTCCCTTCAAGGATTCCTTCTGCGGGACAATTGAGACCTCTTTGGCAGCTCCAGGACATCTCATATAGAATGACTCCAGAGCACCATTCGAGGATGGATGCCAGGGAAGCCCGCCTCGCATTCCAATTGTATCCTAGCTATTGGATGGCTCTGCGGGAGCAACCGGGGTGGCTGCGTTGAAATGGACTTTCCTGAGGATGGGGCCTAAAGTGTGTTTGTGTCCATGAGGACCTTGGAATGGGGCGGTGGCTCCGGGACCCTGAAGTATTCTCCTAAGCTTTTGACATAGCTCCCATGCACAAGTTTCCTTGGGGAGACGAGGTTTGTTCTGATGGGTGCTTCAGAAAACCCCTTATGCTGGTATTGGAATCCAGGCTGTTGAGGAGACATGCCTGTAAAGCAAAGCAATGGATCCGATTATGGCCTAGGGTCCTGTCTGTTTTAATCATCTTCTCAGGGGATATCCATCTATGGAATGAGTGGAGGTAGATGCTCAGCTGGTGTCAGACCGCCTTTGTTGGTCCCTGGAGACCTACACTATTGGGATGGCCTCGGGACTTTGGAGGTTTCTCCTAATTTGTACGATTTTGGACAATGGAATGGGCAGAATTCCCATGGATTGGGTAGGCACAGTCCTAATGTGTGGCTCCAGGGTCCCCAGCCTGGAGGGTGTGTGGCCCAGGACTTTGAGGACAGAAGTCTGAAAACACAAATCAGCTTAGGTTTGTGGAGGTAGGTATGGCAGGCCCAATCTACAAACCATGAAAGGGACTCTCGAGGATATGAAGAAAAGCGAGTCTTAGGCGCTTGCTCAGGCTTTTGTCCCTGGATTTTGTATCAAAGATGGCCGTGGAATGTGGGGAGGCCTCATGGGCCTTGGACGAATCTTCCTCTCTGTGGATTTGGCCCTGTCCCAATTGTTTTTCGTCAATCACTGGGATGTGAGGTCCACTTTCAGGTTTGTTACCTCAGGTGTCTGAACAAAAGAGGAATTCCAAAGCAGAGCCCTTAGGGATGAGTGAAGGGACAACCCAAACTATGGTTAAAAATTGGGGACTAGGGTCATGGCAGGCCCAATATGCTGTCTCTTCATCCAGCCACTGAGAAGCCTTGCTTGAGACTGGGCTCAGGCTGAGGGTCACAATGTGTGTTTTTGACCAATGTGGCCCGCGAGCATGGGCGGGGCCTCATGGGCCACACTGATTTCAACTTCACTGAACTTTGGACAACGTGCCAATCACAAGGTCTCTTGCTATGGGGAAGGTGTTCTGATTTCTGCATCATTTTCAACCCTGGGCAGTGGTTGGAGATATGGTGTAGGTTCTGAGGCCTGAAAACCGCAGTTGGGTAGAGATGACGACCTAAGGCCATGGCGGGTCTGATAAGCTCACTGTGCAGTCAGCTGCCTGGGTGTTGGTCAGGATGTTCGGTCTCAGGTTGTGTCAGAGAGTGCAATAGTGCCCAGGTTCGACTATATAATTTGGATACAGTCGAGTGCCGCGTAGTTTTATCCCCATTTGTGGTGCCTGGGCAGCTCATTAGGCAAGATATTTTTTCTAGAGGACAGGCAGAGCGCTGCATTGTGGGTCCAGTTGCCAAACTTGATGGTTTCTTGGCCAGGAGTGTGAGGACAGAAGTTTGAGAACACAAGCTAGACTTGGGATTCAGGCCGAGGGCACGACATGTACCCCCTGCAGATCTGAACCAATATCTCATGCATCTGAAGTCACTGCGATCGTCAGAAGTTGCCTCAGGTTGGAGTTTCTGTGCATGACTGGCCCTTCATAAACGGAGCAGAATCTCAATGCCATGGAGGTTTTCCCACGTTGGGAGTTGTGGGATGTCCCCTTCAAGGATTCCTTCTGCGGGACAATTGAGACCTGTTGGCAGCTCCAGGACATCCCATATAGAATGACTCCAGAGCACCGTTCGAGGTGGATGCCAGGAAAGCCCGCCTCGCATTCCAATTGTCTCCTAGCAACAGGACAGTTGAGATCGGATGGCTCTGCGGGACCAACCGGAGTGGCTGAGTTGAAATGGACTTTCTTGAGGATGGGGCCTAATGTGTGTTTGTGTCCATGAGGGCCTTGGAATGGGGCGGTGGCACCGGGACCCTGAAGTATTCTCCTAAGCTTTTGACATAGCTCCCATGCACAAGTTTCCTTGTGGAGACGAGGTTTGTTCTGATGGGTGCCTCAGGTAACCCCTTATGCTTGTATTGGAAACCAGGCTTTTGAGGAGACATGCCTGTAAAGCAAAGCAATGGATCCGATTATGGCCTAGGGTCCTGTCTGTTTTAATCATCTTCTCAGGGGATATCCATCTATGGAATGAGTGGAGGTAGATGCTCAGCTGGTGTCAGACCGCCTTTGTTGGTCCCCGGAGACCTACACTATTGGGATGGCCTCGGGACTTTGGAGGTTTCTCCTAATTTGTACGATTTTGGACAATGGAATGGGCAGAATTCCCATGGATTGGGTAGGCACAGTACTAATGTGTGGCTCCAGGGTCCCCAGCCTGGAGGGTGTGTGGCCCAGGACTTTGAGGACAGAAGTCTGAAAACACAAATCAGCTTAGGTTTGTGGAGGTAGGTATGGCAGGCCCAATCTACAAACCATGAAAGGGACTCTCGAGGATATGAAGAAAAGCGAGTCTTAGGCGCTTGCTCAGGCTTTTGTCTCTGGATTTTGTATCAAAGATGGCCGTGGAATGTGGGGAGGCCTCATGGGCCATGGAAGAATCTTCCTCTCTGTGGATTTGGCCTGGTCCCAATTGTTTTTCATCAATCAGTGGGATGGGAGGTCCCCTTTCAGGTTTCTTACCTCAGGTGTCCAAACTAAAGAGGAATTCCAAAGCAGAGCCCTGGGAAGAGTGTAGGGACAACCCAAACTATGGTTAAAAATTGGGGCCTAGGGTCATGGCAGGCCCAATATGCGGTCTCTTCATCCAGCCACTGAGAGACCTTGCTTGAGGACTGGGCTCAGGCTGAGGGTCACAATGTGTGTTTCTGACCAATGTGCCACGCGAGCATTGGCGGGGCCTCATGGGCCACACTGGTTTCAACTACACTGAACTTTGGACAACGTGCCAATCACAGGGTCTCTTGCCATGGGGAAGGTGTTCGGATTTCTGCATCATGTTCAATCCTGAGCAGTTATTGGAGATAAGGACTAGGTTCTGAAGCCTGAAAACCACAGTTGGGTAGAGATGATGACCTAAGGCCATGGCGCGTCTGATACGCACAGTGTGTGGTCAGCTGCCTGGGTGTTGATCAAGAGGTTCTGGCTCAGGTTGTGTCAGACAGTGCATTAGTGCCAAGGTTAGAGTATATAATTTGGGTACAGTCGAGTGCCGTGTAGGTTTATCCTCATTTGAGTTGCCTGGGCAGCTCATTAGGCAAGATATTTTTTCTAGAGGGCCGGCAGAGTGCTGCATTGTGGGTCCGGAATTGCCAAACTTGAGGGATTCTGGACCAGGCATGTTAGGACAGATGTCTGAGAACACAAGGTAGACTTGGGCTTCCGGCCAAGGGCACGGCAGGTACCCCCTGCATCTGAACCAATATCTCATGCATCTGAAGTCACGGCGAGGATCAGATGTTGGCTCAGGTTGGAGTTTCTGTGCATGACTGCCCTTTCATGAACGGAGCGGAATCTCAAGGCCATGGAGGTTTCCCACGTTGGGAGATGCTTTTTGCCCCCTTCAGGGATTCCTTCTGCGGAACAATTGAGACCTGTTGGGTAGTTCCAGTACATTCCATATGGAATGACTCCAGACACATTTCGAGGATGGATGCCAGGGAAGCCCGCTACATATTCCAATTGTATCCTAGCAACAAGGCAGTTGAAATCCGATGGCTCTGCGGGAGCAATCGGGGCGGCTGAGTTGAAATGGACTTTCCCGAGGATGGGGCCTAATGTGTGTTTGTGTCCATGAGGGCCTGCGAATGGGGCAGTGGCACCGGGACCCTGAAGTATTCTCCTAAGCTTTTCACATAACTCCCATGCACAAGTTTCCTTGTGGAGACGAGATTTGTTCTGATGGGTGCCTCAGGAAACCCCCTATGCTGGTCTTGGAATCCAGGCTTTTGAGGAGACATGCCTGTAAACCAAGGCAATGGATCCGATTATGGCCTAGGGTCCTGTCTGGTTCAATCTCCTTCTCTGGGGACATCCATCTATGGTATGAGTGGAGGTAGATGCTCAGCTGGTGTCAGACCGCCTTTGTTTATCCCCGGAGACCTACACTATTGGGATGGCCTCGGGGACTTTGGAGGTTTCTCCTAATTTGTACGATTTTGGACAATGGAATGGGCAGAATTCCCATGGATTGGGTAGGCACAGTTTTAATGTATGGCTCCAGGGGCCCCAGCCTGGAGGGTGTGTGGCCCAGGACTTTGAGGACAGAAGTCTGAAAACACACAAAAAAGCTTGGTTTGGGGACGTAGGTATGTCAGGCCCAATCTACAAACCGTGAGAAGGACTCTTCAGAATATGAAGAAGCGAGTCTGAGGCGCTTGCTAAGACTTTTGTCTCTGGATTATGTATCAACGATGGCCGTGGAATGTGGGGAGGCCTCATGGGCCATGGACGAATCTTCCTCTCTGTGGATCTGGCCCAGTCCCAATTGTTTTTCGTCAATCTGTGGAACGGGAGGTCCCCTTTCAGGTTTGTTACCTCAGGTTTCCCAACCAAAGCGAAATTCCAAAGCACACCCCTGCGGAAGAGTGAAGGGACAACCCAAACTATGGTTAAAAATTGGGGCCTAGGGGCATGGCAGGCCCAATATACTGTCTCTTCATCCAGCCACTGAGAGGCCTTACTTGAGGACGGGGCTCAGGCTAAGGGTCACAATGTGTGTTTGTGGCCAATGTGGCCCGCGAGCATGGGCGGGGCCTCATGGGCCACACTGGTTTCAACTAAACTGAAATTTGGACAATGTGCCAATCACAAGGTCTCTTACCATGGGGACGGTGTTCTGATTTCAGCATCATTTTCAACCCTGGGCAGTGTTTGGAGATGAGGTCTAGGTTCTGAAGCCTGAAAAAACGCAGTTAGTAAGAGATGACGACCTAAGGCCGTGGCGGGTCTGATAGGCTCAGTGTGCGGTCAGCTGCCTGGGTGTTGGTCAGCAGGTTCTGGCTCAGGTGTGTCAGACAGTGCATTAGTGGCCACGTTACACTATATAATTTGGTTACAGTCGTGTGCCGTGTTTGTTTATCCTCTTTTGAGGTGCCTGGGCAGCTCATTAGGCAAGATATTTTTTCTTGAGGACAGGCAGAGCGCTGCATTGTGGGTCCGGAATGGCAAACTTGAGGGCTTCTGGGCCAGGAGTGTGAGGACAGAAATTTGAGAACAAAAGCTAGGCTTGGGCTTCAGGCCGAGGGCACGGCAGGTACCTCCTGCAGATCTGAACCAATATCTCATGCATCTGACGTCCCGGCAAGGATCAGACGTTGGCTCAGGTTGGAATTTCTGTGCATGACTGCCCCTTCAGGAACGGAGCGGAATCTCAAGGCCATGGAGGTTTTCCCACGTTGGGAGTTGTGGGATGCTCCCTTCAAGGATTCCTTCTGCGGGACAATTGAGACCTCTTTGGCAGCTCCAGGACATCTCATATAGAATGACTCCAGAGCACCATTCGAGGATGGATGCCAGGGAAGCCCGCCTCGCATTCCAATTGTATCCTAGCTATTGGATGGCTCTGCGGGAGCAACCGGGGTGGCTGCGTTGAAATGGACTTTCCTGAGGATGGGGCCTAAAGTGTGTTTGTGTCCATGAGGACCTTGGAATGGGGCGGTGGCTCCGGGACCCTGAAGTATTCTGCTAAGCTTTTGACATAGCTCCCATGCACAAGTTTCCTTGGGGAGACGAGGTTTGTTCTGATGGGTGCTTCAGAAAACCCCTTATGCTGGTATTGGAATCCAGGCTGTTGAGGAGACATGCCTGTAAAGCAAAGCAATGGATCCGATTATGGCCTAGGGTCCTGTCTGTTTTAATCATCTTCTCAGGGGATATCCATCTATGGAATGAGTGGAGGTAGATGCTCAGCTGGTGTCAGACCGCGTTTGTTGGTCCCTGGAGACCTACACTATTGGGATGGCCTCGGGACTTTGGAGGTTTCTCCTAATTTGTACGATTTTGGACAATGGAATGGGCAGAATTCCCATGGATTGGGTAGGCACAGTCTTAATGTGTGGCTCCAGGGTCCCCAGCCTGGAGGGTGTGTGGCCCAGGACTTTGAGGACAGAAGTCTGAAAACACAAACTCAGCTTAGGTTTGGGGATGTAGGTATGGCCGGCACAATCTAAACCATGAGAAGGACTCTTCAGGATATGAAGAAAAGCGAGTGTGAGGCGCTTTCTCAGGCTTTTGTCCCTGGATTTTGTATCAACGATGGCCGTGGAATGTGGGGAGGCCTCATGGGCCTTGGACGAATCTTCCTCTCTGTGGATTTGGCCCTGTCCCAATTGTTTTTCGTCAATCACTGGGATGTGAGGTCCACTTTCAGGTTTGTTACCTCAGGTGTCTGAACAAAAGAGGAATTCCAAAGCAGAGCCCTTAGGGATGAGTGAAGGGACAACCCAAACTATGGTTAAAAATTGGGGACTAGGGTCATGGCAGGCCCAATATGCTGTCTCTTCATCCAGCCACTGAGAAGCCTTGCTTGAGACTGGGCTCAGGCTGAGGGTCACAATGTGTGTTTTTGACCAATGTGGCCCGCGAGCATGGGCGGGGCCTCATGGGCCACACTGATTTCAACTTCACTGAACTTTGGACAACGTGCCAATCACAAGGTCTCTTGCTATGGGGAAGGTGTTCTGATTTCTGCATCATTTTCAACCCTGGGCAGTGGTTGGAGATATGGTGTAGGTTCTGAGGCCTGAAAACCGCAGTTGGGTAGAGATGACGACCTAAGGCCATGGCGGGTCTGATAAGCTCACTGTGCAGTCAGCTGCCTGGGTGTTGGTCAGGATGTTCGGTCTCAGGTTGTGTCAGAGAGTGCAATAGTGCCCAGGTTCGACTATATAATTTGGATACAGTCGAGTGCCGCGTAGTTTTATCCCCATTTGTGGTGCCTGGGCAGCTCATTAGGCAAGATATTTTTTCTAGAGGACAGGCAGAGCGCTGCATTGTGGGTCCAGTTGCCAAACTTGATGGTTTCTTGGCCAGGAGTGTGAGGACAGAAGTTTGAGAACACAAGCTAGACTTGGGATTCAGGCCGAGGGCACGACATGTACCCCCTGCAGATCTGAACCAATATCTCATGCATCTGAAGTCACTGCGATCGTCAGAAGTTGCCTCAGGTTGGAGTTTCTGTGCATGACTGGCCCTTCATAAACGGAGCAGAATCTCAATGCCATGGAGGTTTTCCCACGTTGGGAGTTGTGGGATGTCCCCATCAAGGATTCCTTCTGCGGGACAATTGAGACCTGTTGGCAGCTCCAGGACATCCCATATAGAATGACTCCAGAGCACCGTTCGAGGTGGATGCCAGGAAAGCCCGCCTCGCATTCCAATTGTCTCCTAGCAACAGGACAGTTGAGATCGGATGGCTCTGCGGGACCAACCGGAGTGGCTCAGTTGAAATGGACTTTCTTGAGGATGGGGCCTAATGTGTGTTTGTGTCCATGAGGGCCTTGGAATGGGGCGGTGGCACCGGGACCCTGAAGTATTCTCCTAAGCTTTTGACATAGCTCCCATGCACAAGTTTCCTTGTGGAGACGAGGTTTGTTCTGATGGGTGCCTCAGGTAACCCCTTATGCTTGTATTGGAAACCAGGCTTTTGAGGAGACATGCCTGTAAAGCAAAGCAATGGATCCGATTATGGCCTAGGGTCCTGTCTGTTTTAATCATCTTCTCAGGGGATATCCATCTATGGAATGAGTGGAGGTAGATGCTCAGCTGGTGTCAGACCGCCTTTGTTGGTCCCCGGAGACCTACACTATTGGGATGGCCTCGGGACTTTGGAGGTTTCTCCTAATTTGTACGATTTTGGACAATGGAATGGGCAGAATTCCCATGGATTGGGTAGGCACAGTCCTAATGTGTGGCTCCAGGGTCCCCAGCCTGGAGGGTGTGTGGCCCAGGACTTTGAGGACAGAAGTCTGAAAACACAAATCAGCTTAGGTTTGTGGAGGTAGGTATGGCAGGCCCAATCTACAAACCATGAAAGGGACTCTCGAGGATATGAAGAAAAGCGAGTCTTAGGCGCTTGCTCAGGCTTTTGTCTCTGGATTTTGTATCAAAGATGGCCGTGGAATGTGGGGAGGCCTCATGGGCCATGGAAGAATCTTCCTCTCTGTGGATTTGGCCTGGTCCCAATTGTTTTTCATCAATCAGTGGGATGGGAGGTCCCCTTTCAGGTTTCTTACCTCAGGTGTCCAAACTAAAGAGGAATTCCAAAGCAGAGCCCTGGGAAGAGTGTAGGGACAACCCAAACTATGGTTAAAAATTGGGGCCTAGGGTCATGGCAGGCCCAATATGCGGTCTCTTCATCCAGCCACTGAGAGACCTTGCTTGAGGACTGGGCTCAGGCTGAGGGTCACAATGTGTGTTTCTGACCAATGTGCCACGCGAGCATTGGCGGGGCCTCATGGGCCACACTGGTTTCAACTACACTGAACTTTGGACAACGTGCCAATCACAGGGTCTCTTGCCATGGGGAAGGTGTTCGGATTTCTGCATCATGTTCAATCCTGAGCAGTTATTGGAGATAAGGACTAGGTTCTGAAGCCTGAAAACCACAGTTGGGTAGAGATGATGACCTAAGGCCATGGCGCGTCTGATACGCACAGTGTGTGGTCAGCTGCCTGGGTGTTGATCAAGAGGTTCTGGCTCAGGTTGTGTCAGACAGTGCATTAGTGCCAAGGTTAGAGTATATAATTTGGGTACAGTCGAGTGCCGTGTAGGTTTATCCTCATTTGAGTTGCCTGGGCAGCTCATTAGGCAAGATATTTTTTCTAGAGGGCCGGCAGAGTGCTGCATTGTGGGTCCGGAATTGCCAAACTTGAGGGATTCTGGACCAGGCATGTTAGGACAGATGTCTGAGAACACAAGGTAGACTTGGGCTTCCGGCCAAGGGCACGGCAGGTACCCCCTGCATCTGAACCAATATCTCATGCATCTGAAGTCACGGCGAGGATCAGATGTTGGCTCAGGTTGGAGTTTCTGTGCATGACTGCCCTTTCATGAACGGAGCGGAATCTCAAGGCCATGGAGGTTTCCCACGTTGGGAGATGCTTTTTGCCCCCTTCAGGGATTCCTTCTGCGGAACAATTGAGACCTGTTGGGTAGTTCCAGTACATTCCATATGGAATGACTCCAGACACATTTCGAGGATGGATGCCAGGGAAGCCCGCTACATATTCCAATTGTATCCTAGCAACAAGGCAGTTGAAATCCGATGGCTCTGCGGGAGCAATCGGGGCGGCTGAGTTGAAATGGACTTTCCCGAGGATGGGGCCTAATGTGTGTTTGTGTCCATGAGGGCCTGCGAATGGGGCAGTGGCACCGGGACCCTGAAGTATTCTCCTAAGCTTTTCACATAACTCCCATGCACAAGTTTCCTTGTGGAGACGAGATTTGTTCTGATGGGTGCCTCAGGAAACCCCCTATGCTGGTCTTGGAATCCAGGCTTTTGAGGAGACATGCCTGTAAACCAAGGCAATGGATCCGATTATGGCCTAGGGTCCTGTCTGGTTCAATCTCCTTCTCTGGGGACATCCATCTATGGTATGAGTGGAGGTAGATGCTCAGCTGGTGTCAGACCGCCTTTGTTTATCCCCGGAGACCTACACTATTGGGATGGCCTCGGGGACTTTGGAGGTTTCTCCTAATTTGTACGATTTTGGACAATGGAATGGGCAGAATTCCCATGGATTGGGTAGGCACAGTTTTAATGTATGGCTCCAGGGGCCCCAGCCTGGAGGGTGTGTGGCCCAGGACTTTGAGGACAGAAGTCTGAAAACACACAAAAAAGCTTGGTTTGGGGACGTAGGTATGTCAGGCCCAATCTACAAACCGTGAGAAGGACTCTTCAGAATATGAAGAAGCGAGTCTGAGGCGCTTGCTAAGACTTTTGTCTCTGGATTATGTATCAACGATGGCCGTGGAATGTGGGGAGGCCTCATGGGCCATGGACGAATCTTCCTCTCTGTGGATCTGGCCCAGTCCCAATTGTTTTTCGTCAATCTGTGGAACGGGAGGTCCCCTTTCAGGTTTGTTACCTCAGGTTTCCCAACCAAAGCGAAATTCCAAAGCACACCCCTGCGGAAGAGTGAAGGGACAACCCAAACTATGGTTAAAAATTGGGGCCTAGGGGCATGGCAGGCCCAATATACTGTCTCTTCATCCAGCCACTGAGAGGCCTTACTTGAGGACGGGGCTCAGGCTAAGGGTCACAATGTGTGTTTGTGGCCAATGTGGCCCGCGAGCATGGGCGGGGCCTCATGGGCCACACTGGTTTCAACTAAACTGAAATTTGGACAATGTGCCAATCACAAGGTCTCTTACCATGGGGACGGTGTTCTGATTTCAGCATCATTTTCAACCCTGGGCAGTGTTTGGAGATGAGGTCTAGGTTCTGAAGCCTGAAAAAACGCAGTTAGTAAGAGATGACGACCTAAGGCCGTGGCGGGTCTGATAGGCTCAGTGTGCGGTCAGCTGCCTGGGTGTTGGTCAGCAGGTTCTGGCTCAGGTGTGTCAGACAGTGCATTAGTGGCCACGTTACACTATATAATTTGGTTACAGTCGTGTGCCGTGTTTGTTTATCCTCTTTTGAGGTGCCTGGGCAGCTCATTAGGCAAGATATTTTTTCTTGAGGACAGGCAGAGCGCTGCATTGTGGGTCCGGAATGGCAAACTTGAGGGCTTCTGGGCCAGGAGTGTGAGGACAGAAATTTGAGAACAAAAGCTAGGCTTGGGCTTCAGGCCGAGGGCACGGCAGGTACCTCCTGCAGATCTGAACCAATATCTCATGCATCTGACGTCCCGGCAAGGATCAGACGTTGGCTCAGGTTGGAATTTCTGTGCATGACTGCCCCTTCAGGAACGGAGCGGAATCTCAAGGCCATGGAGGTTTTCCCACGTTGGGAGTTGTGGGATGCTCCCTTCAAGGATTCCTTCTGCGGGACAATTGAGACCTCTTTGGCAGCTCCAGGACATCTCATATAGAATGACTCCAGAGCACCATTCGAGGATGGATGCCAGGGAAGCCCGCCTCGCATTCCAATTGTATCCTAGCTATTGGATGGCTCTGCGGGAGCAACCGGGGTGGCTGCGTTGAAATGGACTTTCCTGAGGATGGGGCCTAAAGTGTGTTTGTGTCCATGAGGACCTTGGAATGGGGCGGTGGCTCCGGGACCCTGAAGTATTCTCCTAAGCTTTTGACATAGCTCCCATGATAAGTTTCCTTGGGGAGACGAGGTTTGTTCTGATGGGTGCTTCAGAAAACCCCTTATGCTGGTATTGGAATCCAGGCTGTTGAGGAGACATGCCTGTAAACCAAAGCAATGGATCCGATTATGGCCTAGGGTCCTGTCTGTTTTAATCATCTTCTCAGGGGATATCCATCTATGGAATGAGTGGAGGTAGATGCTCAGCTGGTGTCAGACCGCCTTTGTTTGTCCCTGGAGACCTACACTATTGGGATGGCCTCGGGACTTTGGAGGTTTCTCCTAATTTGTACGATTTTGGACAATGGAATGGGCAGAATTCCCATGGATTGGGTAGGCACAGTCTTAATGTGTGGCTCCAGGGTCCCCAGCCTGGAGGGTGTGTGGCCCAGGACTTTGAGGACAGAATTCTGAAAACACAAACTCAGCTTAGGTTTGGGGATGTAGGTATGGCCGGCACAATCTAAACCATGAGAAGGACTCTTCAGGATATGAAGAAAAGCGAGTGTGAGGCGCTTGCTCAGGCTTTTGTCCCTGGATTTTGTATCAACGATGGCCGTGGAATGTGGGGAGGCCTCATGGGCCTTGGACGAATCTTGCTCTCTGTGGATTTGGCCCTGTCCCAATTGTTTTTCGTCAATCACTGGGATGTGAGGTCCACTTTCAGGTTTGTTACCTCAGGTGTCTGAACAAAAGAGGAATTCCAAAGCAGAGCCCTAGGGATGAGTGAAGGGACAACCCAAACTATGGTTAAAAATTGGGGACTAGGGTCATGGCAGGCCCAATATGCTGTCTCTTCATCCAGCCACTGAGAAGCCTTGCTTGAGACTGGGCTCAGGCTGAGGGTCACAATGTGTGTTTTTGACCAATGTGGCCCGCGAGCATGGGCGGGGCCTCATGGGCCACACTGATTTCAACTTCACTGAACTTTGGACAACGTGCCAATCACAAGGTCTCTTGCTATGGGGAAGGTGTTCTGATTTCTGCATCATTTTCAACCCTGGGCAGTGGTTGGAGATATGGTGTAGGTTCTGAGGCCTGAAAACCGCAGTTGGGTAGAGATGACGACCTAAGGCCATGGCGGGTCTGATAAGCTCACTGTGCAGTCAGCTGCCTGGGTGTTGGTCAGGATGTTCGGTCTCAGGTTGTGTCAGAGAGTGCAATAGTGCCCAGGTTCGACTATATAATTTGGATACAGTCGAGTGCCGTGTAGTTTTATCCCCATTTGTGGTGCCTGGGCAGCTCATTAGGCAAGATATTTTTTCTAGAGGACAGGCAGAGCGCTGCATTGTGGGTCCAGTTGCCAAACTTGATGGTTTCTTGGCCAGGAGTGTGAGGACAGAAGTTTGAGAACACAAGCTAGACTTGGGATTCAGGCCGAGGGCACGACATGTACCCCCTGCAGATCTGAACCAATATCTCATGCATCTGAAGTCACTGCGATCGTCAGAAGTTGCCTCAGGTTGGAGTTTCTGTGCATGACTGGCCCTTCATAAACGGAGCAGAATCTCAATGCCATGGAGGTTTTCCCACGTTGGGAGTTGTGGGATGTCCCCTTCAAGGATTCCTTCTGCGGGACAATTGAGACCTGTTGGCAGCTCCAGGACATCCCATATAGAATGACTCCAGAGCACCGTTCGAGGTGGATGCCAGGAAAGCCCGCCTCACATTCCAATTGTCTCCTAGCAACAGGACAGTTGAGATCGGATGGCTCTGCGGGACCAACCGGAGTGGCTGAGTTGAAATGGACTTTCTTGAGGATGGGGCCTAATGTGTGTTTGTGTCCATGAGGGCCTTGGAATGGGGCGGTGGCACCGGGACCCTGAAGTATTCTCCTAAGCTTTTGACATAGCTCCCATGCACAAGTTTCCTTGTGGAGACGAGGTTTGTTCTGATGGGTGCCTCAGGTAACCCCTTATGCTTGTATTGGAAACCAGGCTTTTGAGGAGACATGCCTGTAAAGCAAAGCAATGGATCCGATTATGGCCTAGGGTCCTGTCTGGTTTAATCATCTTCTCAGTGGATATCCATCTATGGAATGAGTGGAGGTAGATGCTCAGCTGGTGTCAGACCGCCTTTGTTTGTCCCCGGAGACCTACACTATTGGGATGGCCTCGGGGACTTTGGAGTTTTCTCCTAATTTGTACGATTTTGGACAATGGAATGGGCAGAATTCCCATGGATTGGGTAGGCACAGTCCTAATGTGTGGCTCCAGGGTCCCCAGCCTGGAGGGTGTGTGGCCCAGGACTTTGAGGACAGAAGTCTGAAAACACAAATCAGCTTAGGTTTGTGGAGGTAGGTATGGCAGGCCCAATCTACAAACCATGAAAAGGACTCTCGAGGATATGAAGAAAAGCGAGTCTTAGGCGCTTGCTCAGGCTTTTGTCTCTGGATTTTGTATCAAAGATGGCCGTGGAATGTGGGGAGGCCTCATGGGCCATGGAAGAATCTTCCTCTCTGTGGATTTGGCCTGGTCCCAATTGTTTTTCGTCAATCAGTGGGATGGGAGGTCCCCTTTCAGGTTTCTTACCTCAGGTGTCCGAACTAAAGAGGAATTCCAAAGCAGAGCCCTGGGAAGAGTGTAGGGACAACCCAAACTATGGTTAAAAATTGGGGCCTAGGGTCATGGCAGGCCCAATATGCGGTCTCTTCATCCAGCCACTGAGAGACCTTGCTTGAGGACTGGGCTCAGGCTGAGGGTCACAATGTGTGTTTCTGACCAATGTGCCACGCGAGCATTGGCGGGGCCTCATGGGCCACACTGGTTTCAACTACACTGAACTTTGGACAACGTGCCAATCACAGGGTCTCTTGCCATGGGGAAGGTGTTCGGATTTCTGCATCATGTTCAATCCTGAGCAGTTATTGGAGATAAGGACTAGGTTCTGAAGCCTGAAAACCACAGTTGGGTAGAGATGATGACCTAAGGCCATGGCGCGTCTGATACGCACAGTGTGTGGTCAGCTGCCTGGGTGTTGATCAAGAGGTTCTGGCTCAGGTTGTGTCAGACAGTGCATTAGTGCCAAGGTTAGAGTATATAATTTGGGTACAGTCGAGTGCCGTGTAGGTTTATCCTCATTTGAGTTGCCTGGGCAGCTCATTAGGCAAGATATTTTTTCTAGAGGGCCGGCAGAGTGCTGCATTGTGGGTCCGGAATTGCCAAACTTGAGGGATTCTGGACCAGGCATGTTAGGACAGATGTCTGAGAACACAAGGTAGACTTGGGCTTCCGGCCAAGGGCACGGCAGGTACCCCCTGCATCTGAACCAATATCTCATGCATCTGAAGTCACGGCGAGGATCAGATGTTGGCTCAGGTTGGAGTTTCTGTGCATGACTGCCCTTTCATGAACGGAGCGGAATCTCAAGGCCATGGAGGTTTCCCACGTTGGGAGATGCTTTTTGCCCCCTTCAGGGATTCCTTCTGCGGAACAATTGAGACCTGTTGGGTAGTTCCAGTACATTCCATATGGAATGACTCCAGACACATTTCGAGGATGGATGCCAGGGAAGCCCGCTACATATTCCAATTGTATCCTAGCAACAAGGCAGTTGAAATCCGATGGCTCTGCGGGAGCAATCGGGGCGGCTGAGTTGAAATGGACTTTCCCGAGGATGGGGCCTAATGTGTGTTTGTGTCCATGAGGACCTGCGAATGGGGCAGTGGCACCGGGACCCTGAAGTATTCTCCTAAGCTTTTCACATAACTCCCATGCACAAGTTTCCTTGTGGAGACGAGATTTGTTCTGATGGGTGCCTCAGGAAACCCCCTATGCTGGTCTTGGAATCCAGGCTTTTGAGGAGACATGCCTGTAAACCAAGGCAATGGATCCGATTATGGCCTAGGGTCCTGTCTGGTTCAATCTCCTTCTCT
Source organism: Mustela nivalis (assembly GCF_964662115.1). Taxonomy (NCBI): domain Eukaryota; kingdom Metazoa; phylum Chordata; class Mammalia; order Carnivora; family Mustelidae; genus Mustela; species Mustela nivalis. The sequence continues at coordinate 986,346 of NW_028136556.1, read as the reverse complement.
GGGGACATCCATCTATGGTATGAGTGGAGGTAGATGCTCAGCTGGTGTCAGACCGCCTTTGTTTATCCCCGGAGACCTACACTATTGGGATGGCCTCGGGGACTTTGGAGGTTTCTCCTAATTTGTACGATTTTGGACAATGGAATGGGCAGAATTCCCATGGATTGGGTAGGCACAGTTTTAATGTATGGCTCCAGGGGCCCCAGCCTGGAGGGTGTGTGGCCCAGGACTTTGAGGACAGAAGTCTGAAAACACACAAAAAAGCTTGGTTTGGGGACGTAGGTATGTCAGGCCCAATCTACAAACCGTGAGAAGGACTCTTCAGAATATGAAGAAGCGAGTCTGAGGCGCTTGCTAAGACTTTTGTCTCTGGATTATGTATCAACGATGGCCGTGGAATGTGGGGAGGCCTCATGGGCCATGGACGAATCTTCCTCTCTGTGGATCTGGCCCAGTCCCAATTGTTTTTCGTCAATCTGTGGAACGCGAGGTCCCCTTTCAGGTTTGTTACCTCAGGTTTCCCAACCAAAGCGAAATTCCAAAGCACACCCCTGCGGAAGAGTGAAGGGACAACCCAAACTATGGTTAAAAATTGGGGCCTAGGGGCATGGCAGGCCCAATATACTGTCTCTTCATCCAGCCACTGAGAGGCCTTACTTGAGGACGGGGCTCAGGCTAAGGGTCACAATGTGTGTTTGTGGCCAATGTGGCCCGCGAGCATGGGCGGGGCCTCATGGGCCACACTGGTTTCAACTAAACTGAAATTTGGACAATGTGCCAATCACAAGGTCTCTTACCATGGGGACGGTGTTCTGATTTCAGCATCATTTTCAACCCTGGGCAGTGTTTGGAGATGAGATCTAGGTTCTGAAGCCTGAAAAAACGCAGTTAGTAAGAGATGACGACCTAAGGCCGTGGCGGGTCTGATAGGCTCAGTGTGCGGTCAGCTGCCTGGGTGTTGGTCAGCAGGTTCTGGCTCAGGTGTGTCAGACAGTGCATTAGTGGCCACGTTACACTATATAATTTGGTTACAGTCGTGTGCCGTGTTTGTTTATCCTCTTTTGAGGTGCCTGGGCAGCTCATTAGGCAAGATATTTTTTCTTGAGGACAGGCAGAGCGCTGCATTGTGGGTCCGGAATGGCAAACTTGAGGGCTTCTGGGCCAGGAGTGTGAGGACAGAAATTTGAGAACAAAAGCTAGGCTTGGGCTTCAGGCCGAGGGCACGGCAGGTACCTCCTGCAGATCTGAACCAATATCTCATGCATCTGACGTCCCGGCAAGGATCAGACGTTGGCTCAGGTTGGAATTTCTGTGCATGACTGCCCCTTCAGGAACGGAGCGGAATCTCAAGGCCATGGAGGTTTTCCCACGTTGGGAGTTGTGGGATGCTCCCTTCAAGGATTCCTTCTGCGGGACAATTGAGACCTCTTTGGCAGCTCCAGGACATCTCATATAGAATGACTCCAGAGCACCATTCGAGGATGGATGCCAGGGAAGCCCGCCTCGCATTCCAATTGTATCCTAGCAATTGGATGGCTCTGCGGGAGCAACCGGGGTGGCTGCGTTGAAATGGACTTTCCTGAGGATGGGGCCTAAAGTGTGTTTGTGTCCATGAGGACCTTGGAATGGGGCGGTGGCTCCGGGACCCTGAAGTATTCTCCTAAGCTTTTGACATAGCTCCCATGATAAGTTTCCTTGGGGAGACGAGGTTTGTTCTGATGGGTGCTTCAGAAAACCCCTTATGCTGGTATTGGAATCCAGGCTGTTGAGGAGACATGCCTGTAAACCAAAGCAATGGATCCGATTATGGCCTAGGGTCCTGTCTGTTTTAATCATCTTCTCAGGGGATATCCATCTATGGAATGAGTGGAGGTAGATGCTCAGCTGGTGTCAGACCGCCTTTGTTTGTCCCTGGAGACCTACACTATTGGGATGGCCTCGGGACTTTGGAGGTTTCTCCTAATTTGTACGATTTTGGACAATGGAATGGGCAGAATTCCCATGGATTGGGTAGGCACAGTCTTAATGTGTGGCTCCAGGGTCCCCAGCCTGGAGGGTGTGTGGCCCAGGACTTTGAGGACAGAAGTCTGAAAACACAAACTCAGCTTAGGTTTGGGGATGTAGGTATGGCCGGCACAATCTAAACCATGAGAAGGACTCTTCAGGATATGAAGAAAAGCGAGTGTGAGGCGCTTGCTCAGGCTTTTGTCCCTGGATTTTGTATCAACGATGGCCGTGGAATGTGGGGAGGCCTCATGGGCCTTGGACGAATCTTGCTCTCTGTGGATTTGGCCCTGTCCCAATTGTTTTTCGTCAATCACTGGGATGTGAGGTCCACTTTCAGGTTTGTTACCTCAGGTGTCTGAACAAAAGAGGAATTCCAAAGCAGAGCCCTAGGGATGAGTGAAGGGACAACCCAAACTATGGTTAAAAATTGGGGACTAGGGTCATGGCAGGCCCAATATGCTGTCTCTTCATCCAGCCACTGAGAAGCCTTGCTTGAGACTGGGCTCAGGCTGAGGGTCACAATGTGTGTTTTTGACCAATGTGGCCCGCGAGCATGGGCGGGGCCTCATGGGCCACACTGATTTCAACTTCACTGAACTTTGGACAACGTGCCAATCACAAGGTCTCTTGCTATGGGGAAGGTGTTCTGATTTCTGCATCATTTTCAACCCTGGGCAGTGGTTGGAGATATGGTGTAGGTTCTGAGGCCTGAAAACCGCAGTTGGGTAGAGATGACGACCTAAGGCCATGGCGGGTCTGATAAGCTCACTGTGCAGTCAGCTGCCTGGGTGTTGGTCAGGATGTTCGGTCTCAGGTTGTGTCAGAGAGTGCAATAGTGCCCAGGTTCGACTATATAATTTGGATACAGTCGAGTGCCGCGTAGTTTTATCCCCATTTGTGGTGCCTGGGCAGCTCATTAGGCAAGATATTTTTTCTAGAGGACAGGCAGAGCGCTGCATTGTGGGTCCAGTTGCCAAACTTGATGGTTTCTTGGCCAGGAGTGTGAGGACAGAAGTTTGAGAACACAAGCTAGACTTGGGATTCAGGCCGAGGGCACGACATGTACCCCCTGCAGATCTGAACCAATATCTCATGCATCTGAAGTCACTGCGATCGTCAGAAGTTGCCTCAGGTTGGAGTTTCTGTGCATGACTGGCCCTTCATAAACGGAGCAGAATCTCAATGCCATGGAGGTTTTCCCACGTTGGGAGTTGTGGGATGTCCCCTTCAAGGATTCCTTCTGCGGGACAATTGAGACCTGTTGGCAGCTCCAGGACATCCCATATAGAATGACTCCAGAGCACCGTTCGAGGTGGATGCCAGGAAAGCCCGCCTCGCATTCCAATTGTCTCCTAGCAACAGGACAGTTGAGATCGGATGGCTCTGCGGGACCAACCGGAGTGGCTGAGTTGAAATGGACTTTCTTGAGGATGGGGCCTAATGTGTGTTTGTGTCCATGAGGGCCTTGGAATGGGGCGGTGGCACCGGGACCCTGAAGTATTCTCCTAAGCTTTTGACATAGCTCCCATGCACAAGTTTCCTTGTGGAGACGAGGTTTGTTCTGATGGGTGCCTCAGGTAACCCCTTATGCTTGTATTGGAAACCAGGCTTTTGAGGAGACATGCCTGTAAAGCAAAGCAATGGATCCGATTATGGCCTAGGGTCCTGTCTGGTTTAATCATCTTCTCAGTGGATATCCATCTATGGAATGAGTGGAGGTAGATGCTCAGCTGGTGTCAGACCGCCTTTGTTTGTCCCCGGAGACCTACACTATTGGGATGGCCTCGGGGACTTTGGAGTTTTCTCCTAATTTGTACGATTTTGGACAATGGAATGGGCAGAATTCCCATGGATTGGGTAGGCACAGTCCTAATGTGTGGCTCCAGGGTCCCCAGCCTGGAGGGTGTGTGGCCCAGGACTTTGAGGACAGAAGTCTGAAAACACAAATCAGCTTAGGTTTGTGGAGGTAGGTATGGCAGGCCCAATCTACAAACCATGAAAAGGACTCTCGAGGATATGAAGAAAAGCGAGTCTTAGGCGCTTGCTCAGGCTTTTGTCTCTGGATTTTGTATCAAAGATGGCCGTGGAATGTGGGGAGGCCTCATGGGCCATGGAAGAATCTTCCTCTCTGTGGATTTGGCCTGGTCCCAATTGTTTTTCATCAATCAGTGGGATGGGAGGTCCCCTTTCAGGTTTCTTACCTCAGGTGTCCGAACTAAAGAGGAATTCCAAAGCAGAGCCCTGGGAAGAGTGTAGGGACAACCCAAACTATGGTTAAAAATTGGGGCCTAGGGTCATGGCAGGCCCAATATGCGGTCTCTTCATCCAGCCACTGAGAGACCTTGCTTGAGGACTGGGCTCAGGCTGAGGGTCACAATGTGTGTTTCTGACCAATGTGCCACGCGAGCATTGGCGGGGCCTCATGGGCCACACTGGTTTCAACTACACTGAACTTTGGACAACGTGCCAATCACAGGGTCTCTTGCCATGGGGAAGGTGTTCGGATTTCTGCATCATGTTCAATCCTGAGCAGTTATTGGAGATAAGGACTAGGTTCTGAAGCCTGAAAACCACAGTTGGGTAGAGATGATGACCTAAGGCCATGGCGCGTCTGATACGCACAGTGTGTGGTCAGCTGCCTGGGTGTTGATCAAGAGGTTCTGGCTCAGGTTGTGTCAGACAGTGCATTAGTGCCAAGGTTAGAGTATATAATTTGGGTACAGTCGAGTGCCGTGTAGGTTTATCCTCATTTGAGTTGCCTGGGCAGCTCATTAGGCAAGATATTTTTTCTAGAGGGCCGGCAGAGTGCTGCATTGTGGGTCCGGAATTGCCAAACTTGAGGGATTCTGGACCAGGCATGTTAGGACAGATGTCTGAGAACACAAGGTAGACTTGGGCTTCCGGCCAAGGGCACGGCAGGTACCCCCTGCATCTGAACCAATATCTCATGCATCTGAAGTCACGGCGAGGATCAGATGTTGGCTCAGGTTGGAGTTTCTGTGCATGACTGCCCTTTCATGAACGGAGCGGAATCTCAAGGCCATGGAGGTTTCCCACGTTGGGAGATGCTTTTTGCCCCCTTCAGGGATTCCTTCTGCGGAACAATTGAGACCTGTTGGGTAGTTCCAGTACATTCCATATGGAATGACTCCAGACACATTTCGAGGATGGATGCCAGGGAAGCCCGCTACATATTCCAATTGTATCCTAGCAACAAGGCAGTTGAAATCCGATGGCTCTGCGGGAGCAATCGGGGCGGCTGAGTTGAAATGGACTTTCCCGAGGATGGGGCCTAATGTGTGTTTGTGTCCATGAGGGCCTGCGAATGGGGCAGTGGCACCGGGACCCTGAAGTATTCTCCTAAGCTTTTCACATAACTCCCATGCACAAGTTTCCTTGTGGAGACGAGATTTGTTCTGATGGGTGCCTCAGGAAACCCCCTATGCTGGTCTTGGAATCCAGGCTTTTGAGGAGACATGCCTGTAAACCAAGGCAATGGATCCGATTATGGCCTAGGGTCCTGTCTGGTTCAATCTCCTTCTCTGGGGACATCCATCTATGGTATGAGTGGAGGTAGATGCTCAGCTGGTGTCAGACCGCCTTTGTTTATCCCCGGAGACCTACACTATTGGGATGGCCTCGGGGACTTTGGAGGTTTCTCCTAATTTGTACGATTTTGGACAATGGAATGGGCAGAATTCCCATGGATTGGGTAGGCACAGTTTTAATGTATGGCTCCAGGGGCCCCAGCCTGGAGGGTGTGTGGCCCAGGACTTTGAGGACAGAAGTCTGAAAACACACAAAAAAGCTTGGTTTGGGGATGTAGGTATGTCAGGCCCAATCTACAAACCGTGAGAAGGACTCTTCAGAATATGAAGAAGCGAGTCTGAGGCGCTTGCTAAGACTTTTGTCTCTGGATTATGTATCAACGATGGCCGTGGAATGTGGGGAGGCCTCATGGGCCATGGACGAATCTTCCTCTCTGTGGATCTGGCCCAGTCCCAATTGTTTTTCGTCAATCTGTGGAACGCGAGGTCCCCTTTCAGGTTTGTTACCTCAGGTTTCCCAACCAAAGCGAAATTCCAAAGCACACCCCTGCGGAAGAGTGAAGGGACAACCCAAACTATGGTTAAAAATTGGGGCCTAGGGGCATGGCAGGCCCAATATACTGTCTCTTCATCCAGCCACTGAGAGGCCTTACTTGAGGACGGGGCTCAGGCTAAGGGTCACAATGTGTGTTTGTGGCCTATGTGGCCCGCGAGCATGGGCGGGGCCTCATGGGCCACACTGGTTTCAACTAAACTGAAATTTGGACAATGTGCCAATTCCAAGGTCTCTTACCATGGGGACGGTGTTCTGATTTCAGCATCATTTTCAACCCTGGGCAGTGTTTGGAGATGAGGTCTAGGTTCTGAAGCCTGAAAAAACGCAGTTAGTAAGAGATGACGACCTAAGGCCGTGGCGGGTCTGATAGGCTCAGTGTGCGGTCAGCTGCCTGGGTGTTGGTCAGCAGGTTCTGGCTCAGGTGTGTCAGACAGTGCATTAGTGGCCACGTTACACTATATAATTTGGTTACAGTCGTGTGCCGTGTTTGTTTATCCTCTTTTGAGGTGCCTCGGCAGCTCATTAGGCAAGATATTTTTTCTTGAGGACAGGCAGAGCGCTGCATTGTGGGTCCGGAATGGCAAACTTGAGGGCTTCTGGGCCAGGAGTGTGAGGACAGAAATTTGAGAACAAAAGCTAGGCTTGGGCTTCAGGCCGAGGGCACGGCAGGTACCTCCTGCAGATCTGAACCAATATCTCATGCATCTGACGTCCCGGCAAGGATCAGACGTTGGCTCAGGTTGGAATTTCTGTGCATGACTGCCCCTTCAGGAACGGAGCGGAATCTCAAGGCCATGGAGGTTTTCCCACGTTGGGAGTTGTGGGATGCTCCCTTCAAGGATTCCTTCTGCGGGACAATTGAGACCTCTTTGGCAGCTCCAGGACATCTCATATAGAATGACTCCAGAGCACCATTCGAGGATGGATGCCAGGGAAGCCCGCCTCGCATTCCAATTGTATCCTAGCTATTGGATGGCTCTGCGGGAGCAACCGGGGTGGCTGCGTTGAAATGGACTTTCCTGAGGATGGGGCCTAAAGTGTGTTTGTGTCCATGAGGACCTTGGAATGGGGCGGTGGCTCCGGGACCCTGAAGTATTCTCCTAAGCTTTTGACATAGCTCCCATGATAAGTTTCCTTGGGGAGACGAGGTTTGTTCTGATGGGTGCTTCAGAAAACCCCTTATGCTGGTATTGGAATCCAGGCTGTTGAGGAGACATGCCTGTAAACCAAAGCAATGGATCCGATTATGGCCTAGGGTCCTGTCTGTTTTAATCATCTTCTCAGGGGATATCCATCTATGGAATGAGTGGAGGTAGATGCTCAGCTGGTGTCAGACCGCCTTTGTTTGTCCCTGGAGACCTACACTATTGGGATGGCCTCGGGACTTTGGAGGTTTCTCCTAATTTGTACGATTTTGGACAATGGAATGGGCAGAATTCCCATGGATTGGGTAGGCACAGTCTTAATGTGTGGCTCCAGGGTCCCCAGCCTGGAGGGTGTGTGGCCCAGGACTTTGAGGACAGAAGTCTGAAAACACAAACTCAGCTTAGGTTTGGGGATGTAGGTATGGCCGGCACAATCTAAACCATGAGAAGGACTCTTCAGGATATGAAGAAAAGCGAGTGTGAGGCGCTTGCTCAGGCTTTTGTCCCTGGATTTTGTATCAACGATGGCCGTGGAATGTGGGGAGGCCTCATGGGCCTTGGACGAATCTTGCTCTCTGTGGATTTGGCCCTGTCCCAATTGTTTTTCGTCAATCACTGGGATGTGAGGTCCACTTTCAGGTTTGTTACCTCAGGTGTCTGAACAAAAGAGGAATTCCAAAGCAGAGCCCTAGGGATGAGTGAAGGGACAACCCAAACTATGGTTAAAAATTGGGGACTAGGGTCATGGCAGGCCCAATATGCTGTCTCTTCATCCAGCCACTGAGAAGCCTTGCTTGAGACTGGGCTCAGGCTGAGGGTCACAATGTGTGTTTTTGACCAATGTGGCCCGCGAGCATGGGCGGGGCCTCATGGGCCACACTGATTTCAACTTCACTGAACTTTGGACAACGTGCCAATCACAAGGTCTCTTGCTATGGGGAAGGTGTTCTGATTTCTGCATCATTTTCAACCCTGGGCAGTGGTTGGAGATATGGTGTAGGTTCTGAGGCCTGAAAACCGCAGTTGGGTAGAGATGACGACCTAAGGCCATGGCGGGTCTGATAAGCTCACTGTGCAGTCAGCTGCCTGGGTGTTGGTCAGGATGTTCGGTCTCAGGTTGTGTCAGAGAGTGCAATAGTGCCCAGGTTCGACTATATAATTTGGATACAGTCGAGTGCCGCGTAGTTTTATCCCCATTTGTGGTGCCTGGGCAGCTCATTAGGCAAGATATTTTTTCTAGAGGACAGGCAGAGCGCTGCATTGTGGGTCCAGTTGCCAAACTTGATGGTTTCTTGGCCAGGAGTGTGAGGACAGAAGTTTGAGAACACAAGCTAGACTTGGGATTCAGGCCGAGGGCACGACATGTACCCCCTGCAGATCTGAACCAATATCTCATGCATCTGAAGTCACTGCGATCGTCAGAAGTTGCCTCAGGTTGGAGTTTCTGTGCATGACTGGCCCTTCATAAACGGAGCAGAATCTCAATGCCATGGAGGTTTTCCCACGTTGGGAGTTGTGGGATGTCCCCTTCAAGGATTCCTTCTGCGGGACAATTGAGACCTGTTGGCAGCTCCAGGACATCCCATATAGAATGACTCCAGAGCACCGTTCGAGGTGGATGCCAGGAAAGCCCGCCTCGCATTCCAATTGTCTCCTAGCAACAGGACAGTTGAGATCGGATGGCTCTGCGGGACCAACCGGAGTGGCTGAGTTGAAATGGACTTTCTTGAGGATGGGGCCTAATGTGTGTTTGTGTCCATGAGGGCCTTGGAATGGGGCGGTGGCACCGGGACCCTGAAGTATTCTCCTAAGCTTTTGACATAGCTCCCATGCACAAGTTTCCTTGTGGAGACGAGGTTTGTTCTGATGGGTGCCTCAGGTAACCCCTTATGCTTGTATTGGAAACCAGGCTTTTGAGGAGACATGCCTGTAAAGCAAAGCAATGGATCCGATTATGGCCTAGGGTCCTGTCTGGTTTAATCATCTTCTCAGTGGATATCCATCTATGGAATGAGTGGAGGTAGATGCTCAGCTGGTGTCAGACCGCCTTTGTTTGTCCCCGGAGACCTACACTATTGGGATGGCCTCGGGGACTTTGGAGTTTTCTCCTAATTTGTACGATTTTGGACAATGGAATGGGCAGAATTCCCATGGATTGGGTAGGCACAGTCCTAATGTGTGGCTCCAGGGTCCCCAGCCTGGAGGGTGTGTGGCCCAGGACTTTGAGGACAGAAGTCTGAAAACACAAATCAGCTTAGGTTTGTGGAGGTAGGTATGGCAGGCCCAATCTACAAACCATGAAAAGGACTCTCGAGGATATGAAGAAAAGCGAGTCTTAGGCGCTTGCTCAGGCTTTTGTCTCTGGATTTTGTATCAAAGATGGCCGTGGAATGTGGGGAGGCCTCATGGGCCATGGAAGAATCTTCCTCTCTGTGGATTTGGCCTGGTCCCAATTGTTTTTCGTCAATCAGTGGGATGGGAGGTCCCCTTTCAGGTTTCTTACCTCAGGTGTCCGAACTAAAGAGGAATTCCAAAGCAGAGCCCTGGGAAGAGTGTAGGGACAACCCAAACTATGGTTAAAAATTGGGGCCTAGGGTCATGGCAGGCCCAATATGCGGTCTCTTCATCCAGCCACTGAGAGACCTTGCTTGAGGACTGGGCTCAGGCTGAGGGTCACAATGTGTGTTTCTGACCAATGTGCCACGCGAGCATTGGCGGGGCCTCATGGGCCACACTGGTTTCAACTACACTGAACTTTGGACAACGTGCCAATCACAGGGTCTCTTGCCATGGGGAAGGTGTTCGGATTTCTGCATCATGTTCAATCCTGAGCAGTTATTGGAGATAAGGACTAGGTTCTGAAGCCTGAAAACCACAGTTGGGTAGAGATGATGACCTAAGGCCATGGCGCGTCTGATACGCACAGTGTGTGGTCAGCTGCCTGGGTGTTGATCAAGAGGTTCTGGCTCAGGTTGTGTCAGACAGTGCATTAGTGCCAAGGTTAGAGTATATAATTTGGGTACAGTCGAGTGCCGTGTAGGTTTATCCTCATTTGAGTTGCCTGGGCAGCTCATTAGGCAAGATATTTTTTCTAGAGGGCCGGCAGAGTGCTGCATTGTGGGTCCGGAATTGCCAAACTTGAGGGATTCTGGACCAGGCATGTTAGGACAGATGTCTGAGAACACAAGGTAGACTTGGGCTTCCGGCCAAGGGCACGGCAGGTACCCCCTGCATCTGAACCAATATCTCATGCATCTGAAGTCACGGCGAGGATCAGATGTTGGCTCAGGTTGGAGTTTCTGTGCATGACTGCCCTTTCATGAACGGAGCGGAATCTCAAGGCCATGGAGGTTTCCCACGTTGGGAGATGCTTTTTGCCCCCTTCAGGGATTCCTTCTGCGGAACAATTGAGACCTGTTGGGTAGTTCCAGTACATTCCATATGGAATGACTCCAGACACATTTCGAGGATGGATGCCAGGGAAGCCCGCTACATATTCCAATTGTATCCTAGCAACAAGGCAGTTGAAATCCGATGGCTCTGCGGGAGCAATCGGGGCGGCTGAGTTGAAATGGACTTTCCCGAGGATGGGGCCTAATGTGTGTTTGTGTCCATGAGGGCCTGCGAATGGGGCAGTGGCACCGGGACCCTGAAGTATTCTCCTAAGCTTTTCACATAACTCCCATGCACAAGTTTCCTTGTGGAGACGAGATTTGTTCTGATGGGTGCCTCAGGAAACCCCCTATGCTGGTCTTGGAATCCAGGCTTTTGAGGAGACATGCCTGTAAACCAAGGCAATGGATCCGATTATGGCCTAGGGTCCTGTCTGGTTCAATCTCCTTCTCTGGGGACATCCATCTATGGTATGAGTGGAGGTAGATGCTCAGCTGGTGTCAGACCGCCTTTGTTTATCCCCGGAGACCTACACTATTGGGATGGCCTCGGGGACTTTGGAGGTTTCTCCTAATTTGTACGATTTTGGACAATGGAATGGGCAGAATTCCCATGGATTGGGTAGGCACAGTTTTAATGTATGGCTCCAGGGGCCCCAGCCTGGAGGGTGTGTGGCCCAGGACTTTGAGGACAGAAGTCTGAAAACACACAAAAAAGCTTGGTTTGGGGACGTAGGTATGTCAGGCCCAATCTACAAACCGTGAGAAGGACTCTTCAGAATATGAAGAAGCGAGTCTGAGGCGCTTGCTAAGACTTTTGTCTCTGGATTATGTATCAACGATGGCCGTGGAATGTGGGGAGGCCTCATGGGCCATGGACGAATCTTCCTCTCTGTGGATCTGGCCCAGTCCCAATTGTTTTTCGTCAATCTGTGGAACGGGAGGTCCCCTTTCAGGTTTGTTACCTCAGGTTTCCCAACCAAAGCGAAATTCCAAAGCACACCCCTGCGGAAGAGTGAAGGGACAACCCAAACTATGGTTAAAAATTGGGGCCTAGGGGCATGGCAGGCCCAATATACTGTCTCTTCATCCAGCCACTGAGAGGCCTTACTTGAGGACGGGGCTCAGGCTAAGGGTCACAATGTGTGTTTGTGGCCAATGTGGCCCGCGAGCATGGGCGGGGCCTCATGGGCCACACTGGTTTCAACTAAACTGAAATTTGGACAATGTGCCAATCACAAGGTCTCTTACCATGGGGACGGTGTTCTGATTTCAGCATCATTTTCAACCCTGGGCAGTGTTTGGAGATGAGGTCTAGGTTCTGAAGCCTGAAAAAACGCAGTTAGTAAGAGATGACGACCTAAGGCCGTGGCGGGTCTGATAGGCTCAGTGTGCGGTCAGCTGCCTGGGTGTTGGTCAGCAGGTTCTGGCTCAGGTGTGTCAGACAGTGCATTAGTGGCCACGTTACACTATATAATTTGGTTACAGTCGTGTGCCGTGTTTGTTTATCCTCTTTTGAGGTGCCTGGGCAGCTCATTAGGCAAGATATTTTTTCTTGAGGACAGGCAGAGCGCTGCATTGTGGGTCCGGAATGGCAAACTTGAGGGCTTCTGGGCCAGGAGTGTGAGGACAGAAATTTGAGAACAAAAGCTAGGCTTGGGCTTCAGGCCGAGGGCACGGCAGGTACCTCCTGCAGATCTGAACCAATATCTCATGCATCTGACGTCCCGGCAAGGATCAGACGTTGGCTCAGGTTGGAATTTCTGTGCATGACTGCCCCTTCAGGAACGGAGCGGAATCTCAAGGCCATGGAGGTTTTCCCACGTTGGGAGTTGTGGGATGCTCCCTTCAAGGATTCCTTCTGCGGGACAATTGAGACCTCTTTGGCAGCTCCAGGACATCTCATATAGAATGACTCCAGAGCACCATTCGAGGATGGATGCCAGGGAAGCCCGCCTCGCATTCCAATTGTATCCTAGCTATTGGATGGCTCTGCGGGAGCAACCGGGGTGGCTGCGTTGAAATGGACTTTCCTGAGGATGGGGCCTAAAGTGTGTTTGTGTCCATGAGGACCTTGGAATGGGGCGGTGGCTCCGGGACCCTGAAGTATTCTCCTAAGCTTTTGACATAGCTCCCATGATAAGTTTCCTTGGGGAGACGAGGTTTGTTCTGATGGGTGCTTCAGAAAACCCCTTATGCTGGTATTGGAATCCAGGCTGTTGAGGAGACATGCCTGTAAACCAAAGCAATGGATCCGATTATGGCCTAGGGTCCTGTCTGTTTTAATCATCTTCTCAGGGGATATCCATCTATGGAATGAGTGGAGGTAGATGCTCAGCTGGTGTCAGACCGCCTTTGTTTGTCCCTGGAGACCTACACTATTGGGATGGCCTCGGGACTTTGGAGGTTTCTCCTAATTTGTACGATTTTGGACAATGGAATGGGCAGAATTCCCATGGATTGGGTAGGCACAGTCTTAATGTGTGGCTCCAGGGTCCCCAGCCTGGAGGGTGTGTGGCCCAGGACTTTGAGGACAGAAGTCTGAAAACACAAACTCAGCTTAGGTTTGGGGATGTAGGTATGGCCGGCACAATCTAAACCATGAGAAGGACTCTTCAGGATATGAAGAAAAGCGAGTGTGAGGCGCTTGCTCAGGCTTTTGTCCCTGGATTTTGTATCAACGATGGCCGTGGAATGTGGGGAGGCCTCATGGGCCTTGGACGAATCTTGCTCTCTGTGGATTTGGCCCTGTCCCAATTGTTTTTCGTCAATCACTGGGATGTGAGGTCCACTTTCAGGTTTGTTACCTCAGGTGTCTGAACAAAAGAGGAATTCCAAAGCAGAGCCCTAGGGATGAGTGAAGGGACAACCCAAACTATGGTTAAAAATTGGGGACTAGGGTCATGGCAGGCCCAATATGCTGTCTCTTCATCCAGCCACTGAGAAGCCTTGCTTGAGACTGGGCTCAGGCTGAGGGTCACAATGTGTGTTTTTGACCAATGTGGCCCGCGAGCATGGGCGGGGCCTCATGGGCCACACTGATTTCAACTTCACTGAACTTTGGACAACGTGCCAATCACAAGGTCTCTTGCTATGGGGAAGGTGTTCTGATTTCTGCATCATTTTCAACCCTGGGCAGTGGTTGGAGATATGGTGTAGGTTCTGAGGCCTGAAAACCGCAGTTGGGTAGAGATGACGACCTAAGGCCATGGCGGGTCTGATAAGCTCACTGTGCAGTCAGCTGCCTGGGTGTTGGTCAGGATGTTCGGTCTCAGGTTGTGTCAGAGAGTGCAATAGTGCCCAGGTTCGACTATATAATTTGAATACAGTCGAGTGCCGTGTAGTTTTATCCCCATTTGTGGTGCCTGGGCAGCTCATTAGGCAAGATATTTTTTCTAGAGGACAGGCAGAGCGCTGCATTGTGGGTCCAGTTGCCAAACTTGATGGTTTCTTGGCCAGGAGTGTGAGGACAGAAGTTTGAGAACACAAGCTAGACTTGGGATTCAGGCCGAGGGCACGACATGTACCCCCTGCAGATCTGAACCAATATCTCATGCATCTGAAGTCACTGCGATCGTCAGAAGTTGCCTCAGGTTGGAGTTTCTGTGCATGACTGGCCCTTCATAAACGGAGCAGAATCTCAATGCCATGGAGGTTTTCCCACGTTGGGAGTTGTGGGATGTCCCCTTCAAGGATTCCTTCTGCGGGACAATTGAGACCTGTTGGCAGCTCCAGGACATCCCATATAGAATGACTCCAGAGCACCGTTCGAGGTGGATGCCAGGAAAGCCCGCCTCGCATTCCAATTGTCTCCTAGCAACAGGACAGTTGAGATCGGATGGCTCTGCGGGACCAACCGGAGTGGCTGAGTTGAAATGGACTTTCTTGAGGATGGGGCCTAATGTGTGTTTGTGTCCATGAGGGCCTTGGAATGGGGCGGTGGCACCGGGACCCTGAAGTATTCTCCTAAGCTTTTGACATAGCTCCCATGCACAAGTTTCCTTGTGGAGACGAGGTTTGTTCTGATGGGTGCCTCAGGTAACCCCTTATGCTTGTATTGGAAACCAGGCTTTTGAGGAGACATGCCTGTAAAGCAAAGCAATGGATCCGATTATGGCCTAGGGTCCTGTCTGGTTTAATCATCTTCTCAGTGGATATCCATCTATGGAATGAGTGGAGGTAGATGCTCAGCTGGTGTCAGACCGCCTTTGTTTGTCCCCGGAGACCTACACTATTGGGATGGCCTCGGGGACTTTGGAGTTTTCTCCTAATTTGTACGATTTTGGACAATGGAATGGGCAGAATTCCCATGGATTGGGTAGGCACAGTACTAATGTGTGGCTCCAGGGTCCCCAGCCTGGAGGGTGTGTGGCCCAGGACTTTGAGGACAGAAGTCTGAAAACACAAATCAGCTTAGGTTTGTGGAGGTAGGTATGGCAGGCCCAATCTACAAACCATGAAAAGGACTCTCGAGGATATGAAGAAAAGCGAGTCTTAGGCGCTTGCTCAGGCTTTTGTCTCTGGATTTTGTATCAAAGATGGCCGTGGAATGTGGGGAGGCCTCATGGGCCATGGAAGAATCTTCCTCTCTGTGGATTTGGCCTGGTCCCAATTGTTTTTCGTCAATCAGTGGGATGGGAGGTCCCCTTTCAGGTTTCTTACCTCAGGTGTCCGAACTAAAGAGGAATTCCAAAGCAGAGCCCTGGGAAGAGTGTAGGGACAACCCAAACTATGGTTAAAAATTGGGGCCTAGGGTCATGGCAGGCCCAATATGCGGTCTCTTCATCCAGCCACTGAGAGACCTTGCTTGAGGACTGGGCTCAGGCTGAGGGTCACAATGTGTGTTTCTGACCAATGTGCCACGCGAGCATTGGCGGGGCCTCATGGGCCACACTGGTTTCAACTACACTGAACTTTGGACAACGTGCCAATCACAGGGTCTCTTGCCATGGGGAAGGTGTTCGGATTTCTGCATCATGTTCAATCCTGAGCAGTTATTGGAGATAAGGACTAGGTTCTGAAGCCTGAAAACCACAGTTGGGTAGAGATGATGACCTAAGGCCATGGCGCGTCTGATACGCACAGTGTGTGGTCAGCTGCCTGGGTGTTGATCAAGAGGTTCTGGCTCAGGTTGTGTCAGACAGTGCATTAGTGCCAAGGTTAGAGTATATAATTTGGGTACAGTCGAGTGCCGTGTAGGTTTATCCTCATTTGAGTTGCCTGGGCAGCTCATTAGGCAAGATATTTTTTCTAGAGGGCCGGCAGAGTGCTGCATTGTGGGTCCGGAATTGCCAAACTTGAGGGATTCTGGACCAGGCATGTTAGGACAGATGTCTGAGAACACAAGGTAGACTTGGGCTTCCGGCCAAGGGCACGGCAGGTACCCCCTGCATCTGAACCAATATCTCATGCATCTGAAGTCACGGCGAGGATCAGATGTTGGCTCAGGTTGGAGTTTCTGTGCATGACTGCCCTTTCATGAACGGAGCGGAATCTCAAGGCCATGGAGGTTTCCCACGTTGGGAGATGCTTTTTGCCCCCTTCAGGGATTCCTTCTGCGGAACAATTGAGACCTGTTGGGTAGTTCCAGTACATTCCATATGGAATGACTCCAGACACATTTCGAGGATGGATGCCAGGGAAGCCCGCTACATATTCCAATTGTATCCTAGCAACAAGGCAGTTGAAATCCGATGGCTCTGCGGGAGCAATCGGGGCGGCTGAGTTGAAATGGACTTTCCCGAGGATGGGGCCTAATGTGTGTTTGTGTCCATGAGGGCCTGCGAATGGGGCAGTGGCACCGGGACCCTGAAGTATTCTCCTAAGCTTTTCACATAACTCCCATGCACAAGTTTCCTTGTGGAGACGAGATTTGTTCTGATGGGTGCCTCAGGAAACCCCCTATGCTGGTCTTGGAATCCAGGCTTTTGAGGAGACATGCCTGTAAACCAAGGCAATGGATCCGATTATGGCCTAGGGTCCTGTCTGGTTCAATCTCCTTCTCTGGGGACATCCATCTATGGTATGAGTGGAGGTAGATGCTCAGCTGGTGTCAGACCGCCTTTGTTTATCCCCGGAGACCTACACTATTGGGATGGCCTCGGGGACTTTGGAGGTTTCTCCTAATTTGTACGATTTTGGACAATGGAATGGGCAGAATTCCCATGGATTGGGTAGGCACAGTTTTAATGTATGGCTCCAGGGGCCCCAGCCTGGAGGGTGTGTGGCCCAGGACTTTGAGGACAGAAGTCTGAAAACACACAAAAAAGCTTGGTTTGGGGACGTAGGTATGTCAGGCCCAATCTACAAACCGTGAGAAGGACTCTTCAGAATATGAAGAAGCGAGTCTGAGGCGCTTGCTAAGACTTTTGTCTCTGGATTATGTATCAACGATGGCCGTGGAATGTGGGGAGGCCTCATGGGCCATGGACGAATCTTCCTCTCTGTGGATCTGGCCCAGTCCCAATTGTTTTTCGTCAATCTGTGGAACGGGAGGTCCCCTTTCAGGTTTGTTACCTCAGGTTTCCCAACCAAAGCGAAATTCCAAAGCACACCCCTGCGGAAGAGTGAAGGGACAACCCAAACTATGGTTAAAAATTGGGGCCTAGGGGCATGGCAGGCCCAATATACTGTCTCTTCATCCAGCCACTGAGAGGCCTTACTTGAGGACGGGGCTCAGGCTAAGGGTCACAATGTGTGTTTGTGGCCAATGTGGCCCGCGAGCATGGGCGGGGCCTCATGGGCCACACTGGTTTCAACTAAACTGAAATTTGGACAATGTGCCAATCACAAGGTCTCTTACCATGGGGACGGTGTTCTGATTTCAGCATCATTTTCAACCCTGGGCAGTGTTTGGAGATGAGGTCTAGGTTCTGAAGCCTGAAAAAACGCAGTTAGTAAGAGATGACGACCTAAGGCCGTGGCGGGTCTGATAGGCTCAGTGTGCGGTCAGCTGCCTGGGTGTTGGTCAGCAGGTTCTGGCTCAGGTGTGTCAGACAGTGCATTAGTGGCCACGTTACACTATATAATTTGGTTACAGTCGTGTGCCGTGTTTGTTTATCCTCTTTTGAGGTGCCTGGGCAGCTCATTAGGCAAGATATTTTTTCTTGAGGACAGGCAGAGCGCTGCATTGTGGGTCCGGAATGGCAAACTTGAGGGCTTCTGGGCCAGGAGTGTGAGGACAGAAATTTGAGAACAAAAGCTAGGCTTGGGCTTCAGGCCGAGGGCACGGCAGGTACCTCCTGCAGATCTGAACCAATATCTCATGCATCTGACGTCCCGGCAAGGATCAGACGTTGGCTCAGGTTGGAATTTCTGTGCATGACTGCCCCTTCAGGAACGGAGCGGAATCTCAAGGCCATGGAGGTTTTCCCACGTTGGGAGTTGTGGGATGCTCCCTTCAAGGATTCCTTCTGCGGGACAATTGAGACCTCTTTGGCAGCTCCAGGACATCTCATATAGAATGACTCCAGAGCACCATTCGAGGATGGATGCCAGGGAAGCCCGCCTCGCATTCCAATTGTATCCTAGCAATTGGATGGCTCTGCGGGAGCAACCGGGGTGGCTGCGTTGTAATGGACTTTCCTGAGGATGGGGCCTAAAGTGTGTTTGTGTCCATGAGGACCTTGGAATGGGGCGGTGGCTCCGGGACCCTGAAGTATTCTCCTAAGCTTTTGACATAGCTCCCATGATAAGTTTCCTTGGGGAGACGAGGTTTGTTCTGATGGGTGCTTCAGAAAACCCCTTATGCTGGTATTGGAATCCAGGCTGTTGAGGAGACATGCCTGTAAAGCAAAGCAATGGATCCGATTATGGCCTAGGGTCCTGTCTGTTTTAATCATCTTCTCAGGGGATATCCATCTATGGAATGAGTGGAGGTAGATGCTCAGCTGGTGTCAGACCGCCTTTGTTTGTCCCTGGAGACCTACACTATTGGGATGGCCTCGGGACTTTGGAGGTTTCTCCTAATTTGTACGATTTTGGACAATGGAATGGGCAGAATTCCCATGGATTGGGTAGGCACAGTCTTAATGTGTGGCTCCAGGGTCCCCAGCCTGGAGGGTGTGTGGCCCAGGACTTTGAGGACAGAAGTCTGAAAACACAAACTCAGCTTAGGTTTGGGGATGTAGGTATGGCCGGCACAATCTAAACCATGAGAAGGACTCTTCAGGATATGAAGAAAAGCGAGTGTGAGGCGCTTGCTCAGGCTTTTGTCCCTGGATTTTGTATCAACGATGGCCGTGGAATGTGGGGAGGCCTCATGGGCCTTGGACGAATCTTGCTCTCTGTGGATTTGGCCCTGTCCCAATTGTTTTTCGTCAATCACTGGGATGTGAGGTCCACTTTCAGGTTTGTTACCTCAGGTGTCTGAACAAAAGAGGAATTCCAAAGCAGAGCCCTAGGGATGAGTGAAGGGACAACCCAAACTATGGTTAAAAATTGGGGACTAGGGTCATGGCAGGCCCAATATGCTGTCTCTTCATCCAGCCACTGAGAAGCCTTGCTTGAGACTGGGCTCAGGCTGAGGGTCACAATGTGTGTTTTTGACCAATGTGGCCCGCGAGCATGGGCGGGGCCTCATGGGCCACACTGATTTCAACTTCACTGAACTTTGGACAACGTGCCAATCACAAGGTCTCTTGCTATGGGGAAGGTGTTCTGATTTCTGCATCATTTTCAACCCTGGGCAGTGGTTGGAGATATGGTGTAGGTTCTGAGGCCTGAAAACCGCAGTTGGGTAGAGATGACGACCTAAGGCCATGGCGGGTCTGATAAGCTCACTGTGCAGTCAGCTGCCTGGGTGTTGGTCAGGATGTTCGGTCTTAGGTTGTGTCAGAGAGTGCAATAGTGCCCAGGTTCGACTATATAATTTGGATACAGTCGAGTGCCGCGTAGTTTTATCCCCATTTGTGGTGCCTGGGCAGCTCATTAGGCAAGATATTTTTTCTAGAGGACAGGCAGAGCGCTGCATTGTGGGTCCAGTTGCCAAACTTGATGGTTTCTTGGCCAGGAGTGTGAGGACAGAAGTTTGAGAACACAAGCTAGACTTGGGATTCAGGCCGAGGGCACGACATGTACCCCCTGCAGATCTGAACCAATATCTCATGCATCTGAAGTCACTGCGATCGTCAGAAGTTGCCTCAGGTTGGAGTTTCTGTGCATGACTGGCCCTTCATAAACGGAGCAGAATCTCAATGCCATGGAGGTTTTCCCACGTTGGGAGTTGTGGGATGTCCCCTTCAAGGATTCCTTCTGCGGGACAATTGAGACCTGTTGGCAGCTCCAGGACATCCCATATAGAATGACTCCAGAGCACCGTTCGAGGTGGATGCCAGGAAAGCCCGCCTCGCATTCCAATTGTCTCCTAGCAACAGGACAGTTGAGATCGGATGGCTCTGCGGGACCAACCGGAGTGGCTGAGTTGAAATGGACTTTCTTGAGGATGGGGCCTAATGTGTGTTTGTGTCCATGAGGGCCTTGGAATGGGGCGGTGGCACCGGGACCCTGAAGTATTCTCCTAAGCTTTTGACATAGCTCCCATGCACAAGTTTCCTTGTGGAGACGAGGTTTGTTCTGATGGGTGCCTCAGGTAACCCCTTATGCTTGTATTGGAAACCAGGCTTTTGAGGAGACATGCCTGTAAAGCAAAGCAATGGATCCGATTATGGCCTAGGGTCCTGTCTGGTTTAATCATCTTCTCAGTGGATATCCATCTATGGAATGAGTGGAGGTAGATGCTCAGCTGGTGTCAGACCGCCTTTGTTTGTCCCCGGAGACCTACACTATTGGGATGGCCTCGGGGACTTTGGAGTTTTCTCCTAATTTGTACGATTTTGGACAATGGAATGGGCAGAATTCCCATGGATTGGGTAGGCACAGTACTAATGTGTGGCTCCAGGGTCCCCAGCCTGGAGGGTGTGTGGCCCAGGACTTTGAGGACAGAAGTCTGAAAACACAAATCAGCTTAGGTTTGTGGAGGTAGGTATGGCAGGCCCAATCTACAAACCATGAAAAGGACTCTCGAGGATATGAAGAAAAGCGAGTCTTAGGCGCTTGCTCAGGCTTTTGTCTCTGGATTTTGTATCAAAGATGGCCGTGGAATGTGGGGAGGCCTCATGGGCCATGGAAGAATCTTCCTCTCTGTGGATTTGGCCTGGTCCCAATTGTTTTTCATCAATCAGTGGGATGGGAGGTCCCCTTTCAGGTTTCTTACCTCAGGTGTCCGAACTAAAGAGGAATTCCAAAGCAGAGCCCTGGGAAGAGTGTAGGGACAACCCAAACTATGGTTAAAAATTGGGGCCTAGGGTCATGGCAGGCCCAATATGCGGTCTCTTCATCCAGCCACTGAGAGACCTTGCTTGAGGACTGGGCTCAGGCTGAGGGTCACAATGTGTGTTTCTGACCAATGTGCCACGCGAGCATTGGCGGGGCCTCATGGGCCACACTGGTTTCAACTACACTGAACTTTGGACAACGTGCCAATCACAGGGTCTCTTGCCATGGGGAAGGTGTTCGGATTTCTGCATCATGTTCAATCCTGAGCAGTTATTGGAGATAAGGACTAGGTTCTGAAGCCTGAAAACCACAGTTGGGTAGAGATGATGACCTAAGGCCATGGCGCGTCTGATACGCACAGTGTGTGGTCAGCTGCCTGGGTGTTGATCAAGAGGTTCTGGCTCAGGTTGTGTCAGACAGTGCATTAGTGCCAAGGTTAGAGTATATAATTTGGGTACAGTCGAGTGCCGTGTAGGTTTATCCTCATTTGAGTTGCCTGGGCAGCTCATTAGGCAAGATATTTTTTCTAGAGGGCCGGCAGAGTGCTGCATTGTGGGTCCGGAATTGCCAAACTTGAGGGATTCTGGACCAGGCATGTTAGGACAGATGTCTGAGAACACAAGGTAGACTTGGGCTTCCGGCCAAGGGCACGGCAGGTACCCCCTGCATCTGAACCAATATCTCATGCATCTGAAGTCACGGCGAGGATCAGATGTTGGCTCAGGTTGGAGTTTCTGTGCATGACTGCCCTTTCATGAACGGAGCGGAATCTCAAGGCCATGGAGGTTTCCCACGTTGGGAGATGCTTTTTGCCCCCTTCAGGGATTCCTTCTGCGGAACAATTGAGACCTGTTGGGTAGTTCCAGTACATTCCATATGGAATGACTCCAGACACATTTCGAGGATGGATGCCAGGGAAGCCCGCTACATATTCCAATTGTATCCTAGCAACAAGGCAGTTGAAATCCGATGGCTCTGCGGGAGCAATCGGGGCGGCTGAGTTGAAATGGACTTTCCCGAGGATGGGGCCTAATGTGTGTTTGTGTCCATGAGGGCCTGTGAATGGGGCAGTGGCACCGGGACCCTGAAGTATTCTCCTAAGCTTTTCACATAACTCCCATGCACAAGTTTCCTTGTGGAGACGAGATTTGTTCTGATGGGTGCCTCAGGAAACCCCCTATGCTGGTCTTGGAATCCAGGCTTTTGAGGAGACATGCCTGTAAACCAAGGCAATGGATCCGATTATGGCCTAGGGTCCTGTCTGGTTCAATCTCCTTCTCTGGGGACATCCATCTATGGTATGAGTGGAGGTAGATGCTCAGCTGGTGTCAGACCGCCTTTGTTTATCCCCGGAGACCTACACTATTGGGATGGCCTCGGGGACTTTGGAGGTTTCTCCTAATTTGTACGATTTTGGACAATGGAATGGGCAGAATTCCCATGGATTGGGTAGGCACAGTTTTAATGTATGGCTCCAGGGGCCCCAGCCTGGAGGGTGTGTGGCCCAGGACTTTGAGGACAGAAGTCTGAAAACACACAAAAAAGCTTGGTTTGGGGACGTAGGTATGTCAGGCCCAATCTACAAACCGTGAGAAGGACTCTTCAGAATATGAAGAAGCGAGTCTGAGGCGCTTGCTAAGACTTTTGTCTCTGGATTATGTATCAACGATGGCCGTGGAATGTGGGGAGGCCTCATGGGCCATGGACGAATCTTCCTCTCTGTGGATCTGGCCCAGTCCCAATTGTTTTTCGTCAATCTGTGGAACGGGAGGTCCCCTTTCAGGTTTGTTACCTCAGGTTTCCCAACCAAAGCGAAATTCCAAAGCACACCCCTGCGGAAGAGTGAAGGGACAACCCAAACTATGGTTAAAAATTGGGGCCTAGGGGCATGGCAGGCCCAATATACTGTCTCTTCATCCAGCCACTGAGAGGCCTTACTTGAGGACGGGGCTCAGGCTAAGGGTCACAATGTGTGTTTGTGGCCAATGTGGCCCGCGAGCATGGGCGGGGCCTCATGGGCCACACTGGTTTCAACTAAACTGAAATTTGGACAATGTGCCAATCACAAGGTCTCTTACCATGGGGACGGTGTTCTGATTTCAGCATCATTTTCAACCCTGGGCAGTGTTTGGAGATGAGGTCTAGGTTCTGAAGCCTGAAAAAACGCAGTTAGTAAGAGATGACGACCTAAGGCCGTGGCGGGTCTGATAGGCTCAGTGTGCAGTCAGCTGCCTGGGTGTTGGTCAGCAGGTTCTGGCTCAGGTGTGTCAGACAGTGCATTAGTGGCCACGTTACACTATATAATTTGGTTACAGTCGTGTGCCGTGTTTGTTTATCCTCTTTTGAGGTGCCTGGGCAGCTCATTAGGCAAGATATTTTTTCTTGAGGACAGGCAGAGCGCTGCATTGTGGGTCCGGAATGGCAAACTTGAGGGCTTCTGGGCCAGGAGTGTGAGGACAGAAATTTGAGAACAAAAGCTAGGCTTGGGCTTCAGGCCGAGGGCACGGCAGGTACCTCCTGCAGATCTGAACCAATATCTCATGCATCTGACGTCCCGGCAAGGATCAGACGTTGGCTCAGGTTGGAATTTCTGTGCATGACTGCCCCTTCAGGAACGGAGCGGAATCTCAAGGCCATGGAGGTTTTCCCACGTTGGGAGTTGTGGGATGCTCCCTTCAAGGATTCCTTCTGCGGGACAATTGAGACCTCTTTGGCAGCTCCAGGACATCTCATATAGAATGACTCCAGGGCACCATTCGAGGATGGATGCTAGGGAAGCCCGCCTCGCATTCCAATTGTATCCTAGCAATTGGATGGCTCTGCGGGAGCAACCGGGGTGGCTGCGTTGAAATGGACTTTCCTGAGGATGGGGCCTAAAGTGTGTTTGTGTCCATGAGGACCTTGGAATGGGGCGGTGGCTCCGGGACCCTGAAGTATTCTCCTAAGCTTTTGACATAGCTCCCATGATAAGTTTCCTTGGGGAGACGAGGTTTGTTCTGATGGGTGCTTCAGAAAACCCCTTATGCTGGTATTGGAATCCAGGCTGTTGAGGAGACATGCCTGTAAACCAAAGCAATGGATCCGATTATGGCCTAGGGTCCTGTCTGTTTTAATCATCTTCTCAGGGGATATCCATCTATGGAATGAGTGGAGGTAGATGCTCAGCTGGTGTCAGACCGCCTTTGTTTGTCCCTGGAGACCTACACTATTGGGATGGCCTCGGGACTTTGGAGGTTTCTCCTAATTTGTACGATTTTGGACAATGGAATGGGCAGAATTCCCATGGATTGGGTAGGCACAGTCTTAATGTGTGGCTCCAGGGTCCCCAGCCTGGAGGGTGTGTGGCCCAGGACTTTGAGGACAGAAGTCTGAAAACACAAACTCAGCTTAGGTTTGGGGATGTAGGTATGGCCGGCACAATCTAAACCATGAGAAGGACTCTTCAGGATATGAAGAAAAGCGAGTGTGAGGCGCTTGCTCAGGCTTTTGTCCCTGGATTTTGTATCAACGATGGCCGTGGAATGTGGGGAGGCCTCATGGGCCTTGGACGAATCTTGCTCTCTGTGGATTTGGCCCTGTCCCAATTGTTTTTCGTCAATCACTGGGATGTGAGGTCCACTTTCAGGTTTGTTACCTCAGGTGTCTGAACAAAAGAGGAATTCCAAAGCAGAGCCCTAGGGATGAGTGAAGGGACAACCCAAACTATGGTTAAAAATTGGGGACTAGGGTCATGGCAGGCCCAATATGCTGTCTCTTCATCCAGCCACTGAGAAGCCTTGCTTGAGACTGGGCTCAGGCTGAGGGTCACAATGTGTGTTTTTGACCAATGTGGCCCGCGAGCATGGGCGGGGCCTCATGGGCCACACTGATTTCAACTTCACTGAACTTTGGACAACGTGCCAATCACAAGGTCTCTTGCTATGGGGAAGGTGTTCTGATTTCTGCATCATTTTCAACCCTGGGCAGTGGTTGGAGATATGGTGTAGGTTCTGAGGCCTGAAAACCGCAGTTGGGTAGAGATGACGACCTAAGGCCATGGCGGGTCTGATAAGCTCACTGTGCAGTCAGCTGCCTGGGTGTTGGTCAGGATGTTCGGTCTCAGGTTGTGTCAGAGAGTGCAATAGTGCCCAGGTTCGACTATATAATTTGGATACAGTCGAGTGCCGCGTAGTTTTATCCCCATTTGTGGTGCCTGGGCAGCTCATTAGGCAAGATATTTTTTCTAGAGGACAGGCAGAGCGCTGCATTGTGGGTCCAGTTGCCAAACTTGATGGTTTCTTGGCCAGGAGTGTGAGGACAGAAGTTTGAGAACACAAGCTAGACTTGGGATTCAGGCCGAGGGCACGACATGTACCCCCTGCAGATCTGAACCAATATCTCATGCATCTGAAGTCACTGCGATCGTCAGAAGTTGCCTCAGGTTGGAGTTTCTGTGCATGACTGGCCCTTCATAAACGGAGCAGAATCTCAATGCCATGGAGGTTTTCCCACGTTGGGAGTTGTGGGATGTCCCCTTCAAGGATTCCTTCTGCGGGACAATTGAGACCTGTTGGCAGCTCCAGGACATCCCATATAGAATGACTCCAGAGCACCGTTCGAGGTGGATGCCAGGAAAGCCCACTTCGCATTCCAATTGTCTCCTAGCAACAGGACAGTTGAGATCGGATGGCTCTGCGGGAC
Organism: Mustela nivalis; assembly: GCF_964662115.1. Taxonomy (NCBI): domain Eukaryota; kingdom Metazoa; phylum Chordata; class Mammalia; order Carnivora; family Mustelidae; genus Mustela; species Mustela nivalis. The sequence goes on along the minus strand of NW_028136556.1, from coordinate 960,743 downwards.
CAACCGGAGTGGCTGAGTTGAAATGGACTTTCTTGAGGATGGGGCCTAATGTGTGTTTGTGTCCATGAGGGCCTTGGAATGGGGCGGTGGCACCGGGACCCTGAAGTATTCTCCTAAGCTTTTGACATAGCTCCCATGCACAAGTTTCCTTGTGGAGACGAGGTTTGTTCTGATGGGTGCCTCAGGTAACCCCTTATGCTTGTATTGGAAACCAGGCTTTTGAGGAGACATGCCTGTAAAGCAAAGCAATGGATCCGATTATGGCCTAGGGTCCTGTCTGGTTTAATCATCTTCTCAGTGGATATCCATCTATGGAATGAGTGGAGGTAGATGCTCAGCTGGTGTCAGACCGCCTTTGTTTGTCTCGGAGACCTACACTATTGGGATGGCCTCGGGGACTTTGGAGTTTTCTCCTAATTTGTACGATTTTGGACAATGGAATGGGCAGAATTCCCATGGATTGGGTAGGCACAGTACTAATGTGTGGCTCCAGGGTCCCCAGCCTGGAGGGTGTGTGGCCCAGGACTTTGAGGACAGAAGTCTGAAAACACAAATCAGCTTAGGTTTGTGGAGGTAGGTATGGCAGGCCCAATCTACAAACCATGAAAAGGACTCTCGAGGATATGAAGAAAAGCGAGTCTTAGGCGCTTGCTCAGGCTTTTGTCTCTGGATTTTGTATCAAAGATGGCCGTGGAATGTGGGGAGGCCTCATGGGCCATGGAAGAATCTTCCTCTCTGTGGATTTGGCCTGGTCCCAATTGTTTTTCGTCAATCAGTGGGATGGGAGGTCCCCTTTCAGGTTTCTTACCTCAGGTGTCCGAACTAAAGAGGAATTCCAAAGCAGAGCCCTGGGAAGAGTGTAGGGACAACCCAAACTATGGTTAAAAATTGGGGCCTAGGGTCATGGCAGGCCCAATATGCGGTCTCTTCATCCAGCCACTGAGAGACCTTGCTTGAGGACTGGGCTCAGGCTGAGGGTCACAATGTGTGTTTCTGACCAATGTGCCACGCGAGCATTGGCGGGGCCTCATGGGCCACACTGGTTTCAACTACACTGAACTTTGGACAACGTGCCAATCACAGGGTCTCTTGCCATGGGGAAGGTGTTCGGATTTCTGCATCATGTTCAATCCTGAGCAGTTATTGGAGATAAGGACTAGGTTCTGAAGCCTGAAAACCACAGTTGGGTAGAGATGATGACCTAAGGCCATGGCGCGTCTGATACGCACAGTGTGTGGTCAGCTGCCTGGGTGTTGATCAAGAGGTTCTGGCTCAGGTTGTGTCAGACAGTGCATTAGTGCCAAGGTTAGAGTATATAATTTGGGTACAGTCGAGTGCCGTGTAGGTTTATCCTCATTTGAGTTGCCTGGGCAGCTCATTAGGCAAGATATTTTTTCTAGAGGGCCGGCAGAGTGCTGCATTGTGGGTCCGGAATTGCCAAACTTGAGGGATTCTGGACCAGGCATGTTAGGACAGATGTCTGAGAACACAAGGTAGACTTGGGCTTCCGGCCAAGGGCACGGCAGGTACCCCCTGCATCTGAACCAATATCTCATGCATCTGAAGTCACGGCGAGGATCAGATGTTGGCTCAGGTTGGAGTTTCTGTGCATGACTGCCCTTTCATGAACGGAGCGGAATCTCAAGGCCATGGAGGTTTCCCACGTTGGGAGATGCTTTTTGCCCCCTTCAGGGATTCCTTCTGCGGGACAATTGAGACCTGTTGGGTAGTTCCAGTACATTCCATATGGAATGACTCCAGACTCATTTCGAGGATGGATGCCAGGGAAGCCCGCTACATATTCCAATTGTATCCTAGCAACAAGGCAGTTGAAATCCGATGGCTCTGCGGGAGCAATCGGGGCGGCTGAGTTGAAATGGACTTTCCCGAGGATGGGGCCTAATGTGTGTTTGTGTCCATGAGGGCCTGCGAATGGGGCAGTGGCACCGGGACCCTGAAGTATTCTCCTAAGCTTTTCACATAACTCCCAAGCACAAGTTTCCTTGTGGAGACGAGATTTGTTCTGATGGGTGCCTCAGGAAACCCCCTATGCTGGTCTTGGAATCCAGGGTTTTGAGGAGACATGCCTGTAAACAAAGCAATGGATTCGATTATGGCTTAGGGTCCTGTCTAGTTCCATCTCTTCTCTGGGGACATCCATCTATGGTATGAGTGGAGGTAGATGCTCAGCTCGTGTCAGACCGCCCTTGTTTATCCCGGGAGACCTAAACTAATGGGATGGCCTGGGGACTTTGGAGGTTTCTCCTAATTTGTACGATTTTGGACAAGGGATGGGAAGAATTCTCATGGATTGGGTAGGCACAGTCCTAACGTGTAGCTCCAGGGCCCCAACCTCTAGGGTGTGTGGCCCAGGACATTGAGGACAGAAGTCTGAAAACACAAACTCAGCTTAGGTTTGGGGACGTAGGTGTGGCCGGCCCAATCTACAAACCATGAGGAGAACTCTTCAGGATATGAAGAAAGAGCGCGTCTGAGGCTCTTGCTCAGGCTTTTGTCTCTGGATTTTGTATCAACGATGGCCGTGGAATGTGGGGAGTCCGCATGGGCCATGGACGAATCTTCCTCTCTTGGATTTGACAGTCCCAATTGTTTTTCGTCAATCTGTGGGATGGGAGGTCTCCTTTCAGGTTTGTTACCTCAGGTGTCCCAACCAAAGAGCAATTCCAAAGCATAGTCCTGGGGAAGAGTGAAGGGACAACACAAACTATGGTTAAAAATTGGGGCCTAGGGGCATGGCAGGCCCAATTTGCTGTCTCTTCATCCAGCCACTGAGAGGCCTTACTTGAGGACTGGGCTCAGGTAGAGGGTCACAATGTGTGTTTGTGACCAATGTGGCCCGCGAGTATGGGCGGGGCCTCATGGCCCACACTGGTTTCAACTACACTGAACTATGGACAACATGCCAATCACAAGGTCTCTTGCCATGGGGAAGGAGTTCTGATTTCTGCGTCATTTTCAACAATGGGCAGTGGATTGAGATAAGGTCTAGGTACTGAATTCTGAAAACCGCAGTTGGGAAGAGATGACGACCTAAGGCCATGGCAGGTCTGATATGCTCAGTGTGCGGTCAGCTGCCTGGGTGTTGGTTAGGAGGTTCGGGCTCAGGTGGTTTCAGACAGTGCATTAGTGCCCAGGTTAGACTATATAATTTGGGTACAGTCGAGTGCCGTGTAGGTTGATCCTCATTTCAGGTGCCTGGGCAGCTCATTAGGCAAGATATATTTTTAGAGCACAGGGACAGTGCTGCATTGTGAATCCGGAATTGTCAAACTTGAGGGCTTCTGGGCCAGGAGTTTGAGGACAGAAGTCTGAGAACAGAAGCAGGACTTGGGCTTCAGGCCGAGAGCAAGGCAGTTACCCCCTGCAGATCTGAAATAATATCTCATGCATCTAAAGTCACGACGAGTATCAGACTTTGGGTCAGGTTGGAGTTTCTGTGCATGACTGCCCCTTCATGAACGGAGCAGAATCTCAAGGCCATGGAGGTTTTCCCACGTTGGGAATAGTGGGATGCCCCCTTCAAGGATTCCTTAGCGGGACAATTGAGACCTGTTGGGCAGCTCCAGGACATCCCATATGGAATGACTCCAGGGCACCGTTCGAGGATGGATGCCAGGGAAGCCCGCCTCGCATTCCAAATGTCTCCTAGCAACAAGACAGTTGATATCTGATGGCACTGCAGGAGCAACCGGGGTGGCTGAGTTGAAATGGACTTTCCTGAGGATGGGGCCTAATATGTGTTTGTGTCCATGAGCGCCTTGGAATGGGGCGGTGGCACAGGGACCCTGAAATATTCTCCTAAGCTTTTGACATAGCTCCCATGAACAAGAATCCTTGTGGAGACGAGATTTGTTCTGATGGGTGCCTCAGGAAACCCCCTATGCTGGTCTTGGAATCCAGGCTTTTGAAGAGACATGCCTGTAAACCAAAGCTATGGATCCTATTATGGCCTAGGGTTCTGTCTGGTTCCATCTTATTTTCAGGGAACATCCATCTATGGTATGAGTGGAGGTAGATGCTCCGCTGGTTTCAGACCGCCCTTGTTTGTCCTAGGAGGCATAAACTATTGGGATGTCCTCGGGGAATTTGGAGGGTCCTCCTAATTTGTTCGATTTTAGAGAATGGAATGGACAGAATTCCCATGGATTGGGTAGGCAGCGTACTAATGTGTGGCTCCACAGGCCCCAGCCTGTAGGGTGTGTGGCCCAGGACTTTGAGGACAGAAGTCTGAAAACACAAAATCAGCTTAGGTTTGGGGACGTAGGTATGGCATACCCTATCTACAAACCATGAGAAGAACGCTTCGGGATTTGAAGAAGGAGAGGGTGGGCAGCGCTTCTTCAGGCTTTTGTTTCTAGATTTTGTATCAACGATGGCCGTGGAATGTGGGGAGGCCTTCTGGGCCTTGGACGAATCTTCCTCTCCGTAGATTTATTCCGGTCCTAATTGTTTTTCGTCAATCTGTGGGATGGGAGGTCTCCTTTCAGGTTTGTTAGCTAGGTGTCCCAATCAAAGAGGAATTCCAAAGCAGAGCCCTGGGGTAGAGTGAAGGGACAACCCAAACTATGGTTAAAAATTGGGGCCTAGGGTCATGGCAGGCCCAATATGCGGTCTCTTCATCCAGCCACTGAGAGACCTTGCTTGAGGACTGGGCTCATGCTGAGGGTCACAATGTGTGTTTCTGACCAATGTGCCACGCGAGCATTGGCGGGGCCTCATGGGCCACACTGGTTTCAACTACACTGAACTTGGACAACGTGCCAATCACAAGGTCTCTTGCCATGGGGAAGGAGTTCTGATTTCTGCATAATTTTCAACCCTGGGCAGTGGTTGGAGATAAGGTCTAGGTCTGAAGCCTGAAAAACGCAGTTGGGAATAAATGATGACCTAAGGCCATGGCGGGTCTGATGTGCTCAGTGTGCGGTCAGCTGCCTGGATGTTGGTCAGGAGGTTCGGGCTCAGGTTGTGTCAGACATTGCATTAGTGCCCAGGTTAGACCATTATAATTTGGGTACAGTCGAGTGCCCTGTAGGTTTATCCTCATTAGAGGTGCCTGGGAAGCTCATTAGGCAAGATATTTTTTCTAGAGGGCAGGCAGAGTACTGCATTGTAGGTCCGGAATCGCCAAACGTGAGGGCTTCTGGGCCAGGAGTGTGAGGACAGAAGTCTGAGAACACATGCTAGACTTTGGCTTCAGGCCGAGGGCATGGCAGGTACCCCCTGCAGATCTGAACCAATATCTATGCATCTGAAGTCCTGGCGAGGATCAGATGTTGGCTCAGGTTGGAGTTTCTGTGCCTTACTGCCCCTTCATGAACGTAGCTGAAACTCAAGGCCATGATGGTTTTTCCACGTTGGGAGTTGTGGAATGCCCCCTTCAAGGATTCCTTCTGCGGGACAATTGATACCTGTTCGGCAGCTCCAGGACATCCCATATGGAATGACTCCCGAACACCGTTTGAGGATGGATGCCTGGGAAGCCCGCCTCGCATTCTAATTGTCTCCTAAAACAAGACAGTTGAGATCTAATGGCTCTGTGGGAGCAACCGGGGTGGCTGATTTGAAATGGAGTTTCCCTATGATGGGGCCTAATGTGTGTTTGTGTCCATGAGTGCCTTAAAATGGGGCGGTTGCACCGGGACCCTGAGTATTCTCATAAGCTTTTGACATAGCTCCCATGCACAAGTTTCCTTGTTCTGATGGGTGCCTCAGGAAATCCCCTCTGCTGTTATTGGAATCCATGCTTTTGAGGCAAGATGCCTGTAAACTAAAGCAATGGATCCGATTATGGCCTAGGGTCCTGTCTGGTTCCATCTTCTTCTCTTGGGACATCCATCTATGGTATGAGTGGAGGTAGATGCTCAGCTGGTGCCAGACAGCCCTTATTTGTCCCTGGAGACCTACACTATTGGGATAGCCTCGGGGACTTTAAAGTGTTCTCCTAATTTGTATGATTTTGGACAATGGAATGGGCCGAATTCCCATGGATTGGGTAGGCACAGTTCTAATGTGTGGCTCCAGGGGCCCCATCCTGGTGGGTGTGTGGCCCAGGACTTTGAGGACAGAAGTTGAAAACAAAAACTCAGCTTAGGTTTGGGGACGTAGGTATGGCAGTCCCAATCTACAAACCATGAGAAGAACTCTTCAGGATATGGAGAGCGAGTCTGAGGCGCTTTCTCAGGCTTTTGTCTCTGAATTTTGTATCAACGATGGCCATGGAATGTGGGGAGTCCTCATGTGCCATGGCCGAATATTCATCTATGTGGATTTGGCCCGGTGCCAATTGTTTTTCGTCAATCTGTGGGATGGGAGGTCTCCTTTCAGCTTTGTTACCTCAGGTGTCCCAACCAAAGAGGAATTACAAAGCAGAGCCCTGGGGAAGAGTGAAGGGACAACCCAAACTATGGTTAAAAATTGGGGCCTGGGGAATGGCGGGCCCAATATGCTGTCTCTTCATCCAGCCACTGAGAGGCCTTACTTGAGGACTGGGCTCAGGCTGAGGGTCACAATGTGAGTTTGTGACCAATGTGGCCCGGAAGCATGCACGGGGCCTCATGGGCCACACTTTTTTCAACTACACTGAATTTTGGACAACAATCCAATCACAAGTTCTCTTGCCATGGGGAAGGAGTTCTGATTTCTGCATCATTTTCAACCCTGGGCAGTGGTTGGAGATTAGGTCTAGGTTCTGAAGCCTGAAAACCACAGTTGGTAAGAGATGACGACCTAAGGCCATGGCGGGTCTGATGTGCTCAGTGTGCGGTCAGCTGCCTGGTTGTTGGTCAGGAGGTTCGGGCTCAGGTTGTGTCAGACAGTGCCTTAGTGCCCACGTTAGACTATATAATATGGGTACAGTCGAGTGCCTTGTAGGTTATCCTCATTTGAGGTGCCTGGGAAGCTCATTAGTCAAGATATTTTTTCTAGAGGGCAGGCAGAGTGCTGCATTGTTGGTCCGGAATCGCCAAAATTGAGGGCTTCTAACCCAGGAGTGTGAGGACAGAACTGTGAGAACACAAGCTAGACTTGGGCTTCAGGCCGAGGTCACGGCAGGTACCCCCTGCAGATCTGAACCAATATCTCAAGCATCTGAAGTCACGGCGAGGATCAGACATTGGCTCAGGTTGGAGTTTCGGTGCATGACTGCCCCTTCATAAACGCAGCGGAATCTCAAAACCATGGAGGTTTTCCCACGTTGGGAAGTGTTTCAGACTTCTGTCTGAACACAAACTCAGCTTAGGTTTGGGGACGTAGGCCCAATCTACAAAACATGAGAAGAACTCTTCAGGATATAAAGAAAGAGCGAGTCTGAGGCGCTTGCTCTGGCTTTTTTCTCTGGATTTTGTATCAACGATGGCCGTGGAATGTGGGGAGGCCTCATGGGCCAGGGATGACTCTTCCTCTGTGGATTTTGCCCGGTCCCAATAGTTTTTCTTAAATCTGTGGGATGGGAGGTCTCCTTTCAGGTTTGTTACCTCAGGTGTCCCAACCAAAAGAGGTATTCCAAAGCAGAGCCTTGGGGAAGAGTAAAGGCACAACTCAAACTATGTTTAAAAATTGGGGCCCAGGGGCATGGCAGGCCCAATATGCTGTCTCTTCATCCAGCCACTGAGAGGCCTCACTTGAGGAACGGGCTCAGGCTGAGGTTCACAATGTGTGTTTGAGACAAATGTGGCCCACGAGCATGGCCGGGGCCACATGGGCCACACTGGTTTCAGCACACTGAACTTTAGACAAAATGCCAATAACAAAGTCTCTTGCCATGGGGAAGGACTTCTGATTTCTGCATAATTTTCAACCCTGGGCAGTGATTGGAGAAAAGGTATAGGTTCTGAAGCCTGAAAAACGCAGTTGGGAAGAGATGACGACCTAAGGCCATGGCGGGTCTGATGTGCTTAGTGTGCTGTCAGCTGCCTAGATGTTGGTCAGGATTTTCGGGCTCAGGTTGTGTCAGACAGTGCATTATTGCCCAGGTTAGAGTATGCAATTTGGGTACTGTCGAGTGCCGTGTAGGTTTATCCTCATCTGAGGTGCCTGGGCACCTATTAGGCAAGATATTTTTTCTAGAGGGCATGGAGAATGCTGCATTGTGTGTCCAGAATCGCCAAACTTGAGGGCTTCTGGGCCAGGAGTGTGAGGACAGAAGTCTGAGAACTCAAGCTAGATTTTGGCTTCAGGCGGAGGCGTTGGCAGGACCCCCTGCAGATCTCAAACAATATCTCCTGCAGCTGAATTCACGGCGAGGATCAGACGTTGGCTAAGGTTGGATTTTCTGTGCCTGACTGCCCATTTATGAACAGAGCTGAAACTCAAGGCCATGGAGGTTTTCCCACGTTGGGAGTTGTGGGATGCCCCCTTCAAGGATTCCTTCTGCTGGACAATTGAGACCTGGTGGGCAGCTCCAGGACATCCCATATGGAATGACTCCAGAGCACCATTCGGGGATGGATGCCAGGGAAGCCCGCCTCACATTCCAATTGTCTCCTAGCAACAAGACAGTTGAGATCGGATGGCTCTGCGGGAGCAACCGGGGTGGATGAGTTGAAATGGTGTTTCCCTATGATGGGGCCTAATGTGTGTTTGTGTCCATGAGGGCCTTGGAATGGGGCGGTGGCACCGGGACCCTGAAGTATTCTCCTAAGCTTTTGACATAACTCCCATGCACAAGTTTCCTTGTGGAGACGAAATTTGTTCTGATGGGTGCCTCAGGAAACCCCCTATGCTGGTATTGGAATCCAGGCTTTTGAGGAGACATGCCTGTAAACCAAAGCAATGGATCCTATTATGGCCTAGGGTTCTGTCTGGTTCATCTTCTTATCTGGAGACATGCATCTATGGTATGAGTGGAGGTAGATGCTCCGCTGGTGTCAGACTGCCCTTGTTTGACCTAGGAGACCTACACTATTGGGATGGCCTTGGGGACATTGGAGGGTTCTCCTAATTTGTACTATTTTGGACAATGGAATGGGGAGAATTCCCATGATTGGGTAGGCAAAGTCCTAATGTGTGGCTCCAGGGGCCCCAGCCTGGAGGGTGTGTGTCCCAGGATTTTGAGGACAGAAGTCTCAAAACACAAACTCAGCTTAGGTTTGCGGTCGTAGGTATGGTAGGCCCAATCTACAAACCATGAGAAGAACGCTTCAGGATATGAAGAAAGAGGGAGTCTAAGGCGATTGCTCAGGCTTTTGTCTCTGGATTTGTTATAAACGATGGCCGTGGAATGTGGTGAGGACTCATGGGACATGGACGAATTTTCTTCTCTGTGGATTTGGCCCGGTCCAATTGTTTTTCGTCAATCTGTGGGATGACAGGTCTCCTTTCAGGTTTCTTACCTCAGGTGTCCCAACCAAAGAGGAATCCAAAGCAGAGCCCGGGGGAATAGTGAAGGGACAACCCAAACTATGGTTAAAATTTGGGGCCTAGGGGCATGGCAAGCCCAATATTCTCTTCTTCATCCAGCCACTGAGAGGCCTTACTTGATGACTGGGCTCAGGCTGAGGGTCACAAAGTGTGTTTGTGACCAATGTGGCCCGCGAGCATGGGCGGGGCCTCATGGGCCACACTGGTTTTAACTACACTGAACTTTGGACAACATGCCAATCACAAGGTTTCTTGCCATGGGGAAGGAGTTCTGATTTCTGCATCATTTTCAACCCTGGGCAGTGGTTGGAGATAAGGTCTAGGTTCTGAAGCCTGAAAACCGCAGTTGGTAAGAGTTGACGACCTAAGGCCATGGCGGGTATGATGTGCTCAGTGTGCGGTCAGCTGCCTGGTTGTTGGTCAGGAGGTTCGGGTTCAGTTTGTGTCATACAGTGCATTAGTGCCCAGGTTAGACTATATAATTTGGGTACAGTCGAGTGCCTTGTAGGTTATCCTCATTTGAGGTGCCTGGGAAGCTCATTAGTCAAGATATTTTTTCTAGAGGGCAGGCAGAGTGCTGCATTGTGGGTCAGGAATTGCCAAACTCGAGGGCTTCTGGGCCAGGAGTGTGAGGACAGAAGTGAGAACACAAGCTAGACTTGGGCTTCAGGCCGAGGGCACGGCCAGTACCCCCTGCAGATCTGAAACGATATCTCATGCATCTGAAGTCATGGCGAGGATCAGACTTTGACTCAGGTAGGATTTTCTGTGCATGACTGCACATTCATGAACGGAGCGGAAACTCAAGGCCATGGAGGTTTTCCCACGTTGGGAGTTGTGGGATTCCCCCTTCAAGGATTCCTTCTGCGGGACAATTAAGACCTGTTGGGCAGCTCTAGGACATCCCATATGGAATGACTCCAGAGCACCCTTCGAGGATCGATACCAGGGAAGCCCGCATTGCATTTCAAGTGTCTCCTAGCAACAAGACAGTTGAGATCGGATGGCTCTGCGGGAGCAACCGGGGTGGCTGAGTTGAAATGGTGTTTCCCTATGATGGGGCCTAATGTGTGTTTGTGTCCATGAGGGCCTTGGAATGGGGCGGTGGCACCGGGACCCTGAAGTATTCTCCTAAGCTTTTGACATAACTCCCATGCACAAGTTTCCTTGTGGAGACGAGATTTGTTCTGATGGGTGCCTCAGGAAACCCCCTATGCTGGTATTGGAATCCAGGTTTTTGAGGAGACATGCCTGTAAACCAAAGCAATGTATCCGATTATGGCCTAGGGTCCTGTCTGGTTCAATCTTCTTATCCTGAGACATGCATCTATGGTATGAGTGGAGGTAGATGCTCAGCTGGTATCAGACTGCCCTTGTTTGACCTGGGAGACCTACACTATTGGGATGGCCTTGGGGACATTGGAGGGTTCTCCTAATTTGTACTATTTTGGACAATGGAATGGGAGAATTCCCATGATTGGGTAGGCAAAGTCCTAATGTGTGGCTCCAGGGGCCCCAGCCTGGAGGGTGTGTGTCCCAGGACTTTGAGGACAGAAGTCTCAAAACACAAACTCAGCTTAGGTTTGCGGTCGTATGTTTGGCAGGCCCAATCTACAAACCATGAGAGGAACTCTTCAGGATATGAAGAAAGAGGGAGTCTAGGGCGATTGCTCAGGCTTTTGTCTCTGGATTTGTTATAAACGATGGCCGTGGAATGTGGTGAGGACTCATGGGACATGGACGAATTTTCTTCTCTGTGGATTTGGCCCGGTCCAATTGTTTTTCGTCAATCTGTGGGATGACAGGTCTCCTTTCAGGTTTCTTACCTCAGGTGTCCCAACGAAAGAGGAATCCAAAGCAGAGCCCGGGGGAATAGTGAAGGGACAACCCAAACTATGGTTAAAATTTGGGGCCTTGGGGCATGGCAAGCCCAATATTCTCTTCTTCATCCATCCACTGAGAGGCCTTACTTGAGGACTGGGCTCAGGCTGAGGGTCACAAAGTATGTTTGTGACCATGTGGCCCGCGAGCATGGGCGGGGCCTCATGGGCCACACTGGTTTTAACTACACTGAACTTTGGACAACATGCCAATCACAAGGTTTCTTGCCATGGGGAAGGAGTTCTGATTTCTGCATCATTTTCAACCCTGGGTAGTGGTTGGAGATAAGGTCTAGGTTCTGAAGCCTGAAAACCGCAGTTGGTAAGAGTTGACGACCTAAGGCCATGGTGGGTCTGATGTGCTCAGTGTGCGGTCAGCTCCCTGGTTGTTGGTCAGGAGGTTCGGGCTCAGGTTGTGTCAGACAGTGCATTAGTGCCCAGGTTAGACTATATAATTTGGGTACAGTCGAGTGCCTTGTAGGTTATCCTCATTTGAGGTGCCTGGGAAGCTCATTAGTCAAGATATTTTTTCTAGAGGGCAGGCAGAGTGCTGAATTGTGGGTCAGGAATTGCCAAACTCGAGGGCTTCTGGGCCAGGAGTGTGAGGACAGAAGTCTGAGAACACAAGCTAGACTTGGGTTTCAGGCCGAGGGCACGGCCAGTACCCCCTGCAGATCTGAAACAATATCTCATGCATCTGAAGTCATGGCGAGGATTAGACTTTGACTCAGGTAGGATTTTCTGTGCATGACTGCACATTCATGAACGGAGCGGAATCTCAAGGCCATGGAGGTTTTCCCACGTTGGGAGTTGTGGGATTCCCCCTTCAAGGATTCCTTCTGCGGGACAATTAAGACCTGTTGGGCAGCTCTAGGACATCCCATATGGAATGACTCCAGAGCACCGTTCGAGGATCGATACCAGGGAAGCCCGCATCGCATTTCAATTGTCTCCTAGCAACAAGACAGTTGAGATCGGATGGCTCTGCGGGAGCAACCGGGGTGGCTGAGTTGAAATGGTGTTTCCCTATGATGGGGCCTAATGTGTGTTTGTGTCCATGAGGGCCTTGGAATGGGGCGGTGGCACCGGGACCCTGAAGTATTCTCCTAAGCTTTTGACATAACTCCCATGCACAAGTTTCCTTGTGGAGACGAGATTTGTTCTGATGGGTGCCTCAGGAAACCCCCTATGCTGGTATTGAAATCCAGGCTTTTGAGGAGACATGCCTGTAAACCAAAGCAATGGATCCGATTATGGCCTAGGGTCCTGTCTGGTTCAATCTTCTTATCTGGAGAAATGCATCTGTGGTATGAGTGGAGGTAGATGCTCAGCTGGTGTCAGACTGCCCTTGTTTGACCTGGGAGACCTACACTATTGGGATGGCCTTGGGGACATTGGAGGGTTCTCCTAATTTGTACTATTTTGGACAATGGAATGGGGAGAATTCCCATGATTGGGTAGGCAAAGTCCTAACATGTGGCTCCAGGGGCCCCAGCCTGGAGGGTGTGTGTCCCAGGATTTTGAGGACAGAAGTCTCAAAACACAAACTCAGCTTAGGTTTGGGTCGTAGGTATGGCAGGCCCAATATACAAAGCATGAGAAGAACTCTTCAGGATATGAAGAAAGAGGGAGTCTAAGGCGATTGCTCAGGCTTTTGTCTCTGGATTTGTTATAAACGATGGCCGTGGAATGTGGTGAGGACTCATGGGACATGGACGAATTTTCTTCTCTGTGGATTGGCCCTGTCCCAATTGTTTTTCGTCAATCTGTGGGATGACAGGTCTCCTTTCAGGTTTCTTACCTCATGTGTCCCAACCAAAGAGGAATCCAAAGCAGAGCCCGGGGGAATAGTGAAGGGACAACCCAAACTATGGTTAAAATTTAGGGCCTAGGGGCATGGCAAGCCCAATATTCTCTTCTTCATCCAGCCACTGAGAGGCCTTACTTGAGGACTGGGCTCAGGCTGAGGGTCACAAAGTGTGTTTGTGACCAATGTGGCCCACGAGCATGGGCGGGGCCTCATGGGCCACACTGGTTTTAAGTACACTGAACTTTGGACAACATGCCAATCACAAGGTTTCTTGCCCTGGGGAAGGAGTTCTGATTTCTGCATCATTTTCAACCCTGGGCAGTGGTTGGAGATAAGGTCTAGGTTCTGAAGCCTGAAAACCGCAGTTGGTAAGAGTTGACGACCTAAGGCCATGGCGGGTCTGATGTGCTCAGTGTGCGGTCAGCTCCCTGGTTGTTGGTCAGGAGGTTCGGGCTCAGGTTGTGTCAGAAAGTGCATTAGTGCCCAGGTTTGACTATATTATTTGGGTTCAGTCGAGTGCCGTGTAGGTTTATCCTCATTTGAGGTGCCTGGGCAGCATTTTAGGCAAGATATTTTTTCTAGAGTGCAGGCAGAGTGCTGCATTGGGTGTACGGAATTGGCAAACTTGAGGGCTCCTGGGCCAGGAGTGTGAGGACAGAAGTGAGAACACAAGGTAGACTTGGGCTTTAGGTCGAGGGCATGGCAGTTAGCCCCTGCAGATCTGAACCAATATCTCATGCATCTGAAGTCACGGCGAGGATCAGACGTTGGCTCAGGTTGGAGTTTCTGTGCATGACGGCCCCTTCATGAATGGAGCGGAGTATCAAGGCCAAAGAGATTTTCCCACGTTGGGAGTTGTGGGATGCCCCCTTCAAGGATTCCTTCTGCTGGACAATTGAGACCTGTTGGGCAGCTCCAGGACATACCATATGGAATGACTCCAGAGCACCGTTCGAGGATGGATGCCATGGAAGCCCGCCTCGCATTCCAATTGTCTCCTAGCAACAAGACAGTTGAGATCGGATAGCTCTGCAGGAGCAACCGGGGCAGCTGAGTTGAAATGGACATTCCTCAGGATGGGGCCTAATATATTTTTGTGTCCATGGGGGCCTTGGAATGGGGCGGTGGCACCGGAGCAATGAAGTATTCTCCTAAGCTTTTGACATAGCTCCCATGGACAAGTTTCATTGTGGAGACGAGCTTTGTTCTGATGGTTGCCTCAGGAAACCCCCCTATGTTTGTATTGGAATCCAGGCTTTTGAGGAGTCATGCCTGTAAACCAAAGCAATGGATCGGTTTTTGGCCTAGGGTCCTGTCTGGTTCAATCTATTCTCTGCAGACATCCATCTATGGTATGAGTGGAGGTAGATGCTCAGCTGGTGTCCGACCGCCCTTGTTTGACCCGGGAGACCTCCACTATTGGGATGGCCTCGGGGACTTTGGAGGGTTCTCTTAGTTTGTGCGATTTTGGACAATGGAATGGGCAGAATTCCGATGCATTGGGTAGGCACAGTCCTAATGTGTGGCTCCAGGGGCCCCAGCCTGGAGGGTATGTGGCCCAGGACTTTGAGGACAGAAGTCTGAAAACACAAACTCCCCTTAGGTTTGGGGACGTAGGTATGGCAGAGCCAATCTACAAACCATGGAAGAACAATTCAGGATATGAAAAAAGAGCGAGTCTGAGGCGCTTGCTCAGACATTTGACTCTATATTTTGTATCAACGATGGCCGTGGAATGTGGGGAGGCCTCATGGGCCATGGACGAATATTCCTCACTGTGGATTTGGCCCGGTTCCAATTGTTTGTCATCAATCTGTGGGATAGGATGTCTCCTTTCAGGTTTGTTACCTCAGGTGTCCCAACCAAAGAGGAATTCCAAAGCAGAACCCTGGGGAAGAGTGAAGGGACAACCCAAATTATAGTTAAAAATTGTGGCTTAGGGGCATGGCAGGCCCAATATGCTGTCTCTTCATCCAGCCACTGAGAGGCCTTACATGAGGACTGGGCTCCGGCTGAGGTCACAATGTGTGTTTGTGACCTATGTGGCCCGGAAGAATGGGCGGGGCCTCATGGGCCACACTGGTTTCAACTACACTGAACTTTGGACAACATGCCAATCACAAGGTCTCTTGCCAAGGGGAAGGAGTACTGATTTTTGCATCATTTTCAACCCTTGGCAGTGGTTGCAGATAAGGTCTAGGTTCTGAAGCCTGAAAACCGCAGTTGGGAAGAGATGACGATGTAAGGCTATGGCGGGTCTGATGTGCTGTCACCTTCCAGGTTGGTCAGGAGGTTTGGACTCAGGTTGTGTCAGACAGTGCATTAGTGCCCAGGTTAGACTATATAATTTGGGTACAATCGAGTGCCGTGTAGGTTGATCCTCATTTGAGGTGCCTGGGCAGTTCATTTGGCAAGATATTTTTTCTAGATGGCATGCAGAGTGCTTCATTGTATGTCCGGAATTGCCAAACTTGAAGGCTTCTTGGCCAGGAGTGTGAGGACAGAAGTTTGAGAACACAAGCTAGACTTGAGCTTCAGGCCAAGGGCACGACAGGTACCCCCTGCAGATCTGAACCAATATCTCATGCATCTGAGGTCACTGCGAGCATCAGACGTTGGCTCAGGTTGGAGTATCTGTGCATGACTGCCCCTTCATGAACGGAGAGGAATCTCAAGGCCATGGAGGATTTCCCACATTGGGAGTTGTGAGATGCCTCCTTCAATGATTCCTTCTGCGTGACAATTGAGAACTGTTGGGCAGCTCCAGGACATCCCATATGGAATGACTCCAGAGCACCGTTTGAGGTTGGAAGCCAGGGAAGCCCGCCTCGCATTCCAATTGTCTCCTAGCAACAAGACAATTGAGATCGGATTGCTCTCCTGGAGCAACCGGGGTGGCTGAGTTGAAATGGATTTTCCCGAGGATGGGGTCTAATGTGTGTTTGTGTCCATAAGGGCCTTGGAATGGGGCGGTGGCACCGTGACTCTGAACTATTCTCCAAGCTTTTAAAATAGCTCCCATGCACAAGTTTCCTTGTGGAGAAGAGATTTGTTCGGATGGGTGCCTCTGGAAAACCCCTATGCTTATTGGAATCCAGGCTTTTGAGGAGTCATGTCTGTAAACCAAAGCAATGGATCTGATTATGGCCTAGGGTACTTTCTGGTTCAATCTTCTTCTCTGGGGACATCCATCTGTGGTATGAGTGAGGTAGATGCTCAGCGGGTGTCAGACCACCCTTGTTTTTCCCGGGAGACCTCCACTATGGGATGGCCTCCGGGACTTTGGAGGTTTCTCCTAATTTGTATGATTTTGGACAATAAAATGGGAAGAATTCCCATGGATTATGTAGGCACAGTCCTAATGTGTAGCTACAGGGGCCCCTGCTTGGAAGGGTGTGGCCCAGGACTTTGAGGACAGAAGTCTGAAAACACAAACTCAGCTTTGGTTTTGGGATGTAGGTATGGCATGCCCAATCTACAAACCATGAGAAGAACTGTTCAGGATATGAAGAAAGAGCGAGTCTGAGGCGCTTGCTCAGAGTTTTGTCTCTGGATTTTGTATCAACGATTGCCGTGGAAGGCAGGGAGGCCTCAAGGGCCATGGACGAATCTTCCTATCTGTGGATTTGGCCCGGTCACAATTGTTTTTCGTCAATCTGTGGGATGGGAGGTCACCTTTCAGGTTTGTTTCCTCAGTTGTCCCACCCAAAGAAGAATTCAAAGCAGAGCCCTGGGGAAGAGTGAAGGGACAAGCCAAACTGTGGTTAAAAATTGGGGCCTAGGCACATGGCAGGCCCAATATGCTGTCTCTTCATCCAGCCACTGAAAGGCCTTACTTGAGGACTGGGCTCAGGCTGAGGGTCACAATGTGTGTTTGTGACCAATGTCGCACTGGAGCATTGGTGGGGCCTCATGGGCAACACATGTTACAACTACACTGAACTTTGGACAACATGCCAATCACAAGGTTTCTTGCCATGGGGAAGGAGTTCTGATTTCTGCATCATTTTCAACCCTGGGCAGTAGTTGGAGATTGGGTCTAGGTTCTGAAACCTGAAAACCGCAGTTGGGAAGAGATGACGACCTTAGGCCACGGCGGGTCTGATGCGCTCAGTGTGCGATCATCTGCCAGGGTGTTGCTCAGGAGGTTCGGGCTCAGGTTGTGTCAGACAGTGCATTACTGCCCAGGTTATACTATATAATTTGGGTACAGTCGAGGCCCGTGCAAGTTTATCCTCATTTGAAATGCTTGGGCTGCTCATTAGGCAATATATGTTTTCTAGAGGGCAGGCAGAGTGCTGCATTGTGGGTCCGGAATTGCCAAACTTGAGGGCTTCTAGGCCAGGAATGTGAGGACAGAAGTCTGAGAACACAAGATAGACTTGGGCTTCAGGCCGAGGGCACGGCAGGTACCCCCTTGCAGATCTGAACTAATATCTTATGCATCTGAAGTCAAGGTGAGGATCAGACGTGCCTCAGGTTGGAGTTTCTGTGCATGACTGCCCCTTCATGAGTGGAGCGGAATCTCAAAGCCATGGAGGTTTTCCCACCTTGGGAGTTGTGGGATGCCCCCTTCAAGGATTCCTTCTGCGGGACAATTGAGACCTGTTGAGCAGCTCCAGGTCATCCCATATGGTATGACTCCAGAGCACCGTTCGAGGATGGATGGCAGGGAAGCCCACCTCGCATTCCAATTGTCTCCTATCAACAAGTCAGTTGAGATCTGATGGCTCTGCGGGAGCAACCAGGGTGGCTGAGTTGAAATGGACTCTCCCGAGGATGGGGCCTAATGTGTGTTTGTGTCCATGAAGGCCTTGGAATGGGGCGGTGGCACCGGGACACTGAAGTATTCTCCTAAGCTTTTGATATAGCTCCCATGCACAAGTTTCCTTTTGGAGACCAGATTTGGTCTGATGGGTGCCTCAGGAAACCCCTTATGCTGGTATTGGAATCCAGGTTTTTGAGGAGACATACCTGTAAACCAAAGCAATGGATCTGATTATGGCCTAGGGTCCTGTCTGGTTCAAACTTCTTCTCTGGGGACATCCATCTATGGTATGAGTGGAGGTAGATGCTCAGCTGGTGTCAGACCGCCATTGTTTGTCTCAGGAGACCTCCACTATTGGGATGGCCTCGGGGTCATTGTAGGGTTCTCCTAATTTATACGATTTTGGACATTGAATGGGCCGAAATCCCATGGATTGGGTAGTCACAGTTTTAATGTATGGCTCCAGGGACCACAGTGTGGAGGGTGTGTCGCCCAGGACTTGAGGACAGAAGTCTGAAAACAGAATTTCAGCTTAGTTTTGGGGACGTGGTATGGCAGGCCCAATCTACAAACCATGAGAAGAACTCTTCAGGATATTAAGAAAGAGCGAGTCTGAGGCACTTGCTCAGGCTTTTGTCTCTGGATTTTGAATCAACGATGGCTGTAGAATGTGGGGAGGCCTCATGGGCCATGGACGAATATTTCTCTCTGTGTATTTGGCCCGGTTCCAATTCTTTTTCGTCAAGCTGTGAGATGGGAGGTCTTCTTTCAGGTTGGTTACCTCAGGTGTCCCAATCAAAGAGGAATTCCAAAGCAGAACCCTGGGGAAGAGTGAAGGGACAACCCAAACTATGCTTAAAAATTGGTGCCTAGGGGCATGGCAGGCCCAATATGCTGTCTCTTCATCCAGCCACTGAGAGGCCTTATTTGAGGACTGGGCTCAGGCTGAGGGTCACAATGTGAGTTTGTGACCAATATGGCCTGCGGCATGGGCGGGGCCTCATGGGCCACTCTAATTTCAACTACACTGAACTTTGAACAACATGCCAATCACAAGTTTTCTTGCCATGGGGTAGGAGTTCTGATTTCTGCATCATTTTCAAATCTAGGGCTATGGTTGGAGATAAGGTCTAGGTTCTGAAGCCTGAAAACCGCAGTTGGGAAGAGATGAGGACCTAAGGCCATGGCGGGTCTGACGTGCTCAGTGTGCGGTCAGCTGCCTGGGTGTTGGTCAGGATGTTCGGGCTAGGTTGTGTCAGACAGTGCATTAGTGCCCAGGTTAGACTATATAATTTGGGTACAGTCCAGTGCCGTGTAGGTTTATCCTCATTTGAGGTGCCTGGGAAGCTCATTAGGCATGATATTGTTTCTAGAGAGCAGACAGAGTGCTGCATGAGTTCCGGAATTGCCACACTTGAGGGCTTCTGGGCCAGGAGTGTGAGGACAGAAGTCTGAGAACACAAGCTAGACTTGGGCTTCAGGACGAGGGCACGGCAGGTACCCCCTGCGATCTGAACCAATATCTCATGCATCTGATGTCACGGCGAGGATCAGACGTTGGCTCAGGTTGGAGTTTCTGTGGATGACTGCCCCTTCCTGAACGGTGCCAAATCTCAAGGCCATGGAGGTTTTCCCACGTTGGGAGTTGTGGGATGCCCCCTTCAAGGATTCCTTCTGCGGGACAATTGAGACTTGTTGGGCAGCTCAAGACATCCAATATGGAATGACTCCAGAGCATCATTGGAGGATGGATGCCAGGGAAGCCCGCCTCGCATTCCAATTGTCTCCTAGCAACAAGACAGTTGAGATCGGATGACCCTGCGGGAGCTACCGGGGAGGCTGAGTTGAAATGGACTTTCCCGAGGATGGGGCCTAATGTGTGTTTGTGTCCATGAGGGCCTTGGAATGGGGCGGTGGCACCGGGACACTGAAGTATTCTCCTAAGCTTTTGACATAGCTCCCATCCACAAGATTCCTTGTGGAGAACAGATTTGTTCTGATGGGTGCCTCACGAAACCCCCTATGCTGGTATTGGAAACCAGGCTTTTGAGGAGACATGCCTGTAAAGCAAAGCAATGGATCCTATTATGGCCTAAGGTCCTGTCTGGTTCAATCTTCTTCTATGGGAACATCCATCTATGGTATGAGTGGAGGTAGATGCTCAGCTGGTGTCAGTCTGCTCTTGTTTGTCCCGGGAGACCTCAACTATTGTGATGGCCTCTGGGACTTTGGAGGGTTCTCCTAATTTGTACGATTTTGGACAATGGAATGGGCAGAATTCTGATGGATTGGGTAGGCACAGTCCTAATGTGTGGCTCCAGGGTCCCCAGCCTGGAGGGTGTGTGGCCCAGGACTTTGAGGACAGAAGTCTGAAAACACAAACTCAGCTTAGGTTTGTGGAGGTAGGTATGGCAGGCCCAATCTACAAACCATGAGAAGAACTCTTCAGGATATGAATAAAGAGCGAGTCTGACGTGCTTGCTCAGGCATTTGTCTCTGGATTTTGAATCAACGATGTCTGTGGAGGGTGGGAGGCCTCATGGGACATGGACAAATCTTCGTGTCGGTGGATTTGTCCTGGTCCCAATTGTTTTTCGTCAATCTGTGCGATGGGAGGTCTCCTTTCAAGTTTGTTACCTCAGGTGTCCCACCAAAAGAGGAATTCCAAATTAGAGCCGTGGGGAAGAGTGAAGGGACAACCCAAAGTATGGTTAAAAATTGGGGCCTAGTGGCATGGCAGGCCCAATATGCTGTCTTTTCATCCAGCCACTGTGAGGCCTTACTTGAGGACTGGGCTCAAGTTGAGGGTCACAATGTGTTTTTTGACCAATGTGGCCCGCGAGCGTGGGCGTGGCCTCATGGGCCACACTGGTTTCAACTACAGTCAACTTTGGACAACATGCCAATCACAAAGTCTCTTGCCATGGGGAAGGAGTTCTGATTTCTGCATCATTTTTAACCCTGGGTAGTGGTTGGAGATAAGGTCTAGGTTTTGAAGCCTGAAAAACTCGGTTCGGAAGAGATGACAACATAAGGCCATGGCGGGTCTGATGTGCTCAGTGTGCGGTCAGCTGCCTGGGTGTTTGTCAGGAGGTTCGGGCTCAGGTTGTGTCAGTCAGTGCATTACTGCCCAGGTTAGACTATATAATTTAGGTACAGTTGAGAGCCGTGTAGGTTTATCCTCATTTGAGGTGCCTGGGCAGCTCATTAGGCAAGATATTTTTTCTAGAGTGCAGGCAGAGTGCTGCATTGTGGGTACGGATTCACCAAACTTGAGGGCTTCTGGGACATGAGTGTGAGGCCAGAAGTCTGAGAACACAAGCTAGTCTTGGGCTTTCGGCCCAGGGAACGGAAGTTACCCCCTGCAGATCTGAACCAATTTCTCATGCATCTGAAGTCATGGCGAGGATCAGACGTTGGCTCAGGTTGGAGTTTCTGTGCCTGACTTCCCCTTAATGAACGGAGCGGAAACTCATGGCCATGGAGATTTTCCCACGTTGGGAGTTTTGGAATGCCCCATTCAAGGATTCCTTCTGCGGGACAATTGAGACCTGTTGGGCAGCTCCAGGACATCCCATAAGGAATGACTCCAGAGCACCGTTCGAGGATGGATGCCAGGGAAGCCGGCCTCGCATTTCAATTGTCACCTAGCAACAAGACAGTTGAGATCGGATGGCTCTGCGGGGGCAACTGGAGTGGCTGAGTTGAAATGGACTTTCCCGAGGATGAGGCCTAATGTGAGTTTGTGTCCATGAGTGCCTTGGAATGGGGCGGTGGCACCAGGATCCTGAAGTATTCTCCTATGCTTTTGACATAGCTCCCATGCACAAGTTTCTTTGTGGAGACGGGATTTATTCTGACGGATGCTTCAGGAAACCCCCTCTGCTGTTATTGGAATCCAGGCTTTTGAGTAGACAGGTCTGTAAACCAAAGCAATAGATCCGATTAAGGCCTAGGGTTCTGTCTTGTTCCATCTTCTTCTTGGGGACATCCATCTATAATATGAGTGGAGGTAGATGCTCAGCTTGTGTCAGAATGGCCTTGTTTTTCCCTGGAGACTTCCAATTTAGGGATGGCCTCGGGGATTTTGGAGGGTTCTCCTAATTTGTACGATTTTGGACAAGAAATGGGCCGAATTCCCATGGATTCGGTAGGAACAGTCCTAATGTGTGGCTCCAGGGGCCCCAGCCTGGAGGGAGTGTGGCCCAAGACTTTGAGGACAGAAGTTGAAAACAGAAACTCAGCTTAGTTTTGGGGAGGTAGGTTTGGCCGGCCCAATCTACAAACCATGAGAAGAACTCTTCAGGATATGAAGAAAGAGCAAGTCTGAGGCGCTTGCTGAGGCTTTTGTCTATGGATTTTGTATCAACGATGGCCGTGGAATGTGGGGAGGTCTCATGGGCCATAGACGAATCTTCCTCTCGGTGTATTTGGCCCGGGCACAATGGTTTTAGTCAGTCTGTGGGATGGGAGGTCTTCTTTCAGGTTTTCAGACTTCCTTCCTCACACTCCTGGCAAACAAGCCCTCCGGTCTAGGAACTCCAAAACCACAATCAGGCCCAGTGTCTGCCCAACGGAAGAAAAACGTTTCCCTGTGGGGCCACTCCAGAAAACCCAGATGAGGATCAACCTGCTCGGGACTCGACGGTACCCGAACTGGATAGGCTGCTCTGGGCACTCATGCTCTGTCTGACACAGCCTGAAGCCAGACGTCCAGACAGACAAGGAGACAGCTGGCCGCACACCCAGCACTTCGGACACACCATGGTCTTATGCCTTCACCTTTCCTAACCTTGGTTATCAGATATCTGAACGTAGACATTATATCAATTCTCCACACAGCTGGGTATCGCAAGCACAAAACAGAACTCCTACTTCCCCATGGCTGTAAAGCTTGCTCTTGGGATGGAGTCACACATTCAGGGTGGGAGAAAACTTCATAGCCCCCGATGCCACGCCGAAACTTGAGTGCTGCTTGGGCACAAATTCACACTGTGACCCTCAGCATGAGCCCCATGTCAAAGAAAGGCCTGTCAGGGCCTGGACCAAGAGCCCGCATATGGGGCATGCCAAGCCCCTATGCACCCAATCCTCACCAGGGTTTGAGTTTTCCAGTCGTCCCGCCAGTACCTGGGGCTCTGCTCTGGAATCCCTTTCTTGGAGAGACACATCAGCCATACAACACGACTCCACCCTTCCCACAAAATGACCCCAAACTCTTGGGAGCTGGGACAAATCCCCAGAGAGGGATACTCGTCCACAGTACCTGAGGCACCCCTCCAATCCACAGCTATCTGGGACACAACATCCAGAGACAAAAGCCTGAAAGAACGCCTCCCACTCGCCCTTGTTTCAGAGGCCCAGGAGCTCCCTCTCGGGCTGTATATCCGGTCTGCCATACCCTAGGGGCCAATCATAAGCTGAGTTTGTGTTTTCAGACTTCTGTGCCCACAGCCTGGACCCACACAACCTCCAGGCTAGGGCCTCTGGAGCCACAGCGAAAGATTGGGCCTGCCCTCTCCAAGGAAAATGTGCCCAATCCATTGACCACAACCCTACAGGTTAGGGAAAATCTCCAAGGCCCCTGAGGCCATCAATAGTGTAGGCCACCCTGGACTAAGAGTGGCTCTCTGACACCAGCGGAGCAAATATCTCCACTTAGAATCTCAGACAGTGTCCCCAGAGACAGAAGGTTGAATGGACAGTCCCCCAGGCCCTAATCTGAACCTTAGCTTTGATTTCCATGTGTCCGTCCTCAGAGGACTGTTTTCGTAGACCAGCACACTGGGCTTTTCTGAGGCACAAAACCAAACCCCTCTCGTCTCCACATGGGGAGCTTTCTTGCTGGGGATGTATCAAACCCTTCAGGAAGGAGAGTTCTGCAGGGCCACTGAACGACCAGCACATTCCAAGGTCTCCATGGACCCAAACGCACATTATGACGCATCCTCAGGAGAGGCCATTTCAACTCAGCCTCCTGGGTAGCGTGCCCCAGAGGCAGCAGATCAAACATATCTTATGGCTAATGGCCAATCGGAATACGAGGAATGCTCGTAAAGGGATCCATCCTTCGAACCCTGCTCTCCAGTCCTTCCGTATGGTATGTCCTGGAGCCATGCATCAGGACTCGAATGTCCCGCAGAAGGAAACCTTGTGGTTTGGGGCAACCTCCAAACTCAGCGTGGGAATACTTCCTTGGCCTCATGAGGCCCCCGCTTCATGAAGGTGCCATCATGGACACATACTCCAGCCTCAGCCAACGTCTGATCCTCAGCCTGACTTCAGATGCAGGAGATTTCGATTCAGCCTCTGCAGAGTGGGCCTGCTTTACCCTTGGCTCCAATCCTTACCCTAGCTTGTGTTTTCAGACTGCTGTCCTCTTTCTCCTGGCCCACAAACCCTCCCTACTGGGAATTCTGGGCCCACAATGAAGCACTCTACCTGCCTCCCAGGAGAAAAACATTGTCTATGGTGCTGCCCAGAAACCCCAAATGAGGATCAAACTGCTTGGCCCTCGGCAACACCCCGATTGCATAGGCTACCTTAAACACTGATGCTCTGTCGCAAATAGCCTGAGCCCAGACCTTCCAACAGACACAGACACAGCTGGCTGCACACCCAGCACATTGGACCCGCCACTGCCTTAGGCCACCATCCATTCCCAACCTGGGTTTTGAGTCATCGGAACCTAGACCTTATCTCCAATCCCTGCACAGGGGGGAACCTGATGCACAAGTCAGTACCCCTCCTTCCACATGGCAAGAAACCTTGCTGCTGGCAGTGAGTCAAACCTTCAGTGTAGGACAAAACGGCATGGCCCATGAGGCCACGCCCATGCGCGAGGGCCGCCTTGGGCACAAACACACATCGTAACCCTCAGCGTGAGTACCTTATTCAAGTAACGCCTCTCAGTGACTGGACCAAGAGCCCGCATATGTGGCTTGCCATGCCCATAGGCACCCAGGACTAATTAGATGGTGTGTATTCCAGTTGAGGGAACCCACTGCTGTGCTCTAGAGTCCCTCTCCTGGGGGGTACCCTGTGTCAGAAAACAGTACCCTTCCCTTCCCACAGAATGAACCCAAACACTTGGGAGCTTGGACAATCCCCCGAGAGGAAGGCTATTCCTCGGCCCCCGAGGCAAGCCTACCCTGAATGGCCACTGTGGACACAACACCCAGAGACAAAAGCCTGAACGACTGCCTCCCACTTGCCCTCCTTTGATATCCAGAGGATCTCCCCTCACGGACTGGAGATCAGGCCTGCCATTACCTTGACCCCTAGCTGAGCCAAGTTTGCCTTTTCAGACATCTGTCCCCACAGCCATGGCAAACACAGCCTCTAGGCTGGGTCCTCTGTAGCCATACCACAGGACCGTGCCTGCTCTCTCCTGGGAAACTGTGTCCATTCCTTTGGCCCACACCTTCAGAATATGAGAAACCTCAAGGCCCCCGAGGACACCCCACTACTGGGAGCTTCCCTGGACTCACAGGGGCATTCGGACACAAGCTGAGCAGCTACCTCCACGAAGTCATGCACACAGATGTCAACAGCGATAGAAGGTTGAGCCGGACAGGCCCTTAGGCCCTAATCTCAACTCTTGCTTTGGTTTCCAGGTGTCACTCCTCAGAGGCTTTGGTTCGAAGAACAGGATATGGGGCTTTCCTGAGGCACTGAACAGAACTCCTCTCGTCTCCACATGGGAAGCTTCCTCGTTCGAGCCGTGTCAAACACCCCAGGTTGGAGAATCCTTCAGAGTCCCTGAGCCGCCTCCACATTCCAAGATCTCCCAAGCCACCAACCCACAGTAGGACTCAACTCAGGAGAGTCAATTTCAACTCTCCCCTCTGCGTAGCTCACACAGGAGCCCGCAGATTGAGTCTGCCTTGTCCTGACTAAAGAGTGGAAATATGAGTTGGCATTCCCAGGCATCCATACTTAGACACCTGCTCTCGAGTCTTTCCGTATGGGGCCTCCTGGAACCATCCAATAAGACTCGACTGTCGTGCAGAAGGAAACCTTGAGGTTTGGAATAGTTCACAAATCCCATCGTAGGCAAACCTCCCTGGCCTCATGAAGCCCCCACACCCTTCCGGAAGAGGCCATGATGGACAAAACCTCTAGCCTGAGACACGTCTCATAGTTGACATGACCTCAGTGCAGGATATCTCGATTAAGCCTCTGCAGAGTGGGCCTGCGTGCCCTCGGTCACAAACCTCATGCTAGCTTGTGTTTTAAGACTTCCTTCCTCACACTCCTGGCAAACAAGCCTTCCGGACTAGGAACTCCAGAACCAAAACCCTACCCAGTCTCTGCCCAACGGAAAAAAAAAACGTTTCCCTGTGGGGTTCTCCAGAAAACCCAGATGAGGTTCAACCTGCTTGGGACTCGATGGTACCTGAACTGGATAGGCCGCTCTGGGGACTCATGCTCTGTCTGACACAGCCTGAAGCCAGACGTCCAGACAGACAAGAAGACAGTTGGCCGCTCACCCAGCACTTCGAACATGCCATGGTCTTATGCCGTCACCTCTTCCTAAACTTGGTTTTCAGATATCAGGACCTAGACATTATATCAATTCTCCACACAGCTGGGTATCGCAAGCACAAAACAGAACTCCTCCTTCCCAATGGCTGTAAAGCTTGCTCTTGGCATGGAGTCACACCTTCAGGATGGGAGAAACCTTCATGGCCCCTGATGCCACGCCCAAAATTGAGTGCTGCTTCGGCACAAATTCACACTGTGACCCTCAGCATGAGCCCCATGTCAAAGAAAGGCCTGTCAGCGCCTGAACCAAGAGCCCGCATATGGGGCTTGCCAAGCCCCTATGCACCCAATCGTCACCAGGGTTTGAGTTTTCCAGTCACCCCACCCGTACCTGGGGCTCTGCTCTGGAATCCCTATCTTGGAGAGACACATGAACCAGACAAAACGACTCCACCCTTCCCACAAAATGAGCCCTAACTCTTGGGAGCTGGGACAAATCCCCAGAGAGGGATACTCGTCCACAGTCCCTGAGGCCACCCCTCCAATCCACGGCTATCCGGGACACAACATCCAGAGACAAAAGCCTGAAGGAACGCCTCCCACTCGCCCTTGTTTCAGAGGCCCAAGAACTCCCTCTCAGGCTGTACATCCGGCCTTCCATAACTTAGGCTCCACTTATAAGCTGAGTTTGTGTTTTCAGACCTCTCTGCACACAGCCTGGACCCACACAACCTCCAGGCTAGGGCCTCTGGAGCCACAGCGAAAGATTGTGCTTCCCCTCTCCTAGGAAAGTGTGCACAATTCATTGACCACAACCCTACAGGTTAGGGAAAATCTCCAAGGCCCCTGAGGCCATCAATAGTGTAGGCCACCATGGACTAATAGGGGCTCTCTGACACCAGCGGAGCAACTACCTCCACTTAGACTCTCCGAGAGTGTCCCCTGAGACAGAAGGTTGAAATGGACAGGCCCCCAGGCCCTAATCTGAACCTTAGCTTTGGTTTCCATGTGTCCATCCTCAGAGGACTGTTTTCGTAGACCAGCACACGGGGCTCTTCTGAGGCACCAAACCAAACCTCTCTCGTCTCCACATGGGGAGCTTTCTTGCTGGGGATGTATCAAACCCTTCAGGAAGGAGAGTTCCGCCGGTCCACTGAACAACCAGCACATTCCAAGGTCTCCATGGGCACAAACGCACATTATGACTCATCCTCAGGAGAGGCCATTTCAACTCAGCCCCCTGGTTAGCGTGCCCCAGAGGCAGCCGATCAAACATATCTGTGGCTAATGGCCAATGGGAATGCGAGGCATGTTGTACAGGGATCCATCCTTCGAACCCTGCTCTCCAGTCCTTCCGTATGGTATGTCCTGGAGCCATGCAACAGGACACAAATGTCCCGCAGAAGGACGTTATTTTGGGGCAACCACCAAACTCAGCGTGGGAAAAATTCCTTGGCCTCATGAGGCCCCCGCTTCATGAAGGTGCCATCATGGACACATACTCCAGCCTCAGCCAACGTCTGATCCTCAGCCTGACTTCAGATGCAGGAGATTTCGATTCAGCCTCTGCAGAGTGGGCCTGCTCTACCCTTGGCTCCAATCCTCACCCTAGCTTGTGTTTTCAGACTGCTGTCCTCTCAATCCTGGCTCACAAACCCTCCTTACTGGGAATTCTGGGGCCACAATAAAGCACTCTACCTGCCTCCCAGGAGAAAAACATTGTCTATGGTGCTGCCCAGAAACCCCAAATGAGGATCAAACTGCTTGGCCCTCGGCAACACCCCGATTGCATAGGCTACCTTAAACACTGATGCTCTGTTGCAAATAGCCTGAGCCCAGACCTTCCAACAGACACAGACACAGCTGGCTGCACACCCAGCACATTGGACCCGCCACTGCCTTAGGCCACCATCCATTCCCAACCTGGGTTTTGAGTCATCGGAACCTAGACCTTATCTCCAATCCCTGCACAGGGGGGAACCTGATGCACAAGTCAGTACCCCTCCTTCCACATGGCAAGAAACCTCGCTGCTGGCAGTGAGTCAAACCTTCAGTGTAGGACAAAACGGCATGGCCCATGAGGCCACGCCCATGCGTGAGGGCCGCCTTGGGCACAAACACACATTGTAACCCTCAGCGTGAGTACCTTATTCAAGTAACGCCTCTCAGTGACTGGACCAAGAGCCCGCATATGTGGCTTGCCATGCCCATAGGCACCCAGGACTAATTAGATGGTGTGTATTCCAGTTGAGGGAACCCACTGCTGTGCTCTAGAGTCCCTCTCCTGGGGGGTACCATGTGTCAGAAAACAGTACCCTTCCCTTCCCACAGAATGAACCCAAACACTGGGGAGCTTGGACAATCCCCCGAGAGGAAGGCTATTCCTCGGCCCCCGAGGCAAGCCTACCCTGAACGGCCACTGTGGACACAACACCAAGAGACAAAAGCCTGAGTGACTGCCTCCCACTTGCCCTCCTTTGATATCCAGAGGATCTCCTATCACGGACTGGAGAACAGGCCTGCCATTACCTTGACCCCTAGCTGAGCCAAGTTTGCCTTTTCAGACATCTGTCCCCACAGCCATGGCAAACACAGCCTCTAGGCTGGGTCCTCTGTAGCCATACCCCAGGACCGTGCCTGCTCTCTCCTGGGAAACTGTGTCCATTCCTTTGGCCCACACCTTCAGAATATGAGAAACCTCAAGGCCCCCGAGGACACCCCACTACTGGGAGCTTCCCTGGACACACAGGGGCATTCGGACACAAGCTGAGCAGCTACCTCCACGAAGTCATGCACACAGATGTCAACAGCGATAGAAGGTTGAGCCGGACAGGCCCTTAGGCCCTAATCTCAACTCTTGCTTTGGTTTCCAGGTGTCACTCCTCAGAGGCTTTGGTAGGAAGAACAGGATATGGGGCTTTCCTGAGGCACTGAACAGAACTCCTCTTGTCTTCACATGGGAAGCTTTCTTGTTGGAGCCGTGTCAAACACCCCAGGTTGGAGAATCCTGGGGAGTCCCTGACCACCTCCACATTCCAAGATCTCCCAAGCCAACAACCCACAGTAGGACTCATTCTCAGGAGTCAATTTCAACACTCCCCTCTGGGTATCTCACCCAGGAGCCTGCAGATTGAGTCTGCCTGGCCTGACTAAAGAGTTGAAATATGAGGTGGCGTTCCCAGGCATCCATGCTTAGACACCTGATCTCGAGTCTTTCCGTATGGGGCCTCTTGGAACCATCCAATAAGACCTGACTGTCGTGCAGAAGGAAACCTTGAGGTTTGGAGTAGTTCACAAATCCCATCGTAGGCAAACCTCCCTGGCCTCATGAAGCCCCCACACACTTCCGGAAGAGGCCATGCTGGACAAAACCTCTAGCCTGAGACACATCTCATAGTTAACATGACCTCAGTGCAGAAGATCTCGATTCAGCCTCTGCAGAGTGGGCCTGCCGTGCCCTCGGTCCCAAACCTCATGCTGCTTGTGTTTTCAGACTTCCTTCCTCACACTCCTGGCAAACAAGCCCTCTGTACTAGGAACTCCAGAACCACAACCCAGCCCAGTGTCTGCCCAACGGAAGAAAAACTTTTCCCTGTGGGGCTCTCCGAAAACCCAGATGGGGATCAACCTGCTCCGGCCTGGACGGTACCCGAACTGGATAGGCTGCTCTGGGCACTCATGCTCTGTCTGAAACAGCCTGAAGCCAGACGTCCAGACAGACAAGAAGACAGCTGGCCGCACAACCAGCACTTCGGACACGCCATGGTCTTATGCCGTCACCTCTTCCTACCCTTGGTTTTCAGATATCTGAACCTAGACATTATATCAATTCTCCACACAGCTGGGTATCGCAAGCACAAAACAGAACTCATCCTTCCCCATGGCGGTAAAGCTTGCTCTTGGCATGGAGTCACAACTTCAGGGTGGGAGAAAACTTCATGGCCCCTGATGCCACGCCCAAACTTGAGTGTTGCTTGGGCACAAATTCACACTGCGATCCTCAGCATGAGCCCCATGTCAAAGAAAGGCCTGTCAGCGCCTGGACCAAGAGCCCGCATATGGGGCTTGCCAAGCCCCTATGCACCCAATCCTCACCAGGGTTTGAGTTTTCCAGTCGCCCCGCCTGTACCTGGGGCTCTGCTCTGGAGTCCCTTTCTTGGAGAGACACATGAGCCAGACAACAAGACTCCAACCTTCCCACAAAATGACCCCAAACTCTTGGGAGCTGGGACCAATCCCCAGAGAGGGATACTCATCCACAGTCCCTGAGGCCACCCACCAATCCACGGCTAACCGGGACACAACATCCAGAGACAAAAGACTGAAGGAACGCCTCCCACTCGCCCTTGTTTCAGAGACCCAGGAGCTTCCTCTAGGGCTGTACATCCGGCATGCCATACACTAGTCGCCACTCATAAACTGAGTTTGTGTTTTAAGACTTCTGTGCCCACAGTCTGGACCCACACAACCTCCAGGCTAGAGCCTCTGGAGCCACAGCGAAAGATTGTTCCTGCCCTCTCCAAGGAAAGTGTGCCCAATCCATTGAACACAACCCTACAGGTTAGGGAAAAGATCTAAGGCCCCTGAGGTCATCAATAGTGTAGGCCACCCTGGACTAAGAGGGGCTCTCTGACTCCAGCGGAGCAACTATCTCCACTTAGACGCTCAGACAGTGTCCCCAGAGACAGAAGGTTGAAATGGACAGGCCCCCAGGCCCTAATATGAACTTTCGCTTTGGTTTCCATGTGTCCGTCCTCAGAGGACTGTTTTCGTAGACCACCAAACGGGGCTTTTCTGAGGCACCAAACCAAACATCTCTCGTCTCCACATGGGGAGCTTTCTTGCTGGGGATGTATCAAATCCCTCAGGTAAGAGAGTTCCGCAAGGCCACTGAACAACCAGCACATTCCAAGGTCTCCATGGACCCAAACGCACATTATGACGCATCCTCAGGAGAGGCCATTTCAACTCAGCCCCCTGGGTAGCGTGCCCCAGAGGCAGCAGATCAAACATATCTCGTCGCTAATGGCCAATTGGAATGCGAGGCATGCTGTACAGGGACCCATTCTTCTAACCCTGCTCTCCAGTCCTTCCGTATGGTATGTCCTGGAGCCATGCAACAGGACTCGAATGTCCCGCAGAAGGAAACCTTGTGGTTTGGGGCAACCTCCAAACTCAGCGTGGGAAAACTTCCTTGGCCTCATGAGGCCCCCGCTTCATGAAGGTGCCATCATGGACACAACTCCAGCCTCAGCCAATGTCTGATCCTCAGCCTGATTTCAGATGCTGGAGAATTTGATTCAGCCTCTGCAGAGTGCGCCTGCCGTGCCCTCGATCCCAAACCTCACGCTAGCTTGGGTTTTCAGACTTCCTTCCTCACACTCCTGGCAAACAAGCCCTCCGGACTAGGAACTCCAGAACCACAACCCAGCCCAGTGTCTGCCCAAAGGAAGAAAAACGTTTCCCTGTGGGGCTCTCCAGAAAACCCAGATGAGGATCAACCTGCTCGGGCCTTGACGGTACCTGAACTGGATAGGCCGCTCTGGGCACTCATGCACTGTCTGACACAGCCTGAAGCCAGATGTCCAGACAGACAAGGAGACAGCTGGCCGCACACCCAGCACTTCGGACACGCAATGGTCTTATGCCGTCACCTCTTCCTAACCTTGGTTTTCAGATATCTGAACCTAGACATTATATCAATTCTCCACACAGCTGGGTATCGCAAGCACAAAACAGAACTCCTCCTTCCCCATGGCTGTATAGATTGCTCTTGGCATGGAGTCACACCTTCAGGGTGGGAGAAATCTTCATGGCCCCTGATGCCACGCCCAACCTTGAGTGCTGCTTGGGCACAAATTCACACTGTGACCCTCAGCATGAGCTCCATGTCAAAGAAAGGCCTGTCAGGGCCTGGACCAAGAGCCCGCATATGGGGCATGCAAAGCCACTATGCACCCAATCCTCACCAGGGTTTGAGTTTTCCAGTCGCCGCGCCCGTACCTGGGGCTCTGCTCTGGAATCCCTTTCTTGGAGAGACACATGAGCCAGACAACACGACTCCACCCTTCCCACAAAATGAGCCCTAACTCTTGGGAGCTGGGACAAATCCCCAGAGAGGGATCTCGTCCACAGTCCCTGAGGCCACCCCTCCAATCCACGGCTATCCGGGACACAACATCCAGAGACAAAAGCCTGAAGGAACGCCTCCCACTCGCCCTTTTCAGAGGCCCAAGAACTCCCTCTCAGGCTGTACATCCGGCCTTCCATACCCTAGGCTCCACTTATAAGCTGAGTTTGTGTTTTCAGGCCTCTGTGCACACAGCCTGGACCACAAAACCTCCAGGCTAGGGCCTCTGGAGCCACAGCGAAAGATTGTGCCTGCCCTCTCCTAGGAAAGTGTGCACAATCCATTGACCACAACCCTACAGCTTAGGGAAAATCTCCAAGGCCCCTGAGGCCATCAATAGTGTAGGCCCCCCTTGACTAAGAGGGGCTCTCTGACACCAGCGGAGCAACTATCTCCACTTAGACTCTCCGACAGTGTCCCCAGAGACAGAAGGTTGAAATCGACAGGTCCCCAGGCCCTAATATGAACCTTAGCTTTGGTTTCCATGTGTCCGTCCTCAGAGGACTGTTTTCGTAGACCAGCACACGGGGCTCTTCTGAGGCACCAAACCAAACCTCTCTCGTCTCCACATGGGGAGCTTTCTTGCTGGGGATGTATCAAACCCTTCAGGAAGGAGAGATCCGCCGGTCCACTGAACAACCAGCACATTCCAAGGTCTCCATGGGCACAAACGCACATTATGACTCATCCTCAGGAGAGGCCATTTCAACTCAGCCCCCTGGTTAGCGTGCCCCAGAGGCAGCAGATCAAACATATCTTGTCACTAATGGAAAATTGGAATACGAGGCATGCTGTACAGGGATCCATCCTTCTAACCCTGCTCTCCAGTCCTTCCGTATGGTATGTCCTGGAGCCATGCAACAGGACTCGAATGTCCCGCAGAATGAAACATTGTGGTTTGGGGCAACCTCCAAACTCAGCGTGGGAAAACTTCCTTGGCCTCATGAGGCCCCCGCTTCATGAAGGTGCCATCATGGACACAACTCCAGCCTCAGCCAACGTCTGATCCTCAGCCTGATTTCAGATGCTGGAGAATTTGATTCAGCCTCTGCAGAGTGTGCCTGCCGTGCCCTCGATCCCAAACCTCACGCTAGCTTGTGTTTTCAGACTTCCTTCCTCACACTCCTGGCAAACAAGCCCTCCGGACTAGGAACTCCAGAACCACAACTCAGCCCAGTGTCTGCCCAACGGAAGAAAAACGTTTCCCTGTGGGGCTCTCCAGAAAACCCAGATGAGGATCAACCTGCTCGGGCCTCGACCGTACCTGAACTGGATAGGCCACTCTGGGCACTCATGCTCTGTCTGACACAGCCTGAAGCCAGACGTCCAGACAGACAAGGAGACAGCTGGCCGCACACCCAGCACTTCGGACACGCAATGGTCTTATGCCGTCACCTCTTCCTAACCTTGGTTTTCAGATATCTGAACCTAGACATTATATCAATTCTCCACACAGCTGGGTATCGCAAACACAAAACAGAACTCCTCCTTCCCCATGGCTGTAAAGCTTGCTCTTGGCATGGAATCACACCTTCAGGGTGGGAGAAATCTTCATGGCCCCTGATGCCACGCCCAACCTTGAGTGCTGCATGGGCACAAATTCACACTGTGACCCTCAGCATGAGCCCCATGTCAAAGAAAGGACTGTCAGGGCCTGGACCAAGAGCCCGCATATGGGGCATGCC
The DNA here is from genome assembly GCF_964662115.1 of Mustela nivalis. Classification (NCBI taxonomy): domain Eukaryota; kingdom Metazoa; phylum Chordata; class Mammalia; order Carnivora; family Mustelidae; genus Mustela; species Mustela nivalis. The sequence goes on along the minus strand of NW_028136556.1, from coordinate 926,605 downwards.
AAGCCCCTATGCACCCAATCCTCACCAGGGTTTGAGTTTTCCAGTCGCCCCGCCCATACCTGGGGCTCTGCTCTGGAATCCCTTTTTTGGAGAGACACATGAGCCAGATCTCACGACTCCACCCTTCCCACAAAATGACCCCAAACACTTGGGAGCTCGGACAAATACCCAGAGATGGATACTCGTTCACAGTACCTGAGGCCACACCTCCAATCCACGGCTATGCGGGACACAACATTCAGAGACAAAAGCCTGTAGGAACGCCTCCCGCTCGCCCTTGTTTCAGAGGCCAAGGGGTAACCTCTCGGGCTGTACATCAGCCTGCCATACCATAGGCACCACTTATAAGCTGTGTTTGTGTTTTCAGACCTCTGTGCACACAGCCTGGACCCACACAAGCTCCAGGCTAGGGCCTCTGGAGCCACAGAGAAAGATTGTGCCTGCCCTCTCCAAGGAAAGTGTGCCCAATCCATTGACCACAACCCTACAGGTTAGGGAAAAGCTCCAAGGCCCCTGAGGCCATCAATAGTTTAGGCCACAATGGACCAAGAGGGGCTCTCTGACACCAGCAGAGCAACTAACTCCACGTAGACTCTCCGACAGTGTCCCCAGAGACAGAAGGTTGAAATGGACAGGCCCCCAGGCCCTAATCTGAACCTTAGCTTTGGTTTCCATGTGTCCGTCCTCAGAGGACTGTTTTCGTAGACCAGCACACGGGGCTTTTCTGAGGCACCAAACCAAACCTCTCTCGTCTCCACATGGGGAGCTTTCTTGCTGGGGATGTATCAAACCCTTCAGGAAGGAGAGTTCCACAGGGCCACTGAACAACCAGCACATTCCAAGGTCTCCATGGACCCAAACGCACATTATGACGCATCCTCAGGAGAGGCCATTTCAACTCATGCCTCTGGGTAGCGTGCCCCAGAGGCAGCAGATCAAACATATCTTGTCGCTAATGGCCAATGGGAATGCGAGGCATGCTGTACAGGGATCAATCCTTCGAACCGCGCTCTCCAGTCCTTCCGTATGGTATGTCCTGGAGCCATGCAACAGGACTCGAATGTCCCGCAGAAGGAAACCTTGTGGTTTGGGGCAACCTCCAAACTCAGCGTGGGAAAACTTCCTTGGCCTCATGAGGCCCCCGCTTCATGAAGGTGCCATCATGGACACAACTCCAGCATCAGCCAACGTCTGATCCTCAGCCTGACTTCAGATGCTGAGAATTTGATTTAGCCTCTGCAGAGTGCGCCTGCCGTGCCCTCGATCCCAAACCTCACGCTAGCTTGTGTTTTCAGACTTCCTTCCTCACACTCCTGGCAAACAAGCCCTCCGGACTAGGAACTCCAGAACCACAACCCAGCCCAGTGTCTGCCCAACGGAAGAAAAACGTTTCCCTGTGGGGCTCTCCAGAAAACCCAGATGAGGATCAACCAGCTCGGGCCTCGACCGTACCTGAACTGGATAGGCCGCTCTGGGCACTCATGCTCTGTCTGACACAGCCTGAATCCAGACGTACAGACAGACAAGGAGACAGTTGGCGGCACACCAAGCACTTCGGACACGCCATGGTCTTATGCCTTCACCTCTTCCTAACCTTGGTTTTCAGATATCTAAACCTAGACATTATATCAATTTTCCACACAGCTGGGTCGCAAGCACAAAACAGAACTTCTCCTACCCCATGGCTGTAAAGCTTGCTCTTGGCTTGGAGTCACACCTTCAGGGTGGGAGAAATCTTCATGGCCCCTGATGCCACGCCCAACCTTGAGTGCTGCTTGGGCACAAATTCACACTGTGACCCTCAGCATGAGCCCCATGTCAAAGAAAGGCCTGTCAGGGCCTGGACCAAGAGCCCGCATATGGGGCATGCCAAGCCCCTATGCACCCAATCCTCACCAGGGTTTGAGTTTTCCAGTCGCCCCGCCCGTACCTGGGGCTCTGCTCTGGAATCCCTTTCTTGGAGAGACACATGAGCCAGACAACACGACTCCACCCTTCCCACTAAATGACCCCAAACTCTTGGGAGCTGGGACAAATCCCCAGAGAGGGATACTCGTTCACAGTACCTGAGGCCACACCTCCAATCCACTGCTATCCGGGACACAAAATCCAGAGACAAAAGCCTGCAAGAACGCCTCCCACTCGTCCTAGTTTCAGAGGCCCAGGAGCTCCCTCTCGGGCTGTACATCCGGCATGCCATACACTAGGCGCCATTCATAAGCTGAGTTTGTGGTTTAAGATCTGTGCCCACAGCCTGGACCCACACAACCTCCAGGCTAGGGCCTCTGGAGCCACAGCGAAAGATTGTGCCTGCCCTCTCAAAGGAAAGTGTGCCCAATCCATTGAGCACAACCCTACAGGTTAGGGAAAAGCTCCAAGGCCCCTGAGGCCATCAATAGTGTAGGCCACCCTGGACTAAGAGGGGCTCTCTGACACCAGCGGAGCAACTATCTCCACTTAGACGCTCAGACAGTGTCCCAAGAGACAGAAGGTTGAAATGGACAGGCCCCCAGGCCCTAATATGAACCTTAGCTTTGGTTTCCATGTGTCCGTCCTCAGAGGACTGTTTTCGTAGACCAGCACACGGGGCTTTTCTGAGGCACCAAACCAAATCTCTCTCGTCTCAACATGGGGAGCTTTCTTGCTGGGGATGTATCAAACCCTTCAGGTAGGAGAGTTCCACAGGGCCACTGAACAACCAGCACATTCCAAGGTCTCCATGGACCCAAACGCACCTTATGACGCATCCTCAGGAGAGGCCATTTCAACTCAGCCCCCTGGATACCGTGCCCCAGAGGCAGCAGATCAAACATATCTTGTCGCTAATGGCCAATGGGAATGCGAGGCATGCTGTACAGGGATCCATCCTTCGAACCCTGCTCTCCAGTCCTTCCGTACGGTATGTCCTGGAGCCATGCAACAGGACTCGAATGTCCCGCAGAAGGAAACCTTGTGGTTTGGGGCAACCTCCAAACTCAGCATGGGAAAACTTCCTTGGCTTCATGAGGCCCCCGCTTCATGAAGGTGCCATCATGGACACAACTCCAGCCTCAGCCAATGTCTGATCCTCAGCCTGATTTCAGATGCTGGAGAATTTGATTCAGCCTCTGCAGAGTGCGCCTGCCATGCCCTCGATCCCAAACCTCACGCTAGCTTGTGTTTTCAGACTTCCTTCCTCACACTCCTGGCAAACAAGCCCTCCGGACTAGGAACTCCAGAACCACAACCCAGCCCAGTGTCTGCCCAACGGAAGAAAAACTTTTCCCTGTGGGGCTCTCCAGAAAACCCAGATGAGGATCAATCTGCTCGGGCCTAGACGGTACCTGAACTGGATAGGCCGCTCTGGGCACTCATGCTCTGTCTGACACAGCCTGAATCCAGACGTACAGTCAGACAAGGAGACAGTTGGCGGCACAACAAGCACTTCGGACACGCCATGGTCTTATGCCTTCACCTCTTCCTAACCTTGGTTTTCAGATATCTAAACCTAGACATTATATCAATTCTCCACACAGCTGGGTATCGCAAGCACAAAATAGAACTTCTCCTACCCCATGGCTGTAAAGCTTGCTCTTGGCTTGGAGTCACACCTTCAGGGTGGGAGAAATCTTCATGGCCCCTGATGCCACGCCCAACCTTGAGTGCTGCTTGGGCACAAATTCACACTGTGACCCTCAGCATGAGCCCCATGTCAAAGAAAGGCCTGTCAGGGCCTGGACCAAGAGCCCGCATATGGGGCATGCCAAGCCCCTATGCACCCAATCCTCACCAGTGTTTGAGTTTTCCAGTCGCCCCGCCCGTACCTGGGGCTCTGCTCTGGAATCCCTTTCTTGGAGAGACACATGAGCCAGACAACACGACTCCACCCTTCCCACTAAATGACCCCAAACTCTTGGGAGCTGGGACAAATCCCCAGAGAGGGATACTCGTTCACAGTACCTGAGGCCACACCTCCAATCCACTGCTATCCGGGACACAAAATCCAGAGACAAAAGCCTGCAAGAACGCCTCCCACTCGTCCTAGTTTCAGAGGCCCAGGAGCTCCCTCTCGGGCTGTACATCCGGCATGCCATACACTAGGCGCCATTCATAAGCTGAGTTTGTGGTTTAAGATCTGTGCCCACAGCCTGGACCCACACAACCTCCAGGCTAGGGCCTCTGGAGCCACAGCGAAAGATTGTGCCTGCCCTCTCAAAGGAAAGTGTGCCCAATCCATTGAGCACAACCCTACAGGTTAGGGAAAAGCTCCAAGGCCCCTGAGGCCATCAATAGTGTAGGCCACCCTGGACTAAGAGGGGCTCTCTGACACCAGCGGAGCAACTATCTCCACTTAGACGCTCAGACAGTGTCCCAAGAGACAGAAGGTTGAAATGGACAGGCCCCCAGGCCCTAATCTGAACCTTAGCTTTGGTTTCCATGTGTCCGTCCTCAGAGGACTGTTTTCGTAGACCAGCACACGGGGCTTTTCTGAGGCACCAAACCAAATCTCTCTCGTCTCAACATGGGGAGCTTTCTTGCTGGGGATGTATCAAACCCTTCAGGTAGGAGAGTTCCACAGGGCCACTGAACAACCAGCACATTCCAAGGTCTCCATGGACCCAAACGCACCTTATGACGCATCCTCAGGAGAGGCCATTTCAACTCAGCCCCCTGGATCGCGTGCCCCAGAGGCAGCAGATCAAACATATCTTGTCACTAATGGCCAATGGGAATGCGAGGCATGCTGTACAGGGATCCATCCTTCGAACCCTGCTCTCCAGTCCTTCCGTACGGTATGTCCTGGAGCCATGCAACAGGACTCGAATGTCCCGCAGAAGGAAACCTTGTGGTTTGGGGCAACCTCCAAACTCAGCATGGGAAAACTTCCTTGGCTTCATGAGGCCCCCGCTTCATGAAGGTGCCATCATGGACACAACTCCAGCCTCAGCCAATGTCTGATCCTCAGCCTGATTTCAGATGCTGGAGAATTTGATTCAGCCTCTGCAGAGTGCGCCTGCCATGCCCTCGATCCCAAACCTCACGCTAGCTTGTGTTTTCAGACTTCCTTCCTCACACTCCTGGCAAACAAGCCCTCCGGACTAGGAACTCCAGAACCACAACCCAGCCCAGTGTCTGCCCAACGGAAGAAAAACTTTTCCCTGTGGGGCTCTCCAGAAAACCCAGATGAGGATCAATCTGCTCGGGCCTAGACGGTACCTGAACTGGATAGGCCGCTCTGGGCACTCATGCTCTGTCTGACACAGCCTGAAGCCAGACGTCCAGACAGACAAGGAGACAGCTGGCCGCACACCCAGCACTTCGGACACGCAATGGTCTTATGCCGTCACCTCTTCCTAACCTTGGTTTTCAGATATCTGAACCTAGACATTATATCAATTCTCCACACAGCTGGGTATCGCAAGCACAAAACAGAACTCCTCCTTCCCCATGGCTGTAAAGCTTGCTCTTGGCATGGAATCACACCTTCAGGGTGGGAGAAACCTTCATGGCCCCTGATGCCACGCCCAAACGTGAGTGCTGCATGGGCACAAATTCACACTGTGACCCTCAGCATGAGCCCCATGTCAAAGAAAGGCCTGTCAGGGCCTGGACCAAGAGCCCGCATATGGGGCATGCCAAGCCCCTATCACCCAATCCTCACCAGGGTTTGAGTTTTCCAGTCGCCCCGCCCGTACCTGGGGCTATGCTCTGGAATCCCTTTCTTGGAGTGACACATGAGCCAGACAACACGACTCCACCCTTCCCACAAAATGACCCCAAACACTTGGGAGCTCGGACAAATACCCAGAGATGGATACTCGTCCACAGTCCCTGAGACCACCCCTCCAATCCACGGCTATGCGGGACACAACATTCAGAGACAAAAGCCTGTAGGAACGCCTCCCGCTCGCCCTTGTTTCAGAGGCCAAGAGGTAACCTCTCGGGCTGTACATCAGCCTGCCATACCATAGGCGCCTCTTATAAGCTGAGTTTGTGTTTTCAGACCTCTGTGCACACAGCCTGGACCCACACAAGCTCCAGGCTAGGGCCTCTGGAGCCACAGAGAAAGATTGTGCCTGCCCTCTCCAAGGAAAGTGTGCCCAATCCATTGACCACAACCCTACAGGTTAGGGAAAAGCTCCAAGGCCCCTGAGGCCATCAATAGTTTAGGCCACCATGGACCAAGAGGGGCACTCTGACACCAGCAGAGCAACTAACTCCACGTAGACTCTCCGACAGTGTCCCAAGAGACAGAAGGTTGAAATGGACAGGCCCCCAGGCCCTAATCTGAACCTTAGCTTTGGTTTCCATGTGTCCGTCCTCAGAGGACTGTTTTCGTAGACCAGCACACGGGGCTTTTCTGAGGCACCAAACCAAACCTCTCTCGTCTCCACATGGGGAGCTTTCTTGCTTGGGATGTATCAAACCCTTCAGGAAGGAGAGTTCCACAGGGCCACTGAACAACCAGCACATTCCAAGGTCTCCATGGACCCAAACGCACATTATGACGCATCCTCAGGAGAGGCCATTTCAACTCATCCCCCTGGGTAGCGTGCCCCAGAGGCAGCAGATCAAACATATCTTGTCGCTAATGGCCAATGGGAATGCGAGGCATGCTGTACAGGTATCAATCCTTCGAACCGCGCTCTCCAGTCTTTCCGTATGGTATGTCCTGGAGCCATGCAACAGGACTCGAATGTCCCGCAGAAGGAAACCTTGTGGTTTGGGGCAACCTCCAAACTCAGCGTGGGAAAACTTCCTTGGCCTCATGAGGCCCCCGCTTCATGAAGGTGCCATCATGGACACAACTCCAGCATCAGCCAACGTCTGATCCTCAGCCTGACTTCAGATGCTGAGAATTTGATTTAGCCTCTGCAGAGTGCGCCTGCCGTGCCCTCGATCCCAAACCTCACGCTAGCTTGTGTTTTCAGACTTCCTTCCTCACACTCCTGGCAAACAAGCCCTCCAGACTAGGAACTCCAGAACCACAACCCAGCCCAGTGTCTGCCCAACGGAAGTAAAACGATTCCCTGTGGGGCTCTCCAGAAAACCCAGATGAGGATCAACCTGCTCGGGCCTCAACGGTACCTGAATTGGAAAGGCCGCGCTGGGCACTCATGCACTGTCTGATTCATCCTGAATCCAGACGTACAGACAGACAAGGAGACAGTTGGCGGCACACCAAGCTCTTCGGACACGCCATGGTCTTATGCCTTCACCTCTTCCTAACCTTGGTTTTCAGATATCTAAACCTAGACATTATATCAATTCTCCACACAGCTGGGTATCGCAAGCACAAAACAGAACTTCTCCTACCCCATGGCTGTAAAGCTTGCTCTTGGCTTGGAGTCACACCTTCAGGGTGGGAGAAATCTTCATGGCCCCTGATGCCACGCCCAACCTTGAGTGCTGCTTGGGCACAAATTCACACTGTGACCCTCAGCATGAGCCCCATGTCAAAGAAAGGCCTGTCAGGGCCTGGACCAAGAGCCCGCATATGGGGCATGCCAAGCCCCTATGCACCCAATCCTCACCAGGGTTTGAGTTTTCCAGTCACCCCGCCCGTACCTGGGGCTCTGCTCTGGAATCCCTTTCTTGGAGAGACACATGAGCCAGACAACACGACTCCACCCTTCCCACTAAATGACCCCAAACTCTTGGGAGCTGGGACAAATCCCCAGAGAGGGATACTCGTTCACAGTACCTGAGGCCACACCTCCAATCCACGGCTATCCGGGACACAAAATCCAGAGACAAAAGCCTGCAAGAACGCCTCCCACTCGTCCTAGTTTCAGAGGCCCAGGAGCTCCCTCTCGGGCTGTACATCCGGCATGCCATACACTAGGCGCCATTCATAAGCTGAGTTTGTGGTTTAAGATCTGTGCCCACAGCCTGGACCCACACAACCTCCAGGCTAGGGCCTCTGGAGCCACAGCGAAAGATTGTGCCTGCCCTCTCAAAGGAAAGTGTGCCCAATCCATTGAGCACAACCCTACAGGTTAGGGAAAAGCTCCAAGGCCCCTGAGGCCATCAATAGTGTAGGCCACCCTGGACTAAGAGGGGCTCTCTGACACCAGCGGAGCAACTATCTCCACTTAGACGCTCAGACAGTGTCCCAAGAGACAGAAGGTTGAAATGGACAGGCCCCCAGGCCCTAATCTGAACCTTAGCTTTGGTTTCCATGTGTCCGTCCTCAGAGGACTGTTTTCATAGACCAGCACACGGGGCTTTTCTGAGGCACCAAACCAAATCTCTCTCGTCTCAACATGGGGAGCTTTCTTGCTGGGGATGTATCAAACCCTTCAGGTAGGAGAGTTCCACAGGGCCACTGAACAACCAGCACATTCCAAGGTCTCCATGGACCCAAACGCACCTTATGACGCATCCTCAGGAGAGGCCATTTCAACTCAGCCCCCTGGATCGCGTGCCCCAGAGGCAGCAGATCAAACATATCTTGTCGCTAATGGCCAATGGGAATGCGAGGCATGCTGTACAGGGATCCATCCTTCGAACCCTGCTCTCCAGTCCTTCCGTACGGTATGTCCTGGAGCCATGCAACAGGACTCGAATGTCCCGCAGAAGGAAACCTTGTGGTTTGGGGCAACCTCCAAACTCAGCGTGGGAAAACTTCCTTGGCTTCATGAGGCCCCCGCTTCATGAAGGTGCCATCATGGACACAACTCCACCCTCAGCCAATGTCTGATCCTCAGCCTGATTTCAGATGCTGGAGAATTTGATTCAGCCTCTGCAGTGTGCGCCTGCCATGCCCTCGATCCCAAACCTCACGCTAGCTTGTGTTTTCAGACTTCCTTCCTCACACTTCTGGCAAACAAGCCCTCCGGACTAGGAACTCCAGAACCACAACCCAGCCCAGTGTCTGCCCAACGGAAGAAAAACTTTTCCCTGTGGGGCTCTCCAGAAAACCCAGATGAGGATCAATCTGCTCGGGCCTAGACGGTACCTGAACTGGATAGGCCGCTCTGGGCACTCATGCACTGTCTGACACAGCCTGAAGCCAGATGTCCAGACAGACAAGGAGACAGCTGGCCGCACACCTAGCACTTCGGACACGCCATGTTCTTATGCCGTCACCTCTTCCTAAACTTGGTTTTCAGATATCTGAACCTAGACATTATATCAATTCTCCACACAGCTGGGTATCGCAAGCACAAAACAGAACTCCTCCTTCCCCATGGCTGTAAAGCTTGCTCTTGGCATGGAGTCATTCCTTCAGGGTGGGAGAAACCTTCATGGCCCCTGATGCCACGCCCAAACGTGAGTGCTGCTTGGGCACCAATTCTCACTGTGACCCGCAGCATGAGCCCCATGTCAAAGAAAGGCCTGTCAGGGCCTGGACCAAGAGCCCGCATATGGGGCATGCCAAGCACCTATGCACCCAGCCCCACCAGGGTTGAGTTTTCCAGTCGCCCCGCCCGTACCTGGGGCTCTGCTCTGGAATCCCTTTCTTGGAGAGACACATGAGCCAGACAACACGACTCCACCCTTCCCACAAAATGACCCCAAACTCTTGGGATCTGGGACAAATCCCCAGAGATGGTACTCGTCCACAGTCCCTGAGGCCACCCCTCCAATCCACGGCTATCTGGGACACAACATTCAGAGACAAAAGCCTGAAGGAACGCCTCCCACTCGCCCTTGTTTCAGAGGCCCAGGACCCCCCTCTCGGGCTGTACATCCGGCCTGCCATACCCTAGGCGCCACTCATAAGCTGAGTTTGTGTTTTCGTACTTCTGTGCCCACAGCCTGGACCCAAAAACCTCCAGGCTAGGGCCTCTGGAGCCACAGCGATAGATTGGGCCTGCCCTCTCCAAGGAAAGTGTGCCCAATCCATTGACTACAACACTACAGGTTAGGGAAAAGCTCCAAGGCCCCTGAGGCCATCAATAGTGTAGGCCACCCTGGACTAAGTGGGGCTCTCTGACACCAGCGGAGCAACTATCTCCACTTAGACGCTCAGACAGTGTCCCCAAAGACAAAAGGTTGAAATGGACAGGCCCCCAGGCCCTAATATGAACTTTCGCTTTGGTTTCCATGTGTCCGTCCTCAGAGGACTGTTTTCGTAGACCAGCACACGAGGCTTTTCTGAGGCACCAAACCAAACCTCTCTCGTCTCCACATGGGGAGCTTTCTTGCTGGGGATGTATCAAACCCTTCAGGTAGGAGAGTTCGGCAGGGCCACTGAACAACCAGCACATTCCAAGGTCTCCATGGACCCAAACGCACATTATGACGCATCCTCAGGAGAGGCCATTTCAACTCAGCCCCCTGGGTAGCGTGCCCCAGAGGCAGCAGATCAAACATATCTTGTCGCTAATGGCCAATGGGAATGCGAGGCATGCTGTACAGGGATCCATCCTTCGAACCCTGCTCTCCAGTCCTTCCGTATGGTATGTCCTGGAGCCATGCAACAGGACTCGAATGTCGCGCAGAAGGAAACCTTGTGGTTTGGGGCAACCTCCAAACTCAGCGTGGGAAAACTTCCTTGGCCTCGTGAGGCCCCCGCTTCATGAAGGTGCCATCATGGACACAACTCCAGCCTCAGCCAACGTCTGATCCTCAGCCTGACTTCAGATGCTGGAGAATTTGATTCAGCCTCTGCAGAGTGCGCCTGCCGAGCCCTCGATCCCAAACCTCACGCTAGCTTGTGTTTTCGGACTTCCTTCCTCACACTCCTGGCAAACAAGCCCTCCGGACTAGGAACTCCAGAACCACAACCCAGCCCAGTGTCTGCCCAATGGAAGAAAAACGTTTCCCTGTGGGGCTCTCCAGAAAACCCAGATGAGGATCAATTTGCTCGGACCTCGATGGTACTTGAACTGGATAGGCCGCTCTGGGCACTCATGCTCTGTCTGACACAGCCTGAAGCCAGACGTCCAGACAGACAAGGAGACAGCTGGCCGCACACCTAGCACTTCGGACACGCCATGGTCTTATGCCGTCACCTCTTCCTAAACTTGGTTTTCAGATATCTGAACCTAGACATTATATCAATTCTCCACACAGCTGGGTATCGCAAGCACAAAACAGAACTCCTCCTTCCCCATGGCTCTAAAGCTTGCTCTTGGCATGGAGTCACACCTTCAGGATGGGAGAATCCTTCATGTCCCCTGATGCCACGCCCACCCTTGATTGCTGCTTGGGCACAAATTCAACTCTGACCCTCAGCATGAGCTCCATGTTAAGAAAGGCCTGTCAGGGCCTGGACCAAGAGCCCTCATATGAGGCATGCCAAGCCTTTATGCACCCAATCCTCACCAGGGTTTGAGTTTTCCAGTCGCCCCGCCCGTAACTGGGGCTCTGCTCTGGAATCCCTTTCTTGGAGAGACACATGAGCCAGACAACACGAATCCAACCTTGCCACAAAAGTACCCCAAACTCTTTGGAGCTGGGACAAATCACAGAGAGGGATAATCGTTCACAGTCCCTGTGACCACCCCTCCAATCCACGGCTATCCGGGACACAACATCCAGAGACAAAAGCCTGAAGGAACACCTCCCACTCGCCCTTGTTTCAGAGGCCCAGGGGCTCCCGCTCGGGCTGTACATCCGGCATGCCATACACTAGTCGCCACTCATAAGCTGAGTTTGTGTTTTAAGACTCCTGTGCCCACAGCCTGGACCCACACAACCTCCAGGCTAGGGCCTCTGGAGCCACAGCGAAAGATTGGGCCTGCCCTCTCCAAGGAAAGTGTGCCAAATCCATTGACCACAACCATACAGGTTAGGGAAAAGCTCCAAGGCCCCTGAGGCCGTCAATAGTGTAGGCCACCCTGGACTAAGAGGGGCTCTCTGACACCAGCGGAGCAACTATCTCCACTTAGACTCTCCGACAGTGTCCCCAGAGACAGAACGTTGAAATGGACAGGCCCCCAGGCCCTAATATGAACCTTAGCTTTGGTTTCCATGTGTCCGTCCTCAGAGGACTGTTTTCGTAGACCAGCACACGGGGCTTTTCTGAGGCACCAAACCAAACCTCTCTCGTCTCCACATGGGGAGCTTTCTTTCTGGGGATGTATTAAACCCTTCAGGAAGGAGAGTTCCGCAGGGCCACTGAACAACCCGCACATTCCAAGGTCTCCATGGACCCATACGCACATTATGACGCATCCTCAGGAGAGGCCATTTCAACTCAGCCCCCTGGGTAGCGTGCCCCAGAGGCAGTAGATCAAACATATCTTGTCACTAATGGCCAATGGGAATGCGAGGCATGCTGTACAGGGATCCATCCTTCGAACCCTGCTCTCCAGTCCTTCCGTATGGTATGTCCTGGAGCCATGCAACAGGACTCGAATGTCCCGCAGAAGGAAACCTTGTGGTTTGGGGCAACCTCCAAACTTAGCGTGGGAAAACTTCCTTGGCCTCATGAGGCCCCCGCTTCATGAAGGTGCCATCATGGACACATACTCCAGCCTCAGCCAACGTCTGATCCTCAGCCTGACTTCAGATGCTGGAGATTTTGATTCAGCCTCTGCAGAGTGGGCCTGCTCTGCCCTTGGCTCCAATCCTCACCCTAGCTTGTGTTTTCAGACTTCCGTCCTCACACTCCTGGCACACAAACTCTCCCTACTGCGAATTCTGAGGCCACAATGAAGCACTCTGCCTGCCTCCCAGGAGAAAAACATTGTCTATGGTGCTGCCCAGAAACCCCAAATGAGGATCAAACTGCTTGGCCCTCGGCAACACCCCAATTACATAGGCTACCTTAAACACTGATGCTCTGTCGCAAATAGCCTGAGCCCAGACCTTCCAACAGACACCGACACAGCTGGCTGCACACCCAGCACATTGGACCCGCCACTGCCTTAGGCCACCATCCATTCCCAACCTGGGTTTTCAGTCAACGGAACCTAGACCTTATCTCCAATCCCTGCACAGGGGGGAATCTGATGCACAAGTCAGTACCCCTCTTTCCCCATGGCAAGAAACCTTGCTGCTGGCAGTGAGTCAAACCTTCATGTAGGAGAAAACGGCATGGCCCATGAGGCCACGCCCATGCGTGAGAGCCGCCTTGGGCACAAACCTACATGGTGACCCTCAGCATGAGTACCTTATTCAAGTAACGTCTCTCAGTGACTGGACCAAGAGCCCGCATATGTGGCTGGCCTTGCCCATAGGCACCCAGGAATAACTAGATGGTGTGTATTCCAGTTGAGGGAACCCACTGCTGTGCTCTAGTGTCCCTCTCCTGGGGGGTCCCCTGTGGCAGAAAACAGTACTCTTCCCTTCCCACAGAATGAACCCAAACACTTGGGATCTTGGACAATCCCCCGAGAGGAAGTCTCTTCCTCGGCCCCTGAGCAACCCCTACTCTGAACGGCCACTGTGAACGCAACACCCAGAGACAGAAGCCTGAGCGACTGCCTCCCACTTGCCCTCCTTTGATATCCAGAGGATCTCCCCTCACGGACTGGAGATCAGGCCTGCCATTACCTTGGCCCCTAGCTGAGCCAAGTTTGCTTTTTCAGACATCTGTCCCCACAGCCCTGGCAAACACAGCCTCTAGGCTGTGTCCTCAGGTGCCATACCACAGGACCGTGCCTGCTCTCTCCTGGGAAACTGTGTTCATTCCTTTGGCCACACACCTCCAGAATATGAGAAACCTCAAGGCCCCCGAAAACATCCCACTACTGGGAGCCTCCCTGGACACACAGGGGCATTTGAACACAAGCTGAGCAGCTACCTCCACGAAGGCATGCACACAGATGTCAACAGAGATAGAAGGTTGAGCCGGACAGGCCCTTAGGCCCTAATCTCAACTCTTGCTTTGGTTTCCAGGTGTCACTCCTCAGAGGCTTTGGTTCGAAGTACAGGATATGTGGCTATCCTGAGGCACTGAACAGAACTCAATGCAATGTATCCAATTAATGCCTAGGGGCCTGTTCGTTCCTTTTTACCTCTGGGGACATGAGTCTATGGGTCTGAGTTTAGGTAGTTGCTCAGATGGTCTCAGATTGCCCCTGTTTTCCTGGGAAGTCACAACTATTGGTTTGGCCTCAGTGCCTTTGGATGTTTATGCTATTAGTAGGCTGTGGCCATTGGAATGGGCACATTCAATTCCCTTGGAGAGGGCAAGTACAGTCCTCAGGTTTGGCTCCAGGGGCTTGAGCCTGTAATGTGTGTAGGCCAGAGCTGTTTGGACAGTTGTCTGAAAACACAAACTCGGCTTATGTTTTGGGTCATAGGTATGGCAGGACTGATCTACAGACCATGAGGAGAACTCTTTGGGATATGAAAAAAGGGCGAGTGTGAGGCTCTTGCTCAAGTTTTTGTGTCTGGATATCGTGACACTCGTGGTCCTTAAATTTCCGGGTGACTTCATTGGAAACGGACGAGTCTTACTCTCTGGGGGTTCGGCCCTTTCCAAAGAGTTTGGGGTCATTCTGGGGATGGAAGAAGTCCGTTTTTTTGTTGTTATTGATTTGTTTTGTATTGTTTTACAACCTCAGATGTCCTACCAAATGAGGGATTCCAGAGTGGAGCCCTGGGGAGGGGCGACTGGACAACCAGAAATCTGGTTAAAAATTGGGGCCGAGGGACATGCCAAGCCCATTATGACATCTAATGGTCCAGCCACTGAGAGGACTTACTAGCGGACAGGCTCACGCTGAGGTCACAATGCGTGTTTATGCTCTTGTCGCACTCAAGAATGGGCGGAGCCTCAGGGTGAATGCGGTTTTCTCCTACACTGAACGTTGGACAACATGCCAACCCCAAGGTTTCTTGCCATGGGTCAGGAAGAGTTCTGATTTCTGCATTACAGTCACCCCTGGGCAGTGTATGGAGATAAGGTCTAGGTTCTGAAGCCTGAAAACTGAGGTAGGGAAGAGATGATGACCTAAGGTCATCCGGGTCTGATGTGCTCAGTGTGCGGTCAGCTGTCTGGGTGTTGGTCAGGAGTTCCGGGCTCATGTTGTGTCAGACAGTGCATTAGTGCCCAGGTTAGACTATATAATTTGGGTACATTCGAGTGCCGTGTAGGTTGATCCTCATTTAAGCTGCCTGGGCAGCTCATGAGGCAATATATTTTTTCTAGAGGGCAGGCAGAGTGCTTCATTGTCAGTCTGGGACTGCCATACTTGAGGGCTTCGGGGCCATTAGAGTGAGGACGGAAGTCTGAAAACACAAGATAGACTTCAGATTCAGGGTGAGGGCACGGCAGGTACACCCTGGAGTTCTAAACCAATATCTCATGCATCTGAAGTCAGGGCGAGGATCAGACGTTGGCTCAGGTTGGAGTTTCTGTGCATGAAAGACCCTTCATGAAGTGAGCGGAATCTTGAGGCCATGGAGGTTTTCCACGTTGGGAGATGTGGGACGCCACCTTCAAGGATTCCTTCTGCGGGACAATTGAGACCTGTTAGACAGCTCCAGGACATTCCATATGGAATGACTCCAGAGCACCGTTCGAGGATGGATGACTAAAAAGTCCGCCTCGCATTCCAATTGTCTCCTAGCAACAAGACAGTTTAGATCCAATGGATCTGCGGGAGCAACCGGGGTGGCTGAGTTGAAATGGACTTTCCTGAGGATGGGTCCTAATGTGTGTTGGTGTCCATGAGGGCCTTGAAATGGGGCGGTGGCACCGGGACCCTGAAGTATTCTCCTAAGCTTTTGACATAGCTCCCATGCACAAGTTTCCTTGTGGAGACGAGATTTGTTCTGATGGGTGCCTCAGGAAATCCCCTCTGCTGGTATTGCAATCCAGGCTTTTGAGGAGACATGCCTGTAAACCAAAGCAATGGATCCGATAATGGCCTCAGGTCCTGTCTGGTTCAATCTTCTTCTCTGGGGACATCCATCTATAGTATGAGTGGAGGTAGATGCTCAGCTGGTATCAACCGCCCTTTTTTGTCCTGGGCGACCTACACTATTGCGATGAACTCAGGGACTTTGGAGGGTTCTCCTACTTTGTACGATTTTTGACAATGGAATGGGCAGAATTCCCATTAATTGGGTGGGCGCAGTCCTAATATGTGGCTCCAGGAGCCCCAGCCTTGAAGGAGTGTGGCCCAGGACTTTTTAGGTCAGATGTCTGAAAACACAAACTCAGCTTAGGTTTGGGGACGTAGGGATGGCACATCCGATCTATAAACTATGAGAAGAACTCTTCAGGATATGAAGAATGAGCGAGTCTGAGGCGCTTGCTCAGGCTTTTGTATCTGGATTTTGTATCAGCTATGGCCGTGGGATGTTGGGGAGGCCTCATGGGACATGGACGAATCTACCTCTCTGTGGATTTGGCGCGATCCCAAATGTTTCTCGTCCATCTGTGGGATGGGAAGACTCCTGTCAGGGTTGTTACCTCAGGTGTCCCACCAAAAGAGGAATTCCAAAGCAGAGCCCTGGGGAAGAGTGAAGGGACAACCCGAAATAAGGTTAAAAATTGGGGCCTAGGGGCATTGCAAGCCCAATACGCTGTCTCTTCATCCAGCCACTGAGAGGCCTTACCTGAGGACTGGGCTCAGGCTGAGGGTCACAATGTGTGTTTTTGACCAATGTGGCCTGCATCCATGGGCTGGGCCTCATGGGCCAAACGGGTTTCAACTACGCAGCACGTTGGGCAACATGCCTACCACAAGGTTTCTTGCCATGGGGAAAGAGTTCTGATTTCTGCATCATTTTCAAACCAGGGCAGTGATTGGAGATCAGGCCTAGGTTCTGAAGCCTGGAAACCGAGGTTGAGAAGAGATGACGACCTAAAGCCATGGCGGGTCCGATGTGCTCAGTGTGTGGCCAGCTGTCTGGGTGGGGCTAGGAGGTCCAGGCTCAGGCTGGGTCAGAAAAGGCAATAGTGCCTAGGTCAGCCTATATATTTGGGGTACAGCCGAATGGCGTGCAGGTGATCCTCATTTGGGGTTTCTGGTTAGCCCCGGAGGGCAATCTTTTTTTTGGAGAGCAGGCAGAGTGCGGCATTGTAGTTCTGGATTGCCAAACTGGAGGGATTGTGGGCCAGTAGTCTGAGGACGGAAGTCTGAGAGCCCAAGCTAGACCTAGGATTCTGGGTGAGGATATGGCAGGCACAATCTCCAGACCTCAATGGAGATCTCGTGCATCTGAAGTCAGGGCAAGGATCAGACGATCGCTCAGATTGGACTTTCTGTCCCTGATGGCCCCTTCTTGAGGGGGCGTGGGTGGATCACGAGGCCATGGGGGTTTTCCCACGATGGGAGTTGTGAGAAGCTCCAAACTGCCAAGACCCTTCTGCAGGAAAATTGAGACCTGTTGGTTGTCTCCAGGCCAACGATTCCGAGCTGGGTTCTAAGGGTGGATGGCTGGGTAGCCCACCTCGCATTCCAATTGTCTCCAAGCAAGAAGACAGGTTAGATCTGCTGGATGTGGGGGAGCAACCGAGGAGGTTTAGTTGAAATGGACTCTCCTGTGGATGTGTTTTAATATGTTTTTGTTTCTATGGGGACCTTGGAATGAAACGGTGGCACTGGGGCCCTGAAGGGTTCTCCTAAACAGAGGCTTTGACACAGCTCCAACGTGCATGTTTCCCATGTGTAGATAGATTTGTTCTGATGGGTTATTCAAGAAAAAGCCATATGCTGGTATTGAAATCCAAGCCTCTGAGGAGAGATGCCTGGAAACCAAAGCAATGAATCCGATTAGTGCCTAGGGGCCTGTTCGTTCTTTTTTTCCTCTGGGGACATCAGTCTACGGGTCCGAGTGCCGGTAGGTGCTCAGACGGTCTCAGATTGCCCCTGTTTGTCCTGGGAAGCCACAATATTGTGATGGCCTCAGGGCCTTGGGGGTTTATACTCTTAGTAGGGTTGTGGCCATTGGAATGTGCACATACAATTCCCTTGGAGAGGGCAAGTACAGTCCTCAGGTTTGGCTCCAGGGGCCTGAGCCTGTAGGGTGTGTAGGCCAGAGCTGTTTGGACAGTTGTCTGAAAACAGAAACTCGGCTTATGTATTGGGTCATAGGTATGGCAGGACTGATCTACAGACCATGAGGAGAACACATCGGGATATGAAAAAAGGGCGAGTGTGAGGCTCTTGCTCAAGTTTTTGTCTCTGGATACCGTGTCACTCGTGGTATTGAAATTTCCTGGTGACTTCATGGGAAAAGGACGAGTCTTACTCGCTGGGGGTTCGGCCCCTTCCAAAGAGTTTGGGGTCATTCTGGGAATGGAAGAAGTCCGTTTGTTTTGTTGTTGTTGATTTGTTTCGTTTTGTTCTTCAACCTCAGATGTCCCACCAAATGAGGGATTCTAGAGTAGAACCCTGGGGAGAGGCGACTGGGCAACCAGAAATCTGGTTAAAATTGGGGCCTAGGGACATGTCAAGCCCATTATGACAACTAATGGTCCAGCCACTGAGAGAACTTACTAGAGGACAGGACTCACGCTGAGGTCAGGATGCGTGTTTATATTCTCGTCGCACTCAAGAATGGACGGGTCCTCAGGGTGAATGCTGTTTTCTTCTACACTGAACGTTGGACAACATGCCAACCACAAGGTTTCTTGCCATGGGTCAGGAAGAGTTCTGATTTCTGCATCACAGTCACCCCTGGGCAGTGATTGGAGATAAGGTCTAGGTTCTGAAGCCTGAAAACTGAGGTAGGGAAGAGATGATGACCTAAGGTCATGGCGGGTCTGATGTGCTCAGTGTGCGGTCAGCTGTCTGGGTGTTGGTCAGGAGGTCCGGGCTCATGTTTTGTCAGACAGTGCATTAGTGCCCAGGCTAGACTATATAATTTGGGTACATTCGAGTGCCGTGTAGTATTATCCTCATTCATGCTGCCTGGGCAGCTCATTAGGCAATATATTTTTTCTAGAGTGCAGGCAGAGTGCTTCATTGTCGGTCCGGATTTGCCAAACTTGAGGGCTTCGGGGCCAGGAGAGTGAGGATGGAAGTCTGAGAACACAAGCCTGACTTCGGATTCACGGTGAGGGTACGGCAGGTACCCCCTGCAGATCTGAACCACTATCTCATGCATCTGAAGTCAGGGCGAGGATCAGACGTTGGCTCAGGTTGGAGTTTTGTGCATGATGGCCCCTTTATGAAGGGAGCGGAAGTTCGAGGCCATGGAGGTTTTCCACATTGGGAGATGTGGGATGCCCCCTTCAAGGATTCCTTCTGCGGGACAATTGAGACCTGTTGGACAGCTACAGGACATCCCATATGGAATGACTTCAGAGCACCATTCGAGGATGGATGCCTGGAGGTCCGCCTCACATTTCAATTGTCTCCTAGCAACAAGACAGTTTAGTTCCAATGGATCTGCGGGTGCAACCGGGGTGGCTGAGTTGAAATGGACTTTCCTGAGGGTGGGTCCTAATGTGTGTTTGTGTCCATGAGGACCATGGAAAGGGTTGGTGGCACCGGGACCCTGAAGTATTCTCCTAAGCTTTTGACATAGCTCCCATGCACAATTTTCCTTGTGGAGACGAGATTTGTTCGGATGGGTGCCTCAGGAAATCCCCTCTGCTGGTATTGCAATCCAGGCTTTTGAGGAGACATGCCTGTAAACCAAAGCAATGGATCCGATAATGGCCTCGGGTCCTGTCTGGTTCAATCTTCTTCTCTGGGGACATCCATCTATGGTATGAGTGGAAGTAGATGGTCAGCTGATATCAACCGCCCTTTTTTGTCCCGGGCGACCTACACTATTGCGATGAACTCAGGGACTTTGGAGGGTTCTCCTAATTTGTACGATTTTTGACAATGGAATGGGCAGAATTCCCATGGATTGGTAGGCACAGTCCTAATGTGTGGCTCCAGTGGCCCCAGCCTAGAAGGAGTGTGGCCCAGGACTTTGAGGACAGAAGTCTGAAAACACAAACTCAGCTTAGGTTTTGGATGTAGGTATGGCACCCTCTATCTACAAACCATGAGAAGAACTCTTCAGGATATGAAGAATGAGCGAGGCTGAGGCGCTTGCTCAGGCTTTTGTCTCTGGATTTTGTATCAGCGATGGCCGTGGGATGTTGGGGAGGCCTCATGGGACATGGATGAATCTACCTCTCTGTGGATTTGGCGCGATCCCAATTGTTTTTCGTCCATCTGTGGGATGGGAGGACTCCTTTCAGGGTTGTTACCTCAGGTGTCCCACCAAAAGAGGAATTCCAAAGCAGAGCCCTGGGGATGAGTGCAGGGAAAACCCGAACTGCGGTTAAAAATTGGGGCCTAGGGGCATGGCAAACCCAATATGCTGTCTCTTCATCAAGCCACTGAGAGGCCTCACCTGAGGACTGGGCTCAGGCTGAGGGTCACAATGTGTGTTTTTGACCAATGTGGCCCGCAATCATGGGCTGGGCCTCATGGGCCACACTGGTTTCAACTACACAGCACGTTGGACAACATGCCAACCACAAGGTTTCTTGCCATGGGGAAAGAGTTCTGATTTCTGCATCATTTTCAAACCAGGGCAGTGATTGGAGATCAGGCCTAGATTCTGAAGCCTGGAAACCGAGGTTGAGAAGAGATGACGACCTAAGGCCATGGCGGGTCCGATGTGCTCAGTGTGTGGCCAGCTGTCTGGGTGGGGCCAGGAGATCCAGGCGCAGGCTGGGTCAGAAAAGGCAATAGTGCCCAGGTCAGCCTATATATTTGGTGTACAGCCATTGGCGTGCAGGATGATCCTCATTTGGGGTTTCTGGGTAGCCCCAGAGGGCAATGTTTTTTTTTTTTTTTCTGGAGAGCAGGTAGAGTGCGGCATTGTAGTTCTGGATTGCCAAACTGGAGGGATTGTGGGCCAGTAGTCTGAGGACGGAAGTCTGAGAACCCAAGCTAGACCTAGGTTTCTGGGTGAGGATATGGCAGGCACAATCTACAGATCTCAATCTAGATCTCGTGCATCTGAAGTCAGGGCAAGGATCAGACAATCGCTCAGATTGGACTTTCTGTCCCTGATGGCCCCTTCTTGAAGGGTGGTGGGTGGATCATGAGGCCATGGGGGTTTTCCCACGATGGGAGTTGTGAGAAGCTCCAAACTGCCAAGACTCTTCTGCATGACAATTGAGACCTGTTGGTTGTCTCCAGGCCAAAGATTCCGAGCTGGGTTCTAAGGACCGATGGATGGTAGCCCACCCCGCATTCCAATTGTCTCCAAGCAAGAAGACAGGTTAGATCTGCTGGATGTGGGGGAGCAACCGATGAGGTTTAGTTGAAATGGACTCTCCTGTGGATGTGTTTTAATATGTTTTTGTGTCTATGGAGACCTTGGAATGAAGCGGTGGCACTTGGGTCCTGAAGGGTTCTCCTAAACAGAGGCTTTGACACAGCTCCAACGTGCATGTTTCCCATGTGTAGATGAGATTTGTTCTGATGGTTGAGTCAAGAAAAAGCCATATGTTGGTATTGAAATCCAGGCCTCTGAGGAGAGATGCCTGGAAACCAAAGCAGTGGATCCGATTAGTGCCTAGGGGCCTGTTCGTTCTTTTTTTCCTCTGGGGACATCAGTCTATGGGTCCGAGTGCAGGTAGGTGCTCAGACGGGCTCAGATTGACCCTGTTTATCCTGGGAAGCCACAATATTGTGATGGCCTCAGGGCCTTGGGGGTTTATACTCTTAGTAGGGTTGTGGCCATTGGAATGTGCACATACAATTCCCTTGGAGAGGGCAAGTACAGTCCTCAGGTTTGGCTCCAGGGGCCTGAGCCTGTAGGGTGTGTAGGCCAGAGCTGTTTGGACAGTTGTCTGAAAACACAAACTCGGCTTATGTTTCGGGTCATAGGTATGGCAGGATTGATCTACAGACCATGAGGAGAACACATCGGGATATGAAAAAAGGGCGAGTGTGAGGCTCTTGCTCAAGTTTTTGTCTCTGGATATCGTGTCACTCGTGGTCTTGAAATTTCCGGGTGACTTCATGGGAAAAGGACGAGTCTTACTCTCTGGGGGTTCGGCCCCTTCCAAAGAGTTTGGGGTCAGTCTGGGGATGGAAGAAGTCCGTTTTTTGTTGTTGTTGTTGTTGATTTGTTTCGTTTTGTTCTTCAACCTCAGATGTCCCACCAAATGAGGGATTCCAGAGTAGAGCCCTGGGGAGGGGCGAATGGGCAACCAGAAATCTGGTTAAAAATTGGGGCCTAGGGACATGTCAAGCCCATTATGACAACTAATGGTCCAGCCACTGAGAGAACTTACAGAGAACAGGACTCACGCTGAGGTCACAATGCGTGTTTATGCTCTCGTCGCACTCAAGAATGGACGGGTCTTCAGGGTGAATGCTGTTTTCTCCTACACTGAACGTTGGACAACATGCCAACCAAAAGGTTTCTTGCCATGGGTCAGGAAGAGTTCTGATTTCTGCATCACAGTCACCCCTGGGCAGTGATTGGAGATAAGGTCTAGTTTTTAAGACTGAAAACTGAGGTAGGGAAGAGATGATGACCTAAGGTCATGGCGGGTCTGATGTGCTCAGTGTGCGGTCAGCTGTCTGGGTGTTGGTCAGGAGGTCCGGGCTCATGTTGTGTCAGACAGTGCATTAGTGCCCAGGTTAGACTATATAATTTGGGTACATTCGAGTGCCGTGTAGGATTATCCTCATTCATGCTGCCTGGGCAGCTCATAAGGCAATATATTTTTTCTAGAGTGCAGGCAGAGTGCTTCATTGTCGGTCCAGAATTGCCAAACTTGAGGGCTTCGGGGCCAGGAGAGTGAGGACGGAAGTCTGAGAACACAAGCTAGACTTCGGATTCAGGGTGAGGGGACGGCTGGTACCCCCTGCAGATCTGAACCACTATCTCATGCATCTGAAGTCAGGGCGAGGATCAGACGTTGGCTCAGGTTGGAGTTTCTGTGCATGACAGCCTCTTCATGAAGGGAGTGGAATCTCGAGGCCATGGAGGTTTTCCACGTTGGGAGATGTGGGATGCCCCCTTCAAGGATTCCTACTGCGGGACAATTGAGACCTGTTGGACAGCTCCAGGACATCCCATATGGAATGACTCCAGAGCACCATTTGAGGATGGATGCCTGCGAGGTCCGCCTCGCATTTTAATTGTCTCCTAGCAACAAGACAGTTTAGATCCAATGGATCTGCAGGAGCAACCGGGGTGGCTGAGTTGAAATGGACTTTCCTGAGGATGGGGCCTAATGTGTGTTTGTGTCAATGAGGGCCTTGAAATGGGGCGGTGGCACCGGGACCCTGAAGTATTCTCCTAAGCTTTTGACATAGCTCCCATGCACAAGTTTCCTTGTGGAGACGAGATTTGTTCGGATGGGTGCCTCAGGAAATCCCCTCTGCTGGTATTGGAATCCAGGCTTTTAAGGAGACATGCCTGTAAACCAAAGCAATGGATCCGATAATGGCCTCGGGTCCTGTCTGGTTCAATCTTCTTTTCTAGGGACATCCATCTATGGTATGAGTGGAGGTAGATGCTCAGCTGGTATCAACCGCCCTTTTTTGTCCCGGGCGACCTACACTATTGGGATGGCCTCAGGGACTTTGGAGGGTTCTCCTAATTTGTACGATTTTGGACAATGGAATGGGCAGAATTCCCATGGACTGGTAGGCACAGTCCTAATGTGTGGCTCCAGGGGCCCCAGCCTGGAGGGTGTGTGGCCCAGGACTTTGAGGACAGAAGTCTGAAAACACAAACTCAGCTTAGGTTTGGGGACGTAGGTATGGCACGACCGATCTAAAAACCATGAGAAGAACTCTTCAGGATATGAAGAATGAGCAAGGCTGAGGCGCTTGCTCAGGCTTTTGTCTCTGGATTTCGTATCAGCGATGGCCGTGGGATGTTGGGGTGGCCTCATGGGCCATGGACGAATCTTCCTCTCCCTGGATTTGGAGCGATCCCAATACTTTTTCGTCAAATTGTGGGATGGGAGGACTCCTTTCAGGTTTGTTACCTCAGTTGTACCACCAAAATAGGAATTCCAAAGCAGAGCCCTGCGAAGAGTGAAGGGACAACCCGAACTATGGTTAAAACTTGGGGCCTAGGGGCATGGCAAGCCCAATATGCTGTCTCTTCATCCAGCCACTGAGAGGCCTTACCTGAGGACTGGGCTCAGGCTGAGGGACACATGTGTGTTTTTGACCTTTCTGGCCCGCAAGCATGGGTGGGGCCACATGGGCCATACTGGTTTCAACTACACTGAACTTTGGACAACATACCAACCACAAGGTTTCTTGCCATGGGGAAAGAGTTCTGATTTCTGCATCATTTTCAAACAAGGGCAGTGATTGGAGATCAGGTCTAGGTTCTGAAGCCTGCTAACCGAGGTTGAGAAGAGATGACGACCTAAGGCCATGGCAGGTCCGATGTGCTCAGTGTGTGGCCAGCTGTCTGGGTGGGGCCAGGAGTTCAAGGCTCAGGCTGGGTCAGAATGGGCAATAGTGCCGAGGTCATCCTATATATTTGGGGTACAGCCGAATGGCGTGAGGGCTGATTCTCATTTGAAGTTTCTGGGTAGACCCAGAGGGCCATGTTTTTCTTCTGGAATGCAGGCAGAGTGGGGCATTTTAGTTCTGGATTGCCAAACTGGAGGTCTTGTGGGCCAGTAGTCTGAGAACGGAAGTCTGAGAACCCTAAGTAGTTCTAGGTTACTGGGTGAGGATATGGCAGGCACAATCTACAAACCTGAATCGAGATCTCGTGCATCTGAAGTCAGAGCAAGGATCAGAAGATCGCTCCAGTTGGACTTTCTGTCCCTGATGGCCCCTTCTTGAAAGGGGGGGGGTCACGGGGCCATGGAGGTTTTCCCACGATGGGAGCTGTGAGAAGCTCCAAATTGCCATGATTCTCCTGCAGGACAATTTAGACCTGTTGGTTGGCTCCAGGCCAACGATTCCGAGCAGGGTTCTAAGGATGGATGGCTGGGTAGCCCACCTCGCATTCCATTTGTCTCCAAGTAACAAGACAGGTTAGATCTGCTGGAGGTGGGGGAGCAACCGAGGACGCTGAGTTGAAATGGACTCTCCTGTGGATGTGTCCTAATATGTCTTTGTGTCTATGGAGACCTTGGAATTATGCGGTGCCACTGGGCCCCTGAAGGGTTCTCCTAAACAGAGGCTTTGACACAGATCCAACGTGCATGTTTCCCATGTGGACATGAGATTTGTTCTGATGGGTGAGTCAAGAAACAGCCATATGCTGGTATTGAAATCCAATCCTCTGAGGAGAGATGCTTGGAAACCAAAGCAATGGATCCGATTAGTGCCTAGGGGCATGTTCGTTCCTTTTTACCTCTGGGGACATCAGTGTACGGGTCTGAGTGCAGGTAGGTGTTCTGATGGGCTCAGATTGCCCCTGTTTGTTCTGGGAAGCCACAACTATTGGGATGGCCTCAGGGACTTTGGAGGTTTATCGTATTAGTAGGGCTGTGGTCATTGGAATGGGCACATACAATTCCCTTGGAGAGGCAAGTACAGTCCTCAGGTTTAACTCCAGGGTCCTGAGCCTGTAGGGTGTGTAGGCCAGAGCTGTTTGGACAGTTGTCTGAAAACACAAACACGGCTTATGTTTCGAGTCATAGGTATGGCAGGACTGATCTACAGAACATGAGGAGAACTCTTCGGGATATGAAAAAAGGGCAAGTGTGAGGATCTTGCTCAAGTTTTTGTCTCTGGATATCGTGTCACTCATGGTTGAGAAATTTCAGGGTGACTTCATGGGAAATGGACGAGTCTTACTCTCTGGGGGTTCGGCCCCGTCCAAAGAGTTTGGGTCATTCTGGAGATGGAAGAAGTCCGTTTTTTTGTTGTTGTTGATTTGTTTCATTTCGTGTTTCAAACTCAGATGTCCCACCAAATGAGGGATTCCAGAGTAGAGCCCTGGGGAGGGGCGACTGGACAACCAGAAATCTGGTTAAAAATTGGGGCCTAGCGACATGTCAAGCCCATTATGACATCTAATAGTCCAGCCACTGAGAGGACGTACTAGAGGACAGGACTCATGCTGAGGACACAATGCGTGTTTATGCTCTCGTCGCACTCAAGAATGGGCGGGGCCTCAGGGTGAATGCTGTTGTCTCCTACACTGAACTTTGGACAACATGCCAACCACAAGGTTTCTTGCCATGGGTCAGGAAGAGTTCTGATTTCTGCATCACAGTCACCCCTGGGCAGTGATTGGAGATAAGGTCTAGGTTCTGAAGCCTGAAAACTGAGGTATGGAAGAGATGATGACATAAGGCCATGGCGAGTCTGAAGTGCTCAGTGTGCGGTCAGCTGTCTGGGTGTTGGTCAGGAGGTCCGGTCTCATGTTGTGTCAGAGAGTGCATTCGTGTCCAGGTTAGACTATATAATTTGGGTACATTCGAGTGCCGTATAGGTTGATCCTCATTTAAGCTGCCTGGGCATCTCGTTAGGCAATCTATTTTTTCTAGAGGGCAGGCAGAGTGCTTCATTGTCGGTCCGGATTTGGCAAACTTGAGGGTTTCGGGACCAGGAGAGTGAGGACGGAAGTCTGAGAAAACAAGCTAGATTTCGGATTCAGGGTGAGGGCACGGCAGGTACCCCCTGCAGATCTGAACCAATATCTCATGCATCTGAAGTCAGGGCATGGATGCGACGTTGGCTCAGGTTGGAGTTTCTTTGCATGACGGCCCCTTCATGAAGAGAGCAGAATCTCGAGGCCATGGAGGTTTTCCACGTTGGGAGATGTGGGATGCCCCCTTCAAGGATTCCTTCTGCAGGACAATTGAGACCTGTTGGACAGCTCCAGGTCATCACCTAAGAAATGACTCCAGAGCACCGTTCGAGGATTGATGCCTGGGAAGTCCGCCTCGCATTCCAATAGTCTCCTAGCAACTAGACAGTTTAGATCCAATGGATCTGCGAGAGCAACCAGGGTGGCAGAGTGAAATGGACTTTCCTGAGGATGGGGCCTAATGTGTTTTTGTGTCCATGAGGGCCTTGGAATGGGTCGGTGGCACCGGGACCATGAAGAATTCTCTTAAGCTTTTGACATAGCTCCCATGCAAAATTTCTTTGTGGAGATGAGATTTTTTCTGATGGGTGCCTCAGGAAATCCCCTCTGCTGGTATTGGAATCCAGGCTTTTGAGGAGACATGCCTGTAAACCAAAGCAATGGATCTGATAATGGCCTCGGGTCCTGTCTCGTTCAATCTTCTTCTCTGGGGACATCCATCTATGGTACTAGTGGAGGTAGATGCTCAGCTGGTATCAACCGCCCTTTTTTGTCCCGGACGATGTACACTATTGGGTTGGCCTCAGGGACTTAGGAGGGTTCTCCTAATTTGTACTATTTTTGACAATGGAATGGGCAGAATTCCTATGGATTGGGTGGCCACAGTCCTAATGCGTGTCTCCAGGGGTCCCAGCATTGAGGGACTGTGGCCCAGCACTTTGAGGACAGAAGTCTGAAAACACAAACTCAGGTTAGGTTTGGGGACGTAGGTATGGCACGCCCGATCTACAAACCATGAGAAGAACTCTTCAGGATATGAAGAATGAGCGAGTCTGAGGCGATTGCTCAGGCTTTTGTCTCTGGATTTTGTATCAGCGATGGCCGTGGAATGTTGGGGAGGCCTCATGCGCCATGGACGAATCTTCCTCTCCCTGGATTTGGCGCGATCCCAATAGTTTTTCTTCAGTCTGTGAAATGGGAGGACTCCTTTCAGGTTTGTTACCTCAGGTGTCTCACCAAAAGAGGAATTCCAAAGCAGAGCCCTGGGGAAGAGTGAAGGGACAACCCGAACTATGGTTAAAATTTGGGGCCTAGGGGCATGGCAAGCCCAATATGCTCTCTCTTCATCCAGCCACTGAGAGGCCTTACCTGAGGACTGGGCTAAGGCTGAGGGTCACAATGTGTGTTTGTGACCAATGTGGCCCGCAATCATGGGCAGGTCCTCAATGGCCACACTGGTTTCAACTACACTGAACGTTGGACAACATGCCAACTACAAGGTTTCTTGCCATGGGGAAAGAGTTCTGATTTCTGCATCATTTTCAAACCCGGGCAGTGATTGGAGATCAGGTCTAGGTTCTGAAGCCTGGAAACCGAGGTTGAGTAAGATGACGACCTAAGGCCATGGCGGGTCCAATGGGCTCAGTGTGCGGCCAGATTTCTGCGTGGGGCCAGGAGATCCAGGCTCAGGCTGGGTCAGAAAGGGTAATAGTGCCCAGGTCAGCCCTTATATTTGGGGTACAGCCGAGTGGCGTGCAGGTTGATCCTCATTTGCGGTTTCTGGGTAGCCCTAGAGGGCAATGTTTTTGTTGTGAAGGGCAGGCAGAGTGCAGCATTGTAGTTCTGGATTGCCAAACTGGAGGGCTTGTGGGCCAGTAGTTTGAAGACGGAAGTCTGAGAACCCAAGCTAGGCCTAGGTTTCTGGGTGAGGATATGGCAGGCACAATCTACAGACCTCAATCAAGATCTCGCATCTGAAGTCAGGCCAAGGATCAGATGATCGCTCCTGTTTGGACTTTCTGTCCCTGATGGCCCCTTCTTGAAGGGGGGGTGGATCACGAGGCCATGGGGGTTTTCCCACGATGGGAGTTGTGAGAAGCTCCAACTGCCAAGATTCTTCTGCAGGACAATTGAGACCTGTTGGTTGGCTCCAGGCCAATGATTCCGAGCAGGGTTCTAAGAATGGATGGCTGGGTAGCCCACCTCACATTCCAATTGTCTCCAAGCAAGAAGACAGGTTAGATCTGCTGGATGTGGGGAAGCAACCGAGGAGGCTCAGTTGAAATGGACTCTCTTGTGGATGTGTCCTAATATGTGTTTGTGTCTATGGAAACCGTGGAATGAAGTGGTGGCACTGGAGCCCTGAAGTGTTCTCCTAAACAGAGGCTTTGATATAGCTCCAACGTGCATGTTTCCCATGTGTAGATGAGATTTGTTCTGATGGGTGAGTCAAGAAACAGCCATATGCTGGTATTGAAATCCAGGCCTCTGAGGAGAGATGCCTGGAAACCAAAGCAATGGATCCGATTAGTGCCTAGGGGCCTGTTCGTTCCTTTTTACCTCTGGGGACATCAGTCTACGGGTCCGAGTGCAGGTAGGTGCTCAGATGTGCTCATATTGCCCCTGTTTGTCCTGGGAAGCCACAACTATTAGGATGGCTTCAGGGCCTTTGGAGGTTATCCTATTAGTAGGGTTGTGGCCATTGGATTGGGCACATACAATTCCCTTGGAGAGGGCAAGTACAGTCCTCAGGTTTAGCTCCAAGGGCTTGAGCCTGTAGGGTCTGTAGACCAGAGCTGTTTGGACAGTTGTCTGAAAACACAAACTCGGCTTATTTTCGGGTCATAGGTATGGCAGGACTGATCTACAGACCATGAGGAGAACTCTTCGGGATATGAAAAATGGTGAGTGTGAGGCTCTTGCTCAAGTTTCTGTCCCTGGATATCTTGTCACTTGTGGTCGTTAAATATCCGGGTGACTTCATGGGAAATGGACTAGTCTTACTCTCTGGGGGTTCGGCCCCGTCCAATGAGTTTGGGGTCATTCTGGGGATGGAAGAAGTCCGTTTTTTTTTTTTGTTGTTGTTGATTTGTTTGGTATTGTTCTTCAACCTCAGAAATCCCACCAAATGAGGGATTCCAGAATAGAGCCCTGGGGAGGGGCGACTGGACAACCAGAAATCTGGATAAAAATTGGGGCCTAGGGACATGTCAAGCCCATTATGACATCAATGGTCCAGTCACTGAGAGGACTTACTAGAGGACAGGACTCACGCTGAGGTCACAATGCGTGTTTATGCTCTCGTCGCACTCAAGAATGGGCGCAGCCTCATGGTGAATGCTGTTTTCTCCTACTCTGAACGTTGGACAACATGCCAACCCCAAGGTTTCTTGCCATGGGTCAGGAAGAGTTCTGATTTCTGCATCACAGTCACCCCTGGGCAGTGATTGGAGATAAGGTCTAGGTTCTGAAGCCTGAAAACTGAGGTAGTGAAGAGATGATGACCTAATGCCATGGCGGGTCTGATGTGCTCAGTGTGCGGTCAGCTCTCTGGGTGTTGGACAGGAGGTCCGGGATCAGGTTGTGTCAGACAGTGCATTAGTGCCCAGGTTAGACTATATAATTTGGGTACATTCGAGTGCCTTGTAGGTTTATCCTCATTTAAGCTGTCTGGGCAGCTCATTAGGCAATCTATTTTTTCTAGAGGGCAGGAAGAGTGCTTCATTGTCGGTCCGGATTTGTCAAACTTGAGGGCTTCGGGGCCCGTAGAGTGAGGACGGAAGTTTGAGAACACAAGTTAGACCTCGGATTCAGGGTGAGGGCACGGCAGGTACCCCCTGCAGATCTGAACCAATATCTCATGCATCTGAAGTCAGGGCGAGGATCAGACGTTGGCTCAGATTGGAGTTTCTGTGCATGACGGCCCCTTCTTGAAGGGAGCAGATTCTCGAGGCCATGGAGGTTTTCCACGTTGGGAGATATGGGATGCCCCCTTCAAGGATTTCTTCTGCAGGACAATTGAGACCTGTTGGACAGCTCCAGGACATCTCATATGGAATGACTCCAGAGCACCATTCGAGGATGTATGCCTGGGAGGTCCGCCTCGCATTCCAATTGTCTCCTAGCAACAAGACAGTTTAGATCCAATGGATCTGCGGGAGCAACTGGGGTGGCTGTGTTGAAATGGACTTTCCTGAGAATGGGTCCTAATGTGTGTTTGTGTCCATGAGGGCCTTGGAATGGGGCGGTGGCACCGGGAACCTGAAGTTTTCTCCTAAGCTTTTGACATAGCTCCCATGCACAAGTTTCCTTGTGGAGACGAGATTTGTTCTGATGGGTGCCTCAGGAAATCCC
The DNA here is from genome assembly GCF_964662115.1 of Mustela nivalis. Classification (NCBI taxonomy): domain Eukaryota; kingdom Metazoa; phylum Chordata; class Mammalia; order Carnivora; family Mustelidae; genus Mustela; species Mustela nivalis. The sequence goes on along the minus strand of NW_028136556.1, from coordinate 895,924 downwards.
CTCTGCTGGTATTGGAATCCAGGCTTTTGAGGAGACATGCCTATAAACCAAAGCAATGGATCCGATAATGCCCTCGGGTCCTGTCTGGTTCAATCTTCTTCTCTGGGGACATCCATCTATGGTACGAGTGGAGGTAGATGCTCTGCTGGTTTCAACCGCCCTTTTTTGTCCCGGGCGACCTACACTATAGGGATGGCCTCAGGAACTTTGGAGGATTCTCCTAATTTGTTCGATTTTTGACAATGGAATGGGCAGAATTCCCATGGATTGGGTGGGCACAGTCCTAATGTGTGGCTCCAGGCGCCCAGCCTGGAGCGTGTGTGGCCCAAGATTTTGAGGACAGAAGTCTGAAAATACAACCTCAGCTTAGGTTTGGGGACGTAGGCATGGCACGCCCGATCTACAAACCAGGAGCAGAAATCTTCAGATATGAAGAATGAGCAAGTCTGAGGCGCTTGCTCAGGCTTTTGTCGCTGGATTTTGTATCGGCGATGGCCGTGGAATGTTGGGGAGGCCTCATGGGCCATGGACGAATCTTCCTCTCTCTGGATTTGGCGTGATCCCAATAGTTTTTCGTCAAATTGTGGGATGGGAGGACTCCTTTCAGGTTTGTTACCTCAGGTGTCCCACCAAAAGAGGAATTCCAAAGCAGAGCCCTGGGGAAGAGTGAAGGGACAACCCGAACTGTGGTTAAAACTTGGGGCCTAGGGCCATGGCAAGCCCAATATGCTGTCTCTTCATCCAGCCACTGAGAGGCCTTACCTGAGGAATGGGCTCAGGATGAGGGTCACATGTGTGTTTGTGACCTATGTGGCCTGCAAGCATGGGCGGGGCCACATGGGCCATACTGGTTTCAACTACACTGAACGTTGGACAACATAGCAACCACAAGGTTTCTTGCCATGGGGAAAGAGTTCTGATTTCTGCATCATTTTCAAACAAGGGCAGTGATTGGAGATCAGGTCTAGGTTCTGAAGCCTGCTAACCGAGGTTGAGAAGAAATGACGACCTAAGGCCATGGCAGGTCCCATGTGCTCAGTGTGCGGCCAGCTTTTTGGGTGGGGCCAGGAGTTCAAGTTTCAGGCTGGGTCAGAATGGGCAATAGTGCCGCGGTCATCCTATATATTTGTGGTACAGAAGAATGGCATGCAGGTTGATCCTCATTTGGGGTTTCTGGGTAGCCCCAGAGGGCAATGTTTTTCTTCTGGAATGCAGGCAAAGTGCGGCATTGTAGTTTTGGATTGCCAAACTGGAGGTCTTGTGGGCCAGTAGTCTGAGAACGGAAGTCTGAGAACCCTAACTAGGCCTAGGTTTCTTGGTGAGGATATGGCAGGCACAATCTACAGACCTGAATCGAGATCTCGTGCATCTGAAGTAAGGGCAAGAATAAGAAGATCGCTCAGGTTGCACTTTCTGTTTCTGATGGCCCCTTCTTGAAGGGGGGAGGGGTGGATCACGAGGCCATGGGGGTTTTCCCACGATGGGGGCTGTGAGAAGTTCCAAACTGCCATGATTTTTCCGCAGGACAATTTAGACCTGTTGGTTTGCTCCAGGCCAACGATTCCGAGCAGGGTTCTAAGGATGGATGGCTGGGTAGCCCACCTCGCATTCCATTTTTCTCCAAGTAACAAGACAGGTTAGATCTGCTGGATGTGGGGGAGCATCCAAGGAGGCTGCGTTGAAATGGACTCTCCTGTGGATGTGTCCTAATATGTTTTTGTGTCTATGGAGACCTTGGAATTATGCGTTGGCACTTGTCCCCTGAAGGGTTCTCCTAAACAGAGTCTTTGACGCAGCTCCAATGTGCATGTTTCCCATGTGTAGATGAGATTTGTTCTTATGGCTGAGTCAAGAAACAGCCATATGCTGGTATTGAAATCCAATCCTCTGAGGAGAGATGCTTGGAAACAAAAGCAATGGATCCGATTAGTGCCTAGGGGCCTGTTCGTTCCTTTTTACGTCTGGGGACATCAGTCTACGGGTCTGACTGCAGGTAGGTGCTCTGATGAGCTCAGAATGCCCCTGTTTTTCCTGGGAAGCCACAACTATTGGGATGGCCTCAGGGACTTTGGAGGTTTATTGTATTAGTAGGGCTGTGGCCATTGGAATGGGCACATACAATTCCCTTGGAGTGGGCAAGTACAGTCCTCAGGTTTGGCTACAGGGGCCTGAGCCTGTAGGGTGTGAAGGCCAGAACTGTTGGGACAGTTGTCTGAAAACACAAACTTGGCTTATGTTTTGGGTCATAGGTATGGCAGGACTGATCTACAGATCATGAGGAGAACTCTTTGGGATATGAAAAAAGGGCAAGTGTGAGGCTCTTTCTCAAGTTTTTGTCTCTGGATATCGTGTCACTCATGGTCGAGAAATTTCAGGGTGACTTCATGGGAAATGGACGAGTCTTACTCTCTGGGGGTTCGGCCCAATCCAAAGAGTTTAAGGTCATTCTGGAGATGGAAGAAGTCCGTTTTTTTGTTGTTATTGATTTGTTTCGTTTTGTTTTTCAACCTCAGATGTCCCAGCAGATGAGGGATTCCAGAGTAGAGCCCTGGGGAGGGGCGACTGGACAACCAGAAATCTGGTTAAAAATTGGGGCCTAGGGACATGTCAAGCCCATTATGACATCTAATAGTCCAGCCACTGAGAGGACTTACTAGAGGACAGGACTCACGCTGAGGTCACAATGCGTGTTTATGCTCTCGTCGCACTCAAGAATGGGCGGGGCCTCAGGGTGAATGCTGTTGTCTCCTACACTGAACGTTGGACAACATGCCAACCACAAGGTTTCTTGCCATGGGTCAGGAAGAGTTCTGATTTCTGCATCACAGTCACCCCTGGGCAGTGATTGGAGATAAGGTCTAGGTCCTGAAGCCTGAAAACTGAGATAGGGAAGAGATGATGACCTAAGGCCATGGCGAGTCTGAAGTGTTCAGTGTGCGGTCAGCTTTCTGGGTGTTGGTCAGGAGGTCCGGGCACATATTGTGTCAGACAGTGCATTAGTGCCCACGTTAGACTATATAATTTGGGTACATGCGAGTGCCGTGTAGGTTTATTCTCATTTAAGCTGCCTGGACAGCTCATTAGGCAATCTATTTTTTCTAGAAGGCAGGGAGAGTGCTTCATTGTCGGTCCGGAATTGCCAAACTTGAGGTCACGGGGCCAGGAGAGTGAGGACGGAAGTCTTAGAACACAAGCTAGACTTCGGATTCAGGGTGAGGGCACGGCAGGTACCCCCTGCAGATCTGAACCAATATCTCATGCATCTGATGGCAGGGCGAGGATCAGACGTTGGCTCAGTTTGGAGTTTCTGTGCATGACGGCCCCTTCTTGAAGGGAGCGGAATCTCGAGGCCATGGAGGTTTTCCACGTTGGGAGATATGGGATGCCCCCTTCAAGGATTCCTTCTGCGGGACAATTGAGACCTGTTGGACAGCTCCAGGACATCCAATATGGAATGACTCCAGAGCACCGTTCGCGGATGGATGCCTGGGAAGTCCGTCTCGCATTCCAATTGTCTCTTAGAAACAAGACAATTTAGATCGATGGATCAGCGAAAGCAACCGGGGTGGCTGAGTTGAAATGGACTTTCCTGAGGATGGGTCCTAATATGTGTTTGTGTCCATGAGGGCCTTGGAATGGGGCGGTGGCACCGGGACCCTGAAGTATTCTCCTAAGCTTAGACATAGCTCCCATGCACAAGTTTCCTTGTGGAGACAAGATTTGTTCTGATGGGTGCCTCAGGAAATCACCTCTTCTGGTATATGAATCCAGGCTTTTAAGGAGACATGCCTGTAAACCAAAGCAATGGATCCGATAATGGCCTCAGGTCCTGTATGTTTCAATCTTCTTCTCTGGGGACATCGATCTATGGTATGAGTGGAGGTAGATGCTCAGCTGGTATCAACCGCCCTTTTTTGTCCCGGGCGACCTACACTATAGGGATGGCCTCAGGGACTTTGGAGGGTTCTCCTATTGTGTAAAATTTTTGACAATGGAATGGGCAGAATTCCCATGAATTGGGTGGGCACAGTCCTAATGTGTGGCTTCAGGTGTTCCACCCTGGAGGAAGTGTGGCCCAGGACTTTGAGGACAGAAGTATGAAAACACAAACTCAGGTTAGGTTTGGGGATGTATTCATGGCACGCCCGATCTACAAACCAGGAGAAGAACTCTTCAGGATATGAAGAATGAGCGAGTCTGAGTCGCTTGCTCAGGAATTTGTCTCTGGATTTTGTATCGGCGATGGCCGTGGAATGTTGGGGAGGCCTCATGATCCATGGACGAATCTTCCTCTCTGTGGATTGGCACTATCCCAATAGTTTTATGTCAAACTGTGAAATGGGAGGACTCCTTTCAAGTTTGTTACCTCAGGTGTCCCACCAAAAGAGGAATTCCAAAGCAGAGCCCTGGGGAAGAGTGAAGGGACAACCCGAACTATGGTTAAAAATTGGGGTTAGGGGCTTGGCATGCCCAATATGCTGTCTCTTCATACAGCCACTGAGAAGCCTTACCTGAGATCTGGGCTCAGGCTGAGGGTCACAATGTGTGTTTGTGAACAATGTGGCCTGCAAGCATGGGTGGGGCCTCATGGGCAACACTGGTTTCAACTACACTGAACATTGGACAACATGCCTACCACAAGGTTTCTTGCCATGGGGAAAGAGTTCTGATTTCTGCATCATTTTCAAACCAGGGCAGTGATTGGAGAACAGCCCTAGGTTCTGAAGCCTGGAAACCGCGGTTGAGAAAAGATGACGACCTAAGGCCATGGCAGGTCCGATGTGCTCAGTGTGCGGCCAGCTGTCTGGGTGGGGCCAGGAGGTCCAGGCTCACGCTGGGTCTAATGGGCAATAGTGCCCAGCTCAGCTTATATATTTGGGGAACAGCCGAATGGCGTGAAGGTTGATCCTCATTTGGGGTTTCTGGGTAGCCCCAGAGGGCAATGTTTTTCTTCTGGAGGGCAGGCAGAGTGCGGCATTGTAGTTTTGGATTGCCAAACTGGAGGTCTTGTGGGCCAGTAGTCTGAGAACGGAAGTCTGAGAAGCCAAGCTAGGCCTAGGTTTCTGGGTGAGGATATGGCAGGCACAATCTACAGACCTGAATCGAGATCCCGTGCATCTGAAGTCAGGGCAAGGTTCAGAAGATCGCTCCAGTTGGACTTTCTGTCCCTGATGGCCCCTTCTTGAAGGGTGGCGTTTCCCAAATGGGAGTTGTGAGAAGCTCCAAACTGCAAAGATTCTTCTGCAGGACAATTGAGACCTGTTGGTTGGCTCCAGGCCAATGATTCCGAGCAGGGTTCTAAGGATGGATGGCTGGGTAGCCCACCTTGCATTCCAATTGTCTCCAAGCAACAAGACAGGTTAGATCTGCTGGATGTGGTGGAGCAACCGAGGAGGCTGAGTTGAAATTGACTCTCCTGTGGATGTGTCCTAATATGATTTTGTGTCTATGGAGACCTTGGAATGAAGCGGTGGCACTGGGGCCCTAAAGGGTTCTCCTAAACAGAGGCTTTGACACAGCTCCAACGTGCATGTTTCCCTTGTGGAGATGAGATTTGTTCTAATGGGTAAGTCAAGAAACAGCCATATGCTGGTATTGAAATCCAATCCTCTGAGGAGAGATGCTTGGATCCAAAGCAATTGATCCGATTAGTGCCTAGGGGCCTGTTCGTTCCTTTTTACCTCTGGGGTCATCAGTCTACGGGTCTGAGTGCAGGTAGGTGCTCAGATGGGCTCAGATTGCCCCTGTTTGTCCTGGGAACCCACAACTTTTTGGATGGCCTCAGGGACTTTGGAGGTTTATTGTATTAGTAGGGCTGTGGCCATTGGCATGGGCACATACTATTCCCTTGCAGAGGGCAAGTACAGTCCTCAGTTTTGGCTCCACGGGCCTGAGCCTGTAGGGTGTGTAGGCCAGGGGTGTTTGGACAGTTGTCTGAAAACACAAACTCGGCTTATGTTTCGGGTCATAGGTATGGAAGGACTGATCTACAGACCATGAGGAGAACCCTTCGGGATATGAAAAAAGGGCAAGTGTGAGGCTCTTGCTCAAGTTTTTGTCTCTGGATATCGTGTCACACATGGTCGTGAAATTTCCGGGTGACTTCATGGGAAATGAACGAGTCTTACTCTCTGGGGGTTCGGCCCCGTCCCAAAAGTTGGGGTCATTCTGGAGATGGAAGTAGTCCGTTATTTTGTTGTTGATTTGTTTCATTTTGTTTTTCAACCTCAGATGTCCCACCAAATGAGGGATTCCAGAGTAGAGCCCTGGGGAGGGGCGACATGACAACCAGAAATCTGGTTAAAAATTGGGGCCTACGACATGTCAAGCCCATTATGACATCTAATAGTCCAGCCACTGAGAGGACTTACTAGAGGACAAGACTCACGCTGAGGTCACAATGCGTGTTTATGCTCTCGTCGCACTCAAGAATGGGCGGAGCCTCAGGGTGAATGCTGTTGTCTCCTACACTGAACGTTGGACAACATGCCAACCACAAGGTTTCTTGCCATGGGTCAGGAAGAGTTCTGATTTCTGCATCACAGTCACCCCTGGGCAGTGATTGGAGATAAGGTCTAGGTTCTGAAGCCTGAAAACTGAGGTAGGGAAGAGATAATGTCATAAGGCCATGGCGTTTTGGATGTGCTCAGTGTGCGGTCAACTCTCTGGGTGTTGGTCAGGAGGTCCGGGCTCAGGTTGTGTCTGACAGTGCATTAGTGCCCGCGTTAGACTATATAATTTGGGTACATGCGAGTGCCGTGTAGGTTGATCCTCATTTAAGCTGCCTGGGCAGCTCATTAGGCAATCTATTTTATCTAGAGGGCAGGCAGAGTGCTACATTGTCGGTCCGGAATTGCCAAACTTGAGGGCTTCGGGGCCAGGAGAGTGAGGACGGAAGTCTGAGAACACAAGCTAGACTTCGGATTCAGTGTGAGGGCACGGCAGGTACCCCCTGAAGATCTGAATCAATATCTCTTGCATCTGAAGTCAGGGCGAGGATCAGACGTTGGCTCAGTTTTGAGTTTCTGTGCATGACGTCCCCTTCATGAAGGGAGCAGAATCTCTAGGCCATGGAGGTTTTCCACGTTGGGAGATGTGGGATGCCCCCTTCAAGGATTCCTTCTGCGGGACAATTGAGACCTGTTGGACAGCTCCATGATAACCCATACGGAATGACCCCAGAGCACCATTCAAGGATGTATGCATGGAAGTCCTCCTCGCATTCCAATTTTATTCTAGCAACAAGACAGTTTAGATCCGATGGATCAGCGAAAGCAACCGGGGTGGCTGAGTTGAAATGGACTTTCCTGAGGATGGGGCCTAATGTGTGTTTGTGTCCATGAGGGCCTTGGAATGGGGCGGTGGCACCGGGACCCTGAAGTATTCTCCTAAGCTTTTGACATAGCTCCCATGCACAAGTTTTCCTGTGGAGACGAGATTTGTTCTGATGGGTGCCTCAGGAAATCCCCTCTGCTGGTATTGGAATCAAGGATTTTGAAGAGACATGCCTGTAAACAAAAGCAATGGATCCTATAATGTCCTCGTGTCCTGTCTGGTTCAATCTTCTTCTCTGGGGACATCCATCTATGGTATGAGTGGAGGTAGATGCTCAGCTGGTATCAACCGCAATTTTTTGTCCTGGGCGACCAACACTATTGCAATGGCCGCAGGGACTTTGGAGGGTTCTCCTAATTTGTACGATTTTTGACAATGGAATGGGCAGAATTCCCATGGATTGGGTGGGCGCAGTCCTAATGTGTGGCTCCAGGGGTCCCAGCCTGGAGGGAGTGTGGCCCAGGACTTGGGCGACAGAACTCTGAAAACACAAACTCAGCTTAGGTTTGGGGAGGTAGGCATGGCATGCCCGATCTACAAACCAGGAGAAGAACTCTTTAGGATATAAAGAAAGAGCGAGTCTGAGGCGCTTGCTCAGGCTTTTGTCTTTGGTATTTTGTATCTGCGATGGCCGTGGGATGTTGGGGAAGCCTCATGGGCCGTGGACGATCTTCTTCTCTGTGGATTTGGCGTGATCCCAATAGTTTTTCGTCAATCTGTGAAATGGGAAGACTCCTTTCAGGTTTGTTACCTCAGGTGTCCCACCAAAAGAGGAATTCCAAAGCAGAGCCCTGGGGAAGAGTGAAGGGACAACTCGAACTATGGTTAAAACTTGGGGCCCAGGGGCATGGCAAGCCCAATATGCTGTCTCTTCATCGAGCCACTGAGAGGCCTTACCTGAGATCTGGGCTCAGGCTGAGGGTCACAATGTGTGTTTTTGACCAATGTGGCCCGCAAGCATGGGCAGGGCCTCATGGGCCACACTGGTTTCAACTACACTGAACTTTGGAGAACATGCTAACCACAAGGTTTCTTGCCATGGGGAAATAGTTCTGATTTCTGCATCATTTTCAAACCAGGGCAGTGATTGGAGAACAGGTCTAGGTTTTGAAGCCTGGACCCCGAAGTTGAGAAGAGATGACGACCTATGCCATGGCAGGTCCGATGTGCTCAGTGTGCGGCCAGCTGTCTGGGTGGGACCAGGTGGTCCATGCTCAGCCTGGGTCAGAATGGGCAATAGTGCCCAGGTCAGCCTATATATGTGGGGTACAGCCGAATGGCGTGAAGGTTGATCCTCATTTGGGGTTTCTGGGTAGCCCCAGAGGGCAATGTTTTTCTTCTGGAGGGCAGGCAGAGTGCGGCATTGTAGTTCTGGATTGCCAAACTGGAGGTCTTGTGGGCCAGTAGTCTGAGAACGGAAGTCTGAGAAGCCAAGCTAGGCCTAGGTTTCGGGGTGAGTATAGGGCAGGCACAATCTACAGCCCTGAACCGAGATCTCGAGCATCTGAAGTCAGGGCAAGGATCAAAAGATCGCTCAGGTTAGACTTTCTGTCCCTGATGGCCCCTTCTTGATGGGGGTGGTGGTTTTCCCACGATGGGAGTTGTGAGAAGCTCCAAACTGCAAAGATTCTTCTACAGGACAATTTAGACCTGTTGGTGGGCACAAGGCCAATGATTCCGAGCAAGGTTCTAAGGATGGATGGCTGGGTAGCCCACTTGCATTCCAATTGTCTCCAAGCAACAAGACAGGTTAGATCTGCTGGATATGGGGGAGAAATCGAGGAGGATGAGTTGAAATGGACACTCCTGTGGATGTGTCCTAATATGTTTTTGTGTCTATGGAGACCTTGGAATTATGCGGTGGCACTGGGGCCCTAAAGGGTTCTCCTAAATAGAGGCTTTGACACAGCTCCAACGTGCATGTTTCCCATGTGTAGATGAGATTTGTTCTGATGGATGAGTCAAGAAACAGCCATATGCTGGTATTGAAATCCAGGCCTCTGAGGAGAGTTGCCTGGGAACCAAAGCAATGGATCTGAATAGTTCCTAGGGGCCCGTTCGTTCCTTTTTTTCTCTGGGGACATCAGTCTACGGGTCTGAGTGCACGTAGGTGCTCAGATGGGCTCAGATTGCTCCTGTTTGTCCTGGGAAACCACAACTTTTGGGATGGCCTCAGGGACTTTGGAGGTTTATTGTATTAGTAGGGCTGTGGCCATTGGAATGGGCACATACAATTCCCTTGGAGCGGGCAAGCACAGGCCTCAGGTTTGGCTCCACGGGCCTGAGCCTGTAGGGTGTGTAGGCCAGAGCTGTTTGGAGAGCTGTCTGAAAACACAAACCTGGCTTATGTTTCGGGTCATAGGTATGGAAGGACTGATCTACAGACCAAGAGGAGAACTCTTCGGGATATGAAAAAAGGGCAAGTGTGAGGCTCTTGCTCAAGTTTTTTTCTCTGGATATCGTGTCACACATGGTCGTGAAATTTCCGGGTGTCTTCATGGGAAATGGACGAATCTTACTCTCTGGGGTTTCGGCCCCGTCCAAAGAGTTGGGGTCATTCTGGAGATGGAAGAAGTCCGTTTTTTTGTTGTTGATTTGTTTCGTTTTGTTTTTCATCCTCAGATGTCTCAACAAATGAGGTATTCTAGAGGAGAGCCCTTGGGAGGGGCGACTGGACAACCAGAAATCTGGTTAAAAATTGGGGCCTAGGGACATGTCAAGCCCATTATGACATCTAATAGTCTCGCCACTGAGAGGACTACTAGAGGACAGGACTCACGCTGAGGTCAGGATGCGTGTTTATGCTCTCGTCGCACTCAAGAATGGGCGGAGCCTCAGGGTGAATGCTGTTTTCTCCTACACTGAACATTGGACAACATGCCAACCACATGGTTTCTTGCCATGGTTCAGGAAGAGTTCTGATTTCTGCATCACATTCACCTCTGGGCAGTGATTGGAGATGAGGTCTAGGTTCTGAAGCCTGAAAACTGAGATAGGGAAGAGATGATGACCTAAGGCCATGGCGAGTCGGATGTGCTCAGTGTGCAGTCAGCTGTCTGGGTGTTGCTCAGGGGGTCCGGGCTCAAGTTGTGTCAGACAGTGCATTAGTGCCCGCGTTAGACTATATAATTTGGGTGCAGTCGAGTGCCGTGTAGGTTGATCCTCATTTAAGCTGCCTGGGCAGCTCATTAGGCAATATATTTTTTCTAGAAGGCAGGCAGAGTGCTTCATTGTCAGTCCGGAATTATCAAACTTGAGGGCTTCTGGGCCAGGAGAGTGAGGACGGACCTGTGAGAACACAAGCTAGACTTCGGATTAAGGGTGAGGGCACGGCAGGTACCCTCTGCAGATCTGAACCAATATCTCTTGCATCTGAAGTCAGTGCGAGGATCAGACATTGGCTCAGGATGGAGTTTCTGTGCATGACGGCCCCTTCATGAAGGGAGCGGAATCTCGAGGCCATGGAGGTTTTCCACGTTGGGAGATGTGGGTTGCCCCCTTCAAGGATTCCTTCTGCGGGACAATTGAGACCTGTTGGACAGCTCCAGGATATCCCATATGGAATGACTCCAGAGCACCGTTTGAGGATGGATGCCTGGGAAGTTCGCCTCGCATTACAATTGTCTTCTAGCACAAGACAGTTTAGATCCGATGGATCTGCAGGAGCAACCGGGGTGGCTGAGTTGAAATGGACTTTCCTGAGGATGGGTCCTCATGTGTGTTTGTGTCCATTAGGGCCTTGGAATGGGGCGGTGGCACCGGGACCCTGAAGTATTCTCCTAAGCTTTGGACATAGCGCCCATGCACAAGTTTCCTTGTGGAGACGAGATTTGTTCTGATGGGTGCCGCAGGAAATCCCTCTGCTGGTATTGGAATCAAGGATTTTGAGGAGACATGCCTGTAAACCAAAGCAATGGATCCGATAATGGCCTCGGGTCCTGTCTGGTTCAATCTTCTTCTCTGGGGACATCGATCTATGGTATGAGTGGAGGTAGATGCTCAGCTGGTATCAACCGCCCTTTTTTGTCCCAGGCGACCTACACTATAGGGATGGCCTAAGGGACTTTGGAGGGTTCTCCTAATTTGTAGGATTTTTGACAATGGAATGTTCAGAATTCCCATGGATTGGGTGGGCACAGTCCTAATGTGTGGCTCCAGGGGCCTCAGCCTGGAGGGAGTGTGGCCCAGATCTTTGAGGACAGAAGTCTGGAAACACAAACTCAGCTTAGGTTTGGGGACGTAGGCATTGCACGTCCGATCTACAAACCATGAGAATAACTCTTCAGGCTATGAAGAATGAGCAAGTCTGAGGGGCTTGCTCAGGCTTTTGTTGCTGGATTTTGTATCAGCAATGGCCGTGGAATGTTGGGGAGGCCTCAAGGGCCATGGACGAATCTTCCTCTCTGTGGATTTGGCGCGATCCCAATTGTTTATCATCAATCTGTGGGATGGGAGGACTCCTTTCAGGTTTGTTACCTCAGGTGTCCCACCAAAAGAGGAATTCCAAAGCAGAGCCCTGGGGAAGAGTGAAGGGACAACCCGAATTATGGTTAAAAATTGGGGCCTAGGGGCATGGCACGCCCAATATGCTGTCTCTTCATCCAGGCACTGAGAGGCCTTACCTGAGGACTGGGCTCAGGCTGAGGGTCACAATGTGTGTTTGTGACCTATGTGGCCCGGAAGAATGGGCGGGGCCTCATGGGCTACACAGGTTTCAACTACACTGAATGTTGGACAACATGCCAACCACAGGGTTTCTTGCCATGGGGAAAGAGTTCTGATTTCTGCATCATTTTCAAACAAGGGCAGTGATTGGAGATCAGGCCTAGGTTCTGAAGCCTGGAAACCGAGGTTGAGAAGAGATGACGACCTAAGGCCATGGCGAGTCCAATGTGCTCAGTGTGCGGCAAGCTGTCTGGGTGGGGCCAGGAGGTCCAGGCTCAGGCTGGGTCAGAAAGGGCAATAGTGCCCAGGTCAGCCTATATATTTGTGGTACATCCAAATGGCGTGCAGGTTGATCCTCATTTGGGTTTTCTGGTAGTCCAGGAGGGCAATGTTTTTCTGCTGGAGTGCAGGCAGTGTGCGGCATTGTAGTTCTGGATTGCCAAACTTGGGGGCTTGTGGGCCAGTAGTCTGAGGACAGAAGTCTGAGAACCCAAGCTAGGCCTATGTTTCTGGGTGAGGATATGGCAGGCACAATCTACAGAACTCAATCGATATCTCGTGAACCTGAAGTCAGGGCAAGGATCAGACGAATGCTCAAGTTGGACTTTCTGTGCCTGATGGACCCTTCTTGAAGGGCGGGGGTGGATCACGAGGCCAGGGGTTTTTTCCCACGATGGGAGTTGTGAGAAGCTCCAAACTGCAAAGATTATTCTGCAGGACCTTTGAGACCTGTTGGTTGGCTTCAGGCCAATGATTACGAGCAGGGTTCTAAGGATGGATGGCTGGGTAGCCCACCTCGCATTCCAATTGTCTCCAAGCAACAAGACATGTTAGTTCTGCTGGATGTGGGGGAGCAACCAAGGAGGCTGAGTTGAAATGGACTCTCCTGTGGATGTGTCCTAATATGTTTTTGTGTCTATGGAGACCTTGGAATTATGCGGTGGCACTGGGGCCCTGAAGGGTTCTCCTAAACAGAGGCTTTGACACAGCTCCAACGTGCATGTTTCCCATGTGTAGATGAGATTTGTTCTGATGGGTTATTCAAGAAAAAGCCATATGCTGGTATTGAAATCCATGCCTCTGAGGAGAGATGCCTGGAAACCAAAGCAATGGATCCGATTAGTGCCTAGGGGCATATTCGTTCTTTTTTTCCTCTGGGGACATCAGTCTACGGGGCCGAGTGCCGGTAGGTGCTCAGACGGGCTCAGATTGCCCCTGTTTGTCCTGGGAAGCCACAATATTGTGATGGCCTCAGGGCCTTGGAGGTTTATACTCTTAGTAGGGTTGTGGCCATTGGAATGTGCACATACAATTCCCTTGGAGAGGGCAAGTACAGTCCTCAGGTTTGGCTCCAGGGTCCTGAGCCTGTAGGGTGTTTAGGCCAGAGCTGTTTCGACAGTTGTCTGAAAACACAAACTCGGCTTAAGTTTCGGGTCATAGATATGGCAAGACTGATCTACAGACTATGAGGAGAACTCTTCGGGATATGAAAAAAGGGCGAGTGTGATGCTCTTGCTCAAGTTTTTGTCTCTGGACATCGTGTCACCCACGGTCGTTAAATTTCCGGGTGTCTTCATGGGAAATGGACGAGTCTTACTCTCTGGGGGTTTGGCCCCATTCAAAGAGTTTGGGGTCATTCTGGGGATGGAAAAAGTCCGTTTTTTTGTTGTTGTTGTTGTTGTGTTTTGTTGTGTTTTGTTTTTTAACCTCAGGTGTCCAACCAAATGAGGGATTTCGGAGTAGAGCCCTGGGGAGGGGCGACTGGATAACCAGAAATCTGGTTAAAAATTGGGGCTTTGGACTTGTGATGCCCATTATGACCTAGAATGGTCCAGCCACTAGGAGGCCTTACTAGAGGACAGACTCACGCTGAGGGTCACAATGCCTGTTTATGCCTCGTTGCACTCTAGAATGTGCGGGGACTCACGGTGAATGCTGGTTTCTCCTACACTGAATGTTGGACAACATGCCAACCCCAAGGTTTCTTGTCATGGGTCAGGAAGAGTTCTGATTTCTGCATCACAGTCACCCCTGGGCAGTGATTGGAGATGAGGTCTAGTTTCTGAAGCCTGAAAACTGAGGTAGGGAAGAGATGATGACCTAAGGCCATGGCCGGTCTGATGTGCTCAGGGTACGTTCAGCTGTCTGGGTGTTGCTCAGGAGGTCTGGGCTCAGGTTGTGTCAGACAGTGAATTAGTGCCCAGGTTATACTATATAATTTGGGTACAGTCGAGAGCCGAGTAGGTTTATCCTCATTTAAGCTGCCTGGGCAGCTCATTGGGCAATGTATTTTTTTCTAGAGGGCAGGCAGAGTGCTTCATTGTCGGTCGGAATTGCCAAACTCGAGGGCTTCACGGCCAGGAGTGTGAGGACGGAAGTCTGAGAACACAAGATAGACTTGGGCTTCAGGACGAGGACACAGTTGGTACCCCCTGCAGATCTGAACCAATATCTCATGCATCTGATGTCAGGGCGAGGATCAGACGTTGGCTCATGTTGGAGATTCTGGGGCCCCATCCTGGAGGGTGTGTGGCACAGGATTTTGAGAATAGAAGTCTAAAAACAGAAATTCAGTTTAGGTTTGGGGACGTAGGAATGGTAAGCCTGATGTACAAACCATGAGAAGAACTCTTCAGGATATGAAGAAAGAGCGAATCTCAGGCACTTGCTCACCCTTTTGTCTCTGGATTTTGTACAAACGATGGCCGTGGAATGGCGGGGAGGCCTCATGGGCCATGGACGAGTCTTCATCTCTGTGGATTTGGCCGGATCCCAATTGTTTTTCATCAATCTGTAGGATGGCAGGACTCCTTTCAGGTTTGTTACCTCAGGTGTCCTACCAAAAAAGGAATTCCAAAGCAGAGCCCTGGGGAAGACTGAAGGGAAAACCCGAACTATGGTTAAAAATTGGGCCTAGGGGCATGGCAAGCCCAATATGCTCACTCCTCATCCATCCACTGAGACGCCTTACCTGAGGACTGGGCTCAGGCTGAGGGTTAAATGTGTGTTTGTGACCAATGTGGTCTGTGAGCTTGAGCAGGGCCTCATGGGCCACACTGGTTTCAACTACACTGAACGTTGGACAACATGCCAACCACAAGGTTTCTTGCCATGGGGAAGGAGTTCTAATTTCTGCATCATTTTCAAACCTGGGGAGTGATTGGAGATAAGGTCTAGGTTCTGAAGCCTGAAAACCGAGGTTGGGAAGAGATGACGACCAAAGGCCATGGTGGGCCGATGTGCTCAGTGCCGCCAGCTGTGTGGGTGCGGCCAGGAGGTACATGCTCAGGCTGTGTCAGAAACGGCATTAGTGCCCAGGTCAACCTATATTTTGGGGAGCAGCGTAATGGTGTGCCGGTTGATCCTCATTTGGGGTTACTGGGTTGCCCTAGACGGCAACGTTTTTATTCTGGAGGGCAGGCAGAGTGCTGCATTGTATTTCTGGAATACAAAACTGGGGGGCTTGTCGGCCAGTAGTCTGAGGATGGAAGTCTGAGAACACAAGCTTTGCTTAGGTTTCTGGGTGAGGACATGGCAAGCACAATCTACAGACATAAATCTATATCTCGTGCTTCTGAAGAGAGGGCGAGGATAAGAGGATCACTCAGGTTGGAGTTCCTTTCCATGATGGCCCCTTCTAGAAGGGGGGGGATCATGAGGCAATGGGGGTTTTCCCACGATGGGAGTTTTGAGAAGCTCCAAACTGCTAAGATTCTTTACTAGACAATTGAGACCTGTTGTTTGGCACTAGGCCAATGATTCTGAGTAGGGTTCTAAGGATGGATGATTGGGAAGCCCACCTCGCATTCCAATTGTCTCCTAGCAACAAGGTAGGTTAGATCTGCTGGATCTGGGGGAGCAACAGAGATTTCAGAGTTGAAATGGACTCTCCTGTGGATGGGTCCTAATGCGTTTTTGTGTCTATGAAGACCTTGGAATGAAGCGGTGGCACTGGGGCCCTGAAGGGTTCTCCTAAAAAGAGGCTTTGACCCAGCTCCAATGTGCAAGTTTCCCATTTGAAGATGAGATTTGTTCTGATGGGTGAGTCAAGAAACAGCCATATGCTGGTATTGAAATCCAGGCCTCTGAGGAGAGATGCCTGGAAACCAAAGCAATGGATCCGATTAGTGCCTAGGGGCCTGTTCGTTCCTTTTTACCTCTGAGGACATCAGTCTACGGGTCTGAGTGCAGGTAGGTGCTCAGATGGGCCCAGATTGCCCCTGTTTGTCCTGGGAAGTCACAACTATTGGGATGGCCTCAGGGACCTTGGAGGCTTATCCAATTAGTAGGGTTGTGGCCATTGGAATGGGCACACACAATTCCCTTGGAGAGTACAAGCACATTCCTCAGGTTTGGCTCCAGGGGCCTGAATCTGTAGGGTGTGTAGGCCAGGGCAGTTTGGACAGTTTTCTGAAAACACAAACTCGGCTTATGTTTCGGGTCTTAGGTATGGCAGGACTGATCTACAGAACATGGAGAACTCTTGGGATATGAAAAAAGGACGAGTGTGAGGCTCTTGCTCAAGTCTTTGTCTCTGGATATCGTGTCACCCATGGTCGTGAAATTTCCGGGTGACTTCATGGGAAATGGACAAGTCTTACTCCCTGGGGGTTCGGCCCAATCCAAAGCGTTTGGGGTCATTCTGGGGATGGAAGAAGTCCGATTTTTTTGTGTTGTTGATTTGTTTCGTTTTGTTTTCAACCTCAGGTGTCCCACCAAATGATGGATTACAGAGTAGAGCCCTGGGGAGGGGCGACTGCACAACCAGAAATCTGGTTAAAAATTGGGGCCTAGGGACATTTCAAGCCCATTATGACATCTAATGATCCAGCCACTGAGAGGACTTACTAGAGGACAGTACTCATGCTGAGGTCACAATGCGTGTTTATGCTCTCGTCGCACTCAAGAATGGGCGGGGCCTCAGAGTGAATGCTGTTTTCTCCTACTCTGAATGTTGGACAATATGCCAACCACAAGGTTTCTTGCCATGGGTCAGGAAGAGTTCTGATTTCTGCATCACACTCACCTTTGGGCAGTGATTGGAGATAAGGTCTAGGTTCTAAAGCCTGAAAACTGAGATAGGGGAGAGATGATGACCTAAGGCCATGGCGAGTCTGATGTTCTCAGTGTGCGGTCAGCTCTCTGGGTGTTGGTCAGGGGGTCCGGGCTCAGGTTGTGTCAGACAGTGCATTTGTGCCCAGGTTAGAGTATATAATTTGGGTACAGTGGAGTGCTGTGTAGGTTTATCCTCATTTAAGGTGTCTGGGCTGCTCATTAGGCAATATATTTTTTTCTACATGGCAGGCAGTGTGCTGCATTGTGTGTCTGGAATTGCCAAACTTGAGGGCTTCGTGGCCAGGAGTGTTAGGACAGAAGTCTGGAAACACAAGCTGGACTTGTGTTTCAGGGTGAGGGCACGGCAAATACCCCTGCAGATCTGAACCAATATCTCAGGCATCTGAAGTGAGCGCCAGGATCAGACGTTGGCTCAGGTTGGAGTTCTGTGCATGACGGCCCCATCATGAAGGGAGCGGAATCTCGAGGCCATGGAGGTTTTCCCACGTTGGTAAGGCCGCTCAGTGGCTGGATGAAGAGACAGCATATTGGGCTTGCCATGCCCCTAGGCCCCAATTTTTAATCATAGTTCAGGTTGTCCCTTCACTTTTCCCCAGGGCTCTGCTTTGGAATTCCTCTTCTGGTGGGATACCTGAGGTAACAAACCTGAAAGGAGTCCTCCCATCCCACAGATTTACGAAAAACAATTGGGATCGGGCCAAATCCATAGAGAGGAAGATTTGTCCATAGCCCATGTGGCCTCTCCAAATTCCACGGCCATCACTGATACAAAATCCAGAGACAAAAGGCTGAACAAGCACCTCAGTCTCCCTCATTATTCATATCCTGAAGAGTTCTTCTCATGGTTTGTAGATTGGGCCTGTCATACCTACGTCCCCAAACCTACGCTGAGTTTGTGTTTTCAGACTTCTGTCTTCAAAGTCCAGGGCCTCACATCCTCCAGCCTTGGGCCCCTGGAGCCACACATTAGGACTGCGCCCACCCAATCCATGGGAATTCTGCCCATTCCATTGTCAAAAATCGTACAATTTAGGAGAACCCTCCAAAGTCCCTGCGGCCATCCCAATAGTGTAGGTCGCCCGGGACAAAAAAGTGCGGTTGATACCAGCTGAGCATCTACCTCCACTCTTACCATAGATGGATGTCCCCAGAGAAGAAGATTGAACCAGACAGGACCCGAGGCCAATATCGGATCCATTGCTATAGTTTACAGGCATGTCTCTTCAAAAGCATGGATTCCAATACCAGCAGGGGGGATTTCCTGAGGCACCCATCAGAACAAATCTCGTCTCCACAAGGAAACTTGTGCATGGGAGCTATGTCCAAAGCTTAGGAGAATACTTCAGGGTCCCGGTGCCACCGCCCCATTCCAAGGCCCTCATGGACACAAACACACATTAGGACCCATTCTCAGGAAAGTCCATTTCAACTCAGCCACCCCGTTTGCTCCCACAGAGCCATCTGATCTAAACCGTCTTGTTGCTAGGAGACAATTGGAATGCGAGGCGGACTTCCCAGGCATCCATCCTGGAACGGTGCTCTGGAGTCACTCCATATGGGATGTCCTGGAGCTGTCCAACAGGTCTCAATTGTCCCGCAGAAGGAATCCTTGAAGGGGGCATCCCACATCTCCCAACGTGGAAAACCTCCATGGCCTCGTGGTTCCGCTTTATTCATGAAGGGGCCGTCATGCACAGAGACTCCAACCTGAGCCAACGTCTGATCCTCGCCCTGCCATCAGATGCATGAGATATTGGTTCAGATCTGCAGGGGTTACCTGCCGTGCCCTCACCCTGAATCTGAAGCCTAACTTGTGTTCTCAGACTTCCGTCCTCACTTTCCTGGCCCCGAAGCCCTCTAGTTTGGCAAATCCGGACCGACAGTGAAGCACTCTGCTTGCCCTCTAGAAAAAATATAATGCCTAATGTGCTGCCCAGGCAGCTGAAATGAGGAAAAACCTACACGGCACTCGACTGCACCCAAATTATATAGTCTAACGTGGGCACTAATGCACTGTCTGACACAACCTGAGCTCGGACCTCCTGACCAACACCCAGACAGCTGACCGCACACAGAGCACATCAGACCCGCCATGGACATAGGTCATCACGTCTTCCCGACCTCATTTTTCAGGCTTCAGAATCTAGACCTTAAGTCCAATCACTGCCCAGGGGTGAATGTGATTCATAAATCAGAACCCCTCCTTACCCATGGCAAGTAACCTTGTGTTTGGTATGTTGTCCAATGTTCAGTGTAGGAGAAAACAGCATTCACCCTGAGGCCCTGTCCATTCTTAAGTGCAAGGAGGGCATAAACACGCATTGTGACCCTTAGCGTGAGTCCTGTCCTCTAGTAAGTCCTCTCAGTGGCTGGACCATTAGATGTCATAATGGGCTTGACCTGTCCTATTCCCTAATTTTTAACCAGATTTCTGGTTGTCCAGATGCCCCTCCCCAGGACTCTACTCTGGAAACCCTCATTTGGTGCGACACCTGAAGTTAAAAACAAAACATAACAAACCATAACTACAAAAAAACGGACTTCTTCCATCCCACAGAATGACCCCAAACTCTTTGGATGGGGCCAAACCCCCAGAGAGTAGGACTCATCCATTTCCCATGAAGTCACCCGGAAATTTCACGACCATGAGTGACACGATATCCAGAGACAAAAACTTGAGCAAGAGCCTCACACTCCCCCTTTTTTCATATCCCGAGGGTTCTCCTCATGGTCTTTAGATCAGTCCTGCCATTCCTATGACCCGAAACATAAGCCGAGATTGTGTTTTTAGACAATTGTCCAATCAGCTCTGGCCTACACACCCTAAATGCTCAGGCCACTGGTGCCAAACCTGAGGACTGTACTTGCCGTCTCTAAGGTAATTGTGTGTGTCCATTCCAATGGCCACAGCCCTACTAATAGGATAAACCTCCAAAGTCCCTGAGGCCATCCCAATAGTGGTTTCTTCCCAGGACAAACAGGAGGAATCTGAGCCCATCTGAGCACCTACCTGCACTCAGACCCGTAGACAGATGTCCCCAGAGGTAAAAAAGAACGAACAGACCCCTAGGCAATAATCGGATCCATTGCTTTGTTTTCCAGGTATCTCTCCTCAGAGGCCTGGATTTCAATACCAGCATATGGCTGTTTCTTCACTCACCCGTCAGAACAAATCTCATCTACACATGGGAAACTTGCACGTTGGAGCTGTGTCAAAGCCTCTGTTTAGGAGATCCATTCAGGACCCAGTGCCACCACTTCATTCCAAGGTCTCCATAGACACCAAAACACATTAGGACCCATCCACAGGAGAGTCTATTTCAACTCGCCTCCTCGGTTGCTCCCCCAGATCCAGCAGATCTAACCTGTCTTGTTACTAGGAGACAATTGAAATGCGTGGTGGGCTACCCATCCATCCATCCTTAGAACCCTGCTCATAATCATTGGACTGGCGCCAACCAACAGGTCTCAATTGTCCTGCAGAAGAATCTTTGCAGTTTGGAGCTTCTCACAACTCCCATCGTGGGAAAACCCCCTTGGCCTCGTGATCCCCCCCTTAATGAAGTGGTTATCATGGACAGAAAGTCTATCGTGAGCGATCGTCTGATCCTCGCCCTGACTTCAGATGCACGAGATCTCAATTCAGGTCTGTAGCTTGTGCCTGCCATGTCCTCACCCAGAAACCTAAGCCTAGCTTGTGTTCTCAGACTTCCGTCCTCAGGTTTCTATGGGCACAAGGCTCTGTCTGACACAGGCTGTGCCACGACCTCCAGTCAGCCACCCAGAGATGGGCCCCATTTCCTGAAGGTGTGACTTTCTGTGGCCTGAAACCAACATCTCTACACAACCTGGATATTCAGACCTCTGTCCCAGACCGTAGCGCAAATCCATGCCTATGGGGGAACCTGACACAAAAGAGTACTCCTCCTTCCCAACTCTCTGAGTGGCAACCAGCTGCATGGCCCATGAGACCACGGTCACACATGGAAGGCTCCCTGGATACAAACAGGTAGCGTGAGCTTGCTTTCAAACAAAACCACGCAATAGCTGGATCAGGAGCCCACAGAGTGGGACTTCCAGGTCCCTAAGGCCAAATCCTCACCCTTGTTCAT
The DNA here is from genome assembly GCF_964662115.1 of Mustela nivalis. NCBI lineage: Eukaryota > Metazoa > Chordata > Mammalia > Carnivora > Mustelidae > Mustela > Mustela nivalis. The sequence continues at coordinate 874,736 of NW_028136556.1, read as the reverse complement.
GTTTTCCAGGCACCCAGACCCAGAACCTGTCTCTGTAATCTCTATTTGGGTGTCCTCTGAGACGGAAAACAACAGTCTTCCCTTCCCTCAGAGACACCAAACTCTTGGGAGTTGAGCAGAATCCCCAGAGATGAAGAATTTCTCATGGACTCATGAAGCCACCCCTACCTTTAGCGACCATCCCGGACACACACCCAACAGAAGAACCTGCGCTATGACACCTTAATTTCAGTACACTCTGAGCTGCCGTCTGGGCCTGAACATTGGACCTGTGATCACCTCGGCCCTCACTCTAACCCTAGTTTGCTTTTGCAGATATCTCTCCCCAAAGCGCTGGCCCACATGCCCCCCCAGGATGGGGCCTATGGTGCCATACCAGATGACTGTCCTTACACTCCCAAAGGAAACTCTGCCCTTCACAGTTGCCCAAACCCTGAAGATTAGGAGCAAAGTAAAATCCCCTGAGCCCACCTCAATTTCTAAGAAGGCTCTGGACCCAAATGCACATTCTGACACACAATGAGCTACTACCTCCAGGCAGACATCCAAATCCAAGGGCCTGAGTCAGAAGTTTGAACCTGCCATGACTATAGGACTTCATTGATACCCCAGTTTAGATTTTTAGGCACCTGTTCCCAGAGGCCTGTTCTCCAATACTGACTTATATTCCAACATGTGTTCCTTGAGCCACACAACAGAACCGCTTCTGTCCCCAAAAGGATACCTTGCTCTTGGTAGCTGTGTCCATGTCTCAGTGTAGGAGAATCCTGCATGGCCTCTGACCACCCCAACATTCTAACGTCTCCCTGGATACAAACCAGCATTGTGATCCAACAGCATGAAACTCCATGTCAACTCAGCCCGGTTGGAACTTCACCCCAGAGCCACCAGATCGTACCTGCCATGTTCCTTGCCTGCAGTGGTCAATGGAGTTGTGCTTTTCAGGCAGCCATGCGGGAGAGCTCTGCAACCAAACTTTCCATATGGGGGACACTGGAGCAAGCAAACCAGACTCACCCTGTCCAGTAGAAGGAAACCTTGCTATTTAGAGAATCTCACAAGCCTCAGGGTGGGAAATCCTCCATGGCCTCGTGACACCACCCCTCCATTTGGCGGTCATTTTAGACACAAACTCCAGTGTGAGCAAGCATCTGACATCTGCCCTTACTCAGGTCCTGGGTACCTCACATCAGTCGCTGCACACTGGAACTGTCTTTCGCTTGGCACCGAATTGAACCATAGATTATGTTTACAAGTCCATCTTCACCTTCCTCGTCCGCAAACCCTCTTGATAGAGAACTTTGGAGCCACAATGCTGCATTCGGCCTACCCCAAAGAAAGAAGACGTGCCTGTAGAGTATGCCTGAAACCCCACATGAGGATCAGTCTGCTTGGCCCTGGAGGGAACCCCGATTTATAGACTTCCCTGGCCACTAGTGTTGTGTCTTACAGAGCCTGTGTCCCGACCTAGAGTCAGTCACAGGGAGTGCAGGTCCCATATCTAGCATGTGGGACTGGCCATGGCCCAAGTCTGTCATCTCTACCCATACTTGGTATTCTCACACCTTTCCCCAGATTTTGCTGAAATCCTTCCAATGGGGGAACCTGAAACCCTATAGAGTTCTACTCCTTTTCCATGGAAGGACACCTGGGTGTTGAAATGGGTATCCAGCTCTCAAAGTGGGAGGGAGCAAGGTACATGGCCAATGTGACCACGCCAACTCCTGATGGCTCCCCAGGGCACAAACAGGCATTGTGACCTTCACCCAAGTATGCTTTCAAAAAAACTCTCCTAGTTCCACCACAAGATTCCTGCATTGCAGGCCTGGTACTCCCCTAACCCCAAATTCTAACCCTTGGTGGGATTTTCCAGGCGCCCAGACTTAGAAACCATATCTAAAATCCCTGTTTTGGGGCACCTCTAAGATGGAAAACAGCACTCTTATTTTCCCCGAAAAAGCCACCAAGCTAAGGGGAGCCGCCAGGATCCTTAGAGACAAAAAGTCTCCCATGGATGCATGAGACCTCACCTACATTCTGAGGTCATTCTGGACACACAATCCAGATGGAAAAGTCTGTGCTACTGTCTTCTAGTCATCCTAATTACAGTTCCTGATGAGCTGACCCCCAGGTCTATGCATTTGGCCTGTGATCACCTCGCGACTAATCCGAACCTGAATTTGTGTTTGCAGACTTCTTTCCCAAAACCATGGCTCACATGCCCTCCTGGATGGGGTCACTCGAGGTGCACCAAAGGACTGTGGCTGAATTCCCCAAGGAAACTGTGCCTATCCCTGTTGCCCAAACCTTCCAGATTAAGAGAAACCTGCAAGGACCCTGAGCCCACTCCAATTTTGGTGGCTGTCTAGATGCAAATGCACAGTATGAAACACCCTGATTAGCTACATTCAGATGGACAGCCACGTCAATGGTCCTAAGTTAGAAGATTTAACCTCACATGCCATTGGACCTCATTGGAACACTTGATTAGGTTTTCAGGCATCTGTCCTCAGGGTTCTGTTCTGGAATAACATCTTATGATACAACCTGTCCCTGAGCCTGGAAAAGGCCCAGCAAACTCTCTTCGGGCGCCACGTGTCTGAAGGGCAGCCCCACCACGCATGGCCGGCATCGCGAGCGCTCGAGCATGCACCTCACCAGGAAGCCCTCCGTGAGGCAGGCTGCAGTGAGGCCAATGCCTCCTGTAATCCTCGGCCTGCGGGGGTTCCCTCCCTGGTGCTGTCCCATGAGGCCGGGCCCACCACGAAGACTGGGCTCGAAATTTTGCCTGCTTCCCAGCCTTCTGCTTCTGGGGTCCTGTCCCTCGGTGCCTCCATCTGGGGAACCCTGGGTTCCACAGCTACACCTCCCCTCCCACCCCAGCGCCAACAGTGCCTTTGGTTGCTTCGGACAAGACTCAGAGCGAGAGAAACCTGCATGCCCCAACTGAGGTCAGCCCCATCCTTGGGTGCCCCATCTGCCCTAAAGACAGAGGTGGAAGCCCGGCCGCCACCGGTCCTTCAACTCTGCTCTGGGAACGCTCCTATGCACTGGGGCCAATTCTCACGAGCATTCTGCCCAAACCAGGATCGGTTTGGGCAGAACGCTTGTGAGAATTGGTCAGCGTTGGGCAGCCCTGTGGACCGCCCTGCTCTCTGTGGCCCAGGGCCCTTTCTCGCCCTGGGCATGGGGCAGCTGCCTGGAAAACGCACGGAAACGACGTGGCCCACGCGGGGCCTCTGGCCCAGGGGAGCGTTCCCAGAGTAGAGTTGAAGGACAGGTGGCGGCCAGGCGTGCGCCTCCGTCTTTTGGGCAGATGGGGCGCCTAAGGATGCGGCTGACCTCATCGTGGGTACGCAGGTTTTCTCGCTCCCATGGTTGTCCGAAATGCCAAAAGTCAGCATTGGTGCTGGTGTGGTAGGGAGATGCGTGGCCGCAGGACGCAGGGTTCCCGATATGGAGGCCATGAGGGACAGGACCCTGGAAGCAGAAGGCTGAGGAAGCAGGCGATAGTTTTAGCCCGGGCTTAGTGATGGGCCCGGCCCCATGGTACAGCACCAGGGATGCGACTCCCCACAGGCCCAGGATTAGCAGGAGTCGTTGGCCTCGCCATAGCCTGCCTTGCAGAAGGCTTCCTGGCGGAATTCCTACTGGATTTCTCGCAATGCCGCGCCAAGCCCCGGGGGTGGGGGTGGGGGGGCCTTGCAGACGTGCGGCACCCGAAGCATGTTTGCCGGGCGTTTTCCAACCAATTCTCACGAGAGTTCTGCACAACCCGGGATCGTTTTGGGCAGAGCGTTCGTGAGAATTGGCCGGTGTTTGGCAGCCCTGCCGACTGCCCTGCTCTCCGTGGACCAGGGCTCTTTCTTGCCCGGAAAACACACGGAAACGACACAGCCCACCCGGAGGCCCCAGCACAGGGGTGTGTTCCCGAAGCAGAGTTGAAGGACAGGAGGCGGCCGGGCGAACGTCTTCGTCTTTAGGGCAGAAGGGCAGCCCAAGAATGGGGCTGACCTCAGTTGGGGCATGCAAATTTCTCTCTCTCCGAGGACTGTCTGAAGCGCCCAAAGGCACCTTTGGTGACGGTGTGGGAGGGGGAGGCGTGGCCGTGGGACTCAGGGATCCCCAGATGGAGGCATGGAGGGACAGGACCCCGGAAGCAGAAGGCTGGGAAGCAGGCAAAATTTCGAGCCTGGGATTCATGGCAGGACTGGCCCCATGGGACAGCGCCAGGGAAGGGACCCCGCAGGTCGAGGATTAGCAGTGAGGTCGGCCTCACTGCAGCCTGCTCGGGGAGGGCTTCTGGGCGATGTGCAATGTGTGTGCTCAAGCGCTCGCGATGCCTGCCATTCCAGGTGGGGCAGCCCTGCAGACATGCAGCGCCCGAAGCGAGTTCGCCAGGCATTTTCCAGCCAATTATCACGAGGGTTCTGCCCAAACTGGGATCGGGAGAATTGGCCGGCCATGGGCAGCCCTGCGCAGCACCCTGCTCTCCATTACACAGGCCCCTTTCTCGACCAGAGCAAGGGTCGGCTTTCCAGAAAACGCGCGGAAACGAAACGAGTTTCCTCCGGGCCCACCCGGAGGCCCTGGCCAGGGAAGCATTCCCGGTGCAGAGTTGAAGGACGGGTGGTGGCTGGGCATACTGGGATCGGTTTGGGCAGAAAGCTCATGAGAATTGGCCGGCGTTGGGCAGCCCTGCACACCGCCCTGCTCTCTGTGGCCCAGGGCCCTTTCTCGCCCGGGGCATGGGGCGGCTGCCTGGAAAAGGGGCAGGAAGCGACATGGCCCATGCGGGGCCCCCGGCACAGGGGTGTGTTCCAGGAGGAGAGTTGAAGGACGGGTGGTGGCAGGGTGTGCGCCTCGGTCTTTTCGGTCTGAAAGGACGGCCCAAGGATGGGCTGTCCTCAGTTGGGTCATGCAGGTTTCTCTCACTCCGAGGCTTGTCCGAAAGGCGAAGTGCACCATTGGTACCGGGGTTGGAGGGGGAGGCATGGCCGCGGGACTCAGGTTTCCCCAGATGGAGGCATGGAGGAACAGGACCCTGGAAGCGGAAGGCTTGAAAGCAGGCGAAATTTCGAGCCCGAGTCTCGGGGCAGCCCTGGACCCATGGGACAGTGCCAAGGAGGGGACCCCAGCATGCCGAAGAGCAAAAGGCGTCGGCCTTCTGGCAGCCTGCCTCGTGGAGGGCTTCCTAGCGGTGTTCGTGGGGCAATTGCTTGAAAAGCCGGGCCAGGCCCAGTGGGGTGGCCATTCAGACGTATGACACCCGAAGCGGGTTAGCCAATTCTCACGAGCGTTCTGCCCAAACCAGAATCAGTTTGGGAAAAACGCTCTAGAGAATTGGCCGGCGTTGGGAAGCCCTGGGGACAGCCCTGTTCTCCGTGACCCAGGGCCCTTTCTCGCCCGGGGCATGGGACAGCAGCCCGGAAAAGGTGCAGAAACAATGCGGCCCACGCGGGGATCCAGTGCAGGGGACCGGTCCCAGAGCAGAGTTGAAGAACGGGTGCCGGCAGGGCATGCGCCTCCATCTTTTCAGTCGGATGGGGCTCTCCTCAGTTGGGGCATGGATGTTTCTCTCGCTCTTCGGCTTGTCGGAAGCACCGAAATGAACCGTTGGCGCCGGGGTGGAAAGGGGAGGAATAGCCGGGGGTCTCAGGTTTCCCCAGATGGAGGTACGGAGGGACAGCAGAAGCAGAAGGCTGGGAAGCAGGTGAAATTTCGAGCCCGAGTCTCAGGGCATCCCTGGCCCCATGTGACAGTTCCAAGGAGGGGACCCTCAGAAGCCGAGGAGTAGGAGGCATCGGCCTCACCGCAGCCTGCCCCGCGTAGGGCTTCCTGGCAGTGTTCGGGCGCAATTGCTCGAAAAGCCGGGCCAGGCCCATGGGGGCGGCTGTACAGACGTGCGACACCCGAAGCGAGTTCGCTGGACGTTTTCCGGCCAGTTTTCACGAGCGTTCTGCCCAAATTGGGATAAGTTTGGGCAGAACGCTCGTGAGAATTGGTCGGCATTGGGCAGCCCTGTGGACCACCCTGCTCTCCGTGGCCCAGGGCCCTTTCTCGCCCATTGCATGGGGCGGCCGCCCGGAAAAACCGTGGAAATGACGTGGCCCACCCGAGGGCCCTGGTGCAGGGGAGCGTTCCCAGAGCAAATTTGAAGGACAGGTGGCGGCCTGGCGTTCGCCTCCGTCTTTTCGGGCTGATGGGGCACCCAAACATGGGGCTGACCTCATTGTGTGCAGGCAGGTTATCTCGCTCCGAGGGTTGTCCAGAGTGCTGAAAGGCACCATTGACGCTGGTGTGGTAGGGAGATGCGTGCCTGCGGGACACATGGTTCCCGATATGGAGGCCAGGAGGGACAGGACCCTGGAAGCAGAAGGCTGGGGATGCAGGCGATGGTTCGAGCACGGGCTTGGTGGTGGGCCCGGCCCCATGGGACAGCGCTAGGAAGGGGACCCCTGCAGGCCATGAAGCAGGATTAGTCGGCCTCAACACAGTCTGCCTCGCAGAGGGCTTCCTGACCATGTTCGGGTGCGAGCCCTCCCGATGCTGGGCCAGGCTGGGGGCGGGCGGCCCTTCAGACGTGTTGCCCCCGAAGCGAATTAGCCGGGCATTTTCCGGCCTATTCTCAGGAGCGTTCTGCCCAAACCGGGATCAGTTGGGCAGAACGCTCCTGAGAATTGGCCAGCGTTGGGCAGCCTTGGGGTTCACCCTGCTCCCCGTGGCCCTGGGCCCTTACTTGCTTGGGACTTGTCACAGACACCTGGAAAATGTGACAAATGGCGCGACCCACCTGGAGGCACCAGTGCAGAGGAGCATTCCTGGAGCAGAGTTGAGATACGGGTTCCCCTTTCTCCACATCCTCTCCAACACATGTTGATTCCTATCTTGCTGATTTGGGCCGTTCTAACTGGTGTCAGGTGCTATCTCAATGTGTTTTAATTTGAGTCTCCATGAGGGCTAGTGATGATGAACATTTTTTCATGTGTCTGATAGCCATTTGTATGTCTTCATTGGAGAAATGTCTGTTCCTATATTCTGCCCATGTTTTTATATGATTCTCTGCTTTGTGTGTGTTGAGTTTGAGGAGTTCTTTATAGATCCTGGATATCAACATGTTGTAAGTACTATCATTTGCAAATATCTCCTCCCATTCCCTGGGTTGCCTCTGTGTTTTGTTGACTGTTTCCTTTGCTGTGCAGAAGCTTTTGAATTGATGAAGTACCAAAAATTCACCTTTGCTTTTGTTTGCTTTGTTTTTGGAGACATATCTTGAAAGAAGTTGTTGTGGCCAGTGTTGAAGAGGTTACTGCCTATGTTCCCCTCTATGATTCTCATGGATTCCTACCTCAAGTTTAGGTCTTTTATCCATTTCGAGTTCTCTGTGTTTGGTGTAAGAGAATGGTCGAATTTCATTCATCTACACATAGCTGTCCCAATTTTCCCAGCACCATTTATTGAAGAGACTGCCTTTATTCCACTGTATATTTTTCCTACTTTGTTGAAGATTATTTGACTGTAGAGTTTATTGCCCATATCTGAGCTCTCTACTCAGTTCCACTGGTCTATGTTTCTGTTTTTATGTGAGTCCCATGCTGTATTGGTGATCAGAGCTTTGTAAATCTGGAAATCAGACAACGTGATGCTCCCAGTTTTGTTTTTCTTTTTGGCATTTCCTTAGCAATATAGTGTCTCTCTGATTCTACACAAATTTTAGGCTTGTGTTGGCTCTAGCACTTTAAAACATACCGGTGGATTTTTTTTTTTGGAATGGCATTAAAAGGATCAATTGCTCTAGGCAGTCCCTTAACATTAAATGTCTAGACATTTTAGCAATGTTTATGCTTCTGATCCATAAGCATGCAATGGGCTTCTGTCATTTTTGTTTTCTTCAATTTCTTTCACGAGTGTTGTAGATCCTTTACCTCTTTGGATTTGTTTATTCCCAGGTATGTTATTGTTTGGGTGTTGTAGTTAACGGAATCAATTCTCTAATTTCCCTTTCTGTATTTTCATTGGTAATGTAAGAAAGCCAATGATTCCTGTACAATGATTTTGTATCCTGCCACATCATTGGATTGCTGAATGCGTTCTAGTAGTTTGGGGGTGCAGACTTTTGGGTATTCCATATAAAGTATATCAAATGTGAAGAGAGAGATTGACTTCATTGCCAATTTGGATACATTTTATTTCTTTTTATTGTCTGTTTTTGATGCGAGGACTTCAAATACTATGTTGAACAAGATTGGTGAGAGTGGGCATCCTTCTCATGTTCCTGATCTCAAAGGGAAGGCTGTCAGCTTTTACCCATTGAGGAGGATATTTACTGTGAATTTTTCATATAAACATTTTAAGAGGTTGACAAATATTTCCTCTATCCCTATACTTCGAAGCGTTTTAATCAGGAACGGATGCTGCCAAATGCTTTTTCGTCATCAATTGAGAGGACCATGTGGTTCCCTTACCTCTCTTATTAATTTGTCCTATGACATTGATTTGCAAATGTTGAACCACCCTTGCAACCTAGGCATAGATCTCACCTGATCATGGCAGATAATCTTTTTAATGTACTGTTGGATTCTATTAGCTAGGATCTTGCTGAGAATAGTAGCATCCATATTCATCAATTATATTGGTTTGAAATTCTTCTTCTTCATGAGGACTTTGCCTGGTGTGTGGATCAGGGTAATGCAGGCTTTAAAATAAGTGTCTGGATGTATTCCTTCTGTTTCAAATTTTGGAAAGAGCTTCAGGAGAAGAGGTGTTAGTTCATTTTTAAAGTTTGGTGCAATTCGCTAGGGCATCCTTCAGGACCTGGGGTCTTGTCTTTTGGTAGGCTTTTGATCACTGTTTAAACCCGTTACTGGATAACGGTCTATTCGGGTTGTACATTTCTTCCTTGTTCAATTTTGGGATTTAACAGTTTTCTAGGAATGCATCCATTTCACCTAGGTTGCTTAGCTTATTTGCATATACATTTTTCCCAATCTCTTTTCAGTTTAACCATATTCATTGTTTTAGCACCACACCCAGTGCTCCATGCAATCCGTCCCCTCTCTATTACCCACCAAGTATTTCCCCAACCTCCCACCCCTGCTCTTTCAATGCCCTCTTAGATTCTTTTTCAGAGTCCATAGTCTCTCATGGTTCCTCTCCCCTTCCAATTTCCCTCCACTCCCTTCTCCTCTCCATCTCCCCTTGTCCTCCATGCTATTTGTTATACTCCACACATAAGTGAAACCCTATGATAATTGACTCTCTCTGATGGATTTATTTCACTCAGCAGAATCTCTTCCAGTCCCGTCCAGGTTGCTGCAAAAGTTGGGTATTCATCCTTTCTGAATGGAAGCATAATACTTCATAGTGTATATGGACCACATCTTCCTTATCCATTCTTCCAAGGGCATCTTGGTTCTTCCCACAGTTTGGCAAGCGTGGCCATTGCTGCTATAAATTTGGGTTACAGATGGCCCTTCTTTTCACGCCATCTGTATCTTTGGGTTAAATACCTAGGAGTGTAATTGCAGAATTATAGGGAAGTTCCATTTTTAATTTATTGAGGAATCTCTACACCATTCTCTAAAGAGGCTGCACTCCTTGCATTCCCACCCACAGTATAAGAGGATTCCCCTTTCTCCACATGCTCTCTAACACATATTGTTTCTCGTCTTGCTAATTTAGGCCATTCTAACTGGTGTAAAGTGACATCTTAATATGATCTTAAATTGAATCTCACTGATGCCTAGTGACGATGAACATTTTTTTTCAAGTGTCTGACAGTCATTTGTATGTCTTCATTGGAGAAGTGTCTGTTCATAACTTCTGCCTATTTTTTGATATAATTATCTGTTTTGGTGTGTTGATTTTGAGGAGTTCTTCATAGATCCTGTATATCAACCTTTTGTCTGTACTGTCATTTGTATATATCTGATTTTGACGAAGTCCCCGAAGTTTATTTTGGCTTTTGTTTCCTTTGCCTTTGAAGACATATCTTGAAAGAATTCGCTGTGTTTGATATCAAAAGATTACTGCCTATGTTCTCCTCTAGGATTCTGATGGATTCCTGTCTCACCTTGAGACAGGAATCTTTTTATCCATTATGATTTCCTCTTTGTGTATGGTGTAAGAGGATGGTCGAATTTCATTCTTCTACATAGACCTGCCCAATTTTCCCTGCACCATTTATTGAAGAGACTGCCTTTTTCCCACTGTATATTTTTTCCTGCTTTCTTGAAGATTATTTGTCCATAGAGTTGATAGCCCATATCTGAGCTCTCTATTGTGTTCCACTGGTCTAGGGGTCTGTTTTTATGCCAGTCCCATGCTGTCTTGGTGATCACAGCTTCATAGTAACCCTTGAAATCAGGCAACGTGGTGCTCCCGTTTTGTTTCTCTTTTCAGCAATTCTTAGCAATACGGGGTCACTTCTATTCCACACAAATTTTAGGCTTGTGCTTGTTCCATCTCTTTGAAAGATATCAGTGGAATTTTTATTGCAATGGCATTAAATGGATCAATTGCTCTAAGCAGTATACACATTTTAAGAATGTTTATTCTTCTGATCCATGAGAAATCAATGGTTTTCCGTCTCATTGGTTTTCTTGCATTTCTGTCATGAGTGTTCTCTAGTTCCTCGAGTATAAATCCTTTACCTCTTTGGTTTGGTTTATTCCCAGGTATCTTATGGTTCGGGTGCTTTAATAAATGGCATTGATTCTCTAATTTCCCTTTCTGTATTTTCATTGATAATGTAGAAGAAAGCCACTGATTTCTGTATCATGATTTTGTATCCTGCCACATTCTTGAATTGCTATTTGAGGTCTGATAGATTGGGGGCGGAGTCTTTTGGGATTTCCATAACGATTATGTCATGCTTGAGGAGAGAAAGTTTGATTTATTTGTTGCCAACTTGGATACCTTTTATTTCTCTTTGTTGTCTGATTGCTGTTGCCGAACTTCACAGCCTATGTTGAACAAGGGTTGTGAGAGTGGGTGTCCTTGTCATGTTCCTGATTTCAAAGCAAAGGCTGGGATCTTTTACCATTTGAGGATTGTATTCACTGTGGGTTTTTCATAGAAACATTTTATGAAGTTGACGAATATTTCCTCTATCCCTATACTTTGCAGCATTTTAGTCAGGAGCAGATGCTGGATTTTGTCAAATGCTTTTTATTCACCAATTGAGAGGACGATGTGGTTCTTCTCTCTTCACTTCTTAATACGTTCTATGACATTGATTGATTTGTGAATGTTGAACCAACCTTGCAACCCAGGGATAGATCCTACTCGGTCTTGGTGGAATGACTGTTTAATGTACAGTAGGTTCCTAGGAGCTAGAATCTTATGGAGTTCTTAGCATCCATATTCATCAGTGATATTGCCTTGAAATTCTTCTTTTTGTTGATGTCTTTGCCTGGTTTGTGGATCAGGGTAATGCTGGCTTCATAAAAAGTGTCTGGAAGTTTCCCTTCTGCTACAAATTTCAGAAAGAGCTTCAGGAGAAGAGGTGTTAGTTCTTTTCTTAAAGATTGGTATAATTCGCTAAGGCATCCTTCAGGTCGCGGGATCTTGTCTTTTGGGAGGTTTTAGATCACTGCATTTATCTTATTACTGGATCATTGTCCATTCAGGTTGTACATTTCTTCCTGGTTCAATTTTGGGATTTTACAGTTTTGTAGGAATGCATCCATTACACCTAAGATCTTTCCTAATTGGCATATATTGTTTTTTCTCCCAATTTCTTTTCAGTGTAACTGTATTCATTGTTTTACCACCACACCCAATCCTCCATGCAATCCATGCTCTCTCTCTATTACCCACCAGCTGTTTCCACAACCTCCCACCCCCGCTCTTTCAAAGCCCTCAGGTTATTTTTCAGAGTCCATTGTCTCTCATGGTTTTTCTCCCCTTCCGATGTCCCTCCACTCCCTTCTTCTCTCCATCTCCGCTTGTCCTCCATGCAGTTTGTTATACACCACACGTAAATGAAACCATATTATAATAGCCACTCACTGCTTGATTTATTTCACTCAGCAGAATCTCTTCCAGTCCTGTCCATTTTACTACCAAAGTTGGGTACTCATCCTTTCTGAATGGAGGCATAATACTCTATAGTGTATATGGACCTTTCTTATCCATTCTTCCGTTGAAGGGCATCTTGGTTTTTCGCACAGTTTGGCAACCGTGGCCATTGGTGCTCTAAACATTGAATTACAGATGGCCCTTCTTTCACGCCATCTCTATATTTGGGGTAAATACCTAGAAGTGCAATTGCAGGGTTATAGGGAAGTTCTATTTTTAATTTCTTTAGGAATCTCCCCACTGTTCTCCAAAGAGGCTGCACCAACTTGCATTCCCTCCAACAGTGTAAGAGATTTCCCCTTTCTCCACATCCTCTCCAACACATGTTGTTTCCCGTCTTGCTAATTTAGGCCATCCTAACTGGTTCAAGATGACATCTTAATGTGGTTTTCATTTGAATCTCCCTGATGCCTATTGATGATGAACATTTCTTCAGGTGTCTGATAGCCATTTGTATGTCTTCATTGGAGAAGTGTCTGTTCATATCTTCTGCCCATGTTTTGATATGATTATCTGTATTCTGTGTATTGAGTTTCAGAGATATTCCTAGATCCTGGATATCAAACTTTTGTCTGTCCTGTCATTTGCAAATATCTTATTGCATTCTGTGGGTTGCCTCTTTGCTTTCTTGACTGTTTCCTATGCAGCGCAGAAGCTTCTGAATTTGATGAAGTCCCTGAAGTTTATTTTCGCTTTTGTTTTCTTTGCCTATGGAGACATATCTTAAAAGAAGTCGCTGTGGCTGATATCGAAGAGATTACTGCCTATTTTCTCCACTAGGATTCTGATGTATTCCTGTCTCACATTGAGGTCTTTTACCCATTATGAGTTTATCTTTGTGTATGGTGTAAGAGGATGGTCGAGTTTCATTCTTGTTCATAGAGCTGCCCAGTTTTCCCTGCACCAGTTATTGAAGAGACTGTCTTTTTCCACTGTATATTTTTTTCCTGCTTTCTTGAAGATTATTTGTCCATAGAGTTGATGGTCCATATCTGAGCTCTCTACTGTGTTCCACTGGTCTAGGGGTCTGTTTTTATGCCCGTCCCATGCTTTCTTGGTGATCACAGCTTCATAGTATCACTTGAAATCAGGCAACGTGGTGCTCCCAATTTTGTTTCTCTTTTCAGCAATTCTTAGCAATACGGTGTTGCTTCTGATTCCACACAAATTTTTGGCGTGTGTTTGTTCCAGCTCTTTGAAAGATACCGGTTGAATTTTGATTGCAATGGCCTTAAATTGATCGAATGCTCTAGGCAGTATAGACATTTTAACAAAATTTATTCTTTTCATCCATGAGAATGCAATGGTTTTCCATGTTTTTTGTTTTCTTGCATTTTTTCATTAGTGTTCTCTAGTTTGTCGAGTACAAATCCTTTAACTCTTTGTTTGGTTTATTCCCAGGTATCTTAGGTTTTGGGTGCTGTAGTAAATGGAATTGATTCTCTAATTTCCTTTTCTGGATTTTCATTGATAATGTAGAAGAAAGCCACTGATTTCTCTACCATGATCTTGTATCCTGCCACATTATTGATTTGCTGTATGATTTCTGGTAGTTTGGGGGCGGAGTCTTTTGCATTTTCCATATAAAGTATGTCATCTGTGAGGAGGAAGAGTTTGACTTCTTCGTTGCTAATTTAGATAACTTTTATTTCTCTTTGTGTCTGATGGCTGTTGCTGGACTTCACAGCCTATGTTGAACTAGAGTGGTTTAGTGGGCATCCTTGTCATGTTCCTGAATTCAAAGGAAAGACTGTCAGCTTTTACCTTTTAAGGATGGTATACACTGTGGGTTTTTCATAGAAACATTTTATGAAGTTGACGAATATTCCCTCTATCCCTATACTTTCCAGCGTTTTAGTCAGGAGTGGATGCTGGATTTTGTCCAAATCTTTTTCTTCACCAATTGAGAGGACCATGTGGCTCTTCTCTCTTCACTTCTTAATTGGTTCTATGACATTGATTGATTTGTGAATGTCGAACCAATCTTGAAACCCAGGGATAGATCTTACTCAGTCATGGTGGATAGACTTTTTAATGTACTGTAGGTTCCTAAGAGCTAGAATCTTGTTGAGAATCTTAGCATCCATATTCGTCAGTGATATTGGTTTGAAATTCTCCTGTTTGATGAGGACTTTGCCTGGTTTGTGGATCAGGGTAATGCTGGCTTCATAGAAAGTGTCTGGAAGTTTTCCTTCTGCTTCATATTTTGGAAAGAACTTCAGGAGAAGAGGTGTTAGTTCTTACATAAAGTTTGGTAGAATTCGCTAAGGCATCCTTCAGGTCATAGGGTCTTGATTTGGGAGGTTTTTGATCACTGCTTTAATCTCATTACTGGATAAGGGTCCTTTTAGGTTGTACATTCCTTCCTGGTTCAATTTTGGTATTTACAGTTTTCTAGGAATGCATCCATTTCACCTAGGTTGCTTAGCTATTGGCATATACTTGTGTTCTTTTTCGAAATTCTTTTGAGTGTAACCGTATTAATTGTTTTAGCACCACACCCAGTGCCCCATCAATCCGTGCCCTCTCTATTACACACCACATGTTTCCCCAACATCCCAACCCCTCTCTTTCAATGTCTCAGATAATTTTTTTACTGTTGCATATTTTTTTAAATTAAATTTATTTATTTTCTGAATAACAGTATTCATTATTTTTTTCACCACACCCTGTGCTCCATGCAATCTGTGCCCTCTATAATACCCACCCCCTGGTACCCAAACCTCCCACCCCCATGCCACTTCAAACCCCTCAGTGTAATTGCAGGGTTATAGGGAAGTTCTATTTTTAATTTCTTGAGGAATATCCACACTGTTCTCTAAACAGGCTGCACCAACTTGCTTTCCCACCCACAGTGTAAGAGGATTCCCCTTTCTCCACACCCTGTCCCAAACATGTTGTTTCCCGTCTTACTAATTTACACCATTCTAACTGTAAGGTTAGAATGCAAGAAAGCATTCTTGCATTCTAACTGTAAGGTGTAAGGTGACAATTAATATGGTTTTCATTTGAATCTCCCTGATGCCTAGTGATGATGTACATTTCTTCAGCTGTCTGATAGCCATTTGTATTTCTTCATGAGGAAGTGTCTGTTCATATCTTCTACCCATTTTTTGATATGATTATCTGTTTTGTGTGTGTTGAGTTTGAGGAGTTCTTCATAATCCTGGATATGAACTTTTTGTCTGCCCTGTCATTTGAAAATATCTTATTGCATTCTGTGGGTTCCCTCTTTGCTTTCTTGACTGTTTCCTATGCACTGTGGAAGCTTTTGATTTTGATGAAGTTCCAGAAGTTTATTTTGGCTTCTGTTTCCTTTGGTTTGGAGGCATATCTTGAAAGAAGTCACTGTGGCTGAATTTGAGGAGAATACTGCTTATGATCCTCTTAGGAATCTGATGGATTACTATCTCACATTGAGGTCTTTTACCCATTATGAGTTTCTTTGTGTGTGGTGTAAGAGGATGGTCAAGTTTCATTCTTCTACATAGACCTGCCCAGTTATCCTGCACCATTTATTGAAGACTCTCTTTTTTCCACTGTATATTTTTCCTTGCTTTCTTGAAGTTTATTTGGCCATAGATTTGATCGTCCATATCTGAGCTGTCTACTGTGTTCCACTGGTCTATGGGTCTGTTTTTATGCCATTCCTATGCTCTCTTGGTGATCATTGCTTCATAGTAACCCTTGAAATAAGGCAACGTGTTGCTCCTAGTTTTGTTTCTCTTTTTAGCAATTCTTAGCAATACGGGGTCACTTCTGATTCCACACAATTTGAGGCGTGTGTTTGTTCCAGCTCTTTTAAAGATTCCAGTGCAATTTTGATTGCAATGGCATTAAATGGACCAATTGCTCTAAGCAGTATAGACATTTTAACAATGTTTATTCTTCTGATCCATGAGAATGCAATGATTTTCCGTCTTTTTGGATTTCTTGCATTTCTTTCATGAGTGTTCTCTATTATCTCGAGTACAAATCCTTTACCTCTTTGGTTTGGTTTATTCCCAGGTTTCTTATGGTTTGGGTGCTGTATCAATGGAATTGATTCTCTAAATTCCCTTTCTGTATTTTCATTGATAATGTAGGAGATAGCCACTGATTTCGGTTCTATGATTTTATATCATGCCACATTATTGAATTGCGGTATGAGTTCTGAGAGTTTGGGGGCAGAGTCTTTTCGGTTTTCCATATCAAGTATGTCCTGTGAGGAGAAAGAGTTTGACTTCTTGGTTGCCAACTTGGATACCTTTTATCCTCTTTGTTGTCTGATTGCTGTTGCTAGGACTTCACATCCTATGTTGATCAAGAGTGGTGAGAGTGGGCATCCTTGTCATGTTTCTGATTACAAAGCTTAGGCTGTCAGCTTTTACCCTTTGGGGATGATATTCACTGTGGGTTTTTCATAGAAACATTTTATGAAGTTGACGAATATTCCTTCTATCCCTATACTTTGCAGCATTTTAGTCAGTAGCGGATGCTGGATATTGGAAATGCTTTTTCTTCACCAATTGAGAGGACCATGTGTTTCTCTAATCTTCACATCTTAAATTGTTCTATGACATTGATTGATTTGCGGATGTTGAACCAATCTTGCAACCCAGGGATGGATCCTACTCGGTCATGGTAGATAAACGTTTTAATGTACTGTAAGTTCCTAGGAGCTAGAATCTTGTTGAATATCTTAGCATCCATATTCACCAGTGATATTGGTTTGAAATTCTTTTTTTTGATGAGGTCTTTGCCTGGTTCATGGATCAGGGTAATGCTGGCTTTATAAAAAGTGTCTGGAAGTATTCCTTCTGCTTCAAATTTTGGAAAGAGCTTCAGGAGAAGAGGTGTTAGTTTTCTTCTTAACGTTTGGTGGAATTCGCTCGGGCATCCTTCAGGTCCCGGAGTCTTGTCTTTTGGTAGGTTTTTGATTACTGCTTTAATCCCTTAACTGGATAATGGTCTATTCAGGTTGTACATTTCTTCCTGGTTCAATTTTGGAATTTTACAGTTTTCTAGGAATGCATCCATTTCACCTAGGTTGCTTCGCTTATTGGCATATACTTTTTTTTTTCCACTTTCTTTTTAGTGTAACTGTATTCATTGTTTTAGTACCACACCCAGTGCTCCATGCAATCCGTGCCCTCTCTATTACCTACCACGTCTTTCCCCAACCTCCCACCCCAGCTCATTCAATGCCCTCTTAGGTTCTTTTTCAGAGTCCATAGTCTCTTATGGTTTCCCTCCCCTTCCAATTTCTCTCCTCTCCCTTCTCCTCTCCATCTCCACTTGTCCTCCATGCTATTTGTTATACTCCACACAGAAGTGAAACCATATGATAATTAACTCTCTCTGATGGATTTATTTCACTCAGCAGTATTGCTTCCAGTCCCGTCCATGTTGCTACCAAATTTGGGTATCCATCCTTTCTGAATGGAGGCATAATTCTCCATAGTGTATATGGACCACATCTTCCTTATCCATTCTTCCGTTAAAGGGCATCATGGTTCTTTCCACAGTTTGGCAAGCGTGGCCATTGCTGCTATAAATTTGGGTTACAGATGACCCTTCTTTTCATTCCATCTGTATCTTTTAGGTGAATACCTAGGAGTGTAATAGCAAGGTTATAGGGAAGTTCTATTTTTAATTTCTTGAGGAATATCCACACTCTTCTTTAAAGAGTCTGCACCACCTTGCATTCTCATCCAGAGTGTAAGAGGATTCCCCTTTCTCCACATCCTTTCTAACACATCTTGTTTCCCGTCTTCCTAATTTAGGCCATTCTAACTGGTGTAAAGTGACATCTTAATATGGTCTTCATTTGAATCTCCATGATGCCTAGTGATGATGAACATTGTTTTCAGGTGTCTGATAGCTATTTATATGTCTTCATTGGAGAAGTGTCTGTTCATATCTCTTGCCTATTTTTTGATATAATTATCTGTTTTATGTGTGTTGTGGTTGAGGATTTCTTCATAGATCCTGGATATGAACCTTTTTTCTATACGGTCATTTTTAAATATCTTATCGCATTCCATGTGTTGCCTCTTTGCTTTCTTACTGTTTCATATGCAGTGCAGAAGCTTTTGGTTTGGATGAAGTCCCAGAAGTTTATTTTGGCTTTTATTTCCTTTGGTTTGGGGTCATATCTTGAAAGAAGTCGTTCTGGCTGATATCAAAGAGATTACTGCCTATGTTCTCCTCTAGGATTCTGATGGATTACTGTGTCACGTTGAGGTCTTTTATCCATTATGAGTTTAACTTTGTGTATGGTGTAAGAAGATGTCGAGTTTCATTCTTCTATATAGAGCTGTCCAGTTTTCACTGTACTAGTTATTGAAGAGCCTGTCTTTTTTCCACTGTATATTTTTTCCTGCTTTCTTGAAGATTATTTAGCCATAGATTTGATGGTCCATATCTGAGCTGTCTACTGTGTTCCACTGGTCTATGGGTCTGTTTTTATGCCAGTCCCCTGCTGTCTTGCTGATCACGGCTTCATAGCAACCCTTGAAATCAGACAACATGTAGCTCCCAGTTTTGTTTCTCTTTTCAGCAATTCTTAGCAATACGGGGTCGCATCTGATTCCACACAAATTTGAGGCATGTGTTTGTTCCAACTCTTTTAAAGATGCTCGTGGAATTTTGATTGGAATGCATTAAATGTATCGATTTCTCTAGTCAGTAAAGACATTTTAACAATGTTTATTCTGATCCATGAGAATGCAATGATTTTCCGTCTTTTCAGTTTTCTTCCATTTCTTTCATGAGTGTTCTTTAGTTCCTCAAGTAAAAATCATTTACCTCTTTGGTTTGGTTTATTCCCAGGTTACTTATGGTTTGGGTGCTGTAGTAAATGGAATTGATTCTCTAAATTCCCTTTCTGTATTTTCATTGATAATGTACGAGATAGCCACTGATTTCGGTTCTATGATTTTATATCCTGCCACATTATTGAATTGCGGTATGAGTTCTGAGAGTTTGGGGGTGGAGTCTTTTGGATTTTCCATATCAAGTATGTCATCTGTGAGGACAAAGAGTTCGACTTCTTGGTTGCCAACTTGGATATCTTTTTTTTTTTCTCTTTGTGTCTGATTGCTGTTGCTAGGACTTCACAGGCTATGTTGAACAAGATTCATGAGAGTGGGCATCCTTGTCATGTTCCTGATTTGAAAGCGATCGCTGTCAGCTTTTACCCTTTGAGGATGGTATTCACTGTGGGTTTTTCATAGAAACATTTTATGAAGTTGACGAATATTCCCTCTATCCCTATACTTTGCAGCTTTTTAGTCAGGGACAGATGCTGGATATTGTCCAATGTTTTTTCTTCATCAATTGAGAGTACCATGTGGTTCTCTAATTTTCACTTCTTAATTTGTTCTATGACATTGATTGATTTGCAAATGTCGAACCAACCTTGCAACCCAGGGATAGATCCTACTCGGTCATGGTGGATAAACGTTTTATGTACTGTAGGTTCCTAGGAGCTAGAATCTCGTTGAGAATCTTAGCATCCATATTCATCAGTGATATTGGTTTGAAATTCTCCTTTTTGGTGAGGCCTTTGCTTGGTTTGTGGATCAGGGTAATGCTGGCATCAAAAAAAGTGTCTGCTTCAAATTTTGGAAAGAGCCTCAGGAAAAGAGGTGTTAGTTCTTTTCTTAAAGTTTGGTAGAATTTGCAAGGGCATCCTTCATGTCCTGGGGTCTTTCTTTTGGGAGGTTTTTGATCACTGCTTTAATCTCGTTACTGGATAACAGTCTATTCAGGTTGTACATTTCTTCCTGGATCACTTTTGGGATTTTACAGTTTTCTAGGAATGCATCCATTCCACCTAGGTTGCTTAGCTTATTGGCATATACTTGTTTTTTTTTTTCCCATTTCTTTTCAGTGTAACCGTATTCATTGTATTAGCATCACACCCAGTGATTCATGCAATCTGTGCCTTCTCTATTACCCACCACGTGTTTCCCCTACCTCCCACCCCTTCTCTATCAATGCCTCAGATAATTTTTTTACTGTTGCATATATTTTTAAAATTAATTTATTTATTTATTTTCTGCATAACAGTATTCATTATTTTTTTCACCACACCCCGTGCTCCATGTAATCCATGCCCGCTATAATACCCACCACCTGGTACCCAACCTCCCACCCCCATGCCACTTCAAACGCCTCAGATTGATTTTCAAGAAAAGACCCTACCAAAAAGGAGAATTTCAGACCAATATCACTGATGAATATAGATGCTAAGATTCTCAAGCAGATCCTAACAAACAGGATCCTATAGCACATTACAAAGATTATCCACCATGACCAGGTGGGATTCATCCCTGGCCTACAAGGATGGTTAAACGTTCACAAATAAAATAATGTGATAGACAAATGAATTTGAGAAGAGAAGAACCACATGATCCTCTCAATTGATGAAGAAAAAGCATTTGACAAATTCCACCATCCGTCTTGATTAAATTGATTCAAAGTATAGGGATAGAGGGAACATTCCTGGACTTCATCAAATCTATCTATGAAAGACCCAAAGCAAATATCATCCTCAATGGGATAAAGTTTCAGCATTCCCGTTGAGATCAGGAACAAGACAAGGATGCCCACTTTCACCCCTCTTGTTCAACATAGTATTAGAAGTCCTAGCAATAGGAATCAGACAACAAAGAGAAATAAAAGGTGCCCTCAGATTCTTTTTCAGTGTCCATAGTCTCTCATAGTTCCCCTCCTCTTCCAATTTCCCTCGACTCCCTTCTCCTCTCCATCTCCCCTTGTCCTCCATGCTATTTGTTATACTCCACACAGAAGTGAAACCATATGATAATTAACTCTCTCTGCTTGATTTATTTCACTCAGCAGAATCTCTTCCAGTCCCGTCCATGTTGCTACCAAAGTTGGGAATTCATCCTTTCTGAATGGAGGCATAGTTCTCCATAGTGTATATGGACCACATCTTCCTTATCCATTCTTCTGTTGAAGGGCATCTTGGTTCTTTCCACAGTTTGGCAAGCGTGGCCATTGCAGCAATACATTTGGGCTACAGACGGCCCTTTTTTTTTTTTTTACAGTATCTATATCTGGGGTAAAAACGTAGGAGTGTAATTGCAGCATTATATTGAAGTTCTATTTTCAATTTCTTGACGAATCTCTACACTGTTCTCCAAAGAGACTGCACCAACTGGCATTCCCACCCACAGTGTAAGAGGATTCCCCTTTCTCCACATCCTCTCTAACACATGTTGTTTCCCGTCTTGCTAATTTAGGCCATCCTAACTGGTGTAAAGTGACATCTTAATGTGGTTTTCATTTGAATCTCCCTGATACCTAGTGATGATGGACATTTTTTCAGGTCTCTGATAGCCATTTGTATGTCTTCATTGAAGAAGTGTATTTTCATGACTTCTGCCCATTTTTTCATATGATTATCTGTTTTGTTTGTGTTGAGTTTGAGGAGATCTTCATAGATCCTTGATATCAACCTTTTGTCTGTCCTGTCATTTGCCAATATCTTATCATATTCCATGGGTTGCCACTTTTATTTCTTTATTGTTTCCTATGCAGTGCAGAATCTTTTGATTTTGGTGAGTTCCCGAAGTTTATTTTGGCTTTTTTTTCCTTTGGTTTGGAGGTATGTCTTGAAAGAAGTCACTGTGGCTGATATTGAAGAGATACTGCCTATGTTCTCCTCTAGGATTCTGATGGATTCCTGTCTCACGTTAAAGTCTTTTATCCATTATGAGTTTATCTTTGTGTATGGCGTAAGAGGCTGGTCGATTTTCATTCTTCTACATAGAGCTGCCCAGTTTCCCCTGCAACATTTATTGAAGAGACTGTCTTTTTTCCACTGTATATTTTTTTCCTGCTTTCTTGAAGATTATTTGGCCATGGAGTTGATGGTCCATATATGATCTGTCTACTGTGTTCCACTGGTCTATGGGTCTGTTTTTATGCCAGTCCCATGCTGTCATGGTGATCAGGGAGGCTCTCCTGGGACTTCGGACTTAAGGCCCTGTCCCTAGCTGCCCCGATTCCTACCATTTCCCCCCGCGATCCTTTGCTCTTTTAGAGTGCTTTCAACCAGTCTCCAAGTTAATGCTGGTCCCCAGAAGCAGGGCACTCTTGCTCATATTGGGGTGTTACTTTCCAACCAATCACCTTTGGTGGCTCCCTCCCCCTTTTGTTTATCTTCCGATATCAGTCGCCATTCCCACTCTGCTTTACTTGCCCACTGGTGTCTTCTGCCCCAGTAGAGATCTAACGTGTATAATTCTGATCTCAGGCTGATTTCATGGGTGATCAGAGTTCTTTGGTAGGTAATCAGCTCACTTTGGTGTAAGGGCTGAAAAGGCGCCTCCTCTTACTTCCCTGCCATCTTGTCTCTCTGAATACCCAACTTTTATATTAACATAGATGGGACAGGAGGAGATTAAGCTGAGTGAAATAAGTCAAGCAGAGAAAGTCAATTATCATATGGTTTCACTTACTTGTGTAACCTAAGGAATATCATGGAGGACATTCGGAGAAGGAAAGGAAATGTGAATTGGGATAAATCGGACGGGGAGATGAACCATGAGAGACTGTGGACTCTGAGAAATAAACTTAGGGTTTTGGAGGGGAGGGGAGTGGGGGGATGGGTGAGCCTGGTAGTGGGTATTAAGGAGGGCATGTATTACATGGAGCACTAGATATGGTGCATAAACAATGAATCTTGGAACACTCAAAAAATAAAATTAAAAAAATTAAATGTGACTTTACTACAGATCCTAAGGGTCAGAGAGGGAATCACAATGGAGATTCTCAACCATTCTTACATCAGAGCTCACAATGACACTCTATCTCTGAAGAGCAGTATAAATAAGGTAGGCAGGATTTGAGCCTTAAGTCAGAGTTATTCCTGCTTCAGCCATACCTGGCAGCCTTGGCCTGTTCCCCCCTCCCCAGATGCCCTTTCTGGTGGCCCTGAGCTAGTGGGGACCACATGGTCATATGGAGATGGGAAGTTTCACACCCCTATTGATGATGGCGCTATTGTATTGTTCTCACCAGTCCAACAACATGATTTCTCAGTGAAATAAATAGCAGCTTCTTGACCTTCTTAAGATTTGAAAATCATCTTGAGTCATCTATTAGAAATATGATTTCAACATGTCTTCTTTTTCTGAAAAAAGAAGGAAGGAAAGAAAGAAAAAAAGAAAGAAAGAAAGAAAAAAGAAAGAAAGAAAGAAACCCAAATAGTAATTATGGCTTCCTGAGCACCTGCTCTTGAGAGCCATAACAGTGGCTCTTTGTGGAATTGTCCCTCATAAACTTCTAAACTGTGATGTAGGTATTTTAGTAGGCACATTTTCTAGGTGGTTAAATAGGAACTTAGAGATGACTCCAGTAAGAGTGAATTTTAGTGTCATAAACCTAAATGGCATCCCCAAACTGATTCAAAATCCCTTGTTATTCCATACATGGTACTATTTCCCTCCTATCCATGTGGTCTTCTCAATCTGAAAACATCTCAAGTCTCAGGGTTTTCTTGCATGGCCAGCTGGAACAGATTCATCTGGCTTTTAACCTCTGCCCATCATGATCATTAAGATAATTATCTCAGTGGAGGTCCTCCAGTAAGATACTCAAAGATCTTTAAGAATACAGACATTATAATACTTTTCTGATATTAAAGTCACTGAAATTACCTTTTTAAAATTAATTAACACTCTGGTATGTTCAGAATGTTCTATAAGACAGATCTGAGATAGTATTTAAAAACACTCAGCTCAGCCTCTTCTACAAAGGGAGACAATGCTTGCAAACATTGCTGAACTATTCCTTTACCTACGGTTACTTATTACCAACCACCGTAGTGTTTATATGGTATGACTATGACTTACATTAGTCAAAATCTGCAAGGAAAGAACTTCGACATTGTACCCAACTTTAGGGATACTTCATGTTAATACTAGTGTTGTGACAATGAGCTATGCTGTTTTGTTCTATAGTACAAGGGAATGGTGCCAGACAGCTTAAAATTCTGACTTTAAATTATCTGTGTGCTTCAGAGATTTGGGCAGGAGAAGGGGAGGAGCCCAGCGTCTGTGAACATTTCTGTTATCTGTGTTGACAATGGAACAGGTAAACGTCTGTAGACATCATTTTGATTTCTTGGTACTATTGTTAAAGATGCTTTTGTCTCAAGTTCTTCCCTTCAGAAGTACTTAGAATGATAAAGGGAATTTTTATCTTTGACCATCCATGGGGCCAGATCCTGGGCTCCCAGGAAAGCTATCCCTTAACATTTTACCAAGCTCAAAATGATGGGGCAAAACCTCAGTGCATAGGCCCTATTTCTGTCCTAAGCACATGTTTCACATCTGCTATGAGAAGAAAAAGATCACCAAAGACTGCCATTGCAAACATAAAGATAAGAAAAACAGAAGAACCTCTCCTGCTCCCATAAGATTAAAGTCATACTGATTTGCACAAACTGAAAACATATGAAAAAGTTCTGGAATTTTCTTCCTCATGATGATGTGTACAAACAAAACAGAATATAGAAATTTTCCCCAAATGTTCCTTCCCTGGAGTCCTCCTATTCTTTAAGATTTTATTTATTTATTTATTTAAGAGAGAGAGAGAGAGAGAGAGTGCACACAAGCCAAGGGAGAGGGAGAATCAGGTTACCACTGAGCAGGGAGCCTGATGTGGAGCTCAATGCAGGGCTTGATTCCAGGATCCTGGGATCATGACTTGAGCTGAAGGCAGACACCTAAAGGCTGAGCCACCCAGGTGCCATGGGCTCTCCCTTTTTTGTGAAGATTGTGTCTCCCAGGCAGCTGTCTTGACTTGGGTTTGAATAAAACTCTCTTCCTTTCTCTCTAAAATGTTTAAAAGGGTTTGTCATTTAGTGTCAATAATAGCAATATGTTTTCTTTTTAAGTGAAGAGTATTCCTGGTTTACAACTTCAACAGCACAGAAGGGCGGTTGTTCTCATTCATCCTGGAGCTTCCCTGCAGAAGCAAGCACATGTATATAAATTGCAGCACAAATGGCTCATCCTAGAGGGTGCGTTGAAGGTCTAAGAAGTACTGCCCACTCTAGGGGTGAGAGTTCTTCCCACTTGGAGCATTACTATTTGAGTCTTAATATTGTCTTGGAAATGTGGGAAACCATTGCATTTACTGAAGCCCAAGACTCAGAAGGTCTGAGAACAGCTGACCTGCTCAGGAGCCAGGCACAGCTCCTCAGGTAGTGTTGGTGCAGGAATGGAAGGGGCAAGGCTCTGAGGGTGGTCTGCAGCTAGAGGGATGTGGGGAATGGGCCCTGTGTGAGGGGGCCCTGCTACAAACTCCTCGTATGCCTGTGTGTCCCAGTCAGCTGTACAGGTGGGAAGGGACTCTAGGACCACCTGCATATACAGGAAGGCACCAGTATAAATTCCAGTGGCTGTATGCAGGCAGTCACAGCAAGCAATGGGCGTGTGGCACCACCCTCCCTTACGAATAATCCTGTGGGGGTGGAGCTACCTTTCTGTGGGTAGGCCCCCAGCTGCCCAGGATGCAGCAGTGAGGTAGGAGAAGGCGTGATTGACCTGTGGGGGTTCCCTCGTGCGTGAATAGACACTGTGGACCAGGGTAGGGACCTGGGGGTAGGTTGAGCCCCACGTGGGAGGTTGGGATATGGGAAGGGGGCATGGAATGAGCTAATCTTGGGAACTCAAATGAGTTCTCCTTTTTCCCTTGAAAGTCTCTTCTGCCCTATATCCATTAATTGGCCGTATCCCCAAGATCCCTGAACTCTAGGGCGCCCACTCACTCCAGGTTTTGTGGGGTGAGTTGTGGACATTTCAGGTTTCCCAGTGTTCTCCAGGAAAAGTGGATTTAAGGACGTCACACAGTCCCCACGTCATTGAGTTGCACCCCGGTCTCTGACACAGTGCAGGTAATGGACCTTGAGCAGCACCTCCAGTTCAGCAGGGTCCCCGTGTTCAGGCACAAGTGTGGCAGCACCGACCTCAGAGCCACCCCCCAACTTCAGCATTGTTCCCTGTGTCCCTAGGAGATGATAATGGCCTCAGGATCATGCAGGTGGGTCCTCCAAGTTCCTTTCTCTGGCCGCAGGCACAGGTGTGGTGGTAACAGCCCCAGAGGCATCCATCCATTTTATCATTGTGCCCTGTGTCCCTCATGGATGGTGGCGATAGGCTGTCAGGATTGTGCAGGAGAGTCCTCCAAGTCCCTGTTCTCCCAGGCACAGGTGTGGTGGCAACAAACCTTAGAGTAGTACCCCATCTTCAACACTGTGCCTCGTGCCCTGGGGTTGGTGGTCATAGGCTGCAGGATCCTGCAGGAGAGTCCTCCAGTTGGGGGCCTGGAAGCTGGAGTAAACCAGACCCCAGTCAAGTTGCACAAGGAACAGGTGAGTTGAGGTGTTCATTTGGAAGAGTAATCTCACTTTTCCAACAAAGACAGAGTCATCAGTCTACTTTTGATGAAGATAATTACTACTTAAGAAAAAAGTGTGTGGGGGGCACCTGGGTGGCTCAGTGGGTTAAGCCTCTGCCTTCCGCTGAGGTTGTGATCCCACGGTCCTGGGATCGAGCCTCAAATTGGGCTCTCTGATTAGCAGGGAGCCTCTTTCCTCTTCTCTCTTTGTCTGCCTCCCGGACTGCTTGTAATCTCTCTGTCAAATAAATAAATAAAATCTTAAAAAAAAGAAACAAGTGTGTGTTTCCCCTTCTCCCAGGAACTGAAACAGATGTGCAGGCCATAGATTGCAGATGCCTATTTGTGCCCACCTGACAGCATTTCTCTGCTCTGGCTCCAGAAAACCTGAAGTTTTGAACACCAGAATCTGGGTCAGTGATGCAGCTTGTCACAGGACATTTATGTTCCGAGAAAGCAGCAGATACAGTAGGCGCAATGTCACATCCATGTCAGGAGTAGAGGTAAAACTTCTCATTAACTCAAAATCTCCTGGACTTTTCTCTTTCCTCTAGTTGAGCCACGAAGTAAAACTTATGTCATTGTCAGCAGTCTGGATTTGGTTCAAGAATTACTCAGTTTCCCTGCAGGTAGGCCATTTCAGGGAATACCCTTTTATCTATTGATTTATTGCTTACAAAATATCATCTGAACATCTGTTTCTGAGGAAATCACTTATTGGAAAGGAGTGATAAGATTTACCCCGTGTGTGTGTGTGTGTGTGAGTGTGTGTGTGTGTGTGTGTGTTTAAAGATTTTATTTATTTATTTGACAGACAGAGATAACAAGTAGGAAGAGAGGCAGGCAGAGAGAGAGAGAGGAGTTAGCAGGCTCCCCGCAGAGCAGAGAGCCCCATGCGGGGCTCGATCCCAGGACCCTGGGATCATGACCTGAGCCAAAGGCAGAGGCTTTAACACACTGAGCTACCCAGGCGCCCCAGCTCTTTGTGTGCTTTTAACATACAATTTCATCCCTTATCTAACAAGGTTTATTCCGTTGGGCCTAGGGTATAGTTAGGTGGCCAACATATAGAGTTGGGTGGCTTTTTGTCATCAGATACAGACTTGGATGATGTCTTGTCATTTGTCAAAGGTGATGTTTCCTAATTTATCAGTCTTTTCATCAGAAGAGTTATAATTAATGTATAGGGAAAATTCAAAGTTATTCAAAGTAGCCATTTACTGTTTAAAAGTTGACCTTGGTTTTCTAATTTAACTAAATGCATCATCTAGATACTTTGACGTGCTGTATTTTTTCTGCAGTTTCTTTGGTGGTAGAGTCAGAAGGAGAGACTTTGGAAATTCTTATGGATAGATGCTTGCTGGTGGCTCCAAGGAGCTTGGTGTCAGGAGTACTGGGGTGAGTTCTGCAACTGCTTGCCTGACCTTACGTGAGTCAGGTTATACCACAGAGTTTCTGTTTCCTCCTTATGAATCTGCTGGCAGGTAATATCTATGGAAAGGCTTTTTACACAGAAACTGTAATGTATATTGAAGAGCAAATTAAAATCAGATGATTTGGCTGTATTTTTCTGTAAATAATAGTTTTAATCCTTGCCCCCAACAGGATACCTGGGTGGCTCAGTGGGTTAAAGCCTCTGCTTTCGGTAGAGATCAGATCATGATCTCAGGATCCTGGAATTGAGCCCCACATCAGGCTCTCTGCTCAGCAGAGAGCCTGCTTCCCTTTCTCTCTCTCTGCCTGCTTGTGATCTCTGTTTAAATAAATAAATAAAATCTTTACAGAAATAGATTTAAACCCTCCTGTCATGAGATATGGTATTTTATTGCACAAGGAGTCCTCAGAAGGCTATAATGAAAGTGTCAGGTCACAGAGCACATTCAGATTCCATTGGTAGGTTAGTGACCATTTACCAGGTAGGAGGTAAGTGGAGAGAAATATGACAGAAGGCAAAAGTAGGTGTTAACCATTCATTAGGTAGCATTCTGCATTTCTCATGAAAGCCTTGGGCCAGTGTAATTTTGGAAGAAGGAGAAGGAATCCTGGAGCTTTCTGGCAGACAGGGGAATTCCATGTCTGAGTAGAGCTTACAGGGGTCCCAGAGTAGAGCTGAGTGCATTCTGCAAGAGGTTGTGGGCAGGACTGGCTCCAGGGGGTGGCTGTGTCTCCCGTGTGACGGCTGTGACAGGTCAGAGCCGTTTGCAGTTTCCTGGATGAGGACAAGTGAGCCACAGGTGGAGAACTGGCAGAACACCTTCTTCTGTGCCACCAGCCTCACCCAACACACACAACCTCATTGTCTGTCCCTGTCACTCAAATTCTGACTGCTCTGTGCTGCCAGGACGAGATGTTGGTTTGTGCTCCTTTCTTTGCATGTCAGTGAAGTTTCAAAACTTTGATTATGGAAGGGACGCCTGGGTGGCTCCGTTGGTTAAGCAGCTGCCTTCGGCTCAGGTCATGATTCCAGCATCCTGGGATCGAGTTCCACATCGGGCTCCTTGCTCGGCAGGGAGCCTGCTTCTCCCTCGGCCTCTGCCTGCCTCTCTGTCTAATTGTGCTCACTCTTGCTCCTCTCTCTCTCTGAAAAATAAATAAAATCGTAAAAAAAAAAAAACTTTGATTATGGAAATGGCGAGTCATCAGAATGGCTATTATTCTTATTTCCTGCTCTTGAATTCACCACAGTGAATCATACCTGCTAGTGGAAGGGGAGATCTGTGTGTTTTTATTTCCTGTTTAAATTAAACAATGGGAAAACAATCTTTTGAGGAATTAAAAAACCCTTCATGGGGACTCATGTTTTTCTCTTCTGTGAACCACTTTCTGATAGTAGAAACTTTTTTTTTAATTAAAGCTCAGACTCGGAGCTGTAACAGGGTGCTGTGCCCTTTGTGAGGGGGAGAAACAGAGGAGGAGTGTAGGTTGTTTAGGAGCGTGGGGTGTGGCTCATTATGCTCCCAGTGGCACACAAGCCCCTGTTAGCCTTCCTTGACAGTGGGTGGGGGAGATAGGGGTTGCTGCTCACCTGGTAGACCATCCTGGTCTCTGAAACCTGACCCAGTGAATCACTATTGACTTGAACTGGGGAATTTATGAAGAAAACAGAATGAACCCTGAAGGGTGCCTATATCCTTTGCACTCAGACAATTCCATGGAGCAAAGGAACTCATCACCCATGAGACATGTCAGGATCCCTGAGTGTGTGGGCTTTGCTCCCTGGGAAGAGGTTGTGTCTTCATCCTTATCTGAACCAGAACCACGTTGTCTGGTTACCAAGATCCAGACTTTTATGTGACCATGGGATTATTATTATTGTTATTTTAAGGAAGCAATGTAGGCACTGTCTTCAAGATACAAATGTCAAAAGGAAAAACAAAAGGATATATGTATATATATATATATATATATATATCCTCCTCTGTTTCTCCCCCTCACAAAGGGCACAGCACCCTGTTACAGCTCCGAGTCTGAGCTTTAATTAAAAAAAAAGTTTCTACTATCAGAAAGTGGTTCACAGAAGAGAAAAACATGAGTCCCCATGAAGGGTTTTTTAATTCCTCAAAAGATTGTTTTCCCATTGTTTAATTTAAACAGGAAATAAAAACACACAGATCTCCCCTTCCACTAGCAGGTATGATTCACTGTGGTGAATTCAAGAGCAGGAAATAAGAATAATAGCCATTCTGATGACTCGCCATATATATATATAATGACTAAACTTGTGTTATCTCTCATTAGTAAGGGTAACTTAGGGCTGCCCATATGAGAAAGACCAAGGAATTATATTTTGATCGAAGTGTGCTGTGCAAGTGTAGTGTATGTGTGAATTTTTTATTTATTTTGTTTTATTTTTTAATTTTTAAAAATTTTTATATAAACATATAATGTAAGTTTAGCCCAAGGGGTACAGATCTGTGAATCACCAGGTTTACACACTTCACAGCACTCACCATAGCACATACCCTCCCTGATGTCCATAACCCCACCACCGTCTCCTGACACCCCCTAGAAACCCTGTTTATTTTGTGAGATTAAGAGTCACTTATGGTTTGTCTCCCTACCGATCCCATCATGTTACATTTATTATTTTCCGAACACTGAACCACCCCCACGTTGCATCTCCACTTACTCATGTCAGGGAGATCATATGATAGCTGTCTTTCTCTGATTGACTTATTTCACTAAGCATAATACTCTCTAGTTCCATCCATGTTGTCACAAATGGCAAGATTTCATTTCTTTTGATGGCTGAATATTATTCCATTGTGTGTGTGTGTGTGTGCCACATCTTCTTTATCCATTTTTCTGTTGATGGGCATCTAGGTTATTTCCATAGTTTGGCTATTGTGGACATTGCTGCTAAAAACATTCAGGTGCACATGCCCATTTGGATCACTAGACTTGTATCTTTAGAGTGAATACCCTGTAGTGCAAAAGTTGGGTCATAGGGCAGTTCTATTTTCAACTTTTTGAGGAAATTCCATGATGTTTTCCAGAGTCGTTGCACCAGCTTGCATCCCACCAACAGTGTAGGAGGGTTCCCCTTTCTTTGCATCCTTGCTAGCATATGTCACTTCCTGGCTTGTTGATTTTAGCCATTCTGACTGGTGTGAGGTGGTATCTCATTGTGGTTTTGATTTGTAATTCCCTGATGCCGAGTGATTTGGAGCATTTCTTCATGTGTCCGTTGGCCATCTGGATGGCTTCTTTGCAGAAATGTCTGTTCATGTCCTCTGCCCATTTCTTGATTGGATTATTTGTTCTTTGGGTGTTGAGTTTGCTAAGCTCTTTATAGATTTTGGATACTAGCAGTTTGCATATATCTTCTCCCATTCTGTCAGTTGTCTTTTGGTTTTGTTAACTGTTTCTTTTGCTGTGAAAAAGCTTTTGCACTTGATGAAATTCCTATAGTTCATCTTTGCCCTTGCTTCCCTTGCCTTTGGCGATGTTCCTAGGAAGAAGTTTCTGCAGCTGAGGTTGAAGAGGTTCTTGCCTGTGTTCTCCTCAAGGACTTTGATGGATTCCTATCTTACCTTGCAGTCCTTCATCCATTCTGAGTCTATTTTCATGTGTGGTGCAAGGAAATGGTCCAATTTCATTTTTCTACATGTGACTGTCCAATTTTCCCAACACCATTTGTTGAAGAGGCTGTCTTTTTTCCATTGGACATTCTTTCCTGCCTTGTTGAAGATTAGTTGACTATAGAGCGGAAGTCTACTTCTGGGCTCTCTATTCTATTCCTTTGATCTGTATGTCTGTTTTTGTGTCAGTACCATACTGTCTTGATGATGACAGTTTTGTAATAGAGCTTGAAGTCCGGAATGGTGATGCCACCAACTTTGGCTTTCTTTTTCAATATTCCTTTGGCTATTCGAGGTCTTTTCTGGTTCCATATAAATTTTAGGATTATTTCTTCCATTTCATTGAAGAAATGGATGGAATTTTGGTAAGGATGGCATTAAATGTTCAGATTGCTTTAGATGTAATAGACATTTTCACAATATTTGTTCTTCCAATCCAGGAGCATAGAACATTTTTCCATTCCTTTGTGTCTTCCTTAATTTCTTTCATGAGTACTTTATAGTTTTCTGAGTATAGATTCTTTGCCTCTTTGGTTAGGTTTATTCCTAGGTATTTTACGGTTTTGGGTGCAATTGTAAATGGAATTGACTTCTTAATTTCTCTTTCTTCTGTCTTGCTGTTGTTGTAAAGAAATACAACTGATTTTTGTGCATTGATTTTATATCCTGACACTTTACAGAACTCCTGTACAAGTACTAGCATTTTTGGAGTGGAGCCTTTTGCATTTTCCACACAGAGTGTCATATATCTGCAAAGAGTAATTGTTTGTCTTCTTTGTCGATTTGGATGCCTTTAATTTCTTTTTGTTGTCTGACTGCTTAGGCTAGGACTTCTAGTACTATGTTGAATAGCAGTGGTGATAATGGACATCCCTGATGTGTTCCTGACCTTAGCAGAAAAGCTGGGTTTAGGCTTCCTTTGCTGTTCTTTCTCCAGCTCCTTTAGGTGTAGGCTTATTTTCTGTATTTCAGACCTTTCTTGTTTCTTGAGAAAGGCGTATATCACTATATATTTTCCTCCCAGGACTTCCTTGCTGTGTTCCACAGATTTTGAACTGTTGTGTTTTCATTATCATTTGTTTCCATTAATTTTTTCAATTCTTCTTTAATTTCCTGGTTGGCCCATTCATTCCTTAGAATGATGCTGTTTAGTTTCCATGTATTTGTGTTCTTTCCAAATTTCCTCTTGTAATTGAGTTCTAGCTTCAGAGCATTGTGGTCTGAGAATATGCAGGGAATAATCCCAATTTTTTTAAGTTTATTTATTTATTTACTTGACAGACAGAGATCACAAGTAGGCAGAGAGGCAGGCAGAGAGAGAGGAGGAAGCAGGCTCCCCACTGAGCAGAGAGCCTGATGAGTGTTTCGATCCCAGGACTCTGGGATCATGACCTGAGCCGAAGGCAGAGGCCTTAGCCCACTGAGTCACCCAGCCGCCCTGATCCCAATCTTTTGATACCAGTTGAGACATGATTTATGATTCTGGAGACTGTTCCATGTGTGCTAAAGAAGAATGTGTATTCTGTTGCTTTGGGATGAAATGTTCTGAAGAGATCTGTTATTTCCATTTGGTCCAGTGTGTCATTTAAGGCTTTTATTTTCTTGTTGATCTTTTGCTGGAAGATCTTTCCATTTCAGTGAGGGGAGTGTTAACGTCCCCTACTATTATTGTATTATTGTCAATGTGTTTCTTTGATTTTGTTACTATTAATTGGTTTATATACTTGGCTGCTCCGAAGTTAGGGGCATAGATATTTAGAATTGCTAGATCTTCTTGTTGGACAGACCCTTTGAGTATGACATAGTGTCCTTCCTCGTCTCTTATTATAGTCTTTGGCTTAAAATCTAATTGATATCCTATAAGGATTGCCACCCCAGCTTTCTTCTGATGTTCATTAGCATGGTAAATTGTTTTCCACCTCCTCATTTTAAATCTGGAGATGTCTTTGGGTCTAAATTGAGTTTCTTGTAGACAGCATATTGATGGGTTTTGTTTTTTTATCCATTCTGATACCCTGTGTCTTTTGATTGGGGCATTTAGCCCATTTAGATTCAGGTTAACTATTGAGAGATACGAATTTTGTGCCATTGTATTGCCTGTAAGGTGACTGTTACTGTGTATTGTCTCTGATCCTTTCTGATCTAGTACTTTTAGGTTCTCTCTTTGATTAGAGGACCCCTTTCAATATATCCCGCACAGCTGATTAGGTGTTTGCAAATTCTTTGCATATTCAGTTTTTGTTTGTCCTGGAAGATTTTTATCTTTCCTTCTATTTTCAATGATAGCCTAGCTGGATATAGTATTCTTGGCTGCATGTTTTTCTCGTTTAGTGATTTGAAGCTATTTCTGGCCTGCCAGGTCTCTGTGGGTAAGTCCACTGCCAATCTAATATTTTTACAATTGTGTGTTACAGACTTCTTTTCCTGGGCAGCTTTCAGGATTTTCTCTTTGTTGCTAAGACTTGTAAATTTTACTATTAGGTGACAGGGTGTGGTCCTATTCTTATTGATTTTGAGGGGGGAATCTCTTGATGCTTGCTTGTTCCCTTTGCCATATTAGGGAAATTCTCTATAATAATTCCCCCTAATATACTTTCTGCTCCCCTCTCTCTTTCTTCTTCTTCTGGAATCCCAATTATTCTAATAATTTCATCTTATGGTGTCACTTAACTCTCAAATTCTCTGCTCATGGTCCAGTATTTGTTTGTCTCTCTTTTGCTCAGCTTCTTTATTCTCTGTCAGTTGGTCTACTATATCACTATTTTTTCTTCTGCCTCATTTATCCTAGCAGTAAGAGCCTCAATTTTTGATTGCACCTCATTAATAGCTTTTTTGTTTTCAACTTGGTTAGATTTTAGTTATGTCATTTCTCCAGAAAGGACTTTTATCTCTCCAGAGAGGGTTTCTCTAATATCTTCCATGCCTTTTTCGAGCACAGCTAGAAACTTGAGAGTTGTCATTCTGAATTCTAGATCAGACATATTACCAATATCTGTATTGATTAGGTCCCCAGCCTTTGGTACTGCCCTTGTTCTTTTTTTTGTGATGAGTTTTTCTGCCTTGTCATTTTGTCCAGATAAGGAAAGCCTCAGTCACTTCTTGAGATTGTTGATCTCAAGAAGGGTGGCAAAGGGTGGCAAAGACCCCAGGAAAATGTG
The DNA here is from genome assembly GCF_964662115.1 of Mustela nivalis. NCBI lineage: Eukaryota > Metazoa > Chordata > Mammalia > Carnivora > Mustelidae > Mustela > Mustela nivalis. The sequence goes on along the minus strand of NW_028136556.1, from coordinate 839,995 downwards.
CATTAACTAACTAAGAAGAGACTCCAAATAGTGGAAGGGAGATATATATCTCTCTCTCCCTCCCACTATATATATATATATATATATATATATATATATATATATATATTAGACTGGTGACTAGAACAGGGTCACCCACTTAATTACTTAATTTTGGGAGTATTTTGGTCTCTTAGAAGAAACTACCTCCCAAAATTTTAAAGAATGAAGAACATATTTAAGGTAAACACAATGAAGGGATGGAATATGCCTATAAAGATTAAAAAAAAATTTTCTAAAAAAAGGAGTTGATAAAGTAAGTTGGTTAGGAGAAAAAAGAAAAAGAAAGAGGGGAGAATTTGCTCGGGCTGGAGACTAGAACAAGCCCAAGATAGATTTAGAGTGTATTTTGATCCATTAGAAGAAATTGTACACCAAATTTTTTTTAGAATAAAAAACCCCATGTGTATACAAAAATAAAGTTAGATACAATGAAGGATAAAATATGACTATAATAATGAAGGTTAAAAAAGATTATTTTTTAATGAAAGGCATTGTTAAGATAAACTAGTTAACATTAAAAGAAGATAGGGTAAACTTTAAAAAAAAATTTGCAGAAGAAAAAAAAGAAAATTAAAAAAACATTAACTGCAAGACTAAAGAATCATGGGGAAAAAGCCATGAATTCTATGCTTTGCTTTCTCCTCCTCTGGAATTTTGCTGTTATCCTTGGTAAATGAACTTGGTCTTGGCTGGATTTCTTGTTGATCTTCTGAGGGAGGGGCCTGTTGTATTGATTCTCAAGTGCCTTTGCCGGAGGTGGAATTACACCGCCTTTACCAGGGTCCAGACTAAGTAATCTTCGGGAGCTTTTCTTCCCTGAACACTTTCTGTAGAGTTCTGGAGGATGGGAATGTAAATGCCGGCCTCCCAGTCTCTGCAGCCCAGAATAGATGAGAGCTTGGGGCCCCATTCCTCAGTGCGCCCTCAGAGTAAAGTGCTCAATTACTCCCGTCTCCCTGGTCTCCAGCCACACTCGGAACTCACCCAGCCTGTGCCCGGTTCAAGGTAACCCCGAGTTGAGAGCTCACTTCTCTGCTCTGTCTCTGTAGCTGGCTACCCCACTCTAATACCTGCGAGCTCTTTCATAATCAGACACACCGGATGCTTCTGTGACCAGAAGGATCTGTGACCGATCCTTCTGGAGCCAAGCTGACCACACATGGACTTCATCCCATTTTAGCCTCTGCAGCAATGTCCCTCAGTGGAGCAGACTTTTAAAAGTTCTGATTTTGTGCTCTGTTGTTCTGCCACTTGCCAGGAGCTGGCTCCTCCCACCACAAGTCTATCTTGCTGTCACTTTGGATTCACTTCTCTGCTGGTCCTACGTTTCATAAAGTGGTTGATTCTCTGTTTCTAGAATTGTTTCTCTTCTTCTATTTGATCTCCTGTTGGATTTGTAGGTGTTCACAATGCTTTGACAAGCTATGTAGCCCATTTCCTGCTACCTGATGTTGTCTTAACCAGTTGCTTCTCCGCCATCTTGCGTGTGTGTGTGTGTGTGCATGTGTGTGTGTGTGTTTAAAGATGTTATTTGACACAGAGGGAGAGACATCACAAGTAGGCAGAGAAGCAGGCAGAGAGAGGGGGAAGCAGGTTCCCTGATGAGCAGAGAGCCTGATACGGGGCTCAACCCCAGGATGCTGAGATCATGACCTAATCTGAAGGCAGAGGCTTAACCCACTGAGACACCCAGGTGCCCAACACATGTAGTGTTTTATTCTATCATTTTCCTTACTTCTCTGAAGGGAAAAGGAAGTGGTGACTGGAGCCTGGTTTCTGATTTGAAGGAATGGGATATAAGAGATTTGAAAAAATAGTGTTCATGCTGACATGGTCCTCAGTGCAAAGTGAGCAAAGGTTTGAATCTTGGACTTGGAGGTGTTGGTGTTCAGGGAAGATGATGTCCAAGTTTCCAGCATGTAGAGTCACTTGGCTGGTCTTTCTACTTGGACCAGTACCTGCCTTCCTAAGGGGAGCTTGAAAGTGGCTTGGAACCCTAGGGCACTTGAGGAATGATTTGGATAAGACACCTGAGTGGGCCAGTGTAGACAAACTAAGGGAATTCCAGAGCTAATGATGAATACATTTCTGAGGCTGGAGTTTGCTTCTCTGTGAGTAGCATTGAGCTGGGGCGGAAAGCAGTCTCTGGATCTTAGAACTCATCGTGTGAGCAGGTCTGAGCCAGAATGCATTGTCAGATGAGACAGGTGGGAGATTGTGAGGCCATGGTGGTGGACCATTACTCTTGAGGGAAGGCCATACTGCTCCAGGGATAGGGCTCTGCTACCTGGTCAGCCCTACTACTGCAGATGTACCACAAAAGTTATTTTCTATTTGGTTCTCATGCTCTTGGCTCAGCAGGGTGGTTGGTGGGAAACCACCCACAGGCAACCTTATTGATTCTTACCCCGGTGCCCCTTGCTTCCTTAGATGAGGAACAGCAGGTATTCTCTACCTGGTGTCTATTAATTCAACCATCAGAAGCACTTCTTCCAGAGCCACACCCCTGAGAAATCCTCCACGTTCCTGTGCTGTGTGGAAGAGGTCATTTTTCATTTGGAAGTGAAATATCAGATCCTGCTATTAGATTCCAAGGCCACACAGTACTCCATTCTCCATGATGCTCTAGTTGTGCTTGAGTCCTGATTTGCAAGACTGAGGCCAAACCTGGGCAGCCTGCTGCTGCTGCTGCTCAATTTGTTTCCCAGAGTCAAGAGTCTCATATGTTTTTTCTCCTTCTCAGATATCTTCCAATTCAGGTTTCCCACCCTGTCCCTATGATCCTCTGTGTTGTTCCTTATATTCCACATATGAGTGAAACCATATGATAACTGTCTTTCTCTGCTTGATGTATTTCACTTAGCATAATCTCCTCCAGTTCCAGCCATGTCAATGCAAATGGTAAGTATTCATCATTTTGATGGCTGAGTAATATTCCATTGTATTTATGAACCACATATTCTTCTTCTTTTTTTAAAGGATTTTGTTTATTTATTTGACACAGAGAGAGAGAGACAACTATCACAAATAGGCAGAGAGGCAGGCAGCCATAGGAGGGGAAGCAGCTCCCCACTGTGTAGAAAGCTTTATGCATGCTCGATCCCAGGAACCTGAGATCTTGACCTGAGCCACAGGCAGAGGCTTAACACACTGAGTCACCCAGGGGCCCCTGAACCACATCTTCTTTATACATTAATCTGTTGAAGGACATCTCTGCTCCTTCCACAGTTTGGCTATTGTGGACATTGCTTCTAGAAACACTGGGGTGCATGTGCCTCTTCATTTTACCAAATCCATATGGTAGATACCCAGGAGTGCAATTGGTGGGTCATAGGGTAGCTTTATTTTTAATGTCTTGAGGAAACTCCATGCTGTTTTTCAGAGTGAGTGTACCAGCTTGCGTTCCAACCAACAGTGTAAGAGGGTTCCCTCTTAACCCTCTTACACTGTTGTGTAATATGTTTCACATCCTCATCAACATTTGTTATTCCCTGTCTTTTAATTTTTGACATTCTAACAGGTGTAAGGTGGTGTCTTATTGTGGTTTTGATTTTTATTTCCCTGATTGCAAGGCATGTGGAGAATGTTTTCATGTGTCTGTTAGTCATCTGTATGTCTCTTTGGAGAAGTGTCTTTTTAGGTCTTCTGACCATTTCTTGAGTGGACTCTGTTTTTTGGGGTGTTGAGTTTGAGAAATTCTGTGTAAATCTTGGATACCAGACCTTTAACTCTAATAGCATTTGCAAATATCTACTCCCATTTTACAGGTTGCCGTTTAGTTTTGCTAATTGTTTCCAAGCGTTTCATCTTGATGAAGTACTGAAAGTTTATTTTTGCTTCTGTTTCCCTTGTCTTTAGAGACTTGTCTTGAAAGAAGTTGCTGTGTTGGAAATCGAAGAGGTTGCTGCCTATGTTCTCTAGGATTTTGGTGTGAGACAGGAATTAATCATCTTTCTTTCCTGATTGTATTTGAGACCTCTCTCCTTCTTGGTGAGTCTAGCTAAGGCTTTGTTAGTTTTGTTTATCTTTCCAACAAAGGCAGTTCTTATTTTCATTGATCTTTTGTCTTTTTAGTCATCATTATTGATTTTCACATTCCGTTTTATTACCTTATTCCTACTGATTTGGGATTTGCTTGTTTTTTTTTTTAACACTTCTTTATCATGTAAAATTATAGTGTTTACAGGACAGCTTTCTTGTGGACTGACGGGGACCTGAATTTCTATGAACTTCCCCCTTAGAACTAATTTTGCTGTGTCCCTTACATTTTTGTAGGTTTTTCTTTTTGTCTCGAGGTACTTTTAAAATTTATTGATTTCTTCTTTGACTGTTGGTAGTTTATTACCATGTTGTTAAATCTCTACATATTTTTGACTCTCGCATTTTCTTCTTGTGATTCATTTCTAGATTCATAACATTGTGGTTGGACAATATTTGAATCAGCAGGTGAGGGGAACATTCAGGATAAAGTTTTGTTTACTGGGCTTTTTTTCTGAGGGCAGAGAATGAGCTCCATACAGTGGAAGGTGTTGGGTTGGCAAGTTCCAGGAGTGCAGGAAGAACAATGGAAATGACCGCCGCCGGGTCCCGCCGTCTTCCAGCCTCCACCCCCACTTTCCTTCACCCTGACTCTCCAGCCAAAAGGATGTATGCCCAGGTCATGTCCCCTTAGGTAACCTGATACCTATGAGGGAAACAGATGAAAGACCCCTGCCAACTCCCTCCCAGTGTGACTTCCCCTACTCTCTTTCTGGAATCAAGGAACTTTGACAGAGGGTACCCACCTCCTCCAGGAGCAACTTTCCTGGTTCCCCTTCTCTTGAGCCCTGAAACTTTGCAGGAGAGTGCCTTTAATAAATCTTGCCTTGCACCCACTTCGCCTGGCGTGTTTATCTCGCCTATAAAACCTTACATTTGGTGCCCAAAACCCGGGAGGGTTTTGAGAGCCTCCCACCCTCGTGAGGAGGCTCTCTCCTCTCCCTTGACAGACCTGGACCTGCCTTTCCCAATGCCACTTCTGAAGCCATGGTGAGTTTCCCCTGATTCCGCGCCTCTGTCTGAAAAGCCCTGCCTTAATCGCGCCCACGTCAGGGCAGACCCCGCCGGTCACCAGGTGACCTCCGTGACTCTGAGAAGCTGGGAGACATCCTAACCTCTAGGGTATTTGACACAGTTTTTCTGCAACCCAGTGGTGGATGAAGGGATGCCTTCCTCCTGCCCTCGGGTTGTCTGGCAAGGAGTCTTGGGGACCTCCCAATCCAAATTCAACCCTAAAACATCCCGGGCGTGTTTTAGGCCTGTTGGACAATCTTAAAACCCTGGAACTGGGCCAGGACCTGCAAAAATGTCGTTACTATACTGTAGCTTGGCCACAATACTGATTAGACAGTCAGTCCCAATGGTCTCCAGAAGTCATGTTTAATTATCAAATTTTCATGGACCTAAATAACCTCAATAGACACCAAGGCAGATGGGCCAAGGTCCCTTAAGTTCAGGATTTCTGAACCAGCGCCCATGTTTACCCGTCCCTCTCCCCACTTCTATCCGAACTTCTGACAAATTTATCCACAGTAAATATGAAACTTTAATCAATGTTTAATAAAGCTCTTGTTATTTGTTAAAATCTGTTACCAAAGAAATGACTAAACGGATGGTTAATTGTCTGTCTCAAAGTTTTAATGGGTAATTGCTGAGATAGCTTTCAAAGTCTTTGGTAACCTGAAAGTTTTAAGTTTTGCTTGGATGACAAATGGGATTAAATCTGTTGGACATTTAGGTCTTTTCCAAAGGGATAAAATGTCAAGTCATGTATTACTGAACATAGCTTTGTGCTTTTGACTTCTTACAGCAAAGAAAATAAGAATATTTAAATCTGTTAGTAAGCATGGCTTGTGCTTAACTGATTCATAAATTGGCATCTAAAGAATACTGTTATAGCCGTTCATGATTAATAACTGACTAGAGGTTAATAACTAAAGATGTTTTTAAGAGTACAAAATTCTGCTAAATAAAGGAAGCAACTCTGTGTGTAGGAAAGTAGAAGATATATGAGAAATATTTAAGGAATGGGAGTATATTTTATTGAAAGTGAAAGGAGATAATTTTGTCCTAAGTGAGATGGCTTTTTGAGACAAAACCTGAATGCAAAGGAAAGTTGTAGAAGGTTTGTGAAGGGAAATTATTCAGGAACCCAATGAAAACCCGGCCATGTTTCTTAACCAACTTACTGAGGCGCTGACTCAATACACTTGCCTAGACCTGGCCTCTCCAGCAGGGGCGACTGTTTTAGCTACTCACTTTATTTCTCAGTCAGCCGCCGACATTCGGCAAAAATTAAAGAAAGTGGAGGAGGACCCTCAAACTCCCATTTTTGATCTGGTGAAAATGGCATTTAAAGTCTTTAACTCCCAATAGGAGGCAGAACTTAAGCACCAAGCCAGACTCCAACCGAAGGTCCAACTGCGGACCCAAGCCCTGGTAGCAGCCCTAAGGCCGGGAGGTTCTGGGGGTCAACAGAAGGGAGCACCTAACTGCGTCCCTCTTGGGGCCTGTTTCACGTGTGGAGCCAAGGGATACTGGGCCCGTCAATGCCCCAATCCAAAAATGCCTACTAGGCCGTGCCCTCAATGCCGCATAATGGGCCACTGGATATTGGACTGCCCCAACCTCAGGGTATTCCCGGCGCCTCCACGTGGGGGAGACCCTGAGATGGTAAGTTCTGTCTTCCAACTTCTCCTATTGGATGACTGATGGAGCCCAGTCTCAGACAGCCCTCTCACCCATGCCGAGCCCAGGGTCATGCTCCAGGTAGTGGGTAAGTCCCTTTCCTTTCTATTGGACACGACACATGCTTTCCTGCCTTTTTACTCAGCTCCTAATCATCCCTCCTCGTTGCAGTTATGGGAATTGATGGTACTTCCTCCACTCCAAAGGCCAGCCAACCCCTTACCTGCAGCCTGTATGCGTTCCCCTTCTCACACTTCTTCCTCATTATCCCTTACTGCCCTGTTCCCTTACTAGGCAGGGACATCCTCCACAAACTTCAGGCCACCATTTGTCTCTCTCCCTCTCCCTTGACTTCTGTTCACCTTATCCTTCCTCTACTTCCCGATGACTCGTCCTCTATCCCAGACTGTCTCCCCTCTGTAGACCCACAGATATGGGACATTTCCAGACCTGTAGTAGCAACCCACCAGTGAGGACTCAAGTTTATCAGTGACCGCCTTTGGCAGCAGGGTCTCCTTATTCGCATTAACTCTCCAAGGAACTAGATGTCACTTTCCAGGGATGGCAGCACTGCCTCAAGGCCCTAGCGGCAGCCACTTCTCTGACAAAGGAGGCCCTCAAACTTACCTTAGGACAGCCCATCATGGTCTTCTCCCCCCATAGACTGATGGACTGAGTCAGCCACAAATACTTGGCACAGCTCACTCCTTCCCATCTCTAAGTTTACCACCTGCTGTTCATAGAAAACCCCCAGGTCACACTCTGTCTCCCTTTGCCTAAATCCCACCACTCTCTTGCCGACACCTTCATCTACCCCCACTCCTCTCCACTCCTGTGCTCAACACCTGGAAGAACTCTCTCCCTCCCATCCAGGACATTGGGACCAGCCCCTGACTGAACCCAATCGCACTATGTTCTTGGATTTGGGCTCCCTCATAGCTCCATATGGATGGCGATGTGTGACCTATGCAGTGGTCACCCGGGATGCAGTCATATAAGCAACCCCCCTTCCCATTGGGATTACTTCTCAAAAGGCAGAACTCCTGGCTCTTACCAAGGCCCTTCACTTATCTGAGGGCCAACGGGTCACTCTTTATACTGACTCCAAATATGCTCTCCTTATTACCAACACTCACTCTGTCCTCTGTCGAGAAAGGGGATTTCTCACAACCAAGGGAACCCCCATAGTCAAAGGGCCTCTTATTGCCAAACTCCTTGAGGCTCTCAAGTACCCTACTGAGGTGGCTATTGTCCAATGCCATGGCCGTCAGGCCTCCAAAGACCCCATCTCTTTGGGGAACAACAAGGCTGACTCTGTTGCCTGACAGATGGCCTTAAACTCCTCTCTAGCCCCTCTCCTGTTTCTCAACACTCCTCACAGTCCCTGTACACTGATGAGGAGACTCGGGCCCCTAAAACATTAGGTGGCAGGTTGGATTACAATGGATGGTATTTTGTCCAGGACAAAATTGCCCTCCCAAACAGCCTAATCCACACCCTCTTTACTGACATCCACCAGTCTCTCCACATCGGTCCAAAGGCCCTATACCAATTTCTCCAACCTCTCTTTCACCACCCCCTCGTCCAAAAGACCATTAAGGAGGGACAGAAGGCCTGCTGAACCTGTCCTGCGGTCAATGCCCAGGGCGGCCTCCTCAGACCAGGACCCACCCACCAGCTCCAAGGGCATCAGCCAGGCGAGGACTGGCAACTTGACTTCAATCACATGCCTCGACACAAAACCTTTAGATATCTACTAACTCTTGTGGACACCTTCACAGGCTGGATCGAGGCATTCCCCACCACTAGGGAAACAGCAGAGGTGGTTGCCGCTGTTCTCATTAAGCACATCATTCCGAGGTTTGGACTCCCTCGAACCCTACAATCAGACAATGGACCGGCCTTCATCTCCAGCATCACACAACAGATCTCTGAGAGCCTCAACGTCACCTGGAAACTCCATATCCCCTACCACCTCCAATCCTCGGGTAAGGTCAAGAGGGCCAATGGCCTCCTCAAGGAACAACTCACCAAACGCACTCTTGAAACCTGACTGTCTTGGCCAACCCTTTTCGCACTGCACTCACCCGCCTTAGGGCCTCCCCTACCCACCCATCAGGTCTCAGTCCCTTTGAGCTCCTGTACAGCAGGCCCTTTCTACTCAATCACAACCTGCCTGCCTCTGCTCCACCTCTCCTATCTTGTATGCCTTATCAGACCCTCTTACGAGCCCTCCTAAGGGCTCATGCAGGTTCAACCATCCTCGCCCTTGACAGCCCGAGTGGAGACTTCCCCAGGCCCTAAATGCTGGAGACCAAGTTCTCCTAGGAGAACTTCACCCAAAGTCCTTATAGCCCAGGTGAACCAGCCCCCATACTGTTATTCTTACAACTCCCACAGGGGCAAAATTCCTAGGAAACCACCCATGCGTACACATCTCCTCTCTAAAACCATCCCCACAACAGGATGGCTGGACTTCCCAAACCCTGGGGCCCACATGGTTGCAGATTTCCCGCACCACTTCTTCTCACCCTCCTCCTTCTACACCCCCCCCATAGCTGTCCCTCAGGTGACCCTGAATTCAGGTGGTACTTCTCCCTAGTGGAAACTTGGGCACCACACGGTCTAGTCAGCTGGTCACCACAGATTGCCAGTCTGGAGGGTGCCAGCCCAAGCGGAAATGGCCGTCCTCTCCACCCCCCTCCTGTGACAAAAAAGGGCTGTGTTTCTTCCTCTTGTTATTGGGGTCTCCTTGGTGTCTTCCCTAGTGGCCACCTGGCTGGGCACCGGGGCCATAGCTCACTCCATAGGTGCTACCCGAGATTTATCTGAACAGCTCTGAACAGCCATGGAAGTCTCAGCTGAGTCCTTGGCATCTCTACAATGACAGATTACTTCAGTGGCCCAGGTAGCCCTACAGAACCAGCGAGCCCTGGACCTGCTCACTGCAGACAAGGGAGGAACCTGTTTATTCCTCAATGAAGAATGATGCTATTATATCAATGAATCCAGTGTAGTTGAAATCAATATCAGTGCCCTGACAAAAATCTGCGACTCCCTTGGTGGCCAGCATCACCCTGTAATAAAACCCTCTCAATGGTGGCTCTCCCCTTTAACGACCTGGCTCCTTCCAATCCTCAGTCCCATTATTATCTTCTGCCTATTAGGACTTATCACCCCCTGTGTTCTTTGCTTCATTCAGGAATGCATACGTGAGGTTTCCAGGGTCACTGTCAACCAACTCCTCCTGGATCCCTATACCTGCCTATCCACATACAAAGGACCCTATGATGACGCCCCTTTAACAGCAGGAGGTAGCCATATCTGAGTCCCTGCCCCCATTACAACAAAAAGGTCGGAATGTTGGGTTGGCAGGCTCTGGGAGTGCAGAAGGAACAATAGAAATGACCACCGGCTCCAGAGGCTCGTGGAGTGCAGGAGGAACAATGGAAATGACTGCTTCCGGGTCCCGCTGTCTTCCAGCCCCCCCCCCCCTTTTCCTTCACCCTTGACTCTCCCACCAAAAGGATGTATGCGCAGGTCACATCTCCATAGGTAACCTGATACTTATGCAGGAAACAGATAAAAGACCCCCACCAACTCCCTCCCAGTGTGACTTCCCCCTCTCCCTTTCCGGAGTCAAGGAACCTCTCCTGAGGGTGCCCACCTCCTCCCAGAGCAACTTTTCTGGCTCCCCTTCTCTTGAGCCCTGAAACTTCGCAGGAGAGTGCCTTTAATAAATCTTGCCTTGCACCCACTTTGCCTGGCGTGTTTATCTCGCCTATAACACCTTAGAGAAGATTTTGTGAGATGGTGGGGAGTGGTCAACCCTTGTTAGAATTACTGACTACCATGAAGGCAGTGTACCACTGTTTACACCGTATTCCTGATGGATTTGCACTTCGTTAGAAACATTTTCTTTTCTTTTTTTTTTAAGATTTCATGCATGTTTTTGACAGAGAGAGAGTTCACAAGTAGGCAGAGAGGCAGTAGAGAGAGAAGGGGAAGCAGGACCCCTGCTGAGCAGAGAGCCCAATGCGAGGCTCGATCCCAGGCTCCTGAGATCATGACCTGAGCTGAAGGCAGAGGTTTAACCCACTGAGCCACCCAGGCGCCCCAATTAGGAACATTTTCTATGAGGTGCAGGGTTGACCTTCTCTAACAGAAAGGTGCCATGTGGGTTCATGGCATGTCCCCAGGTAAGCAACCAGGATTTATGGTATTGTACGGGAACAGAACTGTCTTTGAAAGTGATAGAAACACATCATGGTGAGCTCCATGACAATAGCCGATGTTCTGAATGACCCACTGGGTGTTGGTGGTGGGTGGGGTAGTGGGGTCTGTTAATCTGTCTCATAAGGTCCTGTGGAACTCAGGGACACCCTCCTGTCTGTTGAGTTGTGTGGATACAGATAGACAGCAGTATCTGGTCAACACAAGGGTTGCACTGGACCAACAGCAGAGGGGCAGTGTGCCCAGGGAGCACTCCATTTCCATAAGAATAGACCAGGGTCTGTGACCATAATTCTTAGCCACAGCATGGGGAAAGGAGGTCGGTAGTGGTGCACACTTCCTAGGTTTGTGGTCAAGACTAGTTTGGAGCCCACTGAAGACAACCATATCTGGCACAGAAGGCATCCAGTCACTGTAGCACCAGAGCACTGTGCCAGCTCTGATGCTGCTGCCTCCTATTTTTCATCATCTTTATGGACATGAGCCTCTGCTTTTGCCCCATGGCCTCCAGGGTATTGCCCTCCCTCCATCTGGCCCTCTCCTCTGCCCTGTGTAACCTGATGCCAGGGTACCTTCTCAAGAGGCAGCTCAGTCAGTCTCTTGATGGGACGCTTCCATGGATCCTCTGTGAGGTGAGGACGATACCTTGCCCTGGAAGGGGGTTGCAGGTCCCCAGTCAAGAAAGCCACATCTCTCTTTTCAGCCTGACCTCCCCTCCCCTCAGTCTTCCTCAGGGAAGATCTTCTCACTTCATGAGCTGAGAGCTCTGAACTTAAAAACGAATATCGTTTTATATTTCTCAATGCCTTAGTTCATCCATGGCATGTCTTTTAAAACTGACAGTGGGTTTTTAGCAGTCCTGGAGGTCTGCCTGCTCAAGGAGGGGATGACCTGGGAGTGGCAGCCTTCCTTCCCATCTCCCTCAGCATGTCCCTGAGCCCTGGAGCCATCTGTCCCACTGAGGGTTGAGGGACCCAAGACAGCCCATCTTGAGCCCAGGCTGGGTCAGCTGCATAGACTGATGTATATTAGTAGTGGTGGGAAGCTGGTATGCGCAGTTGCAGACAATTTCTCCTTCTTTTTCCTTCTTCCCTTCCCACACAGAGGTAGCTCAGAACAGTCTTCAAGCCCTATACCTCAAGATCCCATGACCCAGGCTCCCTGCTTTCAGCTGGTGACCTTAGTGGTTTCCTGTCGCTTCTGCTTCCCATACCCACTCTCATGGCCATTCCTAAATCAGGGGAGGGATCCAACCCTTGACTGTACTTGGTCTTCCTCCGGTCCCACGCCCAGCCCACCCACATTTGTCTTCCAGGTGTGTGCTTGGAAGCAAGCCCATCAACAGGAACTTATCAGCCAACAGAACCAGGTAATGACCACTGAATTAGAGATCCAGGGTGCATAACAAACCTGCTCTGGAAGCTGTCCCATACTCTATGACAATCTCACATGAAAACAGAAACAATAATAGCTTTCTGGACAGTGAAGTGACATCCGTCTCTACTTACACTCTTGAAAGCATAGGTGCTGACCCTGGATGGAAAGGGACCGTGGCTCCTGTGGGCTACCATTAACAGGAAAAGTATAAGAATTCAGTGAAATTTGAATTCCAAGCATAGAGTGAATAATTATTGTACAGTAAATACTCTCACAAGTAAGTCTTATGAACATTGCATAGCAAAAGTTTTTCCAAATAGTTTACTGAAAGAAAAGAACTTTTTTATTGTTTATTTTAATTCAGGTAGAGTTAACATACAGTGGTATATTAGTTTCATGTGTACAATGTAGTGATTCGGTGATTCTATGTATTACTCAACGGATATCAAGAAAAGTGTACTCTTAGTCCCCGTCATCCATTTCACTCATCCCTCCATCCACTTCCACTCTGGTAACCACAGAGTCGGTATTTTGCTTTGTATCTTCTTTCTCCTTTATTTATGTATATTCGTTTCTTATATTCCATGTAAGAGTGACATTGAAAGGCATTTGTCTTGCTCCAACTGATGAGTTTCACTTAGGACAGTACTCTCTAGCTCCATCCATGTGTCTGCAAATGGCAAGATCTCATTCTTTTTATGGCTGAGTAATTTCCCACTGTGTGTGTGTGTGTGTGTGTGTGTGTATACATATATCATCTCATTAATCAAATTATCAAGAAATACTTGGATTGCTTCCATATTGTAATATTGTAAATAATGTTGCAAGAAATATAGGGGATCATGTATCCTTTTGAGTTATTGTTCTCATATTCTTCGGGTAAACACCCGGTAGTGTGATTGCTGGATCACAATAAAGTTCTATATTTAACGTTTTGAGGAACAGTCATACTGTTTTCTAAAGTGGCTGCAGCAGCTTGCATTCCCACCAACAGTGTAAGAGGGTTCCCTTTTATCCACATCTTCCCAACATCTGTTTTCTTGTGCTGGTGCTGTTAGCCATTCTGATAGTGTGAGGTAGTATCTCATGGAACTTTTCATTTGGATTTTCCTGTTGATGGTTGACGGTGAACATATTTTCATGTGACTGTTGACATCTGTTTTTCTTCTTTGGAGAAATGTCTATTCATGTCTTCTATTTTTTTTAACTGTATTATTTGTTTTTTGGGTGTTGCGTTGTATCAGTTCTACATATTTCGGACACTACCCCATTATTGCATATGGTATTCGCAAACATCTTCTCCCATTAAGTGGGCTGTCTTCTATTTATTACATTTTCATTGTTCTTCTGCTGTGTGGTAAGCTTTCATATTGATGTAGTTCCAGTAGTTTATTTTTGCTTTTGCTTCCTTTGCCTTAGGAGGCATGTCTAGAAAATGTATGGTTCATGGCAGAGAAGTTACTTTCTGTGCCCTCTTGTAGGATTTTTATGATTTCAGGTCTCACATGGAGGTCTTGAAACTGTCTTGAGTTAATTTGTCCATCTGGTGTAAGAAAGCGGTCTAATTTCATTCTTTTGTGCATAGCTGTCCAGTTTTCCCCAAACCATTTGTTGTAGAGCCTGTTCTTTTCCCTTTTAATACTTTTGCCTGTTTTGCAGAAGACTAATTGTGCACGTGATTGTGGGTTTATGTCTGAGCTTCTATTCTGTTCCCTTGGTCACTGTGTATATTTCTGCACCAGTGCCATACTGTTAGGATGACTGAAGCTTTGTACTATAATTTGAAATATGGAATTGTGATGCCTCAAGCTTTGTTTTCCATCATAACATTGTGTTGGTTCTTCAGTATGTTTTGTGATTCCATAGAAATTTTTAAGGTAGTTTCTTTGAGTTGTTTCATTTTTTAAAAAATTTAAATTCAATTAGCCAACCTATCCTACATCATTAGTTTCAGATGTAGTGTTAAATAATATATCAGATGTGTATAACACCAAGTGCTCATTGCATCATGTGCCCTCCTTAGTGCCCATCACCCAGGTACCCCCTGCCCCAATCCAGCAACCCTCAGTTTGTTACTACAGTTAGGTACTATTATGTTTTTTTCCCATCTCTGATGACTTCTCATTCTGTTTCCCTTTCCTTTTTCTATGGTTCTCTGCCCTATTTCTGATATTTGACATATCAGTGAAACCATATGATAGTTGTGCTTCTTTCATTGCCATATTTTACTCAGCATAATATCTTCCAGACCTATCCAGGTTGATGTGATGATAAATAATCATCCTTTCTGATGGCTGAGTAATATTCCATTGAATATATGAACCACATCTTCTTTATCCATCCCTCTGTCCATAGGTATCTGGGTTCTTTCCATAGTTTAGGTATAGTGGATATTGTTGCAATGAACACTGGGGTGCAGGTGTCAGTTCTTTTCATTACATCTCTATTTTTGTAGTAAAAGCCCTGTGGTGCAATTGCTGTGTTTTAGGGTAACTTTACTTTTAACTTCTTGAAGAAATCCTGTACTGTTTTCCAGAGCGGATGTAACAGATTGCATTCCTACCAGGAGTGTAGGAAGCTTCCCCATTTTCTGTATCATCACCAACACTTGTGGTTTCATGTCTTGTTAATTTTAGACGTTCTTCCTTGTGTGATAGGACACCTTAATGTGGTTTAGATTTGCGTTTCCCAGAAGCCATGTGATGTGGAACATTTATGCATATATCTGTTGGTCACATGTGTGTCGTCATTGGAGAAATGTCTGTTCATATTTTCACCCATATCTAGACCTTACATTGGGTTAAGACCATAAAGCCTGGAAGATACAATCATCCAGAACTGTGGAGATCTTCACAAGGTCTGAGTTAAAATGGAGTTTTAGGGTGTATATGAAGCTCAGAGATTGTGTTCAGTGTGTGCATGAAAGTGTAGGTTCACTGACATTGTCTCAGGTTTGCATTCAGATTTCTCATGCTCTGAATCCAGTCTGGAGTAAAAAAGGGAATTTCCTTTTTTGTGGCAGGCTGATCCTCTGGTGTTGTTCAAGTGTTCCCAATACCTGGTGCTTGGGAGCCAGGCCTCTACAGATGGTGCTCTCAGAACTACAAATAGGGTTATGGTTAGGACATAGGAGCATGGAAGGTTCGAACTGCCAACCGTGTGGTGAGTGTCCTGGAGGGCTGAGTTGAGGGCATGGGTTAAGGTGAGTGTGCGGCTCAGGGTTTCAACCCATGAGCCATTGAAAGTGGGAGTTCCGTGGGATGGAAAGAGATGGGCCTTCATATTTCCACTGACCTATATACTTATTGGAGTCCATTATGGAAAGATTTACTTCTGGGTGGGAGGCTGAGTCCACTGGTATTGCTCAGCCATCCCCAAATCCTAGGGCTTTGGAGCCCTCCCTTAAGGGACAGTTACCTGAGAGCCCAACATAAGGATAGAGTTAGGGTCAAGGGGCATTGCAGGGCCAAGGAGCTGGCAGTGTGTGTGGAATTAAGAAATTAAAGATGAGTGTTCCCGTTCAGGTCAGGCACAGGGTTTGTAGCATAGAGGCCACTGAAAGTGGTGGTTTGCTGGGATGGGCTCAGATGGGCAGGCATTTTCTCATGCTTTGAATATTTCTAGAGGTCTACATGGCACACTTTCCTCCTGTGTGTTAGGCTGAGTCCTGTTGTATGGCTAAGGTGACCCCAGTGCCTGGGGCAGGGGGCCAGGCCCCTAGGAATGGAATGCTCAGGACATGTCAGGCTCAATCTGCCACCCTGAGAGGAGCGACCTGGGGAGCAGAGTTGAGGACATAGGTCAGTGTGAGTGTTAGGATCCAGGTAGTGAATAGGGGGTTGCTGAGAGTGGGATAGTCTCACGGGGCCACGAAATATTCTGGTATAGTTCAGGTGTAACCCATCAGTGGGGCTTTGGTGTGGATCCTCAGAAGACAGAAGACTGAAAGTATAGCCTAGGGCTAGGGATAGAGCACAGGGGCATGGCTGGCCTGATCTGCTGGTGCTGAGGCAGGATGCCTAGGGCAAAGATTTGAGGGTCATGGTCAAGTGGTGCATTACACTCTGGGTTTGTGCCTGATGGGTGGCCGATGGTGGAGGTTGCTTCATGGGCTGTTCAGGTTTCTCCCATTCTGAGGGTTCTGTGCAGCTCCAAACAGAACAGTTTCCTCTTGGGTGGCAGACGGAGTCCTGGTTTGGGGATCAGGGGTCCAAATATGGAGGAAAAGGGGGCCCAGCCTCTGGGGAGAAAGACTGAAAACCAAACCTAGCGTTAAGTTTAGGGCCAGGAGCATGGAAGACCTAATTTGCTGGCACTTAGGAGGGATCCCAGGGGGCTGAATTGAGGGCAGGGGTCCGGTGGCATGACAGGGTCCAGGTTTGTGGTCAGGGGACCGCTGACCACAGTGGAGTAGGGTGTGCTCAGGGGGACATGCAGTTTCTCCCACTCTGAGGGTTCTACTCAGCTTCAATTGGCACGGTTTCCTGCTGGGTGACAGGCTGAGTGTCAGCCCCCGCATTTGTTGCCAATGGTGTGCAGAAGGTGGGGATGGCCTCAGGTGGGGCATGCAGGTTTCTCCCGCTCTCAGGATTTGGCACAGCTCCAAACAGCATGGTTTCCTCCTGTATGGTGGGCAGAGTCCTGGGGTGTCGCCAGGGGTTATTAATCTTGGGGGCTTGGGGTCACGCCTCTTGGGATGGAAGCCTGAAAACCCAAATTAGGGATAGGGTTAAGGCCTAGGGGCATGGCACACCTGATATGCCAGTGCTGAGGCAAGTGCCCTGGTGCGCTGAGTTGAATTTGGGTGTCACACAGTACGTTACCCTCTGGGTTTGTGTCCAGGCATTCACATAACCTGGGAGTGACTTCAGGGGTCCATGGAAGTTTCTCCAGCTCTGAGGGTTCAGCGCAGCTACAAACAGCACAGCTGTACCCTGCGTGGCAGGCAGAGTCCCAGCATGAGTACCAGGCATCCTTAATCTGGACTTAAGGACCAGGCCTCTGGGTGCAGAAGCCTGTACACCCCACCTAGGATAGGGTTAGGACCTAGGGACATGGCAGGCCCGATCTGTCAGCACTGAGACACGATCCCCTTGGGGCTGAGTTGAGGGCATATGTCAGGCGGTGCCTCAGAATCCAGGTTTGTGGCCAGGGGGGCTGCAGATGGTGTGTGTGGGGGGGTCACTTTAGTGGGGTATGCGGGTTTCTCCCTCTCTGAGGGTTCTGTGAAGCTTTATATTGCACATCTTCCTACAACATAGGAGGCTGAATTCTGGGATACCACTCAGGGGTCATTAATGAGGCTGGTTTGGGGGCCAGGTCTTTTGGGATGAAAGCCAGAAAACCCAAACTAGGATTAGGGTTAGGGCCTAGGACCATGGCAGGTTCTCTAGTGGGCTGAGTTGAGGGCACATGTCTGGAGGTGCATCAGATTCCAGGTTTGTGTCAAGGGGTTCCACAGAACCTGGGGTGACCTCATGGGGTCATAGAAGTATCTCCCATTCTGAGGGTTCTGTGCAGCTCCAAGCAGCAGAGTTGTGCCCTCAGTGGGAGGCATAATTCTGGTGTGAGTCTCAGGGGTCCCCCGTCTGTCTGGGTTGTGGGCCAGGTCTCTGAGCATGATAAACTGTGCACCTCACCTAGGTTTAGGCTTAGGGCCTTGGGGCATGGCAGGCCTGAACTGACATTTATGAGGCATGCTCTGCTCAGGGCCAAGTTGAGGATTTGTCAGTCATTGCATCAGAGTCCGTTTTTGTGGCCGGGGGGCCACCGAAGGTGGTGTTGGCTTTACGAGGCAGTGCAGTTTCTCCCACTCTGAGAGTTTGGCACAGCTCCAAATCATCTGGTTTGCAACCACATTGTGGACTGAATTCTGGGGTGTTAATCGGGGTTCTTAATCTGGGGGGCTTTGGAGCCAGGCCTTTAGGGTGGAATTCTGAAAACCCAAACTACGTTAGGGTTAGGGCCTAAGGGCATGGCAGGCCAGATCTACTGGTGCTGAGGCGGGCTCTCTGGTGGGCTGAGTTAAGGGAAGGCATCATGCAGGGCCTCAGTCTCTGGATTGGTGACCATAGGTGCCACCGAAAGTGGGCGTGGCCTCAGGGAGGCATGTAGATTTCTTCTGCTCTGAGGGTTGGGCACAGCTCTAATGGCACAGTTTCCATCTGGGTAGCAGGTGGATTCCTGGGGTGTGGCTCTGGAGTCTTCAATCTATAGATGGAAGCCTGAAAACCCAACCTAGTGTTAGGTTTAGGGTCTGGGGCATGGCAGGCCTGATCTGAAATCGCTGGGACTGGCACTCCAGGGGTATGAGTAGAGTGAGGGTATGGCCATGTATGCACCAGGATTTTAAACTGCTTTCTCATGGGGTTTGGACCGTGACCACTTGAGATCATGGGCCAGGCCCAGGTGGCCGCCCTGCATGTCCGTGCTGCCAAAAGCCATTTCAGTGGGGGATTTTCTGGCTAATTTTCATGAGCGAGAAGCTCATGAGAATTGGCCGGCATTGGGAGGCAATTTGGGATGCACTCACACCCATTGTTTAGAGTGCTTTCTTCCTAGATGCTCATTATGACCATCCAGGAACTTGGACTGGTCCCACACGGCTCCCCTGCGGGCCCCAGCTGATAAGAGATTTCCGGAGGTAGAGTTGCGGGAGGGTCTCGGGCTGAGAATGAGGCTTCATGTTTGTGGTTCCTTTGGGTGCTGAAGGTGGGGGTGGCCTCAGGAGGGTATGAAGGTTTCTCCCCATCTGAGGGTTTTCTGCAGCTCAAAACAGTAATGTTTCCTGCTTTGTGGCAGTGGAGTCCTGGGGTGCAGCTCTGGGGTTCCCAATCTGGAGGGCTTGGGGACCAGGTCTCTGGGAATGTAAGCCTGAACACCCTACCTAGGGCTAGGTTTAGGTCCTAGGGGCATGGCACACCCATTCTGCCAGTGCTGAGGCTGGCCTCCCAGGGGACTGAGTAGAGGCCAGGACTGCCAGCATTCTGGGGCAACTCCGAGCACATGTGCCTCTGGAGTTTAGAGCTCTTTCTGGCATGGTTTGGGCTGCGAACCCTCAGGAAAATGGTCCAGATCCAGGCAGCTTCTCTGAGGGCTCCCACCTCTGGATGCAAGTTCAAAGGAGGTTTCTGGCCAATTCACATGAGATTTCTGCCCAAATTGATATTGATTTGGGCAGAATTTTTGTGGGAATTGGCCGGCATTGTGGAGTGATTTTGGTCACGTGTGCTCCTAACGTCTGGATTGCTTTGTCGCTAGGTTCACGTAGCAGCCACCCGTGACCATGGGCTGGGCCTGCAGAGGTCCCTGAGAGCTCACACTGATGAGGGCAGAATGGAGTATGGGGGTCAGAGTGAACACCAGGCACTGGTTTTGTTGCCTGTGCGGGCTCTGATTGTGGTGGTCACCTCAGGAGGCATGCAGTTTTTTACTGCTTTGAAGGTTTTGCACATCTCCAAAAGTCACAGTCTCATCCCGAGTGGCAAGTCTAGTTCTGTGGTCTGTCTCAGGGGCCCCCAGTCTGGAGGGACAGTGCCATTGTGGCTTGAGACCTGTGAGGCGTTGTGAGCTGGATTAGGAGACTCATGCCAGTTCATGAATCACAGATGAGATTCACTTGGTGTGTGTTTTGAACATAGAATTTGTTCCTTCACCTAACATTGTTTATTCCATTGGGCCTACGCGGTGGGGGAATGGCAGGCATCTAGAGTTATGTGGCTGTTTGAGGTCAGATAGTGACTTGGATGATGTCTTTTCCTTTGTCAAAGGTGATTTAAACTAAAGAATTCCAGTGAGGGCAGAGGGCACATTCAAAATGATTCCAAGGAGTCTTGGATGATTTAAAAGGGAAACCTGACCTTCTAGTTTTACTAAATAGATACCTGGACAGCTGTATTTTCTCTGCAGTTCATGGGTGGTGAAGTCAGAATGAGAATCTTTGGGAATTCCCCCAGATAGAGGCATCCTGGTGGCTTCAAGGGGCTTGGCATCCGGAACCCTGGGGTGAATATCTGGTGCTGCTTGCCTGAAACTTGGTGAGTCAGGTTATCCCACAGGTTTTCCATCCCCTCCTAGGGAATTGCAGGAAGGTAATGTTCTGCTTAAAGCAGAACCCTCCCGCACTGTCAGTGGACATGCAGATTTTTGCAGCCTCTTTGGAAAAGAAGATGGAGTTTTCTCCAAAAGCGAAAATCTGAACAACACTAGGACCCAGAAATTGAACTCCTAAGTATTTATCCAAAGGACACAAAAGTGCACATTCATTGGGGTAAAAGCACCATGATGTTTATAGCAGTATTATCAACAATAGCAAAACAAAGTAGGGAGTCCCTCTGTCCATTTTCTGATGAATGGAGAAAGAAGATGTGAGAGATTGATCTGTCTATCTATCTAACTATCCAATAGCATAGGAGCCAGCCTCAAAAATAATGAGATCTTGCCATCAGCAAGAATATGGAAGGATCTAGCGTGGATTAAAGTAAGCAAAACCAGTAAGAAAAGACCAATGGCCTATGATTTGACTCCTATGGAATTTCAGAAAGAAAACAGATGAACATAATGAGGGGAGAAAGATAGGACAATGAGTGAGCAGTGTCAGCCTTAGAGCACAAACTGAGGGTTGCTAGAGGGCAGGGGTGTTGGCAGGAAGGGTTAAATGGGTGACGGCTATTAGGGAGAGTACTTGTTGCGATGAGGTCTGGGTGTTCTATGCAGGTGAGAAATCACAAAATCCTACCCCTGAAGCAAAAGAATGAACAGTGCATGGAAACAAATTGGAATGGAAGTCAAGGAAGGAAAGAAGAAGACCATGTTCTACTTCATGAGGAGTGGGGTAAAAATGGAGGGGTTATCGCTGTCCTGTTCTACTAATGATCATTTCCAAACATGGTATGGTACAATACACTAGTTTCTGTTTCCATAAGGAGACCTCAGAAAGCTTGCAGAAAGATTCAGATGTCAGAGCATATCCATGATCCATTGATATGTTTCTTTCAGTATGCCCAGGTACAAAGGTAAGTGGAAACAAATATGGCAGAAGAGGTAAGGAGGTGTTAAGCTTTCAGGAGGTAGCCTTCCCCTTTCTCATGAATGCCTGGATGAGTGTAAATTAAGAAGAAGGATGGGGGATCCCTGAGCTTTGCCCCAGACAGGGGAATTCTAGCTATGGCTAGAGCTTATGGGTTTGCCGAGGAGAGACAAGCTATTAGCATGGCAGGCCAGAACTGCTGGTACTGAGGTGATTTCCCCGAGGGGCTGAATCGATCATGGGGGTCAGGCCGTACATCAGGCTCCGGGTTTGTAACTAGGGAGCTGCACAATGTGGGGGAGTTCTCATGTGGGCATGCAGGTTTCTCCAGCTCTGAGGGTTCTGCACAGTTCCAAAGAGACTGGTTTCCTGCTGGGTGGCAAGCAGACTCCTACAGTGTAGCTCCAGGGCTCCCAATCTAGACGTCTTGGGGGACAGACCCCTGGGGAAGGAAGCCTGAAAATGCAACTTAGAGTTAGGTTTAGGGCCTAGGGGTATGGCAAATCTGATCTGCCAGTGTTGAGGCAGGCTCCATGGTGGGCTGAGCTGAAGGTGGGCATCAGGTGACATGTTAGACTCTGGGTTTGTGTCCAGGGGTGCCGCAGAAGCTGAGGGTGCCTCGGGCGACATGCAGGTGTCTCCTGCTCTGAGGGTTCTGGACAACTCCAAAAGGATACGTTTTTCTCTGGGCAGCTGGTGGAGTCCTGGGGTTGAGTCTCAAATGTCCCCAATCTGGTGGGCTGAGGGGCCAGGCCTCTGGGCATGGAAACCTATAAACCACACCTAGGGTTCGGTTTAGGGCCCTGCGGCATGGCAGGCCTGATGTTCTGATGAGGAGGTAGGCTCTCAAGTCAGCTGGGCTGACTTGGGGGCGGGCATCAGGAAGCATGACAGAGCCTGGGTTTGTGTCCAGGGGCTGTAGAAGCTGGGGGTAGCCTCTGGGTGACATGCAGGTTTCTCCTTGTCTGAGGGTACTGCGAAGCTACAATGGCATGGCTTCCTTCCGTGTGGTGGGTGCAGTCCTGATGTTTCACTCGGGTGTCCTTAATCTGTGGGGTGTCGGGGCCAGGAGTTTTTGGTTGGAAGCATGAAAATGCAAACTAGGTTTAGGGTTAGGGCCAGGAGGAATGGCAGGCCCAATCTTCTGGCACTGAGGCGGGTTCATTGGTGGGCTGAGACAAAGAAAAGGGTCAGGCGGGAAGTCAGAGTCTAGCTTGAGGGAAGGGGTACAGCTGAGGGTCAGCCACCGTGTTTGTGACCTACTCGAGTGCTGAAAGTGGGGGATGGCCTCGTGGGTGGGGCATGCAGGTTTCTCCTGCTCTGAGGCTTTTGGTCAGGTTGTAATTGCATGGTTTCCTCCTGGTGGCAGGCGGAGGCCTGGGTTGTGGCTCAGGTGTCCTTAATCTGGAGGGATTAGGGGTCAGTTCTATGGGGACAGGAGCCTGAGAGCTCACCTTATGGTTACCGTTAGGGCCTAGGAGAATGACAGGCCTGATCAGCCAACTCTGAGGCGGGATCCCCAGAGGGGGGTGTGTGTTGAGGATGAGGGTAAAGCGGAGTGTCAGACTCCAGGTTTTATGGATGGGGTGGGCCACCAAAGCTAAGGGTGGACTCAGGGGTGCATGCAACTTTCTCCCAGTCTGAGGGTTCTGCACAGCTCTGAAGGCCACGGTATCCTTCAGGGTGGCAGGTGGACTCCTACAGTGTGGCTCAGGGGCCCCCAATCTGGAGTGCTCAGGGGAGAGATCCCAGGGTCCGAAGCCTAAAAATCCAAAGGAGGCTTAAGGTGAGGGCCTGGGCCCTGGCAAGCCCAATCCAACAGCCCTGGGGCAGGCACCCCACAGGACTGAATAACAGGAGTAGTAGGCTGTGCATGGCCCTGGCTCATAGAGGGCTATATCACAGGGTTTGTGACACGACCACTCGGGATTCAAGGGCAGGCACAGGCAGTGGCCTGCAGCGCTGCCAGATAGTTCACTGGGGGTTTTCTGAACAATTCTCATGGG
Organism: Mustela nivalis; assembly: GCF_964662115.1. Taxonomy (NCBI): domain Eukaryota; kingdom Metazoa; phylum Chordata; class Mammalia; order Carnivora; family Mustelidae; genus Mustela; species Mustela nivalis. The sequence continues at coordinate 816,583 of NW_028136556.1, read as the reverse complement.
TTTTCTTCCTAAATCAATATTGATCTGAGTAGAAAGCTTATCAGAGTTGGCCAGTGTTGGGTGGTGATTTGAGCTGTTCTGGCGCCCATGGTCTAGAGCAGTTTCTCCCTAGGTGTGTGTCCTGGCCATCCGGGAACACTGGCTGGGCTCACGTGGCTCCCCCAAGGGCCCCCATCAAGTGGAGCTTTCTGGGGGCTGGGCTGAATCAGGGTGTCTTGCTGAACATCAGCCTCCATGTTTGTGGCCCCGTGGGGCAATGAATGTTGGGGTTGCCTCAGGGAGTCATGCAGGTTTCTTCTGCTCTGTGGGTTTTGTGCAGCTCTGAATAGCACAGTTTCCTCCTCGGTGGCAGGAGGAGACCTGGGTTGTGGCTCAGGACTTCCCAATCTGGGGGGCTTGGGGGCCAGGTCTCTGGGGATGGAAGCCTAAAAAGCCAAACTAGGGTTAGGGTTAGGGTCTAGGAGCATGACAGGCCCGATCTTTTGGCACTGAGGCAAGATCCCCAATTGGCTGAGTCAAGGATGGGTGACCAGCGGTATGTCAAGCTCTGTGTTTTGTGACTGAGGGGTCCCCAGATGTAGGGGTGGACTCAGGGAAGCATGTGGTTTTACCCCCAGTCTGAGGGTTCTGAGCAACTCTGAATAGCATGGTTTCTTCCTGGGTGCCAGGTAGACTTCTGCAGTGTGGCTCAAATATCCCCCATCTTGAGGGCTTGGGGGACAGGCCCCTGGAGATGGAAGTGTCAAAAGCAAACTGAGGGTTAGTACGAGGGCTTAGGGGCCTGGCAGGCCTGAACTGCCAGCGCCAGGGTAGGCGCCCCAGGGAAGTGACTAGCAGGAGGGATTGGCCACCCATATGCCTGGCTCAAAGAGGGCTATCTCTTAGGGTTCAGGCTGCGACATTCAGGAACCTGGACCAGGCCCAGGCAGCGCTGTTGGGCCCATGACACCAGAAGCGAGCTCCTGGGTTTTTTTTGTCCAATTCTTATAAGCTTTCTGCCCAAATTGATATTGTGGTTGGGCAGCGAGTTGGGCCATGGTGGCACCCGCTCTACAGCTCTTTCTAGCTAGGTGGGTGTCTCGGCCATCCAGGAACATGGGCCAGGCCCACCCGGCTCCCCTGAGGGCCCCCATGCACCAGAACTTTCCAGGGGTAGAGCTGAGGGAGGGTGTCTGGCTGAGTGTCACCCTCTGTGTTTGTTGCCCATTGGGATGCTGATGGTGAGGGTGGTTTCAGGGGGATATGCAGGTATCTGCTGCTCTGAGGATTTTGCACAGCTATGAATGGCATGGTTTCCTCCTGGATGGCAGGTGTACTCCTGGGATGTGGCTCTGGGGTCCCCAATCTTGAGGGCTCAGAGGACAGGCTCCTGGGGATGAAAGTCTGAAAACCAAACTAATCTATGGGTCCAGGGCCTAGGGGCATGACAGATCTGATCTGCCAGTGCCACCGGGGGCATCCTAGGGGGCTGAGTAGCAGGAGAGGTTGACCCACATGCACCTGCCTCGCAGAGAGCTTTCTCTCAGGGTTTGGTCTGCAACCAATCGGGACTCTGGCCCAGGCCTCGGCCACAGCCTAGTTTCCCAAACAAGGTCTCTTGGCATTTTCCTGACAATTATGACAATTTTTCTGCCCAAATTAATATTGATTTGGGCATAAAGCTTATGAGAATTGGCCAGCATGGGCGGCTTTATGGGCTGCACGTCTGGCTTGGTCTAGAGCACTTTCTCACTAGGTGCATTTCACGGCCATGTGGGAGCACGGGCTGGTCCAACGTGGCTCCACCGAGTAGCCCCACCAGGGGAGTATCCCAGGAGCAGAGTTGAGGGAGGGGTAAGGCTGAGCATCACCCTTTTTGTTTGTGGCCTGGTGGGGCGATGGATGTGCGTGGCCTTAGAAGGGCATGCAGGTTTTCTCTCACTCTGAGGGTTTTGGGCGGCTCTGAACAGCAGTTTCATCCTGGGTGGCAGTGGAGTCCTGGGGTGTGGTTCAGGGGTCCGGAATCTGGAGGGCATGGGGGCCCAGGTCTCTGGGAACAGAAGCCTGAAAAACCAAGCTATGGTGAGACTCTCTAGAGGGTGAATTGAGGATGGTGGTTAGGCGGTACATCAGGCGCCGGGTTTTGTGGCCAGGGGGCTGCCACAGGTGGGTGTTTCCTCAGGTTGGAATGCAGGTTTCTCCCTGTCTGAGTGTTCTACACAGCTCCAAAAGGCACGGCTGTCCTTCTGGATGGCAGGCGGTCTCTTGGGGTGTGTTTTTGGTATCCCTAATCTGGAAGGCTCAGGGGACAGGCCCCTGGGGATGGAAGCCTGAAAACCCAACTGAGCATTAGGTTGAGGGTCTGGGGGCATGGCAGGCCTGATCTGCCAGCACCAGGGTGAGCACACCAGGGGACTGAGTAGCCGGAATGGTTGGGCATATGTGCACCTGGCTCATAGTTGGCTTTCTTGCGGGGTTCGGGTTGCACTACTCCAGACCCCATGCCAGGCCCAGGCGGTTGCCCTCTGGCTCCGAGTCACAGGCAGCAAGTTTTCTGGGGGTTTTCCAGCCAATTCTCACAAGCTTTCTGTTCAAGTCGATATCAATTTGGCAGAGAGATCATGAGAAATGGTTGTTGTTGTGTGGCAATTCAGGCCACACTGGCACCCGCAGTCTAGAGCAATTTCTCACTAGGTGCTTATAGTGGACATCTTGGAAACATGGGCCAGGACCATGAGACTCCATAGAGCGCCCCCACATAGAGGATTTTCTGTGGACAGAGTTGAGGCAGGGGTTCTGGCTGAGCATCAGGCTCCATGTTTGTGGCTCAGCTGGGCGCCGAAGGTTGTGGTGGCCTTGGGGGGACATGAAGGTTTCTCCTGCTCTGAGGGTTTTGGGAGGCTCCAAAAGGTACAGTTTCCTCCTGGGTGGCAGGCAGAGTCTTGGGGTGTGGCTCAGGGGTCTGCAATCTGGAGGGCTCATGGGCCAGGTCTCTGGGGACAGAAGCCTGAAAATCTACTCAGCCTCTGTTTTTGCAGCCCAGTGGTGAGTCAAGGGTGGGGGTGGACTGGGGAGGGCATGCAGGTTTCTCCCCTTCTCCCACTCCCACAGCTCCTAACGACCCGGTTTCCTCCTGGGGGCAGGTGTACTCCTGCAGTGTGGCTCTGAGGTCCCTGGTGTGGAGGACTCAGGCTACTGACCACTGGAGAAGGAAACCTGAAAACCCAACCTAGGTTTAAGGCAAGGGCCTAGGGGCATCGCAGATGTGATCTGCCAGTGCCAGGGCCCGCACCTCAAAGGGAGCGGGAGTGGTTGGCATCACGTGCACCTACCTCACAGAGGGCTTTTTTTCAGGGCTAGGATTGCAAATATTGGGGCCCCAGGCCAGGCTCAGGCAGTGGACCTGACAGCCCATGCTGATAAATGCAAGTTCACTGGGTTTTTCTGGCTAAATCTGACTTTTTTTTTCTGCCCAAATTGATATAGATTTGGGCAGAAAGCTGTGAGAATTGGCCAGCATTTGGCAGTGATTCAGGCCATGCTGGCATATGCAATCTAGAGCTCTTTCTCACTCGGTGTTGACGTGGCCATCTGGGAACATGGGTAGGGCCCATGTGGCTCCCCTGAAGGCCCCCACTAAGGGAGAGGGCCCCGCAGGCAGAGTTGAGGGAGGGGGATCCAGCTGAGCACCAGTCTGCATGTTTGTGGTCTGGTGGGGAGCCAAAAGTGGGGGTGGGTCTCAAGGAGGGTATGCAGGTTTCTCCCACTCTGAGGGTTTTGCACAGCTCCAAGCAGCATGGTTTCCTCCTGGGTGGCAGGCGGAGTCCTGGGCTGTGGCTCAGGGGTCCATAATCTGGAGGGATTGGTGGCTAGTTTAAAGGGGACAGAATCCTGAGAAACTACCCTAGGGTTACTATTAGGGTTTAGGAGTATGACAGGTCCAATATGCCCATACTGAAGCAGTTCCCCAGGGGGCTGAGTTGAGGACAGGGGTCCAGTAGTGCATCAGGGGCTTGGTTTTGTGCCCGGGTGGGCCGCTGGAGGTGGGGGTGGTCTTAGGGAAGCATGCGGCTTTGTTCTGTTCTGAGGGTTCTGCGTGGGTGTGGTTTCCTCCTGAGTGGCAGGCGAACTCATGGGGTGTGGCACTGGGGTCCCCAATCTGGAGGGCTTGGGGGACAGGTCTCTGGGGACAGAAGCCTGAAAAGCCAACGTACGATTAGGGTTATGGCCTAGGGCCATGGCAGGCCCAAACTGTCAGTGCTGAGGCGGTATCTTCCATGGGCTGAGTCAAGGATGGGGGTCAAGTGGTATGTAAATCTCTGGGTTTTGTTGTGATGTGGGCCATCAGAGGTGATGGCGGCCTCTGGAATGCATGTGGGCTTCTCCTGGTTTGAGGGTTCTGGGTAGCTCCGAAGGGCACCCAGGAGAACATGGATGGTAGGCGGAGTCCTTGGTTGTGGCTCAGGGGTTCCCAATCTGGAGGGATTTTTGGCCATGTCTCTGGGCATGGAAGCCTGAAAACACAACCTAGGGTTTGGGTTAGGGCTTATGGGTATTATGGCCCTACCTCCTGGTGCTGAGGCTAGATCCCCAGGGGCTGAGTCAAACATGGGGGTCAGGAAGCACATCAGAATGAGTTTGTGACTGCGGGGACCATCGAAGTTGGGGGTGTCCTCAGGGAGTCATGTGGGTTTGTTTCATTCTGAGGGTTTTGCTCAGCTTCAAATGGTACAGTTTCCTCCTGGGTGGCAGGCGGACACCTGGGGTGTGGCCCAGAGGACCCCAATCTGGAGGGACAGTGCCAGTGTGGTTTTACACCTGTGGAGGGTTTGGGGGCTGCTTTAGGAGTCTGTGGAAAGCCCAAAAGTGCCAGTTCATGCCACTGGAGGTGGTGAGTGAGCTGTGGTGCTAGAGAGCACGGTAGGGGTGGCAATGCTGCTTGCGACCACTGGAGGCAGTGGCGAGCTGCCATGGGAAACCCACCTGAAGAAGAGTCAGTGCTGCCTGCTGGCTCTGAGGGCAGTGGGGAAGTGCTGGGTGAGAGACCCTGAATCCTGAGGAACTACAGATTGTTTCTGCAGGACGGAGTGGTGAGCTGTATAGTCTCTGTTTCTCCAGGCTTAAGAGTGGTCATAAGAAACACTGGAGCCTGGCCCCCACTCAGCATTGTGCCCTGTTTCCCCAGGTTTGCTGGTAGTCTGCTGTCAGGATGGCTCAGGAGGGTCCTCCCAGCTGGGCTCTGGAGACGGGGGAAACGAAACCTGACTCATGGTGCATTTGGAACTGAGGAGTTGAGTGTTTGTTTGGAAGAGTATGTTTGTTTCTCCAAAAAGGACAAGGGCATTGGTCGGCTTGAGAAGGAATTGGATGACCACTTAAGAAATAAGCATATGGGGGCGCCTGGGTGGTTCAGTGGGTTAAGCCGCTGCCTTCGGCTCAGGTCATGATCTCAGAGTCCTGGGATCGAGTCCCGCATCGGGCTCTGTGCTCAGCAGAGAGCCTGCTTCCCTCTCTCTCTCTCTGCCTGCCTCTCCATCTACTTGTGATTTCTCTCTGTCAAATAAATAAATAAAATCTTTAAAAAAAAAAAGAAATAAGCATATGTCTCTCCTTCTCCCAGGAATTGGAGCAGGTGTGAAGACTAGGTGGAAGACTCCTGCTTATCCACACCTGACAACCCTTCTTCACTCTGGCTCCACAAGACCTGAACTTTGAAAATCAGCATCTGAGTCAGTCATGCAGCTTGTCCCAGGATGTAAGCATTCAGAGAAAACAGCAGGCCGGTGGGGCACAATGTCACATCCATGCCAGGACATGAGGTAAAATTTTTCTTTCACCCCAAACCTCCTGGGCTTTTCTCTTGTCTCTGGTGGAGTTCACAATTGGCACACTGGACCAGCTGTAAGCAATCTAGTGTGGGTGCCAGAGTTCCCGAGTTTCTCTGCAGGGAACACCTGGCAGGGATATCATTTTCTCTGTTTATTTCTGGATTACAAAGGTATTTGGACCATCTCTTTCCTAGGTAATCCCTTGGATTCGAAAGGGAAGATGAGATTGACTGGTGAGCGTTTTGAATATAGAAAGTATTCCTTCATCTAGCAGTGAGGTGGATGTTTGGGTCAGATAGAGACTTGGATGATGGCTTCTCCTTTGTCCAAGGTGATGTATCCTAATGGATTGGTCTTTGCATCCAAAGAGTTCCAATGAGGGGTGAGGGAAAATTCAAAATGATTCCAAAAAGCCTTGGACAATTTAAAAGGGATGCTTGTCTTCCTACGTTCACTCAAACAGCTATATATGGTTGAGCATGCTCTATTTTCTGTGCAGTTGGTGGGTTCTGTGGGTGGTGAAGGAGAGTGTTTGGGAATTTCCCTGAATAAAGGCATTCTGGTGGCTTCAAGGGACTTGGCGTCAGGAACCCTGGGGTGAATTTCTGTGGCTGCTTGCCTGATGCTCAGTGAGTCAGGTTATCCCTCAGGTTTTACATTTCCTCCATAGGAAATGGCTGGCAGGGAATGTTCTGCTTAAAGTGGAATTCTCAGGAGCACCTGGGTGGCTCAGTGGGTTAAGCACCTCCCTTTGGATCAGGTCATGATCCTAGGTTCCTCTGATGGAACCCTGCCTTAATCTCTCTGCTCGGCAGGGAGCCTGCTTCATGCTCTCTCTCTCTGCCTGCTTCTCTGCCTACTTCTGATCTCTCTCTGTCAAATAAATAAATAAAATCTAAAAAAAAAAACACCCTAAAATGGAACGCTCCTACACTGTTGGTGGGCATGTGGGTTGTTGCAGCCACTCTGGAAAAGAAAATGGTGTGTCCTCCAAAAGCTAAGAACAGAACAACACTAGGATCCAGCAATTGTCCTCCTAGGTATTTGCTTAAAGGGCACAAAAATGTACATTCGGTGTGGTACAAGCACCGTGATATTTACAGCAGCATTATCAACGATAGTAACATTATCAACCACAGCACATTATCAACCATAGTAAAACAATGGAGGGAGTCCAAATGTCCATTCACTGATGAGTGATTATATATATATATATATATATATATATATATATATATGTGTGTGTGTATTCATTCACTCACATCATCTTATTCTTTTTTTAAATTAATTTATTTTTTTAGAATAACAGTATTTATTGTTTTTGCACCACACCCATTGCTCGATGCAATCCGTGCCCTCTCCAATACCCACCACCTGGTTCCCCCAAACTCCCACCCCCGCCCCTTCACTCAGATTGTTTTTCAGAGTCCATAGTCTCTCATGGTTCACCTCCTCTTCCAATTTTTCCCAACTACCTTCTCCTCTCTAACTCTCCTTGTCCTCCATGCTATTTGTTATGATCCACAAATAAGTGAAACCATATGATAGTTGACTCTCTCTGCCTGACTTACTTCATTCAGCATAATCTCTTCCCGTCCCGTCCATGCTGCTACAAAAGTTGGGTATTCATCCTTTCTGATGGAGGCATAATACTCCATAGTGTACATGGACCACATCTTCCTTATCCATTTGTCTGTTGAAGGGCATCTTGGTTCTTTCCACAGTTAGGCGACCATGGCCATTGGTGCTATAAACATTGTCTCCCACATCTTCTTAATGGAATAAGAGCCAGGTTCAAAAAGGACGAAATCTTAATATCTGTAAGGATGTGGATGGATCTACAGTGGATTTAGCTAAGTAAAATCAGTAAGAAAAGACCAATAGCCTGTAACTTGGATTCTGTAGATTTTCAGAACGAAAACAGATGAACATAGTGAGGGGAGAAGGCCAATGAAGAAACACACTCAAACTTAGAGCACAAACTGATCGTTGCTAGAGGACAGGGGTGTGGGTGGAAGGGTTAAATGGGTGACAACTATTAGGGAGATTACTTGCTGTGATGAGCTCTGGGTGTTCTATGCAGGTGGGGAATCACAAAATCCTACCCTTGAAGCAAAGGAATGAACACTGCATGGAAACAAATTGGAATGGAAGTCAAGGAAGGAAAAAAGAACACCATGTTCTACTTCATGAGGAGTGAGGTAAATATGGAGGGATTTTTGCTCTACTGTTCTGTCAATGATCAATTTCCAACACACTGTTGTATGATACACTAGTTTCTGTTTTCATACGGCGCCCTCACAAAGCTTCCAGGAAGATTCAGATGTCAGAGCATGTTCATGTTCCATAGATATGTTCCTTCCAGTCTGCCCAGGTACAAAGGTAATTGGAGAAAAATATGGCAGAAGAGGAAAGGAGGTATTAAGCCTTCAGGAGGTAGCTTTCCCCTTTCTCATGAATGCCTGGGACAGTGTAAATTGAGAAGGAGGAGGGGGGTGGTCCCAGAGCTTTGCCGCAGACAGGGGAGTTCCAGGTCTGCCTAGAGCGGACAGGGTTCTTTGAGGAGAGCTGAGCTAGTGGCATGGTGGGCCCGAAATGTTGGTGATGAGGTGAGTTCCCCAAGGATCTGAGTTTATGATGGGGGTCGGGTGGTGCATCAGGCTCTGGGTTTGTAGCCAGGGGGCTGCAGAACAAGCAGGGGTCCTGATGGGGGCATGCAGGTTTCTCTGGCTCTGAGGGTTCTGCACAGATCCAAAGGGACTAGTTTCCTGCTGGGTGGCAGGTGAACTCCTACAATGTGGGTCCAAGGTTACCAATCTAGTGGGCTCTGGGGACAGGCCTCTGGGGAAGGAAGCTTGAAAATGCAACCAAGAGTTAGGGTCATGGCCTTGGGGCATGGCAGGCCTGATCTGCTGACACTTAGGTGGGATACCCTCGGGATTGAGTTGAGGCTATGTGTCCTGCAACGTAGAAGAGTCAGGGTTTCTGGCCAGAGGGATGGCCGATGGTGGGGGTGGCTTTAGAGGGGCATGCTGGTTTCTCCCTCTCTGAGGGAACTATGGAGCTCCAAATGACATGGCTTCCCCCTGCATGGCGGTCAGGTTTCTGGCTTGTTACTCTGGGGAGTTTGGGGACCAGGCCTCTTTGGGGAGCATGAATTCAGGAAGCCTGAATTCAGAAACTAGAGTTATGCTAAGGTCCTAGGGGCATGGCATGCTCAATCTGCTGTTGCTGAGATGGGCTCCCTGGTGGGATGACTTCAGGGTGGGTATCAGGGGGCATGTCAGACTCCAACTTTGTGCCCTGGGGGTGAACTCAGGGTTGCATGGAGTTTTCTCAAACCCTGAGTGTTCTGCAGAGCTCCAAATGGCATGGTTTTCTCCTGTGTGGTGGACGCAATCCTGGGGTGTCACTGAGGCATCCTTAATCTATACCGGCATGAATCTCAGAAGTGGCCAATATGGTGGGCTTGGGGGACAGGCATCTGAGCATGAAAGCCTGTACACCCTACCTAGGGTTAGGGTTAAGGGCTAAGGACATGGCAGGCCCGATGTGCTGGTGCTGATGTGGGCTCCTCTAAGGGCTGAGTTGAGGGCATAGATATGGTATCACAGCAGAATCCGGTTTTATGGCCATGGGGGTGACTCATGGTAGGGATGGCGTTAGGGGGGCTTATGGGTTTCTCCAGGTCTGAGGGTTTGGTGCAACTCCAAACCACAAGGTTTCCTCCCGTGTGGAAGGTGGAGTCCTGTGGTGTAGCTCAGTAGTCCTTAATCTAGGGGACTTGGGGATGGAAGCCCGAAAACCCAAACAGGGGTAATAGTAAGGGCCTAGGGACATGGTGACCCAATCTGCTGATGTTGAGGTGGGGTACCCTCAGGGCTGAGTTGAGGCCGTGTGTCCATCAGCTCAGCAGAATCCGATTTTATGACCGGGGGGCCACAGATGGTGGGAGTGTCTTTATAGGGACAGGTTTCTCCCCCTCTGACGGTTCAGCAGAACTCCGAATGGCATAGGTTTCTACTCTATGGCGAGTGGAGTCCTAGGGTGTATGTCAAGGTTCCTTAATCCAGGGGGTTTGTTGCCTGGAATCTCAGAATGGAAGCCTGAAAACCCAAACTAGGGTTAGGGTTATGTCCTAGGGGCATGCCAGGTCTGATCTGCTAGTGCTGAGGCGGGCTCCATGGAGGGCTGAGTTGAGGGCGGGTAATAGGTGGCTCGTGTGAATCTGCGTTTTTGTTCAGGAGGGGCTCAGATGCCGAGGCTTGCCTTAGGGGACACGAAGTTATTCCCTGCTCTGAGGTCTGACTAGCTACAAATGGCACCATAACAACATAGGCAGCTGGCAGACTGCCAGAGTGAGTCTCAGGCGTCTCCAATTTGGCCAGTTTGTGGGCTAGACCTAAGGCTACGGAAGCCTGTACACACAACCTAGGGTTAGGATTAAGGACTATTGGCATGGAAGCTCTGATATGCTGGTATTGAGGTGGGCTCCCTCGAGGCTGAGTGGACATGCATCTGGCTTGTGGCAGAATCCGGCATTATGTCTGGGGTGCTGCAGATGATGCGAGTGTGTGTAGGTGCTCATGCATCTTTCTTTCTGGAGGGCAGGCAGAGTCTCCTGGTGTGGATGTTGAATCCCCTGTGTGAAGGGTTAGAGTTAGGGATATAGGTTAGGGATAGGGTTAGGGTTAGGGGTTAGGGTTAGTGTTATGTCTTAGGGATAAGGGTTAGGGTTATGTCTTAGGGAAAAAGGTTAGGTTTAGAGTCAGAGTTAGGGATAGGGTGGGGTTAAGGTTTAAGATTAGGGTTAGAGTTAGGGATTAGGGTTACAGTTAGGCTTATGGTAATTACTATGTCTTAGGGACAAGGCATGTCGGATCTGGAAACACAGATATAGGGTCACACAAGCACTGAGTTCAGGACGGGATGCAGGGGCCTCCTCAGGCCATGGGTTTTTGGCTTGGGGGGGCAAAGATGGCGGGAATGGCATCAGGGGAGCATGCTGGTTTCTAGGGCTCTGAGGGTGTTAGAGAGCACCAAATAAAATGGTCTTCTTCTGTCTGAGACTCTGAATATGGGTATCAGTCTGATGCTCCCATCCATGGAAGGGATTGGGTGTCATGTCTCGGGGTCCTGGTCCTGAGCACCCAACCTAGGGTTAGGGTTTGGTTCTGGGAGAACAGCAGGCCTGATGGGCCAGTGCAGACTCAAGCTCTCTGGAGGGCTGAGTTGAGGACATTGGTCTGGCGGTCCATCAGGCTCTGGGATTGTGGTGTGTGGGTCCTCGGAAGGTGGGAATACTTTAGGGGCATGGAGTTATCTCCAGCACAGGAGGTCCTGCACAGGGCCATGGGGTCCAGTTTCCTCGGGGTTGGCAGCCAGATTCCTGCATTGGGAATACGGGGTCCCCAGTCTGGAGGGCTAGGGAGCCAGACCTCTGGGGTGGGAAGCCAGAATATGCAAATGAAGTTTAGGGTTAAGTCATAGCGGTATGTCATCCCCTACCTGCCAGTGCTGTGGTGACCCAGCTCGATGCCTGAGTTGGGGGCGCATGTCTACAGGACCGTGAGACTTGGTTCCTTTTCCTTGGGGCCGCCAGAAGTGGGGATGGCCTCAAGAAGCCATGCAGGTTTCTTCTGCTCCGTGGGTTCAGCACATTTCCAAATGGCAGTGTGTCCTCCTGGGATCAGGTGCAATGATGGTGTGCAGCTCAGGGGTCCCCCATCTCGGCGCTTTGGGGACCAGGCATTGGAGGATTGACAGTGGAACACACAACCTGGGCTAGGGTTAGTATTAGGGGTAGGGTTACTGTTATGTCTTAGAGACAAGGCAGGTCGGATCTGCCAGCACAGATATCGACACATCCAAGGGCATAGTTGAGGGCGGGAATCAGGAGGCTCCTCAGTCTTTGGTCTGGAGGATCAAAGATGGCAGAAATGGCCTCAGGGGAGCATGCCGAGTTCTAGGGCTCTGAGGGTGTTAGAGAGCACAAAATGAAATGGTCTCCTCCTGACTAAGGGTCTGAGTAAGGCCATCAATCTGATGCTCCCATCCATGGGAGGGTTTGGGTTTTAGACCTCTGGGGTCCAGAGCCTGAACACCGAAGTAGGGTTAGGGTTTGGTCCTTGGAGAATGGCAGGCCTGATATGCCAGTGCAGACCCAGGATCTCCAGATGGCTGAGTTGAGGGCATTGCTCTGGTGGCCCATCAGGCTCCAGGATTGTGGTGTTTGGGTCCTTGTAAGCTGTGGGTGTCTTTAGGAGGCATGGAAGTTACTCTAGCCAGGAGGGTTTTGCACAGGGCCATGGGGTCTAATTTCCTCATGGGTGGCTGCCAGAGTCCTGTGTTGGGAATATAGGGTCCCTAGTCTCAAAGTCTAGGGAGCCAGTCCTCTGAATATGGAAGCTTGAACACCCAAACTAGGGTTAGGGTTAGGTGGTAGGGGCAGGGCAGCACCTATATGCCGACACTGTGGTGACCCACCCGGAAGCCTTAGTTGAGGCTTAAGATCAACCCTGTAGACCTGGTGCGCCTAAAGTGAGTTAGCCAATAGGGCCGCCAATTCTCACAAGCATTTTGCCCATATTGTTATCTATTTGAGCAGAATGCTCATCAGAGTAAGCCGGCGTTGGGCAGCCCTGTGGATGCTATGTTCTCCGTGCTGAGGGCCCTTTCTCGGCACCCGAAGCGAGTTCGCCAGGCTTTTACCGGCCAAATCAATACTGATTTGGGCAGAACGATCGTGAGAATTGGCCAGCATTGGGCAGCCCTGGGGACCGCCCTGTTACCCAAGGCTGAGGGCCCTTTCTCGCTTGGGGAATGTCCCGGCCGCCCGGAATATGCGTCAAGATGATGCGGAACAGCCGGGGCCCCTGGTGAAGGGGAGCTTTCCAGGAGCAGAGTTGAAAGGTGGGTAGTAGCCATTCATCTTTCTCCAACTTTTCGGGAGGCTGGGGAGCCCAGGCATGGGTCTGGCCTCCGTGGGGGAATGAATGAGAATGTATCTCTTGTTTGAAGGCTTCCCTAACCCTAACCCTAACCTTAAACCTAACCCTAACTTTTATGGTTCCTCTGTGAGGTGAGGACAATACCTTGTCCTGGAAGGGGGCTACAGGTCCCCAATCAAGAAATCCACATCTCTCTTTGCAACCTGACCTGCCCTTCCCTCAGTATTCCTCAGGGAAGATCTTCTCACTTCATGAGCTGACAGCTCTGAACTTAAAAACGAATATTGTTTTATATTTTTCAATGCCTTAGTTCATTTATGGCATATCTTTCAAAACTGCCAGTGGGGAGGCACCTGGGTGGCTCAGTGGGTTGAAGCCAGGGTCCTGGGCTCAAGCCCTGCATCGGGCTCCATGCTCAGTGTGGAGCCTGCTTCCTCCTCTCTCTCTCTTCCTGCCTATCTGCCTACTTGTGATTTCTGCCTGCCAAATTAATAAATAAAATCTTTAAAAAAACTGCCAGTAGGTTTTTAGCAGTCCTGGATGTCTGCCTGCTCAAGGAGTGGATGACCTGGGAGAGGCAGCCTTCCTTCCCATCTCCCTCAGCATGTCCCTGAGCCCTGGAGCCATCTGTCCCACTGAGGGCTGAGGGATCCAAGACAGCCCATCTTTAGCCCAGGCGGTGTCTGCTGTGTAGACTGATGTGTACCAGTAGTGGTGGGAAGCTGGTATGGAACATGTGCAGGCAATTTCTCCTTCTTTTTCCTTCCTCCTTTTCCACCCAGAGGTAGCTCAGAACAGACTTCAAGCCCTGCATCTCAAGATCACTTGACCCAGACACCCTGCTTTCAGCTGGTGACCTTAGCGGTTTCCTGTTGCTTCTGCCTCCCATACCCACTCCCATGGCCATTCATAGATCAGGGGAAGGATCCAACCCTTGTATGTACTTGGTACTCTTCCTGTCCCACACCCAGCCCACCCACATTTGTCTTCCAGGTATGTGCTTGAAAGGAAGCCCATCCATAGGAACTTACCATCCAAACAGATTTAGGTAATGACCACTGAATTAGAGATCCAGGATGCATAACAAACCTTCTCTGAAATCTGTCTCATACTGTATGACAATCTCACATGAAAACAGAAACAATAATAGATTTCTGGACAGTGAAGTGACATCCGTCTCTACTTACACTCTTGAAATCATAGGTCCTCACCCTGTTACAGTTAACAGGAGAAGTATAAGAATTCAGTGTAATTTGAATTCCAAGCATAGAGTGAATAATTATTGTACAGTTATACTCTCACAAGTATGTCTTATTAACATTGCACAGCAAAAGATTTTTCAAATAGTTTACTGAAAGAAAAACTCTTTTATTGTTTATTTTAATTCAGGTAGAGTTAACATACAGTGGTATATTAGTTTCAGGTGTACAATGTAGTGATTCAGTGATTCTATGTTTACTCAGCTGTCATCAAGAAAAGTGTACTCTTAGTCCCCATCATCCATTTCACTCATCCCTCCATCCACTTCCACTATGGTAACCACAGATTCAGCATTTTGCTTTGTATCTTCTTTCTCCTTTATTTATGTATATTCATTTCTTAAATACATGTAAGAGTGACATCACAAGGCATTTGTCTTTCTCCGACTGATGGATTTCACTTAGGACAGTACTCTCTAGCTCCATCCATGTGTCTGCAAATGGCAAGATTTCGTTTTTTTATGGATGAGTAATTTTCCACTGTGTGTGTGTGTGTGTGTGTGTGTGTGTGTGTACATGTATCATCTCATTTATCAATTTATCAAGAGATCCTTGGATTGCCTCCATATTGTAATACTGTAAATAATGTTGCAAAAAAACATAGGGGCACATGTATCCTTTTGAGTTATTGTTCTCATGTTCATTGGGTAAACACACAGTAGTGTGATTGCTGGATCATAATGTAGTTTTATATTTAACGCTTTGAGGAACAGTCATATTCTTTTCTACAGTGGGTTCAGCATCTTGCATTCCCCAACAGTGCAAGAGGGTAGCCTTTTATCCACATCCTCCCAACATCTGTTTTCTTGTGCTGGTGCTGTTAGCCAATCTGATAGTGTGAGTTAATATCTCATGGAGATATTTTATTTGGATTTTCCTGTTGATGGTTGATGGTGAACATCTTTCCTGGTTGGTTTTCTGGGGGAGGGGTCTGCCACGTGGGTTTTCAGTCAATGGTGTTCCCTGAGTTAAGTCCTCCAGTCCCACTCAAGGGGGTGGGCTCTGAGGAAACCGTTTTTTTTTTTTTTCAGACTCTTGTTCTCTGGAGATTTATATGTTTGTTCACTTGTTTTTTCCCTCTCGCCTTGACCACTTTTGATGGTTTCTGTAGTTTTAGAGGAAAACAGACTGCACCCTGACCTCCCTCTCAGAGAGAAGCCTCAGTCTGGATGCAGAGCTCAGATGAGATCCGCCTTGGCCGCCTGCAGAGCAGGTTCTGAGTCGCGGTCCCTGGGGACGCAGGATCTTCTGCTTGTACCACAAACCATGGCAGTGTTGGCTGTCTGGACAGATCCAGACCGCCAGAGAGGTTCCAAGCAGTGATCGCACAATGAGATTTTCCCACTGGCCGGGGCTGGGAGTGCCTGGTCTTTTTTGGTCTAAGAGCGCCAGGCTTGCGCAGGACTCTCTCAGGAGGGCTGTGGGTCCTGCGCATGTCTCAGGCTCTGAGAAGGGGCGCAGGTCCGAGAGCACCAGCCTGGCCCTTCGCGCACCTCTCTCACAGGAGAGTTTGGGGCGCATGTCTTAGGCTCTGAAACAATGGCGCGGGTCAAAGAGCGCCAGCTGGGCTTTAGTGTACATCTCTCAGGGTAGGATGTGGGGTGCGTGCATCTCAGGCTCTGTAGCAGGGCTCGAGCATTCTGTCCTATGATGTGACTCCTGGCCCCTCACAGGAGCCAGACCCCAGGCAATCAGGCATGCTGGCGGCTCAGGGGCCAAGACCTGGTTTCTCAACCGCACTCCATCTGGCTCAGTGCCAGGGGAGGCTGTCCTGGGACTGGGGACTTAAGCCCCTGTCCCTCGCCGCCCCAATTCCTACATCCCCCCCCCCATGATACTTTGCGCTTTTGGAGTGCTTTCAACCAATCTCCAAGTTAATGCTGGTCCCCAGACGCAGGGCACTCTCGCTCATATTGGGGGTATTACTTTCGAACCAGTCGCCTCTGGTGGCTCCCTCCCCCTTTTGTTTAATTTCCAATATCAGTCAGCCTTTCCCACCGCAATTTACCTGCCCAACGGCATCTTCTGCCATTATAGAGATCCAGACGTGTATAATTCTGACCTCAGGCTGATTTCATGGGTGATCGTAGTTCTTTGGTTGGTAATCAGCTCACTTTAGGGTACAGGTTGAAAAGTCGCCTCCTCCTACTTGCCTGCCATCTTGTCCCCTCCCCCCAATGTTGAGCTCTTTTATCCATTTCGAGTTTCTCTTTGTGTTTGGTGGAAGAGAATGGTCGAGTTTCATTCATCTACACAGAGCTGGCACAATTTTCCCAGCACCATTTATTGAAGAGACTGTATTTTTTCCACTGTATATTTTCCCGCTTTGTTGAAGTTTATTTGACCATAGAGTTGATGGTCAATATATGAGCTCTCTACTCTATTCCACATGTCTATGTGTCTGTTTTTATGCCAGTACCATTCTGTCTTGGTGATCACAGCTTTGTAGTTACCCTTGAAATTGGGCAAAGTGATGCTCCCAATTTTCATTTTCTTTTTTTTTTAATTTATTTTTTATTTATTTCCAGCATAACAGTATTCATTATTTTGCACCACACCCAGTGCTCCATGCAATCCATGCCCTCTGTAATGCTCACCACCTGGTACCCCAACCCCCTGCCCCTTCAAAACACTCAGATTGTTTTTCAGAGTTCATAGTCTCTCATGGTTGACCTCTCCTTCCAATTTCCCCCAACTCCTTTCTCCTCTCTATCTCCCCATGTCTTCCATGCTATTTGTTATGCTTCACAAATAAGTGAAACCATATGATCATTGACTCTCTGCTTGACTTATGTCACTAAGGAGAATCTCTTCCAGTCCCATCCCTGTTCTCCAAAAGCTGGGTATTCATCCTTTCTGATGGAGGCATAATACTCCATAGTGTATATGGACCACATCTTCCTAATCCATTCATCTGTTGAAGGGCATCTTGGTTCTTTCCACAGTTTGACGACTGCGGCCATTGCTGCTATAAACATTGGGGTAGAGATGGCCCTTCTTTTCACTCAACCTGTATCTTTCGGGTCAATACCCAGGAGTGTAATTGCAGGGTCATAGGGAAGTTCTGTTTTTAATTTCTTGAGGATTCTCCAACACTGTTCTCCAGAGAGGCTGTAGCAACTTGCATTCCCACCAACAGTGGAAGAGGGTTCCCCTTTCTCCACATCCTCTCCAACACATGTTGTTTCCTCACTTGCTAATTTTGGTCATTCTAACTGGTGTAAGGTGATATCTAAATGTGGTTTTAATTTGAATCTCCCTGATGGCTAGTGACGATTAACATTTTTTCATGTGTCTGATAGCGATGTGTATGTCTTGATTGGAGAAGTGTCTTGTCGTATGTTCTGATTTTTTTTGATATAATTGTCTGTTTTGTGTGTGTTTAGTTTGAGGAGTTCTTTATAGATCCTGGATATCAACCTTTTGTCTACTGTCATTTGCAAATATCTTCTCCCATTCCGTGGGTTGCCCCTTTGTTTTCTTAAATGTTTCCTTTGCTGTGCAGAAGCTTTTGATTTTGATGAAGTCCCAAAAGTTCATTTTCACTTTTTTTCCTTTGTCTTTGGAGACATTTCTTGAAAAAAGTTGCTGTGGCTGATATCGAAGAGATTACTGCCTATGTTCTCCTCTAGGGTTCTGATGGATTCCTGTCTCATGTTGAGGTCTTTTATCCATTTTGAGTTTATCTTTGTGTATGGTGTAAGAGAATGTTCGAGTTTCATTTTTCTACATAGAGCTTCCCAGTTTACCCAGCACCATTTATTGAAGAGACTGACTTTTACCCATTGTATATGTTTTCCTGTTTTGTCAAAGATTATTTGCCCATAGAGTTGAGGGTCCATATCTTGGCTCTCTACTCTGTTACACTGGTCTATGTGTCCTTTTTTATGCCAATACCATGCTATCTTGATGATCTCAGCTTTGTAGTAAATCTCTAATTTCCCACTCTGTATTTTCATTGTTAGTGTATAAGAAAGCCACTGATTTCTGTACATTGACTTTGTATCCTGCCACGTTGCTGAATTTCTGTATGAGTTCTAGTAGTTTGGGGGTGGAGTCTTTTGGGTTTTCCCTATAAAGAATCATGTCATCTGCGAAGAGTGTTTGACTTCTTCATTGCTAATTTGGATACCTTTTATTTCTCTTTGTTGTCTGATTGCTGTTGCTAGGACTTCTAATACTTAGTTGAACAAGTGTGGTGAGAGTAGGCATACTTGTCATGTCCCTGATCTCAACGGGAAGGCAGCAAGCTTTTTTTTAATTTCTTTTCTTTATTAATTAATTTATTTTCAGCATAACAGTATTCATTATTTTTTCACCACACCCAGTGCTCCATGCAATCTGTGCCCTCTATAATACCCACTACCTGGTACCCCAACCTCCCACACCCCCACAACTTCAAACCCCTCAGATTGTTTTTCAGAGTCCATACTCTCTCATAGTTCCCTTACCTTTCCTATTTACCCCAACTCCCTTCTCCTCTCTAACTCCCCATGCCTTCCATAATATTTGTTATGCTCCACAAATAAATGAAACCATATGATCATTGACTCTCTGCTTGACTCATTTCATTTAGCATAATCTCTTCCAGTCCCGTCCATGTTGCTCCAAAAGTTGGGTATTCATCCTTTCTGATGGAGGCATAATACTCCATAGTGTATATGTACCACATCTTCCTAATCCACTCGTCCGTTGAAGGGCATCTTGGTTCTTTCCACAGTTTGGTGACCGTGGCAATTGCTACTATAAACATTCGGGTACATATGGCCCTTCTTTTCACTCAACCTGTATCTTTCGGGTCAATACCCAGGAGTGCAATTGCAGGGTCATAGGGAAGTTCTGTTTTTAATTTCTTGAGGATTCTCCAACACTGTTCTCCAAAGAGGCTGCACCAACTTGCATTCCCACCAACAGTGGAAGAGGGTTCCCCTTTCTCCTCATCCTCTCCAACACATGTTGTTTCCTGTCTTGCTAATTTTGGTCATTCTAACTGGTGTAAGGTGATATTTCAATGTGGTTTTGATTTGAATCTCCCTGATGGCTAGTGATGATGAACATTTATACTTTTGGTGAGTTATTTGCCTGGTTTCGGGAGGAGCATAATGCTGGCTTCATAAAAATATATGGAAGTTTTCCTTCTGCTTCAATTTTTGGAAAGAGCTTCAGGAGAAGAGGTGATACTTCTTCTCTGAAGGCTTGGTAGAATTGCCCAGAAAATTCGTCAGATCCTGGGCTCTTTTTGTTGGGGTGGGAGATTTCTTTTTCCTTTTTAATTTTTTTTTATTTTTATAAACATATATTTTTATCCCTGAGGGTACAGGTATGTGAATCAACAGGTTTACACACTTCTCAGAACTCCCCATAGCACATAACCTCCCCAATGTCCATAACCCAGCCCCTCTTCACCCAACCTCCATCCCCCCAGCAACCCTCAGTTTGTTTCATGAGATTAAGAATCACTTATGGTTTGTCTCCCTCCCAATCCCATCTTGTTTCATTTATTCTTCTCCTACCCCTTAACCTCTCCCGCCTATTGCATCTCCACCTCCTCATATCAGGAAGATTATATGGTAGTTATCTTTCTCTGCTTGACTTATTTTTCTAAGCATGATACCCTCTAGTCCCATTTACAATTGCACCCAAAATCATAAGATACCTAGGAATAAACCTAACCAAAGAGGCAAAGAATCTATATTCAGAAAACTATAAAGTACTCATGGAAGAAATTGAGGAAGACTCAAAGAAATGGAAAAATGTTCCATGCTCCTGGATTGGAAGAATAAATATTGTGAAAATATCTGTGCTACCTAGAGCAATCTACACATTTAATGCAATTCCTATCAAAGTACCATCCATCTTTTTCAAAGAAATGGAACAAATAATTCTAAAATTTACATGGAACCAGAAAAGACCTCGAATAGCCAAAGGAATATTGAAAAAAAAAGCCAAAGTTGGTGGCATCACAATTCCAGACTTCAAGCTCTATTACAAAGCTTTCATCATCCAGACAGCATGGTACTGGCACAAAAACAGACACACAGATCAATGGAACAGAACAGTGAACCCAGAACTAGACCCTCAACTCTATGGTCAACTAAACTTCGACAAAGCAGGAAAGAATGTCCAATGGAAAAAAGTCTCTTCAATAAATGGTGTTGCGAAAATTGGACAGCCACATGCAGAAAAATGAAATTGGACCATTTCCTTACACCACACACAAAAATAAACTCAAAATGGATGAAGGACCTCGATGTGAGAAAGGAATACATCAAAATCCTTGAGGAGAACACAGGCAACAACCTCTTCAACCTCAGCAGCAGCAACATCTTCCTAGGAACATCGCCAAAGGCAAGGGAAGCAAGGGCAAAAATAAACTATTGGGATTTCATCAAGATCAAAAGCTTTTGCACAGCAAAGGAAACCGTTAACAAAACCAAAAGACAACTGACAGAATGGGAGAAGATATTTGCAAATGACATATCGGATAAAGAGCTAGTGTCCAAATCTGTAAAGAGCTTAGCACACTCAATACCCAAAGAACAAATAATCCAATCAACAAATGGGCAGAGAACATGAACAGACATTTCTGCAAAGAAGACATCCAGATGGCCAACAGACACATGAAAAAGTGCTCTATATCACTCGGCATCAGGGATATAAAAATTAAAGCCACGATGCGATATCACCTCACACTAGTCAGAATGGCTAAAATTAACAAGTCAGGAAATGACAGATGCTGGCGAGGATGCATAGAAAGGGGAGCCCTCCTCCACTGTTGGTGGGAATGCAAGCGGGTGAAACCACTCTGGAAAACAGCATGGAAGTTCCTCAAAATGTTGAAAATAGAACTACCCTATGACCCAGAAATTGCACTACTGGGTATTTGCCCAAAAGATACAAATGTAGTGATCCGAAGGGGACCATGCAGCAGAATGTTTTTAGCAGCACTGTCCACAATAGCCAAACTATGGAAAGAACCTAGATGTCCATCAACAGAGGACGTGGATGGAACTTTTTTGAGGTTTTTGTTCATGACTTCAATACCATGACTGGTTAACGGTCTATGCAAGTTGTGACTGTCTTCCTGGTTCAATTTTGGGATTGTATAGTTTTCTGGGAATACATCCATTTCACCCAGGGGGCCTAGCTTATTGGCATACAACTGTTCATTTTTTAAATCTCTTTTCAGTGTAACCCTATTCATTGTTTTAGAACCACATCCAGTGCTCCATTCAATCCATGCCCTCTATAATACTCACCTTTTGTTTCCCACAACCCCCCAACCCTCTGCCCCTTAAATCCTTCCAATTCATTTTCAGAGTCCATAGTCTCTCATGGTTCACCCCCCCCTTCCAATTTCCCTCCACTCCCTTCTCCTATCCATCTCCCCTTGTCCTCCATGCTATTTGTTGTGCTCCACACATAGGTGATACCATATGATAATTGACACTCTCTGCTTGACTTATTTCACGCAGTAGAATCTCTTCTAGTCCCGTCCATGTTGCTACAAATGTAGGGTATTCATTACTTCTGATGGAGGCATAATACTCCTTATCCTTTTGTCCTTTGAAGAGCATCTTGGTTCTATCCACAGTTCGGCGACCATGGCTATTGCTGTTCTAAATATTGGGGTACAGATGGCCCTTCTTTTCACTACATCTGTATCTTTGTGGTAAATACCAAGTAGTGTAATTGCAAGGTCATAGGGAAGCTTTGTTTTTAATTTCTTGAGGAATCTCCATTATTTTCTCCAAAGTGCCTGTACCAACTTGTATTCCGGACAGCAGTGTAAGAGGCTTCCCCTTTCCCCACATCCTCCCCAACACATGTTTCCTGTCTTGCTAATTTTGGCCATTTTATCTGGTGTAAGGTTCTATCTCAATGTGGTTTTAATTTGCATTTCCTTGTTGGCTAGTGATGATGAACATTTTTTCATGTGTCTGATAGCCATTTCTATGTCTTCATTGGAGAGGTGTCTGTTCCTATCTTCTGTCCAATTTTTTATATGATTGTCTGTTTTGTGTGTGTTGAGTTTGAGGAGTTCTTTATAGATCCTAGATATCAACCTTTTGTCTGTACTGTCATTTGCAAATATCTTCTCGCAATCTGTGGGTTGCCTCTTTGTTTCATTGACAGTTTCCTTTGCTGTGCAGAAGTATTTTATCCTGATGAAGTCCCAAAAGTACTTCTTCACTTCTGTTTTCTTTTGTCTTTGAGACATACCTTGAAAGAAGTTGTTATGGCCAGTGTTGAAGAGGTTAATGTCTATGTTCTCCTCTAGGATTCTGATGGATTCCTGTCTCACATTGAAGTCTTTTATCCATTATGAGTTTATCTTTGTGTATGGTGTAAGAGGATGGTCGACTTTCATTCTTCTACATATAGCTGCCCAGCTTTCCAAACACCATTTATTGAAGAGACTGTCATTTTTCCACTGTATATATTTTTGCTGATTTCTTGAAGACTATTTGACCATAGTGCTGATGATCCCTATCTGAACTCTCTACACCGTTCTAGTGGTCTATGTGTCTGTTTTTATGCCAGCCCCATGCTGCCTTGATGATCACATCATCATAGTAACCCTTGAAATCAGGCAACATTATGCTCCCAGTTTTATTTTTCTTTTGGCATTTCTTAGCAATACGGGGACTTTTCTGATTCCACACAAATTTTAGGCATGTGTTTGCTCCAGGTCTTTGAATGATACCGGTGGAATGTTCATCCAAATGACATTAAAAGGATCGATTGCACTAGGCAGTATAGATATTTTTTCCCACAAGATGTTTTTTTTAATTTTATTAATTTATTTTCAGCATAACAGTATTCATTGTTTTTGTACCACACCCAGCGCTCCATGCAATCCATGCCCTTTATTATACCCACCACCTGGTACCCCAACCTCCCAACCACCGCCCCTTCAAAACCCTCAGTTTTTAATTAATTTATTTATTTTCAACATAACAGTATTTATTAATTTTTTCACCACACCCAGTGCTCCATGCAATCCATGCCCTCTATAATAACCCACTACCTGGTACCCCAACGTCCCACCCCCTGCCACTTCAAACCCCTCAGAATTTTTCAGAGTCCATAGTCTCTCATGGTTCACCTCCCCTTCCAATTTCCCTCAACTCCCTTTTTCTATCTCCCCATGTCTTCCATGCTATTTGTAATGCTCCACAAATAAGTGAAACCATATGATAAATGACTCTCTCTGCTTCACTTATTTCACTCAGCATTATCTCTTCCAGTCCCATCCATGTTGCTACCAAACTTTGGTATTCATCTTTTCTGATGAAGGCATAATACTCCATAGTGTATATGGACCACATCTTCCTTATCCATTCGTCCATTGAAGGGCATCTTGGTTCTATCCACAGTTTGGTGACCGTGGCCATTGCTGCTATAATCATTGGGGTACAGATGGCCCTTCTTTTTACAACATCTGTATCTTTGGGGTAAATACCCAGGAGTGCAATTGCAGGGTCATAGAGAAGTTCTATTTTTTTATTTCTTGAGAAATCTCCACACTGTTCTCCAAAGAGGCTGCACCAACTTGCATTCCAACCAACAGTAGAAGAGGGTTCACATTCCTCCACATCCCCTCCAACACATATTGTTTCCTGTCTTGCTAATTTTGGCCATTCTAACTGGTGTAAGGTGATATCTCAATGTGGTATTAATTTGCTAGTGATAATGAACATTTTTCATGTGTCTGATAGCCATTTGTACGTCTTCATTGGAGAAGTGTCTTGTCATATCTTCTGCCCATTTTTTGATATGATTGTCTGTTTTGTGTGTGTTGAGTTTGAGGAGTTCTTTATAGATCCTGGATATCAACCTTTTGACTGTACTGTCATGTGCAAATATCTTCTCCCATTCCGTGGGTTACCTCTTTGTTTTCTTGACTGTTTCCTTTGCTGTGCAGAAGCTTTTGATTTTGATGAAGCCCCAAAAGTTCATTTTAACTTTTGTTTCCCTTGCCTTTGGAGACATATCTTGAAAGAAGTTGCTGTGGCTGATCTCAAAGAGATTTCTGCCTATGTTCTTCTCTAGGATTCTAATGGATTCCAGCCTCACATTGAAATCTTTTATTCATTTTGAGTTTATCTTTGTGTACGGTGTAATGGAATGGTCGAGTTTCATTTTTATACATATAGCTGCCTATTGTTCCCAGCACCATTTATTGAAGAGACTGACTTTTTCCCACTGTATATTTTTTCCTGTTTTGTCGAAGATTATTTGACCATATAGTTGAGGGTCCATATCTGGGCTCTCTACTCTGTTACACTGGTCTGTGTGTCTGTTTTTATGTGAGTTTCATGCTGTCTTGGTGATCACACTTTGTAGTAAAGCTTGAAATCAGGTATTGTCATGCCCCCCATTTTATTTTTGTTTTTCAAAATTTCCTTAGTGATTCGGGACCTCTTCTGATTCCATACAAATTTTTGGATTATTTGCTCCAGCTCTTTGAAAAATACTGGTGTAATTTTGATTGGAATAGCATTAAAAGTATAGATTGCTCCAGGCATTATCGACATTGTAACAATGTTTATTCTTCCGATCCAAGAGCATGGAATGGTCTATCATCTTTCAGGGTCTTCTTCAATTTCTTTCATGAGAATTCTGTAGTTCCTTGAGTACAGAACATTTATCTTTTTGTTTAGGATTATTCCCAGGTATCTTATGGTTCTTATTGCTATAGTAAATGGAATGATTCTCTGATTTCCCTTTCTGTATTTTCATTATTAGTGCATAAAAAAGCCACTGATTTCTGTGGATACAGGATACATTGACTTTGTATCCTGCCACGTTGCTGAATTGCTGTATGAGTTCTAGTAGTTTGGGGGTGGAGTCTTTTGGGTTTTCCATATAAAGAATCATGTCATCTGCAAAGAGAGAGAGTTTGACTTCTTCAGTGCCAATTTGGATACCTTTTGTATTTCTTCGTTGTCTGATTGCTGTTGCTAGGACTTCTAATACTTTGTTGAACAAGACTGGTGAGAGTGGGCATCCTTGTCGTGATCCTGATCTCAACGGGAAGTCTGCAAGCTTTTTCCCATTGGGGATGATATTTGCTGTGGGTCTTTCATAGATAGATATGATAAAGTTCAGGAATTTTCCCTCTATCCCTATACTTTGCAGCGTTTTAATCACGAATGGATGCTGGATTTTTTCAAGTGCTTTTTCTGCATTGATTGAGAGGACCATGTGGTTCTTCTCTCTTCTCATATTAATTTTTTCAATGACATTGATTGATTTATGAATGTTGAACCATCCTTGTAGCCCAGGGATGAATCCCACCTGGTCATGGTAGATAATCTTTTTAATGTGCTGTTTGACCCTGTTTGCAAAGGTCTTGTTGAGAATCTTAGCATCCATATTCATCAGTGATATTGGTCTGAAATTATCCATTTTGGTAGGGTCTTTGCCTGGTTTGGGGATCAGGGTAATTCTAGCTTCATAGAAAGAGTCTGTAAGTTTTCCTTCTGATTCAATTTTTTGAAACAGCTTCAGGAGAATAGATGTTATTTCTTCTTTGAAAGTCTGGTAGAATTCCCCAAGCAATCCATCAGGTCTTGGGCTCTTGTTTCTTGGGAGGTTTTTGATCACTGCTTATATCTCATTACTAGATATCGGACGATTCAGGTTGTCGATCTCTTCCTAGTTCAATTTTGGAAGTTTATATAGTTTTCCAAGAATGCATCCATTTCATCAAGGTTGCTAAGCTTATTGGCATATAACTATTGATAATAACTTCTTTTTTTTTTAAAGATTTTATTTATTTATTTGACAGAGAGAAATCACAAGTAGGCAGAGAGGCAGGCAGAGAGAGAGAGAGGAGGAAGCAGGCTCCCTGCTGAGCAGAGAGCCCGATGCGGGACTCGATCCCAGGACCCTGAGATCATGACCTGAGCCGAAGGCAGCGGCTTAACCACTGAGCCACCCAGGCGCCCTGATAATAACTTCTGATGGTTGTATCTACTTCCTCGTTGTTAGTTGTGATCTCTCCGTTTTCATTTATAATTTTGTGAATTTGGGCTTTCTCTCTTTTCTTTTGGATTAGTGTGGCCAGTGCCTTATTGATCTTCTTGATTCTTTAAAAAAAACCAACTTCTAGTTTCATTGATACGTTCTACTGTATCTTTGGTTTCTACCTCATTGATCTCAGCTCTAATCTTGATGATTTCTCTTCTTATGTGTAAAGTTGGTTTGATTTTTTTGTTGAGTCTCCAGTTCTTTAAGGTGTAGAGACATCTGGTGTATTCTGGATTTTTCAAACTTTTGAGGGAGGCTTGGATGTCTATGTATTTCCCCCTTAGAACCGCCTTTGCTGTATCCCATAGGGTTTGGATCGAAGTGTCATTATTCTCATTGGTTTCCATTTGTTTCAGTTCTTCTTTAATCTCCTGGTTGATCCAAGCATTCTTAAGCAAGGTGGTCTATAGCTTCCAGGTGTTTGAGTTCCTTCTGTACTTTTCTTTGTGATTAAGCTCCAGTTTCAGAGCATTATGATCTGAGAATATGCAGGGAAAAATCTCAGTCTTTTGATATCAGTTTAGTCCTGATTTATGACCCAGCATGTGGTCTATTCTTGAGAAGGTTCCCTGTGCTCTTGAGAAGAATGAGTATTCTTTTGTTTTAGGGTGGAATGTTCTGAATATATCTATGAGATCCATCTGTTCCAATGTGTCATTCAATGCTCTTGTTTCTTTATTGATTTTCTGCTTCAATGATCTGTCTATTTCTGAGAGAGGCATGTTAAGATTTCCTATGATTAGTGTATTCATATCAATATGACTCTTTATCTTGATTAACGTTTTCTTTTGTAATTGGATGCTCCCATATTGGAGGCATAGTTATTTACAATTGTTAGATCATCTTGGTGGATTGTCCCTTTAAGAATTATGTAGTGTCCTTCTGTATCTCTGACTACAGCCTTTAGTTTAAAATCTAATTTATCTGATATGAGAATTGCTACCCCGGTCTTCTTTTGAGGCCCATTGGCATGAAAGATGCTTCTCCATCCCTTCACTTTCAGTCTGGGTGTATCTTTAGGTTCAAAATGGGTCTCTTGTAGAGAAAATATGGATGGGTTCTGTCGTTTTATCCAATCTGCAACCCTGTACTGTTTTTTTGGGCGCATTTAGGCCATTCGCATTGAGATTGATTATTGATAGATACGTTTTTATTGACATCGAGTTACCTTTGAAGTCTTTCTTTCTGTAGAATGTCTTTATATTTCTCTTCCATGCTATTCTTAGAATTTTTAGGCTTTTATAGAACCCCCCTTAATATTTCCTGCAGTGTCGGCTTGGTGGTAGCATAGTCTTTTAAGTCTTGCCAGTCTTGGAAACTATTTATCTCTCCATCCATTCTGAATGTCAGTCTTGATGGATAAAGTATTCTTGGCTGCATGTTCTTCTCATTTAGTGCCCTGAATATATGTTGCCAGCCTTTTCTGGCTTGCCAGGCTTCTGTGGACAGGTCTGATGTTATATTGATGGGCTTTCCCATGTAAGTAAGGAGCCTCTTTGCCCTAGTAGCTTTCATGATATTATACCTACAATTATAATTCCTCGATTTGACTATCAGGTGTCGTGTTTTTTTTTTTTTTTTTTTGGAATGTATAATCTTGGGTGGAGACCGTTTAGCCTCCAGTACATGAATTCTGGTTCCATTCGCGAGATTGGGAGAATCTTCTTGAAGGACTTGTTCCACTATATCTTCTAGATCTTTCTTTCTTCTCCCCTTAAGGGATTCCATGAATTCTGCGGTTGGAACGTTTCATGGCATCATTTATTTCCCTGATTCTGTTTTCGTGATTTCTAAGATGTTTGTTCCAGGCCTCCTCCTGATCCTTTCTCTCTATCTGTTTGTACTCCAGATCACTAATTCTATCTTCTGTCTCAGTTACCCTAGCTTTGAGAGAGTTTAGATTAGATTGAAACTCATTGAGAGCATTGTGGACCTCCTCCCTGGTAGCTTTAAGCTCCGCCCTAACATTGTGAACATCATGTCTCATCGCTTTCAGCTTGGCCCTAATCAATTATGTTTGGTCATCCATGCCTTTCTCCAAACTAGCTATTGCCTGGATTATTGTTAACCTGAATTCTCTTTCCAACATATTGTCTATGTTGATAGCCATTAGCTCTAGTGCAGAAGGTCCATCCCCTGTATTTTTCTTCTGTTGGTCATTCCTCCTCCTAGTCATTTTGGTGAGAGATGACTGAACAGATGTAGCTGGATGTATTAACCATGGTGCAGTCAAGATGCACCCTGGAACACTTCTGAACAATCAGGATTCCCCACCCAAATGAGAGACAAAAGAAAAGAAAAAGAAAAAAAAAACAAAAAAAGAGATAGAGAGACAGGAAAGAAAGGGAAGATTAAAGAGAAAGTTCAGCCCAAATGGGCCGAAGGTAAGATTTATGAATTAGACAAACAAAAGGACTGATAAAGGTATATGACAAGAGAAAAAAAAATATATATATATATACATGTATATATATATACATGTATATATATATATATATATATATATATATATATATATCAAAAAAAGGAAGAACCTCGTCAAAAAGAACCCCACGTGTAAGATTTATATACTATCAGGACAAACACAAAAACACAGAAACACTGGTGGAAGATAAAGATTGGAGAGTGGTTATAAATTCTCAGTGTGTGCGAGGAAGTTTGTTTTAATTCTTCCTGGATGTATCTTGATATCTTTGTTAAAGGACTCAACTTTCCTAAGATAAAGGGGTATTAAAAATTAGTTACCTATAGGGGTATTATTGATTGGGGAAAGGGGACTACTTTGAAGTTTAACTCTATATGAATAATAGAAGATAAAAATAAAAAGGAAAAAAATTAAACTAAACTAAAACATAAAAAATGTAGGAATAAAAAAATAGAAATGCAAATGAAAACATAGGTGTATGTATCAAAAAGTTCAGGTTAGAAAGTTATTATGGAATTTGATGTACTGGACAGCTCGCTGTGATGGTAAATAGGTTAATAAAATTACATATATATATATACCAGAATAGTGGGAATGAATGAAAAAGAAAACTTTTCCTATGAAGTAGTGGTTGTTCTCTTGTAGTCCTTTTTTATTTTTTTTCTCTCTTTTTTTTTTTCTTTCTTCATTTGTTTTTTGGGGGAGGGGCCTGCCACGTGGGTTTTCAGTCAGTGATATTCCCTGCATTAAGTTCTCCTGCCCCCCTCAAGGTGGTGGGCTCTGAGGAAACTGTTTTTTTTTTTTTCAGACTTTTGTTCTCTGGAGGTTTTTATGTTTATTCACTTTTTTTCTCACTTTGACTGCTTTTGATGGTTTTTGTAGTTTTAGAGGAAAATAAACCACACCCTGATCTCTCTCTCAGAGAGAAGCCTCGGTCTGGCTGCAGTGTCTAAATAAGTTCCCCATGGGCCACTGGCAGAGCAGGTTTCAAGTCGCTGTCCCTGGGGTACCCAAAGCCAAGGAAGTGGCGGCTGTCTGGGAAGCTCCAGACCGCCAGAGAGGTTCCAAGCAGCAGTCACACACTGAGATATTCCTGCTGGCCCGGGCTGGGAGTGCCTGGTCTTTCTGGGTCTAAGAGCGCCCGGCTTGCATGCACCAATTTCAGGGGAGGCTGAGGTTCAAGCGCAGGTCTCAGGCTCTGAGAACAAGGTGCAGATCCGAGAGCACCAGGTTGGGCATTCACACACCTCTCTCAGGGGAGAATTTGATGCAGGCTCTGAAACAATGGCGCATATGAAAGGGCACTGGCTGGGCCTTTATACCTCTCTCAGGGGAGTATCTCAGGCTCTATAGCAGGGCTCATGCATTCTAGCATCCAGCGTGGCTCCCATCCATCCCATAGTCTTTTAAGTCTTGCCGGTCTTGGAAACTCTTTATCTCTCCATCCATTTTGAATGTCAGTCTTGCTGGATAAAGTATTCTTGGCTGCATGTTCTTCTCATTCAATGCCCTGAATATATCTTGCCAGCTCTCTCTGGCTTGCCAGGTGTCTGTTTAGAGGTCTGACATTATTCTGATGGGCTTTCCTCTGTACGTAAGGATCTTCTTTGTCCTAGCTACTTTCAAGAGGTTCTGCCTACAATTATATTTCTTCATTCTTACTACTAGGTGTCTGGAGGACTTTTGAGAATCTGTAATCTTGGGGGGAAACCGTTCGGCCTCTAGTACAGGAATGCTGGTTCCATTCACGAGATTCAGAAAATTTTCATGAAGAACTTGTTCCACTATATCTTCTAGACTTCTTTCTTTCTCCTCTCCTTCAAGGATTCTAATAATTCTGACGTTGGAACATTTCATGGCATCATTTATTTCTGTGATTCTGTTTTCATGGCTCTAAGCTGTTTGTTTAAGGCTTCCTCCTGATACTTTTTCTCTATCTGTTCATTCTCCAGATCACTAATTCTATCTTCTGTCTCAGTTACTCTAGCTTTCAGAGAATTTAGATTAGAATGGAACTCATTGAGAGCATTGTGAAGCTCATCCCTGTTAGTTTTCAGCTCTTCCCTAATATTGAAAACGTGATCTCTGGTCGTTTTAAGTTCGGCTCTAATCATTTCCTTTTGGTCACTCATGGCTTTCTCCAACCTAGCTATTGCTTGGATAATTGTTAGCCTGAATTCTCTTTCTGACACATTGTCTATGTTGATAGCCATTAGCTCTGTTGCAGAAGGTCCATTTTTTGTATTTTTCTTCTTTTGGGCATTCCTCCTCCTAGTCATTTTGGTGAGAGATGGCTGAATGGGTTTAGCTGGATGTATCGACAGTGGTGCAGTCAAGGTGCACCCTGGAACGCTTCTGATCAATCAGAGTTACCCACCCACATGAGAGGAAAAAGAAAAGGAAAAGAAAAAAAGAGAGAGGGAGAGAGACAAGAATGAAAGGTGAGATAAAAGAGAAGGTTCAGCCCAAATGGGTTCCAAGGTAAGATTTATGAAGTTTACAAACAAAAACAGACAAACAAAAAGACTGATAAAAGTATATGAGAAGAGAAAATTATATATATATATATATATATATATATATATATTTGCATATATAAATGCAAATAAAGGAATAACCTCATCAGAAAGAACCCCGAGTGTAAGATTTATATACTATCAGGACAAACACAAAAACACAGAAATAGGGGCGCCTGGGTGGCTCAGTGGGTTAAGCCGCTGCCTTCGGCTCAGGTCATGATCTCAGGGTCCTGGGATCGAGTCCCACATCGGGCTCTCTGCTCAGCAGGGAGCCTGCTTCCTCTCTCTCTCTCTCTCTCTGCCTGCCTCTCTGCCTACTTGTGATCTCTCTCTGTCAAATATATAAATAAAAAACAACACAGAAATACTGGTGGAAGAAAAAGATTGTAGAGTGGTTGTAAATTCTCAGTGTGGGTGAGGAAGGTTTTTTGTTTTTTGTTTTTTTTTCCGGATGTATCTTGATGTATTTGTTAAAGACTCCACTTTCCTAAGATAAATGGGGATTAGGAATTGTTTTACCTATAGGGGTGGCTTTGATTGGGGAAAGGGGATTACCTTGAAGTTTAATTCTATATGAATATTAGAAAATAAAAATTAAAAAAAGGAATAAACTAGACTAAACTAAACTAAAATTAAAAAAAAAATAAATTTAAAAAACAGAAATGCAAAAGGAAAACACAGGTGTATGTATCAAAAAGTTCAGGTTAGAAGGTTATTATGGAATTTGATGTACTGGACATCTCACTGTGACGGTAAATAGGTTAAAAAATTTTCTATATAATAATAAAAAATTATCTTTAATAAAATGAGCCAGGAGAGTGGGAACAAATTAATAATAAAAATTGTCCTATGAAGTAGTGGTGGTTGCTCTCTTGTTGTCTTTTTTTTTTTTCCTTTCCCGGTTGGTTTTCTGGGGGAGGGGCCTGCCACGTGGGATTTCAGTCAATGATGTTCTCTGAGTTAAGTCCTCCCACCCCCCTCAAGGGGGTGTGCTCTTAGGAAACTGTTTTTTTTTCAGGCTTTTGTTCTCTGGAGGTTTTTATATTTGTTCACTTTTGTTTTTCTCTCTTGCCTTGAGGGCTTTTGATGGTTTTTGTAGGTTTAGAGGAAAGCAAACTGTACCCTGTCCTTCGTCTCAGAGAGAAGCCTCAATCTGTCCGAAGATCCCAAATAAAATCCCCCTTCAACACTGGCAGAGCAGGTTCCCAGTCGCGGTCCCTGGGGACTCAAGATTTTTTGCTTGTATCAAAACCACAGCAGTGGCCGCTGTCTGGGCAGCTCCAGACTACCAGAGAAGTTCCAAGCAGCAATCGCACACTGAGATTTTCCCACTGGCACAAGCTGGGAGTGCCTGGTATTTCCAGGTCCGAGAGCACCAGGCTGCTGCCTGTGCCACCTCTCTCTCTGGAGGGCGCAGGGCACAACTCGGACTCTGATGGCATGGCAGGGCACTTGCATGGGGACTGCAAAAAAGCTGTGCTTCTGTTGGCTGGCGAGGCTCCCAGCCCCTCATGGGAGCTGGGCGCCACACGCTCTCAGGCGAGCTTGCTGGTGGTTCAGGGACCAAGACCTGGTTTCTCTGCCGCACTCTTTCTGGCTCTGCACCAGGGGTGGTTGTCCTGGGTCTGGGGACTTAAGCCCCTGACCCTAACACCCCGATTCCTGCAATTTCTTCCCAGTGATCCCTTGCTCTTCTTGAGTGCTTTCTACCATACTTCTGAGATAATGCTGGTCCCCAGACGCAGGGCACTCTCGTATTGGGATATTACTTTCCAGTGGGTGACCTCTGGTAGCACCCTCCCACTTTTGTTTATCTTCTGATATCAGTCCGACTTTCCCACTCTGCTTTACCTGCCCACTGGCGTTTTCTGCTCTGGTAGAGATCCAGATGTGTATAATTCGGGTCTCAGGCTGATTTTGTCGGTGAGTGGAGTTCAATAGAAGTAGGGTCCAGGTTGAAAGGGAGCCTCCTCCTACTTCTCCGCCATCTTGTCTCCAGGATAACATTTTAACAATGTTTTTTTTAATTAAATTAATTTCTTTATTTTCAGAAAAACAGTATTCATTATTTTTTTCACCAACCCAGTGCTCCATGCAATCTGTGCCCTCTATAATACCCACCACCTGGTACCCCAAGATCCCACCCCCCCGCCACTTCAAACCCCTAGGTTGTTTTTCAGAGTCCATAGTCTCTCATGATTCACCTCCCCTTCCAATTCCCCCAAACTCCCTTCTCCTCTCTAAGACCCCTTGTTCTCCATGATATTTGTTATGCTCCACAAATAAGTGAAACCATATGATAATTGATTCTCTCTGCCTTTCTTCATTCAGCAAAATCTCTTCCAGTCCCGTCCATGCTGCTACAAAAGTTGGGTATTCATCCTTTCTGATGGAGGCATAATACTCCATAGTGTATATGGAGTATATACCTTATCCATTCGTCCGTTGAAGGGCATCTTGGTTCTTTCATAGTTTGGCGACCATGGCCATTGCTGCTATAAACATTAGGGTACAGATGGCCCTTCTTTTCACGACATCTGTATCTTTGGGGTAAATACCCAGGAGTGCAATTGCAGGGTCATAGGGAAGTTCTGTTTTTAATTTCTTGAGGAATCTCCACACTGTTCTCCAAAGATGCTGCACCAACTTGCAATCCCACCGACAGTGTAAAAGGGTTCCCCTTTCTCCACATCCTCTCCAACACATGTTGTTTCTTGTTTTGTTAACATTGGCAATTCTAACTGGTGTAAGGTGATATCTCACTGTGGTTTTATTTTGAATCACCCTGAGGGCTAGTGATGATGTACATTTTTTCATGTGTCTGATTGCCATTTGTATGTCTTCATTAGAGAATTGTCTGTTCATATCTTCTGCCCATTTTTTGATATGTTTGCCTATTTCCTATGTGTTGAGTTTGAGGAGTTCATTATAGATCCTGGATATCAACCTTTTGTCTGTACTGTCATTTGCAAAATCTTATCACATTCCATGGGTTGCATCTTTGTTTTTTTGACTTTTTTCTTTGCTGTGCAGAAGCTTTTGATTTTGATGAAGTCCCAAAAGTTTATTTTGGCTTTTGTTTCCTTTGCCTTTGGAGACATATCTTGAAAGAAGTTGCTGTGGCTGATATAGAAGAGATTACTGCCAATGTTCTCCTCTAGGGTTCTGATGGATTCCTGTCTTACGTTGAGGTCTTTTATCCATTTTACCAATGTTTATTCTTCTGATCCTTGAGCATGGAATGGTCTTCTGTCTTTTTTGTTTTCTTCAATTTTTTTCATGAGTGTTCTGTAGTTCCTCAAAAAAAAAATCCTTTACTTCTTTGGTATGGTTTATTCCCAGGTATCTTATGGTTTCAGTGCTGTAGTAAATGGAATTGATTCTCTAATGTCCCTTTCTGTATTTTCATTGATAATGTAGAAGAAGGCCACTGATTTCTGTACAATGATTTTGTATCCTGCCACATTATTGAGTTGCTGTATGAGTTCTGGCAGTTTGGAGGTGGGGTGTTTTGAGTTTTCCATATAAATTATGTCATCTGTGAGGAGAGAGTGTTTGACTTCTTCATTACCAATTTGGATACCTTTTATTTCTCATTGTTGTCTGATTGCTGTTGCTAGGATTTCAAATAGTTTGTAGAACAAGAGTGGTGAGAGTGGGCATCCTTGTCATGTTCCTGATCTCAAAGGGAAGCCTGTCAGCTATTACCCATCGAGGATAATATTCACTGTGGGTTTTTCATAGAAACATTTTATGAAGTTGACTAATGTTCCCTCTATCCCTATAATTTGAAGCATTTTAATCAGGACCGGATGCTGGATTTTGTATAATGCTTTTTCTTCTTCAATGGAGAGGACCATGTGGTTCTCCTCTCTACGCTTCATAATTTGTTCTATGACATTGATTGATTTGTGAATGCTGAACCATCCTTGCAACCCAGGGATAGATCCCACCTGGTCATGGTGGATCATCTTTTGAATGTACTGTTGGATCCTGTGAGCTAGGATCTTGTTGAGAATCTTAGTATCCATATTCATCAGTGATATTGGTCTGAAATTCTCCTTTTGGTGAGGTCTTTGCCTGGTTTTTGGAGCAGGGTAATGCTGCCTTCATAAAAAGGGTCTGGAAGTTTTCTTTCTGCTTAATTTTTGGAATGAGCTTCAGGAGAAGACATGTTATTTCTTCTATGAAAGTCTGGTAGATTTCTCCTGTGAATCCATCAAGTCCTGGGCTCTTGTGTATTGGGAGGTTTTTGAACACTGCTTCAATCTTGTTACTGGGTAAAAGTCTATTTATGTTGTGAATTTCTTCCTGGTTCAATTTTGGGATTATACTTTTCTAAAAATGCATCCATTTCACAAAGGTTGCTTAGCATATTGGCATATAACTGTTTAATTTTTTAAATTATTTTTAGTGTAACCATATTCAATGTTTTAGTACAACTCCCAGTGTTCCATGCACTCCATACCATCTCTAATAAGCACCACTTGGTTCCCCCAAACTCCCACCCAACCCATGCAAAGACCTCAGATTCTTTTACAGAGTCCATAGTCTCTCATGGTTCACCTCCGCTTCCAGTTTCCCTCAACTCCCTTCTCCTCTCCATCTCCCCTTGTCCTCCATGGTATTGTTTATGCTCCACACTTAAGTAAAACAATATGATAACTGACTCTGTCTGCTTATCTTATTCCACTAAGCATAATCTCTTCCAGTCCTGTCCATGTTGCTGCAAAATTTGGGTATTCAACCTTTCTGATGGAGGCATAATACTCCATTGTGTATATGGACTACATCTTCCTTATCCATTCGTCTTTTGAAGTTCATCTTCGTTTTTTCCACAGTTTGTTGACCATGGCCATTGCTGCTATAAACATTGGGGTACAGATGACCCTTCGTTTCACTCCATCTGTATCTTTGGGGTAAATACCCAGTAGTGCAATTGCAGGGTCATAGGATAGCTCTGTTTTTAATTTCTTGAGGAATCTCCACACTGTTTTCCAAAGTAGCTGCACCAACTTGCGTCCCCACCAACAGTGTAAGAGGGTTTCCCTTTCTCCACATCCTCTCCAACACATGTTGTTTCCTGTCTTGCTTATTTTGGCTGTTCTAACTGGTGTAAGGTGGTATCTCAATGCGGTTTTAATGTGCATCAGTCTGATGGCTAATGATGATGAATCTTTTTTTTTCATGTGTCTGATAGCCATTTGTATGTCTTCATTGGAGAAGTGTCTCTTCATATCTTCTGCCCATTTTTAAAATATGATTGTCTGTTTTGTGTGTGTTGAGTTTGAGAAGTTCTTTATAGGTCCTGGATATCAACCATTTGTCTGTCCTGTCATTTGCAAGTATCTTCTCGCAATCCTTGGGTTGCTCTTTGTTTTGTTGACTGTTTCCTTTGCTATGCAGAAGGTTTAGATTTTGACGAAGTCCCAGAAGTTTATTTTGGCTTTTGTTTCCTTTCCCTTTGGAGACATATCTTGAAAGAAGTTGCTGTGGCTGACATCGAAGAGATTACTGCTTATATTCTCCTCTATGATTCTGATGGATTTTGTCTCACATTGAGGTCTTTTATCCATTTTGAGTTTATCTTTGTGTGCGGTGTAAGACAATGGTCCAGTTTCATTCTTCTACGTATAGTTGCCCAGTTTTCTCTGCACCATTTATGGAAGAGACTGTCTTTTTTCCACTGTATATTTTTTCCTGTTTTGTCTAAGATTATTTGACCATAGAGTTGAGGGTCCATATCAGGGCTCTCTACTCTGTTCCACTGGTCTATATGTCTATTTTTTTGCCAGTACCATGCTGTCTTGGTTATCATAGCTTTGTAGTAAAGCTTAAAATCAGGAAATGTGATGCCCCCATTTGCTTTTTTTTTTCTTTTCCAATTGATTTATTTTCAGAAAACAAGTACTTATTATTTTTTCACCACACCCAGTGCTCCATGCAATTTGTGCTCTCTATAATGCCCACCACCTGGTATCCAACCTCCCACACCCCCGCCACTTCAAAACCCTAAGATTGTTTTTCAGAGTCCATAGTCTCTCATGGTTCACCTCCCCTTCCAATTTCCCCAAACTCCCTTTTCCTCTCTAACTCCCCTTGTCCTCCATGCTATTTGTTATGCTCCACACATAAGTGGAACCTTATGATAATTGATTCTCTCTGCTTGACTTATTTAACTTATTTCACTCAGCAGAATCTCTTCCAGTCCCATTCATGTAGCTACATATGTTAGGTATTCATCCTTTCTGATGGAGGCCTAATACTCCGTAGTGTATATGGACCACATATTCCTTATCCAATCATGCATTGAAGGGCATCTTGGTTCTATCCACTGTTTGGCGACCATGGACATTGCTTCTATAAATTTGGGGGTAGAGATGGCCCTTCTTTTCACTCCATCTGTTTCTTTGGGGGTAAATACCCAGTAGTGCAATTGCAGGGTCTTAGGGAAGTTCTATTTTTAATTTCTTGAGTAATCTCCACACTGTTCTCCAGAGTGGCTGCACCGACTTGCTTTCCCACCATCGGTGTAAGAGGGTTCCCCTTTCTCCACATCCTCTCCAACACATGTTGATTCCTATCTTTCTAAGGCCATTCTAACTGGTGTAAGGTGATATGTCAATGTGGTTTTAGTTTGCATCTCCCTGATGGCTAGTGATGACAAACATTTTTTAATGTGTCTGATAGCCATTTGTATGTCTTCATTGGAGAAATGTCTCTTTGTATCTTCTGCCCATTTTTTAATAGGATTATCTGTGTTGTGTGTGTTGAGTTTCAGGAATTCTTTATAGATCCTGGATATCAAGGTTTTGTCAGTACTGTCATTTGCAAATATCTACTCGAATTCCGTGGGTTGCCTCATTGTTTTGTTGACTGTTTCCTTTGCTGTGTAGAAGCTTTTGATCTTTATGAAGTCTCAAACGTTCATCTTCACATTTTTTTCCTTTGCCTTTGGAGACACATTTTGAAAGAAGTTGCTATGGCCAATGTTGAAGAGGTTTCTGCCTATTTTCTCCTCCAAGATTCTGATGGATTCCTGCCTCAGGTTGAGGTCTTTTATCCATTTCGAGTTTCTCTTTGTGTATGGTGTCAGAGAATGGTCGATTTTCATTCATCTACACAAAGCTGTCCCAATTTTCTCAGCAGCATTTATTGAAAAGACTTTTTTTTTTCCTTTGTATATTTTTTCCTGCTTTCTTGAAAATTATTTGACTATAGATTGATGGTCCATATCTGAGCTCTCTACTCTGTTACACTGGTCTAATGGCCTGTTTTTATGCCAGTCCCCTGCTGTCTTGGTGATCACAGCTTTGTAGTAACCCTTGAAACCAGGCAACAGGGTGCACCCAGTTTTGTTCTTTCCTTTTTGCCATTTCCTTAGCAATACGGGATCTCCTCTGATTCCACACCAATTTTAGGCTTCTGTTTGCTCCAGCTCTTTGAAAAATACTGGAGGAATTTTGATCAGAATGGCATTAAAAGGATAGATTTCTCTAGGTTGTATAGACTTTTAAAGACTGTTTATTCTTCTGATCCACGAGTATGGAATGGTCTTCCATCTTTATGGTTTTCTTCCATTTATTTCATGAGTGTTCTGTAGTTCCCTGAGTATAGATTGCTTATCACTTTGGTTTGGATTATTCCCAGGTATCTTATGGTTTTGGAGCTGTAGTAAATGGAATTGATTCTCTAATTTCCCTTTCTGTATTTTCATTGTTAAAGGATAAGAAAACCACTGATTTTTGTACAAAGATTTTGTATCCTCCCACATTATTGAAGTGCTGTATGAGTTCTAGTAGTTTTGGGGTGGAGTCTTTTGGGTTTTCCATATAAAGTATGTCATCTGTGAAGAGAGAGTTTGACTTCTTCATTGCCAATTTAGATACATTTTATTTCTCCTTGTTGTCTGATTGCTGTTGCTAGGACTTCAAATACTATGTTGAATAAGAGTGGAGAGAGTGGGCAACCCTGTCATGATATCCCATGGACCCATGAGACCACACCTGTATTCCGAGGCCATCCTGGACACACAATTCAGATAGAAAAGCCTGTGCTACCGCCTTTGAGTCACCCTAATAACAATTCCTCACAAGCTGCCCTCAAGGTCTATGCATTGGGCCTGTGATCACCGTGCCACTAACCCTAACCGGAATTTGTGTTTGAAGACTTCATTCCCAAAACCATGGCTCACCTGCCCTCCAGGATGGTGTCTCTGGAGCCACACCAGAGGACTGTGCCTGCCATCCCTATGGAAACTCTGACGGTCACAATTGCCCAAACCCTCCAGATTAGGAGAAACCTGTAAGGCCCCTGAGCCAATCAGCATATTGGTGAACCCTCTGAATGCAATGCCCAGTCTGATACACCCTCATCACCTACATCCAGGCAGGAAGTCATGTCAATGGTCCTGAGTCAGAAGTTTGACACTGACATGTCCCTAGGACCTCATTGGAATCCTAGATGAGGTTTTCAGGCACCTGTCCTCAGTGACCTGTTCTGGAATACCAACCTATGATAAAACATGTCATCCCTGAGCCCCACAAAAGAACTTCTCGTGTCCCCAGAAGAAAGACTTGCTCTTGGACCTGTGTCAAACTGTCAGGGTAGATGAACTCTGCATGGCCCCTTAGCCACCAGCACATTCTAAGATCTCCCTGGTAACAAACCAGCATTGTGCCCAATTTACATGAGACTCCATGTCAACTCAAGGCCTTGGAACTACACCCCATAGCCACCACAACAAACCTGCCATGTTCCTCAGCTGCAATGGTCAATGCAGGTGTGCTTTCCAAGCATTCATTAGGGAGTGCTCTGCTACACAAATTTCCCTCATGGGGGACCCTGGAGAAAAAAAAAAAAAAACAGACTCCCCCTGTCTGGTAGAAGGAAACCTTGCTGTTTGGATCATCTCAGAAGCCCTAGCGTGGTAAATCCTCCATTGCCTCTTGACGCCACCCCTCCATTTGTTGGTCATCATAGACAAAAACTCCAGTGTGAGCAAACATCTGACATCCACCCTTACTCAGGTGTTGGATATCTCCAATCAGCCAGTGCACATTGGAACTGTTTTTCGCTTGGCACTGAATTTAACATTAGCATGTGTTTACCATTCCATCCTCATGCTCCTGGTCCACAAACACTCTTGATAGGAAATTCTGTAGCCACAACGCAGCATTCTGCCTGCCCCAAGAAAGAAGAATATCCTGGTAAGTCTGCCCAGTAACCCCACATGAGGATCCACCTGCAGGGCCCTCGACGACACCCTAATGTAATAGGCCACCATGGGAACTAAGGCTCTGTCTGACACAGCCTGCACCACGACCTTTAGTCAGCCACCCAGACAGTGGGTCCCATATACTACAGATGGGACTTGTTGTGGCCCAAAGCCGTCATCTCTACTCAACCTGGATATTCAGGCATCTGTGCCTAGCACTTAGCTCAAATCCTACCCTATGAGGGAACCTGAAGAACAAGGGTACACCTCCTTCCTGATGGCAGGAAATCTGGCTGGTGAGATGGGTGTTTCACCCTCAGAGTGGGAACCAGCTGCATGGACATGAGACCACGACCACACATGGGAGCTGCCCTGGGCACAAACAGGCTTTGTGATCCTCAGCGTGAGCCTGCTTTCCAACAAACCCCCATGGTAGCTGGACCAGGAGCCGGCAGAGTGGGCCTTCCAGGTGCCTAGAGGCAAATCTTCACACTTGGTGGTGTTTTCTGGCGCTGAGACCCAGAAACTGTCTCTGGAATCCCTCTAGTGGGGATCCATTGAGACGGAAAACAGCA
The DNA here is from genome assembly GCF_964662115.1 of Mustela nivalis. Classification (NCBI taxonomy): domain Eukaryota; kingdom Metazoa; phylum Chordata; class Mammalia; order Carnivora; family Mustelidae; genus Mustela; species Mustela nivalis. Next base: position 775,792 of record NW_028136556.1, on the reverse strand, counting down.
GTCTTCCCTTCCCCCAGAGACACAAACTCTTGGGAGCTGGGCAGAAACCCCAGAGATGAAGAATGTTCCATGGCCCCATAAAGCCATCCCTACATTTGGCCACCGTTCTGGACACACAATCCAGACAGAAAAGTCTACCCACCGCCCCATGATACCTTAATTTCACTACACAATGAGCTGCCCTCAGATCCTACAGATCAGGGCTGTGATCACCTCGGGCCTGACCCTAACCCTAGTTCGCATTGGCAGATTTCTGTCTCCAAAATCCTGCCCTCATGCCATCCAGACTTGGGCCTCTGGTGCCACACCAAAAGACTGTGACTACCCTCCCAAAGAAAACTCTGCCTTTCACTGTTGCCCAAACCCTGAAGATTAGGAGCAAAGTACAAAGCCCCTGAGCCCACCTCAAATTCAAAGAAAGCTCTGGAACCAAATGCACATTCTGACACACAATGAGCACTTGTCTCCAGGCAGACATTCAAGTCAAAGGCCTTGAGTAGAAGTTTGAATCTGACATACACCAAGGACTTCATTGACCCTAGCTTAGGTTTTCAGGCGCCCATCCTGAGAGGCCTGTTCTCTAATACCAACTTATATTCCAACATGTGGTCCCTGAGAAACACAACAGAACCCCTGCTGTTCCCAGAAAGATACCTTGCTCTTGGTAGCTGTGTCCAAGACTCAGTGTAGGAGAATCCTGCATGGCCCCTGACCACCCCAACTTTCTAACGTCTCCCTGGATACAAACCAGCATTGTGATCCAACAGCATGAAACTCCATGTCAACTCAGCCCCCTTGGAACTTGGCTCCAGGGCCAGCAGATCGAACCTGCCATGTTCCTCAACTACAATGGTCAATGAAGGTGTGCTTTCCAGTCATCCATGAGGGAGTACTCTGCTACCCAACCTTTCCATATTGGGGACCCTGGAGCAAACAAACCAGACTCCTCTGTCCGGTTGAAGGAGACCTTGCTGTTTGGAGCATCTCACAATCCCCAGTGTGGGAAATCCTCCATGGCTTCTTGATGCCATTGCTCCATTTCTAGGTCCTCATAGACACAATCTCCTGCATGAGCAAACATCTGACATCTGCCCTTATTCAGGAGCTAGATGTCTCGAATCAGCCACTGCAAACTGGAAGTGCCTTCTGTTTGTCACTGAATTGAACCATAGCTTGTGTTTACAATTCCATCCTCAACTTCCTGGTCCCCAAGCCCTCTTGATAGGGAATTATGGAGCCATAACACAGCATTCTGCATGCCCCACAGAAAGAAGAAGTGGCTGGTGAGTCTGACCAGAAATCCCACATGAGGAACCACCTGCATGACCCTCGACAGCACCATAATAAATAGGCTGCCATGGGCACTAAGACTCTGTCTGACACAGCCTGAGCCACGACCTCCAGTCAGCCACGCAGAGAGTAGGCCCCATATCCTGCAGCTGGACCTGCCATGGCCCGAAGCCATCATCTCTACACAACCTGGGTATTCAGGCATCTGTCCCCAGACCGTAGCTCAAATCTCAAATCCCTGCCTATGGTGTAACCTGAAGCACAGAATGAGTCCTCCTTTCTGATGGCAGGAAACCTGGCTGATGGGATGGGTGTCTAACCCTCAGAGTGGGAACTAGCTGCATGGCCCATGAGACCATGGCCATTCATGGGAGCCGCCCTGGGCACAAACAGTCATTGTGATCGTCAGTGGGAGTCTGATTTCAAACAAAACCCCCTCGGAACCTGGCCCAGGAGCCCGCAGAGTGGGGCTTCCAGATCCCTAGGGCCAAATTATCACCATCGTTCGTGTTTTCCTGGCGACCAGACCAAGAACCTGTCTCTAATCCCTCTTTTGGGGGTGCCCTGAGACAGAAAACAGCAGTCTTCCTTTCTCCCAGAGACACAAAACACTTGGGAGCTGAGAAGAATCCCTAGCGACGAAGAATTTGCCATGGCCTCATGAAGCCACCCCTACCTTTTGTGACTGTCCTGGACACATACCTGACAGAAAAGCCTGCACTACCGCCTCCATGATAGTGTAATTTCAGTACACTATGAGCTGCCCTCAGGGCCTGCATGTCGGGCCTGTGATCAACTTGGCCCTCACATTAACCCTAATTCCCAAAGCCCTGGACCAGAAGCCCTCCAGGATGGGGTCTCTGGAGCCAAACCAGATGATTGTGCCTACGTACTCAAAGGAAACTCTGCCCTTCACTGTTGCCCAAACCCTGAAGTTTAGTAGCAATATGCAAAACCCCTGAGCACACCTCAATTCTGAGGAACACTCTGGACCCAAATGCGCATTCTGATACACCATGAGCACCTATTTCCAGGCAGATATCCACGTCAAAGGCCCTGAGTCAGACGACTGAACCTGACATGCCCATAAGACTTCATTGATACCATAGCTTATATTTTCAGGCGCCTGTCCCCAGAGGCCTTTTTTCCAAAACCAACTTATATTCCAACATATGGTCTGTGAGCCACACAACAGAACCCCTCCTGTCCCCAGTAAAAAACATTGCTCTTGGTAGATATGTCCAAGACTCAGTGAATGAGAATCCTGCATGGCCCCTACCACTCAAACATTCTAACGTTTCCCTGGATACAACCCATCATTATGATCCAACAGCATGGAACTCCATGTCAACTCAGGCTGCTTGGAATTTCACCCCAGAGCCACCAATGGAACCTGCTTTGATTCTCAGCTGCAATGGTCAATGGAGGTGTGCTTTCCAGGCATCCATGTGAGAGATCTCTGCTACCCAAACTTTCACTATGGGGATCCTGGAGCCAACAAACCAGACTCCCCCTGTCCAGTACAAGGAAACCTTTCTCTTTGGAGCATCCCACAAGCCACAGTGTGGGAAATCCTCCATGGCATCTTGCGCCCCCACTCCATTAGTCGGTCATCATAGTCACAAACTACAGTGTGAGCTAACTTCAGACATCTGCCCTTACTCAGGTGCTGGATATCTCGAATCAGCCACTGCACACGGGAACTGCCTTCTGCTTCGCACTGAATTTAACCGTAGCTTGTGTTTACAATTCCATCCTCAATTCCATCCATCCCCAAGGCCTCTTGATAGGGAATCTGGTAACAAAATGCAGAATTTGCCTGCCCAACAGAAAGAAGAAGTGCCTGGTGATTCTGCCCAGAAACTCCATATGAGGATACAGCGGCATGGCCCTCGACGGTACCCTAATATCATCGGCCACCATGGGCAATCAGGCTTGGTCTGACACATCCTGAGCCACGACCTCTAATCAGCCACACAGACAGTTTGCCCCATATCCTGCAGGTGGGACCTGTTGTAGCCAGAAGCCATCACATATACTCAACCTGGATATTCAGTCATCTCTCCTTCATACTGTAGCTCAAATCCCTGCTTATGGGGGAACCTGAAGCACAAGAGTACTCCTCCTGCCCCATGGCAGGAATCCTGGCTGTTGAGATGGGTTTCCAACCCTCAGAGTGGGAACCAGCTGCATGGCCCATGAGACCACGGCCACTCATGTGAGCTGCCCTGGGCATTATGACCCTCAGAGTGAGCCTGCTTTCAAACAAGCCCCCTTGGTAGCTGGACAGAAAGGACACAAGGCGGGCCTGCCAGGTCCCTAGGGCCAAATCCTCACCCTCATTCATGTTGTTCAGGGGCCCTGAAAAATCCCAGTAACTGTCTCTGAAATCCCTCTTTTGGGGATCTGCTGAGACGGAAAACAGCAGTCTTCTTTTCCCCAGAGACACCAAACTCTAGAGAGCTGGGCAGAATGCCCAGAGATGAAGAATCTCCCGTGGCCCAATGAAGACTCTCCTACATTTTGCGACCATCCTAGACACACAATCCAGACAGAAAAGCCTGTGATACTGCCTCCATGACACCTTAATTTCAGTACACTATGAGGTGCACTCAGGCCTGCAGATTGGGCCTGTGATCGCCTCCGCCCTCACCATAAACCTAGTTTGCATTTGCAAATTTCTGTCCCCAAGGCCCTGGACCACATGCTTTCCAGGATGGGGCCTCTGGTGCCACACCAGATGAGTATGCTTACCACCCAAAAGAAAACTCTGCCCTTCACGGTTGCTCAAACCCTGAAGATTAGAAGCAAAGTATAAATTCCCTGTGCCGACCTTAATTTCAAACAACACTCTGGACTCAAGTGCGTATTATTATTATTTTTTTTTTCAGCATAACAGTATTCATTATTTTTTCACCAAACCCAGTGCTCCATGCAATCCGTGCCCTCTATAATACCGGCCACCTGTGTACCCCAACCTCCCACCCACCCGCCAATTCAAACCCCTCAGATTGTTTTATAGAGTCCATAGTCTCTTATGGTTCACCTCCCCTTCCAATTTCCCCAACTCCCTTCTCTCTAACTCCCCATGTCCTCCATGCTATTTGTTATGCTCCACAAATAAGTGAACCATATGATAATTGACACTCTCTGCTTGACTGATTTCACTCAGCATAATCTCTTCCAGTCCCGTCCATGTTGCTAAAAAGTTGGGTATGCATACATAGTGTATATGGACCACATCTTCCTTATCCATTCGTCCGTTGAAGGGCATCTTGATTCTTTCCATAGTTTGTCTACCGTGGCCATTGCTGCTATACACATTGGGGTACAGATGGCCCTTCTTTTCATGACATCTGTATCTTTGGGGTAAATATCCAGAAGTGAAATTGCAGGGTCATAGGGAAGTTCTATTTTTAATTTCTTGAGACATCTCCACACTGTTCTCCAAAGAGGCTGCACCAACTTACATTCCCACCAACCATATCCCCTCCAACACAAGTTGTTTCCTGTCTTGCTAATGACCATTCTAACTGCTGAAACATGATATCTCAATGTGGTTTTAATTTGAATCTCCCTGAGGGCTAGTGATGATGAACATTTTTTTCATGTGTCTGATAGCCATTTGTATGTCTTCATTGGAGAAGTTTATGTTTATATCTTCTGCCCATTTTTTTGATATGATTGTTTTGTGCATGTTGAATTTGAGGAGTTCATTATAGATCCTGGATATCAATCTTTTCTCTGCACTGTCATTTGCAAATATCTTCTCCCATTCCGTGGGTTGCACCTTTGTTTTTTTGACTGTTTCCTTTGCTGTGCAGAAGCTTTTGATTTTGATGAAGTCTGAAAGGTTTATTTTCGCTTTTGTTTCCTTTGCCTTTGGAGACATAACTTGAAAGAAGATTGTGTGGCTAATATCGAAGAGATTGCTGCCTATGTTCTCCTCAAGGATTCTGATGGATTCCTGTCTCATGTTGAGGTCTTTTATCCATTTTGAGTTTATCTTTGTGTACGGTGTTAGAGAATAGTCGAGTTTCATTCTTCTACACATAGCTGTCCAGTTTTCCCAGCACCATTTATTGAAGAGACTGTCTTTTTTCCATTGTATATTTCCATTGTATATATATTCCTGTTTTGTCGAGGATTATTTGCCCATAGAGTTGAGGGTCCATATCTGGGCACTCTACTCTGTTCCACTGTTTTAATGTCAGTACCATGCTGTTTTGGTGTCACAGCATTGTAATAAAGCTTGAAATCAGTTAATGTGATGCCCCCGTTTTATTTTTGTTTTTCAACAATTCCTTAGAGATTCAGAGTATCTTCTCATTCCATACAAATTTTTGGATTATTTGCTCCAGCTCTTTGAGGAATACCGGTGGAATTTTGATCAGAATGGCATTAAATGTATAGATTGCTCTAGGCAGTATAGGCAATTTAACAATGTTTATTCTTCCGATCCAAGAGTATGGAATGGTCTTCCATCTTTTTGTGTCTTCTTCAGTTTCTTTCATGAGTGTTCTGTAGTTCCTCAAGTACGGATCCTTTACCTCTTTGGTAAGGTTTATTCCCAGGTATCTTATGGTTCTGGTGCTATAGTAAATGAAATTGATTCTCTAATTTCCCTTTCTGTATTTTCATTGTTAGTGTATAAGAAAGCCACTGATTTCTGTACATTGACTTTGTATCCTGCCACGTTGCTGAATTGCTGTATGAGTTCTAGTAGTTTGGGGGTGAAGTCTTTTGGGTTTTCCGTATAAAGAATCATGTCATCTGCGAAGAGAGAGAGTTTGACTTCTTCATTGCCAGCTTGGATACATTTTATGTCTCTTTGTTGTCTGATTGCTGTTGCTAGGACTTCTAATACTATATTGAACAAGAGTGGTAAGACAGGGCATCCTTGACTTGTTCCTGATCTCAACGGGAAGACTGCAAGCTTTTTCCCATTGAGGATGATATTTGCTGTGGGTCTTTCATAGTTAGATTTGATGACGTTCAGGAATGTTCTTTCTATCCCTATACTTTGAAGCGTTTTTGTCAGAAACGGATGCTGGATTTTTTCAACTGCTTTTTCTGCATCGATTGAGAGGACCATGTTGTTCTTCTCTCGTCTCGTATTCATTTGTTCTATCACATTGATTGATTTGTGAATGTTGAACCATCCTTGTAGCCCAGGGATAAATCCCAACTGGTCATGTCGGATAATCTTTTTAATGGGCTGTTGGATCCTGTTTGCTAGGATCTTGTTGAGAATCTTAGCATCCGTATTCATCAGTGATTTTAGTCTGAAATTCTCCTTTTTTTAAGGGTCATTGCCTGGTTTAGGGGTCAGGGTAATGCTGGCTTCTGCTTCAATTTTTTGAAACATCTTCAGGATAATTGGTCTTATTTCTTCTTTGAAAGTTTGATAGAATTCCCCAGGGAATCCATCAGGTCCTGGGCTTTTGTTTTTTTGGAGATTTTTGATCACTGCTTCAAACTCGTTACTAGATATTGGTCTATTCAAGTTGTCAATTTCTTCCTGGTTCAATTTTGGGAGTTTATAGTATTCCAGGAATGCATCCATTTCATCTAGGTTGCTATGCTTATTGGCATATAACTGTTGATAAAAACTTCTGATGATTATTTCTACTTCCTTGGTGTTACTTGTGATCTCTCCCTTTTCATTCATAATTTTATGAATTTGGGCTTTCTCTCTTTTCTTTTGGATTAGTGTGTCCAGTGGTCTATTGATTTTATTGATACTTTCAAAAAACCAGCTTCTAGATTCATTAGTACGTTCTATTGTATCTCTGGTTTCTACCTCATTGATCTCAGCTCTAATCTTGATTATTTCTCTTCTTATGTGTGGAGTTGGTTTGATTTGTTGTTGATTCTCCAGTTCCTGAAGGTGTAGAGTCAGCTGCTGTGTTCTGGATTTTTCAATTTTTTTGAGGGAGGGCTGGATGGCTATATATTTCCCCCTTAGGACCGCCTTTGCTCTATCCCATAAATTTTGGACCGAAGGGTCTTCATTCTCATTGGTTTCCATGATTTTTTTTTCAGTTATTCTTTGATCTCCTGCTTGATCCAAGCATACTTAAGCAAGGTGGTCTTTAGCTTCCATGTGTTTGAGTTCCTTCTGAACTTTTCCTTGTGATTGAGCTCCAGTTTCAAAGCATTGTGATCTGAGAAAATGCAGGGAATCTTCTCAGTCTTTTGGTATCGGTTGAGTCCTGATTTGTAACCCAGTTTGTGGTCTATTCTTGAGAAGGTTCCATGTGCACTTGAGATGAATTAGTATTCTGTTGTTTTAGGGTGGAATGTTCTGTATATATCTATGAGGTCTATCTGGTCCAATGTGTCATTCAATGCTTTTGTTTCTTTATTGATTTTCTGCTTTGATGATCTGTCTATTTCTGAGGGAGACGTGTTAAGATCTCCTACAATTAGTGTATTTATATCAATATGACTCTTTATCTTGATTAACAGTTTTATTATTGCCTGCTCCCATATTGGGGGCATAGATATTTACAATTGTTAGATCAACTTGGTGGATAGTCTCTTTAAGAATGATGTAGTGTCCTTCTGTATCTCTGACTACAGTCTTTAGTTTAAAGTCTAATTTATCTGATACAAGAATTGCTACCCCAACCTTCTTTTGAGGCCCATTGGCATGAAAGATGCTTCTCCATCCCTTCACTTTCAGTCTGCATGTATCTTTAGGTTCAAAATGGGTCTCTTGTAGACAATACATGGATGGGTTCTGTCGTTTTATCCAATCTGCAACCCTGTGTCATGTTATGGGCGTATTTAGGCCATTCACATTGAGAGTGATTATTTATAGATACGTTTTTATTGACATCGAGTTACCTTTGAAGTCTTTCTTTCTGTAGACTGTCTCTATATTTCTGTTCAATGCTATTCTTAGGATTTTTTCCTCTTTTATAGAACCCCCTTTAATATTTCCTGCAGTGTCGGCTTGGAGGTTGCATAGTCTTTTACGCCTTGCCGGTCTTGGAAACTCTATATCTCCCCATCCATTTTGAATGTCAGTCTTGCTGGATAAAGTATTCTTGGCTGCATATTCTTCTCATTTAATGCCCTGAATATATCTTTCCAGCTCTTTCTGGCTTGCCAGGTCTCTGTGGACAGGTCTGATGTTATTCTGATGGGCTTTCCTCTGTAAGAAAGGAGCCTCTTTGTCCTAGCGGCTTTCATGAGATTATACCTACAATTATGATTCCTCAATTTGACTACCAGGTGTTGTGATGGTTTTTTGGAATGGATAATCTTGGGTGGAGACCATTCAGACTCTAGTACATGAACGCAGATTCCATTCAGGAGTTTGGGAAAATTTTCATGAAGAACTTGTTCCACTATATCTTCTAGACTTCTTTCTTTCTCCTCCCCTTCAGGGATTCCAATAATTCTGACTTTGGAAGGTTTCGTGGCATCATTTATTTCCCTGATTCTGTTTTCATGGTTTCTAGGCTGTTTGTTCCAGCCCTCCTCCTGATGCCCTCTCTCTATCTGTTTGTCCTCCAGATCACTAATTCTAACTTCTGTCTCAGTTACCCTAGCTTTGAGAGAATTTAGATTAGATTGGAACTCATTGAGAGCATTGTGAACCTCAGCCCTGGTAGCTTTAAGCTCCGCCCTAACATTGTGAACATCATCTCTCTTCACGTTCAGCTCAGCCCTAATCAATTCCATTTGGTCATCCATGGCTTTCTCCAACCTAGCTATTGCCTGGATAATTGTTAGCTTGAATTCTCTTTCCGACATATTGTCTATGTTGATAGCCATTAGCTCTGTTGCTGAAGGTCCATACTCTATATTTTTCTACTGTTGGGCATTCCTCCTCCTAGTCATTTTGGTGAGAGATGACTGAATAGATGTAGCTGGATGTATTGACAGTGTTATAGTCAAGGTGCACCCTGGAACACTTCTGAGCAATCAGGATTTCCTACCCAAATGAGAGACAAAAGAAAAGAAAAAGAAAAAAAGGAGAGAGAGAGAGACAGGAAAGAAAGGGAAGATGAAAGAGAAGGTTCAGCTCAGATGAGCCCCAAGGTAAGATTTATGAAGTAGACAAACAAAAATAAACAAAAAGACTGATAAAAGTATATGACAACAGAAAAAAAAATATATATGCAAATAAAGGAAGAACCTCGTCAAAAAGAACCCCAAGTGTAAGATTTATATACTATCAGGACAAACACAAAAACACAGAAACACTGGCAGAAGAAAAAGATGGGAGAGTGGTTATAAATTCTCAGTGTGAGCCAAGAAGATTGTTTTGCTTCTTCTTGGATGTATCTTGATATCTTTGTTAAAGGCCTCATGTTTCCTAAGATAAAGGGGGATTAAAAATTTGATTAGCTATAGGAGAGTATTGGTTGGGGAAAGGGGAGTACTTTGAAGTTTAATTCTATCTGAATATTAGAAAATAAAAATAAAAAGGAATAAACTGGACTAAACTAAACTAAAATTAAAAAAAAATAAATTCAAAAAATAGAAATGCAAAAAAAAAAAAACCCATAGGTGTATGTATCAAAAAGTTTAGGTTAATATACACTATGGAGTATTATGCCTCCATCAGAAAGGACGTATACCCAACTTTTGTAGCAACATGGACGGGACTGGAAGAGATTATGCTGAGTGAAATAAGTCAAGCAGAGAGAGTCAATTATCATATGGTTTCACTTATTTGTGGAACATAACAAAGAGCATGGAGGACATGGGGAGATAGAGAGGAGAAGGGAGTTGGGGGAAATTGGAAGGGGAGGTGAACCCTGAGAGACTATGTACTCTGAAAAATAATATGAGGGGGTTGAAGGGGCGGGTGTGGAAGGTTGGGGTACCATGTGGTGGGTAATATAGACGGCACGGTTTGCATGGAGAACTGGTTGTAGTGCACAAATAATGAATATTGTTATGCTAAAAATAAATAAAATATAAATTTTAAAAAAGTTCAGGTTAGAAGGTTATTATGGAATTTGATGTACTGGACAGCTCACTGTGATGGTAAATATGTTTAAAAAATTATCTATATAAAAAAAAAATAAACCAGAGTAGTGGGAATGAGTAAAAAATAAAAGTTTTCCTTTGAAGTAGAGGTGGTTGTTCCCTTGTCGTCCTTTTTTTTTTTTTCCTTTCTTGGTTTGTTTTCTGGGTGAGGGGGCTGCCACGTGGGTTTTCAGTGATGTTCCCTGAGTTAAGTCCTCCCACCCCCCTCAAGGGAGTGGGCTCTGAGGAAACTTGTTTTTAATCAGGCTTTTAAACTCGGGCGGTTTTTATGTTTGTTCACTTTTTTTTCTCTCACCTTGATGGTTTTTGTAGTTTTAGAGGAAAATATAGTGCACCCTGACCTCCCTCTCAGAGAGAAGCCTCAGTCTGGCTTCAGAGCCCAAATATGTTTCCCCTTAACCACTGGCAAAGCAGGTTCCGAGTCGCAGTCCCTGGGCATGCAGGATCCTTTTCTTGTACCCAAAGCCATGGCAGTGGCAGCTGTCTGGGATGCTCCAGACCGCCAAAGAGGTTTCAAGCAGCAATCGCACACTGAGATTTTCCCGATGGCCGAGGCTGGGAGTGCCTGGTCTTTCTGGGTCTAAGAGCACCCGGCTTGCCCACACCTCTTTCAGGAGAGCCTGTGGGTCACACACGGGTCTCAGGCTCTGAGAATGTAGTGCAGGTCTGAAAGCACCAGGCTGGGCCTTCGTGCAACTCTCTGGGGGTAGAGTTTGGTGCACGCATCTTAGGCTCTGAAACAATGGTGTGTATCAAAGGCCACAGGCTGGCCCTTTGTACCTCTCTCAGGGGAGGATGAGCAGCACACGCATCTCAAGCTCTATAGCAGGGCTCGCACGTTCTGGTGTTCAGCATGGCTCCCATCCCCTCACAGGAGCAGGACGCCACGTGTTCTCGGGTGCTCTCATAGCTTAGAGTCCAAGACCTGCTTTTTCTGCTACACCATCTCTGGCTCAGCACCAGGGAAGGCTGTCCGGGAACCAGGGATTTAATCCCCTGTCCCTAGCCACCCCAATCCCACAATTTCCCCACCCCACTATCCTTTGCTCTTTTGGAGTGCTTTCAAAAAGTCCCTAAGTTAAACTTGGTCCCCAGATGCAGGGCACTCTCGCTCATATTGGGGTATTACTTTCCAACTGATCGCCTCTGGTGGCTCCCTCCTCCTGTTGTTTATCTTCCGATATCAGTTCCCCATTCCCACACCACTTTACCTGCCCACTGGCGTCTTCTGCACTTGTAGAGATCCAGACGTGTATAATTCTGATCTAAGGCTAATTTCATGAGTAATTGGAGTTCTTTGTTAGGCAATCAGCTCACTTTAGGGTACAGGTTGAAAAGGCGCCTCCTCCTACTTCCTCGCCATCTTGTCCCCTCCACGTTACAGATAACTTAAGGAGATTTTCCCTAGTCTGGAAGATCAAACATAAGACAAAACATCAAGAGATAGAACATTATAGTCTTTCAGTTCACCTAGTCCCATGTTAATAATTCTGGTTTAGTCTGAATGCAGCTTTTCCTTCTGTAAATTCTTACCCATTTTAGTTCCAGAATTTCAACATATCAAAGACCTGTATTTGTCCTGAAAGTCTCCCATATGAATTTTCTTTGAGACAGAATTTATCTTCCAAGAGAATTAAAACAATTACAAATGACAAAAAGAGCTGCTGATATGAGAATTTACAATGAAACTGGCAAGAAAATCAGGTTACCTCTGTGACACATAACATTTCCATAATCACAATATCAAGTGGTGATCTATCAACGTATTAAAACTTTAGGAAATGCATGGCATTTCCCAAATGTAACCCAAGCTTTATTATTGGTTTAAATCTTATCCACAATTGCTAAAACCTTAGAAAGTTTTAAAACACATGCCTAAATATAATTAGGGATGTTAAACACCCGATAAAACAAAGCATAGAAACTGAATTTTCTTGGCAGGCAAAGAGAAAACCATAACAGCTCAATTAGCTTAAGAAAACTTTGTCTTTTTAAACAGAGAGAAAACCAGCTTTTCTATACCAGTGTCTTTTTTTTTTTAAGTATGCAGATAGAGTTTACTAGGTTTTCTCCATCCTCACCCTACTGATCGGAAAGTCCTCTTGATAGGGAATTCTGGAGCCACAGCACAGCATTCTGCCTTCCTCATAGAAAGAAGAAGTGCCTGGTAAGACTTCCCAAAAAACCCACATGAGTATCATCTGCTCGGCCCTAGTGGATCCCTGATTTATAAGCTGCTCTTGCCACTAATTCTTTGTCTGACAGAGGCTGAGCCCCAACCTCGTGTCAGCCACCCAGAGAGCAGGACCCATATAAAGCATATGAGACCGGCCATGGCCGAGTCCGTCCTCACTACCCATCCTTGGTATTTGGTCATCTGTCCCAGACCTTTGCTGGAATCCATTCTAATGGGGGAACCTGAATCCCAATAGAGAACTGCTCCTTCCCCATGGCAGAAAACCTAGCTCTTGGGGATGGGTGTCCAACCTTCAGAGAGGGAGACAGCTGCATGGGCAATGAGATCATTCCCACTCCTGAAGGGTGTCCAGGAACAAACAGGCATTGTGACCCTCAGCCTAAGCATCCTTTCAAATAAGCCCTCTCTATTGGACCACCAGAATCCCGCATTGCAGACCTGGTATGCCCCTAGGCCCAAATTCTAACTTTTGGTGGGAATTTCTTGGTGCCCAGACCCAGATCCCGTCTCTGGTATCGCTGTTGTTGGGCACCCCTAAGATGCAAAACGGCACTCTTCCCTTCCTTGAAAAAGCCACCAAAGTATGGGGAGCCGGCAGGATCCTTAGAGGGGAAAAATCTCCCATGGACTCATGAGACCACACCTGCATTCCGAGGCCATCCTGGACAGACAATGCCAATAAAAAAGGCTGTGCTACCGACATCGAGTCATCCTAATTACAGTTTCTGACGAACTGCCTTCCAGGTTGATGCATTGGGCTGCGATCACCGTGCCACTAAGAATAAACCTAGTTAGCGTATGCAGACTTCTCTCCAAAAACCATGCCTCACATGTCCTCCAGGATGGGGTCTCTGGAGCCACACCACAGGACTGTGCCTTCCATCTCCAAGGAAAATTTGCCCATCACATTTGCCCAAACTTTCCAGATTAAAAGAAACATTCAAGGCCAATAATCCCACCCCAATATTGGAAGCTGCTCTGGACAATATTGCTCAGTCTGCAACACCCTGATCACCTATATCCAGGCAGATACCCAAGTCAATGGTCCTGAGACAGAAAATTGAAACTGACATGCACCTACTACATCATTGGAACCCTAGATTAGGTTTCAGGCATCTGTCCTCAGAGGCCTGTTCTGTAATACCAAGTTAGGATACAACATATTGACCCTGAGCCACAGAACACAACATCTCCTGTCCTAAGAAGGAAACTGTGCTCTTCTACCAGTGCCAATCTGTCAGGGTAGGAGAATCCTTCATGGCCCCTTAACCCCCAGGACTTTCTAAAACCTCCCTGGTAACAAACCAGCATTGGAACACAACTGCAAGAGATTCCATGTCAACTGAAACCTTGGCATGTGGCCACAGGCCACCATTACAAACCTGTCATGTTTGTCAGCTGCAATGGTCATTGGACTTGTGCTTTCTAGGAATCCATGTGGAAGGGCTCTGCTACAAAAAATTTCCACATGAGTTACCCCAGAGCAAACAAACCAGACTCCATCTGTCCAGTAGAAGGAAACCTTGATATTTGGAGCATCTCACAATCCTCATCATGGGAAATCCTCCATGGTCTCTTGAAGCCACCTCTCCATTTGTCGGTCATCATAGACACAAACGTCTTTCATCCGCCCTTACTCAGGTGCTGGACGTCTCCAATGAGTTGGTGCACATTGGAACTGTCTTCTGCTTTGAATTGAATTTAACCCTAGCTTTTGTTTACAATTCCGTCCTCACCCTACTGGTCCTGAAGCCCTCTTGATAGGTAATTCTGGAGCCACAACGCAGCATTCTGCCTTTCCCATAGAAAGAAGTGGTGCCTGGTAAGACTGTCCCAAAAACCCACATGAAGTTCATCTGCTCGGCCCTCGCGGATCCCTGATTTTGAGGCTGCTCTGGCCACTAGTGCTGGGTCTGACAAAGCCTGAGACCTGACCTCGTGTTAGCCACCCAGAGAGCAGGGCCCATATCTAGCATGTGAGACCGGCCAGGGTCTAGCCCGTCCTCACTACCCATCCTGGGTATTCAGGCATCTGTTCCCAGACCTTTGCTGGAATCCCTTCCAATGGGGGAACCTGAAGCCCAATAGAGAACTGCTCCTTCCCCATGGCAGGAAACTTAGCTGTTGGGAAGAGTGTCCAACTCTCAGCGTGGGAGCCAGCTGCATGGGCAACGAGACCATAGCCACTCCTGAAGTGTGCCCTGGGAACAAACAGGGATTCTGACCCTGAGCCTAAGCATGCCTTCAAACAAGCCCTCTCTCTTGCATCACAAGGATCCTACATTGCAGGCCTGGTACTCCCCTAGGCCCAAATCCTAACCATTGGTGGGAATTTCTTGGTGCCCAGACCCAGAGCCCGTCTCTGGTATCCCTGTTTTGGGGCACCCCGAAGATCGAAAACAGCACTCTTCCCTTCCCTGAAAAAGCCACCAAAGTATGGGGAGCCACCAGTATCCTCAGGGAGGAAAAATATCCCGTGGACCAATGAGAACACACCTGCATTCCGAGGCCATCCTGGACATACAATGTCGATAGAAAAGGCTGTGCAACCGCCACTGAGTCATCCTAATTACAGTTTCTGACGAGTTGCCCTCCAGGTCAATGCATTGGGC
Source organism: Mustela nivalis (assembly GCF_964662115.1). Lineage (NCBI taxonomy): Eukaryota > Metazoa > Chordata > Mammalia > Carnivora > Mustelidae > Mustela > Mustela nivalis. The sequence continues at coordinate 760,681 of NW_028136556.1, read as the reverse complement.
TGCGATCACTGCGCCACTAAGAATAAACCTAGTTTGCATTTGCAGACTTCTCTCCCAAAACCATGCCTCACATGTCCTCCAGGATGGGGTCTCTGGAGCCACACCACAGGACTGTGCCTTCCATCACCAAGGAAACTTTTCCCATCACATTTGCCCAAACCCTCCAGATTAGGGGAAGCTTCCAAGGCCCCTGATACCACCCCAATATTGGAAGCGGCTCTGGATGTAAATTCACAGTCTGAAACACTCTGAGCACCTACATCCAGGCAGACACTTGGGTCAGGTTCAATTTTCAGAGTGCCTCATAGGCCACACTGGTTTCTCCTACACTGAATGCTGGAGTCAGAGAATTGAACCTGACATGCCCCTAGGACATCACTGGAACCCAAGAATAGATTTTCAGGCATCTGTCCTCAGATGGCTGTTCTGTAATACCAACTTATGATACACATCTGTTCCCTGAGCCACACAACAGAACATCTCCTGTCCCCAGAAGGAAATACTCCCCATTCCAATGTCTCCATGGACACAAACCCACATTAGGACCCAACCTCAGGAGAGTACATTTCATCTCAGCCCCCTCTTTTGCTCCTCCAAAGCCAGCAGATTGAACTTGTCTTGTCACTAGGAGACAATTTGAATGGGAGGCGGGCTGCCCAGGCATCCATCCTTAGAACCCTGCTCTGGGGTCATTCCATTTGGGACGTCCTGGAGCATTCCATCAGGTCTCAATTTTCCCGCAGAAAGAATCCCTGCAGTTTGGAGCATCTCACAACTCCCATCGGGGGTCAAACTCCATGGCCTTGTGATGACCCCACCCTTCATGAAGGGGCCATCATGACCAGAAACTCCAACCTGAGCCAACGTCTGATCCTCGCCCTGACTTCAGATGCACAAGATCTTGACTCAGCTCTGCAGAGTGTGCCTGCTGTGCCGTCGCTCGGAAACCTATGCCTAGCTTGTGTTCTCAGATTATTGTCCTCACACTCTTGGCCCACAGGCCCTCCAGTTTGGGAATTCCAGAGTCACAATGCAGTACTCTGCCCGCCCTCAAGAAAAAAAAAAGTTGCCCTCTGCGGCTCCCCAGAAACCCCAAATGAGGATCAACTGCACACCACTCAGCTGTTCCCCAATTATACAGTCTACCCTGGGCACTAGTGCCCTGTCTGACAGCCTGAGCCTGGATCTCCTGACACACACCCAGACAGCTGGCCGCACACTGAGCACATTCAGATCCGCCATGCCATAGCTCTTCATCTCTTCCCAATCTCGGCTTCAGAGCCTAGACCTTATCTCCAATCACTCACTGCCCAGGGGTGAACGTGATGCAAAAATCAGAACTCCTCCTTCCCCATAGCAAGACACCTTGTGGTTGGCATGTTGTCCAGCATTCAGTGTAGGAGAAACCAGTGTGGCCAATGAGGCCCCACCTATGCTTGAGGGCTGTGACCCTCAGCATGAGCCCTTTCCTAAAGTAAGGCCTATCAGTGGCTGGACCAAGAGCCAGCGCATGGGGCTTGCGATGCCCCTAGGCCCCCAATCTTAACCAGAGTTTGGGCTGTTCAGTTGCCTGTCCCCAGGGATCTGCTCTGGAAACACTCCTTTGGAGGCACACCTGAGGTATAAAAACAGAAATGTCTCTTCCCATCCACAGAATGACCCCAAACTCTTGCATCGGGCTAAAACGCCAGAGAGGGAGACTCATCCATGGCCTTTGAGGTCTCCCTGACATTGGACGGCCATTGGTGCCACAAAATCCAGAGACAAAAGGTTGAGCATGCGCCTCACACTCCCCCTTTGTTCATATCCCAAAAAGTTTACCCCGAAGATATTTATGCAGTCTGTAGATCGTGTCTGCCATACCTACATCTCAAAACATAAGCCGAGTTTGTGTTTTCAGACTTCTGTCACCACAGTCCTGGCCCACACACCCTACATACTGGGGCCACTGGAGCCACACCTCATGACTGTGCGTGCCATCTCCAAGGGAATTCTGCCCATTCCATTGGCCACACTTCATGAAGGGGCCGTCATGGACAGAAACACCAAATTGAGCCAACATCTGATCCTCGCCCTGACTTCAGATGCATGAGATCTTGATTCAGCTCTGCAGAGTGTGCCCGCCTTGCCCTCGCCTTGAAACCTAAGTCTAGCTTATGTTGTCAGAGTTCCGTCCTCACACTCCTCGCCCACAAGCCCTCCAGATTGGGAATTCTGGAGCCACAGTGCAGCACTCTGCCTGCCCTCGAGAAGAAAAATTTTGCACTCCTGGCCCACCAATGCTCTATTTTGGCAGTATTGGAGCCACAATGCAGCACTCTGCCTGCCCTCCAGGAGAAAAACGTTGCCCTCTGGGGTTACCCAGAAACGCCAAGTGAGGATCAACCTGCATGCCATTAGACTATACCCCAATTATACAGTCTATATCTGGACACGAATGCCCTGTCTGACATAGGCTGAGCATGGAACTCCCGACCGACACCCAGACAGCTGGCCACACACTGAGCCCATAAGCCCCGCCATGGTCTAGGTCGTCATCTCTTCCCAACATTGTTTTTCAGGCTTTGGAATCTAGACCTTATCTCCAGTCATTGCCAATGGTTGAATGTGATGCAGAAATCAGAACTTATCCTTACCCATGGCAAGAAATATTGTGGGTATCATGTTGTCCAACATTCAGTGTAGGAGAAACAAGTGTGGCCCATGAGGCCCTGCCCATGCTTGAGGGCTGTGTTTGGCACAAACATGCATAGTGACCGTCAGCATGAGCCCTGTACTCAAGTAAGGCCTCTCAGTGGCTGAACCAAGAGCCCGCTTATGGGGCTTGCCATGTCTCTAGGCTCCATCCTTAACTGGAAGTCGGGCTGTTAAGTCGCCCCTTCCCAGGGCTTTGCTCTAGAATCCCACTTTGGTGAGACAACAAAGGTTAAAAAAATGCATCCCACAAAATGTGCCCATAACCTTGGGATCAGGCCACATTTCCAGAAAGTGACACTCGTCCATGGCCCTTGAGGCTACCCCAACATTCCATGGCCATCGCTGACACAATATTCAGAGCCAAAAACCTGAGCAAGCGCCTCACACTCACCCTTCATAAATATCCTGAAGAGTTCTCCTCAAGGTCTGTAGATTGGGTCTGCCATACCTACATCTCCAAACCTAAGCCGAGTTTGTGTTTTCATACTTCTGTCCACATAGCCCTGACCCAACACCCTCCATGCTGGGGCCCCTGTTGCCACAACTCAGGACTGTGCTTGTCCTTTCCAAAGGAATTTTCCTCAGAGGCCTGGTTTCCAGTACCAGCATATGGGGATTTCTTGAGGCACCTATCATAACATAACTCGTCTCCACACGGGAAAATTGCTCGTTAGAGCTCTGTCAATATCTCTGGTTAGGAGAATCCTTCAGGGCCCCAGTGTCACCGCCCCATTCCAACTCTCCATGGATACAAACCCACATTAGGACCCATATTCAGAATAGTCCATTTTAATTCAGCCCCCTTGGTTGCTCCCCTAGCCAAAAGATCTTACCTGTCTTGTCGCTAGCAGACAATTGGAATGTGAGGCGGGCTACCCAGGCATCCATCCTTAGAACCCTGTTCTGGAGTCATTCCGTACGGGACGTTCTTGAGCCATCCAATGGGTCCTGACTGTCCTGCAGAAGGAATCCTTGCGGTTTGGAGCATCTCAGTACTCCCACCATGAGAAAACCTCCATGGCCTTGTGTTGTCCGGCCCCTTCATGAAGGAGCCATCATGAACAGGACCCCTAACCTGAGCCTACGTCTGAGCCTCGCCCTGACTTCAGATGCACGGGACCACGAGTCAGCTCTACACAGTGTGCCTTCCGTGCCATCGCCCCTAAGCCTAGCTTGTGTTCTCAGACTTCTGTCCTCATACTCCTGGCCCACAAGTGCTCCAGTTTGGCATTACTGGAGCCACAATGCAGCAATCGAGCTGCCCTCCAGAAGAAAAACGTTGCCCTATGGGGCTACCCAGAAACCCCAAATGAGGATCAACCTGCACGCCACTCAACTGTACCACAATTATACAGTCTACCCTGGGCATTAATGCACTGTTTGACACAGTCTGAGCCTGGAACTCCCGACTGACACTCAGACAGCTGGCACACACTGAGCACATCGGACCCGCCATGGCCTTAGGTCGTCATCTCTTCCCAACTTCGTTTATCAGGCTTCAGAAACTAGACCTTATCTCCAATCACTGACCATGTTTGAACGTGATGCAGAAATCAGAACTCATCCTTCTCCATGGCAATAAATATTGTGGTTGGCATGTTGTCCAACATTCAGTGTAGGAGAAACCTTGGGGCCCATGAATCCCCGCCCATGCTTGAGGGCAGCAATGGGCACAAACACAAATTGTGACTCTCAGTGTGATCCCTGTCCTCAAGTAAGGCCTCTCAGTGGCTGGAGCAGGAGCCCACATATAGGGCTTTCGATGCCCCTAGGCCCCCAATCTTAACCAGAGGTCAGGATGTCCAGTTGCCTCTCCCCAGGGCTCTGCTGAAGAATCCCTCTTTTGTTGGGAGACCTGTTTAGAAAACAGAAAGGACTCCTACCATCCCTATAATGACCCCTAACTCTTGGGATTGGGCCAAATCCCTAAAATGTGGAGACTCATCCATGGCCCATGAGACCACACAGTCATTCCATGGCCATCAATGACACAAAATCCAGAGACAAAAGCCTTAGCATGTGCCTCACACTCGCTCTTTGTTCATATCCCAAAGATGTCCCCTCACGGTCTGTAGATCGGGCCTGCCATACCTACCTCCCCAATCCTAAGCCGAATTTGTGTTTTCAGACTTCTGTCCCCATAGTCCTGGCCCATACACCCTCCATGCTGGGGCCCCTGGTGCCACAACTCAGGACTGTGCCTGTCCTCTCCAAGGGAATTCTGCCCATTCCATTTGCCACAGCCGTACATATTAGGAGAAACCTCCAAAGTCCCCAAGGCCGTCCCAATAGTTTAGGCCACCCAGGATAGACAGGGGCGATCTGACACCAGCTTAGGAACTGCCTCCACTCATACCTGTAGACAGATGTCCACAGAGAGGAAGATTGAACCTGACAGGCCCCTAGGTTTGAATTGGATCCATTGCTTTGGTTTCCAGGCATCTCTCCTCAGAGGCCGGGTTTCCAATACCAGAATATGGGGGCTTCCTGAGGCACCATCAGAGCAAATATCGTCTCCACATGGTAAAATTTCATGTTGGAGCTGTGTCAAAACCTCCGGTTAGGAGAATCCTTCAGGGCCCCGGTGCCACCACCCCATTCCAAGGTCTGCATGGACACAAAGCCACATTAAGACCCATTTGCAGGAGAGTCCATTTCAACTCAACCCCTTCGCTTTCTCTACAAGAGTCAACTAATCGAACCTGTCTTGTCACTAGGAAACACAATAGGAATGCGAGGTGGGCTGTCCAGGCATCCATCCTTAGAACTCTGCTCTGGCATCATTCCGTCTAGATAAGGAGTAAACTGCCAGAACCATGGGCCCACCACAATGTAGGAGGCTGCTCTGGACGCAAATGCACAGTCTTAAATACCCTGATACCTCTATCCAGGCAGACACCAGAGTCGATGGTCCTGAGTCAGAACATTGAACCTGACATGCCCCTAGGACTTTATAGGAAACCGAGGTTAGTTTTTCAGTCCTCAGTCCTCAGAGGCCTGCTTTGGAATTCCAACTTATGATACAACATATGGTCCCTGAGCCACACAACAGAACATCTGTCCCCAGATGGAATCTGGGCTCTTAGACCTGTGTCAAATCATCAGGGTAGATGAATCCTGCATGGCCCCTTAGCCACCAACTCATTCTTAGATCTCCCTGGTAACAAACCAGCACTGTGACCTGTCTTCATGAGATTCCATGTCTAATCCAGTCCTTGGTACTTCGCCACAGAGCCACCAGAATGAACCTGCAATGTTCCTCAGCAGCATTGGTCAATGGAGGTGTGCTTTCCAGGCATCCATGCAGGAGAACTATGCTACGCATTCTTTCCACGTGTGGGACCCTGGAGCAAACAAACTAGACTGCCCATTTCCGGTAGAAGGAAACCTTGCTGTTTGGAGCATCTAGCAAGCACCAGAGTGGGAAACCCTCCATGGCCTCTTGACACCATCCCTCCATTTGTCAGTCATCATAGAAACAAACTCCAGCATGAGCAAATATCTGACATCCACTCTTACTCAGGTGCTGGATATTCGATTCAACTGCTGCACACAAAAAGTGCCTTTCCAATGACACTGAATGTAACCAGAGCTTGGGTTAACAATTCCATCCTCAGCCTCCTGGTCTGCAAGCCCTCTTGATAGGGAATTCTGGAGCCACAATGCAGCGTTCTGCCTTCCCCTTAGAAACAAGAAAGGCCTGGTGGTTCTGCCTAGAAACCCCACTAGAAGTTCAATCTGCTAGGCACTCTAGGGAACCCTTATTTATAGGATGTCCTGGGCACTAGTGCTGTGTCTGACAGATCCTGAGCCAAGACCTAGTGTCAGCCACCCAGAGATCGGGGTCCATATCCACAATTTGAGACCGTCCATGGCCCATGTCCGTCATCTCTAACCATCCTTGGTATTCAGGCATCTGTCCCCAGACTTTGCTGGAATCCCTGCTAATGGAGGAACCTGAAGCACAATAGAGAATTCCACTTTCCCCATGGCATAAATCCTGGCTGTTGGGATGGGAGTCCAACCCTCAAAGTGGGAGCCAGCTGCATGGCCAAGGAAACCACGCCCACTCATTATGGCCACCCTGGGCACAAGCAGGCATTGTGACACTCAGCCTGAGCATGATTTCAAATAAGCCCTCTCAGTTACACCTCCAGGATCCCGCATGCAGGCCTGGTATGCCACTAGGCCCAAATCCTAACACGTGGTGGGATTTTCCAGGTGCCCAGACCCAGAGCCCATCTCTGGAATCCCTATTTTGGGGCACCCCTAAGATGGAAAACAGCACTCTTCCCTTCCCCGAGAAAGCCAGCAACTCTTGGGAGCCACAGGAACCTTAAAGAGGACAAATCTCCCATGGACCCTTGAGACCACATCTGCATTCTGAGGCCATTGTGGACACACAATCCGGATACAAAAGCCTCTGCTACTGCCTTCGAGTCACCCGATTGACAGTTCCTGACAATCTTCCCTTTAGGCCTAAGCATTGGGCCCATGATCACCTTGCCACTAAACCTAACCCGAGTTTGTGTTGGAAGACTTCTCTCCCAAAACCATGGCTCACATGCCCTCCGGGATGGGGTCTCTGGAGACACACTACAGAACGGTGCCTGCCATCCCCAAGGAAAATGTGCCATCAAAGTTGCCCAAACCTTCCATATTAGGAGAAACCTGCAAGGCCCTAGAGCACAACCCAATATTTGAGGCCACTCTGCAAACAAATGCACAGTCAGAAACACCATGATCACCTACGCCTAGGAAGACACTGAAGTCAATGGTCCTGAGTCAGAAGATTGAAACCATATGGTCTGGAATACCAACTTATGATAAAACATATGGTCCCTGGGCCACACAACAGAACATCTCCTGTCCCCAGAAGGAAACCGTGCTTATCGACCGGTGTCAACCCCTCAGGGTAGATGAATCCTACATGGGCCCTTAGCCACCAGCACATTCATAGATCTCCCTGCTAACAAGCCAGAATTGTGACCCATCTTCACGAAACCCCATGTCAATTCCAGGCATTGGTACTCGCCCCAGAGCCAACAAAATGAACCTGCCATGTTCCTAAGCTGCAATGGTCAATGGAGTTGTGCTTTCCAGACATCCATGTGGGAGTGCTCTGCTACCCAAATGTTCCACATGGGGGACACTGGAGAAAAGAAACCAGACACCACCTCTCCAGTAGAAGGAAACATTGCTGTTTGGAGCATCTCACAAGTCCCAGTGTGTGAAATCCTCCATGGCCTCTTGACACTACCCCTCCATTTGTCGGTCATCATACACACAATCTCCGTCTTGAGAAACATTTGACATCTGCCCTTACTCAGATGTTAGATATTCCAATCAGCCCCTGCACACTGGAACAGCCTTTCGCTTGGCACTGAATTGAACTGTAGCTTTGTTTTACAATTCCATCCTCACCCTACTGGTCCCCAAGCACTCTTAATAGAGAATTCTGGAGTCACAATGCAGCATTATGCCTTACCCATAGAAAGAAAAAGTGCCTGATGAGGTCTGCACACAAACTCCACCTGAGGATCAATCTGCTTGGCCCTCGAGGGAACCCCGATTTATAGGCTGCCCTGGCCTCTAGTGCTGTGTATGACAGAGCATGAGCCCCAACCGTGTGTCAGACACCCAAAGAGCAGGGCCCATTATCAGCATGTGAGACCATGCATGGCCCAGGACCGTCATCTCTACCCATCCTTGGTATTCAGGCCATTCTGCCCAGACCTTTGCTGGAACCCTACCAATGGGGGAACCTGAAGCACTGTAGAGAACTCCTACTTCCTCATGGCACGAAGCCTGGCTGTTGGGATTGGTGTCCAACCCTCAGAGTGGGAGCCAGCTGTATGGCCAATGAGACCACGCCCACTCATGAGGTCCGCCCTGGGCATAGGTAGGCATTGTGACCCTCAGTCTGAACATGCTTTCAAACAAACACTCTGAATTGCACCCCCAGGATCCCGCATTACAGGCCTGGTACTCCCCAAGGCCAAAACGCTAACCCTTGGCGGGATTGTCCAGGTGCCCAGACCCAAAGGCCGTCACTGGAATCCCTGTTTTGGGGCACCCCTAATATGGAAAACAGCACTCTTACCTTACCCAAAAAAGCCACCAAATTTTGGAGCGCCATCAAGATCCTTAGAGAGGAAAAGTCTCCCATGGACCCATGAGACCACACCTGCATTCTGAGACCATCCTGGACACACAATCCAGAAATAAAAGCCTGTGCTACAGCCGTACAGTCACCCTAATTAAAGTTCCCGACGAACTTCCGTCTATGTCTATGCATTGGGCCTGCGATCACATCGCCACTAAACATACCAAAATTTGTGTTTCCAGACCTCTCTACCAAAACCATGGCTCACATGCCAACCAGGATGGGATCGCTGGAGCCCCACCACAGAACTCTGTCTGTTGTCCCCAAGGACAGTGTGCATATCAGAGTTGCCCAAACCTTCTAGATTTGGAGAAACCTGTAAGGCCCCTGAGCCCACCTCAATATTGCTGGCCACACAGGATGCAAATGCGCAGTCTGAAACACCCTGATCACCTACCTCCAGGGAGATAGCCAAGTTAATGATCCTGAGTTATAAGTTTGAACCTGAAATGTCCCTAGGCCCTCAATGGAACCCCATTAGGTTTTCAGGCATCTGTCCTCAGGGGCCTGTTCTGGAATACCAATTTATGACACATCATGTGGTCCCTGACCCACACGACAGAACACCTCCTGTCCCCAGAAGGATACAGCGTTCTTCGACCTGTGCCAAACCGTCAGGGTAGGAGAATCCTGCATGGCACCTTAGCAACCAGCACATTCGAAGATCTCCTTGAAAACAAACCAGCGTTGTGGCTTATCTGCAAGAGATTCCATGTCAAATCAAGGAATTGATACTTTGCCCCAGAGCCACCAGTACGAACCTGCCATGTTCCTCAGCTGCAATGGTCAATGGAAGTGTGCTTTCCAGGAATCCATGCCGGAGAGCTCTGCTTCACCAACTTTCCACATGGGGGAACCTAGAGCAAACAAACCAGACTTCATCTGCCCAGTAGAAGGAAACCTTACTGTTTGGAGCGGCTCACAGGACTCAGCGTGTAAACTACTCCATGGCCTCTTGACGCCACCCCCCCCCCATTTGTTGGTCATCATAGACACAAAATCTAGTGTGAGCAAACATCTGACATCCACCCTTATTCCGGTGCTGGATGTCTCGAATAAACCACTGCACATTGGAACTGCCTTCCGCCTGACACTGAATAGAACCGTAGCTTGTGTTTACAATTCCATCCTCACTCAACTGGTCCCCAAGCCCTCTTGATAGGGAAATCTGGACCCACAATGCAGCATTATGCCTTCTCCACCAAATGAAAAAGTGCCTTGTGAGTCTGGGGAGAAACCCCACATGAGGATACATCCGCTCGGTCCTCAAGGGAACGCCGAATTATAGGCTGCCCTGGCCCCCAGTGCTGTGTCTGACAGAGCCTGAGCCCCTACCGAGTTTCAGCTACCAGAGAGTGGGCCCTATATCTAGCATTTGGGATGGTCATGGCCCAAGTACGTCATCTCTACCCATCCTTGGTATTCAGGCACCTGTCCTCAGATCTTTGCTGGAATCCCTACCAATGGGAAACCTGAAGCACAATAGAGAACTCCACTTTACCCATGGCAATAAACCTGGCTGTTGGAATGGGTGTCTAATCCTTAAAGCAGAAGCCTGTTACAAGACCAATTAGACTACGCCCACTCCTGAGGGCCACCCTGGGCACAGTCATTGTGACCCTCAGCCTGAGCATGCTTTCAAACAATCCCTCTCAGCTTCACTACCATGATCCAGAATTGCAGGCCTGGAATGCCTCTACGCACAAATCCTAAAACTTGGTGGGACTTTCCAGGTGCCCAGACCCAGGGCTCGTCTCTGGAATTCGTGTTTTGGGACACCCAGGAGATGTAAAACAGCACTCTTCCCTTCCCCGAAAAAGCCACCAAACTATGGGGAACCACCAGAATCCATAGAGAGGAAAAGTCTCTCATGAGTCCATGAGAACACACCGGCATTCCGAGGCCATCCTGGACACAAAATCCAGAGAGAAAACCCTGTGCTACCGCCTTCCAGTCACCCTAATTACAGTTCCAGCCGAGCTCCCCTCCAGATCTATGCATTGGGCCTGTGATCACCTCGCCCCTAACCCTAATCCGAATTAATGTTTGCAGACTTCTCTATGAAAACCATGGCACACATGCCCTCCAGGATGGGGTCTCTGGACCCACGCCACAGGACTGTCCTGCCATCCCCAAGGAAACTGTGCCCATCAAAGTTGCACAAACCTTCTAAATTAGGAGAAACCTGCAAGGCCCCTGAGCCTACCCCAATATTGGCGGCCACTCTGAATGCAAAAGCGCACCTACATCTAGGCAGACAGCCAAAGGAATGGTCCCGAATCAGAATAGTGAACCTAACATGCCCCTAGGACGTCATTGGAACCCTAGATTCAGTTTTCACACATCTGTCCTCTGAGGCCTGATCTGGAATGTGAGCTTATGATACATCATGTGGTCCCTGGGCCACATAACAGAACATCTCCTGAACCCAGAAGGAAACCGTGCCCTTCCATCTGTGCCAAAGCCCAGGGTAGCCCAGGCTGCACAGCCCCTTCGCCACCAGCACATTATAAGATCTCCCTAGTAACAAACCAGCATTGTGGCCCATCTGCAAGAGATTCCATGTCAACTCAAGGACTTGGTACTTCACTCCAGAGACACCAGAACGAATTTGCCATGTTCCTCAGCTGCACTGGTCAGTGGAGTTGAGCTTTCCAGGCATCCATGTGTTGAGCTCTGGTACCCAAAGTTTTCACATAGGGGAACCTGGAACAAATCAGTCACACTCCACCTGGCCAGTAGAGTGAAATTTGCTATTTGGAGTAGCTCATAAGTCTCAACGTGAAAACACCTTCATGGCTTCTTGACGCCACCCATCCATTTGTCAGTTATCATAGACACAAACTCCAGGGTGAGCAAATATCTGACATCCGCCCTTACTCAGGTGCTGGATATCTCGAATAAGCCGCTGCACATAGGGACTGCCTTCTGCTTGGCATTGAATTGAACCGTAGCTTGTGTTTACAATTCCATCCTCACCCGACTGGTCCCCAAGCCCTCTTGATAGGGAAATCTGGAGCCACAACTCACCATTCTGCCTTCCCTATAGAAATAAGTCCCTGGTGAGTCAGGCCAGAAACCACACATGAGGATCAATCTGCTCGGCCCTCGAGGCAACCCATTTATAGGTTGCCCTGGCCACTAGTGCTGTGTCTGACAGAGCCTGAGCCCCGACCTAGTGTCTGTCCCCAGACAGTGGGCCCCACATCTAGCATTTGGGATTGCCATGGCCCAAGTACGTCATCTCTACCCATCCTTGGTATTAAGGCACCTGTCCCCAGACCTTTCCCTTGCCAATGTGGGAACCTGAAGCACAATTGAGAACTCCTCCTTCCTCATGGCAGGAATCTTCGCTGTTGGGATGGATGTCCAACCCTCAAAGTGGGAGCCAGTTACAAGACCAGTGAGACCACGCCCATTCCTGAGGGCCGCCCTGGGGACAAACAGGCATTTTGTCCCTCAGCCTGAATATGCTTTCAAACAATCCCTCTCAGTTGCACCACCATAATCCTGCTGTGCAGGCCTGGTACGCCTCTAGGCACAAATCCTAAAACTTGGTGGGATTTTCCAGGCGCCCAGACCCAGAGCCTGTCTCTGGATTCCCTACTTTGGGGCACCCTTAAGATGGAAAACAGCACTCTCTTCCCCAAAAAAGCCACCAAACTATGGGGAGCCACCAGATCCATAGAGAGGAAAAGTCTCCCATGGACCCATGAGAACACACCTGCATTTGGAGGCCATCCTGGACACACAATCCAGAGATAAAAGCCTCTGCTACCAACTTCCAGTCACCCTAATTACAGTTCCAGATGCTCTGCCCTCCAGGTTTATACATTGGCCCTCTATCATATTACCACTAACCCTACTTCAAATTTGTGTTTGCAGACTTCTCTCCCTAAACAATGGCTCTCTTGCCCTCCAGAATCGGTTCTTTAGAGCCATACAACAGGACTGTGCTGCCATCCCCAAGGAGACTGTGCCCGTCAGAGTTGACCAAAACTTCCAGATTAGGAGAAACCTGTAAGGCACCTGACCCACCCCAATACTGGTGGACAATCTGGACGCAAATGTGCGGTCTGAAACTTCTTGATCACGTACATCTAGGCAGACACCCAAGTTAATGTCTCTGAGTCAGAAGATTGAACGTGACATGACCCTAGGACCTCATTTTACCCTAGATTATGTTTTCAGTCATCTGTCCTCAGAGGCCTGTTCTGGAATATTAGCTTATGATACATGTGAGCCACACAACAGAACATCTCATTTCCCCAGAAGGAAACTGTGATCTTCAGCCTGTTCCAATCCCTCAGGGTAGGAGAATCCTGCATGACACCTTAGCCACCAGCACATTCTAAGATCTCTCACATATCAAACCAGAACTGTGACCCATGTGCAAGAGATTCCAAGTCAACTCAAGGTCTTGGTGCTTTGCCCAAGAGCCATCAGAACAAAACTGCCATGTTCTTCAGCAGCAATGGTCAAAGGAGCTGTGATTTCCCGTCATATATTTGGGAGAGCTCTGCTCCCCAAACTTTCCACATGGGGGACCCTGGAGTAAACACACCAGACTCCACCTGTCCAGTAGAAGGAAACCTTGTTGTTTGGAGCATCTCACAAACCTCAGCATGGGAAATCCTCCATGGTCTCTTGACGCCACTTCTCCATTTGTCGGTCAGCATAGACACAAACTCCACTGTGAGCAAGTCTGACATTTGCCCTTACTCAGTTGCTGGATGTCTCGCATAAGCTGATGCACATTGGAATGGCTTCAGCTTGGCACTGAATTAAACTGTAGCTTGTGATTACAGTTACATCCTCACCCGACTGGTCCCCATGCCCTCTTGATAGGGAAATCTGGAATCACAACACTACATTCTGCATTCCCCATAGAAAGAAGTGCCTGGTGAGTCAGGACAGAAACCCCACATGAGGATCTTTCTGCTTGGCTCTCAAGGGTGCACGCTTTATAGGATTCCATGACCACTAGTGCTGTGTCTGACAGAGCTTGAGCCCCGACCTATTGTCAGCCAGCCAGAGTTTGGGGCCCATATCCAGCATGTTAGTGCGGCTATAGCCCAAATCCATCCCCTCTACCCATCCTTGATATTCAGGCATCTGTCCCCAGACCTTACCTGGAATCCCTGCAAATGGGGGAACCTGAAGAACAATAGAGAACTCCTCCTTCCCCATAGCAGGAAACCTGGCTGTGGGGATGGGCGTCCAAGCCTCAGAGTGGGAGCCAGCTGCATGGCCAATGAGACCACGCCCACTCATGAGGTCCGCCCTTGGCACAAGCAGGCATTGTGGCCCTCAGCCTGACCATGCTTTCAAACAAGCCCTCTCAGTTGTGCCACCACGATCCCGCATTGCAGCCCTGGAACACCCCTCATCCCGAATCCTAACCCTTGGTAGAATTTCTTGGTGCCCAGACACAGAGGCCGTCTCTGAAATCTCTGTTTGGGGGCACCCCTAAGATGGAAAACTGCACTCCTCCCTTCCCCGAAAAACAGCACTCCTCCCTTCCCTGAAAAAGTCACAAAACTATGGAGAGCCACCAGATCCTAAGTGAGGTAACGTCTCCCATGGACCCAAGAGACAACATCTGCATTCAGAGTCCATCTCTCATCTGGACACACAATCCAGAGAGAAAAGCCTGTGTTACCGCCTTTCAGTCACCCTAATTACAGTTCCTGATGAGCTCCACTCCAGGTCCACGCATTGCGCCTGTGATCACCTCGCCACTAACCCTAACCCGCATTTGTGTTTGCAGACTTTCTCACAATATCATGGCTCACATGCTCTCCAGGATAGGGTCTCTAAAAACACACCACAGGATTGTGCCTGAAATCCCCAAGGTAACTGTGCCCATCACAGTTGCCCAAACCTTCCAGATTAGGAGAAACCTGCAAGGCCCCTGAGCCCACCCCAATATTGTTGGCAGTGCTGGTCACAAATTCACAGTCTGAAAGACCCTTATCACCTACATCCACTGGAGACATCCAAGTCAATGGTCCTGAGTCAGAAGATTGAACCTGACATGCCCCTAGGACCTCATTGAAACCCTAGATTAGGTTTTCAGGCATCTGTCCCCAGGGTCCTGTTCTGGAATACCAACTTAGGAGTGAACATGTGGTCTCTGAGCCCCGCAACAGAACATCTCCTGTTCCCAGAAGGAAACTGTGCCCTTCGACCTGTTCCAAACCCTCAGGGATGGAGAATCCTGCACAGCACCTTAGAAACCAGCACATATGCTGAGTTTGTGCATTGCTCCAAGCCACAAGGTTTCCATCTGCGAGACAGTCTAGTCCTGTTTGATGGTCCCAGGACGTCCCATATGGAAGGACTGGAGGGCAGAGTTCGAAGGATGGATGCCTGTACACCATACCTCGCATTCCAATTGGCTATGAGCGACAAAACATGTTTGAACTCCTGGCTCTAGGGTAGGCTACCCAAGGGGCTGAGTTGAAATGAACTCTTCTGAGGATGGGTTGTAATGTGGGTTTGTGTACATGGAGACCATGTAATGTGCTGGTGGCTCAGGGGCCTTGCAGAAATCGCCTTACCAAAGGGTTTGATAGAGCTCGAATAAGAAAGCTCCCCATGTGGAGATGAGAGAGGTTCTGTTTAGTGAATCAGAAAAGCCCAAATGCTGGTCTTCAAAACCAGTCCTCTGAGGACAGACACCTGGAAACCAAAGCTAGGATTTAGATTAAGGCCTAGGGGCCTGTCCGTTTCAATCTTCTGTCTCTAGGGACACTGTTGAGGGTCTAAGTGGAGATAGTTGCTCAGCTGGTGCCAGAATGCCTCTGTTAGTCCAGGGCGGCCTGCACTATTGGCATGGCCTCGGGGGCCTTGGAAGTTTGTCCTAATCTGTAGGGTTGTGGCCAATGGATTGGGCACAGTTTTCTTGGAGAGGACAGGCACTATAATTCTGGAGGGTGTTTGTGTCCGGGCTGTGGGCACAAAAGTCTGATAACACAAACTCGGCTACGTGTGGCACTGAGGGTATGACAGGCCCGATCTGCAGGGCGTGAGGGGAGCTCCTCAGGTTATGAAAGAATGGCGAGTGGGAGGTGGTCACTCAAGGTTTTGTCTCTGGATGTTGTGTCCCCAGTAGCCATGGAATGTAGGGGTGGCCTCAGGGGCTATGGGAGAGTCTCCCTCTCTGAGGATTTGGACCAGCTCCCAATATTTTGGAGTCATTTGTGGGAAGGGTGGAGTCCTGTTGTCAGGCTCAGGTGTCTCTCCAAGAGAGGGGCTCCAGATCACAGATCGGGCAACTGGAAAACTCAAACTCTGGTGATGTTTGGGAGCATTGGGGCTTGGCAAGCCCCATATTCGGGCTCTTGGTCCAGGCCCCGAGAGGCCTTACTTCCACATGGGGCTCACGCTGAGGGTCACAATGTGAGTTTGTGCCCAAGGGAGAACTCAAGTTTTGGCTTGGCCTCAGGGGACATGAGGGTTTCTCCTACCCTGAAGGTGTGGCTCCATGAAAACAGCAAGCTTTACAACCATGGGGAAGGTGGAGTTCTGATTTGTGCTTAAGATACCCACCTGTGCTGGGATTTGATATAATGTCTAGGTTCAAACGTCTGAAAACCTAGGTTGGGAAGAGATGATGGCCTAAGGCCACGGCGTGTCCGATGTGCTGGGTGTGAGGCCAGCTGTATCCTTGTCTGTCCATATGTCTGGCCTCAGGCTGTGTCAGACAGAGCATTAGTGCCAAGGGCCGCTTATCCAATTTGGGTGCAGTCGAGGTGGAGGCACGTTGATTTTCATTTGGGGTTTCTGGAGAGCCCCATCAGGCAAAGAATTTCTACTGGTGGGCAGGCAGAGGGCTGAGTTGTGGATCCATATTTCCCAGTATGGATGGCTTGTTTGACAGGAGTGTGAGGAAGGAATTCTGAAAACACAAGCTAGCGTGAGGTCTGGGGCCGAGGGCACGCAGGCCCACTTTGCATAGGCTGAATTGAGATCTCCTGCATCTGTGGTCAGGGAGAGTATCAGAAGTTGCCTCAGGCTGGAGTTTGTGTCCATTATGGCCTCTTCCTAAAGGGGGTGGGGCCATTATGAGGCCAGAGTCGTTTCCCTATGCTGGGAGTTGTGAGCTTCTCCAAACCTCAAGTTTTCCTCCTACACACAGTCGAGTCCTATTGGATGGTTCCAGGATGCCCCACACAGAAAGACTCGAGAGCAGGGGTCTAAGCATAGATGCCAGGAAACACCACCTCACCTTCCCATTGACTGGTTGGGATAAGGCAGGCTCAATCTGCGGGCTCTTGGGCGAGCTACCCAGAGGGCTGAGTTGAAATGGACTCTGCTGAGGATGGGCCATATTGTGGGTTGGAGGCCATGGAGACCTTGGAATGTGGTGGTGGCTCAGGGTCTTTGTAGGATTCTCCAACCTGAAGGGTTTGACACAGCTCCAACAAAGAAGCTTCCCGTGTGGACACGAGAAGTGTTCTGTTTGGTGCCTCAGGAAAGCCCCATATGCTTGTCTTAGAACCCAGGACTCTGAGGAATGACACCTGGAAATCAAAGCAAGAGTTCAGATTAGGGACTAGGGGCCCGTCCATTTCAATCTTCTGTCTTCGTGGGCATCTCTCTGCGTGTCTGTGTAGAGGTAGTTGCTCAGCTTGTGTCAGATTGCCCCTGTTTGTCCAGGGCGGCTCTTGTTCCAGCCACTGAGAGGCATTAACTGAGTAGGGGACTCATGCTGAGGGTCGCAATGCGTGTTTGTGCCCAAAGCGGCCCTCAATCATGGGTGGGGCATCATTGACCATGCAGGTTTTTCCTACATTGAATGTTGAACATGCCAACCACAAGGTTTCTTGCAATGGGGAAGGAGGAGTTCTGATTCCTGCATCACGTTCACCTCTAGGCAGTGATTGGAGATAAGATCTAGGTTCTGAAACCTGAAGACCGAGGTTAGGAAGAGATGACGACCTAAGGCCACTCCATGTCTGATGTGCCCAGTTTGCGGCCACCTGTCTGGATATCAGTCACGAGGTCTGGGCTCAGGCTGTGTCAGACAGAGCATTAGTACCCAGATAAGCTGTATAATTGGGGTACAGTCGAGTGGCATGCAGAAGATAATCATTTGCAGTTTCTCATTAGCCCCTTTGGGTAAAGTTTTTCTTCTGGAGGGCAGGCAGAGTGCTGGATTCTGGCTCCGGAATTGCCAAACTGGAGGGCTTTTGGGCCAGTACTGTGAGAAGGGAAGTCTGAGAAAACAAGCTAGGTTTAGGTTTTGGGGCGAGAGCACGGCAGGAACCCTCTGCAGAGCTGAATCAAGATTTCGTGCATCTGAAGTCAGGACGAGGATCAGACGTTGGCTCAGTTTGGAGATTCTATCCATGATGGCCCCTTCATGAAGTGGGGTCATAACGAGACCATGGGAGTTTTCCCGTGATGGGAGTAGTAAGATATTCCAAACCACAGGGATTTTCTGCAGGTCAATTGAAACCTGTTGGATGTCTCCAGGACGTCCCATATGGAAAGATTGCAGAACAGGGTTCTAAGGATGGATGCCTGGGCAGCCCGCCTCACATTTCATTTGTCTCCTAGCAACAGGATACGTTTGATCTGTTGGCTCTGGTGTAGCAACCAAAGGGGCTGAGTTGAAATGGACTCTCCTGAGGATGTGTCATAATGTGGGTTTATGTCCATGGAGACGTTGGAAAGGGGCAGTTGCACCGGGGCCCTGAAGGATTCTCCTAACTGGCGGTATTGACACAGCTCCACAGAGCATGTTTCCCATGTGGAGATGAGATTTGTTCTCATTGGTGCTTCATTTAACCCCCATATGGAAATCAGAACTCTGAGGAGAGATGCCTAGAAACGAAAGCAATGGATCTGTTTCCAGTTAAATATTCTCTGGGGACATTTGTCTACGGGTCTGAGTGGAAGTAGTTCCTCAGCATGTGTCAGATCACCACTATTCCTCCCGGTTGGGCTACACTATTGGGATGGCCTCAGTGACTTTGGAGGTCTCTCCTAATTTGCAAGTTTTTGGCAAATGAAATGGGCAGAATTCCTTTGGGGAGGGAAGGCACAGACCTGAAGTGTGGCTCCAGGGTACCCAGCCTGGAGGGTGTGTGGGTCACAGCTGTGGGGACAGAAGTCTGAAAACAGAAACTCGGCTTAGGTTTGGGGATGTAGCTATGGCAGGCCCAATCTACAGACCTTGGGAAATCTTCATGATATGAACAAAGGGCGAGTGTGAGGCATTTGCTCAGGCTTTTGTCTCTGGATTTTGTGTCACCAATGGCTGTGGAATGTCAGGGTGGCTTCATGAGCCATGGACGAGTCTCCCTCTCTGGGATATTGGCCCGATCCCAAGATTTTTGGGGTCATTCTGTATGATGGGAGGAGTCCGTTCTGTTTTTTTTTTTACCTCAGGTGTGTCACTAAAAGACGGATTCCAGAGCAGAGTCCTGGGGAGGGGCGACTGGACAACACGAAATCTGGTTCAGATTGGGGGCCTAGGGGCATGGCAATCCCCATATGCGGGCTCTTGGTCCAGCCACTGAGAGGCCTTACTTGAGGACACTGAGCTCACACTGAGGGTCACAATGCATGTTTGTGCCGAACGTAGCCCTCAAGCATGAGCGGGGACTCATGGACCACGCTGGTGTCTCCTACACTGAACATTGGACAACATGCTATCCACAAGATTTTGGCCATGGGGAAGGAAGAGTTCTGAATTTTGCATCACGTTCACACCTGGGCAGTGATTGGAGATAAGGTCTCGCTTCTGAAGCCTGAAAACCGAGTTTGGGATAAAATGATGACCTAAGGCCATGGAGGGTCGGATGCGCTCAGTGTGCGGTCAGCTGTCTGGGTGTTGGTCAGAACTTCTGGGCTCAGGCTGTGTCAGACAGTGCATTAGTGCCCAGGTTAGACTATACAATTTAGGTACAGTCGAGTGCCGTGTAGGTTTATCCTCATTTGGGGTGTCTGGAAAGCTCCATAGGGCAACATTTTTCTTCTGGAGGGAAGGCAGATTGCTGCATTGTGGGTCTGTAATTGCCAAACGTGAGGGCTTGGGGGCCGGGATGTGAGGACAGAAGTCTGAGAACACAAGCTAGACTTAGGTTTCAGGGCGAGGGAAAGGCAGGCACACTCTGCGATCTCGTGCATTTGAAGTCAGGGAGAAGATCAGACGATGGCTCAGTTTGGAGATTCTGTCCAAGATGGCCCCTTCATGAAGCGGGGTGGGGGCATCACAAAGCCATCGAGGTTTTCCCATGTTGGGAGCTGTGAGATGCTCCAAACAGCAAAGATTCCTTCTGCGGGACAATTGATACCTGTTGGATGGCTCCAGGACATCCCATAGGGACGACTCAAGAGCAGGGTACTAAAGAGGGATGCCTGGGTTTCCCACCTTGCATTCAAATCGTCTCATTGCGATAAGACAAGTTGAATCTCTTGTCTCTGGTGGAGCAACCGAGGGCGCTGAGTTGAAATGGACTCTCCTGCGCATGGGTCATAATGTGGGTTTGTGTCCATGGGGACCTTGGAATGGGTCGGTGACACCAGGGTCATGAAGTTTTCTACTAATCAGAGGTTTTGACACAGTTCCCATGTGCAAGTTTCCCATATGGAGACGAGATTTTTTCTGGTGGGTGCTTCAGGAAAGTCTCATATGTTGCTATTGGAAACCAGGCTTCTGGGGAGAGATGGCTAGAAACCAAAGCAATGGATCTGCTGAAGTCCTAGGGGCCTGTCCAGTTCAATTTTCTTCTCTTTGGACATCTGTCTCAAGGTCTGAGTGCAGGTAGTATCTCAGCTGGTGGCAGATAGCCCCTGTTTGTCCCGGGTAGCCTACACACTTAGGATAGCCTTGGGGACTCTGGAGCTTTGTCCTAATTTGTTCTGACTGGTGCCACTCCGACATTCCACGACCATCGTTGACACAAAATCCAGACAAAAGCCTGAGCAAGCGCCTCACTCTCGCCCTTTGTTCATATCCCAAAGAGTTCTAATGATCTGTAGATGGGCCTGCCATACCTATATCCTCAAACCTAAGCTGAGTTGCTGTTTTTAGACTTTTGTCCCCACGGCCCTGGCCCACACACCCTCCAGGCTAGGGCCCCTGGAACCACACCTCAGGATTGTTCCTGCCCTCTCAAAGGGAATTATTCATATTCCATTGGCCACAAACATATAAATCAGAAGAAATCTCCAATGTCCCTGGGACCATCCCAATATTGTAGGCCGCTCGGAACAAACAGGGGTGATCTGACACTAGCTGAGCAACTAGCTCCACACAGACTCGGAGACAGATGTCCCCAGAGAAGAACATTGAACTGGACAGGCCCCTAGGCCCTAATCAGATCCATTGCTTTGGTTTCCAGGCATCTCTTCTCAGAGGCCTGGTTTCCAATACCATCCTATGGGGTTTCCAGAGGCCCCATCAGAGCAAGTCTTGTCTGCACATTGGAAACTTGCTCATGGAGCTATGTCAGAACCTCAGAGGCCTGGTTTTCAATACCACCATATGGGGGTTTCCTGAGGCATCAATCAGAACAAATGTCTTCTCCACATGGGAAATGTGCTCTTTCAAGCTGTGTCAAAACCTCCGGCTAGGAAAATCCTTCAGGGCCCCGGTGCCACCACCTCATTCCAAGGTCTCCATGGACACAATCCCACATTAGGACCCATCTGCAGGAGAGTCTATTTCAACTCAGTGCCCTTGGGTGCTCCCCTAGAGCCAGCAGATCGAACCTATCTTGTCACTAGGAGACAATTGGAATGTGAGGCGGGCTGGCTAGGCATCCATCTGTAGAAAACTACTCTGAAGTAATTCCATATGGGACGTCCTGGAGCCATCCAACAGGTCACAGCTGTCCTGCAGAAGGAATCCTTGCGCTTTGGAGCACCTCACAACTCCCATCATGGGAAAAGCTCTGTGGCCTCGTGGTGCACCGTCCCCTTCATGAAAGAGCCATCTTGGACAGAAACTCCAACCTGAGCCAACGTCTAATCCTCGCCCTGACTTCAGATGCACGAAATCTTGATTCAACTCTGCAGAGTGTGCCTGCCGAAACCCCGCCCCAAAGCAAAACCTAGCTATTGTTCTCAGACTTCGTCCTCACACTCCGAGCCCACCAGCCCTCCAGTTAGGGAATTCTGGAGAGACACAATGCAGCACTCTGACTGCCCTCCAGAAGAGAAACGTTGTCCTATGGGGCTAACCAGAAACACCAAATGAGGATCAACCTGCATGCCACTTGACTCTACCCCAATTATACAGTTTTGCTTCGGCGTTAATGCCCTGTCTTGCACAGCCTGAGGTCTGAATTCCCAACCGACACCCAGACAGCTGGCTGTACACTGAGCACATCAGACCCGCCATGGCTTTAGGTCATCATCTCTTCCCAACCTTGGTTTTCAGGCTTCAGAACCTAGACCTTATATATACTCACTACCCAGGGGTGAACGTGATGCAGAAATGAAACTCCTTCTTCCTCAAGGCAAGAAACCTTGTGGTTGGCATGTTGTCCAACGTTCAGTATATGAGAACCCAGCATGGCCCATGAGGCCTCAGACATGCTTGAGGGCTGCGATGGGCACAAACACACATTAGGACCCTAAGCATGAACCCTGGCCTCAAGTAAAGCCTCTCCGGGGCTGGACCAAGAGCCTGCATATGGGGCTTGCCATGCCACTACTCCCCCAATCCTAGCCAGAGCTTGAGAAGTCTAGTCAACCTTATTCAGAGCTCTTTTCTGGAATCCCTCTTTGGTGGGACACATAAGGTAAAAAAAAAAAAAAAAAAAAAAAAAAAAAAAAAAAAAAAAAAAAAGTAAGGACTCCTACCATCCAAAGAATGACCCCAAACACTTGGAATTTGGCCAAATCCACAGAGAGAAATACTCGTCCATGGTCGATGAGGCCAGCCTGACATTCCACGGCCACCATTGACACAAAATCCGGAGACAAAATCCTGAAAAAGCGCCACACACTTGCCCTTTGTTCAGAGCCCCCAAAATTCTCAAGGTCTGTAGATCGGGCCTGCCATACCTATGTCCCCAAACCTAAGCCGAGTTTGTGTTTTCAGACTTCTGTCTCCATTGTCCTGGCCCACACACCCTAAAGGCTGGGCCCCATGGAGCCACACCTCAGGACTGTGCCTGCCCTCTCCAAGGGAATTCTGCTCATTCATTTGGCACAACCTGACAGATTAGGAGAATCATCCAAAATCTCTGAGGCCATCGCAATAGTGTAGGATGTTCTGGACATACAGGGACCCTCTGGCACAAGCTGAGCCACTACCACCAATCAGAACCTTAGACAGATATCCATAGAAAAGAATATTGAACAAGACAGGCACCTAGGCCCTAATTGGATCCATTGCTTTTGTTTTCAGGCATCTCTCCTCAGAGGCCTGGATTCCAATGCCAGCATAAGAGGGTTTCCAGAGCTACCTATCAGGAAAAATCTCGTCTCCACATGGGAATCTTGCTCTATGGAGCTGTGTCATAACCTCCAGTTAGGAGAAAACTTCAGGTCACTGGAGCCACTGCCCCATTTGAATATCTCCATGGACACAATCCCAAATTATGACCCATCCTAAGGAGAGTCCATTTCAACTAAACCCCCTCGGTTGCTACCCCAGAGCCAGCAGATTGAACCTGCCTTGTCGCTAGGAGACAATTGAAATGCGAGTTGGGCTCTTCAGGCATCCATCCTTAGAACCCTGCTCTTGCGTCGTTCCTTATGGGACATCCTTGAGCCATCCAACAGGTCTCGACTGTCCCACAGGAGTCCTTGTGCATGGACCACCTAACAACTCATATCATGGAAAGCTTCCAAGGTCACATGATGCCCCCAATCTTCATGAAGGCAGATCATGGAAAGAAACTCCAACCTGAGCCAACAGCTGAACTTCGCCTTGACTTCAGATGCACGAGATCTTGATTCAGCTCTTCAGAGTGTACCTGCTGCGCCCTCACCCCAAAACCTAAGCGTAGCTAGTGTTCTCCGACTTCCGTCCTCACTCTCCTGGACCACACGCCCTCTATTTTGGGATTTCCGATGACACAGTGCTGCACTCTGCCTGCCCTCTAGAAGAAAAACATTGCCCTATGGGTCTACCCACAAACCTCAAATGAGGATAAACCTGCACGTCACTCAACTGTACACCAATTATATAGTCTAGCCTGTGCACTAATGCCCTGTCTGACAGAATCTGAGGCCTGAATTCCCAACCAACACCCAGACAGCTTGCAGTACACTGAGAACATCTGAACCACCATGGCCTTAGGTCGCCATCTCTTTCCAACTTCGGTTTTCAGGCTACAGAATCCTAGACCTTCCCATGGGTGAACATGATGCAGAAATCAGAACTCCTCCTTCCCTCTCGCCAGAATCTTGTGGTTGGCATCTTGTCCAACTTTCAGTGTAGGACCCCTGTAGGGCCTACAGGGGTAGTAGTAGGGCCCCTGAGGGTAGTGTAGGGTCCCTGAGGCCCTGCCTATGCTTAAGAGCTGCGGTGGGCTCAAACACACATTGGGACCCTCAGTTTGAGCCCTGTCCTCAAGTAAAGCCTCTCAGTGGCTGGACCATGAGCCCGCATATGGGGCCTGCCATGCCCCAAGTCACCCAATCTTAACCAGAGGTAGAGACATCTAGTCACCCCTACTCAGGGCTCTGCTCTGGAATCCCTCTATGGTGGGACATTTGAGGTAAATAAACACATAAAGGACTCCTCCCACTCACAGAATGACCCCAATCACTTGGGATTGGGCCATCCCAAGTGATTGGGGTCCAGAGAGAAAGACTCGTCCATGGCCCATGAGGCCAGCCCGACATTCCACGGCCACTATTGACACAAAATCCAGAGACATAAGCTTCAGCAAGCGTTCACACTCACCCTTAGGTCA
Organism: Mustela nivalis; assembly: GCF_964662115.1. NCBI lineage: Eukaryota > Metazoa > Chordata > Mammalia > Carnivora > Mustelidae > Mustela > Mustela nivalis. Next base: position 735,928 of record NW_028136556.1, on the reverse strand, counting down.
TAGCCCAAAAAATTCTCCTCATAGTCTGTAGATTGGGCCTGCCATACCTACGTCCCCAAACCTAATCCGAGTTTGTGTTTTCAGACTTCTATCCTGATATCCCTGTCCCACACACCCTCCAGACTGAGGCCCCTGGAGCCACACCTCAGGACTGTGCCTGCCCTCTCCAAGGAAATTCTTCCCATTCCATTGGCCACAACCCTACAGATAAGGAGAAACCTCCAAAGTCCCAGAGGCCATTCCAATAGTGTAGGCCACCCAGGACAAAGAGGGGCGATCTCTCACAAGCTGAGCAACGACGTCAACTCACCCGTAGACAGATAACCCAAGAGAAGAAGATTAAATTGGACTGGCCCCTAGAATGTAATTGGTTCCATTGCTTTTTTTTCTAAGCATCTCTCCTCAGAGGCCTGTTTTCCAATACCAGCATATGGGGGATTCCAGAGATACCAATCAGAACAAATCTTGTCTTCACATGGGAAACTTATCCTTTGGAGCTCTGTAAAAGCCTCCAGTTAGGAGAAACCTTCAGGTAGCCAGAGCAACCGTCCTATTCCAAGGTCTCCATGGACACATACCCGCATTATGACCATTCGGCAGGAGAGTACATTTCAACTCAGCCCCGGCGATTACTCCCCCAGAGGCAGAATATCAAACCTGCCTTGTCGCTAGGAGACAACTGGAATGCAAAGCAGACTCTCTAGGCATCCATCCTTGGAATCCTGCTCTGGCGCCGTTCCATATGGGATGTCCTGGAGCCTTCCAACAGGTCTTGACTGTCCCACAGAAGGAATCCTTGCAGATTGGAGCATCTCACAACTCCTATCGTGGGAAAACCTACATGGCCTCATGAGATGCTCCCCTTTATAAAGGGGCCATCATAGACAGAAACTCCAACCTGAGCCAACTTCTGATCCATTGCTTTGGTTTCTAGGTATCTCTCCTCAGAGGCCTGGTTTCCAATATCAGAATATGGGGGTTTCCTAAGGAAACAATCAGAACAGATCTCATCTCCACATGGGAAACTTGCTCTTTGGAGCTGTGTCAATACCTCAGGTTAGGAGGATCCTTCAGGGCGCTGGCACCAAGGCCCAATCCCAAGGTCTCCAAGGACACAAACTTACATTATGATCCATTCTCAGGAGAGTCCATTTCAAATCAGCCCCCTCGGCTGCTCACTCAGAGCCAGCAGATCAAACCTTCCTTGTCACTAGGAGACAGTTAGAATGGGAGGCGGGCTGCCCAGGCATCCATCCTTAGAACCCTGCTCTGGAGAACTTCTTTATGGGACGTCTTGAATCCAACCAACCTGTCTTGACTGTCTCGCAGAATGAATCCTTGTGGTTTGAAGCATCACACAATCCCACTGTGAGAAAACCTCCATTTCCTCATGATGCCCCACACCTTCATAAAGGGGCCATCATGGACAGAAACTCCATCCTAAGCCAAAGTCTGATCCTCGCCCTGAATTCAGAAGCATGAGATCTCGATTCAGCACTTGAGACTGTGCCTGCTGGGCCCTCGCCCCGAAACCTAAGCCTAACTTGTGTTCTCAGACTTCCGTCCTCACAATCCTGGCCACACCCCTCCAGTTTGGAAATTCTGGAGACACAATGCAGCACTCTGCCTGCCCTCCAGAAGAAAAATGTTGCCCTATAGGGCTAACCAGAAACGCCAAATGAGTAACAACCTGCATGCCACTCGACCATACCCCAATTATACAGTCTAGCCTGTGCACTAAAGCCCTGTCTGACACAGCCTGAGGGCAGACCTCCAGTCCAACACCAGGACAGCTGGCCGGACACTGAGCATATCACACCCACAATGGCTTTAGGCCATCATCTCTACCCAACCTCAGTTTTCACCTTCAGAACCTAGACCTTATCTCCACTCACTGCTCAGGAGTGAACGTGATGCAAGAATCAGAACTTCTCCTTCGCCTTGGCAAGAAACCTAGTTGTTGGCATGTTGTCCAATGTTCATTGTAGGAGAAGGCAGCATGGACTATGAGGCCCCACCTATCCCTGAGGGCCACAATTTGCACAAACACACATTGTGACCCTCAGCGTGAGCCCTATCCTCATGTAAAGCCTCTTAATGACTGGAACAACAGCCCACATATGGGGCTTGCCAAGCCCCTAGTCCCCCAATCTCAACCAGAGTTCGAGATGTCTAGTCACCCCTACTCAGGGCTCTACTCTGGAATCCCTCTTTGGTGGGACACCTGAGGTAAAAAAAAAAAATACAGAAAGGACTCTTCCCATCCACAGAATGATCCCAACCACTTGGGATCAGGCCAAATCACCAGAGAAAGAATTGTCCATGGCCCTTGAGGACACCCCGACATTCCACGGCCACCGTTGACACAATATCCAGAGACAAAAGCCAGAGCAAGCGCCACATACTCGCCCTTTGTTCATAGCCCGGAAAATTCTCACGGTCTGTATCGAGCCTTCATACATACATCCCCAAACCTAAGCTGAGTTTGTGTTTTCAGACTTCTGTCCCCACAGTCCTGGCCCACACACCATCCAAGCTGGGGCCCCTGGAGCCACACCTCAGGACTGTGGCTTCCCTCTCCAGGGGAATTCTGCCATTTCCATTGGCCACAACCCAATAGATTAGGAGAAACCTCCAAAATCCCCGAGGCCATCCGAATAGTTTTGGCTGCCCAGGACAAACAGGGATGATCTTTCACAAGTTAGGAAACTACCTCCACTCAGACCCAGAGACAGATATCCCCATAGAATAAGATTGAACTGGACAGGCACTTAGGCCCTAATCAGATCCATTGCTTTTGTTTCCAGGCATCTCTCCTCAGAGGCCTGGTTTCCAATACCAGCATATGGGGGATTACTGAGGCACTCATCAGAAAAATCACGTCTCCACATAGGAAATGTACTCTTTGGAGCTCTATAAAACCCTCTGTTTAGGAGAATCTTTCAGTGCCCCGGATCAAGTGCCCCATTCCAAGGTCTCCATGGACTTAAACCCACATTATGATCTATACTCGGGAGAGTCCATGTCAACTCAACCCCCTTGGTTTCTCCCTCAGGGCCTGCAGATCAAACCTGCCTTGTTGCTAGGAGACAACTAGAATGGGAGGTGGGCTGCCTAGGCATCAATCCTTAGAACCCTACTCTGGAGTCATTCCATATGGGACATCCTAGAGCCATCCAACAGGTCTCAAGTGTCCCACAGAAGGAATCTTTGCAGTCTGGAGCATCTCACAACTCCCATTGTGGGAAAATCTACATGGCCTCTTGAGACGCTCCACTTTATAAAGGGGCCATCATGGACAGAAACTCCAACCTGAGCAAACGTCTGATATTCGCCCTGACTTCAGGTGCATGAGATCTTGATTCAGCTCTGCAGAGTGTGCCTTCTGTGCCCTCACCCCAAAAACTAAGCCTAGCTTGTGTTCTCAGACTAACGTCCTCACACCCCTGGCCCAAAAGCCCTACAGTTTGGCAATACTGGGGCCACAATGCAGCACTCTGCCTGCCCTCCAGGAGAAAAAACGTTGCCTTATGGAACTACCTAGAAACCCGAATGAGGATCAATTGAACGCCACTCGACTGCACCCCAAATATACAGTCTACCCTGTCTAATGCCTTGTCTGACACAGCATGAGCCCACACCTCCAGACCTATGCTCAACAGCTGGCCGCACACTGAGCTCATTGGACCCAACAGGTCCTTAGGTCTTCATCTCTTCCCAACCTCAGTTTTCAGGCTTCAGAACCTAGACCTTAAATCCAATCACAGTCCAGGAGTGAAAGTGTTGCAGAAATTAGAACTCCTTCTTCCCCATGGCCAGAAAACTTGTGGTTGCCATATTGTGCAACGTTCAGTGTAGGAGAAACCAGCATGGTACATTAGGCCACGCCCTGACTTGAGGGGCTCCTTGGGCACAAAAACACATTGTGAAACTCAGCGTGAGACCTATCCTCAAGGAAGGCCTCTCAGTGTCTGGACCAAGAGCCCACATATGGGGCTTGCCATGTTCTTAGGTCCCAATGTTAACCAGAGGTCTGGTTGTCCAGTCGCCCCTCCCCAGGACTCTGCTCTGGAATCCCTCTTTTGGTGGTCCACCTGAGGTAAAAAAAACAAACAAACAAAATAACCAGAAAGGCCTCCTCCCTTCTGACAGAATGACCCCAAACTCTTGGGATCGGGTCAAATCCCCAGAAAGGGAGCCTCATCGATGGCCCATGAGGACACCCCGACATTCCATGGCAATCGGTGACACATTTCCAGAAAAAAAAAAAAAAAAAGCATGAGCCAGCACCTCACATTCGCCCTTTGTTCATATCCCGAAGAGTTCTCCTCACAGTCTATAGATCGGGCCGGCCATACCTACATCCCCCAACCTAAGTGGAGTTTGTGTTTTCAGACTTTTCTCCAAATAGCCCTGGACCACACACGCTCCACACTTGGGTCCCTGGAGCCACACCTCAGGACTGTGCTTCCCTTTCAAGGGAATTCTTCCCATTCCATTGGCCACAACCTTGCAAATTAGGAAAAACCTCCAAAGTCACCGAGGCCATCCCAATAGTGTAGGCCGCCCAGGACAAACAGGGGTGATCTCAAACCAGCTGAGCAACTACCTCCACTCAGACAACAGATGTCCCCAGAGAAGAATATTGAACCGGACAGGCCCCTAGGCCCTCATCAGATCCATTGCTTTGGTTTCCAGGCATCTCTCCTCAGAGGCCTCGTTTCCAATACCAGCATATGGTGGTTTCCTGAGGCACCAATAAGAACAAATCTCGTCTCCCCATGGAAAACTTGCTCATTGGAGCTTTGTCATAACCTCTGGTTAGGAGAATCCTTCAGGGCCCTGGTGCCACTGCCCCATACCAAGGTCTCCATGGACTCAAACCAACATTAAGACCATCCTCAGGAAAGTCCATTTCAACTCAGCCCCCTCTGTTGCTACCCCAAGCCAGCAGATCAAACGTTTCTTGTTGCTAGGAGACAATTGGAATGTGAGGCTGCTACCCAGGCATCCATACGTAGAACCCTGTTCTGGAAAAATACCTTATAAGACGTCCTGGAGCCATCCAACAAATCTTAATTGTCCCACAGAAGGAATCCTTGCGGTTTGGAGCATCTCACAACTCCAATAGTGGGAAAACCCCCAGGGCCTCATAATGCCCCCCCTTCCTGAAGGGGCCAACATGGACAGAAACTCAAACCTGAGCCAAAGTCTGATCCTCGACCTGACTTCAGACGCATGAGATCTCAATTCAGCTCTGCAGAGTGTGCCTGCCATGTCCTTGCCCCGAAACCTAAGCCTAGCTTGTGTTCTCAGACTTCCGTCCTCACTCTCCTGGCCCACAAGCCCTCCAGTTTGGGAATTCCGAAGCCAAAATGCAGCACTCTGCCTGCCCTCCAGAAGAAAAACTTTGCCCTATGCTGCTAATAAGAAACCCCAAATGATTTTCTAATGCATGCCACTCGATTGTAAAGCAATTATACAGCCCACCCTGTATACTAATGCCCTGTCTGGCACAGCCTGAGACAAGACATCCCAAACGACACCGAGACAGCTGGCCCCAACCTGGACACATAGGACCCGCTATGGCTGTAGGTCGTCATCTCTTCCCAACCTCAGTTTTCAGGCTTCAGAACCTAGACCTTATCTACAATCACTGCCCAGGGGTGAACGTGATGCAGAAATTAGAATTCCTCCTTCCCCATGGCCAGAAACCTTTTGGTTGGCATGTTGTCCAACGTTCAATGTGGGAAAACCTGCATTGTCCGAAAGGCCACGCCAGTGCTTGAGGGCCGCCTAGGGCACAGACATGCATTGTGACCTGCAGCGTGAGTCCCGTATTAAAGTAACGCCTCTCAGTGGCTGGACCAAGATCCTGCATATGGGGCTTGTCATATCCATAGGCCCCCAGGCTTAACCAGAGGGCGAGTATTCCAGTTGTCAGTACCCACTGCTATGCTCTAGAATCCCTCTACTGGGGGGACACATGAAGCAGAAAACAGGACACTTCCCTTCCCACAGAATGACCCCAAACTCTTGGGGGCTGGACAAACTACCAGAGAGGGAGACTTCTACGACCCATGAGGCAACTCCTACATTAAACGGCCATTGTGGACAAAACATCCAGAGACAAAAGCCTGAGCGACTGCCTCCCTCTCACCCTTCTTTCATATCCAGAGGATCTCCCCTCATGGACTGTAGATCAGGCCTGCTGTAACCTCGGCCCCAAACCTGAGCTGAGTTAGGGTTTTTGGATGTCTGTCTGCACAGCCATAGCCCACACAGCCTCCAGGCTGGGGTCTCTGGAGCCACACCACAGAACTGGGCCTGCTCTCTTCTAAGAAACTGCCATTCCATTGGCCACAACTCTACAAAATAGTAGAAATCTCAAGGTCCCCAAGGTCATCCCACTACAGAAAGCCGCACTGGACACACAGGGGCATTATGACCCATGGCAAGAAACCTTGTGGTTGGCATGTTGTCCAACGTTCACTGTAGCAGAAAACAGCATTCACCCTGACGCCCCACCCATTCTTGAGTGCGACGAGAGCATAAACACGCATTGTGACCTCAGCGTGAGTCCTGTCCTCTAGTAAGTCCTCTCAGTGGCTCGACCATTAGATGTCATAATGGGCTTGATATGTCCCTAGCCCCAATTTTCAACCAGATTTCTAGTTGTCCAGTCGCCCCAGCCCAGGGCTCTACTCTGGAATCCCCCATTTGGTCGGACATCTGAGGTTGAAAAACAAAATGAAACAAATCAACAACAACAAAAAAACGGACTTATTCCATCGACAGAAAGAACCCAAACTCTTTGGACGGGACCGAACCCCCAGAGAGTAAGACTCAGCATTTCCCATGGAGTCACCCGGAAATTTCACGACCATGAGTGACACGATATCCAGAGACAAAAACTTGAGCAAGAGCTTCACACTCGCCCTTTTTTCATATCCCGAAGAGTTCTCCTCATCGTCTGTAGATCAGTCCTGCCATACCTATGACCCGAAACATAAGCCGAGTTTGTGTTTTCAGACAACTGTCCAAACAGCCGTGGACTACACACCCTACAGGCTCAGGCCCCTGAAGCCAAACCTGAGGACTGTACTTGCCCTCTCCAAGGGAATTGTATGTGCCCATTCCAATGGCCACAACCCTACAAATAGGATAAACCTCCAAAGTCCCTGAGGCCATCCCAATAGTTGTGGCTTCCCAGGACAAACAGGGGCAATCTGAGCCCATCTTAGCTCCTACCTGCACTCAGACCATAGACTGATGTCCCCAGAGGTAAAAAGGAATGAACAGGCCCCTAGGCACTAATCGGATCCATTGCTTTGGTTTACAGGCATCTTTCCTCAGAGGCCTGGATTTCAATACCAGCATATGGCTGTTTCTTGACTCACCCATCAGAACAAATGTCATCTACACATGGGGAACAGGCACGTTGGAGCTGTGTCAAAGCCTCTGTTTAGGAGAACCCTTCAGGGCCCCAGTGCCACCGCTTCATTCCAAGGTCTCCATAGACACAAAAACATATTAGGACACATCCACAGGAGAGTCCATTTCAACTCAGCCTCCTCGGTTGCTCCCACACATCCAGCAGATCTAACCTGTCTTGTTGCTTGGAGACAATTGGAATGTGAGTTGGGCTACCCAGCCATCCATCCTTAGAACCCTGCTCGGAATAGTTGGCCTGGAGCCAACCAACAGGTCTCAATTGTCCTGCAGAACAATCTTTGCAGTTTGGAGCTTCTCACAACTCCCATCGTGGGAAAACTCCCATGGCCTAGTGATCTATCCCCCCCTTTCAAGAAGGGGTCATCAGGGACAGAAAGTACAACCTGAGCAATCGTCTGATCCTTGCCCTGACTTCAGATACACGAGATCTTGATTGAGATCTAGATTGTGCCTGCCATATCCTCACCCAGAAACCTAGGCCTACCTTGGGTTCTCAGACTTCTGTCCTCAGACTACTGGTCCACAAGCCCTCCAGTTTGGCAATCCAGAACAACAATGCCGCACTCTGCCTGCCCTCCATAAGAAAAACATTGCCGTCTGGAGCTACCCCGAAACCCCAAATGAGGATCAACCTGCACACCATTCGGCTGTACCACAAATACATAGGCTGACCTGGGCACTATTGCCCTTGTGACCCAGCTTGAGCCTGGACCTCATGGCCCCAACCAGACAGCTGGCCGCACACTGAGCACATTGGACCCGCCATGGCCTTAGGTCGTCATCTCTTCTCAACCTCGGTTTCCAGGCTTCAGAACCTAGACCTGATCTCCAATCAATGCCCTGGTTTGAAAATGATGCAGAAATCAGAACTCTTTCCCCATGGCAAGAAACCTTGTGGTTGGCATGTTGTCCAACGTTCAGTGTAGTTGAAACCAGTGTGGCCCATTAGGCCCAGCCCATGCTTGCGGGCCATATTGGTCACAAACACACCTTGTGACCCTCAGCCTGAGCCCAGTCCTCAGGTAAAGCCTCTCAGTGGCTGGATGAAGAGACAGAATATTGGGCTTGCCATGCCCCTAGGCCCCAATTTTTAACCATAGTTCGGGTTGTCCCTTCACTCTTCCCCATGGCTCTGCTTTGGAATTCCTCTTTTGGTGGGACACCTGAGGTAACAAACCGGAAAGAAGTCCTCCCATCCCACAGATTGACGAAAAACAATTGGGATCTCTCCAAATCCACAGAGAGCAAGATTCGTCCAAGGCCGATGCAGCCTCCCCAACATTCCACGGTCATTGCTAATACAAAATCCAAAGACAAAAGTATGAGCAAGCGCCTTAGACTCCCCCGTTCTTCATATCCTGAAGAGTTATTCTCCTGGTTTTTAGATTGGTCGTGCCATACCTACGTCCCCAAACCTAAGCTGAGTTTGTGTTTTCAGACATCTGTCCTCAAATTCCTGTGCCACACTCCCTCCAGGCTGGGGCCCCTGGAGCCACACATTAGCACTGCGCCCACCCAATCCATGGGAATTCTGCCCATTCCATTGTCAAAAATCGTACAAATTAGGAGAACCCTCCAAAGTCCCTGAGGCCATCCCAATAGTGTAAGTAGCCTGGGACAAAAATGACGGTTGATACCGGCTGAGCATCTACCTCCACTCATACCATGGATGGATGTTCCCAGAGAAGAAGATTGAACCAGACAGGACCCGAGGCCATTATTGGATCCATTGCTTTGGTTTACAGGCATGTCTCCTAAAAAGCCTGGATTCCAAAACCAGCAGAGGGGATTTCCTGAGGCACCCATCAGAACAAATCTCCTCTCCACAAGGAAACATGTGCATGGGAGCTATGACAAAAGCATAGGAGAATATTTCAGTGTCCCGGTGCCACCGCCCCATTCCAAGGCCCTCATAGACATAAACACACATTAGGACCCATCCTCAGGAAAGTCCATTTCAACTCAGCCACCCCGGTTGCTCCCGCAGATCCATTGGATCAATCTGTCTTGTTGCTAGGAGACAATTGGAATGCGAGGAGGACTTCCCAGGCATCCATCCTCGAACGGTGCTCTGGAGTCATTCCATATGGGATGTCCTAGAGCAGTCCCAAAGGTCTCAATTGTCCCTCAGAAGGAATCCTTGAAGGGGGCATCCCACATCTCCCAACGTGGAAAACCTCCATGGCCTCGTGGTTCCGCTCCCTTAATGAAGGGGCCGTCATGCACAGAAACTCCAACCTGAGCCAACGTCTGATCCTCGCCCTGACTTTAGATGCATGATATATTGGTTCAGATCTGCAGGGGGTACCTGCCTTGCGCACACACTGAATCCGAAGTCTAGCTTATGTTCTCAGACTTCCGTCCTCACTCTCCAGGCCCCGAAGCCCTCAAGTTTGGCAATTCCGGACCGACAATGAAGCACTCTGCCTGCCCTCTAGAAAAAATATATTGCCTAATGAGCTGCCCAGGCAGCTTAAATGAGGATAAACCTACACGGCACTCGCATGTACCCAAATTATATAGTCTAACCTGGGCACTAATGCACTGTCTGACACAACCTGAGCCCGGACCTCATGACCAGCACCCAGACAGCTGACCGCACACTGAGCACATCAGACCGCCAAGGCCTTAGGTCTTCATCTCTTCCCTACCTCAGTTTTCAGTCTTCAGAACCTAGACCTTATCTCCAATCACTGCCCACGGGTGACTGTGATGCAAAAATCAGATCTCTTCCTGTCCCATGGCAAGAAACCTTGTGGTTGGCATGTTGTCCAACGTTCAGTGTAGGAGAAAACAGCATTCACCCTGAGGCCCCTCCCATTCTTGAGTGCGACGAGAGCATAAACACGCATTGTGACCTCAGCGTGAGTGCTGTCCTCTAGTAAGTCCTCTCAGTGGCTGGACCATTAGATGTCATCATGGGCTTGACATGTCCCTAGGACCCAATTTTTACCAGATTTCTGGTTGTCCAGTCGCCCCTCCCCAGGGCTCTACTCTGGAATCCCTCATTTGGTGGGACATCTGAGGTTGAAAAACAAAACGAAACAAATCAACAACAACAAAAAAACGGACTTCTTCCATCCCCAGAATGACCCCAAACTCTTTGGACGGGGCCGGACCCCCAGAGAGTAAGACTCGTCCATTTCCCATGAACTCATCTGGCAATTTCACGACCATGAGTGACACGATATCCAGAGACAAAAACTTGAGCAAGAGCCTCATCTCACCCTTTTCTCATATCACGAATAGTTCTCCTCATGGTCTGTAGATCTGTCCTGCCATACCTATGACCCGAAACATAAGCCGAGTTTGTGTATTCAGACAACTGTCCAAACAGCTCTGGCCTACACACCCTACAGGCTCAGGCCCCTGGAGCCATACCTGAGGACTGCACTTGCCCTCTCCAAGGGTATTGAATGTGCCCATTCTAATGGCCACAACCCTACTAATATGATAAACCTCCAAAGTCCCTGAGCCCATCCCAATAGTTGTGGCTTCCCAGGACAAACAGGGGCAATCTGAGCCCATCTGAGCACCTACCTGCCCTCAGACCCTTAGACTGATGTCCCAAGAGGTAAAAAGGAACGAACGGACCCCTAGGCACTAATCGGATCCATTGCTTTTGTTTCACGGCATCTCTCCTCCGAGGCCTGGTTTTCAATATCAGCATATGGCTGTTTCTTGAGTCACCCATCAGAACAAATCTCATCTACACATGGGAAACATGCACGTTGGAGCTGTGGCAAAGCCTCTGTTTAGTAGAACCCTTCAGGGACCCAGTGCCACCGCTTCATTCCAAGGTCTCCATAAACACAAAAACATATTAGGACACATCCACAGGAGAGTCCATTTCAACTCTGCCTCCTCGGTTGCTCGCCCACATACAGCAGTTCTAACCTGTCTTGTTGCTTGGAGACAATTGGAATTCGAGGTGGGCTACCCAGCTATACATCCTTAGAACCCTGCTCAGAATCGTTGGCCTGGAGTCAACCAACAGGTTTCAATTTTCCTGCAGAAGAATCTTTGCAGTTTAAAGCTTCTCACAACTCCCATATTGGGAAAACCCACCTGGCCTCGTGATCTATCCCCCCCCCTTCAAGAAGGGGTCATCAGGGACAGAAAGTTCAACCTGTGCAATCGTCTGATCCTTGCCCTGACTTCAGATGCACGAGATTTCGATTGAAGTCTGTAGATTGTGCCTGCCATATCCTCACCCAGAAACGTAGGCCTAGCTTTGGTTCTCAGACTTACGACCTCAGACTACTGGCCCACAGCCCTCCAGTTTGGCGATCCAGAAAAACAATGCTGCACTCTGCCTGCCCTCCAGAAGAAAAACATTGTCTTCTGGAGCTACCCAGAAAACTCAAATGAGGATCAACCTGCACGCAATTCGGCTGTAGCCCAAATACATAGGCTGAACTGGGCACTATTGCCCTTTCTGACCCAGCTTGAGCCTGGAACTCCTTGCCCCACCCAGACAGCTGGCCGCACACTTAGCACATCGGACCCGCCATGGCCTTAAGACGTCATCTCTACTCAACCTCGGTTTCCAGGCTTCAGAAACTATACCTGATCTCCAATCACTGCCCTGGTTTGAAAATGATGCAGAAATCAGAACTCTTTCCCCTGGCAAGAAACTTTGTGGTTGGTATGTTGTCCAACGTTCAGTGTAGTTGGAACCAGTGTGGCCCATGAAGCCCAGCCCATGCTTGCGGGCCACATTGGTCACAAACATACATTGTGACCCTCAGCCTGAGCCCAGTCCTCAGGTAAGGCCTCTCAGTGGCTGGATGAAGAGACAGAATATTGGGCTTGCCATGCCCCTAGGCCCCAATTTTTAACCATAGTTCGGGTTGTCCCTTCACTCTTCCTTAGGACTCTGCTTTGGAATTCCTCTTTTGGTGGGATACCTGAGTTTACAAACCTGAAAGGAGTCCTCCCATCCCACAGATTGACGAAAAACAATTGGGATCGCGCCAAATCCAAAGAGAGGAAGATTCGTCCATGGCCAACAAGACTTCACCGACATTCCACGGCCATCGCTGATGCAAAATCCAGAGAAAAAAGCCTGAGCAAGCGCCTCAGACTCGCTCATTCTTCATATCCTGAAGAGTTCTTCTCATGGTTTGTAGATCGGGTGTGCCATACCTACGTCCCCAAACCTAAGCTGAGTTTGTGTTTTCAGACTTCTGTCCTCAAAGTCCTGGGCCACACTCCCTCCAGGCTGGGGCCCCTGGAGTCACACATTAGGAATGCGCCTACCCAATCCATGGGAATTCTGCCCATTCCATTGTCAAAAATCGCACAAATTAGGAGAACCATCCAAAATCCCTGAGGCCATCCCAATAGTGCCGGTTGCCCGGGACAAAAAAGGGCGGTTGATACCAGCTGAGCATCTACCTCCACTCATACCATAGATGGATGTCCCCAGAGAAGAAGATTGAACCAGACAGGACCCGAGGCCATTATCGGATCCATTGCATTGCTTTACAGGCATGTCTTCTCAAAAGTCTGGATTCCAATACTAGCAAAGTGGATTTCCTGAAGCACCTATCAGAACGAATCTCGTCTCCACAAGGAAACTTGTGCATTGGAGCTATGTCAAAAGTTTAGGAGAATACTTCAGGGTCCCGGTGCCACCGCCCCAATCCAAGGCCCTCATGGAAATAAACACACATTAGGACCCATCCTCAGGAAAGTCCATTTCAAATCAGCCACCCCGGTTGCTCCTGCAGATCCATTGGTTCTAAACTGTCTCGAAGCTAGGAGACAGTTGGAATGCGAGGCGGACTACCCAGGCATCCATCCTCGAACGGTGCCCTGGAGTCATTCCATATGGGATGCCCTGGAGCTGTCCAACAGGTCTCAATTGTCCCGCAGAAGGGATCCTTGAAGGGGGCATCCCACAACTCCCAACGTGGGAAAACATCCATGGCCTCGAGATTCCGCTCCCTTCATGAAGGGGCCGTCATGCACAGAAACTCCAACCTGAGCCAACGTCTGATCCTCGTCCTGACTTCAGATGCATGAAATATTGGTTCAGATCTGCAGGGGGTACATGCCTTGCCCTCACCCTGAATGCGAAGTCTAGCTTGTGTTCTCAGACTTCCGTCCTCACTCTCCTGGGCCCGAAGCCCTCAAGTTTGGCAATTTGGACCGAGAATGAAGCACTCTGCCTGCCCTCTATAAAAAATATATTGCCTAATGAGCTGCCCAGGTAGCTTAATGAGGATAAACCTACACGGCACTCGCATGTACCCAAATCATATAGTCTAACCTGGGCACTAGTGCACTGTCTGATACAACCTGAGCCCGAACTCCTGACCAACACCCAGACAGCTGACCGCACACTGAGCACATCAGACCTGCCATGGCCTTAGGTCATCATCTCTTCCCTACCTCAGTTTTCAGGCTTAAGAACCTAGAATTTATCTCCAATCACTGCCCACGGGTGACTGTGATGAAGAAATCAGAACTCTTCCTGTCCAATGGCAAGAAACCTTGTGGTTGGCATGTTGTCCAACGTTCAGTGTAGGAGAAAACAGCATTCACCCTGAGGCCCCGCCCATTCTTGAGTGCGACGGGAGCAAAAACACGCATTGTGACCTCAGCGTGAGTCCTGTCCTCGAGTACGTCCTCTCAGTTGCTGGACCATTAGATGTCATCATGGGCTTGACATGTCCCTAGGCCCCAATTTTTAACCAGATTTCTGGTTGTGCAGTCGCCCCTCCCCAGGGCTCTACTCTGGAATCCCTCATTTGGTGGGATATCTGAGATTGAAAAACAAAACGAAACAAATCAACAACAACAAAAAAACGGACTTCTTCATTCCCCAGAATGACCCCATACTCTTTGCACGGGGCCGAACCTCCAGAGAGTAAGATTCGTCTACTTCCCATGAAGTCACCAGGAAATTTCACGACCATGAGTGACACGATATCCAGAGACAAAAACTTGAGCAAGAGCCTCACACTCGCCCTTTTTACATATCCCGAAGAGTTCTCCTCATGGTCTGTAGATCAATCCTGCCATACCTATGACCGAAACATAAGCCGATTTTGTGTTTTCAGACAACTGTCCAAACAGCTCTGGCCTACACACCCTACAGGCTCAGGCCCCTGGAGCCAAACCTGAGGACTGTACTTGCCCTCTCCAAGGGAATTGTATGTGCCCATTCCAATGGCCGCAACCCTACTAATAGGATAAACCTCCAAACTGCCTGAGGCCATCCCAATAGTGGTGGCTTCCCAGGACAAACAGGGGCAATCTGAGCCCATCTGAGCACCTACCTGCACTCAGACGCATAGACTGATGTCCCCAGAGGTAAAAAGGAACGAACAGGCCCCTAGGCACTAAACGGATCCATTGCTGTGTTATCCAGTCATCTCTCCTCAGAGGCCTGGATTTCAATACCAGCGTATGGCTGTTTCTTGACTCACCCGTCAGAACAAATCTCATCTACATATGGGAAACTTGCACGTTGGAGCTGTGTCAAAGCCTCTGTTTGGAAAAACCCTTCAGGACCCCAGTGCACCGCTTCATTCCAAGGTCTCCATAGACACAAAAACACATTTGGACCCATCCACCGGAGAGTCCATTTCAACTCAGCCTCCTTGGTTGCTCCCCCAATCCAGCAGATCTAACCTGTCTTCTTGCTAGGGCACAATTCGAATGCGAGGTGGGCTACCCAGCCATCCATCCTTAGAACCCTGCTCAGAATTGTTGGCCTGCATCCAACCAACAGGTCTCAATTGTCCTGCAGAAGAATCTTTGCAGTTTGGAGCTTCTCAAAGCTAACATCGTGTGAATACCCCCACAGTCTCGTGACCGCCCGCCCCTTCATGAAGGGGCCATCAGGGACAGAAACACCAACCTCAGCGATCTTCTGATCCTCGCCCTGATATCCGAAGCACGAGATCTCGATTTAGTTCTGTAGATTGTTCCTGCCTTGTCCTCACCCAGAAACCTAAGCCTAGCTTGTGTTCTCAGATGTCCGTCCTCAGACTACTGGCCCACAAGCCTCCAGTTTGCAAACCAGAACTATAATGCAGCACTCTGCCTGCCCTCAGGAAGAAAAACATGCCCTCTTGGGCTACCCAGAAACTCCAAATGAGGATCAACCTGCACGCCATTCGACTGTACCCCAAATATATAGGATGACCTGGGCACTATTGCCCTTTCTGACACAGCCTGAGCCTGGATTTCCTGGCCCCAGACAGAAAGCTGGCCGCACACTGAGCACATCGGACCCGCCATGGCTTTAGGTCGTCATCTCTCCTAACATCGGTTGCCAAGTATCAGAACCTAGAGCTTATCACCAATCACTGCCCAGGCTTGAAAGTGATGCAGAAAAAACAACTCCATCCTCGTAGCAAGAAACCATGTGGTTGGTATGTTGTCCAACGTTCAGTGTAGTTGAAAGCAGGGTGGCCCATGAGGCCCCGCCCATGTTTGCGGGTCACATTGGTCACAACCGCACATTGTGACCTTCACCCTGATCCCAGTCATCAGGTAAGGCCTCTCAGTGGCTGGATGAAGAGACAGCATATTGGGCCTGCCATGCCCCTAGGCCCCAAATTTTACCCATAGTTCGGGTTCTCCCTTCACTTTTACCCAGGGCTCTTTTTTGGAATTCCTCTTTTGGCGGGACACCTGAGGTAACAAACCTGAAAGGAGTCCTCCCATTCCACAGATTAACGAAAACAATTGGGATCGGGCCAATTGCAAGAGAGGAAGATTCGACCATGGCCCATGAGGCTTCCCCGACATTCCACGGCCATCGCTGATACAAAATTCAGAGACAAAAGCCTGAGCAAGTGCCTCAGACTCGCTCTTTCTTCATATCCGGAAGAGTTCTTCTCATGGTTTATAGATCGGGCCTGCCATACCTACGTCCCCAAACCTAAGTTGAGTTTGTGTTTTCAGACTTCTGTCCTCAAAGTCCTGGGCCACACACCCTCCAGGCTGGGGTCCCTGGAGTCACACATTAGCACTGTGCCTACCCAATGCATGGGAATTCTGCCCATTCCATTGTCCAAAACCGTAAAATTAGGAGAACCCTCCAAATCCCTGAGGCCATTCCAATAGTGCAGTTCGCCCGGGAAAAACAAGGGCGGTCTGATACTAGCTGAGCATCTACCTCAATTCATACCATAGATGGATGTCCCCTGAAAAGAAGATTGAAACAGACAAGACCCTAGGTCATAATCAGATACATTCCTTTGGTTTACAGGCATGTCTCCTCAAAATCCTGGATTCCAATACCAGCATAGGGGTTTTCGTGAGGCACCCATCAGAACAAATATCGTCTCCACAAGGAACCTTGTGCATCGAGCTATGTCAAAAGCTAGGAGAATACTTCAGAGTCACGGTGTCACCGCCCCATTTTAAGGCCCTCATGGACACAAACACACATTAGGACCCATCCTCAGGAAAGTCCATTTCAAGTCAGCCAACCCGGTTGCTCCCGCAGAGCCATCAGATCTAAACTGTCTTGTTGCTAGGAGACAATTGGAATGCGAGGCGGGCTTCCCAGACATCCATCCTCGAACGGTGCCCTGGAGTCATTCCATATGGGATGTCCCGGAGCTGCCCAACAAGTCTCAATTGTCCCGCAGAAGGAATCCTTGAAGGGGGCATCCCACAACTCCCAACTTGGGAAAACCTCCATGGCCTCGAGATTCCGCTCCCTTCATGAAGGGGCCGTCATGCACAGAAACTCCAACCTGACCCAACGTCTGATCCTCGCCCTGATTTCATATGCATGAGATATTGGTTCAGATCTACAGGGGTACCTGCCGTGCCCTGGCCCTGAAACACAAGTCTAGCTTGTGTTCTTAGACTTCCGTCCTCACACTCAGCCCCCGAAGCCCTGAAGTTTGGCAATTCCGGACCCACAATGCAGCACTCTGCCTGCCCTCTAGAAAAAAAAAATTTGCCTAATGAGCTGCCCAGGCACCTTATATGAGGATAAATCTACATGGCACTCGACTGTACCCAAATTATATAGTCTAACATGGGCACTAATGCACTGTCTCACACAGCCTAAGCCCGGACCTCCTGACCAACACCCAGACAGCTGACCGCACACTGAGCACATCAGACCCGCCATGGCCTTAGGTCATCAACTCTTTCCTACCTCAGTTTTCAGGCTTCAGAACCTAGAATTTATCTCCAATCACTGCCCAGGGGTGCCTGTGATGCAGAAATCAGAACTCTTCCTTACCCATGGCAAGAAACCTTGTGGTTGGCATGTTGTCCAACTTTCAGTGTAGGAGAAACCAGCATTCACCCGGTGGCCCCGCCATTTCTTGAGTGCGAAGAGGGCATAAACACGCATTGTGACCCACAGCGTGGGTCCTGTACTCTATTAAGTCCTCTCAGTGGCTCGAACATTAGATGTCGTAATGGGTTTGACTAGTCCCTAGGCCCCAATTTGTAACCAGATTTCTGGTTGTCCAGTCGGCCCTCCCCAGGGCACTACTCTGGAATCCCTCATTTGGTTGGACACCTGAGGTTAAAAAACAAAACAAAGCAAATCAACCACAACAAAAAATCGGACTTCTTCCATCCCACAGAATGACCCCAAAATCTTGCGACGGGGCCAAACCCCCAGAGAGTAAGAATCGTCCATTTCCCATGAAGTCACCAGGAAATTTCACGACCATGAGTGACACGATATCCAGAGACAAAAACTTGAGCAAGAGCCTCACACTCGCCCTTTTTTCATATCCCGAAGAGTTCTCCTCATGGTCTGTAGATCAGTCCTGCCATACCTATGACCGAAACATAAGCCGAGTTTGTGTTTTCAGACAACTGTCCAAACAGCTCTGGCCTACACACCCTACAGGCTCAGGCCCCTGGAGCCAAACCTGAGGACTGTACTTGCCCTCTCCAAGGGAATTGTATGTGCCCATTCCAATGGCCACAACCGTACTAGTAGATAAACCTCCAAACTGCCTGAGGCCATCCCAATAGTGGTGGCTTCCCAGGACAAACAGGGGCAATCTGAGCCCATCTGAGCACCTACCTGCACTCACACGCATAGATTGATGTCCCCAGAGGTAAAAAGGAATGAACAGGCCCCTAGGCACTAAACGGATCCATTGCTGTGTTATCCAGTCATCTCTCCTCAGAGGCCTGGATTTCAATACCAGCATATGGCTGTTTCTTGACTCAACCATCAGAACAAATCTCATCTACATATGGGAAACTTGCACGTTGGAGCTGTGTCAAAGCCTCTGTTTGGAAAAACCCTTCAGGACCCCCGTGCAACCGCTTCATTCCAAGGTCTCCATAGACACAAAAACACATTAGGACCCATCCACAAGAGAGTCCATTTCATCTCAGCTTCCTTGGTTGCTCCCCCAGATCCAGCAGATCTAACCTGTCTTGTTGCTAGGACACAATTCGAATGCGAGGTGGGCTACCCAGGCATCCATTTTTAGAACCCTGCTCGGAATCGTTGGCCTGGAGCCAACCAACAGGTCTCAATTGTCCTGCAGAAGAATCTTAGCAGTTTGGAGCTTCTCACAACTAACATCGAGGGAAAAGGCCCACGGCCTCGTGACCCCCCCCCTTCATGAAGGGGCCATCAGGGACAGAAACACCAACCTCAGCAATCTTCTGATCCTCGCCCTGACTTCAGAAGCACGAGATCTCGATTCAGGTCTGTAGATTTTTTCTGCCTTGTCCTCACCCAGAAACCTAAGCCTAGTTTGTTTTCTTAGATTACTGTCCTCAGACTACTGGCCCACAAGCCTCCAGTTTGCATACCAGAACTATAATGCAGCACTCTGCCTGCCCTCAGGAAGAAAAAGATTGTCCTCTGGAGCTACCCAGAAACCCCAAATGGGGATCAACCTGCACACCATTCGACTGTACCCCAAATATATAGGCTGACTTGGGCACTATTGCCCTTTCTGACACAGCCTGAGCCTGGATTTCCTGGCCCCACACAAAAAGCTGGCCGCTCACTGAGCACATCGGAAACCTTTTGGCCTTAGGTCGTCATCTCTTCCCAACCTCGGTTGTCAAGTTTCAGAACCTAGACCTTATCTCCAATCACTGCCCAGACTTGAAAGTGATGCAGAAATCACAACTCCTTCCCCGTGGCAGGAAACCATGTGGTTGGCATGTTGTCCAATGTTCAGTGTAGTTGAAAACAGTGTGGCCCATGAGGCCCCGCCGATGTTTGCGGGGCACATTGGTCACAAACACACATTGTGACCCTCACCCTGATCCCAGTCCTCAGGTAAGGTCTCTCAGTGGCTGGATGAAGAGACAGCATATTGGGATTGCCATGCCCCTAGGCCCCAAATTTTACCCATAGTTCGGGTTGTCCCTTCACTTTTCCCCAGGGCTCTTCTTTGGAATTCCTCTTTTGGCGGGACACCTGAGGTAACCAACCTGAAAGGAGTCCTCGCATTTCACAGATTGAGGAAAAACAATTGGGATCGGGCAAAATCCACAGAGAGGAAGATTCGTCCATGGCCAATGAGACTTCACCGACATTCCATGGCCATCGCTGATACAAAATCCAGAGAAAAAAGCCTGAGAAGTGCCTCAGACTCGCTCTTTCTTCATATCCTGAAGAGTTCTTCTCATGGTTTATAGATCGGGCCTGCCATACCTACGTCCCCAAACCTAAGTTGAGTTTGTGTTTTCAGACTTCTGTCCTCAAAGTCCTGGGCCACACACCCTCCAGGCTGGAGCCCCTGGAGTCCCACATTAGCACTGTGCCTACCCAATCCATGGGAATTCTGCCCATTTCATTGTCCAAAACCTTAAAATTAGGAGAACCCTCCAAATCCCTGAGGCCATCCCTATATTGCATGTCGCCCAGGACAAACAAGGGCGGTCTGATAACAGCTGAGCATCTACCTCCACTCATACCATAGATGGATGTCCCCTGAGAAGAAGATTGAACCAGACAGGACCGTAGGCCATAATCGGATACATTGCTTTGGTTTACAGGCATGTCAACTCAAAACCTGGATTCCAATACCAGCATAGGAGTTTCCCTGAGGTACCCATCAGAACAAATCTTGATCCACAAGGAAACTTGTGCGTCGAGCTATGTTAAAATCTTAGGAGAATACTTCAGGTTCCCGGTGTCACCGCCCCATTTTAAGGCCCTTATGGACACAAACACACATTAGGACCCATCCTCAGGAAAGTCCATTTTAAGTCAGCCACCGGTGTTGCTCCCTCAGAGCCATCAGATCTAAACTGTCTTGTTGCTAGGAGACAATTGGAATGCGAGGCCGGCTTCCCAGGCATCCAAACTCGAATGGTACCATGGATTCATTCCATATGGTATATCCTGAAGCTGCCCAACAGGTCTCAATTGACCCGCAGAAGGAATCCTTGAAGGGGGCATCCCAAAATTCTCAACGTGGGAAAACCTCCATGGCCTCGAGATTCCACTCCCTTCATGAAGGGGCTGTCATGCACAGAAACTCCAACCTGAGCCAACGTCTGATCCTCGCCCTGACTTCAGATGCATGAGATATTGGTTCAGATCTACAGTGGTCCCGGCCGTGTCCTCGTCCTGAAACCCAAGTCTAGCTTGTGTTCTCAGACTTCCGTCCTCACACTCATGGACATGAAGCCCTCAAGTTTGGCAATTCCGGAATGACAATGAAGCACTCTGCCTGCCCTCTAGAAAACAAATTTTGCCTAATGAGCTGCCCAGATTACTTATATGAGGATAAAACTACATGGCACTCGACTGTACCCAAATTATATAGTCTAACCTGGGCACTAATGCACTGTCTGACACAACCTGAGCCCGGACCTCTTGACCAACACCCAGACAGCTGACCGCACACTGAGCACATCAGACCCGCCATGGCCTAAGGTCATCATCTCTTCCCTACCTCAGTTTTCAGGCTTCAGAACCTAGAACTTATCTCCAATCACTGCCCAGGGGTGCCTGTGATGCAGAAATCAGAACTCTTCCTTACCCATGGCAAGAAAACTTGTGGGTGGCATGTTGTCCAACGTTCAGTGTAGGAGAAACCAGGATTCAAAATAAGGCCCCGCCCATTCTTCTTTGCGAAGTGGGCATAAACACGCATTGTGACCCTCAGCGTGAGTCCTGTCCTCTAGTAAGTCCTCTCAATCGCTCGACCATTAGATGTCATAATGGGCTTCACATGTCCCTAGGCCCAAATTTGTAACCATATTTCTGGTTGTCCAGTCGGCCCTCCCCAGGGCTCTACTCTGGAATCCCTCATTTGGTGGGGCACCTGAGGTTAGAAAACAAAACAAGGCAAATCAACAACAACCACAAAACGGACTTCTTCCATCCCACAGAATACCCCAAAATCTTGCGACGGGGCCAAACCCCCAGAGAGTAAGACTCGTCCATTTCCCATGAAGTCACCCGGAAATTTCACGACCATGAGTGACACGATATCCAGAGACAAAAACTTGAGCACGAGCCTCACACTCGCCCTATTCTCATATCCCGAATTGTTCTCCTCATGGTCTGTAGATCAATCCTGCCATACCTATGACCCGAAACATAAGCCGCGTTTGTGTTTTCAGACAACTGTCCAAACAGCTCTGCCTACACACCCTACAGGCTCAGGCCCCTTGAGCCAAACCTGAGGACTGTACTTGCCCTCTCCAAGGGAATTGTATGTGCCCATTCCGATGGCCACAACCTACTAATAGGATAAACCTGCAAACTGCCTGAGGCCATCCCAATAGTGGTGGCTTCCCAGGACAAACAGGGGCAATCTGAGCCCATCTGAGCACCTACATGCACTCAGACGCATAGACTGATGTCCCCAGAGGTAAAAAGGAATGAACAGGCCCCTAGGCACTAAACGGATCCATTGCTGTGTTATCCAGTCATCTCTCCTCAGAGGCCTGGATTTCAATACCAGCATATGGCTGTTTCCTGACTCATCCTTCAGAACAAATCTCATCTACATATGGGAAACTTGCACGTTGGAGCTGTGTCAAAGCCTCTGTTTGAAAAAACCCTTCAGGACGCCAGTGCCACCGCTTCATTCCAAGGTCTCCATAGACACAAAAACATATCAGAACACATCCACAGGAGAGTCCATTTCAACTCAGATCCAGATTGCTCCCTCAGATCCAGCAGATATAACCTGTCTTGTTGCTATGACACAATTGGAATGCAAGGTGAGCTACCCAGCCATCCATCCTTAAAACCCTGCTCGGAATCGTTGGCCTGGAGCCAACCACATGTCTCAATTGTCCTGCACAAGGATCTTGGCAGTTTGGAGCTTCTCACAACTAACATCGAGGGAAAATTCCCACAACCTCGTGACCCCACCCCTTCATGAAGGGGCCATCAGGGTCAGAAACACCAACCTGAGCGATCTTCTGATCCTCGCCCTGACTTCAGAAGCACGAGATCTCGATTCAGGTCTGTAGATTGTTCCTGCCTTGTCCTCACCCAGAAACCTAAGCCGAGCTTGTGGTCTCAGATGTCCGTCCTCAGACTACTGGCCCACAAGCCTCCAGTTTGCAAACCAGAATGCAGCACTCTGCCAGCCTTCAGGAAGAAAAATATTGCCCTCTGGGGCTACCCAGAAACACAAATGAGGATCAACCTGCACGCCATTCGACTGTACCCCAAATATATAGACTGACCTGGGCACTATTGCCCTTTCTGACACAGCCTGAGACTGGAATTCCTGGCCCCAACCAGGAAGCTGGTCGAACACTGAGCACACCAGACGCGCCATGTCCTTAGGTCGTCATCTCTTCCCTACCTCGGTTGTCAAGTTTCAGAACCTAGACCTTATCTCCAATCACTGCCCAGGCTTGTAAGGGATGCAGATTACAACTCCTTGCCCGTGGCAAGAAACCATGTGGTTGGCATATTTTCCAACGTTCAGTGTAGTTGAAAACAGTGTGGCCCATGAGGCCGCGTCCATGTTTATGGGCCACATTGGTCACAAACACACATTGTGACCCTCACCCTGATCCCAGTCCTCAGGTAAGGCCTCTCAGTGGCTGGATGAAGAGACAGCATATTGGGCTTGCCATGCCCCTAGGCCCCAAAGTTTACCCCTAGATTCGATTCTCCCTTCACTTTTCCCCAGGGCTCTTCTTTGGAATTCCTCTTTTGGCGTGACACCTGAGGTAACAAACCTGAAAGGAGTCCTCCCATTCCACAGATTGACGAAAAACATTTGGGATCGGGCCAAATCCACAGAGAGGAAGATTCGTCCATGGCCCATGAGGGTTCCCCGACATTCCACGGCCATCGCTGATACAAAATCCAGAGACAAAAGTCTGAGCAAGCGCCTCAGACTCGCTCTTTCTTCATATCCGGAAGAGTTCTTCTCATGGTTTATAGATCGGGCCTGCCATACCTACGTCCCCAAACCTAAGCTGAGTTTGTGTTTTCAGACTTCTGTCTTCAAAGTCCTGGGCCACACACCCTCCAGGCTGGGGCCCCTGGAGTCACACATTAGGACTGTGCCTACCCAATCCATGGGAATTCTGCCCATTCCATTGTCCAAAACCGTAAAATTAGGAGAACCCTCCAAATCCCAGAGGCCATTCCAATAGTGCAGGTCGCCCGAGACAAACAAGGGCGGTCTGATACCAGCTGAGCATCTACCTGCACTCATACCATAAATGGATGTCCCCTGAGAAGAAGATTGAACCAGACAGGACCCTAGTCCATAATCGGATACATTGCTTTGTATTACAGTCATGTGTCCTCAAAAGCCTGGATTACAATACCAGCATAGGGGTTTTCCTGAGGCACCCATAAGAACAAATCTCGTCTCCACAAGGAAACTTGTGCATCGAGCTATGTCAAAAGCTTAGGAGAATACTTCAGGGTCCCGGTGTCACCGCCCCATTTTAAGGCCTTCATGGACACAAACACACATTAGGACCCATGCTCAGGAAAGTCCATTTCAAGTCAGCCACCCCGGTTTCTCCCGCAGAGCCATCAGATCTAAACTGTCTTGTTGCTAGGAGATAATTGGAATGCGAGGCCGCTTCCCAGACATCCATCCTCGAACGGTGCCCTGGAGTCATTCCATATGGGATGTCCTGGAGCTGACCAACAGGTCTCAATTGTCCCGCAGAAGGAATTCTTGAAGGGGGCAACCCAAAACTCCCAACGTGGGAAAATCTCCATGGCCTCGAGATTTCGCTCCCTTTATGAAGGGGCCGTCATGCACAAAAACTCCAACCTGAACCAACGTCTGATCCTCGCCCTGATTTCATATGCATGAGATATTGGTTCAGATCTACAGGGGTACCTGCCGTGCCCTGGCCCTGAAACCCAAGTCTAGCTTGTGTTCTTAGACTTCCGTCCTCACACTCCAGGCCCCGAAGCCCTGAAGTTTGGCAATTCCGGACCCACAATGCAGCACTCTGCCTGCCCTCTAGAAAAAAAATTTTGCCTAATGAGCTGCCCAGGCACCTTATATGAGGATAAATCTGCATGGCACTCGACTGTACCCAAATTATATAGTCTAACATGTGCACTAATGCACTGTCTGACACAACCTAAGCCCGGACCTCCTGACCAACACCCAGACAGCTGACCGCACACTGAGCACATCAGACCCGCCATGACCTTAGGTCATCAACTCTTTCCTACCTCAGTTTTCAGGCTTCAGAACCTAGACCTTATCTCCAATCACTGCCCAGGGGTGCCTGTGATGCAGAAATCAGAACTCTTCCTTACCCATGGGAAGAAACCTTGTGGTTGGCATGTTGTCCAACGTTCAGTGTAGGAGAAACCAGCATTCACCCGGTGGCCCCGCCATTTCTTGAGTGCGAAGAGGGCATAAACACGCATTGTGACCCACAGCGTGAGTCCTGTACTCTATTAAGTCCTCTCAGTGGCTCGAACATTAGATGTCATAATGGGCTTGACTAGTCCCTAGGCCCCAATTTGTAACCAGATTTCTGGTTGTCCAGACGGCCCTCCCCAGGGCACTACACTGGAATCCCTCATTTGGTTGGACACCTGAGGTTAAAAAACAAAACAAAGCAAATCAACAACAACAAAAAATCGGACTTCATCCATCCCACAGAATGACCCCAAAATCTTACGACGGGGCCAAACCCCCAGAGAGTAAGACTTATCCATTTCCCATGAAGTCACCTGGAAATTTCACGACCATGAGTGACACGATATCCAGAGACAAAAACTTGAGCAAGAGCCTCACACTCGCCCTTTTTTCATATCCCGAATTGTTCTCCTCATGGTCTGTAGATCAGTCCTGCCATACCTATGACCGAATCATAAGCCGCGTGTGTGTTTTCAGACAACTGTCCAAACAGCTCTGGCCTACACACCCTACAGGCTCAGGCCCCTGGAGCCAAACCTGAGGACTGTACTTGCCCTCTCCAAGGGAATTGTATGTGCCCATTCCAATGGCCACAACCGTACTAGTAGATAAACCTCCAAACTGCCTGAGGCCATCCCAATAGTGGTGGCTTCCCAGGACAAACAGGGGCAATCTGAGCCCATCTGAGCACCTACCTGCACTCACACGCATAGATTGATGTCCCCAGAGGTAAAAAGGAATGAACAGGCCCCTAGGCACTAAACGGATCCATTGCTGTGTTATCCAGTCATCTCTCCTCAGAGGCCTGGATTTCAATACCAGCATATGGCTGTTTCTTGACTCAACCGTCAGAACAAATCTCATCTACATAAGGGAAACTTGCACGTTGGAGCTGTGTCAAAGCCTCTGTTTGGAAAAACCCTTCAGGACCCCAGTGCCACCGCTTCATTCCAAGGTCTCCATAGACACAAAAACACATTAGGACCCATCCACAAGAGAGTCCATTTCATCTCAGCTTCCTTGGTTGCTCCCCCAGATCCAGCAGATCTAACCTGTCTTGTTGCTAGGACACAATTCGAATGCGAGGTGGGCTACCCAGGCATCCATCCTTAGAACCCTGCTCGGAATCGTTGGCCTGGAGCCAACCTACAGGTCTCAATTGTCCTGCAGAAGAATCTTAGCAGATTGGAGCTTCTCACAACTAACATCGAGGGAAAAGGCCCAGGGCCTCGTGACCCCCCTCCCCTTCATGAAGGGGCCATCAGGGACAGAAACACCAACCTGAGCGATCTTCTGATCCTCGCCCTGACTTCAGAAGCACGAGATCTCGATTCAGGTCTGTAGATTGTTCCTGCCTTGTCCTCACCCAGAAACCTAAGCCGAGCTTGTGGTCTCAGATGTCCGTCCTCAGACTACTGGCCCACAAGCCTCCAGTTTGCAAACCAGAATGCAGCACTCTGCCAGCCTTCAGGAAGAAAAATATTGCCCTCTGGGGCTACCCAGAAACACAAATGAGGATCAACCTGCACGCCATTCGACTGTACCCCAAATATATAGGCTGACCTGGGCACTATTGCCCTTTCTGACACAGCCTGAGCCTGGAATTCCTGGCCCCAACCAGGAAGCTGGTCGAACACTGAGCACACCAGACGCGCCATGTCCTTAGGTCGTCATCTCTTCCCTACCTCGGTTGTCAAGTTTCAGAACCTAGACCTTATCTCCAATCACTGCCCAGGCTTGTAAGGGATGCAGATTACAACTCCTTGCCCGTGGCAAGAAACCATGTGGTTGGCATATTTTCCAACGTTCAGTGTAGTTGAAAACAGTGTGGCCCATGAGGCCGCGTCCATGTTTATGGGCCACATTGGTCACAAACACACATTGTGACCCTCACCCTGATCCCAGTCCTCAGGTAAGGCCTCTCAGTGGCTGGATGAAGAGACAGCATATTGGGCTTGCCATGCCCCTAGGCCCCAAAGTTTACCCTTAGATTCGATTCTCCCTTCACTTTTCCCCAGGGCTCTTCTTTGGAATTCCTCTTTTGGCGTGACACCTGAGGTAACAAACCTGAAAGAAGTCCTCCCATTCCACAGATTGACGAAAAACATTTGGGATCGGGCCAAATCCACAGAGAGGAAGATTCGTCCATGGCCCATGAGGGTTCCCCGACATTCCACGGCCATCGCTGATACAAAATCCAGAGACAAAAGTCTGAGCAAGCGCCTCAGACTCGCTCTTTCTTCATATCCGGAAGAGTTCTTCTCATGGTTTATAGATCGGGCCTGCCATACCTACGTCCCCAAACCTAAGCTGAGTTTGTGTTTTCAGACTTCTGTCTTCAAAGTCCTGGGCCACACACCCTCCAGGCTGGGGCCCCTGGAGTCACACATTAGGACTGTGCCTACCCAATCCATGGGAATTCTGCCCATTCCATTGTCCAAAACCGTAAAATTAGGAGAACCCTCCAAATCCCAGAGGCCATTCCAATAGTGCAGGTCGCCCGAGACAAACAAGGGCGGTCTGATACCAGCTGAGCATCTACCTGCACTCATACCATAAATGGATGTCCCCTGAGAAGAAGATTGAACCAGAGAGGACCCTAGTCCATAATCGGATACATTGCTTTGTATTACAGTCATGTGTCCTCAAAAGCCTGGATTACAATACCAGCATAGGGGTTTTCCTGAGGCACCCATAAGAACAAATCTCGTCTCCACAAGGAAACTTGTGCATCGAGCTATGTCAAAAGCTTAGGAGAATACTTCAGGGTCCCGGTGTCACCGCCCCATTTTAAGGCCTTCATGGACACAAACACACATTAGGACCCATCCTCAGGAAAGTCCATTTCAAGTCAGCCACCCCGGTTTCTCCCGCAGAGCCATCAGATCTAAACTGTCTTGTTGCTAGGAGATAATTGGAATGCGAGGCCGCTTCCCAGACATCCATCCTCGAACGGTGCCCTGGAGTCATTCCATATGGGATGTCCTGGAGCTGACCAACAGGTCTCAATTGTCCCGCAGAAGGAATCCTTGAAGGGGGCAACCCAAAACTCCCAACGTGGGAAAATCTCCATGGCCTCGAGATTTCGCTCCCTTTATGAAGGGGCCGTCATGCACAAAAACTCCAACCTGAACCAACGTCTGATCCTCGCCCTGATTTCATATGCATGAGATATTGGTTCAGATCTACAGGGGTACCTGCCGTGCCCTGGCCCTGAAACCCAAGTCTAGCTTGTGTTCTTAGACTTCCGTCCTCACACTCCAGGCCCCGAAGCCCTGAAGTTTGGCAATTCCGGACCCACAATGCAGCACTCTGCCTGCCCTCTAGAAAAAAAATTTTGCCTAATGAGCTGCCCAGGCACCTTATATGAGGATAAATCTGCATGGCACTCGACTGTACCCAAATTATATAGTCTAACATGTGCACTAATGCACTGTCTGACACAACCTAAGCCCGGACCTCCTGACCAACACCCAGACAGCTGACCGCACACTGAGCACATCAGACCCGCCATGACCTTAGGTCATCAACTCTTTCCTACCTCAGTTTTCAGGCTTCAGAACCTAGACCTTATCTCCAATCACTGCCCAGGGGTGCCTGTGATGCAGAAATCAGAACTCTTCCTTACCCATGGGAAGAAACCTTGTGGTTGGCATGTTGTCCAACGTTCAGTGTAGGAGAAACCAGCATTCACCCGGTGGCCCCGCCATTTCTTGAGTGCGAAGAGGGCATAAACACGCATTGTGACCCACAGCGTGAGTCCTGTACTCTATTAAGTCCTCTCAGTGGCTCGAACATTAGATGTCATAATGGGCTTGACTAGTCCCTAGGCCCCAATTTGTAACCAGATTTCTGGTTGTCCAGACGGCCCTCCCCAGGGCACTACACTGGAATCCCTCATTTGGTTGGACACCTGAGGTTAAAAAACAAAACAAAGCAAATCAACAACAACAAAAAATCGGACTTCTTCCATCCCACAGAATGACCCCAAAATCTTACGACGGGGCCAAACCCCCAGAGAGTAAGACTTATCCATTTCCCATGAAGTCACCTGGAAATTTCACGACCATGAGTGACACGATATCCAGAGACAAAAACTTGAGCAAGAGCCTCACACTCGCCCTTTTTTCATATCCCGAATTGTTCTCCTCATGGTCTGTAGATCAGTCCTGCCATACCTATGACCGAATCATAAGCCGCGTGTGTGTTTTCAGACAACTGTCCAAACAGCTCTGGCCTACACACCCTACAGGCTCAGGCCCCTGGAGCCAAACCTGAGGACTGTACTTGCCCTCTCCAAGGGAATTGTATGTGCCCATTCCAATGGCCACAACCGTACTAGTAGATAAACCTCCAAACTGCCTGAGGCCATCCCAATAGTGGTGGCTTCCCAGGACAAACAGGGGCAATCTGAGCCCATCTGAGCACCTACCTGCACTCACACGCATAGATTGATGTCCCCAGAGGTAAAAAGGAATGAACAGGCCCCTAGGCACTAAACGGATCCATTGCTGTGTTATCCAGTCATCTCTCCTCAGAGGCCTGGATTTCAATACCAGCATATGGCTGTTTCTTGACTCAACCGTCAGAACAAATCTCATCTACATAAGGGAAACTTGCACGTTGGAGCTGTGTCAAAGCCTCTGTTTGGAAAAACCCTTCAGGACCCCAGTGCCACCGCTTCATTCCAAGGTCTCCATAGACACAAAAACACATTAGGACCCATCCACAAGAGAGTCCATTTCATCTCAGCTTCCTTGGTTGCTCCCCCAGATCCAGCAGATCTAACCTGTCTTGTTGCTAGGACACAATTCGAATGCGAGGTGGGCTACCCAGGCATCCATCCTTAGAACCCTGCTCGGAATCGTTGGCCTGGAGCCAACCTACAGGTCTCAATTGTCCTGCAGAAGAATCTTAGCAGTTTGGAGCTTCTCACAACTAACATCGAGGGAAAAGGCCCAGGGCCTCGTGACCCCCCCCCCCCTTCATGAAGGGGCCATCAGGGACAGAAACACCAACCTGAGCGATCTTCTGATCCTCGCCCTGACTTCAGAAGCACGAGATCTCGATTCAGGTCTGTAGATTGTTCCTGCCTTGTCCTCACCCAGAAACCTAAGCCGAGCTTGTGGTCTCAGATTTCCGTCCTCAGACTACTGGCCCACAAGCCTCCAGTTTGCAAACCAGAATGCAGCACTCTGCCAGCCTTCAGGAAGAAAAATATTGCCCTCTGGGGCTACCCAGAAACACAAATGAGGATCAACCTGCACGCCATTCGACTGTACCCCAAATATATAGGCTGACCTGGGCACTATTGCCCTTTCTGACACAGCCTGAGCCTGGAATTCCTGGCCCCAACCAGGAAGCTGGTCGAACACTGAGCACACCAGACGCGCCATGTCCTTAGGTCGTCATCTCTTCCCTACCTCGGTTGTCAAGTTTCAGAACCTAGACCTTATCTCCAATCACTGCCCAGGCTTGTAAGGGATGCAGATTACAACTCCTTGCCCGTGGCAAGAAACCATGTGGTTGGCATATTTTCCAACGTTCAGTGTAGTTGAAAACAGTGTGGCCCATGAGGCCGCGTCCATGTTTATGGGCCACATTGGTCACAAACACACATTGTGACCCTCACCCTGATCCCAGTCCTCAGGTAAGGCCTCTCAGTGGCTGGATGAAGAGACAGCATATTGGGCTTGCCATGCCCCTAGGCCCCAAAGTTTACCCTTAGATTCGATTCTCCCTTCACTTTTCCCCAGGGCTCTTCTTTGGAATTCCTCTTTTGGCGTGACACCTGAGGTAACAAACCTGAAAGAAGTCCTCCCATTCCACAGATTGACGAAAAACATTTGGGATCGGGCCAAATCCACAGAGAGGAAGATTCGTCCATGGCCCATGAGGGTTCCCCGACATTCCACGGCCATCGCTGATACAAAATCCAGAGACAAAAGTCTGAGCAAGCGCCTCAGACTCGCTCTTTCTTCATATCCGGAAGAGTTCTTCTCATGGTTTATAGATCGGGCCTGCCATACCTACGTCCCCAAACCTAAGCTGAGTTTGTGTTTTCAGACTTCTGTCTTCAAAGTCCTGGGCCACACACCCTCCAGGCTGGGGCCCCTGGAGTCACACATTAGGACTGTGCCTACCCAATCCATGGGAATTCTGCCCATTCCATTGTCCAAAACCGTAAAATTAGGAGAACCCTCCAAATCCCAGAGGCCATTCCAATAGTGCAGGTCGCCCGAGACAAACAAGGGCGGTCTGATACCAGCTGAGCATCTACCTGCACTCATACCATAAATGGATGTCCCCTGAGAAGAAGATTGAACCAGACAGGACCCTAGTCCATAATCGGATACATTGCTTTGTATTACAGTCATGTGTCCTCAAAAGCCTGGATTACAATACCAGCATAGGGGTTTTCCTGAGGCACCCATAAGAACAAAT
Source organism: Mustela nivalis (assembly GCF_964662115.1). NCBI lineage: Eukaryota > Metazoa > Chordata > Mammalia > Carnivora > Mustelidae > Mustela > Mustela nivalis. The sequence continues at coordinate 704,222 of NW_028136556.1, read as the reverse complement.
CTCGTCTCCACAAGGAAACTTGTGCATCGAGCTATGTCAAAAGCTTAGGAGAATACTTCAGGGTCCCGGTGTCACCGCCCCATTTTAAGGCCTTCATGGACACAAACACACATTAGGACCCATCCTCAGGAAAGTCCATTTCAAGTCAGCCACCCCGGTTTCTCCCGCAGAGCCATCAGATCTAAACTGTCTTGTTGCTAGGAGATAATTGGAATGCGAGGCCGCTTCCCAGACATCCATCCTCGAACGGTGCCCTGGAGTCATTCCATATGGGATGTCCTGGAGCTGACCAACAGGTCTCAATTGTCCCGCAGAAGGAATCCTTGAAGGGGGCAACCCAAAACTCCCAACGTGGGAAAATCTCCATGGCCTCGAGATTTCGCTCCCTTTATGAAGGGGCCGTCATGCACAAAAACTCCAACCTGAACCAACGTCTGATCCTCGCCCTGATTTCATATGCATGAGATATTGGTTCAGATCTACAGGGGTACCTGCCGTGCCCTGGCCCTGAAACCCAAGTCTAGCTTGTGTTCTTAGACTTCCGTCCTCACACTCCAGGCCCCGAAGCCCTGAAGTTTGGCAATTCCGGACCCACAATGCAGCACTCTGCCTGCCCTCTAGAAAAAAAATTTTGCCTAATGAGCTGCCCAGGCACCTTATATGAGGATAAATCTGCATGGCACTCGACTGTACCCAAATTATATAGTCTAACATGTGCACTAATGCACTGTCTGACACAACCTAAGCCCGGACCTCCTGACCAACACCCAGACAGCTGACCGCACACTGAGCACATCAGACCCGCCATGACCTTAGGTCATCAACTCTTTCCTACCTCAGTTTTCAGGCTTCAGAACCTAGACCTTATCTCCAATCACTGCCCAGGGGTGCCTGTGATGCAGAAATCAGAACTCTTCCTTACCCATGGGAAGAAACCTTGTGGTTGGCATGTTGTCCAACGTTCAGTGTAGGAGAAACCAGCATTCACCCGGTGGCCCCGCCATTTCTTGAGTGCGAAGAGGGCATAAACACGCATTGTGACCCACAGCGTGAGTCCTGTACTCTATTAAGTCCTCTCAGTGGCTCGAACATTAGATGTCATAATGGGCTTGACTAGTCCCTAGGCCCCAATTTGTAACCAGATTTCTGGTTGTCCAGACGGCCCTCCCCAGGGCACTACACTGGAATCCCTCATTTGGTTGGACACCTGAGGTTAAAAAACAAAACAAAGCAAATCAACAACAACAAAAAATCGGACTTCATCCATCCCACAGAATGACCCCAAAATCTTACGACGGGGCCAAACCCCCAGAGAGTAAGACTTATCCATTTCCCATGAAGTCTCCTGGAAATTTCACGACCATGAGTGACACGATATCCAGAGACAAAAACTTGAGCAAGAGCCTCACACTCGCCCTTTTTTCATATCCCGAATTGTTCTCCTCATGGTCTGTAGATCAGTCCTGCCATACCTATGACCGAATCATAAGCCGCGTGTGTGTTTTCAGACAACTGTCCAAACAGCTCTGGCCTACACACCCTACAGGCTCAGGCCCCTGGAGCCAAACCTGAGGACTGTACTTGCCCTCTCCAAGGGAATTGTATGTGCCCATTCCAATGGCCACAACCGTACTAGTAGATAAACCTCCAAACTGCCTGAGGCCATCCCAATAGTGGTGGCTTCCCAGGACAAACAGGGGCAATCTGAGCCCATCTGAGCACCTACCTGCACTCACACGCATAGATTGATGTCCCCAGAGGTAAAAAGGAATGAACAGGCCCCTAGGCACTAAACGGATCCATTGCTGTGTTATCCAGTCATCTCTCCTCAGAGGCCTGGATTTCAATACCAGCATATGGCTATTTCTTGACTCAACCGTCAGAACAAATCTCATCTACATAAGGGAAACTTGCACGTTGGAGCTGTGTCAAAGCCTCTGTTTGGAAAAACCCTTCAGGACCCCAGTGCCACCGCTTCATTCCAAGGTCTCCATAGACACAAAAACACATTAGGACCCATCCACAAGAGAGTCCATTTCATCTCAGCTTCCTTGGTTGCTCCCCCAGATCCAGCAGATCTAACCTGTCTTGTTGCTAGGACACAATTCGAATGCGAGGTGGGCTACCCAGGCATCCATCCTTAGAACCCTGCTCGGAATCGTTGGCCTGGAGCCAACCTACAGGTCTCAATTGTCCTGCAGAAGAATCTTAGCAGATTGGAGCTTCTCACAACTAACATCGAGGGAAAAGGCCCAGGGCCTCGTGACCCCCCTCCCCTTCATGAAGGGGCCATCAGGGACAGAAACACCAACCTGAGCGATCTTCTGATCCTCGCCCTGACTTCAGAAGCACGAGATCTCGATTCAGGTCTGTAGATTGTTCCTGCCTTGTCCTCACCCAGAAACCTAAGCCGAGCTTGTGGTCTCAGATTTCCGTCCTCAGACTACTGGCCCACAAGCCTCCAGTTTGCAAACCAGAATGCAGCACTCTGCCAGCCTTCAGGAAGAAAAATATTGCCCTCTGGGGCTACCCAGAAACACAAATGAGGATCAACCTGCACGCCATTCGACTGTACCCCAAATATATAGGCTGACCTGGGCACTATTGCCCTTTCTGACACAGCCTGAGCCTGGAATTCCTGGCCCCAACCAGGAAGCTGGTCGAACACTGAGCACACCAGACGCGCCATGTCCTTAGGTCGTCATCTCTTCCCTACCTCGGTTGTCAAGTTTCAGAACCTAGACCTTATCTCCAATCACTGCCCAGGCTTGTAAGGGATGCAGATTACAACTCCTTGCCCGTGGCAAGAAACCATGGGGTTGGCATATTTTCCAACGTTCAGTGTAGTTGAAAACAGTGTGGCCCATGAGGCCGCGTCCATGTTTATGGGCCACATTGGTCACAAACACACATTGTGACCCTCACCCTGATCCCAGTCCTCAGGTAAGGCCTCTCAGTGGCTGGATGAAGAGACAGCATATTGGGCTTGCCATGCCCCTAGGCCCCAAAGTTTACCCTTAGATTCGATTCTCCCTTCACTTTTCCCCAGGGCTCTTCTTTGGAATTCCTCTTTTGGCGTGACACCTGAGGTAACAAACCTGAAAGAAGTCCTCCCATTCCACAGATTGACGAAAAACATTTGGGATCGGGCCAAATCCACAGAGAGGAAGATTCGTCCATGGCCCATGAGGGTTCCCCGACATTCCACGGCCATCGCTGATACAAAATCCAGAGACAAAAGTCTGAGCAAGCGCCTCAGACTCGCTCTTTCTTCATATCCGGAAGAGTTCTTCTCATGGTTTATAGATCGGGCCTGCCATACCTACGTCCCCAAACCTAAGCTGAGTTTGTGTTTTCAGACTTCTGTCTTCAAAGTCCTGGGCCACGCACCCTCCAGGCTGGGGCCCCTGGAGTCACACATTAGGACTGTGCCTACCCAATCCATGGGAATTCTGCCCATTCCATTGTCCAAAACCGTAAAATTAGGAGAACCCTCCAAATCCCAGAGGCCATTCCAATAGTGCAGGTCGCCCGAGACAAACAAGGGCGGTCTGATACCAGCTGAGCATCTACCTGCACTCATACCATAAATGGATGTCCCCTGAGAAGAAGATTGAACCAGACAGGACCCTAGTCCATAATCGGATACATTGCTTTGTATTACAGTCATGTGTCCTCAAAAGCCTGGATTACAATACCAGCATAGGGGTTTTCCTGAGGCACCCATAAGAACAAATCTCGTCTCCACAAGGAAACTTGTGCATCGAGCTATGTCAAAAGCTTAGGAGAATACTTCAGGGTCCCGGTGTCACTGCCCCATTTTAAGGCCTTCATGGACACAAACACACATTAGGACCCATCCTCAGGAAAGTCCATTTCAAGTCAGCCACCCCGGTTTCTCCCGCAGAGCCATCAGATCTAAACTGTCTTGTTGCTAGGAGATAATTGGAATGTGAGGCCGCTTCCCAGACATCCATCCTCGAACGGTGCCCTGGAGTCATTCCATATGGGATGTCCTGGAGCTGACCAACAGGTCTCAATTGTCCCGCAGAAGGAATCCTTGAAGGGGGCAACCCAAAACTCCCAACGTGGGAAAATCTCCATGGCCTCGAGATTTCGCTCCCTTTATGAAGGGGCCGTCATGCACAAAAACTCCAACCTGAACCAACGTCTGATCCTCGCCCTGATTTCATATGCATGAGATATTGGTTCAGATCTACAGGGGTACCTGCCGTGCCCTGGCCCTGAAACCCAAGTCTAGCTTGTGTTCTTAGACTTCCGTCCTCACACTCCAGGCCCCGAAGCCCTGAAGTTTGGCAATTCCGGACCCACAATGCAGCACTCTGCCTGCCCTCTAGAAAAAAAATTTTGCCTAATGAGCTGCCCAGGCACCTTATATGAGGATAAATCTGCATGGCACTCGACTGTACCCAAATTATATAGTCTAACATGTGCACTAATGCACTGTCTGACACAACCTAAGCCCGGACCTCCTGACCAACACCCAGACAGCTGACCGCACACTGAGCACATCAGACCCGCCATGACCTTAGGTCATCAACTCTTTCCTACCTCAGTTTTCAGGCTTCAGAACCTAGACCTTATCTCCAATCACTGCCCAGGGGTGCCTGTGATGCAGAAATCAGAACTCTTCCTTACCCATGGGAAGAAACCTTGTGGTTGGCATGTTGTCCAACGTTCAGTGTAGGAGAAACCAGCATTCACCCGGTGGCCCCGCCATTTCTTGAGTGCGAAGAGGGCATAAACACGCATTGTGACCCACAGCGTGAGTCCTGTACTCTATTAAGTCCTCTCAGTGGCTCGAACATTAGATGTCATAATGGGCTTGACTAGTCCCTAGGCCCTAATTTGTAACCAGATTTCTGGTTGTCCAGACGGCCCTCCCCAGGGAAGTACACTGGAATCCCTCATTTGGTTGGACACCTGAGGTTAAAAAACAAAACAAAGCAAATCAACAACAACAAAAAATCGAACTTCTTCCATCCCACAGAATGACCCCAAAATCTTACGACGGGGCCAAACCCCCAGAGAGTAAGACTTATCCATTTCCCATGAAGTCACCTGGAAATTTCACGACCATGAGTGACACGATATCCAGAGACAAAAACTTGAGCAAGAGCCTCACACTCGTCCTTTTTTCATATCCCGAAGAGTTCTCCTCATGGTCTGTAGATCAGTCCTGCCATACCTATGACCGAATCATAAGCCGCGTGTGTGTTTTCAGACAACTGTCCAAACAGCTCTGCCTACACACCCTACAGGCTCAGGCCTCTGGAGCCAAACCTGAGGACTGTACTTGCCCTCTCCAAGGGAATTGTATGTGCCCATTCCAATGGCCACAACCGTACTAGTAGATAAACCTCCAAACTGCCTGAGGCCATACCAATAGTGGTGGCTTCCCAGGACAAACAGGGGCAATCTGAGCCCATCTGAGCACCTACCTGCACTCACACGCATAGATTGATGTCCCCAGAGGTAAAAAGGAATGAACAGGCCCCTAGGCACTAAACGGATCCATTGCTGTGTTATCCAGTCATCTCTCCTCAGAGGCCTGGATTTCAATACCAGCATATGGCTGTTTCTTGACTCAACCGTCAGAACAAATCTCATCTACATAAGGGAAACTTGCACGTTGGAGCTGTGTCAAAGCCTCTGTTTGGAAAAACCCTTCAGGACCCCAGTGCCACCGCTTCATTCCAAGGTCTCCATAGACACAAAAACACATTAGGACCCATCCACAAGAGAGTCCATTTCATCTCAGCTTCCTTGGTTGCTCCCCCAGATCCAGCAGATCTAACCTGTCTTGTTGCTAGGACACAATTCGAATGCGAGGTGGGCTACCCAGGCATCCATCCTTAGAACCCTGCTCGGAATCGTTGGCCTGGAGCCAACCTACAGGTCTCAATTGTCCTGCAGAAGAATCTTAGCAGTTTGGAGCTTCTCACAACTAACATCGAGGGAAAAGGCCCACGGCCTCGTGACCCCCCCCTTCATGAATGGGCCATCAGGGACAGAAACACCAACCTGAGCGATCTTCTGATCCTCGCCCTGACTTCAGAAGCACGAGATCTCGATTTAGGTCTGTAGATTTTTCCTGCCTTGTCCTCACCCAGAAACCTAACCCGAGCTTGTGTTCTCAGATTTCCGTCCTCAGACTACTGGCCCACAAGCCTCCAGTTTTCATACCAGAACTATAATGCAGCACTCTGCCTGCCCTCAGGAAGAAAAACATTGCCCTCTGGGGCTACCCAGAAACCCCAAATCGGGATCAACCTGCACGCCATTCGACTGTACCCCAAATATATAGGCTGACCTGGGCACTATTGCCCTTTCTGACACAGCCTGAGCCTGGATTTCCTGGCCCCACTCAAAAAGCTGGCCGGTCACTGAGCACATCGGACACCTTTTGGCCTTAGGTCGTCATGTCTTCCCAACTTCGGTTGTCAAGTTTCAGAACCTAGACCTTATCTCCAATCACTGCCCAGACTTGAAAGTGATGCAGAAATCACAACTCCTTCCCCGTGGCAGGAAACCATGTGGTTGGCATGTTGTCCAATGTTCAGTGTAGTTGAAAACAGTGTGGCCCATGAGGCCCCGCCGATGTTTGCGGGGCACATTGGTCACAAACACACATTGTGACCCTCACCCTGATCCCAGTCCTCAGGTAGGCCTCTCAGTGGCTGGATGAAGACACAGCATATTGGGCTTGCCATGCCCCTAGGCCCCAAATTTTACCCATAGTTCGTGTTGTCCCTTCACTTTTCCACAGGGCTCTTCTTTGGAATTCCTCTTTTGGCGGGACACCTGAGGTAACCAACCTGAAAGGAGTCCTTCCATTCCACAGATTGACGAAAAACAATTGGGATCGGGCCAAATCCACAGAGAGGAAGATTCGTCCATGGCCAATGAGACTTCACCGACATTCCACGGCCATCGCTGATACAAAATTCAGAGATAAAAGCCTGAGAAGTGCCTCAGACACGCTCTTTCTTCATATCCTGAAGAGTTCTTCTCATGGTTTATAGATCGGGCCTGCCATACCTACGTCCCGAAACCTAAGTTGAGTTTGTGTTTTCAGACTTCTGTCCTCAAAGTCCTGGGCCACACACCCTCCAGGCTGGGGTCCCTGGAGTCACACATTAGGACTGTGCGTACCCAATCCATGGGAATTCTGCCAATTTCATTGTCCAAAACCGTAAAATTAGGAGAACCCTCCAAATCCCTGAGGCCATTACAATATTGCATGTCGCCCGGGACAAACAAGGGCGGTCTGATACCAGCTGAGCATCTACCTCCACTCATACCATAGATGGATGTCCCCTGAGAATTAGATTGAACGAGACAGGACCGTAGGCCATAATCGGATACATTGCTTTGTATTACAGGCATGTCTCCTCAAAATCTGGATTCCAATACCAGCATAGGGGTTTTCCTGAGGTACCCATCAGAACAAATCTCGTCTCCACAAGGAAACGTGTGCATCGAGCTATGTTAAAATCTTAGGAGAATACTTAGATTCCCGGTGTCACCACCCCATTTTAAGGCCCTCATGGACACAAACACACATTAGGACCCATCCTCAGGATAGTCCATTTTAAGTCAGCCACCGCTGTTGCTCCCTCAGAGCCATCAGATCTAAACTGTCTTGTTGCTAGGAGACAATTGGAATGCGAGGCCGGCTTCCCAGGCATCCATCCTCGAATGGTGCCCTGGATTCATTCCATATGGGATATCCTGAAGCTGCCCAACAGGTCTCAATTGTCCCGCAGAAGGAATCCTTGAAGGGGGCATCCCAAAATTCCCAAGTGGGAAAACCTCCATGGCCTCTAGATTCCGCTCCCTTCATGAAGGGGCCGACATGCACAAAAACTCCAACCTGAGCCAACGTCTGATCCTCGCCCTGACTTCAGATGCATGAGATATTGGTTCAGATCTACAGTGGTCCCTGCCCTGTCCTCGTCCTGAAACCCAAGTCTAGCTTGTGTTCTCAGACTTCCGTCCTCACACTCCTGGACATGAAGCCCTCAAGTTTGGCAATTCCGGACTGACAATGAAGCACTCTGCCTGCCCTCTAGAAAACAAATTTTGCCTAATGAGCTGTCCAGATTACTTATATGAGGATAAAACTACATGGCACTCGACTGTACCCAAATTATATAGTCTAACCTGGGCAGTAATGCACTGTCTGACACAACCTGAGCCCAAACCTCCTGACCAACACCCAGACAGCTGACCGCACACTGAGCACATCAGACCCTCCATGGCCTTAGGTCATCATCTCTTCCCTACCTCAGTTTTCAGGCTTCAGAACCTAGACCTTATCTCCAATCACTTCCCAGGGGTGCCTGTGATGCAGAAATCAGAACTCTTCCTTACCCATGGCAAAAAATCTTGTGGGTGGCATGTTGTCCAACGTTCAGTGTAGGAGAAACCAGGATTCAAAATGAGGCCCCGCCCATTCTTCTTTGCGAAGTGGGCATAAACACGCATTGTGACCCTCAGCGTGAGTCCTGTCCTCTAGTAAGTCCTCTCAGTCGCTCGACCATTAGATGTGATAATGGGCTTCACATGTCCCTAGGCCCAAATTTGTAACCAGATTTCTGGTTGTCCAGTCAGCCCTCCCCAGGGCTCTACTCTGGATTCCCTCATTTGGTGGGGCACCTGAGGTTAGAAAACAAAACAAGGCAAATCAACAACAACCACAAAACGGACTTCTTCCATCCCACAGAATGACCGCAAAATCTTGCGATGGGGCCAAACCCCCAGAGAGTAAGACTCGTCCATTTCCCATGAAGTCACCCGGAAATTTCACGACCATGAGTGACACGATATCCAGAGACAAAAACTTGAGCACGAGCCTCACACTCCCCCTTTTTTCATATCCCGAATTGTTCTCCTCATGGTCTGTAGATCAATCCTGCCATACCTATGACCCGAAACATAAGCCGCGTTTGTGTTTTCAGACAACTGTCCAAACAGCTCTGCCTACACACCCTACAGGCTCAGGCCCCTGGAGCCAAACCTGAGGACTGTACTTGCCCTCTCCAAGGGAATTGTATGTGCCCATTCCAATGGCCACAACCTAGTAATAGGATAAACCTGCAAACTGCCTGAGGCCATCCCAATAGTGGTGGCTTCCCAGGACAAACAGGGGCAATCTGAGCCCATCTGAGCACCTACATGCACTCAGACGCATAGACTGATGTCCCCAGAAGTAAAAAGGTACAAACAGGCTCCTAGGCACTATTCGGATTCATTGTTGTGGTATCCAGTCATCTCTCCTCAGAGGCCTGGATTTCAATACCAGCATATGGCTGTTTCCTGACTCATCCCTCAGAACAAATCTCATCTACATATGGGAAACTTGCACGTTGGAGCTGTGTCAAAGCCTCTGTTTGAAAAAACCCTTCAGGACCCCAGTGCCACCGCTTCATTCCAAGGTCTCCATAGACACAAAAACATATTAGGATCCATCCACAGGAGAGTCCATTTCAACTCAGATCCAGATTGCTCCCTCAGATGCAGCAGATATAACCTCTCTTGTTGCTAGGACACAATTGGAATGCAAGGTGGGCTACCCAGCCATCCATCCTTAGAACCCTGCTCAGAATCGTTGGCCTGGAGCCAACCAACATGTCTCAATTGTCCTGCACAAGGATCTTGGCAGTTTGGAGCTTCTCACAACTAACATCGTGGGAAAATTCCCACGACCTCGTGACCCTGCCCCTTCATGAAGGGGCCATCAGGGACAGAAACACCAACCTGAGCGATCTTTTGATCCTCGCCCTGATTTCAGAAGCACGAGATCCCGATTCAGGTCTGTAGATTGTTCGTGCGTTGTCCTCACCCAGAAACCTAAGCCTAGCTTGTGTTCTCAGATTTCCGTCCTCAGACTACTGGCCCACAAGCCTCCAGTTTGCAAACCAGAACTATAATGCAGCACTCTGCCAGCCTTCAGGAAGAAAAACATTGCCCTCTTGGGCTACCCAGTAACCCAAATGAGGATCAACCTGCACGCCATTCGACTGCACCCCAAATATATAGGCTGACCTGGGCACTATTGCCCTTAAAGACACAGCCTGAGCCTGGAATTCCTGTCCCTAACCAGGAAGCTGGTCGAACACTGAGCACACCAGACGCGCCATATCCTTAGGTCGTCATCTCTTCCCTACATCGGTTGTCAAGTTTCAGAACCTAGACCTTATCCCCAATCACTGCCCAGGCTTGTAAGGGATGCAGATTACAACTCCTTGCCCGTGGCAAGAAACCATGTGGTTGGCATATTTTCCAACGTTCAGTGTAGTTGAAAACAGTGAGGCCCATGAGGCCGCGTCCATGTTTATGGGCCACATTGGTCACAAACACACATTGTGACCCTCACCCTGATCCCAGTCCTCAGGTAAGGCCTCTCAGTGGCTGGATGAAGAGACAGCATATTGGGCTTGCCATGCCCCTAGGCCCAGAGATTTGCCCATAGTTCGGGTTCTCCCTTCACTTTTCCCCAGGGCTCTTCTTTGAAATTCCTCTTTTGGCGTGACACCTGAGGTAACAAACCTGAAAGCAGTCCTCCCATTCCACAGATTGACGAAAAACATTTGGGATCGGTCCAAATCCAAAGAGAGGAAGATTCGTCCATGGCCCATGAGGGTTCCCCGACATTCCACGGCCATCGCTGATACAAAATCCAGAGACAAAAGTCTGAGCAAGCGCCTCAGACTCGCTCTTTCTTCATATCCGGAAGAGTTCTTCTCATGGTTTATAGATCGGGCCTGCCATACCTACATCCCCAAACCTAAGCTGAGTTTGTGTTTTCAGACTTCTGTCTTCAAAGTCCTGGGCCACACACCCTCCTGGCTGGGGCCCCTGGAGTCACACATTAGGACTGTGCCTACCCAATCCATGGGAATTCTGCCCATTCCATTGTCCAAAACCGTAAAATTAGGAGAACCCTCCAAATCCCAGAGGCCATCCCAATAGTGCAGGTCGACCGGGACAAACAAGGGCGGTCTGATACCAGCTGAGCATCTACCTGCACTCATACCATAAATGGATGTCCCCTGAGAAAAAGATTGAAACAGACAGGACCCTAGGCCATAATCGGATACATTGCTTTGTATTACAGGCATGTCTCCTCAAAGGCCTGGATTTCAATACCAGCATAGGGGTTTTCCTGAGGCACCCATCAGAACAAATCTCGTCTCCACAAGGAACCTTGTGCATCGAGCTATGTCAAAAGCTTAGGAGAATACTTCAGGGTCCCGGTGTCACCGCCCCATTTTAAGGCCCTCATGGACACAAACACACATTAGGACCCATCCTCAGGAAAGTCCATTTCAAGTCAGCCACCATGGTTGCTTCCGAAGAGCCATTAGATCTAAAATGTCTTGTTGCTAGAAGACAATTGGAATGGGAGGCGGGCTTCCCAGGCATCCATTCTCGAACGGTGCCCTGGAGTCATTCCATATGGGATGTCCTGGAGCTGCCCAACAAGTCTCAATTGTCCCTCAGAAGGAATCCTTGAAGGGGGCATCCCACAACACCCAACGTGGGAAAACCTCCAGGGCCTCGAGATTCCGATCCCTTCATAAAGGGGCCGTCATGCACAGAAACTCCAACCTGAACCAACATCTGATCCTCGCCCTGATTTCATATGCATGAGATATTGGTTCAGATCTACAGGGGTACCTGCCGTGCCCTGGCCCTGAAACCCAAGTCTAGCTTGTGTTCTTAGACTTCTGTCCTCACATTCCAGGCCCTGAAGCCCTGAAGTTTGGCAATTCCGGACCCACAATGCAGCACTCGGCCTGCCTTGTAGAAAGAAAATTTTGCCTAATGAGCTGCCCAGACAACTTATATGAGGATAAATCTACATGGCACTCGACTGTACCCAAATTATATAGTCTAACCTGGGCACTAATGCACTGTATGACACAACCTGAGCCCGGACCTCCTGACCAACACCCAGAGAGCTGACCGCACACTGAGCACATCAAACCCGCCATGGCCTTAGGTCATCATCTCTTCCCTACCTCAGTTTTCAGGCTTCAGAACCTAGACCTTATCTCCAATCACTGCCCAGGGGTACCTGTGATGCAGAAATCAGAACTCTTCCTTACCCATGGCAAGAAATCTTGTCGTTGGCATGTTGTCCAACGTTCAGTGTAGGAGAAACCAGTATTCACCTGTTGGCCCCGCCAATTCTTGAGTGCGAAGAGGACATAAACACGCATTGTGACCCACAGCGTGAGTCATGTTCTCTAGTAAGTCCTCTCAGTGGCTCGAACATTAGATGTCATAATGGGCTTGACATGTCCCTAGGCCCCAATTTGTATCCAGATTTCTGATTGTCCAGTCGGCCTTCCCCAGGGCTCTACACTGGAATCCCTCATTTGGTGGGACACCTGAGGTTAAAAAACAAAACAAAGCAAATCAACAACAACAAAAAATCGGACTTCTTCCATCCCACAGATTGACCCCAAAATCTTGCAATGGGGCCAAACCCCAGAGAATAAGACTCATCCATTTCCCATGAAGTCACCCGGAAATTTCACGACCATGAGTGACACGATATCCAGAGACAAAAACTTGAGCAAGAGCCTCACACTCGCCCTTTTTTCATATCCCGAAGAGTTCTCCTCATGGTCTGTAGATCAGTCCTGCCATACCTATGAACCGAAACATGAGCCGAGTTTTTTTTTTCAGACAACTGTCCAAACAGCTCTGGCCTACACACCCTACAGGCTCAGGCCCCTGGAGCCAAACCTGAGGAGTGTACTTACCCTCTCCAAGGGAATTGTATGTGCCCATTCCAATGGCCACAACCTAGTAATAGGATAAACCTGCAAACTGCCTGAGGCCATCCCAATAGTGGTGGCTTCCCAGGACAAACAGGGGCAATCTGAGCCCATCTGTGCACCTACCTGCACTCAGACGCATAGACTGATTTCCCCAGAGGTAAAAAGGAACGAACAGGCCCCTAGGCACTAAACGGATCCATTGCTGTGTTATCCAGTCATCTCTCCTCAGAGGCCTGGATTTCAATACCAGCATATGGCTGTTTCCTGACTCATCTGTCAGAACAAATCTCATCTACATATGGGAAACTTGCACGTTGGAGCCGTGTCAAAGCCTCTGTTTGGAAAAACCCTTCAGGACCCCAGTGCCACCACTTCATTCCAAGGTCTCCATAGACACAAAAACACATTAGGACCCATCCACAAGAGAGTCCATTTCCACTCATCTTCCTCGGTTGCTCCCCATGATCTAGCAGATCTAACCTGTCTTTTTTGCTAGGACACAATTCGAATGCGAGGTGGGCTACCCAGCCATCCATCCTTAGAACCCTGCTCGGAATCGTTGGCCTGGAGCCAACCAACAGGTCTCAATTGTCCTGCAGAAGAACCTTAGCAGTTTGGAGCTTCTCACAACTAACATCGAGGGAAAAGACACACGGCCTCGTGACCCCCTTCTTCATGATGGGGACATCAGGGACAGAAACACCAACCTGAGCGATCTTCTGATCCTCGCCCTGACTTCAGAAGCACGAGATCTTGATTCAGGTCTGTAGATTGTTCTTGCTTTGTCCGCACCCAAAACCTAAGCCTAGCTTCTGTTCTCAGATTTCCGTCCTCAGTCTACTGGCCCACAGGCCTCCAGTTTGCATACCAGAACTATAATGCAGCACTCTGCCTGCCCTCAGGTAGAAAAACATTGCCCTCTGGGGCTACCCAGAAACCCAAAATGGGGATCAACCTGCACGCTATTCGACTGTACCCCAAATATATAGGCTGACCTGGGCACTATTGCCCTTTCTGACACAGCATGTGCCTGGATTTCCTGGTCCCACCCAAAATCTGGCCGCTCACTGAGCACATCGGACACCTTTTGGCCTTATGTCGTCATCTCTTCCCAACCTCGGTTGTCAAGTTTCAGAACCTAGACCTTATCTCCAATCACTTCCCAGGCTTGAAAGTGATGCAGAAATCACAACTCCTTCCCCGTGGCAGAGAACCATGTGGTTGGCATGTTGTCCAACTTTCAGTGTTGTTGAAACCAGTGTGGCCCATGAGGCCCCGCCGATGTTTGCGGGCCACATTGGTCACAAACACACATTGTGACCCTCACCCTGATCCCAGTCCTCAGGTAAGGACTCTCAGTGGCTGGATGAAGAGACAGCATATTGGGCTTGCCATGCCCCTAGGCCCCATATTTTACCCATAGTTCGGGTTGTCCCTTCACTTTTCCCCAGGGCTCTTCTTTGGAATTCCTCTTTTGGCGGGACACCTGAGGTAACCAACCTGAAAGGAGTCCTCCCATTCCACAGACTGACGAAAAACAATTGGGATCGGGCCAAATCCACAGAGAGGAAGATTCGTCCATGGCCAATAAGTCTTCCCCGACATTCCACGGCCATCGCTGATACAAAATCCAGAGAAAAAAGCCTGAGCAAGTGCCTCAGACTTGCTCTTTCTTCATATCCTGTAGAGTTCTTCTCATGGTTTATAGATCGGGCCTGCCATACCTACGTCCCCAAACCTAAGTTGAGTTTGAGTTTTCAGACTTCTGTCCTCAAAGTCCTGGGCCACACACCCTCCAGGCTGGGGCCCCTGGAGTCACACATTAGGACTGTGCCTACCCAATCCATGGGAATTCTGCCCATTACATTGTCAAAACCATAAATTTAGGAGAACCCTCCAAATCCCTGAGCCCATCCCAATAGTGCATGTCGCCCGGGACAAACAAGGGCGGTCTGATTCCAGCTGAGCATCTACCTTCACTCATACCATAGATGGATGTCCCCTGAGAAGAAGATTGAACCAGACAGGACCCTAGGCCATAATCGGATACATTGCTTTGGATTACAGGCATGTCTCCTCAAAAGCCTGGATTCCAATACCAGCATAGAGGTTTTCCTGAGGCACCCATCAAAACAAATCTCGTCTCCACAAGGAACCTTGTACATCGAGCTATGTCAAAAGCTTAGGAGAATACTTCAGGGTCCCGGTGCCACCGCCCCATTTTAAGGCCCTCATGGACACAAACACACATTAGGACCCATCCTAGGAATGTCCATTTCAAGTCAGCCACTCCTGTTGCTCACGCAGAGCCATCATATCTAAACTGTCTTGTTGCTAGCAGACAATTGGAATGCGAGGCCAGCTTCCCAGGCATCCATCCTCGATCGGTGCCCTGGAGTCATTCCATATGGGATGTCCTGAAGCTGCCCAACAGGTCTCAATTGTCTAGCAGAAGGAATCCTTGAAGGGGGCATCCCACAACACCCAACGTGGGAAAACCTCCATGGCCTCGAGATTCCGCTCCCTTCATGAAGGGTCTGTCATGAACATAAACTCCAACCTGAGCCAACGTCTGATCCTCGCTCTGACTTCATATGCATGAGATATTAGTTCAGATCTACAGTGGTCCCTGCCGTGTCCTCGCCCAGAAACCCAAGTCTAGCTTGTGTTCTCAGACTTCCGTCCTCACACTCCTGGACACGAAGCCCTCAAGTTTGGCAATTCCCGACCAACAATGAAGCACTCTGCCTGCCCTCTAGAAAACAAATTTTGCCTAATGAGCTGCCCAGACAACTTATATGAGGATAAATCTACATGGCACTCGACGGTACCCAAATTATATATTCTAACCCGGGCACTAATGCACTGTCTGACACAACCTGAGCCCGGACCTCCCGACCAACACCCAGACAGCTGACCGCACACTGAGCACATCAGACCCTCCATGGCCTTAGGTCATCATCTCTTCCCTACCTCAGTTTTCAGGCTTCAGAACCAAGACCTTATCTCCAATCACTGCCCAGGGGTGCCTGTGATGCAGAAATCAGAACTCTTCCTTACACATGGCAAGAAATCTCATCGTTGGAAAGTTGTCCAACGTTCAGTGTAGGAGAAACCAGGATTCACCATGAGGCCCCGCCCATTCTTGTTGCGAAGTGGGCATAAACACGCATTGTGACCCTCAGCGTGAGTCCTGTCCTCTAGAAAGTCCTCTCAGTCGCTCGACCATTAGATGTCATAATGGGCTTGACATGTCCCTAGGCCCCAATTTGTAACCAGATTTCTGGTTGTCCAGTCGGCCCTCCCCAGGGCTCTACTCTGGAATCCCTCATTTGGTGGGACACATGTGGTTAAAAAACAAAACAAGGCAAATCAACAAAAACATCAAAACGGACTTCTTCCATCCCACAGAATGACCCCAAAATCTTGCGACGGGGCCAAACCCCAGAGAGTAAGACTCGTCCATTTCCCATGAAGTCACCAGGAAATTTCACGACCATGAGTGACACGATATCCAGAGACAAAAACTTGAGCACGAGCCTCACACTCGCCCTTTTTTCATATCCCGAAGAGTTCTCCTCATGGTCTGTAGATCAATCCTGCCATACCTACGACCCGAAACATAAGCCGCGTTTTTGTTTTCAGACAACTGTCCAAACAGCTCTGCCTACACACCCTACAGGCTCAGGCCCCTGGAGCCAAACCTGAGGACTGTACTTGCCCTCTCCAAGGGAATTGTATGTGCCCATTCCAATGGCCACAACCTAGTAATAGGATAAACCTGCAAACTGCCTGAGGCATCCCAATAGTGGTGGCTTCCCAGGACAAACAGGGGCAATCTGAGCCCATCTGAGCACCTACATGCACTCAGACGCATAGACTGATGTCCCCAGAGGTAAAAAGGTAAGAACAGGCTCCTAGGCACTATTCGGATTCATTGTTGTGGTATCCAGTCATCTCTCCTCAGAGGCCTGGATTTCAATACCAGCATATGGCTGTTTCCTGACTCATCTGTCAGAACAAATCTCATCTACATATGGGAAACTTGCACGTTGGAGCTGTGTCAAAGCCTCTGTTTGAAAAAACCCTTCAGGACCCCAGTGCCACCGCTTCATTCCAAGGTCTCCATAGACACAAAAACATATTAGGATCCATCCACAGGAGAGTCCATTTCAACTCAGATCCAGATTACTCCCCCAGATCCAGCAGATATAACCTGTCGTGTTGCTAGGACACAATTGGAATGCAAGGTGGGCTACCCAGGCATCCATCCTTAGAACCCTGCTCGGAAACGTTGGCCTGGAGCCAACCAACATGTCTCAATTGTCCTGCACAAGAATCTTTGCAGTATGGAGCTTCTCACAACTAACATAGTGGGAAACCCCCATGACCTCGAGACCCCGCCCCTTCATGACGGGGCCATCAGGGTAAGAAATAACAACCTGAGCGATCTTCTGATTTTCGCCCTGACTTCAGAAGCACGAGATCTCGATTCAGGTCTGTAGATTGTTCCTGCCTTGTCCTCACCCAGAAACCTAAGGCTAGCTTGTGTTCTCATATTTCCGTCCTCAGACTACTGGCCCACAAGCCTTCAGTTTGCAAACCAGAACTATAATGCCGCACTCTGCCAGCCTTCAGGAAGAAAAACATTGCCTCTGGGGCTACCCAGAAACCCAAATGAAAATCAAACTGCACGCCATTCGACTGTACCCCAAATATATAGGCTGACCTGGGCACTATTGCCCTTTCTGACACAGCCTGAGTCTGGAATTCCTGGCCCCAACGAGGAAGCTGGTCGAACACTGAGCACACCAGATGCGCCATGTCCTTAGGTCGTCATCTCTTCCCTACCTCGGTTGTCAAGTTTCAGAACCTAGACCTTATCTCCAATCACTGCCCAGGCTTGTAAGTGATGCAAATTACAAGTCCTTCCCCGTGGCAAGAAACCATGTGGTTGGCATGTTGTCCAACTTTCAGTGTAGTTGAAACCAGTGTGGCCCATGAGGCCGTGTCCATGTTTATGGGCCACATTGGTCACAAACACACATTGTGACACTCACCCTGATCCCAGTCCTCAGGTAAGGCCTCTCAGTGGCTGGATGAAGAGACAGCATATTGGGCTTGCTATGCCCCTAGGCCCCAAATTTTACCCATAGTTCGGGTTCTCCCTTCACTTTTCCCCAGGGCTCTTCTTTGGAATTCCTCTTTTGGCGTGACACCTGAGGTAACAAACCTGAAAGGAGTCCTCCCATTCCACAGATTGACGAAAAACAATTGGGATCGGGCCAAATCCACAGAGAGGAAGATTCGTCCATGGCCCATGAGGCCTCCCCGACCTTCCATGGCCATCTCTGATACAAAATCCAGAGACAAAAGCCTGAGCAAGCGCCTCAGACTCGCTCTTTCTTCATATCCGGAAGAGTTCTTCTCATGGTTTATAGATCGGGCCTGCCATACCTACGTCCCCAAACTTAAGCTGAGTTTGTGTTTTCAGACTTCTGTCCTCAAAGTCCTGGGCCACACACCCTACAGGCTGGGGCCCCTGGAGTCACACATTAGGACTGTGCCTACCCAATCCATGGGAATTCTGCCGATGCCATTGTCCAAAACAGTAAAATTTGGAGAACCCTACAAATCCCTGAGGCCATCCCAATAGTGCAGGTCGCCAGGGACAAACAAGGGCGGTCTGATACCAGCTGAGCATCTACCTCCACTCATACCATAGATGGATGTCCCCTGAGAAGAAGATTGAACCAGACAGGACGCTAGGCCATAATCGGATACATTGCTTTGTATTACAGGCATGTCTCCTCAAAAGCCTGGATTCCAATACCAGCATAGAGGTTTTCCTGAGGCACCCATCAAAACAAATCTCGTCTCCACAAGGAACCTTGTGCATCGAGCTATGTCAAAAGCTTAGGAGAATACTTCAGGGTCCCGGTGCCACCGCCCCATTTTAAGGCCCTCATGGACACAAACACACATTAGGACCCATCCTCAGGAAAGTCCATTTCAAGTCAGCCACCCCGGTTTCTCCCGCAGAGCCATCAGATCTAAAACTGTCTTGTTGCTAGGAGACAATTGGA
Source organism: Mustela nivalis (assembly GCF_964662115.1). Lineage (NCBI taxonomy): Eukaryota > Metazoa > Chordata > Mammalia > Carnivora > Mustelidae > Mustela > Mustela nivalis. The sequence continues at coordinate 685,318 of NW_028136556.1, read as the reverse complement.
ATGCGAGGCGGGCTTCCCAGGCATCCATCCTCGAACGGTGCCCTGGAGTCATTCCATATGGGATGTCCTGGAGCTGCCCAACAAGTCTCAATTGTCCCGCAGAAGGAATCCTTGAAGGGGGCATCCCACAACTCCCAACGTGGGAAAACCTCCATGGCCTCGAGATTCCGCTCCCTTCATGAAGGGGCCGTCATGCACAGAAACTCCAACCTGAGCCAACGTCTGATCCTCGCCCTGACTTTAGATGCATGCGATATAGGTTCAGATCTACAGGGGTACCTGCCGTGCCCTGGCCCTGAAACCCAAGTCTAGCTTGTGTTCTCAGACTTCCGTCCTCACACTCCAGGCCCCGAAGCCCGGAAGTTTTGCAATTCCAGACCCACAATGCAGCACTCTGCCTGCCCTCAAGAAAAAAAATTTGGCCTAATGAGCTGCCCAGGCACCTTATATGAGGATAAATCTACATGGCATTCGACTGTACCCAAAGTATATAGTCTAACCTGGGCACTAATGCACTGTCTGACACAACCTGAGCTCGGACCTCCTGACCAACACCCAGACAGCTGACCGCACACTGAGCACATCAGAACCGCCATGGCCTTAGGTCATCATCTCTTCCCTACTGCGGTATTTCAGGCCTCAGAACCTAGACCTTATCTTCAACCCCTGCCCATGGGTGACTATAATGCAGAAATCAGAACTCGTCCTTACCCATGGCAAGAAATCTTGTCGTTGGCATGTTGTCCAACGTTCAGTGTAGGAGAAAACAGGATTCACCATGAGGCCCCGCCCATTCTTGCTTGCGAAGTTGGCATAAACACGCATTGTGACCCTCAGCGTGAGTCCTGTCCTCTAGTAAGTCCTCTCAGTCGCTCGACCATTAGATGTTATAATGGGCTTGTCATGTCCCTAGGCCCCAATTTGTAACCAGATTTCTGGTTGTCCTGTGGGCCCTCCCCAGGGCTCTACTCTGGATCCCTCATTTGGTGGGACACCTGAGGTTAAAAAACAAAACAAAGGAAATCAACAACAACAACAAAACGGACTTCTTCCATCCCCAGAATGACCCAAAACTCTTGGGACGGGGCAAAACCCCAGAGAGTAAGACTCGTCCATTTCCCATGAAGTCACCCGGAAATTTCACGACCATGAGTGACACGATATCCAGAGACAAAAACTTGAGCACGAGCCTCACACTCACCCTTTTTTCATAACCTAAAGAGTTCTCCTCATGGTCTGTAGATCAGTCCTGCCATACCTATGACCCTAAACATAAGCCGTGTTTGTGTTTTCAGACAACTGTCCAAACAGCTCTGGCCTACACACCCTACAGGCTCAGGCCCCTGGAGCCAAACCTGAGGACTGTACTTGCCCTCTCCAAGGGAATTGTATGTGCCCATTCCAATGGCCACAACCCTACTAATAGGATAAACCTCCAAACTGCCTGAGGCCATCCTAATAGTGGTGGCTTCCCAGGACAAACAGGGTCCATCTGAGCCCATCTGAGCACCTACCTGCACTCAGACGCATAGACTGATGTCCCCAGACGTAAAAAGGGACGAACAGGCCCCTAGTCACTAAACGGATCCATTGCTGTGGTATCCAGTCATCTCTCCTCAGAGGCCTGGATTTCAATACCAGCGTATGGCTGTTTCTTGACTCACCCATCAGAAAGTATCTCATCTACATATGGGAAACTTGTACGTTGGAGCTGTGTCAAAGCCTCTGTTTTGGAAAACCCTTCAGGACCCCAGTGCCACCACTACATTCCAAGGTCTCCATAGACACAAAAAGATATTAGGACCCATCCACAGGAGAGTCCATTTCAACTCAGCCTCCTGGGTTGCTCTCCCAGATCCAGCAGATCTAACCTGTCTTGTTGCTAGGACACAATTGGAATGCGAGGTGGGCTACCCATCCATCCATCCTTAGAACCCTGCTCAGAATCGTTGCGCTGGAGCCAACCAACAGGTCTCAATTGTCCTGCAGAAGAATCTTTGCAGTTTGGAGCTTCTCACAACTAACATCGTGGGAAAACCCCCACGGCCTCTTGACCCCCCTGCCCCTTCATGAAGGGGCCATCAGGGTCAGAAACACCAACCTGAGCGATCTTCCGATCCTTCCCCTGACATCAGAAGCACGAGATCTCGATTCAGGTCTGTAGATTGTTCCTGCCTTTTCCTCACCCAGAAACCTAAGCCTAGCTTGTGTTCTCAGATGTCCGTCCTCAGACTACTGGCCCACAAGCCTCCAGTTTGCAAACCAGAACTATAATGCAGCACTCTGCCTGCCCTCAGGAAGAAAAACATGCCCTCTTGGGCTACCCAGAAACTCCAAATGAGGATCAACCTGCACGCCATTCGACTGTACCCCAAATATATAGGCTGACCTGGGCACTATTGCCCTTTTTGACACAGCCTGAGCCTGGATGACCTGGCCCCACACAGAAAGCTGGCCGCTCACTGAGCACATCAGACCCACCATGGTCTTAGGTCGTCATCTCTTCCCAACCTCGGTTTTCAAGTTTCAGAACCCAGACCTTATCTCCAATCACTGCCCAGGCTTGAAAGTGATGCAGAAATCACAAATCCTTCCCCGTGGCAGGAAACCATGTGGTTGGCATGTTGTCCAACGTTCAGTGTAGTTGAAACCAGTGTGGCCCATGAGGCCCCGCTCATGTTTGCGGCCACATTGGTCAAAAGCACACATTGTGACCCTCACCCTGATTCCAGTCCTCAATAAGGCCTCTCAGTGGCTGGATGAAGAGATAGCATATTAGGCTTGCCATGCCCCTAGGCCCCAAATTTTACCCATAGTTCGGGTTCTCCCTTCACTTTTCCCCAGGGCTCTTCTTTGGAATTCCTCTTTTGGCGGGACACCTGAGGTAACAAACCTGAAAGGAGTCCTCCCATTCCACAGATTGACGAAAAACAATTAGGATCGTGCAAAATCCACAGAGAGGAAGATTCGTCCATGCCCATGAGGCCTCCCCGACATTCCACGGCCATCTCTGATACAAAATCCAGAGACAAAAGCCTGAGCAAGCGCCTCAGACTCTCTCTTTCTTCATATCCGGAAGAGTTCTTCTCATGGTTTATAGATCGGGCCTGCCATACCTATGTCCCCAAACCTAAGCTGAGTTTGTGTTTTCAGACTTCTGTCCTCAAAGTCCTGGGCCACACACCCTCCAGGCTGGGGCCCCTGGAGTCATACATTAGGACTGTGCCTACCCAAACCATGGGAATTCTGCCCATGCCATTGTCCAAAACAGTAAAATTTGGAGAACCCTACAAATCCCTGAGGCCATCCCAATAGTGCAGGTCGCCCGGGACAAACAAGGGCGGTCTGATACCAGCTGAGCATCTACCTCCACTCATACCATAGATGGATGTCCCCTGAGAAGAAGATTGAACCAGACAGGACCCTAGGCCATAATCGGATACATTGCTTTGTATTACAGGCATGTCTCCTCAAAAGCCTGTATTCCAATACCAGCATAGGGGTTTTCCTGAGGCACCCATCAGAACAAATCTTGTCTCGACAAGGAAACTTGTGCATAGAGCTATGTCAAAAGCTTAGGAGAATACTTCAGGGTCCCGGTGCCACCGCCCCATTTTAAGGCCCTCATGGACACAAACACACATTAGGACCCATCCTCAGGAAAGTCTTTTTCAAGTCAGCCACCCCGGTTTCTCCCGCAGAGCCATCAGATCTAAACTGTCTTGTTGCTAGGAGATAATTGGAATGCGAGGCGGGCTTCCCAGGCATCCATCCTCGAACGGTGCCCTGGAGTCATTCCATATGGGATGTGCTGGAGATGCCCAACAAGTCTCAATTGTCCCACCGAAGGAATCCTTGAAGGGGGAATCCCACAACTCCCAACGTGGGAAAACCTCCATGGCCTCGAGATTCCGCTCCATTCATGAAGGGGCCGTCATGCACAGAAACTCCAACCTGAGCCAACGTCTGATCCTCGCCTTGACTTCAGATGCATGAGAGATATAGGTTCAGATCTACAGGGGTATCTGCCGTGCCCTGGCCCTGAAACCCAAATCTAGCTTGTGTTCTCACACTTCCGTCCTCACACTCCTGGACACGAAGCCCTGAAGTTTGGCAATTCCGGCCCCACAATGCAGCACTCTGCCTGCCCTGTAGAAAGAAAATTTTGCCTAATGAGATGCCCAGGCACCTTATATGAGGATAAATCTACATGGCACTCGACTGTACCCAAATTATATAGTCTAACCTGGGCACTAATGCACTGTCTGACACAACCTGAGCCCGGACCTCCTGACCAACACCCAGACAGCTGACCGCACACTGAGCACATCAGACCTGCCATGGCCTTAGGTCATCATCTCTTCCCTACCTCAGTTTTCAGGCTTCAGAACCTAGACCTTATCTCCAATCACTGCCCAGGGTTGAAGGTGATGAAAATCAGAACTCGTTCCCCATGGCAAGAAACCTTGTGGTTGGCATGTTGTCCAACGTTCAGTGTAGTTGAAACCAGTGTGGCCCATGAGGCCCCGCCCATGCTCACGGGCCACATAGGTCACAAAAACACATTGTGACCCTCAGGCTGAGCCCAGTCCTCAAGTAAGGCCACTCAGTGGCTGGATGAAGAGACAGCATATTGGGCTTGCCATGCCCCTAGGCCCCAATTTTTAGCCATAGTTCGGGTTGTCCCTTCAGTCTTCCTCACGGCTTTGCTTTGGGATTCCTCTTTTGGTGGGACACCTGAGGTAACAAAACTGAAAATGATGAAGTCCCAGAACCTTAAGTCAAGTTTGGTGTGGTGAGGAGGTTCGGAGCCGACGACTAAAGAAAGAATTCTTAAGACGTCATTGGTGCAAAATGGTGGTTTATTAAAGCACGGGGACAGAACCCGTGGGCAGGAAGAGCTGCTGCCCTGGGTTGTGAAGGTGGGCATGTTATATACCCCACGGTTGGGGGGGAGGTGGTAAAGGGATGGGAGGTTTCAACAGAGTTCTCACATGTTAGGGAGGGTCTACAAGGTGCCGGGGGGGAGTCTTTGCCATTATGGCTTGATTAATGTCGTCTTTAGGTCAAGCACTAACATCAAGATAATGGGGGATTCTTGGTGGGGCATTATGATCTGGCTATCATTTACATTCCTTTCTACCCCAGTCTCCTCCAGTTTATGGTGGGAGGGGGACATTAGGGCTTCAGGAACCAAGAGTTATTTGCCTCTGGAAATTTGTGCTATTGATAAGGTAACCTCCCTGTTTAGGTCTCTAGGACATCTTGTAGAGCAAGGGAGATTCCTGTTCTGCAGGATTGCGATCCCTGCAAGTTAACTATTTATCATTTTATGGTGGTCAGGGGTGCCTGAGGAATGCTACACATATGGAGGGGAGCGGGTGAAGAGGGGGTGCAAGGCGCCAGCTTTTGCTTTGTCCTCATCCAGCCTCCTGCTCCCTCATCATTCCCCCCTGAACAATTTTGACCCTTAAATCTTTAAGGTGGTTGAAGGTGGAAGGTCTCATCTTCTGTAACTTCTTCGTGCTGAATAGGGGAGTAGAGCTGTCCCTACCTGCTCAGGTCAATATTGGTCAGGGTAGGAACGTATAAGGGAGTTACAAAAGGTGGAGGCAGCTGAATCCAGCGCTGACAGTGAAGAGGCGTCCTTGGGCGCGACAAGGATCGTCTGTCGTGGTGTAGGCATTGTAGCAATGGAGTCTCGGCACCAAGTGGAGAAACACGGAACAAAGCAACATATTAGGATTAATAAGGCGATAAGAATAAGAAGCCCGAAAAGGAGATTTGACCATAGCCCTCCTCCAAGCCAGGAACTTAACCAATCACTAAAAGAGAAAGAAGGATCTTGTAAGGCCTTAATCTGGGTATTCATATCTTTTATTAGTCTGTGACATTTTTGTGATAGTCTGGAATGTACACACAACATTCTGTCTTGATAATGCATGTGTGCCACCTTGGGCTGCTGTCAGGACTTCTAAGGCCATCCTATTTTGTAGGACTGCCTTTCGTATTTGTGAGACTTTGGTATTAAGGAGGGAGATGCCATTTAGTGGATCATTGAGTGCCTTTGTAGTATATTTATTAAGGGCTTCTACATGCCACATGACATTCTCTAGTCCCGCAGATGGAACAAAGATGGATGCTAAGTGATCATACCATTTAAAAACAGATTGTGTCCATCTTTGTTTCAAGTTGGGGAGATTAGCTGGAGTTGTAATGGTTTTAGTAATGCGCCCATGGATCCAGGCAAATCCTAAAGTACAGCGACCTATCTACCCTGGAGGAAGCCAGGGCCACAGGTTAGTTCCACATATCCAGTGGGTTCCATTTGGAGCTGGCCATCTGATGCCAGGTCACCTTACCCAATCAGTAGCAAAACATTCAGTAGCCTGGAGTACTATTATTTGGGAACACATTTCTAATGATAGCCATCCTCGATACTGTGTGTTATTTGTCCAAGTATCCTGCGTATGATTCTTTTGTTCCCAGCATAAAACTGCCTTTTGACTGAGCCGTCCAATCGTGGGCGTGAGCCACAGATGCACATCCCAGATGTGATATATGCCATCTTCAGTATAGCGATAAGGAGGGTTTTATAACTTAGGCTCATATTTGATTGGGGAGTTATGGCTTGATAGCAATCCCCTTTCCTTCCAAATAGCTCCATGGGCATGTAGTACCAGGAAAGCATATTTGGAGTCAGTATAAATGTTAATTCTTAGACTTTGGCAATTGCAAAGTGCTAGTGAGCACTATGGCACACCTAGATTTTCTTATTCTTTCTATGAAAACTATTGACATCAGAAAATCAACTGTCATTTGTATTTTTAACAGGGGCATCTTAAATCTGGCCAGATAGAGTAAGCAAGATCAATAACCTTTTTTGCTCTATAGAGAAAGAAGTACAGTGGTCAGGTTCAGGCATACAGGTAACTAGGTTTAAAGTTTGACAAGTTTTATTTCTGGCATATCTGTTAATGTAGCCCAGTATTTAATAAGTTGGCCTCCATCATCCATTGGTGGCCTTTGGCTTCTAAGACAAATCTGGACCTGATGTGACATCATTATAGTCAAGGACTGTCCCATAGTGAGCTTTGAGGCTCTTTTATAGGAGGGCTGTTCCATGCTTAGCTAAAGCATCTATTTGCAATTGCACCTCAACAGAGGTGGCCTCTAGGATAAATATGACAAAGGGGTGAAACCAATAAGACCTTTGAGTGGTCCAACCTTAACAATATCCTGATTACAGAGGATCACTGGCAAGTGAGAAAACTTATCAAGAGATAAGGGGAGCCCCCCATGAATCATCCAATCCACTCATAAAGAAAGTGGGGTCATCCATTATCTTCACAAGTCCATAGATAATCCTATGGAGTGCGATAGGTTGGCTTTTAGGCAATTTCATTATCCCAGCCACACATAAGGTGTTAGTTAAGTTATACAATTGCAGGGAATCAATCCCATTTTTCCAGTTGTTTAATCATGTGCCGTGGGGTCTGCTAATATCCCCACAAAATAAAAAAGCAAGAAGATCATCTAAATGAGCTATTGTGTAACTTCTCTGAAGTTTACCTCAAATTGTTTAGCTTAGGTAAACAAACATTTAAAGACAATCAAATCTAGAATTTAACATCCATAAAGGTGTGTTACTGAAACAATTTTGCTCTCTAAAATAACCCTCATTTCCAGAGATAGCCAAATCAGGACTAATTCACTTGTGAAACAAGTCCAGTTTTAACAAACTTGGCCTAATTATTTACATAAGCTCAGCAAGAACAGTGACTGTGATCAATAGATCTTTTAGAATCCGCTTTGCTGGAACTTCTTATAAGGAATCTCTAGGTTGAACTTTTAGCAGCCTCTCCAGGCCAGAAGCCAAGCCCTGTACTTGCCATCAGGCATACCTGCAATATCTGTCGATTTGTGCGAGTTCCTCTTCTGAGTCTCCACACCTACCAAGGAGTGACATTCTTTACTCACCTGGTGAGGCTGCTGGGAACTCTATAAGCAAGGTATCAGGCCAACAGTCCCAAGGGGCTTTATGGCTCCAGGTTTCATAAAGTCAACCTTAGTTCCTTTAAACTGTCTGGTCATACCTGAGTCTTTTCAAATATGACATCTCAGTCAAAGCCTTGGTAAAATAACCCGTGTTTCCAATTCTTTCCTGTTACAAGGAGAAAAGACTCTTATTGAACTTATGCAAATGACTGATTGCCATGGAAGAAAGAATACTTACTGAGACCTTTTGGTTTCAGAGGGTTCAGATAGAGAGAAAATTTGAATGCTTTGAGCACTTTTACAAATGAGCACTTTTACATCTCTATAAGTTACAGATAACTAGGAAGGAGTATCCCTAGTCTGTAAGAGCAAACAGTAGAGAGAACCAGCAATGTTTAAAGTAAGACAAAACATTAAGAGACACAACACTATAATCTTTTAGTTCATTTAGTCCCATGTTACTAATTCTGGTGAATGCGGCTTTAGTCAGTTCTGGAAATTCTTACCCGTTTCAGTTTTAGGATTTTCAAGCATATCAAATATCTGTATTTGTCCTGAAAGTCCTTTATAGGAATCTCCTTGAAGATAAAACTCATTTTACCAGAGAATTAAAACAATTATAAATGACAAAAACTCAGAATGAATATGGTTAGAGCTAAAGAGACACGGGAGTTTACAATTTAGCTGCAAGGAAATCAGGTTATTTCTGTGATACATAACATTTCCGTAATTACAGTATCAAGCGGTGATCTCTCAAAACGTTAAACTTTAGGAAGTGCGTAGAATCTCTAGAATAGTTATAGCATTTTCCCAAATGTAATCCAATGTTTATCACTGGTTCAGTAGTACTTCATGAGCAACTTCACATACCAAGGAAAAGCCTGAGTTAAAGAGATTTACAATTTAAATCCTGTCAACATTTGCTAAAATCTTATGAAGTTTTAAAGCACATGCCTAAATATAATTAGGGATGTTAAACACCTGATAAAACTGAACATAGAAACTCGTTTTTCTGGGCAGGCAAAGAGAAAACCATTTACATTTTCTTAACAGCAGATCAATTGATCTAAGAAAACATTGTCCTTTTGAACAGAGAATTTCAGTCTTGTACCAATGTACCTTAAAACCCATTCATTTCAATCTTAATCCATTCTTGACCATAGCTAAAATTCCTTTTCTGAAGATTTCCCTTCACAAACCTTCTACAACTTTCCTTTGCATTCAGGTTTTGTCCCAAGCCATTTCCTTCCAAACAACCATCTCATTTAGGACAAAATTACCTTCCTTTACCTTCAACAAAATGTATTCCCATTCCTTAAATCTTTCTTACATATCTCCTACTTTCCTACATACAGAATTTCCCTTTATTTCCATCAGTCTTAGTTACACTAAGCAGAACTTCGTAATCTTAGAAACACCTTTAGTTATTAACCAATTGTGAACTGTTACAACAGAATTCTTCAGGTGGCAATTTATGAATCAGTTAAGTGGAAAACAAGTTTACCAGCAGATTTAAATACTCTTAGTTTCTTTGCAGTAAGAAGTCAAAAAGCACAAGCCTACATCCAGAAATTAACGACTTAGCATTTTATCCTGTTTGGTTAAGACATAGATGTCCACAATTTAATTCCATTTGTCATCCAAGCAAAACTTTAAAACTTTCAGGTTACCAAAGACTTTGAAAGTTACTTCAGCAATTACCCATTAGAACTTTGAGATAGACAATTAACCATCAGTTTAGTCATTTCTTTGCTAACAAATTTTAACAAGTAACACAAGCTTATTTGACCTTCAGTAAATTTTGAAGTTTCACATTTACTGCTGATAACTTAAAAGACAGGTCTTAATTAAACCAACAAACTTAACTTAGTTCCAATAGTGATTTATGTTCCACCTGGGCCCACTCCACTTTGAATGTTTACCTGAGACATGCGTGGGAAGATCTGGAGTGGGGGTGTTAGGTCCAGGGGGGCTCTTCTCTCTCCTTGACAGTGAAGAGAGAAGGAGCCGTGGTGCATGATCTAGAAGCCAGTCATGCAGGCTGCACACACGTTGGTACAGAAACACGTAAGGGGAAAACAGAGGAAACAAAGTGCTGCCAGGAGGCAGAGAAGGGATTCCTGGTTTCGGAGCTAATAAGCCCCAACAGAGGAGCAGATGCCATGCTTTCCCACCAGCAAGGGGGGAGGGGTTAGGCAGTCCAAATCAGGCCAGAGAACACAGGTAAACTTCCCCGAAACAAAGAGAGTTTCAGCAGCTGCTTGGGAATATTCCTTATGGTCTTTGTCTCGAGTTAGACCAACCCCAGTTGGCTCCAGTTATAGCCATTAACACGGGATGTGAGTGAGGGAGAAGCCCCCACATCTATTAAGAGAAACAGAGGAATAAAGCCAGAGTCCCCTTTGCTAGGGATGGCCCAGCAACCTGGGTTTACTAGAAGAAGGCTTATTTACGTAATTTCCATCCAATATGTCAGGAGAAAGTTTACAGCTGACTCATTTGGGCAAACACATTCCGCAAAAGCCCCTTAGTCCAGGGTCCTGGTGCAGAGCAATAAAGGCCTAGGTATGAGCAGTGAAGGTATCCTAGGTCCATTTGCCCTGTTTCCTGCAGATATCTAACTGATAGATCCCACTGAGGCCATGCAATGTTACAGGAGCTCAGTCCTTTCCTAAGTTTTGCAATCCAAATTATTTCCAGTGGGTTAAAAGGCACCCCGAGGTAGAGTCCTTGGGAACTGAAGAAGCCTACTCAGGCCATGCTTCCAGAAAAGTAATGAAGGTCCATTACCAAATCCCCCCTGACTCCTGGGTAGCGTCTCACGCAGGATATGTCAGAGGTTCCTGTGTGTCAAAAGCGACCAGAGGCGTCCCTCAAGATATCGCTATTGATCACCGTCATGCCTTAAAAGGCCCTGGAGGGGTGCCGGCGTCCCTCCACTTCCCCATCACATCCTAGGCTGCCAATGGGTGCCTGGTGAATGGACGAGGAAATTGTGCCATGCCAAGCCATTGTCTATCCTGAAGACTGCATACTGTTTTGCCATATTAACCCACAAAAACGCTAGAGAAGTATGGCAAGGGGAAATACCCAATTTCATAGCTTTAGGCGGTTTGCAGAAGACACTGACGAGAAACAGTAAAGATTGAAATCCATCATGGTCTATGCGACATTCCAACACATGTGGTTTTTGCAGCCAACTTCCCTAGGAAATGGTCCCGGGTTGCGTTTTAATTCAATCGGGTACTGGTTTTGGCCGGCTCCCAGTGGAGGTCTCGCGGTCAGAAGTGGCTAGACCGGGCATGTGGAGGGGATCACATTAGATCAATCAGGAGGAAACCTCACACGGGAGTCTTAAGATTGGCAGCCGTCCTGGTGACTTAGGTGGCTGTCCCGTGCCCAAGAGAGACAACTTTCTATAAGAACAGGAATAGAGTGAGGCCATCAAGTTTCTGGGTCTTATTGCCATTCCGGCCAGGGTACTAGCTTACAGCCAAAAGGCAGACGCTCTCCTCCCTGTGGAGTAGCCACGGGCTAGAGGATTACAGCCTGAGCAATTGACATGCAAGTGTTCCAATAAGACCATACTCCTTGAAAAAGCCCTGGAATGAGAGTACAGGAAAAGGAGAGAAAGTACTCACCAATTTGCACCAAAGCTCAGAGTCCAAATGTAAAGACTCACAAAACTCCTGGCTGGCTCGCCAAAAATGATGAAGTCCCAGAACCATAAGTCAAGTTTGGTGTGGTGAGGAGGTTCGGAGCCGACGACTAAAGAAAGAATTCTTAAGACGTCATTGGTGCAAAATGGTGGTTTATTAAAGCACGGGGACAGAACCCGTGGGCAGGAAGAGCTGCTGCCCTGGGTTGTGAAGGTGGGCATGTTATATACCCCACGGTTGGGGGGGAGGTGGTAAAGGGATGGGAGGTTTCAACAGAGTTCTCACATGTTAGGGAGGGTCTACAAGGTGCCGGGGGGGAGTCTTTGCCATTATGGCTTGATTAATGTCGTCTTTAGGTCAAGCACTAACATCAAGATAATGGGGGATTCTTGGTGGGGCATTATGATCTGGCTATCATTTACATTCCTTTCTACCCCAGTCTCCTCCAGTTTATGGTGGGAGGGGGACATTAGGGCTTCAGGAACCAAGAGTTATTTGCCTCTGGAAATTTGTGCTATTGATAAGGTAACCTCCCTGTTTAGGTCTCTAGGACATCTTGTAGAGCAAGGGAGATTCCTGTTCTGCAGGATTGCGATCCCTGCAAGTTAACTATTTATCATTTTATGGTGGTCAGGGGTGCCTGAGGAATGCTACACATATGGAGGGGAGCGGGTGAAGAGGGGGTGCAAGGCGCCAGCTTTTGCTTTGTCCTCATCCAGCCTCCTGCTCCCTCACCAAAATGAGTCCTCCCATCCCACAGATTGACGAAAAGCAATTGGGAATCGGGCCAAATCCTCAGAGAGGAAGATTCGTCCATGGCCCATGAGGCCTCCTCGACATTCCACGGCCATCGCTGATACAAAATCCAGAGAGAAAAGCCTGAGCAAGCACCTCAGACTCGCACTTTCTTCATATCCTCAAGAGATCTTCTCATGGTTTAGAGATCAGGCCTGCCATACCTACGTCCCCAAACCTAAGCTGAGTTTGTGCTTTCAGACTTCTGTCCTCAAAGTCTTGGGCCACACACCCTCCAGGCTGGGCCCCTGGAGCCACGCATTAGGACTGTGCCTAACAATCCATAGGAATTCTGCCCATTCCATGGTCCAAAATCGTACAAATTAAAAGAAACCTCCAAAGTCCCTGAGGCCATCCCAATAGTGTAGGTCGCCTGGAACAAACAAGGGCTGTCTGACACAAGCTGATAATCGACCTCCACTCATACCATAGATGGATGTCCCCAGAGAAGAAGATTGAACCAGACAGGACCCTAGGCCATAATAGAATCCATTGCTTTGGGTTACAGGCATGTGTCCTCAAAAGCCTGATTCCAATACGAGCATAGGGGTTTTCCTGAGGCACCCATCAGAACTCATCTCGTCTCCACAAGGAAACCTGTGCATGGGAGCCATGTCCAAAGCTTAGGAGAGTACTTCAGGGTCCCGGTGCCACCGCCCCATTCCAAGGCCCTCATGGACACAAAACCACATAAGGACCCATCCTCAGGAAAGTCCATTTCAACTCAGCCACCCCGGTTGCTCCGGCAGAGCCATCGATCTAAACTGTCTTGTTGCTAGGAGACAATTGGAATGCGAGGCGGGCTTCCCAGGCATCCATCCGCGAACGGTGCTCTGGAGTCATTCCATATGGGATGTCCTGGAGCTGTCCAACAGGTCTCAATTGTCCCGCAGAAGGAATCTGCGAAGGGGGCATCCCACAACTCCCAACGTGGGAAAACCTCAATGGCTTCGAGATTCCGCTCCCTTCATGAAGCGGCCGTCATGCACAGAAACTCCAACCTGAGCCAACGACTGATCATCGCCCTGACTTCAGATGCATGAGATATTGGATCAGATCTGCAGGGGGTACCTGCCGTGCCCTCGCCCTGAAACCCAAGTCTAGCTTGTCTTCTCAGAATTCCGTCCTCACATTCCTGGCCCCGAAGCCCTCAAGTTTGGCAATTCCGGACCCACAATGCAGCACTCTGCCTGTCCTCTAGAAAAAAAATTATTGCCTCATGAGCTGCCCCAGCACCTTAAATGAGGATCAATCTACACAGCACTCGACTTTACCCAAATTATAGAGTCTAACCTGGGCACTAATGCACTGTCGAACACAACCTGTGCCCTGACCTCCTGACCAACACCCAGAAAGCTGACCGCACACTGAGCACATAAAACCCGCCCTGGCCTTAGGTCATCATCTCTTCCCTACCTCAGTTTTCAGGCTTCAGAACCGAGCCCTTATCTCCAATCACTGCCCAGGAGTGAGTGTGATGCAGAAATCAGAATTCCTATTTACCCATGGCAAGAACCCTTGAGGTTCGCACGTTGTCCAACGTTCAGTGTAGGAGAAACCAGCATTCACCCTGAGGCCCCGCCCATTCTTGAGTGCGACGTGGGCATACACACGCATTGTGACCCTGAGCATGAGTCCTGTCCTCTAGTAAGTCCTCTCAGCGGCTGGACCATTAGATGTCATAATGGGCTTGACATTATGCCCCAATTTTTAACCAGATTTCTGATTGTCCAGTCGCCGCTCCCCAGGGCTCTACTCTGGAATCCCTCATTTGGAGGGACACCTGAGGTTAAAAAAGAAAACGAAACAAAACAAAAAAAAACAAAAACAAAAACGGACTTCTTCCAGCCCACAGAATGACCCCAAACTCTTTGGACGGGGCCAAACCACCAGAGAGTAAGACTCGTCCCTTTCCCATGAAATCACCCAGAAATTCCACGACCACGAGTGACACGATAACCAGAGACAAAAACTTGAGCAGGAGCCTCACACTCGACCTTCTTTCAAATCCCGAAGAGTTCTCCTCATGGTCTGTAGATCAGTCCTGCCATACCTATGACCCGAAACATAAGCCGAGTTTGTGTTTTCAGACAACTGTCCAAAAAGCCCTGGCCTACACAACCTACAGGCTCAGGCCCCAGGAGCCAAACCTGAGGCCTGTACTTGCCCTCTCCAAGGGAATTGTGTGTGCCCATTCCAATGGCCAAAACCCTTCTAATAGGATAAACCTCCAAAGTCCCTGATCCATCTCAATAGTGGTGGCTTCCCAGGAAAAACAGGGGCAATCTGAGCCCAACTGAGCACCTACCTGCACTCAGACCCATGGACAGATGTCCCCAGAGGTAAAAAGGAAAGAACAGGCCCCTAGTCACTAATCAGATCCATTGCTTTGGTGTCCAGGCATCTCTCCTCAGAGGCCTGGATTTCAAAAGCAGCATCTAGCTGTTTCTTGACTCACCCATCAGAAAACATCTCATCTACACATGGGAAACTTGCACGTTGGAGCTGTGTCAAAGCCTCTGTTTAGGAGAACCCTTTAGGGCCCCAGTGCCACCGCTTCATTCCAAGGTCTCCATAGACACAAAAGCACATTAGGACCCATCCCCAGGGGTGTCCATTTCAACTCAGCGTCCTCGGTTGCTCCCCACAGATCCAGGAGATCTAACCTGTCTTGTGGCTAGGAGACAATTGGAATGCGAGGTGGCCTACCCAGCCATCCATCCTTAGAACCCTGCTCAGAATCATTGGCCTGGAGCCAAACAACAGGTCTCAATTGTCCTGCAGGAGACTCTCTGCAGTTTGGAGCTTCTCACAACTCCCATCATGGGAAAACCCCCATGGCCTCGTGATGCCCCCCCATTCATGAAGGGGCCATCAGGGACAGAAACTCCAACCTGAGCGATCGTCTTATCCTCGCCCGGACTTCAGATGCATGAGATATCGATTCAGGTCTGTAGATTGTGCCTGCGATGGCCTCACCCAGAAACCTAAGCCTAGCTTGTATTCTCAGACTTTTGTCGTCAACTACTGGCCCACAAGCCCTCCAGTTTGGCAATCCAGAACTAAAATGCAGCACTCTGCCTGTCCTCCAGAAGAAAAACTTTGTCCACTGGGGCTAACCAGTAACCCCAAATGAGGATAAACCTGCACCGACCTTGGCTGTACACCCAATGCATAGGCTGACCAGGGCACTAATGCCCTTTCTGACACAGCCTGAAACTGGACCCCCTGGCCCCTCCCAGACAGCTGGCCGCACACTGAGCACATCGAGCCGCCATGGCCTTAGGTCGTCATCTCTTCCCAACCTCGGTTTTCAGGTTTCAGAACCTAGACCTTATCTCCAATCACTGCCCAGGGTTGAAGGTGATGCAGAAATCAGAACTCCTTCCCATGGCAAGAAACCTTGTGGTTGGCATGTTGTCCAACGTTCAGTGTAGTTGAAACCAGTGTGGCCCATGAGGCCCCGCCCATGCTCGCGGGCCACATTGGTCACAAACACACATCGTGACCCTCAGGCTGAGCCCATGCCTCAAGTAAGGCCACTCAGTGGCTGGATGAGGAGATAGCATATTGGGCTTGCCATGCCCCTAGGCCCCAATTTTTAACAATAGTTCCAGTTGTCCCTTCAGTCTTCCACACGGCTTTGCTATGGAATTCCTCTTTTGGTGGGACACCTGATAACAAAACTGAAATGAGTCCTCCCATCCCACAGATTGATGAAAAGCAATTGGAAATCTGGCCAAATCCTCAGAGAGGAAGATTCGTCCATGGCCCATGAGTCCTCCCCGACATTCCACGGCCATCGCTGATACAAAATCCAGAGACAAAAGCCTGAGCAAGCGCCTCAGACTCGCACATTCTTTATATCCTGAAGAATTCTTCTCATGGTTTGTAGATCGGGCCTGCCATAACTACGTCCCCAAACCTAAGCTGAGTTTGTGTTTTCAGACTTCTGTCCTCAAAGTCTTGGGCCTCACACCCTCCAGGCTGGGCCCCTGGAGCCACACATTAGGACTGTGCCTACCAATCCATGGGAATTCTGCCCATTCCATGGTCCAAAATCATACAAATTAGGAGAAACGTCTAAAGTCCCTGAGGCCATCCCAATAGTGTAGGTCGCCCGGAACAAACAAGGGCTGTGTGACATCAGCTGATAATCGACCTCCACTTATACCATAGATGGATGTCCCCAGAGAAGAAGATTGAACCAGACAGGACCCTAGGCCATAATAGGATCCATTGCTTTGGGTTACAGGCATGTGTCCTCAAAAGCCTGATTCCAATACGAGCATAGGGGTTTTCCTGAGGCACCCATCAGAACTCATCTCGTCTCCACAAGGAAACCTGTGCATGGGTGCCATGTCCAAAGCTTAGGAGAGTACTTCAGGGTCCCGGTGCCACCGCCCCATTCCAAGGCCCTCATGGACACAAAAACACATTAGGACCCATCCTCAGGAAAGTCCATTTCAACCCAGCCACCCCGGTTGCTCCGGCAGAGCCATCAGATCTAAACTGTCTTGTTGCTAGTAGACAATTGGAATGCGAAGTGTGCTTCCCAGGCATCCATCCGCGAACGGTGCTCTGGAGTCATGCCATATGGGATGACCTGGAGCTATCCAACAGGTCTCAATTGTCCCGCAGAAGGAATCTGCGAAGGGGGCATCCCACAACTCCCAACGTGGGAAAACCTCAATGGCTTCGAGATTCCGCTCCCTTCATGAAGCGGCCGTCATGCACAGAAACACCAACCTGAGCCAACGTCTAATCCTCGCCCTGACTTCAGATGCATGAGATATTGGATCAGATCTGCAGGGGGTACCTGCCGTGCCCTCGCCCTGAAACCCAACTCTAGCTTGTCTTCTCAGACTTCCGTCCTCACACTCCTGGCCCCGAAGCATCAAGTTTGGCAATTCCGGACCCACAATGCAGCACTCTGCCTGCCCTCTAGAAAAAAAATTATTGCCTCATGAGCTGCCCAGACACCTTAAATGAGGGTAATCCTACACAGCACTCAACTTTACCCAAATGATACAGTCTAACCTGGGCACTAATGCACTGTCGAACACAACCTGAGCCCGGACCTCCTGACCAACACCCAGAAAGCTGACCGCACACTGAGCACATAAAACCCGCCATGGCCTTAGGTCATCATTTCTTCCCTACCTCAGTTTTCAGGCTTCAGAACCGAGACCTTATCTCCAATCACTGCCCAGGGGTGAGTGTGATGCAGAAATCAGAACTCCTCCTTACCCATGGCAAGAACCCTTGTGGTTAGCACGTTGTCCAACGTTCAGTGTCGGAGAAACCAGCATTCACCCTGAGGCCACGCCCTTTCTTGAGTGCGACGAGGGCATGCACACGCATTGTGACCCTCAGCATGAGTCCTGTCCTTTAGTAAGTCCTCTCAGTGGCTGGACCATTAGATGTCATAATGGGCTTGACATGTTCCTAGGCCCCAATTTTTAACCAGATTTCTGATTGTCCAGTCGCCCCTCCCCAGGGCTCTACTCTGGAATCCCTCACTTGGTGCGACAACTGAGGTTAAAAAAGAAAACAAAAACAACAACAACAACAAAAAAAATAAACGAACTTCTTCCAGCCAACAGAATGACCCCAAACTCTTTGGACGGGGCCAAACCACCAGAGAGTAAGACTCGTCCATTTCCAATGAAGTCACCCAGATATTCCACGACCACGAGCTACAGGATATCCAGAGACAAATATTGAGCAGGAGCCTCACACTCGCCATTCTTTCAAATCCCGAAGAGTTCTCCTCATGGTCTGTAGATCAGTCCTGTCATACCTATGACCCGAAACATAAGCCGAGTTTGTGTTTTCAGACAACTGTCCAAAAAGCCCTGGCCTACACAACCTACAGGCTCAGGCCCCTGGAGCCAAACCTGAGGCCTGTACTTGCCCTCTCCAAGGGAATTGTGTGTGCCCATTCCAATGGCCACAACCCTTCTAATAGGATAAACCTCCAAAGTCCCTGATCCATCTCAATAGTGGTGGCTTCCCAGGAAAAACAGGGGCAATCTGAGCCCAACTGAGCACCTACCTGCACTCAGACCCATAGACAGGTGTCCCCAGAGGTAAAAAGGAAAGAACAGGCCCCTAGGCACTAATCAGATCCATTGCTTTGGTTTCCAGGCATCTCTCCTCAGAGGCCTGGATTTCAAAAGCAGCATCTAGCTGTTTCTTGACTCACCCATCAGAAAACATCTCATCTACACATGGGAAACTTGCACGTTGGAGCTGTGTCAAAGCCTCTATTTAGGAGAACCCTTTAGGGCCCCAGTGCCACCGCTTCATTCCAAGGTCTCCCTAGACACAAAAGCACATTAGGACCCATCCCCAGCAGTGTCCATTTCAACTCAGCGTCCTCGGTTGCTCCCCACAGATCCAGGAGATCTAACCTGTCTTGTGGCTAGGAGACAATTGGAATGCGAGGTGGGCTACCCACCCATCCATCCTTAGAACCCTGCTAAGAATCATTGGCCTGGAGCCAAACAGGAGGTCTCAATTGTCCTGCAGAAAACTCTCTGCAGTTTGGAGCTTCTCACAACTCCCATGGTGGGAAAACCCCCATGGCCTCGTGATGCCCCCATTCATGAAGGGGCCATCAGGGACAGAAACTCCAATCTGAGCGATCGTCTGATCCTCGCCCTTACATCAGATGCACGAGATCTCAATTCAGGTCTGTAGATTGTGCCTGCCATGGCCTCACCCAGAAACCTAAGCCTAGCTTGTGTTTTCAGACTTTTGTCGTCAGACTACTGGCCCACAAGCTCTACAGTTTGGCAATCCAGAACTACGATGCAGCACTCTGCCTG
Source organism: Mustela nivalis (assembly GCF_964662115.1). NCBI lineage: Eukaryota > Metazoa > Chordata > Mammalia > Carnivora > Mustelidae > Mustela > Mustela nivalis. The sequence goes on along the minus strand of NW_028136556.1, from coordinate 666,033 downwards.
CCCTCCAGAAGAAAAACATTGTCCTCTGGGGCTGCCCAGTAACCCCAAATGAGGATCAACCAGCACCGACCTTGGCTGTACACCAAATACATAGGCTGACCAGAGCACTAATGCCCTTTCTGACACAGCCTGAAACTGGACCCCCTGGCCCCTCCCAGACAGCTGGCCGCACACTGAGAACATCGAGCCGCCATGGCCTTAGGTCGTCATCTCTTCCCAACCTCAGTTTTCAGGTTTCAGAACCTAGACCTTATCTCCAATCACTGCCCAGGGTTGAAGGTGATGCAGAAATCAGAACTCCTTCCCCATGGCAAGAAACCTTGTGGTTAGCATATTGTCCAACGTTCAGTGTAGTTGAAACCAGTGTGGCCCATGAGGCCCCGCCCATGCTCGCGTGCCACATTGCTCCCAAACACTAATCGTGACCCTCAGGCTGAGCCCAGTCCTCAAGTAAGGCCACTCAGTGGCTGGATGTAGAGATAGCATATTGGGCTTGCCATGCCCCTAGGCCCCAATTTTTAACCATAGTTCCAGTTGTCCCTTCAGTCTTCCACACGGCTTTGAATGGAATTCCTCTTTTGGTGGGACACCTGATGTAACAAAACTGAAATGAGTCCTCCCATCCCACAGATTGATGAAAAGCAATTGGAAATCGGGCCAAATCCTCTGAGAGGAAGATTCGTCCATGGCCCATGAGTCCTCCCCGATATTCCACGGCCATCGCTGATACAAAATCCAGAGACAAAAGCCTGAGCAAGCGCCTCAGACTAGCACTTTCTTCATATTCTGAAGAGTTCTTCTCATGGTATGTAGATCGGGCCTGCCATACCTACGTCCACAAACCTAAGCTGAGTTTGTGTTTTCAGACTTCTGTCCTCAAAGTCTTGGGCCACACACCCACCAGGCTGGGGCCCTGGAGCCACACATTATGACTGTGCCTACCAATCCATGGGAATTCTGCCCATTCCATGGTCCAAAATCATACAAATTAGGAGAAATGTCTAAAGTCCCTGAGGCCCTCCCAATAGTGTAGGTCGCCCGGAACAAACAAGGGCTGTGTGACACCAGCTGATAATCGACCTCCACTCATACCATAGATGGATGTCCCCAGAGAAGAAGATTGAACCGACAGGACCCTAGGCTATAATAGGATCCATTGCTTGGGTTACAGGCATGTGTCCTCAAAAGCCTGATTCCAATACAAGCATAGGGGTTTCCTGAGGCACCCATCAGAACTCATCTCGTCTCCACAAGGAAACCTGTGCATGGGAGCCATGTCCAAAGCTTAGGAGAGTACTTCAGGGTCCCGGTGCCACCGCCCCATTCCAATGCCTTCATGGACACAAAAACACATTTGGACCCATCCTCAGGAAAGTCCATTTCAACTCAGCCACCCCGGTTGCTCCGGCAGAGCAATCAGATCTAAACTGTCTTGTTGCTAGGAGACAATTGGAATGCGAAGTGTGCTTCCCAGGCATCCATCCGCGAACGGAGCTCTGGAGTCATGCCATATGGGATGACCTGGAGCTATCCAACAGGTCTCAATTGTCCCGCAGAAGGAATCTGCGAAGGGGGCATCCCACAACTCCCAACGTGGGAAAACCTCAATGGCCTCGAGATTCCGCTCCCTTCATGAAGCGGACGTCATGCACAGAAACTCCAACCTGAGCCAACGTCCGATCCTCGCCCTGACTTCAGATGCATGAGATATTGGTTCAGATGTGCAGGGGGTACCTTCCGTGCCCTCGCCCTGAAACCCAAGTCTAGCTTGTCTTCTCAGACTTCCGTCCTCACACTCCTGGCCCCGAAGCCCTCATGTTTGGCAATTCCGGACCCACAATGCAGCACTCTGCCTGCCCTCTAGAAAAAAAATTATTGCCTCATGAGCTGCCCAGGCACCTTAAATGAGGATCACCCGACACAGCACTCGACATAACCCAAATATTATAGTCTAACCTGCGCAATAATGCACTGTCGAACAAACCTGAGCCTGGACCTCCTGACCAAAACCCAGAAAGCTGACCTCACACTGAGCACATAAAACGCGCCATGGCCTTAGGTCATCATCTCTTCCCTACCTCAGTTTTCAGGCTTCAGAACCGAGACCTTATCTCCAATCACTGCCCTGGGGTGAGTGTGATGCAGAAATCAGAACTCCTCCTTACCCATGGAAAGAACCCTTGTGGTTGGCCCGTTTTCCAACGTTCAGTGTAGGACTAACCAGCATTCACCCTGAGGCCCCGCCCATTCTTGAGTGCGACGAGGGCATACACAGGCATTGTGAACCTCAGCATGAGTCCTGTCCTCTAGTAAGTCCTCTCAGCGGCTGGACCATTAGATGTCATAATGGGCTTGACATTTCCCTAGGCCCCAATTTTTAACCAGATTTCTGATTGTCCAGTCGTCCCTCCCCAGGGCTCTACTCTGGAATCCCTCATTTGGTAGGACACCTGAGGTTAAAAAAGAAAACAACAACAACAACAACAACAACAAAAAACGGACTTCTTCCAGCCCACAGAATGACCCCAAACTCTTTGGACGGGGCCGAACCACCAGAGATTAAGACTCGTCCATTTCCCATGAAGTCACCCCGAAATTCCACGACCATGAGTGACACGATATCCAGAGACAAAAACTTGAGCAGGAGCCTCACACTCGACCTTCTTTCAAATCCCGAAGAGTTCTCCTCATGGTCTGTAGATCAGTCCGGCCATACCTATGACCCGAAACATAAGCCGAGTTTGTGTTTTCAGACAACTGTCCAAAAAGCCCTGGTACACAACCTACAGGCTCAGGCCCCTGGAGCCAAACTGAGGACTGTACTTGCCCTCTCCAAGGGATTTGTGTGCCCATTCCAAAGGCCACAACCCTTCTAATAGGATAAACATCCAAAGTCCCTGATCCATCTCAATAGTGGTGGCTTCCCAGGAAAAACAGGGGCAATCTGAGCCCAACGGAGCACCTGCCTGCACTCAGACCCATAGACAGATGTCCCCAGAGGTAAAAAGTCAAGAACAGGCCCCTAGGCACTAATCAGATCCATTGCTTTGGTTTCCAGGCATCTCTCCTCAGAGGCCTGGATTTCAAAAGCAGCATATAGCTGTTTCTTGAATCACCCATCATAAAACATCTCATCTACACATGGGAAACTTGCACGTTGGAGCTGTGTCAAAGCCTCTATTTAGGAGAACCCTTTAGGGCCCCAGTGCCACCGCTTCATTCCAAGGTCTCCATAGACACAAAAGCACATTAGGACCCATCCCCAGGGGTGTCCATTTCAACTCAGCGTCCTCGGTTGCTCCCCACAGATCCAGGAGATCTAACCTGTCTTGTTGCTAGGAGACAATTGGAATGCTAGGTGGGCTACCCGGCCATCCATCCTTAGAACCCTGCTCAGAATCATTGGCCTGGAGCCAAACAGGAGGTCTCAATTGTCCTGCAGAAGACTCTCTGCAGTTTGGAGCTTCTCACAACTCCCTTCGTGGGAAAACCCCCATGGCCTCCTGATGCCTCCCCATTCATGAAGGGGCCATCAGGGACAGAAATTCCAACCTGAGCGATCATCTGATCCTCACCCTGACATCAGATGCACGAGATCTCGATTCAGGTCTGTAGATTGTGCCTGCCATGGCCTCACCCAGACCTAAGCCTAGCTTGTGTTCTCAGACTTTGTCGTCAGACTACTGGCCCACAAGCCCTCCAGTTTGTCAATCCAGAACTACAATGCAGCACTCTGCCTGCCCTCCAGAAGAAAAACATTGTCCTCTGGGTCTACCCAGTAACCCCAAATGAGGATCAACCTGCACCGACCTTCGCTGTACCCCAAATACATAGGCTGACCAGGGCACTAATGCACTTTCTGACACAGCCTAAGCCTGGACCCCCTGGCCCATCCCAGACAGCTGGCTGCACACTGAGCACATCGAGCCGCCATGGCCTTAGGTCGTCATCTCTGCCCAACCTCGGTTTTCAGGTTTCAGAACCTAGACCTTATCTCCAATCACTGCCCAGGGTTGAAGGTGATGCAGAAATCAGAACTCCTTCCCCATGGCAAGAAACCTTGTGGTTGGCATGTTGTCCAACGTTCAGTGTTGTGGAAACCAGTGTGGCCCATGAGGCCCCGCCCATGCTCGCGGGCCACATTGGTCACAAACACACATTGTGACCCTCAGGCTGAGCCCAGTCCTCAAGTAAGGCCACTCAGTGGCTGGATGAAGAGATAGCATATCAGGCTTGCCATGCCCCTAGGCCCCAATTTTTAACCATAGTTCGGGTTGTCCCTTCAGTCTTCCCCACGGCTTTGCTTTGGAATTGCTCTTTTAGTGGGACACCTGAGGTTACAAACTGAAATGAGTCCTCCCATCCCACAGATCGACGAAAAGTAATTGGGAATCGGGCCAAATCCTCAGAGACGAAGATTCATCCATGGTCCATGAGGCCTCCCCGATATTCCACGGCCATCGCTGATACAAAATCCAGAGACAAAAGCCTGAGCAAGCGCCTCAGACTCGCACTTTCTTCATATCCTGAAGAGTTCTTCTCATGGTTTGTAGATCGGGCCTACCATACCTACGTCCCCAAACCTAAGCTGAGTTTGTGTTTTCAGACTTCTGTCCTCAAAGTTTTGGGCCACACACCCTCCAGGCTTGGCCCTTGGAGCCACACATTAGGACTGTGCCTACCAATCCATTGGAATTCTGCCCATTCCATGGTCCAAAATCGTACAAATTAGGAGATACCTCCAAAGTCCCTGAGGCCATCCCAATAGTGTAGGTCGCCCGGAACAAACAAGGGCTGTCTGACACCTGCTGATAATCGACCTCCACTCATACCATAGATGGATGTCCCCAGAGAAGAAGATTCAACCAGACAGGACCCTAGGCCATAATAGGATCCATTGCTTTGGGTTACAGGCATGTGTCCTCAAAAGCCTGATTCCAAAACGAGCATAGGGGTTTTCCTGAGGCACCCATCAGAACTCATCTCGTCTCCACAAGGAAACCTGTGCATGGGAGCCATGTCCAAAGCTTAGGAGAGTACTTCAGGGTCCCGGTGCCACCGCCCCATTCCAAGGCCCTCATGGACACAAAAACACATTAGGACCCATCCTCAGGAAAGTCCATTTCAACTCAGCCACCCCGGTTGCTCCGGCAGAGCCATCAGATCGAAACTGTCTTGTTGCTAGGAGACAATTGGAATGCGATGCGGGCTTCCCAGGCATCCATCCGTGAACGGTGCTCTGGAGTCATTCCATATAGGATGACCTGGAGATGTCCAACAGGTCTCAATTGTGCTGCAGAAGGAATCTGCAAAGGGGGCATCCCACAACTCCCAACGTGGGAAAACCTCAATGGCCTCGAGATTCCGCTCCCTTCATGAAGCGGACGTCATGCACAGAAACTCCAACCTGAGCCAACGTCCGATCCTCGCCCTGACTTCAGATGCATGAGATATTGGTTCAGATGTGCAGGGGGTACCTTCCGTGCCCTCGCCCTGAAACCCAAGTCTAGCTTGTCTTCTCAGACTTCCGTCCTCACACTCCTGGCCCCGAAGCCCTCATGTTTGGCAATTCCGGACCCACAATGCAGCACTCTGCCTGCCCTCTAGAAAAAAAATTATTGCCTCATGAGCTGCCCAGGCACCTTAAATGAGGATCACCCGACACAGCACTCGACATAACCCAAATATTATAGTCTAACCTGCGCAATAATGCACTGTCGAACAAACCTGAGCCTGGACCTCCTGACCAAAACCCAGAAAGCTGACCTCACACTGAGCACATAAAACGCGCCATGGCCTTAGGTCATCATCTCTTCACTACCTCAGTTTTCAGGCTTCAGAACCGAGACCTTATCTCTAATCACTGCCCTGGGGTGAGTGTGATGCAGAAATCAGAACTCCTCCTTACCCATGGAAAGAACCCTTGTGGTTGGCCCGTTTTCCAACGTTCAGTGTAGGACTAACCAGCATTCACCCTGAGGCCCCGCCCATTCTTGAGTGCGACGAGGGCATACACAGGCATTGTGAACCTCAGCATGAGTCCTGTCCTCTAGTAAGTCCTCTCAGCGGCTGGACCATTAGATGTCATAATGGGCTTGACATTTCCCTAGGCCCCAATTTTTAACCAGATTTCTGATTGTCCAGTCGTCCCTCCCCAGGGCTCTACTCTGGAATCCCTCATTTGGTAGGACACCTGAGGTTAAAAAAGAAAACAACAACAACAACAACAACAAAAAACGGACTTCTTCCAGCCCACAGAATGACCCCAAACTCTTTGGACGGGGCCAAACCACCAGAGATTAAGACTCGTCCATTTCCCATGAAGTCACCCCGAAATTCCACGACCATGAGTGACACGATATCCAGAGACAAAAACTTGAGCAGGAGCCTCACACTCGACCTTCTTTCAAATCCCGAAGAGTTCTCCTCATGGTCTGTAGATCAGTCCGGCCATACCTATGACCCGAAACATAAGCCGAGTTTGTGTTTTCAGACAACTGTCCAAAAAGCCCTGGTACACAACCTACAGGCTCAGGCCCCTGGAGCCAAACTGAGGACTGTACTTGCCCTCTCCAAGGGATTTGTGTGCCCATTCCAAAGGCCACAACCCTTCTAATAGGATAAACATCCAAAGTCCCTGATCCATCTCAATAGTGGTGGCTTCCCAGAAAAAACAGGGGCAATCTGAGCCCAACTGAGCACCTGCCTGCACTCAGACCCATAGACAGATGTCCCCAGAGGTAAAAAGTCAAGAACAGGCCCCTAGGCACTAATCAGATCCATTGCTTTGGTTTCCAGGCATCTCTCCTCAGAGGCCTGGATTTCAAAAGCAGCATATAGCTGTTTCTTGAATCACCCATCAGAAAACATCTCATCTATACATGGGAAACTTGCACGTTGGAGCTGTGTCAAAGCCTCTATTTAGGAGAACCCTTTAGGGCCCCAGTGCCACCGCTTCATTCCAAGGTCTCCATAGACACAAAAGCACATTAGGACCCATCCCCAGGGGTGTCCATTTCAACTCAGCGTCATCGGTTGCTCCCAACAGATCCAGGAGATCTAACCTGTCTTGTTGCTAGGAGACAATTGGAATGCGAGGTGGGCTACCCGGCCATCCATCCTTAGAACCCTGCTCAGAATCATTGGCCTGGAGCCAAACAGGAGGTCTCAATTGTCCTGCAGAAGACTCTCTGCAGTTTGGAGCTTCTCACAACTCCCTTCGTGGGAAAACCCCCATGGCCTCGTGATGCCTCCCGATTCATGAAGGGGCCATCAGGGACAGAAATTCCAACCTGAGCGATCGTCTGATCCTCACCCTGACATCAGATGCACGAGATCTCGATTCAGGTCTGTAGATTGTGCCTGCCATGGCCTCACCCAGAAACCTAAGCCTAGCTTGTGTTCTCAGACTTTGTCGTCAGACTACTGGCCCACAAGCCCTCCAGTTTGTCAATCCAGAACTACAATGCAGCACTCTGCCTGCCCTCCAGAAGAAAAACATTGTCCTCTGGGTCTACCCAGTAACCCCAAATGAGGATCAACCTGCACCGACCTTCGCTGTACCCCAAATACATAGGCTGACCAGGGCACTAATGCACTTTCTGACACAGCCTAAGCCTGGACCCCCTGGCCCATCCCAGACAGCTGGCTGCACACTGAGCACATCGAGCCGCCATGGCCTTAGGTCGTCATCTCTTCCCAACGTCGGTTTTCAGGTTTCAGAACCTAGACCTTATCTCCAATCACTGCCCAGGGTTGAAGGTGATGCAGAAATCAGAACTCCTTCCCCATGGCAAGAAACCTTGTGGTTGGCATGTTGTCCAACGTTCAGTGTTGTGGAAACCAGTGTGGCCCATGAGGCCCCGCCCATGCTCGCGGGCCACATTGGTCACAAACACACATTGTGACCCTCAGGCTGAGCCCAGTCCTCAAGTAAGGCCACTCAGTGGCTGGATGAAGAGATAGCATATCAGGCTTGCCATGCCCCTAGGCCCCAATTTTTAACCATAGTTCGGGTTGTCCCTTCAGTCTTCCCCACGGCTTTGCTTTGGAATTGCTCTTTTAGTGGGACACCTGAGGTTACAAACTGAAATGAGTCCTCCCATCCCACAGATCGACGAAAAGTAATTGGGAATCGGGCCAAATCCTCAGAGACGAAGATTCGTCCATGGTCCATGAGGCCTCCCCGATATTCCACGGCCATCGCTGATACAAAATGCAGAGACAAAAGCCTGAGCAAGCGCCTCAGACTCGCACTTTCTTCATATCCTGAAGAGTTCTTCTCATGGTTTGTAGATCGGGCCTGCCATACCTACGTCCCCAAACCTAAGCTGAGTTTGTGTTTTCAGACTTCTGTCCTCAAAGTTTTGGGCCACACACCCTCCAGGCTTGGCCCTTGGAGCCACACATTAGGACTGTGCCTACCAATCCATTGGAATTCTGCCCATTCCATGGTCCAAAATCGTACAAATTAGGAGAAACCTCCAAAGTCCCTGAGGCCATCCCAATAGTGTAGGTCGCCCGGAACAAACAAGGGCTGTCTGACACCAGCTGATAATCGACCTCCACTCATACCATAGATGGATGTCCCCAGAGAAGAAGATTCAACCAGACAGGACCCTAGGCCATAATAGGATCCATTGCTTTGGGTTACAGGCATGTGTCCTCAAAAGCCTGATTCCAATACGAGCATAGGGGTTTTCCTGAGGCACCCATCAGAACTCATCTCGTCTCCACAAGGAAACCTGTGCATGGGAGCCATGTCCAAAGCTTAGGAGAGTACTTCAGGGTCCCGGTGCCACCGCCCCATTCCAAGGCCCTCATGGACACAAAAACACATTAGGACCCATCCTCAGGAAAGTCCATTTCAACTCAGCCACCCCGGTTGCTCCGGCAGAGCCATCAGATCGAAACTGTCTTGTTGCTAGGAGACAATTGGAATGCGATGCGGGCTTCCCAGGCATCCATCCGTGAACGGTGCTCTGGAGTCATTCCATATAGGATGACCTGGAGATGTCCAACAGGTCTCAATTGTGCCGCAGAAGGAATCTGCAAAGGGGGCATCCCACAACTCCCAACGTGGGAAAACCTCAATGGCCTCGAGATTCCGCTCCCTTCATGAAGCTGCCGTCATACACAGAAACTCCAACCTGAGCCAACTTCTGATCCTCGCCCTGACTTCAGATGCATGAGATATTGGTTCAGATGTGCAGGGGGTACCTGCCGTGCCCTCGCCCTGAAACCCAAGTCTAGCTTGTCTTCTCAGACTTCCGTCCTCACACTCCTGGCCCCGAAGCCCTCATGTTTGGCAATTCCGGACCCACAATGCAGCACTCTGCCTGCCCTCTAGAAAAAAAAATTATTGCCTCATGAGCTGCCCAGGCACATTAAATGAGGATCAACCTACACAGCAATCGACTTTACCCAAATTATATAGTCTAACCTGTGCAATAATGCACTGTCGAACAGAACCTGAGCCCAGACCTCCTGACCAACACCCAGAAAGCTGACTGCACACAGAGCACATAAAACGCGCCATGGCCTTAGGTCATCATCTCTTCCCTACCTCAGTTTTCAGGCTTCAGAACCGAGACCTTATCTCTAATCACTGCCCAGGGGTGAGTGTGATGCAGAAATCAGAACTCCTCCTTACCCATGGCAAGATCCCTTGTGGTGGCCCGTTGTCCAACGTTCAGTGTAGGACTAACCAGCATTCACCCTGAGACCCCGCCCATTCTTGAGTGCGACGTGGGCATACACAGGCATTGTGACCCTAAGCATGAGTCCTGTCCTCTAGTAAGTCCTCTCAGCGGCTGGACCATTAGATGTCATAATGGGCTTGACATTTCCCTAGGCCCCAATTTTTAACCAGATTTCTGATTGTCCAGTCGTCCCTCCCCAGGGCTCTACTCTGGAATCCCTCATTTGGAGGGACACCTGAGGTTAAAAAAGAAAACAAAACAAAACAAAAAAATCAAAAACAAAAACGGACTTCTTCCATCCCACAGAATGACCCCAAACTCTTTGGACGGGGCCAAACCACCAGAGAGTAAGACTCGTCCATTTTCCATGAAGTCACCTAGAAATTTCACGACCATGAGTGACACGATATCCAGAGACAAAAACTGGAGCAAGAGCCTCACACTCGCCCTTTTGTCAAATCCCGAAGAGTTCTCCTCATGGTCTGTAGATCAGTCCTGCCATACCTATGACCCGAAACATAAGCCGAGTTTGTGTTTTCAGACAACTGTCTAAACAGCCCTGGCTTACACAACCTACAGGCTCAGGCCCCTGGAGCCAAACCTGAGGACTGTACTTGCCCTCTCCAAGGGAATTGTGTGTGCCCATTCCAATGGCCACTACACTTCTAATAGGATAAACCTCCAAACTCCCAGATCCATCTCAATAGTGGTGGCTTCCCAGGAAAAACAGGGGCAATCTGAGCCCATCCGAGCACCTCCCTGCACTCAGACCCATAGACAGATGTCCCCAGAGGTAAAAAGGAAAGAACAGGCCCCTAGGCACTAATCAGATCCATTGCTTTGGTTTCCAGGCATCTCTCCTCAGAGGCCTGGATTTCAAAACCAGCATATGGCTCTTTCTTAACTCACCCATCAGAAAACATCTCATCTACACATGGGAAACTTGCACGTTGGGGCCGTGTTAAAGCCTCTGTTTAGGAGAAGCCTTTAGGGCCCCAGTGCCACCGCTTCATTCCAAGGTCTCATAGACACTAAAGCACATTAGGACCCATCAACAGGAGAGTCCATTTCAACTCAGCCTCCTCGGTTGCTCCCCCAGATGCAGCAGATATAACCCGTCTTGTTGCTAGGAGACAATTGGAATGCAAGGTGGGCTACCCAGCCATCCATCCTTAGAACACTGCTCGGAATCATTGGCCTGGAGCCAAACAACAGGTCTCAATTGTCCTGCAGAAGACTCTTTGCACCTTGGAGCATCTCACAACTGCTATCGTGGGAAAACCCCCATGGCCTCATGATGCCCGCCCTTTATGAAGGGGCCATCAGGGACAGAAACTCCAACCTGAGCGATCGTCTGATCCTCGCCCTGACTTCAGATGCACGAGATGGCGATTCAGGTCTGTAGATTGTGCCTGCCATGGCCTCACCCTGAAACCTAAGCCTAGCTTGTGTTCTCAGACTTCGGTCCTCAGAGTACTGGCCCACAAGCCCTCCAGTTTGGCAATCCAGAACTACAATGCAGCACTCTGCCTGCCCTCCAGAAGAAAAACATTGCCCTCTGGGGCTATCAGTAACCCCAAGTGAGGATCAACCTGCACCTTCCTTGGCTGTACCCCAAATACATAGGCTGACCAGGGCACTAATGCCCTTTCTGACACAGCCTGAGCCTGGACCACCTGGCTTCAACCAGACAGCTGGCCGCACACTGAGCACATCGAGCCGCCATGTTTTTAGGTGTCATCTGTTCCCAACCTCAGTTTTCAGGCTTCAGAACCTAGACCTTATCTCCAATCACTGCCCAGGGTTGAACGAGATGCAGAAATCAGAACTCTTTCCCCATGGCAAGAAACCTTGTGGTTGGCATGTTGTCCAACGTTCAGTGTAGTTGAAACCAGTGTGGCCCATGAGGCCCGGCCCATGCTCCCGGCCACATTCCTCCCAAACAAACATTGTGACCCTCAGCCTGAGCCCAGTCTTCAAGTAAGGCCTCTCAGTGTCTGGATGAAGAGATAGCATATTGGGCTTGCCATGCCCCTAGGACCCAATTTTTAATCATAATTCGGGTTGTCCCTTCAGTCTTCCCCACGGCTTTGAATTGGAATTCCTCTTTTGGTGGGACACCTGAGGTAACAAAACTGAAAGGAGTCCCCCCATCCCACTGATTGACGAAAAACAATTGGGAATTGGGCCAGATTCTCAGAGAGGAAGATTCGTCCATGGCCCATGCGGCCTCCCCGACAATCCACGGCCATCGCTGATACGAAATCCAGAGACAAAAGCCTGAGCAAGCGAGCAGACTCGCACTTTCTTCAAATCCTGAAGAGTTCTTCTCATGGTTTTAGATCGGGCCTGCCATACGTACGTCCCAAACCTAAGCTGAGTTTGTGTTTTCAGACTTCTGTCCTCAAAGTGCTGGGCCACACACCCTCCAGGCTGGGGCCCTGGAGCCACACATTCGGACTGTGCCTACCAATCCATGGGAATTCTGCCCATTCCATTGTCAAAACCGTACAAATTAGGAGAAATTGCCAAAGTCCCGGAGGCCATCCCAATAGTGTAGGTCACCCGGAACAAACAAGGGCTGTCTGAAACCAGCTGATAATCTACCTCCACTCATAGCATAGATGGATGTCCCCAGAGAAGAAGATTGAACCAGACAGGACCCTAGGCCATAATAGGATCCATTGCTATGGTTTACAGGCATGTCTCCTCAAAAGCCTGTTTCCAATACGAGCATAGGGCTTTTCCTGATGCACCCATCAGTTCTCATCTGGTCTCCACAAGGAAACCTGTGCATGGGAGCTATGTCAAAGGCTTAGGAGAGTACTTCAGGGTCCCGGTGCCACCGCCCCATTCTAAGGCCCTCATGGACACAAAAACACATTAGGACCCATCCTCAGGAAAGTCCATTTCAACTCAGGCACCCCGGTTGCTCCCGCAAAGCCATCAGATCTAAAGTGTCTTGTTGCTAGGGGACAATTGGTATGCGAGGCGGGCTTCCCAGGCATCCATCCTCGAACGGTGCTCTGGAGTCATTCCATATGGGATGTCCTGGAGCTGTCCAACAGGTCTCAATTGTCCCGCAGAAGGAATCCTTGAAGGGGGCATCCCACAACTCCCAACGTGGGAAAACCTCAATGGCCTCGAGATTCCACTCCCTTCATGAAGCGGCCGTCATGCACCAAAACTCCAACCTGAGCCGACGTCTGATCCTCGCCCTGACTTCAGATGCATGAGATATCGGTTGAGATCTTCAGGGGTACCTGCCCTGCCCTCGCCCTGAAACCCAAGTCTAGCTTGTCTTCTAAGACTTTCGTCCTCACACTCCTGGCTGGCCCCGAAGCCCTCAAATTTGGCAATTCCAGACCCACAATGCAGCACTCTGCCTGCCATCTTGAAAAAAATTATTGCCTCATGAGCTGCCCAGGCACCTTAAATGAGGATAAACCTACACAGTACTCGACTTTACCCAAATTATATAGTCTAACCTGGGCACTAATGCACTGTCGGACACAACCTGAGCCCGGACCTCCTGACCAACACCCAGAAAGCTGACCGCACCCTGAGCACATAAGACCCGCCATGGCCTTAGGTCATCATCTCTTCCCTACCTCAGTTTTCAGGCTTCAGAACCGAGACCTTATCTCCAATCACTGCCCAGGGGTGAGTGTGATGCAGAAATAAGAACTCCTCCTTACCCATGGCGAGAACTCTTTTGGTTGGCACGTTGTCCAATGTTCAGTGTAGTAGAAACCCGCATTCACCCTGAGGTCCCGCCCATTCTTGAGTGCGACGAGGGCATACACATGCATTGTGACCCTCAGCATGAGTCCTGTCCTCGAGTAAGTCCTCTCAGTGGCTGTACCATTAGATGTCATAATGGGCTTGACATGTCCCTAGGCCCCAATTTTTAACCAGATTTCTGATTGTCCAGTCGCCCCTCCCCAGGGCTCTACTCTGGAATCCCTCATTTGGTGGGACACCTGTGGTTAAAAAAGAAAACAACAACAACAACAAAAAAAAAACGGACTTCTTCCAGCCCACAGAATGACCCCAAACTCTTTGGACGGGGCCAAACCACCAGATAGTAAGACTCGTCCAATTCCCATGAAGTCACCCAGAAATTCCACGACCATGAGTGACATGATATCCAGAGACAAAAACTTGAGCAGGAGCCTCACACTCACCCTTCTTTCAAATCCCGAAGGGTTCTCCTCATGGTCTGTAGATCAGTCCTGCCATACCTATGACCCAAAACATATGCCGAGTTTGTGTTTTCAGAAAACTGTCCAAACAGCCCTGGCCTATACAACCTAAAGGCTCAGGCCCCTTGAGCCAAACCTGAGGACTGTACTTGCCCTCTCAAAGGGAATTGTGTGTGCCCATTCCAGTGGCCACAACCCTTCTAATAGGATAAACCTCCAAAGTCCCTGATCCATCTCAATAGTGGTGGCTTCCCAGGAAAAACAGGAGCAATCTGAGCCCAACTGAGCACCTACCTGCACTCAGACCCATAGACAGATGTCCCCAGAGGTAAAAAGGAAAGAACAGGCCCCTAGGAAATAATCAGATCCATTGCTTTGGTGTCCAGGCATCACTCCTCAGAGGCATGGATTTCAAAAGCAGCATATAGCTGTTTCTTGACTCACCCATCAGAAAACATCTCATCTACACATGGGAAACTTGCATGTTGGAGCTGTGTCAAAGCTTCTGTTTAGGAGAACCCTTTAGGGCCCCAGTGCCACCGCTTCATTCCAAGGTCTCCATAGACACAAAAGCACATTAGGACTTATACCCAGGGGTGTCCATTTCAACTCAGCGTCCTCGGTTGCTCCCCACAGATCCAGGAGATCTAACCTGTCTTGTTGCTAGGAGACAATTGGAATGCGAGGTGGGCTACCCAGCCATCCATCCTTAGAACCCTGCTCAGAATCATTGGCCTGGAGCCAAACAACAGGTCTCAATTGTCCTGCAGAAGACTCTCTGCAGTTTGGAGCATCTCACAACTCCAATCGTGGGAAAATCCCCATGGCCTCGTGATGCCCCCCCATTCATGAAGGAGCCATCAGGGACAGAAACTCCAACCTGAGCGATCGTCTGATCCTCGCCCTGATTTCAGATGCACGAGATCTCGATTCAGGTCTGTAGATTGTGCCTGCCATGGCCTCCCCCAGAAACCTAAGCCTAGCTTGTGTTCTCAGACTTTTGTCGTCAGACTACTGGCCCCCAAGCCCTCCAGTTTGGCAATCCAGAACTACAATGCAGCACTCTGCCTGCCCTCCAGAAGAAAATCATTGTCCTCTGGGGCTGCCCAGTAACCCCAAATGAGGATCAACCAGCACCGACCTTGGCTGTACCCCAAATACATAGGCTGATCAGAGCACTAATGCCCTTTCTGACACAGCCTGAGCCTGGACACCCTGGCCCCTCCCAGACAGCTGGCCGCACACTGAGCACATCGAGCCGCCATGGCCTTAGGTCGTCATCTCTTCCCAACGTCGGTTTTCAGGTTTCAGAACCTAGACCTTATCTCCAATCACTGCCCAGGGTTGAAGGTGATGCAGAAATCAGAACTCCTTCCCCATGGCAAGAAACCTTGTGGTTGGCATGTTGTCCAACGTTCAGTGTAGTTGAAACCAGTGTGGCCCATGAGGCCCCGCCCATGCTCGCGGGCCACATTGGTCACAAACACAAATTGTAACCCTCAGGCTGAGCCCAGTCCTCAAGTAAGGCCACTCAGTGGCTGGATGAAGAGACAGCATATTGGGCTTGCCATGCCCCTAGGCCCCAATTTTTAACCATAGTTCGGGTTGTCCCTTCAGTCTTCCCCAAGGCTTTGCTTTGAATTCCTCTTTTGGTGGGACACCTGTGGTAACAAAACTGAAATGAGTCCTCCCATCCCACAGATTGACGAAAAGCAATTGGGAATCGGGCCAAATCCTCAGAGAGGAAGATTCGTCCATGGCACATGAGGCCTCCTCGACATTTCACGGCATCGCTGATACAAAATCCAGAGACAAAAGCCTGAGCAAGCGCCTCAGACTCGCACTTTCTTCATATCCTGAAGAGTTCTTCTCATGGTTTGTAGATCGGGCCTGCCATAACTACGTCCCCAAACCTAAGCTGAGTTTGTGTTTTCAGACTTCTGTCCTCAAAGTCTTGGGCCAAACACCCTCCAGGCTGGGCCCTTGGAGACACACGTTAGGACTGTGCCAAACAATCAATGGGAATTCTGCCCATTCCATGGTCCAAAATCGTACAAATTAGGAGACACCTCCAAAGTCCCTGAGGCCATCACAAAAGTGTAGTTCACGCGGAACAAAGAACGGCTGTCTGACAACAGCTGATAATCGACCTCCACTCATACCATAGATGGATGTCCCCAGAGATGAAGATTGAACCAGACAGGACTCTAGGCCATAATAGGATCCATTGCTTTGGGTTACAGGCATGTGTCCTCAAAAGCCTGATTCCAATACGAGCATAGGGCTTTTCCTGAGGCACCCATCAGAACTCATCTCGTCTCCAGAAGGAAACCTGTGCATGGGAGCCATATCCAAAGCTTAGGAGAGTACTTCAGGGTCCCGGTGAAACCGCCCCATTCCAAGGCCCTCATGGACACAAAAACACATTAGGACCCATCCTCAGGAAAGTCCATTTCAACTCAGCCACCCCGGGTGCTCTGGCAGAGCCATCAGATCTAAACTGTCTTGTTGCTAGGAGACAATTGGAATGTGAGGCGGGCTTCCCAGGCATCCATCCGCGAACGGTGCTCTGGAGTCATTCCATATGGGATGTCCTGGAGCAGTCCAACAGGTCTCAATTGTGCCGCAGAAGGAATCCTTGAAGGGGGCATCCCACAACTCCCAACGTGGGAAAACCTCAATGGCCTCGAGATTCCGCTCCCTTCATGAAGCGGCCGTCATGCACAGAAACTCCAAACTGAGCCAACGTCTGATCCTCGCCCTGATTTCAGATGCATGAGATATTGGTTCAGATCTGCAGAGGGTACCTGCCGTGCCCTCGCCCTGAAACCCAAGTCTAGCTTGTCTTCTCAGACTTCCGTCCTCACACACCTGACCCCGAAGCCCTCAAGTTTGGCAATTCCGGACCCACAATGCAGCACTCTGCCTGCCATCTTGAAAAAAAATTATTGCCTCATGAGCTGCCCAGGCACCTTAAATGAGGATCACCCGACACAGCACTCGACTTTTCCCAAATTATATAGTCTAACCTGGGCACTAATGAACTGACGAACACAACTTGGCCCGGACCTCCTGACCAACACCCAGAAAGCTGAACGCACACTGAGCACATAAAACCCGCCATGGCCTTAGGTCATCATCTCTTCCCTACCTCAGTTTTCAGGCTTCAGAACCGAGACCTTATCTCCAATCACTGCCCAGGGGTGAGTGTGATGCAGAAATCAGAACTCCTCCTTACCCATGGCAAGAAACCTTGTGGTTGGCACGTTGTCCAACGTTCAGTGTAGGAGAAACCAGCAACACCCAGAGGCCCGGCCCATTCTTGAGTGCGACGAGGGCATAAACACGCATTGTGACCCTTAGCATGAGTCCTGTCCTCTAGTAAGTCCTCTCAGTGGCTGGACCATTAGATGTCATAATGGGCTTGACATGTCCCTAGGCCCCAATTTTTAACCAGATTTCTGATTGTCCAGTCGCCGCTCCCCAGGGCTCTACTCTGGAATCCCTCATTTGGAGGGACACCTGAGGTTAAAAAAGAAAACAAAACAAAACAAAAAAATCAAAAAGAAAAACGGACTTCTTCCAGCCCACAGAATGACCCCAAACTCTTTGGACGGGGCCAAACCACCAGAGAGTAAGACTCGTCCATTTTCCATGAAGTCACCTAGAAATTTCACGACCATGAGTGACACGATATCCAGAGACAAAAACTGGAGCAAGAGCCTCACACTCGCCCTTTTGTCAAATCCCGAAGAGTTCTCCTCATGGTCTGTAGATCAGTCCTGCCATACCTATGACCCGAAACATAAGCCGAGTTTGTGTTTTCAGACAACTGTCTAAACAGCCCTGGCTTACACAACCTACAGGCTCAGGCCCCTGGAGCCAAACCTGAGGACTGTACTTGCCCTCTCCAAGGGAATTGTGTGTGCCCATTCCAATGGCCACTACACTTCTAATAGGATAAACCTCCAAACTCCCAGATCCATCTCAATAGTGGTGGCTTCCCAGGAAAAACAGGGGCAATCTGAGCCCATCCGAGCACCTCCCTGCACTCAGACCCATAGACAGATGTCCCCAGAGGTAAAAAGGAAAGAACAGGCCCCTAGGCACTAATCAGATCCATTGCTTTGGTTTCCAGGCATCTCTCCTCAGAGGCCTGGATTTCAAAACCAGCATATGGCTCTTTCTTAACTCACCCATCAGAAAACATCTCATCTACACATGGGAAACTTGCACGTTGGGGCCGTGTTAAAGCCTCTGTTTAGGAGAAGCCTTTAGGGCCCCAGTGCCACCGCTTCATTCCAAGGTCTCATAGACACTAAAGCACATTAGGACCCATCAACAGGAGAGTCCATTTCAACTCAGCCTCCTCGGTTGCTCCCCCAGATGCAGCAGATATAACCCGTCTTGTTGCTAGGAGACAATTGGAATGCAAGGTGGGCTACCCAGCCATCCATCCTTAGAACACTGCTCGGAATCATTGGCCTGGAGCCAAACAACAGGTCTCAATTGTCCTGCAGAAGACTCTTTGCACCTTGGAGCATCTCACAACTGCTATCGTGGGAAAACCCCCATGGCCTCATGATGCCCGCCCTTTATGAAGGGGCCATCAGGGACAGAAACTCCAACCTGAGCGATCGTCTGATCCTCGCCCTGACTTCAGATGCACGAGATGGCGATTCAGGTCTGTAGATTGTGCCTGCCATGGCCTCACCCTGAAACCTAAGCCTAGCTTGTGTTCTCAGACTTCGGTCCTCAGAGTACTGGCCCACAAGCCCTCCAGTTTGGCAATCCAGAACTACAATGCAGCACTCTGCCTGCCCTCCAGAAGAAAAACATTGCCCTCTGGGGCTATCAGTAACCCCAAGTGAGGATCAACCTGCACCTTCCTTGGCTGTACCCCAAATACATAGGCTGACCAGGGCACTAATGCCCTTTCTGACACAGCCTGAGCCTGGACCACCTGGCTTCAACCAGACAGCTGGCCGCACACTGAGCACATCGAGCCGCCATGTTTTTAGGTGTCATCTGTTCCCAACCTCAGTTTTCAGGCTTCAGAACCTAGACCTTATCTCCAATCACTGCCCAGGGTTGAACGAGATGCAGAAATCAGAACTCTTTCCCCATGGCAAGAAACCTTGTGGTTGGCATGTTGTCCAACGTTCAGTGTAGTTGAAACCAGTGTGGCCCATGAGGCCCGGCCCATGCTCCCGGCCACATTCCTCCCAAACAAACATTGTGACCCTCAGCCTGAGCCCAGTCTTCAAGTAAGGCCTCTCAGTGTCTGGATGAAGAGATAGCATATTGGGCTTGCCATGCCCCTAGGACCCAATTTTTAATCATAATTCGGGTTGTCCCTTCAGTCTTCCCCACGGCTTTGAATTGGAATTCCTCTTTTGGTGGGACACCTGAGGTAACAAAACTGAAAGGAGTCCCCCCATCCCACTGATTGACGAAAAACAATTGGGAATTGGGCCAGATTCTCAGAGAGGAAGATTCGTCCATGGCCCATGCGGCCTCCCCGACAATCCACGGCCATCGCTGATACGAAATCCAGAGACAAAAGCCTGAGCAAGCGAGCAGACTCGCACTTTCTTCAAATCCTGAAGAGTTCTTCTCATGGTTTTAGATCGGGCCTGCCATACGTACGTCCCAAACCTAAGCTGAGTTTGTGTTTTCAGACTTCTGTCCTCAAAGTGCTGGGCCACACACCCTCCAGGCTGGGGCCCTGGAGCCACACATTCGGACTGTGCCTACCAATCCATGGGAATTCTGCCCATTCCATTGTCAAAACCGTACAAATTAGGAGAAATTGCCAAAGTCCCGGAGGCCATCCCAATAGTGTAGGTCACCCGGAACAAACAAGGGCTGTCTGAAACCAGCTGATAATCTACCTCCACTCATAGCATAGATGGATGTCCCCAGAGAAGAAGATTGAACCAGACAGGACCCTAGGCCATAATAGGATCCATTGCTATGGTTTACAGGCATGTCTCCTCAAAAGCCTGTTTCCAATACGAGCATAGGGCTTTTCCTGATGCACCCATCAGTTCTCATCTGGTCTCCACAAGGAAACCTGTGCATGGGAGCTATGTCAAAGGCTTAGGAGAGTACTTCAGGGTCCCGGTGCCACCGCCCCATTCTAAGGCCCTCATGGACACAAAAACACATTAGGACCCATCCTCAGGAAAGTCCATTTCAACTCAGGCACCCCGGTTGCTCCCGCAAAGCCATCAGATCTAAAGTGTCTTGTTGCTAGGGGACAATTGGTATGCGAGGCGGGCTTCCCAGGCATCCATCCTCGAACGGTGCTCTGGAGTCATTCCATATGGGATGTCCTGGAGCTGTCCAACAGGTCTCAATTGTCCCGCAGAAGGAATCCTTGAAGGGGGCATCCCACAACTCCCAACGTGGGAAAACCTCAATGGCCTCGAGATTCCACTCCCTTCATGAAGCGGCCGTCATGCACCAAAACTCCAACCTGAGCCGACGTCTGATCCTCGCCCTGACTTCAGATGCATGAGATATCGGTTGAGATCTTCAGGGGTACCTGCCCTGCCCTCGCCCTGAAACCCAAGTCTAGCTTGTCTTCTAAGACTTTCGTCCTCACACTCCTGGCTGGCCCCGAAGCCCTCAAATTTGGCAATTCCAGACCCACAATGCAGCACTCTGCCTGCCATCTTGAAAAAAATTATTGCCTCATGAGCTGCCCAGGCACCTTAAATGAGGATAAACCTACACAGTACTCGACTTTACCCAAATTATATAGTCTAACCTGGGCACTAATGCACTGTCGGACACAACCTGAGCCCGGACCTCCTGACCAACACCCAGAAAGCTGACCGCACCCTGAGCACATAAGACCCGCCATGGCCTTAGGTCATCATCTCTTCCCTACCTCAGTTTTCAGGCTTCAGAACCGAGACCTTATCTCCAATCACTGCCCAGGGGTGAGTGTGATGCAGAAATAAGAACTCCTCCTTACCCATGGCGAGAACTCTTTTGGTTGGCACGTTGTCCAATGTTCAGTGTAGTAGAAACCCGCATTCACCCTGAGGTCCCGCCCATTCTTGAGTGCGACGAGGGCATACACATGCATTGTGACCCTCAGCATGAGTCCTGTCCTCGAGTAAGTCCTCTCAGTGGCTGTACCATTAGATGTCATAATGGGCTTGACATGTCCCTAGGCCCCAATTTTTAACCAGATTTCTGATTGTCCAGTCGCCCCTCCCCAGGGCTCTACTCTGGAATCCCTCATTTGGTGGGACACCTGTGGTTAAAAAAGAAAACAACAACAACAACAAAAAAAAAACGGACTTCTTCCAGCCCACAGAATGACCCCAAACTCTTTGGACGAGGCCAAACAACCAGATAGTAAGACTCGTCCAATTCCCATGAAGTCACCCAGAAATTCCACGACCATGAGTGACATGATATCCAGAGACAAAAACTTGAGCAGGAGCCTCACACTCACCCTTCTTTCAAATCCCGAAGGGTTCTCCTCATGGTCTGTAGATCAGTCCTGCCATACCTATGACCCAAAACATATGCCGAGTTTGTGTTTTCAGACAACTGTCCAAACAGCCCTGGCCTATACAACCTAAAGGCTCAGGCCCCTTGAGCCAAACCTGAGGACTGTACTTGCCCTCTCAAAGGGAATTGTGTGTGCCCATTCCAGTGGCCACAACCCTTCTAATAGGATAAACCTCCAAAGTCCCTGATCCATCTCAATAGTGGTGGCTTCCCAGGAAAAACAGGGGCAATCTGAGCCCAACTGAGCACCTACCTGCACTCAGACCCATAGACAGGTGTCCCCAGAGGTAAAAAGGAAAGAACAGGCCCCTAGGCACTAATCAGATCCATTGCTTTGGTTTCCAGGCATCTCTCCTCAGAGGCCTGGATTTCAAAACCAGCATATGGCTCTTTCTTAACTCACCCATCAGAAAACATCTCATCTACACATGGGAAACTTGCACGTTGGGGCCGTGTTAAAGCCTCTGTTTAGGAGAAGCCTTTAGGGCCCCAGTGCCACCGCTTCATTCCAAGGTCTCATAGACACTAAAGCACATTAGGACCCATCAACAGGAGAGTCCATTTCAACTCAGCCTCCTCGGTTGCTCCCCCAGATGCAGCAGATATAACCCGTCTTGTTGCTAGGAGACAATTGGAATGCAAGGTGGGCTACCCAGCCATCCATCCTTAGAACACTGCTCGGAATCATTGGCCTGGAGCCAAACAACAGGTCTCAATTGTCCTGCAGAAGACTCTTTGCACCTTGGAGCATCTCACAACTGCTATCGTGGGAAAACCCCCATGGCCTCATGATGCCCGCCCTTTATGAAGGGGCCATCAGGGACAGAAACTCCAACCTGAGCGATCGTCTGATCCTCGCCCTGACTTCAGATGCACGAGATGGCGATTCAGGTCTGTAGATTGTGCCTGCCATGGCCTCACCCTGAAACCTAAGCCTAGCTTGTGTTCTCAGACTTCGGTCCTCAGAGTACTGGCCCACAAGCCCTCCAGTTTGGCAATCCAGAACTACAATGCAGCACTCTGCCTGCCCTCCAGAAGAAAAACATTGCCCTCTGGGGCTATCAGTAACCCCAAGTGAGGATCAACCTGCACCTTCCTTGGCTGTACCCCAAATACATAGGCTGACCAGGGCACTAATGCCCTTTCTGACACAGCCTGAGCCTGGACCACCTGGCTTCAACCAGACAGCTGGCCGCACACTGAGCACATCGAGCCGCCATGTTTTTAGGTGTCATCTGTTCCCAACCTCAGTTTTCAGGCTTCAGAACCTAGACCTTATCTCCAATCACTGCCCAGGGTTGAACGAGATGCAGAAATCAGAACTCTTTCCCCATGGCAAGAAACCTTGTGGTTGGCATGTTGTCCAACGTTCAGTGTAGTTGAAACCAGTGTGGCCCATGAGGCCCGGCCCATGCTCCCGGCCACATTCCTCCCAAACAAACATTGTGACCCTCAGCCTGAGCCCAGTCTTCAAGTAAGGCCTCTCAGTGTCTGGATGAAGAGATAGCATATTGGGCTTGCCATGCCCCTAGGACCCAATTTTTAATCATAATTCGGGTTGTCCCTTCAGTCTTCCCCACGGCTTTGAATTGGAATTCCTCTTTTGGTGGGACACCTGAGGTAACAAAACTGAAAGGAGTCCCCCCATCCCACTGATTGACGAAAAACAATTGGGAATTGGGCCAGATTCTCAGAGAGGAAGATTCGTCCATGGCCCATGCGGCCTCCCCGACAATCCACGGCCATCGCTGATACGAAATCCAGAGACAAAAGCCTGAGCAAGCGAGCAGACTCGCACTTTCTTCAAATCCTGAAGAGTTCTTCTCATGGTTTTAGATCGGGCCTGCCATACGTACGTCCCAAACCTAAGCTGAGTTTGTGTTTTCAGACTTCTGTCCTCAAAGTGCTGGGCCACACACCCTCCAGGCTGGGGCCCTGGAGCCACACATTCGGACTGTGCCTACCAATCCATGGGAATTCTGCCCATTCCATTGTCAAAACCGTACAAATTAGGAGAAATTGCCAAAGTCCCGGAGGCCATCCCAATAGTGTAGGTCACCCGGAACAAACAAGGGCTGTCTGAAACCAGCTGATAATCTACCTCCACTCATAGCATAGATGGATGTCCCCAGAGAAGAAGATTGAACCAGACAGGACCCTAGGCCATAATAGGATCCATTGCTATGGTTTACAGGCATGTCTCCTCAAAAGCCTGTTTCCAATACGAGCATAGGGCTTTTCCTGATGCACCCATCAGTTCTCATCTGGTCTCCACAAGGAAACCTGTGCATGGGAGCTATGTCAAAGGCTTAGGAGAGTACTTCAGGGTCCCGGTGCCACCGCCCCATTCTAAGGCCCTCATGGACACAAAAACACATTAGGACCCATCCTCAGGAAAGTCCATTTCAACTCAGGCACCCCGGTTGCTCCCGCAAAGCCATCAGATCTAAAGTGTCTTGTTGCTAGGGGACAATTGGTATGCGAGGCGGGCTTCCCAGGCATCCATCCTCGAACGGTGCTCTGGAGTCATTCCATATGGGATGTCCTGGAGCTGTCCAACAGGTCTCAATTGTCCCGCAGAAGGAATCCTTGAAGGGGGCATCCCACAACTCCCAACGTGGGAAAACCTCAATGGCCTCGAGATTCCACTCCCTTCATGAAGCGGCCGTCATGCACCAAAACTCCAACCTGAGCCGACGTCTGATCCTCGCCCTGACTTCAGATGCATGAGATATCGGTTGAGATCTTCAGGGGTACCTGCCCTGCCCTCGCCCTGAAACCCAAGTCTAGCTTGTCTTCTAAGACTTTCGTCCTCACACTCCTGGCTGGCCCCGAAGCCCTCAAATTTGGCAATTCCAGACCCACAATGCAGCACTCTGCCTGCCATCTTGAAAAAAATTATTGCCTCATGAGCTGCCCAGGCACCTTAAATGAGGATAAACCTACACAGTACTCGACTTTACCCAAATTATATAGTCTAACCTGGGCACTAATGCACTGTCGGACACAACCTGAGCCCGGACCTCCTGACCAACACCCAGAAAGCTGACCGCACCCTGAGCACATAAGACCCGCCATGGCCTTAGGTCATCATCTCTTCCCTACCTCAGTTTTCAGGCTTCAGAACCGAGACCTTATCTCCAATCACTGCCCAGGGGTGAGTGTGATGCAGAAATCAGAACTCCTCCTTACCCATGGCGAGAACTCTTTTGGTTGGCACGTTGTCCAATGTTCAGTGTAGTAGAAACCCGCATTCACCCTGAGGTCCCGCCCATTCTTGAGTGCGACGAGGGCATACACATGCATTGTGACCCTCAGCATGAGTCCTGTCCTCGAGTAAGTCCTCTCAGTGGCTGTACCATTAGATGTCATAATGGGCTTGACATGTCCCTAGGCCCCAATTTTTAACCAGATTTCTGATTGTCCAGTCGCCCCTCCCCAGGGCTCTACTCTGGAATCCCTCATTTGGTGGGACACCTGTGGTTAAAAAAGAAAACAACAACAACAACAACAAAACGGAATTCTTCCAGCCCACAGAATGACCCCAAACTCTTTGGACGGGGCCAAACCACCAGATAGTAAGACTCGTCCAATTCCCATGAAGTCACCCAGAAATTCCACGACCATGAGTGACATGATATCCAGAGACAAAAACTTGAGCAGGAGCCTCACACTCACCCTTCTTTCAAATCCCGAAGGGTTCTCCTCATGGTCTGTAGATCAGTCCTGCCATACCTATGACCCAAAACATATGCCGAGTTTGTGTTTTCAGAAAACTGTCCAAACAGCCCTGGCCTATACAACCTAAAGGCTCAGGCCCCTTGAGCCAAACCTGAGGACTGTACTTGCCCTCTCAAAGGGAATTGTGTGTGCCCATTCCAGTGGCCACAACCCTTCTAATAGGATAAACCTCCAAAGTCCCTGATCCATCTCAATAGTGGTGGCTTCCCAGGAAAAACAGGAGCAATCTGAGCCCAACTGAGCACCTACCTGCACTCAGACCCATAGACAGATGTCCCCAGAGGTAAAAAGGAAAGAACAGGCCCCTAGGAAATAATCAGATCCATTGCTTTGGTGTCCAGGCATCACTCCTCAGAGGCATGGATTTCAAAAGCAGCATATAGCTGTTTCTTGACTCACCCATCAGAAAACATCTCATCTACACATGGGAAACTTGCATGTTGGAGCTGTGTCAAAGCTTCTGTTTAGGAGAACCCTTTAGGGCCCCAGTGCCACCGCTTCATTCCAAGGTCTCCATAGACACAAAAGCACATTAGGACTTATACCCAGGGGTGTCCATTTCAACTCAGCGTCCTCGGTTGCTCCCCACAGATCCAGGAGATCTAACCTGTCTTGTTGCTAGGAGACAATTGGAATGCGAGGTGGGCTACCCAGCCATCCATCCTTAGAACCCTGCTCAGAATCATTGGCCTGGAGCCAAACAACAGGTCTCAATTGTCCTGCAGAAGACTCTCTGCAGTTTGGAGCATCTCACAACTCCAATCGTGGGAAAATCCCCATGGCCTCGTGATGCCCCCCCATTCATGAAGGAGCCATCAGGGACAGAAACTCCAACCTGAGCGATCGTCTGATCCTCGCCCTGATTTCAGATGCACGAGATCTCGATTCAGGTCTGTAGATTGTGCCTGCCATGGCCTCCCCCAGAAACCTAAGCCTAGCTTGTGTTCTCAGACTTTTGTCGTCAGACTACTGGCCCACAAGCCCTCCAGTTTGGCAATCCAGAACTACAATGCAGCACTCTGCCTGCCCTCCAGAAGAAAATCATTGTCCTCTGGGGCTGCCCAGTAACCCCAAATGAGGATCAACCAGCACCGACCTTGGCTGTACCCCAAATACATAGGCTGATCAGAGCACTAATGCCCTTTCTGACACAGCCTGAGCCTGGACACCCTGGCCCCTCCCAGACAGCTGGCCGCACACTGAGCACATCGAGCCGCCATGGCCTTAGGTCGTCATCTCTTCCCAACGTCGGTTTTCAGGTTTCAGAACCTAGACCTTATCTCCAATCACTGCCCAGGGTTGAAGGTGATGCAGAAATCAGAACTCCTTCCCCATGGCAAGAAACCTTGTGGTTGGCATGTTGTCCAACGTTCAGTGTAGTTGAAACCAGTGTGGCCCATGAGGCTCCGCCCATGCTCGCGGGCCACATTGGTCACAAACACAAATTGTAACCCTCAGGCTGAGCCCAGTCCTCAAGTAAGGCCACTCAGTGGCTGGATGAAGAGACAGCATATTGGGCTTGCCATGCCCCTAGGCCCCAATTTTTAACCATAGTTCGGGTTGTCCCTTCAGTCTTCCCCACGGCTTTGCTTTGAATTCCTCTTTTGGTGGGACACCTGTGGTAACAAAACTGAAATGAGTCCTCCCATCCCACAGATTGACGAAAAGCAATTGGGAATCGGGCCAAATCCTCAGAGAGGAAGATTCGTCCATGGTACATGAGGCCTCCTCGACATTTCACGGCATCGCTGATACAAAATCCAGAGACAAAAGCCTGAGCAAGCGTTTCAGACTCGCACTTTCTTCTTATCCTGAAGAGTTCTTCTCATGGTTTGTAGATCGGGCCTGCCATACCTACGTCCCCAAACCTAAGCTGAGTTTGTGTTTTCAGACTTCTGTCCTCAAAGTCTTGGGCCAAACACCCTCCAGGCTGGGCCCTTGGAGCCACACATTAGGACTGTGCCAACCAATCAATGGGAATTCTGCCCATTCCATGGTCCAAAATCGTACAAATTAGGAGACACCTCCAAAGTCCCTGAGGCCATCACAAAAGTGTAGTTCACGCGGAACAAAGAACGGCTGTCTGACAACAGCTGATAATCGACCTCCACTCATACCATAGATGGATGTCCCCAGAGATGAAGATTGAACCAGACAGGACCCTAGGCCATAATAGGATCCATTGCTATGGTTTACAGGCATGTCTCCTCAAAAGCCTGTTTCCAATACGAGCATAGGGCTTTTCCTGATGCACCCATCATTTCTCATCTGGTCTCCACAAGGAAACCTGTGCATGGGAGCTATGTCAAAGGCTTAGGAGAGTACTTCAGGGTCCCGGTGCCACCGCCCCATTCTAAGGCCCTCATGGACACAAAAACACATTAGGACCCATCCTCAGGAAAGTCCATTTCAACTCAGGCACCCCGGTTGCTCCCGCAAAGCCATCAGATCTAAACTGTCTTGTTGCTAGGGGACAATTGGTATGCGAGGCGGGCTTCCCAGGCATCCATCCTCGAACGGTGCTCTGGAGTCATTCCATATGGGATGTCCTGGAGCTGTCCAACAGGTCTCAATTGTCCCGCAGAAGGAATCCTTGAAGGGGGCATCCCACAACTCCCAACGTGGGAAAACCTCAATGGCCTCGAGATTCCACTCCCTTCATGAAGCGGCCGTCATGCACCAAAACTCCAACCTGAGCCGACGTCTGATCCTCGCCCTGACTTCAGATGCATGAGATATCGGTTGAGATCTTCAGGGGTACCTGCCCTGCCCTCGCCCTGAAACCCAAGTCTAGCTTGTCCTCTAAGACTTTCGTCCTCACACTCCTGGCTGGCCCCGAAGCCCTCAAATTTGGCAATTCCAGACCCACAATGCAGCACTCTGCCTGCCATCTTGAAAAAAATTATTGCCTCATGAGCTGCCCAGGCACCTTAAATGAGGATAAACCTACACAGTACTCGACTTTACCCAAATTATATAGTCTAACCTGGGCACTAATGCACTGTCGGACACAACCTGAGCCCGGACCTCCTGACCAACACCCAGAAAGCTGACCGCACCCTGAGCACATAAGACCCGCCATGGCCTTAGGTCATCATCTCTTCCCTACCTCAGTTTTCAGGCTTCAGAACCGAGACCTTATCTCCAATCACTGCCCAGGGGTGAGTGTGATGCAGAAATCAGAACTCCTCCTTACCCATGGCGAGAACTCTTTTGGTTGGCACGTTGTCCAATGTTCAGTGTAGTAGAAACCCGCATTCACCCTGAGGTCCCGCCCATTCTTGAGTGCGACGAGGGCATACACATGCATTGTGACCCTCAGCATGAGTCCTGTCCTCGAGTAAGTCCTCTCAGTGGCTGTACCATTAGATGTCATAATGGGCTTGACATGTCCCTAGGCCCCAATTTTTAACCAGATTTCTGATTGTCCAGTCGCCCCTCCCCAGGGCTCTACTCTGGAATCCCTCATTTGGTGGGACACCTGTGGTTAAAAAAGAAAACAACAACAACAACAACAAAACGGAATTCTTCCAGCCCACAGAATGACCCCAAACTCTTTGGACGGGGCCAAACCACCAGATAGTAAGACTCGTCCAATTCCCATGAAGTCACCCAGAAATTCCACGACCATGAGTGACATGATATCCAGAGACAAAAACTTGAGCAGGAGCCTCACACTCACCCTTCTTTCAAATCCCGAAGGGTTCTCCTCATGGTCTGTAGATCAGTCCTGCCATACCTATGACCCAAAACATATGCCGAGTTTGTGTTTTCAGAAAACTGTCCAAACAGCCCTGGCCTATACAACCTAAAGGCTCAGGCCCCTTGAGCCAAACCTGAGGACTGTACTTGCCCTCTCAAAGGGAATTGTGTGTGCCCATTCCAGTGGCCACAACCCTTCTAATAGGATAAACCTCCAAAGTCCCTGATCCATCTCAATAGTGGTGGCTTCCCAGGAAAAACAGGAGCAATCTGAGCCCAACTGAGCACCTACCTGCACTCAGACCCATAGACAGATGTCCCCAGAGGTAAAAAGGAAAGAACAGGCCCCTAGGAAATAATCAGATCCATTGCTTTGGTGTCCAGGCATCACTCCTCAGAGGCATGGATTTCAAAAGCAGCATATAGCTGTTTCTTGACTCACCCATCAGAAAACATCTCATCTACACATGGGAAACTTGCATGTTGGAGCTGTGTCAAAGCTTCTGTTTAGGAGAACCCTTTAGGGCCCCAGTGCCACCGCTTCATTCCAAGGTCTCCATAGACACAAAAGCACATTAGGACTTATACCCAGGGGTGTCCATTTCAACTCAGCGTCCTCGGTTGCTCCCCACAGATCCAGGAGATCTAACCTGTCTTGTTGCTAGGAGACAATTGGAATGCGAGGTGGGCTACCCAGCCATCCATCCTTAGAACCCTGCTCAGAATCATTGGCCTGGAGCCAAACAACAGGTCTCAATTGTCCTGCAGAAGACTCTCTGCAGTTTGGAGCATCTCACAACTCCAATCGTGGGAAAATCCCCATGGCCTCGTGATGCCCCCCCATTCATGAAGGAGCCATCAGGGACAGAAACTCCAACCTGAGCGATCGTCTGATCCTCGCCCTGATTTCAGATGCACGAGATCTCGATTCAGGTCTGTAGATTGTGCCTGCCATGGCCTCCCCCAGAAACCTAAGCCTAGCTTGTGTTCTCAGACTTTTGTCGTCAGACTACTGGCCCACAAGCCCTCCAGTTTGGCAATCCAGAACTACAATGCAGCACTCTGCCTGCCCTCCAGAAGAAAATCATTGTCCTCTGGGGCTGCCCAGTAACCCCAAATGAGGATCAACCAGCACCGACCTTGGCTGTACCCCAAATACATAGGCTGATCAGAGCACTAATGCCCTTTCTGACACAGCCTGAGCCTGGACACCCTGGCCCCTCCCAGACAGCTGGCCGCACACTGAGCACATCGAGCCGCCATGGCCTTAGGTCGTCATCTCTTCCCAACGTCGGTTTTCAGGTTTCAGAACCTAGACCTTATCTCCAATCACTGCCCAGGGTTGAAGGTGATGCAGAAATCAGAACTCCTTCCCCATGGCAAGAAACCTTGTGGTTGGCATGTTGTCCAACGTTCAGTGTAGTTGAAACCAGTGTGGCCCATGAGGCTCCGCCCATGCTCGCGGGCCACATTGGTCACAAACACAAATTGTAACCCTCAGGCTGAGCCCAGTCCTCAAGTAAGGCCACTCAGTGGCTGGATGAAGAGACAGCATATTGGGCTTGCCATGCCCCTAGGCCCCAATTTTTAACCATAGTTCGGGTTGTCCCTTCAGTCTTCCCCACGGCTTTGCTTTGAATTCCTCTTTTGGTGGGACACCTGTGGTAACAAAACTGAAATGAGTCCTCCCATCCCACAGATTGACGAAAAGCAATTGGGAATCGGGCCAAATCCTCAGAGAGGAAGATTCGTCCATGGTACATGAGGCCTCCTCGACATTTCACGGCATCGCTGATACAAAATCCAGAGACAAAAGCCTGAGCAAGCGTTTCAGACTCGCACTTTCTTCTTATCCTGAAGAGTTCTTCTCATGGTTTGTAGATCGGGCCTGCCATACCTACGTCCCCAAACCTAAGCTGAGTTTGTGTTTTCAGACTTCTGTCCTCAAAGTCTTGGGCCAAACACCCTCCAGGCTGGGCCCTTGGAGCCACACATTAGGACTGTGCCAACCAATCAATGGGAATTCTGCCCATTCCATGGTCCAAAATCGTACAAATTAGGAGACACCTCCAAAGTCCCTGAGGCCATCACAAAAGTGTAGTTCACGCGGAACAAAGAACGGCTGTCTGACAACAGCTGATAATCGACCTCCACTCATACCATAGATGGATGTCCCCAGAGATGAAGATTGAACCAGACAGGACCCTAGGCCATAATAGGATCCATTGCTATGGTTTACAGGCATGTCTCCTCAAAAGCCTGTTTCCAATACGAGCATAGGGCTTTTCCTGATGCACCCATCATTTCTCATCTGGTCTCCACAAGGAAACCTGTGCATGGGAGCTATGTCAAAGGCTTAGGAGAGTACTTCAGGGTCCCGGTGCCACCGCCCCATTCTAAGGCCCTCATGGACACAAAAACACATTAGGACCCATCCTCAGGAAAGTCCATTTCAACTCAGGCACCCCGGTTGCTCCCGCAAAGCCATCAGATCTAAACTGTCTTGTTGCTAGGGGACAATTGGTATGCGAGGCGGGCTTCCCAGGCATCCATCCTCGAACGGTGCTCTGGAGTCATTCCATATGGGATGTCCTGGAGCTGTCCAACAGGTCTCAATTGTCCCGCAGAAGGAATCCTTGAAGGGGGCATCCCACAACTCCCAACGTGGGAAAACCTCAATGGCCTCGAGATTCCACTCCCTTCATGAAGCGGCCGTCATGCACCAAAACTCCAACCTGAGCCGACGTCTGATCCTCGCCCTGACTTCAGATGCATGAGATATCGGTTGAGATCTTCAGGGGTACCTGCCCTGCCCTCGCCCTGAAACCCAAGTCTAGCTTGTCCTCTAAGACTTTCGTCCTCACACTCCTGGCTGGCCCCGAAGCCCTCAAATTTGGCAATTCCAGACCCACAATGCAGCACTCTGCCTGCCATCTTGAAAAAAATTATTGCCTCATGAGCTGCCCAGGCACCTTAAATGAGGATAAACCTACACAGTACTCGACTTTACCCAAATTATATAGTCTAACCTGGGCACTAATGCACTGTCGGACACAACCTGAGCCCGGACATCTTGACCAACACCCAGAAAGCTGACCGCACCCTGAGCACATAAGACCCGCCATGGCCTTAGGTCATCATCTCTTCCCTACCTCAGTTTTCAGGCTTCAGAACCGAGACCTTATCTCCAATCACTGCCCAGGGGTGAGTGTGATGCAGAAATCAGAACTCCTCCTTACCCATGGCGAGAACTCTTTTGGTTGGCACGTTGTCCAATGTTCAGTGTAGTAGAAACCCGCATTCACCCTGAGGTCCCGCCCATTCTTGAGTGCGACGAGGGCATACACATGCATTGTGACCCTCAGCATGAGTCCTGTCCTCGAGTAAGTCCTCTCAGTGGCTGTACCATTAGATGTCATAATGGGCTTGACATGTCCCTAGGCCCCAATTTTTAACCAGATTTCTGATTGTCCAGTCGCCCCTCCCCAGGGCTCTACTCTGGAATCCCTCATTTGGTGGGACACCTGTGGTTAAAAAAGAAAACAACAACAACAAAAAAAAAACGGACTTCTTCCAGCCCACAGAATGACCCCAAACTCTTTGGACGGGGCCAAGCCACCAGATAGTAAGACTCGTCCAATTCCCATGAAGTCACCCAGAAATTCCACGACCATGAGTGACATGATATCCAGAAACAAAAACGTGAGCAGGAGCCTCACACTAACCCTTCTTTCAAATCCCGAAGGGTTCTCCTCATGGTCTGTAGATCAGTCCTGCCATACCTATGACCCAAAACATATGCCGAGTTTGTGTTTTCAGAAAACTGTCCAAACAGCCCTGGCCTATACAACCTAAAGGCTCAGGCCCCTTGAGCCAAACCTGAGGACTGTACTTGCCCTCTCAAAGGGAATTGTGTGTGCCCATTCCAGTGGCCACAACCCTTCTAATAGGATAAACCTCCAAAGTCCCTGATCCATCTCAATAGTGGTGGCTTCCCAGGAAAAACAGGAGCAATCTGAGCCCAACTGAGCACCTACCTGCACTCAGACCCATAGACAGATGTCCCCAGAGGTAAAAAGGAAAGAACAGGCCCCTAGGAAATAATCAGATCCATTGCTTTGGTGTCCAGGCATCACTCCTCAGAGGCATGGATTTCAAAAGCAGCATATAGCTGTTTCTTGACTCACCCATCAGAAAACATCTCATCTACACATGGGAAACTTGCATGTTGGAGCTGTGTCAAAGCTTCTGTTTAGGAGAACCCTTTAGGGCCCCAGTGCCACCGCTTCATTCCAAGGTCTCCATAGACACAAAAGCACATTAGGACTTATACCCAGGGGTGTCCATTTCAACTCAGCGTCCTCGGTTGCTCCCCACAGATCCAGGAGATCTAACCTGTCTTGTTGCTAGGAGACAATTGGAATGCGAGGTGGGCTACCCAGCCATCCATCCTTAGAACCCTGCTCAGAATCATTGGCCTGGAGCCAAACAACAGGTCTCAATTGTCCTGCAGAAGACTCTCTGCAGTTTGGAGCATCTCACAACTCCAATCGTGGGAAAATCCCCATGGCCTCGTGTTGCCCCCCCATTCATGAAGGAGCCATCAGGGACAGAAACTCCAACCTGAGCGATCGTCTGATCCTCGCCCTGATTTCAGATGCACGAGATCTCGATTCAGGTCTGTAGATTGTGCCTGCCATGGCCTCCCCCAGAAACCTAAGCCTAGCTTGTGTTCTCAGACTTTTGTCGTCAGACTACTGGCCCACAAGCCCTCCAGTTTGGCAATCCAGAACTACAATGCAGCACTCTGCCTGCCCTCCAGAAGAAAATCATTGTCCTCTGGGGCTGCCCAGTAACCCCAAATGAGGATCAACCAGCACCGACCTTGGCTGTACCCCAAATACATAGGCTGATCAGAGCACTAATGCCCTTTCTGACACAGCCTGAGCCTGGACACCCTGGCCCCTCCCAGACAGCTGGCCGCACACTGAGCACATCGAGCCGCCATGGCCTTAGGTCGTCATCTCTTCCCAACGTCGGTTTTCAGGTTTCAGAACCTAGACCTTATCTCCAATCACTGCCCAGGGTTGAAGGTGATGCAGAAATCAGAACTCCTTCCCCATGGCAAGAAACCTTGTGGTTGGCATGTTGTCCAACGTTCAGTGTAGTTGAAACCAGTGTGGCCCATGAGGCCCCGCCCATGCTCGCGGGCCACATTGGTCACAAACACAAATTGTAACCCTCAGGCTGAGCCCAGTCCTCAAGTAAGGCCACTCAGTGGCTGGATGAAGAGACAGCATATTGGGCTTGCCATGCCCCTAGGCCCCAATTTTTAACCATAGTTCGGGTTGTCCCTTCAGTCTTCCCCATGGCTTTGCTTTGAATTCCTCTTTTGGTGGGACACCTGTGGTAACAAAACTGAAATGAGTCCTCCCATCCCACAGATTGACGAAAAGCAATTGGGAATCGGGCCAAATCCTCAGAGAGGAAGATTCGTCCATGGCACATGAGGCCTCCTCGACATTTCACGGCATCGCTGATACAAAATCCAGAGACAAAAGCCTGAGCAAGCGCTTCAGACTCGCACTTTCTTCATATCCTGAAGAGTTCTTCTCATGGTTTGTAGATCGGGCCTGCCATACCTACGTCCCCAAACCTAAGCTGAGTTTGTGTTTTCAGACTTCTGTCCTCAAAGTCTTGGGCCAAACACCCTCCAGGCTGGGCCCTTGGAGCCACACATTAGGACTGTGCCAACCAATCAATGGGAATTCTGCCCATTCCATGGTCCAAAATCGTACAAATTAGGAGACACCTCCAAAGTCCCTGAGGCCATCACAAAAGTGTAGTTCACGCGGAACAAAGAACGGCTGTCTGACAACAGCTGATAATCGACCTCCACTCATACCATAGATGGATGTCCCCAGAGATGAAGATTGAACCAGACAGGACCCTAGGCCATAATAGGATCCATTGCTATGGTTTACAGGCATGTCTCCTCAAAAGCCTGTTTCCAATACGAGCATAGGGCTTTTCCTGATGCACCCATCAGTTCTCATCTGGTCTCCACAAGGAAACCTGTGCATGGGAGCTATGTCAAAGGCTTAGGAGAGTACTTCAGGGTCCCGGTGCCACCGCCCCATTCTAAGGCCCTCATGGACACAAAAACACATTAGGACCCATCCTCAGGAAAGTCCATTTCAACTCAGGCACCCCGGTTGCTCCCGCAAAGCCATCAGATCTAAACTGTCTTGTTGCTAGGGGACAATTGGTATGCGAGGCGGGCTTCCCAGGCATCCATCCTCGAACGGTGCTCTGGAGTCATTCCATATGGGATGTCCTGGAGCTGTCCAACAGGTCTCAATTGTCCCGCAGAAGGAATCCTTGAAGGGGGCATCCCACAACTCCCAACGTGGGAAAACCTCAATGGCCTCGAGATTCCACTCCCTTCATGAAGCGGCCGTCATGCACCAAAACTCCAACCTGAGCCGACG
Source organism: Mustela nivalis (assembly GCF_964662115.1). Classification (NCBI taxonomy): domain Eukaryota; kingdom Metazoa; phylum Chordata; class Mammalia; order Carnivora; family Mustelidae; genus Mustela; species Mustela nivalis. The sequence goes on along the minus strand of NW_028136556.1, from coordinate 630,660 downwards.
TCTGATCCTCGCCCTGACTTCAGATGCATGAGATATCGGTTGAGATCTTCAGGGGTACCTGCCCTGCCCTCGCCCTGAAACCCAAGTCTAGCTTGTCTTCTAAGACTTTCGTCCTCACACTCCTGGCTGGCCCCGAAGCCCTCAAATTTGGCAATTCCAGACCCACAATGCAGCACTCTGCCTGCCATCTTGAAAAAAATTATTGCCCCATGAGCTGCCCAGGCACCTTAAATGAGGATAAACCTACACAGTACTCGACTTTACCCAAATTATATAGTCTAACCTGGGCACTAATGCACTGTCGGACACAACCTGAGCCCGGACCTCCTGACCAACACCCAGAAAGCTGACCGCACCCTGAGCACATAAGACCCGCCATGGCCTTAGGTCATCATCTCTTCCCTACCTCAGTTTTCAGGCTTCAGAACCGAGACCTTATCTCCAATCACTGCCCAGGGGTGAGTGTGATGCAGAAATAAGAACTCCTCCTTACCCATGGCGAGAACTCTTTTGGTTGGCACGTTGTCCAATGTTCAGTGTAGTAGAAACCCGCATTCACCCTGAGGTCCCGCCCATTCTTGAGTGCGACGAGGGCATACACATGCATTGTGACCCTCAGCATGAGTCCTGTCCTCGAGTAAGTCCTCTCAGTGGCTGTACCATTAGATGTCATAATGGGCTTGACATGTCCCTAGGCCCCAATTTTTAACCAGATTTCTGATTGTCCAGTCGCCCCTCCCCAGGGCTCTACTCTGGAATCCCTCATTTGGTGGGACACCTGTGGTTAAAAAAGAAAACAACAACAACAACAAAAAAACGGACTTCTTCCAGCCCACAGAATGACCCCAAACTCTTTGGACGGGGCCAAACCACCAGATAGTAAGACTCGTCCAATTCCCATGAAGTCACCCAGAAATTCCACGACCATGAGTGACATGATATCCAGAGACAAAAACTTGAGCAGGAGCCTCACACTCACCCTTCTTTCAAATCCCGAAGGGTTCTCCTCATGGTCTGTAGATCAGTCCTGCCATACCTATGACCCAAAACATATGCCGAGTTTGTGTTTTCAGACAACTGTCCAAACAGCCCTGGCCTATACAACCTAAAGGCTCAGGCCCCTTGAGCCAAACCTGAGGACTGTACTTGCCCTCTCAAAGGGAATTGTGTGTGCCCATTCCAGTGGCCACAACCCTTCTAATAGGATAAACCTCCAAAGTCCCTGATCCATCTCAATAGTGGTGGCTTCCCAGGAAAAACAGGAGCAATCTGAGCCCAACTGAGCACCTACCTGCACTCAGACCCATAGACAGATGTCCCCAGAGGTAAAAAGGAAAGAACAGGCCCCTAGGAAATAATCAGATCCATTGCTTTGGTGTCCAGGCATCACTCCTCAGAGGCATGGATTTCAAAAGCAGCATATAGCTGTTTCTTGACTCACCCATCAGAAAACATCTCATCTACACATGGGAAACTTGCATGTTGGAGCTGTGTCAAAGCTTCTGTTTAGGAGAACCCTTTAGGGCCCCAGTGCCACCGCTTCATTCCAAGGTCTCCATAGACACAAAAGCACATTAGGACTTATACCCAGGGGTGTCCATTTCAACTCAGCGTCCTCGGTTGCTCCCCACAGATCCAGGAGATCTAACCTGTCTTGTTGCTAGGAGACAATTGGAATGCGAGGTGGGCTACCCAGCCATCCATCCTTAGAACCCTGCTCAGAATCATTGGCCTGGAGCCAAACAACAGGTCTCAATTGTCCAGCATAAGACTCTCTGCAGTTTGGAGCATCTCACAACTCCAATCGTGGGAAAATCCCCATGGCCTCGTGATGCCCCCCCATTCATGAAGGAGCCATCAGGGACAGAAACTCCAACCTGAGCGATCGTCTGATCCTCGCCCTGATTTCAGATGCACGAGATCTCGATTCAGGTCTGTAGATTGTGCCTGCCATGGCCTCACCCAGAAACCTAAGCCTAGCTTGTGTTCTCAGACTTTTGTCGTCAGACTACTGGCCCACAAGCCCTCCAGTTTGGCAATCCAGAACTACAATGCAGCACTCTGCCTGCCCTCCAGAAGAAAATCATTGTCCTCTGGGGCTGCCCAGTAACCCCAAATGAGGATCAACCAGCACCGACCTTGGCTGTACCCCAAATACATAGGCTGATCAGAGCACTAATGCCCTTTCTGACACAGCCTGAGCCTGGACACCCTGGCCCCTCCCAGACAGCTGGCCGCACACTGAGCACATCGAGCCGCCATGGCCTTAGGTCGTCATCTCTTCCCAACGTCGGTTTTCAGGTTTCAGAACCTAGACCTTATCTCCAATCACTGCCCAGGGTTGAAGGTGATGCAGAAATCAGAACTCCTTCCCCATGGCAAGAAACCTTGTGGTTGGCATGTTGTCCAACGTTCAGTGTAGTTGAAACCAGTGTGGCCCATGAGGCCCCGCCCATGCTCGCGGGCCACATTGGTCACAAACACAAATTGTAACCCTCAGGCTGAGCCCAGTCCTCAAGTAAGACCACTCAGTGGCTGGATGAAGAGACAGCATATTGGGCTTGCCATGCCCCTAGGCCCCAATTTTTAACCATAGTTCGGGTTGTCCCTTCAGTCTTCCCCATGGCTTTGCTTTGAATTCCTCTTTTGGTGGGACACCTGTGGTAACAAAACTGAAATGAGTCCTCCCATCCCACAGATTGACGAAAAGCAATTGGGAATCGGGCCAAATCCTCAGAGAGGAAGATTCGTCCATGGCACATGAGGCCTCCTCGACATTTCACGGCATCGCTGATACAAAATCCAGAGACAAAAGCCTGAGCAAGCGCTTCAGACTCGCACTTTCTTCATATCCTGAAGAGTTCTTCTCATGGTTTGTAGATCGGGCCTGCCATACCTACGTCCCCAAACCTAAGCTGAGTTTGTGTTTTCAGACTTCTGTCCTCAAAGTCTTGGGCCAAACACCCTCCAGGCTGGGCCCTTGGAGCCACACATTAGGACTGTGCCAACCAATCAATGGGAATTCTGCCCATTCCATGGTCCAAAATCGTACAAATTAGGAGACACCTCCAAAGTCCCTGAGGCCATCACAAAAGTGTAGTTCACGCGGAACAAAGAACGGCTGTCTGACAACAGCTGATAATCGACCTCCACTCATACCATAGATGGATGTCCCCAGAGATGAAGATTGAACCAGACAGGACCCTAGGCCATAATAGGATCCATTGCTATGGTTTACAGGCATGTCTCCTCAAAAGCCTGTTTCCAATACGAGCATAGGGCTTTTCCTGATGCACCCATCAGTTCTCATCTGGTCTCCACAAGGAAACCTGTGCATGGGAGCTATGTCAAAGGCTTAGGAGAGTACTTCAGGGTCCCGGTGCCACCGCCGCATTCTAAGGCCCTCATGGACACAAAAACACATTAGGACCCATCCTCAGGAAAGTCCATTTCAACTCAGGCACCCCGGTTGCTCCCGCAAAGCCATCAGATCTAAACTGTCTTGTTGCTAGGGGACAATTGGTATGCGAGGCGGGCTTCCCAGGCATCCATCCTCGAACGGTGCTCTGGAGTCATTCCATATGGGATGTCCTGGAGCTGTCCAACAGGTCTCAATTGTCCCGCAGAAGGAATCCTTGAAGGGGGCATCCCACAACTCCCAACGTGGGAAAACCTCAATGGCCTCGAGATTCCACTCCCTTCATGAAGCGGCCGTCATGCACCAAAACTCCAACCTGAGCCGACGTCTGATCCTCGCCCTGACTTCAGATGCATGAGATATCGGTTGAGATCTTCAGGGGTACCTGCCCTGCCCTCGCCCTGAAACCCAAGTCTAGCTTGTCTTCTAAGACTTTCGTCCTCACACTCCTGGCTGGCCCCGAAGCCCTCAAATTTGGCAATTCCAGACCCACAATGCAGCACTCTGCCTGCCATCTTGAAAAAAATTATTGCCCCATGAGCTGCCCAGGCACCTTAAATGAGGATAAACCTACACAGTACTCGACTTTACCCAAATTATATAGTCTAACCTGGGCACTAATGCACTGTCGGACACAACCTGAGCCCGGACCTCCTGACCAACACCCAGAAAGCTGACCGCACCCTGAGCACATAAGACCCGCCATGGCCTTAGGTCATCATCTCTTCCCTACCTCAGTTTTCAGGCTTCAGAACCGAGACCTTATCTCCAATCACTGCCCAGGGGTGAGTGTGATGCAGAAATAAGAACTCCTCCTTACCCATGGCGAGAACTCTTTTGGTTGGCACGTTGTCCAATGTTCAGTGTAGTAGAAACCCGCATTCACCCTGAGGTCCCGCCCATTCTTGAGTGCGACGAGGGCATACACATGCATTGTGACCCTCAGCATGAGTCCTGTCCTCGAGTAAGTCCTCTCAGTGGCTGTACCATTAGATGTCATAATGGGCTTGACATGTCCCTAGGCCCCAATTTTTAACCAGATTTCTGATTGTCCAGTCGCCCCTCCCCAGGGCTCTACTCTGGAATCCCTCATTTGGTGGGACACCTGTGGTTAAAAAAGAAAACAACAACAACAACAAAAAAACGGACTTCTTCCAGCCCACAGAATGACCCCAAACTCTTTGGACGGGGCCAAACCACCAGATAGTAAGACTCGTCCAATTCCCATGAAGTCACCCAGAAATTCCACGACCATGAGTGACATGATATCCAGAGACAAAAACTTGAGCAGGAGCCTCACACTCACCCTTCTTTCAAATCCCGAAGGGTTCTCCTCATGGTCTGTAGATCAGTCCTGCCATACCTATGACCCAAAACATATGCCGAGTTTGTGTTTTCAGACAACTGTCCAAACAGCCCTGGCCTATACAACCTAAAGGCTCAGGCCCCTTGAGCCAAACCTGAGGACTGTACTTGCCCTCTCAAAGGGAATTGTGTGTGCCCATTCCAGTGGCCACAACCCTTCTAATAGGATAAACCTCCAAAGTCCCTGATCCATCTCAATAGTGGTGGCTTCCCAGGAAAAACAGGAGCAATCTGAGCCCAACTGAGCACCTACCTGCACTCAGACCCATAGACAGATGTCCCCAGAGGTAAAAAGGAAAGAACAGGCCCCTAGGAAATAATCAGATCCATTGCTTTGGTGTCCAGGCATCACTCCTCAGAGGCATGGATTTCAAAAGCAGCATATAGCTGTTTCTTGACTCACCCATCAGAAAACATCTCATCTACACATGGGAAACTTGCATGTTGGAGCTGTGTCAAAGCTTCTGTTTAGGAGAACCCTTTAGGGCCCCAGTGCCACCGCTTCATTCCAAGGTCTCCATAGACACAAAAGCACATTAGGACCCATCCCCAGGGGTGTCCATTTCAACTCAGCGTCCTCGGTTGCTCCCCACAGATCCAGGAGATCTAACCTGTCTTGTTGCTAGGAGACAATTGGAATGCGAGGTGGGCTACCCAGCCATCCATCCTTAGAACCCTGCTCAGAATCATTGGCCTGGAGCCAAACAACAGGTCTCAATTGTCCTGCAGAAGACTCTCTGCAGTTTGGAGCATCTCACAACTCCAATCGTGGGAAAATCCCCATGGCCTCGTGATGCCCCCCCATTCATGAAGGAGCCATCAGGGACAGAAACTCCAACCTGAGCGATCGTCTGATCCTCGCCCTGATTTCAGATGCACGAGATCTCGATTCAGGTCTGTAGATTGTGCCTGCCATGGCCTCCCCCAGAAACCTAAGCCTAGCTTGTGTTCTCAGACTTTTGTCGTCAGACTACTGGCCCACAAGCCCTCCAGTTTGGCAATCCAGAACTACAATGCAGCACTCTGCCTGCCCTCCAGAAGAAAATCATTGTCCTCTGGGGCTGCCCAGTAACCCCAAATGAGGATCAACCAGCACCGACCTTGGCTGTACCCCAAATACATAGGCTGATCAGAGCACTAATGCCCTTTCTGACACAGCCTGAGCCTGGACACCCTGGCCCCTCCCAGACAGCTGGCCGCACACTGAGCACATCGAGCCGCCATGGCCTTAGGTCGTCATCTCTTCCCAACGTCGGTTTTCAGGTTTCAGAACCTAGACCTTATCTCCAATCACTGCCCAGGGTTGAAGGTGATGCAGAAATCAGAACTCCTTCCCCATGGCAAGAAACCTTGTGGTTGGCATGTTGTCCAACGTTCAGTGTAGTTGAAACCAGTGTGGCCCATGAGGCCCCGCCCATGCTCGCGGGCCACATTGGTCACAAACACAAATTGTAACCCTCAGGCTGAGCCCAGTCCTCAAGTAAGGCCACTCAGTGGCTGGATGAAGAGACAGCATATTGGGCTTGCCATGCCCCTAGGCCCCAATTTTTAACCATAGTTCGGGTTGTCCCTTCAGTCTTCCCCACGGCTTTGCTTTGAATTCCTCTTTTGGTGGGACACCTGTGGTAACAAAACTGAAATGAGTCCTCCCATCCCACAGATTGACGAAAAGCAATTGGGAATCGGGCCAAATCCTCAGAGAGGAAGATTCGTCCATGGCACATGAGGCCTCCTCGACATTTCACGGCATCGCTGATACAAAATCCAGAGACAAAAGCCTGAGCAAGCGCTTCAGACTCGCACTTTCTTCATATCCTGAAGAGTTCTTCTCATGGTTTGTAGATCGGGCCTGCCATACCTACGTCCCCAAACCTAAGCTGAGTTTGTGTTTTCAGACTTCTGTCCTCAAAGTCTTGGGCCAAACACCCTCCAGGCTGGGCCCTTGGAGCCACACATTAGGACTGTGCCAACCAATCAATGGGAATTCTGCCCATTCCATGGTCCAAAATCGTACAAATTAGGAGACACCTCCAAAGTCCCTGAGGCCATCACAAAAGTGTAGTTCACGCGGAACAAAGAACGGCTGTCTGACAACAGCTGATAATCGACCTCCACTCATACCATAGATGGATGTCCCCAGAGATGAAGATTGAACCAGACAGGACCCTAGGCCATAATAGGATCCATTGCTATGGTTTACAGGCATGTCTCCTCAAAAGCCTGTTTCCAATACGAGCATAGGGCTTTTCCTGATGCACCCATCAGTTCTCATCTGGTCTCCACAAGGAAACCTGTGCATGGGAGCTATGTCAAAGGCTTAGGAGAGTACTTCAGGGTCCCGGTGCCACCGCCGCATTCTAAGGCCCTCATGGACACAAAAACACATTAGGACCCATCCTCAGGAAAGTCCATTTCAACTCAGGCACCCCGGTTGCTCCCGCAAAGCCATCAGATCTAAACTGTCTTGTTGCTAGGGGACAATTGGTATGCGAGGCGGGCTTCCCAGGCATCCATCCTCGAACGGTGCTCTGGAGTCATTCCATATGGGATGTCCTGGAGCTGTCCAACAGGTCTCAATTGTCCCGCAGAAGGAATCCTTGAAGGGGGCATCCCACAACTCCCAACGTGGGAAAACCTCAATGGCCTCGAGATTCCACTCCCTTCATGAAGCGGCCGTCATGCACCAAAACTCCAACCTGAGCCGACGTCTGATCCTCGCCCTGACTTCAGATGCATGAGATATCGGTTGAGATCTTCAGGGGTACCTGCCCTGCCCTCGCCCTGAAACCCAAGTCTAGCTTGTCTTCTAAGACTTTCGTCCTCACACTCCTGGCTGGCCCCGAAGCCCTCAAATTTGGCAATTCCAGACCCACAATGCAGCACTCTGCCTGCCATCTTGAAAAAAATTATTGCCTCATGAGCTGCCCAGGCACCTTAAATGAGGATAAACCTACACAGTACTCGACTTTACCCAAATTATATAGTCTAACCTGGGCACTAATGCACTGTCGGACACAACCTGAGCCCGGACCTCCTGACCAACACCCAGAAAGCTGACCGCACCCTGAGCACATAAGACCCGCCATGGCCTTAGGTCATCATCTCTTCCCTACCTCAGTTTTCAGGCTTCAGAACCGAGACCTTATCTCCAATCACTGCCCAGGGGTGAGTGTGATGCAGAAATCAGAACTCCTCCTTACCCATGGCGAGAACTCTTTTGGTTGGCACGTTGTCCAATGTTCAGTGTAGTAGAAACCCGCATTCACCCTGAGGTCCCGCCCATTCTTGAGTGCGACGAGGGCATACACATGCATTGTGACCCTCAGCATGAGTCCTGTCCTCGAGTAAGTCCTCTCAGTGGCTGTACCATTAGATGTCATAATGGGCTTGACATGTCCCTAGGCCCCAATTTTTAACCAGATTTCTGATTGTCCAGTCGCCCCTCCCCAGGGCTCTACTCTGGAATCCCTCATTTGGTGGGACACCTGTGGTTAAAAAAGAAAACAACAACAACAACAAAAAAACGGACTTCTTCCAGCCCACAGAATGACCCCAAACTCTTTGGACGGGGCCAAACCACCAGATAGTAAGACTCGTCCAATTCCCATGAAGTCACCCAGAAATTCCACGACCATGAGTGACATGATATCCAGAGACAAAAACTTGAGCAGGAGCCTCACACTCACCCTTCTTTCAAATCCCGAAGGGTTCTCCTCATGGTCTGTAGATCAGTCCTGCCATACCTATGACCCAAAACATATGCCGAGTTTGTGTTTTCAGAAAACTGTCCAAACAGCCCTGGCCTATACAACCTAAAGGCTCAGGCCCCTTGAGCCAAACCTGAGGACTGTACTTGCCCTCTCAAAGGGAATTGTGTGTGCCCATTCCAGTGGCCACAACCCTTCTAATAGGATAAACCTCCAAAGTCCCTGATCCATCTCAATAGTGGTGGCTTCCCAGGAAAAACAGGAGCAATCTGAGCCCAACTGAGCACCTACCTGCACTCAGACCCATAGACAGATGTCCCCAGAGGTAAAAAGGAAAGAACAGGCCCCTAGGAAATAATCAGATCCATTGCTTTGGTGTCCAGGCATCACTCCTCAGAGGCATGGATTTCAAAAGCAGCATATAGCTGTTTCTTGACTCACCCATCAGAAAACATCTCATCTACACATGGGAAACTTGCATGTTGGAGCTGTGTCAAAGCTTCTGTTTAGGAGAACCCTTTAGGGCCCCAGTGCCACCGCTTCATTCCAAGGTCTCCATAGACACAAAAGCACATTAGGACCCATCCCCAGGGGTGTCCATTTCAACTCAGCGTCCTCGGTTGCTCCCCACAGATCCAGGAGATCTAACCTGTCTTGTTGCTAGGAGACAATTGGAATGCGAGGTGGGCTACCCAGCCATCCATCCTTAGAACCCTGCTCAGAATCATTGGCCTGGAGCCAAACAACAGGTCTCAATTGTCCTGCAGAAGACTCTCTGCAGTTTGGAGCATCTCACAACTCCAATCGTGGGAAAATCCCCATGGCCTCGTGATGCCCCCCCATTCATGAAGGAGCCATCAGGGACAGAAACTCCAACCTGAGCGATCGTCTGATCCTCGCCCTGATTTCAGATGCACGAGATCTCGATTCAGGTCTGTAGATTGTGCGTGCCATGGCCTCACCCAGAAACCTAAGCCTAGCTTGTGTTCTCAGACTTTTGTCGTCAGACTACTGGCCCACAAGCCCTCCAGTTTGGCAATCCAGAACTACAATGCAGCACTCTGCCTGCCCTCCAGAAGAAAATCATTGTCCTCTGGGGCTGCCCAGTAACCCCAAATGAGGATCAACCAGCACCGACCTTGGCTGTACCCCAAATACATAGGCTGATCAGAGCACTAATGCCCTTTCTGACACAGCCTGAGCCTGGACACCCTGGCCCCTCCCAGACAGCTGGCCGCACACTGAGCACATCGAGCCGCCATGGCCTTAGGTCGTCATCTCTTCCCAACGTCGGTTTTCAGGTTTCAGAACCTAGACCTTATCTCCAATCACTGCCCAGGGTTGAAGGTGATGCAGAAATCAGAACTCCTTCCCCATGGCAAGAAACCTTGTGGTTGGCATGTTGTCCAACGTTCAGTGTAGTTGAAACCAGTGTGGCCCATGAGGCCCCGCCCATGCTCGCGGGCCACATTGGTCACAAACACAAATTGTAACCCTCAGGCTGAGCCCAGTCCTCAAGTAAGGCCACTCAGTGGCTGGATGAAGAGACAGCATATTGGGCTTGCCATGCCCCTAGGCCCCAATTTTTAACCATAGTTCGGGTTGTCCCTTCAGTCTTCCCCACGGCTTTGCTTTGAATTCCTCTTTTGGTGGGACACCTGTGGTAACAAAACTGAAATGAGTCCTCCCATCCCACAGATTGACGAAAAGCAATTGGGAATCGGGCCAAATCCTCAGAGAGGAAGATTCGTCCATGGCACATGAGGCCTCCTCGATATTTCACGGCATCGCTGATACAAAATCCAGAGACAAAAGCCTGAGCAAGCGCTTCAGACTCGCACTTTCTTCATATCCTGAAGAGTTCTTCTCATGGTTTGTAGATCGGGCCTGCCATACCTACGTCCCCAAACCTAAGCTGAGTTTGTGTTTTCAGACTTCTGTCCTCAAAGTCTTGGGCCAAACACCCTCCAGGCTGGGCCCTTGGAGCCACACATTAGGACTGTGCCAACCAATCAATGGGAATTCTGCCCATTCCATGGTCCAAAATCGTACAAATTAGGAGACACCTCCAAACTCCCTGAGGCCATCACAAAAGTGTAGTTCACGCGGAACAAAGAACGGCTGTCTGACAACAGCTGATAATCGACCTCCACTCATACCATAGATGGATGTCCCCAGAGATGAAGATTGAACCAGACAGGACCCTAGGCCATAATAGGATCCATTGCTTTGGGTTACAGGCATGTGTCCTCAAAAGCCTGATTCCAATACGAGCATAGGGGTTTTCCTGAGGCACCCATCAGAACTCATCTCGTCTCCAGAGGGAAACCTGTGCATGGGAGCCATGTCCAAAGCTTAGGAGACTACTTCAGGGTCTCGGTGACACCGCCCCATTCCAAGGCCCTCATGGACACAAAAACACATTAGGACCCATCCTCAGGAAAGTCCATTTCAACTCAGCCACCCCGGGTGCTCCGGCAGAGCCATCAGATCTAAACTGTCTTGTTGCTAGGAGACAATTGGAATACGAGGCGGGCTTCCCAGGCATCCATCCGCGAACGGTGCTCTGGAGTCATTCCATATGGGATGTCCTGGAGCAGTCCAACAGGTCTCAATTGTGCCGCAGAAGGAATCCTTGAAGGGGGCATCCCACAACTCCCAACGTGGGAAAACCTCAATGGCCTCGAGATTCCGCTCCCTTCATGAAGCGGCCGTCATGCACAGAAACTCCAAACTGAGCCAACGTCTGATCCTCGCCCTGATTTCAGATGCATGAGATATTGGTTCGGATCTGCAGAGGGTACCTGCCGTGCCCTCGCCCTGAAACCCAAGTCTAGCTTGTCTTCTCAGACTTCCGTCCTCACACACCTGACCCCGAAGCCCTCAAGTTTGGCAATTCCGGACCCACAATGCAGCACTCTGCCTGCCATCTTGAAAAAAAATTATTGCCTCATGAGCTGCCCAGGCACCTTAAATGAGGATCACCCGACACAGCACTCGACTTTTCCCAAATTATATAGTCTAACCTGGGCACTAATGCACTGACGAACACAACTTGAGCCCGGACCTCCTGACCAACACCCAGAAAGCTGAACGCACCCTGAGCACATAAAACCCGCCATGGCCTTAGGTCATCATCTCTTCCCTACCTCAGTTTTCAGGCTTCAGAACCGAGACCTTATCTCCAATCACTGCCCAGGGGTGAGTGTGATGCAGAAATCAGAACTCCTCCTTACCCATGGCAAGAAACCTTGTGGTTGGCACGTTGTCCAACGTTCAGTGTAGGAGAAACCAGCAACACCCAGAGGCCCGGCCCATTCTTGAGTGCGACGAGGGCATAAACACGCATTGTGACCCTTAGCATGAGTCCTGTCCTCTAGTAAGTCCTCTCAGTGGATGGACCATTAGATGTCATAATGGGCTTGACATGTCCCTAGGCCCCAATTTTTAACCAGATTTCTGATTGTCCGGTCGCCCCTCCCCATTGCTCTACTCAGGAATCCCTCATTTGGTGGGACACCTGAGGTTAAAAAAGAAAACAACAACAACAAAGAAACGGATTTCTTCCATCCCACAGAATGACCCCAAACTCTTTGTACGGGGCCAAACCACCAGAGAGTAAGACTCGTCCATTTTCCATGAAGTCACCTAGAAATTTCACGACCATGAGTGACACGATATCCAGAGACAAAAACTGGAGCAAGAGCCTCACACTCGCCCTTTTGTCAAATCCCGAAGAGTTCTCCTCATGGTCTGTAGATCAGTCCTGCCATACCTATGACCCGAAACATAAGCCGAGTTTGTGTTTTCAGACAACTGTCTAAACAGCCCTGGCTTACACAACCTACAGGCTCAGGCCCCTGGAGCCAAACCTGAGGACTGTACTTGCCCTCTCCAAGGGAATTGTGTGTGCCCTTTCCAATGGCCACTACACTTCTAATAGGATAAACCTCCAAACTCCCAGATCCATCTCAATAGTGGTGGCTTCCCAGGAAAAACAGGGGCAATCTGAGCCCATCCGAGCACCTCCCTGCACTCAGACCCATAGACAGATGTCCCCAGAGGTAAAAAGGAAAGAACAGGCCCCTAGGCACTAATCAGATCCATTGCTTTGGTTTCCAGGCATCTCTCCTCAGAGGCCTGGATTTCAAAACCAGCATATGGCTCTTTCTTGACTCACCCATCAGAAAACATCTCATCTACACATGGGAAACTTGCACGTTGGGGCCGTGTTAAAGCCTCTGTTTAGGAGAAGCCTTTAGGGCCCCAGTGCCACCGCTTCATTCCAAGGTCTCATAGACACAAAAGCACATTAGGACCCATCCACAGGAGAGTCCATTTCAACTCAGCCTCCTCGGTTGCTCCCCCAGATGCAGCAGATATAACCCGTCTTGTTGCTAGGAGACAATTGGAATGCAAGGTGGGCTACCCAGCCATCCATCCTTAGAACACTGCTCGGAATCATTGGCCTGGAGCCAAACAACAGGTCTCAATTGTCCTGCAGAAGACTCTTTGCACCTTGGAGCATCTCACAACTGCTATCGTGGGAAAACCCCCATGGCCTCATGATGCCCGCCCTTTATGAAGGGGCCATCAGGGACAGAAACTCCAACCTGAGCGATCGTCTGATCCTCGCCCTGACTTCAGATGCACGAGATGGCGATTCAGGTCTGTAGATTGTGCCTGCCATGGCCTCACCCTGAAACCTAAGCCTAGCTTGTGTTCTCAGACTTCGGTCCTCAGAGTACTGGCCCACAAGCCCTCCAGTTTGGCAATCCAGAACTACAGTGCAGCACTCTGCCTGCCCTCCAGAAGAAAAACATTGCCCTCTGGGGCTATCAGTAACCCCAAGTGAGGATCAACCTGCACCTTCCTTGGCTGTACCCCAAATACATAGGCTGACCAGGGCACTAATGCCCTTTCTGACACAGCCTGAGCCTGGACCACCTGGCTTCAACCAGACAGCTGGCCGCACACTGAGCACATCGAGCCGCCATGTCCTTAGGTGTCATCTGTTCCCAACCTCAGTTTTCAGGCTTCAGAACCTAGACCTTATCTCCAATCACTGCCCAGGGTTGAACGAGATGCAGAAATCAGAACTCTTTCCCCATGGCAAGAAACCTTGTGGTTGGCATGTTGTCCAACGTTCAGTGTAGTTGAAACCAGTGTGGCCCATGAGGCCCGGCCCATGTTCCCGGCCACATTCCTCCCAAACAAACATTGTGACCCTCAGCCTGAGCCCAGTCTTCAAGTAAGGCCTCTCAGTGTCTGGATGAAGAGATAGCATATTGGGCTTGCCATGCCCCTAGGACCCAATTTTTAATCATAATTCGGGTTGTCCCTTCAGTCTTCCCCACGGCTTTGAATTGGAATTCCTCTTTTGGTGGGACACCTGAGGTAACAAAACTGAAAGGAGTCCCCCCATCCCACTGATTGACGAAAAACAATTGGGAATTGGGCCAGATTCTCAGAGAGGAAGATTCGTCCATGGCCCATGCGGCCTCCCCGACAATCCACGGCCATCGCTGATACGAAATCCAGAGACAAAAGCCTGAGCAAGCGAGCAGACTCGCACTTTCTTCAAATCCTGAAGAGTTCTTCTCATGGTTTTAGATCGGGCCTGCCATACGTACGTCCCAAACCTAAGCTGAGTTTGTGTTTTCAGACTTCTGTCCTCAAAGTGCTGGGCCACACACCCTCCAGGCTGGGGCCCTGGAGCCACACATTCGGACTGTGCCTACCAATCCATGGGAATTCTGCCCATTCCATTGTCAAAACCGTACAAATTAGGAGAAATTGCCAAAGTCCCGGAGGCCATCCCAATAGTGTAGGTCACCCGGAACAAACAAGGGCTGTCTGAAACCAGCTGATAATCTACCTCCACTCATAGCATAGATGGATGTCCCCAGAATAGAAGATTGAACCAGACAGGACCCTAGGCCATAATAGGATCCATTGCTATGGTTTACAGGCATGTCTCCTCAAAAGCCTGTTTCCAATACGAGCATAGGGCTTTTCCTGATGCACCCATCAGTTCTCATCTGGTCTCCACAAGGAAACCTGTGCATGGGAGCTATGTCAAAGGCTTAGGAGAGTACTTCAGGGTCCCGGTGCCACCGCCGCATTCTAAGGCCCTCATGGACACAAAAACACATTAGGACCCATCCTCAGGAAAGTCCATTTCAACTCAGGCACCCCGGTTGCTCCCGCAAAGCCATCAGATCTAAAGTGTCTTGTTGCTAGGGGACAATTGGTATGCGAGGCGGGCTTCCCAGGCATCCATCCTCGAACGGTGCTCTGGAGTCATTCCATATGGGATGTCCTGGAGCTGTCCAACAGGTCTCAATTGTCCCGCAGAAGGAATCCTTGAAGGGGGCATCCCACAACTCCCAACGTGGGAAAACCTCAATGGCCTCGAGATTCCACTCCCTTCATGAAGCGGCCGTCATGCACCAAAACTCCAACCTGAGCCGACGTCTGATCCTCGCCCTGACTTCAGATGCATGAGATATCGGTTGAGATCTTCAGGGGTACCTGCCCTGCCCTCGCCCTGAAACCCAAGTCTAGCTTGTCTTCTAAGACTTTCGTCCTCACACTCCTGGCTGGCCCCGAAGCCCTCAAATTTGGCAATTCCAGACCCACAATGCAGCACTCTGCCTGCCATCTTGAAAAAAATTATTGCCTCATGAGCTGCCCAGGCACCTTAAATGAGGATAAACCTACACAGTACTCGACTTTACCCAAATTATATAGTCTAACCTGGGCACTAATGCACTGTCGGACACAACCTGAGCCCGGACCTCCTGACCAACACCCAGAAAGCTGACCGCACCCTGAGCACATAAGACCCGCCATGGCCTTAGGTCATCATCTCTTCCCTACCTCAGTTTTCAGGCTTCAGAACCGAGACCTTATCTCCAATCACTGCCCAGGGGTGAGTGTGATGCAGAAATCAGAACTCCTCCTTACCCATGGCGAGAACTCTTTTGGTTGGCACGTTGTCCAATGTTCAGTGTAGTAGAAACCCGCATTCACCCTGAGGTCCCGCCCATTCTTGAGTGCGACGAGGGCATACACATGCATTGTGACCCTCAGCATGAGTCCTGTCCTCGAGTAAGTCCTCTCAGTGGCTGTACCATTAGATGTCATAATGGGCTTGACATGTCCCTAGGCCCCAATTTTTAACCAGATTTCTGATTGTCCAGTCGCCCCTCCCCAGGGCTCTACTCTGGAATCCCTCATTTGGTGGGACACCTGTGGTTAAAAAAGAAAACAACAACAACAACAAAAAAAAAACGGACTTCTTCCAGCCCACAGAATGACCCCAAACTCTTTGGACGGGGCCAAACCACCAGATAGTAAGACTCGTCCAATTCCCATGAAGTCACCCAGAAATTCCACGACCATGAGTGACATGATATCCAGAGACAAAAACTTGAGCAGGAGCCTCACACTCACCCTTCTTTCAAATCCCGAAGGGTTCTCCTCATGGTCTGTAGATCAGTCCTGCCATACCTATGACCCAAAACATATGCCGAGTTTGTGTTTTCAGAAAACTGTCCAAACAGCCCTGGCCTATACAACCTAAAGGCTCAGGCCCCTTGAGCCAAACCTGAGGACTGTACTTGCCCTCTCAAAGGGAATTGTGTGTGCCCATTCCAGTGGCCACAACCCTTCTAATAGGATAAACCTCCAAAGTCCCTGATCCATCTCAATAGTGGTGGCTTCCCAGGAAAAACAGGAGCAATCTGAGCCCAACTGAGCACCTACCTGCACTCAGACCCATAGACAGATGTCCCCAGAGGTAAAAAGGAAAGAACAGGCCCCTAGGAAATAATCAGATCCATTGCTTTGGTGTCCAGGCATCACTCCTCAGAGGCATGGATTTCAAAAGCAGCATATAGCTGTTTCTTGACTCACCCATCAGAAAACATCTCATCTACACATGGGAAACTTGCATGTTGGAGCTGTGTCAAAGCTTCTGTTTAGGAGAACCCTTTAGGGCCCCAGTGCCACCGCTTCATTCCAAGGTCTCCATAGACACAAAAGCACATTAGGACCCATCCCCAGGGGTGTCCATTTCAACTCAGCGTCCTCGGTTGCTCCCCACAGATCCAGGAGATCTAACCTGTCTTGTTGCTAGGAGACAATTGGAATGCGAGGTGGGCTACCCAGCCATCCATCCTTAGAACCCTGCTCAGAATCATTGGCCTGGAGCCAAACAACAGGTCTCAATTGTCCTGCAGAAGACTGTCTGCAGTTTGGAGCATCTCACAACTCCAATCGTGGGAAAATCCCCATGGCCTCGTGATGCCCCCCCATTCATGAAGGGGCCATCAGGGACAGAAACTCCAACCTGAGCGATCGTCTGATCCTCGCCCTGATTTCAGATGCACGAGATCTCGATTCAGGTCTGTAGATTGTGCCTGCCATGGCCTCCCCCAGAAACCTAAGCCTAGCTTGTGTTCTCAGACTTTTGTCGTCAGACTACTGGCCCACAAGCCCTCCAGTTTGGCAATCCAGAACTACAATGCAGCACTCTGCCTGCCCTCCAGAAGAAAATCATTGTCCTCTGGGGCTGCCCAGTAACCCCAAATGAGGATCAACCAGCACCGACCTTGGCTGTACCCCAAATACATAGGCTGATCAGAGCACTAATGCCCTTTCTGACACAGCCTGAGCCTGGACACCCTGGCCCCTCCCAGACAGCTGGCCGCACACTGAGCACATCGAGCCGCCATGGCCTTAGGTCGTCATCTCTTCCCAACGTCGGTTTTCAGGTTTCAGAACCTAGACCTTATCTCCAATCACTGCCCAGGGTTGAAGGTGATGCAGAAATCAGAACTCCTTCCCCATGGCAAGAAACCTTGTGGTTGGCATGTTGTCCAACTTTCAGTGTAGTTGAAACCAGTGTCGCCCATGAGGCCACGCCCATGCTCGCGGGCCACATTGGTCACAAACACAAATTGTAACCCACAGGCTGAGCCCAGTCCTCAAGTAAGGCCACTCAGTGGCTGGATGAAGAGACAGCATATTGGGCTTGCCATGCCCCTAGGCCCCAATTTTTAACCATAGTTCGGGTTGTCCCTTCAGTCTTCCCCACGGCTTTGCTTTGAATTCCTCTTTCGGTGGGACACCTGTGGTAACAAAACTGAAATGAGTCCTCCCATCCCACAGATTGACGAAAAGCAATTGGGAATTGGGCCAAATCCTCAGAGAGGAAGATTCGTCCATGGCACATGAGGCCTCCCCGACATTTCACGGCATCGCTGATACAAAATCCAGAGACAAAAGCCCGAGCAAGCGCCTCAGACTCGCACTTTCTTCATATCCTGAAGAGTTCTTCACATGGTTTGTAGATTGGGCCTGCCATACCTACGTCCCCAAACCTAAGCTGAGTTTGTGTTTTCAGACTTCTGTCCTCAAAGTCTTGGCCAAACACCCTCCAGGCTGAGCCCTTGGAGCCACACATTAGGACTGTGCCAACCAATCAATGGGAATTCTGCCCATTCCATGGTCCAAAATCGTACAAATTAGGAGACACCTCCAAAGTCCCTGAGGCCATCACAAAAGTGTAGTTCACGCGGAACAAAGAACGGCTGTCTGACAACAGCTGATAATCGACCTCCACTCATACCATAGATGGATGTCCCCAGAGATGAAGATTGAACCAGACAGGACCCTAGGCCATAATAGGATCCATTGCTTTGGGTTACAGGCATGTGTCCTCAAAAGCCTGATTCCAATACGAGCATAGGGGTTTTCCTGAGGCACCCATCAGAACTCATCTCGTCTTCAGAAGGAAACCTGTGCATGGGAGCCATGTCCAAAGCTTAGGAGAGTACTTCAGGGTCCCGGTGACACCGCCCCATTCCAAGGCCCTCATGGACACAAAAACACATTAGGACCCATCCTCAGGAAAGTCCATTTCAACTCAGCCACCCTGGGTGCTCCGGCAGAGCCATCAGATCTAAACTGTCTTGTTGCTAGGAGACAATTGGAATACGAGGCGGGCTTCCCAGGCATCCATCCACGAACGGTGCTCTGGAGTCATTCCATATGGGATGTCCTGGAGCAGTCCAACAGGTCTCAATTTTGCCGCAGAAGGAATCCTTGAAGGGGGCATCCCACAACTCCCAACGTGGGAAAACCTCAATGGCCTCGAGATTCCGCTCCCTTCATGAAGCGGCCGTCATGCACAGAAACTCCAAACTGAGGCAACGTCTGATCCTCGCCCTGATTTCAGATGCATGAGATATTGGTTCAGATCTGCAGAGGGTACCTGCCGTGCCCTCGCCCTGAAACCCAAGTCTAGCTTGTCTTCTCAGACTTCCGTCCTCACACACCTGACCCCGAAGCCCTCAAGTTTGGCAATTCCGGACCCACAATGCAGCACTCTGCCTGCCATCTTGAAAAAAAATTATTGCCTCATGAGCTGCCCAGGCACCTTAAATGAGGATCACCCGACACAGCACTCGACTTTTCCCAAATTATATAGTCTAACCTGGGCACTAATGCACTGACGAACACAACTTGAGCCCGGACCTCCTGACCAACACCCAGAAAGCTGAACGCACCCTGAGCACATAAAACCCGCCATGGCCTTAGGTCATCATCTCTTCCCTACCTCAGTTTTCAGGCTTCAGAACCGAGACCTTATCTCCAATCACTGCCCAGGGGTGAGTGTGATGCAGAAATCAGAACTCCTCCTTACCCATGGCAAGAAACCTTGTGGTTGGCACGTTGTCCAACGTTCAGTGTAGGAGAAACCAGCAACACCCAGAGGCCCGGCCCATTCTTGAGTGCGACGAGGGCATAAACACGCATTGTGACCCTTAGCATGAGTCCTGTCCTCTAGTAAGTCCTCTCAGTGGCTGGACCATTAGATGTCATAATGGGCTTGACATGTCCCTAGGCCCCAATTTTTAACCAGATTTCTGATTGTCCGGTCGCCCCTCCCCATTGCTCTACTCAGGAATCCCTCATTTGGTGGGACACCTGAGGTTAAAAAAGAAAACAACAACAACAAAGAAACGGATTTCTTCCATCCCACAGAATGACCCCAAACTCTTTGTACGGGGCCAAACCACCAGAGAGTAAGACTCGTCCATTTTCCATGAAGTCACCTAGAAATTTCACGACCATGAGTGACACGATATCCAGAGACAAAAACTGGAGCAAGAGCCTCACACTCGCCCTTTTGTCAAATCCCGAAGAGTTCTCCTCATGGTCTGTAGATCAGTCCTGCCATACCTATGACCCGAAACATAAGCCGAGTTTGTGTTTTCAGACAACTGTCTAAACAGCCCTGGCTTACACAACCTACAGGCTCAGGCCCCTGGAGCCAAACCTGAGGACTGTACTTGCCCTCTCCAAGGGAATTGTGTGTGCCCATTCCAATGGCCACTACACTTCTAATAAGATAAACCTCCAAACTCCCAGATCCATCTCAATAGTGGTGGCTTCCCAGGAAAAACAGGGGCAATCTGAGCCCATCCGAGCACCTCCCTGCACTCAGACCCATAGACAGATGTCCCCAGAGGTAAAAAGGAAAGAACAGGCCCCTAGGCACTAATCAGATCCATTGCTTTGGTTTCCAGGCATCTCTCCTCAGAGGCCTGGATTTCAAAACCAGCATATGGCTCTTTCTTGACTCACCCATCAGAAAACATCTCATCTACACATGGGAAACTTGCACGTTGGGGCCGTGTTAAAGCCTCTGTTTAGGAGAAGCCTTTAGGGCCCCAGTGCCACCGCTTCATTCCAAGGTCTCATAGACACAAAAGCACATTAGGACCCATCCACAGGAGAGTCCATTTCAACTCAGCCTCCTCGGTTGCTCCCCCAGATGCAGCAGATATAACCCGTCTTGTTGCTAGGAGACAATTGGAATGCAAGGTGGGCTACCCAGCCATCCATCCTTAGAACACTGCTCGGAATCATTGGCCTGGAGCCAAACAACAGGTCTCAATTGTCCTGCAGAAGACTCTTTGCACCTTGGAGCATCTCACAACTGCTATCGTGGGAAAACCCCCATGGCCTCATGATGCCCGCCCTTTATGAAGGGGCCATCAGGGACAGAAACTCCAACCTGAGCGATCGTCTGATCCTCGCCCTGACTTCAGATGCATGAGATGGCGATTCAGGTCTGTAGATTGTGCCTGCCATGGCCTCACCCTGAAACCTAAGCCTAGCTTGTGTTCTCAGACTTCGGTCCTCAGAGTACTGGCCCACAAGCCCTCCAGTTTGGCAATCCAGAACTACAATGCAGCACTCTGCCTGCCCTCCAGAAGAAAAACATTGCCCTCTGGGGCTATCAGTAACCCCAAGTGAGGATCAACCTGCACCTTCCTTGGCTGTACCCCAAATACATAGGCTGACCAGGGCACTAATGCCCTTTCTGACACAGCCTGAGCCTGGACCACCTGGCTTCAACCAGACAGCTGGCCGCACACTGAGCACATCGAGCCGCCATGTCCTTAGGTGTCATCTGTTCCCAACCTCAGTTTTCAGGCTTCAGAACCTAGACCTTATCTCCAATCACTGCCCAGGGTTGAACGAGATGCAGAAATCAGAACTCTTTCCCCATGGCAAGAAACCTTGTGGTTGGCATGTTGTCCAACGTTCAGTGTAGTTGAAACCAGTGTGGCCCATGAGGCCCGGCCCATGCTCCCGGCCACATTCCTCCCAAACAAACATTGTGACCCTCAGCCTGAGCCCAGTCTTCAAGTAAGGCCTCTCAGTGTCTGGATGAAGAGATAGCATATTGGGCTTGCCATGCCCCTAGGACCCAATTTTTAATCATAATTCGGGTTGTCCCTTCAGTCTTCCCCACGGCTTTGAATTAGAATTCCTCTTTTGGTGGGACACCTGAGGTAACAAAACTGAAAGGAGTCCCCCCATCCCACTGATTGACGAAAAACAATTGGGAATTGGGCCAGATTCTCAGAGAGGAAGATTCGTCCATGGCCCATGCGGCCTCCCCGACAATCCACGGCCATCGCTGATACGAAATCCAGAGACAAAAGCCTGAGCAAGCGAGCAGACTCGCACTTTCTTCAAATCCTGAAGAGTTCTTCTCATGGTTTTAGATCGGGCCTGCCATACGTACGTCCCAAACCTAAGCTGAGTTTGTGTTTTCAGACTTCTGTCCTCAAAGTGCTGGGCCACACACCCTCCAGGCTGGGGCCCTGGAGCCACACATTCGGACTGTGCCTACCAATCCATGGGAATTCTGCCCATTCCATTGTCAAAACCGTACAAATTAGGAGAAATTGCCAAAGTCCCGGAGGCCATCCCAATAGTGTAGGTCACCCGGAACAAACAAGGGCTGTCTGAAACCAGCTGATAATCTACCTCCACTCATAGCATAGATGGATGTCCCCAGAATAGAAGATTGAACCAGACAGGACCCTAGGCCATAATAGGATCCATTGCTATGGTTTACAGGCATGTCTCCTCAAAAGCCTGTTTCCAATACGAGCATAGGGCTTTTCCTGATGCACCCATCAGTTCTCATCTGGTCTCCACAAGGAAACCTGTGCATGGGAGCTATGTCAAAGGCTTAGGAGAGTACTTCAGGGTCCCGGTGCCACCGCCCCATTATAAGGCCCTCATGGACACAAAAACACATTAGGACCCATCCTCAGGAAAGTCCATTTCAACTCAGGCACCCCGGTTGCTCCCGCAAAGCCATCAGATCTAAACTGTCTTGTTGCTAGGGGACAATTGGTATGCGAGGCGGGCTTCCCAGGCATCCATCCTCGAACGGTGCTCTGGAGTCATTCCATATGGGATGTCCTGGAGCTGTCCAACAGGTCTCAATTGTCCCGCAGAAGGAATCCTTGAAGGGGGCATCCCACAACTCCCAACGTGGGAAAACCTCAATGGCCTCGAGATTCCACTCCCTTCATGAAGCGGCCGTCATGCACCAAAACTCCAACCTGAGCCGACGTCTGATCCTCGCCCTGACTTCAGATGCATGAGATATCGGTTGAGATCTTCAGGGGTACCTGCCCTGCCCTCGCCCTGAAACCCAAGTCTAGCTTGTCTTCTAAGACTTTCGTCCTCACACTCCTGGCTGGCCCCGAAGCCCTCAAATTTGGCAATTCCAGACCCACAATGCAGCACTCTGCCTGCCATCTTGAAAAAAATTATTGCCTCATGAGCTGCCCAGGCACCTTAAATGAGGATAAACCTACACAGTACTCGACTTTACCCAAATTATATAGTCTAACCTGGGCACTAATGCACTGTCGGACACAACCTGAGCCCGGACCTCCTGACCAACACCCAGAAAGCTGACCGCACCCTGAGCACATAAGACCCGCCATGGCCTTAGGTCATCATCTCTTCCCTACCTCAGTTTTCAGGCTTCAGAACCGAGACCTTATCTCCAATCACTGCCCAGGGGTGAGTGTGATGCAGAAATCAGAACTCCTCCTTACCCATGGCGAGAACTCTTTTGGTTGGCACGTTGTCCAATGTTCAGTGTAGTAGAAACCCGCATTCACCCTGAGGTCCCGCCCATTCTTGAGTGCGACGAGGGCATACACATGCATTGTGACCCTCAGCATGAGTCCTGTCCTCGAGTAAGTCCTCTCAGTGGCTGTACCATTAGATGTCATAATGGGCTTGACATGTCCCTAGGCCCCAATTTTTAACCAGATTTCTGATTGTCCAGTCGCCCCTCCCCAGGGCTCTACTCTGGAATCCCTCATTTGGTGGGACACCTGTGGTTAAAAAAGAAAACAACAACAACAACAAAAAAAAAACGGACTTCTTCAAGCCCACAGAATGACCCCAAACTCTTTGGACGGGGCCAAACCACCAGATAGTAAGACTCGTCCAATTCCCATGAAGTCACCCAGAAATTCCACGACCATGAGTGACATGATATCCAGAGACAAAAACTTGAGCAGGAGCCTCACACTCACCCTTCTTTCAAATCCCGAAGGGTTCTCCTCATGGTCTGTAGATCAGTCCTGCCATACCTATGACCCAAAACATATGCCGAGTTTGTGTTTTCAGAAAACTGTCCAAACAGCCCTGGCCTATACAACCTAAAGGCTCAGGCCCCTTGAGCCAAACCTGAGGACTGTACTTGCCCTCTCAAAGGGAATTGTGTGTGCCCATTCCAGTGGCCACAACCCTTCTAATAGGATAAACCTCCAAAGTCCCTGATCCATCTCAATAGTGGTGGCTTCCCAGGAAAAACAGGAGCAATCTGAGCCCAACTGAGCACCTACCTGCACTCAGACCCATAGACAGATGTCCCCAGAGGTAAAAAGGAAAGAACAGGCCCCTAGGAAATAATCAGATCCATTGCTTTGGTGTCCAGGCATCACTCCTCAGAGGCATGGATTTCAAAAGCAGCATATAGCTGTTTCTTGACTCACCCATCAGAAAACATCTCATCTACACATGGGAAACTTGCATGTTGGAGCTGTGTCAAAGCTTCTGTTTAGGAGAACCCTTTAGGGCCCCAGTGCCACCGCTTCATTCCAAGGTCTCCATAGACACAAAAGCACATTAGGACCCATCCCCAGGGGTGTCCATTTCAACTCAGCGTCCTCGGTTGCTCCCCACAGATCCAGGAGATCTAACCTGTCTTGTTGCTAGGAGACAATTGGAATGCGAGGTGGGCTACCCAGCCATCCATCCTTAGAACCCTGCTCAGAATCATTGGCCTGGAGCCAAACAACAGGTCTCAATTGTCCTGCAGAAGACTCTCTGCAGTTTGGAGCATCTCACAACTCCAATCGTGGGAAAATCCCCATGGCCTCGTGATGCCCCCCCATTCATGAAGGGGCCATCAGGGACAGAAACTCCAACCTGAGCGATCGTCTGATCCTCGCCCTGATTTCAGATGCACGAGATCTCGATTCAGGTCTGTAGATTGTGCCTGCCATGGCCTCCCCCAGAAACCTAAGCCTAGCTTGTGTTCTCAGACTTTTGTCGTCAGACTACTGGCCCCCAAGCCCTCCAGTTTGGCAATCCAGAACTACAATGCAGCACTCTGCCTGCCCTCCAGAAGAAAATCATTGTCCTCTGGGGCTGCCCAGTAACCCCAAATGAGGATCAACCAGCACCGACCTTGGCTGTACCCCAAATACATAGGCTGATCAGAGCACTAATGCCCTTTCTGACACAGCATGAGCCTGGACACCCTGGCCCCTCCCAGACAGCTGGCCGCACACTGAGCACATCAAGCCGCCATGGCCTAAGGTCGTCATCTCTTCCCAATGTCGGTTTTCAGGTTTCAGACCTAGACCTTATCTCCAATCACTGCCCAGGGTTGAACGAGATGCAGAAATCAGAACTCCTTCCCCATGGCAAGAAACCTTGTGGTTGGCATGTTGTCCAACGTTCAGTGTAGTTGAAACCAGTGTCGCCCATGAGGCCCCGCCCATGCTCGCAAGCCACATTGGTCACAAACACAAATTGTAACCCTCAGGCTGAGCCCAGTCCTCAAGTAAGGCCACTCAGTGGCTGGATGAAGAGACAGCATATTGGGCTTGCCATGCCCCTAGGCCCCAATTTTTAACCATAGTTCGGGTTGTCCCTTCAGTCTTACCCACGGCTTTGCTTTGAATTCCTCTTTTGGTGGGACACCTGTGGTAACAAAACTGAAATGAGTCCTCCCATCCCACAGATTGACGAAAAGCAATTGGGAATCGGGCCAAATCCTCAGAGAGGAAGATTCGTCCGTGGCACATGAGGCCTCCCCGACATTTCACGGCATCGCTGATACAAAATCCAGAGACAAAAGCCTGAGCAAGTGCCTCAGACTCGCACTTTCTTCATATCCTGAAGAGTTCTTCTCATGGTTTGTAGATCGGGCCTGCTATACCTACGTCCCCAAACCTAAGCTGAGTTTGTGTTTTCAGACTTCTGTCCTCAAAGTCTTGGGCCAAACACCCTCCAGGCTGGGCCCTTGGAGCCACACATTAGGACTGTGCCAACCAATCAATGGGAATTCTGCCCATTCCATGGTCCAAAATCGTACAAATTAGGAGACACCTCCAAAGTCCCTGAGGCCATCACAAAAGTGTAGTTCACGCGGAACAAAGAACGGCTGTCTGACAACAGCTGATAATCGACCTCCACTCATACCATAGATGGATGTCCCCAGAGATGAAGATTGAACCAGACAGGACTCTAGGCCATAATAGGATCCATTGCTTTGGGTTACAGGCATGTGTCCTCAAAAGCCTGATTCCAATACGAGCATAGAGGTTTTCCTGAGGCACCCATCAGAACTCATCTCGTCTCCAGAAGGAAACCTGTGCATGGGAGCCATGTCCAAAGCTTAGGAGAGTACTTCAGGGTCCCGGTGACACCGCCCCATTCCAAGGCCCTCATGGACACAAAAACACATTAGGACCCATCCTCAGGAAAGTCCATTTCAACTCAGCCACCCCGGGTGCTCCGGCAGAGCCATCAGATCTAAACTGTCTTGTTGCTAGGAGACAATTGGAATACGAGGCGGGCTTTCCAGGCATCCATCCGCGAACGGTGCTCTGGAGTCATTCCATATGGGATGTCCTGGAGCAGTCCAACAGGTCTCAATTGTGCCGCAGAAGGAATCCTTGAAGGGGGCATCCCACAACTCCCAACGTGGGAAAACCTCAATGGCCTCGAGATTCCACTCCCTTCATGAAGCGGCCGTCATGCACAGAAACTCCAAACTGAGGCAACGTCTGATCCTCGCCCTGATTTCAGATGCATGAGATATTGGTTCAGATCTGCAGAGGGTACCTGCCGTGCCCTCGCCCTGAAACCCAAGTCTAGCTTGTCTTCTCAGACTTCCGTCCTCACACACCTGACCCCGAAGCCCTCAAGTTTGGCAATTCCGGACCCACAATGCAGCACTCTGCCTGCCATCTTGAAAAAAAATTATTGCCTCATGAGCTGCCCAGGCACCTTAAATGAGGATCACCCGACACAGCACTCGACTTTTCCCAAATTATATAGTCTAACCTGGGCACTAATGCACTGACGAACACAACTTGAGCCCGGACCTCCTGACCAACACCCAGAAAGCTGAACGCACCCTGAGCACATAAAACCCGCCATGGCCTTAGGTCATCATCTCTTCCCTACCTCAGTTTTCAGGCTTCAGAACCGAGACCTTATCTCCAATCACTGCCCAGGGGTGAGTGTGATGCAGAAATCAGAACTCCTCCTTACCCATGGCAAGAAACCTTGTGGTTGGCACGTTGTCCAACGTTCAGTGTAGGAGAAACCAGCAACACCCAGAGGCCCGGCCCATTCTTGAGTGCGACGAGGGCATAAACACGCATTGTGACCCTTAGCATGAGTCCTGTCCTCTAGTAAGTCCTCTCAGTGGCTGGACCATTAGATGTCATAATGGGCTTGACAAGTCCCTAGGCCCCAATTTTTAACCAGATTTCTGATTGTCCGGTCGCCCCTCCCCATTGCTCTACTCAGGAATCCCTCATTTGGTGGGACACCTGAGGTTAAAAAAGAAAACAACAACAACAAAGAAACGGATTTCTTCCATCCCACAGAATGACCCCAAACTCTTTGTACGGGGCCAAACCACCAGAGAGTAAGACTCGTCCATTTTCCATGAAGTCACCTAGAAATTTCACGACCATGAGTGACACGATATCCAGAGACAAAAACTGGAGCAAGAGCCTCACACTCGCCCTTTTGTCAAATCCCGAAGAGTTCTCCTCATGGTCTGTAGATCAGTCCTGCCATACCTATGACCCGAAACATAAGCCGAGTTTGTGTTTTCAGACAACTGTCTAAACAGCCCTGGCTTACACAACCTACAGGCTCAGGCCCCTGGAGCCAAACCTGAGGACTGTACTTGCCCTCTCCAAGGGAATTGTGTGTGCCCTTTCCAATGGCCACTACACTTCTAATAGGATAAACCTCCAAACTCCCAGATCCATCTCAATAGTGGTGGCTTCCCAGGAAAAACAGGGGCAATCTGAGCCCATCCGAGCACCTCCCTGCACTCAGACCCATAGACAGATGTCCCCAGAGGTAAAAAGGAAAGAACAGGCCCCTAGGCACTAATCAGATCCATTGCTTTGGTTTCCAGGCATCTCTCCTCAGAGGCCTGGATTTCAAAACCAGCATATGGCTCTTTCTTGACTCACCCATCAGAAAACATCTCATCTACACATGGGAAACTTGCACGTTGGGGCCGTGTTAAAGCCTCTGTTTAGGAGAAGCCTTTAGGGCCCCAGTGCCACCGCTTCATTCCAAGGTCTCATAGACACAAAAGCACATTAGGACCCATCCACAGGAGAGTCCATTTCAACTCAGCCTCCTCGGTTGCTCCCCCAGATGCAGCAGATATAACCCGTCTTGTTGCTAGGAGACAATTGGAATGCAAGGTGGGCTACCCAGCCATCCATCCTTAGAACACTGCTCGGAATCATTGGCCTGGAGCCAAACAACAGGTCTCAATTGTCCTGCAGAAGACTCTTTGCACCTTGGAGCATCTCACAACTGCTATCGTGGGAAAACCCCCATGGCCTCATGATGCCCGCCCTTTATGAAGGGGCCATCAGGGACAGAAACTCCAACCTGAGCGATCGTCTGATCCTCGCCCTGACTTCAGATGCACGAGATGGCGATTCAGGTCTGTAGATTGTGCCTGCCATGGCCTCACCCTGAAACCTAAGCCTAGCTTGTGTTCTCAGACTTCGGTCCTCAGAGTACTGGCCCACAAGCCCTCCAGTTTGGCAATCCAGAACTACAGTGCAGCACTCTGCCTGCCCTCCAGAAGAAAAACATTGCCCTCTGGGGCTATCAGTAACCCCAAGTGAGGATCAACCTGCACCTTCCTTGGCTGTACCCCAAATACATAGGCTGACCAGGGCACTAATGCCCTTTCTGACACAGCCTGAGCCTGGACCACCTGGCTTCAACCAGACAGCTGGCCGCACACTGAGCACATCGAGCCGCCATGTCCTTAGGTGTCATCTGTTCCCAACCTCAGTTTTCAGGCTTCAGAACCTAGACCTTATCTCCAATCACTGCCCAGGGTTGAACGAGATGCAGAAATCAGAACTCTTTCCCCATGGCAAGAAACCTTGTGGTTGGCATGTTGTCCAACGTTCAGTGTAGTTGAAACCAGTGTGGCCCATGAGGCCCGGCCCATGTTCCCGGCCACATTCCTCCCAAACAAACATTGTGACCCTCAGCCTGAGCCCAGTCTTCAAGTAAGGCCTCTCAGTGTCTGGATGAAGAGATAGCATATTGGGCTTGCCATGCCCCTAGGACCCAATTTTTAATCATAATTCGGGTTGTCCCTTCAGTCTTCCCCACGGCTTTGAATTGGAATTCCTCTTTTGGTGGGACACCTGAGGTAACAAAACTGAAAGGAGTCCCCCCATCCCACTGATTGACGAAAAACAATTGGGAATTGGGCCAGATTCTCAGAGAGGAAGATTCGTCCATGGCCCATGCGGCCTCCCCGACAATCCACGGCCATCGCTGATACGAAATCCAGAGACAAAAGCCTGAGCAAGCGAGCAGACTCGCACTTTCTTCAAATCCTGAAGAGTTCTTCTCATGGTTTTAGATCGGGCCTGCCATACGTACGTCCCAAACCTAAGCTGAGTTTGTGTTTTCAGACTTCTGTCCTCAAAGTGCTGGGCCACACACCCTCCAGGCTGGGGCCCTGGAGCCACACATTCGGACTGTGCCTACCAATCCATGGGAATTCTGCCCATTCCATTGTCAAAACCGTACAAATTAGGAGAAATTGCCAAAGTCCCGGAGGCCATCCCAATAGTGTAGGTCACCCGGAACAAACAAGGGCTGTCTGAAACCAGCTGATAATCTACCTCCACTCATAGCATAGATGGATGTCCCCAGAATAGAAGATTGAACCAGACAGGACCCTAGGCCATAATAGGATCCATTGCTATGGTTTACAGGCATGTCTCCTCAAAAGCCTGTTTCCAATACGAGCATAGGGCTTTTCCTGATGCACCCATCAGTTCTCATCTGGTCTCCACAAGGAAACCTGTGCATGGGAGCTATGTCAAAGGCTTAGGAGAGTACTTCAGGGTCCCGGTGCCACCGCCCCATTCTAAGGCCCTCATGGACACAAAAACACATTAGGACCCATCCTCAGGAAAGTCCATTTCAACTCAGGCACCCCGGTTGCTCCCGCAAAGCCATCAGATCTAAACTGTCTTGTTGCTAGGGGACAATTGGTATGCGAGGCGGGCTTCCCAGGCATCCATCCTCGAACGGTGCTCTGGAGTCATTCCATATGGGATGTCCTGGAGCTGTCCAACAGGTCTCAATTGTCCCGCAGAAGGAATCCT
This sequence comes from Mustela nivalis, assembly GCF_964662115.1. Classification (NCBI taxonomy): domain Eukaryota; kingdom Metazoa; phylum Chordata; class Mammalia; order Carnivora; family Mustelidae; genus Mustela; species Mustela nivalis. The sequence continues at coordinate 600,847 of NW_028136556.1, read as the reverse complement.
TGAAGGGGGCATCCCACAACTCCCAACGTGGGAAAACCTCAATGGCCTCGAGATTCCACTCCCTTCATGAAGCGGCCGTCATGCACCAAAACTCCAACCTGAGCCGACGTCTGATCCTCGCCCTGACTTCAGATGCATGAGATATCGGTTGAGATCTTCAGGGGTACCTGCCCTGCCCTCGCCCTGAAACCCAAGTCTAGCTTGTCTTCTAAGACTTTCGTCCTCACACTCCTGGCTGGCCCCGAAGCCCTCAAATTTGGCAATTCCAGACCCACAATGCAGCACTCTGCCTGCCATCTTGAAAAAAATTATTGCCTCATGAGCTGCCCAGGCACCTTAAATGAGGATAAACCTACACAGTACTCGACTTTACCCAAATTATATAGTCTAACCTGGGCACTAATGCACTGTCGGACACAACCTGAGCCCGGACCTCCTGACCAACACCCAGAAAGCTGACCGCACCCTGAGCACATAAGACCCGCCATGGCCTTAGGTCATCATCTCTTCCCAACCTCAGTTTTCAGGCTTCAGAACCGAGACCTTATCTCCAATCACTGCCCAGGGGTGAGTGTGATGCAGAAATCAGCACTCCTCCTTACCCATGGCAAGAAACCTTGTGGTTGGCACGTTGTCCAACGTTCAGTATAGCAGAAACCAGCATTCACCCTGAGGCCCCGCCCATTCTTGAGTGCGACGAGGGCATAAACACGCATTGTGACCCTCAGTATGAGTCCTATCCTCTAGTAAGTCCTCTCAGTGGCTGGACCATTAGATGTCATAATGGGCTTGACATGTCCCTAGGTTCCAATTTTTAACCAGATTTCTGATTGTCCATTCGTTCCTCCCCAGGGCTCTACTCTGGAATCCCTCATTTGTTGGGACACCTGAGGTTAAAAAAGAAAAAAACAAAAACAACGAAACGGACTTCTTCCATCCCACAGAATGACCCCAAACTCTTTGGACGGTGCCAAACCACCAGAGAGTAAGACTCGTCCATTTCCCATGAAGTCATCCAGTAATTCACGACCATGAGTGACATGATATCCAGAGACAAAAACTTGAGCAAGAGCCTCACACTCACCCTTTTTTCAAATCCCGAAAGGAGTTCTCCTCATGGTCTGTAGATCAGTCCTGACATACCTATGACCCGAAACATAAGCCGAGTTTGTGTTTTCAGACAACTGTCCAAACAGCCCTGGCCTACACAACCTACAGGCTCAAGCCCCTGGAGCCAAACCTGAGGACAGTACTTGCCCTCTCCAAGGGAATTGTGTGTGCCCATTCCAATGGCCACTACACTTCTAATAGGACAAACCTCCAAAGTCCATGATCCATCTCAATAGTGGTGGCTTCCCAGGAAAAACCGGGGCAATCTGAGCCCATCTGAGCACGTACCTGCACTCAGACCCATAGACAGATGTCCCCTTAGGTAAAAAGGAAAGAACAGGCCCCTAGGCACTAATCAGATCCATTGCTTTGGTTTCCAGGCATCTCTCCTCAGAGGCCTGGATTTCAAAACCAGCATATGGCTATTTCTTGACTCACCCATCAGAAAACATCTCATCTACACATGGGAAACTTGCACGTTGGAGCCGTGTCAAAGCCTCTGTTTAGAAGAACCCTTCAGGGCCCCAGTGCCACCGCTTCATTCCAAGGTCTCCATAGACACAAAAGCACATTAAGTCCCATCCACAGGAGAGTCCATTTCAACTCAGCCTCCTCGGTTGCTCCCCAGATCCAGCAGATCTAACCTGTCTTGTTGCTAGGAGACAATTGGAATGCGAGGTGGGCTACCCAGCCATCCATCCTTAGAACACTGCTCAGAATCATTGGCCTGGAGCCAAACAACAGGTCTCAATTGTCCTGCAGAAGACTCTCTGCAGTTTGTAGCTTCTCACAACTCCCAAGGTGGAAAAACCCCCATGGCCTCGTGATGCCCCCCCCTTCATGAAGGGGCCATCAGGGACAGAAACTCCAACCTGAGCGATCCTCTGATCCTCCCCCTGACTTCAGATGCATGAGATGGCGATTCAGGTCTGTAGATTGTGCCTGCCATGTCCTCACCCAGAAACTTAAGCCTAGCTTGTGTTCTCAGACTTCTGTCCTTAGACTACTGGCCCACAAGCCCTCTAGTTTGGCAATCCAGAACTACAATGCAGGACTCTGCCTGCCCTCCAGAAAAAAAAAACATTGCCCTCTGGGGCTACCCAGTAACCCCAAGTGAGGATCAACCTGCACCTACCTTGGCTGTACCCCAAATACATAGGCTGACCAGTGAACTAAAGCCTTTTCTGACACAGCCTGTTCCTGGACCTCCTGGCCCCACCCAGATAGCTGACTGCACACTGAGCACATCGAGCCGCCATGGCCTTAGGTGTCATCTCTTCCCAACCTCGGTTTTCAGGCTTCAGAACCTAGACCTTATCTCCAATCACTGCCCAGGGTTGAACGTGATGCAAAAATCAGAACTCCTTCCCCATGGCAAGAAACCTTGTGGTTGGCATGTTGTCCAACGTTCAGTGTAGTTGAAACTCGTGTGGCCCATGAGGCACCACCCATGCTCAAGGGCCACATTGGTCCCAAACACACATTTTGACCCTCAGACTGAGCCCAGTCTTTAAGTAAGGCCTCTCAGTGTCTGGATGAAGAGATAGCATATTGGGCTCTCATGCCCCTAGGCCCCAACATTTAACCATAGTTCGGGTTCTCCCTTCAGTCTTCCCCATGGCTTTGCTTTGGAATTCCTCTTTTGGTGGGACACCTGAGGTAACAAAACTGAAAGTGTCCCCCATTTCACAGATTGACGAAAAAGAATTGGGGATCGGGCCAGATTCTCAGAGAGGAAAATTCGACCATGGCCCATGTGGCCTCCCCGACAATCCACGGTCATCGCTGATACAAAACCCAGAGACAAAAGCCTGAGCAGCGCCGCAGACTCGCACTTTCTTCAAATCCTGAAGAGTTCTTCTCATGGTTTTAGATCGGGCCTGCCATACCTACGTCCCCAAACCTAAGCTGAGTTTGTGTTTTCAGACTTCTGTCCTCAAAGTCCTGGGCCACACACCCTCCAGGCTGGGGCTCCTGGAGCCACACATCAGGACTGTGCCTACCCAATCCATGAGAATTCTGCCTATTCCATTGTCCAAAATCATACAATTTAGGAGAATCCTCCAATATTCTCGAGGCCATCCCAATAGTGGAGGTTTCCCGGAACAAACAAGGGCGGTCTGACACCACCTGAGCATCTACCTCCTATCATACCATAGATGGAAGTCCCAGAGAAGAAGATGGAAACAGACAGGACCCTAAGCCATAATCGGATCCATTGCTTTGGTTTACAGGCTTGTCTCCTCAAAAGCCTGGATTCCAATACCATCATAAGTGGTTTCCTGATGCACCCATCACAACAAATCTGGTCTCCACAAGTAAACTTGTGCATGGGAGCTATTTCAAAAGCTTAGGAGAATGTTTCAGGGAATGTTGCCACCGCCCCATACCAAGGCCCTCATGGACACAAACACACATTAGGTTTCATCCTCGGGAAATCCATTTCTACTAGCCACCCCGGTTACTCCTGCAGAGCCATCCAATCTCTAGTGTCTTGTCGCTAGGAGACAATTTCAATGCGAGGCCGTCTTCCCTGGCATCCATCCTAGAACTTTGTTCTGGAGTCATTCCATATGGGATGTCCTGGAGCTGCCCATCAGGTCTCAATTGTCCTGCAGAAGGAATCCTTTAAGGGGGCATCCCACAACTTTCAACCCGGGAAAACCTCCATGACCTTGAGTTTCCGCACCGTTCATGAAGGGGCCGTCATGTACAGAAACTCCAAACGGAGCCAACGTCTGATTTTCGCAGTGCCTTCAGATGCATGAGATATTGGTTCAGATCTGCAGGGGGTACCTGCCGTGCCCTCGGCCTGAAGCCCAAGTCTAGCTTGGGCCAGATTTATGTCCTCACACTCCTGGCCCAGAAGCCCTAAAGTTTGGCAATTCCAAACCCACAATGCAGCACTCTGCCTGCCCTCTAGAAAAAATATCTTGCCTAATGAGCAACCCAGGCAACTCAAATGATGATCAACCTACACAGCACTCGACTGTACTTAAATTATATAGTCTATCCAGGGCACTAAAGCACTGTCAGACACAACCTGAGCCCGAACCTCCAGACCCGCTCACTGAGCACGTCTGACCCGCCCTGGCTTTAGGTCGTCATCTCTTCTCAACTGCTGTTTTCAGGCTTCAGAACCTAGACCTTATCTCCAACCACCGCCCAGGGTTGAAAATGATGCAGAAATCAGAACTCCTTCCCCATGGCAAGAAACCTTGTGATTGGCATGTTGTCCAAAGTTCAGTGTAGTTGAAACCAGTGTGTCCCATGAGGACCCGCCCATGCTCCTGGGCCACATTGGTCACAAACACACATTGTGACCCTCAGCCTGAGCGCAGTCCTCAAGTAAGGCCTCTCAGTGGCTAGATGAAAAGACAGCATATTGGGCCTGTCATGCCCCTAGGCCCCAATTTTTAACCATAGTTTGGGTTGTCCGTCACTCTTCCCCAGGGCTTTGCATTGGAATTCCTCTTTAGTGGGGACACCTGAGGTAACAAACCTGAAAGGAGACCTCCCATCCCACAGATTGACGAAAAGAATTGGGACCGGGCCAATACACAGAGAGGAAGAATCGTCCATGGCCTATGAGGCCTCCCCACATTCCACGGCCATCGCTGATACAAAATCCAGAGATGAAAGCCTGAGCAAGCGCCGCAGACTCGCACTTTCTTCAAATCCTGAAGAGTTCTTCTCATGGTTTTAGATCGGGCCTGCCATACCTACGACCCCAAACATAAGCTGAGCTTGTGTTTTCAGACTTCTGTCCTCAAAGTCCTGGGACACACACCCTTCAGGCTGGGGCCCCTGGAACCACACATTAGGACTGTGCCTACCCATCCATGGGAATTCTGCCCATTCCATTGTCCAAAATCGTACAAATTAGGAGAACCCTCCAATATCCTAGAGGCCATCCCAATAGTGGTGGTCTCCGGGAAAAACAAGGGTGGTCTGACACCAGCTGAGCATCTACCTCCACTCATACCACAGATGGATGACCCCAGTGAAGAAGATTGAACCAGACAGGACCCTACGCCATAATCGGATCCATTGCTTCAGTTTAAAGGCATGTCTCCTCAAAAGCCTGGATTCCAATACCAGCATAGGGGTTTTCCTGAGGCACCCATCAGAACAAATCTGGTGTCCACAAGGAGACTTGTGCATGGGAGCTATGTCAAAAGCTTAGGAGAATACTTCAGGGTCCCGGTGCCATCGCCCCATTCCAAGGCCCCCATGGACACAATCACACATTAGGCCCCATCCTCAGGAAAGTCCCTTTAAACTCAGCCACGCCGGTAGTTCCGCATAGCCATCCGATCTCAAGTGTCTTGTTGCTAGGAGATAATTGGAATGTGAGGCGGGCTTCCCTGACATCCATCCTCGAACGGTGCTCTGGATTCATTCCATATGGGATGTCCTGGAGCTGCCCAACACGTCTCAATTGTCCCGCAGAAGGAAACCTGGAAGGGGGAATCCAACAACTCCCAACGTGGGAAAACCACCATGGCCTTGAAATTCAGATCTGTTAATTAAGGGGCAGTCATGCACAGAAACTCCAACCTGAGCCAAACTCTGACCCTCGCCGTGACTTCAGATGCATGAGATATTAGTCAGATCTGCAGGGGGTACCTGCCGTGCCCCCGGCCTGAAGCCCAAATCTAGCTTGTGTTCACAGACTTCTGTCCTCACACTCCTGGCCCAGAAGCCCTCAAGTTTGGGAATTCCGGACCCACAATGCAGCACTCTGTCTGCCCTCTAGAAAAAATATCTTGCTTAATGAGCTGCCCAGGCAACTCAAATGAGGATAAAACTACACGGCGCTCGACTGTACCCAAATTATATAGTCTAACCTGGGCACTAATGGACTGTCTGACACAACCTGAGCCAGAACCTCCTGACCAACACCCAGGCAGTTGACCGCACACTGAGCACATTCAGACCCGCCATGTATTTTGGTCATCATCTGTTCCCAACTGCGGTTTTCAGGCTTCCGATCCTAGACCTTATCTCCAACCTCTGCCCAGGGTTGAAAATGATGCAGAAGTCAGAACTCCTTCCCCATGGCAAGAGACCTTGTGATTGGCATGTTGTCCAAAGTTCAGTGCAGTTGAAACCAGTGTGTCCCATGAGGACCCGCCCATGCTCCTGGGCCACATTGGTCACAAACACACATTGTGACCCTCAGCCTGAGCGCAGTCCTCAAGTAAGGCCTCTCAGTGGCTAGATGAAAAGACAGCATATTGGGCCTGTCATGCCCCTAGGCCCCAATTTTTAACCATAGTTTGGGTTGTCCGTCACTCTTCCCCAGGGCTTTGCATTGGAATTCCTCTTTAGTGGGGACACCTGAGGTAACAAACCTGAAAGGAGACCTCCCATCCCACAGATTGACGAAAAGAATTGGGACCGGGCCAATACACAGAGAGGAAGAATCGTCCATGGCCTATGAGGCCTCCCCACATTCCACGGCCATCGCTGATACAAAATCCAGAGATGAAAGCCTGAGCAAGCGCCGCAGACTCGCACTTTCTTCAAATCCTGAAGAGTTCTTCTCATGGTTTTAGATCGGGCCTGCCATACCTACGACCCCAAACATAAGCTGAGCTTGTGTTTTCAGACTTCTGTCCTCAAAGTCCTGGGACACACACCCTTCAGGCTGGGGCCCCTGGAACCACACATTAGGACTGTGCCTACCCATCCATGGGAATTCTGCCCATTCCATTGTCCAAAATCGTACAAATTAGGAGAACCCTCCAATATCCTAGAGGCCATCCCAATAGTGGTGGTCTCCGGGAAAAACAAGGGTGGTCTGACACCAGCTGAGCATCTACCTCCACTCATACCACAGATGGATGACCCCAGTGAAGAAGATTGAACCAGACAGGACCCTACGCCATAATCGGATCCATTGCTTCAGTTTAAAGGCATGTCTCCTCAAAAGCCTGGATTCCAATACCAGCATAGGGGTTTTCCTGAGGCACCCATCAGAACAAATCTGGTGTCCACAAGGAGACTTGTGCATGGGAGCTATGTCAAAAGCTTAGGAGAATACTTCAGGGTCCCGGTGCCATCGCCCCATTCCAAGGCCCCCATGGACACAATCACACATTAGGCCCCATCCTCAGGAAAGTCCCTTTAAACTCAGCCACGCCGGTAGTTCCGCATAGCCATCCGATCTCAAGTGTCTTGTTGCTAGGAGATAATTGGAATGTGAGGCGGGCTTCCCTGACATCCATCCTCGAACGGTGCTCTGGATTCATTCCATATGGGATGTCCTGGAGCTGCCCAACACGTCTCAATTGTCCCGCAGAAGGAAACCTGGAAGGGGGAATCCAACAACTCCCAACGTGGGAAAACCACCATGGCCTTGAAATTCAGATCTGTTAATTAAGGGGCAGTCATGCACAGAAACTCCAACCTGAGCCAAACTCTGACCCTCGCCGTGACTTCAGATGCATGAGATATTAGTCAGATCTGCAGGGGGTACCTGCCGTGCCCCCGGCCTGAAGCCCAAATCTAGCTTGTGTTCACAGACTTCTGTCCTCACACTCCTGGCCCAGAAGCCCTCAAGTTTGGGAATTCCGGACCCACAATGCAGCACTCTGTCTGCCCTCTAGAAAAAATATCTTGCTTAATGAGCTGCCCAGGCAACTCAAATGAGGATAAAACTACACGGCGCTCGACTGTACCCAAATTATATAGTCTAACCTGGGCACTAATGGACTGTCTGACACAACCTGAGCCAGAACCTCCTGACCAACACCCAGGCAGTTGACCGCACACTGAGCACATTCAGACCCGCCATGTATTTTGGTCATCATCTGTTCCCAACTGCGGTTTTCAGGCTTCCGATCCTAGACCTTATCTCCAACCTCTGCCCAGGGTTGAAAATGATGCAGAAGTCAGAACTCCTTCCCCATGGCAAGAGACCTTGTGATTGGCATGTTGTCCAAAGTTTAGTGCAGTTGAAACCAGTGTGGCCCATGAGGCCCCGCCCATGCTCACGGACCACATTGGTCCCAAACACACATTGTGACCCACAGCCTGAGCCCAGTCCTCAAGTAAGCCTCTCAGTGGCTGGATGAAGAGACAGCATATTGGGCCTGCCATTCCCCTAGCCCCAATTTTTAACCATAGTTTGGTTTGTCCCTACACTCTTCCCCAGGGCCTGCTTTGGAATTCCTTTTTGGTTTGGACACCTGAGGTAACAAACCTGAAAGGAGACCTCCCATCCCACAGACTGACGAAAAACAATTGGGACCGGGCCAAATCCACAGAGAGGAAGATTCGTCCATGGCTCATGAGGCCTCCCAACATTCCACGGCCATCATTGATACAAAATCCAGAGACAAAAGCCTGAGCAAGGGCCTCAGATACACTCTTTCTTCATATCCTGAAGAGTTCTTCTCATGGTTTGTAGATTGGCCTGCCATAGCAACTCCCCAAGCCTAAGCTGAGTTTGTGTTTTCAGACTTCTGTCCTCAAAGTCCTGGGCCACACACCCTCCAGGCTGGGGCCCCTGGAGCCACGCATTAGGGTTGTGCCTACCCAATCCATGGGAATTCTGCCCATCCATTGTCCAAAATCGTACAAATTAGGAGAACCCTCCATATTCCCCGAGGCCTTCCCATAAGTGCAGGTCTCCCGGGACAAGCAAGGGTGGTCTGACACCAGATGAGCATCTACCTCCACTCATACGATAGATGGATGTCCCCAGAGAAGCAGATGGAACCAGACAGGACCCTAGGCCATAATCGGATCCATTGTTTTGGTTTACTGGCATGTATCATCAATAGCCTGGATTCCAATACCAGCATAGGGGATTTCCTGAGGCACCCATCAGAAGAAATCTGTTCTCCACAAGGAATCTTGTGCATAGGAGCTATGTCAAAAGCTTAGAAAAATACTTCAGGGTCTCGGTGCCACCGCCCCATTTCAAGGCCCTCATGGACACAGACACACATTAGGCCCCATCCTCGGGAAAGTCCATTTCAACTCAGCCACCCCCGTTACTCTTGCAGAGCAATCTGATCTAAACTGTCTTGTTGCTAGGAGACAATTGGAATGTGAGGCGGGCTTCTCTGGCATCCATCCTCAAAAGGTGCTCCGGAGTCATTCCCTATGGGATGTTCTTGAGCTGCCCAAAAGTTCTCAATTACCCCTCAGAAGGAATACTTGAAGGGGGAATCCCACACCTTTCAACGTGGGAAAACCTCCATGGCCTTGAGATTCCGCTCCGTCATGAAGGGGCAGTCATGCACAGAAACTCCAACCTGAGCCAACGTCGGATCCTCGCCATGACTTCAGATGCATGAGATATTGGTTCAAAACTGCAGGGGGTACCTGCCGTGCCCTCGGCCTGAAGCCCAAGTCTAGCTTGTGTTCTCAGACTTCTGTCCTCACACTCCTGGCCCAGAAGACCTCAAGGTTGGCAATTCCGGACCTACAATGCAACACGCTGCCTGCCCTCTAGAAAAAATAACTTACCTAATGAGCTGCCCAGGCACCACAAATGAGGATCAACCTACACGGCACTCGACTGTACCCAAATTGTATGGTCTAACCAGGGCACTAATGCACTGTCTGACACAACCTAAGAGAGAACCCCCTGACCAACACACAGGCAGCTGACCGCACACTGAGCACGTCAGACCCGCCATGGCCTTAAGTCGTCATCTCTTCCCAACTGCGGTTTTCAGGCTTCAGAACCTAGACTTTATCTCCAACCAGTGCCCAGGGTTGAAAATGATGCAGAAATCAGAACTCCTTCCCCATGTCAAGAAACCTTGTGATTGGCATGTTGTCCAAAGTTTAGTGTAGTTGAAACCAGTGGGGCCCATGAGGCCCCGCCCATGCTCGCGGGACACATTGTTCACCAACACATATTGTGACCCTCAGCCTGAGCCCAGTCCTCAAGTAAGGCCTCTCAGTGGCTGTATAAAGAGACAGCATATTGGGCCTGCCATTCCCCTAGGCCCCAATTTTTAACCATAGTTTGGTTGGTCCCTATACTCTTCTGCAGGGCTCTGCTTTGGAATTCCTCTTTTGTTGGGACAGAAGAGGTAACAAACCTGAAAGGAGACCTGCTATCCCACAGATTGACGAAAAACAATTGAGACCATGCCAAATCCACAGAGAGGAAGATTCGTCCATGGCCCATGAGGCTTCCCCACATTCCACGGCCATCGTTGATACAAAATCCAGAGACCAAAGCCTGAGCAAGCGCCTCAGACTCGCTCTTTCTTTATATCCTGAAGAGTTCTTCTCATGGTTTGTAGATTGGGCCTGCCATACGACGTCCCCAAAGCTAAGCTGAGATTGTGTTTTCAGACTTCTGTCCTCAAAGTCATGGGCCACACACCCTCCAGGCTGGGGCCCCTGGAGCCACACATTAGGAATGTGCCTACCCAATCTATGGGAATTCTGCCCATTCCATTGTCCAAAATCATACAAATTAGGAGAATCTTCCAAAGTCCCCGAGGGCTTCCCAATAGTGGATGTCTCTCGGAACAAACAAGGGCGGTCTGACACCAGCTGAGCATCTACCTCCACTCATACCATAGAGGGATGTCCCCAGAGAAGCAGATGGACCCAGACAGGACCCTAGGCCATAATCGGATCCATTGCTTTGGTTACAGGCATGTCTCCTCAAAAGCCTGGATTCCAATACCAGCATAGGGGTTTTCCTGAGGCACCCATCAGAAGAAATCTGTTCTCCACAAGGAAACTTGTGCATGGGAGCTATGTCAAAAGCTTAGGAGAATACTTCAGCGTCCCGGTGCCACTGCCCCATTCCAAGGCCCTCATGGACACAAACACACATTAGGCCCCATCCTCGGGAAAGTCCATTTCAACTCAGCCACCCCGGTTGCTCTCACAGAGCCATCGGATCTCAACATTCTTGTTGCTAGGAGACAATTGCAATGCGAAGCGGGCTTCCCTGGCATCCATCCTCGAACGGTGTTCTGGAGTCAACCATAATGGATGTCCTAGAATTGCCCAAGATTTTCAATTTCCCCGCAGAAGTAATCCTTAAAGGGGGCATCCCACAACTCCCAACGTTGGAAAACCACCATGGCCTTGAGACTCCGCAACGTTCATGAAGGGGCAGTCATGCACAGAAACTCCAACCTGAGCCAACGTATGATACTCGCCATGACCTCAGATTCTTGAGATATTGGTTCAGATCTGCAGGGGGTACATGCCGTGCCCTCGGCCTGAAGCCCAAGTATAGCTTGTGTTCTCAGACTTCTCTCCTCACACTCCTGGCAAATTAGCCCTCAAGATTGGCCATTCTGGACCCACAATACAGCACTCTGCCTGCCCTCTAGAAAAAATATCTTGCCTAATGAGCTGCCCAGGCACTCAAATGAGGATAAACCTACACGGCACACGACTGTACAAATTATATAGTCTAACCAGGGCACTAATGCACTGTCTGACACAACCTGAGCCCGAACCTCCTGACCAACACCCACGCAGCTGAACACACATGAGCGCATACGACGCACCAAGGCCTAGGACGTCATCTTTTCCCAACTGTGGTTTTCAGGCTTCATAACCTAGACCTTATCTTCAACGACTGCCCAGGGTTGAAAATGATGCAGAAATCAGAACTCCTTCCCCATGGCTAGAAACCTTGTGATTGGCATGTTGTCCAAAGTTCAGTGTAGTTGAAACCAGTGTGGCCCATGAGGCCCCGCCCATGCTCGTGGGCCACATTGGTCAAAAACACTCATTGTGAACCTCAGCCTGAGCCCAGTCCTCAAGTAAGGCCTCTCAGTGGCTGGATGAAGAGAGAGCATATTCGGCCTGCAATACCCCTAGGCCCCAATTTTTAACCATAGTTTGGGTTGTCCCTTCACTCTTCCCCAGGGCTAAGCTTTGGAATTCCTCTTTGGTTGGGACACCAGAGGTACCAAAACTGAAAGGAGACCTCCCATCCCACAGATTGACGGAAAACCATTGGGACCGGGCTAAATCAACAGTGAGGAAGATTCGTCCATGGACCATGAGGCATCCCTACATTCCACGGCCATCATTGATACAAAATCCAGAGACAAAAGCCCGAGCAAGCACCCCAGACTCGCTCATTCTTCATATCCTGAAGAGTTCTTCTAATGGTTTGTAGATTGGGCCTGCCATACCTACGTCCCACACCTAAGCTGAGTTTGTGTTGTCAGACTTCTGTCCTCAAAGTCCTGGGTCACACAACCTCCAGGCTGGGGCCTCTGGAGCCACACATTAGGAATGTGCCTACCCAATCCATAGGAATTCTGCCCATTCCATTGTCCAAAATCGTACAAATTAGGAGAACCCTCCAAAGTACCCAAGGCCATCCCAATAGTGTAGGTCTCCTGGGTCAAAAAAGGGCGGACTGACACCACCTGAGCATCTACCTCCACTCATACCATAGATGTATGTCCACAGAGAATAGATTGAACCAGACAGGACCCTAGGTCATAATCGGATCCATTGCTTTGGTTTACAGGCATGTCTCCTCAAAAGCCTGGATTCCAATTCCAGCATAGGGGTTTTCCTGAGGCACCCATCAGAACAAAACTCGTCTCCACAAGGAAACTTGTCCATGGGAGCTATGTCAAAAGTTTAGGGGAATACTTCAGGGTCCCGCTGCCACCGCCCCATTCTAAGGCCCCCATGGACACAAACACACATTAGGCCCCATTCTCAGGAAAGTCCATTTCACCTCAGCCACCCCGGTTGCTCCCGCAGAGCCATTACATCTCAACTGTCTTGTTGCTAGGAGACAATTGGAATGCGAGGCGGTCTTCCCTGGCATCCATCCTCGAACGTTGCTCTGGAGTCATTCCATATGGGATGTCCTGGAGCTGCCCAGGAGGTGTCAATTGTCCCGGATAAGGAATCCTTGAAGGGGGCATCCCACAAATCCCAACGTGGGAAAATCTCCATGGCCTTGAGACTCCGCTCCATTCATGAGGGGCAGTCATTCACAGAAACTCCAACCTGAGCCAACGTCTGATCCTCGCCTTGACTTCAGATGCTTGATATTGGTTCAGATCTGCAAGGGGTACCTGCCGTGCCCTCGGCCTGAAGCCAAAGTCTAGCTTGTGTTCTCAGACTTCTGTCCTCACACTCTTGGCCCAGAAGTCCTCAAGATTGGAAATTCCGGACCCACAATGCAGCACTCTGCCTGCACTCTAGAAAGAATATATTGCTTAATGAGCTGACCAGGCACCTCAAATGAGGATAAAACTACACGACTCTCGACTGTACCCAAATTATATAGTCTAACCTGGGCACTAATGCACTGTTGATACAACCTGAGCCAGAAACTCCTGACCAACACCCAGGCAGTTGACCGCACACTGAGCGCATACGACCCGCCAAGGCCTTACGTCGTCATCTCATCCTAACTGCGGTTTTCAGGCTTCCGAACCTAGACCTTATCTCCAACCATTGCCCAGGGTTGAAAATGATGCAGAAATCAGAACTCCTTCACCATGGTAAGAGACCTTGTGATTGACATGTTGTCCAAAGTTCAGTGTAGTTGAACCCAGTGTGGCCCATGAGGCCCCGCCCATGCTCACGGACCACATTGTTCATAAAACACACATTGTGACCCTCAGCCTGAGCCCAGTCCTCAAGTAAGGCCTCTCAGTGGCTGGATGATGAGACAGCATATTGGGCCTGCCTTTCCCCTAGGCCCCAATTTTTAACCATAGTTTGGGTTGTCCCTTCATTCTTCCCCAGGGCTCTGCTTTGGAATTCCTCTTTGGTTGGGACACCTGAGGTAACAAACCTGAAAGGAGACCTCCCATCCCACAGCTTGATGAAAATCAATTGGGAACGGGCCAAATCCACAGAGAGGAAGATTCGTCCATGGCCCATGAGGCCTCCCCACATTCCACGGCCATCATGATACAAAATCCAGAGACAAAAGCCAGAGCAAGTGCCTCAGACTCGCTCTTTCTTCATATCCTGAAGAGTCCTTCTCATGGTTTTTGATTGGGCCTGCCATACCTACGTCCCCAAACCTAAGCTGAGTTTGTGTTTTCAGAATTGTGTCCTCAAAGTCCTGGGACACACATCCTCCAGGCTTGGCCCCTGGATCCACACATTCGTACTGTGCTTACCCCATGCATGGGAATTCTGCCCATTCCATTGTCCAGAATCGTACAAATTAGGAGAACCCTCCAAAGTCCCTGAGGCCATCCCAATAGTGTAGGTCTCCCGGGAAAAACAAGGGCGGTCTGACACCATCTGAGCGTCGTCCTCCACTCATACCATAGATGGATGTCCCCAGAGAAGAAGTTTGAACAGGACAGGACCCTAGGCAATAATCAGATCCATTGCTTTGGTTTTCAGGCATGTCTCCTCAAAAGCCTGATTTCCAATAGCAGCATTGGGGGTTTCCTCAGGCACCCATCAGAACAAATCTTGTCTCCACAAGCCAACTTGGGCATGGGAGCTATGTCAAAAGCTTCGGAGAATACTTCAGGGTCCCGGTGCCACTGCCCCATTCAAAGGCCCTCATGGACACAAACACACATTATGCCCCATCCTCAGGAAAGTCCATTTCAACTCAGCCACCCCGGTTGCTCCCGCAGAGCCATTACATCTCAACTGTCTTGTTGCTAGGAGACAATTGGAATGCGAGGCGGGCTTCCCTGACATCCATCCTTGAGCGGTGCTCTGTAGTCATACCATATGGGAAGTCCTGGCGCTGCCCAGAAGGTCTCAATTGTCCCGCAGAAGGAATCCTTGAAGTGCGCATCCCAAAACTCCAAACCTCGGAAAACCTTTATGGCCTTGAGATTCCGTACCTTTCATGAAAGGGCAGTCTTGCACAGAAACTCCAACCTGAGCCAACGTCTGATCCTCGCCATGTCTTCAGATGCATGAGATAAAGACTCAAATCTGCAAGGGGTACCTGCGATGACCTCGGACTGAAGCCCAAGTCTAGCTTGTGTTCTCAGACTTCTGTCCTCACACTCCTGGCCCAGAAGCCCTCAAGTTTGGCAATTCCGGACCCACAATGCAGCACTCTGCCTGCCCTCTAGAAAAAATATTTTGCCTAATGAGCTGCCCAGGCAGCTCAAATGAGTATAAACCTACACGGCACTCGACTGTACCCAAATTATACAGTCTAACCTGGGCACTAATGCACTGTCTGACACCACATGAGCCTGAACCTCCTGACCAACACCCAGGCAGGTGACTGCACACTGAGCACATCAGACCCGCCATGGCCTTATGTCGTCATCTCTTCCCAACTGCGGTTTTCAGGCTTCAGAACCTAGAACTTATCTCCAACCACTGCCCAGGGTTTAAAATGATGCAGAAATCAGAACTCCTTCACCATGGTAAGAGACCTTGTGATTGACATGTTGTCCAAAGTTCAGTGTAGTTGAACCCAGTGTGGCCCATGAGGCCCCGCCCATGCTCACGGACCACATTGTTCACAAACACACATTGTGACCCTCAGCCTGAGACCAGTCCTCAAGTAAGGCCTCTCAGTGGCTGGATGAAGAAAGCATATTGGGCCTGCCTTTCCCCTAGGCCCCAATTTTTAACCATAGTTTGGGTTATCCCTTCACTGTTCCCCAGGGCTCTGCATTGGAAATCCTCTTTGTTTGGGACACCTGAGGTAACAAACTGTCTTGTTGCTAGGGGACAATTGGTATGCGAGGCGGGCTTCCCAGGCCTCCATCCTCGAAAGGAGCTCTGGAGTCATTCCATATGGGAAGTCCTGGAGCTGCCCAAAAGTTCTCAATTCTCCCGCAGAAGGAATCCTTGAAGAGTGCATCCCACAACTCCCAACGTGGGAAACATCCATGGCCTTGAGACTCCGCTCCGTTCATATAGGGGCAGCCATGCACAGAATCTCCAACCTGAGCCAACGTCTGATTCTCGCCGTGACTTCAGATGCATGAGATATTAGTTCATATATGCAGGGGGTACCTGCCATGCCCTCAGCCTGAGTGTGTTTTCAGACTTCTGTCCTCAAATTCCTGGTACACACACCCTCCAGGCTGGGGCCCCTGGAGCCACACATTAGGACTGTGCCTACCCAATCCATGGGAAATCTGCCCATTCCATTGTCCAAAATCGTACAAATTAGGAGAACCCTCCAAAGTCCCCGAGGCCATCCCAATAGTGGAGGTATCCTGGGACAAACAATGGCGGTCTGACACCAGCTGAGCATTTACCTCCACTCATACCATAGAGGGATGTCCCCAGAAAAGAAGATGAAACCAGACAAAACCCTAGGCCATAATCGGATCCATTGCTTTGGTTTACAGGCATGTCTCCTCAAAAGCCTGGATTCCAATACAAGCATAGGGAGTTTTCTGAGGCACCCATCAGAACCAACCTCGTCTCCACAAGGAAAATTGTGCTTGGAGCTATGTCAAAAGCTTAGGAGAATACTTCAGGGTCCCGGTGCCACCGCCCCATTCCAAGGCCCTCATGGACAGAAACACACATTAGTCCCCATCCTCAGGAAAGTCCATTTCAACTCAGCCACCCCGGTTGCTCACACAGAGCCAAAAGATCTCAATCTCTTATTGCTAGGAGACAATTGGAATGCGAGGCCGGCTTCCCTGGCATCCATGCTCAAACGGTTCTCAGGAGTCATTCCATATGGGAATTCCTGGCACGGCCCAACAGGTCTCAATTGTCCCGCAGAAGGAATCCTTGAAGGGGGCATCCCACAACTCCCAACCTGGGAAAACCTCCATGGCCTTGAGATTCCGCTCCGTTCACGAAGGGACAGTCATGCACAAAAACTCCAACCTGAGCCAACGTCTGATCCTCGCCGTGACTTCAGATGCCTGAGATACTGGTTCAGATCTGCAGGGGGAACCTGCCGTGCCCTCGGCCTGACCAAAGTCTAGCTTGTGTTCTCAGACTTCTGTCCTCACACTCCTGGCCCAGAAGCCCTCAAGTTTGGCAATTCCGGACCCACAATGCAGCACTCTGCCTGCCCTCTAGAAAAAATATATTGCCTAATGAGCTGCCCAGGCACCTCAAATGGGGATCAACCTACACGACACTCGACTGTACCCAAATTATACAGTCAAACCTGGGCACTAATGAACAGTCTGAAACAACCTGAGCCCGATCCTCCTGACCAACACCCAGGCAGTTGACCGCACACGAGCACATCAGACCCGCCATGGCCTTAGGTCGTCATCTCTTCCCAACTGCGGTTTTCAGGCTTCAGAACCTAGACCTTATCTCCAACCACTGCCCAGGGTTGAAAATGATGTAGAAATCAGAACTCCTTCCCCATGGCAAGAAACCTTGTGATTGGCATGTTGTCCAAAGTTCAGTGTAGTTGAAACCAGGGTGGCCCATGAGGCCCCGCCCATGCTCGCGGGCCACATTGGTCACCAACACACATTGTGACATTCAGCCTGAGCCCAGCCCTCAAGTCAGGCCTCTCAGTGGCTGGATGAAGATACAGCATATTCGGCCTGCCATGCCTCTAGGCCCCAATTTTTATCCAAAATTTAGGTTGTCCCTTCATTCTTCCCCAGGGCTCTGCTTTGGAATTCCTCTTTGGTTGGGACACCTGAGGTAACAAACCTGAGAGGAGAACTCCCATCCCACAGATTGACGAAAAACCATTGGGACCGGGACATATCCACAGAGAGGGAGATTCGTCCATGGCCCATGAGGCCTCCCCACATTCCACGGCCATCGTTGATACAAAATCCAGAGACAAAAGCCTGATCAAGCACCTCAGAATCCCTCTTTCTTCATATCCTGAAGAGTTCTTCTCACACTTTGTAGTTTGTGCCTGCCATACCTACGTCCCCAAACCTAAGCTGAGTTTATGTTTCCAGACTTCTGTCCTTAATGTCCTGGGCCACACACCCTCCAGGCTGGGGTCCCTGGAGCCACACATTAGGTTGTGCCTACACAATGCATGGGAATTCTGCCCATACCATTGTCCAAAATCATACAAATTAGGAGAACCCACCAAAGTCCCCGAGGCCATCTAATAGTGTAGGTCTCCCAAGACAAACAAGGGCGGTCTGACATCAGCTGAGCATCTACCTCCACTCAAACCATAGATGGATGTCCCCAGAGAAGAAGATTGAAACAGACAGGACCCTAGGCCATAATCGGATCCATTGCTTTGCTTTACAGGCATGTCTCCTCAAAAGCCTGGATTCCTATACCAGCATAAGGGGTTTCCTGAGGCACCCATCAGAACAAATATCGTCGCCACTAGGAAACTTGTGCATGGGAGCTATGTCAAAAGCTTAGGAGAATACTTCAGGGTCCCGGTGCCACCGCTTCATTCCAAGGCCCTTATGGACACAAACACACATTAGGCCCCATCCTCAGGAAAGTCCATTTCAACTCAGCCACCCCGGTTGCTCCCGCAGAGCCATCAGACCTCAACTGTCTTGTTGCTAGGAGACAATTGGAATGCGAGGCGGGCTTCCCTGACATCCATCCTCGAACGGTGCTCTGTAGTCATTCCATATGGGAAGTCCTGGCGCTTCCCAACATGTCTCAATTGTCCTGCAGAAGGAATCCTTGAAGGGCGCATCCCAAACTCCCAACCTCTGAAAACCTCTATGGCCTTGAGATTCCGTTTCTTTAATGAAGAGGCAGTCTTGCACAGAAACTCCAACCTGAGCCAAGGTCTGATCCTTGCCATGACTTCAGATGCATGAGATACAGTTTCAGATCTGGAGGGGGTACCTTCCTTGCCCTAGGCCTGAAGCCCAAGTCTAGCTTGTGTTCTCAGACTTCTGTACTCACACTCCTGGCCCAGAAGCCCTCAAGTTTGGCAATTCTGGACTCACAATGCAGCACTCTGCCTGCCCTCTAGAAAAAATATTTTGCCTAATGAGCTGCCCAGGCTCCTCAAATGAGGACCAACCTACACGGCACTCGACTGTACCCAAATTATATAGTCTAACCTGGGCACTAATGCACTGTCTGACACCACATGAGCCTGAACCTCCTGACCAACACCCAGGCAGCTGACCGCACACTGAGCACATCAGACCCGCCATGGCCTTATGTCGTCATCTCTTCCCAACTGCGGTTTTCAGGCTTCAGAACCTAGATTTATCTCCAACCACTGCCCAGGGTTGAAAATGATGCAGAAATCAGAACTCCTTCCCCATGGCAAGAGACCTTGTGATTGACATGTTGTCCAAAGTTCAGTGTAGTTGAACCCAGTGTGGCCCATGAGGCCCCGCCCATGCTCACGGACCACATTGTTCACCAACACAATTTGAGACCCTCAGCCTGAACCCAGTCCTCAAGTAAGGCCTCGCAGTGGCTGGATGAAGAGACAGCATATTGGGCCTGCCATGCCCCTAGGCCCCAATTTTTTACAAATGTTTGGGTGTCGTTCACTCTTCCCCAGGGCTCTGCTTTGGAATTCCTCTTTGGTTGGGCCACCTGAGGTAACAAACCTGAAAGGCGACTTCCCAACCTACTCATTGATGAAAAACAATTGGGAACGGTCCAAATACACAGAGAAAAAGTTTCGTCCATGGTCCATGAGGCCTCCCAACATTCCACGGCCATCGTAGATACAAAATCCAGAGACAAAAGCCTGAGCAAGCGCCTCAGACTCGCTCTTTCTTCATATCCTAAGAGTTCTTCTCATGGTTTGTAGATTGGGCCTGCCATACCTACGTCCCCAAACCTAAGCTGAGTTTGTGTTTTCAGACTTCTGTCCTCAAGTCCTGGGCCACACAACCTCAAGGCTGGGGTCCCTGGAGCCAGATATTAGGACTGTGCCTACCCCATTCATGGGAATTCTGCCCATTTCTTTGTCCAAAATCGTACAAATTAGGTGAACCCTCCAAAGTCCCCGCGGCCATCCCAATAGTGTAGGTCTCCCGGGACATACAAGGGCGGTCTGACACAAGTTGAGCATCTACATCCACAAATATCATGGATTGATGTCTCCATAGAGGAAGATGTAACCAGAAAAAACCCTAGGCCATAATCGGATCCAAGGCATTGGTTTGCAGGCATGTCTACTCAAAAGCTTGGATCCCAAGACCAGCATAGGGGGTTTCCTGAGGCACCCATCAGAACAAATCTCATCTCCACAAGGAAACTTGTGCATGGGAGCTATGTCAAAAGCTTAGGAGAATACTTCAGGGTCCCAGGGCCACCGCCCCATTCCAAAGCCCTCCTGGACACAAACACATATTAGGCCCCATCCTAAGGAAAGTCCATTTCAACTCAGCCACCCCGGATACTCCCGAAGACCCACCCAATCTCAACTGCCTTGTTACTAGGAGACAATTGGAATGCGAGGCAGGCTTCCCTGGCATCCATCCTCGAACGGTGCTCTGGAATCATTCCATATGGGATGTACTGGAGCTGCCCAACAGGTCTCAATTGTCCCGCAGAAGGAATCCTTGAAGGGGGCATCCCACAACTCCCAACGTAGGAAAACCTACATGGCCTTGAGATTCTGCTCCATTCATGTAGGGGCAGTCATGCACAGAAATTCCAACCTGAGCCAACGTCTGAACCTCGCCGTGACTTCAGATGCATGAGATATTGGTTCAGATCTGCAGGGGGTACCTGCCGTGCCCTCAGCCTGAAGCCCAAGTGTAGCTTGTGTTCTCAGACTTCTGTCCGCACACTCCTGGCCCAGAAGCCCTCAGGTTTGGCATTCTGGACCCACAATGCAGCACTCCGCCTGTCCTCTAGAAAAAAATATCTCATCTAATGAGCTGCCCAGGCACCTCAAATGAGGATCAACCTACACAACTCTCGACTATACCCAAATTATATAGTCTAACCTGGGCACTAATGCACTGTCTGACACAACCTGAGCCCGAACCTCCTGACCAACTCCCAGGCAGCTGACCACACACTGAGGGCATCAGACCCTCCAAGGCCTTATGTCCTCGACTCTTCCCAACTGCGGATTTCAGGCTTCAGAACCTAGACCTTATCTCCAACCACTACCCAGGGTTGAAAATGATGCAGAAATCAGAACTCCTTCCCCATGGCAACAGACCTTGTGGTTGGCATGTCGTCCAAACTTCAGTGTAGTTGAAACCAGTGTGTCCCAACAAGCCCTGCCCATGCTCGAGGGCCACATTGGTGACAAACACACATTGTGACCCTCAGCCTGAGCCCAGTCCTCAAGTAAGGCTTCTCAGTGGCTGGATGAAGAGACAGCATATTGGGCCTGCCATGCCCCTAGGCCCCAATGTTTTACCATAGTTTTGTTTGTCCCTTCACTCTTCCCCAGGGCTCTGCCTTGGAATTCCTCTTTGGTTGGGATATCTGATGTAACAAAACTGAAAGGAGACCACCCATCCCACAGATTGACGAATAACAATTGGTACCGGGCCAAATCCACAGAGAGGAAGATTCGTCCATGGCCCATGAGGCCTCTCCACATTCCACGGCTATCGTTGATACAAAATCCAGAGACAAAAGCCTGAGCAAGTGCCTCAGATTCGCTCTTTCTTCATATCCTGAAGAGTTCTTCTCATGGTTTGTAGATTGGGCCTGCCATACCTATATCCCCAAACCTAAGCTGAGTTTGTGTTTTCAGACTTCTATCCTCAAAGTCTTGGGCAACACACCCTCCAGGTATGGGTCCCTGGAGCCACACTTTAGGACTGTGCCTACCCCATGCTTGGGAATTCTGCCCATTCCATTGTCCAAAATCGTACAAATTAGGAGAATCCTCCAAAGTCCCCGAGGCCATCCCAATAGTGTAGGTCTCCCGGGACAAAAAAGGGCAGTCTGACAACAGCTGAGCATCTACCTCCACTCATACCATAGATGGATGTCCGCAGAGAAGAAGATGGAACCAGACAGGACCCTAGGCCATAATCAGATCCATTGCTAGTTTTACAGGCATGTCTCCTCAAAAGTCTGGAATCCAATAGCAGCATATGGGGTTTCTTGAGGCACCCATCAGAACAAATCTCGTCTCCACAAGGAAACTTGTGCATGGGAGCTATGTCAAAAGCTTAGGAGAATACTTCAGGGTCCCGGTGCCACCGCCTCATTCCAAGGCCCTCATGGACACAAAAACACTTTAGCACCATCGTCAGGAAAGGCCATTTCAACTCAGCCACCCCGGTTGCTCCCGAGGAGCCATCAGATCTCAACTGTCTTGTTGCTTGGAGACAATTGGAATGCGAGGCGGGCTTCCCTGGCATCCATCCTCCATCGGTGCTCTGGAGTCATTCCATATGGGATGTCCTGGAGCAGCCCAACTGGTCTCAATTGTCCCGGAGAAGGAATCCTTGAAGGGGGCATCCCACAACTAAAGACGTGGAAAACCTCCATGGCCTTGAGATTCCGCTCCGTTCATGAAGGGGCAGTCATGCACAGAAACTCCAACCTGAGCCAACGTCTGATCCTCGCCGTGACCTCAGATGCATGAGATATTGGTAGAGATCTGCAGGGTTTACCAGTGATGACCTCGGCATGAAGCCCAAGTCTAGCTTGTGTTCTCAGACTTCTGTCCTCACACTCCTGGCCCAAAAGCCCTCGAGTTTGGCAGTTCCAGATCCAAAATGTAGCACTCTACCTGCCATCTAGAAAAAATAACTTGCCTAATATACTGCCCATGCACCTCAAATGAGGATCAACCTACACGGCACTCGACTGTACCCCAATTATATAATCTAACCTGGGCACTAATGTACTGTCTGACACAACTGAGCTCGAACCCTCTTACCAAAACCCAGGCAGCTACCGCACACTGAACACATCAGACCCGCCATGGCCTTAGTTCGTCATCTCTTCCCAACTGCGGTTTTCAGGCTTCAGAACCTAGACCTTATTTCCAACCACTGCCCAGGGTTGAAAATGATGCAGAAATCAGAACTCCTTCCCCATGGCAAGAGACCTTGTGATTGACATGTTGTCCAAAGTTCAGTGTAGTGGAAACCAGTGTGGCCCATGAGGCCCCGCCCATGCTGACGAGCCACATTGGTGACAAACACACATTGTCACCCTCAGCCTGAGCCCAGTCCTCATTAGGCCTCTCAGTGGCTGGATGAAGAGACAGAATATTGGGGCTGGCATGACTCTAGGCCCCAAATTTTAAACCATAGCTTGAGTTGTCCCCTCACTCTTTGGAATTCCTCTTTGTTTCGGACACCTGAGGAAACAAACCTGAAAGGAGACCTCCCATCCCACAGATTGATGAAAAACAATTGGGACCGTGCCAAATCCACAGAGAGGATGTTTCGTCCATGGCTCATGAGGTCTCCCCCCATTCCACGGCTATCCTTGATACAAAATCCAAAGGCAAAGGCCTGAGCAAGCACCTCAGACTCGCTCTTTCTTCATATCCTGAAGAGTTCATCTCATGGTTTGTAGATTGGGCCTGCCATAACTACGTCCCCAAACCTAAGCTGAGTTTGTTTTTTCAGACTTCAGTCCTCAAATTCCTGGGCCACACACACTCCAGGCTGGGACCCCTGGAGCCACACATTAGGATGTGCCTACCCCATGCATGGGAATTCTGCCCATTCCATTGTCCAAAATCATACAAATTAGGAGAACCATCCAAAGACCCTGAGGCCATCCAAATAGTGTAGGTCTCCCGGGAAAAACAAGGGTGTGCATCTACCTCCAATCATACCATAGATGGATGTCCCCAGAGAAGAAGATGGAACCAGACAGGACCATAGGCCATAATCGGATCCATTGCTTTGGTTTACAGGCATGTCTCCTCAAATGCCTGGATTCCAATACCAGCATAGGGAGTTTTCTGAGGCAACCATCAGAACAAATCTCGTCTCCACAAGGAAACTTGTGCATGGGAGCTATGTCAAAATCTTAGGAGAATACTTCAGGATCCCGGTGCCACCGCCGCATTCCAAGGCACTCATGGACACAAACACACTTTAGGCCCCATCCTCAGGAAAGTCCATTTCAACTCAGCCACCGTGGTTGCTCCAGCAGAGCCATCAGATCTCAACTGTCTTGTTGCTAGGAGACAATTGGAATGCGAGGCGGGCTTCCCTGGCATCCATCCTCGAACAGTGCTCTGGAGTCATTCCATACTCGAAGTCCTGGCGCTGCCCAACAGGTCTCAATTGTCCCGGAGAAGGAATCCTTGAAGGGGGCATCCCACTACTCCCAACCTGGGAAAACTTCCATGGCCTTGAGATTCTGCTCCGTTCATGAAGGGGCATTAATGCAAAGAAACTCCAACTTGAGCCAACGTCTGATCCTCGCCGTGACTTCAGATGCATGAAAGATTGGTTCAGATCTGCAGGGGGTACCTGCCGTGCCCTCGGCCTGAAGCCCAAGTCTAGCTTGTGTTCTCAGACTTCTGTCCGCACACTCCTGGCCCAGAAGCCCACACGTTTGGCAATTCCGGACCCACAATGCAGCACTCTGCCTTCCCTCTAGAAAAAATATTTAGCCTAATGAGCTGCCCAGGAACCGCAAATGAGGATCAACCTACACGGCACTCGACTGTACCCAAATTATATAGTCTAACCTGGGCACTAATACACTGTCTGACACAACCTGAGCCCGAAACTCCAGACCAACACCCAGGCAGCTGACCGCACACTGAGCACATCAGACCCACCATGGACTTAGGTCGTCATCTCTTCCCAACTGCGGTTTTCAGGCTTCAGAACCTAGACCTTATCTCCAACCACTACCCAGGGTTGAAAATGATGCAGAAATCAGAACTCCTTCCCCATGGCAAGAGACCTTGTGATTGGCATGTTGTCCAAATTTCAGTGTAGTTGAAACCAGTGTGTCCCATGAAGCCCCGCCCATACTCGCGGGCCACATTGGTGACAAACACACATTGTGACCCTCAGCCTGAGCCCAGTCCACTAGTAAGGCTTCTCAGTGGCTGGATGAAGAGACAGCATATTGGGCCTGCCATGCCCCTAGGTCCCAAATTTTTACCATAGTTTTGTATGTCCCTTCACTCTTCCCCAGGGCTCTGCCTTGGAATTCCTCTTTGGTTGGGACACCTGAGGGAACAATACTGAAAGGAGACCTCCCATCCCACAGATTGACGAATAACAATTGGGACCGGGCCAAATCCACAGAGAAGAAGATTCGTCCATGGCCCATGAGGCCTCTCCACATTCCACGGCCATCGTTGATACAAAATCCAGAGACTAA
Source organism: Mustela nivalis (assembly GCF_964662115.1). Lineage (NCBI taxonomy): Eukaryota > Metazoa > Chordata > Mammalia > Carnivora > Mustelidae > Mustela > Mustela nivalis. The sequence continues at coordinate 575,626 of NW_028136556.1, read as the reverse complement.
AGCCTGAGCAAGCGCCTCAGACTCGCTCTTTCTTCATATCCTGAAGAGTTCTTCTCATGGTTTCTAGATTGGGCCTGCCATACCTACGTCCCCAAACCTAAGCTGAGTTTGTGTTTTCAGACTTCTATCCTCAAAGTCTTGGGCCACACACCCTCCAGATTAGGGTCCCTGGAGCCACACATTAGGACTGTGCCTTCCCCATGCATGGGAATTCTGCCCATTCCATTGTCCAAAATCGTACAAATTAGGAGAATCCTCCAAAGTCCCCGAGGCCATCCAAATAGTGTAGGTCTCCCGGGTCAAACAAGGGCGGTCTGACACCAGCTGAGCATCTACCTCCTCTCATACCATAGATGGATGTCCGCAGAGAAGAAGATGGAACCAGACAGGACCATAGGTAATAATCGGATCCATTGCTTGTTTTACAGGCATGTCTCCTCAAAAGTCTGGATTCCAAGCCCAAATAGGGGTTTCCTGAGGCACCCATCAGAACAAATCTCGTCTCCACAAGGAAACTTGTGCATGGGAGTTATGTCAAAAGCTTAGGAGAATACTTCAGGGTCCCGCTGCCACCGCCTCATACCAAGACCCTCATGGACACAAACACACATTAGCAACATCCTCAGGAATGTCCATTTCAACTCAGCCACCCCGGTTGCTCCCGAGGAGCCATCAGATCTCAACTGTCTTTTTGCTAGGAGACAATTGGAATGTGAGGCGGGCTTCCCTGGCATCCATCCTCCAACGGTGCTCTTGAGTCATTCCATATGGGATGTCTTGGAGCTGCCCAACATTCTCAATTGTCCCGGAGAAGTAATCCTTGAAGAGGGCATCCCACAACTCCCAACGTGTAAAACCTCCATGGCCTTGAGATTCCGCTCCGTTCATGAAGGGGCAGTCATGCACAGAAACTCCAACCTGAGCCAACGTCTGATCCTCGCCGGGACTTCAGATGCATGAGATATTGGTAGAGATCTGCCTGGGTTACCTGCCATGACCTCGGCCTGAAGCCCAAGTCTAGCTTGTGTTCTCAGACTTCTGTCCTCACACTCCTGGCCCAGAGCCCTCGAGTTTGGCAATTCCGGACCCACAATGCAGCACTCTGCCTGCCCTTTAGAAAAAAATTATTGCCTCATGAGCTGCCCATGCACCTCAAGGAGGATCAACCTACACGTCACTCGACTGTACCCCAATAATACAGTCTAACCTGGGCACTAATGTACTGTCTGACACAACCTGAGCCCGAAACTCCTTACCAAACCCAGGAAGATGACCGCACACTGAACACATCAGACCCGCCATGGACTTAGTTCGTCATCTCTTCCCAACTGCGGTTTTCAGGCTTCAGAACCTAGACCTTATTTCCAACCACTGCCCAGGGTTGAAAATGATGCAGAAATCTGAACTCCTTCCCCATGGCAAGAGACCTAGTGATTGACATGTTGTCCAAAGTTCAGTGTAGTTGAAACCAGTGTGGCCCATGAGGCCCCGCCCATGCTCGCGGGCCACATTGGTCACAAACACACATTGTGACCCTCAGCCTGAGCCCAGTCCTCATAAGGCCTCTCAGTGGCTGGATGAAGAGACAGAATATTGGGGCTGGCATGCCTCTAGGCCCCAAATTTTAACCATAACTTGGGTTGCCCCTTCACTCTTTGGAATTCCTCTTTGGTTCGGACACCTGAGGAAACAAACCTGAAAGGTGACCTCCCATCCCACAGATTGATGAAAAACAATTGGGACCGTGCCAAATCCACAGAGAAGAAGTTTCGTCCATGGCCCATGAGGTCTCCCCCCATTCCACGGCCATCGTTGATACAAAATCCAGAGACAAAGGCCTGAGCAAGCGCCTCAGACTCGCTCTTTCTTCATATCCTGAAGAGTTCTTCTCATGGTTTGTAGATTGGGCCTGCCATAACTACGTCCCCAAAACTAAGCTGAGTTTGTGTTTCAGACTTCTGTCCTCAAATTCCTGGGCCACACACCCTCCAGGCTGGGACCCCTGGAGCCACACATTAGGATGTGCCTAACCCATGCATGGAAATTCTGCCCATTCCATTGTCCAAAATCATACAAATTAGGAGAACCATCCAAAGTCCCCGAGGCCATCCCAATAGTGTAGGTCTCCCGGGAAAAACAAGGGTGTGCATCTACCTCCAATCATACCATAGATGGATGTCCCCAGAGAAGAAGATGGAACCAGACAGGACCATAGGCCATAATCGGATCCATTGCTTTGGTTTACAGGCATGTCTCCTCAAATGCCTGGATTCCAATACCAGCATAGGGAGTTTTCTGAGGCAACCATCAGAACAAATCTCGTCTCCACAAGGAAACTTGTGCATGGGAGCTATGTCAAAATCTTAGGAGAATACTTCAGGATCCCGGTGCCACCGCCGCATTCCAAGGCACTCATGGACACAAACACACTTTAGGCCCCATCCTCAGGAAAGTCCATTTCAACTCAGCCACCGTGGTTGCTCCAGCAGAGCCATCAGATCTCAACTGTCTTGTTGCTAGGAGACAATTGGAATGCGAGGCGGGCTTCCCTGGCATCCATCCTCGAACAGTGCTCTGGAGTCATTCCATACTCGAAGTCCTGGCGCTGCCCAACAGGTCTCAATTGTCCCGGAGAAGGAATCCTTGAAGGGGGCATCCCACTACTACCAACCTGGGAAAACTTCCATGGCCTTGAGATTCCGCTCCGTTCATGAAGGGGCATTAATGCAAAGAAACTCCAACTTGAGCCAACGTCTGATCCTCGCCGTGACTTCAGATGCATGAAAGATTGGTTCAGATCTGCAGGGGGTACCTGCCGTGCCCTCGGCATGAAGCCCAAGTCTAGCTTGTGTTCTCAGACTTCTGTCCGCACACTCCTGGCCCAGAAGCCCACACGTTTGGCAATTCCGGACCCAAAATGCAGCACTCTGCCTTCCCTCTAGAAAAAATATTTAGCCTAATGAGCTGCCCAGGAACCGCAAATGAGGATCAACCTACACGGCACTCGACTGTACCCAAATTATATAGTCTAACCTGGGCACTAATACACTGTCTGACACAACCTGAGCCCGAAACTCCAGACCAACACCCAGGCAGCTGACCGCACACTGAGCACATCAGACCCACCATGGACTTAGGTCGTCATCTCTTCCCAACTGCGGTTTTCAGGCTTCAGAACCTAGACCTTATCTCCAACCACTACCCAGGGTTGAAAATGATGCAGATATCTGAACTCCTTCCCCATGGCAAGAGACCTAGTGATTGACATGTTGTCCAAAGTTCAGTGTAGTTGAAACCAGTGTGGCCCATGAGGCCCCGCCCATGCTCGCGGGCCACATTGGTCACAAACACACATTGTGACCCTCAGCCTGAGCCCAGTCCTCATAAGGCCTCTCAGTGGCTGGATGAAGAGACAGAATATTGGGGCTGGCATGCCTCTAGGCCCCAAATTTTAACCATAACTTGGGTTGCCCCTTCACTCTTTGGAATTCCTCTTTGGTTCCGACACCTGAGGAAACAAACCTGAAAGGTGACCTCCCATCCCACAGATTGATGAAAAACAATTGGGACCGTGCCAAATCCACAGAGAGGAAGTTTCGTCCATGGCCCATGAGGTCTCCCCCCATTCCACGGCTATCGTTGATACAAAATCCAGAGACAAAGGCCTGAGCAAGCGCCTCAGATTCGCTCTTTCTTCATATCCTGAAGAGTTCTTCTCATGGTTTGTAGATTGGGCCTGCCATAACTACGTCCCCAAACCTAAGCTGAGTTTGTGTTTTCAGACTTCTGTCCTCAAATTCCTGGGCCACACACCCTCCAGGCTGGGACCCCTGGAGCCACACATTAGGATGTGCCTAACCCATGCATGGAAATTCTGCCCATTCCATTGTCCAAAATCATACAAATTAGGAGAACCATCCAAAGTCCCCGAGGCCATCCCAATAGTGTAGGTCTCCCGGGAAAAACAAGGGTGTGCATCTACCTCCAATCATACCATAGATGGATGTCCCAGGAGAAGAAGATGGAACCAGACAGGACCATAGGCCATAATCGGATCCATTGCTTTGGTTTACAGGCATGTCTCCTCAAATGCCTGGATTCCAATACCAGCATAGGGAGTTTTCTGAGGCAACCATGAGAACAAATCTCGTCTCCACAAGGAAACTTGTGCATGGGAGCTATGTCAAAATCTTAGGAGAATACTTCAGGATCCCGGTGCCACCGCCGCATTCCAAGGCACTCATGGACACAAACACACTTTAGGCCCCATCCTCAGGAAAGTCCATTTCAACTCAGCCACCGTGGTTGCTCCAGCAGAGCCATCAGATCTCAACTGTCTTGTTGCTAGGAGACAATTGGAATGCGAGGCGGGCTTCCCTGGCATCCATCCTCGAACAGTGCTCTGGAGTCATTCCATACTCGAAGTCCTGGCGCTGCCCAACAGGTCTCAATTGTCCCGGAGAAGGAATCCTTGAAGGGGGCATCCCACTACTCCCAACCTGGGAAAACTTCCATGGCCTTGAGATTCCGCTCCGTTCATGAAGGGGCATTAATGCAAAGAAACTCCAACTTGAGCCAACGTCTGATCCTCGCCGTGACTTCAGATGCATGAAAGATTGGTTCAGATCTGCAGGGGGTACCTGCCGTGCCCTCGGCCTGAAGCCAAAGTCTAGCTTGTGTTCTCAGACTTCTGTCCGCACACTCCTGGCCCAGAAGCCCACACGTTTGGCAATTCCGGACCCACAATGCAGCACTCTGCCTTCCCTCTAGAAAAAATATTTAGCCTAATGAGCTGCCCAGGAACCGCAAATGAGGATCAACCTACACGGCACTCGACTGTACCCAAATTATATAGTCTAACCTGGGCACTAATACACTGTCTGACACAACCTGAGCCCGAAACTCCAGACCAACACCCAGGCAGCTGACCGCACACTGAGCACATCAGACCCACCATGGACTTAGGTCGTCATCTCTTCCCAACTGCGGTTTTCAGGCTTCAGAACCTAGACCTTATCTCCAACCACTACCCAGGGTTGAAAATGATGCAGAAATCAGAACTCCTTCCCCATGGCAAGAGACCTTGTGATTGGCATGTTGTCCAAATTTCAGTGTAGTTGAAACCAGTGTGTCCCATGAAGCCCCGCCCATACTCGCGGGCCACATTGGTGACAAACACACATTGTGACCCTCAGCCTGAGCCCAGTCCACAAGTAAGGCTTCTCAGTGGCTGGATGAAGAGACAGCATATTGGGCCTGCCATGCCCCTAGGTCCCAATTTTTTACCATAGTTTTGTATGTCCCTTCACTCTTCCCCAGGGCTCTGCCTTGGAATTCCTCTTTGGTTGGGACACCTGAGGGAACAATACTGAAAGGAGACCTCCCATCCCACAGATTGACGAATAACAATTGGGACCGGGCCAAATCCACAGAGAAGAAGATTCGTCCATGGCCCATGAGGCCTCTCCACATTCCACGGCCATCGTTGATACAAAATCCAGAGACTAAAGCCTGAGCAAGCGCCTCAGACTCGCTCTTTCTTCATATCCTGAAGAGTTCTTCTCATGGTTTCTAGATTGGGCCTGCCATACCTACGTCCCCAAACCTAAGCTGAGTTTGTGTTTTCAGACTTCTATCCTCAAAGTCTTGGGCCACACACCCTCCAGATTAGGGTCCCTGGAGCCACACATTAGGACTGTGCCTTCCCCATGCATGGGAATTCTGCCCATTCCATTGTCCAAAATCGTACAAATTAGGAGAATCCTCCAAAGTCCCCGAGGCCATCCAAATAGTGTAGGTCTCCCGGGTCAAACAAGGGCGGTCTGACACCAGCTGAGCATCTACCTCCTCTCATACCATAGATGGATGTCCGCAGAGAAGAAGATGGAACCAGACAGGACCATAGGCCATAATCGGATCCATTGCTTGTTTTACAGGCATGTCTCCTCAAAAGTCTGGATTCCAAGCCCAAATAGGGGTTTCCTGAGGCACCCATCAGAACAAATCTCGTCTCCACAAGGAAACTTGTGCATGGGAGTTATGTCAAAAGCTTAGGAGAATACTTCAGGGTCCCGGTGCCACCGCCTCATACCAAGACCCTCATGGACACAAACACACATTAGCACCATCCTCAGGAATGTCCATTTCAACTCAGCCACCCCGGTTGCTCCCGAGGAGCCATCAGATCTCAACTGTCTTTTTGCTAGGAGACAATTGGAATGCGAGGCGGGCTTCCCTGGCATCCATCCTCCAACGGTGCTCTTGAGTCATTCCATATGGGATGTCTTGGAGCTGCCCAACAGGTCTCAATTGTCCCGGAGAAGTAATCCTTGAAGAGGGCATCCCACAACTCCCAACGTGTAAAACCTCCATGGCCTTGAGATTCCGCTCCGTTCATGAAGGGGCAGTCATGCACAGAAACTCCAACCTGAGCCAACGTCTGATCCTCGCCGGGACTTCAGATGCATGAGATATTGGTAGAGATCTGCCTGGGTTACCTGCCATGACCTCGGCCTGAAGCCCAAGTCTAGCTTGTGTTCTCAGACTTCTGTCCTCACACTCCTGGCCCAGAAGCCCTCGAGTTTGGCAATTCCGGACCCACAATGCAGCACTCTGCCTGCCCTTTAGAAAAAAATTATTGCCTCATGAGCTGCCCATGCACCTCAAGGAGGATCAACCTACACGTCACTCGACTGTACCCCAATAATACAGTCTAACCTGGGCACTAATGTACTGTCTGACACAACCTGAGCCCGAAACTCCTTACCAAACCCAGGAAGATGACCGCACACTGAACACATCAGACCCGCCATGGACTTAGTTCGTCATCTCTTCCCAACTGCGGTTTTCAGGCTTCAGAACCTAGACCTTATTTCCAACCACTGCCCAGGGTTGAAAATGATGCAGAAATCTGAACTCCTTCCCCATGGCAAGAGACCTAGTGATTGACATGTTGTCCAAAGTTCAGTGTAGTTGAAACCAGTGTGGCCCATGAGGCCCCGCCCATGCTCGCGGGCCACATTGGTCACAAACACACATTGTGACCCTCAGCCTGAGCCCAGTCCTCATAAGGCCTCTCAGTGGCTGGATGAAGAGACAGAATATTGGGGCTGGCATGCCTCTAGGCCCAAAATTTTAACCATAACTTGGGTTGCCCCTTCACTCTTTGGAATTCCTCTTTGGTTCGGACACCTGAGGAAACAAACCTGAAAGGTGACCTCCCATCCCACAGATTGATGAAAAACAATTGGGACCGTGCCAAATCCACAGAGAGGAAGTTTCGTCCATGGCCCATGAGGTCTCCCCCCATTCCACGGCTATCGTTGATACAAAATCCAGAGACAAAGGCCTGAGCAAGCGCCTCAGACTCGCTCTTTCTTCATATCCTGAAGAGTTCTTCTCATGGTTTGTAGATTGGGCCTGCCATAACTACGTCCCCAAACCTAAGCTGAGTTTGTGTTTTCAGACTTCTATCCTCAAAGTCTTGGGCCACACACCCTCCAGATTAGGGTCCCTGGAGCCACACATTAGGACTGTGCCTTCCCCATGCATGGGAATTCTGCCCATTCCATTGTCCAAAATCGTACAAATTAGGAGAATCCTCCAAAGTCCCCGAGGCCATCCAAATAGTGTAGGTCTCCCGGGTCAAACAAGGGCGGTCTGACACCAGCTGAGCATCTACCTCCTCTCATACCATAGATGGATGTCCGCAGAGAAGAAGATGGAACCAGACAGGACCATAGGCCATAATCGGATCCATTGCTTGTTTTACAGGCATGTCTCCTCAAAAGTCTGGATTCCAAGCCCAAATAGGGGTTTCCTGAGGCACCCATCAGAACAAATCTCGTCTCCACAAGGAAACTTGTGCATGGGAGTTATGTCAAAAGCTTAGGAGAATACTTCAGGGTCCCGGTGCCACCGCCTCATACCAAGACCCTCATGGACACAAACACACATTAGCACCATCCTCAGGAATGTCCATTTCAACTCAGCCACCCCGGTTGCTCCCGAGGAGCCATCAGATCTCAACTGTCTTTTTGCTAGGAGACAATTGGAATGCGAGGCGGGCTTCCCTGGCATCCATCCTCCAACGGTGCTCTTGAGTCATTCCATATGGGATGTCTTGGAGCTGCCCAACAGGTCTCAATTGTCCCGGAGAAGTAATCCTTGAAGAGGGCATCCCACAACTCCCAACGTGTAAAACCTCCATGGCCTTGAGATTCCGCTCCGTTCATGAAGGGGCAGTCATGCACAGAAACTCCAACCTGAGCCAACGTCTGATCCTCGCCGGGACTTCAGATGCATGAGATATTGGTAGAGATCTGCCTGGGTTACCTGCCATGACCTCGGCCTGAAGCCCAAGTCTAGCTTGTGTTCTCAGACTTCTGTCCTCACACTCCTGGCCCAGAAGCCCTCGAGTTTGGCAATTCCGGACCCACAATGCAGCACTCTGCCTGCCCTTTAGAAAAAAATTATTGCCTCATGAGCTGCCCATGCACCTCAAGGAGGATCAACCTACACGTCACTCGACTGTACCCCAATAATACAGTCTAACCTGGGCACTAATGTACTGTCTGACACAACCTGAGCCCGAAACTCCTTACCAAACCCAGGAAGATGACCGCACACTGAACACATCAGACCCGCCATGGACTTAGTTCGTCATCTCTTCCCAACTGCGGTTTTCAGGCTTCAGAACCTAGACCTTATTTCCAACCACTGCCCAGGGTTGAAAATGATGCAGAAATCTGAACTCCTTCCCCATGGCAAGAGACCTAGTGATTGACATGTTGTCCAAAGTTCAGTGTAGTTGAAACCAGTGTGGCCCATGAGGCCCCGCCCATGCTCGCGGGCCACATTGGTCACAAACACACATTGTGACCCTCAGCCTGAGCCCAGTCCTCATAAGGCCTCTCAGTGGCTGGATGAAGAGACAGAATATTGGGGCTGGCATGCCTCTAGGCCCCAAATTTTAACCATAACTTGGGTTGCCCCTTCACTCTTTGGAATTCCTCTTTGGTTCGGACACCTGAGGAAACAAACCTGAAAGGTGACCTCCCATCCCACAGATTGATGAAAAACAATTGGGACCGTGCCAAATCCACAGAGAGGAAGTTTCGTCCATGGCCCATGAGGTCTCCCCCCATTCCACGGCTATCGTTGATACAAAATCCAGAGACAAAGGCCTGAGCAAGCGCCTCAGACTCGCTCTTTCTTCATATCCTGAAGAGTTCTTCTCATGGTTTGTAGATTGGGCCTGCCATAACTACGTCCCCAAACCTAAGCTGAGTTTGTGTTTTCAGACTTCTGTCCTCAAATTCCTGGGCCACACACCCTCCAGGCTGAGAACCCTGGAGCCACACATTAGGATGTGCCTAACCCATGCATGGAAATTCTGCCCATTCCATTGTCCAAAATCATACAAATTAGGAGAACCATCCAAAGTCCCCGAGGCCATCCCAATAGTGTAGGTCTCCCGGGAAAAACAAGGGTGTGCATCTACCTCCAATCATACCATAGATGGATGTCCCAGGAGAAGAAGATGGAACCAGACAGGACCATAGGCCATAATCGGATCCATTGCTTTGGTTTACAGGCATGTCTCCTCAAATGCCTGGATTCCAATACCAGCATAGGGAGTTTTCTGAGGCAACCATCAGAACAAATCTCGTCTCCACAAGGAAACTTGTGCATGGGAGCTATGTCAAAATCTTAGGAGAATACTTCAGGATCCCGGTGCCACCGCCGCATTCCAAGGCACTCATGGACACAAACACACTTTAGGCCCCATCCTCAGGAAAGTCCATTTCAACTCAGCCACCGTGGTTGCTCCAGCAGAGCCATCAGATCTCAACTGTCTTGTTGCTAGGAGACAATTGGAATGCGAGGCGGGCTTCCCTGGCATCCATCCTCGAACAGTGCTCTGGAGTCATTCCATACTCGAAGTCCTGGCGCTGCCCAACAGGTCTCAATTGTCCCGGAGAAGGAATCCTTGAAGGGGGCATCCCACTACTCCCAACCTGGGAAAACTTCCATGGCCTTGAGATTCCGCTCCGTTCATGAAGGGGCATTAATGCAAAGAAACTCCAACTTGAGCCAACGTCTGATCCTCGCCGTGACTTCAGATGCATGAAAGATTGGTTCAGATCTGCAGGGGGTACCTGCCGTGCCCTCGGCCTGAAGCCAAAGTCTAGCTTGTGTTCTCAGACTTCTGTCCGCACACTCCTGGCCCAGAAGCCCACACGTTTGGCAATTCCGGACCCACAATGCAGCACTCTGCCTTCCCTCTAGAAAAAATATTTAGCCTAATGAGCTGCCCAGGAACCGCAAATGAGGATCAACCTACACGGCACTCGACTGTACCCAAATTATATAGTCTAACCTGGGCACTAATACACTGTCTGACACAACCTGAGCCCGAAACTCCAGACCAACACCCAGGCAGCTGACCGCACACTGAGCACATCAGACCCACCATGGACTTAGGTCGTCATCTCTTCCCAACTGCGGTTTTCAGGCTTCAGAACCTAGACCTTATCTCCAACCACTACCCAGGGTTGAAAATGATGCAGAAATCAGAACTCCTTCCCCATGGCAAGAGACCTTGTGATTGGCATGTTGTCCAAATTTCAGTGTAGTTGAAACCAGTGTGTCCCATGAAGCCCCGCCCATACTCGCGGGCCACATTGGTGACAAACACACATTGTGACCCTCAGCCTGAGCCCAGTCCACAAGTAAGGCTTCTCAGTGGCTGGATGAAGAGACAGCATATTGGGCCTGCCATGCCCCTAGGTCCCAATTTTTTACCATAGTTTTGTATGTCCCTTCACTCTTCCCCAGGGCTCTGCCTTGGAATTCCTCTTTGGTTGGGACACCTGAGGGAACAATACTGAAAGGAGACCTCCCATCCCACAGATTGACGAATAACAATTGGGACCGGGCCAAATCCACAGAGAAGAAGATTCGTCCATGGCCCATGAGGCCTCTCCACATTCCACGGCCATCGTTGATACAAAATCCAGAGACTAAAGCCTGAGCAAGCGCCTCAGACTCGCTCTTTCTTCATATCCTGAAGAGTTCTTCTCATGGTTTCTAGATTGGGCCTGCCATACCTACGTCCCCAAACCTAAGCTGAGTTTGTGTTTTCAGACTTCTATCCTCAAAGTCTTGGGCCACACACCCTCCAGATTAGGGTCCCTGGAGCCACACATTAGGACTGTGCCTTCCCCATGCATGGGAATTCTGCCCATTCCATTGTCCAAAATCGTACAAATTAGGAGAATCCTCCAAAGTCCCCGAGGCCATCCAAATAGTGTAGGTCTCCCGGGTCAAACAAGGGCGGTCTGACACCAGCTGAGCATCTACCTCCTCTCATACCATAGATGGATGTCCGCAGAGAAGAAGATGGAACCAGACAGGACCATAGGCCATAATCGGATCCATTGCTTGTTTTACAGGCATGTCTCCTCAAAAGTCTGGATTCCAAGCCCAAATAGGGGTTTCCTGAGGCACCCATCAGAACAAATCTCGTCTCCACAAGGAAACTTGTGCATGGGAGTTATGTCAAAAGCTTAGGAGAATACTTCAGGGTCCCGGTGCCACCGCCTCATACCAAGACCCTCATGGACACAAACACACATTAGCACCATCCTCAGGAATGTCCATTTCAACTCAGCCACCCCGGTTGCTCCCGAGGAGCCATCAGATCTCAACTGTCTTTTTGCTAGGAGACAATTGGAATGCGAGGCGGGCTTCCCTGGCATCCATCCTCCAACGGTGCTCTTGAGTCATTCCATATGGGATGTCTTGGAGCTGCCCAACAGGTCTCAATTGTCCCGGAGAAGTAATCCTTGAAGAGGGCATCCCACAACTCCCAACGTGTAAAACCTCCATGGCCTTGAGATTCCGCTCCGTTCATGAAGGGGCAGTCATGCACAGAAACTCCAACCTGAGCCAACGTCTGATCCTCGCCGGGACTTCAGATGCATGAGATATTGGTAGAGATCTGCCTGGGTTACCTGCCATGACCTCGGCCTGAAGCCCAAGTCTAGCTTGTGTTCTCAGACTTCTGTCCTCACACTCCTGGCCCAGAAGCCCTCGAGTTTGGCAATTCCGGACCCACAATGCAGCACTCTGCCTGCCCTTTAGAAAAAAATTATTGCCTCATGAGCTGCCCATGCACCTCAAGGAGGATCAACCTACACGTCACTCGACTGTACCCCAATAATACAGTCTAACCTGGGCACTAATGTACTGTCTGACACAACCTGAGCCCGAAACTCCTTACCAAACCCAGGAAGATGACCGCACACTGAACACATCAGACCCGCCATGGACTTAGTTCGTCATCTCTTCCCAACTGCGGTTTTCAGGCTTCAGAACCTAGACCTTATTTCCAACCACTGCCCAGGGTTGAAAATGATGCAGAAATCTGAACTCCTTCCCCATGGCAAGAGACCTAGTGATTGACATGTTGTCCAAAGTTCAGTGTAGTTGAAACCAGTGTGGCCCATGAGGCCCCGCCCATGCTCGCGGGCCACATTGGTCACAAACACACATTGTGACCCTCAGCCTGAGCCCAGTCCTCATAAGGCCTCTCAGTGGCTGGATGAAGAGACAGAATATTGGGGCTGGCATGCCTCTAGGCCCAAAATTTTAACCATAACTTGGGTTGCCCCTTCACTCTTTGGAATTCCTCTTTGGTTCGGACACCTGAGGAAACAAACCTGAAAGGTGACCTCCCATCCCACAGATTGATGAAAAACAATTGGGACCGTGCCAAATCCACAGAGAAGAAGTTTCGTCCATGGCCCATGAGGTCTCCCCCCATTCCACGGCTATCGTTGATACAAAATCCAGAGACAAAGGCCTGAGCAAGCGCCTCAGACTCGCTCTTTCTTCATATCCTGAAGAGTTCTTCTCATGGTTTGTAGATTGGGCCTGCCATAACTACGTCCCCAAACCTAAGCTGAGTTTGTGTTTTCAGACTTCTGTCCTCAAATTCCTGGGCCACACACCCTCCAGGCTGAGACCCCTGGAGCCACACATTAGGATGTGCCTAACCCATGCATGGAAATTCTGCCCATTCCATTGTCCAAAATCATACAAATTAGGAGAACCATCCAAAGTCGCCGAGGCCATCCCAATAGTGTAGGTCTCCCGGGAAAAACAAGGGTGTGCATCTACCTCCAATCATACCATAGATGGATGTCCCAGGAGAAGAAGATGGAACCAGACAGGACCATAGGCCATAATCGGATCCATTGCTTTGGTTTACAGGCATGTCTCCTCAAATGCCTGGATTCCAATACCAGCATAGGGAGTTTTCTGAGGCAACCATCAGAACAAATCTCGTCTCCACAAGGAAACTTGTGCATGGGAGCTATGTCAAAATCTTAGGAGAATACTTCAGGATCCCGGTGCCACCGCCGCATTCCAAGGCACTCATGGACACAAACACACTTTAGGCCCCATCCTCAGGAAAGTCCATTTCAACTCAGCCACCGTGGTTGCTCCAGCAGAGCCATCAGATCTCAACTGTCTTGTTGCTAGGAGACAATTGGAATGCGAGGCGGGCTTCCCTGGCATCCATCCTCGAACAGTGCTCTGGAGTCATTCCATACTCGAAGTCCTGGCGCTGCCCAACAGGTCTCAATTGTCCCGGAGAAGGAATCCTTGAAGGGGGCATCCCACTACTCCCAACCTGGGAAAACTTCCATGGCCTTGAGATTCCGCTCCGTTCATGAAGGGGCATTAATGCAAAGAAACTCCAACTTGAGCCAACGTCTGATCCTCGCCGTGACTTCAGATGCATGAAAGATTGGTTCAGATCTGCAGGGGGTACCTGCCGTGCCCTCGGCCTGAAGCCAAAGTCTAGCTTGTGTTCTCAGACTTCTGTCCGCACACTCCTGGCCCAGAAGCCCACACGTTTGGCAATTCCGGACCCACAATGCAGCACTCTGCCTTCCCTCTAGAAAAAATATTTAGCCTAATGAGCTGCCCAGGAACCGCAAATGAGGATCAACCTACACGGCACTCGACTGTACCCAAATTATATAGTCTAACCTGGGCACTAATACACTGTCTGACACAACCTGAGCCCGAAACTCCAGACCAACACCCAGGCAGCTGACCGCACACTGAGCACATCAGACCCACCATGGACTTAGGTCGTCATCTCTTCCCAACTGCGGTTTTCAGGCTTCAGAACCTAGACCTTATCTCCAACCACTACCCAGGGTTGAAAATGATGCAGAAATCAGAACTCCTTCCCCATGGCAAGAGACCTTGTGATTGGCATGTTGTCCAAATTTCAGTGTAGTTGAAACCAGTGTGTCCCATGAAGCCCCGCCCATACTCGCGGGCCACATTGGTGACAAACACACATTGTGACCCTCAGCCTGAGCCCAGTCCACAAGTAAGGCTTCTCAGTGGCTGGATGAAGAGACAGCATATTGGGCCTGCCATGCCCCTAGGTCCCAATTTTTTACCATAGTTTTGTATGTCCCTTCACTCTTCCCCAGGGCTCTGCCTTGGAATTCCTCTTTGGTTGGGACACCTGAGGGAACAATACTGAAAGGAGACCTCCCATCCCACAGATTGACGAATAACAATTGGGACCGGGCCAAATCCACAGAGAAGAAGATTCGTCCATGGCCCATGAGGCCTCTCCACATTCCACGGCCATCGTTGATACAAAATCCAGAGACTAAAGCCTGAGCAAGCGCCTCAGACTCGCTCTTTCTTCATATCCTGAAGAGTTCTTCTCATGGTTTCTAGATTGGGCCTGCCATACCTACGTCCCCAAACCTAAGCTGAGTTTGTGTTTTCAGACTTCTATCCTCAAAGTCTTGGGCCACACACCCTCCAGATTAGGGTCCCTGGAGCCACACATTAGGACTGTGCCTTCCCCATGCATGGGAATTCTGCCCATTCCATTGTCCAAAATCGTACAAATTAGGAGAATCCTCCAAAGTCCCCGAGGCCACCAAATAGTGTAGGTCTCCCGGGTCAAACAAGGGCGGTCTGACACCAGCTGAGCATCTACCTCCTCTCATACCATAGATGGATGTCCGCAGAGAAGAAGATGGAACCAGACAGGACCATAGGCCATAATCGGATCCATTGCTTGTTTTACAGGCATGTCTCCTCAAAAGTCTGGATTCCAAGCCCAAATAGGGGTTTCCTGAGGCACCCATCAGAACAAATCTCGTCTCCACAAGGAAACTTGTGCATGGGAGTTATGTCAAAAGCTTAGGAGAATACTTCAGGGTCCCGGTGCCACCGCCTCATACCAAGACCCTCATGGACACAAACACACATTAGCACCATCCTCAGGAATGTCCATTTCAACTCAGCCACCCCGGTTGCTCCCGAGGAGCCATCAGATCTCAACTGTCTTTTTGCTAGGAGACAATTGGAATGCGAGGCGGGCTTCCCTGGCATCCATCCTCCAACGGTGCTCTTGAGTCATTCCATATGGGATGTCTTGGAGCTGCCCAACAGGTCTCAATTGTCCCGGAGAACGAATCCTTGAAGGGTGCATCCCACAACTCCCAACGTGGAAAACCTCCATGGCCTTGAGATTCCGCTCCGTTCATGAAGGGGCAGTCATGCACAGAAACTCCAACCTGAGCCAACGTCTGATCCTCGCCGGGACTTCAGATGCATGAGATATTGGTAGAGATCTGCCTGGGTTACCTGCCATGACCTCGGCCTGAAGCCCAAGTCTAGCTTGTGTTCTCAGACTTCTGTCCTCACACTCCTGGCCCAGAAGCCCTCGAGTTTGGCAATTCCGGACCCACAATGCAGCACTCTGCCTGCCCTTTAGAAAAAAATTATTGCCTCATGAGCTGCCCATGCACCTCAAGGAGGATCAACCTACACGTCACTCGACTGTACCCCAATAATACAGTCTAACCTGGGCACTAATGTACTGTCTGACACAACCTGAGCCCGAAACTCCTTACCAAACCCAGGCAGATGACCGCACACTGAACACATCAGACCCGCCATGGACTTAGTTCGTCATCTCTTCCCAACTGCGGTTTTCAGGCTTCAGAACCTAGACCTTATTTCCAACCACTGCCCAGGGTTGAAAATGATGCAGAAATCTGAACTCCTTCCCCATGGCAAGAGACCTAGTGATTGACATGTTGTCCAAAGTTCAGTGTAGTTGAAACCAGTGTGGCCCATGAGGCCCCGCCCATGCTCGCGGGCCACATTGGTCACAAACACACATTGTGACCCTCAGCCTGAGCCCAGTCCTCATAAGGCCTCTCAGTGGCTGGATGAAGAGACAGAATATTGGGGCTGGCATGCCTCTAGGCCCCAAATTTTAACCATAACTTGGGTAGCCCCTTCACTCTTTGGAATTCCTCTTTGGTTCGGACACCTGAGGAAACAAACCTGAAAGGTGACCTCCCATCCCACAGATTGATGAAAAACAATTGGGACCGTGCCAAATCCACAGAGAGGAAGTTTCGTCCATGGCCCATGAGGTCTCCCCCCATTCCACGGCTATCGTTGATACAAAATCCAGAGACAAAGGCCTGAGCAAGCGCCTCAGACTCGCTCTTTCTTCATATCCTGAAGAGTTCTTCTCATGGTTTGTAGATTGGGCCTGCCATAACTACGTCCCCAAACCTAAGCTGAGTTTGTGTTTTCAGACTTCTGTCCTCAAATTCCTGGGCCACACACCCTCCAGGCTGAGACCCCTGGAGCCACACATTAGGATGTGCCTAACCCATGCATGGAAATTCTGCCCATTCCATTGTCCAAAATCATACAAATTAGGAGAACCATCCAAAGTCCCCGAGGCCATCCCAATAGTATAGGTCTCCCGGGAAAAACAAGGGTGTGCATCTACCTCCAATCATAACATAGATGGATGTCCCCAGAGAAGAAGATGGAACCAGACAGGACCATAGGCCATAATCGGATCCATTGCTTTGGTTTACAGTCATGTCTCCTCAAATGCCTGGATTCCAATACCAGCATAGGGAGTTTTCTGAGGCAACCATCAGAACAAATCTCGTCTCCACAAGGAAACTTGTGCATGGGAGCTATGTCAAAATCTTAGGAGAATACTTCAGGGTCCCGGTGCCACCGACCCATTCCAAGGCCCTCATGGACACAAACACACTTTAGGCCCCATCCTCAGGAAAGTCCATTTCAACTCAGCCACCGCGGTTGCTCCGGCAGAGCCATCTGATCTCAACTGTCTTGTTGCTAGGAGAAAATTGGAATGCGAAGCGGGCTTCCCTGGCATCCATCTTCGAACGGTACTCTGGAGTCATTCCATACTGGAAGTCCTGGCGCTGCCCAACAGGTCTCAATTGTCCCGGAGAAGGAATCCTTGAAGGGGGCATCCCACTACTCCCAACCTGGGAAAACTTCCATGGCCTTGAGATTCTGCTCCGTTCATGAAGGGGCAGTAATGCAAATAAACTCCAACTTGAGCCAACGTCTGATCCTCGCCCTGACTTCAGATGCATGAAAGATTGGTTCAGATCTGCAGGGGGTACCTGCCGTGCCCTCGGCCTGAAGCCCAAGTCTAGCTTGTGTTCTCACACTTCTGTCCACACACTCCTGGCCCAGAAGCCCACACGTTTGGCAATTCCGGACCCACAATGCAGCACTCATCCTTCCCTCTAGAAAAAATATTTAGCCTAATGAGCAGCCCAGGAACCGCAAATGAGGATCAACCTACACGGCACTCGACTGTACCCAAATTATATAGTCTAACCTGGGCACTAATGCACTGTCTGACACAAACTGAGCCCGAAACTCCTGGCCAACACTCAGGAAGCTGACCGCACACTGAGCACATCAGACCCACCATGGACTTAGGTCGTCATCTCTTCCCAACTGCGGTTTTCAGGCTTCAGAACCTAGACCTTATCTCCAACCACTACCCAGGGTTGAAAATGATGCAGAAATCAGAACTCCTTCCCCATGGCAAGAGACCTTGTGATTGGCATGTTGTCCAAATTTCAGTGTAGTTGAAACCAGTGTGTCCCATGAAGCCCCGCCCATACTCGCGGGCCACATTGGTGACAAACACACATTGTGACCCTCAGCCTGAGCCCAGTCCACAAGTAAGGCTTCTCAGTGGCTGGATGAAGAGACAGCATATTGGGCCTGCCATGCCCCTAGGTCCCAATTTTTTACCATAGTTTTGTATGTCCCTTCACTCTTCCCCAGGGCTCTGCCTTGGAATTCCTCTTTGGTTGGGACACCTGAGGGAACAATACTGAAAGGAGACCTCCCATCCCACAGATTGACGAATAACAATTGGGACCGGGCCAAATCCACAGAGAAGAAGATTCGTCCATGGCCCATGAGGCCTCTCCACATTCCACGGCCATCGTTGATACAAAATCCAGAGACTAAAGCCTGAGCAAGCGCCTCAGACTCGCTCTTTCTTCATATCCTGAAGAATTCTTCTCATGGTTTCTAGATTGGGCCTGCCATACCTACGTCCCCAAACCTAAGCTGATTTTGTGTTTTCAGACTTCTATCCTCAAAGTCTTGGGCCACACACCCTCCAGGTTAGGGTCCCTGGAGCCACACATTAGGACTGTGCCTTCCCCATGCATGGGAATTCTGCCCATTCCATTGTCCAAAATCGTACAAATTAGGAGAACCCTCCAAAGTCCCCGAGGCCATCCCAATAGTGTAAGTCTCCCGGGTCAAACAAGGGCGGTCTGACACCAGCTGAGCATCTACCTCCTCTCATACCATAGATGGATGTCCGCAGAGAAGAAGATGGACCCAGACAGGACCCTAGGCCATAATCGGATCCATTGCTTGTTTTACAGGCATGTCTCCTCAAAAGTCTGGATTCCAAGCCCCAATAGGGGTTTCCTGAGGCACCCATCAGAACAAATCTGGTCTCCACAAGGAAACTTGTGCATGGGAGCTATGTCAAAATCTTAGGAGAATACTTCAGGGTCCCGCTGCCACCTCCTCATACCAAGACCCTCATGGACACAAACACACATTAACACCATTATCAGGAAAGTCCATTTCTACTCAGCCACCCCGGTTGCTCCCGAGGAGCCATCAGATCTCAACTGTCTTTTTGCTAGGAGACAATTGGAATGCGAGGCGGGCTTCCCTGGCATCCATCCTCCAACGGTGCTCTGGAGTCATTCCATATGGGATGTCTTGGAGCTGCCCAACAGGTCTCAATTGTCCCGGAGAACGAATCCTTGAAGGGTGCATCCCACAACTCCCAACGTGGAAAACCTCCATGGCCTTGAGATTCCACTCCGTTCATGAAGGGCAGTCATGTACAGAAACTCCAACCTGAGCCAACGTCTGATCCTCGCTGGGACTTCAGATGCATGAGATATTGGTAGAGATCTGCCTGGGTTACCTGCCATGACCTCGGCCTGAAGCCCAAGTCTAGCTTGTGTTCTCAGACTTCTGTCCTCACACTCCTGGCCCAGAAGCCCTCGAGTTTGGCAATTCCGGACCCACAATGCAGCACTCTGCCTGTCCTTTAGAAAAAAATTATTGCCTCATGAGCTTCCCATGCACCTCAAAAGAGGATCAACCTACACGGCACTCGACTGTACCCCAATTATACAGTCTAACCTGGGCACTAATGTACTGTCTGACACAACCTGAGCCCGAAGCTCCTTACCAAACCCAGGCAGATGACCGCACACTGAACACATCAGACCCGCCATGGACTTAGTTCGTCATCTCTTCCCAACTGCGGTTTTCAGGCTTCAGAACCGAGACCTTATCTCCAACCACTACCCAGGGTTGAAAATGATGCAGAAATCAGAACTCCTTCCCCATGGCAAGAGACCTTGTGATTGGCATGTTGTCCAAAGTTCAGTGTAGTTGAAACCAGTGTGTCCCATGAAGCCCCGCCCATACTCGCGGGCCACATTGGTGACAAACACACATTGTGACCCTCAGCCTGAGCCCGGTCCTCAAGTAAGGCCTCTCAGTGACTGGATGAAGAGACAGCATATTGGGCCTGCCATGCCTCTAGGCCCCAATTTTTAACCATAGTTAAAAATTATAGAGATCCAGACGTGTATAATTCTGACCTCAGACTGATTTCATTGGTGATCGTAGTTCTTTGTTTGGTAATCCGCTCACTTCAGGGTACAGGTTGAATAGTCGCCTCCTCCTACTTGCCTGCCATCTGGTCCCCTCCCCCCAATGTTGAGCTCTTTTATCCATTTCGAGTTTCTCTTTGTGTATGGTGGAAGAGAATGGTTAAGTTTCATTTACATACACAGAGATGGCCCAATTTTTCCGCACCATTTATTGAAAAGACTGTATTTTTTCCACTGTATATTTTCCCGCTTTGTTGAAGATTATTTGACCATAGAGTTGATGGTCAATATATGAGCTCTCTACTCTATTCCACATGTCTATGTGTCTGTTTTTATGCCAGTACCATTCTGTCTTGGTGATCACAGCTTTGTAGTTACCCTTGAAATTGGGCAAAGTGATTCTCC
Source organism: Mustela nivalis (assembly GCF_964662115.1). Taxonomy (NCBI): domain Eukaryota; kingdom Metazoa; phylum Chordata; class Mammalia; order Carnivora; family Mustelidae; genus Mustela; species Mustela nivalis. Next base: position 555,140 of record NW_028136556.1, on the reverse strand, counting down.
CAATTTTCTTTTTCTTATTTTTTTGATTTATTTTTTATTTATTTCCAGCATAACAGTATTCATTATTTTGCACCACACCCAGTGCTCCATGGAATCCATGCCCTCTGTATGCTCACCACCTGGTACCCCGACCTCCCACCCCCTGCCCCTTCAAAACACTCAGATTGATTTTCAGAGTCCATAGTCTCTCATGGTTCACCTCTCCCTCCAATTTCCCCAAACTCCTTAGTCCTCTCTCTCTCCCCATGTCTTCCATGCTATTTGTTATGCTTCACAAATAATTGAAACCATAAGATCATTGACTCTCTCTGCTTGACTTATTTCACTAAGGAGAATCTCTTCCAGTCCCATCCCTGTTGCTCCAAAAGCTGGGAATTCATCCTTTCTGATGGAGGCATAATACTCCATAGTGTATATGGACCACATCCTCCTTATCCATTCGTCCGTTGTAGGGCATCTTGGTTCTTTCCACAGTTTGATGACCGCGGCCATTGCTGCTATAAACATTGGGGTACAGATGGCCCTTCTTTTTACTCCACCTGTATATTTCGGGTCAATACCCAGGAGTGTAATTACAGGGTCACAGGGACGTTCTGTTTTTAATTTCTTGAGGATTCTCCAACACTGTTCTCCAGAGAGGCTGTACCAACTTGCATTCCCACCAACAGTGGAAGAGGGTTCCCCTTTCTCCACATCCTATCCAACACATGTTGCTTCCTGTCTTGCTAATTTTGGTCATTCTAACTGGTGTAAGGTGATATCTCAATGTGGTTTTAATTTGAATCTCTCTGATGGCTAGTGATGATTAACATTTTTTCATGTGTCTGATAGCGATGTGTATGTCTTGTTTGGAGAAGTGTCTTGTCATATCTTCTGATTTTTTTTGATATGATTGTCTGTTTTGTGATATGATTGTCTGTTTTAATATGATTGTCTGTTTTGTGTGTGTTGAGTTTGAGGAGTTCTTTATAGATCCTGGATATCAACCTTTTGTCTGTACAGTCATTTGCAAATATCTTCTCCCATTCCGTGGGTTGCCTCTTTGTTTTCTTAAATGTTTCCTTTGCTGTGCAGAAGCTTTTGATTTTGATGAAGTCCCAAAAGTTCATTTTAACTTTTTTTCCTTTGTCTTTGGAGATATTTCTTGAAAAAAGTTGCTGTGGCTGATATCAAAGAAATTACTGCCTATGTTCTCCTCTAGGGTTCTGATGGATTCCTGTCTCATGTTGAGGTCTTTTATCCATTTTGAGTTTATCTTTGTGTATGGTGTAAGAGAATGGTCGAGTTTCATTTTTCTACATAGAGCTTCCCAGTTTACCCAGCACAATTTATTGAAGAGAGTGACTTTTTACCACTGTATATGTTTTCCTGTTTTGTCAAAGATTATTTGCCCATAGAGTTGAGGGTCCATATCTGGGCTCTCTACTCTGTTTCACTGCTCTATGTGTCTTTTTTTATGCCAATACAATGCTATCTTGATGATCTCAGCTTTGTAGTAAATCTCTAATTTCCCACTCTGTATTTTCATTGTTAGTGTATAAGAAAGCCACTGATTTCTGTACATTGACTTTGTATCCTGCCACGTTGCTGAATTTCTGTATGAGTTCTAGTAGTTTGGGGGTGGAGTCTTTTGGGTTTTCCCTATAAAGAATCATGTCATCTGCGAAGAGTGTTTGACTTCTTCATTGCTAATTTGGATACCTTTTATTTCTCTTTGTTGTCTGATTGCTGTTGCTAGGACTTCTAATACTTAGTTAAACAAGTGTGGTGGGAGTAGGCATACTTCTCATGTTCCTGATCTCAACGGGAAGGCAACAAGCTTTTTTTTTTATTTCTTTTTTTATTAATTAATTTATTTTCAGCATAACAGTATTCATTATTTTTTCACCACACCCAGTGCTCCATGCAATCTGTGCCCTCTATAATACCCACTACCTGGTGCCCCAACATCCCACACCCCCACAACTTCAAACCCCTCAGATTGTTTTTCAGAGTCCATACTCTCTCATAGTTCACTTACCTTTCCAATTTACCCCAACTCCCTTCTCCTCTCTAACTCCCCATGCCTTCCATACTATTTGTTATGCTCTACAAATAAGTGAAATCATATGATCATTGACTCTCTGCTTGACTCACTTCATTTAGCATTATCTCTTCCAGTCCCGTCCATGTTGTTCCAAAAGCTGGGAATTCATCCTTTCTGATGGAGGCATAATACTCCATAGTGTGTATGGACCACATCTTCCTAATCCATTCGTCCGTTGAAGGTCATCTTGGTTCTTTCCACAGTTTGGCGACCGTGGCCATTGCTACTATAAACATTGGGGTACAGATGGCCCTTCTTTTCACTCCACCTGTATATTTCGGGTCAATACCCAGGAGTGCAATTGCAGGGTCATAGGGAATTTCTGTTTTTAATTTCTTGAGGATTCTCCAACACTGTTCTCCAGAGAGGCTGCACCAACTTGCATTCCCACCAACAGTGGACGAGGGTTCCCCTTTCTCCACATCCTCTCCAACACATGTTGTTTCCTGTCTTGCTAATTTTGGTCATTCTAACTGGAGTAAGTTGATATCTCAATGTGGTTTTAATTTGAATCTCCCTGATGGCTAGTGATGATGAACATTTATTCTTTTTGGTGCGTTATTTGCCTGGTTTTGGGATGAGCATAATGCTAGCTTCATAAAAAGTATATGAAAGTTTTCCTTCTGCTTCAATTTTTGGAAAGAGCTCCAGGAGAAGAGGTGTTACTTCTTCTGTGAAGGTTTGGTAGAATTTCCCAGAAAATTCGTCAGATCCTGGGCTCTTTTTGTTGGGGTGGGAGATTTTTTTTTCCTTTTTAATTTTTTTATTTTTTATAAACATATATTTTTATCCCTGAGGGTACAGGTATGTGAATCAACAGGTTTACAAACTTCACAGAACTCCCCATAGCACATAACCTCCCCAATGTCCATAACCCAACCCCCCTTCACCCAACCCCCCTCTCCCCAGCAACCCTCAGTTTGTTTCATGAGATTAAGAGTCACTTATGGTTTGTCTCCCTCCCAATCCCATCTTGTTTCATTTATTCTTCTCCTACCCCTTAACCTCTCCCGCCTATTGCATCTCCACCTCCTCATATCAGGAAGATTATATGGTAGTTATCTTTCTCTGCTTGACTTATTTTTCTAAGCATGATACCCTCTAGTCCCATTTACAATTGCACCCAAAATCATAAGATACCTAGGAATAAACCTAACCAAAGAGGCAAAGAATCTATATTCAGAAAACTATAAAGTACTCATGGAAGAAATTGAGGAAGACTCAAAGAAATGGAAAAATGTTCCATGCTCCTGGATTGGAAGAATAAATATTGTGAAAATATCTGTGCTACCTAGAGCAATCTACACATTTAATGCAATTCCTATCAAAGTACCATCCATCTTTTTCAAAGAAATGGAACAAATAATTCTAAAATTTACATGGAACCAGAAAAGACCTCGAATAGCCAAAGGAATATTGAAAAAAAAAGCCAAAGTTGGTGGCATCACAATTCCAGACTTCAAGCTCTATTACAAAGCTTTCATCATCCAGACAGCATGGTACTGGCACAAAAACAGACACACAGATCAATGGAACAGCACAGTGAACCCAGAACTAGACCCTCAACTCTATGGTCAACTAAACTTCGACAAAGCAGGAAAGAATGTCCAATGGAAAAAAGTCTCTTCAATAAATGGTGTTGCGAAAATTGGACAGCCACATGCAGAAAAATGAAATTGGACCATTTCCTTACACCACACACAAAAATAGACTCAAAATGGATGAAGGACCTCGATGTGAGAAAGGAATACATCAAAATCCTTGAGGAGAACACAGGCAACAACCTCTTCGACCTCAGCGGCAGCAACATCTTCCTAGGAACATCGCCAAAGGCAAGGGAAGCAAGGGCAAAAATGAACTATTGGGATTTCATCAAGATCAAAAGCTTTTGCACAGCAAAGGAAACAGTTAACAAAACCAAAAGACAACTGACAGAATGGGAGAAGATATTTGCAAATGACATATCGGATAAAGGGCTAGTGTCCAAATCTGTAAAGAGCTTAGCACACTCCACACCCAAAGAACAAATAATCCAATCAACAAATGGGCAGAGAACATGAACAGACACTTCTGCAAAGAAGACATCCAGATGGCCAACAGACACATGAAAAAGTGCTCTATATCACTCGGCATCAGGGATATAAAAATTAAAGCCACAATGCGATATCACCTCACACTAGTCAGAATGGCTAAAATTAACAAGTCAGGAAGTGACAGATGCTGGCGAGGATGTGTAGAAAGGGAAACCCTCCTACACTGTTGGTGGGAATGCAAGTGGGTGAAACCACTCTGGAAAACAGCATGGAAGTTCCTCAAAATGTTGAAAATAGAACTACCCTATGACCCAGCAATTGCACTACTGGGTATTTGCCCAAAAGATACAAATGTAGTGATCCGAAGGGGCCCATGCACCAGAATGTTTTTAGCAGCACTGTCCACAATAGCCAAACTATGGAAAGAACCTAGATGTCCATCAACAGAGGACGTGGATGGAACTTTTGTGAGGTTTTTGGTCATGACTTTAATACTGTTACTGGTTAACGGTCTATGCAAGTTGTGACTGTCTTCCTGGTTCAATTTTGGGATTGTATAGTTTTCTGGGAATACATCCATTTCACCTAGGGGGCCTAGCTTATTGGCATACAACTGTTCATTTTTTAAATCTATTCATTGTTTTAGAACGACATCCAGCAATCCATGCCCTCGATAATACTCACCTTTTGGTTCCCCCAACCCCCCAACCCTCTGCCCCTTAAATCCCTCCAATTCATTTTCAGAGTCCATAATCTCTCATGGTTCACCCCCCCTTCCAATTTCCCTCCACTCCCTTCTCCTATCCATCTCCCCTTGTCCTCCATGCTATTTGTTGTGCTCCACACATAGGTGAAACCATATGAATTGACACTCTCTGCTTGACTTATTTCACTCAGTAGAATCTCCTCTAGTCCCGTCCATGTTGCTACAAAAGTAGGGCATTCATTCCTTCTGAGGGAGGCATAATACTCCATAGTGTATATGGCCCACATCTTCCTTATCCTTTTGTCCTTTGAAGAGCATCTTGGTTCTATCCACAGTTTGGCGACCATGGCTATTGCTGTTCTAAATATTGGGGTACAGATGGCCCTTCTTTTCACTACATCTGTATCTTTTTGGTAAATACCAAGTAGTGCAATTGCAAGGTCATAGGGAAGCTCTGTTTTTAATTTCTTGAGGAATCTCCATTCTTTTCTCCAAAGTGCCTGTACCAACTTGTATTCCGGACAGCAGTGTAAGAGTTTTCCCCTTTCCCCACATCCTCCCCAACACATCTTTCCTGTCTTGCTAATTTTGGCCATTCTAACTGGTGTAAGGTGCTATCTCTATGTGCTTTTAATTTGCATTTCCTTGTTGGCTAGTGATGATAAACATTTTTTCATGTGTCTGATAGCCATTTCTATGTCTTCATTGGAGAGGTGTCTGTTCCTATCTTCTGTCCAATTTTTTATATGATTGTCTGTTTTGTGTGTGTTGAGTTTGAGGAGTTCTCTATAGATCCTAGATATCAACCTTTTGTCTGTACTGTCATTTACAAATATCTTCTCGCAATCTGTGGGTTGCCTCTTTGTTTCATTGACAGTTTCCTTTGCAGTGCAGAAGTATTTGATCGTGATGAAGTCCCAAAAGTACATATTCACTTCTGTTTTCTTTGTTGAACAAGACTGGTGAGAGTGGGCATCCTTGTCGTGATCCTGATCTCAACGGGAAGGCTGCAAGAATTTTCCCATTGAGGATTATATTTTCTGTGGGTCTTTCATAGATAGATATGATGAAGTTCAGGAATGTTCCCTCTATCCCTATATTTTGCAGCGTTTTAATCACGAATGGATGCTGGATTTTGTCTAATGTGTTTTCTGCATTGATTGAGAGGACCATGTGGTTCTTCTCTCTTCTCATATTAATTTTTTCAATGACATTGATTGATTTATGAATGTTGAACCATCCTTGTAGCCCAGGGATGTATCCCACCTGGTCATTGTAGATAATCTTTTTAATGTGCTGTTTGACCCTGTTTGCAAGGATCTTGTTGAGAATCTTAGCATCCATATTCATCAGTGATATTGGTCTGAAATTATCCATTTTGGTAGGGTCTTTGCCTGGTTTGGGGATCAGGATAATTCTGGCTTCATAGAAAGAGTCTGGAAGTTTTTCTTCTGCTTCAATTTTTTGAAACAGCTTCAGGAGAATAGATGTTATTTCTTCTTTGAAAGTTTGGTAGAATTCCCCAAGCAATCCGTCAGGTCTTGGGCTCTTGTTTCTTGGGAGGTTTTTGATCACTGCTTATATCTCGTTACTAGATATCGGTCAATTCAGGTTGTCGATCTCTTCCTGGTTCAATTTTGGAAGTTTATATAGTTTTCCAAGAATGCATCCATTTCATCAAGGTTGCTAAGCTTATTGGCATATAACTATTGATAATAACTTCTGATGATTGTTTCTACTTCCTCATTGTTAGTTGTGATCTCTCCGTTTTCATTTATAATTTTGTGAATTTGAACTTTCTCTCTTTTCTTTTGGATTAGTGTGGCCAGTGCCTTATTGATCTTCTTGATTCTTTCAAAAAAAACAACTTCTAGTTTCATTGATACGTTCTACTGTATCTTTGGTTTCTACCTCATTGATCTCAGCTCTAATCTTGATGATTTCTCTTCTTATGTGTGGAGTTGGTTTGATTTTTTTGTTGATTCTCCAGTTCTTTAAGGTGTAGAGACAGCTGGTGTATTCTGGATTTTTCAAAATTTTGAGGGAGGCTTGGATGTCTATGGATTTCCCCCTTAGAACCACCTTTGCTGTATCCCATAGGGTTTGGATCGATGTGTCTTTATTCTCATTGGTTTCCATTTGTTTCAGTTCTTCTTTGATCTCCTGGTTGATCCAAGCATTCTTAAGCAAGATGGTCTTTAGCTTCCAGGTTTTTGAGTTCCTTCTGTACTTTTCCTTGTGATTAAGCTCCAGGTTCAAAGCATTATGATCTGAGAATATGCGGGAAAAATCTCAGTCTTTTGATATCAGTTTAGTCCTGATTTATGACCCAGCATGTGGTCTATTCTTGAGAAGGTTCCCTGTGCTCTTGAGAAGAATGAGTGTTCTTTTGTTTTAGGGTGGAATGTTCTGAATATATTTATGAAATCCATCTGTTCCAATGTGTCATTCAATGCTCTTGTTTCTTTTTTGATTTTCTGCTTCAATGATCTGTTTATTTCTGAGAGAGGCATGTTAAGATCTCCTATGATTAGTGTATTCATATCAATATGACTCTTTATCTTGATTAACAGTTTTCTTATGTAATTGGTTGCTCCCATATTAGAGGCATAGTTATTTACAATTGTTAGATCATCTTGGTGGATTGTCCCTTTAAGAATTATGTAGTGTCCTTCTGTATCTCTGACTAAAGCCTTTAGTTTAAAATCTAATTTATCTGATATGAGAATCACTACCCCGGCCTTCTTTTGAGGCCCATTGTCATGAAAGATGCTTCTCCGTCCCTTCACTTTCAGTCTGGGTGTATTTTTAGGTTCAAAATGGGTCTCTTGTGGAGAACATATGCATGGGTTCTATCGTTTTTTTTTTTTTTTTTTTTTTTTAAAGATTTTATTTATTTATTTGACAGAGAGAGAAATCACAAGTAGGCAGAGAGTCAGGCAGAGAGAGAGAGAGAAGCAGGCTCCCGCTGAGCAAAGAGCCCGATGCGGGGCTCGATCCCAGTACACCGAGATCATGACCTGAGCTGAAGGCAGCGGCTTAATCCACTGAGCCACCCAGGCGCCCCGGGTTCTATCGTTTTATCCAATCTGCAACCCTGTGCTGTTTTATGGGCGCATTTAGGCCATTCGCATTGAGATTGATTATTGATAGATACGTTTTTATTGACATCGAGTTACCTTTGAAGTCTTTCTTTATGTAGATTGTCTCTATGTTTCTCCTCCGTGCTATTCTTAGGATTTTTACTCTTTTATAGAACCCCCCTTAATATTTCCTGCAGTGTCGGCTTGGTGGTAGCATAGTCTTTTAAGTCTTGCCAGTCTTGGAAACTCTTTATATCTCCATCCATTCTGAATGTCAGTCTTGATGGATAAAGTATTCTTGGCTGCATGTTCTTCTCATTTAGTGCCCTGAATATATCTTGCCAGCCTTTTCTGGCTTGCCAGGCTTCTGTGGACAGGTCTGATGTTATATTGATGGGCTTTCCTATGTAAGTAAGGAGCCTCTTTGCCCTAGCAGCTTTCAGGAGATTATACCTACAATTATAATTCCTCAATTTGACTATCAGGTGTCGTGTTTTTGTTTTGTTTTGTTTTGTTTTGTTTTGTATTGTATGTTTTTTTTTTGAATGTATAATCTTGGGTGGAGACCATTTAGCCTCCAGTACATGAATTCTGGTTCCATTCGCGAGATTGAGAAAATTTTCTTGAAGGACTTGTTCCACTATATCTTCTAGATCTTTCTTTCTTCTCCCCTTCAGGGATTCCAGTAATTCTGAGGTTGGAACGTTTCATGGCACCATTTATTACCCTGATTCTGTTTTTGTGATTTCTAAGCTGTTTGTTCCAGGCTTCCTCCTGATCCTTTCTCTCTATCTGTTTGTCCTCCAGATCACTAATTCTATCTTCTGTCTCAGTTTCCCTAGCTTTGAGAGAGTTTAGATTAGATTAGAACTTATTGAGAGCATTGTGGACCTCCTCCCTGGTAGCTTTAAGCTTCGCCCTAACATTGTGAACATCATGTCTCATCGCTTTCAGCTTGGCCCTAATCAATTATGTTTGGTCATCCATGCCTTTCTCCAAACTAGCTATTGCCTGGATTATTGTTAACCTGAATTCTCTTTCCAACATATTGTCTATGTTGATAGCCATTAGCTCTAGTGCAGAAGGTCCATCCACTGTATTTTTCTTCTGTTGGGGATTCCTCCTCCTAGTCATTTTGGTGAGAGATGACTGAACAGATGTAGCTGGATGTATCAGCCATGGTGCAGTCAAGGTGCACACTGGAAAACTTTGAACAATCATGATTCCCCACCCAAATGAGAGAAAAAAGAAAAGAAAAAGAAAAAAAAAAAAGAGATAGAGACAGGAAAGAGAGGGAAGATTAAAGAGAAAGTTCAGCCCAAATGAGCCCCAAGGTAAGATTTATGAAGTAGACAAACAAAAAGACTGATAAAAGTATATGACAAGTGAAAATATATATATATATATATATATATATATATATATATATATATATATATATACAAAAAAAAAAGGAAGAACGTCGTCAAAAAGAACCCCACGTGTAAGATTTATATACTATCAGGACAAACACAAAAACACAGAAACACTGGTGGAAGATAAAGATTAAAGAGTGGATATAAATTCTCAGTGTCTGCGAGGAAGCTTGTTTTAATTTTTCCTGGATGTATCTTGATATCTTTGTTAAAGGACTCAACTTTCCTAAGATAAAGGGGTATTAAAAATTAGTTACCTATAGGGGTAGTATTGATTGGGGAAAGGGGACTACTTTGAAGTTTAACTCTATAAAAATAAAAAGGAAAAAACTAAACTAAACTAAAATATAAAAAAAAAATGTAGGAATAAAAAAATAAAAATGCAAAAGGAAAACATTGGTGTATATATCAAAAATTTTAGGTTAGAAAGTTATTTTGGAATTTGATGTACTGGACAGCTCACTCTGATGGTAACAGGTTAATAAAGTTACATATATATATATATATATATATATATATACATATATATATATGTATATGACAAGAGAAAAAAATATATATATACAAAAAAAAAAAAGGAAGAACGTCGTCAAAAAGAACCCCACGTGTAAGATTTATATACTATCAGGACAAACACAAAAACACAGAAACACTGGTGGAAGATAAAGATTGGAGAGTGGATATATATATATATATATATATATATATATATATATATATACCAGAATAGTCGGAATGAATAAAAACAAACTTTTCCTATGAAGTAGTGGTTGTACTCTTGTAGTCCTTTTTTATTTTCTCTCTCTCTCATTTTATTTTTCTTTCTTGGTTTGTTTTCTAGGAGAGGGGCCTGCCACGTGGGTTTTCGGTCAGTGATGTACCCTGAGTTAAGTTTTCACGCCCCTCTCAATGTGGTGGACTCTGAGGAAACTGTTCTGTTTTTTTTTTCAGACTTTTGTTCTCTGGAGTGTTTATGTTTATTCACATTTTTTGTTTGAGTTTTCTCCCTGTGCAGGGATTGGAGATAAGGTCTAGGTTCCGATGACTGAAAACCCAGGTTGGAAATGGATGGTGGCCTAAGGCAGTGGCGGGTCCAATGTGCTGGGTGTGCAGCCAGCTGTGTCAGTGTCTGTTGGAAGGTCTGGGCTCAGGCTAGTTGCGACAGAGCTTCAGTGTTTAAGGTAGCCTATGCAATTGGGGTGTTTCCGAGGGCCAAGAAGTTTGATCCTCATTTGGGGTCTCTGGGCAGCACCATAGACAATGCTTTTCTCCTGGGAGGCAGGCAGAGTGCTTCATTGTGGCCCCAGAATTCCCAGTAGGGAGTGTTTGTGGGCCAGGAGTGTGAGGACGGAAGTCTGAAAACACAAGCTAGGGTGAGGATTGGAGCCAAGGGCAGAGCAGGCCCACTCTGCAGAGGCTGAATCAAAATCTCCTGCATCTGAAGTCAGGCTGAGGAAAAGACGTTGGCTGAGGCTGGAGTATGTGTCCATAATGGCACCTTCATGAAGCGGGGGCCTCATGAGGCCAAGGAAGTTTTTCCACGCTGCGTTTGCAGGTTGCTCCAAACCACAAGGTTTCCTTCTGCAGGACATTCGAGTCCTGTTGCATGGCTCCAGGACATACCATACGGAAGGACTGGAGAGCAGGGATCGAAGGATGGATCCCTGTACAGCATGCCTCGCATTCCCATTGGCCATTCGCGACAAGATATGTTTGAACTGCTGCCTCTGGGGCAGGCTACCCAGGGGGCTGAGTTGAAAGGGCCTCTCCTGAGGATGCCTCATAATGTGCGTTTGGGTCCATGTCCCAGCTCCCAAGAGTTTGGGGTCATTTGTGGGAAGGGTGGAGTCGTGTTGTCTGGCTAATATGTCTCTCCAAGAAAGGGATTCCATAGCAGAGCCCCAGGTACGGGAGGGGCGACTGTAAAACTCATACCCTGGTGAGGATTGGGTGCATAGGGGCTTGGAAAGCCCATATGCGAGCTCTTGGCCTTTCTTTGACATGGGGCTCATGCTGAGGGTCACAGTGTGAATTTGTACCCAAGCAGCACTCACGTTTGGGCGTGGCATCAGGACCATGAAGGTTTATCCCACCCTGTAGCTGAGTTGAAATGGCCTCTCCTGAGGATGCGTCATAATTTGCGTTTGGGTCCATGGAGACCTGGTAATGTGCTGGTTGTTCAGTGGCCCTGCGGAACTCCCCTACCTGAAGAGTTTGATACATCCCCAGTTAGAAAGGTCCCCATGTGGAGACGAGAGAGGTTTGGTTTGGTGCCTCGGAAAAGCCCCGTTTAGTGGTCTTCGAAAACAGTCCTCTGAGGACGGACACATTGAAACCAAAGCTAAGGTTCATATTAGGGCCTGTGGGCCTGTCCATTTCAACCTTCTGTCTCTGGGGACACTGTCTGAGAGTCTAAGTGGAGATAGTTGCACCGCTGGTGTCATAGAGCCCCTCTTAGTCCAGGGTGGCCTACAGTATTGATGGCCTGAGGGGTCTTGGAGCTTTTGCCTAACTGGTAGGTTTGTGGTCAATGGATTGGGCACATTTTCCTTGGAGAGGGCGGCACAATCTTTCGCTGTGGCTCCAGCGGCCCTAGCCTGAAGGTTGTGTGTGTCCAGGCTGTGGGCACAGAAGTCTGAAAACACAAACTCAGCTTATGAGTGGCGCCTAGGGTATGGCAGGCCGGTTGTACAGCCCAAGAGGAAGCTCCTGGGCTTCTGAAACAAGAGCGAGAGGGTGGTGTCCTTCAGGTTTTGTCTCTGGATGTTGTGTCCGGGATAGCCGTGGATTGGAGGGGTGGCCTCAGGGACTGTGGACGAGTATCCCTCTATGGGGATTTGTCCCAGCTCCCAAGAGTTTGGGGTCATTTTGTGGGAAGGGTGGAGTCGTGTTGTCTGTCTCATGTGTCTCTCCAAGAAAGGGATTCCAGAGCAGAGCCCTAGGTACGGGCGGGGCGACTGGAAAACTCAAACCATGGTGAGGATTGGGTGCATAACGGCGTGGCAAGCCGTGTATACGGGCTCTTGGTCCAGGCCATAACAGGCCTTTCTTTGACATGGGGCTCATGCTGAGGCTCACAGTGTGAATTTGTACCCAAGCAGCACGCACGTTTGGGCGTGGCATCAGGGGCCATGAAGGTTTATCCCACCCTCTAGGTGTAAATCCATGCCAAGAGCAGGCTTTACAGCCAAGAAGAAGGACGGGTTCTGTTTCGTGCTTCCGATACCCAGCTGTGTGGGGAATTGATATAATGTCTAGGTTCAGATATCTGAAAACCAAGGTTAGGAAGATGTGAGGAAGGATGTCTGAAAACACAAGCTAGCGTGAGGTTTGGGACTGAGGGCACGGCAGGCCCACTCTGCAGAGGCTGAATCGAGAACTCCTGCACTGAGGTCATGTCAACTATGAGACGTGCCTCAGGATAGAGATTTTGTCCAGCATGGCCCCTTCCGGAAGGGTGTGGGGGCTTCATGAGGCCAGGGAGGTTTTCCTACGATGGGATTTGTGAACTACTCCAAACCTCAAGGTTTCCTTCTGCATGACAGTCGAGTCCTATTGGATGGTTGCAGGAGGCCCCATACGGAAAGACTCGAAAGGAGGTGTCTAAGCATGGATGCCTGGGAAAGCCACCCTATATTCCCACACTTTAGTCAGGACAAGGCAGGCTCAATCTGCGGGCTCCTGGGTGAGCTACCCAGAGGGGAGAGGTGAAATGGACTCCCCAGAAGATGAGTCTTACTGTGGCTTGGTGGCCTGGGAGACCTTGGAATGTGGAGGTGGCTCAGGGACTCTGCAGGATTCTTCAACCTGTGGTGTTTGAAACGGCTCCAACAAGGAAGCTTCCCATGTGGAGACGAGAGGAGTTCTGTTCAGTGCCTCAGGAAAGCCCCATATCCTGTTCTTCGAACCAAAGCCTCTGAGGAGTGACACCTGGAAACCAAAGCAAGAGTTGAGATTAGGGCCTAAGGGCCTGTCTGGCTCAACCTTCTATCTCTGTTGACATCTGTGTGCATGCCTTCGTGGAGGTAGCTGCTCAGCTTGTGTCCGAATGCCCCTGTGTGTCCAGGGAGGCTCCCAGTAGTGGGATGTCCTCGGGGGCCTTGAGGTTTCTCATGTTCTGGAGGTGTGTGGCCAAAGGAATGGACACAGTTTCCCAGGAGAGAGCAGGCACGGTCCTGTGGTATGGCTCCAGAGGACCCAGCCTAAAGGCTGTGTTTGCCAGGACTGTGGGGACAGATGTCTGAAAAAGCAAACTTGGCTCAGCTAGGGGCCAAGGTAATGGCAGGCCTGATCTCCAGTCCGTGAGGGGAAATCCGCTGGATATCAAAGGAGGGCAAGTGGGAGGCAGTCGTTCAGGATTTTGTCTCTGGGTGTTGCGTTCACACTGGCCGCTTAGGGTAGGGCTAAGGAGGAGCCTTCCTCTCGGTGGATTGTCCAAGCTCCCAAGTGTTTGGGTTCATTCTGTTGGAAGGGGAGAGTACTGTTTTCTGCCACAGGGGACCCCACAGGAGAGGGACTCTAGAGCACAGCAGTGGGTTCCCTCAACTGGAATACATAACCATCTAGTTAGTCCTGGGTGCCTATGGGCATGGCAAGCCACATATGCGGGCTCTTGGTCCAGTCACTGAGAGGCGTTACTTGAATAAGGTACTCACGCTGAGCGTCACAATGTGTGTTTGTGCCCAAGGCGGCCCTCACGCATGGGCGTGGCCTCATGGGCCATGCCGTTTTCTCCTACACTGAAGGTTTGACTCACTGCCAGCAGCAAGGTTTCTTGCGATGGCTAAGGAGGGGTTCTGACTTGTGCATCAGGTTCCCCCCTGTGCAGGGATTGGAGATATGGTCTAGGTTCCGATGACTGAAAACCCAGCTTGGAAATGGATGGTGGCCTAAGGCAGTGGCGGGTCCAATGTGCTGGTTGTGCAGCCAGCTGTGTCGGTGTCTGTTGGAAGGTATGGGCTCAGGCTATTTGCGACAGAGCATCAGTGTTTAAGGTAGCCTATGCAATTGGGGTTTTGCCGGGGGCCAAGCAGTTTGATCATCATTTGGGGTTTCTGGGCAGCACCATAGACAATGTTTTTCTCCTGGGAGGCAGGCAGAGTGCTTCATTGTGTCCCCAGAATTCCCAGTAGGGAGGGTTTTTGGTCCAGGAGTGTGAAATCTGAAAACACAAGCTAGGGTGAGGATTGGAGCCAAGGGCAGAGCATGCCCACTCTGCAGAGGCTGAATCAAAATCTCCTGCATCTGAAGTCAGGCTGAGGATCAGACGTTGGCTGAGGAGGGTATGTGTCCATGATGGCACCTTCATGAAGCGGGGACCTCATGAGGCCAAGGAAGTTTTCCCACGCTGCGTTTGCAGGTTGCCCCAAACCACAAGGTGTCCTACTGCGGGACATTCGATTCCTGTTGCATGGCTCCAGGACATACCATATGGAAGGACTGGAGAGCAGGGTTCGAAGGATGGATCCCTGTACAGCATGCCTCGCATCCCCATTGGCCATTAGCGACAAGATATGTTTAATCTGCTGCCTCTGGGGCATGCTACCCAGGGGGCTGAGTTCAAATAGCCTCTCCTGAGGATGCATCATAATGTGCGTTTGGGTCCATGGAGACCTTGGAATGTGCTGCTTGTTCAGTGGCCCTGCGGAACTCTCCTACCTGAAGGGATTGATACATCCCCAGTAAGAAAGCTCCCCATGTGGAGACGAGAGAGGTTTGGTTGGTGCCTCAGAAAAGCCCCGTGTGCTGGTCTACGAAAACAGTCCTCTGAGGACGGACACATGGAAACCAGAGCTACGGTTCAGATTAGGGCCTGGGGGCCTGTCCATTTGAACCTTCTGTCTCTGAGGACACTCTCTGAGAGTCTAAGTGGAGATAGTTGCTCCGCTGGTGTCAGAGAGCCCCTCTTAGTCCAGGGTGGCCTACACTATTGATGGCCTCAGGGGCCTTGGAGCTTTTCCCTAACCTGTAGGGTTGTGGTCAATGGATTGGGCACACTTTCCTTGGAGAGGGCAGGTACAATCTTTCGCTGTGGCTCCAGAGGCCCCAGCCTGGAGGTTGTGTGGGTCCAGGTTGTGGGCACAGAAGTCTAAAAAAACAAACTGAGCTTATGAGTGGCGCCTAGGGTTGGCAGGCCGGATGGACAGCCCGAGAGGGAGCTCCTGGGCCTCTGAAACAAGGGCGAGTGGGAGGCGTTCCTTCAGGCTTTTGTCTCTGGATGTTGTGTCCGGGATAGCCTTGGATTGGAGGGGTGGCCTCAGGGACTGTGGACGAGTATCCCTCTCTGGGGATTTGTCCCAGCTCCCAAGAGTTTGGGGTCATTTTGTGGGAAGGGTGGAGTCGTGTTGTCTGGCTCATGTGTCTCTCCAAGTAAGGGATTCCAGAGCAGAGCCGCAGGTACGGGCGGGGCGACTGGAAAACTCAAACCATGGTGAGGATTGGGTGCATAGGGGCTTGGCAAGCCCCATATGCCTGCTCTTGGTCCAGGCCCTGACAGGCCTTTCTTTGACATGGGGCTCATGCTGATGGTGCAGTGTGAATTTGTGCCTAAGCAGCACTCAAGTTTGGGCGTGGCATCAGGGGCCATGAAGGTTTCTCCCACCCTGAAGGTGTGACTCCATGCCAAGAGCAAGCTTTACAGCCATGGGGAAGGAGGAGTTCTGTTTTGTGCTTGCTATACCCAGATGTGTGGAGAATTGACATAATGTCTAGGTTCAGATATCTGAAAACCAAGGTTAGGAAGAGGTGACGGCATAAGACCATGGCATGTCCGAAGTGCTGGGTGTGCAGCCAGCTGTTACCTTGTCTGTCTAGACGTCTGGCTTCAGGCTGTGTCAGACAGAGCATGAGTGCCCAGAGCAGCCTATCCATTTCGGATACCGTCGAGGCACGAGCAGGTTGATCCTCATCTGGGTTTTCTGGAGAGCCCCACAGGGAAACGTTTTTCTTCCGTTGGGCAGACACTGGGCTGGGTTGTGGTTCTGGAGTTCCTAGTCCGGAGGGCTTGTTTGCCAGGAATGTGAGGAAGGAAGTCTGAAAACACAAGCTAGCGTGAGGTTTGGGACTGAGGGCACGGCAGGCCCACTCTGCAGAGGCTGAATCGAGATCTCCTGCACTGAGGTCATGTCAACTATGAGACGTGCCTCTGGCTAGAATTTTTGTCCAGCATGGCCTCTTCCAGAAGGTTGTGGGGGCTTCATGAGGCCAGGGAGCTTTGCCTACGATGGGATTTGTGAACTACTCCAAAACTCAAGGTTTCCTTCTGCACGACAGTCGAGTCCTATGGGATGGTTCCAGGAGGCCCCATACGGAAAGACTCGAGAGCAGGTGTCTAAGCATGGATGCCTGGGAAAGTCACCTCATATTCCCACTCTTTAGTCAGGAAAAAACAGGCTCAATCTGCGGGCTCCTGGGTGAGCTACCCAGAGGGTAGAGTTGAAATGGACTACCCTGAAGATGAGTCTTACTGTAGCTTGGTTGCCTGGGAGACCTTGGAATGTGGAGGTGGCTCAGGGACTTTGCAGGGTTCTTCAACCTGAGATGTTTGACACGGCTTCAACAAGGAAGCTTCCCATGTGGAGACGAGAGGAGTTCTGTTCAGTGCCTCAGGAAAGCCCCATATCCTGTTCTTCGAACCAAAGCCTCTGAGGAGTGACACCTGGAAACCAAAGCAAGAGTTGAGATTAGGGCCTAAGGGCCTGTCTGGCTCAACCTTCTATCTCTGTTGACATCTGTGTGCATGCCTTCGTGGAGGTAGCTGCTCAGCTTGTGTCCGAATGCCCCTGTGTGTCCAGGGAGGCTCCCGGTAGTGGGAAGTCCTCGGGAGCCTTGAGGTTTCTCATGTTCTGGAGGTGTGTGGCCAAAGGAATGGACACAGTTTCCCAGGAGAGAGCAGGCACGGTCCTGTGGTATGGTTCCAGAGGACCGAGCCTAGAGGCTGTGTTTGCCAGGGCTGTGGGGACAGATGTCTGAAAAAGCAAACTTGGCTCAGCTAGGGGCCAAGGTAATGGCAGGCCTGATCTCCAGTCTGTGAGGGGAAATCCTCTGGATATCAAAGGAGGGCAAGTGGGAGGCAGTCGCTCAGGATTTTGTCTCTGGGTGTTGCGTTCACACTGGCCGCTCAGGGTAGGGGTTGCCTCAGGGGCCGAGGAGGAGCCTTCCTCTCGGTGGATTGTCCAAGCTCCCAAGTGTTTGGGTTCATACTGTGGGAAGGGAAGAGTACTGTTTTCTGCCACAGGGGACCCCCCAGGAGAGGGACTCTAGAGCACATCAGTGGGTTCCCTCAACTGGAAATCATACCATCTAGTTAGTCCTGGGTGCCTATGGGCAGGGCAAGCCACATATGCGGGCTCTTGGTCCAGTCACTGAGAGGCGTTACTTGAATAATGTACTCACGCTGAGCGTCACAATGTGTGTTTGTGCCCAAGGCGGCCCTCACGCATGGGCGTGGCCTCATGGGCCATGCCGTTTTCTCCTACACTGAAGGTTTGACTCACTGCCAGCAGCAAGGTTTCTTGCGATGGGGAAGGAGTGGTTCTGACTTGTGCATCAGGTTCCCCCCTGTGCAGGGTTTGGAGATATGGTCTAGGTTCAGATGACTGAAAACCCAGGTTGGGAATGGATGGTGGCCTAAGGCAGTGGCAGGTCCAATGTGCTGGGTGTGCAGCCAGCTGTGTCGGTGTCTGTTGGAAGGTCTAGGCTCAGGCTATTTGCGACAGAGCTTCAGTGTTTAAGGTAGCCTATGCAATTGGGGTTTTGCCGGGGGCCAAGCAGTTTGATCATCATTTGGGGTTTCTGGGCAGCACCATAGACAATGTTTTTCTCCTGGGAGGCAGGCAGAGTGCTTCATTGTGTCCCCAGAATTCCCAGTAGGGAGGGTTTTTGGTCCAGGAGTGTGAAATCTGAAAACACAAGCTAGGGTGAGGATTGGAGCCAAGGGCAGAGCATGCCCACTCTGCAGAGGCTGAATCAAAATCTCCTGCATCTGAAGTCAGGCTGAGGATCAGACGTTGGCTGAGGAGGGTATGTGTCCATGATGGCACCTTCATGAAGCGGGGACCTCATGAGGCCAAGGAAGTTTTCCCACGCTGCGTTTGCAGGTTGCCCCAAACCACAAGGTGTCCTACTGCGGGACATTCGATTCCTGTTGCATGGCTCCAGGACATACCATATGGAAGGACTGGAGAGCAGGGTTCGAAGGATGGATCCCTGTACAGCATGCCTCGCATCCCCATTGGCCATTAGCGACAAGATATGTTTAATCTGCTGCCTCTGGGGCATGCTACCCAGGGGGCTGAGTTCAAATAGCCTCTCCTGAGGATGCATCATAATGTGCGTTTGGGTCCATGGAGACCTTGGAATGTGCTGCTTGTTCAGTGGCCCTGCGGAACTCTCCTACCTGAAGGGATTGATACATCCCCAGTAAGAAAGCTCCCCATGTGGAGACGAGAGAGGTTTGGTTGGTGCCTCAGAAAAGCCCCGTGTGCTGGTCTACGAAAACAGTCCTCTGAGGACGGACACATGGAAACCAGAGCTACGGTTCAGATTAGGGCCTGGGGGCCTGTCCATTTGAACCTTCTGTCTCTGAGGACACTGTCTGAGAGTCTAAGTGGAGATAGTTGCTCCGCTGGTGTCAGAGAGCCCCTCTTAGTCCAGGGTGGCCTACACTATTGATGGCCTCAGGGGCCTTGGAGCTTTTCCCTAACCTGTAGGGTTGTGGTCAATGGATTGGGCACACTTTCCTTGGAGAGGGCAGGTACAATCTTTCGCTGTGGCTCCAGAGGCCCCAGCCTGGAGGTTGTGTGGGTCCAGGTTGTGGGCACAGAAGTCTAAAAAAACAAACTGAGCTTATGAGTGGCGCCTAGGGTTGGCAGGCCGGATGGACAGCCCGAGAGGGAGCTCCTGGGCCTCTGAAACAAGGGCGAGTGGGAGGCGTTCCTTCAGGCTTTTGTCTCTGGATGTTGTGTCCGGGATAGCCTTGGATTGGAGGGGTGGCCTCAGGGACTGTGGACGAGTATCCCTCTCTGGGGATTTGTCCCAGCTCCCATGAGTTTGGGGTCATTTTGTGGGAAGGGTGGAGTCGTGTTGTCTGGCTCATGTGTCTCTCCAAGTAAGGGATTCCAGAGCAGAGCCCCAGGTACGGGCGGGGCGACTGGAAAACTCAAACCATGGTGAGGATTGGGTGCATAGGGGCTTGGCAAGCCCCATATGCCTGCTCTTGGTCCAGGCCCTGACAGGCCTTTCTTTGACATGGGGCTCATGCTGATGGTGCAGTGTGAATTTGTGCCTAAGCAGCACTCAAGTTTGGGCGTGGCATCAGGGGCCATGAAGGTTTCTCCCACCCTGAAGGTGTGACTCCATGCCAAGAGCAAGCTTTACAGCCATGGGGAAGGAGGAGTTCTGTTTTGTGCTTGCTATACCCAGATGTGTGGAGAATTGACATAATGTCTAGGTTCAGATATCTGAAAACCAAGGTTAGGAAGAGGTGACGGCATAAGACCATGGCATGTCCGAAGTGCTGGGTGTGCAGCCAGCTGTTACCTTGTCTGTCTGGACGTCTGGCTTCAGGCTGTGTCAGACAGAGCATGAGTGCCCAGAGCAGCCTATCCATTTCGGATACCGTCGAGGCACGAGCAGGTTGATCCTCATCTGGGTTTTCTGGAGAGCCCCACAGGGAAACGTTTTTCTTCCGTTGGGCAGACACTGGGCTGGGTTGTGGTTCTGGAGTTCCTAGTCCGGAGGGCTTGTTTGCCAGGAATGTGAGGAAGGAAGTCTGAAAACACAAGCTAGCGTGAGGTTTGGGACTGAGGGCACGGCAGGCCCACTCTGCAGAGGCTGAATCGAGATCTCCTGCACTGAGGTCATGTCAACTATGAGACGTGCCTCTGGCTAGAATTTTTGTCCAGCATGGCCTCTTCCAGAAGGGTGTGGGGGCTTCATGAGGCCAGGGAGCTTTGCCTACGATGGGATTTGTGAACTACTCCAAAACTCAAGGTTTCCTTCTGCACGACAGTCGAGTCCTATGGGATGGTTCCAGGAGGCCCCATACGGAAAGACTCGAGAGCAGGTGTCTAAGCATGGATGCCTGGGAAAGTCACCTCATATTCCCACTCTTTAGTCAGGAAAAAACAGGCTCAATCTGCGGGCTCCTGGGTGAGCTACCCAGAGGGTAGAGTTGAAATGGACTACCCTGAAGATGAGTCTTACTGTAGCTTGGTTGCCTGGGAGACCTTGGAATGTGGAGGTGGCTCAGGGACTTTGCAGGATTCTTCAACCTGAGATGTTTGACACGGCTTCAACAAGGAAGCTTCCCATGTGGAGACGAGAGGAGTTCTGTTCAGTGCCTCAGGAAAGCCCCATATCCTGTTCTTCGAACCAAAGCCTCTGAGGAGTGACACCTGGAAACCAAAGCAAGAGTTGAGATTAGGGCCTAAGGGCCTGTCTGGCTCAACCTTCTATCTCTGTTGACATCTGTGTGCATGCCTTCGTGGAGGTAGCTGCTCAGCTTGTGTCCGAATGCCCCTGTGTGTCCAGGGAGGCTCCCGGTAGTGGGAAGTCCTCGGGAGCCTTGAGGTTTCTCATGTTCTGGAGGTGTGTGGCCAAAGGAATGGACACAGTTTCCCAGGAGAGAGCAGGCACGGTCCTGTGGTATGGTTCCAGAGGACCGAGCCTAGAGGCTGTGTTTGCCAGGGCTGTGGGGACAGATGTCTGAAAAAGCAAACTTGGCTCAGCTAGGGGCCAAGGTAATGGCAGGCCTGATCTCCAGTCCGTGAGGGGAAATCCTCTGGATATCAAAGGAGGGCAAGTGGGAGGCAGTCGCTCAGGATTTTGTCTCTGGGTGTTGCGTTCACACTGGCCGCTCAGGGTAGGGGTTGCCTCAGGGGCCGAGGAGGAGCCTTCCTCTCGGTGGATTGTCCAAGCTCCCAAGTGTTTGGGTTCATTCTGTGGGAAGGGAAGAGTACTGTTTTCTGCCACAGGGGACCCCCCAGGAGAGGGACTCTAGAGCACATCAGTGGGTTCCCTCAACTGGAATACATAACCATCTAGTTAGTCCTGGGTGCCTATGGGCATGGCAAGCCACATATGCGGGCTCTTGGTCCAGTCACTGAGAGGCGTTACTTGAAGAATGTACTCACGCTGAGGGTCACAATGTGTGTTTGTGCCCAAGGCGGCCCTCACGCATGGGCGTGGCCTCATGGGCCATGCCATTTTCTCCTACACTGAAGGTTTGACCAACTGCAGGAGCAAGGTTTCTTGCGTTGGGGAAGGAGGGGTTCTGACTTGTGCATCAGGTTCCCCCCTGTGCAGGGATTGGAGATATGGTCTAGGTTCCGATGACTGAAAACCCAGGTTGGGAATGGATGGTGGCCTAAGGCAGTGGCGGGTCCAATGTGCTGGGTGTGCAGCCAGCTGTGTCGGTGTCTGTTGGAAGGTCTGGGCTCAGGCTATTTGCGACAGAGCATCAGTGTTTAAGGTAGCCTATGCAATTTGGGGTTTTGCCGAGGGCCAAGCAGTTTGATCCACATTTGTGGTTTCTGGGCAGCACCATAGACAATGTTTTTCTCCTGGGAGGCAGGCA
Source organism: Mustela nivalis (assembly GCF_964662115.1). Classification (NCBI taxonomy): domain Eukaryota; kingdom Metazoa; phylum Chordata; class Mammalia; order Carnivora; family Mustelidae; genus Mustela; species Mustela nivalis. The sequence goes on along the minus strand of NW_028136556.1, from coordinate 533,240 downwards.
GAGTGCTTCATTGTGCCCCAGTATTCCCAGTAGGAAGGGTTTTTGGTCCAGGAGTGTGAGGACGGAAGTCTGAAAACACAAGCTAGGATGAGGATTGGAGCCAAGGGCAGAGCATGCCCACTCTGCAGAGGCTGAATCATAATCTCCTGCATCTGAAGTCAGGCTGAGGAACAGACGTTGGCTGAGGAGGGTATGTGTCCATGATGGCAACTTCATGAGGCGGGGACCTCATGAGGCCAAGGAAGTTTTCCCACGCTGCGTTTGCAGGTTGCCCCAAACCACAAGGTGTCCTACTGCGGGACATTCGATTCCTGTTGCATGGCTCCAGGACATACCATATGGAAGGACTGGAGAGCAGGGTTCGAAGGATGGATCACTGTACAGCATGCCTCGCATCCCCATTGGCCATTAGCGACAAGATATGTTTAATCTGCTGCCTCTGGGGCATGCTACCCAGGGGGCTGAGTTCAAATAGCCTCTCCTGAGGATGCATCATAATGTGCGTTTGGGTCCATGGAGACCTTGGAATGTGCTGCTTGTTCAGTGGCCCTGCGGAACTCTCCTACCTGAAGGGATTGATACATCCCCAGTAAGAAAGCTCCCCATGTGGAGACGAGAGAGGTTTGGTTGGTGCCTCAGAAAAGCCCCGTGTGCTGGTCTACGAAAACAGTCCTCTGAGGACGGACACATGGAAACCAGAGCTACGGTTCAGATTAGGGCCTGGGGGCCTGTCCATTTGAACCTTCTGTCTCTGAGGACACTTTCTGAGAGTCTAAGTGGAGATAGTTGCTCCGCTGGTGTCAGAGAGCCCCTCTTAGTCCAGGGTGGCCTACACTATTGATGGCCTCAGGGGCCTTGGAGCTTTTCCCTAACCTGTAGGGTTGTGGTCAATGGATTGGGCACACTTTCCTTGGAGAGGGCAGGTACAATCTTTCGCTGTGGCTCCAGAGGCCCCAGCCTGGAGGTTGTGTGGGTCCAGGTTGTGGGCACAGAAGTCTAAAAAAACAAACTGAGCTTATGAGTGGCGCCTAGGGTATGGCAGGCCGGATGGACAGCCCGAGAGGGAGCTCCTGGGCCTCTGAAACAAGGGCGAGTGGGAGGCGTTCCTTCAGGCTTTTGTCTCTGGATGTTGTGTCCGGGATAGCCTTGGATTGGAGGGTTGGCCTCAGGGACTGTGGACGAGTATCCCTCTCTGGGGATTTGTCCCAGCTCCCAAGAGTTTGGGGTCATTTTGTGGGAAGGGTGGAGTCGTGTTGTCTGGCTCATGTGTCTCTCCAAGTAAGGAATTCCAGAGCAGAGCCCCAGGTACGAGTGGGGCGACTGGAAAACTCAAACCATGGTGAGGATTGGGTGCATAGGGGCTTGGCAAGCCCCATATGCGGGCTCTTGGTCCAGGCCCTGACAGGCCTTTCTTTGACATGGGGCTCATGCTGATGGTACAGTGTGAATTTGTGCCCATGCAGCACTCAATTTTGGGCGTGGCATCAGGTGCCATGAAGGTTTCTCCCACCCTGAAGGTGTGACTCCATGCCAAGAGCAAGCTTTACAGCCATGGAGAAGGAGGAGTTCTGTTTTATGCTTGCTATACTAGCTGTGTGGAGAATTGATATAATGTCTAGGTTCAGATATCTGAAAACCAAGGTTAGGAAGAGGTGACGGCATAAGACCATGGCGTGTCCGAAGTGCTGGGTGTGCAGCCAGCTGTTTCCTTGTCTGTCTAGACGTCTGGCTTCAGGCTGTGTCAGACAGAGCATGAGTGCCCAGAGCAGCCTATCCAGTTCGGGTACCGTCGAGGCAAGCAGGTTGATCCTTATCTGAGTTTTCTGGAGAGACCCACAGGGAAACGTTTTTCTTCCATTGGGCAGACACTGGGCTGGGTTGTGGTTCTGGAGTTCCTAGTCCGGAGGGCTTGTTTGCCAGGAATGTGAGGAAGGAAGTCTGAAAACACAAGCTAGCGTGAGGTATGGGCCTGAGGGCACGGCAGGCCCACTCTGCAGAGGCTGAATCGAGAACTCCTGCACTGAGGTCATGTCAACTATGAGACGTGCCTCAGGATAGAGATTTTGTCCAGCATGGCCCCTTCCGGAAGGGTGTGGGGGCTTCATGAGGCCAGGGAGGTTTGCCTACGATGGGATTTGTGAACTACTCCAAACCTCAAGGTTTCCTTCTGCATGAGAGTCGAGTCCTATTGGATGGTTCCAGGAGGCCCCATACGGAAAGACTCGAAAGGAGGTGTCTAAGCATGGATGCCTGGGAAAGCCACCCTATATTCCCACACGTTAGTCAGGACAAGGCAGGCTCAATCTGCGGGCTCCTGGGTGAGCTACCCAGAGGGGAGAGTTGAAATGGACTCCCCTGAAGATGAGTCTTACTGTAGCTTGGTGGCCTGGGAGACCTTGGAATGTGGAGGTGGCTCAGGGACTATGCAGGATTCTTCAACCTGTGGTGTTTGAAACGGCTCCAACAAGGAAGCTTCCCATGTGGAGACGAGAGGAGTTCTGTTCAGTGCCTCAGGAAAGCCCCATATCCTGTTCTTCGAACCAAAGCCTCTGAGGAGTGACACCTGGAAACCAAAGCAAGAGTTGAGATTAGGGACTAAGGGCCTGTCTGGCTCAACCTTCTATCTCTGTTGACATCTGTGTGCATGCCTTCGTGGAGGTAGCTGCTCAGCTTGTGTCCGAATGCCCCTGTGTGTCCAGGGAGGCTCCCAGTAGTGGGATGTCCTCGGGGGCCTTGAGGTTTCTCATGTTCTGGAGGTGTGTGGCCAAAGGAATGGACACAGTTTCCCAGGAGAGAGCAGGCACGGTCCTGTGGTATGGCTCCAGCGGACCCAGCCTAGAGGCTGTGTTTGCCAGGGCTGTGGGGACAGATGTCTGAAAAAGCAAACATGGCTCAGCTAGGGGCCAAGGTAATGGCAGGCCTGATCTCCAGTCCGTGAGGGGAAATCCTCTGGATATCAAAGGAGGGCAAGTGGGAGGCAGTCGCTCAGGATTTTGTCTCTGGGTGTTGCGTTCACACTGGCCGCTCAGGGTAGGGGTTGCCTCAGGGGCCGAGGAGGAGCCTTCCTCTCGGGGGATTGTCCAAGCTCCCAAGTGTTTGGGTTCATTCTGTGGGAAGGGAAGAGTACTGTTTTCTGCCACAGGGGACCCCCCAGGAGAGGGACTCTAGAGCACAGCAGTGGGTTCCCTCAACTGGAATACATACCATCTAGTTAGTCCTGGGTGCCTATGGGCATGGCAAGCCACATATGCGGGCTCTTGGTCCAGTCACTGAGAGGCGTTACTTGAAGAATGTACTCACGCTGAGGGTCACAATGTGTGTTTGTACCCAAGGCGGCCCTCACGCATGGGCGTGGCCTCATGGGCCATGCCGTTTTCTCACTCACTGAAGGTTTGACTCACTGCCAGCAGCAAGGTTTCTTGCGATGGGGAAGGAGTGGTTCTGACTTGTGCATCAGGTTCAGCCCTGTGCAGGGATTGGAGATATGGTCTAGGTTCCGATGACTGAAAACCCAGGTTGGGAATGGATGGTGGCCTAAGGCAGTGGCGTGTCCAATGTGCTGGGTGTGCAGCCAGCTGTGTCGGTGTCTGTTGGAAGGTCTGGGCTCAGGCTATTTGCGACAGAGCTTCAGTGTTTAAGGTAGCCTATGCAATTGGGGTTTTGCCGGGGGCCAAGCAGTTTGATCCTCATTTGGGGTTTCTGGGCAGCACCATAGACAATGTTTTTCTCCTGGGAGGCAGGCAGAGTGCTTCATTGTGTCCCCAGAATTCCCAGTAGGGAGGGTTTTTGGTCCAGGAGTGTGAGGACGGAAGTCTGAAAACACAAGCTAGGGTGAGGATTGGAGCCAAGGGCAGAGCATGCCCACTCTGCAGAGGCTGAATCAAAATCTCCTGCATCTGAAGTCAGGCTGAGGATCAGACGTTGGCTGAGGAGGGTATGTGTCCATGATGGCACCTTCATGAAGCGGGGACCTCATGAGGCCAAGGAAGTTTTCCCACGCTGCGTTTGCAGGTTGCCCCAAACCACAAGGTGTCCTACTGCGGGACATTCGAGTCCTGTTGCATGGCTCCAGGACATACCATACGGAAGGACTGGAGAGCAGGGTTCGAAGGATAGATCCCTGTACAGCATGCCTCGCATCCCAATTGGCCATTAGCGACAAGATATGTTTGATCTGCTGCCTCTGGGGCACGCTACCCAGGGGGCTGAGTTGAAATAGCCTCTCCTGAGGATGCATCATAATATGCGTTTGGGTCCATGGAGACCTTGGAATGTGCTGCTTGTTCAGTGGCCCTGCGGAACTCTCCTACCTGAATGGATTGATACATCCCCAGTAAGAAAGCTCCCCATGTGGAGACGAGAGAGGTTTGGTTGGTGCCTCAGAAAAGCCCCGTGTGCTGGTCTACGAAAACAGTCCTCTGAGGACGGACACATGGAAACCAGAGCTACGGTTCAGATTAGGGCCTGGGGGCCTGTCCATTTCAACCTTCTGTCTCTGGGGACACTCTCTGAGAGTCTAAGTGGAGATAGTTGCTCCGCTGGTGTCAGAGAGCCCCTCTTAGTCCAGGGTGGCCTACACTATTGATGGCCTCAGGGGCCTTGGAGCTTTTCCCTAACCTGTAGGGTTGTGGTCAATGGATTGGGCACACTTTCCTTGGAGAGGGCAGGTACAATCTTTCGCTGTGGCTCCAGAGGCCCCAGCCTGAGGTTTTATGGGTCCAGGTTGTGGGCACAGAAGTCTAAAAAAACAAACTGAGTTTATGAGTGGCGCCTAGGGTATGGCAGGCCGGATGGACAGCCCGAGAGGGAGCTCCTGGGCCTCTGAAACAAGGGCGAGTGGGAGGCGTTCCTTCAGGCTTTTGTCTCTGGATGTTGTGTCCGGGATAGCCTTGGATTGGAGGGGTGGCCTCAGGGACTGTGGACGAGTATCCCTCTCTGGGGATTTGTCCCAGCTCCCAAGAGTTTGGGGTCATTTTGTGGGAAGGGTGGAGTCGTGTTGTCTGGCTCATGTGTCTCTCCAAGTAAGGGATTCCAGAGCAGAGCCCCAGGTACGGGCGGGGCGACTGGAAAACTCAAACCATGGTGAGGATTGGGTGCATAGGGGCTTGGCAAGCCCCATATGCGGGCTCCTGGTCCAGGCCCTGACGGGCCTTTCTTTGACATGGGGCTCATGCTGATGGTACAGTGTGAATTTGTGCCCATGCAGCACTCAATTTTGGGCGTGGCATCAGGGGCCATGAAGGTTTCTCCCACCCTGAAGGTGTGACTCCATGCCAAGAGCAAGCTTTACAGCCATGGGGAAGGAGGAGTTCTGTTTTGTGCTAGCTATACCAGCTGTGTGGAGAGTTGATATAATGTCTAGGTTCAGATATCTGAAAACCAAGGTTAGGAAGAGGTGACGGCATAAGACCATGGCGTGTCCGATGTGCTGGGTGTGCAGCCAGCTGTTACCTTGATGTCTAGACGTCTGGCTTCAGGCTGTGTCAGACAGAGCATGAGTGCCCAGAGCAGCCTATCCAGTTCGGGTACCGTCGAGGCAAGCAGGTTGATCCTCATCTGGGTTTTCTGGAGAGACCCACAGGGAAACATTTTTCTTCCATTGGGCAGACACTGGGCTGGGTTGTGGTTCTGGAGTTCCTAGTCCGGAGGGCTTGTTTGCTAGGAATGTGAGGAAGGATGTCTGAAAACACAAGCTAGCGTGAGGTTTGGGACTGAGGGCACGGCAGGCCCACTCTGCAGAGGCTGAATCGAGAACTCCTGCACTGAGGTCATGTCAACTATGAGACGTGCCTCAGGATAGAGATTTTGTCCAGCATGGCCCCTTCCGGAAGGGTGTGGGGGCTTCATGAGGCCAGGGAGGTTTTCCTACGATGGGATTTGTGAACTACTCCAAACCTCAAGGTTTCCTTCTGCATGACAGTCGAGTCCTATTGGATGGTTGCAGGAGGCCCCATACGGAAAGACTCGAAAGGAGGTGTCTAAGCATGGATGCCTGGGAAAGCCACCCTATATTCCCACACTTTAGTCAGGACAAGGCAGGCTCAATCTGCGGGCTCCTGGGTGAGCTACCCAGAGGGGAGAGTTGAAATGGACTCCCCTGAAGATGAGTCTTACTGTGGCTTGGTGGCCTGGGAGACCTTGGAATGTGGAGGTGGCTCAGGGACTCTGCAGGATTCTTCAACCTGTGGTGTTTGAAACGGCTCCAACAAGGAAGCTTCCCATGTGGAGACGAGAGGAGTTCTGTTCAGTGCCTCAGGAAAGCCCCATATCCTGTTCTTCGAACCAAAGCCTCTGAGGAGTGACACCTGGAAACCAAAGCAAGAGTTGAGTTTAGGGCCTAAGGGCCTGTCTGGCTCAACCTTCTATCTCTGTTGACATCTGTGTGCATGCCTTCGTGGAGGTAGCTGCTCAGCTTGTGTCCGAATGCCCCTGTGTGTCCAGGGAGGCTCCCAGTAGTGGGATGTCCTCGGGGGCCTTGAGGTTTCTCATGTTCTGGAGGTGTGTGGCCAAAGGAATGGACACAGTTTCCCAGGAGAGAGCAGGCACGGTCCTGTGGTATGGCTCCAGAGGACCCAGCCTAGAGGCTGTGTTTGCCAGGGCTGTGGGGACAGATGTCTGAAAAAGCAAACTTGGCTCACCTAGGGGCCAAGGTAATGGCAGGCCTGATCTCCAGTCCGTGAGGGGAAATCCTCTGGATATCAAAGGAGGGCAAGTGGGACGCAGTCGCTCAGGATTTTGTCTCTGGGTGTTGCGTTCACACTGGCCGCTCAGGGTAGGGGTTGCCTCAGGGGCCGAGGAGGAGCCTTCCTCTCGGGGGATTGTCCAAGCTCCCAAGTGTTTGGGTTCATTCTGTGGGAAGGGAAGAGTACTGTTTTCTGCCACAGGGGACCCCCCAGGAGAGGGACTCTAGAGCACAGCAGTGGGTTCCCTCAACTGGAATACATACCATCTAGTTAGTCCTGGGTGCCTATGGGCATGGCAAGCCACATATGCGGGCTCTTGGTCCAGTCACTGAGAGGCGTTACTTGAAAATGTACTCACGCTGAGGGTCACAATGTGTGTTTGTGCCCAAGGCGGCCCTCACGCATGGGCGTGGCCTCATGGGCCATGCCGTTTTCTCATACACTGAAGGTTTGACTCACTGCCAGCAGCAAGGTTTCTTGCGATGGGGAAGGAGTGGTTCTGACTTGTGCATCAGGTTCCCCCCTGTGCAGGGATTGGAGATATGGTCTAGGTTCCGATGACTGAAAACCCAGGTTGGGAATGGATGGTGGCCTAAGGCAGTGGCGGATCCAATGTGCTGGGTGTGCAGCCAGCTGTGTCGGTGTCTGTTGGAAGGTCTGGGCTCATGCTATTTGCGACAGAGCTTCAGAGTTTAAGGTAGCCTACGCATTTGGGTTTTGCCTGGGGCCAAGCAGTTTGGTCCTCATTTGGGGTTTCTGGGCAGCACCATAGACAATGTTTTTCTCCTGGGAGGCAGGCAGAGTGCTTCATTGTGTCCCCAGAATTCCCAGTAGGGAGGGTTTTTGGTCCAGGTGTGTGAGGACGGAAGTCTGAAAACACAAGCTAGGGTGAGGATTGGAGCCAAGGGCAGAGCATGCCCACTCTGCAGAGGCTGAATCAAAATCTCCTGCATCTGAAGTCAGGCTGAGGATCAGAAGTTGGCTGAGGAGCGTATGTGTCCATGATGGCACCTTCATGAAGCGGGGACCTCATGCGGCCAAGGAAGTTTTCCCACGCCGCGTTTGCAGTTTGCCCAAAACCACAAGGTGTCCTACTGCGGGACATTCGAGTCCTGTTGCATGGCTCCAGGAAATACCATACGGAAGGACTGGAAAGCAGGGTTCGAAGGATGGATCCCTGTACAGCATGCCTCGCATCCCAATTGGCTATTAGCGACAAGATATGTTTGATCTGCTGCCTCTGCGGCACGCTACCCAGGGGGCTGAGTTGAAATAGCCTCTCCTGAGGATGCATCATAATGTGCGTTTAGGTCCATGGAGACCTTGGAATGTGCTGCTTGTTCAGTGGCCCTGCGGAACTCTCCTACCTGAAGGGATTGATACAACCCCAGTAAGAAAGCTCCCCATGTGGAGACGAGAGAGGTTTGGTTGGTGCCTCAGAAAAGCCCCGTGTGCTGGTCTACGAAAACAGTCCTCTGAGGACGGACACATGGAAACCAGAGCTACGGTTCAGATTAGGGCCTGGGGGCCTGTCCATTTGAACCTTCTGTCTCTGGGGACACTCTCTGAGAGTCTAAGTGGAAATAGTTGCTCCGCTGGTGTCAGAGAGCCCCTCTTAGTCCAGGGTGGCCTACACTATTGATGGCCTCAGGGGCCTTGGAGCTTTTCCCTAACCTGTAGGGTTGTGGTCAATGGATTGGGCACACTTTCCTTGGAGAGGGCAGGTACAATCTTTCGCTGTGGCTCCAGAGGCCCCAGCCTGGAGGTTGTGTGGGTCCAGGTTGTGGGCACAGAAGCCTAAAAAAAAAAACTCAGCTTATGAGTGGCGCCTAGGGTATGGCAGGCCGGATGGACAGCCCGAGAGGGAGCTCCTGGGCCTCTGAAACAAGGGCGAGTGGGAGGCGTTCCTTCAGGCTTTTGTCTCTGGATGTTGTGTCCGGGATAGCCTTGGATTGGAGGGGTGGCCTCAGGGACTGTGGACGAGTATCCCTCTCTGGGGATTTGTCCCAGCTCCCAAGAGTTTGGGGTCATTTTGTGGGAAGGGTGGAGTCGTGTTGTCTGGCTCATGTGTCTCTCCAAGAAAGGGATTCCAGAGCAGAGCCCCAGGTACGGGCGGGGCGACTGGAAAACTCAAACCATGGTGAGGATTGGGTGCATAGGGGCTTGGCAAGCCCCATATGCGGGCTCTTGGTCCAGGCCCTGACGGGCCTTTCTTTGACATGGGGCTCATGCTGATGGTACAGTGTGAATTTGTGCCCATGCAGCACTCAATTTTGGGCGTGGCATCAGGGGCCATGAAGGTTTCTCCAACCCTGAAGGTGTGACTCCATGCCAAGAGCAAGCTTTACAGCCATGGGGAAGGAGGAGTTCTGTTTTGTGCTAGCTATACTAGCTGTGTGGAGAATTGATATAATGTCTAGGTTCAGATATCTGAAAACCAAGGTTAGGAAGAGGTGACGGCATAAGACCATGGCGTGTCCGAAGTGCTGGGTGTGCAGCCAGCTGTTTCCTTGTCTGTCTAGACGTCTGGCTTCAGGCTGTGTCAGACAGAGCATGAGTGCCCAGAGCAGCCTATCCAGTTCGGGTACCGTAGAGGCAAGCAGGTTGATCCTTATCTGGGTTTTCTGGAGAGACCCACAGGGAAACGTTTTTCTTCCGTTGGGCAGACACTGGGCTGGGTTGTGGTTCTGGAGTTCCTAGTCCGGAGGGCTTGTTTGCCAGGAATGTGAGGAAGGAAGTCTGAAAACACAAGCTAGCGTGAGGTTTGGGACTGAGGGCACGGCAGGCCCACTCTGCAGAGGCTGAATCGAGAACTCCTGCACTGAGGTCATGTCAACTATGAGACGTGCCTCAGGATAGAGATTTTGTCCAGCATGGCCCCTTCCGGAAGGGTGTGGGGGCTTCATGAGGCCAGGGAGGTTTGCCTACGATGGGATTTGTGAACTACTCCAAACCTCAAGGTTTCCTTCTGCATGACAGTCGAGTCCTATTGGATGGTTCCAGGAGGCCCCATACGGAAAGACTCGAAAGGAGGTGTCTAAGCATGGATGCCTGGGAAAGCCACCCTATATTCCCACACTTTAGTCAGGACAAGGCAGGCTCAATCTGCGGGCTCCTGGGTGAGCTACCCAGAGGGGAGAGTTGAAATGGACTCCCCTGAAGATGAGTCTTACTGTGGCTTGGTGGCCTGGGAGACCTTGGAATGTGGAGGTGGCTCAGGGACTCTGCAGGATTCTTCAACCTGTGGTGTTTGACACTGCTCCAACAAGGAAGCTTCCCATGTGGAGACGAGAGGAGTTCTGTTCAGTGCCTCAGGAAAGCCCCATATCCTGTTCTTCGAACCAAAGCCTCTGAGGAGTGACACCTGGAAACCAAAGCAAGAGTTGAGATTTGGCCTAAGGGCCTGTCTGGCTCAACCTTCTATCTCTGTTGACATCTGTGTGCATGCCTTCGTGGAGGTAGCTGCTCAGCTTGTGTCCGAATGCCCCTGTGTGTCCAGGGAGGCTCCCAGTATTGGGATGTCCTCGGGGGCCTTGAGGTTTCTCATGTTCTGGAGGTGTGTGGCCAAAGGAATGGACACAGTTTCCCAGGAGAGAGCAGGCACGGTCCTGTGGTATGGCTCCAGAGGACCCAGCCTAGAGGCTGTGTTTGCCAGGGCTGTGGGGACAGATGTCTGAAAAAGCAAACTTGGCTCAGCTAGGGGCCAAGGTAATGGCAGGCCTGATCTCCAGTCCGTGAGGGGAAATCCGCTGGATATCAAAGGAGGGCAAGTGGGAGGCAGTCGTTCAGGATTTTGTCTCTGGGTGTTGCGTTCACAGTGGCCGCTCAGGGTAGGGGTTACCTCAGGGGCCGAGGAGGAGCCTTCCTCTCGGTGGATTGTCCAAGCTCCCAAGTGTTTGGGTTCATTCTGTGGGAAGGGAAGAGTACTGTTTTCTGCCACAGGGGACCCCCCAGGAGAGGGACTCTAGAGCACAGCAGTGGGTTCCCTCAACTGGAATACATACCATCTAGTTAGTCCTGGGTGCCTATGGGTATGGCAAGCCACATATGCGGGCTCTTGGTCCAGTCACTGAGAGGCGTTACTTGAATAATGTACTCACGCTGAGGGTCACAATGTGTGTTTGTGCCCAAGGCGGCCCTCATGCATGGGCGTGGCCTCATGGGCCATGCCGTTTTCTCCTACACTGAAGGTTTGACTCACTGCCAGCAGCAAGGTTTCTTGCGATGAGGAAGGAGTGGTTCTGACTTGTGCATCAGGTTCCCCCCTGTGCAGGGATTGGAGATATGGTCTAGGTTCCGATGACTGAAAACCCAGGTTGGGAATGGATGGTGGCCTAAGGCAGTGGCGGGTCCAATGTGCTGGGTGTGCAGCCAGCTGTGTCGGTGTCTGTTGGAAGGTCTGGGCTCAGGCTATTTGCAACAGAGCTTCAGTGTTTAAGGTAGCCTATGCAATTGGGGTTTTGCCGGGGGCCAAGCAGTTTGATCCTCATTTGGGGTTTCTGGGCAGCACCATAGACAATGTTTTTCTCCTGGGAGGCAGGCAGAGTGCTTCATTGTGGCCCCAGTATTCCAGTAGGGAGGGTTTGTGGTCCAGGAGTGTGAGGACGGAAGTCTGAAAACACAAGCTAGGGTGAGGATTGGAGCCAAGGGCAGAGCATGCCCACTCTGCAGAGGCTGAATCAAAATCTCCTGCATCTGAAGTCAGGCTGAGGATCAGACGTTGGCTGAGGAGGGTATGTGTCCATGATGGCACCTTCATGAAGCGGGGACCTCATGAGGCCAAGGAAGTTTTCCCACGCTGCGTTTGCAGGTTGCCCCAAACCACAAGGTGTCCTACTGCGGGACATTCGAGTCCTGTTGCATGGCTCCAGGACATACCATACGGAAGGACTGGAGAGCAGGGTTCGAAGGATGGATCCCTGTACAGCATGCCTCGCATCCCAATTGGCCATTAGCGACAAGATATGTTTGATCTGCTGCCTCTGGGGCACGCTACCCAGGGGGCTGAGTTGAAATAGCCTCTCCTGAGAATGCGTCATAATGTGCGTTTGGGTCCATGGAGACCTTGGAATGTGCTGGTTGTTCAGTGGCCCTGCGGAACTCTCCTATTTGAAGGTTTTGATACATCCACAGTAAGAAAGCTTACCATGTGGAGACGCGAGAGTTTTGGTTGGTGCCTCAGAAAAGCCCCGTGTGCTGGTCTACGAAAACAGTCCTCTGAGGACGGACACATGGAAACCAGAGCTACGGTTCAGATTAGGGCCTGGGGGCCTGTCCATTTCAACCTGCTCTCTCTGGGGACACTGTCTGAGAGTCTAAGTGGAGATAGTTGCTCCGCTGGTGTTAGAGAGACCCTCTTAGTCCAGGGTGGCCTACACTATTGATGGCCTCAGGGGCCTTGGAACTTTTCCCTAACCTGTAGGGTTGTGGTCAATGGATTGGGCACATTTTCCTTGGAGAGGGCAGGTACAATCTTTCACTGTGGCTCCAGAGACCCCTGCCTGGAGGTTGTGTGTGTCCAGGCTGTGGGCACAGAAGTCTGAAAAAACAAACTGAGCTTATGAGTGGCGCCTAGGGTATGGCAGGCCTGATGGACAGCCCGAGAGGGAGCTCCTGGGCCTCTGAAACAAGGGCGAGTGGGAGGCATTCCTTCAGGCTTTTGTCTCTGGATGTTGTGTCCGAGATAGCCATGGATTGGAGGGGTGGCCTCAGGGACCGTGGACGAGTATCCCTCTATGGGGATTTGTCCCAGCTCCCAAGAGTTTAGGGTCATTTTGTGGGAAGGGTGGAGTCGTGTTGTCTGGCTCATGTGTCTCTCCAAGAAAGGGATTCCAGAGCAGAGCCCCAGGTACGGGCGGGGCGACTGGAAAACTCAAACCATGGTGAGGACTGGGTGAATAGGGGCTTGGCAGGCCCCATTGCGGGCTCTTGGTCCAGGCCCTGACGGGCCTTTCTTTGATATGGGGCTCATGCTGATGGTACAGTGTGAATTTGTGCCCAAGAAGCACTCAAGTTTGACCTGGCATCAGGGGCCATGAAGGTTTCTCCCACCCTGAAGGTGTGACTCCATGCCAAGAGCAAGCTTTACAACCATGGGGAAGGAGGAGTTCTGTTTTGTGCTTGCTATACCCAGCTGTGTGGAGAATTGATATAATGTTTAGGTTCAGATATCTGAAAACCAAGGTTAGGAAGAGGTGACGGCATAAGACCATGGCGTGTCCGAAGTGCTGGGTGTGCAGCCAGCTGTCTCCTTGTCTGTCTAGACGTCTGGCTTCAGGCTGTATCAGACAGAGCATGAGTGCCCAGAGCAGCCTATCCAGGTCGGGTAACGTCGAGGCACGCGTATGTTGATCCTCATCTGGGTTTCTGGAGAGCCCCACAGGGAAACGTTTTTCTTCTGTTGGGCAGACACTGGGCTGGGTTGTTGTTCTGGGGTTCCTAGTCCGGAGGGCTTGTTTGCCAGGAGTGTGAGGAAGGAAGTCTGAAAACTCAAGCTAGCGTGAGGTTTGGGACCGAGGGCACGGCAGGCCCACTCTGCAGAGGCTGAATCGAGATCTCCTGCACTGAGGTCATGTCAACTATGAGACGTACCTCAGGCTAGAGTTTTTGTCCAGCATGGCCTCTTCCTGAAGGGTGTGGGGGCTTCATGTGGCCAGGGAGGTTTGCCTACGATGGGATTTGTGAACTACTCCAAACCTCAAGGTTTCCTTCTGCACGACAGTCGAGTCCTATTGGATGGTTCCAGGAGGCCCCATACGGAAAGACTCGAGAAGAGGTGTCTAAGCATGGATGCCTGGGAAAGCCACCTCATATTCCCACACTTTAGTCAGGACAAGGCAGGCTCAATCTGCGTGCTCCTGGGTGAGCTACCCAGAGGGGAGAGGTGAAATGGACTCCCCTGAAGATGAGTCTTACTGTGGCTTGGTGGCCTGGGAGACCTTGGAATGTGGAGGTGGCTCAGGGACTCTGCAGGATTCTCCAACCTGAGGTGTTTGACACGGCTCCATCAAGGAAGCTTCCCATATGGAGACGATAGGAGTTCTGTTCAGTGCCTCAGGAAAGCCCCATATCCTGTTCTTCGAACCAAAGCCTCTGAGGGGTGACACCTGGAAACCAAAGCAAGAGTTGAGATTAGGGCCTAAGTGCCTGTCTGGCTCAACCTTCTATCTCTGTTGACATCTGTGTGCATGCCTTCGTGGAGGTAGCTGCTCAGCTTGTGTCCGAATGTCCCTGTGTGTCCAGGGAGGCTCCCAGTAGTGGGATGTCCTCGGGGGCCTTGAGATTTCTCATATTCTGGAGGTGTGTGGCCAAAGGAATCGACACAGTTTCCCAGGAGAGTGCAGGCACGGTCCTGTGGTATGGCTCCAGAGGACCCAGCCTAGAGGCTGTGTTTGCCAGGGCTGTGGGGACAGATGTCTGAAAAAGCAAACTTGGCTCAGCTAGGGGCGAAGGTAATGGCAGGCCTGATCTCCAGTCCGTGAGGGGAGATCCTCTGGATATCAAAGGAGGGCAATTGGGACGCAGTCGCTCAGGCTTTTGTCTCTGGGTGTTGCATTCACAGTGGCCGTTCAGGGTAGGGGTTGCCTCAGGGGCCGAGGAAGAGCCTTCCTCTCGGGGGATTGTCCAAGCTCCCACGTGTTTGGTTTCATTCTGTGGGAAGGGAAGAGTACTGTTTTCTGCCACAGGGGACCCCCCAGGAGAGGGATTCTAGAGCACAGCAGTGGGTTCCCTCAACTGGAATACATAACCATCTAATTAGTCCTGGGTGCCTATGGGCATGGCAAGCCACATATGCGGGCTCTTGGTCCAGTCACTGAGAGGCGTTACTTGAATAAGGTACTCACGCTGAGGGTCACAATGTGTGTTTGTGCCCAAGGCGGCCCTCACGCATGGGCGTGGCCTCATGGGCCATGCTGTTTTCTCCTACACTGAAGGTTTGACTCACTGCCAGCAGCAAGGTTTCTTGCGATGGGGAAGGAGTGGTTCTGACTTGTGCATCAGGTTCCCCCCTGAGCAGGGATTGGAGATATGGTCTAGGTTCCGATGACTGAAAACCCAGGTTGGGAATGGATGGTGGCCTAAGGCAGTGGCGGGTCCAATGTGCTGAGTGTGCAGCCAGCTGTGTCGGTGTCTGTTGGAAGGCCTGGGCTCAGGCTATTTGCGACAGAGCATCGTGTTTAAGGTAGCCTAGGAAATTGGGGTGTTGCTGAGGGCCGAGGAGTTTGATCCTCATTTGAGGTTTCTGGGCAGCACCATAGACAATGTTTTTCTCCTGGGAGGCAGGCAGAGTGCTTCATTGTGTCCCCAGAATTCCCAGTAGGGAGGGTTTTTGGTCCAGGATTGTGAGGACGGAAATCTGAAAACACAAGCTAGGGTGAGGATTGGAGCCAAGGGCAGAGCATGCCCACTCTGCAGAGGCTGAATCAAAATCTCCTGCATCTGAAGTCAGGCTGAGGATCAGACGTTGGCTGAGGAGGGTATGTGTCCATGATGGCACCTTCATGAAGCGGGGACCTCATGAGGCCAAGGAATTTTTCCCACGCAGTGTTTGGAGGTTGCCCCAAACCACAAGGTTTTCTTCTGCGGGACATTCGAGTCCTGTTGCATGGCTCCAGGACATACCATACGGAAGGACTGGAGAGCAGGGTTCGAAGGATGGATCCCTGTACAGAATGCCTCGCATTCCCATTGGCCATTAGCGACAAGATATGTTTGATCTCCTTTCTCTGGGGCACGCGACCCAGGGGTCTGAGTTGAAATGGCCTCATACGGAAGGACTGGAGAGCAGGGTTCGAAGGATGGATCCCTGTACAGCATGCATCGCATTCCCATTTTCCATTGCGACAAGATAGGGATTTGAAAAAAGTGCGAGTCTGAGGCTCTTGCTCAAGTTTTTGTCTCTGGATACCGTGTCACTCATGGTCGTGAAATTTCTGGGTGACTTCATGGGAAATGGATGAGCCTTACTCTCTGTTGGTTTGGCCCCGTCCTAAGAGTTTGTGGTCATTCTGTGGGAAGGAAGAAGTCCGTTTTTTTGTTGTTGTTGTTTTCTTTTATAACTTCAGGTGTCCCACCAAATGAGGGATTCCAGTGTAGAGCCCGGGGAGGGGCGACTGGACAATCAGAAATCTGGTTAAAAATTGGGGCCTCGGGACATGTCAAGCCCATTATGACATCTAATGGTCCAGCCACTGAGAGGACTTACTAGAGGACAGGACTCATGCTGAGGGTCACAATGGGTGTTTTTGCCCTCTTCGAACTCAAGAATGGGCGGGGCCTCAGGGAGAATGCTTGTTTCTCCTACACTGAACTTTGGACAATGATCCAACCCCAAGGTTACATGCCATGTGTAAGAAGGAGTTCTGATTTCTGCATCACACTCACCCCTGGGCAGTGATTGGTGTTAAGGGCTCGGTCCTGAAGCCTGAAAACTGAGGTAGGGAAGAGATGATGACCCAAGGACATGGCGGGTCTTCTGTGCTCAGTGTGCGGTCAGCTTCCTGTGCTTGGTTAGGAGCTCCGGGCTCAGGTTGTGTCCCACAGTGCATTAGTGCCCAGGTGAGACTATATAATTTGAGTAAAGTTGAGTGCTGAGTAGGCTTATCCTCATTTAAGGAGCCTGGGCAGCTCATGAGGCATTAATTTTTTTCTAGAGGGCAGGCAGAGTGCTGCATTATGGGTCCAGAATTGCCAAACTTGAGGTCTTCAGGGCCAGGGGTGTGCATGCGAGCATGGGTGGGGCCTCATGGGCCACACGGGTTTCAACTACACTGAACGTTGGACAACATGCCAACCACAAGATATCTTGCCATGGGGAAGGAGTTCTGATTTCGGCATCACGTCAACCCTGGGCAGTGATTGGAGATAAGGTCTAGGTTCTGAAGCCTGAAAACCGAGGTTGGGAAGAGATGACGACCTAAGGCCATGGCGGCTCGATGTGCTCAGTGTGCGGCCAGCTGTCTGGGTGGGGCCAGGAGGTCCAGGCTCAGGCTGTGTCAGAAAGCGCATTAGTGCCCTGGTCAGCCTATGTATTTGGGGTACAGCCAAGGTAGGTGCAGGTTGATCCTCATTTGGGGTTACTGGGTAGCCCCAGTGGGCAATGTTTTTCTTCTGGTGGGCTGGCAGACTGCTGCATTGCAGTTCTGGATTGCTAAACTGGAGGGCTTGTGGGCCAGTATTCTGAGGACAGAAGTCTGAGAACACAAGATAGGCTTCGGTTTCTGGGTGAGGACATAGCAGGCACAATCTACAGACCTGAATCGAGATCTCGTGCATCTGAAGTCAGGGCGAGGATCAGACGATCGCTCAGGTTGGAGTTTCTGTCCCTGATGGCCCCTTTATGAAGGGGGTCATCACGAGGCCATGGGGGTTTTCCCACGATGGGAGTTGTGAACAGCTCCAAACTGCAAAGAGTCTTCTGCAGGACAATTGAGACCTGTTGTTTGGCTCCAGGCCAATGATACTGAGCAGGGTTCTAAGGGTGGATGGCTGGGTAGCCCACCTCGCATTCCAATTGTCTCCTAGCAACAACGCTGGTTAGATCTGCTGGATCTGGGGGAGCAACCGAGGAGGCTGAGTTGAAATGGACTCTTTTGTTTGGGTCCTAACGTGCTTTTGTGTCTATGGAGACCTTGGAATGAAGCGGTGGCACTTAGGCCCTGAAGGGTTCTCCTAAACAGACTCTTTGACACAGCTCCAACGTGCAAGTTTCCCATGTGTAGATGAGATGATTTCTGATGGGTGAGACAAGAAACAGCCATATGCTGGTTTTGAAATCCAAGTCTCTGAGGACTGATGCCTGGAAACCAAAGCAATGGATCTGATTAGTGCCTAGGGGCCTGTTCTTTCCTTTAAACCTCTGGGGACATCTGTCTATGGGTCTGAGTGCAGGTAGGTGCTCAGATGGGCTCACATTGTTCTTGTATTTCCTGGGAAGCCATCACTAGTGAGATGGATCAGGGACTTTGGAGGTTTATCCTATTAGAAGGGTTGTGGCCATTGGAATGGGCACACACAATTCCCTTGGAGAGGGAAAGTACAGTCCTCAGGTTTGGCTCCAGGGGCCTGAGCCTGTAGGTTGTGTTGGACAGTGCTGTTTGAACAGTTGTCTGAAAACACAAACTCGGCTTATGTTTCAGGTCATAGGTATGGTAGGACTGATCTACAGACGATGAGGAGAACTCTTCGGGATTTGGAAAAAGGGCGAGTCTGAGGCTCTTGCTCAAGTATTTGTCTCTGGATATCGTGTCACTCATGGTGGTGAAATTTCTGGGTGACTTCATGGGAAATGGACGAGTCTTACTCTCTGGTGGTTTGGCCCCGTCCTAAGAGTTTGGGGTCATTTGTGGGATGGAAGAAGTCCGTTTTTTTTTTTTTGTTGTTGTTGTTTTTTTTAACCTCATGTGTCCCACCAAATGAGGGATTCCAGAGTAGAGCCCTGGGGAGGGGCGATTGGGCAATCAGTAATCTGGTTAAAAATTGGGGCCTAGGGACATGTCAAGCCCATTATGACATCTAATGGTCCAGCCACTGAGAGGACTTACTAGAGGACAAGACTCATGCTGAGGGTCACAATGCGTGTTTATGACCTCCTCACACTCAAGAATGGTCGGGTCCTCAGGGTGAATGCTGGTTTCTCCTACACTGAACGTTGGAAAACGTGCCAACCACAAGGTAACTTGCCATGGGTAAGGAGGAGTTCTGATTTCTGCATCACACTCACCCCTGGGCAGTGATTGGAGATAAGTTCTCGGTTCTGAAGCCTGAAAACTGAGGTAGGGAAGGGATGATGACCTAAGGCCATTGCGGGTCTTATGTGCTTAGTGTGCGGTCAGCTTCCTGGGTGTTGGTCAGGAGGTTCGGGCTCTAGTTGTGTACGACAGTGCATTAGTGCCCAGGTTTGACCATAGAATTTGGGTAAAGTCAAGTGCTGTGTAGGTTTACCTCATTTAAGGTGCCTGGGCAGCTCATGAGGCAATAATTTTTTTTCTAGAGGGCAGGCAGAGTGCTGCATTGTGGGTCCGGAATTGCCAATCTTGAGGGCTTCAGGGGCAGGGGTGTGAGGACGGAAGTCTGAGAAGACAAGCTAGATTTGGGTTTAGGGCGAGGGCACGGCAGGTACCCCGTGCAAATCTGAACCAATATCTCATGCATCTGAAGTCAGGGCGAGGATTAGACTTTGGCTCTGGTTGGAGTTTCTGTGTATGACGGCCACTATATGAAGGGAGCGGAATCTCGAGGCCATTGAGGTTTTCCCACGTTGGGAGTTGTGGGATGCCCCCTTCAAGGATTATTTCTGCGGGACAACTGAGACCTGTTGGACAGCTCCAGGACATCCCATCTGGAATGACTCCAGAGCTCCTTTCGAGGATGGAGGCCTGGGAAGCCGGCCTCGCATTCCAATTGTCTCCTAGCAACAAGACAGTTTAGATCTGATGGCTCTGCGGGAGCAACCGGGGTGGCTGAGTTGAAATGGACACTCCTGAGGATGGGTCCTAATGGGTTTTGTGTCGATGAGGGCCTTGGAATGGGGCGGTGGCACCGGGACCCTGAAGTACTCTCCTAAGCTTTTGACATAGCTCCCATGCACAGGTTTCCTTGTGGAGACGAGATGAGTTCTGATGGGTGCCACAGGAAAACCCCTATGCTCGTATTGGAATCAGGCTTTTGAGGAGACATGCCTGTAAACCAAAGCAATGGGACCTTTTATGGCCTGGGTGCTGTCTGGTTCAATCTTCTTCTCTGGGGACATCCATGAGTGGAGGTAGATGCTCAGCTGGTGTCAGACCGCCCTTGTTTGTCCCGGGCGACCTACACTATTGGGATGGCCTCAGGGACTTTGGAGGTTTCTCCTAATTTGTACGATTTTGGACAATGGAATGGGCAGAATTCCCATGGATTGGTAGGCACAGTCCTAATGTGTGGCTCCAGGGGCCCCAGCCTGGAGGGTGTGTGGCCCAGGACTTTGAGGACAGACGTCTGAAAACATGAACTCAGCTTAGGTTTGGGGACGTAGGTATGGCAGGCCCGATCTACAAACCTTGAGAAGAACTCTTCAGGATATGAAGAAAGTGCGAGACTGAGGCGCTTGCTCAGGCTTTTGTCTCAGGATTTTGTATCAGCGGTGGCCATGGAATGTCGGGGAGGCCTCATGGGCCATGGACAAATCTTCCTCTCTGAGGATTTGGCCCGATTCCCAATTGTTTTTAGTCAATCTGTGGGATGGGAGGACTCCTTTCAGTTTTGTTACCTCAGGTGTCCCACCAAAGAGGAATTCCAAAGCAAAGCCGTGGGTAAGACTGAAGGGACAACACGAACCATGGTTAAAAATTGGGGCCTAGGGGCATGGCAAGCCCAATATGCTATCTCTTCATCCAGCCACTGAGAGGCCTTACCTGAGGACTGGGCTCAGGCTGAGGGTCACAATGCGTGTTTGTGACCCATGTGGCCCGCGAGCATGGGTGGGGCCTCATGGGCCACACTGGTTTCAACTACACAGAACGTTGGACAACATGCCAACCACAAGGTTTCTTGCCATGGGGAAGGAGTTATGATTTCGGCATCACGTCAACCCTGGGCAGTGATTGGAGATAAGGTCTAGGTTCTGAAGCCTGAAAACCGAGGTTGGGAAGAGATGACGACCTAAGGCCATGGCGGCTCGATGTGCTCAGTTTGCAGATAGTTGTCTGGGTAGGGCCAGGAGGTTCAGGCTCAGGCTGTGTCAGAAAGTGCATTAATGCCCTGGTCAGCCTATGTATTTGGGGTACAGCCAAGGTAGGTGCAGGTTGATCCTCATTTGGGGTTACTGGGTAGCCCCAGAGGGCAATGTTTTTCAACTGGAGGACTGGCAGAGTGCTGCATTGTAGTTCTGGATTGCCAAACTGGAGGGGTTGTGGGCCAGTAGTCTGAGGACAGAAGTCTGAGAACACAAGCTAGGCTTCGGTTTCTGGGTGAGGACATAGCAGGCACAATCTACAGACCTGAATCGAGATCTCGTGCATCTGAAGTCAGGGCAAGGATCAGACGATCGCTGAGGTTGGAGTTTCTGTCCCTGATGGCCCCTTTATGAAGGGGGGGCATCATGAGGCCATGGGGGTTTTCCCACGATGGGAGTTGTGAACAGCTCCAAACTGCAAAGAGTCTTCTGCAGGACAATTGAGACCTGTTGTTTGGCTCCAGGCCAATGATACTGAGCAGGGTTCTAAGGGTGGATGGCTGGGTAGCCCACCTCGCATTCCAATTGTCTCCTAGCAACAACGCTGGTTAGATCTGCTGGATCTGGGGGAGCAACCGAGGAGGCTGAGTTGAAATGGACTCTTTTGTTTGGGTCCTAACGTGCTTTTGTGTCTATGGAGACCTTGGAATGAAGCGGTGGCACTTAGGCCCTGAAGGGTTCTCCTAAACAGACTCTTTAACACAGCTCCAACGTGCAAGTTTCCCATGTGTAGATGAGATGTTTTCTGATGGGTGAGTCAAGAAACAGCCATATGCTGGTTTTGAAATCCAGGTCTCTGAGGAGAGATGCCTGGAAACCAAAGCAATGGATCTGATTAGTGCCTAGGGGCCTGTTCTTTCCTTTAAACCTCTGGGGACATCTGTCTATGGGTCTGAGTGCAGGTAGGTGCTCAGATGGGCTCAGATTGCCCCTGTATTTCCTGGGAAGCCAGCACTAGTGAGATGGATCAGGGACTTTGGAGGTTTATCCTATTAGAAGGGTTGTGGCCGTTGGAATGGGCACACACAATTCTCTTGGAGAGGGAAAGTACAGTCCTCAGGTTTGGGGGCCTGAGGGGCCTGAGCCTGTAGGTTGTGTTGGCCAGTGCTGTTTGAACAGATGTCTGAAAACACAAACTCGGCTTATGTTTCGGGTCATAGGTATGGCAGGACTGATCTACAGACGATGAGGAGAACTCTTCGGGATTTGGAAAAAGGGCGAGTCTGAGGCTCTTGCTCAAGTTTTTGTCTCTGGATATCGTGTCACTCATGGTGGTGAAATTTCTGGGTGACTTCATGGGAAATGGACGAGTCTTACTCTCTGGTGGTTTGGCCCCGTCCAAAGGGTTTGGGTTCATACTGTGGGAGGGTAGAAGTCCGTTTTTTTGTTGTTGTTGTTTTCTTTTTTAACCTCAGGTGTCCCACCAAATGAGGGATTCCAGAGTAGAGCCCTGGGGAGGGGCGACTGGACAATGAGTAATCTGGTTAAAAATGGGGCCTAGGGACATGTCAAGCCCATTATGACATCTAATGATCCAGCCACTGAGAGGACTTACTAGAGGACAGGACTCATGCTGAGGGTCACAATGCGTGTTTATGCCCTCGTCGCACTCAAGAATGGGCCGGGCCGCAGGGTGAATGCTGGTTTCTCCTACATTGAACGTTGAACATCTTACCAACCACAAAGTTTCTTGCCATGGGTAAGGAGGAGTTCTGATTTCTGCATCACACTCACCCCTGGGCAGTGATTGGAGATTAGGTCTCGTTTCTGAAGCCTGAAAACTGAGGTAGGGAAGACATGATAACCTAAGGCCATTGCGGGTCTTATGTGCTCAGTGTGCGGTCAGTTTCCTGGGTGTTGGTCTGGTTGGTCCGGGCTCTAGTTGTGTCCGACAGTGCATTAGTGCCCAGGTTTGACTATAGAATTTGGGTAAAGTCCAGTGCTGTGTAGGTTTACCTCATTTAAGGTGCCTGGGCAGCTCATGAGGCAATAATTTTTTTCTAGAGGGCAGGCAGAGTGCTGCATTGTGGGTCCGGAATTGCCAATCTTGAGGGCTTCAGGGCCAGGGGTGTGAGGACGGAAGTCTGAGAAGACAAGCTAGACTTGGGTTTAGGTCGAGGGCACGGCAGGTACCCCCTGCAGATCTGAAGGAATATCTCATGCATCTGAAGTCAGGGCGAGGATCAGACGTTGGCTCAGGTTGGAGTTTCTGTGCATGACGGCCTTATATGAAGGGAGCGGAATCTAGAGGCCATTGAGGTTTTCCCACGTTGGGAGTTGTGGGATGCCCCCTTCAAGGATTATTTCTGCGGGACAATTGAGACCTGTTGGACAGCTCCAGGACATCCCATATGGAATGACTCCAGAGCTCCTTTCGAGGATGGAGGCCTGGGAAGCCCGCCTCGCATTCCAATTGTCTCCTAGCAACAAGACAGTTTAGATCTGATGGCTCTGCGGGAGCAACCGGGGTGGCTGAGTTGAAATGGACACTCCTGAGGATGGGTCCTAATGGGTTTTTGTGTCGATGAGGGCCTTGGAATGGGGCGGTGGCACCGGGACCCTGAAGTACTCTCCTAAGCTTTTGACATAGGTCCCATGCACAGGGTTCCTTGTGGAGACGAGATGAGTTCTGATGGGTGCCTCAGGAAAATCCCTATGCTCGTATTGGAATCAGGCTTTGGAGGAGACATGCCTGTAAACCAAAGCAATGGAACCTTTTATGGCCTGGGTGCTGTCTGGTTCAATCTTCTTCTCTGGGGACATCCATCTACGGTATGAGTGGAGGTAGATGCTCAGCTTGTGTCAGACCGCCCTTGTTTGTCCCGGGCGACCTACACCATTGGGATGGCCTCAGGTACTTTGGAGGTTTCTCCTAATTTGTACGATTTTGGACAATGGAATGGGCAGAATTCCCATGATTTGGTAGGCACAGTCCTAATGTGTGGCTCCAGAGGCCCCAGCCTGGAGGGTGTGTGGCCCAGGGCTTTGAGGACAGACGTCTGAAAACACAAACTCAGCTTAGGTTTGGGGACGTAGGTATGGCAGGCACTATCTACAAACCATGAGAAGAACTCTTCAGGATATCAAGAAAGTGCGAGACTGAGGCGCTTGCTCAGGCTTTTGTCTCTGGACTTTTTATCAGTGGTGGCCGTGGAATGTCGGGGAGGCCTCATGGGCCATGGACAAATCTTCCTCTCTGAGGGATTGGCCCTATTCCCAATTGTTTTTCATCAATCTGTGGGATGGGAGGACTCCTTTCAGTTTTGTTACCTCAGGTGTCCCACCAAAAGAGGAATTCCAAAGCAGAGACGTGGGGATGACTGAAGGGACAACCCGAACCATGGTTAAAAATTGGGGCCTAGGGGCATGGCAAGCCCAATATGCTATCCCTTCATCCAGCCACTGAGAGGCCTTACCTGAGGACTGGGCTCAGGCTGAGGGTCACAATGTGTGTTTGTGACCCATGTGGCCCACGAGCATGGGCGGGGCCTCATGGGACACACTGGTGCCAACTACACTGAACGTTGGACAACATGCCAACCACAAGGTTTCTCGCCATGGGGAAGAATTTCTGGTTTCTGCATCACTTTCAACCCTGGGCAGTGATTAAAGATAAGGTCTAGGTTCTGAAGCCTGAAAACCGAGGTTGGGAAGAGATGACGTCCTAAGGCCATTGCGGCTCGATGTGCTCAGTTTGCAGATAGTTGTCTGGGTAGGGCCAGGAGGTTCAGGCTCAGGCTGTGTCAGAAAGTCCATTAATGCCCTGGTCAGCCTATGTATTTGGGGTACAGCCAAGGTAGGTGCAGGTTGATCCTCATTTGGGGTTACTGGGTAGCCCCAGAGGGCAATGTTTTTCTACTGGAGGGCTGGCAGAGTGCTGCATTGTAGTTCTGGATTGCCAAACTGGAGGGCTTGTGGGACAGTAGTCTGAGGACAGAAGTCTGAGAACACAAGCTAGGCTTCGGTTTCTGGGTGAGGACATGGCAGGCACAATCTACAGACCTGAATCGAGATCTCGTGCATCTGAAGTCAGGGCAAGGATCAGAAGATCGCTGAGGTTGGAGTTTCTGTCCCTGATGGCCCCTTCATGAAGGGGGGGCATCACGAGGCCATGGGGGTTTTCCCACGATGGGAGTTGTGAACAGCTCCAAACTGCAAAGAGTCTTCTGCAGGACAATTGAGACCTGTTGTTTGGCTCCAGGCCAATGATACTGAGCAGGGTTCTAAGGGTGGATGGCTGGGTAGCCCACCTCGCATTCCAATTGTCTCCTAGCAACAACGCTGGTTAGATCTGCTGGATCTGGGGGAGCAACCGAGGAGGCTGAGTTGAAATGGACTCTTTTGTTTGGGTCCTAACGTGCTTTTGTGTCTATGGAGACCTTGGAATGAAGCGGTGGCACTTAGGCCCTGAAGGGTTCTCCTAAACAGACTCTTTAACACAGCTCCAACGTGCAAGTTTCCCATGTGTAGATGAGATGTTTTCTGATGGGTGAGTCAAGAAACAGCCATATGCTGGTTTTGAAATCCAGGTCTCTGAGGAGAGATGCCTGGAAACCAAAGCAATGGATCTGATTAGTGCCTAGGGGCCTGTTCTTTCCTTTAAACCTCTGGGGACATCTGTCTATGGGTCTGAGTGGAGGTAGGTGCTCAGATGGGCTCAGATTGCCCCTGTATTTCCTGGGAAGCCAGCACTAGTGAGATGGATCAGGGACTTTGGAGGTTTATCCTATTAGAAGGGTTGTGGCCGTTGGAATGGGCACACACAATTCTCTTGGAGAGGGAAAGTACAGTCCTCAGGTTTGGGGGCCTGAGGGGCCTGAGCCTGTAGGTTGTGTTGGCCAGTGCTGTTTGAACAGATGTCTGAAAACACAAACTCAGCTTATGTTTCGGGTCATAGGTATGGCAGGACTGATCTACAGACGATGAGGAGAACTCTTCGGGATTTGGAAAAAGGGCGAGTCTGAGGCTCTTGCTCAAGTTTTTGTCTCTGGATATCGTGTCACTCATGGTGGTGAAATTTCTGGGTGACTTCATGGGAAATGGACGAGTCTTACTCTCTGGTGGTTTGGCCCCGTCCAAAGGGTTTGGGTTCATACTGTGGGAGGGTAGAAGTCCGTTTTTTTGTTGTTGTTGTTTTCTTTTTTAACCTCAGGTGTCCCACCAAATGAGGGATTCCAGAGTAGAGCCCTGGGGAGGGGCGACTGGACAATGAGTAATCTGGTTAAAAATGGGGCCTAGGGACATGTCAAGCCCATTATGACATCTAATGATCCAGCCACTGAGAGGACTTACTAGAGGACAGGACTCATGCTGAGGGTCACAATGCGTGTTTATGCCCTCGTCGCACTCAAGAATGGGCCGGGCCGCAGGGTGAATGCTGGTTTCTCCTACATTGAACGTTGAACATCTTACCAACCACAAAGTTTCTTGCCATGGGTAAGGAGGAGTTCTGATTTCTGCATCACACTCACCCCTGGGCAGTGATTGGAGATTAGGTCTCGTTTCTGAAGCCTGAAAACTGAGGTAGGGAAGACATGATAACCTAAGGCCATTGCGGGTCTTATGTGCTCAGTGTGCGGTCAGTTTCCTGGGTGTTGGTCTGGTTGGTCCGGGCTCTAGTTGTGTCCGACAGTGCATTAGTGCCCAGGTTTGACTATAGAATTTGGGTAAAGTCCAGTGCTGTGTAGGTTTACCTCATTTAAGGTGCCTGGGCAGCTCATGAGGCAATAATTTTTTTCTAGAGGGCAGGCAGAGTGCTGCATTGTGGGTCCGGAATTGCCAATCTTGAGGGCTTCAGGGCCAGGGGTGTGAGGACGGAAGTCTGAGAAGACAAGCTAGACTTGGGTTTAGGTCGAGGGCACGGCAGGTACCCCCTGCAGATCTGAAGGAATATCTCATGCATCTGAAGTCAGGGCGAGGATCAGACGTTTGCTCAGGTTGGAGTTTCTGTGCATGACGGCCTTATATGAAGGGAGCGGAATCTAGAGGCCATTGAGGTTTTCCCACGTTGGGAGTTGTGGGATGCCCCCTTCAAGGATTATTTCTGCGGGACAATTGAGACCTGTTGGACAGCTCCAGGACATCCCATATGGAATGACTCCAGAGCTCCTTTCGAGGATGGAGGCCTGGGAAGCCCGCCTCGCATTCCAATTGTCTCCTAGCAACAAGACAGTTTAGATCTGATGGCTCTGCGGGAGCAACCGGGGTGGCTGAGTTGAAATGGACACTCCTGAGGATGGGTCCTAATGGGTTTTTGTGTCGATGAGGGCCTTGGAATGGGGCGGTGGCACCGGGACCCTGAAGTACTCTCCTAAGCTTTTGACATAGGTCCCATGCACAGGGTTCCTTGTGGAGACGAGATGAGTTCTGATGGGTGCCTCAGGAAAATCCCTATGCTCGTATTGGAATCAGGCTTTGGAGGAGACATGCCTGTAAACCAAAGCAATGGAACCTTTTATGGCCTGGGTGCTGTCTGGTTCAATCTTCTTCTCTGGGGACATCCATCTACGGTATGAGTGGAGGTAGATGCTCAGCTTGTGTCAGACCGCCCTTGTTTGTCCCGGGCGACCTACACCATTGGGATGGCCTCAGGTACTTTGGAGGTTTCTCCTAATTTGTACGATTTTGGACAATGGAATGGGCAGAATTCCCATGATTTGGTAGGCACAGTCCTAATGTGTGGCTCCAGAGGCCCCAGCCTGGAGGGTGTGTGGCCCAGGGCTTTGAGGACAGACGTCTGAAAACACAAACTCAGCTTAGGTTTGGGGACGTAGGTATGGCAGGCACTATCTACAAACCATGAGAAGAACTCTTCAGGATATCAAGAAAGTGCGAGACTGAGGCGCTTGCTCAGGCTTTTGTCTCTGGACTTTTTATCAGTGGTGGCCGTGGAATGTCGGGGAGGCCTCATGGGCCATGGACAAATCTTCCTCTCTGAGGGATTGGCCCTATTCCCAATTGTTTTTCATCAATCTGTGGGATGGGAGGACTCCTTTCAGTTTTGTTACCTCAGGTGTCCCACCAAAAGAGGAATTCCAAAGCAGAGACGTGGGGATGACTGAAGGGACAACCCGAACCATGGTTAAAAATTGGGGCCTAGGGTCATGGCAAGCCCAATGTGCTATCTCTTCATCCAGCCACTGAGAGGCCTTACCTGAGGACTGGGCTCAGGCTGAGGGTCACAATGTGTGTTTGTGACCCATGTGGCCCACGAGCATGGGCGGGGCCTCATGGGACACACTGGTGCCAACTACACTGAACGTTGGACAACATGCCAACCACAAGGTTTCTCGCCATGGGGAAGAATTTCTGGTTTCTGCATCACTTTCAACCCTGGGCAGTGATTAAAGATAAGGTCTAGGTTCTGAAGCCTGAAAACCGAGGTTGGGAAGAGATGACGTCCTAAGGCCATTGCGGCTCGATGTGCTCAGTTTGCAGATAGTTGTCTGGGTAGGGCCAGGAGGTTCAGGCTCAGGCTGTGTCAGAAAGTCCATTAATGCCCTGGTCAGCCTATGTATTTGGGGTACAGCCAAGGTAGGTGCAGGTTGATCCTCATTTGGGGTTACTGGGTAGCCCCAGAGGGCAATGTTTTTCTACTGGAGGGCTGGCAGAGTGCTGCATTGTAGTTCTGGATTGCCAAACTGGAGGGCTTGTGGGCCAGTAGTCTGAGGACAGAAGTCTGAGAACACAAGCTAGGCTTCGGTTTCTGGGTGAGGACATGGCAGGCACAATCTACAGACCTGAATCGAGATCTCGTGCATCTGAAGTCAGGGCGAGGATCAGACGATCGCTCAGGTTGGAGTTTCTGTCCCTGATGGCCCCTTCATGAAGGGGGGGCATCACGAGGCCATGGGGGTTTTCCCACGATGGGAGTTGTGAACAGCTCCAAACTGCAAAGAGTCTTCTGCAGGACAATTGAGACCTGTTGTTTGGCTCCAGGCCAATGATACTGAGCAGGGTTCTAAGGGTGGATGGCTGGGTAGCCCACCTCGCATTCCAATTGTCTCCTAGCAACAACGCTGGTTAGATCTGCTGGATCTGGGGGAGCAACCGAGGAGGCTGAGTTGAAATGGACTCTTTTGTTTGGGTCCTAACGTGCTTTTGTGTCTATGGAGACCTTGGAATGAAGCGGTGGCACTTAGGCCCTGAAGGGTTCTCCTAAACAGACTCTTTAACACAGCTCCAACGTGCAAGTTTCCCATGTGTAGATGAGATGTTTTCTGATGGGTGAGTCAAGAAACAGCCATATGCTGGTTTTGAAATCCAGGTCTCTGAGGAGAGATGCCTGGAAACCAAAGCAATGGATCTGATTAGTGCCTAGGGGCCTGTTCTTTCCTTTAAACCTCTGGGGACATCTGTCTATGGGTCTGAGTGGAGGTAGGTGCTCAGATGGGCTCAGATTGCCCCTGTATTTCCTGGGAAGCCAGCACTAGTGAGATGGATCAGGGACTTTGGAGGTTTATCCTATTAGAAGGGTTGTGGCCGTTGGAATGGGCACACACAATTCTCTTGGAGAGGGAAAGTACAGTCCTCAGGTTTGGGGGCCTGAGGGGCCTGAGCCTGTAGGTTGTGTTGGCCAGTGCTGTTTGAACAGTTGTCTGAAAACACAAACTCGGCTTATGTTTCGGGTCATAGGTATGGCAGGACTGATCTACAGACGATGAGGAGAACTCTTCGGGATTTGGAAAAAGGGCGAGTCTGAGGCTCTTGCTCAAGTTTTTGTCTCTGGATATCGTGTCACTCATGGTGGTGAAATTTCTGGGTGACTTCATGGGAAATGGACGAGTCTTACTCTCTGGTGGTTTGGCCCCGTCCAAAGGGTTTGGGTTCATACTGTGGGAGGGTAGAAGTCCGTTTTTTTGTTGTTGTTGTTTTCTTTTTTAACCTCAGGTGTCCCACCAAATGAGGGATTCCAGAGTAGAGCCCTGGGGAGGGGCGACTGGACAATGAGTAATCTGGTTAAAAATGGGGCCTAGGGACATGTCAAGCCCATTACGACATCTAATGATCCAGCCACTGAGAGGACTTACTAGAGGACAGGACTCATGCTGAGGGTCACAATGCGTGTTTATGCCCTCGTCGCACTCAAGAATGGGCCGGGCCGCAGGGTGAATGCTGGTTTCTCCTACATTGAACGTTGGACATCTTGCCAACCACAAAGTTTCTTGCCATGGGTAAGGAGGAGTTCTGATTTCTGCATCACACTCACCCCTGGGCAGTGATTGGAGATTAGGTCTCGTTTCTGAAGCCTGAAAACTGAGGTAGGGAAGACATGATAACCTAAGGCCATTGCGGGTCTTATGTGCTCAGTGTGCGGTCAGCTTCCTGGGTGTTGGTCAGGAGGTCCGGGCTCTAGTTGTGTCCGACAGTGCATTAGTACCCAGGTTTGACTATAGAATTTGGGTAAAGTCAA
Organism: Mustela nivalis; assembly: GCF_964662115.1. NCBI lineage: Eukaryota > Metazoa > Chordata > Mammalia > Carnivora > Mustelidae > Mustela > Mustela nivalis. Next base: position 503,431 of record NW_028136556.1, on the reverse strand, counting down.
GTGCTGTGTAGGTTTACCTCATTTTAGGTGCCTGGGCAGCTCATGAGGCAATAATTTTTTTCTAGAGGGCAGGCAGAGTGCTGCATTGTGGGTCCGGAATTGCCAATCTTGAGGGCTTCAGGGCCAGGGGTGTGAGGACGGAAGTCTGAGAAGACAAGCTGGACTTGGGTTTAGGGCGAGGGCACGGCAGGTACCCCCTGCAGATCTGAAGGAATATCTCATGCATCTGAAGTCAGGGCGAGGATCAGACGTTGGCTCAGGTTGGAGTTTCTGTGCATGACGGCCGCTATATGAAGGGAGCGGAATCTGGAGGCCATTGAGGTTTTCCCACGTTGGGAGTTGTGGGATGCCCCCTTCAAGGATTATTTCTGCGGGACAATTGAGACCTGTTGGACAGCTCCAGGACATCCCATATGGAATGACTCCAGAGCTCCTTTCGAGGATGGAGGCCGGGGAAGCCCGCCTCGCATTCCAATTGTCTCCTAGCAACAAGACAGTTTAGATCTGATGGCTCTGCGGGAGCAACCGGGGTGGCTGAGTTGAAATGGACACTCCTGAGGATGGGTCCTAATGGGTTTTTGTGTCGATGAGGGCCTTGGAATGGGGCGGTGGCACCGGGACCCTGAAGTACTCTCCTAAGCTTTTGACATAGGTCCCATGCACAGGGTTCCTTGTGGAGACGAGATGAGTTCTGATGGGTGCCTCAGGAAAATCCCTATGCTCGTATTGGAATCAGGCTTTGGAGGAGACATGCCTGTAAACCAAAGCAATGGAACCTTTTATGGCCTGGGTGCTGTCTGGTTCAATCTTCTTCTCTAGGGACATCCATCTACGGTATGAGTGGAGGTAGATGCTCAGCTTGTGTCAGACCGCCCTTGTTTGTCCCGGGCGACCTACACCATTGGGATGGCCTCAGGTACTTTGGAGGTTTCTCCTAATTTGTACGATTTTGGACAATGGAATGGGCAGAATTCCCATGATTTGGTAGGCACAGTCCTAATGTGTGGCTCCAGAGGCCCCAGCCTGGAGGGTGTGTGGCCCAGGGCTTTGAGGACAGACGTCTGAAAACACAAACTCAGCTTAGGTTTGGGGACGTAGGTATGGCAGGCACTATCTACAAACCATGAGAAGAACTCTTCAGGATATCAAGAAAGTGCGAGACTGAGGCGCTTGCTCAGGCTTTTGTCTCTGGACTTTTTATCAGTGGTGGCCGTGGAATGTCGGGGAGGCCTCATGGGCCATGGACAAATCTTCCTCTCTGAGGGATTGGCCCTATTCCCAATTGTTTTTCATCAATCTGTGGGATGGGAGGACTCCTTTCAGTTTTGTTACCTCAGGTGTCCCACCAAAAGAGGAATTCCAAAGCAGAGACGTGGGGATGACTGAAGGGACAACCCGAACCATGGTTAAAAATTGGGGCCTAGGGTCATGGCAAGCCCAATGTGCTATCTCTTCATCCAGCCACTGAGAGGCCTTACCTGAGGACTGGGCTCAGGCTGAGGGTCACAATGTGTGTTTGTGACCCATGTGGCCCACGAGCATGGGCGGGGCCTCATGGGACACACTGGTGCCAACTACACTGAACGTTGGACAACATGCCAACCACAAGGTTTCTCGCCATGGGGAAGAATTTCTGGTTTCTGCATCACTTTCAACCCTGGGCAGTGATTAAAGATAAGGTCTAGGTTCTGAAGCCTGAAAACCGAGGTTGGGAAGAGATGACGTCCTAAGGCCATTGCGGCTCGATGTGCTCAGTTTGCAGATAGTTGTCTGGGTAGGGCCAGGAGGTTCAGGCTCAGGCTGTGTCAGAAAGTCCATTAATGCCCTGGTCAGCCTATGTATTTGGGGTACAGCCAAGGTAGGTGCAGGTTGATCCTCATTTGGGGTTACTGGGTAGCCCCAGAGGGCAATGTTTTTCTACTGGAGGGCTGGCAGAGTGCTGCATTGTAGTTCTGGATTGCCAAACTGGAGGGCTTGTGGGACAGTAGTCTGAGGACAGAAGTCTGAGAACACAAGCTAGGCTTCGGTTTCTGGGTGAGGACATGGCAGGCACAATCTACAGACCTGAATCGAGATCTCGTGCATCTGAAGTCAGGGCAAGGATCAGAAGATCGCTGAGGTTGGAGTTTCTGTCCCTGATGGCCCCTTCATGAAGGGGGGGCATCACGAGGCCATGGGGGTTTTCCCACGATGGGAGTTGTGAACAGCTCCAAACTGCAAAGAGTCTTCTGCAGGACAATTGAGACCTGTTGTTTGGCTCCAGGCCAATGATACTGAGCAGGGTTCTAAGGGTGGATGGCTGGGTAGCCCACCTCGCATTCCAATTGTCTCCTAGCAACAACGCTGGTTAGATCTGCTGGATCTGGGGGAGCAACCGAGGAGGCTGAGTTGAAATGGACTCTTTTGTTTGGGTCCTAACGTGCTTTTGTGTCTATGGAGACCTTGGAATGAAGCGGTGGCACTTAGGCCCTGAAGGGTTCTCCTAAACAGACTCTTTAACACAGCTCCAACGTGCAAGTTTCCCATGTGTAGATGAGATGTTTTCTGATGGGTGAGTCAAGAAACAGCCATATGCTGGTTTTGAAATCCAGGTCTCTGAGGAGAGATGCCTGGAAACCAAAGCAATGGATCTGATTAGTGCCTAGGGGCCTGTTCTTTCCTTTAAACCTCTGGGGACATCTGTCTATGGGTCTGAGTGGAGGTAGGTGCTCAGATGGGCTCAGATTGCCCCTGTATTTCCTGGGAAGCCAGCACTAGTGAGATGGATCAGGGACTTTGGAGGTTTATCCTATTAGAAGGGTTGTGGCCGTTGGAATGGGCACACACAATTCTCTTGGAGAGGGAAAGTACAGTCCTCAGGTTTGGGGGCCTGAGGGGCCTGAGCCTGTAGGTTGTGTTGGCCAGTGCTGTTTGAACAGTTGTCTGAAAACACAAACTCGGCTTATGTTTCGGGTCATAGGTATGGCAGGACTGATCTACAGACGATGAGGAGAACTCTTCGGGATTTGGAAAAAGGGCGAGTCTGAGGCTCTTGCTCAAGTTTTTGTCTCTGGATATCGTGTCACTCATGGTGGTGAAATTTCTGGGTGACTTCATGGGAAATGGACGAGTCTTACTCTCTGGTGGTTTGGCCCCGTCCAAAGGGTTTGGGTTCATACTGTGGGAGGGTAGAAGTCCGTTTTTTTGTTGTTGTTGTTTTCTTTTTTAACCTCAGGTGTCCCACCAAATGAGGGATTCCAGAGTAGAGCCCTGGGGAGGGGCGACTGGACAATGAGTAATCTGGTTAAAAATGGGGCCTAGGGACATGTCAAGCCCATTATGACATCTAATGATCCAGCCACTGAGAGGACTTACTAGAGGACAGGACTCATGCTGAGGGTCACAATGCGTGTTTATGCCCTCGTCGCACTCAAGAATGGGCCGGGCCGCAGGGTGAATGCTGGTTTCTCCTACATTGAACGTTGGACATCTTGCCAACCACAAAGTTTCTTGCCATGGGTAAGGAGGAGTTCTGATTTCTGCATCACACTCACCCCTGGGCAGTGATTGGAGATTAGGTCTCGTTTCTGAAGCCTGAAAACTGAGGTAGGGAAGACATGATAACCTAAGGCCATTGCGGGTCTTATGTGCTCAGTGTGCGGTCAGCTTCCTGGGTGTTGGTCAGGAGGTCCGGGCTCTAGTTGTGTCCGACAGTGCATTAGTACCCAGGTTTGACTATAGAATTTGGGTAAAGTCAAGTGCTGTGTAGGTTTACCTCATTTTAGGTGCCTGGGCAGCTCATGAGGCAATAATTTTTTTCTAGAGGGCAGGCAGAGTGCTGCATTGTGGGTCCGGAATTGCCAATCTTGAGGGCTTCAGGGCCAGGGGTGTGAGGACGGAAGTCTGAGAAGACAAGCTGGACTTGGGTTTAGGGCGAGGGCACGGCAGGTACCCCCTGCAGATCTGAAGGAATATCTCATGCATCTGAAGTCAGGGCGAGGATCAGACGTTGGCTCAGGTTGGAGTTTCTGTGCATGACGGCCGCTATATGAAGGGAGCGGAATCTGGAGGCCATTGAGGTTTTCCCACGTTGGGAGTTGTGGGATGCCCCCTTCAAGGATTATTTCTGCGGGACAATTGAGACCTGTTGGACAGCTCCAGGACATCCCATATGGAATGACTCCAGAGCTCCTTTCGAGGATGGAGGCCTGGGAAGCCCGCCTCGCATTCCAATTGTCTCCTAGCAACAAGACAGTTTAGATCTGATGGCTCTGCGGGAGCAACCGGGGTGGCTGAGTTGAAATGGACACTCCTGAGGATGGGTCCTAATGGGTTTTTGTGTCGATGAGGGCCTTGGAATGGGGCGGTGGCACCGGGACCCTGAAGTACTCTCCTAAGCTTTTGACATAGGTCCCATGCACAGGTTTCCTTGTGGAGACGAGATGAGTTCTGATGGGTGCCTCAGGAAAACCCCTATGCTCGTATTGGAATCAGGCTTTGGAGGAGACATGCCTGTAAACCAAAGCAATGGAACCTTTTATGGCCTGGGTGCTGTCTGGTTCAATCTTCTTCTCTCGGGACATCCATCTACGGTATGAGTGGAGGTAGATGCTCAGCTGGTGTCAGACCGCCCTAGTTTGTCCCGGGCGACCTACACTATTGGGATGGCCTCAGGGACTTTGGAGGTTTCTCCTAATTTGTACGATTTTGGACAATGGAATGGGCAGAATTCCCATGATTTGGTAGGCACAGTCCTAATGTGTGGCTCCAGGGGCCCCATCCTGGAGGGTGTGTGGCCCAGGGCTTTGAGGACAGACGTCTGAAAACACAAACTCAGCTTAGGTTTGGGGACGTAGGTATGGCAGGCCCTATCTACAAACCATGAGAAGAACTCTTCAGGATATGAAGAAAGTGCGAGACTGAGGCGCTTGCTCAGGCTTTTGTCTCTGGATTTTGTATCAGCGGTGGCCGTGGAATGTCGGGGAGGCCTCATGGGCCATGGACAAATCTTCCTCTCTGAGGATTTGGCCCGATTCCCAATTGTTTTTCATCAATCTGTGGGATGGGAGGACTCTTTCAGTTTTGTTACCTCAGGTGTCCCACCAAAAGAGGAATTCCAAAGCAGAGACGTGGGGATGACTGAAGGGACAACCCGAACCATGGTTAAAAATTGGGGCCTAGGGTCATGGCAAGCCCAATGTGCTATCTCTTCATCCAGCCACTGAGAGGCCTTCCCTGAGGACTGGGCTCAGGCTGAGGGTCACAATGTGTGTTTGTGACCCATGTGGCCCACGAGCATGGGCGGGGCCTCATGGGACACACTGGTGCCAACTACACTGAACGTTGGACAACATGCCAACCACAAGGTTTCTCGCCATGGGGAAGAATTTCTGGTTTCTGCATCACTTTCAACCCTGGGCAGTGATTAAAGATAAGGTCTAGGTTCTGAAGCCTGAAAACCGAGGTTGGGAAGAGATGACGTCCTAAGGCCATTGCGGCTCGATGTGCTCAGTTTGCAGGTAGTTGTCTGGGTAGGGCCAGGAGGTTCAGGCTCAGGCTGTGTCAGAAAGTGCATTAATGCCCTGGTCAGCCTATGTATTTGGGGTACAGCCAAGGTAGGTGCAGGTTGATCCTCATTTGGGGTTACTGGGTAGCCCCAGAGGGCAATGTTTTTCTACTGGAGGGCTGGCAGAGTGCTGCATTGTAGTTCTGGATTGCCAAACTGGAGGGCTTGTGGGCCAGTAGTCTGAGGACAGAAGTCTGAGAACACAAGCTAGGCTTCGGTTTCTGGGTGAGGACATGGCAGGCACAATCTACAGACCTGAATCGAGATCTCGTGCATCTGAAGTCAGGGCGAGGATCAGACGATCACTCAGGTTGGAGTTTCTGTCCCTGATGGCCCCTTCATGAAGGGGGGGCATCACGAGGCCATGGGGGTTTTCCCACGATGGGAGTTGTGAACAGCTCCAAACTGCAAAGAGTCTTCTGCAGGACAATTGAGACCTGTTGTTTGGCTCCAGGCCAATGATACTGAGCAGGGTTCTAAGGGTGGATGGCTGGGTAGCCCACCTCGCATTCCAATTGTCTCCTAGCAACAACGCTGGTTAGATCTGCTGGATCTGGGGGAGCAACCGAGGAGGCTGAGTTGAAATGGACTCTTTTGTTTGGGTCCTAACGTGCTTTTGTGTCTATGGAGACCTTGGAATGAAGCGGTGGCACTTAGGCCCTGAAGGGTTCTCCTAAACAGACTCTTTAACACAGCTCCAACGTGCAAGTTTCCCATGTGTAGATGAGATGTTTTCTGATGGGTGAGTCAAGAAACAGCCATATGCTGGTTTTGAAATCCAGGTCTCTGAGGAGAGATGCCTGGAAACCAAAGCAATGGATCTGATTAGTGCCTAGGGGCCTGTTCTTTCCTTTAAACCTCTGGGGACATCTGTCTATGGGTCTGAGTGCAGGTAGGTGCTCAGATGGGCTCAGATTGCCCCTGTATTTCCTGGGAAGCCAGCACTAGTGAGATGGATCAGGGACTTTGGAGGTTTATCCTATTAGAAGGGTTGTGGCCGTTGGAATGGGCACACACAATTCCCTTGGAGAGGGAAAGTACAGTCCACAGGTTTGGGGGCCTGAGGGGCCTGAGCCTGTAGGTTGTGTTGGCCAGTGCTGTTTGAACAGTTGTCTGAAAACACAAACTCGGCTTATGTTTCGGGTCATAGGTATGGCAGGACTGATCTACAGACGATGAGGAGAACTCTTCGGGATTTGGAAAAAGGGCGAGTCTGAGGCTCTTGCTCAAGTTTTTGTCTCTGGATATCGTGTCACTCATGGTGGTGAAATTTCTGGGTGACTTCATGGGAAATGGACGAGTCTTACTCTCTGGTGGTTTGGCCCCGTCCAAAGGGTTTGGGTTCATACTGTGGGAGGGTAGAAGTCCGTTTTTTTGTTGTTGTTGTTTTCTTTTTTAACCTCAGGTGTCCCACCAAATGAGGGATTCCAGAGTAGAGCCCTGGGGAGGGGCGACTGGACAATGAGTAATCTGGTTAAAAATGGGGCCTAGGGACATGTCAAGCCCATTATGACATCTAATGATCCAGCCACTGAGAGGACTTACTAGAGGACAGGACTCATGCTGAGGGTCACAATGCGTGTTTATGCCCTCGTCGCACTCAAGAATGGGCCGGGCCGCAGGGTGAATGCTGGTTTCTCCTATATTGAACGTTGGACATCTTGCCAACCACAAAGTTTCTTGCCATGGGTAAGGAGGAGTTCTGATTTCTGCATCACACTCACCCCTGGGCAGTGATTGGAGATTAGGTCTCGTTTCTGAAGCCTGAAAACTGAGGTAGGGAAGACATGATAACCTAAGGCCATTGCGGGTCTTATGTGCTCAGTGTGCGGTCAGCTTCCTGGGTGTTGGTCAGGAGGTCCGGGCTCTAGTTGTGTCCGAAAGTGCATTAGTGCCCAGGTTTGACTATAGAATTTGGGTAAAGTCAAGTGCTGTGTAGGTTTACCTCATTTTAGGTGCCTGGGCAGCTCATGAGGCAATACTTTTTTTCTAGAGGGCAGGCAGAGTGCTGCATTGTGGGTCCGGAATTGCCAATCTTGAGGGCTTCAGGGCCAGGGGTGTGAGGACGGAAGTCTGAGAAGACAAGCTGGACTTGGGTTTAGGGCGAGGGCACGGCAGGTACCCCCTGCAGATCTGAAGGAATATCTCATGCATCTGAAGTCAGGGCGAGGATCAGACGTTGGCTCAGGTTGGAGTTTCTGTGCATGACGGCCGCTATATGAAGGGAGCGGAATCTGGAGGCCATTGAGGTTTTCCCACGTTGGGAGTTGTGGGATGCCCCCTTCAAGGATTATTTCTGCGGGACAATTGAGACCTGTTGGACAGCTCCAGGACATCCCATATGGAATGACTCCAGAGCTCCTTTCGAGGATGGAGGCCTGGGAAGCCCGCCTCGCATTCCAATTGTCTCCTAGCAACAAGACAGTTTAGATCTGATGGCTCTGCGGGAGCAACCGGGGTGGCTGAGTTGAAATGGACACTCCTGAGGATGGGTCCTAATGGGTTTTTGTGTCGATGAGGGCCTTGGAATGGGGCGGTGGCACCGGGACCCTGAAGTACTCTCCTAAGCTTTTGACATAGGTCCCATGCACAGGGTTCCTTGTGGAGACGAGATGAGTTCTGATGGGTGCCTCAGGAAAACCCCTATGCTCGTATTGGAATCAGGCTTTGGAGGAGACATGCCTGTAAACCAAAGCAATGGAACCTTTTATGGCCTGGGTGCTGTCTGGTTCAATCTTCTTCTCTGGGGACATCCATCTACGGTATGAGTGGAGGTAGATGCTCAGCTGGTGTCAGACCGCCCTAGTTTGTCCCGGGCGACCTACACTATTGGGATGGCCTCAGGGACTTTGGAGGTTTCTCCTAATTTGTACGATTTTGGACAATGGAATGGGCAGAATTCCCATGATTTGGTAGGCACAGTCCTAATGTGTGGCTCCAGGGGCCCCAGCCTGGAGGGTGTGTGGCCCAGGGCTTTGAGGACAGACGTCTGAAAACACAAACTCAGCTTAGGTTTGGGGACGTAGGTATGGCAGGCCCTATCTACAAACCATGAGAAGAACTCTTCAGGATATGAAGAAAGTGCGAGACTGAGGCGCTTGCTCAGGCTTTTGTCTCTGGATTTTGTATCAGCGGTGGCCGTGGAATGTCGGGGAGGCCTCATGGGCCATGGACAAATCTTCCTCTCTGAGGATTTGGCCCGATTCCCAATTGTTTTTCATCAATCTGTGGGATGGGAGGACTCTTTCAGTTTTGTTACCTCAGGTGTCCCACCAAAAGAGGAATTCCAAAGCAGAGACGTGGGGATGACTGAAGGGACAACCCGAACCATGGTTAAAAATTGGGGCCTAGGGTCATGGCAAGCCCAATGTGCTATCTCTTCATCCAGCCACTGAGAGGCCTTACCTGAGGACTGGGCTCAGGCTGAGGGTCACAATGTGTGTTTGTGACCCATGTGGCCCACGAGCATGGGCGGGGCCTCATGGGACACACTGGTGCCAACTACACTGAACGTTGGACAACATGCCAACCACAAGGTTTCTCGCCATGGGGAAGAATTTCTGGTTTCTGCATCACTTTCAACCCTGGGCAGTGATTAAAGATAAGGTCTAGGTTCTGAAGCCTGAAAACCGAGGTTGGGAAGAGATGACGTCCTAAGGCCATTGCGGCTCGATGTGCTCAGTTTGCAGGTAGTTGTCTGGGTAGGGCCAGGAGGTTCAGGCTCAGGCTGTGTCAGAAAGTGCATTAATGCCCTGGTCAGCCTATGTATTTGGGGTACAGCCAAGGTAGGTGCAGGTTGATCCTCATTTGGGGTTACTGGGTAGCCCCAGAGGGCAATGTTTTTCTACTGGAGGGCTGGCAGAGTGCTGCATTGTAGTTCTGGATTGCCAAACTGGAGGGCTTGTGGGCCAGTAGTCTGAGGACAGAAGTCTGAGAACACAAGCTAGGCTTCGGTTTCTGGGTGAGGACATGGCAGGCACAATCTACAGACCTGAATCGAGATCTCGTGCATCTGAAGTCAGGGCGAGGATCAGACGATCACTCAGGTTGGAGTTTCTGTCCCTGATGGCCCCTTCATGAAGGGGGGGCATCACGAGGCCATGGGGGTTTTCCCGCGATGGGAGTTGTGAACAGCTCCAAACTGCAAAGAGTCTTCTGCAGGACAATTGAGACCTGTTGTTTGGCTCCAGGCCAATGATACTGAGCAGGGTTCTAAGGGTGGATGGCTGGGTAGCCCACCTCGCATTCCAATTGTCTCCTAGCAACAACGCTGGTTAGATCTGCTGGATCTGGGGGAGCAACCGAGGAGGCTGAGTTGAAATGGACTCTTTTGTTTGGGTCCTAACGTGCTTTTGTGTCTATGGAGACCTTGGAATGAAGCGGTGGCACTTAGGCCCTGAAGGGTTCTCCTAAACAGACTCTTTAACACAGCTCCAACGTGCAAGTTTCCCATGTGTAGATGAGATGGTTTCTGATGGGTGAGTCAAGAAACAGCCATATGCTGGTTTTGAAATCCAGGTCTCTGAGGAGAGATGCCTGGAAACCAAAGCAATGGATCTGATTAGTGCCTAGGGGCCTGTTCTTTCCTTTAAACCTCTGGGGACATCTGTCTATGGGTCTGAGTGCAGGTAGGTGCTCTGATGGGCTCAGATTGCCCCTGTATTTCCTGGGAAGCCAGCACTAGTGAGATGGATCAGGGACTTTGGAGGTTTATCCTATTAGAAGGGTTGTGGCCGTTGGAATGGGCACACACAATTCTCTTGGAGAGGGAAAGTACAGTCCTCAGGTTTGGGGGCCTGAGGGGCCTGAGCCTGTAGGTTGTGTTGGCCAGTGCTGTTTGAACAGTTGTCTGAAAACACAAACTCGGCTTATGTTTCGGGTCATAGGTATGGCAGGACTGATCTACAGACGATGAGGAGAACTCTTCGGGATTTGGAAAAAGGGCGAGTCTGAGGCTCTTGCTCAAGTTTTTGTCTCTGGATATCGTGTCACTCATGGTGGTGAAATTTCTGGGTGACTTCATGGGAAATGGACGAGTCTTACTCTCTGGTGGTTTGGCCCCGTCCAAAGGGTTTGGGTTCATACTGTGGGAGGGTAGAAGTCCGTTTTTTTGTTGTAGTTGTTTTCTTTTTTAACCTCAGGTGTCCCACCAAATGAGGGATTCCAGAGTAGAACCCTGGGGAGGGGCTACTGGACAATCAGAAATCTGGTTAAAAATGGGGCCTAGGGACATGTCAAGCCCATTATGACATCTAATGATCCAGCCACTGAGAGGACTTACTAGAGGACAGGACTCATGCTGAGGGTCACAATGCGTGTTTATGCCCTCGTCGCACTCAAGAATGGGCCGGGCCGCAGGGTGAATGCTGGTTTCTCCTACATTGAACGTTGGACATCTTGCCAACCACAAAGTTTCTTGCCATGGGTAAGGAGGAGTTCTGATTTCTGCATCACACTCACCCCTGGGCAGTGATTGGAGATTAGGTCTCGTTTCTGAAGCCTGAAAACTGAGGTAGGGAAGACATGATAACCTAAGGCCATTGCGGGTCTTATGTGCTCAGTGTGCGGTCAGCTTCCTGGGTGTTGGTCAGGAGGTCCGGGCTCTAGTTGTGTCCGACAGGGCATTAGTGCCCAGGTTTGACTATAGAATTTGGGTAAAGTCAAGTGCTGTGTAGGTTTACCTCATTTTAGGTGCCTGGGCAGCTCATGAGGCAATAATTTTTTTCTAGAGGGCAGGCAGAGTGCTGCATTGTGGGTCCGGAATTGCCAATCTTGAGGGCTTCAGGGCCAGGGGTGTGAGGACGGAAGTCTGAGAAGACAAGCTAGACTTGGGTTTAGGGCGAGGGCACGGCAGGTACCCCCTGCAGATCTGAAGGAATATCTCATGCATCTGAAGTCAGGGCGAGGATCAGACGTTGGCTGAGGTTGGAGTTTCTGTGCATGACGGCCGCTATATGAAGGGAGCGGAATCTGGAGGCCATTGAGGTTTTCCCACGTTGGGAGTTGTGGGATGCCCCCTTCAAGGATTATTTCTGCGGGACAATTGAGACCTGTTGGACAGCTCCAGGACATCCCATATGGAATGACTGCAGAGCTCCTTTCGAGGATGGAGGCCTTGGAAGCCCGCCTCGCATTCCAGTTGTCTCATAGCAACAAGACAGTTTAGATCTGATGGCTCTGCGGGAGCAACCGGGGTGGCTGAGTTGAAATGGACACTCCTGAGGATGGGTCCTAATGGGATTTTGTGTCGATAAGGGTCTTGGAATGGGGCGGTGGCACCGGGACCCTGAAGTACTCTTCTAAGCTTTTGACCTAGCTCCCATGCACAGGGTTCCTTGTGGAGACGAGATGAGTTCTGATGGGTGCCTCCGAAAAACCCCTCTGCTCGTATTGGAATCAGGCTTTGGAGGAGACATGCCTGTAAACTAAAGCAATGGAACCTTTTATGGCCTGGGTGCTGTCTGGTTCAATCTTCTTCTCTGGGGACATCCATCTACGGTATGAGTGGAGGTAGATGCTCAGCTTGTGTCAGACCGCCCTTGTTTGTCCCGGGCGACCTACACTATTGGGATGGCCTCAGGGACTTTGGAGGTTTCTCCTAATTTGTACAATTTTGGACAATGGAATGGGCAGAATTCCCATGATTTGGTAGGCACAGTCCTAATGTGTGGCTCCAGGGGCCCCAGCCTGGAGGGTGTGTGGCCCAGGGCTTTGAGGACAGACGTCTGAAAACACAAACTCAGCTTAGGTTTGGGGACGTAGGTATGGTAGGCCCAATCTAAAAACCATGAGAAGGACTCTTCAGGATATGAAGAAAAGCGAGTCTGAGGCGCTTGCTTAGGCTTTTGTCCCTGGATTTTGTATCAAAGATGGCATTGGAATGTGGGGTGGCCTCATGGGCCTTGCACGAATCTTTCTCTCTGTGGATTTGGCCCGGTCCCAAAGTTTTTCATCAATCAGTGGGATGGGAGGTCCCCTTTCAGGTTTGTTACCTCAGGTGTCCGACAAAAGAGGAATTCCAAAGCAGAGCCCTGGGGAAGAGTGAAGGGACCACCCAAACTATGGTTAAAAATTGGGGCCTAGGAGCATGGCAGGCCCGTTATGCTGTCTCTTCATCCAGCCACTGAGAGGCCTTGCTTGAGGACTGGGCTCAGGCTGAGGGTCACAATGTGTGTTTGTGACCAATGTGGCCCTCGAGCATGGGCGGTGCCTCATGGGCCGCACTGGTTTCAACCTCCTTGAACTTTGGACAACGTGCCAATCACAAGGTCTCTTGCCATGGGGACGGTGTTCTGATTTCTGCATCATTTTCATCCCTGGGCAGCGGTTAGAGATAAGGTCCAGGTTCTTAAGCCTGAAAAACCGCAGTTGGGAAGAGATGACGACCTAAGGCCATGGCGGGTCTGATATGCTCAGTGTGCGGTCAGCTGCCTGGGTGCTGGTCAGGTGGTTCTGGCTCAGGTTGTGTCAGACAGTGCATTTGTGCCTAGGTTAGATTATATAATTTGGTTACAGTCGAGTGCCGTGTAGGTTTATCCTCATTTGAGGTGCCTGGGCAGCTCATTAGGCAAGATATTTTTTCTAGAGGACAGGCAGAGCGCTGCATTGTGGGTCCGGAATTGCCAAACTTGGGGGCTTCTAGGCCAGGAGTGTGAGGACAGAAGTATGAGAACACTAGCTAGACTTGGGCTTCAGGCCGAAGGCACGGCAGGTACCCCCTGTGGATCTGAACCAATATCTCATGCATCTGAAGTCACTGCGAGGATAAGACGTTCGCTCAGGTTGGACTTTCTGTGCATGACTGCCCCTTCATGAACGGAGCGGAGTCTCAAGGCCACGGAGGTTTTCCCACCGTGGGAGTTGTGGGATTCCCCCTTCAAGGACTCCTTCTGCGGTAAAATTGAAACATGTTGGGCAGCTCCATGACATCCCATATAGAATGACTCCAGAGCACTGTTCGAGGATGGATGCCAGGTAAGCCCGCCTCGCATACCATTTGTCTCCTAGCAACAAGGCAGTTGAGATCAGATTGCTCTGCCGGACCAACCCGGGTGGCTGAGTTGAAATGAACTTTCCTGAGGATGGGTCCTAATGTGTGTTTGTGTCAATGAGGGCCTTGGAATATGGCGGTGGCACCGGGACCCTGAAGTATTCTCCTAAGCTTTTGACATAGCTCCCATGCACAAGTTTCTTTGTGGAGACGAGGTTTGTTCTGATGGGTGCCTCAGGAAACCCCCTATGCTGGTATTGCAATCCAGGCTTTTGAGGAGACCTGCCTGTAAACCAAAGCAATGGATCCAATTATGGCCTAGGGTCCTGTCTGGTTTAATCATCTTCTCAGGGGATATCTATCTATGGAATGAGTTGAGGTAGATGCTCAGCTGGTGTCAGACCCCCTTTGTTTGTACCCGGAGATCTACACTATTGGGATGGCCTCGGGGAATTTGGAGGTTTCTCCTAATTTGTACGATTTTGGACAATCGAATGGTCAGAATTCCCATGGATTGGGTAGGCACAGTCCTAATGTGTGGCTCCAGGGGCTCTAGCCTGGATGGTGTGTGGCCCATAACTTTGACGACAGAGTCTGAAAACACAAACAAAGCTTAGGTTCCGGACGTAGGTATGGTAGGCCCAATCTACAAACCATGAGAAGAACTCTTCAGAATATGAAGAAATAGCAAGTCTGAGGTGCTTGCTCAGGCTTTTGTCTCTGGATTTTGTATCAACGATGGCCGTGGAATGTGGGGAGGCCTCATGGGCCATGGACGAATCTTCCTCTCTGTGGATTTGGCACGGTCGCAATTGTTTTTCGTCAATCTGTGGAATGGGAGGTCCCCTTTCAGGTTTGTTACCTCAGCTGTCCCAACCAAAGCGAAATTCCAAAGCACAGCCATGGGGAAGAGTGAAGGGACAACCCAAACTATGGTTAAATATTGGGGCCTAGGGGCATGGCAGGCCCAATATGCTGTCTCTTTCTCCAGCCACTGATAGGCCTTACTTGAGGACTGGGCTCAGGCTGAGGGTCACAATGTGTGTTTGTGACCAATGTGGCCCGCGAGCATGGGCGGGGCCTCATGGGCCACACTGGTATCAACTACACTGAACTTTGGACAACGTGCCAATCACAAGGTCTCTTGCCATGGGGAAGGTGTTCTGATTTTTGCATCATATTCAAACCTGGGCAGTGGTTGGAGATACGGTCTAGGTTCTGAAGCCTGAAAAACCGCACTTGGGAAGAGATGACAGCCTAAGGCCATGGTGGGTCTGATATTCTCAGTGTGCAGTCAGCTGCTTGGGTGTTGGTCAGGTGGTTCTGGCTCAGGTTGTGTCAGACAGTGCATTAGTGCCTACGTTAGACTATATAATTTGGGTACAGTCGAGTGCCGTGTAGGTTCATCCTCATTTGAGGTGCCTGGGCAGCTCATTAGGCAAGATATTTTTTCTAGAGGACAGGCAGTGCGCTGCATTGTGGGTCCGGAATTGCCAAACTTGAGGGCTTCTGGGCCAGGAGTGTGAGGACAGAAGTTTGAGAACACAAGCTAGAATTGGGCTTCAGGCCGAGGGCACGGCAGGTACCCCCTGCGGATCTGAATCAATATCTCATGCATCTGAAGTCACTGCGAGGATCAGACGTTCGCTCAGGTTGGACTTTCTGTGCATGACTGCCCCTTCATGAACGGAGAGGAAACTCAAGGCCATGGAGGTTTTCCCACGTTGGGAGTTGTGGGATGCCCCCTTCAAGGACTCCTTCTACGGGACAATTGAGACATGTTGGGTAGCTCCAGAACATCCCATATAGAATGACTCCAGAGCACCGTTCGAGGATGGATGCCAGGTAAGCCCGCCTCGCATTCCATTTGTCTCCTAGCAACAAGACAGTTGAGATCGGATGGCTCTTCGGGACCAACCGAGGTGCTGACTTGAAATGGACTTTCCTGAGGATGGGGCCTAATGTGCGTTTGTGTCCATGAGGGCCTTGGAATGGGGCGGTGGCACCGGGACCCTGAAGTATTCTCCTAAGCTTTTTACATAGCTCCCATGCACAAGTTTTCTTGTGCAGACGAGGTTTGTTCTGATGGGTGCCTCAGGAAACCCCTTATGCTGGTATTGAAATCCAGGCTTTTGAGGAGACATGCCTGTAAACCAAAGCACAGGATCCGATTATGGCCTAGGGTCCTGTCTGGTTTAATCATCTTCTCAGGGGATATCCATCTATGGAATGAGTGGAGTTAGATGCTCAGCTGGTGTCAGACCGCCTTTGTTTGTCCCCGGAGACCTACACTATTGGGATGGCCTCGGGGACTTTGGAGTTTTCTCCTAATTTGTACGATTTTGGACAATGGAATGGGCAGAATCCCATGGATTGGTTTGGCACAGTCTTAATATGTGGCTCCAGGGTCCCCAGCCTGGAGGGTGTGTGGCCCAGGACTTTGAGGACAGAAGTCTGAAAACACAAATTCAGCTTAGGTTTGTAGAGGTAGGTATGGCTGGCCCAATCTACAAACCATGAGATGGACTCTCGAGGATATTAAGAAAAGCGAGTCTGAGGCGCTTGCTCAGGCTTTTATCCATGGATTTTGTATCAAAGATGGCCGTGGAATGTGGGGAGGCCTCATGGGCCTTGGACGAATCTTCCTCTCTGTGGATTTGGCCCGGTCCCAATTGTTTTTCGTCAATCAGTGGGATGGGAGGTCCCCTTTCAGGTTTGTTACATCAGGTGTCCGAACAAAAGAGGAATTCCAAAGCAGAGCCCTGGGGAAGAGTGAAGAGACAACCCAAACTATGGTTCCAATTGGGGCCTAGGGTCATGGCAGGCCCAATATGCTGTCTCTTCATCCAGCCACTGAGAGGCCTTGCTTGAGGACTGGGCTCAGGCTGAGGGTCACAATGTGTGTTTCTGACCAATGTGGCCCGCGAGCATTGGCGGGGCCTCATGGGCCACACTGGTTTCAACTACACTGAACTTTGGACAACGTGCCAATCACAGGGTCTCTTGCCATGGGGAAGGTGTTCTGATTTCTGCATCATGTTCAACCCTGGGCAGTGATTGGAGATAAGGACTAGGTTCTGAAGCCTGAAAACCGAGGTTGGGAAGAGATGATGACCTAAGGCCATGGCGCGTCTGATATGTACAGTGTGTGGTCAGCTGCCTGGATGTTGATCAAGAGGTTCTGGCTCAGTTTGTGTCAGACAGTGCACTAGTGCACAGGTTAGACTATATAATTTGGGTACAGTCGAGTGCCGTGTAGGTTTATCCTCATTATAGGTGCCTGGGCAGCTCATTAGCCAAGATATTTTTTCTAGAGGGCAGGCAGAGTGCTGCATTGTGGGTCTGGAATTGCCAACATGGAGGGCTGCTGGGCCAGGAGTGTGAGGACAGAAGTCTGAGAACACATTCTAGACTTGGGCTTCAGGCCGAGGGCACGGCAGGTACCCCCTGCAGATCTGAACCAATATCTCATGCATCTGAAGTCACGGCGAGGATCAGACGTTGGCTCAGGTTGGAGTTTCTGTGCATGACTGCCCCTTCATGACGGAGCGGAATCTCAAGCCCATGTAGGTTTTCCCGCGTTGGGAGTTGTGGGATGTCCCTTTCAAGGATTCCTTCTGCGGGACAATTGAGACCTGTTGGGCAACTCCAGGACTTCCCATATGGAATGATTCCAGAGCAACGTTGGAGGATGGATTCCAGGGAAGCACGCCTCGCATTCCAATTGTCTGCTAGCAGCAAAACAGTTGAGATCGGATTGCTCTGCGGGAGCAACTGGGGTGGCTGAGTTGAAATGGACTTTCCTGAGGTTGGGGCCTAATGTGTGTTTGTGTCCATGAGGGCCTTGGAATGGGGCGGTGGCACCGGGACCCTGAAGTATTCTCCTAAGCTTTTGACATAGCTCTCATGCACAAGATTCCTTGTGAAGACGAGATTTGTTCTGATGTCTGCCTCAGGAAACCCCTTATGCTGGTTTGGAATCCAGGCTTTTGAGGAGACATGCCTGTAAACCAAAGCAATGGATCCGATTATGGCATAGGGTCCTGTCTGGTTCAATCTTCGTCTCTGCGGATATCCATCTATGGAATGAGTGGAAGTCGATTCTCAGCTGGTGTCAGACTGCCCTTGTTTGTCCCCGAAGACCTACACTATTGGGATGGCCTCGGGGACATTGGAGAGTTCTCCTAATTTGTACGCTTTTGGACAATGGAGTGGGCAGAATTCCCATGGATTGGGTAGGCACAGTCCTAATGTTGGCTCCAGGGGCCCCAGCCTGAAGGGTGTGTGGCCCAGGACTTTGAGGACAGAAGTCTGAAAACACAAACTCAGCTTAGTTTTGGGGATGTAGGTATGGCAGGCTCAATCTACAAACCAGGAGTAGAACTCTTCAGGATATGAAGAAAGAGCGAGTCTGAGGCGCTTGCTCAGGCTTTGTCTCTGGAATTTGTATCAACGATGGCCGTGGAATGTGGAGAGGCCTCATGGGCCATGGATGAATCTTCCTCTCTGTGAATTTGGCCCAGTCCCAATTGTTTTTCGTCAATCTGTGGGATGGGAGGTCTCTTTCAGGTTTATTACCTCAGGTGTCCGAACAAAAGAGGAATTCCAAAGCACAGCCCTGGGTAAGAGTGAAGGGACAACCCAAACTATGGTTAAAAATTGGGGCCTAGGGGCATGGCAGGCCCAATATGCTGTCTCTTCACCAGCCACTGAGAGGCCTGACTTTAGGACTGGGCTCAGGCTGAGGGTCACAATGTGTTTTTATGACCACTATGGCCCGCGAGCATGGGCGGGGCCTCATGGGCCACACTCGTTTCAACTACTCTGGACTTTGGACAACATGCCAATCACAAGGTCTCTTGCAATGGGGAAGGTGTTCTGTTTCTGCATCAGTTTCAACCCTGGGCATTGGTTGGATATAAGATCTAGGTTCTGAAGCCAGAAAAACCGCAGTTGGGTAGAGATGATGACCTAAGGCCATGGCGGGTCTGATATGCTCAGTGTGCGGTCAGCTGCCTGGGTGTTGGTCAGGAGGTTCTGGCTCAGGTTGTGTCAGACAGTGCATTAGTGCACAGGTTTGACTATATAATTTGTGTACAGTCGAGTGCCGTGTAGTTTTATCCTCATTATAGGTGCCTGGGCAGCTCATTAGGCAAGATATTTTTTCTAGAGGGCAGGCAGAGTGCTGCATTGTGGGTCGGAATTGCCAAACTTGAGGGCTTCTGGGCCAGGAGTGTGAGGACATAAGTCTGAGAACACAAGATAGACTTGGGCTTCACGCCGAGGGCACGGCAGGTACCACCTGCAGATCTGAACCAATATCTCAAGCTTCCGATGTCACAGCGAGGATGCGACGTTGGTTCAAGTTGGTGTTTCTGTGCATGACTGCCCCTCCATGAACGGAGTGGAATCTCATGGCCATGGAGTTTTTCCCACGTTGGGAGTTGTGGGATGCCCCCTTCAAGGATTCCATCTGCGGGACAATTGAGACCTGTTGGGCAGCTCCAGGACATCCCATATGGAATGACTCCAGAGAACAGTTCGAGGATGGATGCCAGGGAAGCCCGCCTCTCATTCCAATTGCTCCTAGCAGCAAAACAGTTGAGATCGGATTGCTCTGCGGGAACAACCGGGGTGGCTTAGTTGAAATGGACTATCCTGAGGATGGGGCCTAAAGTGTGTTTGTGTCCATGAGGGCCTTGGAATGGGGCGGTGGCCCCGGGACCCTGAAGTATTCTCCTAAGCTTTTGACATAGCTCCCATGCAAAAGTTTCCTTGTGGAGACGAGATTGGTTCTGATGGGTGCTTCAGGAAACCCCTTATGCTGGTATTGGAATCCAGGCTTTTGAGGAGACATGCCTGTAAACCAAAGCAATGGATCCGATTATGGCCTAGGGTCCTGTCTGGTTCCAACTTCTTTTCTGGGGACATCCATCTATGGTATGAGTGGAGGTAGATGCTCAGCTGGTGTCAGACCGCCCTTGTTTGTTTGGGGAGACGTACACTATTGGGATGGCATCGGGGACTTTGGAGGGTTCTCCTATTATGTACGATATTGGACAATGGAATGTGCAGGATTGCCGTGGATTGTGTAGGCACAGTCCTTATGTGTGGCTCCAGGGGCCCCAGCCTGGAGGGTGTGTGGCCCAGGACTTTGAGGACAGAAGTTGAAAACACAAACTGAGCTTATCTTTGGGGACGTAGGTATGGCAGGCCCAATCTACAAACCATGAGAAGAACTCTTCAGGATATGAAGAAAGAGCGAGTCTGAGGCGCTTGCTCAGGCTTTTGAATCTGTATTTTGTATCAACGAAAGCCGTGGAATGTGGGGAGGCCTCATCGGCCATGGACGAATCTTCCTCTCGGTGGATTTGGCCCGGTCACAATTGTTTTTCGTCAATCTGTGGGATGGGAAGTCTCCTTTTGGTTTATTACCTCAGGTGTCTGAAAAAAGAGGAATTTCAAAGCAGAGCCCTGGGGAAGAGTGAAGGGACAACCCAAACTTGGTTAAAAATTGGACCTAGGGGCATAGCATGTCCAATATGCGGTCTCTTCATCCAGCCACTGAGAGGCCTTACTTGAGGACTGGGCTCAGGCTGACGGTCACAATGTGTTTTGTTACCCATGTGGCCCGCGAGCATGGGCGGGGCCTCATGGGCCACTGCTTTCAACTACACTGAACTTTGGAAAACATGCCAATCACAAGGTCTCTTGCCATGGTGAAGGAGTTCTGATTTTTGCATCATTTTCAACCCTGGGCAGTGGTTGGAGTTAAGGTCAAGGTTCTGAAGCCTGAAAAACGCAGTTGGGAAGAGATGACGACCTAAGGCCATGGCGGGTCTGATGTGCACAGTGTGCAGTCAGCTGCCTGGGTGTCATTCAGGAGGTTCAGGCTCAGGTTGTGTCAGACAGTGGATTAGTGCCCAGGTTAGACTATATAATTTGGGTACAGTCGAGTACCCTGTAGGTTTATCCTCATTTGAGGTTCCTGGGGAGCTCATTAAGCAAGATATTTTTTCTAGAGGGCAGGCAGAGTGCTGCATTGTGGGTCCGGAATCGCCAAACTTGAGGGCTTCTGGGTCAGGAGTGTGAGGACAGAAGTCTGCGAACACATGCTAGACTTTGGCTTCAGGCCAAGGGCATGACAGGTACCCCTTGCAGATCTGAACCAATATATCATGCATCTGAAGTCACGGCGAGGATCAGACTTTGCCTCAGGTTGGAGTTTCTGTGTCCCACTGCCCCTTCATGAAGGGAGTGGAAAGTCAAGGACATGGAGGTTTTCCCACGTTGGGAGTTGTGGGATGCCCCCTTCAAGGATTCCTTCTGCGGGAAAATTGAGACGTGTTCGTCAGCTCCAGGATATCCCATATGGAATGACTCCCGAACACCGTTCTAGGATGGATGCCTGAGAAGCCCGCCTCGCATTCTTATTGTCTCCTAGCAACAAGAGAGTTGAGATCTGATGGCTCTGCGGGAGCAACCGGAGTGGCTGAGTTCAAATGGATTTTCCCTAATATGGGGCCTAATGTGTGTTTGTGTCCATGAGTGCCTTAAAATGGGGCGGTGGCACCGGGACCCTGAGTATTCTCATAAGATTTTGACATAGCTCCCATGCACAATTTCGTTGTTCTGATGGGTGCCTCAGGAAACCCCCTCTGCTGCTATTGGAATCCAGGCTTTTGAGGCGACAGGCCTGTAAACCAAAGCAATGTATCTGATTATGGCCTAGGGTCCTGTCTGGTTCCATCTTCTTCTCTGGGGACATCAATCTATAGTATGAATGGAGGTAGATGCTCAGCTGGTGTAAGACCGCCCTTATTTGTCCAGGGAGACCTACACTATTGGGATGGCCTCGAGGACTTTGAGGGTCTCCTAATTTGTATTATTTTGGACAATGGAATGGGCAGAATTCCCATGGATTGGGTAGGCAAAGTCCTAATGTGTGGCTCCAGGGGCCCCAGCCTGGAGGGTGTGTGTCCCAGGACTTTGAGGACAGAAGTGTGAAAACACAAACTCAGCTTAGGTTTGGGGACGTAGGTATGGCAGGCACAATCTACAAACCATGAGAAGAACTCTTCAGGATATGAAGAAAGAGGGAGTCTAAGGCGCTTGCTCAGGCTTTTGTCTCTGGACTTGTTATAATCGATGGCCGTGGAATGTGGGGAAGACTCATGGGACATGGACGAATTTTCTTCTCTGTGGATTTGGCCCGGTCCCAATTGTTTTTCGTCAATCTGTGGGATGACAGGTCTCCTTTCAGGTTTCTTACCTCAGGTGTCCCAACCAAAGAGGAATCCAAAGCAGAGCCCGGGGGAATAGTGAAGGGACAACCCAAACTATGGTTAAAATTTGGGGCCTAGGGGCATGGCAAGCCCAATATTCTCTTATTCATCCAGCCACTGAGAGGCCTTCCTTGAGGACTGGGCTCAGGCTGAGGGTCACAAAGTGTGTTTGTGACCAATGTGGCCCGCGAGCATGGGCAGGGCCTCATGGGCCACACTGGTTTTAACTACACTGAACTTTGGACAACATGCCAATCACAAGGTTTCTTGCCATGGGGAAGGAGTTCTGATTTCTGCATCCTTTTCAATCCTGGGCAGTGGTTGGAGATAAGGTCTAGGTTCTGAAGCCTGAAAACCGCAGTTGGTAAGAGTTGACGACCTAAGGCCATGGCGGGTCTGATGTGCTCAGTGTGCGGTCAGCTGCCTGGTTGTTGGTCAGGAGGTTCGTGCTCAGGTTGTGTCAGACAGTGCATTAGTGCCCAGGTTAGGCTATATAATTTGGGTACAGTCGAGTGCCTTGTAGGTTATCCTCATTTGAGGTGCCTGGGAAGCTCATTAGTCAAGATATTTTTTCTAGAGGGCAGGCAGAGTGCTGCATTGTGGGTCAGGAATTGCCAAACTCGAGGGCTTCTGGGCCAGGAGTGTGAGGACAGAAGTCTGAGAACACAAGCTAGACTTGGGCTTCAGGCCGAGGGCACGGCCAGTACCCCCTGCAGATCTGAACCAATATCTAATGCATCTGAAGTCATGGCGAGGATCAGACTTTGACTCAGGTAGGAGTTTCTGTGCATGACTGCACATTCATGAACAGAGCGGAATCTCAAGGCCATGGATGTTTTCCCACGTTGGGAGTTGTGGGATTCCCCCTTCAAGGATTCCTTCTGCAGGACAATTAAGACCTGTTGGGCAGCTCTAGGACATCCCATATGGAATGACTCCAGAGCACCGTTTGAGGATCGATACCAGGGAAACCCGCCTCGCATTCCAATTGTCTCCTAGCAACAAGACAGTTGAGATCAGATGGCTCTGCGGGAGCAACCGGGTTGGCTGAGTTGAAATGTATTTTCCCGAGGATGGGGCCTAATGTGCGTTTGTGTCCATGGGGGCCTTGGAATGGGGCGGTGGCAACGGGATCTTAAGTATTCTCCTAAGCTTTTGACATAGCTCCCATGCACATGTTTCCTTGTGGAGACGAGATTTGTTCTGATGGGTGCCTCAGGAAACTCCCTATGCTGGTATTGAAATCCAGGCTTTTGAGGAGATATGCCTGTAAACCAAAGCAATGGATCCGATTATGGCCTAGGGTCCTGTCTGGTTCCATCTTCTTATCTGGGGACATCCATCTATGGTATGAGTAATGGTAGATGCTCAGGTGGTGTCTGACCGCCCTTGTTTGACCCGGGAGACTTACACTATTGGTATGGCCACGGGGACTTTGGAGGGTTCTCCTAATTTGTACTATTTTGGACAATAGAATGGGGAGAATTCCCATGATTGGGTAGGCACAGTCCTAATGTGTGGCTCCAGGGGCCCCAGCCTGGAGGGTGTGTGTCCCAGGACTTTGAGGACAGAAGTCCAAAAACACAACCTCAGCTTAGGCTTGGGGAAGTAGGTATGGCAGGCCGAATCTACAAAGCACGAGAAGAACTCTTCAGGATGTGAAGGAAGAGCGAATCTGAGGCGCTTGCTCAGGCTTTTGTATCTGGATATTGTACCAATGATGGCCGTGGAATGTTGGGAGGACTCATGGGTCATGGACGAATCTACCTCTCTGTGGATTTGGCCCAGTCCCAATTGTTTTTCATCAGTCTGTGGGATGGGAGGTCTCCTTTCAGGTTTGCTACCTCAGGTGTCCCAACAAAAAAGGAATTCCAAAGCAGAGCCCTGGGGAAGAGTGAAGGGACAACCCAAACTATGGTTAAAAATTGGGGCCTAGGGGCATGGCAGGCCCAATGTGCTGTCTCTTCATCCAGCCACTGAGAGGCCTTAATTGAGGACTGGGCTCAGGCTGATGGTCACAATGTGTGTTTGTGACCAATGTGGCTCTCGAGCATGGGCGGGGCCACATGGGCCACACTGGTTACAACTACACAGAACTTTGGACAACATGCCAATCATAAGGTTTCTTGCCATGGGAAGGAGTTTGATTTCTGCATTATTTTAAACCCTGAGCAGTGGTTGGAGATAAGGTCTAGGTTCTGATGCCTGAAAACCGCAGTTGGGAAGAGATGACGACCTAAGGCCATGGCGGGTCTGATGTGCTCAGTGTGCGGTAAGCTTCCAGAGTTGGTCAGGAGTTTCGGGCTCAGGTTGTGTCAGACAGTGCATTAGTGCCCAGGTTTGACTATATAATTTGGGTACAGTCGAGTGCCGTGTAGGTTTATCCTCATTTGACGTGCCTGGGCAGCTCATTAGGCAAGATATTTTTTCTAGAGGGCAGGCAGAGTGCTGCATTGTGGGTACGGAATCACCAAACTTGAGGGCTTCTGCGACATGAGTGTGAGGACAGAAGTCTGAGAACACAAGCTAGTCTTGGGCTTTCGGCCCAGGGAACGGCAGGTACCCCCTGCAGATCTGAACCAATTTCTCGTTCATCTGAAGTCATGGCGAGGATCAGACGTTGGCTCATTTGGAGTTTCTGTGCCTGACTTCCCCTTCATGAATGGAGCGGAAACTCAAGGCCATGGAGGTTTTCCCACGTTGGGAGTTTTGGAATGCCCCATTCAAGGATTCCTTCTGTGGGGCAATTGAGACCTGTAGGACAGCTCCCGGACATCCCATAAGGAATGACTCCAGAGCACCGTTCGAGGATAGATGCCAGGGAAGCCGGCCTCGCATATGCTGTTATTGGAATCCAGGTTTTTGAGGAGACATGCCTGTAAGCTACAGCATGTGGGGAGGTCTCATGGGCCTCATGGGCCATGGACGAATCTTCCTCTCTGTGGATTTGGCCTGGCCCCAATTCTTTTTTGTCAATCTGTGGGATGGGAGGTCTCCTTTCAGGAGACATGCCTGTAAACGAAAGCAATGGACCCGATTATGGCCTAGAATCCTGTCTGGTTCCATCTGCTTCTCTGGTTGCTCTGGATGGATGCCAGGGAAACCCGCCTTGCATTCCAATTGTCTCCTAGCAACAACACACTTGAGATCGGATGGCTCTGTGGGAGCAACCGGGGTGGATGGGTTGAAATGGACTTTCCTGAGGATGGGGCCTAATGTGTGTTTGTGTCCATGAAAGCCTTGGAATGGGGCGGTGGCACCGGGAACCTGAAATATTCCTCTAAGCTTTTGACATAGGACCCATGCACAGGTTTCCTTGTGGAGACCAGATTTGCTCTGATGGGTGCCTCAGGAAGCAACCAATGCTGGATTGGAATCCAGGCTTTTGAGGAGACATGCCTGTAATCCAAAGCAATGGATCTGATTATGGCCTAGGGTCCTGTCTGGTTCAATCTTCTTCTCTGGGGACATGCATCTGTTGTATGAGTGGAGGTAGAGGCTCACCTGGTGTCAGACCGCACTCGTTTGTCCCTGAGACCTCCAAATCGGGATGGCCTATAGGATTTTGGAGGGTTAATTAATTTGTACGATTATGGACAATGGAAGGGCAGAATTCCCATGGAATAGGTAGGCACAGTCCTAATATGTGGCTCCAGGGGCCCCAGCCTGGAGGTTGTGTGGCCCAGACTTTAGGACAGAAGTCAGAAAACACAAACTCAGCGTAGGTTTGGGGACGTAGGTATGGTAGGCTCAATCTACAAACCATGAGAAGAACTCATCAGGATATGAAGAAAAAGCGAGACTAAGGCACTTTTGTCTCTGAACCTAGACCTTATCTCCATACCCTGCATGGTCTTATGCCTTCACCTCTTCCTAACCTTGGTTTTCAGTTATCTGAACCTAGACATTATATCAATTCTCCACACAGCTGGGTCGCAAACACAAAACAGAACTCCTCCTTCCCCATGGCTGTAAAGCTTGCACTTGGCATGGAGTCACACTTTCAGGGTGGGAGATACCTTCATAGCCCCCGATGCCACGCCGAAACTTGAGTGCTGCTTGGGCACAAATTCACACTGTGACCCTCAGCATGAGCCCCATGTCAAAGAAAGGCCTGTCAGGGCCTGGACCAAGAGCCCGCATATGGGGCTTGCCAAGCCCCTATGCACCCAATCCTCACCAGGGTTTTAGTTTTCGAGTAGCCCCACCCGTACCTGGGGCTCTGATCTGGAATCCCTTTCTTGGAGAGACACATGAGCCAGACAACACGACTCCACCCTTCCCACAAAATGACCCCATAGTCTTGGGAGCTGCGACAAATCCCCAGAGAGGGATACTCGTCGACAGTCCCTGAGGCCACCCCTCCAATCGACGGCTATACTGGACACAACATCCGGAGTCAAAAGCCTGATGGAACGCCTCCCACTCGCCCTTGTTTCAGAGGCCCAGGAGCTCCCTCTCAGGCTGTACATCCAGCCTGCCATACCCTAGGCGCCACTCATAAGCAGAGTTTGTGTTTTCAGACTTCTGTGCCCACAGCTTGGACCCACACAACCTCCAGAATAGGGCCTCTGGAGCCACAGCGAAAGATTGTGCCTGCCCTCTTTAAGGAAAGTGTGACCAATCCACTGACCACAGTCCTAAAGGTTAGGGAAATGATCCAAGGCCCCTGAGGCCATCAATAGTGATGGCCACCCTGGACTAAGAGGGGCTCTCTGACACCAGCGGAGCAACTATCTCCACTTAGACTCTCAGACAGTGTCCCCAGAGACAGAAGGTTGAAATGGACAGGCTCCCAGGCCCTAATCTGAACCTTAGCTTGGTTTCCATGTGTCTGTCCTCAGAGGACTGTTTTCGTAGACCAGCACACGGGGCTTTTCCGAGGAACCAAACCAAACCTCTCTCGTCTCCACATGGGGAGCTTTCTTACTGGGGATGTATCAAACCCTTCAGGTAGGAGAGTTCCGCAGGGCCACTGAACAACCAGCACATTCCAAGGTCTCCATGGACCCAAACGCACATTATGACGCATCCTCAGGAGGCCATTTCAACCAGCCCCCTGGGTAGCGTGACCCAGAGACAGCAGATCAGACATATCTTGTCGCCAATGGCCAGTGGGAATGCGAGGCATGCTGTACAGGGATCCAACCTTCGAACCCTGCTCTCCAGTCCTTCCGTATGGTATGTCCTGGAGCCATGCAACAGGACTCGAATGTCCCGCAGAAGGAAACCTTGTGGTTTGGGGCAACCTCCAAACTCAGCGTGGGAAATCTTCCTTGGCCTCATGAGGCCACCGCTTCATGAAGTTGCCATCATGGACACATACTCCAGCCTCAACCAATGTCTGATCCTCAGCCTGACTTCCGATGCAGGAGATTTCGATTCAGCCTCTGCATAGTAGGCCTGCTCGGCCCTTGGCTCCAATCATCACCCTAGCTTGTGTTTTCAGACTTCTGTCCTCTCACTCCTGGCCCATAAACCCTCCCTACTGGGAATTCTGGGGCCACAATGAAGAACTCTGCCTGCCTCCCAGGAGAAAAACATTGTCTATGGTGCTGCCCAGAAACCCCAAATGAGGATAAAACTGCTTGGCCCTCGGCAACACACCAATTGCATAGGCTACCTTAAACAGTGATGCTCTGTCGCAAATAGCCTGAGCCCAGAGCTTCCAACAGACACCGAACTTGCTGGCTGCACACCTAGCACATTGGACCCGCCACTGCCTTAAGCCAACATCCACTCACAACCTGGGTTTTCAGTCATCGGAACCTAGACCTTATCTCCAATCCCTGCACAGGGGGGAACCTGATGCACAAATCAGAACCCCTCCTTCCCCATGGCAAGAAACCTTGCTGCTGGCAGTGAGTCAAATCTTCACTGTAGGATAAAACGGCATGGCCCATGAGACCACGCCCATGCGTGAGGGCCGCCGTGGGCACAAACACACATTGTGACCCTCAGCGTGAGTACCTTATTCAAGTAACGCCTCTCAGTGACTGGACCAAGAGCCGGCATATGTGGCTTGCCATGCCCATAGGCACCCAGGACTAATTAGATGGTGTGTATTCCAGTTGAGGGAACCCACTGCTGTGCTCTAGATTCCCTCTCCTGGGGGGTCCCCTGTGTCAGAAAACAGTACTCTTCCCTTCCCACTGAATTAACCCAAACACTTGGGAGCTTGGACAATCCCCCGACAGGAAGGCTATTCCTCGGCCCCCGAGGAAACGCCTACCCTGAACGGCCACTGTGAACACAACACCCAGAGACAAAAGCCTGAGCGACTGCCTCCCACTTGCCCTCCTTTGATATCCAGAGGATCTCCCCTCACGGACTGGAGATCAGGCCTGCCATTACCTTGACCCCTGGCTGAGCCAAGTTTGCTTTTTCAGACATCTGTCCCCACAGCCCTGGCAAACACAGCCTCTAGGCTGGGTGCTCTGGAGCCATACCACAGGACCGTGCCTGCTCTCTCCTGGGAAACTGTGTCCATTCCTTTGGCCCACACCTGCAGAATATGAGAAACCTCAAGGCCCCCGAACACATCCCACTACTGGGAGCCTCCCTGCACACACAGGGGAATTGGGACACAAGCTGAGCAGCTACCCCCACGAAGGCATGCACACAGATGTCAACAGAGATAGAAGGTTGAGACGGACAGGCCCTTAGGCCCTAATCTCAACTCTTGCTTTGGTTTCCAGGTGTCACTCCTCAGAGGCTTTAATTCGAAGAACAGGATATGGGGCTTTCCTGAGGCACTGAACCGAACTCCTCTCGTCTCCACATGGGAAGCTTCCTTGTAAGAGCCGGGTCAAACACCTCAGTTTGGAGAATCCTGCAGAGTCCCTGAGTCACCTCCACATTACAAGGTCTCCCAGGCCACCAACCCACAGTAGGACTCATCTTCAGGAGAGTCCATTTCAACTCTCCCCTCTGGGTAGCTCACCCAGGAGCCCGCAGATTGAGCCTGCCTTGTCCTGACTAAAGAGTGGGAATATGAGGTGGCGTTCACCACCATCCATGCTTAGACACCTGCTCTCCAGTCTTTCCGTTTGGGGCCGCCTGGAACCATCCAATAGGACTCGACTGTCGTGCAGAAGGAAACCTTGAGGTTTGAAGTAGTTCACAAATCCCATCGTAAGCAAACCTCCCTGGCCTAATGAAGCCCCCAAACCCTTCAGGAAGAGGCCATGCTGGACAAAAACTCTAGCCTGAGGCACGTCTCGTAGTTGACATGAACTCAGTGTAGGAGATCTCGATTCAGCCTCTGCAGAGTGGGCCTGCCGTGACCTCGGTCTCAAACCTACCGCTAGCTTGTGTTTTCAGACTTCCTTCCTCACACTCCTGGCAAACAAGCCCTCCGGACTAGGAACTCCAAAACCACAATCAGGCCCATTGTCTGCCCAACGGAAGAAAAACGTTTCCCTGTGGGGCCTCTCCAGAAAACCCAGATAAGGGTCAACCTGCTCGGGCCTCGACGGTACCTGAACTGGATAGGCCGCTCTGGGCATTCATGCTCTGTCTGACATAGCCTGAAGCCAGACGTCCAGACAGACAAGGAGACAGCAGGCCGCACACCCAGCACTTCGGACACACCATGGTCTTATGCCCTCACCTCTTCCTAACCTTGGTTTTCAGTTATCTGAACCTAGACAATATATCAATTCTCCACACAGCTGAGTCGCAAGCACAAAACAGAACTCCTCCTTCCCCATAGCTGTAAAGCTTGCTCTTGGCATGGAGTCACACCTTCAGGGTGGGAGATACCTTCATAGCCCCCGATGCCACGCCGAAACTTGAGTGCTGCTTGGGCACAAATTTACACTGTGACCCTCAGCATGAGCCCCATGTCAAAGAAAGGCCTGTCAGGGCCTGGAACAAGAGCCCGCATATGGGGCTTGCCAAGCCCCTATGCACCCAATCCTCACCAGGGTTTTAGTTTTCCAGTAGCCCCGCCTGTACCTGGGGCTCTGCACTGGAATCCCTTACTTGGAGAGACACATGAGCCAGACAACACGACTCCACCCTTCCCACAAAATGACCCCAAACTCTTGGGAGCTGGGACAAATCCCCAGAGATGGATACTCGTCCACAGTATCTGAGGCCAGCCCTCCAATCCACGGCTATCCGGGACACAACATCCAGAGACAAAAGCCTGAAGGAACGCCTCCACTCGCCCTTGTTTCGGAGGCCCAGGAGCTCCCTCTCGGGCTGTATATCCGGCCTGCCATACCCTAGGCGCCACTCATAAGCTGAGTTTGTGTTTTCAGACTTCTGTGCCCACAGCCTGGACCCACACAACCTCCAGGCTAGGGCCTCTGGAGCCACAGCGATAGATTGTGCCTGCCCTCTCCAAGGAAATTGTGCCCAATTCATTGACCACAACCCTACAATGTGGGAAAAGCTCCAAGTCCCCTGAGGCCATCAATAGTGTAGGCCACCCTGGACTAAGAGGGGCTCTCTGACACCAGCGGAGCAACTATCTCCACATAGACTCTCAGACAGTGTCCCCAGAGACAGAAGGTTGAAATGGACAGGCCCCCAGGCCATAATCTGAACCTTAGCTTTGGTTTCCATGTGTCCGTCCTCAGAGGACTGTTATCGTAGACCAGCACACGGGGCTTTTCTGAGGCACCAAACCAAAGCTCTCTCGTCTCCACTGGGGAGCCTTCTTGCTGGGGATGTATCAAACCCTTCAGGTAGGAGAGTTCAGCAGGGCCACTGAACAACCAGCACATTCCAAGGTCTCCATGGACCCAAACGCACATTATGATGCATCCTCAGGAAAGGCCATTTCAACTCAGCCCCCTGGGTAGCGTGCCCCAGAGGCAGCAGCTCAAACATATCTTGTGGGTAATGGCCAATGGGAATGCGAGGCATGCTGTACAGGGATCCGTCCTTCGAACCCTGCTCTCCAGTCCGTCCATATGGTATGTCCTGGAGCCATGCAACAGGACTCGAATGTCCCGCAGAAGGAAACCTTGTGGTTTGGGGCAACCTCCAACCTCAGCGTGGGAAAACTTCCTTGGCCTCTTTAGGCTTCGGCTTCATGAAGGTGCCATCATGGACACATACTCCAGCCTCAGCCAACGTCTGATCCTCAGCCTGACTTCAGATGCTGGAGATTTTGATTCAGCCTCTGCAGAGTGGACCTGCTCTGCCCTTGGCTCCAATCCTCACCCTAGCGTGTTTTCAGACTCCCGTCCTCTCACTCCTGGCCCACAAACCCTCCCTACTGGGAATTCTGGGGCCACAATGAAGAACTCTGCCTGCCTCCCAGGAGAAAAACATTGTCTATGGTGCTGCCCAGAAACCCCAAATGAGGATAAAACTGCTTGGCCCTCGGCAACACACCAATTGCATAGGCTACCTTAAACACTGATACTCTGTCGCAAATAGCCTGAGCCCAGACCTTCCAACAGACACTGACACAGCTGCCTGCACACCCAGCACATTGGACCCGCCACTGCCTTAGGCCACCATCCACTCACAACCTGGGTTTTCAGTCAACGGAACCTAGACCTTATCTCCAATCCCTGCACAGGGGGGAACCTGATGCACAAGTCAGTACCCCTCCTTCCCCATGGCAAGAAACATTGCTGCTGGGAGTGAGTCAAACCTCCAGTGTAAAAGAAAACGGCATGGCCCATGAGGCCACGCCCATGCGTGAGGGCCGCCTTGGGCACAAACACACATTGTGACCCTCAGCGTTAGTACCTTATTCAAGTAACGCCTCTCAATGACTGGACCAAGAGCCCACATATGTGGCTTGCCTTGCCCATAGACACCCAGGACTAACTAGATGGTGTGTATTCCAGTTGAGGGAACCCACTTCTGTGCTCTAGATTCCCTCTCCTGGGGGTCCCGTGTGTCAGAAAACAGTACTCTTCCCTTCCCACAGAATGATCCCAAACACTTGGGAGCTTGAACAATCCCCCGAGAGGAAGGCTCTTCCTCGGCCCCTGAAGCAACCCCTACCCTGAACGGCCACTGTGAACGCAACACCCAGAGACAAAAGCCTGAGCGACTGCCTCCCACTTGCCCTCCTTTGATATCCAGAGGATCTCCCCTCACGGACTGGAGATCAGGCCTGCCATTACCTTGGCCCCTAGCTGAGCCAAGTTTGCTTTTTCAGACATCTGTCCCCACAGCCCTGGCAAACACAGCCTCTAGGCTGGGTCCTCTGGAGCCATACCACAGGACCGTGCCTGCTCTCTCCTGGGAAACTGTGTCCATTCCTTTGGCCCACACCTGCAGAATATGAGAAACCTCAAGGCCCCCGAACACATCCCACTACTGGGAGCCTCCCTGCACACACAGGGGAATTGGGACACAAGCTGAGCAGCTACCCCCACGAAGGCATGCACACAGATGTCAACAGAGATAGAAGGTTGAGACGGACAGGCCCTTAGGCCCTAATCTCAACTCTTGCTTTGGTTTCCAGGTGTCACTCCTCAGAGGCTTTAATTCGAAGAACAGGATATGGGGCTTTCCTGAGGCACTGAACCGAACTCCTCTCGTCTCCACATGGGAAGCTTCCTTGTAAGAGCCGGGTCAAACACCTCAGTTTGGAGAATCCTGCAGAGTCCCTGAGTCACCTCCACATTACAAGGTCTCCCAGGCCACCAACCCACAGTAGGACTCATCTTCAGGAGAGTCCATTTCAACTCTCCCCTCTGGGTAGCTCACCCAGGAGCCCGCAGATTGAGCCTGCCTTGTCCTGACTAAAGAGTGGGAATATGAGGTGGCGTTCACCACCATCCATGCTTAGACACCTGCTCTCCAGTCTTTCCGTTTGGGGCCGCCTGGAACCATCCAATAGGACTCGACTGTCGTGCAGAAGGAAACCTTGAGGTTTGAAGTAGTTCACAAATCCCATCGTAAGCAAACCTCCCTGGCCTAATGAAGCCCCCAAACCCTTCAGGAAGAGGCCATGCTGGACAAAAACTCTAGCCTGAGGCACGTCTCGTAGTTGACATGAACTCAGTGCAGGAGATCTCGATTCAGGTTTGCAGAGTGGGCCTGCCGTGACCTCGGTCTCAAACCTACCGCTAGCTTGTGTTTTCAGACTTCCTTCCTCACACTCCTGGCAAACAAGCCCTCCGGACTAGGAACTCCAAAACCACAATCAGGCCCATTGTCTGCCCAACGGAAGAAAAACGTTTCCCTCTGGGGCCTCTCCAGAAAACCCAGATAAGGGTCAACCTGCTCGGGCCTCGACGGTACCTGAACTGGATAGGCCGCTCTGGGCATTCATGCTCTGTCTGACATAGCCTGAAGCCAGACGTCCAGACAGACAAGGAGACAGCAGGCCGCACACCCAGCACTTCGGACACACCATGGTCTTATGCCGTCACCTCTTCCTAACCTTGGTTTTCAGTTATCTGAACCTAGACAATATATCAATTCTCCACACAGCTGAGTAGCAAGCACAAAACAGAACTCCTCCTTCCCCATGGCTGTAAAGCTTGCTCTTGGCATGGAGTCACACCTTCAGGGTGGGAGATACCTTCATAGCCCCCGATGCCACGCCGAAACTTGAGTGCTGCTTGGGCACAAATTTACACTGTGACCCTCAGCATGAGCCCCATGTCAAAGAAAGGCCTGTCAGGGCCTGGAACAAGAGCCCGCATATGGGGCTTGCCAAGCCCCTATGCACCCAATCCTCACCAGGGTTTTAGTTTTCCAGTAGCCCCGCCTGTACCTGGGGCTCTGCACTGGAATCCCTTACTTGGAGAGACACATGAGCCAGACAACACGACTCCACCCTTCCCACAAAATGACCCCAAACTCTTGGGAGCTGGGACAAATCCCCAGAGATGGATACTCGTCCACAGTATCTGAGGCCAGCCCTCCAATCCACGGCTATCCGGGACACAACATCCAGAGACAAAAGCCTGAAGGAACGCCTCCACTCGCCCTTGTTTCGGAGGCCCAGGAGCTCCCTCTCGGGCTGTATATCCGGCCTGCCATACCCTAGGCGCCACTCATAAGCTGAGTTTGTGTTTTCAGACTTCTGTGCCCACAGCCTGGACCCACACAACCTCCAGGCTAGGGCCTCTGGAGCCACAACGAAAGATTGTGCCTGCCCTCTCCAAGGAAAGTGTGCCCAATACTTTGACCACAACCCTACAGCTTAGAGAAAAGCTCCAAGGCCCCTGAGGCCATCAATAGTGTAGGCCACCCTGGACTAAGAGGGGCTCTCTGACAACAGCGGAGCAACTATCTCCACTTAGACTCTCAGACAGTGTCCCCAGAGACAGAAGGTTGAAATGGACAGGCCCCCAGGCCCTAATCTGAACCTTAGCTTTGGTTTCCATGTGTCCGTCCTCAGAGGACTGTTTTCGTAGACCAGCACACGGGGCTTTTCTGAAGCACCAAACCAAAACTCCCTCGTCTCCACATTGGGAGCTTCTTGTTGGGGATGTATCAAACCCTTCAGGAAGGAGAGTTCCGCAGGGCCACTGAACAACCAGCACATTCCAAGGTCTCCATGGACCCAAACGCAAATTATGACGCATCCTCAGGAGAGGCCATTTCAACTCAGCTTCCTGGGAAACGTGCCCCAGAAGCAGCAGATCAAACATATCTTGTCGCTAATGGCCAATGGGAATGCGAGGCATGCTGTACAGGGATCCATCCTTCGAACCCTGCTCTCCAGTCCTTCCGTATGGTATGTCCTGGAGCCATGCAACAGGACTCGTATGTCCCGCAGACGGAAACCTTGTGGTTTGGGGCAACCTCCAAACTCAGCATGGGAAAACTTCCTTGGCCTCTTGAGGACCCCGCATCATGAAGGTGCCATCATGGACACAACTCCAGCCTCAGCCAACGTCTGATCCTCAGCCTGACTTCAGATGCTGGAGACTTTGATTCAGCCTCTGCAGAGTGCGCCTGCCGTGCCCTCGATCCCAAACCTCATGCTAGCTTGTGTTTTCAGACTTCCTTCCTCACACTCCTGGCAAACAAACCCTCCGGACTAGGAACTCCAGAACCACAACCCAGCCCACTGTCTGCCTAACGGAAGAAAAACGTTTCCCTGTGGGGCTCTCCAGAAAACCAAGATGAGGATCAACCTGCTCGGGCCTCGACGGTACCTGAACTGGATAGGCCGCTCTGGGCACTCATGCTCTGTCTGACACAGCCTGAAGCCAGACGTCCAGACAGACAAGGAGACAGCTGGCCGCACACCTAGCACTTCGGACACGCCATGGTCTTATGCCTTCACCTCATCCTAACCTTGGTTTTCAGATATCTGTACCTAGACATTATATCAATTCTCCACACAGCTGGGTATTGCAAGCACAAAACAGAACTCCTCCTTCCCCATGGTTGTAAAGCTTGCTCTTGGCATGGAGTCACACCTTCAGGGTGGGAGAAACCGTAATGGCCCCTGATGCCACGCCCAAACTTGAGTGCTGCTTGGGCACAAATTCACACTGTGACCCTCAGCATTAGCCCCATGTCAAAGAAAGTCCTGTCAGGGCCTGGACCAAGAGCCCGCATATGGGGCATGCCAAGCCCCTATGCACCCAATCCTCACCAGGGTTTGAGTTTTCCAGTTGACCCGCCCATACCTTGGGCGCTGTTCTGGAATCTCTTTCTTGGAGAGACACATGAGACAGACAACACGACTCCACCATTCCCACAAATGACCCCAAACTCTTGGGAGCTGGGAAAAATCCCCATAGAGGGATACTCTTCCACAGTCCCTGAGGCCACCCCTCCAATCCACGGCTATCTGGGACAACATCCAGAGACAAAAGCCTGAAGGAACGCCTCCCAGTCGCTCTTGATTCAGAGGCCCAGGAGCTCCCTCTCGGGCTGTACATCCGGCCTGCCATACCCTAGGCGCCACTTATAAGCTGAGTTTGTGTTTTCAGACCTCTGTGCCCACATTCTGGACCCACACAACCTCCAGGCTAGGGCCTCTGGACCAAACAGCGAAAGATTGTGCCTGCCCTCTCCATGGAAAGTGTGCCCAATCCTTTGACCACAACCCTACAGCTTAGGGAAAAGCTCCACGGCCCCTGAGGCCATCAATAGTGTAGGCCATCCTGGACTAAGAGGGGCTCTCTGACACCAGCGAGGCAACTATCTCCACTTAGACGCTCAGACAGTGTCCCCAGAGACAGAAGGTTCAAATGTACAGGCCCCCAGGTCCTAATATGAACCTTAGCTTTGGTTTCCTTGTGTCCGTCCTCAGAGGTCTGTTTTCGTAGACCAGCACACGGGGCTTTTCTGAGGCACCAATCCAAACCTCTCTCGTCTACCCATGGGGAGCTTTCTTGCTGGGGATGTATCAAACCCTTCAGGAAGGATAGTTCCGCAGGGCTTTTGAACAACCATCACATTCCAAGGTCTCCATGGACCCAAACGCTCATTATGACGCATCCTCAGGAGAGGCCATTTCAACTCAGCCCCCTGGGTAGCGTGCCCCAGAGGCAGCAGATCAAACATATCTTGTCGCTAATGGCCAATGGGAATGCGAGGCATGCTTTACAGGGATCCATCCTTCGAACCCTGCTCTCCAGTCCTTCCGTATGGTATGTCCTGGAGCAATGCAACAGGACTCGAATGTCCCGCTGAAGGAAACCTTGTGGTTTGGGGCAACCACCAAAGTCAGCGTGGGAAAACTTCCTTGGCCTCATGAGGCCCCCGCTTCATGAAGGTGCCATCATGGACACAACTCCAGCCTCAGCCAATGTGTGATCCTCAGCCTGACTTCAGATGCGGGAGACTTTGATTCAGCCTCTGCAGAGTGCGCCTGCCGTGCCCTCGATCACAAACCTCACGCTAGCTGGTGTTTTCAGACTTCCTTCCTCACAGTCCTGGCAAACAAGCCCTCCGGACTAGGAACTCCAGAACCACAAACCAGCCCAGTGTCTGCCTAACGGAAGAAAAACGTTTCCCTGTGGGGCTCTCCAGAAAACCCAGATGAGGATCAAACTGCTCGGGCCTCGACGGTACCTGAACTGGATAGGCCGCTCTGGGCACTCATGCTCTGTCTGACACAGCCTGAAGCCAGACGTCCAGACAGACAAGGAGACAGCTGGCCGCACACCCAGCACTTCGGACACGCCATGGTCTTATGCTGTCACCTCTTCCTAAGCTTGGTTTTCAGTTATCTGAACCTAGACATTATATCAATTCTCCAAACAGCTGGTATCGCAAGCACAAAACAGAACTCCTCCTTCCCCATGGGTGTAAATCTTGCACTTGGCATGGAGTCACACCTTGAGGGTGGGAAAAACCTTCATGGCCCCTGATGCCATGCCCAAACTTGAGTGCTGCTTGGGCACAAATTCACACTGTGACCCTCACCATGAGCCACATGTCAAAGAAAGGCCTGTCAGGGCCTGGACCAAGAGCCCGCATATGGGGCATGCCAAGCCCCTATGCACCCAATCCTCACCAGGGTTTGAGTTTTCAAGTCGCCCCGCCCGTACCTGGTGCTCTGCTCTGGAATCCCTTACTTGGAGAGACACGTGAGCCAGACAACACGACTCCACCCTTCCCACAAAATGACCCCAAACTCTTGGGAGCTGGGACAAATCCCCAGAGTAAGATACTCGTCCACAGTCCCTGAGGCCACCCCTCCAATCCACGGCTATCCGGGACACAACATCCAGAGACAAAAGCCTGAAGGAACGCCTCCCACTCGCTCTTGTTTCAGAGGCCCAGGAGCTCCCTCTCGGGCTGTACATCCGGCCTGCCATACCCTAGGCGCCACTTATAAGCTGAGTTTGTGTTTTCAGACCTCTGTGCCCACAGCCTGGACCCACACAACCTCCAGGCTAGGGCCTCTGGAGCCACAACGAAAGATTGTGCCAGCCCTCTCCAAGGAAACTGTGCCCAATACATTGACCACAACCCTACAGGTTAGGGAAAAGCTCCAAAGCCCCTGAGGCCATCAATAGTGTATGCCACCCTGGACTAAGTGGGGCTCTCTGACACCAGCGGAGCAACTATCTACACTTAGACGCTCAGACAGTGTCCCCAGAGACAGAAGGTTGAAATGGACAGGCCCCCAGGCCCTAATCTGACCTTAGCTTTGGTTTCCATGTGTCCATCCTCAGAGGACTGTTTTCGTAGACTAGCACACGGGGCTTTTCTGAGGCACCAAACCAAACCTCTGTCGTCTCCAAATGGGGAGCTTTGTTGCTGGGGATGTATCAAACCCTTCAGGAAGGAATGTTCCGCAGGGCCACTGAACAACCAGCACATTCCAAGGTCTCCATGGACCCAAACGCTCATTATGACGCATCCTCAGGAGAGGCCATTTCAACTCAGCCCCCTGGGTAGTGTGCCCCAGAGGCAGCAGATCAAACATATCTTGTCGCTAATGGCCAATGGGAATGCGAGGCATGCTGTACAGGGATCCATCCCTAGAACACTGCTCTCCAGTCCTTCCGTATGGTATGTCCTAGAGCAATGCAACAGGACTCGAATGTCCCGCAGAAGGAAACCTTGTGGTTTGGGGCAACCACCAAACTCAGTGTGGGAAAACTTCCTTGGCCTCATGAGGCCCCCGCTTCATGAAGGTGCCATCATGGACACAACTCCAGCCTCAGCCAACGTCTGATCCTCAGCCTAACTTCAGACGCTGGAGACTTTGATTCATCCTCTGTAGAGTGCGCCTGCCGTGCACTCGATGCCAAACCTCACGCTAGCTGGTGTTTTCAGACTTCCTTCCTCACAGCCCTGGCAAACAAGCCCTCCGGACTAGGAACTCCAGAACCACAACCCAGCCCAGTGTCTCCCCAACGGAAGAAAAACGTTTCCCTGTGGGGCTCTCCAGATAACCCAGATGAGGATCAACCTGGTCGGGACTCGACGGTACCTGAATTTGATAGGCCACTCTGGGCACTCATGCTCTGTCTGACACAGCCTTAAGCCAGACGTCCAGACAGACAAGGAGACAGCTGGCCGCACACCCAGCACTTCGGACACGCCATGGTTTTATGCCATCACCTCTTCCTGACCTTGGTTTTCAGATATCTGAACCTAGACATTATATCAATTCTCCACACAGCTGGGTATCGCAAACACAAAACAGAACTCCTCTTTACCCATGGCTGTAAAGCTTGCTCTTGGCATGGAATCACACCTTCAGGGTGGGAGAAACCTTTATGGCCCCTGATGCCACGCCCAAACTTGAGTGCTCTTGGGCACAAATTCACACTGTGACCCTCAGCATGAGCCCCATGTCAAAGAAAGGCCTGTCAGGGCCTGGACCAAGAGCCCGCATATGGGGCATGCCAAGCGCCTATGCACCCAATCCTCACCAGGGTTTGAGTTTTCCAGTCGCCCCGCCCGTACCTGGGGCTCTGCTCTGGAATACCTTTCTTGGAGAGACACATGAGCCAGACAACACGACTCCACCCTTCTTACAAAATGACTCCAAACTCTTGGGAGCTGAGACATATCCCCAGAGATGGATACTCGTCCACAGTCCCTGAGGCCACCCTTCCAATCCACGGCTATCCCGGACACAACATCCAGAGACAAAAGCCTGAAGGAACGCCTCCCAGTCGCTCTTGTTTCAGAGGCCCAGGAGCTCCCTCTCGGGCTGTACATCCGGCCTGCCATACCCTAGGCGCCACTCATAAGCTGAGTTTGTGTTTTCATATTCTGTGCCCACAGCCTGGACCCAAAAAACCTCCAGGCTAGGGCCTCTGGAGCCACAACGAAAGATTGTGCCTGCCCTCTCCAAGGAAAGTGTGCCCAATCCATTGACCACAACCCTACAGGTTAGGGAAAAGCTCCAAGGCCCCTGAGGCCATCAATAGTGTAGGCCACCCTGGACTAAGAGGGGCTCTCTGACACCAGCGGAGCAACTATCTCCACTTAGACTCTCAGACAGTGTCCCCAGAGACAGAAGGTTGAAATGGACAGGCCCCCAGGCCCTAATCTGAACCTTAGCTTTGGTTTCCATGTGTCCATCCTCAGAGGACTGTTTTCGTAGACCAGCACAGGGGCTTTTCTGAGGCACCAAACCAAACCTCTCTCGTCTCCACATGGGGAGCTGTCTTGCTGGGGATGTATCAAACCCTTCAGGAAGGAGAGTTCCGCAGGGCCACTGAACATCCAGCACATTCCAAGGTCTCCATGGACCCAAACGCACATTATGACGCATCCTCAGGAGAGGCCATTTCAAATCAGCCCCCTGGGTAGAGTGCCCCAGAGGCAGCAGATCTAACATATCTTGTCGCTAATGGCCAATGGGAATGCGATGCATGCTGTACAGGGATCCATCCTTCGAACCCTGCTCTCCAGTCCTTCCGTATAGTATGTCCTGGAGCCATGCAACAGGACTCGAATGTCCCGCAGAAAAAAACCTTGTGGTTTGGGGCAACCTCCAAACTCAGCGTGGGAAAACTTCCTTGGCCTCATGAGGCCCCCGCATCATGAAGGTGCCATGATGGACACAACTCCAGCCTCAGCCAACGTCTGATCCTCAGCCTGACTTCAGATGCTGGAGAATTTGATTCAGCCTCTGCAGAGTGCGCCTGCCGTGCCCTCGATGCCAAACCTCACGCTAGCTTGTGTTTTCAGACTTCCTTCCTCACACTCCTGGCAAACAAGCCCTCCGGACTAGGATCTCCAGAACCACAACCCAGCCCAGTGTCTGCCCAACGGAAGAAAAACGTTTCCCTGTGGGGCTCTCCAGAAAACCAAGATGAGGATCAACCTGCTCGGGCCTCGACGGTACCTGAACTGGATAGGCCGCTCTGGGCACTCATGCTCTGTCTGACACAGCCTGAAGCCAGACGTCCAGACAGACAAGGAGACAGCTGGCCGCACACCCAGCACCACCACACACCAACCTCCAAACTCAGCGTGGGAAAACTTCCTTGGCCTCATGAGGCCCCCGCTTCATGAAAGTGCCATCATGGACAAACACTCCAGCCTCAGCCAACGTCTGATTCTAAGCCTGACTTCAGATGCTGGAGATTTTGATTCAGCCTCTGCAGAGTGGGCCTGCTCTGCCCTTGGCTCCAATCCTCACCCTAGCTTGTGTTTTCAGACTTCGGTGCTCTCACTCCTTGCCCACAAACCCTCCCTACTGGGAATTCTGAGGCCACAATGAAGCACTCTGCCTGCCTCCCAGGAGAAAAATATTGTCTATGGTGCTGCCCAGAAACCCCAAATGTGGATAAAACTGCTTGGCCCTCGGCAACACCCCAATTGCATGGGCTACCTTAAACACTGATGCTCTGTCGCAAATAGCCTGAGCCCAGACCTTCCAACAGACACCGACAGAGCTGGCTGCACACCCAGCACATTGGACCCCCACTGCCTTAGGCCACCATCCATTCCCAACCTGGGTTTTCAGTCAACGGAACCTAGACCTTATCTCCAATCCCTGCACAGGGGGGAACCTGATGCACAAGCCAGTACCCCTCCTTCCCCATGGCAAGAAACCTTGTTGCTGGCAGTGAGTCAAACCTTCAGTGTAGGAGAAAACGGCATGGCCCATGAGGCCACGCCCATGCGTGAGGGCCGCCTTGGGCATAAACACACATGGTGACCCTCAGCGTGAGTACCTTATTCAAGTAACACCTCTCAGTGACTGAACCAAGTGCCCGCATATGTGGCT
Organism: Mustela nivalis; assembly: GCF_964662115.1. NCBI lineage: Eukaryota > Metazoa > Chordata > Mammalia > Carnivora > Mustelidae > Mustela > Mustela nivalis. The sequence goes on along the minus strand of NW_028136556.1, from coordinate 462,011 downwards.
TGCCTTGTTCATAGGCACCCAGGACTAACTAGATGGTGTGTATTCCAGTTGAGGGAACCCACTGCTGTGCTCTAGAGTCCCTCTCCTGGGGGGTCCCCTGTGGCAGAAAACAGTACTCTTCCCTTCCCACAGAATGAACCCAAACACTTGGGATCTTGGACAATCCCCCGAGAGGAAGGCTCTTCCTCGGCCCCTGAAACAACCCCTACCCTGAATGGCCACTGTGAACGCACATTCAGAGACAAAAGCCTGAGCGACTGGCTCCCACTTGCCCTCCTTTGATATCCAGAGGATCTCCCCTCACGGACTGGAGATCAGGCCTGCCATTACCTTGGCCCCTAGCTGAGCCAAGTTTGCTTTTTCAGACATCTGTCCCCACAGCCCTGGCAAACACAGCCTCTAGGCTGGGTCCTCTGGAGACATACCACAGGTCCGTGCCTGCTCTCTCCTAGGAAACTGTGCCCATTTCTTTGGCCACTCCTCCATAATATGAGAAACCTCAAGGCCCCCGAGGACATCCCAATACTGGGAGCCTCCCTGGACACACAGGGGCATTCGGACACAAGCTGAGCAGCTACCTCCACGAAGACATGCACACAGATGTCAACAGAGATAGTAGTTTGAGCCGGACAGGCCCTTAGGCCCTAATCTCAACTCTTGCTTTGGTTTCCAGGTGTCACTCCTCAGAGGCTTTGGTTCGAAGTACAGGATATGTAGCTTTGCTGAGGCACTTAACAGACCTCAATGCAATGGATCCGATTAGTGCCTAGGGGCCTGTTCGTTCCTTTTTAACTCTGGGGATATGAGTCTATGGGTCTGAGTTTAGGTAGGTGCTCAGATGGTCTCAGATTGCCCCTGTTTTCCAGGGAAGCCACAACAATTGGGTTGGCCTCAGTGCCTTTGGATGTTTATGCTATTAGTAGGTTTGTGGCCATTGGAATGGGCACATTCAATTCCCTTGGAGAGGGCAAGGACAGTCCTCAGGTTTGGCTTCAGGGGCTTGAGCCTGTAGGGTGTGTAGGCCAGAGCTGTTTGGACAGTTGTCTGAAAACACAAACTCGGCTTATGTTTTGGGTCATAGGAATGCCAGGACTGATACAGACCATGAGGAGAACTCATCGGGATATGAAAAAAGGGCGAGTGTGAGGCTCTTTCTCAAGTTTTTGTTTCTGGATATCGTGACACTCATGGTCCTTAAATTTCCGGGTGACTTCATTGGAAACGGACGAGTCTTACTCTCTGGGGGTTCGGCCCCTTCCAAAGAGTTTGGGGTCAGTCTGGGGATGGAATAAGTCCGGTTTTTTTTTGTTGTTGATTTGTTTCGTTTTGTTTTACAACCTCAGATGTCCCACCAAATGAGGGATTCCAGAGTAGAGCCCTGGGGAGGGGCGACTGGGCAACCAGAAATCTGGTTAAAAATTGGGGCCGAGGGACATGTCAAGCCCATTATGACATCTAATGTTCCAGCCACTGAGAGGACTTACTAGAGGACAGGACTCACGCTGAGGTCACAATGTGTGTTTATGCTCTCGTCGCACTCAAGAATGGGCGGGGCCTCATGGTGAATGCTGTTTTCTCCTACTCTGAACGTTGGACAACATGCCCACAACAAGGTTTCTTGCCATGGGTCAGGAAGAGTTCTGATTTCTGCATTACAGTCACCCCTAGGCAGTGTATGGAGATAAGGTCTAGGTTCTGAAGCCTGAAAACTGAGGTAGGGAAGAGATGATGACCTAAGGTCATGGTGGGTCTGAAGTGCTCAGTGTGCGGTCAGCTGTCTGGGTGTTGGTCAGGAGGTCCGGGCTCAGATTGTTTCAGACAGTGCATTAGTGCCAGGTTAGACTATATAATTTGGGTACATTCGAGGGCATGTAGGTTGATCCTCATTTAAGCTGCCTGGGCATCTCGTTAGGCAATCTATTTTTTCTAGAGGGCAAGCAGAGTGCTTCATTGTCGGTCTGGATTTGCCAAACTTGAGGGCTTTGGGGCCAGGAGAGTGAGGACGGAAGTCTGAGAACACAAGCTAGACTTTGGATTCAGGATGAGGGCACGGCAGGTACCCCCTGGAGTTCTGAACCAATATCTCATGCATCTGAAGTCAGGGCGAGGATCAGACGTTGGCTCAGGTTGGAGTTTCTGTGCATGAAAGACCCTTCATGAAGTGAGCGGAATCTTGAGGCCATGGAGGTTTTCCACGTTGGGAGATGTGGGACGCCCCCTTCAAGGATTCCTTCTGCGGGACAATTGAGACCTGTTAGACAGCTCCAGGACATCCCATATGGAATGACTCCAGAGCACCGTTCGAGGATGGATGACTGAAAAGTCCGCCTCTCATTCCAATTGTCTCCTAGCAACAAGACAGTTTAGATCCAATGGATCTGCGGGAGCAACCGGGGTGGCTGAGTTGAAATGGACTTTCCTGAGGATGGGTCCTAATGTGTGTTTGTGTCCATGAGGGCCTTGAAATGGGGCGGTGGCACCGGGACCCTGAAGTATTCTCCTAAGCTTTTGACATAGCTCCCATGCACAAGTTTCCTTGTGGAGACGAGATTTGTTCTGATGGGTGCCTCAGGAAAGCCCTCTGCTGGTATTGGAATCCAGGCTTTTGAGGAGACATGCCTGTAAACCAAAGCAATGGATACGATAATGGCCTCGGGTCCTGTCTGGTTCAATCTTCTTCTCTGGGGACATCCATCTATGGTATGAGTGGAGGTAGATGCTCAGCTGGTATCATCCGCCCTTTTTTGTTCTGTGCGACCTACACTATTGCGATGAACTCAGGGACTTTGGAGGGTTCTCCTAATTTGTACGATTTTTGACAATGGAATGGGCAGAATTCCCATGGATTGGTTGGGCGGAGTCCTAATGTGTGGCTCCAGGAGCCCCAGCCTGGAAGGAGTGTGGCCCAGGATTTTGGGGTCAGATGTCTGAAAACACAAACTCAGCTTAGGTTTGGGGACGTAGGGATGGCACACCCGATCTACAAACCATGAGAAGAACTCTTCAGGATATGAAGAATGAGCGAGTCGGAGGCGCTTGCTCAGGCTTTTGTCTCTGGATTTTGTATCAGCGATTGACGTGGGATGTTGGGGACGCCTCATGGGACATGGACGAATCTACCTCTCTGTGGATTTGGCGCGATCCCAATTGTTTTTCGTCAATCTGTGGGATGGGAGGACTCCTGTCAGGGTTGTTACCTCAGGTGTCCCACCAAAATAAAAATTCCAAAGCAGAGCCCTGGGGAAGAGTGAAGGGACAACCTGAAATATGGTTAAAAATTGGGGCCTTAGGGCATGGCAAGCCCAATATGCTGTCTCTTCATCCAGCCACTGAGAGGCCTTACCTGAGGACTGGGCTCAGGCTGAGGGTCACAATGTGTATTTGTGACCAATGTGGCCTGCATCCATGGTTTGGGCCTCATGGGCCACACGGGTTTCAACTACGCAGCACGTTAGGCAGCATGCCATCCACAAGGTTTCTTGCCACGGGGAAAGAGTTCTGATTTCTGCATCATTTTCAAACTAGGGCAGTGATTGGAGATCAGGCCTAGGTTCTGAAGCCTGGAAACCGAGGTTGAGAAGAGATGACGACCTAAGGCCATGGTGGGTCCGATGTGCTCAGTGTGCGGCCAGCTGTCTGGGTGGGGCCAGGAGGTCCAGGCTCAGGCTGGGTCAGAAAAGGCAATAGTGCCTAGGTCAGCCTATATATTTGGTGTACAGCCGAATGGCGTGCAGGTGATCCTCATTTGGGGTTTCTGGGCAGCCCAGGAGGGCAATGTTTTTTTTTCTGGAGGGAAGACAGAGTGCGGCATTGTAGTTCTGGATTGCCAAACTGGAGGGATTGTGGGCCATTAGTCTGAGGACAGAAGTCTGGAACCCAAGCTAGACCTAGGTTTCTGGGTGAGGATATGGCAGGCACAATCTACAGACCTCAATCTAGATCTCGTGCATCTGAAGTCAGGGCAAGGATCAGAAGATCGCTCAGATTGGACTTTCTGTCCCTGATGGCCCCTTCTTGGTGGGGTCTGGGTGGATCACGAGGCCATGGGGGTTTTCCCACGATGGGAGTTGTGAGAATCTCCAAACTGCCAAGACTCTTCTCAGGAAAATTGAGACCTGTTGGTTGTCTCCAGGCCAACGATTCCGAGCTGGGTTCTAAGGATGGATGGCTGGGTAGCCCACCACGCAATCCAATTGTCTCCAAGCAAGAAGACAGGTTAGATCTGCTGGATGTGGGGGAGCAACCGAGGAGGTTTAGTTGAAATGGACTCTCCTGTGGATGTGTCCTAATATGTTTTTGTGTCTATGGAGACCTTGGAATGAAGCGGTGGCACTGGGGCCCGGAAGGGTTCTCCTAAACAGAGGCTTTGACACAGCTCCAACGTGCATGTTTCCCATGTGTAGATGACATTTGTTCTGATGGGTGAGTCAAGAAAAACCCATATGCTGGTATTGAAATCCATGCCTCTGAGGAGAGATGCCTGGAAACCAAAGCAATGGATCCGATTAGTGCCTAGGGGCCTGTTCTTTCTTTTTTTCCTCTGGGGACATCAGTCTACGGGTCCGAGTGCCGGTAGGTGCTCAGACGGGCTCAGATTGCCCCTGTTTGTCCTGGGAAGCCACAATTATTGTGATGGCCTCAGGGCCTTGGAGGTTTATACTCTTAGTAGGATTGTGGCCATTGGAATGGGCACATACAATTCCCTTGGAGAGGGCAAGTACAGTCCTCAGGTTTGGCTCCAGGGGCCTGAGCCTGTAGGGTGTGTAGGCCAGAGCTGTTTGGACAGTTGTCTGAAAACACAAATTCGGCTTATGTTTCGGGTCATAGGTATGGCAGGACTGATCTACAGACCATGAGGAGAACACATCGGGATATGAAAAAAGGGCGAGTGTGAGGCTCTTGCTCAAGTTTTTGTCTCTGGATATCGTGTCCCTCGTGGTCTTGAAATTTCCGGGTGACTTTATGGGAAAAGGACGAGTCTTACTCTCTGGGGGTTCGGCCCCTTCCAAAGAGTTTGGGGTCTGTCTGGGGATGGAAGAAGTCTGGGTTTTTTTGTTGTTGTTGATTTGTTTCGTTTTGTTCTTCAACCTCAGATGTCCCACCAAATGAGGGATTCCAGAGTAGAGCCCTGGTCAGGGGCAACTGGGCAACCAGAAATCTGGTTAAAAATTTGGGCCTAGGGACATGTCAAGCCCATTATGACAACTAATGGTCCAGCCACTGAGAGAACTTACTAGAGGACAGGACTCACGCTGAGGTCACAATGCGTGTTTATGCTCTCGTCGCACTCAAGAATGGATGTGTCCTCAGGGTGAATACTGTTTTCTCCTACACTGAACGTTGGACAACATGCCAACCACAAGGTTTCTTGCCATGTGTCAGGAAAAGTTCTGATTTCTGCATCACAGTCACCCCTGGGCAGTGATTGGAGATAAGGTCTAGGTTCTGAAGCCTGAAAACTGAGGTAGTGAAGAGATGAAGACCTAAGGTCATGGCGGGTCTGATGTGCTTAGTGTGCGGTCAGCTGTCTGGGTGTTGGTCAGGAGGTCCGGGCTCAGGTTGTGTCAGACAGTGCATTAGTGCCCAGGTTAGACTATATAATTTGGGTACATTCCAGTGCCGTGTAGGATTATCCTCATTCATTCTGCCTGGGCAGCTCATTAGGCAATATATTTTTTCTAGAGTGCAGGCAGAGTGCTTTATTTTCGGTCCGGAATTGCCAAACGTGAGGGCTTCGGGACCAGGAGAGTGAGGACGGAATTCTGAGAACACAAGCTAGACTTCGGATTCAGGGTGAGGGTACGGCAGGTACACCCTGCAGATCTGAACCACTATCTCATGCATCTGAAGTCAGGGCGAGGATCAGACGTTGGCTCAGGTTGGAGTTTCTATGCATGACGGCCCCTTCAAGAAGGGAGACGAATCTCGAGGCCATGGAGGTTTTCCACGTTGGGAGATGTGGGACGCCCCCTTCAAGGATTCCTTCTGAGGGACAATTGAGACCTGTTGGACAGCTCCAGGACATCCCATATGGAATGACTCCAGAGCACCATTCAAGGATGGATGCCTGGAGGTCTGCCTCACATTTCAATTGTCTCCTAGCAACAAGACAGTTTAGATCCAATGGATCTGCGGGAGCAACCGGGGTGGCTGAGTTGAAATGGACTTTCCTGAGGATGGGTCCTAATGTGTGTTTGTGTCCATGAAGACCAGGAATGGTGCGGTGGCACCGGGACCCTGAAGGATTCTCCTAAGCTTTTGACATAGCTCCCATGCACAAGTTTCCTTGTGGAGACGAGATTTGTTCTGATTGGTGCCTCAGGAAATCCCCTCTGCTCGTATTGGAATCCAGGCTTTTGAGGAGACATGCCTGTAAACCAAAGCAATGGATCCGATAATGGCCTCGGGTCCTGTCTGGTTCAATCTTCTTCTCTGGGGACATCCATTTATGGTCTGAGTGGAGGTAGATGCTCAGCTGGTATCAAACGCCCTTTTTGTCCTGGGCGACCTACACTATTGGGATGGCCTCAGGGACTTTGGAGGGTTCTCCTAATTTGTACGATTTTTGACAATGGAATGGGCAGAATTCCCATGGATTGGGTGTGCGCAGTCCTAATGTGTGGATCCAGTGGCCCCAGCCTAGAAGGAGTGTGGCCCAGGATTTGAGGACAGAAGTCTGAAAACACAAACTCAGTTTAGGTTTGGGGACGTAGGTATGTCACGCCCGATCTACAAACCATGAGAAGAACTCTTCAGGATATGAAGAATGAGCGAGGCTGAGGCGCTTGCTCAGGCTTTTGTCTCTGGATTTCGTATCAGCAATGGCCGTGGGATGTTGGGGAGGCCTCATGGGCCATGGACGAATCTTCCTCTCCCTGGATTTGGCGCGATCCCAATAGTTTTTCGTCAAACTGTGGGATGGGAAGACTCCTTTCAGGTTTGTTACCTCAGGTGTCCCACCAAAAGAGGAATTCCAAAGCAGAGATTGGGGAAGAGTGAAGGGACAACCCGAACTATGGTTAAAACTTGGGGCCTAGGGGCATGGCAAGCCCAATATGCTCTCTCTTCATCCAGCCACTGAGAGGCCTTACCTGAGGACTGGGCTCAGGCTGAGGGTCACATGTGTGTTTTTGTCCTATCTGGCCCGCAAGCATGGGTGGGGCCACATGGGCCATACTGGTTTCAACTACACTGAACGTTGGACAACATACCAACAACAAGGTTTCTTGCCATGGGGAAAGAGTTCTGATTTCTGCATCATTTTCAAACCAGGGCAGTGATTGGAGATCAGGTCTAGGTTCTGAAGCCTGCTCACCGAGGTTGAGAAGAGATGACGACCTAAGGCCATGGCAGGTCCGATATGCTCAGTGTGCGGCCAGCTTTCTGGGTGGGGCCAGGAGTTCAAGTCTCAGGCTGGGTCAGAATGGGCAATAGTGCCGAGGTCATCCTATATATTTGGGGTACAGGCGAATGGCGTGCAGGTTGATCCTCATTTGAAGTTTCTGGTTATCCCCAGAGGGAAATGTTTTTCTTCTGGAGGGCAGGCAGATTGCGGCATTGTAGTTCTGGATTGCCAAACTGGAGGTCTTGTGGGCCAGTAGTCTGAGAACCCTAAGTAGGCCTAGGTTTCTGGGTGAGGATATGGCAGGCACAATCTACAGACCTGATACGAGATCTCGTGCATCTGAAGTCCGAGCAAGGATCAGAACATCGCTCAGGTTGGACTTTCTGTCCCTGATGGCCCCTTCTTGAAGGGGGGGTGGATCACGAGGCCATGGAGTTTTTCCCACGATGGGAGCTGTGAGAAGCTCCAAACTGCCATGATTCTTCTGCAGGACAATTTAGACCTGTTGGTTGGCTCCAGGCCAACGATTCCGAGCAGTGTTCTAAGGATGGATGGCTGGGTAGCCCACCTCGCATTCCATTTGTATCCAAGTAACAAGACAGGTTGGATCTGCTGGAGGTGGGGAAGCACCGAGGAAGCTGAGTTGAAATGGACTCTCCTGTGGATGTGTCCTAATATGTTTTTGTGTCTATGGAGACCTTGGAATTATGCGGTGGCACTGGGACCCTGAAGGGTTCTCCTAAACAGAGGCTTTGACACAGCTCCAACGTGCATGTTTCCCATGTGGAGATGAGATTTGTTCTGATGGGTGAGTCAAAAACAGCCATATGTGGGATTGAAATCCAATCCTCTGAGGAGAGATGCTTGGAAACCAAAGCAATGGATCCGATTAGTGCCTACGGGTCTGTTCGTTCCTTTTTAACTCTGGGGACATCAGTCTACGGGTCTGAGTGGAGGTAGGTGCTCTGACGGGCTCAGATTGCCCCTGTTTGTCCTGGGAAGCCACAACTATTGGGATGGCCTCAGGGACTTTGGAGGTTTATCATATTAGTAGGGCCGTGGCCATTGGAATGGGCACATACAATTTCCTTGGAGAGGCAAGTACAGTCCTCAGGTTTAGCTCCAGGGGCCTGAGCCTGTAGGGTGTGTAGGCCAGAGCTGATTGGACAGTTGTCTGAGAACACAAACTCGGCTTATGTTTCGGGTCATAGGTATGGCAGGACTGATCTACAAACCATGAGGAGAACACATCGGGATATGAAAAAAGGGCGAGTGTGAGGCTCTTGCTCAAGTCTTTGTCTCTGGATATCGTGTCACTCATGGTTGAGAAATTTCAGGGTGACTTCATGGGAAATGGACGAGTCTTACTCTCTGGGGGTTCGGCCCTGTCCAAAGAGTTTGGGGTCATTCTGGAGATGGAAGAAGTACGTTTTTTTGTTGTTGTTGATTTGTTTGGTTTTGTTTTTCAAACTCAGATGTCCCACCAAATGAGGGATTCCATAGTAGAGCCCTGGTCAGGGGCGACTGGACAACTAGAAATCTGGTTAAAAATTGGGGCCTAGGGACATGTCAAGCCCATTATGACATCTAATAGTCCAGCCACTGAGTGGACTTACTAGAGGACAGGACTCACGCTGAGGACACAAAGCGTGTTTATGCTCTCGTCGCACTCAAGAATGGGCGGGGCCTCATGGTGAATGCTGTTGTCTCCTACACTGAACGTTGGACAACATGCCAACCACAAGGTTTCTTACCATGGGTCAGGAAGAGTTCTGATTTCTGCATCACAGTCACCCCTGGGCAGTGATTGGAGATAAGGTCTAGGTTCTGAAGCCTGAAAACTGAGGTAGGGAAGAGATGATGACCTAAGGTCATGGCCGGTCTCATGTGCTCAGTGTGCAGTCAGCTGTCTGGGTGTTGGTCAGGAGGTCCGGGCTCATGTTGTGTCAGACAGTGCATTAGTGCCCAGGTTAGACTATATAATTTGGGTACATTCGAGTGCATGTAGGTTGATCCTCATTTAAGCTGCCTGGGCATCTCGTTAGGCAATCTATTTTTTCTAGAGGGCAAGCAGAGTGCTTCATTGTCGGTCTGGATTTGCCAAACTTGAGGGCTTTGGGGCCAGGAGAGTGAGGACGGAAGTCTGAGAACACAAGCTAGATTCGGATTCAGGGTGAGGGCACGGCAGGTACCGCCTGCAGATCTGAACCACTATCTCATGCATCTGAAGTCAGGGCGAGGATCAGACGTTGGCTCAGGTTGGAGTTTCTGTGCATGACGGCCCCTTCATGAAGGGAGCGGAATCTCGAGGCCATGGAGGTTTTCCACATGGGAGATGTGGGACGCCCCCTTCAAGGATTCCTTCTGAGGGACAATTGAGACCTGCTGGACAGCTCCAGGACATCCCATATGGAATGACTCCAGAGCACCATTCAAGGATGGATGCCTGGAGGTCCGCCTCACATTTCAATTGTCTGCTAGCAACAAGACAGTTTAGATCCAATGGATTTGCGGGTGCAACCGGGGTGGCTGATTTGAAATCGACTTTCCTGAGGATGGGTCCTAATGTGTGTTTGTGTCCATGAGGACCATGGAATGGGGCGGTGGCACCGGGACCCTGAAGTATTCTCCTAAGCTTTTGCCATAGCTCTCATGCACAAGTTTCCTTGTGGAGACGAGATTTGTTTTGATGGGTGCCTCAGGAAATCCCCTCTGCTGGTATTGGATTCCAGGCTTTTGAGGATACATGCCTGTAAACCAAAGCAATGGATCCGATAATGGCCTCGGGTCCTGTCTGGTTCAATCTTCTTCTCTGGGGACATCCATCTATGGTCTGAGTGGAAGTAGATGCTCAGCTGGTATCAACCGCCCTTTTTTGTCCCGGGCGACCTACAATATTGGGATGGCCTCAGGGACTTTGGAGGGTTCTTCTAATTTGTACGATTTTTGACAATGGAATGGGCAGAATTCCCATGGATTGGGTGTACGCAGTCCAAATGTGTGGCTCCAGTGGCCCCAGCCTAGAAGGAGTGTTGCCTAGGATTTGAGGACAGAAGTCTGAAAACACAAACTCAGCTTAGGTTTGGGGACGTAGGTATGGCACGCTCTATCTACAAACCATGAGAAGAACTCTTCAGGATATGAAGAATGAGCGAGGCTGAGGCGCTTGCTCAGGCTTTTGTCTCTGGATTTCCTATCAGCGATGGCCATGGGATGTTGGGGAGGCCTCATGGGACATGGACAAATCTACCTCTCTGTGGATTTGGCGCGATCCCAATTATTTTTCGTCAATCTGTGGGATGGGAGGACTCCTTTCAGGGTTGTTACCTCAGGTGTCCCACCAAAAGAGGAATTCCAAAGCAGAGCCGTGGGGAAGAGTGAAGGGAAAACCCGAACTACGGTTAAAAATTGGGGCTTGGGGCATGGCAAGCCCAATATGCTGTCTCTTCATTCAGCCACTGAGAGGCCTTACCTGAGGACTGGGCTCAGGCTGAGGGTCACAATGTGTGTTTGTGACCAATGTGGCCCGCAATCATGGGCTGGGCCTCATGGGCCACACTGGTTTCAACTACACAGCACGTTGGACAACATGCCAACCACAAGGTTTCTTGCCACGGGGAAAGAGTTCTGATTTCTGCATCATTTTCAAACCAGGGCAGTGATTGGAGATCAGGCCTAGGTTCTGAAGCCTGGAAACCGAGGTTGAGAATAGATGACGACCTAAGGCCATGGCTGGTCCGATGTGCTCAGTGTGCGGCCAGCTGTCTGGGTGGGGCCTGGAGATCCAGGCTCAGGCTGGGTCAGAAAAGGCAATAGTGCCCAGGTCAGCCTATATATTTGGTGTACAGCCGAATGGTGTGCAGGTTTATCCTCATTTGGGGTTTCTGGGTAGCCCCAGAGGGCAATGTTTTTTTTTTTTTTTTCAGGAGAGCAGGTAGAGTGCCGCATTGTAGTTCTGGATTTCCAAACTGGAGGGATTGTGGGCCAGTAGTCTGATGACGGAAGTCTGAGAACCCAAGCTAGACCTAGGTTTCTGGGTGAGGATATGGCAGGCACAATCTACAGACCTCAATCTAGATCTCATGCATCTGAAGCCAGGGCAAGGATCAGACGGTCGCTCAGACTGGACTTTCTGTCCCTGATGGCCCCTTCTTGAAGGGGGGTGGGTGGATCATGAGGCCATGGGGGTTTTCCCACGATGGGAGTTGTGAGAAGCTTCAAACTGCCAAGACTCTTCTGCAGGACAATTGAGACCTGTTGGTTGGCTCCAGGCCAACGATTCTGAGCTGGGTTCTAAGGATGGATGGCTGGTAGCCCACCACGCATTCCAATTGTCTCCAAGCAAGAAGACAGGTTAGATCTGCTGGATGTGGGGGAGCAACCGAGGAGGTTTAGTTGAAATGGACTCTCCTGTGGATGTGTCCTAATATGTTTTTGTGTCTATGGAGACCTTGGAATGAAGCGGTGGCACTGGGGCCCGGAAGGGTTCTCCTAAACAGAGGCTTTGACAAGCTCCAATGTGCATGTTTCCCATGTGTAGATGAGATTTGTTCTGATGGGTGAGTCAAGAAAAAGCCATATGCTGGTATTGAAATCCAGGCCTCTGAGGAGAGATGCCTGGAAACCAAAGCAATGGATCCGATTAGTGCCTAGGGGCCTGTTCGTTCCTTTTTTCCTCTGGGGACATCAGTCTACGGGTCCGAGTGCAGGGAGGTGCTCAGACGGGCTCAGATTGCCCCTGTTTTTCCTGGGAAGACACTATTATTGTGATGGCCTCAGGGCCTTGGAGGTTTATACTCTTAGTAGGGTTGTGGCCATTGGAATGGGCACATACAATTTCCTTGGAGAGGGCAAGTACAGTCCTCAGGTTTGGCTCCAGGGGCCTGAGCCTGTAGGGTGTGTAGGCCAGAGCTGTTTGGACAGTTGTCTGAAAACACAAACTCGGCTTATGTTTCGGGTCATAGGTATGGCAGGACTGATCTACAGACCATGAGGAGAACACATCGGGATATGAAAAAAGGGCGAGTGTGAGGCTCTTGCTCAAGTTTTTGTCTCTGGATATCGTGTCACTCGTGATCTTGAAATTTCCGGGTGACTTCATGGGAAAAGGACGAGTCTTACTCTCTGGGGGTTCGGCCCCTTCCAAAGAGTTTGGGGTCTGTCTGGGGATGGAAGAAGTCTGGGTTTTTTTGTTGTTGTTGATTTGTTTCGTTTTGTTCTTCAACCTCAGATGTCCCACCAAATGAGGGATTCCAGAGTAGAGCCCTGGTCAGGGGCGACTGGACAACCATAAATCTGGTTAAAAATTTGGGCCTAGGGACATGTCAAGCCCATTATGGCATCTAATATTCCAGCCACTGAGAGAACTTACTAGAGGACAGGACTCACGCTGAGGTCACAATGCGTGTTTATGCTCTCGTCGCACTCAAGAATGGACGGGTCCTCACGGTGAATGCTGTTTTCTCATAAACTGAACGTTGGACAACATGCCAACCCCAAGGTTTATTGCCATGGGTCAGGAAGAGTTCTGATTTCTGCATCACAGTCACCCCTGGGCAGTGATTGGAGATAAGTTCTAGGTTCTGAGGCCTGAAAACTGAGGTAGAGAATAGATGATGACCTAAGGTCATGGCCGGTCTGATGTGCTCAGTGTGCGGTCAGCTGTCTGGGTGTTGTTCAGTAGGTCCGGGCTCATGTTGTGTCAGACAGTGCATTAGTGCCCAGGTTAGACTATATAATTTGGGTACATTCGAGTGCCGTGAAGGTTTATTTTCATTCATGTTGCCTGGGCAGCTCATTCGGCAATCTATTTTTTCTAGAGGGTAGGCAGAGTGCTTCATTGTCGGTCCGGATTTGCCAAACTTGAGGGCTTCAGGGCCAGGAGAGTGAGGACGGAAGTCTGAGAAAACAAGCTAGACTTCGGATTCAGGGTGAGGGCACGGCAGGTACCCCCTGCAGATCTGAACCAATATCTCATGCATCTGAAGTCAGGGCAAGGATGCGACGTTGGCTCAGGTTGGAGTTTCTTTGCATGACGGCCCCTTCATGAAGGGAGTGGAATCTCGAGGCCATTGAGGTTTTCCCACGTTGGGAGTTGTGGGATGCCCCCTTCAAGGATTCCTTCTGCGGGACAATTGAGACCTGTTGGGCAGCTCCAAGTCATCACATATGAAATGACTCCAGAGCACCGTTTGAGGATGGATGCCTGGGAAGTCCGCCTCGCATTCCAATTGTCTCCTAGCAACTAGACAGTTTAGATCCAATGGATCTGCGAGAGCAACCAGGGTGGCAGAGTGAAATGGACTTTCCTGAGGATGGGGCCTAATGAGTGTTTGTGTCCATGAGGGCCTTGGAATGAAGCGGTGGCACCGGGACCCTGAAGTATTCTCCTTGCTTTTGACATAGCTCCCATGCACAATTTCTTTGTGGAGACGAGATTTTTTCTGATGGGTGCCTCAGTAAATGCCCTCTGCTGATATTGGAATCCAGGATTTTGAGGAGACAAGCCTGTAAACCAACGCAATTGATCCGATAATGGCCTCGGGTCCTGTCTGGTTCAATCTTCTTCTCTGGGGACATCCATCTATGGTTCTAGTGGAAGTAGATGCTCAGCTGGTATCAACCGCCCTTTTTTGTCCCGGACGATGTACACTATTGGGTTGGCCTCAGGGAGTTAGGAGGGTTCTCCTAATTTGTACTATTTTTGACAATGGAATGGGCAGAATTCCTATGGATTGGGTGGACACAGTCCTAATGTGTGTCTCCAGGGGTCCCAGCCTTGAGGGAGTGTGGCCCAGGACTTTGAGGACAGAAGACTGAAAACACAAACTCAGGTTAGGTTTGGGGACGTAGGCATGGAAGGCACGATCTACAAACCAGGAGAAGAACTCTTCAGGATATGAAGAATGAGCGAATCTGAGGCGCTTGCTCAGGCTTTTGTCTCTGGATTTTGTATCAGCGATGGCCGTGGAATGTTGGGGAGGCCTCACACGCCATGGACGAATCTTCCTCTCTGTGGATTTGGCGCGATCCCAATAATTTTTCGTCAATCAGTGAAATAGGAGGACTCCTTTCAGGGTTGTTACCTCAGGTGTCCCACCAAAAGAGGAATTCCAAAACAGAGCCCTGGGGAAGAGTGAAGGGACAACCCGAACTATGGTTAAAATTTGGGGCCTAGGGGCATGGCAAGCCCAATATGCTGTCTCTTCATCCAGCCACTGAGAGGCCTTACCTGAGAACTGGGCTAAGGCTGAGGGTCACAATGTGTGTTTGTGACCAATGTGGTCTGCAAGTATGGGCAGGTCCACTTTGGCCACACTGGTTTCAACTACAGTGAACGTTGGACAACATGCCAACCACAAGGTTTCTCTCCATGGGGAAAGAGTTCTGATTTCTGCATCATTTTCAAACCAGGGCAGTGATTGGAGATCAGGTCTAGGTTCTGAAGCCTGGAAACCGAGGTTGAGAAGAGATGACGACCTAAAGCCATGGGCTCAGTGTGCGGCCATCTGTCTGCATGGTGCCAGGAGATCCAGGCTCTGGCTGGGTCAGAAAGGGCAATAGTGCCCAGGTCAGCCCTTATATTTGTGGTACAGCCGAGTGGCGTGCAGGTTGATCCTCGTTTGGGGTTTCTGGGTAGTCCAAGAGGGCAATGTTTTTGTTGTGGAGGGCAGGCAGAGTGCAGCATTGTAGTTCTGGATTGCCAAACTGGAGGGCTTGTGGGCCAGTAGTCTGAGGACAGAAGTCTGAGAACCCAAGCTAGGACTAGGTTTCTGGGTGAGGATATGGCAGGCACAATCTACAGAACTCAATGAAGATCTCATGCATCTGAAGTTAGGCCAAGGATCAGATGATCGCTGTTTGGACTTTCTGTCCCTGATGGCCCCTTCTTGAAGGGGGGGTGGATCATGGGGCCATGGGGGTTTTCCCACGATGGGAGTTGTGAGAACCTCCAAACTGCCAAGACTCTTCTGCAGGACAATTGAGACCTGTTGGTTGGCTCCAGGCCAACGATTCCGAGCAGGGTTCTAAGGATGGATGGCTGGGTAGCCCACCTCGCATTCCAATTGTCTGGGCAAGAAGACAGGTTAGATCTGCTGGATGTTGGGGAGCAACCGAGGAGGATGAGTTGAAATGGACTCTCTTGTGGATGTGTCCTAATATGTGTTTGTGTCTATGGAAACCGTGGAATGAATTGGTGGCACTGGGGCCCTGAAGTGTTCTCCTAAACAGAGGCTTTGATATAGCTCCAACGTGCATGTTTCCCATGTGTAGATGAGATTTGTTCTGATGGGTGAGTGAAGAAACAGCCATATGCTGGTATTGAAATCCAGGCCTCTGAGGAGAGATGCCTGGAAACCAAAGCAATGGATCCGATTAGTGCCTAAAGGCCTGTTCGTTCCTTTTAACCTCTGGGGACATCAGTCTACGGGTCCGAGTGCAGGTAGGTGCTCAGATGGGCTCAGATTGCCCCTGTTTGTCCTGGGAAGCCACAACTATTGGGATGGCTTCAGGGACTTTGGAGGTTATCCTATTAGTAGGGTTGTGGCCATTGGAATGGGCACATACAATTCCCTTGGAGAGGGCAAGTACAGTCCTCAGGTTTGGCTCCAGGGGCCTGAGCCTGTAGGGTCTGTAGACCAGAGCTGTTTGGACAGTTGTCTGGAAACACAAACTCGGCTTATGTTTCGGGTCATAGGTATGGCAGGACTGATCTACAGACCATGAGGAGAACTCTTCGGGATATGAAAAAAGGACTAGTGAGAGGCTCTTGCTCAAGTTTTTTCCCTGGATATCGTGTCACTCGTGGTCGTTAAGTATCCGGATGACTTCATGGGAAATGGACTAGTCTTACTCTCTGGGGTTCGGCCCCGTCCAATGAGTTTGGGGTCATTCTGGGGATGGAAGATGTCCGGTTTTTTTTTGTTTTTGTTGATTTGTTTGGTTTTGTTCTTCAACCTCAGGTGTCCCACAAAATGAGGGATTCCAGAGAAGAGCCCTGGGGAGGGGCGACTGGACAACCAGAAATCTGGTTAAAAATTGGGGCCTAGCGACATGTCAAGCCCATTATGACATCTAATAGTCCAGCCACTGAGAGGACTTACTAGAGGACAGGACTCATGCTGAGGTCACAATGCGTGTTTATGCTCTCGTCGCACTCAAGAATGGGCGGGGCCTCATGGTGAATGCAGTTTTCTCCTACTCTGAACGTTGGACAACATGCCAACCCCAAGGTTTCTTGCTATGGGTCAGGAAGAGTTCTGATTTCTGCATCACAGTCACCCCTGGGCAGTGATTGGAGATAAGGTCTAGGTTCTGAAGCCTGAAAACTGAGGTAGTGAAGAGATGAAGACCTAAGGTCATGGCGGGTCTGATGTGCTCAGTGTGAGGTCAGCTGTCTTGGTGTTGGTCAGGAGGTCCGGGCTCATGTTGTGTCAGACAGTGCATTAGTGCCCAGGTTAAACTATATAATTTGGGTACATTTGAGTGCCTTGTAGGTTTATCCTCATTTAAGCTGTCTGGGCAGCTCTTTAGGCAATGTATTTTTTTTAGAGGACAGGCAGAGTGCTTCATTGTCGGTCGGATTTGCAAACTTGAGGGCTTCGGGGCCAGGAGAGTGAGGACGGAAGTCTGAGAACACAAGCTAGACTTCGGATTCAGGGTGAGGGCACGGCAGGTACCCCTGCAGATCTGAACCAATATCTCATGCATCTGAAGTCAGGGCGAGGATCAGACGTTGGCTCAGGTTGGAGTTTCTGTGCATAACGGCCCCTATATGAACGGAGCAGAATCTCGAGGCCATGGAGGTAATCCACGTTGGGAGATATGGGATGCCCCCTTCAAGGATTTCTTCTGCGGGACAATTGAGACCTTTTGGACAGCTCCAGGACATCCCATATGGAATGAATCCAGAGCACCATTCGAGGATGGATGCCTGGGAGGTCCGCCTCGCATTCCAATTGTCTCCTAGCAACAAGACAGTTTAGATCCAATGGATCTGCGGGAGCAACCGGGGTGGCTGATTTGAAATGGACTTTCTTGAGGATGGGTCCTAATATGTGTTTGTGTCCATGAGGGCCTTGAAATGGGGCGGTGGATACGGGACCCTGAAGTATTCTCCTAAGCTTTTGACATAGCTCCCATGCACAAGTTTCCTTGTGGAGACGAGATTTGTTCTGATGGGTGCTTCAAGAAATCCCCTCTGCTGGTATTGGAATCCAGGCTTTTGAGGAGACATGCCTGTAAACCAAAGCAATGGATCCGATAATGGCCTCGGGTCCTGTCTGGTTCAATCTTCTTCTCTGGGGACATCCATCTATGGTACTAGTGGAGGTAGATGCTCAGCTGTTATCAACCGCCCTTATTTGTCCTGGGCGACCTATACTATAGGGATGGCCTCAGGGACTTTGGAGGATTCTCCTAATTTGTACGATTTTTGACAATGAAATGGGTAGAATTCCCATGGATTGGGTGGGCACAGTCCTAATATGTGGCTGCAGGGTTCCCAGCCTGGAGGGAGAGTGGCCCAGGACTTTGAGGACAGAAGTCTGAAAACACAAACTCAGCTTAGGTTTGGAGACGTAGACATGGCACGCCCGATCTACAAACCAGGAGCAGAAATCTTCAGATATGAAGAATGAGCGAGTCTGAGGCGCTTGCTCAGGCTTTTGTCTCTGGATTTTGTATCAGCGATTGCCGTGGAATATTGGGGAAGCCTCATGGGCCATGGACGAATCTTCCTCTCTGTGGATTGGCGCGATCCCAATAGTTCTTCGTCAATCTGTGAAATGGGAGGACTCCTTTCAGGTTTGTTACCTCAGGTGGTCCAGCAAAAGCGTAAATCCAAAGCAGAGCCCTGGGGAAGAGTGAAGGGACAACCCGAACTATGGTTAAAACTTGGGGCCTAGGGGCATGGCAAGCCCAATATGCTGTCTCTTCTTCCAGCAAATGAGGGGCCTTACCTGAGGACTGGGCTCAGGCTGAGGGTCACAATGTGTGTTTGTGACCAATGTGGCCCGCAAGCATGTTCGGGCCTCATGGGCCACACTGGTTTCAACTTCACTGAACGTTGGACAACATGCCAACCACAAGGTTTCTTGCCATGGGGAAAGAGTTCTGATTTCTGCATCATTTTCAAACCAGGGCAGTGATTTGAGATCAGGCCTATGTTCTGAAGCCTGGAAACCGAGGTTGAGAAGAGATGACGACCTAAGGCCATGGCAGGTCCGATGTGCTCACTGTGCGGCCAGCTGTCTGGGTGGGGCCAGGAGGTCCAGGCTCAGGCTGGGTCAGAATGGGCAATAGTGCCCAGCTCAGCCTATATATTTGGGGTACTGCATAATGGTGTGAAGGTTGATCCTCAGTTGTCGTTTCTGGGTAGCCCCAGAGGGCAATGTTTTTCTTCTGGAGGGCAGGCAGAGTGCGGCATTGTAGTCTGGATTGCCAAACTGGAGGTCTTGTGGGCCAGTAGTCTGAGAACGGAAGTCTGAGAAGCCAAGCTAGGCATGGGTTTCTGGGTGAGGATATGGCAGGCACAATCTACAGTCCTGAATCGAGATCTCATGCTTCTGAATTCAGGGCAAGGATCAGAAGATCGCTCAGATTGGACTTTCTGTCCCTGATGGCCCCTTCTTGAAGGGGGGGGTCAATCACGAGGCCGTGGGGGTTTTCCCACGATGGGAGTTGTGAGAAGCTCCAAATTGCAAAGATTTTTCTGCAGGACAATTGAGACCTGTTGGTTGGCTCCAGGCCAACGATTCCGAGCAGGGTTCTAAGGATGGATGGCTGGGTAGCCCACCTAGCATTCCAATTGTCTCCAAGCACCAAGACAGGTTAGATCTGCTGGATGTGGTGGAGCAACCGAGGAGGCTGAGTAGAAATGGACTCTTCCTGTTGATGTGTCCTAATATGTTTTTGTGTCTATGGAGTCCTTGGAATGAAGCGGTGGCTCTGGGGCCCTGAAGGGTTCTCCTAAACAGAGGCTTTGACACAGGTCCAACGTGCATGTTTCCCATATGGAGATGAGATTTGTTGTGATGGGTGAGTCAAGAAACAGCCATATGCTGGTATTGAAATCCAGGCCTCTGAGGAGAGATGCCTGGAAACCAAAGCAATGGATCCGATTTGTGCCTAGGTGCCTGTTCGTTCCTTTTTACCACTGGGGACATCAGTCTACGGGTCTAAGTGCAGGTAGGTGCTCAGATGGGCTCAGATTGCCCCTGTTTGTCCTGGGAAGCCACAACTTTTGGGATGGCCGCAGGGACGTTGGAGGTTTATCCTATTAGTAGGGCTGTGGACATTGAAATGGGCACATACAATTCCCTTGGAGAGGGCAAGTACAGTCCTCAGGTTTGGCTCCACGGGCCTGAGCCTGTAGGTTGTGTAGTCCAGAGCTGTTTGGACAGTGTCTGAAAACACAAACTTGGCTTATGTTTCGGGTCATAGGTATGGCAGGACTGATCTACAGACCATGAGGAGAACTTTTCGGGAAATGAAAAAAGGGCAAGTGTGAGTCTCTTGCTCACGTTTTTGTCTCTGGATATCGTGTCAATCATGGTCGTGAAATTTCCGGGTGACTTCATGGCAAATGGACGAGTCTTACTCTCTGGGGGTTCGGCCCCGTCCAAAGATTTTGGGTTCATACTGGAATGGAAGCAGTCCTTTTTTTTGTTGTTGTTGATTTGTTTCGTTTTGTTTTTCAAACTCAGATGTCCCACCAAATGAGGGATTCCAGAGTAGAGCCCTGGCGAGAGGCGACTGGACAAACAGTAATCTGGTTAAAAATTGGGGCCTAGGGACATGTCAAGCCCATTATGACATCTAATAGTCCAGCCACTGAGAGGACTTACTAGAGGACAGGACTCACGCTGAGGTCACAATGCATGTTTATGCTCTCATCGCACTCAAGAATGGGCGGGGCCTCATGGTGAATGCTGTTTTCTCCTACTCTGAACGTTGGACAACATGCCAACCCCAAGGTTTCTTGCTATGGGTCAGGAAGAGTTCTGATTTCTGCATCACAGTCACCCCTGGGCAGTGTTTGGAGATAAGGTCTAGGTTCTGAAGCCTGAAAACTGAGGTATGGAAGAGATGATGACCTAAGGCCATGGCGGGTCTGATGTGCTCAGTGTGCAGTCAGCTGTCTGGGTGTTGGTCAGGAGGTCCGGGCTCAGGTTGTGTCAGACAGTGCATTAGTGCCCAGGTTAGACTATATAATTTGGGTACATTCGAGTGCCTTGTATGTTTATCCTCATTTAAGCTGTCTGGGCAGCTCATTAGGCAATATATTTTTTCTAGAGGGAAGGCAAGTGCTTCATTGTCGGTCGGATTTGCAAACTTGAGGGCTTCGGGGCCAGGAGAGTGAGGACGGAAGTCTGAGAACACAAGCTAGACTTCGGATTCAGGGTGAGGGCACGGCAGGTACCCCTGCAGATCTGAACCAATATCTCATGCATCTGAAGTCAGGGCGAGGATCAGACGTTGGCTCAGGTTGGAGTTTCTGTGCATAACGGCCCCTATATGAACGGAGAAGAATCTCGAGGCCATGGAGGTAATCCTCGTTGGGAGATATGGGATGCCCCCTTCAAGGATTTCTTCTGCGGGACAATTGAGACCTTTTGGACAGCTCCAGGACATCCCATATGGAATGAATCCAGAGCACCATTCGAGGATGGATGCCTGGGAGGTCCGCCTCGCATTCCAATTGTCTCCTAGCAACAAGACAGTTTAGATCCAATGGATCTGCGGGAGCAACCGGGGTGGCTGATTTGAAATGGACTTTCTTGAGGATGGGTCCTAATATGTGTTTGTGTCCATGAGGGCCTTGAAATGGGGCGGTGGATACGGGACCCTGAAGTATTCTCCTAAGCTTTTGACATAGCTCCCATGCACAAGTTTCCTTGTGGAGACGAGATTTGTTCTGATGGGTGCTTCAAGAAATCCCCTCTGCTGGTATTGGAATCCAGGCTTTTGAGGAGACATGCCTGTAAACCAAAGCAATGGATCCGATAATGGCCTCGGGTCCTGTCTGGTTCAATCTTCTTCTCTGGGGACATCCATCTATGGTACTAGTGGAGGTAGATGCTCAGCTGTTATCAACCGCCCTTATTTGTCCTGGGCGACCTATACTATAGGGATGGCCTCAGGGACTTTGGAGGATTCTCCTAATTTGTACGATTTTTGACAATGAAATGGGTAGAATTCCCATGGATTGGGTGGGCACAGTCCTAATATGTGGCTGCAGGGTTCCCAGCCTGGAGGGAGAGTGGCCCAGGACTTTGAGGACAGAAGTCTGAAAACACAAACTCAGCTTAGGTTTGGAGACGTAGACATGGCACGCCCGATCTACAAACCAGGAGCAGAAATCTTCAGATATGAAGAATGAGCGAGTCTGAGGCGCTTGCTCAGGCTTTTGTCTCTGGATTTTGTATCAGCGATTGCCGTGGAATATTGGGGAAGCCTCATGGGCCATGGACGAATCTTCCTCTCTGTGGATTGGCGCGATCCCAATAGTTCTTCGTCAATCTGTGAAATGGGAGGACTCCTTTCAGGTTTGTTACCTCAGGTGGTCCAGCAAAAGCGTAAATCCAAAGCAGAGCCCTGGGGAAGAGTGAAGGGACAACCCGAACTATGGTTAAAACTTGGGGCCTAGGGGCATGGCAAGCCCAATATGCTGTCTCTTCTTCCAGCAAATGAGGGGCCTTACCTGAGGACTGGGCTCAGGCTGAGGGTCACAATGTGTGTTTGTGACCAATGTGGCCCGCAAGCATGTTCGGGCCTCATGGGCCACACTGGTTTCAACTTCACTGAACGTTGGACAACATGCCAACCACAAGGTTTCTTGCCATGGGGAAAGAGTTCTGATTTCTGCATCATTTTCAAACCAGGGCAGTGATTTGAGATCAGGCCTATGTTCTGAAGCCTGGAAACCGAGGTTGAGAAGAGATGACGACCTAAGGCCATGGCAGGTCCGATGTGCTCACTGTGCGGCCAGCTGTCTGGGTGGGGCCAGGAGGTCCAGGCTCAGGCTGGGTCAGAATGGGCAATAGTGCCCAGCTCAGCCTATATATTTGGGGTACTGCATAATGGTGTGAAGGTTGATCCTCAGTTGTCGTTTCTGGGTAGCCCCAGAGGGCAATGTTTTTCTTCTGGAGGGCAGGCAGAGTGCGGCATTGTAGTCTGGATTGCCAAACTGGAGGTCTTGTGGGCCAGTAGTCTGAGAACGGAAGTCTGAGAAGCCAAGCTAGGCATGGGTTTCTGGGTGAGGATATGGCAGGCACAATCTACAGACCTGAATCGAGATCTCGTGCTTCTGAATTCAGGGCAAGGATCAGAAGATCGCTCAGATTGGACTTTCTGTCCCTGATGGCCCCTTCTTGAAGGGGGGGGTCAATCACGAGGCCGTGGGGGTTTTCCCACGATGGGAGTTGTGAGAAGCTCCAAATTGCAAAGATTCTTCTGCAGGACAATTGAGACCTGTTGGTTGGCTCCAGGCCAACGATTCCGAGCAGGGTTCTAAGGATGGATGGCTGGGTAGCCCACCTAGCATTCCAATTGTCTCCAAGCACCAAGACAGGTTAGATCTGCTGGATGTGGTGGAGCAACCGAGGAGGCTGAGTAGAAATGGACTCTTCCTGTTGATGTGTCCTAATATGTTTTTGTGTCTATGGAGTCCTTGGAATGAAGCGGTGGCTCTGGGGCCCTGAAGGGTTCTCCTAAACAGAGGCTTTGACACAGGTCCAACGTGCATGTTTCCCATATGGAGATGAGATTTGTTGTGATGGGTGAGTCAAGAAACAGCCATATGCTGGTATTGAAATCCAGGCCTCTGAGGAGAGATGCCTGGAAACCAAAGCAATGGATCCGATTTGTGCCTAGGTGCCTGTTCGTTCCTTTTTACCACTGGGGACATCAGTCTACGGGTCTAAGTGCAGGTAGGTGCTCAGATGGGCTCAGATTGCCCCTGTTTGTCCTGGGAAGCCACAACTTTTGGGATGGCCGCAGGGACGTTGGAGGTTTATCCTATTAGTAGGGCTGTGGACATTGAAATGGGCACATACAATTCCCTTGGAGAGGGCAAGTACAGTCCTCAGGTTTGGCTCCACGGGCCTGAGCCTGTAGGTTGTGTAGTCCAGAGCTGTTTGGACAGTGTCTGAAAACACAAACTTGGCTTATGTTTCGGGTCATAGGTATGGCAGGACTGATCTACAGACCATGAGGAGAACTTTTCGGGAAATGAAAAAAGGGCAAGTATGAGTCTCTTGCTCACGTTTTTGTCTCTGGATATCGTGTCAATCATGGTCGTGAAATTTCCGGGTGACTTCATGGCAAATGGACGAGTCTTACTCTCTGGGGGTTCGGCCCCGTCCAAAGATTTTGGGTTCATACTGGAATGGAAGCAGTCCTTTTTTTTGTTGTTGTTGATTTGTTTCGTTTTGTTTTTCAAACTCAGATGTCCCACCAAATGAGGGATTCCAGAGTAGAGCCCTGGCGAGAGGCGACTGGACAAACAGTAATCTGGTTAAAAATTGGGGCCTAGGGACATGTCAAGCCCATTATGACATCTAATAGTCCAGCCACTGAGAGGACTTACTAGAGGACAGGACTCACGCTGAGGTCACAATGCATGTTTATGCTCTCATCGCACTCAAGAATGGGCGGGGCCTCATGGTGAATGCTGTTTTCTCCTACTCTGAACGTTGGACAACATGCCAACCCCAAGGTTTCTTGCTATGGGTCAGGAAGAGTTCTGATTTCTGCATCACAGTCACCCCTGGGCAGTGTTTGGAGATAAGGTCTAGGTTCTGAAGCCTGAAAACTGAGGTATGGAAGAGATGATGACCTAAGGCCATGGCGGGTCTGATGTGCTCAGTGTGCAGTCAGCTGTCTGGGTGTTGGTCAGGAGGTCCGGGCTCAGGTTGTGTCAGACAGTGCATTAGTGCCCAGGTTAGACTATATAATTTGGGTACATTCGAGTGCCTTGTATGTTTATCCTCATTTAAGCTGTCTGGGCAGCTCATTAGGCAATATATTTTTTCTAGAGGGAAGGCAAGTGCTTCATTGTTGGTCCGGAATTGCCAAACGTGAGGGCTTCGGGGCCAGGAGAGTGAGGACGGAAGTCTGAGAACACAAGCTAGACTTCTGATTCAGGGTGAGGGAACAGCAGGTACCCCCTGCAGATCTGAACCAATATCTCATGCATCTGAAGTCAGGGCGATGATCAGACGTTGGCTCAGTTTGGAGTTTCTGTGCATGACGGCCCCTTCATGAACGGAGCATAATCTCGAGGCCATGGAGGTATTCCATGTTCGGAGATGTGGGATGCCCCTGCAAGGATTCCTTCTGCGGGACAATTGAGTCCTGTTGGATAGCTCCAGGACATCCCATATGGAATGAATCCAGAGCACCGTTCAAGGATGGATGCCTGGGAAATCGCCTCGCATTCCAATTGTCTCCGAGCAACAAGACAGTTTAGATCCAATGGATTTGCGAGAGCAACCAGGGTGGCAGAGTTGAAATGGACTTTCCTGAGGATGGGGCCTAATGAGTGTTTGTGTCCATGAGGGCCTTGGAATGGAGCGGAGGCACCGGGACCCTGAAGTATTCTCCTAAGCTTTAGACTTAGTCCCATGCAGAAGTTTCCTTGTGTTTCCTGATGGGTGCCTCAGGAAATCCCCTCTGCTGGTATTGGAATCCAGGCTTTTGAGGAGACATGCCTGTATACCAAAGAAATGGATCCGATAATGGCCCCGGTTCCTGTCTGGTTTAATCTTCTTCTCTGGGGACATCGATCTATGGTATGAGTGGAGGTAGATGCTCAGCTGGTATCAACCTCCCTTTTTTGTCCCGGGCGACCAACACTATTGGGATGGCCTCAGGGAATTAGGAGGGTTCTCCTAATTTGTACTATTTTTGACAATGGAATGGGCAGAATTCCCATGGATTGGGTGGGCGCAGTCCTAATGTGTGGTTCCAGGGGCCCCAGCCTGGAGGGAGTGTGGCCCAGGAATTTGCGGACTGAAGTCTGAAAACACAAAGTAGCTTAGGTTTGGGGACGTAGGTATGGCACGCCCAATCTACTAACCATGAGAAGAACTCTTCAGGATATGAAGAATGAGCGAGTCTGAGGCGCTTGCTCAGGCTTTT
The DNA here is from genome assembly GCF_964662115.1 of Mustela nivalis. Lineage (NCBI taxonomy): Eukaryota > Metazoa > Chordata > Mammalia > Carnivora > Mustelidae > Mustela > Mustela nivalis. The sequence goes on along the minus strand of NW_028136556.1, from coordinate 436,522 downwards.
GTCTCTGGATTTTGTATCAGCGATTGCCGTGGAATATTGGGGAAGCCTCATGGGCCATGGACGAATCTTCCTCTCTGTGGATTGGCGCGATCCCAATAGTTCTTCGTCAATCTGTGAAATGGGAGGACTCCTTTCAGGTTTGTTACCTCAGGTGTCCCACCAAATGAGGATTTCCAAAGCAGAGCCCTGGGGAAGAGTGAAGGGACAACCCGAACTATGGTTAAAACTTGGGGCCTAGGGGCATGGCAAGCCCAATATGCTGTCTCTTTATACAGCAAATGAGGGGCCTTACCTGAGGACTGGGCTCAGGCTGAGGGTCACAATGTGTGTTTGTGACCAATGTGGCCCGCAAGCATGTTCGGGGCCTCATGGGCCACACTGGTTTCAACTTCACTGAACGTTGGACTACATGCCAACCACAAGGTTTCTTGCCATGTGGAAAGAGTTCTGATTTCTGCATCATTTTCAAACCAGGGCAGTGATTTGAGATCAGGCCTAGGTTCTGAAGCCTGGAAACCGAGGTTGAGAAGAGATGACGACCTAAGGCCATGGCAGGTCCGATGTGCTCACTGTGAGGCCAGCTGTCTGGGTGGGGCCAGGAGGTCCAGGCTCAGGCTGGGTCAGAATGGGCAATAGTGCCCAGCTCAGCCTATATATTTGGGGTACTGCATAATGGTGTGAAGGTTGATCCTCAGTTGTCGTTTCTGGGTAGCCCCAGAGGGCAATGTTTTTCTTCTGGAGGGCAGGCAGAGTGCGGCATTGTAGTTCTGCATTGCCAAACTGGAGGTCTTGTGGGCCAGTAGTCTTAGAACGGAAGTCTGAGAAGCCAAGCTAGGCCTAGTTTTCTGGGTGAGTATATGGCAGGCACAATCTACATACCTGAATCGAGATCTCGTGCATCTGAAGTCAGGGCAAGTATCAGGATAACGCTCAGGTTGGACTTTCTGTCCCTGATGGCCCCTTCTTGAAGGGGGGGTGGATCACGAGGCCATGGTGGTTTTCCCACGATGGGAGTTGTGAGAAGCTCCAAACTGCAAAGATTCTTCTGCAGGACAATTGAGACCTGCTGGGTAGCTCCAGGCCAATGATTCCGAGCAGGGTTCTAAGGATGGATGGCTGGGTAGTCCACCTAGCATTCCAATTGTCTCCAAGCAACAAGACAGGTTAGATCTGCTGGATGTGGGGGAGGACCGAGTAGTTTGAGTTGAAATGGACTCTCCTGTGGATGTGTCCTAATATGTTTTTGTGTCTATGGAGACCTTGGAATAAAGCGGTGGCACTGGGGCCCTGAAGGGTTCTCCTAAACAGAGGCTTGACACAGCTCCAACGTGCATGTTTCACATGTGTAGATGAGATTTGTTCTGATGGGTGAGTCAAGAAACAGCCATAGGCTGGTATTGAAATCCAGGCCTCTGAGGAGAGATGCCTGGGAACCAAAGCAATGGATCCGATTAGTGATTAGGGGCCTGTTCATTCCTTTTTACCTCTGGGGACATCAGTCTATGGGTGTGAGTGCACGTAGGTGCTCAGATGGGCTCAGATTGCCCCTGTTTGTCCTGGGAAGCCACAACTTTTGGGATGGCCGCAGGGACTTTGGAGGTTTATCCTATTAGTAGGGCTGTGGCCATTGGAATGGGCACATACAATTCCCTTGGAGAGGGCAAGTACAGTCCTCAGGTTTGGCTCCAGGGGCCTGAGCCTGTAGGGTGTGAAGGCCAGAGCTCTTTGGACAGTAGTCTGAAAACACAAACTCAGCTTATGTTTTGGGTCATAGGTATGGCAGGACTGATCTACAGACCATAAGGAGAACTCTTCGGGAAATGAAAAAAGGGCAACTGTGAGTCTCTTGCTCAAGTTTTTGTCTCTGGATATCGTGTCACTCATGGTCGTGAAATTTCCGGGTGACCTCATGGGAAATGGAAGAGTCTTACACTCTGGGGTTTCGGCACCGTCCAAAGTGTTTGGGGTCATTCTGGAGATGGAAGAAGTCCGTTCTTTTGTTGTTGTTGATTTGTTTCGTTTTGTTTTTCAACCTCAGATGTCCCACCAAATGAGGGATTCCAGAGTAGAGCCCTGGAGAGGTGCGGCTGGACAACCAATAATCTGGTTAAATATTGGGGCCTAGGGACATGTCAAGCCCTTTATGACATCTAATATTCTAGCCACTGAGAGGACTTACTAGAGGACAGGACTCACGCTGAGGTCACAATGCGTGTTAATGCTCTCATCGCACTCAAGAATGGGCAGGGCCTCAGGGTGAATGCTGTTGTCTCCTACACTGAACGTTGGACAACATGCCAACCACAAGGTTTCTTGCCATGGGTCAAGAAGAGTACTGATTTCTGCATCACAGTCACCACTGGGCAGTGATTGGAGATCGGGTCTAGGTTCTGAGGCTGAAAACTGAGGTAGGGAAGAGATGATGACCTAAGGCCATGGCGAGTCTGATGTGCTCAGTGTGGGGTCAGCTTTCTGGGTGTTGGTCAGAGGTCCGGGCTCAGGTTGTGTCAGACAGTGCATTAGTGCCCAGGTTAGACTATATAATTTGGGTACATGGAGTGCCGTGTAGGTTGATCCTCATTTAAGCTGCCTGGGCAGCTCATTAGGCAATCTATTTTTTCTAGAAGGCAGGCAGAGTGCTTCATTGTTGGTCCAGAATGGCCAAACTTGAGGGCACGGGGCCAGGAGAGTGAGGACGGAAGTCTGAGAACACAAGCTAGACTTCGGATTCAGGGTGAGGGCACGGCATGTACCCCCTGAAGGTCTGAAGCAATATCTCTTCCATCTGAAGTCAGGGCGAGAATCAGACGTTGGCTCAGTTTGGAGTTTCTGTGCATGACGTCCCCTTCATGAAGGGAGCGGAATCTCGAGGCCTTGGAGGTTTTCCACGTTGGGAGATGTGGGATGCCGCCTTCAAGGATTCCTTCTGCGGGACAATTGAGACCTGTTGGACAGCTCCATTATATCCCATATGGAATGACTCCAGAGCACCGTTCGAGGATGGATGCATGGAAGTCCTCCTCGCATTCCAATTGTCTTCTAGCAACAAGACAGTTTAGATCCGATGGATCAGCGAGAGAAACGGGGGTGGCTGATTTGAAATGGTCTTTCCTGAGGATGGGGCCTAATGTGTGTTTGTGTCCATGAGGGCCTTGGAATGGGGTGGTGCCACCGGCACCCTGAAGTATTCTCCTAAGCTTAGACATAGCTCCCATGCACAAGTTTCCCTGTGGAGACGAGATTTGTTCTGATGGGTGCCTCAGGAAATCCCCTCTGCTGGTATTTGAATCCAGGCTTTTGAGGAAACATGCCTGTAAACCAAAGCAATGAATCCGATAATGGCCTCGGGTCCTGTCTGTTTCAATCTTCTTCTCTGGGGACATCGATCTATGGTATGAGTGGAGGAAGATGCTCAGCTGGTTTCAACTGCCCTTTTTTGTCCCGTGCGACCTGCACTATTGCAATGGTTTCAGGGGCTTTGGAGGGTTCTCCTAATTTGTAAAATTTTTGACAATGGAATGGGTCGAATTCCCATGGATTGGGCGGGCACAGTCCTAATGTTTGGCTTCATGTGTTCCACCCTTGAGGGAGTGTGGCCCAGGACTTTGAGGACAGAAGTATGAAAACACAATCTCAGCTTAGGTTTGGGGACGTAGGCATGGCACGCCCGATCTACAAACCAGGAGAAGAACTCTTCAGGATATGAAGAATGAGCGAGTCTGAGTCGCTTGCTCAGGCTTTTGTCTCTGGATTTTGTATCGGCGATGGCCGTGGAATGTGGGGGAGGCCTCATGAGCCATGGACGAATCTGCCTCTCTGTGGATTGGCGCGATCCCAATAGTTTTTCTTCAATCTGTGAAATGGGAGGACTCCTTTCAAGTTTGTTACCTCAGGTGTCCCACCAAAATAGGAATTCCAAAGCAGAGCCCTGGGGAAGAGTGAAGGGACAACCCGAACTGTGGTTAAAAATTGGGGCCCAGGGCCATGGCAAGCCCAATATGCTGTCTATTCATCCAGCCACTGAGAGGCCTTACCTGAGGACTGGGCTCAGGCTGAGGGTCATAATGTGTGTTGGTGACCAATGTGGCCCGCAAGCATGTTCGGGGCCTCATGGGCCACACTGGTTTCAACTACTCTGAACTTTGGAGAACATGCTAACCACAAGGTTTCTTGCCATGGGGAAAGAGTTCTGATTTCTGCATCATTTTCTAACCAGGGCAGTGATTGGAGAACAGGTCTAGGTTCTGAAGCCTGGACCCCGAAGTTGAGAAGAGATGACGACCTATGCCATGGCAGGTCCAATGTGCTCAGTGTGCGGCCAGCTGTCTGGGTGGGACCAGGTGGTCCATGCTCAGCCTGGGTCAGAATGGGCAATAGTGCCCAGGGCAGCCTATATATGTGGGGTACAGCCGAATGGCGTACAGGTTGATCCTCATTTGGGGTTTCTGGGTAGCCCCAGAGGGCAATGTTTTTCTTCTGGAGGGCAGGCAGAGTACGGCATTGTAGTTCTGGATTGCCAAACTGGAGGTCTTGTGGGCCAGTAGTCTGAGAACGGACGTCTGAGAAGCCAAGCTAGGCCTAGGTTTCGGGGTGAGGATATGGCAGGCACAATCTACAGCCCTTAATCGAGATCTCATGCATCTGAAGTCAGGGCAAGGATCAAAAGATCGCTCAGGTTAGACTTTCTGTCTCTGATGGCCCCTTCTTGATGGGGGGGCGGTTCCCACGATGGGAGTTGTAAGAAGCAGCAAACTGCAAAGATTCTTCTGCAGGACAATTTAGACCTGTTGGTGGGCTCCAGGCCAATGATTCCGAGCAGGATTCTAAGGATGGATGGCTGGGTAGCCCACTTGCATTCCAATTGTCTCCAAGCAACAAGACAGGTTAGATCTGCTGGATATGGGGGAGAAATCGAGGAGGCTGAGTTGAAATGGACACTCCTGTGGATGTGTCCTAATATGTTTTTGTGTCTATGGAGACCTTGGAATGAAGCGGTGGCACTGGAGCCCTAAAGGGTTTTCCAAAATAGAGGCTTTGACACAGCTCCCACGTGCATGTTTCCCATGTGTAGATGAGATTTGTTCTGATGGATGAGTCAAGAAACAGCCATATGCTGGTATTGAAATCCAGGTCTCTGAGGAGAGATGCCTGGGAACCAAAGCAATGGATTCGATTAGTGCCTATGGGCCTGTTCGTTCCTTTTTACCTCTGGGGACATCAGTCTACGGGTCTGAGTGCACGTAGGTGCTCAGATGGGCTCAGATTGCTCCTGTTTGTCCTGGGAAACCACAACTTTTGGGATGGCCTCAGGGATTTGGAGGTTTATTCTATTAGTAGGGCTGTGGCCATTGGAATGGGCACATACAATTCCCTTGGAGCGGGCAAGTACAGTCCTCAGGTTTGGCTCCACGGGCCTGAACCTGTAGGGTGTGTAGGCCAGAGCTGTTTGGTCAGTTGTCTGAAAACACAAACTCGGCTTATGTTTCGGGTCATAGGTATGACAGGACTGATCTACAGACCAAGAGGAGAACTCTTCGGGATATGAAAAAAGGGCAAGTGTGAGGCTCTTGCTCAAGTTTTTGTTTCTGGATATCGTGTCACAGATGGTCGTGAAATTTCCGGGTGACTTCATGGGAAATGGACGAGTCTTACTCTCTGGGGTTTCCGCCCCGTCCAAAGAGTTGGGGTCATTCTGGAGATGGAAGAAGTCCGTTTTTTTGTTGTTGATTTGTTTCGTTTTGTTTTTCATCCTCAGATGTCCCACAAATGAGGGATTCTAGAGGAGAGCCCTGGGGAGGGGCGACTGGACAACCAGAAATCTGGTTAAAAATTGGGGCCTAGGGACATGTCAAGCCCATTATGACATCTAATAGTCCAGCCACTGAGAGGACTACTAGAGGACAGGACTCACGCTGAGGTCACAATGCGTGTTTATGCTCTCATCGCACTCAAGAATGGGCAGAGCCTCAGGGTGAATGCTGTTGTCTCCTACACTGAACGTTGGACAACATGCCAACCACAATGTTTCTTGCCATGGGTCAGGAAGAGTTCTGATTTCTGCATCACAGTCACCTCTGGGCAGTGATTGGAGATGAGGTCTAGGTTCTGAAGCCTGAAAACTGAGGTAGGGAAGAGATGATGACCTAAGGCCATGGCGAGTCGGATGTGCTCAGTGTGCGGTCAGCTGTCTGGGTTTTGGTCAGGGGGTCCGGGCTCAGGTTGTGTCAGACAGTGCATTCGTGCCCAGGTTAGACTATATAATTTGGGTACATTCGAGTGCCGTGTAGTTTTATCCGCATTTATGCTGCCTGGGGAGCTCATTAGGCAATATATTTTTTCTAGAGGGCAGGCAGAGTGCTTCATTGTCAGTCCGGAATTACCAAACCTGAGGGTTTCGGGGCCAGGAGAGTGAGGACGGATGTGTGAGAACACAAGCTAGACTTTAGATTAAGGGTGAGGGCACGGCAGGTACCCCCTGCAGATCTGAACCAATATCTCTTGCATCTGAAGTCAGGGCGAGGATCAGACATGGCTCAGGATGGAGTTTCTGTGCATGACGGCCCCTTCATGAAGGGAGCGGAATCTCGAGGCCATGGAGGTTTTCCACGTTGGGAGATGTTGGTTGCACCCTTCAAGGATTCCTTCTGCGGGACAATTGAGACCTGTTGGACAGCTCCAGGACATCCCATATGGAATGACTCCAGAGCACCGTTCGAGGATGGATGCCTGGGAAGTCCGCCTCGCATTACAATTGTCTTCTAGCAACAAGACAGTTTAGATCCGATGGATCTGCAGGAGCAACCGGGGTGGCTGAGTTGAAATGGACTTTCCTGAGGATGGGGCCTAATGTGTGTTTGTGTCCATGATGGCCTTGGAATGGGGCGGTGGTACCGGGACACTGAAGTATTCTCCTAAGCGTTGGACATAGCTCCCATGCACAAGTTTCCTTGTGGAGACGAGATTTGTTCTGATGGGTGCCTCAGGAAATCCCCTCTGCTGGTATTGGAATCAAGGATTTTGAGGAGACATGCCTGTAAACCAAAGCAATGGATCCGATAATGGCCTCGGGTCCTGTCTGGTTCAATCTTCTTCTCTGGGGACATTCATCTATGGTATGAGTGGAGGTAGATGCTCAGCTGGTATCAACCGCCCTTTTTTGTCCCAGGCGACCTACACTATAGGGATGGCCTCAGGGACTTTGGAGGGTTCTCCTAATTTGTACGATTTTTGACAATGGAATGTTCAGAATTCCCATGGATTGGGTGGGCACAGTCCTAATGTGTGGCTCCAGGGGCCTCAGCCTGGAGGGAGTGTGGCCCAGATCTTTGAGGACAGAAGTCTGGAAACACTAACAAAGCTTAGGTTTGGGGACGTAGGCATGGCACGCCCGATCTACAAACAATGAGAAGAACTCTCCAGGCTATGAAGAATGAGCGAGTCTGAGGCGCTTGCTCAGGCTTTTGTTGCTGGATTTTGTATCAGCAATTGCCATGGAATGTTGGGGAGGCCTCAAGGGCCATGGACGAATCTTCCTCTCTGTGGATTTGGCGCGAACCCAATTGTTTATCGTCAATCTGTGGGACGGGAGGACTCCTTTCAGGTTTGTTACCTCAGGTGTCCCACCAAAAGAGGAATTCCAAAGCAGAGCCCTGGGGAAGAGTGAAGGGACAACCCGAACTATGGTTAAAAATTGGGGCCTAGGGGCATGGCACGCCCAATATGCTGTCTCTTCATCCAGCCACTGAGAGGCCTTACCTGAGGACTGGGCTCAGGCTGAGGGTCACAATGTGTGTTTGTGACCAATGTGGCCGGGAAGAATGGGGGGGCCTCATGGGCCACACTGGTTTCAACTACACTGAATGTTGGACAACATGCCAACCACAAGGTTTCTTGCCATGTGGAAAGAGTTCTGATTTCTGCATCATTTTCAAACCAGGGCAGTGGTTGGAGATCAGGCCTAGGTTCTGAAGCCTGGAAACCGAGGTTGAGAAGAGATGACGACCTAAGGCCATGGCGGGTCCGATGTGCTCAGTGTGCGGCAAGCTGTCTGGGTGGGGCCAGGAGGTCCAGGCTCAGGCTGTGTCAGAAAGCGGTGGCACTGGGGCCCTGAAGGGTTCTCCTAAACAGAGGCTTTGACACAGCTCCAACGTGCATGTTTCCCATATGGAGATGAGATTTGTTCTGATGGGTGAGTCAAGAAACAGCCATATGCTGGTATTGAAACCCAGGCCTCTGAGGAGAGATGCCTGGAAACCAAAGCAATGGATCCGATTAGTGCCTAGGGGCCTGTTCGTTCCTTTTTACCTCTGGGGACATCAGTCTACGGGTCTGAGTGCAGGTAGGTGCTCAGATGGGCTCAGATTGCCCCTGTTTGTCCTGGGAAGCCACAACTATTGGGATGGCTTCATGGACTTTGGAGGTTTATCCTATTAGTAGGGTGTGGCCTTTGGAATGGGCACATACCATTTTTTTGAGAGTACATGTACAGTCCTCAGGTTTGGCTCCAGGGGTCTGAGCTTGTAGGCCAGAGCTGTTTGGACAGTTGTCTGAAAACACAAACTCGGCTTAAGTTTCGGGTCATAGATATGGCAGGACTGATCTACAGACTATGAGGAGAACTCTTTGGGATATGAAAAAAGGGCGAGTGTGATGCTCTTGCTCAAGTTTTTGTCTCTGGACATCGTGTCACCCATGGTCGTTAAATTTCCGGGTGTCTTCATGGGAAATGGACGAGTCTTACTCTCTGGGGGTTTGGCCCCGTTCAAAGAGTTTGGGGTCATTCTGGGGATGGAAAAAGTCCGTTTTTTTGTTGTTGTTGTTGTTGTGTTTTGTTGTGTTTTGTTTTTTAACCTCAGGTGTCCAACCAAATGAGGGATTTCAGAGTAGAGCCCTGGGGAGGGGCGACTGGATAACCAGAAATCTGGTTAAAAATTGGGGCCTAGGACTTGTGAAGTCCATTATGACCTCTAATGGTCCAGCCACTGAGAGGCCTTACTAGAGGACAGACACACGCTGAGGGTCACAATGCCTGTTTATGCCTCATCGCACTCTAGAATGTGCGGGGACTCACGGTGAATGCTGGTTTCTCCTACACTGAATGTTGGACAACATGCCAACCCCAAGGTTTCTTGCCATTGGTCAGGAAGAGTTCTGATTTCTGCATCACAGTCACCCCTGGGCAGTGATTGGAGATAAGGTCTAGTTTCTGAAGCCTGAAAACTGAGGTAGGGAAGAGATGATGCCGGTCTGATGTGCTCAGGGTACGTTCAGCTGTCTGGGTGTTGCTCAGGAGGTCTGGGCTCAGGTTGTGTCAGACTGTGAATTAGTGCCCAGGTTATACTATATAATTTGCGTACTGTCGAGAGCCGAGTAGGTTTATCCTCATTTAAGCTGCCTGGGCAGCTCATTGGGCAATGTATTTTTTTCTAGAGGGCAGGCAGAGTGCTTCATTGTCAGTCCGGAATTGCCAAACTTGAGGGCTTCACGGCCAGGAGTGTGAGGACGGAAGTCTGAGAACACAAGATAGACTTGGGCTTCAGGACCAGGACTCAGCAGGTACCCCCTGCAGATCTGAACCAATATCTCATGCATCTGATGTCAGGGCGAGGATCAGACGTTGGCTCATGTTGGAGATTCTGGGGCCCTAACCTGGAGGGTGAGTGGCACAGGATTTTGAGGATAGAAGTCTAAAAACAGAAATTCAGTTTATGTTTGGGGACGTAGGTATGGTAAGCCTGATGTACAAACCATGAGAAGAACTCTTCAGGATATGAAGAAAGAGCGAATCTGAGGCACTTGCTCACCCTTTTGTCTCTGGATTTTGTACAAACAATGGCCGTGGAATGGCAGGGAGGCCTCATGGGCCATGGACGAGTCTTCCTCTCTGTGGATTTGGTGCGATCCCAATAGTTTTTCGTCAATCTGTGAAATGGGAGGACTCCTTTCAGGTTTGTTACCTCAGGCGTCCCACCAAAAGAGGAATTCCAAAGCAGAGCCCTGGGGAAGAGTGAAGGTACACCCCGAACTATGGTTAAAAATTGGGCCTAGGGGCATGGCAAGTCCAATATGCTCACTCCTCATCCATCCACTGAGACGCCTTACCTGAGGACTGGGCTCAGGCTGAGGGTTAAATGTGTGTTTGTGACCAATGTGGTCCGTGAGCTTGAGCAGGGCCTCATGGGCCACACTGGTTTCAACTACACTGAACGTTGGACAACATGCCAACCACAAGGTTTCTTGCCATGGGGAAGGAGTTCTAATTTCTGCATCATTTTCAAACCTGGGGAGTGATTGGAGATAAGGTCTAGGTTCTGAAGCCTGAAAACCGAGGTTGGGAAGAGATGACGACCAAAGGCCATGGTGGGCCGATGTGCTCAGTGCCGCCAGCTGTGTGGGTGCGGCCAGGAGGTCCATGCTCAGGCTGTGTCAGAAACGGCATTAGTGCCCAGGTCAACCTATATTTTGGGGTGCAGCGTAATGGTGTGCCGGTTGATCCTCATTTGGGGTTACTGGGTTGCCCTAGACGGCAACGTTTTTATTCTGGAGGGCAGGCAGAGTGCTGCATTGTATTTCTGGAATACAAAACTGGGGGGCTTGTCGGCCAGTAGTCTGAGGATGGAAGTCTGAGAACACAAGCTTTGCTTACGTTTCTGGGTGAGGACATGGCAAGCACAATCTACAGACATAAATCTATATCTCGTGCTTCTGAAGACAGGGCGAGGATAAGAGGTTCGCTCAGGTTGGAGTTACTTTCCATGATGGCCCCTTCTAGAAAGGGGGGGGGATCATGAGGCAATAGGGGTTTTCCAACGATGGGAGTTTTGAGAAGCTACAAACTGCAAAGATTCTTCACTAGACAATTGAGACCTGTTGTTTGGCACTAGGCCAATGATTGTGAGTAGGGTTCTAAGGATGGATGACTGGGAAGCCCACCTCGCATTCCAATTGTCTCCTAGCAGCAAGGTAGGTTAGATCTGCTGGACCTGGGGGAGAAACAGAGATTTCAGAGTTGAAATGGACTCGCCTGTGGATGGGTCCTAATGCGTTTTTGTGTCTATGAAGACCTTGGAATGAAGCGGTGGCACTGGGGCCCTGAAGGGTTCTCATAAAAAGAGGCTTGGACCTAGCTCCAATGTGCAAGTTTCCCATTTGAAGATGAGATTTGTTCTGATGGGTGAGTCAAGAAACAGCCATATGCTGGTATTGAAATCCAGGCCTCTGAGGAGAGATGGCTGGAAACCAGAGCAATGGATCCTATTAGTGCCTAGGGGCCTGTTCGTTCCTTTTTACCTCTGGGGACATCAGTCTACGGGTCTGAGTGCAGGTAGGTGCTCAGATGGGCTCAGATTGCCCCTGTTTGTCCTGGGAAGCCACAACTATTGGGATGGCCTCAGGGACCTTGGAGGCTTATCCAATTAGTAGGGTTGTGGCCATTGGAATGGGCACACACAATTCCCTTGGAGAGTACAAGCACATTCCTCAGGTTTGGCTCCAGGGGCCTGAATCTGTAGGGTGTGTAGGCCAGGGCAGTTTGGACAGTTTTCTGAAAACACAAACTCGGCTTATGTTTCGGGTCATAGGTATGGCAGGACTGATCTACAGACCATGGAGAACTCTTGGGGATATGAAAAAAGGGCGAGTGTGAGGCTCTTGCTCAAGTCTTTGTCTCTGGATATCGTGTCACCCATGGTCTTGAAATTTCCGGGTGACTTCATGGGAAATGGACGAGTCTTACTCTCTGGGGGTTCGGCCCAATCCAAAGCGTTTGGGGTCATTCTGCGGATGGAAGAAGTCCGTTTTTTTTTGTGTTGTTGATTTGTTTCGTTTTGTTTTTCAACCTCAGGTGTCCCACCAAATGAGGGATTCCAGAGTAGAGCCCTGGGGAGGGGCGACTGGGCAACCAGAAATCTGGTTAAAAATTGGGGCCTAGGGACATATCAAGCCCATTATGACATCTAATGGTCCAGCCACTGAGAGGACTTACTAGAGGACAGGACTCATGCTGAGGTCACAATGCGTGTTTATGATCTCGTCGCACTCACGAATGGGCGGGGCCTAAGGGTGAATGCTGTTTTCTCCTACTCTGAATGTTGGACAATATGCAAACCACAAGGTTTCTTGCCATGGGTAAGGAAGAGTTCTGATTTCTGCATCACACTCACCTTTGGGCAATGATTGGAGATAAAGTCTAGGTTCTAAAGCCTGACAACTGAGATAGGGGAGAGATGATGACCTAAGGCCATGGCGAGTCTGATGTTCTCAGTGTGCGGTCAGCTCTCTGGGTGTTGGTCAGGAGGTCCGGGCTCAGGTTGTGTCAGACAGTGCATTTGTGCCCAGGTTAGAGTATAAAATTTGGGTACAGTGGAGTGCTGTGTAGGTTTATCCTCATTTAAGGTGTCTGGGCTGCTCATTAGGCAATATATTTTTTTCTACATGGCAGGCAGTGTGCTGCATTGTGTGTCCGGAATTGCCAAACTTGAGGGTTTCGTGGCCAGGAGTGTTAGGACAGAAGTCTGGGAACACAAGCTAGACTTGTTTTTCAGGGTGAGGGCACAGCAAGTACCCCTGCAGATCTGAACCAATATCTCAGGCATCTGAAGTGGGGGCGAGGATCAGACGTTGGCTCAGGTTGGAGTTCTGTGCATGACGGCCCCATCATGAAGGGAGTGGAATCTCGAGGCCATGGAGGTTCTCCCACGTTGGTAAGGCCGCTCAGTGGCTGGATGAAGAGACAGCATATTGGGCTTGCCATGCCCTTAGGCCCCAATTTTTAATCATAGTTCGTGTTGTCCCTTCACTTTTCCCCAGGGCTTTGCTTTGGAATTCCTCTTCTGGTTGGATACCTGAGGTAACAAACCTGAAAGGAGTCCTCCCATCCCACAGATTGACGAAAACCAATTGGGATCGGGCCAAATCCATAGAGAGGAAGATTCGTCCATAGCCCATGTGGCCTCTCCAAATTCCACGGCCATCGCTGATACAAAATCCAGAGACAAGAGGCTGAACAAGCACCTCAGACTCGCTCATTATTCATATCCTGAAGAGTTCTTCTCATGGTCTGTAGATTGGGCCTGTCATACCTACGTCCCCAAACCTACGCTGAGTTTGTGTTTTCAGACTTCTGTCCTCAAAGTCCAGGGCCTCAAATCCTCCAGGCTTGGACCCCTGGAGCCACACATTAGGACTGCGCCCACCCAATCCATGGGAATTCTGCCCATTCCATTGTCAAAAATCGTACAATTTAGGAGAACCCTCCAAAGTCCCTGCGGCCATCCCAATAGTGTAGGTCGCCCGGGACAAAAAAAGGCAGTTGATACCAGCTGAGCATCTACCTCCACTCATACCATAGATGGATGTCCCCAGAGAAGAAGATTGAACCAGACAGGACCCGAGGCCATTATCGGATCCATTGCTTTGGTTTACAGGCATGTCTCTTCAAAAGCATGAAATCCAATACTAGCAGGGGGGATTTTCTGAGGCACCCATCAGAACAAATCTCGTCTCCACAAGGAAACTTGTGCATGGGAGCTATGTCCAAAGCTTAGGAGAATACTTCAGGGTCCCGGTGCCACCGCCCCATTCCAAGGCCCTCATGGACACAAACACACATTAGGACCCATCCTCAGGAAAGTCCATTTCAACTCAGCCACCCCGTTTGCTCCCACAGAGCCATCAGATCTAAACCGTCTTGTTGCTAGGAGACAATTGGAATGCGAGGTGGACTTCCCAGGCATCCATCCTCGAACGGTGCTCTGGAGTCATTCCATATTGGATGTCCTGGAGCTGTCCAACAGGTCTCAATTGTCCCGCAGAAGGAATCCTTGAAGGTGGCATCCCACATCTCCCAACGTGGAAAACCTCCATGGCCTCGAGATTCCGCTCCCTTCATGAAGGGGCCGTCATGCACAGAAACTCCAACCTGAGCCAACGTCTGATCCTCGCCCTGCCATCAGATGCATGAGATATTGGTTCAGATCTGCAGGGGTTACCTGCCGTGCCCTCACCCTGAATCCGAAGTCTAGCTTGTGTTCTCAGACTTCCGTCCTCACTCTCCTGGCCCCGAAGCCCTCTAGTTTGGCAAATCCGGACCAACAGTGAAGCATTCTGCTTGCCCTCTAGAAAAAATATAATGCCTAATGAGCTGCCCAGGTAGCTGAAATGAGGAAAAACCTACACGGCACTCGACTGCACCCAAATTATATAGTCTAACGTGGGCACTAATGTACTGTCTGACACAACCTGAGCTCGGACCTCCTGACCAACACCCAGACAGCTGACCGCACACAGAGCACATCAGACCCGCCATGGACATAGGTCATCACGTCTTCCCGACCTCAGTTTTCAGGCTTCAGAATATAGACCTTAAGTCCAATCACTGCCCAGGGGTGAATGTGATGCAGAAATCAGAACCCCTCCTTACCCATGGCAAGAAACCTTGTTTTTGGTATGTTGTCCAACGTTCAGTGTAGGAGAAAACAGCATTCACCCTGAGGCCCCGTCCATTCTTGAGTGCAAGGAGGGCATAAACACGCATTGTGACCCTTAGCATGAGTCCTATCCTCTAGTAAGTCCTCTCAGTGGCTGGACCATTAGATGTCATAATGGGCTTGACCTGTCCTATTCCCTAATTTTTAACCAGATTTCTGGTAGTCCAGATGCCCCTCCCAAGGACTCTACTCTGGAAACCCTCATTTGGTGCGACACCTGAGGTTAAAAACAAAACAAAACAAACCATAACTACAAAAAAACGGACTTCTTCCATCCCACAGAATGACCCCAAACTCCAGAGAGTAGGACTCATCCATTTCCCATGAAGTCACCCGGAAATTTCACGACCATGAGTGACACGATATCCAGAGACAAAAACTTGAGCAAGAGCCTCACACTCCCCCTTTTTTCATATCCCGAGGGTTCTCCTCATGGTCTTTAGATCAGTCCTGCCATTCCTATGACCCGAAACATAAGCCGAGTTTGTGTTTTCAGACAACTGTCCAATCAGCTCTGGCCTACACACCCTACATGCTCAGGCCACTGGTGCCAAACCTGAGGACTGTACTTGCCCTCTCTAAGGTAATTGTGTGTGCCCATTCCAATGGCCACAGCCCTACTAATAGGATAAACCTCCAAAGTCCCTGAGGCCATCCCAATATTGGTTTCTTCCCAGGACAAACAGGAGGAATCTGAGCCCATCTGAGCACCTACCTGCACTCAGACCCGTAGACAGATGTCCCCAGAGGTAAAAAAGAACGAACAGACCCCTAGGCAATAATCAGATCCATTGCTTTGTTTTCCAGGTATCTCTCCTCAGAGGCCTGTATTTCAATACCAGCATATGGCTGTTTCTTCACTCACCCGTCAGAACAAATCTCATCTACACATGGGAAACTTGCACGTTGGAGCTGTGTCAAAGCCTCTGTTTAGGAGATCCATTCAGGACCCAGTGCCACCACTTCATTCCAAGGTCTCCATAGACACCAAAACACATTAGGACCCATCCACAGGGGAGTCTATTTCAACTCGCCTCCTCGGTTGCTCCCCCAGATCCAGCAGATCTAATCTGTCTTGTTACTAGGAGACAATTGAAATGCGTGGTGGGCTACCCAACCATCCATCCTTAGAACCCTGCTCATAATCATTGGACTGGCGCCAACCTACAGTTCTCAATTGTCCTGCAGAAGAATCTTTGCAGTTTGGAGCTTCTCACAACTCCCATCGTGGGAAAACCCTTTTGGCCTCGTGATCCCCCCCTTCATGAAGTGGTTATCAGGGACAGAAAGTCCATCGTGAGCGATCGTCTGATCCTCGCCCTGACTTCAGATGCACGAGATCTCAATTCAGGTCTGTAGATTGTGCCTGCCATGTCGTCACCCAGAAACCTAAGCCTAGCTTGTGTTCTCAGACTTCCGTCCTTAGGTTTCTATGGGCACAAGGCTCTGTCTGACACAGACTGTGCCACGACCTCCAGTCAGCCACCCAGAGATGGGCCCCATTTCCTGAAGGTGTGACTTTCTTTGGCCTGAAACCAATATCTCTACTCAACCTGGATATTCAGACCTCTGTCCCAGACCGTAGCGCAAATCCATGCCTATGGGGGAACCTGACACAAGAGTACTCCTCCTTCCCAACTCTCTGAGTGGCAACCAGCTGCATGGCCCATGAGACCACGGTCACACATGGAAGGCTCCCTGGATACAAACAGGTAGCGTGAGCTTGCTTTCAAACAAAACCACGCAATAGCTGGATCAGGAGCCCACAGAGTGGGACTTCCAGGTTCCTAAGGCCAAATCCTCACCATTGTTCATGTTTTCCAGGCACCCAGACCCAGAACCTGTCTCTGGAATCTCTATTTGGGTGTCCTCTGAGACGGAAAACAACAGTCTTCCCTTCCCTCAGAGACACCAAACTCTTGAGAGTTGAGCAGAATCCCCAGAGATGAAGAATTTCTCATGGACTCATGAAGCCACCCCTACCTTTAGCGACCATCCCGGACACACACCCAACAGAAGAACCTGCGCTATGACACCTTAATTTCAGTACACTCTGAGCTGCCGTCTGGGCCTGAACATCGGACCTGTGATCACCTCGGCCCTCACTCTAACCCTAGTTTGCTTTTGCAGATATCTCTCCCCAAAGCGCTGGCCTACATGCCCCCCCAGGATGGGGCCTATGGTGCCATACCAGATGACTGTCCTTACACTCCCAAAGGAAACTCTGCCCTTCACAGTTGCCCAAACCCTGAAGATTAGGAGCAAAGTAAAATCCCCTGAGCCCACCTCAATTTCTAAGAAGGCTCTGGACCCAAATGCACATTCTGACACACAATGAGCTGCCTCCAGGCAGACATCCAAATCCAAGGGCCTGAGTCAGAAGTTTGAACCTGCCATGACTATAGGACTTCATTGATACCCCAGTTCAGATTTTTAGGCACCTGTTCCCAGAGGCCTGTTCTCCAATACTGACTTATATTCCAACATGTGTTCCTTGAGCCACACAACAAAACCGCTTCTGTCCCCAAAAGGATACCTTGCTCTTGGTAGCTGTGTCCA
This sequence comes from Mustela nivalis, assembly GCF_964662115.1. Lineage (NCBI taxonomy): Eukaryota > Metazoa > Chordata > Mammalia > Carnivora > Mustelidae > Mustela > Mustela nivalis. Next base: position 419,477 of record NW_028136556.1, on the reverse strand, counting down.
TGTCTCAGTGTAGGAGAATCCTGCATGGCCTCTGACCACCCCAACATTCTAACATCTCCCTGGATACAAACCAGCATTGTGATCCAACAGCATGAAACTCCATGTCAACTCAGCCCGGCTGGAACTTCACCCTAGAGCCACCAGATCGTAACTGCCATGTTCCTTGCCTGCAGTGGTCAATGGAGTCGTGCTTTTCAGGCAGCCATGCGGGAGAGCTCTGCAACCAAACTTTCCATATGGGGGACACTGGAGCAAGCAAACCAGACTCACCGTGTCCAGTAGAAGGAAACCTTGCTATTTTGAGCATCTCACAAGCCTCAGGGTGGGAAATCCTCCATGGCCTCGTGACACCACCCCTCCATTTGGCGGTCATTGTAGACACAAACTCCAGTGTGAGCAAGCATCTGACATCTGCCCTTACTCAGGTCCTGGATACCTCACATCAGCCGCTGCACACTGGAACTGTCTTTCGCTTGGCACCGAATTGAACCATAGATTATGTTTACAAGTCCATCTTCACCTTCCTCGTCCGCAAACCCTCTTGATAGAGAACTTTGGAGCCACAATGCTGCATTCTGCCTACCCCAAAGAAAGAAGACGTGCCTGTAGAGTCTGCCTGAAACCCCACATGAGGATCCACCTGCCTGGGCCTTGACGGCACCTTAATATCAGGCTCTGTCTGACACAGTTTGAGCCATGACCTCCAGACAGCCACGCAGACAGTGGGCCCCATATCCTCTAGGTGGGACATGTCAAAGCCCCAAAACCATCATCTCTATCCAACATGAGTATTCAGGCATCTTTCCTAGACTGTAGCTCGAATCCCTGCCTATGAGGGAACCTGAAGCACAGGAGAACTCCTCATTCCTGAGGTCAAGAAACCTGGCTATTGAGATGGGTGTCCAACCTTCAGAGTGTGGCCCATGAGACCACTGTCACTCATGGGTGCCACCCTGGACAGAAACAGGCATTGTGGCCCTAAGCCTGAGCATGCATTCAAATATGCCCTCTCAGTTGCACCACCAGGATACCGCATTGCAGGCCTGGTACTCCCCTAGTTCCAAATACTAACACTTGGCGGGATATTCTAGGCACCCAGGCCCAGAGCTGTCTCTTGAATCCCTGTTTTGAGGCACCACTAATGTGGAAAACAGCCCTATTCCCTTCCACGAAAAGGCCACCAAACTATTGGGAGCCGCTAGAATCCTTAGAGAGGAAAAGTTTCCCATGTATCTATGAGAACACATCTGCATTCCGAGGCCATCCGGGACACACAATCCAGATATAATAGCCTGTAATACTGCATTCGTATCACCCTCTTTACAGTTCCTGATGAGCTGCTCTCCAGGTCTACGCATTGGGACTGCAATCGCCTTGACACTAACTCTAACCCAAGTTTTTCTTTGCAGACTTCTCTCCCAAACCATAGCTCACATGCCCTCCAGGATCTCGTCTTTGGAGACACACCACAGGACTGTGCCTGTCATTCCCAAGGAAACTTCGCCCATCATAGTTGCCCCAAACCTCTAGATTAGGAGAAACCTGCATGGTCCCTAAGCCCACCCCAATATTGGAGGACACTCTGCATGCAAATGCACACTCTGAAACACCCTGATTCCCTACATCCAGTCAGACACCCAAGTCAATGGTCCTGAGTCAGAATATTAAACCAGACATTGAACCAGGACCTCATTGGAACCCCCCATTAGTTTTTAAGGCATCTGTCCTCAGAGGCCTATTCTGGAATAAAAACTTATGATACAACATGTGGTCCCTGAGCCACACAACAGAACAACTCTTGTCCCCAGAAGGAAACCGTGCTCTTGGACATGTGTCAAACTCTCAGGGTATGAGAATCCTGCAAGTCCCCTTTGCCAACAGTGCATCCTAAGATCTCCCTGGTAACAAACCAGCATTGTGACCCATGTGCAAGATATTCCATGTCAACTCAAGGCCTTTACCAAGGCCCCAGAGTCATCAGAACGAAACTGCCATATTCCTCAGCTGCAATGGTCAATGGAGGTGTGCTTTCCAGGCATCCATGCTGAAGAGCTCTACTACCCAAACATGGGGTACTGTGGAGCAAACAAACCAGACTCCACCTGTCCAGTAGAAGGAAACCTTGCTGTTTGGAGCATCTCACAAGTCTCAGAGTGGGAAATCCTCCATGGGCTCTTGATGCCACCCCTCCATTTATTGGTCATTGTAGACACAAACTCTAGTGTGGGCAAACATCTGACATCCGTCCTTACTCGGGTGCTGGATATATCAAAAAAGATGCTTCACACTGGAACTGTGTTCCGCTTGGCACTGAATTGTACAGTAGCTTGTGTCTACAATTCCATCCTCACCCTACTGCTCCCCAAGGCCTCTTGATATTGAATTCTGGAGCCGCAATGCAGCATTCTGCCTCCCTCATAGGAAGAAGTGCCTGGTTAGTCTGCCCAGAATCCCCACATTAGGATCAGTCTGCTTGGCCCTGGAGGGAACCCCAATTTATAGACTTCCCTGGCCACTAGTGTTGTGTCTTACAGAGCCTGTGTCCCGACCTAGAGTCAGTCACAGGGAGTGCAGGTCCCATATCTAGCATGTGGGACTGGCCATGGCCCAAGTCTGTCATCTCTACCCATACTTGGTATTCTCGCACCTTTCCCCAGATTTTGCTGAAATCCTTCCAATGGGGGAACCTGAAACACTATAGAGTTCTACTCCTTTTCCATGGAAGGACACCTGGGTGTTGAAATGGGTATCCAGCTCTCAAAGTGGGAGGGAGCCAGGTACATGGCCAATGTGACCACGCCAACTCCTGATGGCTCCCCAGGGCACAAACAGGCATTGTGACTTTCACCCAAGTATGCTTTCAAAAAAACTCTCCTAGTTCCACCACAAGATTCCTGCATTGCAGGCCTGGTACTCCCCTAACCCCAAATTCTAACCCTTGGTGGGATTTTCCAGGCGCCCAGACTTAGAAACCATACCTAAAATCCCTGTTTTGGGGCACCTCTAAGATGGAAAACAGCACTCTTATTTTCCCCGAAAAAGCCACCAAGCTAAGGGGAGCCGCCAGGATCCTTAGAGACAAAAAGTCTCCCATGGATGCATGAGACCTCACCTACATTCTGAGGTCATTCTGGACACACAATCCAGATGGAAAAGTCTGTGCTACTGTCTTCTAGTCATCCTAATTACAGTTCCTGATGAGCTGACCCCCAGGTCTATGCATTTGGCCTGTGATCACCTCGCGACTAATCCGAACCTGAATTTGTGTTTGCAGACTTCTTTCCCAAAACCATGGCTCACATGCCCTCCTGGATGGGGTCACTCGAGGTGCACCAAAGGACTGTGGCTGAATTCCCCAAGGAAACTGTGCCTATCACAGTTGCCCAAACCTTCCAGATTAAGAGAAACCTGCAAGGACCCTGAGCCCACTCCAATTTTGGCGGCTGTCTAGATGCAAATGCACAGTATGAAACACCCTGATTAGCTACATTCAGATGGACAGCCACGTCAATGGTCCTAAGTTAGAAGATTTAACCTCACATGCCATTGGACCTCATTGGAACACTTGACTAGGTTTTCAGGCATCTGTCCTCAGGGTTCTGTTCTGGAATACCATCTTATGATACAACCTGTCCCTGAGCCTGGAAAAGGCCCGGCAAACTCTCTTCGGGCGCCATGCGTCTGAAGGGCAGCCCCACCACGCATGGCCGGCATCGCGAGCGCTCGAGCATGCACCTCACCAGGAAGCCCTCCGTGAGGCAGGCTGCAGTGAGGCCGACGCCTCCTGTAATCCTCGGCCTGCGGGGGTTCTCTCCCTGGTGCTGTGCCATGAGGCCGGGCCCACCACGAAGACCGGGCTCGAAATTTTGCCTGCTTCCCAGCCTTCTGCTTCTGGGGTCCTGTCCCACGGTGCCTCCATCTGGGGAACCCTGGGTCCCGCAGCTACACCTCCCCCTCCCACCCCAGCGCCAACGGTGCCTTTGGTTGCTTCAGACAAGACTCAGAGCGAGAGAAACCTGCATGCCCCAACTGAGGTCAGCCCCATCCTTGGGTGCCCCATCCGCCCTAAAGACAGAGGTGGAAGCCCGGCCGCCACCGGTCCTTCAACTCTGCTCTGGGAACGCTCCTATGCACTGGGGCCAATTCTCACGAGCGTTCTGCCCAAACCAGGATCGGTTTGGGCAGAACGCTCGTGAGAATCGGTCAGCGTTGGGCAGCCCTGTGGACCGCCCTGCTCTCTGTGGCCCAGGGCCCTTTCTCGCCCTGGGCATGGGGCGGCTGCCTGGAAAACGCACGGAAACGACGTGGCCCACGCGGGGCCTCTGGCCCAGGGGAGCATTCCCGGAGTAGAGTTGAAGGACAGGTGGCGGCCAGGCGTGCGCCTCTGTCTTTCGGGCAGATGGGGCACCTAAGGATGCGGCTGACCTCATTGTGGGTACGCAGGTTTTCTCGCTCCCATGGTTGTCCGAAATGCCAAAAGTCACCATTGGTGCTGGTGTGGTAGGGAGATGCGTGGCCGCAGGACGCAGGGTTCCCGATATGGAGGCCATGAGGGACAGGACCCTGGAAGCAGAAGGCTGAGGAAGCAGGCGATAGTTTTAGCCCGGGCTTAGTGACGGGCCCGGCCCCATGGTACAGCACCAGGGATGCGACTCCCCGCAGGCCCAGGATTAGCAGGAGTCGTTGGCCTCGCCATAGCCTGCCTTGCAGAAGGCTTCCTGGCGGAATTCCTACTGGATTGCTCGCAATGCCGCGCCAAGCCCCGGGGGTGGGGGTGGGGGGGCCTTGCAGACGTGCGGCACCTGAAGCATGTTTGCCGGGCGTTTTCCAACAAATTCTCACGAGAGTTCTGCCCAACCCGGGATCGTTTTGGGCAGAGCGTTCGTGAGAATTGGCCGGTGTTTGGCAGCCCTGCCGACTGCCCTGCTCTCCGTGGACCAGGGCTCTTTCTTGCCCGGAAAACACACGGAAATGACGCAGCCCACCCGGAGTCCCCAGCGCAGGGGTGTGTTCCCGGAGCAGAGTTGAAGGACAGGAGGCGGCCGGGTGAACGTCTTCGTCTTTAGGGCAGATGGGCAGCCCAAGAATGGGGCTGACCTCAGTTGGGGCATGCAAATTTCTCTCTCTCCGAGGACTGTCTGAAGCGCCCAAAGGCACCTTTGGTGACGGTGTGGGAGGGGGAGGCGTGGCCGTGGGACTCAGGGATCCCCAGATGGAGGCATGGAGGGACAGGACCCCGGAAGCAGAAGTCTGGGAAGCAGGCTAAATTTCGAGCCTGGGATTCATGTCAGGACTGGCCCCATGGGACAGCGCCAGGGAAGGGACCCCGCAGGTCGAGGATTAGCAGTGAGGTTGGTCTCACTGCAGCCTGCTCGGGGAGGGCTTCCGGGCGATGTGCGATGTGTGTGCTCAAGCGCTTGCGATGCCTGCCATTCCAGGTGGGGCAGCCCTGCAGACATGCAGCGCCCGAAGCGAGTTCGCCAGGCGTTTTCCAGCCAATTATCACGAGGGTTCTGCCCAAACTGGGATCGGGAGAATTGGCCGGCCATGGGCAGCCCTGCGCAGCACCCTGCTCTCCATTACACAGGCCCCTTTCTCGACCAGAGCAAGGGTCGGCTTTCCGCAAAACGCGCGGAAACGAAATGAGTTTCCTCCGGGCCCACCCGGAGGCCCTGGCCAGGGAAGCATTCCCGGTGCAGAGTTGAAGGACGGGTGGTGGCTGGGCATACTGGGATCGGTTTGGGCAGAAAGCTCATGAGAATTGGCCGGCGTTGGGCAGCCCTGCACACCGCCCTGCTCTCTTTGGCCCAGGGCCCTTTCTCGCCCGGGGCATGGGGCGGCTGCCTGGAAAAGGGGCAGGAAGCGACATGGCCCATGCGGGGCCCCCGGCACAGGGGTGTGTTCCAGGAGGAGAGTTGAAGGACGGGTGTTGGCAGGGTGTGCGCCTCGGTATTTTCGGTCTGAAAGGACGCCCAAGGATGGGCTGTCCTCAGTTGGGTCATGCAGGTTTCTCTCACTCCGAGGCTTGTCCGAAAGGCGAAGTGCACCGTTGGTACCGGGGTTGGAGGGGGAGGCATGGCTTCGGGACTCAGGTTTCCCCAGATGGAGGCATGGAGGGACAGGACCCTGGAATCAGAAGGCTTGAAAGCAGGCGAAATTTCGAGCCCGAGTCTCGGGGCAGCCCTGGACCCATGGGACAGTGCCAAGGAGGGGACCCCCGCATGCCGAAGAGCAGGAGGCGTCTGCCTCCTGGCAGCCTGCCTCACGGAGGGCTTCCTGGCGGTGTTCGTGGGGCAATTGCTTGAAAAGCCGGGCCAGGCCCAGTGGGGTGGCCGTGCAGACGTGTGACACCCGAAGCGGGTTAGCCAATTCTCATGAGCGTTCTGCCCAAACCAGAATCAGTTTGGGAAGAACGCTCTTGAGAATTGGGTGGCCCACGCGGGGCTCCGGTGCAGGGGACCGGTCCTGGAGCAGAGTTGAAGAACGGGAGCCGGCAGGGTGTGCACCTCCATCTTTTCGGTCGGATGGGTCGCCCAAGGATGGGGCTCTCCTCAGTTGGGGCATGGATGTTTCTCTCACTCTTCGGCTTGTCAGAAGCACCGAAATGCACCGTTGGCGCCGGGGTGGAAAGGGGAGAAGTAGCCGGGGGACTCAGGTTTCCCCAGATGGAGGTACGGAGGGACAGCAGAAGCAGAAGGCTGGGAAGCAGGTGAAATTTCGAGCCCGAGTCTCAGGGCATCCCTGGCCCCATGTGACAGTTCCAAGGAGGGGACCCTCAGAAGCCGAGGAGCAGGAGGCATCGGCCTCGCCGCAGCCTGCCCCGCGTAGGGCTTCCTGGCAGTGTTCGGGCGCAATTGCTCGAAAAGCCGGGCCAGGCCCATGGGGGCGGCTGTACAGACGTGCGACACCCGAATCGAGTTCGCTGGACGTTTTCCGGCCAGTTATCACGAGCTTTCTGCCCAAATTGGGATAAGTTTGGGCAGAACGCTCGTGAGAATTGGTCGGCATTGGGCAGCCCTGTGGACCACCCTGCTCTCCGTGGCCCAGGGCCCTTTCTCGCCGGGGCATGGGGCAGCCGCCCAGAAAAGGCACGGAAAGGACGTGGCCCATGAGGGGTCCACGGGGCATGGGAGCGTTTCCAGAGCAGAGTTGAAGGACCAGTGGCAGCAGGGAGTGTGCCTCCGTCTTTCAGGCCGATGGGGCGCCCAAGATTGGGTCTGACCTCAGTTGGGGCATGCAGGTTTCTCTCACTCCGAGGCTTGTCCGAAGCGCCAAAAGGCACCTTTGGCGCCGGGGTGGTAGGGAGATGAGTGGCCGCGGGACTCAGGGTTCCCCATACTGAGGCCATGAAGGTAGGACACCGGAAGCGGAAGGCTCGGTAAGTAGGCGAGGGTTGGAGTGCGGGCTTCGTGCAATGCCCGGCCCCATGGGACAGCACCAGGGAAGGAACCACCGCAGGCTGAGGATCAGCAGGCCTCGGCCTCACCACATCCTTCCTCATGGATGGTTCCTAGCGGGTTTCCGGCACGAGTGCTCGCAATGCCAGGCCAGGCCCGGTGGGGGAATGCTGCAGACATGCTACACCCGAAGCGAGTTCCCTGGGTGTTGCCCGACCAATTCTCCCGAGCGTTCTGCCCAAACCGGGATTGGTCTGGGCAGAACACTCATGAGAATTGGCCGGCATTGGGCAGCCCTGCGGACCGCCCTGCTCTCCGTGGCCCAGGGCCCTTTCTCGCCCGTTGCATGGGGCGGCCGCCTGGAAAAACCGTGGAAATGACGTGGCCTACCCGAGGGCCCTGGTGCAGGGGAGCGTTCCCAGAGCAAATTTGAAGGACAGGTGGTGGCCTGGCGTTCGCCTCCGTCTTTTCGGGCTGATGGGGCACCCAAAAATGGGGCTGACCTCATTGTGTGCAGGCAGGTTATCTCGCTCCGAGGGTTGTCCAGAGTGCTGAAAGGCACCATTGACGCTGGTGTGGTAGGGAGATGCGTGCCTGCGGGACACAGGGTTCCCGATATGGAGGCCAGGAGGGACAGGACCCTGGAAGCAGAAGGCTGGGGATGCAGGCGATGGTTCGAGCACGGGCTTGGTGGTGGGCCCGGCCCCATGGGAGAGCGCCAGGAAGGGGACCCCTGCAGGCCATGAAGCAGGATTAGTCGGCCTCAACACAGTCTGCCTTGCAGAGGGCTTCCTGACCATGTTCGGGTGAGAGCCCTCGCGATGCTGGGCCAGGCTGGGGGGGGGGCGGCCCTTCAGACGTGCGGCCCCCAAAGCGAATTCGCCGGGCATTTTCTGGCCTATTCTCAGGAGCGTTCTGCCCAAACCGGGATCAGTTGGGCAGAACGCTCCTGAGAATTGGCCAGCGTTGGGCAGCCTTGAGGTTCACCCTGCTCCCCGTGGCCCTGGGCCCTTACTTGCTTGGGACTTGTCACGGACACCTGGAAAATGTGACAAATGACACGACCCACCTGGGGGCACCAGTGCAGAGGAGCATTCCTGGAGCAGAGTTGAGATATGGGTTCCCCTTTCTCCACATCCTCTCCAACACATGTTGATTCCTATCTTGCTGATTTGGGCCGTTCTAACTGGTGTCAGGTGCTATCTCAATGTGTTTTAATTTGAGTCTCCATGAGGGCTAGTGATGATGAACATTTTTTCATGTGTCTGATAGCCATTTGTATGTCTTCATTGGAGAAATGTCTGTTCCTATATTCTGCCCATGTTTTTATATGATTCTCTGCTTTGTGTGTGTTGAGTTTGAGGAGTTCTTTATAGATCCTGGATATCAACATGTTGTAAGTACTATCATTTGCAAATATCTCCTCCCATTCCCTGGGTTGCCTCTGTGTTTTGTTGACTGTTTCCTTTGCTGTGCAGAAGCTTTTGAATTGATGAAGTCCCAAAAATTCACCTTTGCTTTTGTTTGCTTTGTTTTTGGAGACATATCTTGAAAGAAGTTGTTGTGGCCAGTGTTGAAGAGGTTACTGCCTATGTTCCCCTCTATGATTCTCATGGATTCCTACCTCAAGTTTAGGTCTTCTATCCATTTCGAGTTCTCTGTGTTTGGTGTAAGAGAATGGTCGAATTTCATTCATCTACACATAGCTGTCCCAATTTTCCCAGCACCATTTATTGAAGAGACTGCCTTTATTCCACTGTATATTTTTCCTACTTTGTTGAAGATTATTTGACTGTAGAGTTTATTGCCCATATCTGAGCTCTCTACTCAGTTCCACTGGTCTATGTTTCTGTTTTTATGTGAGTCCCATGCTGTATTGGTGATCAGAGCTTTGTATAACACTGGAAATCAGACAACGTGATGCTCCCAGTTTTGTTTTTCTTTTTGGCATTTCCTTAGCAATACAGTGTCTCTCTGATTCTACACAAATTTTAGGCTTGTGTTGGCTCTAGCACTTTAAAACATACCGGTGGAATTTTTTTTTGGAATGGCATTAAAAGGATCAATTGCTCTAGGCAGTCCCTTAACATTAAATGTCTAGACATTTTAGCAATGTTTATGCTTCTGATCCATAAGCATGCAATGGGCTTCTGTCATTTTTGTTTTCTTCAATTTCTTTCACGAGTGTTGTAGATCCTTTACCTCTTTGGATTTGTTTATTCCCAGGTATGTTATTGTTTGGGTGTTGTAGTTAACGGAATCAATTCCCTAATTTCCCTTTCTGTATTTTCATTGGTAATGTAAGAAAGCCAATGATTCCTGTACAATGATTTTGTATCCTGCCACATCATTGGATTGCTGAATGCGTTCTAGTAGTTTGGGGGTGCAGACTTTTGGGTATTCCATATAAAGTATATCAAATGTGAAGAGAGAGATTGACTTCATTGCCAATTTGGATACATTTTATTTCTTTTTATTGTCTGTTTTTGATGCGAGGACTTCAAATACTATGTTGAACAAGATTGGTGAGAGTGGGCATCCTTCTCATGTTCCTGATCTCAAAGGGAAGGCTGTCAGCTTTTACCCATTGAGGAGGATATTTACTGTGAATTTTTCATATAAACATTTTAAGAGGTTGACAAATATTTTCTCTATCCCTATACTTTGAAGCGTTTTAATCAGGAACGGATGCTGCCAAATGCTTTTTCGTCATCAATTGAGAGGACCATGTGGTTCCCTTACCTCTCTTATTAATTTGTCCTATGACATTGATTTGCAAATGTTGAACCACCCTTGCAACCTAGGTATAGATCTCACCTGATCATGGCAGATAACCTTTTTAATGTACTGTTGGATTCTATTAGCTAGGATCTTGCTGAGAATAGTAGCATCCATATTCATCAATTATATTGGTTTGAAATTCTCCTTCATGAGGACTTTGCCTGGTGTCAGGATCAGGGTAATGCTGGCTTTAAAATAAGTGTCTGGATGTATTCCTTCTGTTTCAAATTTTGGAAAGAGCTTCAGGAGAAGAGGTGTTAGTTCTTTTTTTAAAGTTTGGTGCAATTCGCTAGGGCATCCTTCAGGACCTGGGGTCTTGTCTTTTGGTAGGCTTTTGATCACTGTTTAAACCCGTTACTGGATAACGGTCTATTCGGGTTGTACATTTCTTCCTTGTTCAATTTTGGGATTTAACAGTTTTCTAGGAATGCATCTATTTCACCTAGGTTGCTTAGCTTATTTGCATATACATTTTTCCCAATCTCTTTTCAGTTTAACCATATTCATTGTTTTAGCACCACACCCAGTGCTCCATGCAATCCGTCCCCTCTCTATTACCCACCAATTATTTCCCCGACCTCCCACCCCTGCTCTTTCAATGCCCTCTTAGATTCTTTTTCAGAGTCCTTAGACTCTCATGGTTCCCCTCCCCTTCCAATTTCCCTCCACTCCCTTCTCCTCTCCATCTCCCCTTGTCCTCCATGCTATTTGTTATACTCCACACATAAGTGAAACCCTATGATAATTGACTCTCTCTGATGGATTTATTTCACTCAGCAGAATCTCTTCCAGTCCCGTCCAGGTTGCTGCAAAAGTTGGGTATTCATCCTTTCTGAATGGAAGCATAATACTTCATAGTGTATATGGACCACATCTTCCTTATCCATTCTTCCAAGGGCATCTTGGTTCTTCCCACAGTTTGGCAAGCGTGGCCATTGCTGCTATATATTTGGGTTACAGATGGCCCTTCTTTTCACGCCATCTGTATCTTTGGGTTAAATACCTAGGAGTGTAATTGCAGAATTATAGGGAAGTTCCATTTTTAATTTATTGAGGAATCTCCACACCATTCTCTAAAGAGGCTGCACCCCTTGCATTCCCACCCACAGTATAAGAGGATTCCCCTTTCTCCACATGCTCTCTAACACATATTGTTTCTCGTCTTGCTAATTTAGGCCATTCTAACTGGTGTAAAGTGACATCTTAATATGATCTTCATTTGAATCTCACTGATGCCTAGTGACGATGAACATTTTTTTCAAGTGTCTGACAGTCATTTGTATGTCTTCATTGGAGAAGTGTCTGTTCATAACTTCTGCCTATTTTTTGATATAATTATCTGTTTTGTGTGTGTAGATTTTGAGGAGTTCTTCATAGATCCTGTATATCAACCTTTTGTCTGTACTGTCATTTGTAAATATCTGATTTTGACGAAGTCCCCGAAGTTTATTTTGGCTTTTGTTTCCTTTGCCTTTGAAGACATATCTTGAAAGAATTCGCTGTGGTTGATATCAAAAGATTACTGCCTATGTTCTCCTCTAGGATTCTGATGGATTCCTGTCTCACCTTGAGACAGGAATCTTTTTATCCATTATGATTTCCTCTTTGTGTATGGTGTAAGAGGATGGTCGAATTTCATTCTTCTACATAGACCTGCCCAATTTTCTCTGCACCATTTATTGAAGAGACTGCCATTTTCCCACTGTATATTTTTTCCTGCTTTCTTGAAGATTATTTGTCCATAGAGTTGATAGCCCATATCTGAGCTCTCTATTGTGTTCCACTGGTCTAGGGGTCTGTTTTTATGCCAGTCCCATGCTGTCTTGGTGATCACAGCTTCATAGTAACCCTTGAAATCAGACAACGTGGTGCTCCCGTTTTGTTTCTCTTTTCAGCAATTCTTAGCAATACGGGGTCGCTTCTATTCCACACAAAATTTAGGCTTGTGCTTGTTCCATCTCTTTGAAAGATATCGGTGGAATTTTTATTGCATTGGCATTAAATGGATCAAATGCTCTAAGCAGTATACACATTTTAAGAATGTTTATTCTTCTGATCCATGAGAAATCAATGGTTTTCCGTCTCATTGGTTTTCTTGCATTTCTGTCATGAGTGTTCTCTAGTTCCTCGAGTATAAATCCTTTACTTCTTTGGTTTGGTTTATTCCCAGGTATCTTATGGTTCGGGTGCTGTAATAAATGGCATTGATTCTCTAATTTCCCTTTCTGTATTTTCATTGATAATGTAGAAGAAAACCACTGATTTCTGTATCATGATTTTGTATCCTGCCACATTCTTGAATTGCTATTTGAGGTCTGATAGATTGGGGGCGGAGTCTTTTGGGATTTCCATAACGATTATGTCATGCTTGAGGAGAGAAAGTTTGATTTATTCGTTGCCAACTTGGATACTTTTTATTTCTCTTTGTTGTCTGATTGCTGTTGCCGAACTTCACAGCCTATGTTGAACAAGGGTTGTGAGAGTGGGTGTCCTTGTCATGTTCCTGATTTCAAAGCAAAGGCTGGGATCTTTTACCATTTGAGGATTGTATTCACTGTGGGTTTTTCATAGAAACATTTTATGAAGTTGACGAATATTTCCTCTATCCCTATACTTTGCAGCATTTTAATCAGGAGCAGATGCTGGATTTTGTCAAATGCTTTTTATTCACCAATTGAGAGGACCATGTGGTTCTTCTCTCTTCAATTCTTAATAGGTTCTATGACATTGATTGATTTGTGAATGTCGAACCAACCTTGCAACCCAGGGATAGATCCTACTCGGTCTTGGTGGAATGACTGTTTAATGTACAGTAGGTTCCTAGGAGCTAGAATCTTATGGAGTTCTTAGCATCCATATTCATCAGTGATATTGCCTTGAAATTCTTCTTTTTGTTGATGTCTTTGCCTGGTTTGTGGATCAGGGTAATGCTGGCTTCATAAAAAGTGTCTGGAAGTTTTCCTTCTGCTACAAATTTCAGAAAGAGCTTCAGGAGAAGAGGTGTTAGTTCTTTTCTTAAAGATTGGTATAATTCGCTAAAGCATCCTTCAGGTCGCGGGATCTTGTCTTTTGGGAGGTTTTATATCACTGCATTTATCTTATTACTGGATCATTGTCCATTCAGGTTGTCCATTTCTTCCTGGTTCAATTTTGGGATTTTACAGTTTTGTAGGAATGCATCCATTACACCTAAGATCTTTCCTAATTGGCATATATTGTTTTTTCCCCCAATTTCTTTTCAGTGTAACTGTATTTATTGTTTTACCACCACACCCAGTCCTCCATGCAATCCGTGCTCTCTCTCTATTACCCACCAGGTGTTTCCACAACCTCCCACCCCCGCTCTTTCAAAGCCCTCAGGTTATTTTTCAGAGTCCATTGTCTCTCATGGTTTTTCTCCCCTTCCGATGTCCCTCCACTCCCTTCTTCTCTCCATCTCCGCTTGTCCTCCATGCAGTTTGTTATACACCACACGTAAATGAAACCATATTATAATAGCCACTCACTGCTTGATTTATTTCACTCAGCAGAATCTCTTCCAGTCCTGTCCATGTTACTACCAAAGTTGGGTACTCATCCTTTCTGAATGGAGGCATAATACTCTATAGTGTATATGGACCTTCCTTATCCATTCTTCCATTGAAGGGCATCTTGGTTTTTTCCACAGTTTGGCAACCGTGGCCATTGGTGCTCTATACATTGAATTACAGATGGCCCTTCTTTCACGCCATCTCTATATTTGGGGTAAATACCTAGAAGTACAATTGCAGGGTTATAGGGAAGTTCTATTTTTAATTTCTTTAGGAATCTCCCCACTGTTCTCCAAAGAGGCTGCACCAACTTGCATTCCCTCCAACAGTGTAAGAGATTTCCCCTTTCTCCACATCCTCTCCAACACATGTTGTTTCCCGTCTTGCTAATTTAGGCCATCCTAACTGGTGCAAGGTGACATCTTAATGTGGTTTTCATTTGAATCTCCCTGATGCCTATTGATGATGAACATTTCTTCAGGTGTCTGATAGCCATTTGTATGTCTTCATTGGAGAAGTGTCTGTTCATATCTTCTGCCCATGTTTTGATATGATTATCTGTATTCTGTGTATTGAGTTTCAGAGATATTCCTAGATCCTGGATATCAAACTTTTGTCTGTCCTGTCATTTGCAAATATCTTATTGCATTCTGTGGGTTGCCTCTTTGCTTTCTTGACTGTTTCCTATGCAGCGCAGAAGCTTCTGAATTTGATGAAGTCCCTGAAGTTTATTTTCGCTTTTTTTTTCTTTGCCTATGGAGACATATCTTAAAAGAAGTCGCTGTGGCTGATATCGAAGAGATTACTGCCTATTTTCTCCACTAGGATTCTGATGTATTCCTGTCTCACATTGAGGTCTTTTACCCATTATGAGTTTATTTTTGTGTATGGTGTAAGAGGATGGTCGAGTTTCATTCTTCTTCATAGAGCTGCCCAGTTTTCCCTGCACCAGTTATTGAAGAGACTGTCTTTTTCCACTGTATATTTTTTTCCTGCTTTCTTGAAGATTATTTGTCCATAGAGTTGATGGTCCATATCTGAGCTCTCTACTGTGTTCCACTGGTCTAGGGGTCTGTTTTTATGCCCGTCCATGCTTTCTTGGTGATCACAGCTTCATAGTATCACTTGAAATCAGGCAACGTGGTGCTCCCAATTTTGTTTCTCTTTTCAGCAATTCTTAGCAATACGGTGTTGCTTCTGATTCCACACAAATTTTAGGCGTGTGTTTGTTCCAGCTCTTTGAAAGATACCGGTTGAATTTTGATTGCAATGGCCTTAAATGGATAGATTGCTCTAGGCAGTATAGACATTTTAACAAAGTTTATTCTTTTCATCCATGAGAATGCAATGGTTTTCCATGTTTTTTGTTTTCTTGCATTTTTTCATTAGTGTTCTCTAGTTTGTCGAGTACAAATCCTTTAACTCTTTGTTTGGTTTATTCCCAGGTATCTTAGGTTTTGGGTGCTGTAGTAAATGGAATTGATTCTCTAATTTCCTTTTCTGGATTTTCATTGATAATGTAGAAGAAAGCCACTGATTTATCTACCATGATCTTGTATCCTGCCACACTATTTATTTGCTGTATGATTTCTGGTATTTTGGGGGCGGAGTCTTTTGCATTTTTCATATCAAGTATGTCATCTGTGAGGAGGAAGAGTTTGACTTCTTTGTTGCTAATTTGGATAACTTTTATTTCTCTTTGTGTCTGATGGCTGTTGCTGGAATTCACAGCCTATGTTGAACTAGAGTGGTTTAGTGGGCATCCTTGTCATGTTCCTGATTTCAAAGCAAAGACTGTCAGCTTTTACCTTTTAAGGATGGTATACACTATGGGATTTTCATAGAAACATTTGATGAAGTTGACGAATATTCCCTCTATCCCTATACTTTCCAGCGTTTTAGTCAGGAGTGGATGCTGGATTTTGTCCAAATCTTTTTCTTCACCAATTGAGAGGACCATGTGGCTCTTCTCTCTTCACTTCTTAATTGGTTCTATGACATTGATTGATTTGTGAATGTCGAACCAACCTTGAAACCCAGGGATAGATCCTACTCAGTCATGGTGGATAGACTTTTTAATGTACTGTAGGTTCCTAAGAGCTAGAATCTTGTTGAGAATCTTAGCATCCATATTCGTCAGTGATATTGGTTTGAAATTCTCCTGTTTGATGAGGACTTTGCCTGGTTTGTGGATCAGGGTAATGCTGGCTTCATAGAAAGTGTCTGGAAGTTTTCCTTCTGCTACATATTTTGGAAAGAACTTCAGGAGAAGAGGTGTTAGTTCTTACATAAAGTTTGGTAGAATTCGCTAAGGCATCCTTCAGGTCATAGGGTCTTGATTTGGGAGGTTTTTGATCACTGCTTTAATCTCATTACTGGATAAGGGTCCTTTTAGGTTGTACATTCCTTCCTGGTTCAATTTTGGTATTTACAGTTTTCTAGGAATGCATCCATTTCACCTAGGTTGCTTAGCTATTGGCATATACTTGTGTTCTTTTTCGAAATTCTTTTCAGTGTAACCGTATTAATTGTTTTAGCACCATACCCAGTGCTCCATCAATCCGTGCCCTCTCTATTACACACCACATGTTTCCCCAACATCCCAACCCCTCTCTTTCAATGTCTCAGATAATATTTTTACTGTTGCATATTTTTTTTAAATTAAATTTATTTATTTTCTGAATAACAGTATTCATTATTTTTTCACCACACCCTGTGCTCCATGCAATCTGTGCCCTCTATAATACCCAACCCCTGGTACCCCAACCTCCCACCCCCATGCCACTTCAAACCCCTCAGTGTAAAGCATTCTTGCATTCTAACTGTAAGGTGTAAGGTGACAATTAATATGGTTTTCATTTGAATCTCCCTGATGCCTAGTGATGATGTAAATTTCTTCAGCTGTCTGATAGCCATTTGTATTTCTTCATGAGGAAGTGTCTGTTCATATCTTCTACCCATTTTTTGATATGATTATCTGTTTTGTGTGTGTTGAGTTTGAGGAGTTCTTCATAATCCTGGATATGAACTTTTTGTCTGCCCTGTCATTTGAAAATATCTTATTGCATTCTGTGGGTTCCCTCTTTGCTTTCTTGACTGTTTCCTATGCACTGCGGAAGCTTTTGATTTTGATGAAGTTCCAGAAGTTTATTTTGGCTTCTGTTTCCTTTGGTTTGGAGGCATATCTTGAAAGAAGTCACTGTGGCTGAATTTGAGGAGAATACTGCTTATGATCTCCTTAGGAATCTGATGGATTCCTATCTCACATTGAGGTCTTTTACCCATTATGAGTTTATCTTTGTGTGTGGTGTAAGAGGATGGTCGAGTTTCATTCTTCTACATAGACCTGCCCAGTTATCCTGCACCATTTATTGAAGACTCTCTTTTTTCCACTGTATATTTTTCCTTGCTTTCTTGAAGTTTATTTGGCCATAGATTTGATGGTCCATATCTGAGCTGTCTACTGTGTTCCACTGGTCTATGGGTCTGTTTTTATGCCATTCCCATGCTCTCTTGGTGATCATTGCTTCATAGTAACCCTTGAAATAAGGCAACGTGTTGCTCCTAGTTTTGTTTCTCTTTTTAGCAATTCTTAGCAATACGGGGTCACTTCTGATTCCACACAATTTGAGGCGTGTGTTTGTTCCAGCTCTTTTAAAGATTCCAGTGCAATTTTGATTGCAATGGCATTAAATGGACCAGTTGCTCTAAGCAGTATAGACATTTTAACAATGTTTATTCTTCTGATCTATGAGAATGCAATGATTTCCCGTCTTTTTGGATTTCTTGCATTTCTTTCATGAGTGTTCTCTAGTATCTCGAGTACAAATCCTTTACCTCTTTGGTTTGGTTTATTCCCAGGTTTCTTATGGTTTGGGTGCTGTATCAATGGAATTGATTCTCTAAATTCCCTTTCTGTATTTTCATTGATAATGTAGGAGATAGCCACTGATTTCGGTTCTATGATTTTATATCGTGCCACATTATTGAATTGCGGTATGAGTTCTGAGAGTTTGGGGGCAGAGTCTTTTCGGTTTTCCATATCAAGTATGTCCTGTGAGGAGAAAGAGTTTGACTTCTTGGTTGCCAACTTGGATACCTTTTATCCTCTTTGTTGTCTGATTGCTGTTGCTAGGACTTCACATCCTATGTTGATCAAGAGTGGTGAGAGTGGGCATCCTTGTCATGTTCCTGATTTCAAAGCTTAGGCTGTCAGCTTTTACCCTTTGGGGATGATATTCACTGTGGGTTTTTCATAGAAACATTTTATGAAGTTGACGAATATTCCTTCTATCCCTATACTTTGCAGCATTTTAGTCAGTAGCGGATGCTGGATATTGGAAATGCTTTTTCTTCACCAATTGAGAGGACCATGTGTTTCTCTAATCTTCACATCGTAAATTGTTCTATGACATTGATTTATTTGCGGATGTTGAACCAATCTTGCAACCCAGGGATGGATCCTACTCGGTCATGGTAGATAAACGTTTTAATGTACTGTAAGTTCCTAGGAGCTAGAATCTTGTTGAATATCTTAGCATCCATATTCACCAGTGATATTGGTTTGAAATTCTTTTTTTTGATGAGGTCTTTGCCTGGTTCATGGATCAGGGTAATGCTGGCTTTATAAAAAGTGTCTGGAAGTATTCCTTCTGCTTCAAATTTTGGAAAGAGCTTCAGGAGAAGAGGTGTTAGTTTTCTTCTTAACGTTTGGTGGAATTCGCTCGGGCATCCTTCAGGTCCCGGAGTCTTGTCTTTTGGTAGGTTTTTGATTACTGCTTTAATCCCTTAACTGGATAATGGTCTATTCAGGTTGTACATTTCTTCCTGGTTCAATTTTGGAATTTTACAGTTTTCTAGAAATGCATCCATTTCACCTAGGTTGCTTCGCTTTTTGGCATATACTTTTTTTTTTCCACTTTCTTTTTAGTGTAACCGTATTCATTGTTTTAGTACCACACCCAGTGCTCCATGCAATCCGTGCCCTCTCTATTACCTACCACGTCTTTCCCCAACCTCCCACCCCAGCTCATTCAATGCCCTCTTAGGTTCTTTTTCAGAGTCCATAGTCTCTTATGGTTTCCCTCCCCTTCCAATTTCTCTCCTCTCCCTTCTCCTCTCTATCTCCACTTGTCCTCCATGCTATTTGTTATACTCCACACAGAAGTGAAACCATATGATAATTAACTCTCTCTGATGGATTTATTTCACTCAGCAGTATTGCTTCCAGTCCCGTCCATGTTGCTACCAAAGTTGGGTATCCATCCTTTCTGAATGGAGGCATAATTCTCCATAGTGTATATGGACCACATCTTCCTTATCCATTCTTCCATTGAAGGGCATCTTGGTTCTTTCCACAGTTTGGCAAGCGTGGCCATTGCTGCTATAAATTTGGGTTACAGATGGCCCTTCTTTTCATTCCATCTGTATCTTTTAGGTGAATACCTAGGAGTGTAATTGCAAGGTTATAGAAAAGTTCTATTTTTAATTTCTTGAGGAATATCCACACTCTTCTTTAAAGAGTCTGCACCACCTTGCATTCTCATCCAGAGTGTAAGAGGATTCCCCTTTCTCCACATCCTTTCTAACACATGTTGTTTCCCGTCTTCCTAATTTAGGCCATTCTAACTGGTGTAAAGTGACATCTTAATATGATCTTCATTTGAATCTCCATGATGCCTAGTGATGATGAACATTGTTTTCAGGTGTCTGATAGCTATTTATATGTCTTCATTGGAGAAGTGTCTGTTCATATCTCCTGCCTATTTTTTGATATAATTATCTGTTTTATGTGTGTTGTGGTTGAGGATTTCTTCATAGATCCTGGATATGAACCTTTTTTCTATACGGTCATTTTTAAATATCTTATCGCATTCCATGTGTTCCCTCTTTGCTTTCTTACTGTTTCATATGCAGTGCAGAAGCTTTTGGTTTGGATGAAGTCCCAGAAGTTTATTTTGGCTTTTATTTCCTTTGGTTTGGGGTCATATCTTGAAAGAAGTCGCTCTGGCTGATATCAAAGAGATTACTGCCTATGTTCTCCTCTAGGATTCTGATGGATTACTGTGTCACGTTGAGGTCTTTTATCCATTATGAGTTTAACTTTGTGTATGGTGTAAGAAGATGTCGAGTTTCATTCTTCTATATAGAGCTGTCCAGTTTTCACTGTACTAGTTATTGAAGAGCCTGTCTTTTTTCCACTGTATATTTTTTCCTGCTTTCTTGAAGATTATTTAGCCATAGATTTGATGGTCCATATCTGAGCTGTCTACTGTGTTCCACTGGTCTATGGGTCTGTTTTTATGCCAGTCCCCTGTTGTCTTGCTGATCACGGCTTCATAGCAACCCTTGAAATCAGACAACATGTAGCTCCCAGTTTTGTTTCTCTTTTCAGCAATTCTTAGCAATACGGGGTCGCATCTGATTCCACACAAATTTGAGGCATGTGTTTGTTCCAACTCTTTTAAAGATGCTCGTGGAATTTTGATTGGAATGCATTAAATGTATCGATTTCTCTAGTCAGTATAGACATTTTAACAATGTTTATTCTGATCCATGAGAATGCAATGATTTTCCGTCTTTTCAGTTTTCTTCCATTTCTTTCATGAGTGTTCTTTAGTTCCTCAAGTAAAAATCCTTTACCTCTTTGGTTTGGTTTATTCCCAGGTTTCTTATGGTTTGGGTGCTGTAGTAAATGGAATTGATTCTCTAAATTCCATTTCTGTATTTTCATTGATAATGTCGGAGATAGTCACTGATTTCGGTTCTATGATTTTATATCCTGCCACATTATTGAATTGCGGTATGAGTTCTGAGAGTTTGGGGGTGGAGTCTTTTGGATTTTCCATATCAAGTATGTCATCTGTGAGGACAAAGAGTTCGACTTCTTGGTTGCCAACTTGGATATCTTTTTTTTTTTCTCTTTGTGTCTGATTGCTGTTGCTAGGACTTCACAAGCTATGTTGAACAAGATTCATGAGAGTGGGCATCCTTGTCATGTTCCTGATTTGAAAGCGATGGCTGTCAGCTTTTACCCTTTGAGGATGGTATTCACTGTGGGTTTTTCATAGAAACATTTTATGAAGTTGACGAATATTCCCTCTATCCCTATAATTTGCAGCTTTTTAGTCAGGGACAGATGCTGGATATTTTCCAATGTTTTTTCTTCATCAATTGAGAGTACCATGTGGTTCTCTAATTTTCACTTCTTAATTTGTTCTATGACATTGATTGATTTGCGAATGTCGAACCAACCTTGCAACCCAGGGATAGATCCTACTCGGTCATGGTGAATAAACGTTTTATGTACTGTAGGTTCCTAGGAGCTAGAATCTCGTTGAGAATCTTAGCATCCATATTCATCAGTGATATTGGTTTGAAATTCTCCTTTTGGTGAGGCCTTTGCTTGGTTTGTGGATCAGGGTAATGCTGGCATCAAAAAAAGTGTCTGCTTCAAATTTTGGAAAGAGCCTCAGGAAAAGAGGTGTTAGTTCTTTTCTTAAAGTTTGGTAGAATTTGCAAGGGCATTCTTCATGTCCTGGGGTCTTTCTTTTGGGAGGTTTTTGATCACTGCTTTAATCTTGTTACTGGATAACAGTCTATTCAGGTTGTACATTTCTTCCTGGATCACTTTTGGGATTTTACAGTTTTCTAGGAATGCATCCATTCCACCTAGGTTGCTTAGCTTATTGGCATATACTTGTTTTTTTTTCCCATTTCTTTTCAGTGTAACCGTATTCATTGTTTTAGCATCACACCCAGTGATTCATGCAATCTGTGCCTTCTCTATTACCCACCACGTTTTTCCCCTACCTCCCACCCCTTCTCTATCAATGCGTCAGATATTTTTTTTTACTGTTGCATATATTTTTAAAATTAATTAATTTATTTATTTTCTGCATAACAGTATTCATTATTTTTTTCACCACACCCCGTGCTCCATGTAATCCATGCCCGCTATAATTCCCACCACCTGGTACCCCAACCTCCCACCCCCATTCCACTTCAAACGCCTCAGATTGATTTTCAAGAAAAGACCCTACCAAAAAGAAGAATTTCAGACCAATATCACTGATGAATATAGATGCTAAGATTCTCAAGAAGATCCTAACAAACAGGATCCTATAGCACATTACAAACATTATCCACCATGACCAGGTGGGATTCATCCCTGGCCTACAAGGATGGTTAAACGTTCACAAATCAAATAATGTGATAGACAAATGAATTTGAGAAGAGAAGAACCACATGATCCTCTCAATTGATGAAGAAAAAGCATTTGACAAATTCCACCATCCGTTCTTGATTAAATTGATTCAAAGTATAGGGATAGAAGGAACATTCCTGGACTTCATCAAATCTATCTATGAAAGACCCAAAGCAAATATCATCCTCAATGGAATAAAGTTTCAGCATTCCCGTTGAGATCAGGAACAAGACAAGGATGCCCGCTTTCACCCCTCTTGTTCAACATAGTATTAGAAGTCCTAGCAATAGGAATCAGACAACAAAGAGAAATAAAAGGTGCCCTCAGATTCTTTTTCAGAGTCCATAGTCTCTCATAGTTCCCCTCCTCTTCCAATTTCCCTCGACTCCCTTCTCCTCTCCATCTCCCCTTGTCCTCCATGCTATTTGTTATACTCCACACAGAAGTGAAACCATATGATAATTAACTCTCTCTGCTTGATTTATTTCACTCAGCAGAATCTCTTCCAGTCCCGTCCATGTTGCTACCAAAGTTGGGAATTCATCCTTTCTGAATGGAGGCATAGTTCTCCATAGTGTATATGGACCACATCTTCCTTATCCATTCTTCTGTTGAAGGGCATCTTGGTTCTTTCCACAGTTTGGCAAGCGTGGCCATTGCAGCTATACATTTGGGCTACAGACGGCCCTTTTTTTTTTACAGCATCTATATCTTTGGGGTAAAAACGTAGGAGTGTAATTGCAGCGTTATATTGAAGTTCTATTTTTAATTTCTTGACGAATCTCTACACTGTTCTCCAAAGTGACTGCACCAACTGGCATTCCCACCCACAGTGTAAGAGGATTCCCCTTTCTCCACATACTCTCCAACACATGTTGTTTCCCGTCTTGCTAATTTAGGCCATCCTAACTGGTGTAAAGTGACATCTTAATGTGGTTTTCATTTGAATCTCCCTGATACCTAGTGATGATGGACATTTTTTCAGGTCTCTGATAGCCATTTGTATGTCTTCATTGAAGAAGTGTATTTTCATGACTTCTGCCCATTTTTTCATATGATTATCTGTTTTGTTTGTGTTGAGTTTGAAGAGATCTTCATAGATCCTTGATATCAACCTTTTGTCTGTCCTGTCATTTGCCAATATCTTATCATATTCCATGGGTTGCCACTTTTATTTCTTTATTGTTTCCTATGCAGTGCCGAATCTTTTGATTTTGGTGAGTTCCCGAAGTTTATTTTGGCTTTTTTTCCTTTGGTTTGGAGGTATGTCTTGAAAGAAGTCCCTGTGGCTGATCTTGAAGAGATACTGCCTATGTTCTCCTCTAGGATTCTGATGGATTCCTGTCTCACGTTAAAGTCTTTTATCCATTATGAGTTTATCTTTGTGTATGGTGTAAGAGGCTGGTCGATTTTCATTCTTCTAAATAGAGCTGCACAGTTTCCCCTGCAACATTTATTGAAGAGACTGTCTTTTTTCCACTGTATATTTTTTTCCTGCTTTCTTGAAGATGATTTGGCCATGGAGTTGATGGTCCATATATGATCTGTCTACTGTGTTCCACTGGTCTATGGGTCTGTTTTTATGCCAGTCCCATGCTCTCATGGTGATCATGGAGGCTCTCCTGGGACTTTGGACTTAAGGCCCTGTCCCTAGCTGCCCCGATTCCCACCATTTCCCCCCGCGATCATTTGGTCTTTTGGAGTGCTTTCAACCAGTCTCCAAGTTAATGCTGGTCCCCAGAAGCAGGGCACTCTTGCTCATATTGGGGTGTTACTTTCCAACCAATCACCTTTGGTGGCTCCCTCCCCCTTTTGTTTATCTTCTGATATCAGTCGCCATTCCCACTCTGCTTTACTTGCCCACTGGTGTCTTCTGCCCCAGTAGAGATCCAACGTGTATAATTCTGATCTCAGGCTGATTTCATGGGTGATCAGAGTTCTTTGGTAGGTAATCAGCTCACTTTGGTGTAAGGGCTGAAAAGGCGCCTCCTCTTACTTCCCTGCCATCTAGTCTCTCTGAATACCCAACTTTTATATTAACATAGATGGGACATGAGGAGATTAAGCTGAGTGAAATAAGTCAAGCAGAGAAAGTCAATTATCATATGGTTTCACTTACTTGTGTAACCTAAGGAATATCATGGAGGACATTCGGAGAAGGAAAGGAAATGTGAATTGGGATAAATTGGACGGGGAGATGAACCATGAGAGACTGTGGACTCTGAGAAATAAACTTAGGGTTTTGGAGGGGAGGGGAGTGGGGGGATGGGTGAGCCTGGTAGTGGGTATTAAGGAGGGCATGTATTACATGGAGCACTAGATATGGTGCATAAACAATGAATCTTGGAACACTCAAAAAATAAAATTAAAAAAATTAAATGTGACTTTACTACAGATCCTAAGGGTCAGAGAGGGAATCACAATGGAGATTCTCAACCATTCTTACATCAGAGCTCACAATGACACTCTATCTCTGAAGAGCAGTATAAATAAGGTAGGCAGGATTTGAGCCTTAAGTCAGAGTTATTCCTGCTTCAGCCATACCTGGCAGCCTTGGCCTGTTCCCCCCTCCCCAGATGCCCTTTCTGGTGGCCCTGAGCTAGTGGGGACCACATGGTCATATGGAGATGGGAAGTTTCACACCCCTATTGATGATGGCGCTATTGTATTGTTCTCACCAGTCCAACAACATGATTTCTCAGTGAAATAAATAGCAGCTTCTTGACCTTCTTAAGATTTGAAAATCATCTTGAGTCATCTATTAGAAATATGATTTCAACATGTCTTCTTTTTCTGAAAAAAGAAGGAAAGAAAGAAAGAAAAAAAGAAAGAAAGAAAGAAAGAAACCCAAATAGTAATCATGGCTTCCTGAGCACCTGCTCTTGAGAGCCATAACAGTGGCTCTTTGTGGAATTGTCCCTCATAAACTTCTAAACTGTGATGTAGGTATTTTAGTAGGCACATTTTCTAGGTGGTTAAATAGGGGCTTAGAGATGACTCCAGTAAGAGTGAATTTTAGTGTCATAAACCTAAATGGCATCCCCAAACTGATTCAAAATCCCTTGTTATTCCATACATGGTACTATTTCCCTCCTATCCATGTGGTCTTCTCAATCTGAAAACATCTCAAGTCTCAGGGTTTTCTTGCATGGCCAGCTGGAACAGATTCATCTGGCTTTTAACCTCTGCCCATCATGATCATTAAGATAATTATCTCAGTGGAGGTCCTCCAGTAAGATACTCAAAGATCTTTAAGAATACAGACATTATAATACTTTTCTGATATTAAAGTCACTGAAATTACCTTTTTAGAATTAATTAACACTCTGGTATGTTCAGAATGTTCTATAAGACAGATCTGAGATAGTATTTAAAAACACTCAGCTCAGCCTCTTCTACAAAGGGAGACAATGCTTGTAAACATTGCTGAACTATTCCTTTACCTACGGTTACTTATTACCAACCACCGTAGTGTTTATATGGTATGACTATGACTTACATTAGTCAAAATCTGCAAGGAAAGAACTTCGACATTGTACCCAACTTTAGGGATACTTCATGTTAATACTAGTGTTGTGACAATGAGCTATGCTGTTTTGTTCTATAGTACAAGGGAATGGTGCCAGACAGCTTAAAATTCTGACTTTAAATTATCTGTGTGCTTCAGAGATTTGGGCAGGAGAAGGGGAGGAGCCCAGCGTCTGTGAACATTTCTGTTATCTGTGTTGACAATGGAACAGGTAAACGTCTGTAGACATCATTTTGATTTCTTGGTACTATTGTTAAAGATGCTTTTGTCTCAAGTTCTTCCCTTCAGAAGTACTTAGAATGATAAAGGGAATTTTTATCTTTGACCATCCCTGGGGCCAGATCCTGGGCTCCCAGGAAAGCTATCCCTTAACATTTTACCAAGCTCAAAATGATGGGGCAAAACCTCAGTGCATAGGCCCTATTTCTGTTTTAAGCACATGTTTCACATCTGCTATGAGAAGAAAAAGATCACCAAAGACTGCCATTGCAAACATAAAGATAAGAAAAACAGAAGAACCTCTCCTGCTCCCATAAGATTAAAGTCATACTGATTTGCACAAACTGAAAACATATGAAAAAGTTCTGGAATGTTCTTCCTCATGATGATGTGTACAAACAAAACAGAATATAGAAATTTTCCCCAAATGTTCCTTCCCTGGAGTCCTCCTATTCTTTAAGATTTTATTTATTTATTTATTTAAGAGAGAGAGAGAGAGAGAGAGAGTGCACACAAGCCAAGGGAGAGGGAGAATCAGGTTACCACTGAGCAGGGAGCCTGATGTGGAGCTCAATGCAGGGCTTGATTCCAGGATCCTGGGATCATGACTTGAACTGAAGGCAGACACCTAAAGGCTGAGCCACCCAGGTGCCATGGGCTCTCCCATTTTGTGAAGATTGTGTCTCCCAGGCAGCTGTCTTGACTTAGGTTTGAATAAAACTCTCTTCCTTTCTCTCTAAAATGTTTAAAAGGGTTTGTCATTTAGTGTCAATAATAGCAATATGTCTTTTTTTTAAGTGAAGAGTATTCCTGGTTTACAACTCCAACAGCACAGAAGGGCGGTTGTTCTCATTCATCCTGGAGCTTCCCTGCAGAAGCAAGCACATGTATATAAATTGCAGCACAAATGGCTCATCCTAGAGGGTGCGTTGAAGGTCTAAGAAGTACTGCCCACTCTAGGGGTGAGAGTTCTTCCCACTTGGAGCATTACTATTTGGGTCTTAATATTGTCTTGGAAATGTGGGAAACCATTGCATTTACTGAAGCCCAAGACTCAGAAGGTCTGAGAACAGCTGACCTGCTCAGGAGCCAGGCACAGCTCCTCAGGTAGTTTTGGTGCAGGAATGGAAGGGGCAAGGCTCTGTGGGTGGTCTGCAGCTAGAGGGATGTGGGGAATGGGCCCTGTGTGAGGGGGCCCTGCTACAAACTCCTTGCATGCCTGTGTGTCCCAGTCAGCTGTACAGGTGGGAAGGGACTCTAGGACCACCTGCATATACAGGAAGGCACCAGTATAAATTCCAGTGGCTGGATGCAGGCAGTCACAGCAAGCAATGGGCGTGTGGCACCACCCTCCCTTATGAATAATCCTGTGAGGGTGGAGCTACCTTTCTGTGGGTAGGCCCCCAGCTGCCCAGGATGCAGCAGTGAGGTAGGAGAAGGCGAGATTGATCTGTGGGGGTTCCCTCGTGCGTGAATAGACACTGTGGACCAGGGTAGGGACCTGGGGGTAGGTTGAGCCCCACGTGGGAGGTTGGGATATGGGAAGGGGGCATGGAATGAGCTAATCTTGGGAACTCAAATGAGTTCTCCTTTTTCCCTTGAAAGTCTCTTCTGCCCTATATCCATTAATTGGCCGTATCCCCAAGATCCCTGAACTCTAGGGCGCCCACTCACTCCAGGTTTTGTGGGGTGAGTTGTGGACATTTCAGGTTTCCCAGTGTTCTCCAGGAAAAGTGGATTTAAGGACGTCACACAGTCCCCACGTCATTGAGTTGCACCCCGGTCTCTGACACAGTGCAGGTAATGGACCTTGAGCAGCACCTCCAGTTCAGCAGGGTCCCCCTGTTCAGGCACAAGTGTGGCAGCACCGACCTCAGAGCCACCCCCCAACTTCAGCATTGTTCCCTGTGTCCCTAGGAGATGATAATGGCCTCAGGATCATGCAGGTGGGTCCTCCAAGTTCCTTTCTCTGGCCGCAGTCACAGGTGTGGTGGTAACAGCCCCAGAGGCATCCATCCATTTTATCATTGTGCCCTGTGTCCCTCATGGATGGTGGCAATAGGCTGTCAGGATTGTGCAGGAGAGTCCTCCAAGTCCCTGTTCTCCCAGGCACAGGTGTGGTGGCAACAAACCTTAGAGTAGTACCCCATCTTCAACACTGTGCCTCGTGCCCTGGGGTTGGTGGTCATAGGCTGCAGCATCCTTCAGGAGAGTCCTCCAGTTGGGGGCCTGGAAGCTGGAGTAAACCAGACCCCAGTCAAGTTGCACAAGGAACAGGTGAGTTGAGGTGTTCATTTGGAAGAGTAATCTCACTTTTCCAACAAAGACAGAGTCATCAGTCTACTTTTGATGAAGATAATTACTACTTAAGAAAAAAGTGTGTGGGGGGCACCTGGGTGGCTCAGTGGGTTAAGCCTCTGCCTTCCGCTGAGGTTGTGATCCCACGGTCCTGGGATCGAGCCTCAAATTGGGCTCTCTGATTAGCAGGGAGCCCCTTTCCTCTTCTCTCTTTGTCTGCCTCCCGGACTGCTTGTAATCTCTCTGTCAAATAAATAAATAAAATCTTAAAAAAAAGAAACAAGTGTGTGTTTCCCCTTCTCCCAGGAACTGAAACAGATGTGCAGGCCATAGATTGCAGATGCCTATTTGTGCCCACCTGACAGCATTTCTCTGCTCTGGCTCCAGAAAACCTGAAGTTTTGAACACCAGAATCTGGGTCAGTGATGCAGCTTGTCACAGGACATTTATGTTCCGAGAAAGCAGCAGATACAGTGGGCTCAATGTCACATCCATGTCAGGAGTAGAGGTAAAACTTCTCATTAACTCAAAATCTCCTGGACTTTTCTCTTTCCTCTAGTTGAGCCACGAAGTAAAACTTATGTCATTGTCAGCATTCTGGATTTGGTTCAAGAGTTACTCAGTTTCCCTGCAGGTAGGCCATTTCAGGGAATACCCTTTTATCTGTTGATTTATTGCTTACAAAATATCACCTGAACATCTGTTTCTGAGGAAATCACTTATTGGAAAGGAGTGATAATATTTACCCCGTGTGTGTGTGTGTGTGTGTGTGAGTGTGTGTGTGTGTGTTTAAAGATTTTATTTATTTATTTGACAGACAGAGATAACAAGTAGGAAGAGAGGCAGGCAGAGAGAGAGAGAGGAGTTAGCAGGCTCCCCGCAGAGCAGAGAGCCCCATGCGGGGCTCAATCCCAGGACCCTGGGATCATGACCTGAGCCAAAGGCAGAGGCTTTAACACACTGAGCTACCCAGGCGCCCCAGCTCTTTGTGTGTTTTTAACATACAATTTCATCCCTTATCTAACAAGGTTTATTCCGTTGGGCCTAGGGTATAGTTAGGTGGCCAACATATAGAGTTGGGTGGCTTTTTGTCATCAGATACAGACTTGGATGATGTCTTGTCATTTGTCAAAGGTGATGTTTCCTAATTTATCAGTCTTTTCATCAGAAGAGTTATAATTAACGTATAGGGAAAATTCAAAGTTATTCAAAGTAGCCATTTACTGTTTAAAAGTTGACCTTGGTTTTCTAATTTAACTAAATGCATCATCTAGATACTTTGACGTGCTGTATTTTTTCTGCAGTTTCTTTGGTGGTAGAGTCAGAAGGAGAGACTTTGGAAATTCTTATGGATAGATGCTTGCTGGTGGCTCCAAGGAGCTTGGTGTCAGGAGTACTGGGGTGAGTTCTGCAACTGCTTGCCTGACCTTACGTGAGTCAGGTTATACCACAGAGTTTCTGTTTCCTCCTTATGAATCTG
Source organism: Mustela nivalis (assembly GCF_964662115.1). Classification (NCBI taxonomy): domain Eukaryota; kingdom Metazoa; phylum Chordata; class Mammalia; order Carnivora; family Mustelidae; genus Mustela; species Mustela nivalis. The sequence goes on along the minus strand of NW_028136556.1, from coordinate 390,037 downwards.
CTGGCAGGTAATATCTATGGAAAGGCTTTTTACACAGAAACTGTAATGTATATTGAAGAGCAAATTAAAATCAGATGATTTGGCTGTATTGTTCTGTAAATAATAGTTTTAATCCTTGCCCCCAACAGGATACCTGGGTGGCTCAGTGGGTTAAAGCCTCTGCCTTCGGTAGAGATCAGGTCATGATCTCAGGATCCTGGAATTGAGCCCCACATCAGGCTCCATCAGGCTCTCTGCTCAGCAGAGAGCCTGCTTCCCTTTCTCTCTCTCTGCCTGCTTGTGATCTCTGTTTAAATAAATAAATAAAATCTTTACAGAAATAGATTTAAACCCTCCTGTCATGAGATATGGTATTTTATTGCACAAGGAGTCCTCAGAAGGCTATAATGAAAGTGTCAGGTCACAGAGCACATTCAGATTCCATTGGTAGGTTAGTGACCATTTACCAGGTAGGAGGTAAGTGGAGAGAAATATGACAGAAGGCAAAAGTAGGTGTTAACCATTCATTAGGTAGCATTCTGCATTTCTCATGAAAGCCTTGGGCCAGTGTAATTTTGGAAGAAGGAGAAGGAATCCTGGAGCTTTCTGGCAGACAGGGGAATTCCAGGTCTGAGTAGAGCTTACAGGGGTCCCAGAGTAGAGCTGAGTGCATTCTGCAAGAGGTTGTGGGCAGGACTGGCTCGAGGGGGTGGCTGTGTCTCCCGTGTGACGGCTGTGACAGGTCAGAGCCGTGGGCAGTTTCCTGGATGAGGACAAGTGAGCCACAGGTGGAGAACTGGCAGAACACCTTATTCTGTGCCACCAGCCTCACCCAACACACACAACCTCATTGTCTGTCCCTGTCACTCAAATTCTGACTGCTCTGTGCTGCCAGGACGAGAGGTTGGTTTGTGCTCCTTTCTTTGCATGTCAGTGAAGTTTCAAAACTTTGATTATGGAAGGGACGCCTGGGTGGCTCAGTTGGTTAAGCAGCTGCCTTCGGCTCAGGTCATGATTCCAGCATCCTGGGATCGAGTTCCTCATCGGGCTCCTTGCTCGGCAGGGAGCCTGCTTCTCCCTCTGCCTCTGCCTGCCTCTCTGTCTAATTGTGCTCACTCTCGCTCCTCTCTCTCTCTGAAAAATAAATAAAATCGTAAAAAAAAAAAAAACCTTTGATTATGGAAATGGCGAGTCATCAGAATGGCTATTATTCTTATTTCCTGCTCTTGAATTCACCACAGTGAATCATACCTGCTAGTGGAAGGGGAGATCTGTGTGTTTTTATTTCCTGTTTAAATTAAACAATGGGAAAACAATCTTTTGAGGAATTAAAAAACCCTTCATGGGGACTCATGTTTTTCTCTTCTGTGAACCACTTTCTGATAGTAGAAACTTTTTTTTTTTAATTAAAGCTCAGACTCAGAGCTGTAACAGGGTGCTGTGCCCTTTGTGAGGGGGAGAAACAGAGGAGGAGTGTAGGTTGTTTAGGAGCTTTTGGGGTGTGGCTCATTATGCTCCCAGTGGCACACAAGCCCCTGTTAGCCTTCCTTGACAGTGGGTGGGGGAGATAGGGGTTGCTGCTCACCTGGTAGACAATCCTGGTCTCTGAAACCTGACCCAGTGAATCACTATTGACTTGAACTGGGGAATTTATGAAGAAAACAGAATGAACCCTGAAGGGTGCCTATATCCTTTGCACTCAGACAATTCCATGGAGCAAAGGAACTCATCACCCATGAGACATGTCAGGATCCCTGAGTGTGTGGGCTTTGCTCCCTGGGAAGAGGTTGTGTCTTCATCCTTATCTGAACCAGAACCATGTTGTCTGGTTACCAAGATCCAGACTTTTATGTGACCATGGGATTATTATTATTGTTATTTTAAGGAAGCAATGTAGGCACTGTCTTCAAGATACAAATGTCAAAAGGAAAAACAAAAGGATATATATATATATATATATATATATATATATATATATATATATTTATAATATATATATATATTTATAATGACTAAACTTGTGTTATATCTCATTGGTAAGGGTAACTTAGGGCTGCCCAAATGAGAAAGACCAAGGAATTATATTTTGATCGAAGTGTGCTGTGCAAGTGTAGTGTATGTGTGGATTTTTTATTTATTTTGTTTTATTTTTTAATTTTTAAAAATTTTTATATAAACATATAATGTAAGTTTAGCCCAAGGGGTACAGATCTGTAAATCACCAGGTTTACACACTTCACAGCACTCGCCATAGCACATACCCTCCCTGATGTCCATAACCCCACCACCGTTTCCTGACACCCCCTAGAAACCCTGTTTATTTTGTGAGATTAAGAGTCACTTATGGTTTGTCTCCCTACCGATCCCATCATGTTACATTTATTATTTTCCGAACACTGAACCACCCCCACGTTGCATCTCCACTTACTCATGTCAGGGAGATCATATGATAGCTGTCTTTCTCTGATTGACTTATTTCACTAAGCATAATACTCTCTAGTTCCATCCATGTTGTCACAAATGGCAAGATTTCATTTCTTTTGATGGCTGAATATTATTCCATTGTGTGTTTGTGTGTGCCCCATCTTCTTTATCCATTTTTCTGTTGATGGGCATCTAGGTTATTTCCATAGTTTGGCTATTGTGGACATTGCTGCTAAAAACATTCGGGTGCACATGCCCATTTGGATCACTAGACTTGTATCTTTAGAGTGAATACCCTGTAGTGCAAAAGTTGGGTCATAGGGCAGTTCTATTTTCAACTTTTTGAGGAAATTCCATGATGTTTTCCAGAGTCGTTGCACCAGCTTGCATCCCACCAACAGTGTAGGAGGGTTCCCCTTTCTTTGCATCCTTGCTAGCATATGTCACTTCCTGGCTTGTTGATTTTAGCCATTCTGACTGGTGTGAGGTGGTATCTCATTGTGGTTTTGATTTGTAATTCCCTGATGCCGAGTGATTTGGAGCATTTCTTCATGTGTCCGTTGGCCATCTGGATGGCTTCTTTGCAGAAATGTCTGTTCATGTCCTCTGCCCATTTCTTGATTGGATTATTTGTTCTTTGGGTGTTTGTTTGCTAAGCTCTTTATAGATTTTGGATACTAGCGGTTTGCATATATCTTCTCCCATTCTGTCAGTTGTCTTTTGGTTTTGTTAACTGTTTCTTTTGCTGTTAAAAAACTTTTGCACTTGATGAAATTCCTATAGTTCATCTTTGCCCTTGCTTCCCTTGCCTTTGGCGATGTTCCTAGGAAGAAGTTTCTGCAGCTGAGGTTGAAGAGGTTCTTGCCTGTGTTCTTTCCAAGGACTTTGATGGATTCCTATCTTACCTTGCAGTCCTTCATCCATTCTGAGTCTATTTTCATGTGTGGTGCAAGGAAATGGTCCAATTTCATTTTTCTACATGTGACTGTCCAATTTTCCCAACACCATTTGTTGAAGAGGCTGTCTTTTTTCCATTGGACATTCTTTCCTGCCTTGTTGAAGATTAGTTGACTATAGAGCGGAAGTCTACTTCTGGGCTCTCTATTCTATTCCTTTGATCTGTATGTCTGTTTTTGTGTCAGTACCATACTGTCTTGATGATGACAGTTTTGTAATAGAGCTTGAAGTCCGGAATGGTGATGCCACCAACTTTGGCTTTCTTTTTCAATATTCCTTTGGCTATTCGAGGTCTTTTCTGGTTCCACATAAATTTTAGGATTATTTCTTCCATTTCATTGAAGAAATGGATGGAATTTTGGTAAGGATGGCATTAAATGTTCAGATTGCTTTAGGTGTAATAGACATTTTCACAATATTTGTTCTTCCAATCCAGGAGCATAGAACATTTTTCCATTCCTTTGTGTCTTCCTTAATTTCTTTCATGAGTACTTTATAGTTTTCTGAGTATAGATTCTTTGCCTCTTTGGTTAGGTTTATTCCTAGGTATTTTACGGTTTTGGGTGCAATTGTAAATGGAATTGACTTCTTAATTTCTCTTTCTTCTGTCTTGCTGTTGTTGTAAAGAAATACAACTGATTTCTGTGCATTGATTTTATATCCTGACACTTTACAGAACTCCTGTACAAGTACTAGCATTTTTGGAGTGGAGCCTTTTGCGTTTTCCACACAGAGTGTCATATATCTGCAAAGAGTAATTGTTTGTCTTCTTTGTCGATTTGGATGCCTTTAATTTCTTTTTGTTGTCTGACTGCTGAGGCTAGGACTTCTAGTACTATGTTGAATAGCAGTGGTGATAATGGACATCCCTGATGTGTTCCTGACCTTAGCAGAAAAGCTGGGTTTAGGCTTCCTTTGCTGTTCTTTCTCCAGCTCCTTTAGGTGTAGGCTTATTTTCTGTATTTCAGACCTTTCTTGTTTCTTGAGAAAGGCGTATATCACTATATATTTTCCTCTCAGGACTTCCTTGCTGTGTTCCACAGATTTTGAACTGTTGTGTTTTCATTATCATTTGTTTCCATTAATTTTTTCAATTCTTCTTTAATTTCCTGGTTGGCCCATTCATTCCTTAGAATGATGCTGTTTAGTTTCCATGTATTTGTGTTCTTTCCAAATTTCCTCTTGTAATTGAGTTCTAGCTTCAGAGCATTGTGGTCTGAGAATATGCAGGGAATAATCCCAATTTTTTTAAGTTTATTTATTTATTTACTTGACAGACAGAGATCACAAGTAGGCAGAGAGGCAGGCAGAGAGAGAGGAGGAAGCAGGCTCCCCACTGAGCAGAGAGCCTGATGAGTGTTTCAATCCCAGGACTCTGGGATCATGACCTGAGCCGAAGGCAGAGGCATTAGCCCACTGAGTCACCCAGCCGCCCTGATCCCAATCTTTTGATACCAGTTGAGACATGATTTATGATTCTGGAGACTGTTCCATGTGTGCTAAGAAGAATGTGTATTCTGTTGCTTTGGGATGAAATGTTCTGAAGAGATCTGTTATTTCCATTTGGTCCAGTGTGTCATTTAAGGCTTTTATTTTCTTGTTGATCTTTTGCTGGAAGATCTTTCCATTTCAGTGAGGGGAGTGTTAACGTCCCCTACTATTATTGTATTATTGTCAATGTGTTTCTTTGATTTTGTTACTATTAATTGGTTTATATACTTGGCTGCTCCCAAGTTAGGGGCATAGATATTTAGAATTGCTAGATCTTCTTGTTGGACAGACCCTTTGAGTATGACATAGTGTCCTTCCTCGTCTCTTATTATAGTCTTTGGCTTAAAATCTAATTGATATCCTATAAGGATTGCCACCCCAGCTTTCTTCTGATGTTCATTAGCATGGTAAATTGTTTTCCACCTCCTCATTTTAAATCTGGAGATGTCTTTGGGTCTAAATTGAGTTTCTTGTAGACAGCATATTGATGGGTTTTGTTTTTTTATCCATTCTGATACCCTGTGTCTTTTGATTGGGGCATTTAGCCCATTTAGATTCAGGTTAACTATTGAGAGATACGAATTTTGTGCCATTGTATTGCCTGTAAGGTGACTGTTACTGTGTATTGTCTCTGATCCTTTCTGATCTAATACTTTTAGGTTCTCTCCTTGATTAGAGGACCCCTTTCAATATATCCCGCACAGCTGATTAGGTGTTTGCAAATTCTTTGCATATTCAGTTTTTGTTTGTCCTGGAAGCTTTTTATCTTTCCTTCTATTTTCAATGATAGCCTAGCTGGATATAGTATTCTTGGCTGCATGTTTTTCTCGTTTAGTGCTTTGAAGCTATTTCTGGCCTGCCAGGTCTCTGTGGGTAAGTCCACTGCCAATCTAATATTTTTACAATTGTGTGTTACAGACTTCTTTTCCTGGGCAGCTTTCAGGATTTTCTCTTTGTTGCTAAGACTTGTAAATTTTACTATTAGGTGACAGGGTGTGGTCCTATTCTTATTGATTTTGAGGGGGTAATCTCTTGATGCTTGCTTGTTCCCTTTGCCATATTAGGGAAATTCTCTATAATAATTCCCCCTAATATACTTTCTGCTCCCCTCTCTCTTTCTTCTTCTTCTGGAATCCCAATTATTCTAATAATTTCATCTTATGGTGTCACTTAACTCTCAAATTCTCTGCTCATGGTCCAGTATTTGTTTGTCTCTCTTTTGCTCAGCTTCTTTATTCTCTGTCAGTTGGTCTACTATATCACTATTTTTTCTTCTGCCTCATTCATCCTAGCAGTAAGAGCCTCAATTTTTGATTGCACCTCATTAATAGCTTTTTTTGTTTTCAACTTGGTTAGATTTTAGTTATGTTATTTCTCCAGAAAGGACTTTTATCTCTCCAGAGAGGGTTTCTCTAATATCTTCCATGCCTTTTTCGAGCACAGCTAGAACCTTGAGAGTTGTCATTCTGAACTCTAGATCAGACATATTACCAATATTTGTATTGATTAAGTCCCCAGCCTTTGGTAGTGCCCTTGTTCTTTTTTTTGTGATGAGTTTTTCTGCCTTGTCATTTTGTCCAGATAAGGAAAGACTCAATCACTTCTTGAGATTGTTGATCTCTAGAAGGGTGGCAAAGGGTGGCAAAGACCCCAGGAAAATGTGCATTAACTAAATAAGAAGAGACTCCAAATAGTGGAAGGGAGATATATATATATATCTCCCTCCCACTATATATATATATATATATATATATATATATATATATATAATCAGTCTAATATACAGATATATATATATATATTAGACTGGTGACTAGAACAGGGTCACCCACTTAATTACTTAATTTTGGGAGTATTTTGGTCTCTTAGAAGAAACTACCTCCCAAAATTTTAAAGAATGAAGAACATATTTAAGGGTAAACACAATGAAGGGATGGAATATGCCTATAAAGATTAAAAAAAATTTTTCTAAAAAAAGGAGTTGATAAAGTAAGTTGGTTAGGAGAAAAAAGAAAAAGAAAGAGGGGATAATTTGCTCGGGCTGGAGACTAGAACAAGCCCAAGATAAATTTAGAGTGTATTTTGATCCATTAGAAGAAATTTTACCCCAAATTTTTTTTTAGAATAAAAAACCCCATGTGTATACAAAAATAAAGTTAGATACAATGAAGGATAAAATATGACTATAATAATGAAGGTTAAAAAAGATTATTTTTCAATGAAAGGCATTGTTAAGATAAACTAGTTAACATTAAAAGAAGATAGGGTAAAATTTAAAAAAAAATTTGCAGAAGAAAAAAAAAGGAAATTAAAAAAACATTAACTGCAAGACTAAAGAATCATGGGGAAAAAGCCATGAATTCTATGCTTTGCTTTCTCCTCCTCTGGAATTTTGCTGTTATCCTTGGTAAATGAACTTGGTCTTGGCTGGATTTCTTGTTGATCTTCTGAGGGAGGGGCCTCTTGTATTGATTCTCAAGTGCCTTTGCCGGAGGTGGAATTACACCGCCTTTACCAGGGTCCAGACTAAGTAATCTTCGGGAGCTTTTCTTCCCTGAACACTTTCTGTAGAGTTCTGGAGGATGGGAATGTAAATGCCGGCCTCCCAGTCTCTGCAGCCCAGAATAGATGAGAGCTTGGGGCCCCATTCCTCAGTGCGCCCTCAGAGAAAAGTGCTCAATTACTCCTGTCTCCCTGGTCTCCAGCCACACTCGGAACTCACCCAGCCTGTGCCCGGTTCAAGGTAACTCCGAGTTGAGAGCTCACTTCTCTGCTCTGTCTCTGTAGCTGGCTACCCCACTCTAATACCTGCGAGCTCTTTCATAATCAGACACCCCGGATGCTTCTGTGTCCAGAAGGATCTGTGACCAATCCTTCTGGGGCCAAGCTGACCACGCATGGACTTCATCCCAGTTTAGCCTCTGCAGCAATGTCCCTCAGTGGAGCAGACTTTTAAAAGTTCTGATTTTGTGCTCTGTTGTTCTTCCACTTGCCAGGAGCTGGCTCCTCCCACCACAAGTCTATCTTGCTGTCACTTTGGATTCACTTCTCTGTTGGTCCTACCTTTCATAAAGTGGTTGATTCTCTGTTTCTAGAATTGTTTCTCTTCTTCTATTTGATCTCCTGTTGGATTTGTAGGTGTTCACAATGCTTTGACAAGCTATGTAGCCCATCTCCTGATACCTGATGTTGTCTTAACCAGTTGCTTCTCCGCCATCTTGCGTGTGTGTGTGTGTGTGCATGTGTGTGTGTGTTTAAAGATTTTATTTGACACAGAGGGAGAGACATCACAAGTAGGCAGAGAAGCAGTCAGAGAGAGGGGGAAGCAGGTTCCCTGCGGAGCAGAGAGCCTGATACGGGGCTCAACCCCAGGATGCTGAGATTATGACCTAATCTGAAGGCAGAGGCTTAACCCACTGAGACACCCAGGTGCCCAACACATGTAGTGTTTTATTCTATCATTTTCCTTACTTCTCTGAAGGGAAAAGGAAGTGGTGACTGGAGCCTGGTTTCTGATTTGAAGGAATGGGATATAAGAGATTTGAAAAAATAGTGTTCATGCTGACATGGTCCTCAGTGCACAGTGAGCAAAGGTTTGAATCTTGGACTAGGAGGTGTTGGTGTTCAGGGAAGATGATGTCCAAGTTTCCAGCCTGTAGAGTCACTTGGCTGGTCTTTCTACTTGGACCAGTACCTGCCTTCCTAAGGGGAGCTTGAAAGTGGCTTGGAACCCTAGGGCACTTGAGGAATGATTTGGATAAGACACCTGAGTGGGCCAGTGTAGACAAACTAAGGGAATTCCAGAGCTAATGATGAATACATTTCTGAGGCTGGAGTTTGCTTCTCTGTGAGTAGCATTGAGCTGGGGCGGAAAGCAGTCTCTGGATCTTAGAACTCATCGTGTGAGCAGGTCTGAGCCAGAATGCATTGTCAGATGAGACAGGTGGGAGATTGTGAGGCCATGGTGGTGGACCATTACTCTTGAGGGAAGGCCATACTGCTCCAGGAATAGGGCTCTGCTACCTGGTCAGCCCTACTACTGCAGATGTACCACGAAAGTTATTTTCTCTTTGGTTCTCATGCTCTTGGCTCAGCAGGGTGGTTGGTGGGAAACCACCCACAGGCAACCTTATTGATTCTTGCCCAGGTGCCCCTTGCTTCCTCAGATGAGGAACAGCAGGTATTCTCTACCTGGTGTCTATTAATTCAACCATCAGAAGCACTTCTTCCAGAGCCACACCCCTGAGAAATCCTCCACTTTCCTGTGCTGTGTGGAAGAGGCCATTTTTCATTTGGAAGTGAAATATCAGATCCTGCTATTAGATTCCAAGGCCACACAGTACTCCATTCTCCATGATGCTCTAGTTGTGCTTGAGTCCTGATGTGCAAGACTGAGGCCAAACCTGGGCAGCCTGCTGCTGCTGCTGCTCAATTTGTTTCCCAGAGTCAAGAGTCTCATATGATTTTTCTCCTTCTCAGATATCTTCCAATTCAGGTTTCCCACCCTGTCCCTATGATCCTCTGTGTTGTTCCTTATATTCCACATATGAGTGAAACCATATGATAACTGTCTTTCTCTGCTTGATTTATTTCACTTAGCATAATCTCCTCCAGTTCCAGCCATGTCAATGCAAATGGTAAGTATTCATCATTTCTGATGGCTGAGTAATATTCCATTGTATATATGAACCACATATTCTTCTTCTTTTTTTAAAGGATTTTGTTTATTTATTTGACACACAGAGAGAGAGACAACTATCACAAATAGGCAGAGAGGCAGGCAGCCATAGGAGGGGAAGCAGCTCCCCACTGTGTAGAAAGCTTTATGCATGCTCGATCCCAGGAACCTGAGATCTTGACCTGAGCCACAGGCAGAGGCTTAACACACTGAGTCACCCAGGGGCCCCTGAACCACATCTTCTTTATACATTAATCTGTTGAAGGACATCTCTGCTCCTTCCACAGTTTGGCTATTGTGGACATTGCTGCTAGAAACACTGGGGTGCATGTGCCTCTTCATTTTACCAAATCCATATGGTAGATACCCAGGAGTGCAATTGGTGGGTCATAGGGTAGCTTTATTTTTAATGTCTTGAGGAAACTCCATGCTGTTTTTCAGAGTGAGTGTACCAGCTTGCGTTCCAACCAACAGTGTAAGAGGGTTCCCTCTTAACCCTCTTACACTGTTGTGTAATATGTTTCACATCCTCATCAACATTTGTTGTTCCCTGTCTTTTAATTTTTGACATTATAACAGGTGTAAGGTGGTGTCTCATTGTGGTTTTGATTTTTATTTCCCTGATTGCAAGGCATGTGGAGAATGTTTTCATGTGTCTGTTAGTCATCTGTATGTCTTTTTGGAGAAGTGTCTTTTTAGGTCTTCTGACCATTTCTTGAGTGGACTCTTTGTTTTTTTGGGTGTTGAGTTTGAGAAATTCTGTGTAAATCTTGGATACCAGACCTTTAACTCTAATAGCATTTGCAAATATCTACTCCCATTTTACAGGTTGCCGTTTAGTTTTGCTAATTGTTTCCAAGCGTTTCATCTTGATGAAGTACTGAAAGTTTATTTTTGCTTCTGTTTCCCTTGTCTTTAGAGACTTGTCTTGAAAGAAGTTGCTGTGTTGGAAATCGAAGAGGTTGCTGCCTGTGTTCTCTAGGATTTTGGTGTGAGACAGGAATTAATCATCTTTCTTTCCTGATTGTATTTGAGACCTCTCTCCTTCTTGGTGAGTCTAGCTAAGGCTTTGTTAGTTTTGTTTATCTTTCCAACAAAGGCAGTTCTTATTTTCATTGATCTTTTGTCTTTTTAGTCATCATTATTGATTTTCACATTCCGTTTTATTACCTTATTCCTACTGATTTGGGATTTGCTTGTTTTTTTTTTAACATTTCTCTATCATGTAAAATTATAGTGTTTACAGGACAGCTTTCTTGTGGACTGACGGGGACCTGAATTTCTATGAACTTCCCCCTTAGAACTAATTTTGCTGTGCCCCTTACATTTTTGTAGGTTTTTCTTTTTGTCTCGAGGTACTTTTAAAATTTCTTGATTTCTTCTTTGACTGTTGGTAGTTTATTACCATGTTGTTAAATCTCTACATATTTTTGACTCTCGCATTTTCTTCTTGTGATTGATTTCTAGTTTCATAACATTGTGGTTGGACAATATTTGAATCAGCAGGTGAGGGGAACATTCAGGATAAAGTTTTGTTTACTGGGCTTTTTTTCTGAGGGCAGAGAATGAGCTCCATACAGTGGAAGGTGTTGGGTTGGCAAGTTCCAGGAGTGCAGGAAGAACAATGGAAATGACCACCGCCGGGTCCCGCCGTCTTCCAGCCTCCACCCCCACTTTCCTTCACCCTTGACTCTCAAGCCAAAAGGATGTATGCCCAGGTCATGTCCCCTTAGGTAACCTGATACCTATGAGGGAAACAGATGAAAGACCCCTGCCAACTCCCTCCCAGTGTGACTTCCCCTACTCTCTTTCTGGAATCAAGGAACTTTGACAGAGGGTACCCACCTCCTCCCGGAGCAACTTTCCTGGTTCCCCTTCTCTTGAGCCCTGAAACTTTGCAGGAGAGTGCCTTTAATAAATCTTGCCTTGCACCCACTTCGCCTGGCGTGTTTATCTCGCCTATAAAACCTTACATTTGGTGCCCAAAACCCGGGAGGGTTTTGAGAGCCTCCCACCCTGGTGAGGAGGCTCTCTCCTCTCCCTTGCCAGACCTGGACCTGCCTTTCCCAACGCCACTTCTGAAGCCATGGTGAGTTTCCCCGGATTCCGCGCCTCAGTCTGAAAAGCCCTGCCCTAATGGCGCCCACGTCAGGGCAGACCCCGCCGGTCACCAGGTGACCTCCGTGATTCTGAGAAGCTGGGAGACATCCTAACCTCTAGGGTATTTGACACAGTTTTTCTGCAACCCAGTGGTGGATGAAGGGATGCCTTCCTCCTGCCCTCGGGTTGTCTGGCAAGGAGTCTTGGGGACCTCCCAATCCAAATTCAACCCTAAAACATCCCGGGCGTGTTTTAGGCCTGTTGGACAATCTTAAAACCCTGGAACTGGGCCAGGACCTGCAAAAATGACGCTACTATACTATAGCTTGGCCACAATACTGATTAGACAGTCAGTCCCAATGGTCTCCAGAAGTCATGTTTAATTATCAGATTTTCATGGACCTAAATAACCTCAATAGACACCAAGGCAGATGGGTCAAGGTCCCTTAAGTTCAGGATTTCTGAACCAGCACCCTTGTTTACCCGTCCCTCTCCCCACTCCTAACTGAACTTCTGACAAATTTATCCACAGTAAATATGAAACTTTAATCAATGTTTAATAAAGCTCTTGTTATTTGTTAAAATCTGTTACCAAAGAAAAGACTAAACGGATGGTTAATTGTCTGTCTCAAAGTTTTAATGGGTAATTGCTGAGATAGCTTTCAAAGTCTTTGGTAACCTGAAAGTTTTAAGTTTTGCTTGGATGACAAATGGGATTAAATCTGTTGGACATTTAGGTCTTTTCCAAAGGGATAAAATGCCAAGTCATGTATTACTGAACATAGCTTTGTGCTTTTGACTTTTTACAGCAAAGAAAATAAGAATATTTAAATCTGTTAGTAAGCATGGCTTGTGCTTAACTGATTCATAAATTGGCATCTAAAGAATACTGTTATAGCCGTTCATGATTAATAACTGACTAGAGGTTAATAACTAAAGGTGTTTTTAAGAGTACAAAATTCTGCTAAATAAAGGAAGCAACTCTGTGTGTAGGAAAGTAGAAGATATATGAGAAATATTTAAGGAATGGGAGTATATTTTATTGAAAGTGAAAGGAGATAATTTTGTCCTAAGTGAGATGGCTTTTTGAGACAAAACCTGAATGCAAAGGAAAGTTGTAGAAGGTTTGTGAAGGGAAATCATTCAGGAACCCAATGAAAACCCGGCCATGTTTCTTAACCAACTTACTGAGGCGCTGACTCAATACACTTGCCTAGACCTGGCCTCTCCAGCAGGGGCGACTGTTTTAGCTACTCACTTTATTTCTCAGTCAGTTGCCGACATTCGGCAAAAATTAAAGAAAGTGGAGGAGGACCCTCAAACTCCCATTTTTGATCTGGTGAAAATGGCATTTAAAGTCTTTAACTCCCAATAGGAGGCAGAACTTAAGCACCAAGCCAGACTCCAACCGAAGGTCCAACTGTGGACCCAAGCCCTGGTAGCAGCCCTAAGGCCGGGAGGTTCTGGGGGTCAACAGAAGGGAGCACCTAACTGCGTCCCTCTGGGGGCCTGTTTCACGTGTGGAGCCAAGGGATACTGGGCCCGTCAATGCCCCAATCCAAAAATGCCTACTAGGCCATGCCCTCAATGCCGCATAATGGGCCACTGGATATTGGACTGCCCCAACCTCAGGGTATTCCCGGCGCCTCCACGTGGGGGAGACCCTGAGATGGTAAGTTCTGTCTTCCAACTTCTCCTATTGGATGACTGATGGAGCCCAGTCTCAGACACCCCTCTCACCCATGCCGAGCCCAGGGTCATGCTCCAGGTAGTGGGTAAGTCCCTTTCCTTTCTATTGGACACGGCACATGCTTTCCTGCCTTTTTACTCAGCTCCTACTCATCCCTCCTCGTTGCAGTTATGGGAATTGATGGTACTTCCTCCACTCCAAAGGTCAGCCAACCCCTTACCTGCAGCCTGTATGCGTTCCCCTTCTCACACTTCTTCCTCATTATCCCTTACTGCCCTGTTCCCTTACTAGGCAGGGACATCCTCCACAAACTTCAGGCCACCATTTGTCTCTCTCCCTCTCCCTTGACTTCTGTTCACCTCATCCTTCCTCTACTTCCCGATGACTCGTCCTCTATCCCAGACTGTCTCCCCTCTGTAGACCCACAGATATGGGACATTTCCAGACCTGTAGTAGCAACCCACCAGTGAGGACTCAAGTTTATCAGTGACCGCCTTTGGCAGCAGGGTCTCCTTATTCGCATTAACTCTCCAAGGAACTAGATGTCACTTTCCAGGGATGGCAGCACTGCCTCAAGGCCCTAGCTGCAGCCACTTCTCTGACAAAGGAGGCCCTCAAACTTACCTTAGGACAGCCCATCATGGTCTTCTCCCCCCATAGACTGATGGACTGAGTCAGCCACAAATACTTGGCACAGCTCACTCCTTCCCATCTCCAAGTTTACCACCTGCTGTTCATAGAAAACCCCCAGGTCACACTCTGTCTCCCTTCGCCTAAATCCCACCACTCTCTTGCCGACACCTTCATCTACCCCCACTCCTCTCCACTCCTGTGCTCAACACCTGGAAGAACTCTCTCCCTCCCATCCAGGACATTGGGACCAGCCCCTGACTGAACCCAATCGCACTATGTTCATGGATTTGGGCTCCCTCATAGCTCCCTATAAACGGCGATGTGTGACCTATGCAGTGGTCACCCTGGATGCAGTCATATAAGCAACCCCCCTTCCCATTGGGATTACTTCTCAAAAGGCAGAACTCCTGGCTCTTACCAAGGCCCTTCACTTATCTGAGGGCCAACGGGTCACTCTTTATACTGACTCCAAATATGCTCTCCTTATTACCAACACTCACTCTGTCCTCTGTCGAGAAAGGGGATTTCTCAAAACCAAGGGAACCCCCATAGTCAAAGGGCCTCTTATTGCCAAACTCCTTGAGGCTCTCAAGTACCCTACTGAGGTGGCTATTGTCCAATGCCATGGCCGTCAGTCCTCCAAAGACCCCATCTCTTTGGGGAACAACAAGGCTGACTCTGTTTCCTGACAGATGGCCTTAAACTCCTCTCTAGCCCCTCTCCTGTTTCTCAACACTCCTCACAGTCCCTGTACACTGATGAGGAGACTCGGGCCCCTAAAACATTAGGTGGCAGGTTGGATTACAATGGATGGTATTTTGTCCAGGACAAAATTGCCCTCCCAAACAGCCTAATCCACACCCTCTTTACTGACATCCACCAGTCTCTCCACATCGGTCCAAAGGCCCTATACCAATTTCTCCAACCTCTCTTTCACCACCCCCTCCTCCAAAAGACCATTAAGGAGGGACAGAAGGCCTGCTGAACCTGTCCTGCAGTCAATGCCCAGGGCGGCCTCCTCAGACCAGGACCCACCCACCAGCTCCAAGGGCATCAGCCAGGCGAGGACTGGCAACTTGACTTCAATCACATGCCTCGACACAAAACCTTTAGATATCTACTAACTCTTGTGGACACCTTCACAGGCTGGATCGAGGCATTCCCCACCACTAGGGAAACAGCAGAGGTGGTTGCCGCTGTTCTCATTAAGCACATCATTCCGAGGTTTGGACTCCCTGGAACCCTACAATCAGATAATGGACCGGCCTTCATCTCCAGCATCACACAACAGATCTCTGAGAGCCTCAACGTCACCTGGAAACTCCATATCCCCTACCACCTCCAATCTTCGGGTAAGGTCAAGAGGGCCAATGGCCTCCTCAAGGAACAACTCACCAAACGCACTCTTGAAACCTGACTGTCTTGGCCAACCCTTTTCTCACTGCACTCACCCGCCTTAGGGCCTCCCCTAGCCAC
Source organism: Mustela nivalis (assembly GCF_964662115.1). Taxonomy (NCBI): domain Eukaryota; kingdom Metazoa; phylum Chordata; class Mammalia; order Carnivora; family Mustelidae; genus Mustela; species Mustela nivalis. Next base: position 374,609 of record NW_028136556.1, on the reverse strand, counting down.
CCATCAGGTCTCAGTCCCTTTGAGCTCCTGTACAGCAGGTCCTTTCTACTCAATCACAACCTGCCTGCCTCTGCTCCACCTCTCCTATCTTGTATGCCTTATCAGACCCTCTTACGAGCCCTCCTAAGGGCTCATGCAGGTTCAACCATCCTCGCCCCTGACAGCCCGAGTGGAGACTTCCCCAGGCCCTAAATGCTGGGGACCAAGTTCTCCTAGGGGAACTTCACCCAAAGTCCTTACAGCCCAGGTGAACCAGCCCCCATACTGTTATTCTTACAACTCCCACAGGGGCAAAATTCCTAGGACACCACCCATGTGTACACATCTCCTCTCTAAAACCATCCCCACAACAGGATGGCTGGACTTCCCAAACCCTGGGGCCCACATGGTTGCAGATTTCCCGCACCACTTCTTCTCACCCTCCTCCTTCTACACCCCCCCATAGCTGTCCCTCAGGTGACCCTGAATTCAGGTGGTACTTCTCCCTAGTGGAAACTTGGGCACCACACGGTCTAGTCAGCTGGTCACCACAGATTGCCAGTCTGGAGGGTGCCAGCCCAAGCGGAAATGGCCGTCCTCTCCACCCCCCTCCTGTGACAAAAAAGGGCTGTGTTTCTTCCTCTTGTTATTGGGGTATCCTTGGTGTCTTCCCTAGTGGCCACCTGGCTGGGCACCGGGGCCATAGCTCACTCCATAGGTGCTACCCGAGATTTATCTGAACAGCTCTGAACAGCCATGGAAGTCTCAGCTGAGTCCTTGGCATCTCTACAATGACAGATTACTTCAGTGGCCGAGGTAGCCCTACAGAACCAGCGAGCCCTGGACCTGCTCACTGCAGACAAGGGAGGAACCTGTTTATTCCTCAATGAAGAATGATGCTATTATATCAATGAATCCAGTGTAGTTGAAATCAATATCAGTGCCCTGACAAAAATCTGCGACTCCCTTGGTGGCCAGCATCACCCTGTAATAAAACCCTCTCAATGGTGGCTCTCCCCCTTAACGACCTGGCTCCTTCCAATCCTAAGTCCCATTATTATCTTCTGCCTATTAGGACTTATCACCCCCTGTGTTCTTTGCTTCATTCAGGAATGAATACGTGAGGTTTCCAGGGTCACTGTCAACCAACTCCTCCTGGATCCCGATACCTGCCTATCCACATACAAAGGACCCTATGATGACGCCCCTTTAACAGCAGGAGGTAGCCATATCTGAGTCCCTGCCCCCATTACAACAAAAAGGTCGGAATGTTGGGTTGGCAGGCTCTGGGAGTGCAGAAGAAACAATAGAAATGACCACCGGCTCCAGAGGCTCGTGGAGTGCAGTTGGAACAATGGAAATGACTGCTTCCGGGTCCCGCTGTCTTCCAGACCCCCCCTTTTCCTTCACCCTTGACTCTCCCACCAAAAGGATGTATGCGCAGGTCACATCTCCATAGGTAAACTGATACTTATGCAGGAAACAGATAAAAGACCCCCACTAACTCCCTCCCAGTGTGACTTCTCCCTCTCCCTTTCTGGAGTCAAGGAACCTCTCCTGAGGGTGCCCATCTCCTCCCAGAGCAACTTTTCTGGCTCCCCTTCTCTTGAGCCCTGAAACTTCGCAGGAGAGTGCCTTTAATAAATCTTGCCTTGCACCCACTTTGCCTGGCGTGTTTATCTCGCCTATAAAACCTTAGAGAAGATTTTGTGAGATGGTGGGGAGTGGTCAACCCTTGTTAGAATTACTGACTACCATGAAGGCAGTGTACCACTGTTTACACCGTATTCCTGATGGATTTGCACTTCGTTAGAAACATTTTCTTTTCTTTTTTTTTAAGATTTCATGCATGTTTTTGACAGAGAGAGAGTTCACAAGTAGGCAGAGAGGCAGGTAGAGAGAGAAGGGGAAGCAGGCCCCCTGCTGAGCAGAGAGCCCAATGCGAGGCTCGATCCCAGGCTCCTCAGATCATGACCTGAGCTGAAGGCAGAGGTTTAACCCACTGAGCCACCCAGGCACCCCAATTAGGAACATTTTCTATGAGGTGCAGGGTTGACCTTCTCTAACAGAAAGGTGCCATGTGGGTTCATGGCATGTCCCCAGGTAAGCAACCAGGATGTATGGTATTGTACGGGAACAGAACTGTCTTTGAAAGTGATAGAAACACATCATGGTGAGCTCCATGACAATAGCCGAGGTCCTGAGTGACCCACTGGGTGTTGGTGGTGGGTGGGGTAGTGGGGTCTGTTAATCTGTCTTATAAAGTCCTGTGGAACTCAGGGACACCCTCCTGTCTGTTGAGTTGTGTGGATACAGGTAGACAGCAGTATCTGGTCAACACAAGGGTTGCACTGGACCAACAGCAGAGGGGCAGTGTGCCCAGGGAGCACTCCATTTCCATAAAAATAGACCAGGGTCTGTGACCATCATTCTTAGCCACAGCATGGGGAAAGGAGGTCGGTAGTGGTGCATACTTCCTAGGTTTGTGGTCAAGACTAGTTTGGAGCCCACTGAAGACATCCATACCTGGCACAGAAGGCATCCAGTCACTGTAGCACCAGAGCACTGTGCCAGCTCTGATGCTGCTGCCTCCTATTTTTCATCATCTTTATGGACATGAGCCTCTGCTTTTGCCCCATGGCCTCCAGGGTATTGCCCTCCCTCCATCTGGCCCTCTCCTCTGCCCTGTGTAACCTGATGCCAGGGTACCTTCTCAAGAGGCAGCTCAGTCAGTCCCTTGATGGGACACTTCCATGGATCCTCTGTGAGGTCAGGACGATACCTTGCCCTGGAAGGGGTTTGCAGGTCCCCAGTCAAGAAAGCCACATCTCTCTTTTCAGCCTGACCTCCCCTCCCCTCAGTCTTCCTAAGGGAAGATCTTCTCACTTCATGAGCTGAGAGCTCTGAACTTAAAAACGAATATCGTTTTATATTTCTCAATGCCTTAGTTCATCCATGGCATGTCTTTCAAAACTGCCAGTGGGTTTTTAGCAGTCCTGGAGGTCTGCCTGCTCAAGGAAGGGATGACCTGGGAGTGGCAGCCTTCCTTCCCATCTCCCTCAGCATGTCCCTGAGCCCTGGAGCCATCTGTCCCACTGAGGGTTGAGGGACCCAAGACAGCCCATCTTGAGCCCAGGCTGGGTCAGCTGCATAGACTGATGTATATTAGTAGTGGTGGGAAGCTGGTATGCGCAGTTGCAGACAATTTCTCCTTCTTTTTCCTGCTTCCCTTCCCACACAGAGGTAGCTCAGAACAGTCTTCAAGCCCTATACCTCAGGATCCCATGACCCAGGCTCCCTGCTTTCAGCTGGTGACCTTAGTGGTTTCCTGTCGCTTCTGCCTCCCATACCAACTCTCATGGCCATTCCTAAATCAGGGGAGGGATCCAACCCTTGACTGTACTTGGTCTTCCTCCGGTCCCACGCCCAGCCCACCCACATTTGTCTTCCAGGTATGTGCTTGGAAGCAAGCCCATCAACAGGAACTTATCAGCCAACAGAACCAGGTAATGACCACTGAATTAGAGATCCAGGGTGCATAACAAACCTGCTCTGGAAGCTGTCACATACTCTATGACAATCTCACACGAAAACAGAAACAATAATAGCTTTCTGGACAGTGAAGTGACATCCGTCTCTACTTACACTCTTGAAAGCATAGGTGCTGACCCTGGATGGAAAGGGACCGTGGCTCCTGTGGGCTACCATTAACAGGAAAAGTATAAGAATTCAGTGAAATTTGAATTCCAAGCATAGAGTGAATAATTATTGTACAGTAAATACTCTCACAAGTAAGTCTTATGAACATTGCATAGCAAAAGTTTTTCCAAATAGTTTACTGAAAGAAAAGAACTTTTTTATTGTTTATTTTAATTCAGGTAGAGTTAACATACAGTGGTATATTAGTTTCATGTGTACAATGTAGTGATTCGGTGATTCTATGTATTACTCAACGGATATCAAGAAAAGTGTACTCTTAGTCCCCGTCATCCATTTCACTCATCCCTCCATCCACTTCCACTCTGGTAACCACAGAGTCGGTATTTTGCTTTGTATCTTCTTTCTCCTTTATTTATGTATATTCGTTTCTTATATTCCATGTAAGAGTGACATTGAAAGGCATTTGTCTTGCTCCAACTGATGAGTTTCACTTAGGACAGTACTCTCTAGCTCCATCCATGTGTCTGCAAATGGCAAGATCTCATTCTTTTTATGGCTGAGTAATTTCCCACTGTGTGTGTGTGTGTGTGTATACATATATCATCTCATTAATCAAATTATCAAGAAATACTTGGATTGCTTCCATATTGTAATATTGTAAATAATGTTGCAAGAAATATAGGGGCTCATGTATCCTTTTGAGTTATTGTTCTCATATTCTTCGGGTAAACACCTGGTAGTGTGATTGCTGGATCACAATGAAGTTCTATATTTAACGTTTTGAGGAACAGTCATACTGTTTTCTAAAGTGGCTGCAGCAGCTTGCATTCCCACCAACAGTGTAAGAGGGTTCCCTCTTATCCACATCTTCCCAACATCTGTTTTCTTGTGCTGGTGCTGTTAGCCATTCTGATAGTGTGAGGTAGTATCTCATGGAACTTTTCATTTGGATTTTCCTGTTGATGGTTGACGGTGAACATATTTTCATGTGACTGTTGACATCTGTTTTTCTTCTTTGGAGAAATGTCTATTCATGTCTTCTATTTTTTTTAACTGTATTATTTGTTTTTTGGGTGTTGCGTTGTATCAGTTCTACATATTTTGGACACTACCCCATTATTGCATATGGTATTCGCAAACATCTTCTCCCATTAAGTGGGCTGTCTTCTATTTATTACATTTTCATTGTTCTTCTGCTGTGTGGTAAGCTTTCATATTGATGTAGTTCCAGTAGTTTATTTTTGCTTTTGTTTCCTTTGCCTTAGGAGGCATGTCTAGAAAATGTATGGTTCATGGCAGAGAAGTTACTTTCTGTGACCTCTTGTAGGATTTTTATGATTTCAGGTCTCACATGGAGGTCTTGAAACTGTCTTGAGTTAATTTGTCCATCTGGTGTAAGAAAGCGGTCTAATTTCATTCTTTTGTGCATAGCTGTCCAGTTTTCCCCAAACCATTTGTTGTAGAGCCTGTTCTTTTCCCTTTTAATACTTTTGCCTGTTTTGCAGAAGACTAATTGGGCACGTGATTGTGGGTTTATGTCTGAGCTTCTATTCTGTTCCCTTGGTCACTGTGTATATTTCTGCACCAGTCCCATACTGTTAGGATGACTGAAGCTTTGTACTATAATTTGAAATATGGAATTGTGACGCCTCAAGCTTTGTTTTCCATCATAACATTGTGTTGGTTCTTCAGTATCTTTTGTGATTCCATAGAAATTTTTAAGGTAGTTTCTTTGAGTTGTTTCATTTTTTAAAAAATTTAAATTTAATTAGCCAACCTATCCTACATCATTAGTTTCAGATGTAGTGTTAAATAATATATCAGATGTGTATAACACCAAGTGCTCATTGCATCATGTGCCCTCCTTAGTGCCCATCACCCAGGTACCCCCTGCCCCAATCCAGCAACCCTCAGTTTGTTACTACAGTTAGGTACTATTATGTTTTTTCCCATCTCTGATGACTTCTCATTCTGTTTCCCTTTCCTTTTTCTATGGTTCTCTGCCCTATTTCTGATATTTGACATATGAGTGAAACCATATGATAGTTGTGCTTCTTTCATTGCCATATTTTACTCAGCATAATATCTTCCAGACCCATCCAGGTTGATGTGATGATAAATAATCATCCTTTCTGATGGCTGAGTAATATTCCATTGAATATATGAACCACATCTTCTTTATCCATCCCTCTGTCCATAGGTATCTGGGTTCTTTCCATAGTTTAGGTATAGAGGATATTGTTGCAATGAACACTGGGGTGCAGGTGTCAGTTCTTTTCATTACATCTCTATTTTTGTAGTAAAAGCCCTGTGGTGCAATTGCTGTGTTTTAGGGTAACTTTACTTTTAACTTCTTGAAGAAACCCTGTACTGTTTTCCAGAGCGGATGTAACAGATTGCATTCCTACCAGGAGTGTAGGAAGCTTCCCCATTTTCTGTATCATCACCAACACTTGTGGTTTCATGTCTTGTTAATTTTAGACGTTCTTCCTTGTGTGATAGGACACCTTAATGTGGTTTAGATTTGCGTTTCCCAGAAGCCATGTGATGTGGAACATTTATGCATATATCTGTTGGTCACATGTGTGTCGTCATTGGAGAAATGTCTGTTCATATTTTCACCCATATCTAGACCTTACATTGGGTTAAGACCATGAAGCCTGTAAGATACAATCATCCAGAACTGTGGAGATCTTCACAAGGTCTGAGTTAAAATGGAGTTTTAGGGTGTATATGAAGCTCAGAGATTGTGTTCAGAGTGTGCATGAAAGTGTAGGTTCACTGACATTGTCTCAGGTTTGCATTCAGATTTCTCATGCTCTGAATCCAGTCTGGAGTAAAAAAGGGAATTTCATTTTTTGTGGCAGGCTGATCCTCTGGTGTTGTTCAAGTGTTCCCAATACCTGGTGCTTGGGATCCAGGCCTCTACAGATGGTGCTCTCAGAACTCCAAATAGGGTTATGGTTAGGACATAGGAGCATGGAAGGTTCGAACTGCCAACCGTGTGGTGAGTGTCCTGGAGGGCTGAGTTGAGGGCATGGGTTAAGGTGAGTGTGCGGCTCAGGGTTTCAACCCATGAATCATTGAAAGTGGGAGTTCCGTGGGATGGAAAGAGATGGGCCAACATATTTCCATTGACCTATATGGGCCATTATGGAAAGATTTCCTTCTGGGTGGGAGGCTGAGTCCACTGGTATTGCTCAGCCATCCCCAAATCCTAGGGCTTTGGAGCACTCCCTTAAGGGACAGTTACCTGAGAGCCCAACATAGGGATAGAGTTAGGATCAAGGGGCATTGCAGGGCCAAGGAGCTGGCAGTGTGTGTGGAATTAAGAAATTAAAGATGAGTGTTCCCATTCAGGTCAGGCACAGGGTTTGTAGCCTAGAGGCCACTGAAAGTGTTGGTTTGCTGGGATGGGCTCAGATGGGCAGGCATTTTCTCCTGCTTTGAATATTTCTAGAGGTCTACATGGCACACTTTCCTCCTGTGTGTTAGGCTGAGTCCTGTTGTATGGCTAAGGTGACCCCAGTGCCTGGGGCAGGGGGCCAGGCCCCTAGGAATGGAATGCTCAGGACATGTCAGGCTCAATCTGCCACCCTGAGAGGAGCGACCTGGGGAGCAGAGTTGAGGACGTAGGTCAGTGTGAGTGTTAGGATCCAGGTAGTGAATAGGGGGTTGCTGAGAGTGGGATAGTCTCACGGGGCCACGAAATATTCTGGTATAGTTCAGGTGTAACCCATCAGTGGGGCTTTGGTGTGGATCCTCAGAGGACAGAAGACTGAAAGTATAGCCTAGGGCTAGGGATAGATCACAGGGGCATGGCTGGCCTGACCTGCTGGTGCTGAGGCAGGATGCCTAGGGCAATGATTTGAGGGTCATGGTCAAGTGGTGCATTACACTCTGGGTTTGTGCCTGATGGGTGGCCGATGGTGGAGGTTGCTTCATGGGCTGTTCAGGTTTCTCCCATTCTGAGGGTTCTGTGCAGCTCCAAACAGAACAGTTTCCTCTTGGGTGGCAGACGGAGTCCTGGTTTGGGGATCAGGGGTCCAAATATGGAGGAAAAGGGGGCCCAGCCTCTGGGGAGGAAGACTGAAAACCCAACCTAGCTTTAAGTTTAGGGCCAGGAGCATGGAAGACCTAATTTGCTGGCACTTAGGAGGGATCCCAGGGGGCTGAATTGAGGGCAGGGGTCCGGTGGCATGACAGGGTCCAGGTTTGTGGTCAGGGGACCGCTGACCACAGTGGAGTAGGGTGTGCTCAGGGGGACATGCAGTTTCTCCCACTCTGAGGGTTCTACTCAGCTTCAATTGGCACGGTTTCCTGCTGGGTGACAGGCTGAGTGTCAGCCCCCGCATTTGTTGCCAATGGTGTGCAGAAGGTGGGGATGGCCTCAGGTGGGGCATGAAGGTTTCTCCCGCTCTCAGGATTTGGCACAGCTCCAAACAGCATGGTTTCCTCCTGTATGGTGGGCAGAGTCCTGGGGTGTCACCAGGGGTTATTAATCTTGGGGGCTTGGGGTCACGCCTCTTGGGATGGAAGCCTGAAAACCCAAATTAGGGATAGGGTTAAGGCCTAGGGGCATGGCACACCTGATATGCCAGTGCTGAGGCAAGTGCCCTGGTGCGCTGAGTTGAATTTGGGTGTCACACAGTACGTTACCCTCTGGGTTTGTGTCCAGGCATTCACATAACCTGGGAGTGACTTGAGGGGTCCATGGAAGTTTCTCCAGCTCTGAGGGTTCAGCGCAGCTCCAAACAGCACAGCTGTACCCTGCGTGGCAGGCAGAGTCCCAGCATGAGTATCAGGCATCCTTAATCTGAACTTAAGGACCAGGCCTCTGGGTGCAGAAGCCTGTACACCCCACCTAGGATAGGGTTAGGACCTAGGGACATGGCAGGCCCGATCTGTCAGCACTGAGACACGATCCCCTTGGGGCTGAGTTGAGGGCATATGTCAGGCGGTGCCTCAGAATCCAGGTTTGTGGCCAGGGGGGCTGCAGATGGTGTGTGGGGGGGGGTCACTTTAGTGGGGTATGCGGGTTTCTCCCTCTCTGAGGGTTCTGTGAAGCTTCATATGGCACATCTTCCTACAACATAGGAGGCTGAATTCTGGGATACCACTCAGGGGTCGTTAATGAGGCTGGTTTGGGGGCCAGGTCTTTTGGGATAAAAGCCAGAAAACCCAAACTAGGATTAGGGTTAGGGCCTAGGACCATGGCAGGTTCTCTAGTGGGCTGAGTTGAGGGCACATGTCTGGAGGTGCATCAGATTCCAGGTTTGTGTCAAGGGGTTCCACAGAACCTGGGGTGGCCTCATGGGGTCATAGAAGTATCTCCCATTCTGAGGGTTCTGTGCAGCTCCAAGCAGCAGAGTTGTGCCCTCAGTGGGAGGCATAATTCTGGTGTGAGTCTCAGGGGTCCCCCGTCTGCCTGGGTTGTGGGCCAGGTCTCTGAGCATGATAAACTGTGCAACTCACCTAGGTTTAGGCTTAGGGCCTTGGGGCATGGCAGGCCTGAACTGCCATTTATGAGGCATGCTCTGCTCAGGGCCAAGTTGAGGATTTGTCAGTCATTGCATCAGAGTCCGTTTTTGTGGCCGGGGGGCCACCGAAGGTGGTGTTGGCTTTACGAGGCAGTGCAGTTTCTCCCACTCTGAGAGTTTGGCACAGCTCCAAATCATCTGGTTTGCAACCACATTGTGGACTGAATTCTGGGGTGTTAATCGGGGTTCTTAATCTGGGGGGCTTTGGAGCCAGGCCTTTAGGGTGGAATTCTGAAAACCCAAACTACGTTAGGGTTAGGGCCTAAGGGCATGGAAGGCCAGATCTACTGGTGCTGAGGCGGGCTCTCTGGTGGGCTGAGTTAAGGGAAGGCATCACGCAGGGCCTCAGTCTCTGGATTGGTGACCATGGGTGCCACCGAAAGTGGGCGTGGCCTCAGGGAGGCATGTAGATTTCTTCTGCTCTGAGGGTTGGGCACAGCTCTAATGGCACAGTTTCCATCTGGGTAGCAGGTGGATTCCTGGGGTGTGGCTCTGGAGTCTTCAATCTATAGATGGAAGCCTGAAAACCCAACCTAGTGTTAGGTTTAGGGTCTGGGGCATGGCAGGCCTGATCTGAAATCGCTGGGACTGGCACTCCAGGGGTATGAGTAGAGTGAGGGTATGGCCATGTATGCACCAGGATTTTAAACTGCTTTCTCATGGGGTTTGGACCGTGACCACTTGAGATCATGGGCCAGGCCCAGGTGGCCGCCCTGCATGTCCGTGCTGCCAAAAGCCATTTCAGTGGGGGATTTTCTGGCTAATTTTCATGAGCGAGAAGCTCATGAGAATTGGCCGGCATTGGGAGGCAATTTGGGATGCACTCACACCCATTGTTTAGAGTGCTTTCTTCCTAGATGCTCATTATGACCATCCAGGAACTTGGACTGGTCCCACACGGCTCCCCTGCGGGCCCCAGCTGATAAGAGATTTCCGGAGGTAGAGTTGTGGGAGGGTCTCGGGCTGAGAATGAGGCTTCATGTTTGTGGTTCCTTTGGGTGCTGAAGGTGGGGGTGGCCTCAGGAGGGTATGAAGGTTTCTCCCCATCTGAGGGTTTTATGCAGCTCAAAACAGTAATGTTTCCTGCTTTGTGGAAGTGGAGTCCTGGGGTGCAGCTCTGGGGTTCCCAATCTGGAGCGCTTGGGGACCAGGTATCTGGGAATGTAAGCCTGAACACCCAACCTAGGGCTAGGTTTAGGTCCTAGGGGCATGGCACACCCATTCTGCCAGTGCTGAGGCTGGCCTCCCAGGGGACTGAGTAGAGGCCAGGACTGCCAGCATTCTGGGGCAACTCCGAGCACATGTGCCTCTGGAGTTTAGAGCTCTTTCTGGCATGGTTTGGGCTGCGAACCCTCAGGAAAATGGTCCAGATCCAGGCAGCTTCTCTGAGGGCTCCCACCTCTGGATGCAAGTTCAAAGGAGGTTTCTGGCCAATTCACATGAGATTTCTGCCCAAATTGATATTGATTTGGGCAGAATTTTTGTGGGAATTGGCCGGCATTGTGGAGTGATTTTGGTCACGTGTGCTCCTAACGTCTGGATTGCTTTGTCGCTAGGTTCACGTAGCAGCCACCCGTGACCATGGGCTGGGCCTGCAGAGGTCCCTGAGAGCTCACACTGATGAGGGCAGAATGGAGTATGGGGGTCAGAGTGAACACCAGGCACTGGTTTTGTTGCCTGTGCGGGCTCTGATTGTGGTGGTCACCTCAGGAGGCATGCAGTTTTTTACTGCTTTGAAGGTTTTGCACATCTCCAAAAGTCACAGTCTCATCCCGAGTGGCAAGTCTAGTTCTGTGGTCTGTCTCAGGGGCCCCCAGTCTGGAGGTACAGTGCCATTGTGGCTTGAGACCTGTGAGGCGTTGTGAGCTGGATTAGGAGACTCATGCCAGTTCATGAATCACAGATGAGATTCACTTGGTGTGTGTTTTGAACATAGAATTTGTTCCTTCACCTAACATTGTTTATTCCATTGGGCCTACGCGGTGGGGGAATGGCAGGCATCTAGAGTTATGTGGCTGTTTGAGGTCAGATAGTGACTTGGATGATGTCTTTTCCTTTGTCAAAGGTGATTTAAACTAAAGAGTTCCAGTGAGGGCAGAGGGCACATTCAAAATGATTCCAAGGAGGCTTGGATGATTTAAAAGGGAAACCTGACCTTCTAGTTTTACTAAATAGATACCTGCACAGCTGTATTTTCTCTGCAGTTCATGGGTGGTGAAGTCAGAATGAGAATCTTTGGGAATTCCCCCAGATAGAGGCATCCTGGTGGCTTCAAGGGGCTTGGCATCAGGAACCCTGGGGTGAATATCTGGTGCTGCTTGCCTGAAACTTGGTGAGTCAGGTTGTCCCACAGGTTTTCCATCCCCTTCTAGGGAATTGCAGGAAGGTAATGTTCTGCTTAAAGCAGAAACCTCCCGCACTGTCAGTGGGCATGCAGATTTTTGCAGCCTCTTTGGAAAAGAAGATGGAGTTTTCTCCAAAAGCGAAAATCTGAACAACACTAGGACCCAGAAATTGAACTCCTAAGTATTTATCCAAAGGACACAAAAGTGCACATTCAATGGGGTAAAAGCACCATGATGATTATAGCAGTATTATCAACAATAGCAAAACAAAGTAGGGAGTCCCTCTGTCCATTTTCTGATGAATGGAGAAAGAAGATGTGAGAGATTGATCTGTCTAACTATCCAATAGCATAGGAGCCAGCCTCAAAAATAATGAGATCTTGCCATCAGCAAGAATATGGAAGGATCTAGTGTGGATTAAAGTAAGCAAAACCAGTAAGAATAGACCAATGGCCTATGATTTGACTCCTATGGAATTTCAGAAAGAAAACAGATGAACATAGTGAGGGGAGAAAGATAGGACAATGAGTGAGCAGTGTCAGCCTTAGAGCACAAACTGAGGGTTGCTAGAGGGCAGGGGTGTTGGCAGGAAGGGTTAAATGGGTGACGGCTATTAGGGAGAGTACTTGTTGCGATGAGGTCTGGGTGTTTTATGCAGGTGAGAAATCACAAAATCCTACCCCTGAAGCAAAAGAATGAACAGTGCATGGAAACAAATTGGAATGGAAGTCAAGGAAGGAAAGAAGAAGACCATGTTCTACTTCATGAGGAGTGGGGTAAAAATGGAGGGGTTATCGCTGTCCTGTTCTACTAATGATCATTTCCAAACATGGTATGGTACAATACACTAGTTTCTGTTTCCATAAGGAGACCTCAGAAAGCTTGCAGAAAGATTCAGATGTCAAGCATATCCATGATCCATTGATATGTTCCTTCCAGTATGCCCAGGTACAAAGGTAAATGGAAACAAATATGGCAGAAGAGGTAAGGAGGTGTTAAGCTTTCAGGAGGTAGCCTTCCCCTTTCTCATGAATGCCTGGATGAGTGTAAATTAAGAAGAAGGATGGGGGATCCCTGAGCTTTGCCCCAGACAGGGGAATTCTAGCTATGGCTAGAGCTTATGGGTTTGCCGAGGAGAGACAAGCTATTAGCATGGCAGGCCAGAACTGCTGGTGCTGAGGTGATTTCCCCGAGGGGCTGAATCGATGATGGGGGTCAGGCCGTACATCAGGCTCCGGGTTTGTAATTAGGGAGCTGCACAATGTGGGGGAGTTCTCATGTGGGCATGCAGGTTTCTCCAGCTCTGAGGGTTCTGCACAGTTCCAAAGAGACTGGTTTCCTGCTGGGTGGCAAGCAGACTCCTACAGTGTAGCTCCAGGGCTCCCAATCTAGACGTCTTGGGGGACAGACCCCTGGGGAAGGAAGCCTGAAAATGCAACTTAGAGTTAGGTTTAGGGCCTAGGGGTATGGCAAATCTGATCTTCCAGTGTTGAGGCAGGCTCCATGGTGGGCTGAGTTGAAGGTGGGCATCAGGTGACATGTTAGACTCTGGGTTTGTGTCCAGGGGTGCCGCAGAAGCTGAGGGTGCCTCGGGCGACATGCAGGTGTCTCCTGCTCTGAGGGTTCTGGACAACTCCAAAGGGACACGTTTTTCTCTGGGCAGCTGGTGGAGTCCTGGGGTTGAGTCTCAAATGTCCCCAATCTGGTGGGCCGAGGGGCCAGGCCTCTGGGCATGGAAACCTATAAACCACACCTAGGGTTCGGTTTAGGGCCCTGGGGCATGGCAGGCCTGATGTTCTGATGAGGAGGTAGGCTCTCAAGTCAGCTGGGCTGACTTGGGGGCGGGCATCAGGAAGCATGACAGAGCCTGGGTTTGTGTCCAGGGGCTGTAGAAGCTGGGGGTAGCCTCTGGGTGACATGCAGGTTTCTCCTTGTCTGAGGGTACTGCGAAGCTACAATGGCATGGCTTCCTTCCGTGTGGTGGGTGCAGTCCTGATGTTTCACTCGGGTGTCCTTAATCTGTGGGGTGTCATGGCCAGGAGTTTTTGGTTGGAAGCATGAAAACGCAAACTAGGTTTAGGGTTAGGGCCAGGAGGAATGGCAGGCCCAATCTTCTGGCACTGAGGCGGGTTCATTGGGGGGCTGAGACAAAGAAAAGGGTCAGGCGGGAAGTCAGAGTCTAGCTTGAGGGAAGGGGTACAGCTGAGGGTCAGCCACCGTGTTTGTGACCCACTCGAGTGCTGAAAGTGGGGGATGGCCTCGTGGGTGGGGCATGCAGGTTTCTCCTGCTCTGAGGCTTTTGGTCAGGTTGTAATTGCATGGTTTCCTCCTAATGGCAGGCGGAGGCCTGGGTTGTGGCTCAGGTGTCCTTAATCTGGAGGGATTAGGGGTCAGTTCTATGGGGACAGGAGCCTGAGAGCTCACCTTATGGTTACCGTTAGGGCCTAGGAGAATGACAGGCCTGATCAGCCAACTCTGAGGCGGGATCCCCAGAGTGGGGTGTGTGTTGAGGATGAGGGTAAAGCAGCGTGTCAGACTCCAGGTTTTATGGATGGGGCGGGCCACCAAAGCTAAGGGTGGACTCAGGGGTGCATGCAACTTTCTCCCAGTCTGAGGGTTCTGCACAGCTCTGAAGGCCACGGTATCCTTCAGGGTGGCAGGTGGACTCCTACAGTGTGGCTCAGGGGCCCCCAATCTGGAGTGCTCAGGGGAGAGATCCCAGGGTCTGAAGCCTAAAAATCCAAAGGAGGCTTAAGGTGAGGGCCTGGGCTCTGGCAAGCCCAATCCAACAGCCCTGGGGCAGGCACCCCACAGGACTGAATAACAGGAGTAGTAGGCTGTGCATGGCCCTGGCTCATAGAGGGCTATATCACAGGGTTTGTGACACGACCACTCGGGATTCAAGGGCAGGCACAGGCAGTGGCCTGCAGCGCTGCCAGATAGTTCACTGGGGGTTTTCTGAACAATTCTCATGGGTTTTCTTCCTAAATCAATATTGATCTGAGTAGAAAGCTTATGAGAGTTGGCCAGTGTTGGGTGGTGATTTGAGCTGTGCTGGCGCCCATGGTCTAGAGCAGTTTCTCCCTAGGTGTGTGTCCTGGCCATCCGGGAACACTGGCTGGGATCACGTGGCTCCCCCAAGGGCTCCCATCAAGTGGAGCTTTCTGGGGGCTGGGCTGAATCAGGGTGTCTTGCTGAACATCAGCCTCCATGTTTGTGGCCCCGTGGGGCAATGAATGTTGGGGTTGCCTCAGGGAGTCATGCAGGTTTCTTCTGCTCTGTGGGTTTTGTGCAGCTCTGAATAGCACAGTTTCCTCCTCGGTGGCAGGAGGAGCCCTGGGTTGTGGCTCAGGACTTCCCAATCTGGGGGGCTTGGGGGCCAGGTCTCTGGGGATGGAAGCCTAAAAAGCCAAACTAGGGTTAGGGTTAGGGCCTAGGAGCATGACAGGCCCAATCTTTTGGCACTGAGGCAGGATCCCCAATTGGCTGAGTCAAGAATGGGTGACCAGCGGTATGTCAAGCTCTGTGTTTTGTGACTGAGGGGTCCCCAGATGTAGGGGTGGACTCAGGGAAGCATGTGGTTTTACCCCCAGTCTGAGGGTTCTGAGCAACTCTGAATAGCATGGTTTCTTCCTGGGTGCCAGGTAGACTTCTGCAGTGTGGCTCAGATATCCCCCATCTTGAGGGCTTGGGGGACAGGCCCCTGGAGATGGAAGTGTCAAAAGCAAACTGAGGGTTAGTACGAGGGCTTAGGGGCCTAGCAGGCCTGAACTGCCAGCGCCAGGGTAGGCGGCCCAGGGAAGTGACTAGCAGGAGGGATTGGCCACCCATATGCCTGGCTCAAAGAGGGCTATCTCTTAGGGTTCAGGCTGCGACATTCAGGAACCTGGACCAGGCCCAAACGCAGCGCTGTGGGCCCATGACACCAGAAGCGAGCTCCTGGGTTTTTTTTTTTTTGTCCAATTCTTATAAGCTTTCTGCCCAAATTGATATTGTGGTTGGGCAGCGAGTTGGGCCATGGTGGCACCCGCTCTACAGCTCTTTCTAGCTAGGTGGGTGTCTCGGCCATCCAGGAACATGGGCCAGGCCCACCCAGCTCCCCTGAGGGCCCCCGTGCACCAGAACTTTCCAGGGGTAGAGCTGAGGGAGGGTGTCTGGCTGAGTGTCACCCTCTGTGTTTGTTGCCCATTGGGATGCTGATGGTAAGGGTGGTTTCAGGGGGATATGCAGGTATCTGCTGCTCTGAGGGTTTTGCACAGCTATGAATGGCATGGTTTCCTCCTGGATGGCAGGTGTACTCCTGGGATGTGGCTCTGGCGTCCCCAATCTTGAGGGCTCAGAGGACAGGCTCCTGGGGATGAAAGTCTGAAAACCAAACTAATCTATGGGTCCAGGGCCTAGGGGCATGACAGATCTGATCTGCCAGTGCCACCGGGGGCATCCCAGGGGGCTGAGTAGCAGGAGAGGTTGACCCACATGCACCTGCCTCGCAGAGAGCTTTCTCTCAGGGTTTGGTCTGCAACCAATCGGGACTCTGGCCCAGGCCTCGGCCACAGCCTAGTTGCCCAAACAAGGTCTCTTGGCATTTTCCTGACAATTATGACAATTTTTCTGCCCAAATTAATATTGATTTGGGCATAAAGCTTATGAGAATTGGCCAGCATGGGCGGCTTTATGGGCTGCACATGTGGCTTGGTCTAGAGCACTTTCTCACTAGGTGCATTTCACGGCCATGTGGGAGCACGGGCTGGTCCAACGTGGCTCCACCGAGTAGCCCCACCAGGGGAGCATCCCAGGAGCAGAGTTGAGGGAGGGGTAAGGCTGAGCATCACCCTTTTTGTTTGTGGCCTGGTGGGGCGATGGATGTGCGTGGCCTTAGAAGGGCATGCAGGTTTTCTCTCACTCTGAGGGTTTTGGGCGGCTCTGAACAGCAGTTTCATCCTGGGTGGCAGTGGAGTCCTGGGGTGTGGTTCAGGGGTCCGGAATCTGGAGGGCATGGGGGCCCAGGTCTCTGGGAACAGAAGCCGGAAAAACCGAGCTATGGTGAGACTCTCTAGAGGGTGAATTGAGGATGGTGGTTAGGCGGTACATCAGGCGCCGGATTTTGTGGCCAGGGGGCTGCCACAAGTGGGTGTTTCCTCAGGTTGGAATGCAGGTTTCTCCCTGTCTGAGTGTTCTACACAGCTCCAAAAGGCACGGCTGTCCTTCTGGGTGGCAGGCGGTCTCTTGGGGTGTGTTTTTGGTATCCCTAATCTGGAAGGCTCAGGGGACAGGCCCCTGGGGATGGAAGCCTGAAAACCCAACTGAGCATTAGGTTGAGGGTCTGGGGGCATGGCAGGCCTGATCTGCCAGCACCAGGGTGAGCACACCAGGGGACTGAGTAGCCAGAATGGTTGGGCATATGTGCACCTGGCTCGTAGTTGGCTTTCTTGCGGGTTTCGGGTTGCACTACTCCAGACCCCATGCCAGGCGCAGGCGGTTGCCCTCTGGCTCTGAGTCACAGGCAGCAAGTTTGCTGGGGGTTTTCCAGCCAACTCTCACAAGCTTTCTGTTCAAGTCGATATCAATTTGGCAGAGAGATCATGAGAAATGGTTGTTGTTGTGTGGCAATTCAGGCCACACTGGCACCCGCAGTCTAGAGCAATTTCTCACTAGGTGCTTATAGTGGACATCTTGGAAACATGGGCCAGGACCATGAGACTCCCTAGAGGGCCCCCACATAGAGGATTTTCTGTGGACAGAGTTGAGGCAGGGGTTCTGGCTGAGCATCAGGCTCCATGTTTGTGGCTCAGCTGGGCGCCGAAGGTTGTGGTGGCCTTGGGGGGACATGAAGGTTTCTCCTGCTCTGAGGGTTTTGGGAGGCTCCAAAAGGTACAGTTTCCTCCTGGGTGGCAGGCAGAGTCTTGGGGTGTGGCTCAGGGGTCTGCAATCTGGAGGGCTCATGGGCCAGGTCTCTGGGGACAGAAGCCTGAAAAGCTACTCAGCCTCTGTTTTTGCAGCCCAGTGGTGAGTCAAGGGTGGGGGTGGACTGGGGAGGGCATGCAGGTTTCTCCCCTTCTCCCACTCCCACAGCTCCTAACGACCCGGTTTCCTCCTGGGGGCAGGTGTACTCCTGCAGTGTGGCTCTGAGGTCCCTGGTGTGGAGGACTTAGGCTACTGACCACTGGAGAAGGAAACCTGAAAACCCAACCTAGGTTTAAGGCAAGGGCCTAGGGGCATCGCAGATGTGATCTGCCAGTGCCAGGGCCCGCACCTCAAAGGGAGCAGGAGTGGTTGGCATCACGTGCACCTACCTCACAGAGGGCTTTTTTTCAGGGCTAGGATTGCAAATATTGGGGCCCCAGGCCAGGCTCAGGCAGTGGACCTGACAGCCCATGCTGATAAATGCAAGTTCACTGGGTTTTTCTGGCTAAATCTGACTTTTTTTTTCTGACCAAATTGATATAGATTTGGGCAGAAAGCTGTGAGAATTGGCCAGCATTTGGCAGTGATTCAGGCCATGCTGGCATATGCAATCTAGAGCTCTTTCTCACTCAGTGTTGACGTGGCCATCCGGGAACATGGGTAGGGCCCATGTGGCTCCCCTGAAGGCCCCCACGAAGGGAGAGGGCCCTGCAGGCAGAGTTGAGGGAGGAGGATCCAGCTGAGCACCAGTCTGCATGTTTGTGGTCTGGTGGGGAGCCAAAAGTGGGGGTGGGTCTCAAGGAGGGTATGCAGGTTTCTCCCACTCTGAGGGTTTTTCACAGCTCCAAGCAGCACGGTTTCCTCCTGGGTGGCAGGCGGAGTCCTGGGCTGTGGCTCAGGGGTCCATAATCTGGAGGGATTGGTGGCTAGTTCTATGGGGACAGAATCCTGAGAAACTACCCTAGGGTTACTATTAGGGCCTAGGAGTATGACAGGTCCAATATGCCCATACTGAAGCAGTTCCCCAGGGGGCTGAGTTGAGGACAGGGGTCCAGTAGTGCATCAGGGGCTTGGTTTTGTGCCCGGGTGGGCCGCTGGAGGTGGGGGTGGTCTTAGGGAAGCATGCGGGTTTGTTCTGTTTTGAGGGTTCTGCGTGGGTGTGGTTTCCTCCTGAGTGGCAGGCGAACTCATGGGGTGTGGCCCTGGGGTCCCCAATCTGGAGGGCTTAGGGGACAGGTCTCTGGGGACAGAAGCCTGAAAAGCCAACGTACGATTAGGGTTATGGCCTAGGGCCATGGCAGGCCCAAACTGTCAGTGCTGAGGCGGGATCTTCCATGGGCTGAGTCAAGGATGGGGGTCAAGTGGTATGTAAATCTCTGGGTTTTGTTGCGATGTGGGCCATCAGAGGTGATGGCGGCCTCTGGAATGCATGTGGGCTTCTCCTGGTCTGAGGGTTCTGGGTAGCTCCGAAGGGCACCCAGGAGAACATGGATGGTAGGCGGAGTCCTTGGTTGTGGCTCAGGGGTTCCCAATCTGGAGGGATTTTTGGCCATGTCTCTGGGCATGGAAGCCTGAAAACACAACCTAGGGTTTGGGTTAGGGCTTATGGGTATTATGGCCCTACCTCCTGGTGCTGAGGCTGGATCCCCAGGGGCTGAGTCAAACATGGGGGTCAGGAAGCACATCAGAATGAGTTTGTGACTGCGGGGACCATCGAAGTTGGGGGTGTCCTCAGGGAGTCATGTGGGTTTGTTTCATTCTGAGGGTTTTGCTCAGCTTCGAATGGTACAGTTTCCTCCAGGGTGGCAGGCGGACACCTGGGGTGTGGCCCAGAGGACCCCAATCTGGAGGGACAGTGCCAGTGTGGTTTTACACCTGTGGAGGGTTTGGGGGCTGCTTTAGGAGTCTGTGGAAAGCCCAAGAGTGCCAGTTCATGCCACTGGAGGTGGTGAGTGAGCTGTGGTGCTAGAGAGCACGGTAGCGGTGGCAATGCTGCTTGCGACCACTGGAGGCAGTGGCGAGCTGCCATGGGAAACCCACCTGAAGAAGAGTCAGTGCTGCCTGCTGGCTCTGAGGGCAGTGGGGAAGTGCTGGGTGAGAGACCCTGAATCCTGAGGAACTACAGATTGTTTCTGCAGGACGGAGTGGTGAGCTGTATAGTCTCTGTTTCTCCAGGCTTAAGAGTGGTCATAAGAAACACTGGAGCCTGGCCCCCACTCAGCATTGTGCCCTGTTTCCCCAGGTTTGCTGGTAGTCTGCTGTCAGGATGGCTCAGGAGGGTCCTCCCAGCTGGGCTCTGGAGACAGGGGAAACCAAACCTGACTCATGGTGCATTTGGAACTGAGGAGTTGAGTGTTTGTTTGGAAGAGTATGTTTGTTTCTCCAAAAAGGACAAGGGCATTGGTCGGCTTGAGAAGGAATTGGATGACCACTTAAGAAATAAGCATATGGGGGCGCCTGGGTGGTTCAGTGGGTTATGCCGCTGCCTTCGGCTCAGGTCATGATCTCAGAGTCCTGGGATCGAGTCCCGCATCAGGCTCTGTGCTCAGCAGAGAGCCTGCTTCCCTCTCTCTCTCTCTGCCTGCCTCTCCATCTACTTGTGATTTCTCTCTGTCAAATAAATAAATAAAATCTTTAAAAAAAAAAAAAGAAATAAGCATATGTCTCTCCTTCTCCCAGGAATTGGAGCAGGTGTGAAGACTAGGTGGAAGACTCCTGCTTATCCACACCTGACAACCCTTCTTCACTCTGGCTCCACAAGACCTGAACTTTGAAAATCAGCATCTGAGTCAGTCATGCAGCTTGTCCCAGGACGTAAGCATTCAGAGAAAACAGCAGGCCGGTGGGGCACAATGTCACATCCATGCCAGGACATGAGGTAAAACTTTTCTTTCACCCCAAACCTCCTGGACTTTTCTCTTGTCTCTGGTGGAGTTCACAATTGGCACACTGGACCAGCTGTAAGCAATCTAGTGTGGGTGCCAGAGTTCCCGAGTTTCTCTGCAGGGAACACCTGGCATGGATATCATTTTCTCTGTTTATTTCTGGATTACAAAGGTATTTGGACCATCTCTTTCCTAGGTAATCCCTTGGATTCGAAAGGGAAGATGAGATTGACTGGTGTGCGTTTTGAATATAGAAAGTATTCCTTCATCTAGCAGTGAGGTGGATGTTTGGGTCAGATAGAGACTTGGATGATGGCTTCTCCTTTGTCCAAGGTGATGTATCCTAATGGATTGGTCTTTGCATCCAAAGAGTTCCAATGAGGGGTGAGGGAAAATTCAAAATGATTCCAAGAAGCCTTGGACAATTTAAAAGGGATGCTTGTCTTCCTACGTTCACTCAAACAGCTATATATGGTTGAGCATGCTCTATTTTCTGTGCAGTTGGTGGGTTCTGTGGGTGGTGAAGGAGAGTGTTTGGGAATTTCCCTGAATAAAGGCATTCTGGTGGCTTCAAGGGACTTGGCGTCAGGAACCCTGGGGTGAATTTCTGTGGCTGCTTGCCTGATGCTCAGTGAGTCAGGTTATCCCTCAGGTTTTACATTTCCTCCATAGGAAATGGCTGGCAGGGAATGTTCTGCTTAAAGTGGAATTCTCAGGAGCACCTGGGTGGCTCAGTGGGTTAAGCACCTCCCTTTGGATCAGGTCATGATCCTAGGTTCCTCTGATGGAACCCTGCCTTAATCTCTCTGCTCGGCAGGGAGCCTGCTTCATGCTCTCTCTCTCTGCCTGCTTCTCTGCCTACTTCTGATCTCTCTCTGTCAAATAAATAAATAAAATCTAAAAAAAAAAACACCCTAAAATGGAACGCTCCTACACTGTTGGTGGGCATGTGGGTTGTTGCAGCCACTCTGGAAAAGAAAATGGTGTGTCCTCCAAAAGCTAAGAACAGAACAACACTAGGATCCAGCAATTGTCCTCCTAGGTATTTGCTTAAAGGGCACAAAAATGTACATTCGGTGTGGTACAAGCACCGTGATATTTACAGCAGCATTATCAACGATAGTAACATTATCAACCACAGCACATTATCAACCATAGTAAAACAATGGAGGGAGTCCAAATGTCCATTCACTGATGAGTGATTATATATATATATATATATATATATATATATATATATATGTGTGTGTGTGTATGTGTGTGTGTTTTATTCATTCACTCACATCATCTTCTTCTTTTTTAAAATTAATTTATTTTTTTAGAATAACAGTATTTATTGTTTTTGCACCACACCCATTGCTCGATGCAATCCGTGCCCTCTCCAATACCCACCACCTGGTTCCCCCAAACTCCCACCCCCGCCCCTTCACTCAGATTGTTTTTCAGAGTCCATAGTCTCTCATGGTTCACCTCCTCTTCCAATTTTTCCCAACTCCCTTCTCCTCTCTAACTCTCCTTGTCCTCCATGCTATTTGTTATGATCCACAAATAAGTGAAACCATATGATAGTTGACTCTCTCTGCCTGACTTACTTCATTCAGCATAATCTCTTCCCGTCCCGTCCATGCTGCTACAAAAGTTGGGTATTCATCCTTTCTGATGGAGGCATAATACTCCATAGTGTACATGGACCACATCTTCCTTATCCATTTGTCTGTTGAAGGGCATCTTGGTTCTTTCCACAGTTAGGCGACCATGGCCATTGGTGCTATAAACATTGTCTCCCACATCTTCTTAATGGAATAAGAGCCAGGTTCAAAAAGGACGAAATCTTAATATCTGTAAGGATGTGGATGGATCTACAGTGGATTTAGCTAAGTAAAATCAGTAAGAAAAGACCAATAGCCTGTAACTTGGATTCTGTAGATTTTCAGAACGAAAACAGATGAACATAGTGAGGGGAGAAGGCCAATGAAGAAACACACTCAAACTTAGAGCACAAACTGATCGTTGCTAGAGGACAGGGGTGTGGGTGGAAGGGTTAAATGGGTGACAACTATTAGGGAGAGTACTTGCTGTGATGAGCTCTGGGTGTTCTATGCAGGTGGGGAATCACAAAATCCTACCCTTGAAGCAAAGGAATGAACACTGCATGGAAACAAATTGGAATGGAAGTCAAGGAAGGAAAAAAGAACACCATGTTCTACTTCATGAGGAGTGAGGTAAATATGGAGGGATTTTTGCTCTACTGTTCTGTCAATGATCACTTTCCAACACACTGTTGTATGATACACTAGTTTCTGTTTTCATACGGCGCCCTCAAAAAGCTTCCAGGAAGATTCAGATGTCAGAGCATGTTCATGTTCCATAGATATGTTCCTTCCAGTCTGCCCAGGTACAAAGGTAATTGTAGAAAAATATGGCAGAAGAGGAAAGGAGGTAGCTTTCCCCTTTCTCATGAATGCCTGGGACAGTGTAAATTGAGAAGGAGGAGGGGGGGGGTCCCAGAGCTTTGCCGCAGACAGGGGAGTTCCAGGTCTGCCTAGAGCGGACAGGGTTCTTTGAGGATAGCTGAGTTAGTGGCATTGTGGGCCCGAAATGTTGGTGATGAGGTGAGTTCCCCAAGGATCTGAGTTGATGATGGGGGTCGGGTGGTGCATCAGGCTCTGGGTTTGTAGCCAGGGGGCTGCAGAACAAGCAGGGGTCCTGATGGGGGCATGCAGGTTTCTCTGTCTCTGAGGGTTCTGCACAGATCCAAAGGGACTAGTTTCCTGCTGGGTGGCAGGTGAACTCCTACAATGTGGGTCCAAGGTTACCAATCTAGTGGGCTCTGGGGACAGGCCTCTGGGGAAGGAAGCTTGAAAATGCAACCAAGAGTTAGGGTCATGGCCTTGGGGCATGGCAGGCCTGATCTGCTGACACTTAGGTGGGATACCCTCGGGATTGAGTTGAGGCTATGTGTCCTGCAACGTAGAAGAGTCAGGGTTTCTGGCCAGAGGGATGGCCGATGGTGGGGGTGGCTTTAGAGGGGCATGCTGGTTTCTCCCTCTCTGAGGGAACTATGGAGCTCCAAATGACATGGCTTCCCCCTGCATGGTGGTCAGGTTTCTGGCTTGTTACAGAGGGGTCCTGAATCTGGGGAGTTTGGGGACCAGGCCTCTTTGGGGAGCATGAATTCAGGAAGCCTGAATTCAGAAACTAGAGTTATGCTAAGGTCCTAGGAGCATGGCATGCTCAATCTGCTGTTGCTGAGATGGGCTCCCTGGTGGGATGACTTCAGGGTGGGTATCAGGGGGCATGTCAGACTCCAACTTTGTGCCCTGGGGGTGAACTCAGGTTTGCATGGAGTTTTCTCAAACCCTGAGGGTTCTGCAGAGCTCCAAATGGCATGGTTTCCTCCTGTGTGGTGGACGCAATCCTGGGGTGTCACTGAGGCATCCTTAATCTATACCGGCATGAATATCAGAAGTGGCCAATCTGGTGGGCTTGGGGGACAGGCATCTGAGCATGTAAGCCTGTACACCCTACCTAGGGTTAGGGTTAAGGGCTAAGGACATGGCAGGCCCGATGTGCTGGTGCTGATGTGGGCTCCTCTAAGGGCTGAGTTGAGGGCATAGATATGGTATCACAGCAGAATCCGGTTTTATGGCCATGGGGGTGACTCATGGTAGGGATGGCGTTAGGGGGGCTTACAGGTTTCTCCAGGTCTGAGTGTTTGGTGCAGCTCCAAACCACAAGGTTTCCTCCCGTGTGGCAGGTGGAGTCCTGTGGTGTAGCTCAGTAGTCCTTAATCTAGGGGACTTGGGGATGGAAGCCCTAAAACCCAAACAGGGGTAATAGTAAGGGCCTAGGGACATGGTGACTCAATCTGCTGATGTTGAGGTGGGGTACCCTCAGGGCTGAGTTGAGGCCGTGTGTCCATCAGCTCAGCAGAATCCGATTTTATGACCGGGGGGCCACAGATGGTGGGAGTGTCTTTATAGGGACAGGTTTCTCCCCCTCTGACGGTTCAGCAGAACTCCAAATGGCATAGGTTTCTACTCTATGGCGAGTGGAGTCCTAGGGTGTATGTCAAGGTTCCTTAATCCAGGGGGTTTGTTGCCTGGAATCTCAGAATGGAAGCCTGAAAACCCAAACTAGGGTTAGGGTTATGTCCTAGGGGCATGCCAGGTCTGATCTGCTAGTGCTGAGGCGGGCTCCATGGAGGGCTGAGTTGAGGGCGGGTAATAGGTGGCTCGTGTGAATCTGCGTTTTTGTTCAGGAGGGGCTCAGATGCTGAGGCTTGCCTTAGGGGACACGAAGTTATTCCCTGCTCTGAGGTCTGACTAGCTACAAATGGCACCATAACCACATAGGCAGCTGGCAGACTGCCAGAGTGAGTCTCAGGCTTCTCCAATCTGGCCAGTTTGTGGGCTAGACCTAAGGCTACGGAAGCCTGTACACACAACCTAGGGTTAGGATTAAGGACTATTGGCATGGAAGCTCTGATATGCTGGTATTGAGGTGGGCTCCCTCGAGGCTGAGTGGACATGCATCTGGCTTGTGGCAGAATCCGGCATTATGTCTGGGGTGCTGCAGATGATGCGAGTGTGTGTAGGTGCTCATGCATCTTTCTTTCTGGAGGGCAGGCAGAGTCTCCTGGTGTGGATGTTGAATCCCCTGTGTGGAGGGTTAGAGTTAGGGATATAGGTTAGGGATAGGGTTAGGGTTAGGGGTTAGGGTTAGTGTTATGTCTTAGGGATAAGGGTTAGGGTTATGTCTTAGGGAAAAAGGTTAGGTTTAGAGTCAGAGTTAGGGATAGGGTGGGGTTAAGGTTTAAGATTAGGGTTAGAGTTAGGGATTAGGGTTACAGTTAGGCTTATGGTAATTACTATGTCTTAGGGACAAGGCATGTCGGATCTGGAAACACAGATATAGGGTCACACAAGCACTGAGTTCAGGACGGGATGCAGGGGCCTCCTCAGGCCATGGGTTTTTGGCTTGGAGGGGCAAAGATGGCGGGAATGGCATCAGGGGAGCATGCTGGTTTCTAGGGCTCTGAGGGTGTTAGAGAGCACCAAATAAAATGGTCTCCTTCTGTCTGAGACTCTGAATATGGGTATCAGTCTGATGCTCCCATCCATGGAAGGGATTGGGTGTCATGTCTCGGGGTCCTGGTCCTGAGCACCCAACCTAGGGTTAGGGTTTGGTCCTGGGAGAACAGCAGGCCTGATGGGCCAGTGCAGACTCAAGCTCTCTGGAGGGCTGAGTTGAGGACATTGGTCTGGCGGTCCATCAGGCTCTGGGATTGTGGTGTGTGGGTCCTCGGAAGGTGGGAATACTTTAGGGGCATGGAGTTTTCTCCAGCACAGGAGGTCCTGCACAGGGCCATGGGGTCCAGTTTCCTCGGGGTTGGCAGCCAGATTCCTGCATTGGGAATACGGGGTCCCCAGTCTGGAGGGCTAGGGAGCCAGACCTCTGGGGTGGGAAGCCAGAATATGCAAATGAAGTTTAGGGTTAAGTCATAGCGGTATGTCATCCCCTACCTGCCAGTGCTGTGGTGACCCAGCTCGATGCCTGAGTTGGGGGCGCATGTCTACAGGACCGTGAGACTTGGTTCCTTTTCCTTGGGGCCGCCAGAAGTGGGGATGGCCTCAAGAAGCCATGCAGGTTTCTTCTGCTCCGTGGGTTCAGCACATTTCCAAATGGCAGTGTGTCCTCCTGGGATCAGGTGCAATGATGGTGTGCAGCTCAGGGGTCCCCCATCTCGGCGCTTTGGGGACCAGGCATTGGAGGATTGACAGTGGAACACACAACCTGGGCTAGGGTTAGTATTAGGGTTTGGCTTAGGGATAGGGTTACTGTTATGTCTTAGAGACAAGGCAGGTCGGATCTGCCAGCACAGATATCGACACATCCAAGGGCATAGTTGAGGGCGGGAATCAGGAGGCTCCTCAGTCTTTGGTCTGGAGGATCAAAGATGGCAGAAATGGCCTCAGGGGAGCATGCCGAGTTCTAGGGCTCTGAGGGTGTTAGAGAGCACAAAATGAAATGGTCTCCTCCTGACTAAGGGTCTGAGTAAGGCCATCAATCTGATGCTCCCATCCATGGGAGGGTTTGGGTTTTAGACCTCTGGGGTCCAGAGCCTGAACACCGAAGTAGGGTTAGGGTTTGGTCCTTGGAGAATGGCAGGCCTGATATGCCAGTGCAGACCCAGGATCTCCAGATGGCTGAGTTGAGGGCATTGCTCTGGTGGCCCATCAGGCTCCAGGATTGTGGTGTTTGGGTCCTTGTAAGCTGTGGGTGTCTTTAGGAGGCATGGAAGTTACTCTAGCCAGGAGGGTTTTGCACAGGGCCATGGGGTCTAATTTCCTCATGGGTGGCTGCCAGAGTCCTGTGTTGGGAATATGGAGTCCCTAGTCTCAAAGTCTAGGGAGCCAGTCCTCTGAATATGGAAGCTTGAACACCCAAACTAGGGTTAGGGTTAGGTGGTAGGGGCAGGGCAGCACCTATATGCCGACACTGTGGTGACCCACCCGGAAGCCTTAGTTGAGGCTTAAGATCAACCCTGTAGACCTGGTGCGCCTAAAGTGAGTTAGCCAATAGGGCCGCCAATTCTCACAAGCATTTTGCCCATATTGTTATCTATTTGAGCAGAATGCTCATCAGAGTAAGCCGGCGTTGGGCAGCCCTGTGGATGCTATGTTCTCCGTGCTGAGGGCCCTTTCTCGGCACCCGAAGCGAGTTCGCCAGGCTTTTACCGGCCAAATCAATACTGATTTGGGCAGAACGATCGTGAGAATTGGCCAGCATTGGGCAGCCCTGGGGCCCAACCTGTTACCCATGGCTGAGGGCCCTTTCTCGCTTGGGGAATGTCCCGGCCGCCCGGAATATTCGTCAAGATGATGCGGAACAGCCGGGGCCCCTGGTGAAGGGGAGCTTTCCAGGAGCAGAGTTGAGGGGTGGGTAGTAACCATTCATCTTCCTCCAACTTTTCGGGAGGCTGGGGAGCCCAGGCATGGGTCTGGCCTCCGTGGGGGAATGAATGAGAATGTATCTCTTGTTTGAAGGCTTCCCTAACCCTAACCCTAACCTTAACCCTAACCCTAACTTTTATGGTTCCTCTGTGAGGTGAGGATAATACCTTGTCCTGGAAGGGGGCTACAGTTCCCCAATCAAGAAATCCACATCTCTCTTTGCAACCTGACCTGCCCTTCCCTCAGTATTCCTCAGGGAAGATCTTCTCACTTCATGAGCTGACAGCTCTGAACTTAAAAACGAATATTGTTTTATATTTTTCAATGCCTTAGTTCATTTATGGCATATCTTTCAAAACTGCCAGTGGGGAGGCACCTGGGTGGCTCAGTGGGTTGAAGCCAGGGTCCTGGGCTCAAGCCCTGCATCGGGCTCCATGCTCAGTGTGGAGCCTGCTTCCTCCTCTCTCTCTCTTCCTGCCTATCTGCCTACTTGTGATTTCTGCCTGCCAAATTAATAAATAAAATCTTTAAAAAAAAACTGCCAGTGGGTTTTTAGCAGTCCTGGAGGTCTTCCTGCTCAAGGAGGGGATGACCTGGGAGAGGCAGCCTTCCTTCCCATCTCCCTCAGCATGTCCCTGAGCCCTGGAGCCATCTGTCCCACTGAGGGCTGAGGGATCCAAGACATCCCATCTTTAGCCCAGGCGGTGTCTGCTGTGTAGACTGATGTGTACCAGTAGTGGTGGGAAGCTGGTATGGGACAGGTGCAGGCAATTTCTCCTTCTTTTTCCTTCCTCCTTTTCCACCCAGAGGTAGCTCAGAACAGACTTCAAGCCCTGCATCTCAAGATCACTTGACCCAGACACTCTGCTTTCAGCTGGTGACCTTAGCGGTTTCCTGTTGCTTCTGCCTCCCATACCCACTCCCATGGCCATTCAAAGATCAGGGGAAGGATCCAACCCTTTTATGTACTTGGTACTCTTCCTGTCCCACACCCAGCCCACCCACATTTGTCTTCCAGGTATGTGCTTGGAAGGAAGCCCATCCATAGGAACTTACCATCCAAACAGATTTAGGTAATGACCACTGAATTAGAGATCCAGGATGCATAACAAACCTGCTCTGAAATCTGTCTCATACTGTATGACAATCTAACATGAAAACAGAAACAATAATAGATTTCTGGACAGTGAAGTGACATCCGTCTCTACTTACACTCTTGAAATCATAGGTCCTCACCCTGTTACAGTTAACAGGAGAAGTATAAGAATTCAGTGTAATTTGAATTCCAAGCATAGAGTGAATAATTATTGTACAGTTATACTCTCACAAGTATGTCTTATGAACATTGCACAGCAAAAGATTTTTCAAATAGTTTACTGAAAGAAAAACTCTTTTATTGTTTTTTTAATTCAGGTAGAGTTAACATACAGTGGTATATTAGTTTCAGGTGTACAATGTAGTGATTCAGTGATTCTATGTTTACTCAGCTGTCATCAAGAAAAGTGTACTCTTAGTCCCCATCATCCATTTCACTCATCCCTCCATCCACTTCCACTATGGTAACCACAGATTCAGCATTTTGCTTTGTATCTTCTTTCTCCTTTATTTATGTATATTCATTTCTTAAATTCCATGTAAGAGTGACATCACAAGGCATTTGTCTTTCTCCGACTGATGGATTTCACTTAGGACAGTACTCTCTAGCTCCATCCATGTGTCTGCAAATGGCAAGATTTCGTTTTTTTATGGATGAGTAATTTCCCACTGTGTGTGTGTGTGTGTGTGTACATGTATCATCTCATTTATCAATTTATCAAGAGATCCTTGGATTGCCTCCATATTGTAATACTGTAAATAATGTTGCAAAAAAACATAGGGGCACATGTATCCTTTTGAGTTATTGTTCTCATGTTCATTGGGTAAACACACGGTAGTGTGATTTCTGGATCATAATGTAGTTCTATATTTAACGCTTTGAGGAACAGTCATACTCTTTTCTACACTGGGTTCAGCATCTTGCATTCCCCAACAGTGCAAGAGGGTAGCCTTTTATCCACATCCTCCCAACATCTGTTTTCTTGTGCTGGTGCTGTTAGCCAATCTGATAGTGTGAGTTAATATCTCATGGAGATATTTTATTTGGATTTTCCTGTTGATGGTTGATGGTGAACATCTTTCCTGGTTGGTTTTCTGGGGGAGGGGCCTGCCACGTGGGTTTTCAGTCAGTGGTGTTCCCTGAGTTAAGTCCTCCAGTCCCACTCAAGGGGGTGGGCTCTGAGGAAACCGTTTTTTTTTTTTCAGACTTGTTCTCTGGAGATTTATATGTTTGTTCACTTATTTTTTCCCTCTCGCCTTGACCACTTTTGATGGTTTCTGTAGTTTTAGAGGAAAACAGACTGCACCCTGACCTCCCTCTCAGAGAGAAGCCTCAGTCTGGCTGCAGAGCTCAGATGAGATCCGCCTTGGCCGCCTGCAGAGCAGGTTCTGAGTCGCGGTCCCTGGGGACGCAGGATCTTCTGCTTGTACCACAAACCATGGCAGTGTTGGCTGTCTGGACAGATCCAGACCGCCAGAGAGGTTCCAAGCAGTGATCGCACAATGAGATTTTCCCACTGGCCGGGGCTGGGAGTGCCTGGTCTTTCTTGGTCTAAGAGCGCCAGGCTTGCGCAGGACTCTCTCAGGAGGGCTGTGGGTCCTGCACATGTCTCAGGCTCTGAGAAGGGGCGCAGGTCCGAGAGCACCAGCCTGGCCCTTCGCGCACCTCTCTCACAGGAGAGTTTGGGGCGCATGTCTTAGGCTCTGAAACAATGGCACGGGTCAAAGAGCGCCAGCTGGGCTTTTGTGTACATCTCTCAGGGTAAGATGTGGGGTGCGTGCATCTCAGGCTCTGTAGCAGGGCTCGAGCATTCTGTCCTATGATGTGACTCCTGGCCCCTCACAGGAGCCAGACCCCAGGCAATCAGGCATGCTGGCGGCTCAGGGGCCAAGACCTGGTTTCTCAACCCCACTCCATCTGGCTCAGTGCCAGGGGAGGCTGTCCTGGGACCGAGGACTTAAGCCCCTGACCCTCGCCGCCCCAATTCCTACATCCCCCCCCCATGATACTTTGCGCTTTTGGAGTGCTTTCAACCAATCTCCAAGTTAATGCTGGTCCCCAGACGCAGGGCACTCTCGCTCATATTGGGGGTATTACTTTCAAACCAGTCGCCTCTGGTGGCTCCCTCCCCCTTTTGTTTATCTTCCAATATCAGTCAGCCTTTCCCACCGCAATTTACCTGCCCACCGGCATCTTCTGCCATTATAGAGATCCAGACGTGTATAATTCTGACCTCAGGCTGATTTCATGGGTGATCGTAGTTCTTTGGTTGGTAATCAGCTCACTTTAGGGTACAGGTTGAAAAGTCGCCTCCTCCTACTTGCCTGCCATCTTGTCCCCTCCCCCCAATGTTGAGCTCTTTTATCCATTTCGAGTTTCTCTTTGTGTTTGGTGGAAGAGAATGGTCGAGTTTCATTCATCTACACAGAGCTGGCACAATTTTCCCAGCACCATTTATTGAAGAGACTGTATTTTTTCCACTGTATATTTTCCCGCTTTGTTGAAGTTTATTTGACCATAGAGTTGATGGTCAATATATGAGCTCTCTACTCTATTCCACATGTCTATGTGTCTGTTTTTATGCCAGTACCATTCTGTCTTGGTGATCACAGCTTTGTAGTTACCCTTGAAATTGGGCAAAGTGATGCTCCCAATTTTCATTTTCTTTTTTTTTTAATTTATTTTTTATTTATTTCCAGCATAACAGTATTCATTATTTTGCACCACACCCAGTGCTCCATGCAATCCATGCCCTCTGTAATGCTCACCACCTGGTACCCCGACCCCCTGCCCCTTCAAAACACTCAGATTGTTTTTCAGAGTCCATAGTCTCTCATGGTTGACCTCTCCTTCCAATATCCCCCAACTCCTTTCTCCTCTCTATCTCCCCAAGTCTTCCATGCTATTTGCTATGCTTCACAAATAAGTGAAACCATATGATCATTGACTCTCTGCTTGACTTATGTCACTAAGGAGAATCTCTTCCAGTCCCATCCCTGTTCTCCAAAAGCTGGGTATTCATCCTTTCTGATGGAGGCATAATACTCCATAGTGTATATGGACCACATCTTCCTAATCCATTCATACGTTGAAGGGCATCTTGGTTCTTTCCACAGTTTGACGACTGCGGCCATTGCCGCTATAAACATTGGGGTACAGATGGCCCTTCTTTTCACTCAACCTGTATCTTTCGAGTCAATACCCAGGAGTGTAATTGCAGGGTCATAGGGAAGTTCTGTTTTTAATTTCTTGAGGATTCTCCAACACTGTTCTCCAGAGAGGCTGTAGCAACTTGCATTCCCACCAAAAGTGGAAGAGGGTTCCCCTTTCTCCACATCCTCTCCAACACATGTTGTTTCCTCACTTGCTAATTTTGGTCATTCTAACTGGTGTAAGGTGATATCTAAATGTGGTTTTAATTTGAATCTCCCTGATGGCTAGTGACGATTAACATTTTTTCATGTGTCTGATAGCGATGTGTATGTCTTGATTGGAGAAGTGTCTTATCATATCTTCTGATTTTTTTTGATATAATTGTCTGTTTTGTGTGTGTTTAGTTTGAG
Source organism: Mustela nivalis (assembly GCF_964662115.1). Lineage (NCBI taxonomy): Eukaryota > Metazoa > Chordata > Mammalia > Carnivora > Mustelidae > Mustela > Mustela nivalis. The sequence continues at coordinate 342,681 of NW_028136556.1, read as the reverse complement.
GAGTTCTTTATAGATCCTGGATATCAACCTTTTGTCTACTGTCATTTGCAAATATCTTCTCCCATTCCGTGGGTTGCCCCTTTGTTTTCTTAAATGTTTCCTTTGCTGTGCAGAAGCTTTTGATTTTGATGAAGTCCCAAAAGTTCATTTTCACTTTTTTTCCTTTGTCTTTGGAGACATTTCTTGAAAAAAGTTGCTGTGGCTGATATCGAAGAGATTACTGCCTATGTTCTCCTCTAGGGTTCTGATGGATTCCTGTCTCATGTTGAGGTCTTTTATCCATTTTGAGTTTATCTTTGTGTACGGTGTAAGAGAATGTTCGAGTTTCATTTTTCTACATAGAGCTTCCCAGTTTACCCAGCACCATTTATTGAAGAGACTGACTTTTTCCCATTGTATATGTTTTCCTGTTTTGTCAAAGATTATTTGCCCATAGAGTTGAGGGTCCATATCTGGGCTCTCTACTCTGTTACACTGGTCTATGTGTCCTTTTTTATGCCAATACCATGCTATCTTGATGATCTCAGCTTTGTAGTAAATCTCTAATTTCCCACTCTGTATTTTCATTGTTAGTGTATAAGAAAGCCACTGATTTCTGTACATTGACTTTGTATCCTGCCACGTTGCTGAATTGCTGTATGAGTTCTAGTAGTTTGGGGGTGGAGTCTTTTGGGTTTTCCCTATAAAGAATCATGTCATCTGCGAAGAGTGTTTGACTTCTTCATTGCTAATTTGGATACCTTTTATTTCTCTTTGTTGTCTGATTGCTGTTGCTAGGACTTCTAATACTTAGTTGAACAAGTGTGGTGAGAGTAGGCATACTTGTCATGTCCCTGATCTCAACGGGAAGGCAGCAAGCTTTTTTTTAATTTCTTTTTTTTTATTAATTAATTTATTTTCAGCATAACAGTATTCATTATTTTTTCACCACACCAAGTGCTCCATGCAATCTGTGCCCTCTATAATATCCACTACCTGGTACCCCAACCTCCCACACCCCCGCAACTTCAAACCCCTCAGATTGTTTTTCAGAGTCCATACTCTCTCATAGTTCACTTACCTTTCCTATTTACCCCAACTCCCTTCTCCTCTCTAACTCCCCATGCCTTCCATACTATTTGTTATGCTCCACAAAGAAATGAAGCCATATGATCATTGACTCTCTGCTTGACTCATTTCATTTAGCATAATCTCTTCCAGTCCCGTCCATGTTGCTCCAAAAGTTGGGTATTCATCCTTTCTGATGGAGGCATAATACTCCATAGTGTATATGGACCACATCTTCCTAATCCATTCGTCCGTTGAAGGGCATCTTGGTTCTTTCCACAGTTTGGCGACCGTGGCAATTGCTACTATAAACATTGGGGTACATATGGCCCTTCTTTTCACTCAACCTGTATCTTTCGGGTCAATACCCAGGAGTGCAATTGCAGGGTCATAGGGAAGTTCTGTTTTTAATTTCTTGAGGATTCTCCAACACTGTTCTCCAAAGAGGCTGCACCAACTTGCATTCCCACCAACAGTGGAAGAGGGTTCCCCTTTCTCCTCATCCTCTCCAACACATGTTGTTTCCTGTCTTGCTAATTTTGGTCATTCTAACTGGTGTAAGGTGATATTTCAATGTGGTTTTGATTTGAATCTCCCTGATGGCTAGTGATGATGAACATTTATACTTTTGGTGAGTTATTTGCCTGGTTTCGGGAGGAGCATAATGCTGGCTTCATAAAAAGTATATGGAAGTTTTCCTTCTGCTTCAATTTTTGGAAAGAGCTTCAGGAGAAGAGGTGATACTTCTTCTCTGAAGGCTTGGTAGAATTGCCCAGAAAATTCGTCAGATCCTGGGCTCTTTTTGTTGGGGTGGGAGATTTCTTTTTCCTTTTTAATTTTTTTTAATTTTTATAAACATATATTTTTATCCCTGAGGGTACAGGTATGTGAATCAACAGGTTTACACACTTCACAGAACTCCCCATAGCACATAACCTCCCCAATGTCCATAACCCAGCCCCTCTTCACCCAACCTCCCTCCCCCCAGCAACCCTCAGTTTGTTTCATGAGATTAAGAATCACTTATGGTTTGTCTCCCTCCCAATACCATCTTGTTTTATTTATTCTTCTCCTACCCCTTAACCTCTCCCGCCTATTGCATCTCCACCTCCTCATATCAGGAAGATCATATGGTAGTTATCTTTCTCTGCTTGACTTATTTTTCTAAGCATGATACCCTCTAGTCCCATTTACAATTGCACCCAAAATCATAAGATACCTAGGAATAAACCTAACCAAAGAGGCAAAGAATCTATATTCAGAAAACTATAAAGTACTCATGGAAGAAATTGAGGAAGACTCAAAGAAATGGAAAAATGTTCCATGCTCCTGGATTGGAAGAATAAATATTGTGAAAATATCTGTGCTACCTAAAGCAATCTACACATTTAATGCAATTCCTATCAAAGTACCATCCATCTTTTTCAAAGAAATGGAACAAATAATCCTAAAATTTACATGGAACCAGAAAAGACCTCGAATAGCCAAAGGAATATTGAAAAAAAAAAGCCAAAGTTGGTGGCATCACAATTCCAGACTTCAAGCTCTATTACAAAGCTTTCATCATCCAGACAGCATGGTACTGGCACAAAAACAGACACACAGATCAATGGAACAGAACAATGAACGCAGAACTAGACCCTCAACTCTATGGTCAACTAAACTTCGACAAAGCAGGAAAGAATGTCCAATGGAAAAAAGTCTCTTCAATAAATGGTGTTGCGAAAATTGGACAGCCACATGCAGAAAAATGAAATTGGAACATTTCCTTACACCACACACAAAAATAGACTCAAAATGGATGAAGGACCTCGATGTGAGAAAGGAATACATCAAAATCCTTGAGGAGAACACAGGCAACAACCTCTTCAACCTCAGCAGCAGCAACATCTTCCTAGGAACATCGCCAAAGACAAGGGAAGCAAGGGCAAAAATGAACTATTGGGATTTCATCAAGATAAAAAGCTTTTGCACAGCAAAGGAAACAGTTAACAAAACCAAAAGACAACTGACAGAATGGGAGAAGATATTTGCAAATGACATATCGGATAAAGAGCTAGTGTCCAAATCTGTAAAGAGCTTAGCACACTCAACACCCAAAGAACAAATAATCCAATCAACAAATGGGCAGAGAATATGAACAGACATTTCTGCAAAGAAGACATCCAGATGGCCAACAGACACATGAAAAAGTGCTCCATATCACTCGGCATCAGGGATATAAAAATTAAAGCCACGATGCGATATCACCTCACACTAGTCAGAATGGCTAAAATTAACAAGTCAGGAAATGACAGATGCTGGCGAGGATGCATAGAAAGGGGAGCCCTCCTCCACTGTTGGTGGGAATTCAAGCGGGTGAAACCACTCTGGAAAACAGCATGGAAGTTCCTCAAAATGTTGAAAATAGAACTACCCTATGACCCAGCAATTGCACTACTGGGTATTTGCCCAAAAGATACAAATGTAGTGATCCGAAGGGGACCATGCAGCAGAATGTTTTTAGCAGCACTGTCCACAATAGCCAAACTATGGAAAGAACCTAGATGTCCATCAACAGAGGACGTGGATGGAACTTTTGTGAGGTTTTTGGTCATGACTTCAATACCGTTACTGGTTAACGGTCTATGCAAGTTGTGACTGTCTTCCTGGTTCAATTATGGGATTGTATAGTTTTCTGGGAATACATCCATTTCACCCAGGGGGCCTAGCTTATTGGCATACAACTGTTTATTTTTTAAATCTCTTTTCAGTGTAACCCTATTCATTGTTTTAGAACCACATCCAGTGCTCCATTCAATCCATGCCCTCTATAATACTCACCTTTTGTTTCCCACAACCCCCCAACCCTCTGCCCCTTAAATCCCTCCAATTCATTTTCAGAGTCCATAGTCTCTCATGGTTCACCCCCCCTTCCAATTTCCCTCCACTCCCTTCTCCTATCCATCTCCCCTTGTCCTCCATGCTATTTGTTGTGCTCCACACATAGGTGAAACCATATGATAATTGACACTCTCTGCTTGACTTATTTCACTCAGTAGAATCTCTTCTAGTCCCGTCCATGTTGCTACAAAAGTAGGGTATTCATTCCTTCTGATGGAGGCATAATACTCCATAGTGTATATGGCCCACATCTTCCTTATCCTTTTGTCCTTTGAAGAGCATCTTGGTTCTATCCACAGTTTGGCGACCATGGCTATTGCTGTTCTAAATATTGGGGTACAGATGGCCCTTCTTTTCACTACATCTGTATCTTTGTGGTAAATACCAAGTAGTGTAATTGCAAGGTCATACGGAAGCTCTGTTTTTAATTTCTTGAGGAATCTCCATTCTTTTCTCCAAAGTGCATGTACCAACTTGTATTCCGGACAGCAGTGTAAGAGGTTTCCCCTTTCCCCACATCCTCCCCAACACATCTTTCCTGTCTTGCTAATTTTGGCCATTCTATCTGGTGTAAGGTTCTATCTCAATGTGGTTTTAATTTGCATTTCCCTGTTGGCTAGTGATGATGAACATTTTTTCATGTGTCTGATAGCCATTTCTATGTCTTCATTGGAGTGGTGTCTGTTCCTATTTTCTGTCCAATTTTTTATATGATTTTCTGTTTTATGTGTGTTGAGTTTGATGAGTTCTTTATAGATCCTAGATATCAACCTTTTGTCTGTACTGTCATTTGCAAATATTTTCTCGCAATCTGTGGGTTGCCTCTTTGTTTTATTGACAGTTTCCTTTGCTGTGCAGAAATATTTTATCCTGATGAAGTCCCAAAAGTACTTCTTCACTTCTGTTTTCTTTGTCTTTGAGACATACCTTGAAAGAAGTTGTTATGGCCAGTGTTGAAGAGGTTAATGTCTATGTTCTCCTCTAGGATTCTGATGGATTCCTGTCTCACATTGAAGTCTTTTATCCATTATGAGTTTATCTTTGTGTATGGTGTAAGAGGATGGTCGACTTTCATTCTTCTACATATAGCTGCCCAGCTTTTCAAACACCATTTATTGAAGAGACTGTCATTTTTCCACTGTATATTTTTTTCCTGATTTCTTGAAGACTATTTGACCATAGTGCTGATGATCCCTATCTGAACTCTCTACACCGTTCTAGTGGTCTATGTGTCTGTTTTTATGCCAGCCCCATGCTGCCTTGATGATCACATCATCATAGTAACCCTTGAAATCAGGCAACATTATGCTCCCAGTTTTATTTTTCTTTTGGCATTTCTTAGCAATACGGGGACTTTTCTGATTCCACACAAATTTTAGGCATGTGTTTGCTCCAGGTCTTTGAATGATACCGGTGGAATTTTCATTCAAATGGCATTAAAAGGATCGATTGCACTAGGCAGTATCGATATTTTTTCCCACAAGATGTTTTTTTTTAATTTTATTAATTTATTTTCAGCATAACAGTATTCATTGTTTTTGTACCACACCCAGCGCTTTATGCAATCCATGCCCTTTATTATACCCACCACCTGGTACCCCAACCTCCCAACCCCCGCCCCTTCAAAACCCTCAGTTTTTAATTAATTTATTTATTTTCAGCATAACAGTATTTATTAAATTTTTCACCACACCCAGTGCTCCATGCAATCCATGCCCTCTACAATAACCCTTCACCTGGTACCCCAACGTCCCACCCCCTGCCACTTCAAACCCCTCAGAATTTTTCAGAGTCTATAGTCTCTCATGGTTCACCTCCCCTTCCAATTTCCCTCAACTCCCTTTTTCTATCTCCCCATGTCTTCCATGCTATTTGTAATGCTCCACAAATAAGTGAAACCATATGATAAATGACTCTCTCTGCTTCATTTATTTCACTCAGCATTATCTCTTCCAGTCATATCCATGTTGCTACCAAACTTTGGTATTCGTCTTTTCTGATGAAGGCATAATACTCCATAGTGTATATGGACCACATCTTCCTTATCCATTCGTCCATTGAAGGGCATCTTGGTTCTATCCACAGTTTGGTGACCGTGGTCATTGCTGCTATAATCATTGGGGTACAGATGGCCCTTCTTTTCACAACATCTGTATCTTTGGGGTAAATACCCAGGAGTGCAATTGCAGGGTCATAGAGAAGTTCTATTTTTTTATTTCTTGAGAAATCTCCACACTGTTCTCCAAAGAGGCTGCACCAACTTGCATTCCAACCAACAGTGGAAGAGGGTTCACATTCCTCCACATCCCCTCCAACACATATTGTTTCCTGTCTTGCTAATTTTGGCCATTCTAACTGGTGTAAGGTGATATCTCAATGTGGTATTAATTTGCTAGTGATAATGAACATTTTTCATGTGTCTGATAGCCATTTGTACGTCTTCATTGGAGAAGTGTCTTGTCATATCTTCTGCCCATTTTTTGATATGATTGTCTGTTTTGTGTGTGTTGAGTTTGAGGAGTTCTTTATAGATCCTGGATATCAACCTTTTGACTGTACTGTCATGTGCAAATATCTTCTCCCATTCCGTGGGTTACCTCTTTGTTTTCTTGACTGTTTCCTTTGCTGTGCAGAAGCTTTTGATTTTGATGAAGCCCCAAAAGTTCATTTTAACTTTTGTTTCCCTTGCCTTTGGAGACATATCGTGAAAGAAGTTGCTGTGGCTGATCTCAAAGAGATTTCTGCCTATGTTCTTCTCTAGGATTCTAATGGATTCCTGCCTCACATTGAAATCTTTTATCCATTTTGAGTTTATCTTTGTGTACGGTGTAAGGGAATGGTCGACTTTCATTTTTATACATATAGCTGCCTATTGTTCCCAGCACCATTTATTGAAGAGACTGACTTTTTCCCACTGTATATTTTTTCCTGTTTTGTCGAAGATTATTTTACCATATAGTTGAGGGTCCATATCTGGGCTCTCTACTCTGTTACACTGGTCTGTGTGTCTGTTTTTATGTGAGTTCCATGCTGTCTTGGTGATCACAGCTTTGTAGTAAAGCTTGAAATCAGGTATTGTCATGCCCCCCATTTTATTTTTGTTTTTCAAAATTTCCTTAGTGATTTGGGATCTCTTCTGATTCCATACAAATTTTTGGATTATTTGCTCCAGCTCTTTGAAAAATACTGCTGTAATTTTGATTGGAATAGCATTAAAAGTATAGATTGCTCCAGGCATTATCGACATTGTAACAATGTTTATTCTTCCGATCCAAGAGCATGGAATGGTCTATCATCTTTCAGGTTCTTCTTCAATTTCTTTCATGAGAATTCTGTAGTTCCTTGAGTACAGAACATTTATCTCTTTGTTTAGGATTATTCCCAGGTATCTTATGGTTCTTATTGCTATAGTAAATGGAATGATTCTCTGATTTCCCTTTCTGTATTTTCATTATTAGTGCATAAAAAAGCCACTGATTTCTGTGGATACAGGATACATTGACTTTGTATCCTGCCACGTTGCTGAATTGCTGTATGAGTTCTAGTAGTTTGGGGGTGGAGTCTTTTGGGTTTTCAATATAAAGAATCATGTCATCTGCAAAGAGAGAGAGTTTGACTTCTTCAGTGCCAATTTGGATACCTTTTGTATTTCTTCGTTGTCTGATTGCTGTTGCTAGGACTTCTAATACTATGTTGAACAAGACTGGTGAGAGTGGGCATCCTTGTCGTGATCCTGATCTCAACGGGAAGTCTGCAAGCTTTTTCCCATTGAGGATGATATTTGCTGTGGGTCTTTCATAGATAGATATGATAAAGTTCAGGAATGTTCCCTCTATCCCTATACTTTGCAGCGTTTTAATCACGAATGGATGCTGGATTTTTTCAAGTGCTTTTTCTGCATTGATTGAGAGGACCATGTGGTTCTTCTCTCTTCTCATATTAATTTTTTCAATGACATTGATTGATTTATGAATGTTGAACCATCCTTGTAGCCCAGGAATGAATCCCACCTGGTCATGGTAGATAATCTTTTTAATGTGCTGTTTGACCCTGTTTGCAAAGGTCTTGTTGAGAATCTTAGCATCCATATTCATCAGTGATATTGGTCTGAAATTATCCATTTTGGTAGGGTCTTTGCCTGGTTTGGGGATCAGGGTAATTCTAGCTTCATAGAAAGAGTCTGTAAGTTTTCCTTCTGATTCAATTTTTTGAAACAGCTTCAGGAGAATAGATGTTATTTCTTCTTTGAAAGTCTGGTAGAATTCCCCAAGCAATCCATCAGGTCTTGGGCTCTTGTTTCTTGGGAGGTTTTTGATCACTGCTTGTATCTCATTACTAGATATCGGACGATTCAGGTTGTCGATCTCTTCCTGGTTCAATTTTGGAAGTTTATAGTTTTCCAAGAATGCATCCATTTCATCAAGGTTGCTAAGCTTATTGGCATATAACTATTGATAATAACTTCTGATGGTTGTTTCTACTTCCTCGTTGTTAGTTGTGATCTCTCCGTTTTCATTTATAATTTTGTGAATTTGGGCTTTCTCTCTTTTCTTTTGGATTAGTGTGGCCAGTGCCTTATTGATCTTCTTGATTCTTTCAAAAAAACCAACTTCTAGTTTCATTGATACGTTCTACTGTATCTTTGGTTTCTACCTCATTGATCTCAGCTCTAATCTTGATGATTTCTCTTCTTATGTGTAAAGTTGGTTTGATTTTTTTGTTGATTCTCCAGTTGTTTAAGGTGTAGAGACATCTGGTGTATTCTGGATTTTTCAAACTTTTGAGGGAGGCTTGGATGTCTATGTATTTCCCCCTTAGAACCGCCTTTGCTGTATCCCATAGGGTTTGGATCGAAGTGTCTTTATTCTCATTGGTTTCCATTTGTTTCAGTTCTTCTTTAATCTTCTGGTTGATACAAGCATTCTTAAGCAAGGTGGTCTTTAGCTTCCAGGTGTTTGAGTTCCTTCTGTACTTTTCTTTGTGATTAAGCTCCAGTTTCAGAGCATTATGAACTGAGAATATGCAGGGAAAAATCTCAGTCTTTTGATATCAGTTTAGTCCTGATTTATGACCCAGCATGTGGTCTATTCTTGAGAAGGTTCCCTGTGCTCTTGAGAAGAATGAGTATTCTTTTGTTTTAGGGTGGAATGTTCTGAATATATCTATGAGATCCATCTGTTCCAATGTGTCATTCAATGCTCTTGTTTCTTTATTGATTTTCTGCTTCAATGATCTGTCTATTTCTGAGAGAGGCATGTTAAGATCTCCTATGATTAGTGTATTCATATCAATATGACTCTTTATCTTGATTAACGTTTTCTTTTGTAATTGGATGCTCCCATATTGGAGGCATAGTTATTTACAATTGTTAGATCATCTTGGTGGATTGTCCCTTTAAGAATTATGTAGTGTCCTTCTGTATCTCTGACTACAGCCTTTAGTTTAAAATCTAATTTATCTGATATGAGAATTGCTACCCCGGCCTTCTTTTGAGGCCCATTGACATGAAAGATGCTTCTCTGTCCCTTCACTTTCAGTCTGGGTGTATCTTTAGGTTCAAAATGGGTCTCTTGTAGAGAAAATATGGATGGGTTCTGTCGTTTTATCCAATCTGCACCCCTGTACTGTTTTTTTGGGCGCATTTAGGCCATTCACATTGAGATTGATTATTGATAGATACGTTTTTATTGACATCGAGTTACCTTTGAAGTCTTTCTTTCTGTATATTGTCTCTATATTTCTCTTCCATGCTATTCTTAGAATTTTTAGTCTTTTATAGAACCCCCCTTAATATTTCCTGCAGTGTCGGCTTGGTGGTAGCATAGTCTTTTAAGTCTTGCCGGTCTTGGAAACTATTTATATCTCCATCCATTCTGAATGTCAGTCTTGCTGGATAAAGTATTCTTGGCTGCATGTTCTTCTCATTTAGTGCCCTGAATATATCTTGCCAGCCTTTTCTGTCTTGCCAGGCTTCTGTGGACAGGTCTGATGTTATATTGATGGGCTTTCCTATGTAAGTAAGGAGCCTCTTTGCCCTAGTAGCTTTCATGAGATTATACCTACAATTATAATTCCTCAATTTGACTATCAGGTGTCGTGGTTTTTTTTTTTTTTTTTTTGGAATGTATAATCTTGGGTGGAGACCGTTTAGCCTCCAGTACATGAATTCTGGTTCCATTCGCGAGATTGGGAGTATCTTCTTGAAGGACTTGTTCCACTATATGTTCTAGATCTTTCTTTCTTCTCCCCTTCAGGGATTCCAGTAATTCTGAGGTTGGGACGTTTCATGGCATCATTTATTTCCCTGATTCTGTTTTCGTGATTTCTAAGATGTTTGTTCCAGGCCTCCTCCTGATCATTTCTCTCTATCTGTTTGTCCTCCAGATCACTAATTCTATCTTCTGTCTCAGTTACCCTAGCTTTGAGAGAGTTTAGATTAGATTGGAACTCATTGAGAGCATTGTGGACCTCATCCCTGGTAGCTTTAAGCTCCGCCCTAACATTGTGAACATCATGTCTCATCGCTTTCAGCTTGGCCCTAATCAATTATGTTTGGTCATCCATGCCTTTCTCCAAACTAGCTATTGCCTGGATTATTGTTAACCTGAATTCTCTTTCCAACATATTGTCTATGTTGATAGCCATTAGCTCTAGTGCAGAAGGTCCATCCCCTGTATTTTTCTTCTGTTGGTCATTCCTCCTCCTAGTCATTTTGGTGAGAGATGACTGAACAGATGTAGCTGGATGTATCAACCATGGTGCAGTCAAGGTGCACCCTGGAACACTTCTGAACAATCAGGATTCCCCACCCAAATGAGAGACAAAAGAAAAGAGAAAGAAAAAAAAACAAAAAAAGAGATAGAGAGACAGGAAAGAAAGGGAAGATTAAAGAGAAAGTTCAGCCCAAATGGGCCCCAAGGTAAGATTTATGAATTAGACAAACAAAAAGACTGATAAAGGTATATGACAAGAGAAAAAAAAAGAATATATATATATACAAAAAAAGGAAGAAACTCGTCGAAAAGAACCCCATGTGTAAGATTTATATACTATCAGGACAAACACAAAAACACAGAAACACTGGTGGAAGATAAAGATTGGAGAGTGGTTATAGATTCTCAGTGTGTGCGAGGAAGTTTGTTTTAATTCTTCCTGGATGTATCTTGATATCTTTGTTAAAGGACTCAATTTTCCTAAGATAAAGGGGTATTAAAAATTAGTTACCTATAGGGGTATTATTGATTGGGGAAAGGGGACTACTTTGAAGTTTAACTCTATACGAATAATAGAAGATAAAAATAAAAAGGAAAAAAACCAAACTAAACTAAAACATAAAAAATGTAGGAATAAAAAAATAGAAATGCAAATGAAAACATAGGTGTATGTATCAAAAAGTTCAGGTTAGAAAGTTATTATGGAATTTGATGTACTGAACAGCTCGCTGTGATGGTAAATAGGTTAATAAAATTACATATATATATATATACCAGAATAGTGGGAATGAATGAAAAAGAAAACTTTTCCTATGAAGTAGTGGTTGTTCTCTTGTAGTCCTTTTTTATTTTTTTTCTCTCTTTTTTTTTCTTTCTTCATTTGTTTTCTGGGTGAGGGGCCTGCCACGTGGGTTTTCAGTCAGCGATGTTCCCTGCATTAAGTTCTCCTGCCCCCCTCAAGGTGGTGGGCTCTGAGGAAACTGTTTTTTTTTTTTTTTTTCAGACTTTTGTTCTCTGGAGGTTTTTATGTTTATTCACTTTTTTTCTCACTTTGACTGCTTTTGATGGTTTTTGTAGTTTTAGAGGAAAATAAGCCACACCCTGATCTCTCTCTCAGAGAGAAGCCTCGGTCTGGCTGCAGTGTCTAAATAAGTTCCCCATGGGCCACTGGCAGAGCAGGTTTCAAGTCGCTGTCCCTGGGGTACCCAAAGCCAAGGAAGTGGCGGCTGTCTGGGAAGCTCCAGACCTCCAGAGAGGTTCCAAGCAGCAGTCACACACTGAGATATTCCTGCTGGCCCGGGCTGGGAGTGCCTGGTCTTTCTGGGTCTAAGAGCGCCCGGCTTGCATGCACCAATTTCAGGGGAGGCTGAGGTTCACGCGCAGGTCTCAGGCTCTGAGAACAAGGTGCAGATCCGAGAGCACCAGGTTGGGCCTTCCAGCACCTCTCTCAGGGGAGAATTTGATGCAGGCTCTGAAACAATGGCGCATATGAAAGGGCACTGGCTGGGCCTTTATACCTCTCTCAGGGGAGTATGTCAGGCTCTATAGCAGGGCTCATGCATTCTGCCATCCAGCGTGGCTCCCATCCCCTCACAGGTGCCAGAACCCATGCATTCTCAGGTGTGCTGGTAGCTTAGGGACCAAGACCTGGTTTCTTGGCTGCACTCTCTCTGGCTCAGCACCAGGGGAGGCTGTCCTGGGACCAGGGACTTAAGCCCCTGTTGCTAGCCATCCCGATTCCCACAATCCCCCCCCCCCGAGATTCTTAGCTATTTTTGAGTGCTTTCCACCAGTCTCCAAGTTAATGCTGGTCCCCAGATGCAGGGCACTCTCGCTCCTATTGGGGTATTACTTTCCAACTGGTCGCCTCTGGTGGCTCCCTCCCCCTTTTGTTTATCTTCTGATATCAGTCCCCCATTCCCACTCTGTGTTACCTGCCCACTGGTGTCTTCTGCCCCTGTAGAGATCCAAACGTGTATAATACTGATCTCAGGGTGATTTCATGGGTGATTGGAGTTCTTTGGTAGGTAATCAGCTCACTTTGGGGTACAGGTTGAAAAGCCATCTCCTCCTACTTCACTGCCATCTTGTCGACCTCTCTCTGCTTCAGTTTTTTGAAACAGTTTAAGGAGAATAGGTGTTATTTCTTCTTTGAATGTTTTATAGAATTCCCAAATGAATCCATCAGGGCCTGGGTTTTTGTTTTTTGGGAGGTTTTTGATCACCGCTTCAACCTCATTACTAGATATTGGTCTTCAGATTGTCAATTTCTTCCTGGTTCAATTTTAGGAATTTATAGTTTTCCAGGAATGCATCCATTTCATCTAGGTTGCTTAGCTTATTGGAATATAACTGTTGATAACTTCTGATAGTTGTTTCTATTTCCTTGGTGTTCGTTGTAATCTCTCCCTTTTCATTCATAATTTTATGAATTTGAGCTTTCTCTCTTTTCTTTTGGATTAGTGTGGCCAATGGTTTATTGATCTTATTGATTCTTTCAAAAAACCAGCTTCTAGTTTCACTGATATGTTCTACTGTATCTCTGGTTTCTACCTCATTGATCTCAGCTCTAATCTTGATTATTTCCCTTCTTGTGTGTGGAGTTGGTTTGTTTTGTTGTTGATTCTCCAGTTCTTTAAGGTGTAAAGACAGCTGCTGTGCTCTGGATTTTTCAGTTTTTTTGTTTGTTTGTTTGTTTGTTTGTTTGTTTGAGGGATGCCTGGATGGCTATGTATTACCCCCTTAGGACTGCCTTTGCTGTATTCCATAGGGTTTGGATTGAAGTGTCTTTATTCTCATTGGTTTCCATTTGTTTCAGTTCTTCTTTGATCTCCTGGTTGATCCAAGCATTCTTAAGCAAGGTGGTCTTTAGCTTCCAGGTGTTTGAGTTCCTTCTGAACTTTTCCTTGTGATTGAGCTCCAGTTTCAAAGCATTATGATCTGAGGATGTGCAAGGAATAATCTCAGTCTTTTGGTATCAGTTGAGTCCTGTTTTGTGACTCAGTATGTGGTCTATTCTTGAGAAGGCTCCATGTGGACTTGAGAAGAATGAGTATTTTGTTGTTTTAGGGTGGAATGTTCTATATATATCTATAAGGTCCATCTGGTCCAGTGTGTCATTCAATGCTCTTGTTTCTTTATTGATTTTCTGCTTCAATGATCTATTTCTGAGAAAGGCATGTTAAGATCTCCTATGATTAGTGTATTCATATCAATATGACCCTTTTTCTTGATTAACAGTTTTCTTATGTAATTGAATGCTCCCATATTGGAGGCATAGATATTTACAATTTTTAGATCATCTTGGTGGATTGTCCCTTTAAGAATTATGTAGTGTCCTTCTGTATCTCTGACTACAGCCTTTAGTTTAAAATCTAATTTATCTTATATGAGAAACGCTACCCCGGCCTTCTTTTGAGGCCCATTGGCATGAAAGATGCTTCTCCGTCCCTTCACTTTCAGTCTGGGTGTATCTTTAGGTTCAAAATGGGTCTCTTGTAGAGAACATATGGATGGGTTCTGTCGTTTTATCCAATCTGCAACCCTGTGCTGTTTTATGGGCGCATTTAGGCCATTCGCATTGAGATTGATTATTGATCGATACATTTTTATTGACATCGAGTTACCTTTGAAGTCTTTCTGTAGATTGTCTTTATATTTCTCTTCCATGCTATTCTTAGGATTTTTACTCTTTCATAGAACCCCCCTTAATATTTCCAGCAGTGTCGGCTTGGTGGTATCATAGTCTTTTAAGTCTTGCCGGTCTTGGAAACTCTTTATCTCTCCATCCATTTTGAATGTCAGTCTTGCTGGATAAAGTATTCTTGGCTGCATGTTCTTCTCATTCAATGCCCTGAATATATCTTGCCAGCTCTCTCTGGCTTGCCAGGTGTCTGTTTAGAGGTCTGACATTATTCTGATGGGCTTTCCTCTGTACGTAAGGATCTTCTTTGTCCTAGCTACTTTCAAGAGGTTCTGCCTACAATTATATTTCTTCATTCTTACTACTAGGTGTCTGGAGGACTTTTGAGAATCTGTAATCTTGGGGGGAAACCGTTCGGCCTCTAGTACAGGAATGCTGGTTCCATTCACGAGATTCAGAAAATTTTCATGAAGAACTTGTTCCACTATATCTTCTAGACTTCTTTCTTTCTCCTCTCCTTCAAGGATTCTAATAATTCTGACGTTGGAACATTTCATGGCATCATTTATTTCTGTGATTCTGTTTTCATGGCTCTAAGCTGTTTGTTTAAGGCTTCCTCCTGATACTTTTTCTCTATCTGTTCATTCTCCAGATCACTAATTCTATCTTCTGTCTCAGTTACTCTAGCTTTCAGAGAATTTAGATTAGAGTGGAACTCATTGAGAGCATTGTGAAGCTCATCCCTGTTAGTTTTCAGCTCTTCCCTAATATTGAAAACGTGATCTCTGGTCGTTTTAAGTTCGGCTCTAATCATTTCCTTTTGGTCACTCATGGCTTTCTCCAACCTAGCTATTGCTTGGATAATTGTTAGCCTGAATTCTCTTTCTGACACATTGTCTATGTTGATAGCCATTAGCTCTGTTGCAGAAGGTCCATTTTTTGTATTTTTCTTCTTTTGGGCATTCCTCCTCCTAGTCATTTTGGTGAGAGATGGCTGAATGGGTTTAGCTGGATGTATCGACAGTGGTGCAGTCAAGGTGCACCCTGGAACGCTTCTGATCAATCAGAGTTACCCACCCATATGAGAGGAAAAAGAAAAGGAAAAGAAAAAAAGAGAGAGGGAGAGAGACAAGAATGAAAGGTGAGATAAAAGAGAAGGTTCAGCCCAAATGGGTTCCAAGGTAAGATTTATGAAGTTTACAAACAAAAACAGACAAACAAAAAGACTGATAAAAGTATATGAGAAGAGAAAATTATATATATATATATATATATATATATATATATATATATATTTGCATATATAAATGCAAATAAAGGAATAACCTCATCAGAAAGAACCCCCGAGTGTAAGATTTATATACTATCAGGACAAACACAAAAACACAGAAATAGGGGCGCCTGGGTGGCTCAGTGGGTTAAGCCGCTGCCTTCGGCTCAGGTCATGATCTCAGGGTCCTGGGATCGAGTCCCACATCGGGCTCTCTGCTCAGCTGGAGCCTGCTTCCTCTCTCTCTCTCTCTCTGCCTGCCTCTCTGCCTACTTGTGATCTCTCTCTGTCAAATATATAAATAAAAAACAACACAGAAATACTGGTGGAAGAAAAAGATTGTAGAGTGGTTGTAAATTCTCAGTGTGGGTGAGGAAGGTTTTTTGTTTTTTGTTTTTTTGTTTTTTTTTTTTTCCGGATGTATTTTGATGTATTTGTTAAAGACTCCACTTTCCTAAGATAAATGGGGATTAGGAATTGTTTTACCTATAGGGGTGGCTTTGATTGGGGAAAGGGGATTACCTTGAAGTTTAATTCTATATGAATATTAGAAAATAAAAATTAAAAAAAGGAATAAACTAGACTAAACTAAACTAAAATTTAAAAAAATAAATTTAAAAAACAGAAATGCAAAAGGAAAACACAGGTGTATGTATCAAAAAGTTCAGGTTAGAAGGTTATTATGGAATTTGATGTACTGGACATCTCACTGTGACGGTAAATAGGTTAAAAAATTTTCTATATAATAATAAAAAATTATCTTTAATAAAATGAGCCAGGATAGTGGGAACAAATTAATAATAAAAATTGTCCTATGAAGTAGTGGTGGTTGCTCTCTTGTTATCTTTTTTTTTTTCCTTTCCCGGTTGGTTTTCTGGGGGAGGGGCCTGCCACGTGGGATTTCAGTCAATGATGTTCTCTGAGTTAAGTCCTCCCACCCCCCTCAAGGGGGCGTGCTCTTAGGAAACTGTTTTTTTCAGGCTTTTGTTCTCTGGAGGTTTTTATATTTGTTCACTTTTGTTTTTCTCTCTTGCCTTGAGGGCTTTTGATGGTTTTTGTAGGTTTAGAGGAAAGCAAACTGTACCCTGTCCTCCGTCTCAGAGAGAAGCCTCAATCTGTCCGAAGAGCCCAAATAAAATCCCCCTTCAACACTGGCAGAGCAGGTTCCCAGTCGCAGTCCCTGGGGACTCAAGATTTTTTGCTTGTACCAAAACCACAGCAGTGGCCGCTGTCTGGGCAGCTCCAGACTGCCAGAGAAGTTCCAAGCAGCAATCGCACACTGAGATTTTCCCACTGGCACAAGCTGGGAGTGCCTGGTATTTCCAGGTCCGAGAGCACCAGGCTGGTGCCTGTGCCACCTCTCTCTCTGGAGGGCGCAGGGCACGACTCGGACTCTGATGGCATGGCAGGGCACTTGCATGGGGACTGCAAAAAAGCTGTGCTTCTGTTGGCTGGCGAGGCTCCCAGGCCCTCATGGGAGCTGGGCGCCACATGCTCTCAGGCGAGCTTGCTGGTGGTTCAGGGACCAAGACCTGGTTTCTCTGCCGCACTCTTTCTGGCTCTGCACCAGGGGTGAAAGACTTAAGCCCCTGACCCTAACACCCCGATTCCTGCAATTTCTTCCCAGTGATCCCTTGCTCTTCTTGAGTGCTTTCTACCATACTTCTGAGATAATGCTGGTCCCCAGACGCAGGGCACTCTCGTATTGGTATATTACTTTCCAGTGGGTCACCTCTGGTAGCACCCTCCCACTTGTGTTTATCTTCCGATATCAGTCCGACTTTCCCACTCTGCTTTACCTGCCCACTGGTGTTTTCTGCTCTGGTAGAGATCCAGATGTGTATAATTCGGGTCTCAGGCTGATTTTGTCGGTGAGTGGAGTTCAATAGAAGTAGGGTCCAGGTTGAAAGGGAGCCTCCTCCTACTTCTCCGCCATCTTGTCTCCAGTATAACATTTTAACAATGTTTTTTTTTAATTAAATTAATTTCTTTATTTTCAGAAAAACAGTATTCATTATTTTTTTCACCAACCCAGTGCTCCATGCAATCTGTGCCCTCTATAATACCCACCACCTGGTACCCCAAGATCCCACCCCCCCGCCACTTCAAACCCCTAGGTTGTTTTTCAGAGTCCATAGTCTCTCATGATTCACCTCCCCTTCCAATTCCCCCAAACTCCCTTCTCCTCTCTAAGACCCCTTGTTCTCCATGATATTTGTTATGCTCCACAAATAAGTGAAACCATATGATAATTGATTCTCTCTGCCTTTCTTCATTCAGCATAATCTCTTCCAGTCCCGTCCATGCTGCTACAAAAGTTGGGTATTCATCCTTTCTGATGGAGGCATAATACTCCATAGTGTATATGGACCACATCTTCCTTATCCATTCGTCCGTTGAAGGGCATCTTGATTCTTTCATAGTTTGGCGACCATGGCCATTGCTGCTATAAACATTAGGGTACAGATGGCCCTTCTTTTCACGACATCTGTATCTTTGGGGTAAATACCCAGGAGTGCAATTGCAGGGTCATAGGGAAGTTCTGTTTTTAATTTATTGAGGAATCTCCACACTGTTCTTCAAAGAGGCTGCACCAACTTGCAATCCCACCAACAGTGTAAAAGGGTTCCCCTTTCTCCACATCCTCTCCAACACAGGTTGTTTCTTATTTTGTTAACTTTGGCAATTCTAACTGGTGTAAGGTGATATCTCACTGTGGTTTTATTTTGAATCACCCTGAGGGCTAGTGATGATGTACATTTTTTCATGTGTCTGATTGCCATTTGTATGTCTTCATTAGAGAATTGTCTGTTCATATCTTCTGCCCATTTTTTGATATGTTTGCCTATTTCCTATATGTTGAGTTTGAGGAGTTCATTATAGATCCTGGATATCAACCTTTTGTCTGTACTGTCATTTGAAAATATCTTATCACATTCCATGGGTTGCATCTTTGTTTTTTTGACTTTTTCCTTTGCTGTGCAGAAGCTTTTGATTTTGATGAAGTCCCAAAAGTTTATTTTGGCTTTTGTTTCCTTTGCCTTTGGAGACATATCTTGAAAGAAGTTGCTGTGGCTGATATAGAAGAGATTACTGCCAATGTTCTCCTCTAGGGTTCTGATGGATTCCTGTCTTACGTTGAGGTCTTTTATCCATTTTACCAATGTTTATTCTTCTGATCCTTGAGCATGGAATGGTCTTCTGTCTTTTTTGTTTTCTTCAATTTTTTTCATGAGTGTTCTGTAGTTCCTCAAAAAAAAATCCTTTACTTCTTTGGTATGGTTTATTCCCAGGTATCTTATGGTTTCAGTGCTGTAGTAAATGGAATTGATTCTCTAATGTCCCTTTCTGTATTTTCATTGATAATGTAGAAGAAGGCCACTGATTTCTGTACAATGATTTTGTATCCTGCCACATTATTGAGTTGCTGTATGAGTTCTGGTAGTTTGGAGGTGGGGTGTTTTGAGTTTTCCATATAAATTATGTCATCTGTGAGGAGAGAGTGTTTGACTTCTTCATTACCAATTTGGATACCTTTTATTTCTCATTGTTGTCTGATTGCTGTTGCTAGGATTTCAAATAGTTTGTAGAACAAGAGTGGTGAGAGTGGGCATCCTTGTCATGTTCCTGATCTCAAAGGGAAGCCTGTCAGCTATTACCCATCGAGGATAATATTCACTGTGGGTTTTTCATACAAACATTTTATGAAGTTGACTAATGTTCCCTCTATCCCTATAATTTGAAGCATTTTAATCAGGACCGGATGCTGGATTTTGTATAATGCTTTTTCTTCTTCAATGGAGAGGACCATGTGGTTCTCCTCTCTACGCTTCATAATTTGTTCTATGACATTGATTGATTTGTGAATGCTGATCCATCCTTGCAACCCAGGGATAGATCCCACCTGGTCATGGTGGATCATCTTTTGAATGTACTGTTGGATCCTGTGAGCTAGGATCTTGTTGAGAATCTTAGTATCCATATTCATCAGTGATATTGGTCTGAAATTCTCCTTTTGGTGAGGTCTTTGCCTGGTTTGTGGAGCAGAGTAATGCTGCCTTCATAAAAAGGGTCTGGAAGTTTTCTTTCTGCTTAATTTTTGGAACGAGCTTCAGGAGAAGACATGTTATTTCTTCTATGAAAGTCTGGTAGATTTCTCCTGTGAATCCATCAAGTACTGGGCTCTTGTGTATTGGGAGGTTTTTGAACACTGCTTCAATCTTGTTACTGGGTAAAAGTCTATTTATGTTGTGAATTTCTTCCCGGTTCAATTTTGGGATTATACTTTTCTAAAAATGCATCCATTTCACAAAGGTTGCTTAGCATATTGGCATACAACTGTTTAATTTTTTAAATTATTTTCAGTGTAACCGTATTCAATGTTTTAGTACAACTCCCAGTGTTCCATGCACTCCATACCATCTCTAATAAGCACCACTTGGTTCCCCCAAACTCCCACCCAACCCATGCAAAGACCTCAGATTCTTTTACAGAGTCCATAGTCTCTTATGTTTCACCTCCGCTTCCAGTTTCCCTCAACTCCCTTCTCCTCTCCATCTCCCTTTGTCCTCCATGGTATTGTTTATGCTCCACACTTAAGTAAAACAATATGATAACTGACTCTGTCTGCTTATCTTATTCCACTAAGCATAATCTCTTCCAGTCCTGTCCATGTTGCTGCAAAATTTGGGTATTCAACCTTTCTGATGGAGGCATAATACTCCATTGTGTATATGGACTACATCTTCCTTATCCATTCGTCTTTTGAAGTTCATCTTCGTTTTTTCCACAGTTTGTTGACCATGGCCATTGCTGCTATAAACATTGGGGTACAGATGACCCTTCGTTTCACTCCATCTGTATCTTTGGGGTAAATACCCAGTAGTGCAATTGCAGGGTCATAGGATAGCTCTGTTTTTAATTTCTTAAGGAATCTCCACACTGTTTTCCAAAGTAGCTGCACCAACTTGCGTCCCCACCAACAGTGTAAGAGGGTTTCCCTTTCTCCACACCCTCTCCAACACATGTTGTTTCCTGTCTTGCTTATTTTGGCTGTTCTAACTGGTGTAAGGTGGTATCTCAATGCGGTTTTAATGTGCATCAGTCTGATGGCTAATGATGATGAACCTTTTTTTTCATGTGTCTGATAGCCATTTGTATGTCTTCATTGGAGAAGTGTCTCTTCATATCTTCTGCCCATTTTAAAAATATGATTGTCTGTTTTGTGTGTGTTGAGTTTGAGGAGTTCTTTATAGGTCCTGGATATCAACCATTTGTCTGTCCTGTCATTTGCAAGTATCTTCTCGCAATCCTTGGGTTGCTCTTTGTTTTGTTGACTGTTTCCTTTGCTATGCAGAAGGTTTAGATTTTGATGAAGTCCCAGAAGTTTATTTTGGCTTTTGTTTCCTTTCCCTTTGGAGACATATCTTGAAAGAAGGTGCTGTGGCTGACATCGAAGAGATTACTGCTTATATTCTCCTCTATGATTCTGATGGATTTTTTCTCACATTGAGGTCTTTTATCCATTTTGAGTTTATCTTTGTGTGCGGTGTAAGACAATGGTCCAGTTTCATTCTTCTACGTATAGTTGCCCAGTTTTCTCTGCACCATTTATGGAAGAGACTGTCTTTTTTCCACTGTATATTTTTTCCTGTTTTGTCTAATATTATTTGACCATAGAGTTGAGGGTCCATATCAGGGCTCTCTACTCTGTTCCACTGGTCTATATGTCTATTTTTTTTGCCAGTACCATGCTGTCTTGGTTATCATAGCTTTGTAGTAAAGCTTAAAATCAGGAAATGTGATGCCCCCATTTGCTTTTTTTTTTCTTTTCCAATTGATTTATTTTCAGAAAAACAGTACTTATTATTTTTTCACCACACCCAGTGCTCCATGCAATTTGTGCTCTCTATAATGCCCACCACCTGGTACCCAACCTCCCACACCCCCGCCACTTCAAAACCCTAAGATTGTTTTTCAGAGTCCATAGTCTCTCATGGTTCACCTCCCCTTCCAATTTCCCCAAACTCCCTTTTCCTCTCTAACTCCCCTTGTCCTCCATGCTATTTGTTATGCTCCACACATAAGTGGAACCTTATGATAATTGATTCTCTCTGCTTGACTTATTTAACTTATTTCACTCAGCAGAATCTCTTCCAGTCCCATTCATGTAGCTACATATGTTAGGTATTCATCCTTTCTGATGGAGGCCTAATACTCCGTAGTGTATATGGACCACATATTCCTTATCCAATCATCCATTGAAGGGCATCTTGGTTTTATCCACTGTTTGGCGACCATGGACATTGCTTCTATAAATTTGGGGGTAGAGATGGCCCTTCTTTTCACTCCATCTGTTTCTTTGGGGGTAAATACCCAGTAGTGCAATTGCAGGGTCTTAGGGAAGTTCTATTTTTAATTTCTTGAGTAATCTCCACACTGTTCTCCAGAGTGGCTGCACCGACTTGCTTTCCCACCATCAGTGTAAGAGGGTTCCCCTTTCTCCACATCCTCTCCAACACATGTTGATTCCTATCTTTCTAAGGCCATTCTAACTGGTGTAAGGTGATATGTCAATGTGGTTTTAGTTTGCATCTCCCAGATGGCTAGTGATGACAAACATTTTTTAATGTGTCTGATAGCCATTTGTATGTCTTCATTGGAGTAATGTCTCTTTGTATCTTCTGCCCATTTTTTAATAGGATTATCTGTGTTGTGTGTGTTGAGTTTCAGGAATTCTTTATAGATCCTGGATATCAAGGTTTTGTCAGTACTGTCATTTGCAAATATCTACTCGAATTCCGTGGGTTGCCTCATTGTTTTGTTGACTGTTTCCTTTGCTGTGTAGAAGCTTTTGATCTTTATGAAGTCCCAAACGTTCATCTTCACATTTTTTTCCTTTGCCTTTGGAGACACATTTTGAAAGAAGTTGCTATGGCCAATGTTGAAGAGGTTTCTGCCTATTTTCTCCTCCAAGATTCTGATGGATTCCTGCCTCAGGTTGAGGTCTTTTATCCATTTCGAGTTTCTCTTTGTGTATGGTGTCAGAGAATGGTCGAGTTTCATTCATCTACACAAAGCTGTCCCAATTTTCTCAGCAGCATTTATTGAAAAGACTTTTTTTTCCTTTGTATATTTTTTCCTGCTTTCTTGAAAATTATTTGACTATAGATTGATGGTCCATATCTGAGCTCTCTACTCTGTTACACTGGTCTAATGGCCTGTTTTTATGCCAGTCCCCTGCTGTCTTGGTGATCACAGCTTTGTAGTAACCCTTGAAACCAGGCAACAGGGTGCACCCAGTTTTGTTCTTTCCTTTTTTCCATTTCCTTAGCAATACGGGATCTCCTCTGATTCCACACCAATTTTAGGCTTCTGTTTGCTCCAGCTCTTTGAAAAATACCGGAGGAATTTTGATCAGAATGGCATTAAAAGGATAGATTTCTCTAGGTTGTATAGACTTTTAAAGACTGTTTATTCTTCTGATCCACGAGTATGGAATGGTCTTCCATCTTTATGGTTTTCTTCCATTTATTTCATGAGTGTTCTGTAGTTCCCTGAGTATAGATTGCTTATCACTTTGGTTTGGATTATTCCCAGGTATCTTATGGTTTTGGAGCTGTAGTAAATGGAATTGATTCTCTAATTTCCCTTTCTGTATTTTCATTGTTAAAGGATAAGAAAACCACTGATTTTTGTACAAAGATTTTGTATCCTCCCACATTATTGAAGTGCTGTATGAGTTCTAGTAGTTTTGGGGTGGAGTCTTTTGGGTTTTCCATATAAAGTATGTCATCTGTGAAGAGAGAGTTTGACTTCTTCATTGCCAATTTGGATACATTTTATTTCTCCTTGTTGTCTGATTGCTGTTGCTAGGACTTCAAATACTATGTTGAATAAGAGTGGAGAGAGTGGGCAAACCTGTCATGATATCCCATGGACCCATGAGACCACACCTGTATTCCGAGGCCATCCTGGACACACAATTCAGATAGAAAAGCCTGTGCTACCGCCTTTGAGTCACCCTAATAACAATTCCTCACAAGCTGCCCTCAAGGTCTATGCATTGGGCCTGTGATCACCGTGCCACTAACCCTAACCGGAATTTGTGTTTGAAGACTTCATTCCCAAAACCATGGCTCACCTGCCCTCCAGGATGGTGTCTCTGGAGCCACACCAGAGGACTGTGCCTGCCATCCCCATGGAAACTCTGACGGTCACAATTGCCCAAACCCTCCAGATTAGGAGAAACCTGTAAGGCCCCTGAGCCAATCAGCATATTGGTGAACCCTCTGAATGCAATGCCCAGTCTGATACACCCTCATCACCTACATCCAGGCAGGAAGCCATGTCAATGGTCCTGAGTCAGAAGTTTGACACTGACATGTCCCTAGGACCTCATTGGAACCCTAGATGAGGTTTTCAGGCACCTGTCCTCAGTGACCTGTTCTGGAATACCAACCTATGATAAAACATGTCGTCCCTGAGCCCCACAAAAGAACCTCTCGTGTCCCCAGAAGAAAGACTTGCTCTTGGACCTGTGTCAAACTGTCAGGGTAGATGAACTCTGCATGGCCCCTTAGCCACCAGCACATTCTAAGATCTCCCTGGTAACAAACCAGCATTGTGCCCAATTTACATGAGACTCCATGTCAACTCAAGGTCTTGGAACTACACCCCATAGCCACCACAACAAACCTGCCATGTTCCTCAGCTGCAATGGTCAATGCAGGTGTGCTTTCCAGGCATCCATGAGGGAGTGCTCTGCTACACAAATTTCCCTCATGGGGGACCCTGGAGAAAAAAAAAAAACAGACTCCCCCTGTCTGGTAGAAGGAAACCTTGCTGTTTGGATCATCTCAGAAGCCCTAGCGTGGTAAATACTCCATTGCCTCTTGACGCCACCCCTCCATTTGTTGGTCATCATAGACAAAAACTCCAGTGTGAGCAAACATCTGACATCCGCCCTTACTCAGGTGTTGGATATCTCCAATCAGCCACTGCACATTGGAACTGTTTTTCGCTTGGCACTGAATTTAACATTAGCGTGTGTTTACCATTCCATCCTCATGCTCCTGGTCCACAAACACTCTTGATAGGAAATTCTGTAGCCACAACGCAGCATTCTGCCTGCCCCAAGAAAGAAGAATAGCCTGGTAAGTCTGCCCAGTAACCCCACATGAGGATCCACCTGCAGGGCCCTCGACGACACCCTAATGTCATAGGCCACCATGGGAACTAAGGCTCTGTCTGACACAGCCTGCACCACGACCTTTAGTCAGCCACCCAGACAGTGGGTCCCATATACTACAGATGGGACTTGTTGTGGCCCAAAGCCGTCATCTCTACTCAACCTGGATATTCAGGCATCTGTGCCTAGCACTTAGCTTAAATCCTACCCTATGAGGTAACCTGAAGAACAAGGGTACACCTCCTTCCTGATGGCAGGAAATCTGGCTGGTGAGATGGGTGTTTCACCCTCAGAGTGGGAACCAGCTGCATGGACATGAGACCACGACCACACATGGGAGCCGCCCTGGGCACAAACATGCTTTGTGATCCTCAGCGTGAGCCTGCTTTCCAACAAACCCCCATGGTAGCTGGACCAGGAGCCGGCAGAGTGGGCCTTCCAGGTGCCTAGAGGCAAATCTTCACACTTGGTGGTGTTTTCTGGCGCTGAAACCCAGAAACTGTCTCTGGAATCCCTTTAGTGGGGATTCATTGAGACGGAAAACAGCAGTCTTCCCTTCCCCAGAGACACAAACTCTTGGGAGCTGGGCAGAAACCCCAGAGATGAAGAATGTTCCATGGCCCCATGAAGCCATCCCTACATTTGGCCACCGTTCTGGACACACAATCCAAACAGAAAAGTCTACCCACCGCCTCCATGATACCTTAATTTCACTACACAATGAGCTGCTCTCAGATCCTACAGATCAGGGCTGTGATCACCTCGGGCCTGACCCTAACCCTAGTTCGCATTGGAAGATTTCTGTCTCCAAAATCCTGCCCTCATGCCATCCAGACTTGGGCCTCTGGTGCCACACCAGAAGACTGTGACTACCCTCCCAAAGGAAACTCTGCCTTTCACTGTTGCCCAAACCCTGAAGATTAGGAGCAAAGTACAAAGCCCCTGAGCCCACCTCAAATTCAAAGAAAGCTCTGGAACCAAATGCACATTATGACACACAATGAGCACTTGTCTCCAGGCAGACATTCAAGTCAAAGGCCCTGAGTCGAAGTTTGAATCTGACATACACCAAGGACTTCATTGACCCTAGCTTAGGTTTTCAGGTGCCCGTCCTGAGAGGCCTGTTCTCTAATACCAACTTATATTCCAACATGTGGTCCCTGAGAAGCACAACAGAACCCCTGCTGTTCCCAGAAAGATACCTTGCTCTTGGTAGCTGTGTCCAAGACTCAGTGTAGGAGAATCCTGCATGTCCCCTGACCACCCCAACTTTCTAACGTCTCCCTGGATACAAACCAGCATTGTGATCCAACAGCATGAAACTCCATGTCAACTCAGCCCCCTTGGAACTTGGCTCCAGGGCCAGCAGATCTAACCTGCATGTTCCTCAACTACAATGGTCAATGTAGGTGTGCTTTCCAGTCATCCATGAGGGAGTACTCTGCTACCCAAACTTTCCATATTGGGGACCCTGGAGCAAACAAACCAGACTCCTCTGTCCAGTTGAAGGAGACCTTGCTGTTTGGAGCATCTCACAAGCCCCAGTGTGGGAAATCCTCCATGGCTTCTTGATGCCATTGCTCCATTTCTTGGTCATCATAGACACAATCTCCTGCGTGAGCAAACATCTGACATCTGCCCTTATTCAGGAGCTAGATGTCTCGAATCAGCCACTGCAAACTGGAAGTGCCTTCTGTTTGTCACTGAATTGAACCATAGCTTGTGTTTACAATTCCATCCTCAACTTCCTGGTCCCCAAGCCCTCTTGATAGGGAATTCTGGAGCCATAACACAGCATTCTGCATGCCCCACAGAAAGAAGAAGTGGCTGGTGAGTCTGACCAGAAATCCCACATGAGGAACCACCTGCATGACCCTCGACAGCACCATAATAAATAGGCTGCCATGGGCACTAAGACTCTGTCTGACACAGCCTGAGCCACGACCTCCAGTCAGCCACGCAGAGAGTGGGCCCCATATCCTGCAGCTGGACCTGCCATGGCCCGAAGCCATCATCTCTACACAACCTGGGTATTCAGGCATCTGTCCCCAGACCGTAGCTCAAATCTCAAATCCCTGCCTATGGTGTAACCTGAAGCACAGAATGAGTCCTCCTTTCTGATGGCAGGAAACCTGGCTGATTGGATGGGTGTCTAACCCTCAGAGTGGGAACTAGCTGCATGGCCCATGAGACCATGGCCATTCATGGGAGCCGCCCTGGGCACAAACAGTCATTGTGATCGTCAGTGGGAGTCTGCTTTCAAACAAACCCCCTCGGAACCTGGCCCAGGAGCCCGCAGAGTGGGGCTTCCAGATCCCTAGGGCCAAATTCTCACCATAGTTCGTGTTTTCTGGCGACCAGACCAAGAACCTATCTCTAATCCCTCTTTTGGGGGTGCCCTGAGACAGAAAACAGCAGTCTTCCTTTCTCCCAGAGACACAAAACACTTGGGAGCTGAGAAGAATCCCTAGCGACGAAGAATTTACCATGGCCTCATGAAGCCACCCCTACCTTTTGTGACTGTCCTGGACACATACCTGACAGAAAAGCCTGCACTACCGCCTCCATGATAGTGTAATTTCAGTACACTATGAGCTGCCCTCAGGGCCTGCATGTCAGTCCTGTGATCAACTTGGCCCTCACATTAACCCTAATTCCCAAAGCCCTGGACCAGAAGCCCTCCAGGATGAGGTCTCTGGAGCCAAACCAGATGATTGTGCCTACGTACTCAAAGGAAACTCTGCCCTTCACTGTTGCCCAAACCCTGAAGTTTAGTAGCAATATGCAAAACCCCTGAGCACACCTCAATTCTGAGGAACACTCTGGACCCAAATGTGCATTCTGATACACCATGAGCACCTATTTCCAGGCAGATATCCACGTCAAAGGCCCTGAGTCAGACGACTGAACCTGACATGCCCATAAGACTTCATTGATACCATAGCTTATATTTTCAGGCGCCTGTCCCCAGAGGCCTTTTTTCTGAAACCAACTTATATTCCAACATATGGTCTGTGAGCCACACAAAAGAACCCCTCCTGTCCCCAGTAAAAAACATTGCTCTTGGTAGATATGTCCAAGACTCAGTGGATGAGAATCCTGCATGGCCCCTACCACTCAAACATTCTAACGTTTCCCTGGATACAAACCATCATTATGATCCAACAGCATGGAACTCCATGTCAACTCAGGCTGCTTGGAATTTCACCCCAGAGCCACCAATGGAACCTGCTTTGTTCCTCAGCTGCAATGGTCAATGGAGGTGTGCTTTCCAGGCATCCATGTGAGAGATCTCTGCTACCCAAACTTTCACTATGGGGATCCTGGAGCCAACAAACCAGACTCCCCCTGTCCAGTACAAGGAAACCTTGCTGTTTGGAGCATCCCACAAGCCACAGTGTGGGAAATCCTCCATGGCATCTTGCGCCCCCACTCCATTAGTCGGTCATCATAGTCACAAACTACAGTGTGAGCTAACTTCAGACATCTGCCCTTACTCAGGTTCTGGATATCTCAAATCAGCCACTGCACACGGGAACTGCCTTCTGCTTCACACTGAATTTAACCGTAGCTTGTGTTTACAATTCCATCCTCAATTCCATCCATCCCCAAGGCCTCTTGATAGGGAATCTGGTAACAAAATGCAGAATTTGCCTGCCCAACAGAAAGAAGAAGTGCCTGGTGATTCTGCCCAGAAACTCCATATGAGGATACAGCGGCATGGCCCTGACGGTACCCTAATATCATCGGCCACCATGGGCAATCAGGCTTGGTCTGACACATCCTGAGCCACGACCTCTAATCAGCCACACAGACAGTTTGCTCCATATCCTGCAGGTGGGACCTGTTGTGGCCAGAAGCCATCACATATACTCAACCTGGATATTCAGTCATCTCTCCTTCAGACTGTAGATCAAATCCCTGCTTATGGGGGAACCTGAAGCACAAGAGTACTCCTCCTGCCCCATGGCAGGAATCCTGGCTGTTGAGATGGGTTTCCAACCCTCAGAGTGTGAACCAGCTGCATGGCCCATGAGACCACGGCCACTCATGTGAGCTGCCCTGGGCATTATGACCCTCAGAGTGAGCCTGCTTTCAAACAAACCCCCTTGGTAGCTGGACAGAAATGACACAGGGCGGGCCTGCCAGGTCCCTAGGGCCAAATCCTCACCCTCATTCGTATTGTTCAGGGGCCCTGAAAAATCCCAGAAACTGTCTCTGAAATCCCTCTTTTGGGGATCTGCTGAGACGGAAAAGAGCAGTCTTCTTTTCCCCAGAGACACCAAACTCTAGAGAGCTGGGCAGAATGCCCAGAGATTAAGAATTTCCCGTGGCCCAATGAAGACTCCCCTACATTTTGCGACCATCCTAGACACACAATCCAGATAGAAAAGCCTGAGATACTGCCTCCATGACACCTTAATTTCAGTACACTATGAGGTGCACTCAGGCCTGCAGATTGGGCCTGTGATCGCCTCCGCCCTCACCATAAACCTAGTTTGCATTTGCAAATTTCTGTCCCCAAGGCCCTGGACCACATGCTTTCCAGGATGGGGCCTCTGGTGCCACACCAGATGAGTATGCTTACCACCCAAAAGAAAACTCTGCCCTTCACGGTTGCTCAAACCCTGAAGATTAGAAGCAAAGTACAAATTCCCTGTGCCAACCTTAATTTCAAACAACACTCTGGACTCAAGTGCGTATTATTATTATTTTTTTTTTATTTTCAGCATAACAGTATTCATTATTTTTTCACCAAACCCAGTGCTCCATGCAATCCGTGCCCTCTATAATACCGGCCACCTGTGTACCCCAACCTCCCACCCACCCGCTAATTCAAACCCCTCAGATTGTTTTATAGAGTCCATAGTCTCTTATGGTTCACCTCCCCTTCCAATTTCCCCAACTCCCTTCTCTCTAACTCCCCATGTCCTCCATGCTATTTGTTATGCTCCACAAATAAGTGAACCATATGATAATTGACACTCTCTGCTTGACTGATTTCACTCAGCATAATCTCTTCCAGTCCCGTCCATGTTGCTAAAAAGTTGGGTATGCATACATAGTGTATATGGACCACATCTTCCTTATCCATTCGTCCGTTGAAGGGCATCTTGGTTCTTTCCATAGTTTGTCTACCGTGGCCATTGCTGCTATACACATTGGGGTACAGATGGCCCTTCTTTTCATGACATCTGTATCTTTGGGGTAAATATCCAGAAGTGAAATTGCAGGGTCATAGGGAAGTTCTATTTTTAATTTCTTGAGACATCTCCACACTGTTCTCCAAAGAGGCTGCACCAACTTACATTCCCACCAACCATATCCCCTCCAACACAAGTTGTTTCCTGTCTTGCTAATGACCATTCTAACTGCTGAAACATGATATCTCAATGTGGTTTTAATTTGAATCTCCCTGAGGGCTAGTGATGATGAACATTTTTTTCATGTGTCTGATAGCCATTTGTATATATTCATTGGAGAAGTTTATGTTTATATCTTCTGCCCATTTTTTGATATGATTGTCTGTTTTGTGCATGTTGAATTTGAGGAGTTCATTATAGATCATGGATATCAATCTTTTCTCTGCACTGTCATTTGCAAATATCTTCTCCCATTCCGTGGGTTGCACCTTTGTTTTTTTGACTGTTTCCTTTGCTGTGCAGAAGCTTTTGTTTTTGATGAAGTCTGAAAGGTTTATTTTCGCTTTTGTTTCCTTTGCCTTTGGAGACATAACTTGAAAGAAGATTGCGTGGCTAATATCGAAGAGATTGCTGCCTATGTTCTCCTCAAGGATTCTGATGGATTCCTGTCTCATGTTGAGGTCTTTTATCCATTTTGAGTTTATCTTTGTGTACGGTGTTAGAGAATGGTCGAGTTTCATTCTTCTACACATAGCTGTCCAGTTTTCCCAGCACCATTTATTGAAGAGACTGTCTTTTTTCCATTGTATATTTCCATTGTATATATATTCCTGTTTTGTCGAGGATTATTTGCCCATAGAGTTGAGGGTCCATATCTGGGCACTCTACTCTGTTCCACTGTTTTAATGTCAGTACCATGCTGTTTTGGTGTCACAGCATTGTAATAAAGCTTGAAATCAGGTAATGTGATGCCCCCGTTTTATTTTTGTTTTTCAACAATTCCTTAGCGATTCAGAGTCTCTTCTCATTCCATACAAATTTTTGGATTATTTGCTCCAGCTCTTTGAGGAATACCGGTGGAATTTTGATCAGAATGGCATTAAAAGTATAGATTGCTACTTTTGTAGCAACATGGATGGGACTGGAAGAGATTATTATGCTGAGTGAAATAAGTCAAGCAGAGAGAGTCAATTATCATATGGTTTCACTTATTTGTGGAGCATAACAAATAGCATGGAGGACATGGGGAGTTAGAGAGGAGAAGGGAGTTGGGGGAAATTGGAAGGGGAGGTGAACCATGAGAGACTATGGACTCTGAAAAACAATCTGAGGGTTTTGAAGGGGTGGGGGGTGGGAGGTTGAAGTACTAGGTGGTGGGTATTATAAAGGGCACGAATTGCATGGAGCACTGGGTGTGGTAAAAAATAATGAATACTGTTATGCTGAAAATAAAAAATAAATTAAAAAAAAAAAAAGTATAGATTGCTCTAGGCAGTATAGGCAATTTAACAATGTTTATTCTTCCGATCCAAGAGTATGGAATGGTCTTCCATCTTTTTGTGTCTTCTTCAGTTTCTTTCATGAGTGTTCTGTAGTTCCTCAAGTACGGATCCTTTACCTCTTTGGTAAGGTTTATTCCCAGGTATCTTATGGTTCTGGTGCTATAGTAAATGAAATTGATTCTCTAATTTCCCTTTCTGTATTTTCATTGTTATTGTATAAGAAAGCCACTGATTTCTGTACATTGACTTTGTATCCTGCCACGTTGCTGAATTGCTGTATGAGTTCTAGTAGTTTGGGGGTGGAGTCTTTTGGGTTTTCCGTATAAAGAATCATGTCATCTGCGAAGAGAGAGAGTTTGACTTCTTCATTGCCAGCTTGGATACATTTTATTTCTCTTTGTTGTCTGATTGCTGTTGCTAGGACTTCTAATACTATATTGAACAAGAGTGGTAAGACAGGGCATCCTTGACTTGTTCCTGATCTCAACGGGAAGACTGCAAGCTTTTTCCCATCGAGGATGATATTTGCTGTGGGTCTTTCATAGTTAGATTTGATGACGTTCAGGAATGTTCTTTCTATCCCTATACTTTGAAGCGTTTTTGTCAGAAACGGATGCTGGATTTTTTCAACTGCTTTTTCTGCATCGATTGAGAGGACCATGTTGTTCTTCTCTCGTCTCGTATTCATTTGTTCTATCACATTGATTGATTTGCGAATGTTGAACCATCCTTGTAGCCCAGGGATGAATTCCAACTGGTCATGTCGGATAATCTTTTTAATGGGCTGTTGGATCCTGTTTGCTAGGATCTTGTTGAGAATCTTAGCATCCGTATTCATCAGTGATTTTAGTCTGAAATTCTCCTTTTTTTAAGGGTCATTGCCTGGTTTAGGGGTCAGGGCAATGCTGGCTTCTGCTTCAATTTTTTGAAACATCTTCAGGATAATTGGTCTTATTTCTTCTTTGAAAGTTTGATAGAATTCCCCAGGGAATCCGTCAGGTCCTGGGCTCTTGTTTTTTTGGAGATTTTTGATCACTGCTTCAAACTCGTTACTAGATATTGGTCTATTCAAGTTGTCAATTTCTTCTTGGTTCAATTTTGGGAGTTTATAGTATTCCAGGAATGCATCCATTTCATCTAGGTTGCTATGCTTATTGGCATATAACTGTTGATAAAAACTTCTGATGATTATTTCTACTTCCTTGGTGTTACTTGTGATCTCTCCCTTTTCATTCATAATTTTATGAATTTGGGCTTTCTCTCTTTTCTTTTGGATTAGTGTGTCCAGTGGTCTATTGATTTTATTGATACTTTCAAAAAACCGGCTTCTAGATTCATTAGTACATTCTATTGTATCTCTGGTTTCTACCTCATTGATCTCAGCTCTAATCTTGATTATTTCTCTTCTTATGTGTTGAGTTGGTTTGATTTGTTGTTGATTCTCCAGTTCCTGAAGGTGTAGAGTCAGCTGCTGTGTTCTGGATTTTTCAATTTTTTTGAGGGAGGGCTGGATGGCTATATATTTCCCCCCTTAGGACCGCCTTTGCTCTATCCCATAAATTTTGGACCGAAGGGTCTTCATTCTCATTGGTTTCCATGATTTTTTTTCAGTTATTCTTTGATCTCCTGCTTGATCCAAGCATACTTAAGCAAGGTGGTCTTTAGCTTCCAGGTGTTTGAGTTCCTTCTGAACTTTTCCTTGTGATTGAGCTCCAGTTTCAAAGCATTGTGATCTGAGAAAATGCAGGGAATCTTCTCAGTCTTTTGGTATCGGTTGAGTCCTGATTTGTAACCCAGTTTGTGGTCTATTCTTGAGAAGGTTCCATGTGCACTTGAGATGAATTAGTATTCTGTTGTTTTAGGGTGGAATGTTCTGTATATATCTATGAGGTCCATCTGGTCCAATGTGTCATTCAATGCTTTTGTTTCTTTATTGATTTTCTGCTTTGATGATCTGTCTATTTCTGAGGGAGACGTGTTAAGATCTCCTACAATTAGTGTATTTATATCAATATGACTCTTTATCTTGATTAACAGTTTTATTATTGCCTGCTCCCATATTGGGGGCATAGATATTTACAATTGTTAGATCAACTTGGTGGATAGTCTCTTTAAGAATGATGTAGTGTCCTTCTGTATCTCTGACTACAGTCTTTAGTTTAAAGTCTAATTTATCTGATACAAGAATTGCTACCCCAGCCTTCTTTTGAGGCCCATTGGCATGAAAGATGCTTCTCCATCCCTTCACTTTCAGTCTGCATGTATCTTTAGGTTCAAAATGGGTCTCTTGTAGACAATACATGGATGGGTCCTGTCGTTTTATCCAATCTGCAACCCTGTGTCATGTTATGGGCGTATTTAGGCCATTCTCATTGAGAGTGATTATTTATAGATACGTTTTTATTGACATCGAGTTACCTTTGAAGTCTTTCTTTCTGTAGACTGTCTCTATATTTCTGTTCAATGCTATTCTTAGGATTTTTTCCTCTTTTATAGAACCCCCTTTAATATTTCCTGCAGAGTCGGCTTGGAGGTTGCATAGTCTTTTAAGCCTTGCCGGTCTTGGAAACTCTATATCTCCCCATCCATTTTGAATGTCAGTCTTGCTGGATAAAGTATTCTTGGCTGCATGTTCTTCTCATTTAATGCCCTGAATATATCTTGCCAGCTCTTTCTGGCTTGCCAGGTCTCTGTGGACAGGTCTGATGTTATTCTGATGGGCTTTCCTCTGTAAGAAAGGAGCCTCTTTGTCCTAGCGGCTTTCATGAAATTATACCTACAATTATGATTCCTCAATTTGACTACCAGGTGTTGTGATGGTTTTTTGGAATGGATAATCTTGGGTGGAGACCGTTCAGACTCTAGTACATGAACGCAGATTCCATTCGGTAGTTTGGGAAAATTTTCATAAAGAACTTGTTCCACTATATCTTCTAGACTTCTTTCTTTCTCCTCCCCTTCAGGTATTCCAATAATTCTGACTTTGGAAGGTTTCATGGCATCATTTATTTCCCTGATTCTGTTTTCATGGTTTCTAGGCTGTTTATTCCAGCCCTCCTCCTGATCCCCTCTCTCTATCTGTTTGTCCTCCAGATCACTAATTCTAACTTCTGTCTCAGTTACCCTAGCTTTGAGAGAATTTAGATTAGATTGGAACTCATTGAGAGCATTGTGAACCTCAGCCCTGGTAGCTTTAAGCTCCACCCTAACATTGTGAAAATCATCTCTCTTCACTTTCAGCTCAGCCCTAATCAATTCCATTTGGTCATCCATGGCTTTCTCCAACCTAGCTATTGCCTGGATAATTGTTAGCCTGAATTCTCTTTCCGACATATTGTCTATGTTGATAGCCATTAGCTCTGTTGCTGAAGGTCCATACTCTATATTTTTCTACTGTTGGGCATTCCTCCTCCTCGTCATTTTGGTGAGAGATGACTGAACAGATGTAGCTGGATGTATTGACAGTGTTATAGTCAAGGTGCACCCTGGAACACTTCTGAGCAATCAGGATTTCCTACCCAAACGAGAGACAAAAGAAAAGAAAAAGAAAAAAAGGAGAGAGAGAGAGACAGGAAAGAAAGGGAAGATGAAAGAGAAGGTCCAGCCCAGATGAGCCCCAAGGTAAGATTTATGAAGTAGACAAACAAAAATAAACAAAAAGACTGATAAAAGTATATGACAACAGAAAAAAAATATATATATATGCAAATAAAGGAAGAACCTCGTCAAAAAGAACCCCAAGTGTAAGATTTATATACTATCAGGACAAACACATAAACACAGAAACACTGGCAGAAGAAAAAGATGGGAGAGTGGTTATAAATTTTCAGTGTGAGCCAAGAAGATTGTTTTGCTTCTTCTTGGATGTATCTTGATATCTTTGTTAAAGGCCTCATGTTTCCTAAGATAAAGGGGGATTAAAAATTTGATTAGCTATAGGAGAGTATTGCTTGGGGAAAGGAGAGTACTTTGAAGTTTAATTCTATCTGAATATTAGAAAATAAAAATAAAAAGGAATAAACTGGACTAAACTAAACTAAAATTTAAAAAAATAAATTCAAAAAATAGAAATGCAAAAAAAAAAAAAAGGTGTATGTATCAAAAAGTTTAGGTTAATATACACTATGGAGTATTATGCCTCCATCAGAAAGGACGTATACCCAACTTTTGTAGCAACATGGACGGGACTGGAAGAGATTATGCTGAGTGAAATAAGTCAAGCAGAGAGAGTCAATTATCATATGGTTTCACTTATTTGTGGAACATAACAAAGAGCATGGAGGACATGGGGAGATAGAGAGGAGAAGGGAGTTGGGGAAAATTGGAAGGGGAGGTGAACCATGAGAGACTATGTACTCTGAAAAATAATATGAGGGGGTTGAAGGGGCGGGTGTGGAAGGTTGGGGTACCATGTGGTGGGTATTATAGACGGCACGGTTTGCATGGAGAACTGGTTGAAGTGCAAAAATAATGAATATTGTTATGATAAAAATAAATAAAATATAAATTTTAAAAAAGTTCAGGTTAGAAGGTTATTATGGAATTTGATGTACTGGACAGCTCACTGTGATGGTAAATATGTTTAAAAAATTATCTATATAAAAAAAAATAAACCAGAGTAGTGGGAATGAGTAAAAAAATAAAAGTTTTCCTTTGAAGTAGAGGTGGTTGTTCCCTTGTCGTCCTTTTTTTTTTTTTTTCCTTTCTTGGTTTGTTTTCTGGGTGAGGGGGCTGCCACGTGGGTTTTCAGTGATGTTCCCTGAGTTAAGTCCTCCCACCCCCCTCAAGGGAGTGGGCTCTGAGGAAACTTGTTTTTAATCAGGCTTTTAAACTCGGGCGGTTTTTATGTTTGTTCACTTTTTTTTCTCTCACCTTGACGGATTTTGATGGTTTTTGTAGTTTTAGAGGAAAATATAGTGCACCCTGACCTCCCTCTCAGAGAGAAGCCTCAGTCTGGCTTCAGAGCCCAAATATGTTTCCCCTTAACCACTGGCAAAGCAGGTTCCGAGTCGCAGTCCCTGGGCACGCAGGATCCTTTGCTTGTACCCAAAGCCATGGCAGTGGCAGCTGTCTGGGATGCTCCAGACCACCAGAGAGGTTCCAAGCAGCAATCGCACACTGAGATTTTCCCGATGGCTGAGGCTGGGAGTGCCTGGTCTTTCTGGGTCTAAGAGCACCCGGCTTGCCCACACCTCTTTCAGGAGAGCCTGTGGGTCACACACGGGTCTCAGGCTCTGAGAATGGGGTGCAGGTCGGAAAGCACCAGGCTGGGCCTTCGTGCAACTCTCTGGGGGTAGAGTTTGGTGCACGCGTCTTAGGCTCTGAAACAATGGTGTGTATCAAAGGCCACAGGCTGGCCCTTTGTACCTCTCTCAGGGGAGGATGAGCAGCACACGCATCTCAGGCTCTATAGCAGGGCTCGCACGTTCTGGTGTCCAGCATGGCTCCCATCCCCTCACAGGAGCAGGACGCCATGTGTTCTCGGTGCTCTCATGGCTTAGAGTCCAAGACCTGCTTTTTCTGCTACACCATCTCTGGCTCAGCACCAGGGAAGGCTGTCCGGGAACCAGGGATTTAATCCCCTGTCCCTAGCCACCCCAATCCCACAATTTCCCCACCCCACTATCCTTTGCTCTTTTGGAGTGCTTTCAAAAAGTCCCTAAGTTAAACCTGGTCCCCAGATGCAGGGCACTCTCGCTCATATTGGGGTATTACTTTCCAACTGGTCGCCTCTGGTGGCTCCCTCCTCCTGTTGTTTATCTTCCAATATCAGTTCCCCATTCCCACACCACTTTACCTGCCCACTGGCTTCTTCTGCACTTGTAGAGATCCAGACGTGTATAATTCTGATCTAAGGCTAATTTCATGAGTAATTGGAGTTCTTTGTTAGGCAATCAGCTCACTTTAGGGTACAGGTTGAAAAGGCGCCTCCTCCTACTTCCTCGCCATCTTGTCCCCTCCACGTTACAGATAACTTAAGGAGATTTTCCCTAGTCTGGAAGATCAAACATAAGACAAAACATCAAGAGATAGAACATTATAGTCTTTCAGTTCACCTAGTCCCATGTTAATAATTCTGGTTTAGTCTAAATGCAGCTTTTCCTTCTGTAAATTCTTACCCATTTCAGTTCCAGAATTTCAACATATCAAAGACCTGTATTTGTCCTGAAAGTCTCCCATATGAATTTTCTTTGAGACAGAATTTATCTTCCAAGAGAATTTAAACAATTACAAATGACAAAAAGAGCTGCTGATATGAGAATTTACAATGAAACTGGCAAGAAAATCAGGTTACTTCTGTGACACATAACATTTCCATAATCACAATATCAAGTGGTGATCTATCAACGTATTAAAACTTTAGGAAATGCATGGCATTTTCCCAAATGTAACCCAAGCTTTATTATTGGTTTAAATCTTATCCACAATTGCTAAAACCTTAGAAAGTTTTAAAACACATGCCTAAATATAATTAGGGATGTTAAACACCCGATAAAACAAAGCATAGAAACTGAATTTTCTAGGCAGGCAAAGAGAAAACCATAACAGATCGATTAACTTAAGAAAACTTTGTCTTTTTAAACAGAGAGAAAACCAGCTTTTCTATACCAGTGTCTTTTTTTTTTAAGTATGCAGATAAAGAGTTTACTAGGTTTTCTCCATCCTCACCCTACTGATCGGAAAGTCCTCTTGATAGGGAATTCTGGAGCCACAGCACAGCATTCTGCCTTCCTCATAGAAAGAAGAAGTGCCTGGTAAGACTTCCCAAAAAACCCACATGAATATCATCTGCTCGGCCCTAGCGGATCCCTGATTTATAAGCTGCTCTTGCCACTAATTCTTTGTCTGACAGAGGCTGAGCCCCAACCTCGTGTCAGCCACCCAGAGAGCAGGACCCATATAAAGCATATGAGACCGGCCATGGCCGAGTCCGTCCTCACTACCCATTCTTGGTATTTGGGCATCTGTCCCAGACCTTTGCTGGAATTCGTTCTAATGGGGGAACCTGAATCCCAATAGAGAACTGCTCTTTCCCCATTGCAGAAAACCTAGCTCTTGGGGATGGGTGTCCAACCTTCAGAGAGGGAGACAGCTGCATGGGCAATGAGATCATTCCCACTCCTGAAGGGTGTCCAGGAACAAACAGGCATTGTGACCCTCAGCCTAAGCATCCTTTCAAATAAGCCCTCTCTATTGGACCACCAGGATCCCGCATTGCAGACCTGGTATGCCCCTAGGCCCAAATTCTAACTTTTGGTGGGAATTTCTTGGTGCCCAGACCCAGAGCCCGTCTCTGGTATCGCTGTTGTTGGGCACCCCTAAGATGCAAAACGGCACTCTTCCCTTCCTTGAAAAAGCCACCAAAGTATGGGGAGCCGCCAGGATCCTTAGAGGGGAAAAATCTCCCATGGACTCATGAGACCACACCTGCATTCCGAGGCCATCCTGGACAGACAATGCCAATAAAAAAGGCTGTGCTACTGACATCGAGTCATCCTAATTACAGTTTCTGACGAACTGCCTTCCAGGTTGATGCATTGGGCTGCGATCACCGTGCCACTAAGAATAAACCTAGTTAGCGTATGCAGACTTCTCTCCAAAAACCATGCCTCACATGTCCTCCAGGATGGGGTCTCTGGAGCCACACCACAGGACTGTGCCTTCCATCTCCAAGGAAAATTTGCCCATCACATTTGCCCAAACTTTCCAGATTAAAAGAAACATTCAAGGCCAATAATCCCACCCCAATATTGGAAGCTGCTCTGGACAAAATTGCTCAGTCTGCAACACCCTGATCACCTATATCCAGGCAGATACCCAAGTCAATGGTCCTGAGACAGAAAATTGAAACTGACATGCACTTACTACATCATTGGAACCCTAGATTAGGTTTCAGGCATCTGTCCTCAGAGGCCTGTTCTGTAATACCAAGTTAGGATACAACATATTGACCCTGAGCCACAGAACACAACATTTCCTGTCCTAAGAAGGAAACTGTGCTCTTCGACCAGTGCCAATCTGTCAGGGTAGGAGAATCCTTCATGGCCCCTTAACCCCCAGGACTTTCTAAAACCTCCCTGGTAACAAACCAGCATTGGAACACAACTGCAAGAGATTCCATGTCAACTGAAACCTTGGCATGTGGCCACAGGCCACCATTACAAACCTGTCATGTTTGTCAGCTGCAATGGTCATTGGACTTGTGCTTTCTAGGAATCCATGTGGAAGGGCTCTGCTACAAAAAATTTCCACATGAGTTACCCCAGAGCAAACAAACCAGACTCCATCTGTCCAGTAGAAGGAAACCTTGATATTTGGAGCATCTCACAATCCTCATCATGGGAAATCCTCCATGGTCTCTTGAAGCCACCTCTCCATTTGTCGGTCA
Source organism: Mustela nivalis (assembly GCF_964662115.1). Taxonomy (NCBI): domain Eukaryota; kingdom Metazoa; phylum Chordata; class Mammalia; order Carnivora; family Mustelidae; genus Mustela; species Mustela nivalis. Next base: position 302,900 of record NW_028136556.1, on the reverse strand, counting down.
TCATAGACACAAACATCTTTCATCCGCCCTTACTCAGGTGCTGGACGTCTCCAATGAGTTGGTGCACATTGGAACTGTCTTCTGCTTTGAATTGAATTTAACCCTAGCTTTTGTTTACAATTCCGTCCTCACCCTACTGGTCCTGAAGCCCTCTTGATAGGTAATTCTGGAGCCACAACGCAGCATTCTGCCTTTCCCATAGAAAGAAGTGGTGCCTGGTAAGACTGCCCCAAAAACCCACATGAAGTTCATCTGCTCGGCCCTAGCGGATCCCTGATTTATAAGCTGCTCTTGCCACTAATTCTTTGTCTGACAGAGGCTGAGCCCCAACCTCGTGTCAGCCACCCAGAGAGCAGGACCCATATAAAGCATATGAGACCGGCCATGGCCGAGTCCGTCCTCACTACCCATTCTTGGTATTTGGGCATCTGTCCCAGACCTTTGCTGGAATTCGTTCTAATGGGGGAACCTGAATCCCAATAGAGAACTGCTCTTTCCCCATTGCAGAAAACCTAGCTCTTGGGGATGGGTGTCCAACCTTCAGAGAGGGAGACAGCTGCATGGGCAATGAGATCATTCCCACTCCTGAAGGGTGTCCAGGAACAAACAGGCATTGTGACCCTCAGCCTAAGCATCCTTTCAAATAAGCCCTCTCTATTGGACCACCAGGATCCCGCATTGCAGACCTGGTATGCCCCTAGGCCCAAATTCTAACTTTTGGTGGGAATTTCTTGGTGCCCAGACCCAGAGCCCGTCTCTGGTATCGCTGTTGTTGGGCACCCCTAAGATGCAAAACGGCACTCTTCCCTTCCTTGAAAAAGCCACCAAAGTATGGGGAGCCGCCAGGATCCTTAGAGGGGAAAAATCTCCCATGGACTCATGAGACCACACCTGCATTCCGAGGCCATCCTGGACAGACAATGCCAATAAAAAAGGCTGTGCTACTGACATCGAGTCATCCTAATTACAGTTTCTGACGAACTGCCTTCCAGGTTGATGCATTGGGCTGCGATCACCGTGCCACTAAGAATAAACCTAGTTAGCGTATGCAGACTTCTCTCCAAAAACCATGCCTCACATGTCCTCCAGGATGGGGTCTCTGGAGCCACACCACAGGACTGTGCCTTCCATCTCCAAGGAAAATTTGCCCATCACATTTGCCCAAACTTTCCAGATTAAAAGAAACATTCAAGGCCAATAATCCCACCCCAATATTGGAAGCTGCTCTGGACAAAATTGCTCAGTCTGCAACACCCTGATCACCTATATCCAGGCAGATACCCAAGTCAATGGTCCTGAGACAGAAAATTGAAACTGACATGCACCTACTACATCATTGGAACCCTAGATTAGGTTTCAGGCATCTGTCCTCAGAGGCCTGTTCTGTAATACCAAGTTAGGATACAACATATTGACCCTGAGCCACAGAACACAACATTTCCTGTCCTAAGAAGGAAACTGTGCTCTTCGACCAGTGCCAATCTGTCAGGGTAGGAGAATCCTTCATGGCCCCTTAACCCCCAGGACTTTCTAAAACCTCCCTGGTAACAAACCAGCATTGGAACACAACTGCAAGAGATTCCATGTCAACTGAAACCTTGGCATGTGGCCACAGGCCACCATTACAAACCTGTCATGTTTGTCAGCTGCAATGGTCATTGGACTTGTGCTTTCTAGGAATCCATGTGGAAGGGCTCTGCTACAAAAAATTTCCACATGAGTTACCCCAGAGCAAACAAACCAGACTCCATCTGTCCAGTAGAAGGAAACCTTGATATTTGGAGCATCTCACAATCCTCATCATGGGAAATCCTCCATGGTCTCTTGAAGCCACCTCTCCATTTGTCGGTCATCATAGACACAAACATCTTTCATCCGCCCTTACTCAGGTGCTGGACGTCTCCAATGAGTTGGTGCACATTGGAACTGTCTTCTGCTTTGAATTGAATTTAACCCTAGCTTTTGTTTACAATTCCGTCCTCACCCTACTGGTCCTGAAGCCCTCTTGATAGGTAATTCTGGAGCCACAACGCAGCATTCTGCCTTTCCCATAGAAAGAAGTGGTGCCTGGTAAGACTGCCCCAAAAACCCACATGAAGTTCATCTGCTCGGCCCTCGCGGATCCCCGATTTTGAGGCTGCTCTGGCCACTAGTGCTGGGTCTGACAAAGCCTGAGACCTGACCTCGTGTCAGCCACCCAGAGAGCAGGGCCCATATCCAGCATGTGAGACCGGCCAGGGTCTAGCCCGTCCTCACTACCCATCCTGGGCATTCAGGCATCTGTTCCCAGACCTTTGCTGGAATCCCTTCCAATGGGGGAACCTGAAGCCCAATAGAGAACTGCTCCTTCCCCATGGCAGGAAACTTAGCTGTTGGGAAGAGTGTCCAACTCTCAGCGTGGGAGCCAGCTGCATGGGCAACGAGACCATAGCCACTCCTGAAGTGTGCCCTGGGAACAAACAGGGATTCTGACCCTGAGCCTAAGCATGCCTTCAAACAAGCCCTCTCTCTTGCATCACAAGGATCCTACATTGCAGGCCTGGTACTCCCCTAGGCCCAAATCCTAACCATTGGTGGGAATTTCTTGGTGCCCAGACCCAGAGCCCGTCTCTGGTATCCCTGTTTTGGGGCACCCCGAAGATCGAAAACAGCACTCTTCCCTTCCCTGAAAAAGCCACCAAAGTATGGGGAGCCACCAGGATCCTCAGGGAGGAAAAATATCCCGTGGACCAATGAGACCACACCTGCATTCCGAGGCCATCCTGGACATACAATGTCGATAGAAAAGGCTGTGCAACCACCACTGAGTCATCCTAATTACAGTTTCTGACGAGTTGCCCTCCAGGTCAATGCATTGGGCTGCGATCACTGCGCCACTAAGAATAAACCTAGTTTGCATTTGCAGACTTCTCTCCCAAAACCATGCCTCACATGTCCTCCAGGATGGGGTCTCTGGAGCCACACCACAGGACTGTGCCTTCCATCACCAAGGAAACTTTTCCCATCACATTTGCCCAAACCCTCCAGATTAGGGGAAGCTTCCAAGGCCCCTGATACCACCCCAATATTGGAAGTGGCTCTGGATGTAAATTCACAGTCTGAAACACTCTGAGCACCTACATCCAGGCAGACACTTGGGTCAGGTTCAATTTTCAGAGTGCCTCATTGGCCACACTGGTTTCTCCTACACTGAATGCTGGAGTCAGAGAATTGAACCTGACATGCCCCTAGGACATCAGTGGAACACAAGAATAGATTTTCAGGCATCTGTCCTCAGATGGCTGTTTTCTAATACCAACTTATGATACACATCTGTTCCCTGAGCCACACAACAGAACATCTCCTGTCCCCAGAAGGAAATACTCCCCATTCCAATGTCTCCATGGACACAAACCCACATTAGGACCCAACCTCAGGAGAGTACATTTCATCTCAGCCCCCTCTTTTGCTCCCCCAAAGCCAGCAGATTGAACCTGTCTTGTCACTAGGAGACAATTTGAATGGGAGGCGGGCTGCCCAGGCATCCATCCTTAGAACCCTGCTCTGGGGTCATTCCATTTGGGACGTCCTGCAGCATTCCATCAGGTCTCAATTTTCCCGCAGAAAGAATCCCTGCAGTTTGGAGCATCTCACAACTCCCATCGGGGGTCAAACTCCATGGCCTCGTGATGACCCCACCCTTCATGAAGGGGCCATCATGACCAGAAACTCCAACCTGAGCCAACGTCTGATCCTCGCCCTGACTTCAGATGCACAAGATCTTGACTCAGCTCTGCCGAGTGTGCCTGCTGTGCCGTCGCTCGGAAACCTATGCCTAGCTTGTGTTCTCAGATTATTGTCCTCACACTCTTGGCCCACAGGCCCTCCAGTTTGGGAATTCCAGAGTCACAATGCAGTACTCTGCCCGCCCTCAAGAAAAAAAAAAAGTTGCCCTCTGCGGCTCCCCAGAAACCCCAAATGAGGATCAACTGCACACCACTCAGCTGTTCCCCAATTATACACTCTACCCTGGGCACTAGTGCCCTGTCTGACAGCCTGAGCCTGGATCTCCTGACACACACCCAGACAGCTGGCCGCACACTGAGCACATTCAGATCCGCCATGCCATAGCTCTTCATCTCTTCCCAATCTCGGCTTCAGAGCCTAGACCTTATCTCCAATCACTCACTGCCCAGGGGTGAGCGTGATGCAAAAATCAGAACTCCTCCTTCCCCATAGCAAGACACCTTGTGGTTGGTATGTTGTCCAGCATTCAGTGTAGGAGAAACCAGTGTGGCCAATGAGGCCCCACCTATGCTTGAGGGCTGTGATGGGCACAAACACACATTGTGACCTTCAGCGTGAGCCCTTTCCTAAAGTAAGGCCTATCAGTGGCTGGACCAAGAGCCAGCGCATGGGGCTTGCGATGCCCCTAGGCCCCCAATCTTAACCAGAGTTTGGGCTGTCCAGTTGCCCCTCCCCAGGGATCTGCTCTGGAAACACTCCTTTGGAGGCACACCTGAGGTATAAAAACAGAAATGTCTCTTCCCATCCACAGAATGACCCCAAACTCTTGCATCGGGCTAAAACGCCAGAGAGGGAGACTCATCCATGGCCTTTGAGGTCTCCCTGACATTGGACGGCCATTGGTGCCACAAAATCCAGAGACAAAAGGTTGAGCATGCGCCTCACACTCCCCCTTTGTTCATATCCCAAAAAGTTTACCCCAAAGATATTTATGCAGTCTGTAGATCGTGTCTGCCATACCTACATCTCAAAACATAAGCCGAGTTTGTGTTTTCAGACTTCTGTCACCACAGTCCTGGCCCACACACCCTACATACTGGGGCCACTGGAGCCACACCTCATGACTGTGCGTGCCATCTCCAAGGGAATTCTGCCCATTCCATTGGCCACACTTCATGAAGGGGCCGTCATGGACAGAAACACCAAATTGAGCCAACATCTGATCCTCGCCCTGACTTCAGATGCACGAGATCTTGATTCAGCTCTGCAGAGTGTGCCCGCCTTGCCCTCGCCTTGAAACCTAAGTCTAGCTTATGTTGTCAGAGTTCCGTCCTCACACTCCTCGCCCACAAGCCCTCCAGATTGGGAATTCTGGAGCTACAGTGCAGCACTCTGCCTGCCCTCGAGAAGAAAAATTTTGCACTCCTGGCCCACCAATGCTCTATTTTGGCAGTATTGGAGCCACAATGCAGCACTCTGCCTGCCCTCCAGGAGAAAAACGTTGCCCTCTGGGGCTACCCAGAAACGCCAAGTGAGGATCAACCTGCATGCCATTAGACTCTACCCCAATTATACAGTCTATATCTGGACACGAATGCCCTGTCTGACATAGGCTGAGCATGGAACTCCCGACCGACACCCAGACATCTGGCCACACACTGAGCCCATAAGCCCCGCCATGGTCTAGGTCGTCATCTCTTCCCAACATTGTTTTTCAGGCTTTGGGATCTAGACCTTATCTCCAGTCATTGCCAATGGTTGAATGTGATGCAGAAATCAGAACTTATCCTTACCCATGGCAAGAAATATTGTGGGTATCATGTTGTCCAACATTCAGTGTAGGAGAAACAAGTGTGGCCCATGAGGCCCTGCCCATGCTTGAGGGCTGTGTTTGGCACAAACATGTATAGTGATCGTCAGCATGAGCCCTGTACTCAAGTAAGGCCTCTCAGTGGCTGAACCAAGAGCCCCCTTATGGGGCTTGCCATGTCTCTAGGCTCCATCCTTAACTGGAAGTCGGGCTGTTAAGTCGCCCCTTCCCAGGGCTTTGCTCTAGAATCCCACTTTGGTGAGACAACAAAGGTTAAAAAAAATGCATCCCACAAAATGTGCCCATAACCTTTGGATCAGGCCAAATTTCCAGAAAGTGACACTCGTCCATGGCCCTTTAGGCTACCCCAACATTCCATGGCCATCGCTGACACAATATCCAGAGCCAAAAGCCTGAGCAAGCGCCTCACACTCACCCTTCATAAATATCCTGAAGAGTTCTCCTCACGGTCTGTAGATTGGGTCTGCCATACCTACATCTCCAAACCTAAGCCGAGTTTGTGTTTTCATACTTCTGTCCACATAGCCCTGACCCAACACCCTCCATGCTGGGGCCCCTGTTGCCACAACTCAGGACTGTGCTTGTCCTCTCCAAAGGAATTTTCCTCAGAGGCCTGGTTTCCAGTACCAGCATATGGGGATTTCTTGAGGCACCTATCATAACATAACTCGTCTCCACACGGGAAAATTGCTCGTTAGAGCTCTGTCAATATCTCTGGTTAGGAGAATCCTTCAGGGCCCCAGTGTCACCGCCCCATTCCAACTCTCCATGGATACAAACCCACATTAGGACCCATATTCAGAATAGTCCATTTTAATTCAGCCCCCTTGGTTGCTCCCCTAGCCAAAAGATCTTACCTGTCTTGTCGCTAGCAGACAATTGGAATGTGAGGCGGGCTGCCCAGGCATCCATCCTTAGAACCCTGTTCTGGAGTCATTTCGTACGAGACGTTCTTGAGCCATCCAATGGGTCCTGACTGTCCTGCAGAAGGAATCCTTGCGGTTTGGAGCATCTCAGTACTCCCACCATGAGAAAACCTCCATGGCCTTGTGTTGCCCGGCCCCTTCATGAAGGAGCCATCATGAACAGGACCCCTAACCTGAGCCTACGTCTGAGCCTCGCCCTGACTTCAGATGCACGGGATCACGAGTCAGCTCTACACAGTGTGCCTTCCGTGCCATCGCCCCTAAGCCTAGCTTGTGTTCTCAGACTTCTGTCCTCATACTCCTGGCCCGCAAGTGCTCCAGTTTGGCATTACTGGAGCCACAATGCAGCAATCGAGCTGCCCTCCAGAAGAAAAACGTTGCCCTATGGGGCTACCCAGAAACCCCAAATGAGGATCAACCTGCACGCCACTCAACTGTACCACAATTATACAGTCTACCCTGGGCATTAATGCACTGTTTGACACAGTCTGAGCCTGGAACTCCCGACTGACACCCAGACAGCTGGCACACACTGAGCACATCGGACCCGCCATGGCCTTAGGTCGTCATCTCTTCCCAACTTCGTTTATCAGGCTTCAGAAACTAGACTTTATCTCCAATCACTGACCAGGTTTGAACGTGATGCAGAAATCAGAACTCATCCTTCTCCATGGCAATAAATATTGTGGTTGGCATGTTGTCCAACATTCAGTGTAGGAGAAACCTTGGGGCCCATGAATCCCCGCCCATGCTTGAGGGCAGCAATGGGCACAAACACAAATTGTGACTCTCAGTGTGAGCCCTGTCCTCAAGTAAGGCCTCTCAGTGGCTGGAGCAGGAGCCCACATATAAGGCTTTCGATGCCCCTAGGCCCCCAATCTTAACCAGAGGTCAGGATGTCCAGTCGCCTCTCCCCAGGGCTCTGCTGAAGAATCCCTCTTTTGTTGGAAGACCTGGTTAGGAAACAGAAAGGACTCCTACCATCCCTATAATGACCCCTAACTCTTGGGATTGGGCCAAATCCCTAAAATGTGGAGACTCATCCATGGCCCATGAGACCACACAGTCATTCCATGGCCATCAATGACACAAAATCCAGAGACAAAAGCCTTAGCATGTGCCTCACACTCGCCCTTTGTTCATATCCCAAAGATGTCTCCTCACGGTCTGTAGATCGGGCCTGCCATACCTACCTCCCCAATCCTAAGCCGAATTTGTGTTTTCAGACTTCTGTCCCCATAGTCCTGGCCCATACACCCTCCATGCTGGGGCCCCTGGTGCCACAATTCAGGACTGTGCCTGTCCTCTCCAAGGGAATTCTGCCCATTCCATTTGCCACAGCCGTACATATTAGGAGAAACCTCCAAAGTCCCCAAGGCCATCCCAATAGTTTAGGCCACCCAGGATAGACAGGGGCGATCTGACACCAGCTTAGGAACTGCCTCCACTCATACCCATAGACAGATGTCCACAGAGAGGAAGATTGAACCTGACAGGCCCCTAGGTTGGAATTGGATCCATTGCTTTGGTTTCCAGGCATCTCTCCTCAGAGGCCGGGTTTCCAATACCAGAATATGGGGGCTTCCTGAGGCACCATCAGAGCAAATATCGTCTCCACATGGTAAAATTTCATGTTGGAGCTGTGTCAAAACCTCCGGTTAGGAGAATCCTTCAGGGCCCCGGTGCCACCACCCCATTCCAAGGTCTGCATGGACACAAACCCACATTAAGACCCATTTGCAGGAGAGTCCATTTCAACTCAACCCCTTCGCTTTCTCTACAAGAGTCAACTAATCGAACCTGTCTTGTCACTAGGAAACACAATAGGAATGCGAGGTGGGCTGTCCAGGCATCCATCCTTAGAACCCTGCTCTGGCCTCATTCCGTCTAGATAAGGAGTAAACTGCCAGAACCATGGGCCCACCACAATATAGGAGGCTGCTCTGGATGCAAATGCACAGTCTTAAATACCCTGATACCTCTATCCAGGCAGACACCAGAGTCGATGATCCTGAGTCAGAACATTGAACCTGACATGCCCCTAGGACTTCATAGGAAACCGAGGTTAGTTTTTCAGTCCTCAGTCCTCAGAGGCCTGCTTTGGAATTCCAACTTATGATACAACATATGGTCCCTGAGCCACACAACAGAACATCTCTTGTCCCCAGATGGAATCTGGGCTCTTAGACCTGTGTCAAATCATCAGGGTAGATGAATCCTGCACGGCCCCTTAGCCACCAACTCATTCTTAGATCTCCCTGGTAACAAACCAGCACTGTGACCTGTCTTCATGAGATTCCATGTCTAATCCAGTCCTTGGTACTTCGCCACTGAGCAACCAGAATGAACCTGCAATGTTCCTCAGCAGCATTGGTCAATGGAGGTGTGCTTTCCAGGCATCCATGCAGGAGAACTATGCTACGCATTCTTTCCACGTGTGGGACCCTGGAGCAAACAAACTAGACTGCCCATTTCCGGTAGAAGGAAACCTTGCTGTTTGGAGCATCTAGCAAGCACCAGAGTGGGAAATCCTCCATGGCCTCTTGACACCATCCCTCCATTTGTCAGTCATCATAGAAACAAACTCCAGCATGAGCAAATATCTGACATCCACTCTTACTCAGGTGCTGGATATTCGATTCAACTGCTGCACACAAAAAGTGCCTTTCCAATGACACTGAATGTAACCAGAGCTTGGGTTAACAATTCCATCCTCAGCCTCCTGGTCTGCAAGCCCTCTTGATAGGGAATTCTGGAGCCACAATGCAGCGTTCTGCCTTCCCCTTAGAAACAAGAAAGGCCTGGTGGTTCTGCCTAGAAACCCCACTTGAAGTTCAATCTGCTAGGCACTCTAGGGAACCCTTATTTATAGGATGCCCTGGGCACTAGTGCTGTGTCTGACAGATCCTGAGCCAAGACCTAGTGTCAGCCACCCAGAGATCGGGGTCCATATCCACAATTTGAGACTGTCCATGGCCAATGTCCGTCATCTCTAACCATCCTTGGTATTCAGGCATCTGTCCCCAGACTTTGCTGGAATCCCTGCTAATGGAGGAACCTGAAGCACAATAGAGAATTCCTCTTTCCCCATGGCATAAATCCTGGCTGTTGGGATGGGAGTCCAACCCTCAAAGTGGGAGCCAGCTGCATGGCCAAGGAAACCACGCCCACTCATTATGGCCACCCTGGGCACAAGCAGGCATTGTGACACTGAGCCTGAGCATGATTTCAAATAAGCCCTCTCAGTTGCACCTCCAGGATCCCGCATGCAGGCCTGGTATGCCACTAGGCCCAAATCCTAACACGTGGTGGGATTTTCCAGGTGCCCAGACCCAGAGCCCATCTCTGGAATCCCTATTTTGGGGCACCCCTAAGATGGAAAACAGCACTCTTCCCTTCCCCGAGAAAGCCAGCAACTCTTGGGAGTCACAGGAACCTTAAAGAGGAAAAATCTCCCATGGACCCATGAGACCACACCTGCATTCTGAGGCCATTGTGGACACACAATCCGGATACAAAAGCCTCTGCTACTGCCTTCGAGTCACCCGATTGACAGTTCCTGACAATCTTCCCTTTAGGCCTATGCATTGGGCCCACGATCACCTTGCCACTAAACCTAACCCGAGTTTGTGTTTGTAGACTTCTCTCCCAAAACCATGGCTCACATGCCCTCTGGGATGGGGTCTCTGGAGACACACTACAGGACGGTGCCTGCCATCCCCAAGGAAACTGTGCCATCAAAGTTGCCCAAACCTTCCATATTAGGAGAAACCTGCAAGGCCCTAGAGCACAACCCAATATTTGAGGCCACTCTGCAAACAAATGCACAGTCAGAAACACCATGATCACCTACGCCTAGGAAGACACTGAAGTCAATGGTCCTGAGTCAGAAGATTGAAACCATATGGTCTGGAATACCAACTTATGATAAAACATATGGTCCCTGGGCCACACAACAGAACATCTCCTGTCCCCAGAAGGAAACCGTGCTTATCGACCGGTGTCAAACCCTCAGGGTAGATGAATCCTACATGGGCCCTTAGCCACCAGCACATTCATAGATCTCCCTGCTAACAAGCCAGAATTGTGACCCATCTTCACGAAACCCCATGTCAATTCCAGGCATTGGTACTCGCCCCAGAGCCAACAAAATGAACCTGCCATGTTCCTAAGCTGCAATGGTCAATGGAGTTGTGCTTTCCAGACATCCATGTGGGAGTGCTCTGCTACCCAAATGTTCTACATGGGGGACACTGGAGAAAAGAAACCAAACACCACCTCTCCAGTAGAAGGAAACATTGCTGTTTGGAGCATCTCACAAGTCCCAGTGTGTGAAATCCTCCATGGCCTCTTGACACCACCCCTCCATTTGTCGGTCATCATACACACAATCTCCGTCTTGAGAAACATTTGACATCTGCCCTTACTCAGATGTTAGATATTCCAATCAGCCCCTGCACACTGGAACAGCCTTTCGCTTGGCACTGAATTGAACTGTAGCTTTGGTTTACAATTCCATCCTCACCCTACTGGTCCCCAAGCACTCTTAATAGAGAATTCTGGAGTCACAATGCAGCATTATGCCTTCCCCATAGAAAGAAAAAGTGCCTGATGAGGTCTGCACACAAACTCCACCTGAGGATCAAACTGCTTGGCCCTCGAGGGAATCCCGATTTATAGGCTGCCCTGGCCTCTAGTGCTGTGTATGACAGAGCATGAGCCCCAACCGTGTGTCAGACACCCAAAGAGCAGGGCCCATTATCAGCATGTGAGACCATGCATGGCCCAGGACCGTCATCTCTACCCATCCTTGGTATTCAGGCCATTCTGCCCAGACCTTTGCTGGAACCCTACCAATGGGGGAACCTGAAGCACTGTAGAGAACTCCTACTTCCTAATGGCACGGAGCCTGGCTGTTGGGATTGGTGTCCAACCCTCAGAGTGGGAGCCAGATGTATGGCCAATGAGACCAAGCCCACTCATGAGGTCCGCCCTGGGCATAGGTAGGCATTGTGACCCTCAGTCTGAACATGCTTTCAAACAAACACTCTGAATTGCACCCCCAGGATCCCGCATTACAGGCCTGGTACTCCCCAAGGCCAAAACGCTAACCATTGGCGGGATTGTCCAGGTGCCCAGACCCAAAGGCCGTCACTGAAATCCCTGTTTTGGGGCACCCCTAATATGGAAAACAGCACTCTTACCTTACCCAAAAAAGCCACCAAATTTTGGAGCGCCATCAAGATCCTTAGAGAGGAAAAGTCTCCCATGGACCCATGAGACAACACCTGCATTCTGAGACCATCCTGGACACACAATCCAGAAATAAAAGCCTGTGCTACAGCCGTACAGTCACCCTAATTAAAGTTCCTGACGAACTTCCCTCTATGTCTATGCATTGGGCCTGCGATCACATCGCCACTAAACATACCAAAATTTGTGTTTCCAGACCTCTCTACCAAAACCATGGCTCACATGCCAACCAGAATGGGATCGCTGGAGCCCCACCACAGAACTCTGTCTGTTATCCCCAAGGACAGTGTGCATATCAGAGTTGCCCAAACCTTCTAGATTTGGAGAAACCTGTAAGGCCCCTGAGCCCACCTCAATATTGCTGGCCACACAGGATGCAAATGCGCAGTCTGAAACACCCTGATCACCTACCTCCAGGGAGATAGCCAAGTTAATGATCCTGAGTTATAAGTTTGAACCTGAAATGTCCCTAGGCCCTCAATGGAACCCCATTAGGTTTTCAGGCATCTGTCCTCAGGGGCCTGTTCTGGAATACCAATTTATGACACATCATGTGGTCCCTGACCCACACGACAGAACAACTCCTGTCCCCAGAAGGATACAGCGTTCTTCGACCTGTGCCAAACCGTCAGGGTAGGAGAATCCTGCATGGCACCTTAGCAACCAGCACATTCTAAGATCTCCTTGAAAACAAACCAGTGTTGTGGCTTATCTGCAAGAGATTCCATGTCAACTCAAGGAATTGATACTTTGCCCCAGAGCCACCAGAACGAACCTGCCATGTTCCTCAGCTGCAATGGTCAATGGAAGTGTGCTTTCCAGGAATCCATGCCGGAGAGCTCTGCTTTACCAACTTTCCACATGGGGGAACCTAGAGCAAACAAACCAGACTTCATCTGCCCAGTAGAAGGAAACCTTACTGTTTGGAGCGGCTCACAGGACTCAGCGTGTAAACTAATCCATGGCCTCTTGACGCCACCCCCCCCCATTTGTTGGTCATCATAGACACAAAATCTAGTGTGAGCAAACATCTGACATCCACCCTTATTCCGGTGCTGGATGTCTCGAATAAACCACTGCACATTGGAACTGCCTTCCGCCTGGCACTGAATAGAACCGTAGCTTGTGTTTACAATTCCATCCTCACTCAACTGGTCCCCAAGCCCTCTTGATAGGGAAATCTGGACCCACAATGCAGCATTATGCCTTCTCCACCAAATGAAAAAGTGCCTTGTGAGTCTGGGGAGAAACCCCACATGAGGATACATCCGCTCGGTCCTCAAGGGAACGCCGAATTTTAGGCTGCCCTGGCCCCCAGTGCTGTGTCTGACAGAGCCTGAGCCCCTACCGAGTTTTAGCTACCAGATAGTGGGCCCTATATCTAGCATTTGGGATGGTCATGGCCCAAGTACGTCATCTCTACCCATCCTTGGTATTCAGGCACCTGTCCCCAGATCTTTGCTGGAATCCCTACCAATGGGGAACCTGAAGCACAATAGAGAACTCCACTTTACCCATGGCAATAAACCTGGCTGTTGGAATGGGTGTCTAATCCTTAAAGCAGAAGCCTGTTACAAGACCAATGAGACCACGCCCACTCCTGAGGGCCACCCTGGGCACAGTCATTGTGACCCTCAGCCTGAGCATGCTTTCAAACAATCCCTCTCAGCTTCACTACCATGATCCAGAATTGCAGGCCTGGAATGCCTCTACGCACAAATCCTAAAACTTGGTGGGACTTTCCAGGTGCCCAGACCCAGGGCTCGTCTCTGGAATTCGTGTTTTGGGACACCCAGGAGATGTAAAACAGCACTCTTCCCTTCCCCGAAAAAGCCACCAAACTATGGGGAACCACCAGAATCCATAGAGAGGAAAAGTCTCTCATGGGTCCATGAGAACACACCGGCATTCCGAGGCCATCCTGGACACAAAATCCAGAGAGAAAAGCCTGTGCTACCGCCTTCCAGTCACCCTAATTACAGTTCCAGCCGAGCTCCCCTCCAGATCTATGCATTGGGCCTGTGATCACCTCGCCCCTAACCCTAATCCAAATTAATGTTTGCAGACTTCTCTATGAAAACCATGGCACACATGCCCTCCAGGATGGGGTCTCTGGACCCACGCCACAGGACTGTCCTGCCATCCCCAAGGAAACTGTGCCCATCAAAGTTGCACAAACCTTCTAAATTAGGAGAAACCTGCAAGGCCCCTGAGCCTACCCCAATATTGGCGGCCACTCTGAATGCAAAAGCGCACCTACATCTAGGCAGACAGCCAAAGGAATGGTCCCGAATCAGAATAGTGAACCTAACATGCCCCTAGGACGTCATTGGAACCCTAGATTCAGTTTTCACACATCTGTCCTCTGAGGCCTGATCTGGAATGTGAGCTTATGATACATCATGTGGTCCCTGGGCCACATAACAGAACATCTCCTGAACCCAGAAGGAAACCGTGCCCTTCCATCTGTGCCAAAGCCCAGGGTAGCCCAGGCTGCACAGCCCCTTCGCCACCAGCACATTATAAGATCTCCCTAGTAACAAACCAGCATTGTGGCCCATCTGCAAGAGATTCCATGTCAACTCAAGGACTTGGTACTTCACTCCAGAGACACCAGAACGAATTTGCCATGTTCCTCAGCTGCACTGGTCAGTGGAGTTGAGCTTTCCAGGCATCCATGTGTTGAGCTCTGGTACCCAAAGTTTTCACATAGGGGAACCTGGAGCAAATCAGTCACACTCCACCTGGCCAGTAGAGTGAAATTTGCTATTTGGAGTAGCTCATAAGTCTCAACGTGAAAACACCTACATGGCTTCTTGACGCCACCCATCCATTTGTCAGTTATCATAGACACAAACTCCAGGGTGAGCAAATATCTGACATCCGCCCTTACTCAGGTGCTGGATATCTCGAATAAGCCACTGCACATAGGGACTGCCTTCTGCTTGGCATTGAATTGAACCGTAGCTTGTGTTTACAATTCCATCCTCACCCTACTGGTCCCCAAGCCCTCTTGATAGGGAAATCTGGAGCCACAACGCACCATTCTGCCTTCCCTATAGAAAGAAGTCCCTGGTGAGTCAGGCCAGAAACCACACATGAGGATCAATCTGCTCGGCCCTCGAGGCAACCCATTTATAGGTTGCCCTGGCCACTAGTGCTGTGTCTGACAGAGCCTGAGCCCCGACCTAGTGTCTGTCCCCAGACAGTGGGCCCCACATCTAGCATTTGGGATTGCCATGGCCCAAGTACGTCATCTCTACCCATCCTTGGTATTAAGGCACCTGTCCCCAGACCTTTCCCTTGCCAATGTGGGAACCTGAAGCACAATTGAGAACTCCTCCTTCCTCATGGCAGGAATCGTCGCTGTTGGGATGGATGTCCAACCCTCAAAGTGGGAGCCAGTTACAAGACCAGTGAGACCATGCCCACTCCTGAGGGCCGCCCTAGGGACAAACAGGCATTTTGTCCCTCAGCCTGAATATGCTTTCAAACAATCCCTCTCCGTTGCGCCACCATAATCCTGCTGTGCAGGCCTGGTATGCCTCTAGGCACAAATCCTAAAACTTGGTGGGATTTTCCAGGCGCCCAGACCCAGAGCCTTTTCCTGGATTCCCTACTTTGGGGCACCCTTAAGATGGAAAACAGCACTCTCTTCCCCGAAAAAGCCACCAAACTATGGGGAGCCACCAGATCCATAGAGAGGAAAAGTCTCCCATGGTCCCATGAGAACACACCTGCATTTGGAGGCCATCCTGGACACACAATCCAGAGATAAAAGCCTCTGCTACCAACTTCCAGTCACCCTAATTACAGTTCCAGATGCTCTGCCCTCCAGGTTTATACATTGGCCCTCTATCATATTACCACTAACCCTACTTCGAATTTGTGTTTGCAGACTTCTTTCCCTAAACAATGGCTCTCTTGCCCTCCAGAATCGGTTCTTTAGAGCCATACAACAGGACTGTGCTGCCATCCCCAAGGAGACTGTGCCCGTCAGAGTTGCCCAAAACTTCCAGATTAGGAGAAACCTGTAAGGCACCTGACCCACCCCAATACTGGTGGACACTCTGGACGCAAATGTGCGGTCTGAAACTTCTTGATCACGTACATCTAGGCAGACACCCAAGTTAATGTCTCTGAGTCAGAAGATTGAACGTGACATGACCCTAGGACCTTATTTTACCCTAGATTATGTTTTCAGTCATCTGTCCTCAGAGGCCTGTTCTGGAATATTAGCTTATGATACATGTGAGCCACACAACAGAACATCTCATTTCCCCAGAAGGAAACTGTGATCTTCAGCCTGTTCCAATCCCTCAGGGTAGGAGAATCCTGCATGGCACCTTAGCCACCAGCACATTCTAAGATCTCTCACATATCAAACCAGAACTGTGACCCATGTGCAAGAGATTCCAAGTCAACTCAAGGTCTTGGTGCTTTGCCCAAGAGCCATCAGAACAAAACTGCCATGTTCTTCAGCAGCAATGGTCAAAGGAGCTGTGATTTCCCGTCATACATTTGGGAGAGCTCTGCTCCCCAAACTTTCCACATGGGGGACCCTGGAGTAAACACACCAGACTCCACCTGTCCAGTAGAAGGAAACCTTGTTGTTTGGAGCATCTCACAAACCTCAGCATGGGAAATCCTCCATGGTCTCTTGACGCCACTTCTCCATTTGTCGGTCAGCATAGACACAAACTCCACTGTGAGCAAGTCTGACATTTGCCCTTACTCAGTTGCTGGATGTCTCGCATAAGCTGATGCACATTGGAATGGCTTCAGCTTGGCACTGAATTAAACTGTAGCTTGTGATTACAGTTACATCCTCACCCGACTGGTCCCCATGCCCTCTTGATAGGGAAATCTGGAATCACAACACTACATTCTGCATTCCCCATAGAAAGAAGTGCCTGGTGAGTCAGGCCAGAAACCCCACATGAGGATCTTTCTGCTTGGCTCTCAAGGGTGCACGCTTTATAGGATTCCATGACCACTAGTGCTGTGTCTGACAGAGCCTGAGCCCCGACCTATTTTGTCAGCCAGCCAGAGTTTGGGGCCCATATCCAGCATGTTAGTGCGGCTATAGCCCAAATCCATCCCCTCTACCCATCCTTGATATTCAGGCATCTGTCCCCAGACCTTACCTGGAATCCCTGCCAATGGGGGAACCTGAAGAACAATAGAGAACTCCTCCTTCCCCATAGCAGGAAACCTGGCTGTGGGGATGGGTGTCCAAGCCTCAGAGTGGGAGCCAGCTGCATGGCCAATGAGACCACGCCCACTCATGAGGTCCGCCCTTGGCACAAGCAGGCATTGTGGCCCTCAGCCTGAGCATGCTTTCAAACAAGCCCTCTCAGTTGTGCCACCACGATCCCGCATTGCAGCCCTGGAACACCCCTCATCCCGAATCCTAACCCTTGGTAGAATTTCTTGGTGCCCAGACACAAGGCCTTCTCTGAAATCTCTGTTTGGGGGCACCCCTAAGATGGAAAACTGCACTCCTCCCTTCCCCGAAAAAGTCACAAAACTATGGAGAGCCACCAGATCCTAAGTGAGGTAACGTCTCCCATGGACCCAAGAGACAACATCTGCATTCAGAGTCCATCTCTCATCTGGACACACAATCCAGAGAGAAAAGCCTGTGTTACCGCCTTTCAGTCACCTTAATTACAGTTCCTGATGAGCTCCACTCCAGGTCCACGCATTGCGCCTGTGATCACCTCGCCACTAACCCTAACCCGCATTTGTGTTTGCAGACTTTCTCACAATATCATGGCTCACATGCTCTCCAGGATAGGGTCTCTAAAAACACACCACAGGATTGTGCCTGAAATCCCCAAGGTAACTGTGCCCATCACAGTTGCCCAAACCTTCCAGATTAGGAGAAACCTGCAAGGCCCCTGAGCCCACTCCAATATTGTTGGCAGTGCTGGACACAAATTCACAGTCTGAAAGACCCTTATCACCTACATCCACTGGAGACATCCAAGTCAATGGTCCTGAGTCAGAAGATTGAACCTGACATGCCCCTAGGACCTCATTGAAACCCTAGATTAGGTTTTCAGGCATCTGTCCCCAGGGTCCTGTTCTGGAATACCAACTTAGGAGTGAACATGTGGTCTCTGAGCCCCGCAACAGAACATCTCCTGTTCCCAGAAGGAAACTGTGCCCTTCGACCTGTTCCAAACCCTCAGGGATGGAGAATCCTGCACAGCACCTTAGAAACCAGCACATATGCTGAGTTTGTGCATTGCTCCAAGCCACAAGGTTTCCATCTGCGAGACAGTCGAGTCCTGTTTGATGGTTCCAGGACGTCCCATATGGAAGGACTGGAGGGCAGAGTTCGAAGGATGGATGCCTGTACACCATACCTCGCATTCCAATTGGCTATGAGCGACAAAACATGTTTGAACTCCTGGCTCTAGGGTAGGCTACCCAAGGGGCTGAGTTGAAATGAACTCTTCTGAGGATGGGTTGTAATGTGGGTTTGTGTACATGGAGACCATGGAATGTGCTGGTGGCTCAAGGGCCTTGCAGAAATCGCCTTACCAAAGGGTTTGATAGAGCTCGAATAAGAAAGCTCCCCATGTGGAGATGAGAGAGGTTCTGTTTAGTGAATCAGAAAAGCCCAAATGCTGGCCTTCGAAACCAATCCTCTGAGGACAGACACCTGGAAACCAAAGCTAGGATTTAGATTAAGGCCTAGGGGCCTGTCTGTTTCAATCTTCTGTCTCTAGGGACACTGTTGAGGGTCTAAGTGGAGATAGTTGCTCAGCTGGTGCCAGAATGCCTCTGTTAGTCCAGGGCGGCCTGCACTATTGGCATGGCCTCGGGGGACTTGGAAGTTTGTCCTAATCTGTAGGGTTGTGGCCAATGGATTGGGCACAGTTTTCTTGGAGAGGACAGGCACTATAATTCTGGAGGGTGTTTGTGTCCGGGCTGTGGGCACAAAAGTCTGATAACACAAACTCGGCTACGTGTGGCACTGAGGGTATGACAGGCCCGATCTGCAGGGCGTGAGGGGAGCTCCTCAGGTTATGAAAGAATGGCGAGTGGGAGGTGGTCACTCAAGGTTTTGTCTCTGGATGTTGTGTCCCCAGTAGCCATGGAATGTAGGGGTGGCCTCAGGGGCTATGGGAGAGTCTCCCTCTCTGAGGATTTGGACCAGCTCCCAATATTTTGGAGTCATTTGTGGGAAGGGTGGAGTCCTGTTGTCAGGCTCAGGTGTCTCTCCAAGAGAGGGGCTCCAGATCACAGATCAGGCAACTGGAAAACTCAAACTCTGGTGAAGTTTGGGAGCATTGGGGCTTGGCAAGCCCCATATTCGGGCTCTTGGTCCAGGCCCCGAGAGGCCTTACTTCCACATGGGGCTCACGCTGAGGGTCACAATGTGAGTTTGTGCCCAAGGGAGAACTCAAGTTTTGGCTTGGCCTCAGGGGACATGAGGGTTTCTCCTACCCTGAAGGTGTGACTCCATGAAAACAGCAAGCTTTACAACCATGGGGAAGGTGGAGTTCTGATTTGTGCTTAAGATACCCACCTGTGCTGGGATTTGATATAATGTCTAGGTTCAAACGTCTGAAAACCTAGGTTGGGAAGAGATGATGGCCTAAGGCCACGGCGTGTCCGATGTGCTGGGTGTGAGGCCAGCTGTATCCTTGTCTGTCCATATGTCTGGCCTCAGGCTGTGTCAGACAGAGCATTAGTGCCAAGGGCCGCTTATCCAATTTGGGTGCAGTCGAGGTGGAGGCACGTTGATTTTCATTTGGGGTTTCTGGAGAGCCCCATCAGGCAAAGAATTTCTACTGGTGGGCAGGCAGAGGGCTGAGTTGTGGATCCATATTTCCCAGTATGGATGGCTTGTTTGACAGGAGTGTGAGGAAGGAATTCTGAAAACACAAGCTAGCGTGAGGTCTGGGGCCGAGGGCACGCAGGCCCACTTTGCATAGGCTGAATTGAGATCTCCTGCATCTGTGGTCAGGGAGAGTATCAGAAGTTGCCTCAGGCTGGAGTTTGTGTCCATTATGGCCTCTTCCTAAAGGGGGTGGGGCCATTATGAGGCCAGAGTCGTTTCCCTATGCTGGGAGTTGTGAGCTTCTCCAAACCTCAAGTTTTCCTCCTACACACAGTCGAGTCCTATTGGATGGTTCCAGGATGCCCCACACAGAAAGACTCGAGAGCAGGGGTCTAAGCATAGATGCCAGGAAACACCACCTCACCTTCCCATTGACTGGTTGGGATAAGGCAGGCTCAATCTGCGGGCTCTTGGGCGAGCTACCCAGAGGGCTGAGTTGAAATGGACTCTGCTGAGGATGGGCCATATTGTGGGTTGGAGGCCATGGAGACCTTGGAATGTGGTGGTGGCTCAGGGTCTTTGTAGGATTCTCCAACCTGAAGGGTTTGACACAGCTCCAACAAAGAAGCTTCCCGTGTGGACACGAGAAGTGTTCTGTTTGGTGCCTCAGGAAAGCCCCATATGCTTGTCTTAGAACCCAGGACTCTGAGGAATGACACCTGGAAATCAAAGCAAGAGTTCAGATTAGGGACTAGGGGCCCGTCCATTTCAATCTTCTGTCTTCGTGGGCATCTCTCTGCGTGTGTGTGTAGAGGTAGTTGCTCAGCTTGTGTCAGATTGCCCCTGTTTGTCCAGGGCGGCTCTTGTTCCAGCCACTGAGAGGCATTAACTGAGTAGGGGACTCATGCTGAGGGTCGCAATGCGTGTTTGTGCCCAAAGCGGCCCTCAATCATGGGTGGGGCATCATTGACCATGCAGGTTTTTCCTACATTGAATGTTGAACATGCCAACCACAAGGTTTCTTGCAATGGGGAAGGAGGAGTTCTGATTCCTGCATCACGTTCACCTCTAGGCAGTGATTGGAGATAAGATCTAGGTTCTGAAACCTGAAGACCGAGGTTAGGAAGAGATGACGACCTAAGGCCACTCCATGTCTGATGTGCCCAGTTTGCGGCCACCTGTCTGGATATCAGTCACGAGGTCTGGGCTCAGGCTGTGTCAGACAGAGCATTAGTACCCAGATAAGCTGTATAATTGGGGTACAGTCGAGTGGCATGCAGAAGATAATCATTTGCAGTTTCTCATTAGCCCCTTTGGGTAAAGTTTTTCTTCTGGAGGGCAGGCAGAGTGCTGGATTCTGGCTCCGGAATTGCCAAACTGGAGGGCTTTTGGGCCAGTACTGTGAGAAGGGAAGTCTGAGAAAACAAGCTAGGTTTAGGTTTTGGGGCGAGAGCACGGCAGGAACCCTCTGCAGAGCTGAATCAAGATTTCGTGCATCTGAAGTCAGGACGAGGATCAGACGTTGGCTCAGTTTGGAGATTCTATCCATGATGGCCCCTTCATGAAGTGGGGTCATAACGAGACCATGGGAGTTTTCCCGTGATGGGAGTAGTAAGATATTCCAAACCACAGGGATTTTCTGCAGGTCAATTGAAACCTGTTGGATGTCTCCAGGACGTCCCATATGGAAAGATTGCAGAACAGGGTTCTAAGGATGGATGCCTGGGCAGCCCGCCTCACATTTCATTTGTCTCCTAGCAACAGGATACGTTTGATCTGTTGGCTCTGGTGTAGCAACCAAAGGGGCTGAGTTGAAATGGACTCTCCTGAGGATGTGTCATAATGTGGGTTTATGTCCATGGAGACGTTGGAAAGGGGCAGTTGCACCGGGGCCCTGAAGGATTCTCCTAACTGGCGGTATTGACACAGCTCTACAGAGCATGTTTCCCATGTGGAGATGAGATTTGTTCTCATTGGTGCTTCATTTAACCCCCATATGGAAATCAGAACTCTGAGGAGAGATGCCTAGAAACGAAAGCAATGGATCTGTTTCCAGTTAAATATTCTCTGGGGACATTTGTCTACGGGTCTGAGTGGAAGTAGTTCCTCAGCATGTGTCAGATCACCACTATTCCTCCCGGTTGGGCTACACTATTGGGATGGCCTCAGTGACTTTGGAGGTCTCTCCTAATTTGCAAGTTTTTGGCAAATGAAATGGGCAGAATTCCTTTGGGGAGGGAAGGCACAGACCTGAAGTGTGGCTCCAGGGTACCCAGCCTGGAGGGTGTGTGGGTCACAGCTGTGGGGACAGAAGTCTGAAAACAGAAACTCGGCTTAGGTTTGGGGATGTAGCTATGGCAGGCCCAATCTACAGACCTTGGGAAATCTTCATGATATGAACAAAGGGCGAGTGTGAGGCATTTGCTCAGGCTTTTGTCTCTGGATTTTGTGTCACCAATGGCTGTGGAATGTCGGGGTGGCTTCATGAGCCATGGACGAGTCTCCCTCTCTGGGATATTGGCCCGATCCCAAGATTTTTGGGGTCATTCTGTATGATGGGAGGAGTCCGTTCTGTTTTTTTTTTTACCTCAGGTGTGTCACTAAAAGACGGATTGGATTCCAGAGCAGAGTCCTGGGGAGGGGCGACTGGACAACACGAAATCTGGTTCAGATTGGGGGCCTAGGGGCATGGCAATCCCCATATGCGGGCTCTTGGTCCAGCCACTGAGAGGCCTTACTTGAGGACACTGAGCTCACACTGAGGCTCACAATGCATGTTTGTGCCGAACGTAGCCCTCAAGCATGAGCGGGGACACATGGACCACGCTGGTGTCTCCTACACTGAACGTTGGACAACATGCTATCCACAAGATTTTGGCCATGGGGAAGGAGGAGTTCTGATTTTTGCATCACGTTCACCCCTGGGCAGTGATTGGAGATAAGGTCTAGCTTCTGAAGCCTGAAAACCGAATTTGGGATAAAATGATGACCTAAGGCCATGGAGGGTCGGATGCGCTCAGTGTGCGGTCAGCTGTCTGGGTGTTGGTCAGAACGTCCGGGCTCAGGCTGTGTCAGACAGTGCATTAGTGCCCAGGTTAGACTATACAATTTAGGTACAGTCGAGTGCCGTGTAGGTTTATCCTCATTTGGGGTGTCTGGAAAGCTCCATAGGGCAACATTTTTCTTCTGGAGGGAAGGCAGATTGCTGCATTGTGGGTCTGTAATTGCCAAACGTGAGGGCTTGGGGGCCGGGATGTGAGGACAGAAGTCTGAGAACACAAGCTAGACTTAGGTTTCAGGGCGAGGGAAAGGCAGGCACACTCTGCGATCTCGTGCATCTGAAATCAGGGAGAAGATCAGACGATGGCTCAGTTTGGAGATTCTGTCCAAGATGGCCCCTTCATGAAGCGGGGTGGGGGCATCACAAAGCCATCGAGGTTTTCCCATGTTGGGAGTTGTGAGATGCTCCAAACAGCAAAGATTCCTTCTGCGGGACAATTGATACCTGTTGGATGGCTCCAGGACATCCCATAGGGACGACTCAAGAGCAGGGTTCTAAAGAGGGATGCCTGGGTTTCCCACCTCGCATTCAAATCGTCTCATTGCGATAAGACAAGTTGAATCTCTTGTCTCTGGTGGAGCAACCGAGGGCGCTGAGTTGAAATGGACTCTCCTGCGCATGGGTCATAATGTGGGTTTGTGTCCATGGGGACCTTGGAATGGGTCGGTGACACCAGGGTCATGAAGTTTTCTACTAATCAGAGGTTTTGACACAGTTCCCATGTGCAAGTTTCCCATATGGAGACGAGATTTGTTCTGGTGGGTGCTTCAGGAAAGCCTCATATGTTGCTATTGGAAACCAGGCTTCTGGGGAGAGATGGCTAGAAACCAAAGCAATGGATCTGCTGAAGTCCTAGGGGCCTGTCCAGTTCAATTTTCTTCTCTTTGGACATCTGTCTCAAGGTCTGAGTGAAGGTATTATCTCAGCTGGTGGCAGATAGCCCCTGTTTGTCCCAAATAGCCTACACACTTAGGATAGCCTTGGGGACTCTGGAGCTTTGTCCTAATTTGTTCTGACTGGTGCCACTCCGACATTCCACGACCATCGTTGACACAAAATCCAGACAAAAGCCTGAGCAAGCGCCTCACTCTCGCCCTTTGTTCATATCCCAAAGAGTTCTAATGATCTGTAGATGGGCCTGCCATACCTACATCCTCAAACCTAAGCTGAGTTGCTGTTTTTAGACTTTTGTCCCCACGGCCCTGGCCCACACACCCTCCAGGCTAGGGCCCCTGGAACCACACCTCAGGATTGTTCCTGCCCTCTCAAAGGGAATTCTTCATATTCCATTGGCCACAACCATATAAATCAGGAGAAATCTCCAATGTCCCTGGGACCATCCCAATATTGTAGGCCGCTCGGAACAAACAGGGGTGATCTGACACTAGCTGAGCAACTAGCTCCACACAGACTCGGAGACAGATGTCCCCATAGAAGAACATTGAACTGGACAGGCCCCTAGGCCCTAATCAGATCCATTGCTTTGGTTTCCAGGCATCTCTTCTCAGAGGCCTGGTTTCCAATACCAGCCTATGGGGTTTCCAGATGCCCCATCAGAGCAAGTCTTGTCTGCACATTGGAAACTTGCTCGTGGAGCTATGTCAGAACCTCAGAGGCCTGGTTTTCAATACCACCATATGGGGGTTTCCTGAGGCATCAATCAGAACAAATGTCTTCTCCACATGGGAAACGTGCTCTTTCAAGCTGTGTCAAAACCTCTGGCTAGGAAAATCCTTCAGGGGCCCGGTGCCACCACCTCATTCCAAGGTCTCCATGGACACAATCCCACATTAGGACCCATCTGCAGGAGAGTCTATTTCAACTCAGTGCCCTTGGGTGCTCCCCTAGAGCCAGCAGATCGAACCTATCTTGTCACTAGGAGACAATTGGAATGTGAGGCGGGCTGGCTAGGCATCAATCTGTAGAAAACTACTCTGAAGTAATTCCATATGGGACGTCCTGGAGCCATCCAACAGGTCACAGCTGTCCTGCAGAAGGAATCCTTGCGCTTTGGAGCACCTCACAACTCCCATCATGGGAAAAGCTCTGTGGCCTCGTGGTGCACCGTCCCCTTCATGAAAGAGCCATCTTGGACAGAAACTCCAACCTGAGCCAACGTCTAATCCTCGCCCTGACTTCAGATGCACGAAATCTTGATTCAACTCTGCAGAGTGTACCTGCCGAAAAACCTGTCTTGACTGTCTCACAGAATGAATCCTTGTGGTTTGAAGCATCACACAATCCCACTGTGAGAAAACCTCCATTTCCTCATGATACCCCACACCTTCATAAATGGGCCATCATGGACAGAAACTCCATCCTAAGCCAAAGTCTGATCCTCGCCCTGAATTCAGAAGCATGAGATCTCGATTCAGCACTTGAGAGTGTGCCTGCTGGGCCCTCACCCCGAAACCTAAGCCTAACTTGTGTTCTCAGACTTCCGTCCTCACAATCCTGGCCACACCCCTCCAGTTTGGCAATTCTGGAGACACAATGCAGCACTCTGCCTGCCCTCCAGAAGAAAAATGTTGCCCTATACGGCTAACCAGAAACGCCAAATGAGTAACAACCTGCATGCCACTCGACCATACCCCAATTATACAGTCTAGCCTGTGCACTAAAGCCCTGTCTGACACAGCCTGAGGGCAGACCTCCAGTCCAACACCAGGACAGCTGGCCGGACACTGAGCATATCATACCCACATGGCTTTAGGCCATCATCTCTACCCAACCTCAATTTTCACCTTAAGAACCTAGACCTTATCTACACTCACTGCTCAGGAGTGAACGTGATGCAAGAATCAGAACTTCTCCTTCGCCATGGCAAGAAACCTTGTGGTTGGCATGTTGTCCAACGTTCATTGTAGGAGAAAGCAGCATGGACTATGAGGTCCCACCTATCCCTGAGGGCTACAATTTGCACAAACACATATTGTGACCCTCAGCGTGAGCCCTATCCTCATGTGAAGCCTCTTAGTGACTGGAACAACAGCCCACATATGGGGCTTGCCAAGCCCCTAGTCACCCAATCTCAACCAGAGTTCGAGATGTCTAGTCACCCCTACTCAGGGCTCTGCTCTGGAATCCCTCTTTGGTGGGACACCTGAGGTAAAAAAAAAAAAAATACAGAAAGGACTCTTCCCATCCACAGAATGATCCCAACCCCTTGGGATCAGGCCTAATCACCAGAGAAAGAATTATCCATGGCCCTTGAGAACACCCCGACATTCCACGGCCACCGTTGACACAAAATCCAGAGACAAAAACCTGAGCAAGCGCCACATACTCGCCCTTTGTTCATAGCCCGGAAAATTCTCACAGTCTGTAGATCGAGCCTTCATACATACATCCCCAAACCTAAGCTGAGTTTGTGTTTTCAGGCTTATGTCCCCACAGTCCTGGCCCACACACCATCCAAGCTGGGGCCCCTGGAGCCACACCTCAGGACTGTGGCTTCCCTCTCCAGGGGAATTCTGCGATTTCCATTGGCCACAACCCTATAGATTAGGAGAAACCTCCAAAATCCCCGAGGCCATCCCAATAGTATTGGCTGCCCAAGACAAACAGGGATGATCTTTCACAAGTTAGGAAACTACCTCCCCTCAGACCCAGAGACAGATATCCCCATAGAATAAGATTGAACTGGACAGGCACTTGGGCCCTAATCAGATCCATTGCTTTTGTTTCCAAGCATCTCTCCTCAGAGTCCTGGTTTCCAATACCAGCATATGGGGGATTACTGAGGCACTCATCAGAAAAATCACATCTCCACATAGGAAATGTACTCTTTGGAGCTCTATAAAACCCTCTGTTTAGGAGAATCTTTCAGGGCCCCGGATCAAGTGCCCCATTCCAAGGTGTCCATGGACTTAAACCCACATTATGATCTATCCTCGGGAGAGTCCATGTCAACTCAACCCCCTTGGTTTCTCCCTCAGGGCCTGCAGATCAAACCTGCCTTCTTCCTAGGAGACAACTAGAATGGGAGGTGGGCTGCCTAGGCATCAATCCTTAGAACCCTACTCTGGAGTCATTCCATATGGGACATCCTAGAGCCATCCAACAGGTCTCAAGTGTCCCACAGAAGGAATCTTTGCAGTCTGGAGCATCTCACAACTCCCATTGTGGGAAAATCTACATGGCCTCTTGAGACGCTCCACTTTATAAAGGGGCCATCATGGACAGAAACTCCAACCTGAGCAAACGTCTGATATTCGCCCTGACTTCAAGTGCATGAGATCTTGATTCAGCTCTGCAGAGTGTGCCTTCTGTGCCCTCACCCCGAAAACTAAGCCTAGCTTGTGTTCTCAGACTACCGTCCTCACACCCCTGGCCCAAAAGCCCTACAGTTTGGCAATACTGGGGCCACAATGCAGCACTCTGCCTGCCCTCCAGGAGAGAAAACGTTGCCTTATGGATCTACCTAGAAACCCGAATGAGGATCAATTGAACGCCACTCGAATGCACCCCAAATATACAGTCTACCCTGTCTAATGCCTTGTCTGACACAGCATGAGCCCACACTTCCAGACCTACGCTCAACAGCTGGCCGCACACTGAGCTCATTGGACCCAACAGGTCCTTAGGTCTTTATCTCTTCCCAACCTCAGTTTTCGGGTTTCAGAACCTAGACCTAAACTCCAATCACTGTCCAGGGGTGAACGTGATGCAGAAGTCACAACTCTTCCTTCGCCATGGCCAGAAACCTTGTGGTTGGAATATTCTCCAACGTTCAGTGTAGGAGAATCCAGCGTGGCCCATGAGGCCCTTCCCATGCTTGAGGGCCTTGTTGGCACAAATAGGCATTGTGACCCTCAGCATGAGCCCTGTCCTCAAGGAAGGCCTCTCAGTGTCTGAATCAAAAGCCCACATATTGGACTTGCCATGCCCCTAGGCCCCCAAACTAAAAAAGAGGTGGGGTTGTCCAGTTGTCCCTCCCGAGGACTCTGCTCTGGAATCCCTCCTTTATTGGGACACATGAGGTACAAAAAATAAAATAAAATAAAATAAAAAACAGAAAGGAGTCCTCCCATCCCACAGAACGTACCCAAACTCTTGGGATTGGGTCAAATCCTCAGAGAAGGAAAGCCGTCCACAACCCATGAGGCCACGCCAGCATTCCACCCACATTGTTGACACAAATCCAGAGACAAAACCTGAGCAAGCACCTCAAACTCACACTTTTTCATATCCTGAAGTGTTATCACGGTCTGTAGATTGGGCGTGCCATAACTATGTCCCCAATCCTAAGCGGAGTTGTGTTTTCAGATTTTTGTCCCCACAGGCCTGGCCCACACACCCTCAAGGTTGGGCCCCTAGAGCCAAACTCAGAACTGTGCCTGACCTCTCCAGGGGATTTCTGTCCATTCCATTGGCCACAACCCTATAGATTAGGAGAAACTCCAAAGCCCCGAGGCCATCCCAATATTATAGGCCGCCCAGGACAAACAGGGGCGATCTGACACAATCTTAGCAACTACCTCACCTCAGATCCTTAGACAATATCCCCAGGAAAGTGATTGAACCGGACAGGCACCTAGGCCCTAATCATATCCATTGCTTTTGTTTCCAGTCATCTCTCCTCAGAGGCCTGGTTTCCAATACCAGCATATGGGAGATTCCTTAGGCACTCATCAAAACAATTCTCTTCTCTACATAGGAAACATACTCTTTAGAGCTCCATCAAAACCTCCGGTTATGAACATCTCTAAAGGCTTCGGATCAAGACCACATTCCAAGGTCTCAATGGACACAAATGCACATTATGACCCATCCTCAACTCACCCATTTCAACACACCCGATTCGGTTGCTCCCCTAGATCAGGCAGATCGAACTTGCCTTGGCGCTATGAGACACCTGGAATGGGAGGCAGGCTGCCCAGGCATCCATCCTTAGAACCCTGCTCTGGATAACTTCCTTATGGGATGTTCTGGAGCCATCCAACAGGTTTCGACTGTCCCACAGAAGGAATCATTGTGGTTTGGAGCATCTCACAATTCCCATCATGGGAAAACCTCCATGTCCTCGTGACACCCTCCCCTTCATGAAGGGGCCGTCATGGACAGAAACTCCGACCTAAGCCAACGTCTGATCCTAGCTCTGTCTTCAGGTATACGGGATCTCGAATCATCTCTGCAGAGGGTGCCTGCAGTCCCCTCACCCCGAAATCTAAGTCTAGCTTGTGTTCTCAGAATTTTTTCCTCACACTCCTGGCCCACAAGCCTTCCAGTTTGGGAATTCTGGAGCCACTATGTGGCACTGTGTCTTCCCTCCAGAAGAAAAACGTTGCCCTCTGGGGCTACCCAGTAACCACAAATGAGTACCATCCTGCACGAAACTCGACTGCACCCCAATGATACAGTCTAGCCTGGGCACTAATTCCCTGTCTGCCACAGCCTGAGCCTGCACCTCCCAACCCACACTCAACAGCTGGCCGAACACTGAGCACGTCAGACACACCATGGCCTTAGGGCTTCATCTCTTCCCAACCTCAGTTTTCAGGCTTCAGAACCTAGACCTTAAATCCAATCACAGTCCAGGAGTGAAAGTGTTGCAGAAATTAGAACTCCTTCTTCCCCATGGCCAGAAAACTTGTGGTTGCCATATTGTGCAACGTTCAGTGTAGGAGAAACCAGCATGGTACATTAGGCCACGCCCTGACTTGAGGGGCTACTTGGGCAGAAAAACACATTGTGAAACTTAGCGTGAGACCTATCCTCAAGGAAGGCCTCTGAGTTTCTGGAACAAGAGCCCACATATGGGGCTTGCCATGTTCTTAGGTCCCAATGTTAACCAGAGGTCTGGTTGTCCAGTCGCCCCTCCCCAGGACTCTGCTCTGGAATCCCTCTTTTGGTGGTCCACCTGAGGTAAAAAAAAAAAAAAAAAAAACAGAAAGGCCTCCTCCCTTCCGAAGAATGACCCCAAACTCTTGGGATCGGGTCAAATCCCCAGAAAGGGAGCCTCATCAATGGCCCATGAGGACACCCCGACATTCCATGGCAATCGGTGACACATTTCCAGAAAAAAAAAAAAAGCATGAGCAAGCACCTCACATTCGCCCTTTGTTCATATCCCGAAGAGTTCTCCTCACGGTCTATAGATCGGGCCGGCCATACCTACATCCTCCAACCTAAGTGGAGTTTGTGTTTTCAGACTTTTGTCCAAATTGCCCTGGACCACACACGCTCCACACTTGGGTCCCTGGAGCCACACCTCAGGACTGTGCTTCCCTTTCAAGGTAATTCTTCCCATTCCATTGGCCACAACCTTCAAATTAGGAAAAACCTCCAAAGTCACCAAGGCCATCCCAATAGTGTAGGCCGCCCAGGACAAACAGGGGTGATCTCAAACCAGCTGAGCAACTACCTCCACTCAGACAACATATGTCCCCAGAGGAGAATATTGAACCGGACAGGCCCCTAGCCCTCATCAGATCCATTGCTTTGGTTTCCAGGCATCTCTCCTCAGAGGCCTCGTTTCCAATACCAGCATATGGTGGTTTCCTGAGGCACCAATAAGAACAAATCTCGTCTCCCCATGGAAAACTTGCTCATTGGAGCTTTGTCATAACCTCTGGGTAGGAGAATCCTTCAGGGCCCTGGTGCCACTGCCCCATACCAAGGTCTCCATGGACTCAAACCAACATTAAGACCATCCTCAGGAAAGTCCATTTCAACTCAGCCCCCTCTGTTGCTACCCCAAGCGAGCAGATCAAACGTTTCTTGTTGCTAGGAGACAATTGGAATGTGAGGCTGCTACCCAGGCATCCATACGTAGACCCTGTTCTGGAAAAATACCTTATAAGACGTCCTGGAGCCATCCAACAAATCTTAATTGTCCCACAGAAGGAATCCTTGCGGTTTGGAGCATCTCACAACTCCAATAGTGGCAAAACCTCCATGGCCTCATAATCCCCCCTCTTCTTGAAGGGGCCAACATGGACAGAAACTCAAACCTGAGCCAAAGTCTGATCCTCGACTGACTTCAGATGCATGAGATCTCAATTCAGCTCTGCAGAGTGTGCCTGCCATGTCCTTGCCCCGAAACCTAAGCCTAGCTTGTGTTCTCAGCTTCCGTCCTCACTCTCCTGGCCCACAAGCCCTCCAGTTTGGGAATTCCGAAGCCACAATGCAGCACTCTGCCTGCCCTCCAGAAGAAAAACTTTGCCCTATGCTGCTAATAAGAAACCCCAAATGATTTTCTAATGCATGTCACTCGATTGTAAAGCAATTATACAGTCTACCCTGTATACTAATGCCCTGTCTGGCACAGCCTGAGACAAGACATCCCAAACGACACCCAGACAGCTGGCCCCAACCTGGACACATAGGACCCGCTATGGCTGTAGGTCGTCATCTCTTCCCAACCTCGGTTTTCAGGCTTCAGAACCTAGACCTTAGCTCCAATCACTGCCCAGGGGTGAACATGATGCAGAAATTAGAATTCCTCCTTCCCCATGGCCAGAAACCTTGTGGTTGGTATGTTGTCCAACGTTCAATGTGGGAAAACCTGCATTGTCCGAAAGGCCACGCCAGTGCTTGAGGGCCGCCTAGGGCACAGACATGCATTGTGACCTGCAGTGTGAGTCCCGTATTAAAGTAACGCCTCTCAGTGGCTGGACCAAGATCCTGCATATGGAGCTGTCATATCCATAGGCCCCCAGGCTTAACCAGAGGGCGAGTATTCCAGTTGTCAGTACCCACTGCTATGCTCTAGAATCCCTCTACTGGGGGGACTCATGAAGCAGAAAATAGGACACTTCCCTTCCCAAAGAATGACCCCAAACTCTTGGGGGCTGGACAAACTACCAGAGAGGGAGACTTCTACGACCCATGAGGCAACTCCTACATTAAACGGCCATTGTGGACAAAACATCCAGAGACAAAAGCCTGAGCGACTGCCTCCCTCTTCTCACCCTTCTTTCATATCCAGAGGAGCTCCCCTCATGTACTGTAGATCAGGCCTTCCGTAACCTCGGCCCCAAACCTGAGCTGAGTTAGGGTTTTTGGATGTCTGTCTGCACAGCCATGGCCCACACAGCCTCCAGGCTGGGGTCTCTGGAGCCACACCACAGAACTGTGCCTGCTCTCTCCTAAGAAACTGCCCATTCCATTGGCCACAACTCTACAAAATAGTAGAAACCTCAAGGTCCCCAAGGACATCCCACTACCGCAAGCCGCACTGGACAAATAGGGGCATTATGACACAAGCTGAGCAACTACTACCTCCATGCAGACACACAGACAGATATCCGCAGAGACAGAAGATTGAACCAGACAGGCCCCTAGGCCCTATTATGAACTCTTGCTTTGGTGTCCAGGTATCACTCCTCAGAGGCCTGGGTTCGAAGACCAGCATACGGGGCTTTCCTGAGGCACCAGACAGAAGACCTCTCATCTCCACATGGGAAGCTTCCTTGTTGGAGTTGTGTCAAGCCCTTCGGGTTGGAGAATCCTGCAGAGTCCCTTAGCTACTGCCACATTCCAAGGTCTCCATGGCCACCAACCCACATTATGACTCATCCTCAGGAGAGTCCATTTAAACTCAGCCTTCTGGGTAGCTCACCCAAGAGCCCGCAGATTGAGCGTGCCTTGTCTCGACCAGGCAATGGGAAGGTGAGTTGGCGTTTCTCGGCATCCATGATTAGGCCCCTGCACTCGAGTCTTTCTGTATGGGGCATCAAGGGACCATCCAATAGTACTCGACTGTCCTGAAGAAGGAAACTTTGAAGTTTGGAGCAGCTCACAACTCCCAGCGTAGGGAAACCTCCCTGGCCTCATGACGCCCCCACCCCCTTCAGGAAGGGGCCGTCATGGACACAAACTCCAGCTTGAGGCAACATCTGATATTCGCCCTGACCTCACCTGCAGGAGATCTCGATTCAGCCTCTGCAGAGTGGGCCTGCCATGCTCTTGGCCCCAAAACTCGTGCTAGCTTGTGTTTTCAGACTTCCTTCCTCAGAATCCTGGCCACACCCCTCCAGTTTGGCAATTCTGGAGACACAATGCAGCACTCTGCCTGCCCTCCAGAAGAAATATGTTGCCCTATAGGGCTAACCAGAAACGCCAAATGAGTAACAACCTGCATGCCACTCGACCATACCCCAATTATACAGTCTAGCCTGTGCACTAAAGCCCTGTCTGACACAGCCTGAGGGCAGACCTCCAGTCCATGACCCAGACAGCTGGCCGTACACAGAGCATATTGTCGCTCTCGGCCCGCAAGAACGACCCGCAGACGAGGTGAGTGGCAAACTTCTTTATTGACAATCTTCAGCCCCGGGACCCCGAACACCGATTACAGCCCCAAGTTATAGGATACAGTGGATAGAAGGTAACCAATCACCATACAACACGACTAATATGACACCCAATCAGAAGGGACACAGATGACTTCAACCCAGATCATGCGGGGAGCTCGTGCCTACTGACGTGAGCCCCCGAAACTTATTGTTCACTCTGTTTTTGTGCCGTTCCCATGGTCCCTGGTTAATCTTATACTAGTCCCGATACTTCAGTACAGGTTGTGCGTTGCCTGGAGCGCTCCCACATAAACATTCACCTGCCCTTCTCCTCAAGCCTCGCCTAGTACGTGACCCCCAGCTTCTGCTGCATGGCTCTCCACAGCTCCCCCTTTTTGTATTTTTATATGGCAGGGATCGTGCCTGTCTTAGGTTGCCAATCCTCAGCACACATGCTTACCCGTCATCGGGTACTCCCCTTCACCGAGGAGCCCCTGTCTTAGGTTGCTATGGTGAGGGATCAGTCTTACCCGTCTTTGGCTACCGACCCAGCATACAGAGCCATATTCATGGGGGAGGCATCAATTACTAGCTCCTTTTAGGCAGCAAAGCCAATTTTGAGCCGCTTGAGGCAGCAGGGTACTAGCCATGGTGGGAGCACCCCGTAATCAGGGTTGTCGTGCAGTTTTGTCACGGACAGCCCGTTGCTGATTCCGCACAGTGGCTCGCACTTTATATAATTCTGTAAGCATAAATTTAACCACACAGGGAAAGAGGCACATGAATAAAAGCATAAGTATTAACACTCCTACAATAGAGCCTATAGCATACCAAGTACGGGATAGCGAAGGAATATGAGAAAATAGCGAATTTACAAAATTGTCAGCAAGCTGAGCCACGGGCAGCTTGGCATGCGGAGCTTCTGCAATATTCAAAATCTCTTGATGTAACTGCAGCAAGTCCAGGGACACATTAGAGTTAGACCATACCCCTTCAAGGTGGTACAACACTCGACCCCAGGAAGTTTCTGTGACATTATAGCGCTTGGGGGTGACACAGATCCAGTGGTAGTCACTGTGGCATTGGATCCTAGTTCGCAATTTCAAACTTTGAAGTTCGTCTCCCAGAAACTTCACAGCATCATATAAGGCATTTAGTCTGGTTTCAACCCTTTTGTCTATATCCTCTTGTGTTCCCAAGGCCAGAGAAGTATTATGTGCCAGATGATCTACAGTATCTGCAGCTTGCACTGCTTAAGTTAAAGAAATAGATGCAGTAACAGTTGTAGCAATTATTGTTATAAGAGAAACTATACCGAAGATCAACAAACCTAATTCTCGTCTAGGCCGACTAAGGGCATTCTGTACCCGATCCCACAATTCTAACCCAGGGTTAGAGTACCATGGCTTAGATATATTAACAGGAAGCATGATAAAGGGGGGTTGTCGAACTACTAATACACCATCATCTACCGAGACACCCTGAATGCAGTTAGTTAAAGTACAATTCGGACAGAGCAGGTGATATGTAGCTTTATCTTTTTTAATGGTGAGATCCCCTACTAGCAGCATAAAAGGTCTAGGCACACACGCTTGAGGGTATCTATCCTCTGGATCTTGGGCCCCCTTGCTCCAACGGGTTGCTTTACTAAAAGCGGCTAAAAGCTTCCATATTTCCGTTTGTACTGGATACCCTCTTGGCGGAGCAAGTATAGAAGGTACTTTTGGCTTAAAAACCCAGGTAGGTGTCCCAGGTCCCCGTGTCCCAGGTCCCCAATCCAAAAGTGTAAATCCCTCCTCAAGGGTGTAAGCAGTGGCCTTCTTTTCCACACATAACCTCCAGGGAACATCTATTCCTTTAGATATTCCCAACTGAGCTGCACATAATGGGATATCCCGGGGAATCTTACCTATTGATGTTGCGCGGCCAGCAGTTACCCCTGCTATAGTTACATCATCATATTGAACTAGTGTAAACACCCACAAGCAATGTGATCGTCTACCATTCATGGAGAAACACATAGGATACATGTCAGAATAGCCCTTATAAGAAATGTTTGCCTGCTGCGGCTGAAGATGTACCGAGGAAGGCGGTCCTAACAGGGCAGTGTCATTAACATAAACAGGGACAGAGCTCATATCCCAACTCACAGGTTGTAACAAAGGCGGATCAGGCACGTATGCCCAATATACAGAACCTTGAGCTGACAATATTTGCATACAAACAAGCATTAGTGACAGATATGAGTCCAGAAGAGAAAAATGCACTCTATGCTGAGTCATTTGAAAAAGGGCTTGAGGTTGGGCAGTCTCTTGTCTCGGCCACAGTTGGATTGGCTCCGGATTCACGGGGGCAGGCTGCAGGACGATCGTCGTCACTGTCATCCGCAGTGTCAGCATCTTCCACAGGTTCCACGGCCACCAGCCTGGTGAGACGTTCTGTTACCCAGAGTGGAGTGGGCGCATCCTGTGGGAAAGCACAAAGGGAACCTCAGTGCCACCGGAGCACCGGGTCAGGGCCCTTCCATGACCCAGTGAAGACATCCTTCCACTTCACCATAGATTGCTGCGTTTTCTGTTGGCCCCAATGGCGCTCTGGGGCTGAAACGCCATCCTTGTCAAGCGTAAGAAAATTTAAAATGAAAGTGGTCAAGTTGGTAAGGTCTGTAGGTGTATGATATTCCTCCCCTATTCCCCCTTTTTGTATTTTTTGCAGGGTGGTTTTAAAGGTCAAGTGGGTGCGCTCTATGACACCCTGGCCTCGAGGGTTATAAGGAATGCCTGTAACATGGTGAATATTATAACAGGCTAGAAAGTTTGAAAAGCTTTTAGAAGTATAAGCAGAAGCATTGTCTGTTTTTAATTGTTTAGGCACTCCCCAGCAGGCAAAGCTGTGCAGGCAATGAGATATCACGTTTTTAACATTTTCTCCTCGCAGGGGGGTTGCACTAACAACCCCTGAGCAAGTATCCACACTCACATGAACGTATTTTTGTTGCCCAAAAGAAGGTATATGTGTTACATCCATTTGCCACAGATGGTTGGGCAATAGCCCTTTAGGGTTTACCCCTAAGGAGGGCATGGGCAAGTGCACCACACAATTGCCACAAGACTTTACGATATCTCGTGCGTCAGCTCTGGAGATATGAAAGCGTGCCTTTAATGTTTGGGCATTCACATGCCATTTATCATGATATCTTTTAGCATCTTCTAGAACACTGCAAACATAAAAGCGTGCAGCTGCATCAGCCATTCGATTTCCCTCAGCCATAGGTCCTGGAAGATCTGAATGTGCTCTAAGATGTCCAATATAAAAAGGGGCACCACGGGAGAGTATAAGGTGTTGCAATTCAGCCAGCAGGGAGGAAATTTCTGACTGGCTGGCTGAGATAATAGCAGTTTCTATAGACCTGGTGGCTGCAACTGCATATTTGCTATCTGAGATAATATTAATAGGTTGATTTAGAAACCTTTGCAAAACACACATAATCACCAACAATTCTGTTCTCTGAGCTGAAGTCGAGGGCACAACAACAGGAATTATTTTTCCTTCTACCACATAGGCGCCAGTTCCTGATTTACTGCCATCTGTAAAGATTGTGAGGGCCCCGATTAATGGCTCCAATCGACAGGATTTAGGCCAAATAAGGGGTGTATTCTTATAAAACTCAATGAGAGGATGTGAGGGATAATGATTATCAAACGTAACAGGATAAGCAACTGTTAGAATGGCCCAATCGTCATTTTCATGCGTTAAAATGCTCATTTGGGTTTTATCATAAGGGATTATACAAACATCAGGCAGTTTCCCGAGGACCTGTATGCTGGCTTTAAAAGCTTTATTTGCCACTGTAGCTACAGCCGTAGCATACGGGGTGATGACACGGTTAAGGTTATGGGGTAGATAAATCCATAGTAGGGGCCCTCCTTGCCATAAGGCCCCCGTAGGTGATCCAGGGGATGGGATAATTATGACACTTATAGGCTTTTCCGAGTCACACCTATCTGCTGCTGTTAAGGCTAGCCTGCTTTCAACTAACTGTAATGATTTAATAGCAGCTGGAGTGAGTACTCTTGGGGAGTACAATGCAGGGTCCCCAGGCAGACTATTGAATAAAGGTTTCAGCTCTGCAGTAGTAATTTTTATGTATGGTCGAATCCAGTTAATGTCCCCTAAAAGTTTTTGGAAATCATTCAATGTATGCAAGTGATCTCTGCGAATTTGAATTAGCTGAGGCTTTACTGACGTTTTAGAGAGCTTCATACCAAGGTAATTTTGTAGGTCTCCTGCTTGGATCTTTTCAGGGGATATAGTTAGTCCCCACTTTGCTAACTGTTTCTGTAGGAAGGTTAGAGCTGAAGGAAGAGACCTCTCATTTGGCCCACAAATCAAGATATCATCCATATAATGATAACAAAGCAAGTCTGGGAATGCTTTTCGGAAAGGCTCTAGTGCTTGGCTTACATACAACTGACACAAGGTGGGGCTATTGGCCATCCCCTGAGGGAGTACTTTCCATTCATACCTTTGATCTGGCTCAGCATGATTAATTGATGGCAGGGTAAATGCAAAGCGCTCTGTATCTGCAGGGTGTAGTGGAATGGAAAAGAAACAGTCTTTGATGTCAATTACAATAGAAGGCCAGTTTCTTGGCAAAGCCGTCACGACTGGGAGCCCTAACTGAATGGGCCCCATGACCTGCATTTGATCATTAATCTGTCGTAGGTCATGTAGCAATCGCCAGTTGCCTGATTTCTTTCTTATTACAAATATGGGTGTATTCCACGGGGACGTGGATTTTTGAATATGTCCTGCTTTGAGCTGTTCTTGAACTAGCTCTTTTGCCGCTTGTAATTTATCTTTTGTTAAAGGCCACTGAGGTACCCAGCGCGGCTCCTGTGTTTTCCAAGTTATGCGAATTGCCTCAGTGGCCGCTAGGAAAAAACCTGACCTCCCATGGAAGGCAGATTGGGATCTCCCTGGCCCTTGGTCCCAAGTCCCTGGCCAGGCTTATATCCCATGTTTCTCATCATGGTTTGAGAGGCCTCACTGTATAACTTTTCTGTAGTAAGTTTGATATTCATTTGCTCCAACACATTGCGCCCCCACAAAGAAACAGGGATGGAACAGACATATGGTTGGAAAATGCCTTTATGTCCTTCCTCATCCTCCCAGTCTAAAGATGCAGCACTGATATCAGGGCTGGTAGCTATCCCTAATCCTCGGAGGGTCTGGCTGGCTTTGACTAGAGCCCAGGCTTTAGGCCAATCTAGACAATTTATAATGCTTTTGTCTGCTCCTGTATCTAGGAGTCCCCAGAATAGTCTACCTCTAATCTTTAATTTAAGCATAGGTCTCTCTTTCATGTTCATAGTAAGACATGCGAGGGAAGATCCTGTGGATCCTAGACCCCCTTTTCTAGCCTGGCCTGTAGAGGGATATTTTTCATGATTACTAGGCAAGATCAAAAGCTGCGCAATTCTGTCCCCTGGATTTATAATATTAATTCCCTTAGGAGATGATATCAGAATTTTAACTTCCCCTTCAAAATCAGGATCAATCACTCCTGGATGGACCTGAAGCCCTCGTAAAGTACAAGAACTTCTGCCAAGAATGAGTCCCACCATTCCTTTTGGAGGCCATCCAGAAAGGTCAGATGGCACAGCCTGCACCCCCATCTCAGGTGTTAAGACCATTCGGGTGGTGGCACAGACGTCAAGTCCGGCGGAGCCTGTTGTGGCTCTCCGGGGCCCTGCAGGAATTGACTCCCCTGATCGGTGGGTGGGTACAGCCATCGTGGCTTGACTGGCAGGGACATCGCCACCCCGTACATTTGATTCGGGCCCCGGGGGCTGGGGCCCTGCCCCCTGTTTTTTGGACTCCCCCAATTATTAGGTGGTAACGGATTTCCTTGTATATCTACCACAGATCAGCATTCTTGTGCCCAATGATTTCCTTTTCTACACCGTGGACACAGTTGGGGTTTTTTCCCTGCTGGCTTATTTGGAGAGGCCTTTCCAAATTGAACTCCTCTCTGGGGGCAGTCTCTTTTTATGTGGCCCTCTTGTCCGCACTGGAAACATTTCCGGGGGTGGACTCCTTGCTGTCCTTGCATAGCCTGAGCGAAGGCCGCAGCCATAACTTGCCCCTGAATTACTGGCCCTGTAATGTCTCTGCACACTTTGATATAGGAAGAAAGATCTTTAGCCCTCCATGGCCTAATGGCCTCACGGCACCATTTATTAGCATTCTCATAGGCTAATTGTTTAATTAAAGGCATAGCAGAGTCAGCATCTCCAAACATCCTGCCCGCAACCTGCATCAGCCTATCCACAAAATCAGCATAGGGCTCACTTGGCCCCTGTACTACTCTAGACAGTTGTCCTTGCAAATCATTTACACCCCTCAATGTTTTCCAGGCCGTAACGGCCGCTGTGGCAATCTGTTGAAATACAGCAGGGGGGTAGGTGGCCTGTACCTGAGCCCCGAGATATGGTCCAGTGCCTGTTAGCATTTCTAAGTTCCACTGAGGATTTCCCGCAGCTGCATTTCTCCGCGCTGTATCCTGGCAATTATCCTGATTTTGAATTTTCCACTCCAGATATTGTCCTCCGCTCAAAACTGCTCTGGCTAAATTGCTCCAATCCTCAGGAGTGAGGGTAAGCGCTCCCAGCGACTCCACAAGGGAGACAGTAAAGGCTGCCTGGGGTCCATAGGCACTAACCGCTTCCTTAAGTTGTTTCACTAGTTTAAAATCTAGCGGCTGATGATATCTCTGCTGATTTTGATCTTCTAGTACTGGGAAAAACCCTTTTCCTGGGCCTAAGACCTCTCTCCAGTTTGCCGCGGTGCAGTCTGAGCAATGGCAGACTTTCGCACAGCCTGACCAATATGGTGGGGGCCATTCATAAGGTGGTGCCGTGGGGCTGGAATGAGGAGTCGGCGCACGGTCTGTTTCTGCTTCCGACTGCGTTACAGCTATAGGCTTTGCCCCCGTGGGTAAGCCTAGAGCCTCTGGATTCTTTTTCTCTTTGCTTCCTTTTATATTTTGGGTTATTTCATCCGGGAGTCCTTCTGAGCTTTCACTGTCTGCCTCAGAACTTTGGGAGGACCCCTTGTGTGATTCTTCCTTTAACTGCTCTAAAATCTCCCCTCCTAGTTGTACCACCTGTTTTAGTCGCTCCCGAGATGACTGCAAGCATACCTTCACAAGGGACCACACGGCAAGAGTGCCGGCGTTCACGGTGGGGTTCTGCCTTAAATCCTCTCCTAGATGTTCCCACTGAGGCACATTCAGAAGTCCCTCCTCTATGAACCAAGGGGAAATTTCCCCTACCTCCTTTAAAAAGGCACGAGCTGTTTTTGATTTTAAAGGCGTGCCATTTGCTTTGAGAATGTCCTTTAACGGACCTTCCATCCTATATCTAGCAAGCTCGTTTCCCATTCTGGAAATCTTTTGTTACTCTAGTCTCTGTGGAACTTTAATAGCTACGTCTACACTCATCCCAGAGAGCCTCCCCTGTCCTTAGACAGAAATGGTTGCAAGCTTTCCCTTTCGTTGCTCTTACCCCAATCCTCGCTCTGCGCTCGGCGTCCGATCCCGGGTTTCGGCACCAGATGTCGCTCTCGGCCCGCAAGAACAACCTGCAGACGAGGTGAGTGGCAAACTTCTTTATTGACAATCTTCAGCCCCGGGACCCCGAACACCGATTACAGCCCCAAGTTATAGGATACAGTGGATAGAAAGTAACCAATCACCATACAACACGACTAATATGACACCCAATCAGAAGGGACACAGATGACTTCAACCCAGATCATGCGGGGAGCTCGTGCCTACTGACGTGAGCCCCCGAAACTTATTGTTCACTCTGTTTTTGTGCCATTCCCATGGTCCCTGGTTAATCTTATACTAGTCCCGATACTTCAGTACAGGTTGTGCGTTGCCTGGAGCGCTCCCACATAAACATTCACCTGCCCTTCTCCACAAGCCTCGCATAGTACTTGACTCCCAGCTTCTGCTGCATGGCTCTCCACACATATCACACCCACAATGGCTTTAGGCCATCATCTCTACCCAACCTCAGTTTTCACCTTCAGAACCTAGACCTTATCTCCACTCACTGCTCAGGAGTGAACGTGATGCAAGAATCAGAACTTCTCCTTCGCCTTGGCAAGAAACCTAGTGGTTGGCATGTTGTCCAATGTTCATTGTAGGAGAAAGCAGGATGGACTATGAGGCCCCACCTATCCCTGAGGGCCAAAATTTGCACAAACACACATTGTGACCCTCAGCGTGAGCCCTATCCTCATGTAAAGCCTCTTAGTGACTAGAACAACAGCCTACATATGGGGCTTGCCAAGCCCCTAGTCCCCCAATTTCAACCAGAGTTCGAGATGTCTAGTCACCCCTACTCAGGGCTCTATCTGGAATCACTCTTTGGTGGGACACCTGAGGTAAAAAAAAAAATACAGAAAGGACTCTTCCTATCCACAGAATGATCCCAACCACTTGGAATCAGGCCAAATCACCAGAGAAAGAATTGTCCATGGCCCTTGAAGACACCCCGACATTCCATGGCCACCGTTGACACAAAATCCAGAGACAAAAGCCTGAGCAAGCACCACATACTCGCCCTTTGTTCATAGCCCGGAAAATTCTCACGGTCTGTAGATCGAGCCTTCATACATACATCCCCAAACCTAAGCTGAGTTTGTGTTTTCAGACTTCTGTCCCCACAGTCCTGGCCCACACACCATCCAAGCTGGGGCCCCTGGAGCCACACTTCAGGACTGTGGCTTCCCTCTCCAGGGGAATTCTGCCATTTCCATTGGCCACAACCCTAAAGATTAGGAGTATCCTTCAAACTCCCCGAGGCCATCCGAATAGTGTTGGCTGCCCAGGACAAACAGGGATGATCTTTCACAAGTTAGGAAACTACCTACACTCAGACCCAGAGACAGATATCCCCATAGAATAAGATTGAACTGGACAGGCACTTAGGCCCTAATCAGATCCATTGCTTTTGATTCCAGTCATCTCTCCTCAGAGGCCTGGTTTCCAATACCAGCATATGGGAGATTCCTTATGCACTCATCAAAACAATTCTCTTCTCTACATAGGAAACTAACTCTTTAGAGCTCCATCAAAACCTCCGGTT
This sequence comes from Mustela nivalis, assembly GCF_964662115.1. Lineage (NCBI taxonomy): Eukaryota > Metazoa > Chordata > Mammalia > Carnivora > Mustelidae > Mustela > Mustela nivalis. The sequence goes on along the minus strand of NW_028136556.1, from coordinate 260,903 downwards.
ATGAACATCCCTCAAGGACCCGGATCAAGCACCCCATTCCAAGGTCTACATGGACACAAATGTACATTATGACCCATCCTCAAGTCACCCATTTCAACACACCCGCCTCGGTTGCTCCCCTAGATCCAGCAGATCAAACTTGCCTTGGCTCTATGAGACACCTGGAATGGGAGGCAGGCTGCCCAGGCATCCATCCTTAGAACCCTGCTCTGGATAACTTCCTTATGAGATGTTCTGGACCCATCCAACAGGTCTCGTCTGTCCCACAAAAGGAATCATTGCGGTTTGGAGCATCTCACATATCCCATCGTGGGAAAACCTCCATGTCCTCGTGACACCCTCCCCTTCATGAAGGGGCCTTCATGGACAGAAACTCTGACGTAAGCCAACGTCTGATCCTAGCTCTGTCTTCAGGTATACGGGATCTCGAATCATCTCTGCAGAGGGTGCCTGCCGTCCCCTCACCCTGAAATCTAAGTCTGGCTTGTGTTCTCAGAATTTTTTCCTCACACTCCTGGCCCAAAAGCCTTCCAGTTTGGGAATTATGCAGCCACGATGTGGCACTGTGTCTTCCCTCCAGAAGAAAAACGTTGCCCTCTGGGGCTACCCAGTAACCACAAATGAGTACCATCCTGCACGAAACTCGACTGCACCCCAATGATACAGTCTAGCCTGGGCACTAATTCCCTGTCTGCCACAGCCTGAGCCTGCACCTCCCAACCCACACTCAACAGCTGGCCGAACACTGAGCACATTAGACACACCATGGCCTTAGGGCTTCATCTCTTCCCAACCTCAGTTTTCAGGCTTCAGAACCTAGACCTTAAATCCAATCACAGTCCAGGAGTGAAAGTGTTGCAGAAATTAGAACTCCATCTTCCCCATTGCCAGAAAACTTGTGGTTGCCATATTGTGCAACGTTCAGTGTAGGAGAAACCAGCATGGTACATTAGGCCACGCCCTGACTTGAGGGGCTCCTTGGGCACAAAAACACATTGTGAAACTCAGCATGAGACCTATCCTCAATGAAGGCCTCTCAGTGTCTGGACCAAGAGCCCACATATGGGGCTTGCCATGTTCTTAGGTCCCAATGTTAACCAGAGGTCTGGTTGTCCAGTTGCCCCTACCAACGTCTCTGCTCTGGAATCCCTCTTTTGGTGGTCCACCTGAGGTAAAAACAAAACACAAAAAACAAAAAAAAAAATAAACAAAAACAACAGAAAGGCCTCCTCCCTTCCGAAAATGAACCCAAACTCTTGGGATCGGGTCAAATCCCCAGAAAGGGAGCCTCATCGATGGCCCTTGAAGACACCCCGACATTCCATGGCAATCGGTGACACATTTACAGAAAAAAAAAAAAAGCATGAGCAAGCACCTCACATTCGCCCTTTGTTCATATCCCGAAGAGTTCTCCTCACGGTCTATAAATCGGACCGGCCATACCTACATCCCCCAACCTAAGTGGAGTTTGTGTTTTCAGACTTTTGTCCAAATTGCCCTGGACCACACACGCTCCACACTTGGGTCCCTGGAGCCACACCTCAGGACTGTGCTCCCCTTTCAAGGGAATCCTTCCCATTCCATTGGCCACAACCTTGCAAATTAGGAAAAACCTCCAAAGTCACCGAGGCCATCCCAATAGTGTAGGCCGCCCAAAAGAAACAGGGGTGATCTCAAACCAGCTGAGCAACTACCTCCACTCAGACAACAGATGTCCCCAGAGAAGAATATTGAACCAGACAGGCCCCTTGGCCCTAATCAGATCCATTGCTTTGGTTTCCAGGCATCTCTCCTCAGAGGCCTCGTTTCCAATACCAGCATATGGTGGTTTCCTGAGGCACCAATAAGAACAAATCTCGTCTCCCCATGGAAAACTTGCTCATTGGAGCTTTGTCATAACCTCTGGTTAGGAGAATCCTTCAGGGCCCTGGTGCCACTGCCCCATACCAAGGTCTCCATGGACTCAAACCAACATTAAGACCATCCTCAGGAAAGTCCATTTCAACTCAGCCCCCTCTGTTGCTACCCCAAGCGAGCAGATCAAACGTTTCTTGTTGCTAGGAGACAATTGGAATGTGAGGCTGGCTGCCCAGGCATCCATACTTAGAACCCTGTTCTAGAAAAATACCTTATAAGACGTCCTGGAGCCATCCAACAAATCTTAATTGTCCCACAGAAGGAATCCTTGCGGTTTGGAGCATCTCACAACTCCAATAGTGGGAAAACCCCATGGCCTCATAATGCCCCCCCTTCCTGAAGGGGCCAACATGGACAGAAACTCAAACCTGAGCCAAAGTCTGATCCTCGACCTGACTTCAGACGCATAAGATCTCAATTCATCTCTGAAGAGTGTGCCTGCCATGTCCTTGCCCCGAAACCTAAGCCTAGCTTGTGTTCTCAGACTTCCGTCCTCACTCTCCTGGCCCACAAGCCCTCCAGTTTGGGATTCCGAAGCCACAATGCAGCACTCTGCCTGCCCTCCAGAAGAAAAACTTTGCCCTATGCTGCTAATAAGAAACCCCAAATGATTTTCTAATGCATGCCACTCGATTGTAAAGCAATTATGCAGCCCACCCTGTATACTAATGCCCTGTCTGGCACAGCCTGAGACAAGACATCCCAAACGACACCCAGACAGCTGGCCCCAACCTGGGCACATAGGACCCGCTATGGCTGTAGGTCTTCATCTCTTCCCAACCTCGGTTTTCAGGCTTCAGAACCTAGACCTTAGCTCCAATCACTGCCCAGGGGTGAACGTGATGCAGAAATTAGAATTCCTCTTTCCCCATGGCCAGAAACCTTGTGGTTGGCATGTTGTCCAACGTTCAATGTGGGAAAACCTGCATTGTCCGAAAGGCCACGCCAGTGCTTGAGGGCCGCCTAGGGCACAGACATGCATTGTGACCTGCAGTGTGAGTCCCGTATTAAAGTAACGCCTCTCAGTGGCTGGACCAAGATCCTGCATTTGCGGCTTGTCATATCCATAGGCCCCCAGGCTTAACCAGAGGGCGAGTATTCCAGTTGTCAGTGCCCACTGCTATGCTCTAGAATCCCTCTACTGGGGGGACACATGAAGCAGAAAACAGGACACTTCCCTCCCACAGAATGACCCCAAACTCTTGGGGGCTGGACAAACTACCAGAGAGGGAGACTTCTACGACCCATGAGGCAACTCCTACATTAAACGGCCATTGTGGACAAAACATCCAGAGACAAAAGCCTGAGCGACTGCCTCCCTCTCACCCTTCTTTCATATCCAGAGGAGCTCCCCTCATGGACTGTAGATCAGGCCTGCCGTAACCTCGGCCCCAAACCTGAGCTGAGTTAGGGTTTTTGGATGTCTGTCTGCACAGCCATGGCCCACACAGCCTCCAGGCTGGGGTCTCTGGAGCCACACCACAGAACTGTGCCTGCTCTCTCCTAAGAAACTGCCCATTCCATTGGCCACAACTCTACAAAATAGTAGAAACCTCAAGGTCCCCAAGGACATCCCACTACCGCAAGCCGCACTGGACAAATAGGGGCATTATGACACAAGCTGAGCAACTACTACCTCCATGCAGACACACAGACAGATATCCGCAGAGACAGAAGATTGAACCAGACAGGCCCCTAGGCCCTATTATGAACTCTTGCTTTGGTGTCCAGGTTTCACTCCTCAGAGGCCTGGGTTCGAAGACCAGCATACGGGGCTTTCCTGAGGCACCAGACAGAAGACCTCTCATCTCCACATGGGAAGCTTCCTTGAAGGAGTTGTGTCAAGCCCTTCGGGTTGGAGAATCCTGCAGAGTCCCTTAGCTACTGCCACATTCCAAGGTCTCCATGGCCACCAACCCACATTATGACTCATCCTCAGGAGAGTCCATTTAAACTCAGCCTTCTGGGTAGCTCACCCAAGATCCCGCAGATTGAGCGTGCCTTGTCTCGACCAGGCAATGGGAAGGTGAGTTGGCGTTTCTCGGCATCCATGATTAGGCCCCTGCACTCGAGTCTTTCTGTATGGGGCATCAAGGGACCATCCAATAGTACTCGACTGTCCTGAAGAAGGAAACTTTGAAGTTTGGAGCAGCTCACAACTCCCAGCGTAGGGAAACCTCCCTGGCCTCATGACGCCCCCACCCCCTTCAGGAAGGGGCCGTCATGGACACAAACTCCAGCTTGAGGCAACATCTGATATTCGCCCTGACCTCACCTGCAGGAGATCTCAATTCAGCCACTGCAGAGTGGGCCTGCCATGCTCTTGGCCCCCAAATTCGTGCTAGCTTGTGTTTTCAGACTTCCTTACTCAGAATCCTGGCCACACGCCTCCAGTTTGGCAATTCTGGAGACACAATGCAGCACTCTGCCTGCCCTCCAGAAGAAAAATGTTGCCCTATAGGGCTAACCAGAAACGCCAAATGAGTAACAACCTGCATGCCACTCGACCATACCCCAATTATACAGTCTATCCTGTGCACTAAAGCCCTGTCTGAAACAGCCTGAGGTCAGACCTCCAGTCCAACACCCAGACAGCTGGCCGTACAAAGAGCATATCACACCCACAATGGCTTTAGGCCATCATCTCTACCCAACCTCAGTTTTCACCTTCAGAACCTAGACCTTATCTCCACTCACTGCTCAGGAGTGAACGTGATGCAAGAATCAGAACTTCTCCTTCGCCTTGGCAAGAAACCTAGTGGTTGGCATGTTGTCCCATGTTCATTGTAGGAGAAAGCATCAAGGACTATTAGGCCCCACCTATCCCTGAGGGCCACAATTTGCAAAAACACACATTGTGACCCTCAGCGTGAGCCCTATCATCATTTAAAGCCTTTTAGTGACTGGAACAACAGCCCACATATGGGGCTTGCCAAGCCCCTAGTCCCCCAATCTCAACCAGAGTTAGAGATGTCTAGTCACCCCTACTCAGGGCTCTGCTCTGGAATCCCTCTTTGGTGGGACACCTGAGGTAAAAAAAAAAAAAAAAATACAGAAAGGACTCTTCCCATCCACAGAATGACCCCAAACCCTTGGGATCAGGCCAAATCACCAGAGCACGAATTGTCCATGGCCCTTGTGGACACCCCGACATTCCACGGCCACTGTTGACACAAAATCCAGAGACAAAAGCCTGAGCAAGCGCCACATACTCGCCCTTTGTTCATAGCCCGGAATATTCTCACGGTCTGTAGATCGAGCCTTCATACATACATCCCCAAACCTAAGCTGAGTTTGTGTTTTCAGACTTCTGTCCCCACAGTCCTGGCCCACACACCATCCAAGCTGGGGCCCCTGGAGCCACACCTCAGGACTGTGGCTTCCCTCTCCAGGGGAATTCTGTCATTTCCATTGGCCACAACCCTATAGATTAGGAGAATCCTCCAAACTCCTCGAGGCCATCCCAATAGTGTTGGCTGCCCAGGACAAACAGGAATGATCTTTCACAAGTTAGGAAATTACCTCCACTCAGACCCAGAGACAGATATCCCCATAGAATAAGATTGAACTGGACAGGCACTTAGGCCCTAATCAGATCCATTGCTTTTGTTTCCAGGCATCTCTCCTCAGAGGCCTGGTTTCCAATACCAGCATACGGGCTTTACTGAGGCACTCATCAGAAAAATCTCGTCTCCACATAGGAAATGTACTCTTTGGAGCTCTATAAAAACCTCTGTTTAGGAGAATCTTTCAGGGCCCCGGATCAAGTGCCCCATTCCAAGGTCTCCATGGACTTAAACCCACATTATGATCTATCCTCGGGAGAGTCCATGTCAACTCAACCCCCTTGGTTTCTCCCCCAGGGCCTGCAGATCAAACCTGCCTTGTTGCTAGGAGACAACTAGAATGGGAGGCGGGCTGCCCAGGCATCCATCCTTAGAACCCTACTCTGGAGTCGTTCCACATGGGACATCCTAGAGCCATCCAACAGGTCTCAAGTGTCCCACAGAAGGAATCTTTGCAGTCTGGAGCATCTCACAACTCCCATTGTGGGAAAATCTACATGGCCTCTTGAGACGCTCCACTGTATAAAGGGGCCATCATGGACAGAAACTCCAACCTGAGCAAACGTCTGATATTCGCCCTGACTTCAGGTGCATGAGATCTTGATTCAGCTCTGCAGAGTGTGCCTTCTGTGCCCTCACCCCGAAAACTAAGCCTAGCTTGTGTTCTCAGACTACCGTCCTCACACCCCTGGCCCAAAAGCCCTACAGTTTGGCAATACTGGGGCCACAATGCAGCACTCTGCCTGCCCTCCAGAAGAAAAACGTTGCCTTATGGAGCTACCTAGAAACCCGAATGAGGATCAACTGAACGCCACTCGACTGCACCCCAAATATACAGTCTACCCTCTCTAATGCCTTGTCTGACACAGCATGAGCCCACACCTCCAGACCTACGCTCAACAGCTGGCTGCAAACTGAGCTCATTGGACCCAACAGGTCCTAGGGTCTTCATCTCTTCCCAACCTCAGTTTTCGGGTTTCAGAACCTAGACCTAAACTCCAATCACTGTCCAGGGGTGAACATGATGCAGAAATCACAACTCTTCCGTTGCCATGGCTGGAAACATTGTGGTTGGCATATTCTCCAACGTTCAGTGTAGGAGAATCCAGCGTGGCTCATGAGGCACTTCCCATGCTTGAGGGCCTTGTTGGGCACAAATAGGCATTGTGACCCTCAGCATGAGCCCTGTCCTCAAGGAAGGCCTCTCAGTGTCTTAATCAAGAGCCCACATATTGGACTTGCCATGCCCCTAGGCCCCCAAACTTAAACAGAGGTGGGGTTATCCAGTTGTCCCTCCCAAGTACTCTGCTCTGGAATCCCTCTTTTATTGGGACACTTGAGGTACATAAAATAAAATATAAAATAAAATAAAATAAAATAAATGAAATAAAATAAAATAAAAAACAGAAAGGACTCCTCCCATCCCACAGAATGTACCCAAACTCTTGGGATCGGTCAAATCCTCAGAGAAGGAAAGCCGTCCACAACCCATGAGGCCACGCCAGCATTCCACCCACATTGTTGACACAAATCCAGAGACAAAACCTGAGCAAGCACCTCAAACTCACACTTTTTCATATCCCGAAGTGTTATCACGGTCTGTAGATTGGGCGTGCCATACCTATGTCCCCAATCCTAAGCGGAGTTTGTGTTTTCAGACTTTTGTCCCCACAGGCCTGGCCCACACAGCCTCAAGGCTGGGCCCCTAGAGCCAAACTCAGAACTGTGCCTGCCCTCTCCAGGGGATTTCTGTCCATTCCATTGGCCACAACCCTATAGATTAGGAGAAACTCCAAAGTCCCGAGGCCATCCCAATATTATAGGCTGCCCAGGACAAACAGGGGCGATCTGACACAAGCTGAGCAACTACATCCCCTCAGATCCGTAGACACGTATCCTCAGGAAAGAGATTGAACCGGACAGGCACCTAGGCCCTAATCATATCCATTGCTTTTGTTTCCAGTCATCTCTCCTCAGAGGCCTGGTTTCCAATACCAGCATATGGGAGATTCCTTAGGCACTCATCAAAACAATTCTCTTCTCTACATAGGAAACGTACTCTTTAGAGCCCATCAAAACCTCCGGTTATAAACATCCCTCAAGGCCCCGGATCAAGCACCCCATTCCAAGGTCTACATGGACACAAATGCACATTATGACCCATCCTCAACTCACCCATTTCAACACACCCGCCTCGGTTGCTCCCCTAGATCCAGCAGATCGAACTTGCCTTGGCTCTATGAGACACCTGGAATGGGAGGCAGGCTGCCCAGGCATCCATCCTTAGAACCCTGCTCTGGATAACTTCCTTATGGGATGTCCTGGAGCCATCCAACAGGACTCGACTGTCCCACAGAAGTAATATTGCGGTTTGGAGCATCTCACAATTCCCATCGTGGGAAAACCTCCATGTCCTCGTGACACCCTCCCCTTCATGAAGGGGCCTTCATGGACAGAAACTCCGACGTCAGCCAACGTCTGTTCCTAGCTATGTCTTCAGGTATATGGGATCTCGAATCATCTCTTCAGAGGGTGCCTGCCGTCGCCTCACCCCGAAATCTAAGTCTGGCTTGTGTTCTCAGAATTTTTTCCTCACACTCCTGGCCCAAAAGCCTTCCAGTTTGGGAATTATGCAGCCACGATGTGGCACTGTGTCTTCCCTCCAGAAGAAAAACGTTGCCCTCTGGGGCTACCCAGTAACCACAAATGAGTACCATCCTGCACGAAACTCGACTGCACCCCAATGATACAGTCTAGCCTGGGCACTAATTCCCTGTCTGCCACAGCCTGAGCCTGCACCTCCCAACCCACACTCAACAGCTGGCCGAACACTGAGCACATTAGACACACCATGGCCTTAGGGCTTCATCTCTTCCCAACCTCAGTTTTCAGGCTTCAGAACCTAGACTTTAAATCCAATCACAGTCCAGGAGTGAAAGTGTTGCAGAAATTAGAACTCCTTCTTCCCCATGGCCGGGAAACTTGTGGTTGCCATATTGTGCAACGTTCAGTGTAGGAGAAACCAGCATGGTACATTAGGCCACGCCCTGACTTGAGGGGCTCTTTGGGCACAAAAACACATTGTGAAACTCAGTGTGAGACCTATCCTCAAGGAAGGCCTCTGAGTGTCTGGACCAAGAGCCCACATATGGGGCTTGCCATGTTCTTAGGTCCCAATATTAACCAGAGGTCTGGTTGTCAAGTCGCCCCTCCCCAGGACTCTGCTCTGGAATCCCTCTTTTGGTGGTCCACCTGAGGTAAAAATAAATAAATAAATAAATAAATAAATAAACAAAAAAAAACAGAAAGGCCTCCTCCCTTCCCACAGAATGACCCCAAACTCTTGGGATCGGTTCAAATCCCCAGAAAGGGAGCCTCATCGATGGCCCATGAGGACACCCTGACATTCCATGGCAATCGGTGACACATTTCCAGAAAAAAAAGAAAAAAGAAAAAAGCATGAGCAAGCACCTCACATTCGCCCTTTGTTCATATCCCGAAGAGTTTTCCTCACCGTCTATAGATCGGGCCGGCCATACCTACATCCCCCAACCTAAGTGGAGTTTGTGTTTTCAGACTTTTGTCCAAATAGCCCTGGACCACACACGCTCCACACTTGGGTCCCTGAAGCCACACCTCAGGACTGTGCTTCCCTTTCAAGGGAATCCTTCCCATTCCATTGGCCACAACCTTGCAAATTAGGAAAAACCTCCAAAGTCACCGAGGCCATCCCAATAGTGTAGGCCGCCCAGGACAAACAGGGGTGATCTCAAACCAGCTGAGCAACTACCTCCACTCAGACAACAGATGTCCCCAGAGAAGAATATTGAACCGGACAGGCCCCTAGGCCCTCATCAGATCCATTGCTTTGATTTCCGGGCATCTCTCCTCAGAGGCCTCGTTTCCAATACCAGCATATCGTGGTTTCCTGAGGCACCAATAAGAACAAATCTCATCTCCCCATGGAAAACTTGCTCATTGGAGCTTTGTCATAACCTCTGGGTAGGAGAATCCTTCAGGGCCCTGGTGCCACTGCCCCATACCAAGGTCTCCATGGACTCAAACCAACATTAAGACCATCCTCAGGAAAGTCCATTTCAACTCAGCCCACTCTGTTGCTATCCCAAGCCAGCAGATCAAACGTTTCATGTTGCTAGGAGACAATTGGAATTTGAGCCTGGTGCCCAGGCATCCATACTTAGAACCCTGTTCTAGAAAAATAACTTATAAGACGTCCTGGAGCCATCCAACAAATCTTAATTGTCCCACAGACGGAATCCTTGCGGTTTTGAGCATCTCACAACTCCAATAGTGGGAAAACCCCCATGGCCTCATAATGCCCCCCCTTCCTGAAGGGGCCAACATGGACAGAAACTCAAACCTGAGCCAAAGTCTGATCCTCGACCTGACTTCAGATGCATGAGATCTCAATTCAGCTCTGCAGAGTGTGCCTGCCATGTCCTTGCCCCGAAACCTAAGCCTAGCTTGTGTTCTCAGACTTCCGTCCTCACTCTCCTGGCCCACAAGCCCTCCAGTTTGGGAATTCCGAAGCCACAATGCAGCACTTTGCCTGCCCTCCAGAAGAAAAACTTTGCCCTATGCTGCTAATAAGAAGCCCCAAATGATTTCTAATGCATGCCACTCGATTGTAAAGCAATTATACAGCCTACCCTGTATACTAAGGCCCTGTCTGGCACAGCCTGAGACAAGACATCCCAAACGACACCCAGACAGCTGGCCCCAACCTGGACACATAGGACCCGCTATGGCTGTAGGTCGTCATCTCTTCGCAACCTCGGTTTTCAGGCTTCAGAACCTAGACCTTATCTCCAATCACTGCCCAGGGGTGAACGTGATACAGAAATTAGAATTTCTCCTTCCCCATGGCCAGAAACCTTGTGGTTGGCATGTTGTCCAACGTTCAATGTGGGAAAACCTGCATTGTCCAAAAGGCCACGCCAGTGCTTGAGGGCAGCCTAGGGCACAGACATGCATTGTGACCTGCAGCGTGAGTCCCGTATTAAAGTAACGGCTCTCAGTGGCTGGGCCAAGATCCTGCATATGCGGCTTGTCATATCCATAGGCCCCCAGGCTTAACCAGAGGGCGAGTATTCCAGTTGTCAGTACCCACTGCTATGCTCTAGAATCCCTCTACTGGGGGGACACATGAAGCAGAAAACAGGACTCTTCCCTTCCCACGGTATGACCCCAAACTCTTGGGGGCTGGACAAACTACCAGAGAGGGAGACTTCTACGATCCATGAGGCACCTCTACATTAAACGGCCATTGTGGACAAACCATCCAGAGACAAAAGCCTGAGCGACTGTCTCCCTTCACCCTTCTTTCATATTCAGCTTAGCTCACCTCATGGACTGTAGATCACGCCTGCCCTAACCTCGGCCCCATCCCTGAGCTGAGTTTGGGTTTTTGGATGTCTGTCTGCACAGCCGTGGCCCACACAGCCTCCAGGCTTGGGTCTCTGGAGCCACACCACAGAACTATGCCTGCTCTCTTCTAAGAAACTGCCATTCCATTGGCCACAACTCTACAAAATAGTAGAAACCTCAAGGTCCCCAAGGACATCCCACACCCGCAAGCCGCACTAGACAAACAGGGGCATTATGACCCATGGCAAGAAACCTTGTGGTTGGCATGTTGTCCAACGTTCACTGTAGAAGAAAACAGCATTCACCCTGAGGCCCCGCCCATTCTTGAGTGCGAGGAGAGCATAAACACTCAGCGTGAGTCCTGTCTTCTAGTAAGTCCTCTCAGTGGCTGGACCATTAGAAGTCATAATGGGCTTCATATGTCCCTAGCCCCATTTTCAACCAGATTTCTGGTTGTCCCGTCGCCCAACCCCAGGGCTCTACTCTGGAATCCCCCATTTGGTCGGACATCTGAGGTTGAAAAACAAAACGAAACAAATCAACAACAACAAAAAACGGACTTTTTCCATCCACAGAAAGAACCCAAACTCTTTGGACGGGGCTGAACCCCCAGAGAGTAAGACTCGGCATTTCCCAAGGAGTCACCCGGAAATTTCACGACCATGAGTGACACGATATCCAGAGACAAAAACTTGAGCAAGAGCCTCACACTCGCCCTTTTTTCATATTCCGAAGAGTTCTCCTCATGGTCTGTAGATCAGTCCTGCCATACCTATGACCCGAAACATAAGCCGAGTTTGTGTTTTCAGACAACTGTCCAAACAGCTGTGGACTACACACCCTACAGGCTCAGGCCCCTGAAGCCAAACCTGAGGACTGTACTTGCCCTCTCCAAGGGAATTGTATGTGCCCATTCCAATGGCCACAACCCTACAAATAGGATAAACCTCCAAAGTCCCTGAGGCCATCCCAATAGTTGTGGCTTCCCCTGACAAACAGGGCAATCTGAGCCCATCTTAGCACCTACCTGAACTCAGACCCGTAGACTGATGTCCCCAGAGGTAAAAAGGAACGAACAGGCCCCTAGGCAGTAATCGGATCCATTGCTTTGGTTTCCAGGCATCTTTCCTCAGAGGTCTGGATTTGAATACCACCATATGGCTGTTTCTTGACTCACCCATCAGAAAAAATCTTATCTACACATGGAAAACATGCACGTTGGAGCTGTGTCAAAGCCTCTGTTTAGGAGAACCCTTCAGGGCCCCATTGCCACCGCTTCATTCCAAGGTCTCCATAGACACAAAAACATATTAGGACACATCCACAGAAGAGTCCATTTCAACGCAGCCTCCTCGGTTGCTCCCCCACATCCAGCAGATCTAACCTTTCTTGTTGCTTGGAGACAATTGGAATGCGAGGTGGGCTAACCAGCCATCCATCGTTAGAACCCTACTCAGAATCGTTGGCCTGGAGCCAACCAACAGGTCTCAATTGTCCTGCAGAAGAATCTTTGCAGTTTGGAGCTTCTCACAACTCCCATCGTGGGAAAAATCCCATGGCCTCGTGATCAACCCCTCTTCAAGAAAAGGCCATCAGGTACAGAAAGTCCAACCTAAACAATCGTCTGAATCTTGCCCTGACTTCACATGCAAGAGGTCTCGATTGAGGTCTGTAGACTGTGCCTGCCATATCCTCACCAGGAAACCTAGGCCTAGCTTGGGTCCTCAGACTTCCGTACTCAGATACTGGCCACAAGCTCTCCAGTTTGGCAATCCAGAACTACAATGCCGCACTCTGCCTGCCCTCCAGACGAAAAACATTGCCCTCTGGGGCTACCCAGAAACACCAAATGAGGATCAACCTGCACGCCATTCGGCTGTACCCCAAATATATACACTGACCTAGGCACTATTGCCCTTTCTGACCCAGTCTGAGCCTGGACCTCCTGGCCCCACCCAGACAGCTGGCCGCACACTAGGCACATCGGACCCGCCATGGCCTTAGGTCGTCATCTCTTCTCAACCTCGGTTTCCAGGCTTCAGAACCTAGACCTGATCTCCAATCACTGCCCTGGTTTGAAAATGATGTAGAAATCAGTACTCTTTCCCCATGGCAAGAAACCTTGTGTTTGGAATGTTGTCCAACGTTCAGTGTAGTTGAAACCAGCGTGGCCCATTAGGCCCAGCCCATGCTTGCGGGCCACAATGGTCACAAACACACATTGTGACCCTCAGCCTGAGCCCAGTCCTCAGGTAAGGCCTCTCAGTGGCTGGATGAAGAGACAGCATATTGGGCTTGCCATGCCCCTAGGCCCCAATTTTTAACCCTAGTTCAGGTTGTCCCTTCACTCTTCCCCAGGGCTCTGCTTTGGAATTCCTCTTTTGGTAGGACAGCTGAGGTTACAAACCTGAAAGGAGTCCTCCCATCCCACAGATTGATGAAAAACAATTGGGACCGCGCCAAATCCACAGGGAGGAAGATTCGTCCATGGCCCATGAGGCCTCCCCAACATTCCACGGCCATTGTTGATACAAAATCCAGAGACAAAAGCCTGAGCCAGCGCCTAACTCGCTCATTCTTCATATCCTGAACAGTTCTTCTCATGGTTTGTAGATCAGGCATGCCATACCTACATCCCCAAACCTAAGCTGAGTTTGTGTTTTCAGACTTCTGTCCTCAAAGTCCTGGGCCACACTCCCTCGAGGCTGGGGCCCCTGGAGCCACACATTAGGACTGGGCCCACCCAATCCATGGGAATTCTGCCCATTCCATTGTCAAAAATCGCACAAATTAGAAGAACCCTCCAAAATCCCTGAGGCCATCCCAATAGTGTAGGTCGCCCGGGTTCAAAAAAGGGCGGTGTATACCAGCTGAGCATCTACCTCCACTCATACCATAGATGGATGTCCCCAGAGAAGAAGATTGAACCAGACAGGACCCGAGGCCATTATCAGATCCATTGCTTTGGTTTACAGGCATGTCTCCTCAAAATCCTTGATTCCAATACCAGCAGAGGGGATTTCCTGAGGCACCCATCAGAAAAAATCTCGTCTCCACAAGGAAACTTGTGCATGGGAGCTATGTCAAAAGCTTAGGAGAATACTTCAGGGTCCCGGTGCCACCGCCCCATTCCAAGGCACTCATGGACACAAACACACATTAGGACCCATCCTCAGGAAAGTCCATTTCAACTCAGCCACCCCGGTTGCTCCCGCAGATCCATTAGATCTAAACTGTCTTGTTGCTAGGAGACAATTGGAATGTGAGGCAGACTTCCCAGGCATCCATCCTCGAACGTTGCTCTGGAGTGTTTCCATATGGGATGTCCTGGAGCTGTCCAACACGTCTCAATTTTCCCACAGAAGTAATCCTTGAAGGGGGCATCCCAGATCTCCCAACGTGGAAAACCTCCATGGCCTCGAGATTCTGCTCCCTTCATGAAGGGGCCGTCATGCACAGAAACTCCAACCTGAGCCAACGTCTGATCCTCGCCCTGACTTCACATCCGACGTCTAGCTTGTGTTTTCAGACTATCGTCCTCAATCTCCTGGCCCAGAAGCCCTCAAGTTTGGAAATTCTGGACCGACAATGAAGTACTCTGCCTGCCCTCTAGAAAAAATATATTGCCTAATGAGCTGCCCAGGCAGCTTAAATGAGGATAAACCTACACGGCACTTGCATGTACCCAAATTATATAGTCTAACCTGGGAACTAATGCACTGTCTGACACAACCTGAGCCCAGACCTCCTGACCAACACCCAGACAGCTGACCGCACACTGAGCACATTAGACCTGCCATGGCCTTAGGTCATCATCTCTTCCCTACCTCAGTTTTCAGGCTTCAGAACCTAGACCTTATCTCCAATCACTGCCCAGGGGTGACTGTGATGCAGAAATCAGAACGCTTCCTGACCCATGGCAAGAAGCCTTGTGGTTGGCATGTTGTCCAACGTTCAGTGTAGGAGAAATCAGCATTCACAATGAGGCCTCACCCATTCTTGAGTGCGACGAGAGCATAAACACACATTGTGACCTCAGCGTGAGTCCTGTCCTCTCGGAATTCTTCTCAGTGGCTGGATCATTAGATGTCATAATGGGCTTGACATGTCCCTAGGCCCCAATTTTTAACCAGATTTTTGGTTTTCCATTCGCCCCTCCCAGGGTTCTACTCTGGAATCCCTCATTGGGTGGGAACTCTGAGGTTGAAAAACAAAAAGAAACAAATCAACAACAACAAAAAAACAAACTTTTCCATCCCGAGAATCACCCTAAACTCTTTGGACGGGGCCGAACACCCAGAGAGTAAGACTCGTCCATTTCCCGTGGACTAACCCAGAAATTTCACGACCATGAGTGACACGATATCCAGAGACAAAAACTTGAGCAAGAGCCTCACACTCTCCCTTTTTTCATATCCCGAAGAGTTCTCCTCATGGTCTGTAGATCAGTCCTGCCATACCTATGACCCAAAACATAAGCCGAGTATGTGTTTCCAGACAACTGTCCAAACAGCTGTGGACTACACACCCTACAGGCTCAGGCCCCTGGGGCCAAACCTGAGGACTGTGCTTGCCCTCTCCAAGGGAATTGTATGTGCCCATTCCAATAGCCACAACCCTACTAATAGGATAAATCTTCAATGTCCCTGAGGCCATCCCAAAAGTTGTCGCTTCCCAGGACAAACAGGGGCAACCTGAGCCCATCTGAGCTCCTACCTGCACACAGACCCGTACTGATGTCCCCAGAGGTAAAAAGGAAAGAACAGTCCCCTAGGCACTAATAGGATCCATTGCTTTGGTTTCCAGGCATCTCTCCTCAGAGGCCTGGATTTCAATACCAGCATATGGCTGTTTCTTGACTCACCCATCAGAACAAATCTCATCTACACATGGGAAACATGCACGTTGGAGCTGTGTCAAAGCCTCTGTTTAGGAGAACCCTTCAGGGTCCCAGTGCCACCGCTTCATTCCAAGGTCTCCATAGACACAAAAACATATTAGGACACATCCACAGGAGAGTTTATTTCAACTCAGCCTCCTCGCTTGCTCCCACACATCCAGCAGATCTAACTTGTCTGGTTGCTTGGAGACAATTGGAATGTGAGTTGGGCTACCCAGCCATCCATCCTTAGAACCCTGCTCGGATTCGTTGGCCTGGAGCCAACCAACAGGTCTCAATTGTCCTAAAGAAGAATCTTTGCAGTTTGGAGCTTCTCACAACTCCCATCGTGGGAAAACTCCCATGGCTTCATGATCCATCCCCCCTTCAAAAGGGGCCATCAGGGACAGAAAGTCCAACCTGAGCGATCGTCTGATCCTTGCCCTGACTTCAGATGCACGAGATCTCGATTGAGGTCTGTAGATTGTGCCTGCCATATCCTCACCAGGAAACCTAGGCCTTCCTTGGGTTCTCAGACTTCCGTCCTCAGACTACTGGCCCACAAGCCCTCCAGTTTGGCAATCCAGAACTACAATGCCGCACTCTGCCTGCCCTCCAGAAGAAAAACATTGCCCTCTGGGGCTACCCAGAAACCCCAAATGAGGATCAACCTGCACACCATTCGGATGTACCACAAATACATAGGCTGACCTGGGCACTATTGCCCTTCTGACCCAGCCTGAGCCTGGACCTCCTGGCCCCAACCAGACAGCTGGCTGCACACTGAGCACATCGGACCCGCCATGGCCTTAGGTCGTCATCTCTTCTCAACCTCGGTTTCCAGGCTTCAGAACCTAGACCTGATCTCCAATCAATGCCCTGGTTTGAAAATGATGCAGAAATCAGAACTCTTTCCCCATGGCAAGAAACCTTGTGGTTGGCATGTTGTCCAACGTTCAGTGAGTTGAAAACAGTGTGGCCCATTAGGCCCAGCCCATGCTTGCGGGCCACATTGGTCACAAACACACATTGTGACGCTCAGCCTGAGCCCAGTCCTCAGGTAAGGCCTCTCAGTGGCTGGATGAAGAGACAGCATATTGGGCTTGCCATGCCCCTAGGCCCCAAGTTTTAACCATAGTTTGGGTTGTCCCTTCACTCTTCTCCAGGGCTCTGCTTTGGAATTCCTCTTTTGGTGGGACACCTGAGGTAACAAACCTGAAAGGAGTCCTCCCATCCCACAGATTGACGTAAAACAATTGGGATCGCACCAAATCCACAGAGAGGTAGATTTGTCCATGTCCCATGAGGCCTCCCCAACATCCCACGGCCATCGCTGATACGAAATCCAAAGACAAAAGAATGAGCAAGCGCCTTAGACTCCCTCGTTCTTCATATCCTGAAGAGTTATTCTCCTGGTTTTTAGATTGGTCGTGCCATACCTACATCCCCAAACCTAAGCTGAGTTTGTGTTTTCAGACTTCTGTCCTCAAAGTCCTGTGCCACAACCCTCCAGGCGGGGGCCCCTGGAGCCACATATTAGGACTGCGCCCACCCAATCCATGGGAATTCTGCCCATTCCATTGTCAAAAATCATACAAATTAGGAGAACCCTCCAAAGTCCCTGAGGCCATCCCAATAGTGTAAGTAGCCTGGGACAAAAATGGCGGTTGATACCGGCTGAGCATCTACCTCCACTCATACCATGATGGATGTCCCCAGAGAAGAAAATTGAACCAGACAGGACACGAGGCCATTATTGGATCCATTGCTTTGGTTTACAGGCATGTCTCCTAAAAAGCCTGGATTCCAAAACCAGCAGAGGGGATTTCCTGAGGCACGCATCAGAACAAATCTCCTCTCCACGAGGAAACATGTGCATGGTAGCTATGACAAAAGCGTAGGAGAATACTTCAGTGTCCCGATGCCACCGCCCCATTCCAAGGCCCTCATAGACACAAACACACATTACGACCCATCCTCAGGAAAGTCCATTTCAACTCAGCCACCCCAGTTGCTCCCGCAGATCCATTGGATCGAACTGTCTCATTGCTAGGAGACAATTGGAATGCGAGGAGGACTTCCCAGGCATCCATCCTCGAACGGTGCTCTGGAGTCATTCCATATGGGATGTCCTGGAGCTGTCCAACAGGTCTCAATTATCCCGCAGAAGGAATCCTTGAAGGGGGCATCCCACATCTCCCAACGTGGAAAACCTCCATGGCCTCGAGATTCTGCTCCCTTCATGAAGGGGCCGTCATGCACAGAAACTCCTACCTGAGCCAACGTCGGATCCTCGCCCTGACTTTAGATGCATGAGATATTGGTTCAAATCTGCAGGGGGTACCTGCCGTGCCCTCACCCTGAATCCGAAGTCTAGCTTGTGTTCTCAGACTTCCGTCCTCACTCTCCTGGCCCTGAAGCCCTCAAGTTTGGCAATTCCGGACCGACAAAGAAGCACTCTGCCTGCCCTCTAGAAAAAATATATTGCCTAATGAGCTGCCCAGGCAGCTTAAATGAGGATAAACCTACACGGCACTCGCCTGTACCCAAATTATATAGTCTAACCAGGGCACTAATGCACTGTCTGACACAACCGGAGCCCAGACATTTTGACCAACTCCCAGACAGCTGACCGCACACTGAGCACATCAGACCCGCCATGGCCTTATATCATCATCTCTTCCCTACCTCAGTTTTCAGGCTTCAGAACCTAGACCTTATCTCCAATCACTGCCCACGGGTGACTGTGATGCAGAAATCATAACTCTTCCTGACCCATGGCAAGAAACCTTGTGGTTGGCATGTTGTCCAACATTCAGTGTAGGAGAAATCAGCATTCACAAGGAGGCCCCGCCCATTCTTGAGTGCGAGGAGAGCATAAACACACATTGTGACCTCAGCGTGGGTCCTGTCCTCTCGGAATTCCTCTCAGTGGCTGGATCATTAGATGTCATAATGGGCTTGACATGTCCCTAGGCCCCAATTTTTCCCAGATTTCTGGTGTCCAATCGCCCCTCCTCAGGGCTCTACTCTGGAATCCCTCATTAGGTGGGACATCTGAGGTTGAAACACAAAAGGAAACAAGTCAAAAACAACAAAAAAACGGACTTCTTCCATCCCCAGAATGACCCCAAACTCTTTGGACGGGGCCGGACCCCCAGAGAGTAAGACTCGTCCATTTCCCATGAAGTCATCTGGCAATTTCACGACCATGAGTGACACGATATCCAGAGACAAAAACTTGAGCAAGAGCCTCACACTCGCCCTTTTTTCATATCCCGAAGAGTTCTCCTCATGGTCTGTAGATCAGTCCTGCCATACCTATGACCTGAAACATAAGCCGAGTTTGTGTTTTCAGACAACTGTCCTAACAACTGTGGACTACACACCCTACAGGCTCAAGCCCCTGTAGCCAAACCTGAGGACTGTACTTGCCCTTTCCAAGGGAATTGTATGTGCCCATTCCAATGGCCACAACCCTACTAATAGGATAAATCTCCAAAGTCCCTGAGGCCATCCCAATAGTTGTGGCTTCCCAGGACAAACGGGCAATCTGAGCCCATCTGAGCACCTACCTGCACTCAGACCCGTAGACTGATGTCCCCAGAGGTAAAAAGGAATGAACAGGCCCCTAGGCACTAATCAGATCCATTGCTTTGGTTTCCAGGCATCTCTCCTCAGAGGCCTGGATTTCAATACCAGCATATGGCTGTTTCTTGACTCACCCATCAGAACAAATCTCATCTACACATGGGAAACATGCACGTTGGAGCTGTGTCAAAGCCTCTGTTTAGGAGAACCCTTCAGGGCCCCAGTGCCATCGCTTCATTCCAAGGTCTCCTTAGACACAAAAACATATTAGGACACATCCAAAGGAGAGTCCATTTCAACTCAGCCTCCTCGGTTGCTCCCCCCTCATCCAGCAGATCTAACCTTTCTTGTTGCTTGGAGACAATTGGAATGCGAGGTGGGCTACCCAGCCATCCATCCTTTGAACCCTGCTCGGAATCTTTTGCATCGAGCCAACCAACAGGTCTCAATTTTCCTGCAGAAGAATCTTTGCAGTTTGGAGCTTCTCACAACTCCCATCGTGGGAAAACCCCCATGGCTTCGTGACCCACCCCCCCTTCAAGAAGGGGCCATCAGGGACAGAAAGTCCAACCTGAGCGATCGTCTGATCCTTGCCTTGACTTCAGGTGCACGAGATCTCGATTGAGTTCTGTAGCTTGTGTCTGCCATATTCTCACCCAGAAACCTTGGCCTAGTTTGGGTTCTCAGACTTCCGTCCTCAGACTACTGGCCCACAAGCCCTCCTGTTTGGCAATCCAGAACTACAATGCCGCACTCTGCCTGCCCTTCAGAAGAAAAACATTGCCCTCTGGGGCTACCCAGAAACCCCAAATGAGGATCAACCTGCACGCCATTCGGCTGTACCCCAAATATATAGACTGACCTGGGCCCTATTGCACTTTCTGACCCGGCCTGAGCCTGGAACTCCAGGCCCCACCCAGACAGCTGGCTGCACACTAGGCACATCGGACCCGCCATGGCCTTAGGTCGTCATCTCTTCTCAACCTCGGTTTCCAGGCTTCAGAACCTAGACCTGATCTCCAATCACTGCCCTGGTTAGAAAATGATGCAGAAATCAGAGCTCTTTCCCCATGGCAAGAAACCTTGTGCTTGGAATTTTGTCCAACGTTCAGTGTAGTTGGAACCAGTGTGGCCCATTAGGCCCAGCCCATGCTTGCGGGCCACAATGGTCACAAACACACATTGTGACCCTCAGCCTGATCCCAGTCCTCAGGTAAGGCCTCTCAGTGGCTGGATGAAGAGACAGCATATTGGGCTTGCCATGCCCCTAGGCCCCAATTTTGAACCATAGTTCGGGTTGTCCCCTCACTCTTCCCCAGGGCTCTGCTTTGAAATTCCTCTTTTGGTGGGATACCTGAGTTTACAAACCTGAAAGGAGTCCTCCCATCCCACAGATTGACGAAAAACAATTGGGATCGCACCAAATCCACAGAGAGGAAGATTCGTCCATGGCCCATGAGGCCTCCACAACATTCCACGGCCATTGTTGATACAAAATCCAGAGACAAAAGCCTGAGCAAGCGCCTCAGACTCGCTCATTCTTCATATCCTGAAGAGTTCTTCTCATGGTTTGTAGATCGGGCGTGCCATACCTACGTCCCCAAACCTAAGCTGAGTTTGTGTTTTCAGACTTCTGTCCTCAAAGTCCTGGGCCACACTCCCTCCAGGCTGGGGCCCCTGGAGTCACACATTAGGACTGTGCCTACCCAATCCATGGGAATTCTGCCCATTCCATTGTCAAAAATCGCACAAATTAGGAGAACCATCCAAAGTCCCTGAGGCCATCCCAATACTGCAGTTCGCCCGGGACAAAAAAGGGCGGTTGATACCAGCTGAGCATCTACCTCCACTCATACCATAGATGGATGTCCCCAGAGAAGAAGATTGAACCAGACAGGACCCGAGGCCATTATCGGATCCATTGCATTGCTTTACAGGCATGTCTCCTCAAAACCTGGATTCCAATACCAGCAGAGGGGATTTCCTGAGGCACCCATCAGAACAAATCTCGTCTCCACAAGGAAACATGTGCATTGGAGCTATGTCAAAAGCTTAGGAGAATACTTCAGGGTCCCGGTGCCACCGCCCCATTCCAAGGCTCTCATGGACGCAAACACACATTGCGACCCATCCTCAGGAAAGTCCATTTCAACTCAGCCACCCCGGTTACTCCCGCAGATCCATTGGATCTAAACTGTCTCGTTGCTAGGAGGCAATGGAATGCGAGGAGGACTTCCCAGGCATCTATCCTCGAACGGTGCTCTGGAGTCATTCCATATGGGATGTCCTGGACCTGTCCAACAGGTCTCAATTGTCCCGCAGAAGGAATCCTTGAAGGGTGCAACCAACATCTCCCAACGTGGAAAACCTCCATGGCCTCGAGATTCTGCTCCCTTCATGAAGGGGCCGTCATGCACAGAAACTCCAAACTGAGCCAACGTCGGATCCTCGCCCTGACTTTAGATGCATAAGATATTGGTTCAAATCTGCAGGGGGTACCTGCCGTGCCCTCACCCTGAATCCGAAGTCTAGCTTGTGTTCTCAGACTTCCGTCCTCACTCTCCTGGCCCCGAAGCCCTCAAGTTTGGCAATTCCGGACCGACAATGAAGCACTCTGCCTGCCCTCTAGAAAAAATATATTGCCTAATGAGCTGCCCAGGCAGCTTAAATGAGGATAAACCTACACAGCACTCGCATGTACCCAAATTATATAGTCTATCCTGGGCACTAATGCTTGTCTGACACAACCGGAGCCCAGACCTTTCGACCAACACCCAGACAGCTGACCGCACACTGAGCACATCAGACCCGCCATGGCCTTAAGTAATCATCTCTTCCCTACCTCAGTTTTCAGGCTTCAGAACCTAGACCTTATCTCCAATCACTGCCCAGGGGTGACTGTGATGCAGAAATCATAACTCTTACTGACCCATGGCAAGAAACCTTGTGGTTGGCATGTTGTCCAACGTTCAGTGTAGGAGAAATCAGCATTCACAATGAGACCCCGCCCATTCTTGAATGCGAGGAGAGCATAAACACACATTGTGACCTCAGCGTGGGTCCTGTCCTCTAGGAAGTCCTCTCAGTGGCTGGATCATTAGATGTCATAATGGGCTTGACATGTCCCTAGGCCCCAATTTTTACCAGATTTCTGGTTGTCCAATCGCCCCTCCTCAGGGCTCTACTCTGGAATCCCTCATTAGTTGGGACATCTGAGGTTGAAACACAAAAGGAAACAAATCAACAACAACAAAAAAACGGACTTCTTCCATCCCCAGAATGACCCCAACCTCTTTGGACGGGTCCGAACCCCCAGAGAGTAAGACTCGTCCATTTCCCATAAAGTCATCCAGCTATTTCACGACCATGAGTGACACGATATCCAGAGACAAAAACTTGAGCAAGAGCCTCACACTCGCCCTTTTTTCATATCCCGAAGAGTTCTCCTCATGGTCTGTAGATCAGTCCTGCCATACCTATGACCTGAAACATAAGCCGAGTTTGTGTTTTCAGACAACTGTCCAAACAGCTGTGGACTACACACCCTACAGGCTCAAGCCCCTGTAGCCAAACCTGAGGACTGTACTTGCCCTTTCCAAGGGAATTGTATGTGCCCATTCCAATGGCCACAACCCTACTAATAGGATAAACCTCCAAAGTCCCTGAGGCCATCCCAATAGTTGTGGCTTCCCAGGACTAACAGGGGCAATCTGAGCCCATTGAGCACCTACCTGCACACAAACCGTAGACTGATGTCCTCAGAGGTAAAAGGAACGAACAGGCCCCTAGGCACTAATAGGATCCATTGCTTTGGTTTCCAGGCATATCTCCTCAGAGGCCTGGATTTCAATACCAGCATATGGCTGTTTCTTGACTCACCCATCAGAACAAATCTTATCTACACATGGAAAACATGCACGTTGGAGCTGTGTCAAAGCCTCTGTTTAGGAGAACCCTTCAGGGCCCCAGTGCCACCGCTTCATTCCAAGGTCTCCATAGACACAAAAACATATTAGGACACATCCACAGGAGAGTCCATTTCAACTCAGCCTCCTCGGTTGCTCCCCCCTCATCCAGCAGATCTAACCTTTCTTGTTGCTTGGAGACAATTGGAATGCGAGGTGGGCTACCCAGCCATCCATCCTTTGAACCCTGCTCAGAATCGTTGGCCTGGAGCCAACCAACAGGTCTCAATTGTCCTGCAGAAGAACATTGGAGGTTGGAGCTTCTCACAACTCCCATCGTGGGAAAACCCCCATGGTCTCGTGATCCACCCCCCCTTCAAGAAGGGGCCATCAGGGACAGAAAGTCCAACCTGAGCGATCGTCTGATCCTTGCCCTGACTTCAGGTGCACGAGATCTCGATTGAGGTCTGTAGCTTGTGCCTGCCATATCCTCACCCAGAAACCTTGGCCTAGTTTGGGTGCTCAGACTTCCGTCCTCAGACTACTGGCCCACAAGCCCTCCTGTTTGGCAATCCAGAACTACAATGCCGCACTCTGCCTGCCTTCAGAAGAAAAACTTTGCCCTCTGAAGCTACCCTGAAACCCCAAATGAGGATCAACCTGCACGCCATTCGGCTGTACCCCAAATATATAGACTGATTGGGGCCCTATTGCACTTTCTGACCCGGCCTGAGCCTGGAACTCCTGGCCCCACCCAGACAGCTGGTCGCACACTTAGCACATCGGACCCGCCATAGCCTTAGGTCGTCATCTCTTCTCAACCTCGGTTTCCAGGCTTCAGAACCTAGACCTGATCTCCAATCACTGCCCTGGTTTGAAAATGATGCAGAAATCAGAGCTCTTTCCCCATGGCAAGAAACCTTGTGTTTGGCATTTTGTCCAACGTTTAGTGTAGATTGAACCAATGTGGCCATGAAACCCAGCCCATGCTTGCAGGCCACATTGGTCACAAACACACATTGTGACGCTCAGCCTGAGCCCAGTCCTCAGGTAAGGCCTCTCAGAGGCTGGATGAAGAGACAGCATATTGGGCTTGCCATGCCCCTAGGCCCCAAGTTTTAACCATAGTTCGGGTTGTCCCTTCTCTCTTCCCCAGGGTTCTGCTTTGGAATTCCTCTTTTGGTGGGATACCTGAGTTTACAAACCTGAAAGGAGTCCTCCCATCCCACAGATTGACGAAAAACAATTGGGATCGCGCCAAATCCACAGAGAGGAAGATTCGTCCATGGCCCATGAGGCCTCCCCAACATTCCACGGCCATTGCTGATACAAAATCCAGAGACAAAAGCCTGAGCAAGCGCCTCAGACTCGCTCATTCTTCATATCCTGAAGAGTTCTTCTCATGGATTGTAGATCGGGCGTGCCATACCTTCGTCCCCAAACCTAAGCTGAGTTTGTGTTTTCAGACTTCTGTCCTCAAAGTCCTGGGCCACACTCCCTCCAGGCTGGGGCCCCTGGAGTCACACATTAGGACTGTGCCTACCCAATCCATGGGAATTCTGCCCATTCCATTGTCAAAAATCGCACAAATTAGGAGAACCATCCAAAGACCCTGAGGCCATCCCAATACTGCAGGTCGCCCGGGACAAAAAAGGGCGGTTGATACCAGCTGAGTATCTACCTCCACTCATACCATAGATGGATGTCCCCAGAGAAGAAGATTGAACCAGAGAGGACCCGAGGCCTTTATCGGATCCATTGCATTGCTTTACAGGCATGTCTCCTCAAAACCTGGATTCCAATACCAGCAGAGGGGATTTCCTGAGGCACCTATCAGAATGAATCTCGTCTCCACAAGGTAACTTGTGCATTGGAGCTATGTCAAAAGCTTAGGAGAATACTTCAGGGTCCCGGTGCCACCGCCCCATTCCAAGGCCCTCATGGAAACAAACACACATTAGGACCCATCCTCAGGAAAGTCCATTTCAACTCAGCCACCCCGGTGCTCCTGCAGATCCATTGGTTCTAAACTGTCTCGTTGCTAGGAGACAATTGGAATGCGAGGCGGACTTCCCATGCATCCATCCTCGAATGGTGCTCTGGAGTCATTCCATATGGGATGCCCTGGTGCTGTCCAACAGGTCTCAATTGTCCCGCAGAAGGGATACTTGAAGGGGGCATCCCACAACTCCCAACGTGGGAAAACATAGATGGCCTCGAGATTCCGCTCCCTTCATGAAGGGGCCGTCATGCACAGAAACTCCAACCTGAGCCAACGTCTGATCCTCGCCCTGACTTCAGATGCATGAGATATTGGTTCAGATATGCAGGGGGTATCTGCCGTGCCCTCACCCTGAATCCGAAGTCTAGCTTGTGTTCTCAGACTTCCGTCCTCACTCTCCTGGCCACGATGCCCTCAAGTTTGGCAATTTGGACCGACAATGAAGCACTCTGCCTGTCCTCTAGAAAAAAGATATTGCCTAATGAGCTGCCCAGGCAGCTTAAATGAGGATAAACCTACACAGCACTCGCATGTACCCAAATTATATAGTCTAACCGGGCACTAATGTACTGTCTGACACAACCTGAGCCCGGAACTCCTGATCAACACCCAGACAGCTGACCGCACACTGAGCACATCAGACCTGCCATGGCCTTAGGTCATCATCTCTTCCCTACCTAAGTTTTCAGGCTTCAGAACCTAGACCTTATCTCCAATCACTGCCCACGGGTGACTGTGATGAAGAAATCAGAACTCTTCCTGTCCCATGGCAAGAAACCTTGTGGTTGGCATGTTGTCCAACGTTCAGTGTAGGAGAAATCAGCATTCACAATGAGGCCCCGCCCATTCTTGAGTGCGACGGGAGCATAAACACGCATTGTGACCTCAGCGTGAGTCCTGTCCTCTAGTACGTCCTCTCAGTTGCTGGACCATTAGATGTCATCATGGGCTTGACATGTCCCTAGGCCCCAATTTTTAAACAGATTTCTGGTTGTCCAGTCGCCCCTCCCCAGGGCTCTACTCTGGAATCCCTCATTTGGTGGGACATCTGAGATTGAAAAACAAAACGAAACAAATCAACAACAACAAAAAAACGGACTTCTTCATTCCCCAGAATGACCCCAAACTCTTTGCACGGGGCCGAACCTCCAGAGAGTAAGACTCGTCCATTTCCCATGAAGTCACCCGGAAATTTTACGACCATGAGTGATACGATATCCAGAGACAAAAACTTGAGCAAGAGCCTCACACTCGCCCTATTGTCATATCCCGAAGAGTTCCCTATGGTCTGTAGATCAGTCCTGCCCTTCCTATGACCCGAAACATAAGCCGAGTTTGTGTTTTCAGACAACTGTCCAAACAGCTCTGGCCTACATACCCTACAGGCTCAAGCCCCTAGAGCCAAACCTGAGGACTGTACTTGCCCTTTCCAAGGGAATTGTATGTGCCCATTCCAATGGCCACAACCCTACTAAAAGGATAAACCTCCAAAGTCCCTGAGGCCATCCCAATAGTTGTGGCTTCCCAGGACAAAGAGGGGCAATCTGAGCCCATCTGAGCACCTACATGCACTCAGACGCAAAGACTGATGTCCCCAGAGGTAAAAAGGTACGAACAGGCCCCTAGGCACTATTCGGATTCATTGTTGTGGTATCCAGTCATCTCTCCTCAGAGGCCTGGATTTCAATATCAGCATATGGCTGTTTCTTGACTCTCCCATCAGAGCAAATCTCATCTACATATGGGAAACCTGCACATTGGAGCTGTGTTAACCCTCTGTTTGGAAAAACCCTTCAGGACCCCGGTGTCACTGCTTCATTCTAAGGTCTCCATAGACACAAAAACATATTAGGACACATCCACAGGAGAGTCCATTTCAACTCAGCCTCCTGGGTTGCTCCCCCAGATCCAGCAGATCTAACCTGTCTTGTTGCTAGGACACAATTGGAATGCGAGGTGGGCTACCCAGCCATCCATCCTTAGAACCCTGCTCGGAATCGTTGGCCTGGAGCCAACCAACATGTCTCAATTGTCCTGCACAAGAATCTTTGCAGTTTGGAGCTTCTCACAACTAACATCGTGGGAAAACCCCCACGACCTCGTGACCCCGCCCCTTCATGAAGGGGCCATCAGGGACAGAAACACCAACCTGAGCGATCTTCTGATCCTCGCCCTGACTTCAGAAGCACGAGATCTCGATTCAGGTCTGTAGATTGTTCCTGCCTTGTCCTCACCCAGAAACCTAAACCTAGCTTGTGTTCTCAGATTTCTGTCCTCAGACTACTGGCCCACAAGCCTCCAGTTTGCAAACCAGAACTATAATGCAGCAGTCTGCTAGCCTTCAGGAAGAAAAACATTGCCCTCTGGGGCTACCCAGAAACCCAAATGAGGATCAACCTGCAGGCCATTCGACTGTACCCCAAATATATAGGCTGACCTGGGCACTATTGCCCTTTCTGACACAGCCTGAGCCTGGAATTCCTGGCCCCACCCAGGAAGCTGGTCGAACACTGAGCACGCCAGACGCGCCATGTCCTTAGGTCGTCATCTTTTCCCTACCTTGGTTGTCAAGGTTCAGAACCTAGACCTTATCTCCAATCACTGCCCAGGCTTGTAAGAGATGCAGATTACAACTCCTTCCCCGTGACAAGAAACCATGTGGTTGGCATATTTTCCAACGTTCAGTGTAGTTGAAACCAGTGTGGCCCATGAGGCCGCGTCCATGTTTATAGGCCACATTGGTCATAAACACACATTGTGACCCTCACCCTGATCCCAGTCGCCAGGTAAGGCCTCTCAGTGGCTGGATGAAGAGACAGCATATTGGGCTTGCCATGCCCCTAGACCCCAAATTTTAACCATAGTTCGGGTTCTCCCTTCACTTTTCCCCAGGGCTCTTCTTTGGAATTCCTCTTTTGGTGTGACACCCGAGGTAACAAACCTGAAAGGAGTCCTCCCATTCCACATATTGACGAAAAACAATTGGGATCCTGCCAAATACACAGAGAGGAAGATTCGTCCATGGCCCATGAGGCTTCCCCGACATTCCACGGCCATCGCTGATACAAAATCCAGAGACAAAAGCCTGAGCAAGTGCCTCAGACTCGCTCTTTCTTCATATCCGGAAGAGTTCTTCTCATGGTTTATAAATCGGGCCTGCCATACCTACATCCCCAAACCTAATCTGAGTTTGTGATTTCAGACTTCTGTCCTCCAAGTCCTGGGCCACACACCCTCCAGGCTGGGGCCCCTGGAGTCACACATTAGGACTGTGCCTACCCAATCCATGGGAATTCTGCCGATTCCATTGTCCAAAACCGTAAAATTAGGAGAACCCTCCAAATCCCTGAGGCCATCCCAATAGTGCAGGTCGCCCGGGACAAACAGGGGCGGTCTGATACCAGCTGAGCATCTACCTGCACTCATACCATAAATGGTTGTCCCCTGAGAATAAGATTGAACCAGACAGGACCCTAGGCCATAATCGGATACATTGCTTTGGATTACAGGCATGTCTCCTCAAAAGCCTGGATTCCAATACCAGCATAGGGGTTTTCCTGAGGCAGCCATCAGAACAAATCTCGTCTCCACAAGGAACCTTGTGGATCGAGCTATGTCAAAAGCTTAGGAGAATACTTCAGGGTTCCGGTGTCACCGCCCCATTCCAAGGCCCTCATGGACACAAACACACATTAGGACCCATCCTCAGGAAAGTCCATTTCAAGTCAGCCACCATGGTTTCTCCCGCAGAGCCATTAGATCTAAACTGTCTTGTTGCTAGAAGACAATTGGAATGAGAGGCGGGCTTACCAGGCATCCATCCTCGAACGGTGCCCTGGAGTCATTCCATATGGGATGTACTGGAGCTGTCCAACAAGTCTCAATTGTCCCGCAGAAGGAATCCTTGAAGGGGGCATCCCACAACTCCCAACGTGGGAAAAACTCCATGGCCTCGAGATACCGCTTTCTTCATGAATGGGCCGTCATGCACAGAAACTTAACCTGAGCCAACATCTGATCCTCGCCTTGATTTCAGATGCATGAGATATTGGTTCAGATCTACAGGGGTACCTGCCGTGCCCTGGCCCTGAATCCGAAGTCTAGCTTGTGTTCTCAGACTTCCGTCCTCACACTCCAGGCCCCGAAGCCCTGAAGTTTGGCAATTCCGGACCCACAATGCAGCACTCCTCCTGCCCTCTAGAAAAAAAATTTTGCCTAATGAGCTGCCCAGGCACCTTATATGAGGATAAATCTACATGGCACTCGACTGTACCCAAATTATATAGTCTAACCTGGGCACTAATGCACTGTATGACACAACCTGAGCCCGGACCTCCTGACCAACACCCAGACAGCTGACCGCACACTGAGCACATCAAACCCACCATGGCCTTAGGTCATCATCTCTTCTCTACCTCAGTTTTCATGCTTCAGATCCTAGACCTTATCTCCAATCACTGCCCAGGGGTGCCTGTGATGCAGAAATCAGAACTCTACCTTACCCATGGCAAGAAACCTTGTGGTTGGCATGTTGTCCAACGTTCAGTGTAGGAGAAACCAGCATTCACCCGTTGGCCCCGCCAATTCTTGAGTGCGAAGAGGACATAAACACGCATTGTGACCCTCAGCGTGAGTCCTGTGCTCTAGTAAGTCCTCTTAGTGGCTCGACCATTAGATGTCATAATGGGCTTGACTAGTCCCTAGGCCCCAATTTTTAACCAGATATCTGGTTGTCCAGTCGGCCCTCCCCAGGGCTCTACTCTGGAATCCCTCATTTGGTGGGACACCTGAGGT
Organism: Mustela nivalis; assembly: GCF_964662115.1. Taxonomy (NCBI): domain Eukaryota; kingdom Metazoa; phylum Chordata; class Mammalia; order Carnivora; family Mustelidae; genus Mustela; species Mustela nivalis. Next base: position 230,861 of record NW_028136556.1, on the reverse strand, counting down.
TAAAAAACAAAACAAAGCAAATCAACAACAACAACAAATCTGACTTCTTCCATCCCACAGTTTGACCCCAAAATCTTGCGACTGGGCCAAACCCCAGAGAGTAAGACTCATCCATTTCCCATGAAGTCACCCGGAAATTTCACGACCATGAGTGACACGATATCCAGAGACAAAAACTTGAGCAAGAGCCTCACACTCGCCCTTTTTTCATATCCCAAGAGTTCTCCTCATGGTCTGTAGATCAGTCCTGCCATACCTATGAACCGAAACATAAGCCGCGTTTGTGTTTTCAGACAACTGTCGAAACTGCTCTGGCCTACACACCCTACAGGCTCAGGCCCCTGGAGCCAAACCTGAGGACTGTACTTGCCCTCTCCAAGGGAATTGTATGTGCCCATTCCAATGGCCACAACCCTACTAATAGGATAAACCTCCAAACTCCCTGAGGCCATCCCAATAGTGGTGGCTTCCCAGGACAAACAGGGGCAATCTGAGCCCATCTGAGCACCTACCTGCACTCAGACGCATAGACTGATGTCCCCAGAGGTAAAAAGGAACGAACAGTCCCCTAGGCACTAAACAGATGCATTGCTGTGTTATCCAGTCATTTCTCCTCAGAGGCCTGGATTTCAATACCAGCGTATGGCTGTTTCTTGACTCAACCGTCAGAAAAAATCTCATCTACATATGGGAAACTTGCACGTTGGAGCTGTGTAAAGCCTCTTTTTGGAAAAACCCTTCAGGACCCCAGTGCCACCGCTTCATTCCAAGGTCTCCATAGACACAAAAACACATTAGGATCCATACACAGGAGAGTCCATTTCAACTTAGATCCAGATTGCTCCCCCAGAACCAGCAGATATAACCTGTCTTGTTGCTAGGACACAATTGGAATGCAAGGTGGCTACCCAGGCATCCATCCTTAGAACCCTGCTTGGAATCATTGGCGTGGAGCCAACCAACATGTCTCAATTGTCCTGCACAAGAATCTTTGCAGTTTGGAGCTTCTCACAACTAACATCGTGGGAAAACCCCTCACGACCTCGTGACCCCGCCCCTTCATGAAGGGGCCATCAGGGACAGAAACACCAACCTGAGCGATCTTCTGATCCTCGCCCTGACTTCAGAAGCACGAGATCTCGATTCAGGTCTGTAGATTGTTCCTGCCTTGTCCTCACCCAGAAACCTAAGCCTAGCTTGTGTTCTCAGATTTCCGTCCTCAGACTATAGGCCCACAAGCCTCCAGTTTGCATACCAGAACTATAATGCAGCACTCTGCCTGCCCTCAGGTAGAAAAACATTGCCCTCTGGGGCTACCCAGAAACTCCAAATGAGGATCAACCTGCACGCCATTCGACTGTACCCCAAATATATAGGCTGACCTGGGCACTAATGCCCTTTCTGACACAGCCTGAGCCTGGACTTCCTGGCCCCACCCAGAAAGCTGGTCGAACACTGAGCACACCGGACGCGCCATGGCTTTAGGTCGTCATCTCTTCCCAACCTCGGTTGTCAAGTTTCAGAACCTAGACCTTATCTCCAATCACTGCCCAGGCTTGTAAGTGATGCAGAAATCACAACTCCTTCCCGGTGGCAAGAAACCATGTGGTTGGCATCATTTCCAACGTTCAGTGTAGTTGAAACCAGTGTGGCCCATGAGGCCCCGCCCATGTTTATGGGCCACATTGGTCACAAACACACATTGTGACCCTCACCCTGATCCCAGTTCCTCAGGTAAGGCCTCTCAGTGGCTGGATGAAGAGACAGAATATTGGGCTTGCCATGCCCCTAGCCCCCAAATTTTACCCATAGTTCGGGTTGTCCCTTTGCTTTTCCCCAGGGCTCTTCTTTGGAATTCCTCTTTTGGCGGGACACCTAAGGTAACCAACCTGAAAGGAGACCTCCCATTACACAGATTGACGAAAAAGAATTGGGATTGGGCCAATTCCACAGAGAGGAAGATTCGTCCATGGCCCATGAGGTTTCCCAGACAATCCACGGCCATCGCTGATACCGAATCTAGAGACAAAAGACTGAACAAGCACCTCAGACTCGCTCTTTCTTCATATTCTGAAGAGTTCTTCTCATGGTTTATAGATCGGGCCTGCCATACCTACGTCCCCAAACCTAAGCTGAGTTTATGTTTTCAGACTTCTGTCCTCAAAGTCCTGGGCCACACACCCTCCAGGCTGCGGTCCCTGGAGCCACACATAAGGACTGTGCCTACCCAATCCATGGGAACTCTGCCCATTCCATTGTCCAAAACCGTAAAATTAGGAGAACCCTCCAAATCCCTGAGGCCATCCCAATAGTACAGGTCGCCCATGACAAACAAGCGCGGTCTGATAGCAGCTGAGCATCAACCTCCACTCATACCATAGATGGATATCCCCAGAGAAGAAGTTTGAACCAGACAGGACCCTGGCCATATCGGATCCATTGCTTTGGTTACAGGCATGTCTCCTCAAAAGCCTGGATTCCAATACCAGCATAGGGGTTTTCCTGAGGCAGCCAACAGAACAAATCTCGTCTCCACAAGGAAACATGTGCATCGTGCTCTGTCAAAAGCTTAGGAGAATACTTCAGGGTCCCGGTGCCACGGCCCCATTCCAAGGCCCCATGGACACAAACACACATTAGGACCCATCCTCAGGAATGTCCATTTCAAGTCAGCCACCCCGGTTGCTCCCGCAGAGCCATCAGATCTAAACTGGCTTGTTGCTAGGAGACAACTGGAACGCGAGGCTGGCTTCCCAGGCATCCTCCCTCGAACGGTGCTCTGGAGTCATTCCATATGGGATGTCCTGGAGCTGCCCAAAGGTCTCAATTGTCCCGCAGAAGGAATTCTTGAAGGGGGCAACCCACAACTCCCAACGTGGGAAAACCTCCATGGACACGAGATTCCGCTCCCTTCATGAAGGGGCCGTCATGCACAGAAACTGCAACCTGAGCCAAAGTCTAATTCTCTCCCTGACTTTAAATGGATGAGATATTGGTTTAGATCTGCAGGGGGTACCTGCCGTGCCCTTGCCCTGAGCCCAAGTATAGCTTTTGTTCTCAGAATTCCGACCTCACTCTCCTGGCCTCAAAGCCCTCATGATTGGTAAATCTGGTCCCACAATGCAGCACATGGCCTGCTTTCTGGAAAAAAAAATATTGCCTAAAGAGCTGCCCAGGCACCTTATATGAAGATAAACCTACACGGTACTCGACTTTGCCCGAATTATATAGTCTAACCTGGGCACTAATGCACTGTATGACACAACCTGAGCCCGGACATCCTGACCAACACCCAGACAGCTGACCGCACACTGAGCACATCAGACCCGCCATGGCCTTAGGTCATCATCTCTTCCCTACCTCATTATTCAGGCCTCAGAAACTAGACCTTATCTCCAATCACTGCCCAGGGGTGAGTGTGATGCAGAAATCAGAACTTCTCCTTACACATGGCAAGAAACCTTGTGGTTGGCATGTTGTCCAACGTTTATTGTAGGAGAAATTAGCATTCACAGTGAGGCCCGCCTATTCTTGAGTGTGACGAGGGCATAAATATGCATTGTGACCCTCAGGGTGAGTCCTGTCCTCTAGTAAGTCCTCTCAGAGCCTGGATCACTAGATGTCATAATGGACTTGACATAGCCCTAGGCCCCAATTTTTAACCAGATTTCTGGTTGTCCAGTCACCCCTCCCTAGAGCTCTACTCTGGAATTCCTCATTTGGTGGGACAACGGAGGTTAAAAAATGAAACAAAACAAAGCAACAACAACAACAACAACAAAAAAAAAAAACCGACTTCTTCCATCCCACAGAATGACCCCAACCTCTTTGGAAGGGGCCAAATCCCCAGAGAGTAAGACTCGTCCATTTCCCATGAAGTCACCCGGAAATTTCATGACCATGAGTGACATGATATGCAGAGACAAAAACATGAGCAATAGCCTCACACTCGCCCTTTTTTCATATACCGAAATGTTCTCCTCATGCTCTGTAGATCAGTCCTGCCCTACCTATGACCCGAAACAGAAGCCGAGTTTGTGTTTTCAGACAACTGTCCAAACAGCCCTGGCCTACACACCCTATAGGCTCAGACCCCTGAAGCCAAACCTGAGGACTGTTCTTGCCCTCGCAAGGGAATTGTGTGAGCCCACTCCAATGGCGACAACGCAACTAATAATATAAACCTTTAAATTCCCTGAGGCCATCACATAGTGTTGGCTTCCCAGGACAAACATGGGAAATCTGAGTTAATCTGAGCACCTACCTGCACTCAGACCCGTAGATAGATGTCGCCCGAGGTAAAAAGAAACAAACAGGCCCCTAGGCACTAATAGGATCCATTGCTTTGGTTTCCAGGCATCTCTCCTCAGAGGCCTGGATTTCAATACCAGCATATGGCTGTTTCTTGACTCACCCATCAGAACAAATCTCATCTACACATGGGAATCTTGCACGGTGGAGCTGTGTCAAAGTCTCTGTTTAGAAGAACCCATCAGGGACCCAGTGCCACCGCTTCATTCCAAGGTCTCCATAGACACAAAAACATATTAGGACACATCCACAGGAGAGTCCATTTCAACTCAGCCTCCTCAGTTGCTCCCCCAGATCCAGCAGATCTAACCTTTCTTGTAGCTAGGAGAAAATTGGAATGCGAGGTGGGGTCCCCAGCCATCCATCCTCAGAACCATGCTTGGAATCCTTGGCCTGGCGCCAACTAACAGGTCTCAATTGTCCTGGAGAAGAATCTTTGCAGTTTGGAGCTTCTCACAACTCCCATCATGTGAAAACCCCCATGGCCTCGTGATTCCCCCCCTTCATGAAGGGGCCATCAGGGACAGAAAGTCCAACCTGAAGATCGTCTGATCCTCACCCTGACTTCAGATGCACGAGATCTCGATTCAGGTCTGTAGATTGTGCCTGCCATGTCCTCACCCATAAAAACTATGCCTAGCTTGTGTTCTCAGACTTCAGTCCTCAGACTACTGGCCCACAAGCCCTCCAGTTTGGCAATCCAGAAGTACAATGCGGCACTCTGTCTGCTCCCTGGAAGAAAAACATTGCCCTCTGGGGCTACCCAGAAACCCCAAATGAGGATCAATCTGCACGCCATTTGGCTGTACACCAAATATATAGGCTGAAGTGGGAACAATTGCCCATTCTGACACAGCCTGTGCCTGGAACTCCTGGCCCCACCCAGACAGCTGGCCGCACACTGAGCACATCGGACCCGCCATGGCCTTAGGTCGTCATCTCTACCCAACCTCGGTTTTCAGGCTTCAGAACCTTGACCTTATCTCCAATCACTGCCCAGGTTTGAAAATGTTGCAGAAATCCGAACTCGTTCCCTTGGCAAGAAACCTCGTGGTTGGCATGTTGTCCAACATTCAGTGTAGTTGAAACCAGTGTGGCACATGAGACCCAGCCCATGCTTGAGGGCCACATTGGTCACAAACACACATTGTGACCCTCAGCCTGAGCCCGGTCCTCAGGCAAGGCCTCTCAGTGGCTGCATAAAGAAACAGCATATTGGGCTTGCCATGCCCCTAGACCCCAATTTTTAACCATAGTTCGGGTTGTCCCTTCACTCTTGCCCAGGGCTCTGCTTTGGAATTCCTCTTTTGGTGGGACAACTCAGGTAACAAACCTGAAAGGAGTCCTCCCATCCCACAGATTCACGAAAAAGAATTGGGATAGGGCCAAATCCACAGAGAGGAAGATTCGTTCATGTCCCATGAGGCCTCCCCGACATTCCACGGCCATCGCTGATACAAAATCCAGAGACAAAAGCCTGAGCAAGCGCCTCAGACTCGCTCTTTCTTCATATCCTGAAGAGTTCTTCTCATGATTTGTAGTTCGGCCGTGCCAAACCTAAGCTGAGTTTGTGTTTTTTGAGTTCTGTCCTCAAAGTCCTGGGCCACACACCCTCCAGGCTGGGCCCCTGGAACCACACATTAGGACTGTGCCTAACCAATCCATGGGAATTCTGCCCATTCCATTATCCAAAACCGTACAAATTAGGAGAAACCTCCAAATTCCCTGAGGCCATACCAATGGTGTAGGTTGTCCGGGACAAAAAAGGGCCGTCTGACACCAGCTGAGCATCTACCTGCACTCATACCATAGATGGATGTCCCCAGAGAAGAAGATTGACCAGACAGGACCCCAGGCCATAATGGGATCCATAGCTTTGGTTTACAGGCATGTCTCCTCAAAAGCCTGTTTTCCAATACCAGCTGAGGGCTTCTCCCGAGGCACCCATCAGAACAAATCTCGTCTACACATGGGAAACTTGCATGTTGGAGCTCTCTCAAAGCCTCTGGTTAGAAGGACATTTCAGGTTCCCGGTGCCAGCGCCTCATTCCAAGGTCTCCATGGAGACACACCCACATTAGGACCCATCCACAGGAGAGTCCATTTCAACTCAGCCCCCTCAGTTGCTCCCCCTGATACAGCAGATCTAACCTGTCTTGTCGCTAGGAGATGATTGGAATGAGAGGCAGGCTTCCCAGCCATCCATACTTAGAACCATTCTCAGAATCATGCTGTATGGGAAGTCCTGGAGCCAACCAACAGGTCTCAATAGTCCCGCAGAAGAATCTTTACTGTTTGGAGCATCTCACAACTCCCATCGTGGGAAAACCTCCATGGCCTCGTGATCCCGCCCCCTGCGCTTCATGAAGGGGCCATCAGGGACAGAAGCTCCAACCTGAGCGATCGTCTGATCCTCGCCCTGACTTCAGATGCAGGACATCTTGATTCAGCTCTGCAGAGTGTGCCTGCCGTGCCCTTGCCCAGAAACATAAGTCTAGTTTGTGTTCTCAACTTCCATCCTCACATTCCTGGCCCACAAGCCCTCCAGTTTGGCAATTCCAGAACTGCAAGGCAGCACTCTGCCTGCTTTCCGGAAGAAAAACATTGCCCTCTGGGGTTACCCAGATTTCCCAAATGAGGATCAACCTGCATGCCACTTGACTGGACCCCAATTATACAGGCTGCCCTGTGCACTAGTGCCCTTTCTGGCACAGCCTGAGACTGAACCTCCTGGCTCGCACCCACCCAGCTAGCCACACACTGAGCACATCGGACCCGCCATGGCCTTAGGTCATCATCTCTTTCCAACCTCGGTTTTCAGGCTTTAGAACCTAAACCTTATCTCCAGTCACCACTTAGGGTTGAACATGATGCAGGAATCAGAACTCCTTCCCCATGGCAAGAAACCTTGTGGTTGGCATGTTGTCCAACGTAAAGTGTAGTGAAACCAGTGTGGCCCATGAGGCCCTGCAGATGCTTGAGGACCAAGTCGGTCACAAACATGCATTGTGACCCTCAACGTGAGCCCAGTTCTCAAGTAAGGCCTCTCAGTGGCTGGACCAAAAGACAGCATATTGGGCTTGCCATGCCCCTAGGCTCCAATTTTTAACCAGATTTCTGGTTGTCCAGTCGCCCCTCCCCAGGGCTCGGCTTTGGAATCCCTCTTTTGGTGGGACACCTGAGGTAACAAAACTGAAAGGACTCCTCCCATCCCACAGTTTGACCCAAAACAATTGGAATCGGGCCAAATCCACAGAGCGGAAGACTCGTCCATGGCCCATGAGGCCTCCCCGACATTCCACTCCCATCGTTGACACAAAATCCAGAAACAAAAGCCTGAACAAGTGCCTCACAATCTCTCTTTCTTCATATCCGGAAGAATTCTCCTCACGGTCTGTAGATCGGGCCTGCCATACCTACGTCACTAAACCTAAACTGAGTTTGTGTTTTAGACTTCTGTCTCCACAGTCCTGGTGCACACACCCTGCAGGCTGGGGCCCCTGGAGCCACATATTAAAACTGTGCCTTCCCTCTCCACGGGAATTCTGCCCATTCCATTGTCCATAATCATAAAATTAGGAGAAACCTCCAAAGTCCCCAAGGCCTTCACAATAGTGTAGGCCACCTGGGACAAACAAGGGCCATCTGACACCAGCTGAGCATCTAACTCCACTAATACCTTAGATGGATGTACACAGAGAAGAAGATTCAACCGGACAGGCCCCTAGGCTCTAAATGGAGCCATTGCTTTGGTTTCCAGTTATCTCTCTTCAGAGGCCTATATTCCAATAACAGTATATGGGGGTTTCCTGAGGCACCAATCAGAACAAATCTCGTCTCCACATGGGAAACTTGTCCTTTGGAGATGTCTCAAAACCTCCGGTTAGGAGAATCCTTCAGGGCCCATGTGCCAACGCCCCATTCCAAGGTCTCCATGGACACAAACCCACATTAGCATCCATCCTCAGGAGAGTCCATTTCAACTCAACCCCCTTGGTTGCTCTGACAGAGCCAGCATATCAAACCTGTCTATTTGCTAGGAGACAACTGCAATGTGAGGCGGGCTTCCCATGCATCCATCCTTAGATCCCTGCTCTGGTGTCATTCTGTATGGTATGTACTGGAGTGATACAAAAGATCTCAATTGTTGATCAGAAGGAATCCTTGTTGTTTGGAACATCTCACAACTCCCATCGTGGGTAAACCTCCATGGACTGGAGATGCTTTCCCCTTCATAAAGTGGCCAGAATGGACAGAAATTCAAACCTAAGCCTAGGTTTGAACCTCGCCCTGACTTCAGATTCATGATATCCCGATTCAGATCTGCAGAGGGTGCCTGCCGTGCCCTCGCCCAGAACCTACGCCTAACATGTGTTCTCAGACTTCCGTCCTCACACTCCCCGTCCACAAGGCATCCACTTTGGAAATTCCGGAGCCACAATGCAGCACTCTGCCTGTCCTCCAGAAGAAAAACATTGCCCTTGGGGCTACCCAGAAATGCCAAATAAAGATCAACCTGCACGGCACTCAGTTGTACCCCAATTATACAATCTACCCTGGGCACTAATGCCCTGTCTGACACAGCCCAAGCTTGGACCTCCTGACCAACACCCAGACAGCTGGCTCCACGCTGAGCATATCGGACCCGACATGGCCTTAGGTCGTCATCTCTTCCCAACCTCGGTTTTCAGACTTCACAACCTAGACCTTATCTCCAATCACTACCCAGGGGTGAATGACATGCAGAAATCAGAATTAATACTTCCCCATGGCAAGAACTCATGTGGTTGACATGTTGACTATCATTCAGTGTAGGAGAAACAAGCATGCACCATGAGTCCCCACCCATGCTTGAGTACCACGAGGGCATAAACACGCATTGTGACCCTCAGCATGAGTTCTGTCCTCAATGAAGGCCTCTCAGTGGCTGGACCATTAGAAGGCATATTGGGCTTGCCATGCCCCTAGGCCCGTATTTTTAGTTAGATTTCTTGTTGTCCAGGGCTCTGCTCTGGAATCCCTCTTTTGGTGGGACACCTTAGTTAACCATACTGAATCCCACAGATTAACCCAAAACAATTGGGATCTGGCCAAATCCACAGAGAGAAAGACTCTTCCATGGCCCATGAGGACTCCTCGACATTCCACGGCCATCATTGACACAAAATCCAGGGGCAAAAGCCTGACAAGTGTCACACTTTCACCCTTTATTCAGATCCCAAAAAGTTCTCCTCATAGTCTGTAAATCGGGCCTGCCATACCTACGTCCCCAAACCTAAGCTGAGTTTGTGTTTTCAGACATCTGTCCCCACAGTCCTTGCCCACATACCCTCAAGGCTGGGCCCTTGGAGCCACACATCAGGTCTGTGCCTGCCCACTCCACAGGAATTCTGCCCATTCCATTGTCCATAATCATACAATTTAGGAGAAACCTCCAAAGTCCCCGAGGCCATCCCTATAGTGTAGGCCACCCGGACAAACAGGAGCGGTCTGACACCAGCTGAGCAACTACCTCCATTTCATAAAATAGACAGATGTCGACAGAGAAGAATATTGAACCAGAGAGGCTCCTAGGACCTAATTGGATGCATTGCTGTGGTTTCTATGTATCTCTCCTCAGAGGCCTGGTTCTAATACCAGCATATGTGGGTTTCCTGAAGCACCAATTAGAACAAATCTTGTCTCCACATGGAAAACTTGCTCTTTCGAGTTGTTTCAAAATCTCCGGTTAGAATCCTTTAGAGCCCTGGGGCCACCACCCCATTCCAACGTCCTCATGGACACAAACACACATTAAGACCCATCTTCAGGAGAGTCCATTTCAACTCAGCTCCCACGATTGCTCCTGCATAGCCATCAGATCGTACCTGTCTTGTGGCAGGGAGACAATTGGTGTAAGAGGCAGTCTGCTCAGGCATCCATTCTTAGAACCTGGCTCTGGAGTCATTCCATATGGGATGTCCTGGAGCCATCCAACAGTTCTCAATTTTCCCGCAGAAGGAATCCTTGCAGTTTGGAGCATCCCACAACTCCCAACGTGGGAAAACCTCCATGGCTTCGAGATTCCACCCCTTTGATGAAGGGGCCATCATGGACAGAAACTCCAACCTGCGCCTAAGTCTGATCCTCGTCCTGACTTCAGATGAATGAGATTTTGATTCGGATCTGCAGAGGGTGCCTGCCGTGCCCTCGCCCTGAAACTTAAGTCTAGCTTATGATCTCAGACTTACGTCATCACACTCCTGGTCCCGACGCCCTCAAGTTTGGCAATTCTGGACCCACAATGCTGCACTCTGCCTGCCCACCAGAAGAAAAATGTTGCCCCAGTGAGCTTCCCTGACACAATAAATGAGGATGAACCTACATGGAACTCAACTGTACCCAAATTATACAGTGTAACCTGGGCACTAATGCACTGTCTGACACAGCCTGAATCCATACCTCCTGAACAACACCCAGAAAGCTGACCGCACACTGAGCACATCGGACCCTCCATGACCTTAGGTTATCATCTCATCCTAACCTCGATTTTCTGGATTCAGAACTTAGATCTTATCTCCAGTCACTGCCCAGGGGTGAACATGATTCAGAAATCAGAATTCCTCCTTCCCCATGGCAAGAAACCTTGTGGTTCGTATGTTGTCCAAAGTTCAGTGTAGGAGAATCAAGCATGGCCCATGAGTCCCCGCCCATGCTTGATGCCTACATTGGGCACAAACATGCATTGTGACCCTCAGTGTGAGCACTGTACTCAAGTAAGACCTCTCAGTGGCTGGACCAAGGTACCCCATATGGGGATTGCCATGCCCTTAGGCCCCCAATCTTATACAGAGTTCGGGTTGTCCAGTCGCCCCTTCCCAGGGTTCTGCTCTGGAATCCCTCTTTAGTGGCACACCTGAGGAAAAAAAAAAAAAACCGAATGGACTCCTCCCATCCCACGGAATGACCTCAAAATATTGGGATCATCCAAATCCCCATAGAGGAAGTCTCACCCATGGTCCATGAGGACGCCCCTACATTCCACGTCCATCAGTGACACAAAATCCAGAGACAAAAGCCTGAGCAAGTGCCTCACACTCACTCTTTGTTCATATCCTGAAGAGTTCTCCTCAAGGTCTGTAGATCGGTCCTCCCATACCTATGTCCCCAAACCTAAGATGAGTTTCTGTTTTCAGACTTCTGTCCCCACAGCTCTGACCCACACACCCTCCATGCTTGAGCCCCTAGAGCCACACTTCAGGATTGTGCCTTCCCTCCCCAAAGGAATTCTGCCCATTTCATTGGCCACAAACTTGCAAATTAGGAGAAACCTCCAAAGTCAAAGTGGCCATCCCAATAGTGTAGACTGCCCAGGACAAATAGGGGCAATCTGACACCAGCTGAGGAACTACCTCCACTCAATCCCATAGACAGATGAACCGAGAGAAGAAGATTAAACCAGACAGGCCCCAGGCCCTAATAAGATCCATTGCCTTGGTTTCCAGGCATCTCTCCTCAGAGTTCTGGTTTCCAATACCAGCATATTGGGGGTTACTGAATCACCAATGAGAACAAATCTTGTTTCCCCATGGGAAAAATGCTTCTTGGAGCTGTGTCAAAACCTCTGGTTAGGAGCATCCTTCAGAGCCCTGGTGCCACTGCCCCATTCCAAGGTCTCCATGGACACAATCCCACATTATGACCGATCCTCAGGAGAATGCATTTCAACTCAGCCCCCTCGGCTGCTACATCATAGGCAGCAATCAAACGTGCCGTTTCGCTAGGAGACAATTGGAATGCGAGGCCGGATGCCCAGGCATCCATCCTTAGAACCCTGTTCTGCAATTGTTCCATATGGGATGTCCTGGAGCCATCCAACAGGTTTCAACTGACCCGCAGAAAATCCTTGTGGTTTGGAGCATCTCACTACTGCCATCATGGGAAAACACCAATGGCGGTGTGATGACCCCCCTTCATGAAGGGGCCATCATGGACAGAAACTCCAACCTGAGCCAACATATGAACCTCGCCCTGACCTCAGATGCATGAAATCTCGATTCAGCTCTGCAGAGTGTGCCTGCCATGTCCTCGCCCTGAAACCAAAGCAAAGCTTTTGTTCTCAGACTTACATCCTTGCATTCCTGGCCCCAAGGCCTCCAGTTTGGCAGTTCCGGAGCCAGAATGCAGCACTCTGCCTGCCCTCCAGAAGAAAGACTTTGCCCTATGGGGCTATGGAGAAACCCCAAATAATTATCTTCTGCATGCCACTCAACTGTACCCCAATTATACAGCGTATCTGGGCACGAATGCCCTGTCTGGCACAGCCTGAGTGCAGACCTCCTGAACGACACCTAGAAAGCTAGCCCCAAACTGAACACATTGGACCCGCCATGGCCTTAGGTCGTCATCTCTTCCAAACCTCGGTTTTCAGGCTTCAGAACCTAGACCTTATCTCCAATTAGTGCCCAGAGGTGAACGTGATGCAGAAATCAAAACTCCTCCTTCCCCATGGCAAGAAACCCTGAGGTTGGCATGTCCAAGGTTCAGTGTAGGAGAAACCTGCAAGCTCAATGAGGACCCGCCCAATATTGAGGACAACCTTGGGCACAAACACACATTGTGACCCTCAGCATGAGTCCACTATTCAAGTAACGTCTCTCAGTGGCTGGACCAAGAATCTGCATATGGGCTTGCCATGCCCATAGGACCCCAGGCCTAACCAGAGGGTGGGTATTCCAGTTTTATGTACCCAGTGCTCTGCTCTAGAATCCCTCTATTGTGGGGACACATGAGGCAGAAAACAGGACTCCTTCCTTCCCACAAAATGACCCCAATCTCTTGGGAGCCGGACAAATCACCAGAGAGGGAGACTTCCATGGCCCATGAGACCATGATTACATTAAATGACCATCATGAATACAACATCCAGAGACATAAGCCTGAACGACCGCCTCTCACTTGCCCTACTTTCTAATCACAATGAGCTCCCCTCACGGACTGTAGATCACTCCTGCCATAACCTCAGCCCCAAACCTCAGCCGAGTTTGTGTTTTTGGATGTCTGTCCCCACAGCCCTGGCCCACACAGCCGCCAGGCTGGGGCCTCTGGAGCCACACCACAGGACTGTCCTGCTCTCTCCTAGGAGACTATGCCCATTCCATTGCCCATAACCCCACAGAATAGGAGAAACCTCAAGGCCCCCGAGGACATCCCACTACTATAAGCCTCTCTGGACAAAGGCATCCTGACACAAGCTGAGCAACTACCTCCATGCAGAAACACAGACAGATGTCGGCAGAGACAGTAGATTGAACCAGACAGGCCCCTGGGCCCTAATCTGAACTCTTGCTTTGGTTTCCAGGTGTCACTCCTCAGAGGCCTGGGTTTGAAGACCAGCATCTGGGGCTTTCCTGAGACACCAAACAGAACAACTATCATCTCCACATGGGAAGCTTCATTGTTGGAGCTGTGTCAAACACCTCGGTTTGGGGAAACCTGCAGAGTCCCTGAGCCACCGCCACATTCCAAGGTCTCCATGGCCACCAACCCACAGTATGACTCATCCTCAGGAGAGTCCATTTCAACTCAGCCCTCTGAGAAACCCGCCCAAGAGCCTGCAGATTGAGCCTGCCTTGCCCCAAGCAGCCAGTGGGAATGTGAGGTGGCATTTGCAAACATTCATTCTTAGACCCCTTCTCTCGAGTCTTTCTGTAGGGGTCATCCTAGAACCATCTCATAGTACTCGACTGTCCTACAGAGGAAACCTTGATGTTTGGGGCAGCTCACAACTCCCAGCGTTGGGAAACCTCCCTGGCCTCATGACGCCCCCACCCCCTTCAGGAAGGGGCCATAATGGACACAAACTCCAACCTGAGGCAACGTCTGATACTCGCCCTGACCTCAGATGCAGGAAATCTAGATTCAGTCTCTGCAGAGTGGGCCTGCCATGCCCTCGGCCCCAAACCTAACGCTAGCTTGTGTTTTCAGACTTCCCTCTTCACACTCCTGGCAAACAAGCCCTCCAGACTGGGAATTCCAGAACCACAACACAATTTTCTGCCTGCCCACCAGAAGAAAAACGTTGCCCTATGAGGCTCTCCAGAAACCACAAATGAGAACCAACCTGCTCTGGCCTCGACTGCACCCTAACTGGAAAGGCTACCCTGGTCAGTAATGCTCTGTCTGACACAGCCTGACGTCCCGACAGACAAGGAAACAGCTGGCTGCACACTAAGCACATCAGACAGGCCATGGCCTTATGCCGTCATCTCTTCCCAACCTGGGTTTTCAGACATCTGACCCTAGATATTATATCAAATCCTGGCAAACGTGGGTAACTGAAGCACAAATCAGATCTTCTCCTTCCCCATGGCTGGAAAGCTTGCTGTTGGCATGGAGTCATACCTTCAGTGTAGGAGAAAACTTCATGGCCCCTGAGGCCAAGCCTAAACTTGAGTGCCTCCTTGGGTACAAACTCGCATTGGGACCATCAGCATGGGCCCCATGTGGAAGTAAGGTTTCTCAGGGCCTGGACCAAGAGCCCGCATATGGGGCTTGCCAAGCCCCTATGATCCCAATCTTCACAAGAGCTCGAGTATTCCATTCGCTCGAACCCAGGACTGTGATCTAGAGTCCCTCTCCTGGAAGAACACCTGAGCCAGACAGCAGGACTCCACCCTTCCCACAAAATGTCCCCAAAATCTTAAGAGCTGGACCAACTCCTCAGAGAGGGAGACTCTTCCATAGCCCCTGAGGTCACCCCTACATTCCACGGCTATGGGAGACAAAACATCCAAAGACAAAAGCTTGCGTGACTGCCTCCCATTTGCCCTTCTTTCATAAGCTGAGGATCTCCTCTCACGGTCTGTGGGTCCATCCTGCCATGCTCTCGGCTCCGCACCCAAGCCGAGTTTGTGTTTTCAGACTTCTGTGCCCACAGCCCGGACCCACACACTCTCCAGGCTAGGGCCTATGGAGACACACTGAAGGACTGTGCCAGTCCTCTCCAAGAAAACTGTACCCAATCCATTGGCCACAACCCTAGAGATTAGTAGAATCCTATAAGGTCTCCAAGGCCATGCCTCGGCCATGGACTAAGAGGGGCACTCTGACACCAGCTGAGCAACTATCTCCACTTAGATACTCAGACAGTGTCCCCAGAGACAGAAGATTGAAACGGACAGGCATCTAGGCTCTAATCTGAACCCTAGCTTTGGTTTCCAGGTGTCTCTACTCAGAGAACTGGTTTGAAGACCAGTATCTGGGGCTTTTCTGAGGCACCAAAGAGAACCTGTCTCATCTCCACATAGGGATCTCTTTTTAATTGGAGCAATATTACACCCTTCGGTTAGGCAAATACTTCATGGCCCCTGAGCTGCCAACATATTCCAAGGTCTCCATGCACACAAACCCACATTATGACCCATCCGCAGGAGAGTCCATTTCAATTCAGCCCCCTAGTTAGCTCGCCCCAGAGCCAGTAGTTCAAACATGTCTTGTCACAAAGAGCCAATGGGAATGTGAGGTATGCTGTACAGGCATCCATCCTTCGAATCCTGCTCTCCAGTCTTTCCCTATGGGGCATCCTGGAGCCATTC
Organism: Mustela nivalis; assembly: GCF_964662115.1. Taxonomy (NCBI): domain Eukaryota; kingdom Metazoa; phylum Chordata; class Mammalia; order Carnivora; family Mustelidae; genus Mustela; species Mustela nivalis. The sequence goes on along the minus strand of NW_028136556.1, from coordinate 214,974 downwards.
AACAGGACTCGACTGTCCAGCAGATGGAAAGCTTGTGGTATGGGTCAACGCACAAACTAGAGTTTGTGCTGGTGTCTAAGGTGCTGTGCAGGATTCTCCAATCCTGAGGGTTTGGCACAGGTCGAAGGGCATGGTTTCCTACTGGGGACAGGAGATATTCTATTGTGTGGCTCAGGGACCACATGTTGTATCCTAAGTTGGTATTTCAGAACAGGACCCTGAGGACAGATGCCTGAAAACCTAATCTAGTGTTCCAATGACGTCCTAGGAGCATGTCAGGTACAATCTTCTGACCCAGGAACATGGAAATGGTTGTCTGCTTGGATGTAGGTGATCAGGGCGTTTCAGACTGGCATTTGTGTCCAGTGCTGCCGACAATATTGGGTTGGGCTCAGGGCTCTTGCGTGTTTCTCCTAAACTGGAAGGTTTAGGCAGGTTTGACGGGCACAGTTTCCTTGGGGATGGCAGGCCCAGTCATGTGTTGTGGATCCAGAGACCCTGTCCTGGAGGGCATATGAGCCATGGTTTTGGGAGAGAAGTCTGCAAACACAAATGTGGGTTATGGTTAGTGGAAAGGTGATCACAGGCCCAATGAGTAGACCTGGAGTGCAGCTTGTCAGGAGTTGTAATTAGGGTGACTGAAAGGCAGTAGCACAGGCTTTTCTCTCTATATTGTGTGTCCAGGATGGCCTCGGAATGCAGGTATAGTCTCATGGGTCCATGGGAAATTTTTCCTCTCTATGGATCTGTGCAGCTCATAGTTTGGTGGCTTTTTTGGGGAAGGGAAGAGTGTTGTTTTCCATCTTATGGGTGCCCCAAAACAGGGATTCCAGATACAGGCTCTTTTTCTGGGCATCTGGGACTTCCCACCAAGGGTTAGGATTTGCACCTAGGGGTGTATGAGGCCTGCAATGCGGGATCATGATGGTGCAACTGAGAGGGATTGTTTGAAAGCTTGCTCAGGCTGAGTCTCACAATGCCTGTTTGCTCCCATGGCGGCCCTCAGGAGTGGGAGTGGTCTCATTGGTCATATATCTGGCTCCCGCTTAGAGAGTTGGACACCCAACCCAACAGCCAAATGTCCTGCCATGAGGAAGGATGAGTTCTCTTCCATCAGGTTCCTCTGTGCTTCAGGTTGCCCCATTGGCAGGGTTTCCAGCAAGGTCTCGAGATAGGTGCCTGAATACCAAGGATGGGTGGAGATGACGTACTTGGGCCATAGCAATCCCAAATGATAGATATGAGGCCTAAAACTCGGTCGGGGCTCAGGCTCTGTCAGACACAGCGCTAGTGGCCATGGCAGCCTTTATATCAGAGTAGATTCGAGGGCGGAGCAGATTGATCCTCATGTGGAGTTTCTTGGGAAGATTCCCAGGCATTTGTTCATTCAATAGGGAAGGCAGAATGCTGTGTTGTGGCTCCATATTTCCCAATCACGAGGACTTGGGGACCAGTCAGTTTTGGGTGGAATTGTAAACAAAAGCTATGGTTCAATTCAGTGCCAAGCAGAAGGCAGTTCCAATTTCTAGCAGTTTACTCGAGACATCCAGCACTGGAATAAGGGTGGATGTCAGATGCTTGCTCACACTAGAGTTTTTGTCTATGATGACCGACAAGTGGAGGGGTGGTATAAAGAGGCCATGGAGGAGTTCACATGCTGAGGCCTGTGAACTGCTGCAAAAAGTAAAATTTCTTTGTACGGAGTAGGTGAAGTCTGGTTTGTTTACTCTAGGTTTCCCCATGTGGAAAGTTTGTGAAGAAGATCTCTCCGGCATGGATGCCAGGAAAGCACACCTCTATTGACAATTGCAGCTGAGGAACATGGCAGATTCGTTCTGGTGGCTCTGGGACAAAGTGCCAAGGCCTTGAGTTGACATGGGATCTCTTGCAGATGGGTCACAATGCTTGTTTGTTACCAGGGAGAACTTAGAATGTGCTGGTTGCTAAGGTGCCATGCAGGATTCTCCTACCCTGAGGGTTTGGCACAGGTCGAAGTGCATGGTATTCTTCTGGGGACAGGGGATGTTCTGTCGTGTGGCTCAGAGACCACATGATGTGTCATAGATTGGTATTTCAGAACAGGCCCCTGAGGACAGATGCCTGAAAACATAATGGGGTTCCATTGAGAGCCTCGGGGCATTTTAGGTTCAATCGTCTATCTCACGATCATTGACTTGGCTATTTCCCTGGATGTAGGTGATAAGGGTGTTTCAGGCTGCGCATTTCCATCCCGAGTGGCCGGCAATATTGGTGTGGGCTCAGGGGCCACACAGGTTTCTCCTAATCTGGAAGGTTTGGGCAAATCTGATATGCACAGTGTCCTTGGGGTTGGCAGCCAGAGTTCTGTGGTGTGGCTCCAGAGATCACATTCTGGTGGGCATGTGAGCCATGGTTTTGGGAGAGAAGTCTGCAAACACAAATACAAATTAGGGTGAGTGGCGAGGTGATCACAGGCCCAATGCATAGACCTTGAGAGCAGCTCATATGGAACTGTAATTAGGGTGAATGGAAGGCAGTAGCACAGGCTTTTCTCTCCGGATTGTGTGTCCAGGATGGCCTCAGAATGCAGGTGTGTTCTCATGGGTCCATGGGAGACATTGCCTCTCTATGGATCCTGGTGGCTCCTCATAATTTGGTGACATTTTTGGGGAAGGGATGAGGGCTGTTTTCCATCTGAAGGGTGCACCAAAACAAAAATTCCAGAGATGGTCTCTGGGTCTGGGCAACTCGAAAATCCCACCAAGTTTTATGATTTGAACCTACAGGAATACCAGGCATGAAATGAGGGATCATTGTGGTAAATCTGAGAGGGATTTTTTGAAAGCATGCTCAGGGTGAGGGTCACAATGCCTGTTTATGCCAAGGGTAGTCCTCAGGAGTGTCTGTGGTGTCATTGATGTTGTAACTGGCTCCCCCTTTAAGGGTTGAACACCCATCCCAAAAGCCAGGTTTATTGCCATGGGGAAAGAAGAGTTCTCTATTGTGCTTCAAGTTCCCTAATTGGCAGGGATCCCTGCCAAGGTCTGGGGACAGGTGCCTGAATATCAAGGATGGGTAGAGATGACATACTTGGGCCATGGCAATCCAAAATGCTAGATATGGGGCCTGCTCTCTAGTGGCTGAAACTCAGTCGGGCTCAGGCTTTGTCAGACACGGCACTAGTGGCCATGGCAGCCTATAAATCGGTGTTGACTCGAGGGCAGACCTGATTGATCCTCATGTGGGTTTTCAGGCAGACTCACCAGGCATTTCTTCATTCGATGGGGAAGGCAGAATGCTGAGTTGTGGCCCCAGATTTCCCTATCAAGAGGGCTTAGGGACCAGTCAGGTGAGGATGGAATTGTAAACACAAGCTATGGTTCAATTCAGTGCCAAGTGGAAGGCAGTTCCAATGTGCAGTGGTTTATTCAAGACATCCAGCACTGGGATAAGGGTGCATGTCAGATGTTTGCTTAGACTGGAGTTTGTGTCTATGATGACCGACCAATGGAGTGGTGGCATCAAGAGGCCATGGAGCAGTTTACACGCTGAGGCCTGTGAGTTGATCCAAACATAAGGTTTCCTTCTACTGGACAGGGGAGGTCTGGTTTGTTTACACCAGGTTCCCCCATGTGAAAAGTTTGGGTAGCATAGTACTCACACGTGGATACTGGAAAGCACACCTACATTGACCATTGCACCTAAGGAACATGGCAGGTTCTTTCTGGTTGCTCTAGGGCAAAGTACCAAGGCCTGGATTCTAATGAAGTTGGGTCACAATGCAGTTTTGTTACCACGGAAATCTTACTATGTGCTGGTGGCTAAGGGGCCATGTATGATTCGTCTATCCTGATGGTTTGACACTGGTCAAAGAACACGGTTTCTTTCTGGGTATCGGAGATGTTCTGTTGTGGGGCTCACGGACCAAATGTTGTATCATAAGTTGGTATTCCATAACAGGCCTCTGAGGACAGATGCCTAAAAACTTCATCTAGGGTTCCAATGAAGTCCAAGGGGAATTTCAGGTTCAATCATCAGACTCAGGACCATTGACTTCGGTGTCTGCCTATATGTAGGCAATCAGGGTGTTTCTGACTGTGCCTTTGTGTACAGAATGGCCTCCAATATTGGGGTGGGCTCTGGGGCCTTGGAGGTTTCTCCTAATCTTGAAGGTTTAGGCAAATTTGTGGGCACGGTTTCCTTGGGGGTGGCAGGCACAGTCCTGTGGTGTGGCTCCAGAGACTCCATCGTGGAGGGCATGTAAGCCATGGTTTTGGGAGAGAAGTCTGCAATCACAAACTCAGATTAGGTTGAGTTGCGAGGTGATCGTATGCCCAATGCATAGACCTGGAGGGCAGATCGTCAGGAACTGTAAATCACGTACCTCGAAGGCACTAGCACTGGCTTTTGTATCTGGATTGTGTGTCCATGATAGCCTTGGAATGCAGGTGTGTTCTAATGTTTCCATGAGAGTATTTTCCTCTCTACGGATCCTGGAAGCTCCCAATAGTATGGTGGCTTTCTCGTTTGAATGGAAGAGTGCTGTTTTCAATCTTAGATGTTCCCCAAAAAGGGATTCCAGAGAAGGGCTGTGAGTCTGGGTGCTTGGAAAATCCCACCAGGATTAGGATTTGGGCCTAGGGGAGTACCAGGCCTACAATGTGTGACTTGGAGGTACAACTGAGAGCGTTTGTTTGAAAGCATGCTAGTCTGAGTGTCACAATGCCTGATGTGATTAGGGCAGCCCTTATGAGTGGGAGTTGTCTCCTTGGCCCTGCATCTGGCTACCACTTTAATGTAGGACACCCATCCCAACTACCAGGATTTCTGCCATGGAAAAGGAAGAATTCTCTATTGTGCCTCAGGTTCCCCCATTAGCAGGTATTCTAGCAAATGTCTGGGGACAGATGCCTGAATACCAAGGATGGGTAGAGATGAGGGACCTGAGACATGGCCTGTCTCACATGCCTGACTCTCTGAGTAGCTGACATGAATTGAGCACTCAGGCTCTGTCAGAAACAGAACTAGTGGTCAGGGTTGAGTATGAATCTGGGATCCCTCAAGGGCTGAGCAGATTGATCCTCATGCAGAGTTTCTGGGCAGAATCACCATGCCCTTCTTCTTTCTAAGGGGAAGGCAAAAAGCTGCGTTGTGGCCCCAGAATTCCCTATCAAGCGGGCTTGGGGACCAGTAGGGTGAGGATGGAATTGTAAACTCAAGCTAAGGTTCAATTCAGTGCCAAGCGAAAGGCAGTTCCATTGTGCAGTGTCTGATTCCAGATATCCAGCACCTGAGTAAAGGTGAAAGTCAGACATTTCCTCATGCTGTAGTTTATGTCTATGATGACCGACGAATGGAGGGGTGGCGTCAAGAGGCCATGGAGGATTTCACATGCTGGGGCTTGTGAGATGCTTCAAACAGCAAAGTTTCCTTCTACCAGACAGGGGGAGTCTGGTTTATTTGCTCCAGGGTCCCCCATGTGGAAAGTTTGGGTAGCAGAGTACTCCCACATGGATGCCTGAAAAGCACACCTCCATTAAAATTGCAGCTGAGAAACATGGCCAATTCGTTCTGGTGGCTCTTGGGCGAATTACCAAGGCCTGGAGTTGACATGAAGTCTCATGAAGATGGGTCATAATGCAGGTTTGTTACCATGGAGACCTTACAGTGTGCTGGTGGCTAAGGGACCATGTAGGATTCATCTACCCTGAGGGTTTGACACTGGTCAAAGGGCACGGTTTCCTTCTTGGACCAGAGATGTTCTGATGTGGGGCTAACGGACCAAATGTATCATAATTTGGTATTGCAGAACAGGACTCTGAGGATAGATGCCTGAAAATTTAATCTAGGGTTCCAATAAAATCCTAACGGAATGTCAGGTTCAATCCTCTGACTCAGTATCATTGACTTCAATGTCTGCCTAGTTGTAGGTGATCAGGGTGTTCCAGACTGTGCATTTGTGTACAGAGTGGCAACCAGTATTGGGGTGGGCTCAGGGGCCTTGCAGGTTTCTCCTAATCTGGAAAGATAGGGCAATTTGACGGGCACAGTTTCCTTGGCAATGGTGGGCACAGTCCTGTGGTGTGGCTCCAGAGACCCCATGATGGAGGGCATGAGAGCCATGGTTTTGGGAGGGAAGTCTGCAAACACAAACGCGGGTTAGGTTTAGTGGCGAAGTGATTGTAGGCCCAATGCATACTCCTGGAGGGAAGCTCCGTGTGAAATGTAAATCGCATGCCTCAAAGGAGGTAGCACAGGCTTTTTTATCTGGATTGTGTATCCACGATGGACTAAGAATGCAGGTGTGGTCTCAGGTGTCCATGGGTGATATTTCCTCTCAAGTATCCTGGCGGCTCCTTATAATGTGGTGGCTTTCTCAGAGAGGAAAGAGTTCTGTTTTCCATATTAAGGGTGTCCCATAACAGGGATTGCAGAGAAGTTCTCTGGCTCTGGGCACCTGGAAATACCCACCAAGGGTTATGATTTGGGCATAGGGGCTTGCCAGGCCTCCAATGCAAGTCCTGGAGATACAACTGAGAGCGTTTGTTTGAAAGCATGCTCAGGCTGAGGGTCACTATGCCAGCTTTTGCATAGGGTGGCCCTCAGGAATGGGGGTGGTCTCAATGGCCATTCAGTAGGCTAACACTCTGAGTGTTGGACACCCTTCCGAACTTACAGGAATCCTGCCATGGGGAATGAGAATTTCTCTATTGTGATTCAGGTTCCCTCATTGGTAGGGATTCCAGGAAAGGTCTGGGGACACATGCCTGAATACCAAGGATGGGTAAAGATGACGGCTCTTTTCTGTGGCCAGTCTAACATGCGGGATATGGGCCCCGCCTTCTAGGTGGCTGACACGAGGTCGGGGCTTAGGCTCTGTCAGACACAACACTAGGGGCCAGGGCTGTCTATAATTCAGGGTTCCCTCAAGGGACAAGTAGATTGATCATAATGTGGAGTTTCTGGGCAGACTCACCAGGCCCTTCTTCTTTCTATTGGGAAGGCAGAATGCTGTGTTGTGGCTGCAGAATTCCCTATCATGAGGGCTTGTGGACCAGTAGGGTGAGGATGGAATTGTAAACCCAAGCTATGAATAAATTCAGTGACAAGCGAATGGCATTTCCAGTGTGCAGCGGCTGATTCGAATATCCAGCACCTGAGTAAGCGCAGACGTCAGATGTTTGCTCAAGCTGGAGTTTGTGTCTATAATGACCGACAAATGGAGGGGAGTTGAAAAGAGGTCATAGAGGATTTCCCACACTTTAGCTTGTGAGATGCTCCAAACAGCCAGGTTTTCTTCTACAGGACAGGGCAGTCAGATTTGTTTGCTCGAGAGTCCTCCATGTGGAAAGTTTGGGTAGCAGAGCACTCCCACATGGATGCCTGGAAAGCACACTTCCACTGAACATTGCAGCTGAGGAACATGGCAGGTTCTTTCTGAAGGCTCTGGGGTGAAGTACCAAGGCCTGTAGTTGACATGGAATCTCATGAAGATGGCTCACAATGCTGGCTTGTTACCAGTGAGATCTTAGAATCTGCTGGTGGCTACGGGCCAAGTAGGATTCATCTACCCTGAGGGTTTGACACAGTTCAAAGAGCAGGGTTTCCATCTAGAGAAAGGAGATGTTCTGTTGTGGGGATCAGGGACCATATGTTGTATCTTAAGTTGGTACTCCAGAACAGGTCTCTGATTACAGATGCCTGAAAACCTAATCAGGGGTTACAATGAGGTCATAGGAGCATGTCAGGTTCAATCTTCTGACTGAGAAACACTGACTTGGGTATCTGCCTGGATTCAGGTAATCAGCGTATTTCAGACTGCACATTTGTGTCCAGAGGGGCCTCCAGTATTGGGGTGGGCTCAGGGGCCTTGCAGGTTTCTCCTTATCTCGAAGTTTTAGGCAAATGTGACGGACACATTTTCTTGGGGATGGCAGGAACAGTCCTTTGGTGTGGCTCCAGAGACCCCATCCTGGAGGAAATATGAGCCATGGTTTCGGGATAGAAGTCTGTAAGCACAAACTCGGGTTAAGGTTAGCGGTGAGGTGATCGCAGGCCCAATGCATAGACCTGGAGGGCAGCTCGTCTGGAACTATAAATTAGTTGCCTTGAAGGTGGTAGCACAGGCTTGTGTATCTGGCTTTTGTGTCCAGGATGGCCTCGGAATGCAGGTGTGGTCTCATGGATCCATGGGAGATTTTTCCTCTCAAGGATCCTAGCGGCTCCCTATACTATGGTGGCTTTCTTGGCGAAGGGGAGAGTGCTATTTACCATCTTAGGGGTGTCCCAAAACAGGGATTCCAGAGACAGGCTGTGTTTCTGGGCCCCTGAAAAATCCCACCAGGTGTTAGGATTTGTGCTTAGGGGCATATCAGGCCTGCAAATTTGGATTCTGGAATGCAACTGAGAGTGTTTGTTTGAAAGCATGCTCATGTTGGGGGTTACAATGCCTGCTTGTGTCCAGGGCGGCCCTCATGAGTGGGCGGGTTATCATTGGCCATTCAGCTGGCTACCACTCTGAGGTCTGGAAACCCATCCCAAGAGCCATCATTCCTGCCATGGGGAAGGAGGATTTCCCTATTGTGCTTCTGGTTCCCCCATTGGCAGGGATTTCAGCAAATGTCTGGGGACAGATGCCTGAATCAAGAATGGGTAGAGATGACAGCCCTGGGACATGGCTGGTCTCACATTCTGGAGTTGGAGCCCAGTCTCTGGGTCCTGACACGAGGTCAGAGACGAGGTTCTGTCAGACTCAGCGCTAGTGGCCAGGTAAACCTATAAATGGGGTTCACTCGAGGGTCGAGTAGATTTATCCTCATGTAGGGTTTCTGGGCAGTCTCTCCAGGCTGTTTTTTCTTGCTATGCGGAAGGCAGAATGCTGTGTTGTGGCTTCAGAATTCCCTATCAAGAGAGCTTACTGAACACCAGGGTGAGGATGGAATTGCAAACCCAAGCTACTTTTTATTTTAAGATTTTATTTATTTGTCAGAGAGCGAGCGAGAGCAAGCACAGGCAGACAGAGTGGAAGGCAGAGTCAGACGGAGAAGCAGGCTCCCTGCGGAGCAAGGAGCCTGATGTGGGACTCGATCCCAGGACGCTGGGATCATGACCTGAGCCGAAGGCAGCTGTTTAACCAACTGAGCCACCCAGGCGTCCCGCCAAGCTACTTTTAAATTCAGTGCCAAGCATAAGGCAATTCCAGTGTGTAGCAGCTGATTCAAATATCCAGCACTTGAATAAGTGCAGATGTCAGTTGATTGCTCACGCTGGAGTTAGTGTCTATGATGACCAACAAATGGATGGGTGGCCTCAAGAGGCCATGGAGGATTACCCACCCTCAGGCTTGAGATACTCCATACAGCAAAGATTCCTTTTACCGTACAGGGGAGTCTGGTTTGTTTCCTCCAGGGTTCCCCATGTGGAAAGTTGGTATCAGAGCACTCCCGCTGGATGCCTGGAAAGTACACCTACATTGACCATGGCAGCAGAGGAACATGGCAGTTTCATTCTGGTGGCTCTGGGCCGAAGTACCAAGGGCTGGAGTTGTCATGGAGTCTCATGAAGATGGGTCACAATGCTGGTATGTTGTCAGGGAGATTATAGAATGTGCTGGTTGCCAGGGGGCCTTGAAGGATTCATCTACCCAGAGTGTTTGACACAGGTCCAGAGCACAGCTTTCTTCTAAGGACAGGAGATGTTCTTTTGTGTGGCTCAGTGACCATATTGTATCATACATTGATATTCAGAACAGCCTTCTGAGTACAGATACCTGAAAACCTATTCTAGTGTTCCAGTGAATCCTAGGAGCATGTCAGGTTCAATCTTCTGTCTGAGGACCATTGACTTGGATATCAGCCTGGATGTAGGTGATATGGTGTGTCAGACTGTGCATTTGCGTCCAGAGTGGCCTCCAATATTGGGCTGGGCTTAGGGGCCTTGCAGGTTTCTCCTAATCTAGAGGGTTTGTTTAATAGTGACAATCACAGTTTCCTTTGGGAAGACAGGTATAATCCCGTGGTGTGGCTCCAGTTATCACAAACTGGAGGGCATGTGAGCCATGGTTTTGGGAGGGAAGTCTGAAAACACAAACTTGGGTTAGGGTTAGTGGCAAAGTTATCACAGGCCCAATGCATAGACATGGATGGCAGCTCTTCAGGAACTGTTAATCGGGTAACTCAAAGGCAGAATCACAGGCTTTTTTCTCTGTATTGTGTGCAGGATGGCCTCAGAATGCAGTTGTGGCCTCATGGGTCCATGGGAGATTTTTCCTCTATAAAGATCCTGGTGGCTCCCAATAGTTGGTGGCTTTTTCGGGGAAGGGAAGAGTGCTGTTTTTCATGTTAGAGGTGCCCCAAAATATGGATTCCAGAGACGGACTCTGGGTTTGGTCCCCTGGAAAATCCCACCAAGTGTTAGGATTTGGGCCTAGTGGCTTACCAGGCCTGCATGCAGGATCCTGGAGGTGCAACTGAGAGGGATTGTTTGAAATCATTCTCAGGCTGAGGGTCACAATACCTGCTTATGCCCAGGTGGCCCTTATGAGTGGGCGTGGTCACATTGGCCATGCAGCTGGCTCCCACTTTGAGGGTTGGACACCCATCCCAACAGCCAGAATCCTGCCATGGGGAAAGAGGAGTTCTCTATAGTGCTTCAGGTTTCCCCATTAGCGGGGATTCCAGCAAAGGTCTGGGGACAGAGGCCTGAATACCAAGGATGGGTAAAGATGATGGACATGGGCCATGGCCAGTATCAAATCGTGGATATGGGCCCCAATCACTGGGTGGCTGACACTAGGTCTTGGCTCAGGCTCTGTCAGACACAGCACTAGTGCCCAGGGCAGCCTATAAATTGGGGTTCCGTCGAGTGCCGAGCAGATTGATCCTCATGTATGGTTTCTGGGCAGACTCACCAGGCCCTTCTTGTTTGTAAGGGGAAGGCAGAATGCTGCTTTGTGGCTCTAGAATTCACTATCAAGAGGGCTTGTGGACCAGGAGGCTGAGGATGGAATTGTAAACCTAAGCTATGGTTACATTCTGTATCAAGCGAAAGAAATTTCCAGTGTGCAATGTTTGAATCCAATATTCAGCACTTGAGTGAGGGTGGATGTCAGATATTTGCTCATGCTGGAGTTTGTGTCTATGATGACACAAAAATGGAGGGGTGGCGTCAAGAGGCCATGGAGGATTTCCCAATCTGGTGTTTTTGAGATGCTCCAAACAGCAAGGTTTCCTTCTACCAGACAGGGGCAGTCTGATTTGTTTCCTCCATGGTTCCCCATGTCGAAAGATCGGATAACATAGATCTCCCACATGGGTGACTGGAAAGCACACCTTCATTGACCATGACAGCGAAGGAACATGGCATCTGGTGGCTTTGAGGCGAAGAAATAAAGACTGGATTGGACATGGAACCTCATGAAGATGGGTCAAAATGTTGGTTTGTTACCATGGAGATCTTAGAATGTGCTGGTGGTTAATGGGCCATGCAAGATTCATCTAGCCTGAGGATTTGACACAGGCCCAAGAGCCCGGATTGCTTCTGGGGGCAGGAGATATTCTGCTGTGGGGCTCAGCGGCCATATGTTGTATCATAAATTGGTAATCCAGAACAGGTCTCTGAGGACAGAAGCCTGAAAACCTAATAAAGGTTTTGAATGAGGCCCTAGGGGAATGTCATTCAATCTTCTGACTCAGGATCATTGACTCTGGTGTCTGACTGGATGCAGGTGATGAGGGTGTTTCAGACTGTGCATTTGTGTCCAGAGTGGCATCCAATACTAGGGTTGGCTCAGGTTCCTTGCAGGTTTCTCCTTATATGGGGTTTTTGGACAACTGTGATGGGCAGTTTCCTTGGGGATTGCAGGAACTGTCCTGTGGTGTGACTCCAGAGACCCCATCCTGGAGGACATGTGCGCCATGATTTTGAGAGAGAAGTCTGCAAACACAAACTTAGGTTAGGGTTAGTGGCAAGGTGATCGTAGTCCCAATCCATAGACCAGGAGGGCAGCAAGTCTGGAACTGTAAATCACGTAACTCAAAGGTGGTAGCACAGGTAATTGTATCTGGATTTAATTTCCAGAATGGCCTTTATTGCAGGTGTTGTCTCAAGGGTCCATGGGAGATTTCTCCTCTCAAGGATCCTGGCGGTTCTCAATAGTTTGTTGGATTTCTCCGGGAAGGGATGAGTACTGTTTTCCAGCTTAGGCGTGCCCCAAAACAGGCATTCCAGAGATGAGCTCTGGGTCTAAGTGCTTGGAAAATCCCACCAAGGGTTAATATTTAGGCCTAGGGCCATACCAGGCCTGCAATGCGGGATCCTGGAGGTGCAACTGAGAGCGTTTGTTTGAAAGTATGGTCAAGCTGAGGGTCCCAATGCCTGCTTGTGCCCCGGAGGCCGTCAGGATTGGGCGATGTCTACTCAGCCATGCAGCCAGTTCCCATTCCTAGGGTTGGACACCCATCCAAAAGCCAGGATTCCTGCCATGGCGAAGGATGAATTCTCTATTGTGCTTCAGGTCCCCCCATTGGTAGGGATTCCAGTTAAGATCTAGGGGACAGATGCCTGAATACCAAGGATGGGTAGTAATGACAGCCCTGGGCCATGGCCGGTCTCACATGGTTAATGTGGGCCCCACCCTCTGGGTTGCTGACACGAGGTAGGGTCTCAGGCTCTGTCAGACACAGCACTAGTGGCTAGGGCAAACTATAAATAGGGGTTCCCTCCTGGGCTGAGTATATTGATCTTCATGTGCAGTTTATGGGCAGACTCACCAGGTCCTTCTATCTATGAAGAAGGCAGAATGTTGCGTTGTGGCTCCAGAATTCCCTATCAAGAGATATGGCAGACCAGTAGGGTGAGGATGAAATTGTAGTCTGAAGCTAGGCTTAAATTCATTGCAAAGCGAAAGGCAGTTCCAGTGTGCAGCAGCTGATTCCAATATCAGCGCCTGAATATGGACGGATGTCAGATGTTTGCTCAGGCTAGAGTTTGTGTCTATGATGACCAACAAATGGAGAGGTGGCGTCAAGAGGCCATGGAGGATTTCCCACCCTGGGGCTCAGGGGCCATAATTTGTATCATAAGTTGGTATTCCAGAAGAGGCCTCTGAGGACAGGTGCCTGAAAAGTTAATCCCTCTTCCAATGAGGTCCTAGGGCCATGTCAGGTTCAATTATCTGACTCAGGACCATTGATTTGGGTGTCTGCCTGGATGGAGGTGATCAGGGTGTTTCAGACTGTGCATTTGCATCCAGAGCAGCCTCCAATATTGGGATGTGCTCAGGAGCCTTCCAGGTTTCTCCTAATCAGGAGGGTTTGGGCAACTGTGATGGGCCCAGTTTCCTTGGGGATGGCAAGCACAGTCTTGTGGTGTGATTCTAGGGGCCCCATCCTGGAGGACATGTGAGCTATGGTTTTTAGAGAGAGATCTGCAAACACAAACTCGGGATAAGGTTAATGGAGAGGTGTTCACAGTCCCAATCCAAAGATCTGGAGGGCAGCACGTCAGGAACTGTAAATCAGGTGACTCGAAGCCAGTAGCACAGTCTCTTGTATCTGGATAGCATATCCACGCTGGCTTCGGAATACAGGTGTGGACTCATGGGACCATGGGAGATTCTTCTTCTCAAGGATCCTGGAGGTTCCCATTAGTTTGGTGGCTTTCTCAGGGAAGTGAAGAGTGCTGTTTTCCATCTTAGGGGTGCCTCAAAACAGGGATTCCAGTGACGGGCTCTGGGTATGTGCACATGGAACATCCCACGATGTGTTAGGATTTGGGCTTAAGGGCATATCAGGCCTGCAATGCAGGATCCTGGAGGTGCAACTAAGAGCATTTTTTTGAAGGTTTGATCAAGCTGAGGGTTACAATGGCTACTTGTGCCCAGGGCAGCCCTCATGAGTGGGCATTGTCTCCTTGGCCATGCAGCTGGCTCCCACTTTGAGGTTTGGACACCCATATCAACAGCCAGGATTCCTACCATGGGGAAGGAGGAGTTCTCTATTGTGCTTTAGGTTACCCCATTGGTAGTGATTACATAAAAGGTCTGGGGACAGGTGCCTGAATACCAAGGATGGGTAGAGATGATGGACTTGGGCCCTGGCCAATCTCACATGCTGGATATGGGCTCATATCTCTGGGTGCCTGAAACTAGGTCTTGGCTCAGGCTCTGTCAGACACAGTACTAGTACTAGTACTAGTACTAGTGCCAAGGACAGCCTATAAATGAAGGTTCCATCGAGTGCCAAGTAGATTGATCCTCATGTGGAGTTTCTGGGAAGATTCAGCAGGCCCTATTTCTTTCTAGTGGGAATGCAAAATGTTGCCTTGTGGCTCCAAATTCCCTCTCTAGAGGGCTTGCAGACCAGGAGGCTGAGGATGGAATTCTAAACCCAAGCTATTGTTAAATTCAGTGTCAAGCGAAACGCAGTTCCAGTGTGCAGTGGTGGAAAATAAAATGCAGAATCTAAATAACGGCAGATTTCAGATGTTTTCTCATGCTGGAGTTTTTGTCTATGATGACTGACAAATGGAGGGGTTGTGTCAAGGGCCATGGAGGACTTCTCCTGCTGGTGCTTCTGAGATGCTCCAAACAGAGGGTTCCCTTCTACTGGTCAGCAGCAGTCTGGTTTGTTTGCTCCAGGGCCCCACATGTGGAAAGAATAAGTAGAAGAGCACTCCCACATGGATGCCTGGAAAGCACACCTCCACTGACCATATCAGGTGAGGAACATGGCAGGTTCATTCTGGTGGCTCTGGGGCGAATTACCAAGGACTTGAAGTGACATGGAATCTCATGAAGATGGATCACAATGCTGTTTGTTTGTTACCAGAGAGATCTTAGAATATGCTGGGGGCTAAGGGGCTGTGCATAATTCATATACCCCGACCCTTGACACAAGTTGAAGAGCACGAATTCCATCTGGGGACAGGAGATATTCTATTGTGGGGTTCAGGGACCAATCTTCTGACTCAGGACCATTGACTTGGGTGTCTTCCTGGATGGAGGTGATCAGGGTGTTGCACACTGTGCATTTGTGTCCAGAGTGGCCTCCAATATTGGACTGGGCTCAGGGGACTTGCAGGTCTCTCCTAATCTGGAGGGTTTGGGCAACTGTGATGGACACAGTTTCATTGGGGAATAGCAGGATCTTTCCTGTGGTGTGACTACAGAGACCCATCATAGAGGGCATGTGAGCCATGGTTTTGGGAAAGAAGTCTGCAAACACAAACTTGGGGTAGGGTTAATGGCGAGGTGATCACAGGCCCAATGCGTAGGTCTGTAGGGCAGCTCGTCTGGAACTGTAAACCAGGTGATTCGAAGGTGGTAGCACAGTCTCTTGTATCTGGATTATGTGTCCAGGATGGCCTCGGAATGAAGGTGTGGTCTTATGGAGCCCTGGGAGATTTTTCCTCTCTACGCACCCTGGCAGCTCCTAATAGTTTTCTCAGGGGAGGGAAGAGTGCTGTTTTCCATCATAAGGGTGCTTCAAAACAGAGATTCCAGAGACGGGCTCTGGTTATGTTGGCATGGATAATCCCACGAAGTGTTAGGATTTGGTCCCAAGGGCATACCAGGCCTGCGATGCGGGACCCTGCAGAAACAACTGAGAGCATTTGTTTGAATGCATGCTAAGGTTGAGGGACACAATGCCTGCTTTGGCCCAGGCGGCCCTTATGATTGGGCGTTGTCTCATTGGCCATGCACCTGGTTCTAATTCTGAGGGTTGGGCACCCATAGCAACAGCCAGGCTTCCTGCCATGGGGAAGGAGGAGTTCTCAATTGTGCTTCAGGTTCCCCCACTGGTAGGGATTCCAGCAAAGGTCTGGGATAGTTGCCGGAATACCAAGGATGGGTAGAGATGACTGGGCCATGGCCAGTCCCACATGCTGGATAAGGGCCCCACACTCTGGGTGGCTGACACGAGGTTGGGGCTCAGGCTCTCTCAGACACAGCGCTAGTGGCCAGCGCAAAGTATAAATCGGGGTTCCCTCGAGGGCCAAGTAGATTGATCTTCATGGGGAGTTTCTGGGCAGACTCACCAGGCCCTTCTTCTTTCTATGGGGAAGGCAGAATGTTGCGTTTTGTCTCCCTAATTCCCTCTCAAGAGGACTTGCAGTCCAGTAGGGTGAGGATGGAATTGTAAACCCAAACTATGCAAGAATACAGTGTCAAGTGAAAGGTATTTCCAGTGTGCGCGACTGATTCGAATATCCAGCACCTGAGTAAGAGCAGATGTCAGATGTTTGCTCATGCTGGAATTTGTGTCTATGATGACTAACAAATGGAGGGTTGGCATCAAGAGAATGTGGAGGACTTCCCAGGCTGGGGCTTGTGAGATGCTCCAAACAACCAAGGTTTCCTTCAACCTGACAGGAGCAGTCTTATTTGTTTGCTCTAGGGTTCCCTATGTGGAAATTTTGTGTAGCAGAGAACTACCTATTGGATGCCTATAAAGCATACGTCCATTGACCTTTGTACCTGAGGAACATGGCAGATTCGTTTCATGGCTCTTGGGCAAAGTACCAACACCTTGAGTTGGCATCAAGTCTCAGGAAGTTGGGTCACAATGCTGGTTTGTTACCAGGGAGATCATAGAAGGTGCTGGGGCTAATGGGTCATGCAGGATCCATCTACCCTGAAAGTTGGACATAGATCCAAGAGCACAGTTTCCTTCTGGAGACAGGAGATGTTCTGTTGTGGGAATCAGGGACCACATGTTGTATCATAACTTGGTATTCCAGAACAGGACTCTGAGAACAGATGTCTGAAGACCCAATCTAGGGTTCCAGTGAAGTCCTAGGGGCATGTCAGGTTCAATCATCTGACTCAGAACCATTGACTTGGCTTTCTGCCTCGATGGAGGTGCTCAGGGTGTTTCAGACTGCACGTTTGCATCCAGAGCAACCTCCAATATTGGGTTGGGTTCAGGGGCCTGGCAGGTTTCTCCTAATCTGGAGGGTTTGGACAACCTGATGGGCACAGTTTTCTTGGGGATAGCAGGAACTTTCCTGTGATGTGGCTTGAGGGACCACATCTTGGTGGGCATGTAAGCCATGGTTTTGGGAGAGAAGTCGGCAAACACAAACTGGGGTTGGGGTTAGTGTCGAGATGATCACAGGCCCAATGCATAGACATGGAGGGCAGCTCGTCAGGAAATGTAAATAGGATGACTCGAAGGCGGTAGCAAAGACTTTTCTCTCTGGATTGTGTGGACAGGATGGCCTCGGAATGCAGGTTTGTTTTCATGGGTCCATGGGAGATTTTTTCTCTCTAAGGATCCTGGAGGCTCCCAATAGTTTGGTGCCTTTCTCAGGGAAGGGAAGAGTGCTGTTTTCCATCTTAAGGGTGCCCCAAACAGGGTTTCTGAGACGGACTCTGGGTCTGGGCACCTGGAAAATCCCACCAAGGGTTAGGATTTGGGCCTAGGGGCATACCAGGCCTGCAATGCTGGTACTGGAGGAGCAACTGAGAGTGTTTGTTTGAAAACATGCTCAGGCTGAGGATCACCATGCCTGCCTGTGCCCATGTCGGCCCTCAGGAGTGGGCATGGTCTCCTTGGCCATGCAGCTGGCTCCCACGCTGAGGGTTGGACAACCATCACAACAGCCAATATTCCTGCCATGGGGAAGGAGGTGTTCTCTATTGTGTTTCAGGTTCACCATTGGCAGGAATTCCAGCAAAGTTTGGGGGACAGATGACTGGATACCAAGGATGGGTACAGATGATGGCCCAGGGCCATGGCCGATCTCTCATGCTAAATATGGGCCCTCATCTCTGGGTGGCTGACACGAGGTCGGGGCTTAGACTCTGTCAGACACAGCACTAGTGGTCAGGGAAATCTATTAATCAGGGTTGCCTCGTGGTCTGAGTAGATTGATCCTCATGTGCAGTTTCTGAGCAGACTCAACAGGTCCTTCTTCTTTCTATGTGGAAGGCAGAATACTGCGTTGTGGCTCCAGAATTCCCTATCAAGAGATATTGTGGACCAGTGTGGTGAGGATAGAATAGTAATACAAATCTATGGTTAAGTTCAGTGAAAAGCAAAAGGCAGTTCCAGTGTGCAGCTGCCGTTTCGAATATCCAGCACCTGAGTAAGGGTGGATGTCAGATGTTTGCTCACACTGGAGTTTGTGTCTGTGATTACCCACAAATGGAAGGGTGGCGTCAAGAGGCCATGGAGGATTTCCCATGCTGGGGCTTGTGAGATGCTCCAAATAGCAAAGTTTCTTTCTACCGGACAGGAGAAGTCTGGTTTGTTTTCTCTGGTTTCTCCATGTGGAAAGTTTTGTAGCAGAGAACCCCACAGGGATGCCTGGAAATCACCCCTCCATTGACCATTGCAGCTGAGGAACATGGCAGGTGCATTCTGGTGGCTCTGGGGCAATATATCGAGACCTTGAGTTGACATGGAGTCTCATGAAGATGGGGCACAATGATGGTTTGTTACCAGGAATATCATAGAATGTGCTGGTTGCTAAGGGGCCATTCAGGATCCAAATACCCTTAGGGTATGACACAATTCCAGGAGCATGGCTTCCTTTTGGGGAGGACATATTCTGTTCTGTGGCTCAGGGACTATATATTTTATCATAAGTTGATATTCCAGAGCAGGCCTCTGACGACAGATACCTGTAAACCTAATCTAGTGTGCCAATGAAGTCCTCGGGGCATGTCAGGTTCAATCTTCTTACTCAGGACCATTGACTTGGGTGTCTGCCTGTATGGAGGTGATCAGGGTGTCTCAGAATGTGCATTTGTGCCCAGAGTGGACTCCATTATTTGGCTGCGCTCAGGGGCCTTGCAAGTTTCTCCTAATCTAAAGGTATCGGGCAAAAGTGATGGGCACAGTTTCCTTGAGGATCTCAGGCACAGTCTTGTGGTGTGGCTTCAGATGCCAGAACCTGGAGGTCATGTGAGCCATGGTTTTTGGAGGGAAGTCTGCAAACACAAACTCAGTTTAGGTTAATGGCAAGGTGATTGCAGGCCCAATGCATAGACCTGGAAGGCAGCTCATCAGGAACTGTAAATCCGATGACTCAAAGGTGATAGCACATGATATGTATCTGGATTGTATGTCCAGGATGGCCTCGGAATGCAGGTGTGTTCTCATGGGTCTATGGCAGATTTTTCCACTCAAGGATCCTGGTGGCTACCAAGAGTTTGGTGACTATCTCGGGGAAGGGAAGAGTGCTGTTTTCCATCTTAAGGGTCCCCCAAAATAGGGATTCCAGAGATGGGCTCTGTGTCTGGGCCCCTGTAAAAACCCACCAAGGTTAGGATTTGGGCGTAGGTGTGTACTAGGCCTGCAATTCGGGGTCCCAGAGATGCAATTGAGAGCGTTTGGTTGAAAGCATGCTCAGGCTGAGGTCACAATGCCTGCTTGTGCCCGGGGAAGCCATCATGAGTGCACATGGTCTCCTTGGCCATGGAGCTGCCTTCCACTTTGAGGGTTGAGCAACTATCCCAACTGTCAGAATACCTTCCATGGGGAAGGAGGAGTTCTCTATTGTGCCTCAGGTTCCCCCAATGGCAAGGATTTCAGCAAAGGTGTGGGTAAGATGCCTGAATACCAAGAATAGAAGAGAAGACAGACTTGGGCCATAGCTGGTCTCACATGCTGGATATGGGCCCTGATCTCTCAGTGGCTGACACTAGGTCCTGGCTCCGGCTATGTCAGACACAGCACTAGTGCCCAGGGCAGCCTATGAATCAGGGTTCCGTCTAGCACCGAGAAGATTGACCATCATATGGAGTTTCTGGGCAGACTCTCCAGGCCCTTTTTATTTCTATGGGGATTGCAGAATATTGTGTTGTAGCTCCAGAATTCCCTCACAATAGGGCTTGTGGACCAGTAGGCTGAGGATTGAATTGTAAACCCAAGCTATGGCTTAATTCAGTCAAACTAAAGGCAGTTCCAGTGTGCAGCGATTGAATTGAAATCCAGCACCTGAGTAAGGGCGGATGTCAGATGTTTGCTCATGCTGGAGTTTGTGTCTATGATGACTGACAAATGGAGTGGTGGCTTCAAGAGGAAATGGAGGATTTCCCACGCTGGGGCTTGTGAGATGCTCCAAACAGAAGGTTTCCTTCTACCGGACAGGGGCATTCTGTTTTTTTGTCTCCAGGGTCCCCGCCAATTGCAAAGTTTGTGTAGCAGAGCACCCCCATATGGTTGCCTGGAAACCACACCTCCACTGACCATTGCAGCTTAGGAACATGGCAAGTTTATTCTGGTGGCTCTGGGGCGAAGTACTAAGGGCTTATTTTTACATGGAATGTCATGAACATGGGTAACAATGCTGTTTTGTTACCTGGGAATTCTTAGTCTGTCATCTGTACACATCCTTGGTATTAAGGCAACTTTCCACAGACCTTTCCTGTAACCCTGCCAATGGGGGAACCTGAAGCACAATAGAGAACTCCTCTTTCCATTGCAGGAAGCCTGGCTGTTGCAATGGGTGTCCAACCCTCAAAGTGGGATCCAGCTATACGGCCAATGAGACTACGCCCTCTCCTGAGGGCCCCCCTGGGCACAAAGAGGCATGATGACCCTCAGCCTGAGCATGCTTTCAAACAAGCCCTCTCTGTTACACCATTAGGATCCTGCATTGCAGGCCTGGAATGCCCCTAGGCCCAAATCCTAACACTTGGTGGGATATCCGGGCACCCAGACCCAGAGCCCGTCTCTGGAATCCCTGTTTTGGCATAAGCCTAAGTTGGAAAACAGCATTTTTCCCTGTTTTGGGGCACCCCTAAGATGGAAAAGAGCACTCTTTTCTTCTCTGAAAAACCACCAATCTATGGAGATCCACCAGGATCCTTAGAGAGGAAAAGTCTCCCATTGAACCATGAGACCACGTCTACATTCAGAGCCCATCCTGGACACACAATCCAGATAGAAAAGCCTGTGCTACCAGCTTTCAGTCACCCTAATTACAGTTCCTGACGTGATGCCTTCTAGGTCTATGCATTGGACCTGCGATCACCTTGCCACTATCCCTGACCCAAATTTGTGTTTGCAGACTTCCCTCCCAAAACCATGGCTCTCATATCCTCAGGGAGGTGGTCTCTGAAGCCTTACCACAGGACTGGGCCTGCCATCCCCAAGGAAACTGTGCCCATCACAGTTCCCCAAAGCCTCCAAGTTAGGAGAAACCTGCAAGGCCCCTGAGCCCACCCCAATATTGGAAGTGGCTCTGGATGCAAATGCACAGTCTGAAACACCCTGATCACCTACATCCAGTCATACAACCATATCAATGGTCCTTAGTCAGAAAATTGAACCTGATGGGCACCAAGGACATCATTGGATCCCTAGATTAGGTTGCAAGCATCAATCCTCAGAGGCCTGTTCTTGAATACCAAGTCAGGATACAACATATGTACCCTGAGCCACAAAACAGAACATCTCCTCTCCCAAGATGGAAACTGTGCACATCGACCTGTGCCAAACCCTCAGCGTGGCCCTTAGCCACCAATACATTCTAAGACCTCCCTTGTAACAAACCAGTTTTGGGACACATCTGTAAGAGATTCCAAGTCAACTCAAGGCCTTGGTAATTGGCACCAGAACCACCAAAACGAACCTGTCATGTTCCTCAGCTGCAATGGTCATTGGACGTGTGCTTTCCAGTCATCCATGCGGGAGGGCTCTGCTACGCAAACTTCCACTTGAGGGACCCTGGAGGAAAAAAAAACAGACTCCTCCTGTCCATTAGAAGGAAACCTTGTTGTTTGGAGCATCTCACAATCCTAAGCGTGGGTAATCCTCCATTGCCTCCTGAAGCCACCCCTCCATTAGTTGTCATCCTAGACACAAACTCCAGTGTGAGCAAATATCTGACATCTGCCCTTACTCAGGTGCTGGATATCTCGTATAAGCTGCTGCACATTGAAACTGACTTCCGCTTGGCACTCAATTTAAGCATAGCTGGTGTTTACAATTGCATTCTCACCCTATTTGTCCCCAAACCCTCTTGATAGGGAATTCTGGATCCATAAGGCAGCATTCTGCCTGCCCCACAGAAAGAAGTGCTTCGTGAGTCTGGCCAGAAACCCTACATGAGGATCAATTTACTCGGCCCTGGAGAGAACCCCAATATATAGACTTCTCTGGCCACTAGTGCTGTGTCTGACACAGCCTGAGCCCAGACCTCGTGTCAGCCACCCAGAGAGCGGGGCCCATATCCAGCATGTGAGAACGGCCATGGCCCAAATCTGTCATCTCTATGCATCCTTGGTATTCAGGCATCTGTCCCCAGACCTTTGCTGTAATACCTGCCTATGGGGGAACATGAAGCACAATAGATATTTCCTCCTTCCCCATGGCTGGAAACCTGGCCATTGGAATGTGTGTCCATCCCTCAGTGTGGGAGCCAGAAAATGGACAATGGGACCACGCCCACTCCTGAGGGCCGCCCTGGGCACAAACAGGCATTGTAATGCTCAGCCTGAGCATGCTTCCAAACAAGCCCTCCTAGTTGCACCACCAAGATCCTGCATTGCAGGCCTGGTCTGCCCATAAGCCCAAATCCCAACCCTTGGTGGGATTTTCCAGGCGCCTAGACCCAGAGCCCATCTCTGGAATCCCTGTTTTGGGGCACACCTAAGATCGAAAATAGCAGTCTTCCCATCCCAAAAAGTCATCAAAATATTGGGAGCCGCCAGTATCCTTAGAGGAAAAATCTCCCATGGACCCATGAGGCCACAGCTGCATTCTGAGGTCACCCTAGACACACAATCCAGATATAAAAGCCTGTGCTTCCGCCTTCGGGTCATTCCAGTTACTGTTCCTGACGAGTAGCCTTCCAGGTCTACACATTGCCCTGCGATAACCTAGCCACTAAACCTAACCCGAGTTTGTGTTTGCAGACTTCACTCCCAGAACCATGGCTCACATGCCCTCCAGGGTGGAGTCTCTGGAGCCACACCACAGGACTGTGCTTGCCATCCCCATGGAAATTGTGCATGTCAGTTAACCAAACCCTCCAGAGTTGGTTGAAACATTCAAGGCCCCTGTGGCCACCCCAATATTGGAGGTTACTCTGGACATAAGTGCGCAGTCTGAAACTCCCTGATCACCTACATCCTGGCAGACACCCAAGTCAACTGTCCTAAGTCTGAAGATTGAACCTCTCATGCCCCTGGTACTCATTGGAACCCTAGAATAGGTTGTCGGGCATCTGTCTTCAGAGGCCTGTTCTTGAATAGGAACTTATGATACGGCATGTGGTCCCTGAGCCACAAAACACTACATCTCCTGTCCCCAGAAGGTAACCGTGCTCTTCGACCTGTGTTAAACCCTCAGGGTAGGAGAATCCTGCAGGCACCTTAGCCACCAACACATTCTAAGATCTACCTGGTAAAAAAAAACCAGCATTGTAACCCATCTTCAAGAGATTCCATGTCAACTCAAGACCTTGGTGCTTCGCCCCAGAAGCACCGTAAAGAACCTGCATGTTCCTCAGCTGCATTGGTCAATGGAGGTGTGCTTTCCAGGCATCCATGTGGAAGGGCTCTGCTACCCATACTTTTCACATGGGGGGCCCTGCAGAAAACATACCAGACTCTAACTGTCCAGTAGAAAAAACAACCTTGCTGTTTGGAGCATCTCACATGCATCAGCCTCTTGATGCCACTCCTCCATTTCTCGGTCATCAGAGACACAAACTCCAGTGTGCATAAACATCTGAAATCCACCTTTACTCAGGTGCTGGATATTTCATTTGTTGGCCATGATAGATACAAACTCTATCATGAGCAGACATCTGACCCTCGCCTGTACTCAGATGCTGGAGATCTCGAAAAAACCACTGCACATTGGAACGGCCATGTTCTCGGCACTGAGATTAAGCATAGATTGTGTTTTATGCCTTCTGTTCTCACACTCCTCCCCTTCAAGTCCCCCATATTGGGAATTTGGGAGCCACAATGCAGCCCTCTGCCTGCCCACCAGAAAAAAGAGGTGCCCTATGGGTCTGCGTGAAACTCCATATAAGGTTCCACCAGCACAGCCCTCTATAGCACCACAATATCATAGGCCACCTTGTGAACTAATGCTCTGTCTGACACAGCTCGAGCCCCGACCTCCTGGTAGCCACCTAGATAGCGGGACCCATATCTGGCAGGTGTGACCTGCCTTGACCTGAGTCCTTCATCTCAAACCAACCTGGTTATTCACGTAGCAGTCCCAGAACATAGCTCAAATTACTGTGCATGGGGGAATCTGAAGCACAAAAGAGTACTCCTCCTTCCTCATAGAAGGAAAACTAAATGTTGATATGGTGGTCCAACCCTCATATTGGGATCCAGGTGCATGGAACAAGAGCCAATGCCCACTCAGGATGGGCATCTGGGCACAAACAGGCATTGTGACCCTTACCCTGAGACCCATTTCCAACAAGTCCCCATGGGAGCTGAACCAAAGCCCCACAGAGCCAGGCAGTCAAGCCTCTAGGCCCAAATACTAAGCCTTTGTAGGGTTATCCAGGCACAGGGACCTATAACCCATCTCTGGAATCCCTGTGTTGACGGGAACCCTGAAACAGTAAACCACACTCTCTCCTTCCCAGTGAGACACCAAACTCTTCGGTGCTGGGCAGAATCCCCAGAGAGGTAGAATATTCCATGGACACATGAGGACACCCCACCATTCCAAGGCCATCCTAGACACAATCCAGACAGAAAAGCCTTTGCTCCTTCCTCCCAGCCACACGAATTTCAAATCCTGAGGAGCTGCCCTCAGCGTCTGCAGATCGGGGCTGCCATCACCTCCCTCCTAATTGATACACAATTTTGTGTCTGAAGACTTTGGTCCCAGAGCCCTTAACCACATTCCCTGCAGGATGGGGCTGACAGAACCACACTACATCACTGGGCCTGATCTCTGGATGAAATTCTGCCGTCTCAGTTGCACAAATCCTCCAGATTAGGAAAAGCCTGCAAGGCCCCTGAGCCCACCCCAATTTCATAGGCCACTCTGGAAAAAATGCACAGTCTGACACAGCCTGAGCATCTACCTCCAGGAAGACTCACAGGTCAAAGTCCCTAAGTCCGAAGGTTGAGGATGACATGCCCCTACAACCTCATAAGAACCCTAGCCTAGATATTCAGGCCTCTGTGCCCAGAGGCCTGGTCTTGAAATCCAACATATGATCCGACATGTGGTCCCTGAGCCATACAAGAGAACCCCTCCTGTCCCGAGAAGGGAACCTGGCTCCTGGGAACTGGGTCTAACCCTCAGGTAGGAGAATCCTGCATGGCCACAGACCCACAACCACATTCTTTTTTTTTATATAGATTTTATTTAATTATTTGACAGAGAGAGATCACAAGTAGGCATAGAGGAAGGCAGAGAGAGAGAGAGGAAGAAGCAGGCTCCCTGCTGAGCAGAGAGCCCGATGCGGGACTCAATCCCAGGACCCTGAGATCATGACCTGAGCCGAAGGCAGTGGCTTAGCCCATTGAGCCACCCAGGCACCCTCACCACCACATTCTAAGGTCTCCCTGGACACCAAGCAGCATTGTGACTCATTAGACTGAGAACATCCGTCAACTTAGATCACTTGGAAATTTGAACAAAAACCAGCAGATCAAGCCTGCAATGTTCCTCAGCTGCAATGGTCATGCAAGGAAGACTTCCCAGGCCCCCATTCAGAGACCTCTGCTGTCGAATATTTCTATATGGGG
Organism: Mustela nivalis; assembly: GCF_964662115.1. Taxonomy (NCBI): domain Eukaryota; kingdom Metazoa; phylum Chordata; class Mammalia; order Carnivora; family Mustelidae; genus Mustela; species Mustela nivalis. The sequence continues at coordinate 189,308 of NW_028136556.1, read as the reverse complement.
GACCCTGGAGCCTTGTAAGCGGACTTCCCCTGTCCCACAGTAGGACACCTTGCTGTTTGGAGCAGCTCACAAGGTCCTGCTTGGGAAAATCTCCAAGAATTCTTGAGGCCACCCCACAATTCGTTGACCATCATGGATGCAAACCCAGCGTGAGCAGACATCTGACCCTTGCCCATACTCAGGTGCTGGAAATCTCGAAACAACCACTGCACAATGGAATGGTCCTGTGGTCAGCACTGAGCTTATCCGTGGCTTGTGTTTTCAGACTTCTGTCTTCACACTCCTCGCCTACAAGCCCTCCATATTGGGAATTCTGAAGCCACAGTGCAGCTTTCTGCCTGCCCACCAGAAAGAAGAAGTGCCCTATGTGTCTTCGCAGAAACCCACATGAGGATCCTCCTGCACGGCCCTCAATGGCACCCCAATATAATAGACCGACCTCTGCATAAATTGTCTGTCTGACACCGCCTGATCCCCGACCTCCTGTCAGCCACCCAGATAGTGGGCCCCATATCCTCCAGGTGGGTCCAACCTTGGCCCGAGGCCATCATTTTGAAGCAACCTGGATATTCAGATACCTGTCCCAGACTTAGCTCAAATTCCTGCCCATAGGGGACTCGGAAGCACAAAAGAGTGCTCCTCCTTCCCCATGGCCAGAAAACTGAATGTTGAGATGGCTGTACAACCCTGAGTGGGAACCAGGTGCATGGTCCATGAGTCCACGCCTACACAGGATGGGCAGCTGGGCACAAACAGGCATTGTGACCCTCAGAATGAGACCCCTTTCCAAAGATCCCCCTTGGGATCTGGACCAGGAACCCAAATCGAAGCTTTGGTTAAGTTTTCCCAGTGTCTGGACCCAGAACCCATCTCTGGAATCCCTGTTTGGACAGGATCCCAGAGATGGAATACAGTCTTTTCCTCTTCCCCAGGAAGAAATCAAACTCTTGGGTGCCAAGCAGAATCACCAGAGTGGAAGAATATCCCATGGACACATGAGGTCACCCCTCCATTTAGTGCCCATCCTAGACACACAATCCAGACAGAAAAGCCTGTGCTCCTCCCTCCCAGCCACCTGAATTTCAAATCCCGAGGAGCTTCCCTCAGGGTCTTCAGATTCGGACTGCCATCACCTCACTCCTATCTCTTATCCGAGGTTGTGTCTAAAGTCTTTGGTCCCAAAGTCCTGACACACATGACCTCCAGGATGGGACCTCGAGAAACACATGACATCACTGGCCCTGCTCTCCTGAGGAAACCCTGCCCATCTCAGTTTCCCAAAATGTCCAGATGAGGAGAAAACTGCAAGGCCCCTGACTGCACCCCAATTTCATAGGCCACTCTGGAAAAAGTGCACAGCCTGACACAGCTTCAGCACCTACCTCCAAAATGACATGCAGGCCAATGGCACTTAGTCCGAAGATTGAAACTTCCATGACCCTAAAACCTCATCAGAACCCTAGCTTATGTTTTGAGGTCTCTCTCCCTAGAGGTCTGTTCTGGAAATTCAAGCATATGGTCCAACCTGTGGTCTGTGAGCCATACAAGAGCACACCTCCTGTCCCAAGAAGGAAACCTGGCTCCTGGGTACTGGGTCTAATCCTAAGGATAGAGAATCCTCAATGGTCAGAGAGCCGCCACCACATTCTAAGGTCTCCCTGGACACCAAGAAGCATTGGGACCTGTTAGACTGAGAACTTCCATCAACGCAAATCACTTGGAACTTGGAATCAGTGTCATTGGTTCAAGCTTACCCTGTTCCTCAGCTGCAATGGTAACACGAGATTGGCTTCCCAGGCCTCCATTCAGAGAGCATTGCTATCGAATCTTCCATATGGGGGACCCTGGAGCCCTGTAAGAAGACTTCTGCTGTCCCTTAGTAGGACACCTTGATGTTTGGAGCACCTCACAAGCTCCAGCTTGGAAAAACCTCCAAGAATTCTAGAGGCCTCCCCACCATTTGTTGGCCATCATGGATACAAACTCCTGCATGAGCAGACATCTGCCCCTCGCCCAGGTGCTGGAGATCTCGAAACAACTGCTGTACATTGGAATAGACATGTGCTTGGCACTGAGCGTAACCGTAGCTTATGTTTTCATACTTCTGTCCTCACACTCCTCGCCTGCAAACCCTCCAACTTGGATATTCTGGAGCCGTAATGCAGCCATCTGCCTGCTCACCAGATAGAAGAAGTGAAGAAAGGGTCTGTGCAAAAATCCCCCATGAGGATCCAGTTGCACAGCTCTCAAAAGCACCCCAATATCATAGGCCGAACTCTCCACGAATGTTCTGTCTGACACAGCTCGAGCCCGAGCTCCTGACAGCCACCCAGAAAGCAGGCCTCATTTTCTGCAGGTGGGTCCTGCCTTGGCCCGAGGACCTCATCTCAAAGCGAATTGGGTATTCAGGCACCTGTCCCAGAACTTAGCTCAAATTCCTGCCCATGGGGTAACCTGAAGCATAAAAAAGTACACCTCCTTCCCCATGGCAGGAAAACTGAATGTTCAGATGGCAGTCCAACCCTCAGAGTGGGAGCCAAGTGCATAGCCCATGAGGTCACACCCACTCAGCATGGGCATCTGGGCAAAAACAGGCATTGTGACCCTCAGAATGAGACCCATTTCCAACAAGAACACTCGGGAGCTGTACCAGGAAAACATAGAGCAGGACCCTAGGCCCAAATCCTAAGCCTTGTTGCGGTGATCCAGGCTCCAGAACCCAGGACCCATCTTTGGAATGGCTGTTTGGACGGGATCCCTGACTCAGAAAACTGCGCTCCTCCCATCCCCCGGAAATACACCAAACTCTTGGGTGCCGAGCAGAATTCCCAGAGAGGTAGAATCTCACATGGACCCATGAGGCCACCCATCCATTTCGTGGCCATCATAGACAAACAAGTCAGACAGAAAAGACTGTGCTCCTGCCTCACAGCCGTCCGAATTTCATATCTGGAGATGCTTCGCTCAGGATCTGCAGATTGGGTCTGCCATCACCTCGAGCTTAACTCTTACCCGAGTTTGTGTCTGAAGACTTTGGACCCAGAGTCATGACCCATATGCCCTCCAGGATGGGGCCTCCAGGAACACACAACAGCACTGGGCCAGCTCTCCCAAGGAATGTCAGCCTGTCTCAGTTTCCCAACCCACCAGATTAAGAGAAAATTGCAAGGCCCCTAATACCACCCCAATTCCATAGGAAGCTCCAGAAAAAATGCATAGTCTGACACAGCCTCAGAATATACCTCCAGGAAGACACCCAGGTCAATGGGAAGGGATGAAATGGCCTAACCCATGGCAGGTTCGATGTGCTGGGTGTGAAGCCAACTGTCTCAATGTCTCTCACAAGGTCTGGGCTCAGGCTATGTAAGACAGAGCATAGTGTTTAGGGTAGCCTATGCAATTGGGGTGTTGTCGAGGGCTGAGCAGGTTGATTTTCATTTGGGGTTTCTGAGCAATGCCATAGACAATGTTTTTCTTTGGGGGGCAGGCAGAGTGCTTCGTTCTGGAACCAGAATTCCCAATCATGAGGGCTTTTGGGCCAGGAGTGCTAGGGTAGAGTCTGAAAACAAAAGATAGGGTGAGGTTGGGAGCAGGCCCACTCTGCAAAGGCTGAAAGGAAATCTCATGCATCTGAAGTCAGGCTGAGGATCAGACGTTGGCTGAGGTTGGATTGTGCCCTTGATGGCACCTTCATGAAGCAGGTGCCTCATGAGGCCAACGAAGTTTTCCCACGCTGAGTTTGGAGGTTCCCATAAACCGCAAGGTTTCCTTCTGCGAGACAGTCGAGTCCTGTTGGATGGCTCCAGTACATACCATACGGAAGGACTGAAGAGGAGGGTTCAAAGGATGGATCCCTGAACAGCATGCCTCGCATTCCCATTGGCCATTAACGACAAGATATATTTGATCTACTGGCTCTGGGGCAAGCTAACCAGCGGGCTGAGTTGAAATGGCCTCTCCTGAGGATGCGTCATAATGTGGGTTTCTGTCCATGGAGACCTTGGAATGTGATGGTTGTACTGTGGCCCTGCGGAATTCTCCGACCAGAAGGGTTTGATACAGATCCAGTAAGAAAGCACTCCATGTGGAGACGAGAAATGTTTGGTTTGGTGCCTCAGAAAAACCTAATATGCTGGTATACGAAACCAGTCCTCTGAGGACAGACACATGAAAACTAAAGCTAAGGTTCAGATTAGGGCCTAAGGGCCTGTCCATTTCAAACTTCTGTCTCTGGGGACACTCTCTGAAAGTCTAAGTGGTGATAATGGCTCAGCTGGTGTCAGAGTGCCCCTTTTAGTCCAGGGCAGCCTACACTATCAGGATGGCCTCAGGGGCCTTGGAGCTTTTCCCTAACCTGTAGGGTTGTGGTCAATGGATTGGGCACACTTTCCTTGGAGAGGGCAGGCACAATCTTTCGCTGTGGCTCCAGATGCCCTAGCCTGGAGGGTGTGTGGGTCCAGGCTGTGGGCAGAGAAGTCTGAAAACACAAACTCAGCTTATGAGTGGCGCCGAGGGTATGGCAGGCTGGATGTACAGATAGAGAGTGAGCTCCTTGGCTTGTGAATCAAGGGCGAGATTCCTTCAGGCTTTTGTCTCTGGATGCGTCCAGGATAGCCGTGGATTGTAGGGGGTGGCCTCAGGGACTGTGGACGAGTATCCCTCTCTGGGGATTTGTCCCAGCTAACAGGAGTTTGGGGTCATTTTGTGGGTAGGGTGGAGTCCTGTTGTCTGGCTCATGTGTCTCTCCAAGAAAGGGGTTCCAGAGCAGAGCCCCAGGTACGGGGGGGAGACTGGAAAACTCAAACACTGGTGAGGATTGGGTGTATAGGGGCTTGGCACGCCCCATATGCGGGCTCTTGGTCAAGGCCCTGACAGGCCTTTCTTTGATATTGGGCTCATGCTGAGGGTCAAAGAGTGAATTTGTGCCCAAGGCAGCACTCAAGTTTGGGCGTGGTTTCAGGGGAAATGAAGGTTTCTCCCACCCTGAAGGTGTGACTCCATGCCAAGAGCAAGCCTTACAGCCATGGAGAAGAAGGAGTTCTGATTTGTGCTTCAGATGCCCAACTGTGTGGGAAATTGATATAATATCTGGGTTTAGATATCTGAAAACCAAGGTTAGGAAGAGATAACGGCATAAGACCATGGATGTCAGAAGTGCTAGGTGTGTGGCCAGCTGTCTCCTTGCCTGTCTGGACGTCTGGCATCAGGCTGTGAAAGGCAGAGCATTAGTGCCCAGAGCAGCCTATCAAACCTGAGTGCCCTCGAGGCAAGAGCAGGTTGATCCTCATCTGGGTTTTATGGAGAGCCCCACAAGGAAACGTTTTCTACCTGTGGGCAGTCCCTGGGCTGGCTTGTGGTTCTGCAATTCCTACTCTGGAGGGATTGTTTGCCAGGAGTGTGAGGAAGGAAGTCTGAAAACACAAGCTAGCGTGAGGTTTGGGACCGAGGGCATGGCAGGCCACTCTGCAGAGGCTGAATCAAGATCTCCTGCATTGCGGTCATGTCTACTATGAGACGTGCTTTAAGCTAGAGTTTTTGTTCCTGATGGCCTCTCCCTGAAGGATGTGGGGGGCTTCGTGAGGCCCAGCAGTTTTCCCTACGATGGGATTTGTGAACTACTTCAAACCTCAAGGTTTCCTTCTGCACGAGAGTCGAGTCCTATTGGATGATTCCAGGAGGCCCCATACGGAAAGACTCGAGAGCAGGTGTCTAAGCATGGATGCCTGGGAACGCCACCTCATATTCCCACTCTTTAGTCAGGACAAGGCAGGCACAATCTGCGGGCTCTTGGGTGAGCTACCCAGAGAGGTGAGTGGAAATGGACTCTCCTGAAGATGAGTCCTACTGTGGGTAGGTGGCCTGGATGACCTAGGAATGTGGAGGTGGCTAAGGGTCTCTGCAGGATTTTCCAACCTGAGGTGTTTGACACGGCTCCAACAAAGAAGCTTTTCCATGTGGAGAAGAGAGGTGTTGTGTTCAGTGCCTCCCTCAGAAAATCCCCATATGCTGTTCCTCGAACCAAAGCCTCTGAGGAGTGACACCAGGAAACCAAAGCAAGAGTTGAGATTAGGGCCTATGGGCCTGACCCTCTCAACCTTCTGTCTCTGTGGAAATCTGTGTGCATGCCTTCGTGGATGGAGCTGCACAGCTTGCATCAGAATGCCCCTGTGTGTCCCGGGAGCTTACAGTAGTGGGATGTCCTCGGGGGCCTTGAGGTTTCTCTTATTCTGGAGTTGTGTGGCCAAAGGAATGGAAACAGTTTCCAGGAGAGAGCAGGCACGGTCCTGTGGTATGGCTCAAAGGACCCAGCTTAGAAGCTGTTTTTGCCAGGGCTGTGGGGACAGATGTCTGAAAAAACAAACTTGGCTCAGGTATGGGCCAAGGTAATGGCAAGCCTGATCTCTAGTCCACGAGGGGAGATACTCTCGATATCAAAGGAGGGCAAGTGGAAGGCAGTCGCTTAGGCTTTTGTTATCTGGATGTTGCGTTCAAAATGGCTGTTCAGGTAGGGGTTGCTTCAGGGGACCAGAAAGAGCCTTCATCTCGGAGGATTGTCCAAGTTACAAAGTGCGTGGATTCATTCTGTGGGAAGGGAAGAGTACTGTATTCTGCCACAGGTGACCCCTCAGTATAGGAATTCTAGAGCACAGAAGTGGGTTCCCTCAACTGGAATACCCGCCATCTAGTAGGGCTGGGTGCCTATGGGCAAGGCATGCCACATATGCGGGCTCTTGGTCCAGTCACTGAGAGGCGTTACTTGAATAAGGTACTCACGCTGAGGGTCACAATGTGTGTTTGTGCCCAAGAAGGCCCTCACGCATGGGGGTGGCCTCATGGGCCATGCCATTTATCCTACAATGAAGGTTTGACTCACTGCCAGCAGCAAGGTTTCTTGCCATGGGGAAGGAGGGTTTCTGACTTAAGCTTCTTGTTCGCCCCTGTGCAGGGATTGGAGATAAGGTCTAGGTTCCGATGACTGACAACCCAGGTTGCGAATTGATGGTGGCCAAGACAGTGGCGGCTACAATATACTGGGTGTGCAGCCAGCTGTGTCAGTGTCTGTTGGAAGGTCTGGGCTCAGGCTATGTGTGACAGAACGTCAGTGTTTAAGATAGCCTATGCAAATGGGGTATTGCTGAGGGCCAAGCAGTTTGATCTTATTTTGGGGTTTCTGGGCAGCACCATAGACAATGTTTTTCTCCTGGGAGGCAAGCAGAGTGCTTCATTGTGGCCCCAGAATTCCCAGTAGGGAGGGTTTGTGGGCCAGGAGTGTGAGGACGGAAGTCTGAAAACACAAGCTAGGGTGAGGATTGGAGCCAAGGGCAGAGCAGGCCTACTCTGGAGAGGCTGAATGGAAATCCCGTGCATCTGAAGTCTGGCTGAGGATCAGACGTTGGCTGAGGCTGGAGTTTGTGTCCATAATGGCACCTTCATGAAGTGGGGGCCTCATGATGCCAAGGAAGTTTTCCATGCTGAGTTTGGAGGTTGCCCCAAACCACAAGGTTTCCTTCTGCGGGACAGTCAAGTCCTGTTGGATGGCTCCACGACATAACATACGGAAAGACTGGAGAGCAGGGTTCCAAGGATGGATCCCTGAACAGCATGCGTCGCATTCCCATTGGCCATTAGCGAGAAGATATGTTTGAACTGCTGGCTCTGGGGCACGTTACCCAAAGGGCTGGGTTAAAATGGCCTTTCCTGAGGATGCGTCATAATGTGCGTTTGGTGCCATGGAGACCATGGATGTGCTGGTTGTTCAGTGGCCCTGCAGAACTCTCCTATGTGAAGGGTTTGATACAGCTCCAGTAAGAAAGCACCCCATGTGGAGACAAGAGATGTTTCGTTTGGTGCCTTAGAAAAACCTAATATGCTGATACGAAGCCAGTCATCTGAGGACGGACACATGGAAACCAAAGCTAAGGTTCAGATTAGGGCCTAGGGGCCTGTCCATTTCAATCTTCTCTGTCTGGGGACACTGTCTGTGAGTCTAAGTGGAGATAGTTGCTCCGCTGGTGTCAGAGTGCCCCTCTTAGTCCAGGGCGGCCTACACTATCGGGATGGCCTCAGGGGCCTTGGAGCTTTTCCCTAACCTGTAGGGTTTTGGACAATGGATTGTGCACACTTTCCTTGTAGAGGGCAGGAACAATCTTCCGATGTGGATCCAGATGCCCTAGCCGGGAGGTTGTGTGGGTCCAGGCTGTGGGCAGAGAAGTCTGAAAACACAAACTCAGCTTATGAGTGGCGCCGAGGGTGTGGCAGGCCGGATGTACAGACCAAGAGGGAGATCCTTTTCTTCTGAAAGACGGGTGAGTGGGGGGCTTTTTTACAGGATTTGTCTCTGGATGTTGTGTCCAGTATAGCCGTGGATTGGAGGGGTGGCCTCAGGGCCCATGGATGAGTCTCCCTCTCTGTGAATTTGTCCCAGCTCCCGAGAGTTTGGGGTCATTTTGTGGGAAGGGTGGAGTCCTGTTGTCTGGCTCATTTGTCTCTCCAAGAAAGGAATTCCAGAGCAGCCCCAGGTATGGGCGGGGCGACTGGAAAACACAAACACTGGTGAGGATTGGGTGCATAGGGGCTTGGCAAGCCCCATATGCGGGCTCTTGGTCCACATCCTGACAGGCCTTTCTTTGACATTGGGCTCATGCTGAGGGTCACAGTGTGAATTTGTGCCCAAGGCGGCACTGAAGTTTGGGCGTGGCATCAGGGGCCATGAAGGTTTCTCCTACCCTGAAAGTGGACTCCATGCGAAGCACAACCTTTACAGCCATGGGGAAGGAGGAGGTCTGATTTGTGCTTCAGATACCAAGTGTGTGGGGAATTGATATAATGTCTAGGTTCAGATATCTGAAAACCAAGGTTAGGAAGAGATGACGGCATAAGACCATGGCGTGTCCGAAGTGCTGGGTGTGCAGCCAGCTGACTCCTTGTCTGTCTGGACGTCTGGCATCAGGCTGAGTCAGACAGAGCATTAGTGCCCAGAGACGCCTATCCAGTTCGGGTAACGTCGAGGGCCGAGCAGATTGAACCTCATATGGGGTTTCTGGAGAGCCCCACAGGGAAAAGTTTTTCTACTGGTGGGCAGGCACTGGGCTGTGTTGTGGTTCTGGATTTCCTATTCTGGAGGGCTTGTTTGCCAGGAGTGTGAGGAAGGAGGTCTGAAAACACAAGCTAGGTGAGGTTTGGGACCGAGGGCAGGGCAGGCCCACTCTGCAGAGGCTGAATCGAGATCTCCTGCAATTGAGGTCATATCAACTATGAGAGGTGCCTCAGGCTAGAGTTTTTGTCCATGACAGCCTCTTCCTGAAGGGAGTGGGGCTTCATGAGGCCAGGGAGGTTTCCCTACGATGGGATTTGTGAACTACTCCAAACCTCAACGTTTCCTTCTGCACGACAGTCGAGTCTTATTGGATGGTTCCAGGAGGTCCCATACGGAAGGACTCGAGAGCAGGTGTCTAAGCATGGATGCCTGGGAACGCCACCTCATATTCCCACCCTTTAGTCAGGACAAGGCAGGCTCAACCTGCGGCCTCTTGGGTGAGCTACCCAGAGGGGTGAGTGGAAATGGACTCTCCTGAAGATGAGTCCTACTGTGGGTTAGTGGCCTAGGAGACCTTGGAATGTGGAGGTGGCTCAGGGACTCTGCAGGATTCTCCAACCTGAGGTGCGTGACAGGGCTCCAACAAGGAAGCTTCCCATGTGGAGTCGAGAGGTGTTCTGTTCAGTGCCTCAGGAAAGCCCCTTATCCTGTTCTTCGAACCAAAGCTTCTGAGGTGTGACACCTCTAATCCAAAGCAAGAGTTGAGATTAGGGCCTAAGGGCCTGTTCAGCTCAACCTTCTGTCTCTGTGGACATCTGTGTGCATGCAATCGTGGACGTAGATTCTCAGCTTGTCAAAAAGACCCTGTGTGTCCATGGTGGCTTACAGTAGTGGGAGGTCCTCGGGGGCCTTTAGGTTCTCATAATCTGGAGGTGTGTGGCCAAAGGAATGGACAAAGTTTCCCGGCAGAGAGCAGGCACGGTCCTGTGGTATGGCTCCAGAGGACCCAGCCTAGAAACTGTGTTTGCCAGGGCTGTGAGGACAGATGTCTGAAAAAACAAATTTGGCTCATGTAGGGACCAAAGTAATGGCAGGCCTGATCTCCAGTCCATAAAGGGAGATCCTCTGGATATCAAAGGAGGGCAAGTGTGAGGCAGATGCTCAGGCTTTTGGCTCAGGGTGTTGTGTTCACAATGGCCGTTCAGGGTAGGGGTTGCTTCAGGGGCCGAGGAAGAGCCTTCCTCTCTGAGGATTGTCAAAACTCCCTAGTGTTTGGGTTCATTCTGGTGGAAGGGAAGAGTACTGTTTTCTGCCAAAGGTGACACCCCAGTAGAGAGATTCTAGAGCACAGCAGTGTGTTCCCTCAACTGGAATAAAAGCCATCTAGTTTGTCCTGGGTGCCTATGGGCATGGAAAGCCACATATGCGGGCTCTAGGTCCAGTCACTGAGAGGCGTTACTTGAATAAGGTACTCACGCTGAGGGTCACAACGTGTTCCTGTGCCCAAGGTGGCCCTCACGCATGGGCGTGGCCTCAGGGGCCATGCCCTTTTCTCCTACACTGAAGGTTTGACTCACTGCCAGCAGCAAGGTTTCTTGTCATAGGGAAGGAGGGATTCTGACTTGAGCATCTGGTTCCACCCTGTGCAGAGATTGGAGATAAGGTCTAGGTTCCGATGACTGAAAACCCAGGTTGGGAATGGATGGGGGCCTAAGGCAGGGGCAGCTACAATGTGCTGGGTGTGCAGCCAGCTGTGTCGGTGTCTGTTGGAAGGTCTGGGCTCAGGCTATGTGCGACAGAACGTCAGTGCTTAAGATAGCCTATGCAAATGGGGTATTGCTGAGGGCCAAGCAGTTTGATCTTATTTTGGGGTTTCTGAGCAGCACCATAGACAATGTTTTTCTCCTGGGAGGCAAGCAGAGTGCTTCATTGTGGCCCCAGAATTCCCAGTAGGGAGGGTTTGTGGGCCAGGAGTGTGAGGACAGAAGTCTGAAAACACAAGCTAGGGTGAGGATTGGAGCCAAGGGCAGAGCAGGCATACTCTGGAGAGGCTGAATAGAATTCCCCTGCATCTGAAGTCTGGCTGAGGATCAGACGTTAGCTGAGGCTGGAGTTTGTGTCCATAATGGCACCTTCATGAAGCGGGGGCCTCATGATGCCAAGGAAGTTTTCCACGCTGAGTTTGGAGGTTGCCCCAAACCACAAGGTTTCCTTCTGTGGGACAGTCAAGTCCTGTTGGATGGCTCCACGACATAACATACGGAAAGACTGGAGAGCAGGGTTCCAAGGATGGATCCCTGAACAGCATGCGTCGCATTCCCATTGGCCATTAGCGAGAAGATATGTTTGAACTGCTGGCTCTGGGGCACGTTACCCAAAGGGCTGGGTTGAAATGGCCTCTCCTGAGAATGCGTCATAATGTGCGTTTGTGTCCATGGAGACCTTGGATGTGCTGGTTGTTCAGTGGTCCTGCAGAACTCTCCTATGTGAAGGGTTTGATACAGCTCCAGTAAGAAAGCTCCCCATGTGGAGACGAGAGAGGTTTCGTTTGGTGCCTTAGAAAAACCTAATATGCTGATACGAAACCAGTCATCTGAGGACGGACACATGGAAACCAAAGCTAAGGTTCAGATTAGGGCCTAGGGGCCTGTCCATTTCAATCTTCTCTGTCTGGGGACACTGTCTGTGAGTCTAAGTGGAGATAGTTGCTCCGCTGGTGTCAGAGTGCTCCTCTTAGTCCAGGGCGGCCTACACTATCGGGATGGCCTCAGGGGCCTTGGAGCTTTCCCTAACCTGTAGGGTTTTGGACAATGGGTTGTGCACACTTTCCTTGAAGAGGGCAGGAACAATCTTCCGATGTGGATCCAGATGCCCTAGCCGGGAGGTTGTGTGGGTCCAGGCTGTGGGCAGAGAAGTCTGAAAACACAAACTCAGCTTATGTGTGGCGCCGAGGGTGTGGCAAGCCGGATGTACAGGCCAATAGGGAGATCCTTTTCTTCTAAAAGACGGGTGAGTGGGGGGCTTTCCTACAGGATTTGTCTCTGGATGTTGTGTCCAGTATAGCCGTGGATTGGAGGGGTGGCCTCAGGGCCCATGGATGAGTCTCCCTCTCTGTGAATTTGTCCCAGCTCCCGAGAGTTTGGGGTCGTTTTGTGGGAAGGGTGGAGTCCTGTTGTCTGGCTCATTTGTCTCTCCAAGAAAGGAATTCCAGAGCAGCCACAGGTATGGGCGGGGCGACTGGAAAACACAAACACTGGTGAGGATTGGGTGCATAGGGGCTTGGCAGCCCCATATGCGGGCTCTTGGTCCACATCCTGACAGGCCTTTCTTTGACATTGGGCTCATGCTGAGGGTCACAGTGTGAATTTGTGCCCAAGGCGGCACTGAATTTGGTCGTGGCATCAGGGGCCATGAAGGTTTCTCCTACCCTGAAGGTGGACTCCATGTGAAGCACAACCTTTCCAGCCATGGGAAAGGAGGAGGTCTGATTTGTGCTTCAGATACCCAACTGTGTGGGTAATTGATATAATGTCTAGGTTCAGATATCTGAAAACCAAGGTTAGGAAGAGATGACGGCATAAGACCATGGCGTGTCCGAAGTGCTGGGTGTGCAGCCAGCTGTCTCCTTGTGTGTCTGGACGTCTGGCATCAGGCTGAGTCAGACAGAGCATTAGTGCCCAGAGACGCCTATCCAGTTCGGGTAACGTCGAGGCCCGAGCAGATTGAACCTCATCTGGGGTTTCTGGAGAGCCCCACAGGGAAAAGTTTTTTTTCTGATGGCAGGCAAGGGCTGGGTTGTGGTTCTGGATTTCCTATTCTGGAGGGCTGGTTTGCCAGGAGTGTGAGGAAGGAAGTCTGAAAACACAAGCTAGCGTGAGGTTTGGGACCGAGGGCACGGCAGGCCCACTCTGCAGAGGCTGAATCGAGATCTCCAGCAATTGAGGTCATATCAACTATGAGAGGTGCCTCAGGCTAGAGTTTTTGTCAATGACGGCCTCTTCCTGAAGGGAGTGGGGACTTCATGAGGCCAGGAAGGTTTCCCTACGATGGGATTTGTGAACTACTCCAAACCTCAACGTTTCCTTCTGCACGACAGTCGAGTCCTATTGGATGGTTCCAGGAGGCCCCATATGGAAAGACTCGAGAGCAGGTGTCTAAGCATGGATGCCTGGGAACACCACTTCATATTCCCACCCTTTAGTCAGGACAAGGCAGGCTCAATCTGCGGGCTCTTGGGTAAGCTACCCAGAAAGGTGAGTGGAAATGGACTCTCCTGAAGATGAGTCCTACTGTGGATTGGTGGCCTGGGAGACCTTGGAATGTGGAGGTGGCTCTGGGACTCAGCAGGATTCTCCAACCTGAGGTGCGTGACACGGCTCCAACAAGGAAGCTTCCCATGTGGAGACGAGAGGTGTTCTGTTCAGTGCCTCATGAAAGCCCCTTATCCTGTTCTTCGAACCAAAGCCTCTGAGGTGTGACACCTGGAATCCAAAGGAAGAGTTGGGATTAGGGCCTAAGGGCCTGTCCGACTCAACCTTCTGTCCTTGTGGACATCTGTGTGCATGCCATCGTGGACGTAGATTCTCAGCTTGTCAAAAAGACCCTGTGTGTCCATGGAGGCTTACAGGAGTGGGAGTTCCTCGGGGGCCTTTAGGTTTCTCATATTCTGGAGGTGTGTGGCCAAAGGAATGGACAAAGTTTCCCGGGAGAGAGCAGGCACGGTCCTGTGGTATGGCTCCAGAGGACCCAGCCTAGAAACTGTGTTTGCCAGGGCTGTGAGGAGAAACGTCTGAAAAAACAAACTTGGCTCATGTAGTGGCCAAAATAATGGCAGGCCTGATCTCCTGTCCGTGAGGGGAGATCCTCTGAATATAAAAGGAGGGCAAGTGGGAGGCAGATGCTCAGGCTTTTGGCTCAGAATGTTGCGTTCACAATGGCCGTTCAGGGTAGGGGTTGCTTCAGGGTCCGAGGAAAAGCCTTCCTCTCTGAGGATTGTCCAAACTCTCTAGTGTTTGGGTTCATTCTGGTGGAAGGGAAGAGTACTGTTTTCTGCCAAAGGTGACACCCCAGTAGAGAGATTCTAGAGCACAGCAGTGTGTTCCCTCAACTGGAATACCCGCCATCTTGTTAGTCCTGAGTGCCTATGGGCATGGCAAGCCACATATGCGGGCTCTTGGTCCAGTCACTGAGAGGCGTTACTTGAATAAGGTACTCACGCTGAGGGTCACAACGTGTTCCTGTGCCCAAGGTGGCCCTCACGCATGGCGTGGACTCATGGGCCATGCCGTTTTCTCCTACACTGAAGGTTTGACTCACTGCCAGCAGCAAGGTTTCTTGCCATGGGGAAGGAGGGGTTCTGACTTGTGCATCAGTTCCCCCCTGTGCAGGGATCGGAGATAATGTCTAGGTTCCGATGACTGAAACCCAGGTTGGGAATGGATGGTGGCCTAAGTCAGTGGCGGGTCCAATGTGCTGGGTGTGCAGCCAGCTGTGTCGATGTCTGTTGGTAGGTCTGGGCTCAGGCTATTTGGGACAGAGCATCAGTGTTTAAGGTAGCCTATGCAATTGGGGTGTTGCCGAGGGCCAAGCAGTTTGATCCTCATTTGGGGTTTCTGAGCAGCACCATAGACAATGTTTTTCTCCTGGGAGGCAGGCAGAGTGCTTAATTGTGGCCCCAGAATTCCCAGTAGGGAGGGTTTGTGGGCCAGTAGTGTGAGAACGGAAGCCTGCAAACACAAGCTAGGGTGAGGATTAGAGCCAAGGGCATAGCAGGCCCACTCTGCAGAGGCTGAATCAAAATCTCCTGCATCTGAAGTCAGGCTGAGGATCAGACGTTGGCTGAGGCTGGAGTATGTGTCCATGATGGCACCTTCATGAAGCGGGGGCCTCATAAGGCCAAGGAAGTTTTCCCACGCTGAGTTTGGAGGTTGCCCCAAACCACAAGGTTTCCTTCTGCGCGACATTCGAGTCCTGTTGCATGGCTCCAGGACATACCATACAGAAAGACTGGAGAGCAGGGTTCGAAGGATGGATCCCTGTACAGCCTGCCTTGCATTCCCATTGGCCATTAGCGACAAGATATGTTTGATCTGCTGCCTATGGGGCACGCTACCCAGGGGGCTGAGTTGAAATGGCCTCTCCCGAGGATGCGTCATAATGTGCGTTTGGGTCCATGGAGACCTTGATTGTGCTGGTGGTTCAGTGGCCCTGCGGAACTCTCCTACCAGAAGGGTTTGATACATCCCCAGTAAGAAAGGTCTCCATGTGGAGACGAGAGAGGTTTGGTTTGGTGCCTCAGAAAAGCCCCGTGTGCTGGTCTACGAAAACAGTCCTCTGAGGACGGACACATGGAAACCAAAGCTAAGGTTCAGATTAGGGCCTGGGGGCCTGTCCATTTCAACCTTCTGTCTCTGGGGACACTGTCTGAGAGTCTAAGTGGAGATAGTTGTTCCGCTGGTGTCAGAGAGCTCCTCTTAGTCCAGGGTGGCCTACACTATGGATGGCCTCAGGCGCATGGAAGCTTTTGCCTAAACTGTAGTGTTGTGGTCAATGGATTGGGCACACTTTCCTTGGAGAGGGCAGGCACAATATTTCGCTGTGGCTCCAAAGGCCCTAGCCTGGAGGTTGTGTGGGTCCAGGCTGTGGGCACAGAAGTCTGAAAACACAAACTCAGCTTATGAGTGGCGCCTAGGGTATGGCAGGCCGGATGTACAGCCCGAGAGGGAGCTCCTGGGCCTCTGAAACAAGGGCGAGTGGGAAGCGTTCCTTCAGGCTTTTGTCTCTGGATGTTGTGTCCGCGATAGCCGTGGATTGGAGGTGTGGCCTAAGGGACTCTGGACGATATCCCTCTCTGGACTTTTGTCCCAGCTCCGAAGAGTTTGGGGTCATTTTGTGGGAAGGTTTGAGTCGTGTTGTCTGGCTCATGTGTCTCTCCAAGAAAGGGATTCCAGAACAGAGCCCCAGGTACCGGCGGGGTGACTGGAAAACTCAAACCATGGTGAGGATTGGGTGCATAGGGGCTTGGCAAGCCCCATATGCTGCTCTTGGTCCAGGCCCTGACAGGCCTTTCTTTGACATGCGGCTCATGCTGAGGGTCACAGTGTGAATTTGTGCCCAAGGAGCACTCACGTTTGGGCGTGGCATCAGGGGCCATGAAGGTTTCTCCCACCCTGAAGGTGTGACTCCATGCCAAGAGCAAGCTTGACAGCCCTGGGAAAGGAGGAGTTCTGTTTTGTGCTTGCGATACCCAGCTGTGTAGAGAATTGATATAATGTTTAGGTTCAGATATCTGAAAACCAAGGTTAGGAAGAGGTGATGGCATAAGACCCTGGAGTGTCCGAAGTGCTGGGTGTGCGGCCAGCTGTCTCCTTGTCTGTCTGGACGTCTGGCTTCATGCTGTGCCAGACAGAGCATGAGTGCCCAGAGCAGCCTATGCAGTTCGGGTACAGTCGAGGCCCGAGCAGGTTGATCCTCATCTGGGTTTTCTGGAGAGCCCCACAGGGAAACGTTTTTCTTCCGTTGGGCAGACACTGGGCTGGGTTGTGGTTCTGGAGTTCCTAGTCTGGAGGGCTTGTTTGCCAGGAGTGTGAAGAGGAAGTCTGAAACACAAGCTGGCGTGAGGTTTGGGACCGAGGGCACGGCAGGCCCACTCTGCAGAGGCTGAATTGAGACCTCCTTCACTGAGGTCATGTCAACTATGAGACGTGCCTCAGGCTAGAGTTTTTGTCCAGCATGGCCTCTTCCTGAAGGATGTGGGGGCTTCATGAGGCCAGGGAGGTTTCCCAACGATGGGATTTGTGAACTACTCCAAACCTCAACGTTTCCTTCTGCACGACAGTCGAGTCCTATTGGAAGGTTCAAGGAGGCCCCATACAGAAAGACTCGAGAGCAGGTGTCTAAGCATGGATGCCTGGGAATGACACCTCAAATTCCCACTCTTTAGTCAGGACAAGGCAGGCTCAATCTGCGGGCTCCTGGGTGAGCTACCCAGAGGGGAGAGTTGAAATGGACTCTCCTGAAGATGAGTCCTACTGTGGCTTGGTGGCCTGGGAGACCTTCGAATGTGGAGGTCGCTCAGGGTCTCTGCAGGATACTCCAACCTGAGGTGTTTGACCCGGCTCCAACAAGGAAGCTTCCCATGTGGAGACGAGAGGAGTTCTGTTCAGTGCCTCAGGAAAGCCCCATATCCTGTTCTTCGAACCAAAGCCTCTGAGGAGTGACACCTGGAAATTAAAGCAAGAGTTGAGATTAGGGCCTAAGAGCCTGTCCGTCTCAACCTTCTATCTCTGTGGACATCTGTGTGCATGCCTTCGTGTAGGTTGCTGCTCAGCATGTGTCCGAATGCCCCGGTGTGTCCAGGGAAGCTCCCAGTAGTGGGATGTCCACGGGGGCCTTGAGGTTTCTCATATTCTGGAGGTGTGTAGCCAAGGGAATTGACACTGTTTCCCAGGAGAGAGCAGGCACGGTCCTGTGCTATGGCTCCAGAGAACCCAGCCTAGAGGCTGTGTTTGCCAGGGCTGTGGGGACAGATGTCTGAAAAAGCATACTTGGTTCAGCTATGGGCCAAGGTAATGGAAGGCCTGATCTCCAGTCCGTGAGAGGAGATTCTCTGGATATCAGAGGAGGGCAAGTGGGAGGCAGTCGCTCAGGCTTTTGTCTCTGGGTGTTGCGTTCACAGTGGCCGTTCAGGGTAGGGGTTGCCTCAGGGGCCGAGGAAGAGCCATCCTCTCGGGGGATTGTCCAAGTTCACATGTGTTGGGTTCATTCTGTGGGAAGGGAAGAGTACTGTTTTCTGCCACAGGGGACCCCCCAGGAGAGGGACTCTAGAGCACAGCAGTGGGTTCCCTCAACTGTAATACACACCATCTAGTTAGTCCTGGGTGCCTATGGGCATGGCAATCCACTTATGCAGGCTCTTGGTCCAGTCACTGAGAGGCGTTTCTGGAATAAGGTACTCACACTGAGGGTCACAATGTGTGTTTGTGCCCAAGGCAGCCCTCACGCATGGGCGTGGCATCATGGGCCATGCAGTTTTCTCCTACACTGCAGGTTTGACTCTCTGCCAGCAGCAAGGTTTCTTGCCATGGGGAATGAGGGGTTCTGACTTATGCATCAGGTTCCCCCCTGTGCAGGGATCAGAGATAACATCTAGGTTCCGATGACTGAAAACCCAGGTTGGGAATGGATGGTGGCCTAAGGCAGTGGCGGGTCCAATGTGCTGGGTGTGCAGCCAGCTGTGTCGGTGTCTGTTGGAAGGTCTGGGCTCAGGCTCTTTGGGATAGAGCATCAGTGTTTAAGGTAGCCTATGCAATTGGGGTGTTTCCGAGGGCCAAGCAGTTTGATCCTCATTGGGGTTTCTGGGCAGCGCCATAGACAATGTTTTTTCCTGGGAGGCAGGCACAGTGC
Organism: Mustela nivalis; assembly: GCF_964662115.1. Taxonomy (NCBI): domain Eukaryota; kingdom Metazoa; phylum Chordata; class Mammalia; order Carnivora; family Mustelidae; genus Mustela; species Mustela nivalis. The sequence continues at coordinate 170,866 of NW_028136556.1, read as the reverse complement.
TTCAGTGTGGCCCCAGAATTCCCAGTAGGGAGGGTTTTTGGGCCAGGAGTGTGAGGACGGAAGTCTGAAAACACAAGCTAGGATGAGGATTGGAGCCAAGGGCAGAGCAGGCCCACTCTGCAGAGGCTGAATCAAAATCTCCTGCATCTGAAGTCAGGATGAGGATCAGACGTTGGCTGAGGCTGGAGTATGTATCCATGATGGCACCTTCATGAAGCGGGGGCCTCATGAGGCCACGGAAGTTTTCCCATGCTGAGTTTGGAGGTTGCCCCAAACCACAAGGTTTCTTTCTGCGGGATATTCGAGTCCTGTTGCATGGCTCCAGGACATACCATACGGAAGGACTGGAGAGCAGGGTTCGAAGGATGGATCCCTGTACAGCATCCCTCGCATTCCCATTGGCCATTAGCGACAACATATGTTTGATCTGCTGCCTCTGGGGCACGCTACCCAGGGGTCTGAGTTGAAATGGCCTCTCCTGAGGATGCGTCATAATGTGCGTTTGGGTCCATGGAGACCTTGGAATGTGCTGGTTGTTAGGTGGCCCTGCGGAACTCTCCTACCAGAAGGGTTTGATACATCCCCAGTAAGAAAGCTGCCCATGTGGAGAAGAGAGATGTTTGGTTTGGTGCCTCAGACGGCCCCATGTGTTGGTCTAAGAAAACAGTCCTCTGAGAACGGACACATGGAAACCAAAGCTAAGGTTCAGATTAGGGCCTGGGGGCCTGTCCATTACAACCTTCTGTCTCTGGGGACACTGTCTGAGAGTCTAAGTGGAGTTAGTTGCTCCGAGGGTGTTAGAGAGCCCCTCTTAGTCCAGAGTGGCCTACTCTATTGATGGTTTCAGGGGCCTTGGAGCTTTTCCCTAACCTGTAGGGTTGTGGTCAATGGATTGGGCACACTTTCCTTGGAGAGGGCAGGCACAATCTTTTGCTGTGGCTCCAGAGGCCCTAGCCTGGAGGTTGTGTGGGTCCAGGCTGTGGGCACAGAAGTCTGAATACACAAACTCAGCTTATGAGTGGCGCCTAGGGTATGGCAGGCCGGATGTACAGCCCGAGAGGGAGCTCCTGGGCCTCTGAAACAAGGGCGAGTGGGAGTCATTCCTTCAGGCTTTTGTCTCTGGATGTTGTGTCCGGGATAGCCGTGGATTGGAGGTGTGGCCTAAGGGACTGTGGACGAGTATCCCTCTCTGCCGATTTGTCCCAGCTCCCAAGGGTTTGGGGTCATTTTGTGGGAAGGTTTGAGTCGTGTTGTATGGCTCATGGGTCTCTCCAAGAAATGGATTCCAGAACAGAGCCTCAGGTACGGGCGGGGTGACTGGAAAACTCAAACCCTGGTGAGGATTGGGTGCATAGGGGCTTGGCAAGCCCCATATGCGGGCTCTTGGTCCAGGCCCGGACAGGCCTTTTTTGACATGGGGCTCATGCAGAGGGTCACAATGTGAATTTGTGCCCAAGCAGCACTCATGTTTCAGCGTGGCATCAGGGGCCATGAAGATTTCTCCCACCCTGAAGGTGTGACTCCATGCCAAGAGCAAGCTTGAAAGCCATGGGGAAGGATGAGTTCTGTTTTGTGCTTGCGATACCCAGCTGTGTGGATATTTGATATGATGTCTAGGTTCAGATATCTGAAAACCAAGGTTAGGAAGAGGTGACGGCATAAGACCATGGCGTGTCCGATGTGCAGGGTGTGCGGCCAGCTGTCTCTTTGTCTGTCTGGACGTCTGGCTTCAGGCTGTGTCAGACAGAGCATGAGTGCCCAGAGCAGCCTATCCAGGTCGGGTACCGACGAGGCCCGAGCAGGTTGATCCTCATCTGGGTTTTCTCGAGAGCCCCACACGGAAACGTTTTTCTTCCATTGGGCAGACACTGGGCTGGGTTGTGGTTCTGGAGTTCCTAGTCTGGAGGGCTTGTTTGCCAGGAGTGTGAGGAAGGAAGTCTGAAAACACAGCTAGCATGAGGTTTGGGACCGAGGGCACGGCAGGCCCACTCTGCCGAGGCTGAATCGAGATCTCATGCACTGAGGTCATGTCAACTATGAGACGTGCCTCAGGCTAGAGTTTTTGTCCAGCATGGCCTCTTCCTGAAGGGTGTGGGGGCTTCATGATGCAAGGAAGGTTTGCCTACAATATGATTAGTGAACTACTCCAAACCTCAAGGTTTCCTTCTGCACGACAGTCGAGTCCTATTGGATGTTTCAAGGAGGCCCCATTCGGAAAGACTCGAGAGCAGGTGTCTAAGCATGGATGCCTGGGAACGCCACCTCATATTCCCATTCTTTAGTCAGGACAAGGCAGGCTCAATCTGCGGGCTCCTGGGTGAGATTCCAGTTGGGAGAGTTGAAATGGACTCTCCTGAAGATGAGTCCTACTGTGGCTTGGTAGCCTGGGAGATCCTGGAATGTGGAGGTGGCTCAGGGACTCTGCAGGATTCTCCAAGCTGAGGTGTTTGACACGGCTCCAACAAGGAAGCTTCTCATGTGGAGACCAGAGGAGTTCTGTTCAGTGCCTCAGGAAAGCCCCATATCCTGTTCTTCGAACCAAAGCCTCTGAGGAGTGACACCTGGAAACCAAAGCTAGAGTTGAGATTACGGCCTAAGGGCCTGTCCGGCTCAACCTTCTATCTCTGTTGACATCTGTGTGCATGCCTTCGTGGAGGTAGCTGCTCAGCTTGTGTCCGAATGCCCCTGTGTGTCCAGGGAGGCTCCCAGTAGTGGGATGACCTCGGGGGCCTTGAGGTTTCTCATATTCTGGAGGTGTGTGGCCAAAGGAATGGACAGAGTTTCCCAGGAGAGAGCATGCACGGTCCTGTGGTATGGCTCCAGAGGACCCAGCCTAGAGGCTGTGTTTGCCATGGCTGTGGGGACAGATGTCTGAAAAAGCAAACTTGGCTCAGCTAGGGGCCAAGGTAATGGCAGGCCTGATCTCCAGTACGTGAGGGGAGATCCTATGGATAACAAAGGACGGCAAGTGGGAGGCAGTCACTCAGGCTTTTGTCTCTGGGTGTTGCGTTCACAGTGTCTGGTGAGGGTAGGGGTTGCCTCAGAGGCCGAGGAAGAGCCTTCCTCTCGGGGGATTGCCCAAGCTTCCAAGTGTTTGGGTTCATTCTGTGGGAAGGGAAGAGTACTGTTTTCTGCCACAGGGGACCCCCCAGGAGAGGGACTCTAGAGCACAGCAGTGGGTTCCCTTAACTGGAATACACACCATCTAGTTAGTCCTGGGTGCCTATGGGCATGGCAAGCCACATATGCGGGCTCCTGGTCCTGTCACTGAGAGGCGTTACTTGAATAAGGTACTCACGCTGAGGGTCACAATGTGTGTTTGTGCCCAAGGCGGCCCTCACGCTTGGGCGTGGCCTCATGGGCCATGCCGTTTTCTCCTACACTGAAGGTTTGACTCACTGCCAGCAGCAAGGTTTCTTGCCATGGGGAATGAGGGGTTCTGACTTGTGCATCAGGTTCCCCCCTGTGCAGAAATTAGACATAAGGTCTAGGTACCGATGACTGAAAACCCAGGTTTGGAATGGATGGTGGCCTAAGGGAGTGACGTGTCCAATGTGCTGGGTGTGCAGCCAGCTGTGTCGGAGTCTGTTGGAAGGTCTGGGCTCAGGCTATTTGCGACAGACCATCAGTGTTTAAGGTAGCCTATGCAATTGGGGTGTTGCGAGGGCCAAGCAGTTTGATCCTCATTTGGGGTTTCTGGGCAGCACCATAGACAATGTTTTTCTCCTGGGAGGCAAGCAGAGTGCTTCATTGTGGCCCCAGAATTCCCAGTAGTCAGGGTTTGTGGGCCAGGAGTGTGAGGACGGAAGTCTGAAAACACAAGCTAGGGTGAGGATTGTAGCCAAGGGCAGAGAAGGCCCACTCTGTAGAGGCTGAATCAAAATCTCCTGCATCTGAAGTCAGGCTGAGGATCAGACTTTGGCTGAGGCTGGAGTATGTGTCCATGGTGGCACCTTCATGAAGTGGGGGCCTCATGAGGCCAAGGAAGTTTTCCCATGCTGAGTTTGGAGGTTGCCACAAACCAAAAGGATTCTATCTGCGGGACATTCAAGTCCTGTTGCATGGCTCCAGGACATACCATACGGAAAGATTGGAGAGCAGGGTTCGATGGATGGATCCCTGTACAGCATGCCTCGCATTCCCACTGGCCATTAGCTACAAGATATGTTTGATCTGCTGCCTCTGAGGCACGTGTCCCAGGGAACTGAGTTGAAATGGCCTCTCCTGAGGATGCGTCATAATGTGCGTTTGGGTCCATGGAGACCTTGGAATGTGCTGGTTGTTCAGGGGCCCTGCGGAAATCTCCTACCTGAAGGGTTTGATAAATCCTTAGTAAGAAAGCTCCCTATGTGGAGACGAGAGAGGTTTGGTTCGGTGCCTCAGAAAAGCCCCGTGTGCTGGTCTACGAAAACAGTCCTCTGAGGATGGACACATGGAAACCAAACCTAAGGTTCAGATTAGGGCCTGGGGGCCTGTCCATTTCAACCTTCTGTCTCTGGGGACACTGTCTGAGAGTCTAAGTGGAGATAGTTGATCCGCTGGTGTCAGAGAGCCCCTCATAGTCCAGGGTGGGCTACAATATTGATGGCCTCAGGGGCCTTGGAGCTTTTTCCTAACCTGTAGGGTTGTGGTCAATGGATTGGGCACACTTTCCTTGGAGAGGGCAGGCACAATCTTTCTCTGTGGCTCCAGAGGCCCTAGCCTGGAGGTTGTGTGGGTCCAGGCTGTGGGCACAGAAGTCTGAAAACACAAACTCAGCTTATGAGTGGCGCCTAGGGTATGGCAGGCCGGATGTACAGCCCGAGAGGGAGCTCCTGGGCCTCTGAAAGAAGAGCGAGTGGGAGGCGTTCCTTCAGGCTTTTGTCTCTGGATGTTGTGTCCGGGATAGCCGTGGATTCGAGGGGTGGCCTCAGGGACTGTGGACGAGTATCCCTCTCTGGGGATTTGTCCCAGCTCCCAAGAGTTTGGGGTCATTTTGTGTGAAGGGTGGAGTCGTGTTATCTGGCTCAAGGGTCTCTCCAAGAAAGGGATTGCAGAACAGAGCCCCAGGTACGGGCGGGGAGACTGGAAAACTCAAACCCTGGTGAGGATTGGGTGCATAGGTGCTTGGCAAGCCCCTTATGTGGGCTCTTGGTCCAGGCCCTTACAGGCCTTTCTTTGACATTGGGCTCATGCTGAGGGTCACAGTGTGAATTTGTGCCCAAGCAGCACTCAAGTTTGGGCGTGGCACCAGGGGCCTTATAGGTTTCTCCCACCCTGAAGGTGTGACTCCATGCCAAGAGAAAGCTTGATAGCCATGGGGAAAGAGGAGTTCTGTTTTGTGCTTGCGAAACCCAGCTGTGTGGAGAATTGATATGATGTCCAGGTTCAGATATCTGAAAACGAAGGTTAGGAAGAGGTGACGGCATAAGGCCATGGCGTGTCCGAAGTGCTGGGTGTGCGGCCAGCTGTCTCCTTGTCTGTCTGGACGTCTGGCTTAAGGCTGTGTCAGACAGAGCATGAGTGCCCAGAGCAGCCTATCCAGGTCGGGTACCGTCGAGGCCCGAGCAGGTTGATCCTCATCTGGGTTTTCTGGAGAGCCCCACAGGGAAACGTTTTTCTTCCGTTGGGCAGACACTGGGCTGGGTTGTGGTTCTGGAGTTCCTAGTCCGGAGGGCTTGTTTGCCAGGAGTGTGAGGAAGGAAGTCTGAAAACACAAGCTAGCGTGACGTTTGGGACCGAGGGCACGGCAGGCCCACTCTGCAGAGGCTGAATCGAGATCTACTGCACTGAGGTCATGTCAACTATGAGACGTGCCTCAGGCTAGAGTTTTTGTCCAGCATGGCCTATTCCTGAGGGGTGTGGGGGCTTCATGAGGCGAGGGAGGTTTGCCTACGATGGGTTTTGTGAACTACTCCAAACCTCAAGGTTTCCTTCTGCACGACAGTCAAGTCCTATTGGATGGTTCCAGGGTCCCCATACGGAAAAACTCGAGAGCAGGTGTCTAAGCATGGATGCTTGGGAACGCCACCTCATATTCCCACTCTTTAGTCAGGACAAGGCAGGCTCAATCTGCGGGCTCCTGGGTGAGTTACCCAGAGGGGAGAGTTGAAATGGACTCTCCTGAAGATGAGTCCTACTGTCGCTTGGTGGCCTGGGAGACCTTGGAATGTGGAGGTGGCTCAGGGACTCTGCAGGATTCTCCAAGCTGAGGTGTTTGACACGGCTCCAACAAGGAAGCTTCCCATGTGGAGACGAGAGGAGTTCTGTTCAGTGCTTCAGGAAAGCCCCATATCCTGTTATTCGACCCAAAGCCTCTGAGGAGTGACACCTGGAAACCAAAGCAAGAGTTGAGATTACGGCCTAAGGGCCTGTCCGGCTCAACCTTCTATCTCTGTGGACATCTGTGTGCATGCCTTCGTGGAGGTAGCTGCTCAGCTTGTGTCCGAATGCCCCTGTGTGTCCAGGGAGGCTCCCAGTAGTGCGATGTTTTCGGGGGCCTTGAGGTTTCTCATATTCTGTAGGTGTGTGGCCAAAGGAATGGACACAGTTTCCCAGTAGAGAGCAGGCACGGTCTTGTGGTATGGCTCCAGAAGACCCAGCCTAGAGGCTGTGTTTGCCAGGGCTGTGGTGACAGATGTCTGAAAAAGCAAACTTCGCTCAGCTAGGGGCCAATGTAATGGCAGGCCTGATCTCCAGTCCTTGAGGCGAGATCCTCTTGATATCAAAGGAGGGCTAGTGGGAGGCAGTAGCTCAGTCTTTTGTCTCTGGCTGTTGCGTTCACAGTGTCCGGTCAGGGTAGGGGTTGCCTCAGGGCCAAAAATGAGCCTTCCTCTCGGGGGATTGTCCAAGCTCCCAAGTGTTTCGGTTCATTCTGTGGGAAGGGAAGAGTACTGTTTTCTGCCACATGGGACCTCCAGGAGAGGGACTCTAGAGCACAGCAGTGGGTTCCCTCAACTGGAATACACACCATCAATTTAGTCCTGGGTGCCTATGGGCATGGTAAGGACTATATGCACAATCTTCGTCCAGAACCTGACAGGCCTTTCTTTGACATAGGGCTCATGCTGAGGGTCACAGTGTGAATTTGTGCCCAAGCAGCACTCATGTTTGGCGTGGCATCAGGGGATATGAAGGGTTCTCCCACGTGAAGGTGTGACTCCATGCGAAGAACAAGCATTACAGCCATGTGGAAGGCAGAGTTCTAATTTGTGATTCCGATACATAAACTCAGCTTTGTTTGGGGACGTCGGTATGGCAGGCCCAATCTACAAACAATGAGAACAACTCATGAAGATTTGAATATAGAGCGAATCTGAGGTGATTGCTCAGGCATTTTTCTCTGGAATTTGTATCAGTGATGGCCGTGGAATGTCGGGGATGCCTCATGGGCCATGGACGAATCTTTCTCTCTGAGGATTTCGCCCGATTCCCAATTGTTTTTCGTCAATCTGTGCGATGGGAGGACTCCTTTCAGTTTTGTTACCTCAGGTGTCCCACCAAAAGAGGAATTCCAAAGCAAAGCCGTGGGGACGACTGAAGGGACAACCCGAACTATGGTTCAAAATTGGGGCCTAGGGGCATGCCAAGGCCAATATGCTATCTATTCATCCAGCCAGTGAGAGGCCTTACTTGAGGACTGGGCTCAGGTTGAGGGTCACAATGTGTGGTTTTGACCAATGTTGCCTGCGAGCATGGGCGGGGCCTCATGGGCCACACTGGTTTCAAATACACTGAAAGTTGGACAACATGCACCACAAGGTTTCTTGCCATGGGGAAGGAGTTCTGATTTCTGCATCCCGTTCAACCCTGGGCAGTGAATGGAGATAAGGTCTAGATTCCGAATTCTAAAAACCGAAGTTGGGAAGAGATGACGACCTAAGGCCATGGCGGCTCGTTGTTATCAGTGTGCGGCCAGCTGTCTGGGTGGGCCAGGTGGTCCAGGCTCAGGCTGTGTCAGAAAGGGCATTAGTGCCCTGGTCAGCCTATGAATTTGGGGTACAGCCAAGGTAGGTGCAGGTTGATCCTCCCTTGGGGTTACTGGGTAGCCCCAGAGGGCAATGCTTTTCTTCTGGAGGGCAAGCAGAGTGCTGCATTGTAGTTCTGGATTGCCAAACTGGAGGGCTTGTGGGCCAGTAGTCTGAGGACAGAATTCTGAGAACACAAGCTAGGCTTAGGTTTCTGGATGAGGACATGGCAGGCACAATCTACAGACAGGAATTGAGATCTCGTGCATCTGAAGTCAGGGCGTGGATCAGACGATCGCTCAGGTTGGAGTTTCTGTCCATGATGGCCCCTTCATGAAGGAGGAGCATCACGAGGCCATGGGGGTTTTCCCACGATGGGATTTGTGACAAGCTCCAAACTGCAAAGTGTCTTCTGCAGGACAATTGAGACCTGTTGTTTGGCTCCAGGCCAATGATTCTAAGCAGGGTTCTAAGGATGGCTGGGTGGGTAGCCACCGACGCATTCCAATTGTCTCCTAGCAACAAGACAGGTTAGATCTGCTGGATCTGGGGGATCACCCGAGGAGGCTGAGTTGAAATGGACTCTCCTGGGGATGAGTCCTAATGTGCTATTTTGTTTATGGAGACCTTGGAAGGAAGCGGTGGCACTGGGGCCCTGAAGGGCTCTCCTAAACAGAGGCTTTGACACAGCTCCAACGTGCAAGTTTCCCATGTGTAGATGAGATGTTTTCTGATGGGTGAGTCAAGAAAAAGCCATTGCTGGTTTTGAAATCCAGGCGTCTGAGGAGAGATGCCTGGAAACCAAAGCAATGGATCTGATTAGTGCCTAAGAGCCTGTTCTTAACTTTTTACCTCTGGGGACATCTGTCTATGGGTCTGAGGGCAGGTAAGTGCTTAGTTGGGCTCAGATTGCCCCTTTTTGTCCTGGGAAGCCACCACTATTGAGATGGATCAGGAAATTTGGAGGATTATCCTATTAGAAGGGTTATGGCCATTGGAATGAGCACCCACAATTCCTTGGAGAGGGCAAGTACAGTCCTCAGGTTTGGCTCCAGGGGCCTGAGCCTGTAGGTTGTGTAGGCCAGGGCTGTTTTAACAGTTGTCTGAAAACACAACCTCGGCTTATGTTTCGGGTCATAGGTATGGCAGGACTGATCTACAAACCATGAGGAGAACTCTTCGAGATTTGAAAAAAGGGCGAGTGTGAGGCTCTTGCTCACGTTTTTGTCTCTGGAATACGTGTCACTCATGGTCGTGAAATTTCTGGGTGACTTCATGGGAAATGGACGAGTCTTACTCTCTGGTGGTTTGGCCCCGTCCAAAGAGTTTGAGGTCATTCTGTGGGATGGAAGAAGTCCGTTTTTTTTGTTGTTGTTGTTTTCTTTTTTAACCTCAGGTGTCCCACCAAATGAGGGATTCCAGAGTAGAGCCCTGGGGAGGGGCGACTGGACAATCAGAAATCAGGTTAAAATTGGGGCCTAGGGACATGTCAAGACCATTATGGCATCTAATGGTCCAGCCACTGAGAGGACTTACTAGAGGACAGGACTCATGCTGAGGGTCACAATGCGTGTTTATGTCCTCGTCGCACTCAAGAATGGGCGAGGCCTCAGGATGAATGCTGGTTTCTCCTACACTGAACGTTGGACAACGTGCCAACCACAAGGTTTCTTGCCATGGGTAAGGAGGATTTCTGATTTCTGCATTTACTCTCACGCTTGGACAGTGATTGGAGATAAGGTCTCGGTTCTGAAGCCTGAAAACTGAGGTAGGGAAGAGATGATGACCTAAGGCCATGGCGGGTCTTATGTGCTCAGGGTGCGGTCAGCTTTCTGGGTGTTGGTCAGGAGGTCCGGGCTCAGGTTGTGTCCGACAGTGCATTAGTGCCCAGGTTAGACTATATAATTTGGGTAAAGTCGAGTGCTGTGTAGGTTTATCCTCATTTAAGGTGCCAGGGCAACTCATTAGGCAATAATTTTTTTTTAGAAAGCAGGCAGAGTGCTGCATTGTGGGTCCGGTATTGCCAAAATTGAGGGCTTCGGGACCAGGAGTTTGAGGACGGAAGTCTAAGAAGACAAGCTAGACTTGCGTTTCAGGGCGAGGGCACGGCAGGTACCTCCTGCAGATCTGAACCAATATCTTATACATCTGAAGTCAGGTCGAGGATCAGACATTGGCTCAGTTTGGAGTCTCCGTGCATGACAGCCGCTTCATGAGGGAGCGGAATCTCGAGGCCATTGAGGTTTTACAAGTTGGGAGTTGTGGGATGCCCCTTTCAAGGATTCCTTCTGCCGGACAATTGAGACCAGTTGGAAAGCTCCAGGACATCCCATTTGGAATGACTTTAGAGCACCGTTAGAGGATGGATGCCCGGGAAGCCCGCCTCGCATTCCAATAGTCTCCTAGCAACAAGACAGTTTAGATCTGATGGATCTGCTAGAGCAACCGGGGTGGCCTAGTTGAAATGGACTTTCCTGAGGATGGGTCCTAATATGTTTTTGTGTCCATGAGGGCCTTGGAATGTTTCGGTGGCACCGGGAACTTGAAGTACTCTCCTAAGCTTTTGACATAGCTCCCATGCACAGGTTTCCTTGTGGAGACGAGATGAGTTCTGATGGGTGCCTTAGGAAAACCCCTATGCTCGTATTGGAATCAGGCTTTTGAGGAGACATGCCTGTAAACCAAGGCAAGGGATCCTATTATGGCTTAGGGTCCTGTCTGGTTCAATCTTCTTCTCTGGGGACATCCATCTATGGTATGAGTGGAGGTAGATTATCAGCTGATGTCAGATAGCCCTTGTTTGTTCCGGTCGACCTACACTATTGGGATGGCCTAAGGGACTTTGGAGGTTTCTCCTAATTTGTATGATTTTGGACCATAGAATGGGCAGAATTCCCATGGATTGGTAGGCACAGTCCTAATGTGTAGCTCCAGGGTCCGCAGCCTGGAGAGTGTGTGGCCCAGGACTTTGAGGACAGAAGTCTGAAAAACACAAAATCAGCTTAGGTTTGGGGACGTAGGTATGGCAGGCCCGATCTACAAACCATGAGAAGAACTCTTCAGGATATGAAGAAAGTGCGAGTCTGAGGCGCTTGCTCAGGCTTTTGTCTCTGGATTTTGTATCAGCGATGGCCGTTGAATGTCGGGGAGGCCTCATGGGCCATGGACGAATCTTCCTCTCTGAGAATTTGCCCTGATTCCCAATCGTTTTTCATCAATCCGTGGGATGGAAGGACTCCCTTAAGTATTGTTACCTCAGGTGTCCCACCAAAAGAGGAATTCCAAAGCAAAGCCGTGGGGACGACTGAAGGGACAACCCGAACTATGGTTCAAAATTGGGGCCTAGGGGCATGGCAAGCCCAATATGCTATCTCTTCATCCTGCCACTGAGTGGCCTTCCTTGGGGACTGGGCTCAGGCTGAGGGTCACAATGTGTGTTTGTGACCAATGTGGCCCAAGAGCTGGGCGGGGCCTCATGGGCCACACTGGCTTCAAATACACTGAAGGTTGGACAACATGCCAACCACAAGGTTTCTTGCCATGGGGAAGGAGTTATGATTTCTGCATCATGTTCAACCATGGGCAGTGATTGGAGATAAGGTCTAGATTCTGAAGCCTGAAAACCGAGGTTGGGAAGAGATGACGACCTAAGGCCATGGCGGCTCGTTGTTCTCAGTGTGCAGCCAGGTGTCTGGCTGGGCCAGGAGGTCCAGGCTCAGGCTGTGTCAGAAAGGGCATTAGTGCCCTGGTCAGCCTATGAATTTGGGGTACAGCCAAGGTCAGTGCAGGTTGATCCTCCCTTGGGGTTACTGGGTAGCCCCAGAAGGCAATGCTTTTCTTCTGGAGGGCAGGCAGAGTGCTGCATTGTAGTTATGGATTGCCAAACTGGAGGGCTTGTGGGCCAGTAGTCTGAGGACAGAATTCTGAGAACACAAGCTAGGCTTAGGTTTCTGGGTGAGGACATGGCAGGCACAATTTACAGACCGGAATTGAGATCTCGTGCATCTGAAGTCAGGGCGTGGATCAGACGATCGCTCAGGTTGGAGTTTCTGTCCATGATGGCCCCTTCATGAAGGAGGAGATTCACGAGGCCATGGGGGTTTTCCCACGATGGGATTTGTGAGAAGCTCCAAACTGCAAAGTGTCTTCTGCAGGACAATTGAGACCTGTTGTTTGGCTCCAGGCCAATGATTCTGAGCAGGGTTCTAAGGATGGATGGCTGGGTAGCCCACCGCGCATTCCAATTGTCTCCTAGCAACAAGACAGGTTAGATATGCTGGATCTGGGGGATCACCCGAGGAGGCTGAGTTGAAATGGACTCTCCTGGGCATAAGTCCTAATGTGCTTTTTTGTTTATGGAGACCTTGGAAGGAAGCGGTGGAACTGGGGCCCTGAAGGGCTCTCCTAAACAGAGGCTTTGACACAGCTTCAACGTGCAAGTTTCCAATGTGTAGATGAGGTGTTTTCTGATGGGTGAGTCAAGAAAAAGCCATTGCTGGTTTTGAAATCCAGGCGTCTGAGGAGAGATGCCTGGAAACCAAAGCAATGGATCTGATTGGTGCAGGTGCCTTTTCTTAACTTTTTACCTCTGGGGACATATGTCTATGGGTCTGAGGGCAGGTAAGTGCTTAGTTGGGCTCAGATGGCCCCTTTTTGTCCTGGGAAGCCACCACTATTGAGAGGGATCAGGGAATTTGGAGGATTATCCTATTAGAAGGGTTGTGGCCATTGCAATGGGCACACACAATTCCTTGGAGAGGGCAAGTACAGTCCTCAGGTTTGGCTCCAGGGGCCTGAGCCTGTAGGTTGTGTAGGCCAGGGCTGTTTGGACAGTTGTCTGAAAACACAACCCCGGCTTATGTTTCGGGTCATAGGTATGGCAGGACTGATCTACAAACCATGAGGAGAACTCTTCGAGATTTGAAAAAAGGGCGAGTGTGAGGCTCTTGCTCACGTTTTTGTCTCTGGAATACGTGTCACTCATGGTCGTGAAATTTCTGGGTGACTTCATGGGAAATGGACGAGTCTTACTCTCTGGTGGTTTGGCCCCGTCCAAAGAGTTTGAGGTCATTCTGTGGGATGGAAGAAGTCCGTTTTTTTGTTGTTGTTGTTTTCTTTTTTAACCTCAGGTGTCCCACCAAATGAGGGATTCCAGAGTAGAGCCCTGGGGAGGGTCGACTGGACAATCAGAAATCAGGTTAAAATTGGGGCCTAGGGACATGTCAAGACCATTATGGCATCTAATGGTCCAGCCACTGAGTGGACTTACTAGAGGACAGGACTCATGCTGAGGGTCACAATGCGTGTTTATGCCCTCGTCGCACTCAAGAATGGGCGAGGCCTCAGGGTGAATGCTGGTTTCTCCTACACTGAACGTTGGACAACGTGCTAACCACAAGGTTTCTTGCCATGGGTAAGGAGGAGTTCTGATATCTGCATTACACTCACGCTTGGACAGTGATTGGAGATAAGGTCTCGGTTCTGAAGCCTGAAAACTGAGGTAGGGAAGAGATGATGACCTAAGGCCATGGCGGGTCTTATGTGCTCAGGGTGCGGTCAGCTTTCTGGGTGTTGGTCAGGAGGTCCGGGCTCAGGTTGTGTCCGACAGTGCATTAGTGCCCAGGTTAGACTATATAATTTGGGTAAAGTCGAGTGCTGTGTAGGTTTATCCTCATTTAAGGTGCCTGGGCAGCTCATTAGGCAATAATTTTTTTTTAGAGATCAGGCAGAGTGCTGCATTGTGGGTCCGGAATTGCCAAACCTGAGGGCTTCGGGAACAGGAGTGTGAGGACGGAAGTCTAAGAAGACAAGCTAGACTTGCGTTTCAGGGCGAAGGCACGGCAGGTACCTCCTATAGATCTGAACCAATATCTTATGCATCTGAATCAGGTCGAGGATCAGACGTTGGCTCAGTTTGGAGTTTCCGTGCATGACGGCAACTTCATGAAGGGAGCTGAATCTCGAGGCCATTGAGGTTTTCCCACTTTGGGAGTTGTGGGATGCCCCCTTCAAAAATTCCTTCTGCCGGACAATTGAGAGCTGTTGGACAGCTCCAGGACTACCCATATGGAATGACTCCAGAGCACCGTTAGGGGATGGATGCCTTGGAAGCCCGCCACGCATTCCAATAGTCTCCTAGCAACAAGACAGTTTAGATCTGATGGCTCTGCGGGATCAACCGGCGTGGCCGAATTGAAATGGACTTTCTGAGGATGGGTCCTAAAGTGTTTTTGTGTCCATGAGGGCCTTGGAATGTGTCGGTGGCACCGGGAACTTGAAGTACTCTCCTAAGCTTTTGACATAGCTCCCATGCATAGGTTTCCTTGTGGAGACGAGATGAGTTCTGATGGTTGCCTCAGGAAATCCCCTATGCTCGTATTGGAATCAGGCTTTTGAGGAGACATGCCTGTAAACCAAAGCAATGGATCCAAATATGGCCTAGGTTCCTGTCTGGTTCACTCTTCTTCTCTGGGGACATCCATCTATGGTATGAGTAGAGGTAGATTATCAGCTGGTGTCAGATAGCCCTTGTTTGTTCCGATTGACCTACACTATTGGGATGGCCTCAGGGACTTTGGAGGTTTCTCCTAATTTGTACGATTTTGGACCATGGAATGGGAAGATTTCCCATAGATTGGTAGGCACAGTCCTAATGTGTGGCTCCAGGTTCCCCAGCCTGGAGAGTGTGTGGCCCAGGACTTTGAGGACGGAGGTCTGAATACACAAACTCAGCTTAGGTTTGGGGACGTAGGTATGGCAGGCCCGATCTACAAACCATGAGAAGAACTCTTCAGGATATGAAGAAAGTGCGAGTCTGAGGCGCTTGCTCAGGCTTTTGTCTCTGGATTTTGTATCAGCGATGGCCGTTGAATGTCGGGGAGGCCTCATGGGCCATGGACGAATCATCTTCTCTGAGGATTTGCCCCGATTCCCAATCGTTTTTCGTCAATCCGTGGGATGGAAGGACTCCTTTCAGTATTGTTACCTCAGGTGTCCCACCAAAAGAGGAATTCCAAAGCAAAGCCGTGGGGACGACTGAAGGGACAACCCGAACTATGGTTCAAAATTGGGGCCTAGGGGCATGGCAAGCCCAATATGCTATCTCTTCATCCTGCCACTGAGTGGCCTTACTTGGGGACTGGGCTCAGGCTGAGGGTCACAATGTGTGTTTGTGACCAATGTGGCCCAAGAGCATGGGCGGAGCCTCATGGGCCACACTGGCTTCAAATACACTGATGGTTGGACAACATGCCATCCGCAAGGTTTCTTGCCATGGGGAAGGAGTTATGATTTCTGCATCACGTTCAACCCTGGGCAGTGATTGGAGATAAGGTCTAGACTCTGAAGCCTAAAAACCGAGGTTGGGAAGAGATGACGACCTAAGGCCATGGCGGCTCGTTGTTCTCAGTGTGCGGCCAGCTGTATGGGTGGGCCAGGAGGTCCAGGCTCAGGCTGTGTCAGAAAGGGCATTAGTGCCCTGGTCAGCCTATGAATTTGGGGTACAGCCAAGGTAGGTGCGGTTGATCCTCCCTTGGGGTTGCTGAGTAGCCCCAGAGGGCAATGCTTTTCTTCTGGAGGGCAGGCAGAGTGCTACATTGTAGTTCTGGATTGCCAAACTGGAGGGCTTGTGGGCCAGTAGTCTGAGGACAGAAGTCTGAGAACACAAGCTAGGCTTAGGTTTCTGGGTGAGGACATGGCAGGCACAATCTACAGACCGGAGTCGAGATCTCGTGCATCTGAAGTCAGGGCAAGGATCAGACGATTGCTCAGGTTGGAGTTTCTGTCCATGATGGCCCCTTTATGAAGGAGGAGCATCACGAGGCCATGGGGGTTTTCCCACGATGGGATTTGTGAGAAGCTCCAAACTGCAAAGTGTCTTCTGCAGGACAATTGAGACCTGTTGTTTGGCTCCAGGCCAATGATTCTGAGCAGGGTTCTAAGGATGGATGGCTGGGTAGCCCACCGCGCATTCCAATTGTCTCCTAGCAACAAGACAGTTTAGATCTGCTGGATCTGGGAGATCAACCGAGGAGGCTGAGTTGAAATGGACTCTCCTGGGCATGGGTCCTAATGTGCTTTTGTGTGTATGGAGACCTTGGAATGAAGCGGTGGCACTGGGGCCCTGATGGGCTCTCCAAAACAGAGGCTTTGACATAGCTCCAACGTGCAAGTTTCCCATGTATAGATGAGGTGTTTTCTGATGGGAGAGTCAAGAAAAAGCCATTGCTGGTTTTGAAATCCAGGTGTCTGAGGGGAGATGCCTGGAAACCAAAGCAATGGATCTGATTAGTGCCTAGGAGCCTGTTCTATCCTTTTTACCTCTGGGGACATCTGTCTATGGGTCTGAGTGCAGGTAGGTGCTTAGTTGGGCTCAGATTGCCCCTTTTTGTCCTGGGAAGCCACCACTATTGAGATGGATCAAGGACTTTGGAGGATTATCCTATTAGAAGGGTTGTGGCCATTGCAATGGGCACACACAATTCCTTGGAGAGGGCAAGTACAGTCCTCAGGTTTGGCTCCAGGGGCCTGAGCCTGTAGGTTGTGTAGGCCAGGGCTGTTTGGACAGTTGTCTGAAAACACAACCTCGGCTTATGTTTCGGGTCATAGGTATGGCAGGACTGATCTACAAACCATGAGGAGAACTCTTCGAGATTTGAAAAAAGGGCGAGTGTGAGGCTCTTGCTCAAGTTTTTGTCTCTGGATATCGTGTCACTCATGGTCGTGAAATTTCTGGGTGACTTCATGGGAAATGGACGAGTCTTACTTTCTGGTGGTTTGGCCCTGTCCAAAGAGTTTGAGGTCATTCTGTGGGATGGAAGAAGTCCGTTTTTTTTGTTGTTGTTGTTTTCTTTTTTAACCTCAGGTGTCCCACCAAATGAGGGATTCCAGAGTAGAGCCCTGGGGAGGGTCGACTGGACAATCAGAAATCTGGTTAAAATTGGGGCCTAGGGACATGTCAAGACCATTATGGCATCTAATGGTCCAGCCACTGAGTGGACTTACTAGAGGACAGGACTCATGCTGAGGGTCACAATGCGTGTTTATGCCCTCGTCGCACTCAAGAATGGGCGAGGCCTCAGGGTAAATGCTGGTTTCTCCTACACTGAACGTTGGACAACGTGCCAACCACAAGGTTTCTTGCCATGGGTAAGGAGGAGTTCTGATTTCTGCATTACACTCACGCTTGGACAGTGATTGGCGATAAGGTCTCGGTTCTGAAGCCTGAAAACTGAGATAGGGAAGAGGTGATGACCTAAGGCCATGGCGGGTCTTATGTGCTCAGGGTGCGGTCAGCTTTCTGGGTGTTGGTCAGGAGGTCCGGCTCAGGTTGTGTCCGACAGTAAATAGGTGCCCAGGTTAGACTATATAATTTGGGTAAAGTCGAGTGCTGTGTAGGTTTATCCTCATTTAAGGTGCCTGGGCAGCTCATTAGGCAATAATTTTTTTTTAGAGATCAGGCAGAGTGCTGCATTGTGGGTCCGGAATTGCCAAACCTGAGGGCTTCGGGACCAGGAGTGTGAGGACGGAAGTCTAAGAAGACAAGCTAGACTTGCGTTTCAGGGCGAGGGCACGGCAGGTATCTCCTATAGATCTGAACTAATATCTTATGCATCTGAAGTCAGGTCGAGGATCAGACGTTGGCTCAGTTTGGAGTTTCCGTGCATGACGGCCGCTTCATGAAGGGAGCGGAATCTCGAGGCCATTGATGTTTTTCCACGTTGGGATGCCCCCTTCAAGGATTCCTTCTGCCGGACAACTGAGAGCTGTTGGACAGCTCCAGGACATCCCATATGGAATGAATCCAGAGAACCGTTAGAGGATGGATGCCTTGGAAGCCCGCCTCGCATTCCAATTGTCTCCTAGCAACAAGACAGTTTAGATCTGATGGCTCTGCGGGATCAAGCGGGGTGGCCGAGTTGAAATGGACTTTCTGAGGATGGGTCCTAAAGTGTTTTTGTGTCCATGAGGGCCTTGGAATGTGTCGGTGGCACCGGGACCTTGAAGTACTCTCCTAAGATTTCGACAGAGCTCCCATGCACAGGTTTTCTTGTGGAGACGAGATGAGTTCTGATGGTGGCCTCAGGAAATCCCCTATGCTCGTATTGGAATCAGGCTTTTGAGGAGACATGCCTGTAAACCAAGACAAGGGATCCTATTAAGGCCTAGGGTCCTGTCTGGTTCAATCTTCTTCTCTGGGAACATCCATCTATGGTATGAGTGGAGGTAGATTATCAGCTGGTGTCAGATAGCCCTTGTTTGTTCCGGTCGACCTACACTATTGGGATGGCCTCAGGGACTTTGGAGGTTTCTCCTAATTTGTACGATTTTGGACCATGGAATGGGCAGAATTCCCATGGATTGGTAGGCACAGTCCTACTGTGTGGCTCCAGGGTCCCCAGCCTGGAGAGTGTGTGGCCCAGGACTTTGAGGACAGAGGTCTGAAAACACAAACTCAGCGTAGGTTTGGGGACGTAGGTATGGCAGGCCCGATCTACAAACCATGAGAAGAACTCTTCAGGATATGAAGAAAGTGCGAGTCTGAGGCGCTTGCTCAGGCTTTTGTCTCTGGATTTTGTATCAGCGATGGCCGTTGAATGTCGGGGAGGCCTCATGGGCCATGGACGAATCTTCCTCTCTGAGAATTTGCCCTGATTCCCAATCGTTTTTCATCAATCCGTGGGATGGAAGGACTCCCTTAAGTATTGTTACCTCAGGTGTCCCACCAAAAGAGGAATTCCAAAGCAAAGCCGTGGGGACGACTGAAGGGACAACCCGAACTATGGTTCAAAATTGGGGCCTAGGGGCATGGCAAGCCCAATATGCTATCTCTTCATCCTGCCACTGAGTGGCCTTCCTTGGGGACTGGGCTCAGGCTGAGGGTCACAATGTGTGTTTGTGACCAATGTGGCCCAAGAGCTGGGCGGGGCCTCATGGGCCACACTGGCTTCAAATACACTGAAGGTTGGACAACATGCCAACCACAAGGTTTCTTGCCATGGGGAAGGAGTTATGATTTCTGCATCATGTTCAACCATGGGCAGTGATTGGAGATAAGGTCTAGATTCTGAAGCCTGAAAACCGAGGTTGGGAAGAGATGACGACCTAAGGCCATGGCGGCTCGTTGTTCTCAGTGTGCAGCCAGGTGTCTGGCTGGGCCAGGAGGTCCAGGCTCAGGCTGTGTCAGAAAGGGCATTAGTGCCCTGGTCAGCCTATGAATTTGGGGTACAGCCAAGGTCAGTGCAGGTTGATCCTCCCTTGGGGTTACTGGGTAGCCCCAGAAGGCAATGCTTTTCTTCTGGAGGGCAGGCAGAGTGCTGCATTGTAGTTATGGATTGCCAAACTGGAGGGCTTGTGGGCCAGTAGTCTGAGGACAGAATTCTGAGAACACAAGCTAGGCTTAGGTTTCTGGGTGAGGACATGGCAGGCACAATTTACAGACCGGAATTGAGATCTCGTGCATCTGAAGTCAGGGCGTGGATCAGACGATCGCTCAGGTTGGAGTTTCTGTCCATGATGGCCCCTTCATGAAGGAGGAGATTCACGAGGCCATGGGGGTTTTCCCACGATGGGATTTGTGAGAAGCTCCAAACTGCAAAGTGTCTTCTGCAGGACAATTGAGACCTGTTGTTTGGCTCCAGGCCAATGATTCTGAGCAGGGTTCTAAGGATGGATGGCTGGGTAGCCCACCGCGCATTCCAATTGTCTCCTAGCAACAAGACAGGTTAGATATGCTGGATCTGGGGGATCACCCGAGGAGGCTGAGTTGAAATGGACTCTCCTGGGCATAAGTCCTAATGTGCTTTTTTGTTTATGGAGACCTTGGAAGGAAGCGGTGGAACTGGGGCCCTGAAGGGCTCTCCTAAACAGAGGCTTTGACACAGCTTCAACGTGCAAGTTTCCAATGTGTAGATGAGGTGTTTTCTGATGGGTGAGTCAAGAAAAAGCCATTGCTGGTTTTGAAATCCAGGCGTCTGAGGAGAGATGCCTGGAAACCAAAGCAATGGATCTGATTGGTGCAGGTGCCTTTTCTTAACTTTTTACCTCTGGGGACATATGTCTATGGGTCTGAGGGCAGGTAAGTGCTTAGTTGGGCTCAGATGGCCCCTTTTTGTCCTGGGAAGCCACCACTATTGAGAGGGATCAGGGAATTTGGAGGATTATCCTATTAGAAGGGTTGTGGCCATTGCAATGGGCACACACAATTCCTTGGAGAGGGCAAGTACAGTCCTCAGGTTTGGCTCCAGGGGCCTGAGCCTGTAGGTTGTGTAGGCCAGGGCTGTTTGGACAGTTGTCTGAAAACACAACCCCGGCTTATGTTTCGGGTCATAGGTATGGCAGGACTGATCTACAAACCATGAGGAGAACTCTTCGAGATTTGAAAAAAGGGCGAGTGTGAGGCTCTTGCTCACGTTTTTGTCTCTGGAATACGTGTCACTCATGGTCGTGAAATTTCTGGGTGACTTCATGGGAAATGGACGAGTCTTACTCTCTGGTGGTTTGGCCCCGTCCAAAGAGTTTGAGGTCATTCTGTGGGATGGAAGAAGTCCGTTTTTTTGTTGTTGTTGTTTTCTTTTTTAACCTCAGGTGTCCCACCAAATGAGGGATTCCAGAGTAGAGCCCTGGGGAGGGTCGACTGGACAATCAGAAATCAGGTTAAAATTGGGGCCTAGGGACATGTCAAGACCATTATGGCATCTAATGGTCCAGCCACTGAGTGGACTTACTAGAGGACAGGACTCATGCTGAGGGTCACAATGCGTGTTTATGCCCTCGTCGCACTCAAGAATGGGCGAGGCCTCAGGGTGAATGCTGGTTTCTCCTACACTGAACGTTGGACAACGTGCTAACCACAAGGTTTCTTGCCATGGGTAAGGAGGAGTTCTGATATCTGCATTACACTCACGCTTGGACAGTGATTGGAGATAAGGTCTCGGTTCTGAAGCCTGAAAACTGAGGTAGGGAAGAGATGATGACCTAAGGCCATGGCGGGTCTTATGTGCTCAGGGTGCGGTCAGCTTTCTGGGTGTTGGTCAGGAGGTCCGGGCTCAGGTTGTGTCCGACAGTGCATTAGTGCCCAGGTTAGACTATATAATTTGGGTAAAGTCGAGTGCTGTGTAGGTTTATCCTCATTTAAGGTGCCTGGGCAGCTCATTAGGCAATAATTTTTTTTTAGAGATCAGGCAGAGTGCTGCATTGTGGGTCCGGAATTGCCAAACCTGAGGGCTTCGGGAACAGGAGTGTGAGGACGGAAGTCTAAGAAGACAAGCTAGACTTGCGTTTCAGGGCGAAGGCACGGCAGGTACCTCCTATAGATCTGAACCAATATCTTATGCATCTGAATCAGGTCGAGGATCAGACGTTGGCTCAGTTTGGAGTTTCCGTGCATGACGGCAACTTCATGAAGGGAGCTGAATCTCGAGGCCATTGAGGTTTTCCCACTTTGGGAGTTGTGGGATGCCCCCTTCAAAAATTCCTTCTGCCGGACAATTGAGAGCTGTTGGACAGCTCCAGGACTACCCATATGGAATGACTCCAGAGCACCGTTAGGGGATGGATGCCTTGGAAGCCCGCCACGCATTCCAATAGTCTCCTAGCAACAAGACAGTTTAGATCTGATGTCTCTGCGGGATCAACCGGCGTGGCCGAATTGAAATGGACTTTCTGAGGATGGGTCCTAAAGTGTTTTTGTGTCCATGAGGGCCTTGGAATGTGTCGGTGGCACCGGGAACTTGAAGTACTCTCCTAAGCTTTTGACATAGCTCCCATGCATAGGTTTCCTTGTGGAGACGAGATGAGTTCTGATGGTTGCCTCAGGAAATCCCCTATGCTCGTATTGGAATCAGGCTTTTGAGGAGACATGCCTGTAAACCAAAGCAATGGATCCAAATATGGCCTAGGTTCCTGTCTGGTTCACTCTTCTTCTCTGGGGACATCCATCTATGGTATGAGTAGAGGTAGATTATCAGCTGGTGTCAGATAGCCCTTGTTTGTTCCGATTGACCTACACTATTGGGATGGCCTCAGGGACTTTGGAGGTTTCTCCTAATTTGTACGATTTTGGACCATGGAATGGGAAGATTTCCCATAGATTGGTAGGCACAGTCCTAATGTGTGGCTCCAGGTTCCCCAGCCTGGAGAGTGTGTGGCCCAGGACTTTGAGGACGGAGGTCTGAATACACAAACTCAGCTTAGGTTTGGGGACGTAGGTATGGCAGGCCCGATCTACAAACCATGAGAAGAACTCTTCAGGATATGAAGAAAGTGCGAGTCTGAGGCGCTTGCTCAGGCTTTTGTCTCTGGATTTTGTATCAGCGATGGCCGTTGAATGTCGGGGAGGCCTCATGGGCCATGGACGAATCATCTTCTCTGAGGATTTGCCCCGATTCCCAATCGTTTTTCGTCAATCCGTGGGATGGAAGGACTCCTTTCAGTATTGTTACCTCAGGTGTCCCACCAAAAGAGGAATTCCAAAGCAAAGCCGTGGGGACGACTGAAGGGACAACCCGAACTATGGTTCAAAATTGGGGCCTAGGGGCATGGCAAGCCCAATATGCTATCTCTTCATCCTGCCACTGAGTGGCCTTACTTGGGGACTGGGCTCAGGCTGAGGGTCACAATGTGTGTTTGTGACCAATGTGGCCCAAGAGCATGGGCGGAGCCTCATGGGCCACACTGGCTTCAAATACACTGATGTTTGGACAACATGCCATCCGCAAGGTTTCTTGCCATGGGGAAGGAGTTATGATTTCTGCATCACGTTCAACCCTGGGCAGTGATTGGAGATAAGGTCTAGACTCTGAAGCCTAAAAACCGAGGTTGGGAAGAGATGACGACCTAAGGCCATGGCGGCTCGTTGTTCTCAGTGTGCGGCCAGCTGTATGGGTGGGCCAGGAGGTCCAGGCTCAGGCTGTGTCAGAAAGGGCATTAGTGCCCTGGTCAGCCTATGAATTTGGGGTACAGCCAAGGTAGGTGCGGTTGATCCTCCCTTGGGGTTGCTGAGTAGCCCCAGAGGGCAATGCTTTTCTTCTGGAGGGCAGGCAGAGTGCTACATTGTAGTTCTGGATTGCCAAACTGGAGGGCTTGTGGGCCAGTAGTCTGAGGACAGAAGTCTGAGAACACAAGCTAGGCTTAGGTTTCTGGGTGAGGACATGGCAGGCACAATCTACAGACCGGAGTCGAGATCTCGTGCATCTGAAGTCAGGGCAAGGATCAGACGATTGCTCAGGTTGGAGTTTCTGTCCATGATGGCCCCTTTATGAAGGAGGAGCATCACGAGGCCATGGGGGTTTTCCCACGATGGGATTTGTGAGAAGCTCCAAACTGCAAAGTGTCTTCTGCAGGACAATTGAGACCTGTTGTTTGGCTCCAGGCCAATGATTCTGAGCAGGGTTCTAAGGATGGATGGCTGGGTAGCCCACCGCGCATTCCAATTGTCTCCTAGCAACAAGACAGTTTAGATCTGCTGGATCTGGGAGATCAACCGAGGAGGCTGAGTTGAAATGGACTCTCCTGGGCATGGGTCCTAATGTGCTTTTGTGTGTATGGAGACCTTGGAATGAAGCGGTGGCACTGGGGCCCTGATGGGCTCTCCAAAACAGAGGCTTTGACATAGCTCCAACGTGCAAGTTTCCCATGTATAGATGAGGTGTTTTCTGATGGGAGAGTCAAGAAAAAGCCATTGCTGGTTTTGAAATCCAGGTGTCTGAGGGGAGATGCCTGGAAACCAAAGCAATGGATCTGATTAGTGCCTAGGAGCCTGTTCTATCCTTTTTACCTCTGGGGACATCTGTCTATGGGTCTGAGTGCAGGTAGGTGCTTAGTTGGGCTCAGATTGCCCCTTTTTGTCCTGGGAAGCCACCACTATTGAGATGGATCAAGGACTTTGGAGGATTATCCTATTAGAAGGGTTGTGGCCATTGCAATGGGCACACACAATTCCTTGGAGAGGGCAAGTACAGTCCTCAGGTTTGGCTCCAGGGGCCTGAGCCTGTAGGTTGTGTAGGCCAGGGCTGTTTGGACAGTTGTCTGAAAACACAACCTCGGCTTATGTTTCGGGTCATAGGTATGGCAGGACTGATCTACAAACCATGAGGAGAACTCTTCGAGATTTGAAAAAAGGGCGAGTGTGAGGCTCTTGCTCAAGTTTTTGTCTCTGGATATCGTGTCACTCATGGTCGTGAAATTTCTGGGTGACTTCATGGGAAATGGACGAGTCTTACTTTCTGGTGGTTTGGCCCTGTCCAAAGAGTTTGAGGTCATTCTGTGGGATGGAAGAAGTCCGTTTTTTTTGTTGTTGTTGTTTTCTTTTTTAACCTCAGGTGTCCCACCAAATGAGGGATTCCAGAGTAGAGCCCTGGGGAGGGTCGACTGGACAATCAGAAATCTGGTTAAAATTGGGGCCTAGGGACATGTCAAGACCATTATGGCATCTAATGGTCCAGCCACTGAGTGGACTTACTAGAGGACAGGACTCATGCTGAGGGTCACAATGCGTGTTTATGCCCTCGTCGCACTCAAGAATGGGCGAGGCCTCAGGGTAAATGCTGGTTTCTCCTACACTGAACGTTGGACAACGTGCCAACCACAAGGTTTCTTGCCATGGGTAAGGAGGAGTTCTGATTTCTGCATTACACTCACGCTTGGACAGTGATTGGCGATAAGGTCTCGGTTCTGAAGCCTGAAAACTGAGATAGGGAAGAGGTGATGACCTAAGGCCATGGCGGGTCTTATGTGCTCAGGGTGCGGTCAGCTTTCTGGGTGTTGGTCAGGAGGTCCGGCTCAGGTTGTGTCCGACAGTAAATAGGTGCCCAGGTTAGACTATATAATTTGGGTAAAGTCGAGTGCTGTGTAGGTTTATCCTCATTTAAGGTGCCTGGGCAGCTCATTAGGCAATAATTTTTTTTTAGAGATCAGGCAGAGTGCTGCATTGTGGGTCCGGAATTGCCAAACCTGAGGGCTTCGGGACCAGGAGTGTGAGGACGGAAGTCTAAGAAGACAAGCTAGACTTGCGTTTCAGGGCGAGGGCACGGCAGGTATCTCCTATAGATCTGAACTAATATCTTATGCATCTGAAGTCAGGTCGAGGATCAGACGTTGGCTCAGTTTGGAGTTTCCGTGCATGACGGCCGCTTCATGAAGGGAGCGGAATCTCGAGGCCATTGATGTTTTTCCACGTTGGGATGCCCCCTTCAAGGATTCCTTCTGCCGGACAACTGAGAGCTGTTGGACAGCTCCAGGACATCCCATATGGAATGAATCCAGAGAACCGTTAGAGGATGGATGCCTTGGAAGCCCGCCTCGCATTCCAATTGTCTCCTAGCAACAAGACAGTTTAGATCTGATGGCTCTGCGGGATCAAGCGGGGTGGCCGAGTTGAAATGGACTTTCTGAGGATGGGTCCTAAAGTGTTTTTGTGTCCATGAGGGCCTTGGAATGTGTCGGTGGCACCGGGACCTTGAAGTACTCTCCTAAGATTTCGACAGAGCTCCCATGCACAGGTTTTCTTGTGGAGACGAGATGAGTTCTGATGGTGGCCTCAGGAAATCCCCTATGCTCGTATTGGAATCAGGATTTTGAGGAGACATGCCTGTAAACCAAGACAAGGGATCCTATTAAGGCCTAGGGTCCTGTCTGGTTCAATCTTCTTCTCTGGGAACATCCATCTATGGTATGAGTGGAGGTAGATTATCAGCTGGTGTCAGATAGCCCTTGTTTGTTCCGGTCGACCTACACTATTGGGATGGCCTCAGGGACTTTGGAGGTTTCTCCTAATTTGTACGATTTTGGACCATGGAATGGGCAGAATTCCCATGGATTGGTAGGCACAGTCCTACTGTGTGGCTCCAGGGTCCCCAGCCTGGAGAGTGTGTGGCCCAGGACTTTGAGGACAGAGGTCTGAAAACACAAACTCAGCGTAGGTTTGGGGACGTAGGTATGGCAGGCCCGATCTACAAACCATGAGAAGAACTCTTCAGGATATGAAGAAAGTGCGAGTCTGAGGCGCTTGCTAAGGCTGTTGTCTCTGGATTTTGTATCAGCGATGGCCGTGGAATGTCGGGGAGGCCTCATGGGCCATGGACGAATCTTCCTCTCTGAGGATTTGCCACGATTCCCAATCGTTTTTCGTCAATCCGTGGGATGGAAGGACTCCTTTCAGTAGTGTTACCTCAGGTGTCCCACCAAAAGAGGAATTCCAAAGCAAAGCCTTGGGGACGACTGAAGGGACAACCCGAACTATGGTTCAAAATTGGGGCCTAGGGGCATGGCAAGCCCAATATGCTATCTCTTCATCCTGCCACTGAGTGGCCTTACTTGGGGACTGGGCTCAGGCTGAGGGTCACAATGTGTGTTTGTGACCAATGTGGCCCAAGAGCATGGGCGGAGCCTCATGGGCCACACTGGATTCAAATACACTGAAGGTTGGACAACATGCCAATCACAAGGTTTCTTACCATGGGGAAGGAGTTCTGATTTCTGCATCACGTTCAACCCTGGGCAGTGATTGGAGATAAGTTCTAGATTCTGAAGCCTGAAAACCGAGGTTGGGAAGAGATGACGACCTAAGGCCAAGGCGGCTCGATGTTCTCAGTGTGCGGCCAGCTGTCTGGGTGGGCCAGGAGGTCCAGGCTCAGGCTGTGTCAGAAAGGGCATTAGTGCCCTGGTCAGCCTATGAATTTGGGGTACAGCCAAGTTCGGTGCAGGTTGATCCTCCCTTGGGGATACTGGGTAGCGCCAGAGGCCATGCTTTTCTTCTCAAGGGCAGGCAGAGTGCTGCATTGTAGTTCTGGATTGCCTACCTGGAGGGCATGTGGGCTTGTAGTCTCAGGACCGAAGTCTGAGAACACAAGCTAGGCTTAGGTTTCTGGGTGAGGACATGGCAGGCACAATCTACAGACCGGAGTCGAGATCTCGTGCATCTGAAGTCAGGGCAAGGATCAGACGATTGCTCAGGTTGGAGTTTCTGTCCATGATGGCCCCTTTATGAAGGAGGAGCATCACGAGGCCATGGGGGTTTTCCCACGATGGGATTTGTGAGAAGCTCCAAACTGCAAAGTGTCTTCTGCAGGACAATTGAGACCTGTTGTTTGGCTCCAGGCCAATGATTCTGAGCAGGGTTCTAAGGATGGATGGCTGGGTAGCCCACCGCGCATTCCAATTGTCTCCTAGCAACAAGACAGTTTAGATCTGCTGGATCTGGGAGATCAACCGAGGAGGCTGAGTTGAAATGGACTCTCCTGGGCATGGGTCCTAATGTGCTTTTGTGTGTATGGAGACCTTGGAATGAAGCGGTGGCACTGGGGCCCTGATGGGCTCTCCAAAACAGAGGCTTTGACACAGCTCCAACGTGCAAGTTTTCCATGTGTAGATGAGATGTTTTCTGATGGGTGAGTCAAGAAAAAGCCATTGCTGGTTTTGAAATCCAGGCGTCTGAGGAGAGATGCCTGGAAACCAAAGCAATGGATCTGATTAGTGCCTAGGGGCCTGTTCTTTCCTTTTTACCTCTGGGGACATCTGTCTATGGATCTGAGTGCAGGTAGGTGCACAGATGGGCTCAGATTGCCCCTTTTTGTCCTGGGAAGCCACCCCTATTGAGATGGATTAGGGAATTGGAGGATTATCCTATTAGAAGGGTTGTGGCCATTGGAATGGGCACACACAATTCCTTGGAGAGGGCAAGTACAGTCCTCAGTTTTGGCTCCAGGGGCCTGAGACTGTAGGTTGTGCAGTCCAGGGCTGTTTGGACAGTTGTCTGAAAACACAACCTCGGCTTATGTTTCGGGTCATAGGTATGGCAGGACTGATCTACAAACCATGAGGAGAACTCTTCGAGATTTGAAAAAAGGGCGAGTGTGAGGCTCTTGCTCAAGTTTTTGTCTCTGGATATCGTGTCACTTCTGGTCGTGAAATTTCTGGGTGACTTCATGGGAAATGGACGAGTCTTACTCTCTGGTGGTTTGGCCCCGTCCAAAGAGTTTGAGGTGATTCTGTGGGATGGAAGAAATCCGTTTTTTGTTGTTGTTTTCTTTTTTAACCTCAGGTGTCCCACCAAATGAGGGATTCCAGAGTAGAGCCCTGGGGAGGGGCGACTGGACAATCAGAAATCTGGTTATAATTGGGGCCTAGGGACATGTCAAGACCATTATGGCATCTAATGATCCAGCCACTGTGAGGTCTTACTAGAGGACAGGACTCATGCTGAGGGTCACAATGCGTATTTATGCCCTCATCGCACTCAAGAATGGGCTGGGTCTCAGGGTGAATGCTGGTTTCTCCTACACTGAACGTTGGACAACGTGCCAACCACAAGGTTTCTTGCCATGGGTAAGGAGAAGTCCTGATTTCTGCATCACAATGACCCCTGGGCAGTGATATGAGATAAGGTCTCGGTTCTGAAGCCTGAAAACTGAGGTAGGGAAGAGTTGATGACCTAAGGCCCGGCGGGTCTGATGTGCTTACGGTGCGGTCTGCTGTCTGGGTGTTGGTTGGAGGTCCGGGCTCATGTTGTGTCAGACCGTTCATTAGTGCCCATGTTAGACTATATAATTTGGGTAAAGTCGAGTGCTGTGTATGTTTATCCTCATTTAAGGTGCCTGGGCAGCACATGAGGCAATAATTTTTTGTAGAGTGCAGGCCGAGTGCTGCATTGAGTGTCTGGAATTGCCAAACTGGAGGGCTTCTGGGCCAGGGTTGTGAGGACAGAAGTCTGAGAGACAAGCTAGACTTGGGTTTCAGAGCGAGGGCACGACAGGTACCCCCTGCAGTTCTGAACCAATATCTCAAGCATCTGAAGTCAAGGCGAGGATCAGACGTTGGCTCAGGTTGGAGTTTCTGTGCATGACTGCCCCTTCATGAACAGAGAGGAGTCTCAAGGCCATGGAGGTTTTCCCACGGTGGGAGTTGTAGGATGCCCCCTTGAAGGATTTCTTGTGCAGGACAATTGAGACCTGTTGGGCAGCTCCAGGACATCCCATCCCATACGGAATGACTCCAGAGCACTGTTAGGGGATGGATGCACGGGAAGACCGCCTCGCATTCCAATTGTCTCCTAGCAACAAGACAGTTGAGATCTGATGGCTCTGCGGGAGCAACCGGGATGGCTGAGTTGAAATGGACATTCCCGAGGATGGGGCCTATTATGTGTTTGTGTCCATGGGGGCCTTGGAATGGGGCGGTGGCACCGGGACCCTGAAGAATTCTCCTTAACTTTGACATAGCTCCCATGCTCAAGTTTCCTTGGGGAGATGAGATTTGTTCTGATGGGTGCCTCAGGAAACCCCCTTTGCTGGTATTGGAATCCAGGCATTTGAGAAGACATGCCTGTAAACCAAAGCAATGGATACGATTATTGCCTAGGGTCCTGTCTGGTTTAATCTTCTTCTCTGGGTTCATCCATCTATGGTATGAGTGGAGGTGGATGCTCAGCTGGTGTCAGACCGCCCTTGTTTGTCCCGGGAGACCTACACTATTGGGATGGCCTCGGGGACTTTGGAAGGTTCTCCTAATTTGTACGATTTGGACAATGGAATGGGCAGAATTCCCATGGATTGGGTAGGCAGCGTCCTAATGTGTGGCTCCAGGGGCCCCAGCCTGGAGGGTGTGGGGCCCAGGACGTTGAGGACAGAAGTCTGAAAACACAAACTCAGCTTAGGTTTGGGGTCATAGGTATGGCAGGCCCAATCTACAAACCATGAGAATAACTCATCAGGATATGAATAAAGAGCGAGTCTGAGGCACTTGCTCAGGCTTTTGTCTCTGGATTTTGTATCAATGATGGCCGTGGAATGTGGGGAGTCCTCATGGGCCATGGACGAATCCTCCTCTCTGTGGATTTGGCCCGGTCCCAATTCTTTTTCGTCAAGCTGTGGGATGGGAGGTCTCCTTTCAGGTTTGTTACCTCAGGTGTCCCAACCAAAGAGGAATTCCAAAGCAGAGCCCTGGGGAAGAGTGAAGGGACAAACCAAACTATGGTTAAAAATTGGGTAATAGTGGCATGGCTGGCCCAATATGCTATCTCTTCATCCAGAAACTAAGAGGCCCTACTTGAGGACTGGCCTCAGGCTGAGGGTCACAATGTGTGTTTCTGACCAATTGGCCCGCGTGCATGGGCGGGGCCTCATCAGCCACACTGGTATCAACTACACTGAACTTAGGACAACATGCCAATCACAAGGTTTCTAGTCATGGGAAAGGAGTTCAGATTTCTGTATCATTTTCAACCATGGGCAGTGGTTGAGATAAGGTATAGGTTCTGAAGCTTGAAAATCGCAGTTGGGGAGAGATGACGACCTAAGGCCTTGGCGGGTCATATGCGATCAGTGTGCGGTCAGTTGCCTGGGTGTTGGTCAGGAGGTTCGGGCTCAGGTTGTGTCAGACAGTGGATTAGTGCCCAGGTTAGACTATATAATTTGGGTACAGTCGAGTGCCGTGTTGTTGATCCTCATTTGAGGTGCCTGGGCAGCTCATTAGGCAAAATATTCTTTCTAGAGGGCAGGCAGAGTGCTGCATTGTGGATCCAGAATTGCCAAACTTGAGGGCTTCTGGGCCAGCAGTGTGAGGACAGAAGTCTGAGAACAGAAGCTAGATTGGGCTTCAGGCCGAGGGCACGGCAGGTACCCCTTGCAGATCTGAACTAATATCTCAAGCATCTGAAGTCAGGGCGAGGATCAGACGTTGGCTCAGGTTGGAGTTTCTGTGCATGACTTACCCTTCATGAACGGAGCGGAGTCTCAAGGCCATGGAGGTTTTCCCACGTTGGGAGTTGTTGGATGCCCCATTCAAGGATTCCTTCTGCGGGCAATTGAGACCTGTTGGGCAGCTCCAGGTCATCCCATATGGAATGACTCCAGAGCACCATTCGAGGATGGATGCCAGGGAAGCCCGCCCTGCATTCCAATTGTCTCCTAGCAACAAGACAGTTGAGATCTGATGGCTCTGCTGGGGTGGCTGAGTTGAAATGGACATTCTTGAGGATGGGGCCTAATGTGTGTTTGTGTCCATGGGGTCCTTAGAATGGGGCGGTGGCACCAGGACCCTGAAGTATTCTCCTAAGGTTTGACATAGCTCCCATGCAAAAGTTTACTTGTGGAGACGAGATTTGTTCTGATGGGTCCCTCAGGAAACTCCCTATGCTGGAATTGGAATACAGGCTTTTGAGGAGACATGCCTGTAAACCAAAGCAATGGATTCCCTAATGGCCTAGGGTCCGGTCTGGTTCAATCTATTCTCTGGAGACATCCATCTATGGTATGAGTGGAGGTAGATTCACAGCTGGTGTCAGTCCTCCCTTGTTTGACCGGGAGACCTACACTATTGGGATGGCCTCGGGGACTTTGCAGGTTTCTCATAATTTGTACGATTTTGGACAATGGAATTGGCAGAATTCCATGGATTGGGTAGGCACATTCCTAATGTGTGGCTCCAGGGGCCCAAGCCTGGAGGGTGTGTTGCCCAGGACATGGAGGACAGAAGTCTGAAAACACAAACTCAGCTTAGGTGTGGGGATGTAGGTATGGCAGGCCCAATCTACACACCATGAGAAGAACTCTTCAGGATATGAAGAAAGAGCGAGTCTGAGGCGCTTGTCAGGCTTTTGTCCCTATATTTTGTATCAACGATGGCCCTGGAATGTGAGGAGGCCTCATGCGGCATGGACGAATCTTCCTCTCTGTGGATTGGCCCGGTCCCAATTGTTTTTCGTCAATCTGTGGGATGGGAGGTTTCCAATCAGGTTTGTTACCTCAGGTGTCCCAACCAAAG
This sequence comes from Mustela nivalis, assembly GCF_964662115.1. Lineage (NCBI taxonomy): Eukaryota > Metazoa > Chordata > Mammalia > Carnivora > Mustelidae > Mustela > Mustela nivalis. The sequence goes on along the minus strand of NW_028136556.1, from coordinate 139,163 downwards.
AGGAATTCCAAAGCAGGGGAGTGCACTCATGGGGAAGAGTGAAGGGACAACCCGACTATGGTTAAAAATTGGAGCCTAGGGGCATGGCAGGCCCAATATGCTGTCTCTTCATCCAGCCACTGAGAGGCCTTACTTGAGGACTGGGCTCAGACTGAGGGTCACAATGTGTGTTTCTGACCAATGTGGCCCACGAGCATGGGCGGGGCCTCATGGGACACACTGGTTTCAACTACACTGAACTTTGGACAACTTGCCAATCACAAGGTTTCTAGCCATGGGGCAGTAGTTCTGATTTCTGCATCATTTTCAAACCTGGGCGGTTGTTGGAGATAAGGTCTAGGTTCTGAAGCCTGAAAACCGCAGTTGGGAAGGGATGACGACCTAAGGCCATGGTGGGTCTGACGTGCTCAGTGTGCGGTCAGGTGCCTTGGTGTTGGTCAGGAGGTTCGAGCTCAGGTTGTGTCAGACAGTGCATTAGTGCCCAGGTTAGAATATTTATTTTGGGTACAGTCGAGTGCCGTGTACGTTTATCCTCCTTCAAGGTGCCTGTGCAGCTCATTAGGCAATATATTTTTTCTAGAGTGCAGGCAGAGTGCTGCATTGTGGGTCCAGAATTGCCAAACTTGAGGGCTTCTGGGCCAGGCATGTGAGGACAGAAATCTGAGAACACAAGATAGACTTGGGCTTCAGGCCGAGAGCACGGCAGGTACCCCTGCAGTACTGAACCAATATCTCAAGCAAATGAAGTCACGGCGAGGATCAGACGATGGCTCACGTTGGAGTTTCTGTGAATGACTGCCCTTCATGAATGGAGCGGAGTCTCAAGGCCATGGAGGTTTTCCCACGGTGGGAGTTGTGTGATGCCCCTTCAAGGATTCCTTCTGTGGGACAATTGAGAACTGTTGCGCAGCTCCAGGACTTCCCATATGGAAAGACTCCAGAGCACCGTTCGAGGATGGATGCAAGGGAAGCCCGACTTGCATTCCAATTGTCTCCTAGCAAAATACACTTGAGATCGGATGGCTATGCAGGAGCAATCGGAGTGGAGAGTTGAAATGCACTTTCCTGAGGATTGGGCCTAATGTGTGTTTGTGTCCATGGGTGCCTTGGAATTGGGCAGTGTCACCGGGCCCCTGAAGTATTCTCCTAAGCTTTTGACATAGCTCCCATGCACAAGTTTCCTTGCGGAGACGAGATTTGTTCTAATGGGTGCTCAGGAAACCCCCCTATGCTGGTATTGGAATCCAGGCTTCTGAGGAGACATGCTTGTAAACCAAATCAAAGGATCCGATTATGGCCTAGTGTCCTGTCTGGTTCCATCTTCTTCTCTGGGGACATCCATCTATGGTATGAGTGGAGGTAGATGCTCAGCTGGTGTCAGACCGCCCATGTTTGTCCAGGGAGACCTACACTATTGGGATGGCCACGGGTACTTTGGAGGGTTCTCTAATTTGTACGATTTTGGACAATGGAATGGGCAGAATTCCCATGCATGGCGTAGGTACAGTCCTATTGTGTGGCTCCAGGGGGCCCCAGCCTGGAGTGTGTGGCCCGAACTTTGAGGACAGACGTCTGAAAACACAAACTCAGCATAGGTTGGGGACGTAGGTATGGCAGGCCCAATCTACAAACCATGAGAAAAACTCTTCAGGATATGAAGAAAGAGCAAGTCTGAGACACTTGCTCAGACTTTTGTCTCTATATTTTGTATCAACCATGGCCGAGGAATGTGGGGAGGCCTTATGGGCCATGGACGAATCTTCCTCTCTGTGGATTTGGCCCGGTCCCAATTGTTTTTCGTCATTCTGTGGGATGGGAGTTCTCCATTCAGGTTTGTTACCTCAGGTGTCCCAACCCAAGAGGAATTCCAAAGCAGAGCCCTGGGGAAGAGTGAAGGGACAACCCAAACTATGGTTAAAAATTGGGGCCTAGGGGCATGGCAGGCCCAATATGCTGTCTCTTCATCCAGCTGCTGAGAGGCCTTACGTGAGGACTGGGCTCAGGCTGAGGGTCACAATGTGTGTTTGTGACCAATGGGCCCGCGAGCATGGGCGGGGCCTCATGGGCCACAATGGTTTCAACTACACTGAACTTTGCACAACATGCCAGTCACAAGGTTTCTAGCCATGGGGAAGGAGTTCTGATTTCTGCATCATTTTCCACCCTGGGCAGTGGTTGGAGATAAGGTCGATGTTCTGAAGCCTGAAAACCGCAGTTGGGAAGAGATGACGACCTAAGGCCATGGTGGGTCTGAGGTGCTCAGTGTGCGGTCAGCTTCCTGGCTGTTGTTCAGGAGGTTCGGGCTCAGGTTGTGTCAGACAGTGGATTAGTCCCCAGGTTAGACTATATAATTTGGGTACAGTCGAGTGCCGTGTAGGTTTATCCTCATTTGAGGTGACTGGGCAGCTCATTAGGCAAGATATTTTTTCTAGAGGTCAGGCAGAGTGCTGCATTTTGGGATCCGGAATTGCCAACTTGAGGGCTTCTGGGCTAGGAGTGTGAGGACAGAAGTTTGAGAACACAAGCTAGACTTGGGCTTCAGGCCAAGGGCACAGCAGTTACCCCCTGCATATCTGAACCAATATCTCAAGCATCTGAAGTCACGGCGAGGATCAGACGTTGGCTCAGGTTGGAGTCTGTGCATGACTGCCCCTTCATGAAGGGATCAAAGTCTCAAGGCCATGGAGGTTTTCCCACGTTGGGAGTTGTGGGATGACCCCTTCAAGGATTCCTTCTGCGGGACCATTGACACCTGTTGGGCAGCACCAGGACATCCCCCATGGAATGACTCCAGAGCATCGTTCGTGGAAGGATGCCAGGGAAGCCAGCCTCGCATTCCAATTGTCTCCTAGCAACAAGACAGTTGAGATGTGATGGCTCTGCGGAAGCAACCGAGGTGGCTGAGTTGAAATGGACTTTCCCAAGATGGGGCCTAATGTGTGTTTGTGTCCATGTGGGCCTTAGAATTGGGTGGTGGCACTGGGACCCTGAATTATTCTCCTAAACTTTTGACATAGCTCCCATGCACAAGTATCCTGTGGAGACGAGATTTGTTCTGATGGGTGCCTCAGGAATATCCCTATGCTGGAATTGGAATCCAGGCTTTTGAGGAGACATGCCTGTAAAGCAAAGCAATGGATTCGATAATGGACTACGGTCCTGTCTGGTTCAATCTATTCTCTGGGGACATCCATCTATGGTATGAGTGGAGGTAGATGCTCAGCTGGTATCAGTCCGCTCTTGTTTGACCTGGGAGACCTACACTATTGGGATTGCCTCGGGGACTTTGGAGGGTTCTCCTAATTTGTACGAATTTGGACAATGGAATGGGCAGAATTCCCATGGATTGGGTAGGCACATTTCTAATGTGTGGCTCCAGGGGCTCCAGCCTGTAGGGTGTGTGGCCCAGGACGTTGAGGACAGAAGTCTAAAAACATAAACTCAGCTTGGTGTGGGGATGTAAGTATGGCAGGCCCAATCTACACACCAGGAGAAGAACTCTTCAGGATATGAAGAAAGAGCGAGTCTGAGGCGCTTTCTCAGGCTTTTGTCTCTATATTTTGCATCAACGATGGCCGAGGATGTGGGGAGGCCTTATGGGCCATGGACGAATCTTCCTCACTGTGGATTTGGCCGGTCCCAATTGTTTTTCGTCAGTCTGTGGGATGGGAGGTCTCCTTTCAGGTTTGTTACCTCAGGTGTCCCAACCAAAGAGGAATTCCAAAGCAGAGCCCTGGGGAAGAGTGAAGGGACAACCCAAACTATGGTTAAAATTTGGGGCCTAGGTGCATGGCAGGCCCAATATGCTGATTCTTCATCCAGACACTGAGAGGCCTTACTTGAGGACTGGCTCAGGCTGAGGGTCACAATGTGTGTTTTTGACCAATGTGGCCCGCTAGCATGGGCGGGGCCACATGGGCCACACTGGTTTCAACAACACTGAACATTGGACAACATGCCAGTCACAAGGTTACTAGCCATGGGGAAGGAGCTCTGATTTCTGCATCATTTTCAACCCTGGGCAGTGGTTGGAGAAAAGGTCTAGGTTCTGAAGCCTGAAAACCGCAGTTGGGAAGGGATGCCGACCTAAGGCCATGGTGGCTCGATGTTCTCAGTGTGCGGCCAGCTGTCTGGGTGGGCCAGGAGGTCCAGGCTCAGGCTGTGTCAGAAAGGGCATTAGTGCCCTGGTCAGCCTATGAATTTGGGGTACAGCGAAGGTCGGTGCAGGTTGATCCTCCCTTGGGGTTACTGGGTAGCCCCAGAAGGCAATGCTTTTCTTCTGGTGGGCAGGCAGAGTGCTGCATTGTAGTTCTGGATTGCCAAACTGGAGGGCTTGTGGGCCAGTAGTCTGAAGACAGAAGTCTGAGAACACAAGCTAGGCTTAGGTTTCTGGGTGAGGACATGGCAGGCACAATCTACAGACCGGAATCGAGATCTCGTGCATCTGAAGTCAGGGCGAGGATCAGACGATCGCTCAGGTTGAAGTTTCTGTCCATGATGGCCCCTTCATGAAGGGGGAGCATCACGAGGCCATGGGGGTTTTCCCACGATGGGATTTGTAAGAAGCTCCAAACTGCAAAGTGTCTTCTGCAGGACAATTGAGACCTGTTGTTTGGCTCCAGGCCAATGATACGGAGCAGGGTTCTAAGGATGGATGGCTGGGTAGCCCACCTCGCATTCCAATTGTCTCCTAGCAACAAGACAGGTTAGATCTGCTGGATCTGGGGGAGCAACCAAGGAGGCTGAGTTGAAATGGACTCTCCTGGGGATGGGTCCTAATGTGCTTTTGTGTGTATGGAGACCTTGGAATGAAGCGGTGGCACTGGGGCCCTGAAGGGTTCTCCTAAACAGAGGCTTTGAGACAGTTCCAACGTGCAATTTTCCCATGTGTAGATGAGATGTTTTCTGATGGGTGAGTCAAGAAAAAGCCATTGCTGGTTTTGAAATCCAGGCGTCTGTGGAGAAATGCCTGGAAACCAAAGCAATGGATCTGATTAGTGCCTAGGGGCCTGTTCTTTCCTTTTTACCTCTGGGGACATCTGTCTATGGGTCTGAGTGCAGTTAGGTGCACAGATGGGCTCAGATTGCCCCTTTTTGTCCTGGTAGGCCACCACTATTGAGATGGATCAGGGAATTTGGAGGATTATCCTATTAGAAGGGTTGTGGCCATTGGAATGGGAACACACAATTCCTTGGAGAGGGCAAGTACAGTCCTCAGGTTTTGCTCCAGGGGCCTGAGCCTGTAGGTTGTGTAGGCCAGGGATGTTTGGACAGTTGTCTGAAAACACAACCCCGGCTTATGTTTCGGGTCGTAGGTATGGCAGGACTGATCTACAAACCATGAGGAGAACTATTCGAGATTTGAAAAAAGGGCGAGTGTGAGGCTCTTGCTCAAGTTTTTGTCTCTGGATATCGTGTCACTCATGGTCGTTAAATTTCTGGGTGACTTCATGGGAAATGGACGAGTCTTACTCTCTGGTGGTTTGGCCCCGTCCAAAGAGTTTGAGGTCATTCTGTGGGATGGAAGAAGGCCGTTTTTTTGTTCTTTTTTAACATCAGGTGTCCCACCAAATGAGGGATTCCAGAGTAGAGCCCTGGGTAGGGGCGACTGGACAATCAGAATTCTGGTTAAAATTGGGGCCTAGGGACATGTCAAGACCATTATGGCATCTAATGGTCCAGCCACTGAGAGGACTTACTAGAGGACAGGACTCTTGCTGAGGGTCACAATGCGTGTTTATGCCCTCGTCGCACTCAAGAATGGGCGAGGCCTCAGGGTGAAAGCTGGTTTCTCCTACACTGAACTTTGGACAACGTGCCAACCACAAGGTTTCTTGCCATGGGTAAGGAGGAGTTCTGATTTCTGCATTACACTCACGCTTGGGCAGCGATTGGAGATAAGGTCTCGGTTCTGAAGCTTGAAAACTGAGGTAGGGAAGAGATGATGACATAAGGCCATGGCGGGTTTTATGTGCTCAAGTTGCAGTCAGCTTTCTGGGTGTTGGTCAGGAGGTCCGGGCTCAGGTTTTGTCCGACAGTGCATTAGTGCCCAGGTTAGACTATATAATTTGGGTAAAGTCGAGTGCTGTGTAGGTTTATCCTCATTTAATGTGCCTGGGCAGCTCATTAGGCAATAATTTTATTTTAGAGAGCAGGCAGAGTGCTGCATTTTGGGTCCGGAATTGCCAAACTTGAGGGCTTCGGAACCAGGAGTGTGAGGACTGAAGTCTAAGAAGACAAGCTAGACTTGCGTTTCAGGGCGAAGGCACGGCAGGTACCTCCTATAGATCTGAACCAATATCTTATGCATCTGAAGTCAGGTCGAGGATCAGACGTTGGCTCAGTTTGGAGTTTCCGTGCATGACGGCCGCTCATGAAGGGACCGGAATCTCGAGGCCATTGAGGTTTTACATGTTTGGAGTTGTGGGATGCCCCCTTCAAGGATTCCTTCTGCCGGACAATTGAGACCTGTTGGATAGCTCCAGGACATCCCATATGGAATGACTCCAGAGCACCGTTCGAGGATGGATGCCTTGGAAGCCGCCTCGCATTCCAATTTTCTCCTAGCAACAAGATATTTTAGATCTGATGGCTCTACGGGAGCAACCGGGGTGGCCGAGTTAAAATGGAATTTCTGAGGATGGGTCCTAAAGTGTTTTTGTGTCCATGAGGGCCTTGGAGTGGGTCGGTGGCACCGGGACCTTGAAGGACTCTCCTAAGCTTTTGACATAGCTCCCATGCACAGGTTTCCTTGTGGAGACGAGATAAGTTCTGATGGGTGCCTTAGGAAAACCCCTATGCTCGTATTGGAATCAGGCTTTTGAGGAGACATGCCTGTAAACCAAGACAAGGGGTCCTATTATTGCCTAGAGTCCTGTCTGGTTCAATCTTCTTCTCTGGGGACATCCATCTATGGTATGAGTAGAGGTAGATTATCAGCTGCTGTCAGATAGCCCTTGTTTGTTCCGGTCGACCTACACTATTGGGATGGCCTAAGGGACTTTGGAGGTTTCTCCTAATTTGTACGATTTTGGACCATGGAATGGGCAGAATTCCCATGGATTGGTAGGCACAGTCCTAATGTGTGGCTCCAGGGTCCCCAGGCTGGAGAATGTGTGGCCCAGGACTTTGAGGACAGAAGTCTGAAAACACAAACTCAGCTTAGGTTTGAGGACGTAGGTATGGCAGGCCCGATCTACAAACAATGAGAAGAACTCTTCAGGATATGAAGAAAGTGCGAGTCTGAGGTGCTTGCTCAGGCTTTTGTCTCTGGATTTTGTATCAGCGATGGCCGTTGAATGTCGGGGAGGCCTCATGGGCCATGGACGAATCTTCCTCTCTGAGGATTTGCCACGATTCCCAATCGTTTTTCGTCAATCCGTGGGATGGAAGGACTCCTTTCAGTATTGTTACGTCAGGTGTCCCACCAAAAGATGAATTCCAAAGCAAAGCCGTGGGGATGACTGAAGGGACAACCCGAACTCTGGTTCAAAATTGGGGCCTAGGGGCATGGCAAGCCCAATATGCTAACTCTTCTTCCTGCCACTGAGTGGCCTTACTTGGGGACTGGGCTCAGGCTGAGGGTCACAATGTGTGTTTGTGACCAATGTGGCCCAAGAGCATGGGCGGGGCCTCATGGGCCACACTGGCTTCAACTACACTGAAGGTTGGACAACATGCCAACCTCAAGGTTTCTTGCCATGGGGAAGGAGTTCTGATTTCTGCATCACGTTCAACCCTGGGCAGTGATTGGAGATAAGGTCTAGATTCTGAAGCCTGAAAACCGAGGTTGGGAAGTGATGACGCCCTACGGCCATGGGGTCTCGATGTTCTCAGTGTGCAGCCAGCTGTCTGGGTGGGCCAGATGGTCCAGGCTCAGGCTGTGTCAGAAAGGGCATTAGGGCCCTGGTCAGCCTATGTATTTGGGGTACAGGCAATATAGGTGCAGGTTGATCCTCACTTGTGGTTACTGGGTAGACCCAGAGGGCAATGTTTTTCTTCTGGAGTGCAGGCAGAGTGCTGCATTGTAGTTCTGGATTGCCAAACTGGAGGGCTTGTGGGCCAGTAGTCTGAGGACAGAAGTCTGAGAACACAAGCTAGGCTTAGGTTTCTGGGTGAGGACATGGCAGGCACAATCTACAGACCGGAATCGAGATCTCGTGCATCTGAAGTCAGGGCGAGGATCAGACGATCGCTCAGGGTGGAGTTTCTGTCCATGATGGCCCCTTCATGAAAGGGGAGCATCATGAGGCCATGGGGGTTTTCCCACGATGGGATTTGTGAGTAGCTCCAAACTGCAAAGTGTCTTCTGCAGGACAATTGAGACCTGTTGTTTGGCTCCAGGCCAATGATTCTGAGCAGGGTTCTAAGGATGGATGGATGGGTAGCCCACCTCGCATTCCAATTGTCTCCTAGCAACAAGACAGGTTAGATCTGCTGGATCTGGGGGAGCAACCGAGGAGGCTGAGTTGAAATGGACTCTCCTGGGGATGGGTCCTAATGTGCTTTTGTGTGTATGGAGACCTTGGAATGAAGCGGTGGCACTGGGGCCCTGAAGGGCTCTCCTAAACAGAGGCTTTGACACAGCTCCAATGTGCAAGTTTCCCATGTGTAGATGAGATGTTTTCTAATGGGTGAGTCAAGAAAAAGCCATTGCTGGTTTTGAAGTACAGGCGTCTGAGGAGAGATGCCTGGAAACCAAAGCAATGGATCTGATTAGTGCCTAGGGGCCTCTTCTTTCCTTTTTACCTCTGGGGACATCTGTCTATGGGTCTGAGTGCAGGTAGGTGCTCAGATGGGCTCAGATTGCCCCTTTTTGTCCTGGGAAGCCACCACTATTGAGATGGATCAGGGACTTTGGAGGTTTATCCTATTAGAAGTGTTGTGGCCATTGGAAAGGGCACACACAATTCCCTTGGAGAGGGCAAGTACAGTCCTCAGGTTTTGCTCCAGGGGCCTGAGCCTGTAGGTTGTGTAGGCCAGGGCTGTTTGGACAGTTGTCTGAAATCACAACCTCGGCTTTTGTTTCGGGTCATAGTTATGGCAGGACTGATCTACAAACCATGAGGAGAACACTTCAGGATTTGAAAAAAGGGCGAGTGTGAGGCTCTTGCTCAAGTTTTTGTCTCTGGATATCGTGTCACTCATGGTCATGAAATTTCTGGGTGACTTCATGGGAAATGGACGAGTCTTACTCTCTGGTGGTTTGGCCCCGTCCAAAGAGTTTGAGGTCATTCTATGGGATGGAAGAAGTCCGTTTTTTTGTTGTTTTTGTTTTCTTCTTTAACCTCAGGTGTCCCACCAAATGAGGGATTCCAGAGTAGAGCCCTGGGGAGGGGCGACTGGACAATCAGAAATCTGGTTAAAAATTGGCGCCTAGGGACATGTCAAGACCATTATGGCATCTAATGATCCAGCCACTGAGAGGACTTACTAGAGGACAGGACTCATGCTGAGGGTCACAATGCGTGTTTATGCCCTCGTCGCACTCAAGACTGGGCGAGGCCTCAGGGTGAATGCTGGTTTCTAATACACTGAACGTTGGACAACGTGCCAACCACAAGGTTTCTTGCCAAGGGTAAGGAGGAGTTCTGATTTCAGCATCACACTCACGCCTGCCCAGTGATTGGAGATAAGGTTTCGGTTCTGAAGCCTGAAAACTGAGGTAGGGAAGAGATGACGTCCTAAGGCCATGGCTGGTCTTATGTGCTCAGGGTGCGGTCAGCTTTCTGGGTGTTGGTCAGGAGGTCCGGGCTCAGGTTTTGTCCGACATTGCATTAGTGCCCAGGTTAGACTATATAATTTGGGTAAAGTCGAGTGCTGTGTAGGTTTATCCTCATTTAACGTGCCTGGGCAGCTCATTAGGCAATAATTTTTTTTTAGAGAGCAGGCAGAGTGCTGCATTGTGGGTCCGGAATTGCCAAACTTGAGGGCTTCTGGACCAGGAGTGTGAGGACGGAAGTCTAAGAACAAGCTAGACTTGTGTTTCAGGGTGAGGGCACGGCAGGTACCTCCTACAGATCTGAACCAATATCTTATGCATCTGAAGTCAGGGCAAGGATCAGCCGTTGGCTCAGTTTGGAGTTTCCGTGCATGACGGCCGCTTCATGAAGGGAGCGGAATCTCCAGGCCATTGAGCTTTTCCCACGTTGGGAGTTGTGGGATGCCCCCTTCAAGGATTCCTTCTGCCGGACAATTGAGACCTGTTGGACGGCTCCAGGACATCCCACATGGAATGAATTCAGAGCACCTTTCGAGGATGGATGCCTGGGAAGCTCGCCTCTCATTCCAATTGTCTCGTAGCAACAAGACAGTTTAGATCTGATGGCTCTACGGGAGCAACCGGGGTGGCCGAGTTGAAATGGACTTTCTTGAGGATGGGTCCTAATGTGTTTTTGTGTCCATGAGGGCCTTGGAATGGGTCGGTGGCACCGGGACATTGAAGGACTCTCCTAAGCTTTTGACATAGCTCCCATGCACAGGTTTCCTTGTGGAGACGAGATGAGTTCTGATGGGTGCCTCAGGAAAACACCTATGCTCGTATTGGAATCAGGCTTTTGAAGAAACATGCCTGTAATCCAAGGCAAGGGATCCTATTATGGCCAGGGTCCTGTCTGGTTCAATCTTCTTCTCTGGGGACATCCATCTATGGTATGAGTAGAGGTAGATTATCAGCTGGTGTCAGATAGCCCTTGTTTGTTCCGGTCGACCTACACTATTGGGATGGCCTAAGGGACTTTGGAGGTTTCTCCTAATTTGTACGATTTTGGACCATGGAATGGGCAGAATTTCCATGGATTGGTAGGCACATTTCTAATGTGTGGCTCCAGGGGCTCCAGCCTGTAGGGTGTGTGTCCCAGGACTTTGAGGACAGAAGTCTGAAAACACAAACTCAGCTTTGGTGTGGGGATGTAGGTATGGCAGGCCCAATCTACACACCAGGAGAAGAACTCTTCAGGATATGAAGAAAGAGCGAGTCTGAGGTGCTTTCTCTGGCTTTTGTCTCTATATTTTATATCAACGATGGCCGAGGAATGTGGGGAGGCCTTATGGGCCATGGACGAATCTTCCTCTCTGTGGATTTGGCCGGTCCCAATTGTTTTTCGTCAGTCTGTGGGATGGGAGGTCTCCTTTCAGGTTTGTTACCTCAGGTGTCCCAACCAAAGAGGAATTCCAAAGCAGAGCCCTGGGGAAGAGTGAAGGGACAACCCGAACTCTGGTTCAAAATTGGGACCTAGGGGCATGGCAGGACCAATATGCTGTCTCTTCATCCAGACACTGAGAGGCCTTACTTGAGGACTGGCTCAGGCTGAGGGTCACAATGTGTGTTTTTGACCAATGTGGCCCGCGAGCATGGGCTGGGCGTCATGGGCCACACTGGTTTCAACTACACTGAACTTTGGACAATATGCCAGTCATAAGTTTACGAGCCATGGGGAAGGAGCTCTGATTTCTGCATCATTTTCAACCCTGGGCAGTGGTTGGAGAAAAGGTCTAGGTTCTGAAGCCTGAAAACCGCAGTTGGGAAGAGATGACCACCTAAGGCCATGGCGGATCTGACGTGCTCAGTGTGCGACAGAGAATCAGTGTTTAAGGTAGCTTATGCAATTGGGGTGTTGCCGAGGGCCAAGCCGTTTGATACTCATTTGGGGTTTCTGGGCAGCACCATAGACAATTTATTTCTCCTGGGAGGCAGGCAGAGTGCTTCATTGTGGCCCCAGAATTCCCAGTAGAGAGGGTTTGTGGACCAGGTGTGTGAGGACGGAAGTCTGAAAACACAAGCTAGGGTGAGGATTGGAGCCAAGGGCAGAACAGGCACACTCTGCACAGGCTGAATCAAAATCTCCTGCATCTGAAGTCAGGTTGAGGATCAGACGTTGGCTGAGGCTGAAGTATGTGTCCATGATGGCACCTTCATGAATCAGGGGCCTCATGAGCCAAGGAAGTTTTCCCACGCTGAGTTTGGAGGTTGCCCCAAACCACAAGGTTTCTTTCTGCGGGATATTGGAGTCCTGTTGCATGGCTCCAGGACATATCATATGTAAGACTGGAGAGCAGGGTTCAAAGGATGGATCCCTGTACAGCATGCCTCGCATTCCCATTGGCCATTAGCGAAAGATATGTTTGACCTGCTGCCTCTGGGGCACGCTACCCAGGGGGCTGAGTTGAAATGGCCTCTCCTGAGGATGCGTCATAATGTGCGTTTGGGTCCATGGAGACCTTGGAATGTGCTGGTTGTTCAGTGGCCCTGCGGAACTCTCCTACCTGAAGGGTTTGATACATCCCCAGTAAGAAAGCTCCCCATGTGGAGACGAGAGAGGTTTGGTTTGATGCCTCAGAAAAGCCCCGTGTGCTGGTCTACGAAAACAGACCTCTGAGGACGGACATATTGAAACCAAAGCTAAGGTTCAGATTAGGGCCTGGTGGCCTCTCCATTTCAACCTTCTGTCTCTGGGGACACTCTCTGAGAGTCTAAGTGGAAATAGTTACTCCGCTTGTGTCAGAGAGCCCCTCTTAGTCCAGGGTGGCCTACACTATTGATGGCCTCAGGGGCCTTGGAGCTTTTCCCTAACCTGGAGGGTTGTGGTCAATGGATTGGGCACACTTTCCTTGGAGAGGGCAGGCACAATCTTTCTCTGTGGCTTCAGAGGCCCTAGCCTGGAGGTTGTGTGGGTCCAGGCTGTGGGCACAGAAGTCTGAAAACACGAACTCAGCTTATGAGTGGCGCCTAGGGTATGGCAGGCCGGATGTTCAGCCCAAGAGGGAGCTCCTGGGCCTCTGAAAGAAGGGCGAGTGGGAGGCGTTCCTTCAGGCTTTTGTCTCTGGATGTTGTCTCCACGTAGCCGTGTATTCAAGGGGTGGCCTCAGGGACTGTGGACGAGTATCCCTCTCTGGGGATTTGTCCCAGCTCCCAGAGTTTGGGGTCATTTTGTGTGAAGGGTGGAGTCGTGTTGTCTGGCTCATGGGTCTCTCCAAGAAAGGGATTCCAGAACAGAGCCCCAGATACGGGCGGGGAGACTGGAAAACTCAAACCCTGGTGAGGATTGGGTGAATAGGGGCTTGGCAAGCCACATATGCGGGCTCTTGGTCCAGGCCCTGATAGGCCTTTCTTTAACATGGGGCTCATGCTGAGGGTCACAGTGTGAATTTGTGCCCAAGCAGCACTCAAGTTTGGGCGTAGCATCAGGGGCCATGAAGGTTTCTCCCACCCTGAAGGTGTGACTCCATGCCAAGAGCAAGCTTGACAGCCATGGGGAAGGAGGAGTTCTGTTTTGTGCTTGCGATACCCAGCTGTGTGGAGAATTGATATGATGTCTAGGTTCAGATATCTGAAAACCAAGGTTAGGAAGAGGTGACTGCATAAGACCATGGCGTGTCCGAAGTGCTGGGTGTGCGGCCAGCTGTCTCCTTATCTGTCTGGACGTCTGGCTTCAGGCTGTGTCAGACAGAGCATGAGTGCCCAGAGCAGCCTATCCAGTTCGGGTACCGTCGAGGCCCGAGCAGGTTGATCCTCATCTGGGTTTTCTGGAGAGCCCCACAGGGAAACGTTTTTCTTCCGTTGGGCAGACACTGGGCTGGGTTGTGGTTCTGGAGTTCCTAGTCCGGAGGGCTTGTTTCCCAGGAGGGTGAGGAAGGAAGTCTGAAAACACAAGCTAGCGTGAGGTTTGGGACCGAGGGGACGGCAGGCCCACTCTGCCGAGGCTGAATCGCGATCTCCTGCACTGAGGTCATGTCAACTATGAGACGAGCCTCAGGCTAGAGTTTTTGTCCAGCATGGCCTCTCCGGAAGGGTGTGGGGGCTTCATGAGGCCAGGGAGGTTTGCCTACGATGGCATTTGTGAACTACTCCAAACCTCAAGGTTTACTTCTGCACGACTGTCGAGTCCTATTGGATGGTTCCAGGAGGCCCCATACGGAAAGAGTCGAGATCAGGTGTCTAAGCATGGATGCCTGGGAACGCCACCTCATATTCCCACTCTTTAGTCAGGAAAAGGCAGGCTCCATCTGCGGGCTCCTGGGTGAGCTACCCAGAGGGGAGAGTTGAAATGGACTCTCCTGAAGATGAGTCCTACTGTCGCTTGGTGGCCTGGGAGACCTTGGAATGTGGAGGTGGCTCAGGGACTCTGCAGGATTCTCCAAGCTGAGGTGTTTGACACGGCTCCAACAAGGAAGCTTCCCATGTGGAGACGAGAGGAGTTCTGTTCAGTGCCTCAGGAAAGCCCCATATTCTGTTCTTGGAACCAAAGCCTCTGAGGAGTGACACCTGGAAACCAAAGCAAGAGTTGAGATTAGGGCCTAAGGGCCTGTCCGGCTCAACCTTCTATCTCTGTTGAAATCTGTGTGCATGCCTTCGTGGAGGTAGCTGCTCAGCTTGTGTCCGAATGCCCCTGTGTGTCCATGGAGGCTCCCAGTAGTGGGATGTCCTCGGGGGCCTTGAGGTTTCTCATATTCTGGAGGTGTGTGGAAAAAGGAATGGACACAGTTTCCCAGGAGAGAGCAGGCACGGTCCTGTGGTATGGCTCCAGAGGACCCAGCCTAGAGGCTGTGTTTGCCAGGGCTGTGGGGACAGATGTCTGAAAAAGCAAACTTGGCTCAGCTAGGGGCCAAGGTAATGGCAGGCCTGATCTCCAGTCCGTGAGGTGAGATCCTCTGGAAATCAAAGGAGGGCAAGTGGGAGGCAGTCACTCAGGCTTTTGTCTCTGGGTGTTGCGTTCACAGTGTCTGGTGAGGGTAGGGGTCGCCTCAGAGGCCGAGGAAGAGCCTTCCTCTCGGGGTATTGTCCAAGCTCCCAAGTGTTTGGGTTCATTCGGTGGGAAGGGAAGAGTACTGTTTTCTGCCACAGGGGACCCCCCAGGAGAGGGACTCTAGAGCACAGCAGTGGGTTCCCTTAACTGGAATACACACCATCTAGTTAGTCCTGGGTGCCTATGGGCATGGCAAGCCACATATGCGGGCTCTTGGTCCAGTCACTGAGAGGCGTTACTTGAATAAGGTACTCACGCTGAGGGTCACAATGTGTGTTTGTGCCCAAGGCGGCCCTCACGCTTGGGCGTGGCCTCATGGGCCATGTCCTTTTCTCCTACACTGAAGGTTTGACTCACTGCCAGCAGCAAGGTTTCTTGCCATGGGGAATGAGGGGTTCTGACTTGTGCATCAGGTTCCCCCCTGTGCAGGGATTGGAGATAAGGTCTAGGTTCCGATGACTGAAAACCCAGGTTGGGAATGGATGGTGGCCTAAGGCAATGGCGCGTCGAATGTGCTGGGTGTGCAGCCAGCTGTGTCGGTGTCTGTTGGACGGTCTGGGCTCAGGCTATTTGCGACAGACCATCAATGTTTAAGGTAGCCTATGCAATTGGGGTGTTGCAAGGGCCAAGCAGTTTGATCCTCATTTGGGGTTTCTGGGCAGCACCATAGACAATGCTTTTCTCCTGGGAGGCAGGCAGAGTGCTTCATTGTGGCCCCAGAATTCCCAGTAGGGAGGGTTTGTGGGCCAGGAGTGTGAGGACGGAAGTCTGAAAACACAAGCTAGGGTGAGGATTGGAGCCAAGGGCATAGCAGGCCCACTCTGCAGCGGCTGAATCAAAATCTCCAGCATCTGAAGTCAGGCTGAGGATCAGACGTTGGCTGAGGCTGGAGTATGTGTCCATGATGGCACCTTCATGAAGTGGGGGCCTCATGAGGCCAAGGAAGTTTTCCCACGCTGAGTTTGGAGGTCTCCCCAAACCACAAGGTTTCCTTCTGCGGGACATTCGAGTCCTGTTGCATGGCTCCAGGACATACCATACGGAAGGACTGGAGAGCATGGTTCGAAGGATGGAACCCTGTACAGCATGCCTCGCATTCCCATTGGCCATTAGCGACAAGATATGTTTGATCTGCTGCCTCTGGGGCACGCGACCCAGGGAACTTTGTTGAAATATCCTCTCCTGAGGATGCGTCATAATGTGCGTTTGGGTCCATGGAGACCTTGGAATGTGCTGGTTGTTCAGTGGCCCTGCGGAACTCTCCTACCTGAAGAGTTTGATACATCCCCAGTAAGAAAGCTCCCCATGTGGAGACGAGAGAGGTTTGGTTTGGTGCCTCAGAAAAGCCCCGTGTGCTGGTCTACGAAAACAGTCCTCTGAGGACGGACACATGGAAACCAAAGCTAAGGTTCAGATTAGGGCCTGGGGGCCTGTCCATTTCAAACTTCTGTCTCTGGGGACACTGTCTGAGAGTCTAAGTGGAGATAGTTGCTCCGCTGGTGTCAGAGAGCCCCTCTTAGTCCAGGGTGGCCTACACTATTGATGGCCTCAGGGGCCTTGGAGCTTTTCCCTAACCTGGAGGGTTGTGGTCAATGGATTGGGCACACTTTCCTTGGAGAGGGCAGGCACAATCTTTCTCTGTGCCTCCAGAGGCCCTAGCCTGGAGGTTGTGTGGGTCCAGGCTGTGGGCACAGAAGTCTGAAAACACAAACTCAGCTTATGAGTGGCGCCTAGGGTATGGCAGGCCGGATGTACAGCCCGAGGGGGAGCTCCTGGGCCTCTGAAAGATGGGCGAGTGGGAGGCGTTCCTTCAGGCTTTTGTCTCTGGATGTTGTCTCCGGGTAGCCGTCTATTCAAGGGGTGGCCTCAGGGACTGTGGACGAGTATCCCTCTCTGGGGATTTGTCCCAGCTCCCAGAGTTTGGGGTCATTTTGTGTGAAGGGTGGAGTCGTGTTGTCTGGCTCATGGGTCTCTCCAAGAAAGGAATTCCAGAACAGAGCCTCAGATACGGGCGGGGAGACTGGAAAACTCAAACCCTGGTGAGGATTGGGTGCATAGGGGCTTGGCAAGCCCCATATGCGGGCTCTTGGGCCAGGCCCTGATAGGCCTTTCTTTGACATGGGGCTCATGCTGAGGGTCACAGTGTGAATTTGTGCCCAAGCAGCACTCAAGTTTGGGCGTAGCATCAGGGGCCATGAAGGATTCTCCCACCCTGAAGGTGTGACTCCATGCCAAGAGCAAGCTTGACAGCCATGGGGAAGGAGGAGTTCTGTTTTGTGCTTGCGATACCCAGCTGTGTGGAGAATTGATATGATGTCTAGGTTCAGATATCTGAAAACCAAGGTTAGGAAGAGGTGACTGCATAAGACCATGGCGTGTCCGAAGTGCTGGGTGTGCGGCCAGCTGTCTCCTTATCTGTCTGGACGTCTGGCTTCAGGCTGTGTCAGACAGAGCATGAGTGCCCAGAGCAGCCTATCCAGTTCGGGTACCGTCGAGGCCCGAGCAGGTTGATCCTCATCTGGGTTTTCTGGAGAGCCCCACAGGGAAACGTTTTTCTTCCGTTGGGCAGACACTGGGCTGGGTTGTGGTTCTGGAGTTCCTAGTCCGGAGGGCTTGTTTCCCAGGAGTGTGAGGAAGGAAGTCTGAAAACACAAGCTAGCGTGAGGTTTGGGACCGAGGGGACGGCAGGCCCACTCTGCCGAGGCTGAATCGAGATCTCCTGCACTGAAGTCATGTCAACCATGAGACGTGCCTCAGGCTAGAGTTTTTGTCCAGCATGGCCTCTCCGGAAGGGTGTGGGGGCTTCATGAGGCCAGGGAGGTTTGCCTACGATGGGATTTGTGAACTACTCCAAACCTCAAGGTTTACTTCTGCATGACTGTCGAGTCCTATTGGATGGTTCCAGGAGGCCCCATACGGAAAGAGTCGAGAGCAGGTGTCTAAGCATGGATGCCTGGGAACGCCACCTCATATTCCCACTCTTTAGTCAGGACAAGGCAGGCTCAATCTGCGGGCTCCTGGGTGAGCTACCCAGAGGGGAGAGTTGAAATGGACTCTTCTGAAGATGAGTCTTACTGTCGCTTGGTGGCCTCGGAGACCTTGGAATGTGGAGGTGGCACGGGGAGACTGCAGGATTCTCCAAGCTGAGGTGTTTGACACGGCTCCAACAAGGAAGCTTCCCATGTGGAGACGAGAGGAGTTCTGTTCATTTCCTCAGGAAAGCCCCATATCCTGTTCTTCGAACCAAAGCCTCTGAGGAGTGACACCTGGAAACCAAAGCAAGAGTTGAGATTAGGGCCTAAGGGCCTGTCCGGCTCAACCTTCTATCTCTGTTGAAATCTGTGTGCATGCCTTCGTGGAGGTAGCTGCTCAGCTTGTGTCCGAATGCCCCTGTGTGTCCAGGGAGGCTCCCAGTAGTGGGATGTCCTCGGGGGCCTTGAGGTTTCTCATATTCTGGAGGTGTGTGGCCAAAGAAATGGACACAGTTTCCCAGGAGAGAGCAGGCACGGTCCTGTGGTATGGCTCCAGAGGACCCAGCCTAGAGGCTGTGTTGCCAGGGCTGTGGGGACAGATGTCTGAAAAAGCAAACTTGGCTCAGCTAGGGGCCAAGGTAATGGCAGGCCTGATCTCCAGTCAGTGAGATGAGATCCTCTGGAAATCAAAGGAGGGCAATTGGGAGGCAGTCACTCAGGCTTTTGTCTCTGGGTGTTTTGTTCACAGTGTCTAGTGAGGGTAGGGGTTGTCTCAGAGGCCGAGGAAGAGCCTTCCTCTCGGGGGATTGTCCAAGCTCCCAAGTGTTTGGGTTCATTCTGTGGGAAGGGAAGAGTACTGTTTTCTGCCACAGGGGACCCCCCAGGAGAGGGACTCTAGAGCACAGCAGTGGGTTCCCTTAACTGGAATACACACCATCTAGTTAGTCCTGGGTGCCTATGGGCATGGCAAGCCACATATGCGGGCTCTTGGTCCAGTCACTGAGAGGCGTTACTTGAATAAGGTACTCACGCTGAGGGTCACAATGTGTGTTTGTGCCCAAGGCGGCCCTCACGCTTGGGCGTGGCCTCATGGGCCATGCCGTTTTCTCCTACACTGAAGGTTTGCCTCACTGCCAGCAGCAAGGTTTCTTGCCATGGGGAATGAGGGGTTCTGACTTGTGCATCAGGTTCCCCCCTGTGCAGGGATTGCAGATAAGGTCTAGGTTCCGATGACTGAAAACCCAGGTTGGGAATGGATGGTGGCCTAAGGCAATGGCGCGTCGAATGTGCTGGGTGTGCAGCCAGCTGTGTCGGTGTCTGTTGGACGGTCTGGGCTCAGGCTATTTGCGACAGACCATCAATGTTTAAGGTAGCCTATGCAATTGGGGTGTTGCAAGGGCCAAGCAGTTTGATCCTCATTTGGGGTTTCTGGGCAGCACCATAGACAATGCTTTTCTCCTGGGAGGCAGGCAGAGTGCTTCATTGTGGCCCCAGAATTCCCAGTAGGGAGGGTTTGTGGGCCAGGAGTGTGAGGACGGAAGTCTGAAAACACAAGCTAGGGTGAGGATTGGAGCCAAGGGCATAGCAGGCCCACTCTGCAGAGGCTGAATCAAAATCTCCAGCATCTGAAGTCAGGCTGAGGATCAGACGTTGGCTGAGGCTGGAGTATGTGTCCATGATGGCACCTTCATGAAGTGGGGGCCTCATGAGGCCAAGGAAGTTTTCCCACGCTGAGTTTGGAGGTCTCCCCAAACCACAAGGTTTCCTTCTGCGGGACATTCGAGTCCTGTTGCATGGCTCCAGGACATACCATACGGAAGGACTGGAGAGCATGGTTCGAAGGATGGAACCCTGTACAGCATGCCTCGCATTCCCATTGGCCCTTAGCGACAAGATATGTTTGATCTGCTGCCTCTGGGGCAGGCGACCCAGGGAACTTTGTTGAAATATCCTCTCCTGAGGATGCGTCATAATGTGCGTTTGGGTCCATGGAGACCTTGGAATGTGCTGGTTTTTCAGTGGCCCTGCGGAACTCTCCTACCTGAAGAGTTTGATACATCCCCAGTAAGAAAGCTCCCCATGTGGAGACGAGAGAGGTTTGGTTTGGTGCCTCAGAAAAGCCCCGTGTGCTGGTCTACGAAAACAGTCCTCTGAGGACGGACACATGGAAACCAAAGCTAAGGTTCAGATTAGGGCCTGGGGGCCTGTCCATTTCAATCTTCTGTCTCTGGGGACACTGTCTGAGAGTCTAAGTGGAGATAGTTGCTCCGCTGGTGTCAGAGAGCCCCTCTTAGTCCAGGGTGGCCTACACTATTGATGGCCTCAGGGGCCTTGGAGCTTTTCCCTAACCTGGAGGGTTGTGGTCAATGGATTGGGCACACTTTCCTTGGAGAGGGCAGGCACAATCTTTCTCTGTGGCTCCAGAGGCCCTAGCCTGGAGGTTGTGTGGGTCCAGGCTGTGGGCACAGAAGTCTGAAAACACAAACTCAGCTTATGAGTGGCGCCTAGGGTATGGCAGGCCGGATGTACAGCCCGAGGGGGAGCTCCTGGGCCTCTGAAAGAAGGGCGAGTGGGAGGATTTCCTTCAGGCTTTTGTCTCTGGATGTTGTCTCCGGGTAGCCGTGTATTCAAGGGGTGGCCTCAGGGACTGTGGACGAGTATCCCTCTCTGGGGATTTGTCCCAGCTCCCAGAGTTTGGGGTCATTTTGTGTGAAGGGTTGAGTCGTGTTGTCTGGCTCATGGGTCTCTCCAAGAAAGGGATTCCAGAACAGAGCCCCAGATACGGGCGGGGAGACTGGAAAACTCAAACCCTGGTGAGGATTGGGTGCATAGGGGCTTGGCAAGCCCCATATGCGGGCTCTTGGGCCAGGCCCTGATAGGCCTTTCTTTGACATGGGGCTCATGCTGAGGGTCACAGTGTGAATTTGTGCCCAAGCAGCACTCAAGTTTGGGCGTAGCATCAGGGGCCATGAAGGTTTCTCCCACCCTGAAGGTGTGACTCCATGCCAAGAGCAAGCTTGACAGCCATGGGGAAGGAGGAGTTCTGTTTTGTGCTTGCGATACCCAGCTGTGTGGAGAATTGATATGATGTCTAGGTTCAGATATCTGAAAACCAAGGTTAGGAAGAGGTGACTGCATAAGACCATGGCGTGTCCGAAGTGCTGGGTGTGCGGCCAGCTGTCTCCTTATCTGTCTGGACGTCTGGCTTCAGGCTGTGTCAGACAGAGCATGAGTGCCCAGAGCAGCCTATCCAGTTCGGGTACCGTCGAGGCCCGAGCAGGTTGATCCTCATCTGGGTTTTCTGGAGAGCCCCACAGGGAAATGTTTTTCTTCCGTTGGGCAGACACTGGGCTGGGTTGTGGTTCTGGAGTTCCTAGTCCGGAGGGCTTGTTTCCCAGGAGGGTGAGGAAGGAAGTCTGAAAACACAAGCTAGCGTGAGGTTTGGGAGCGAGGGGACGGCAGGCCCACTCTGCCGAGGCTGAATCGAGATCTCCTGCACTGAGGTCATGTCAACTATGAGACGTGCCTCAGGCTAGAGTTTTTGTCCAGCATGGCCTCTCCGGAAGGGTGTGGGGGCTTCATGAGGCCAGGGAGGTTTGCCTACGATGGGATTTGTGAACTACTCCAAACCTCAAGGTTTACTTCTGCACGACTGTCGAGTCCTATTGGATGGTTCCAGGAGGCCCCATACGGAAAGAGTGGAGAGCAGGTGTCTAAGCATGGATGCCTGGGAACGCCACCTCATATTCCCACTCTTTAGTCAGGACAAGGCAGGCTCAATCTGCGGGCTCCTGGGTGAGCTACCCAGAGGGGAGAGTTGAAATGGACTCTCCTGAAGATGAGTCCTACTGTCGCTTGGTGGCCTGGGAGACCTTGGAATGTGGAGGTGGCTCAGGGACTCTGCAGGATTCTCCAAGCTGAGGTGTTTGACACGGCTCCAACAAGGAAGCTTCCCATGTGGAGACGAGAGGAGTTCTGTTCTTTGCCTCAGGAAAGCCCCATATCCTGTTCTTCGAACCAAAGCCTCTGAGGAGTGACACCTGGAAACCAAAGCAAGAGTTGAGATTAGGGCCTAAGGGCCTGTCCGGCTCAACCTTCTATCTCTGTTGAAATCTGTGTGCATGCCTTCGTGGAGGTAGCTGCTCAGCTTGTGTCCGAATGCCCCTGTGTGTCCATGGAGACTCCCAGTAGTGGGATGTCCTCGGGGGCCTTGAGGTTTCTCATATTCTGGAGGTGTGTGGCCAAAGGAATGGACACAGTTTCCCAGGAGAGAGCAGGCACGGTCCTGTGGTATGGCTCCAGAGGACCCAGCCTAGAGGCTGTGTTTGCCAGGGCTGTGGGGACAGATGTCTGAAAAAGCAAACTTGGCTCAGCTAGGGGCCATGGTAATGGCAGTCCATTACCGTGAGATGAGATCCTCTGGAAATCAAAGGAGGGCAATTGGGAGGCAGTCACTCAGGCTTTTGTCTCTGGGTGTTTTGTTCACAGTGTCTGGTGAGTGTAGGGGTTGCCTCAGAGGCCAAGGAAGAGCCTTCCTCTCGGGGGATTGTCCAAGCTCCCAAGTGTTTGGGTTCATTCGGTGGGAAGGGAAGAGTACTGTTTTCTGCCACAGGGGAACCCCCAGGAGAGGGACTCTAGAGCACAGCAGTGGGTTCCCTTAACTGGAATACACACCATCTAGTTAGTCCTGGGTGCCTATGGGCATGGCAAGCCACATATGCGGGCTCTTGGTCCAGTCACTGAGAGGCGTTACTTGAATAAGGTACTCACGCTGAGGGTCACAATGTGTGTTTGTGCCCAAGGCGGCCCTCACGCTTGGGCGTGGCCTCATGGGCCATGCCGTTTTCTCCTACACTGAAGGTTTGACTCACTGCCAGCAGCAAGGTTTCTTGCCATGGGGAATGAGGGGTTCTGACTTGTGCATCAGGTTCCCCCCTGTGCAGGGATTGCAGATAAGGTCTAGGTTCCGATGACTGAAAACCCAGGTTGGGAATGGATGGTGGCCTAAGGCAATGGCGCGTCGAATGTGCTGGGTGTGCAGCCAGCTGTGTCGGTGTCTGTTGGACGGTCTGGGCTCAGGCTATTTGCGACAGACCATCAATGTTTAAGGTAGCCTATGCAATTGGGGTGTTGCAAGGGCCAAGCAGTTTGATCCTCATTTGGGGTTCCTGGGCAGCACCATAGACAATGCTTTTCTCCTGGGAGGCAGGCAGAGTGCTTCATTGTGGCCCCAGAATTCCCAGTAGGGAGGGTTTGTGGGCCAGGAGTGTGAGGACGGAAGTCTGAAAACACAAGCTAGGGTGAGGATTGGAGCCAAGGGCATAGCAGGCCCACTCTGCAGCGGCTGAATCAAAATCTCCAGCATCTGAAGTCAGGCTGAGGATCAGACGTTGGCTGAGGCTGGAGTATGTGTCCATGATGGCACCTTCATGAAGTGGGGGCCTCATGAGGCCAAGGAAGTTTTCCCACGCTGAGTTTGGAGGTCTCCCCAAACCACAAGGTTTCCTTCTGCGGGACATTCGAGTCCTGTTGCATGGCTCCAGGACATACCATACGGAAGGACTGGAGAGCATGGTTCGAAGGATGGAACCCTGTACAGCATGCCTCGCATTCCCATTGGCCCTTAGCGACAAGATATGTTTGATCTGCTGCCTCTGGGGCACGCGACCCAGGGAACTGTGTTGAAATATCCTCTCCTGAGGATGCGTCATAATGTGCGTTTGGGTCCATGGAGACCTTGGAATGTGCTGGTTGTTCAGTGGCCCTGCGGAACTCTCCTACCTGAAGAGTTTGATACATCCCCAGTAAGAAAGCTCCCCATGTGGAGACGAGAGAGGTTTGGTTTGGTGCCTCAGAAAAGCCCCGTGTGCTGGTCTACGAAAACAGTCCTCTGAGGACGGACACATGGAAACCAAAGCTAAGGTTCAGATTAGGGCCTGGGGGCCTGTCCATTTCAAACTTCTGTCTCTGGGGACACTGTCTGAGAGTCTAAGTGGAGATAGTTGCTCCGCTGGTGTCAGAGAGCCCCTCTTAGTCCAGGGTGGCCTACACTATTGATGGCCTCAGGGGCCTTGGAGCTTTTCCCTAACCTGGAGGGTTGTGGTCAATGGATTGGGCACACTTTCCTTGGAGAGGGCAGGCACAATCTTTCTCTGTGGCTCCAGAGGCCCTAGCCTGGAGGTTGTGTGGGTCCAGGCTGTGGGCACAGAAGTCTGAAAACACAAACTCAGCTTATGAGTGGCGCCTAGGGTATGGCAGGCCGGATGTACAGCCCGAGGGGGAGCTCCTGGGCCTCTGAAAGAAGGGCGAGTGGGAGGCGTTCCTTCAGGCTTTTGTCTCTGGATGTTGTCTCCGGGTAGCCGTGTATTCAAGGGGTGGCCTCAGGGACTGTGGACGAGTATCCCTCTCTGGGGATTTGTCCCAGCTCCCAGAGTTTGGGGTCATTTTGTGTGAAGGGTGGAGTCGTGTTGTCTGGCTCATGGGTCTCTCCAAGAAAGGGATTCCAGAACAGAGCCCCAGATACGGGCGGGGAGACTGGAAAACTCAAACCCTGGTGAGGATTGGGTGCATAGGGGCTTGGCAAGCCCCATATGCGGGCTCTTGGGCCAGGCCCTGATAGGCCTTTCTTTGACATGGGGCTCATGCTGAGGGTCACAGTGTGAATTTGTGCCCAAGCAGCACTCAAGTTTGGGCGTAGCATCAGGGGCCATGAAGGCTTCTCCCACCCTGAAGGTGTGACTCCATGCCAAGAGCAAGCTTGACAGCCATGGGGAAGGAGGAGTTCTGTTTTGTGCTTGCGATACCCAGCTGTGTGGAGAATTGATATGATGTCTAGGTTCAGATATCTGAAAACCAAGGTTAGGAAGAGGTGACTGCATAAGACCATGGCGTGTCCGAAGTGCTGGGTGTGCGGCCAGCTGTCTCCTTATCTGTCTGGACGTCTGGCTTCAGGCTGTGTCAGACAGAGCATGAGTGCCCAGAGCAGCCTATCCAGTTCGGGTACCGTCGAGGCCCGAGCAGGTTGATCCTCATCTGGGTTTTCTGGAGAGCCCCACAGGGAAACGTTTTTCTTCCGTTGGGCAGACACTGGGCTGGGTTGTGGTTCTGGAGTTCCTAGTCCGGAGGGCTTGTTTCCCAGGAGTGTGAGGAAGGAAGTCTGAAAACACAAGCTAGCGTGAGGTTTGGGACCGAGGGGACGGCAGGCCCACTCTGCCGAGGCTGAATCGAGATCTCCTGCACTGAGGTCATGTCAACTATGAGACGTGCCTCAGGCTAGAGTTTTTGTCCAGCATGGCCTCTCCGGAAGGGTGTGGGGGCTTCATGAGGCCAGGGAGGTTTGCCTACGATGGGATTTGTGAACTACTCCAAACCTCAAGGTTCACTTCTGCACGACTGTCGAGTCCTATTGGATGGTTCCAGGAGGCCCCATACGGAAAGACTCGAGAGCCGGTGTCTAAGCATGGATGCCTGGGAACGCCACCTCATATTCCCACTCTTTAGTCAGGACAAGGCAGGCTCAATCTGCGGGCTCCTGGGTGAGCTACCCAGAGGGGTGAGTTGAAATGGACTCTCCTGAAGATGAGTCCTACTGTCGCTTGGTGGCCTGGGAGACCTTGGAATGTGGAGGTGGCTCGGGGACTCTGCAGGATTCTCCAAGCTGAGGTGTTTGACACGGCTCCAACAAGGAAGCTTCCCATGTGGAGACGAGAGGAGTTCTGTTCATTGCCTCAGGAAAGCCCCATATCCTGTTCTTCGAACCAAAGCCTCTGAGGAGTGACACCTGGAAACCAAAGCAAGAGTTGAGATTAGGGCCTAAGGGCCTGTCCGGCTCAACCTTCTATCTCTGTTGAAATCTGTGTGCATGCCTTCGTGGAGGTAGCTGCTCAGCTTGTGTCCGAATGCCCCTGTGTGTCCATGGAGGCTCCCAGTAGTGGGATGTCCTCGGGGGCCTTGAGGTTTCTCATATTCTGGAGGTGTGTGGCCAAAGGAATGGACACAGTTTCCCAGGAGAGAGCAGGCACGGTCCTGTGGTATGGCTCCAGAGGACCCAGCCTAGAGGCTGTGTTTGCCAGGGCTGTGGGGACAGATGTCTGAAAAAGCAAACTTGGCTCAGCTAGGGGCCAAGGTAATGGCAGTCCATTACCGTGAGATGAGATCCTCTGGAAATCAAAGGAGGGCAATTGGGAGGCAGTCACTCAGGCTTTTGTCTCTGGGTGTTTTGTTCACAGTGTCTGGTGAGGGTAGGGGTTGCCTCAGAGGCCGAGGAAGAGCCTTCCTCTCGGGGGATTGTCCAAGCTCCCAAGTGTTTGGGTTCATTCTGTGGGAAGGGAAGAGTACTGTTTTCTGCCACAGGGGACCCCCCAGGAGAGGGACTCTAGAGCACAGCAGTGGGTTCCCTTAACTGGAATACACACCATCTAGTTAGTCCTGGGTGCCTATGGGCATGGCAAGCCACATATGCGGGCTCTTGGTCCAGTCACTGAGAGGCGTTACTTGAATAAGGTACTCACGCTGAGGGTCACAATGTGTGTTTGTGCCCAAGGCGGCCCTCACGCTTGGGCGTGGCCTCATGGGCCATGCCGTTTTCTCCTACACTGAAGGTTTGCCTCACTGCCAGCAGCAAGGTTTCTTGCCATGGGGAATGAGGGGTTCTGACTTGTGCATCAGGTTCCCCCCTGTGCAGGGATTGCAGATAAGGTCTAGGTTCCGATGACTGAAAACCCAGGTTGGGAATGGATGGTGGCCTAAGGCAATGGCGCGTCGAATGTGCTGGGTGTGCAGCCAGCTGTGTCGGTGTCTGTTGGACGGTCTGGGCTCAGGCTATTTGCGACAGACCATCAATGTTTAAGGTAGCCTATGCAATTGGGGTGTTGCAAGGGCCAAGCAGTTTGATCCTCATTTGGGGTTTCTGGGCAGCACCATAGACAATGCTTTTCTCCTGGGAGGCAGGCAGAGTGCTTCATTGTGGCCCCAGAATTCCCAGTAGGGAGGGTTTGTGGGCCAGGAGTGTGAGGACGGAAGTCTGAAAACACAAGCTAGGGTGAGGATTGGAGCCAAGGGCATAGCAGGCCCACTCTGCAGCGGCTGAATCAAAATCTCCAGCATCTGAAGTCAGGCTGAGGATCAGACGTTGGCTGAGGCTGGAGTATGTGTCCATGATGGCACCTTCATAAAGTGGGGGCCTCATGAGGCCAAGGAAGTTTTCCCACGCTGAGTTTGGAGGTCTCCCCAAACCGCAAGGTTTCCTTCTGCGGGACATTCGAGTCCTGTTGCATGGCTCCAGGACATACCATACGGAAGGACTGGAGAGCATGGTTCGAAGGATGGAACCCTGTACAGCATGCCTCGCATTCCCATTGGCCCTTAGCGACAAGATATGTTTGATCTGCTGCCTCTGGGGCACGCGACCCAGGGAACTTTGTTGAAATATCCTCTCCTGAGGATGCGTCATGATGTGCGTTTGGGTCCATGGAGACCTTGGAATGTGCTGGTTGTTCAGTGGCCCTGCGGAACTCTCCTACCTGAAGAGTTTGATACATCCCCAGTAAGAAAGCTCCCCATGTGGAGACGAGAGAGGTTTGGTTTGGTGCCTCAGAAAAGCCCCGTGTGCTGGTCTACGAAAACAGTCCTCTGAGGACGGACACATGGAAACCAAAGCTAAGGTTCAGATTAGGGCCTGGGGGCCTGTCCATTTCAAACTTCTGTCTCTGGGGACACTGTCTGAGAGTCTAAGTGGAGATAGTTGCTCCGCTGGTGTCAGAGAGCCCCTCTTAGTCCAGGGTGGCCTACACTATTGATGGCCTCAGGGGCCTTGGAGCTTTTCCCTAACCTGGAGGGTTGTGGTCAATGGATTGGGCACACTTTCCTTGGAGAGGGCAGGCACAATCTTTCTCTGTGGCTCCAGAGGCCCTAGCCTGGAGGTTGTGTGGGTCCAGGCTGTGGGCACAGAAGTCTGAAAACACAAACTCAGCTTATGAGTGGCGCCTAGGGTATGGCAGGCCGGATGTACAGCCCTAGGGGGAGCTCCTGGGCCTCTGAAAGAAGGGCGAGTGGGAGGCGTTCCATCAGGCTTTTGTCTCTGGATGTTGTCTCCGGGTAGCCGTGTATTCAAGGGGTGGCCTCAGGGACTGTGGACGAGTATCCCTCTCTGGGGATTTGTCCCAGCTCCCAGAGTTTGGGGTCATTTTGTGTGAAGGGTGGAGTCGTGTTGTCTGGCTCATGGGTCTCTCCAAGAAAGGGATTCCAGAACAGAGCCCCAGATACGGGCGGGGAGACTGGAAAACTCAAACCCTGGTGAGGATTGGGTGCATAGGGGCTTGGCAAGCCCCATATGCGGGCTCTTGGGCCAGGCCCTGATAGGCCTTTCTTTGACATGGGGTTCATGCTGAGGGTCACAGTGTGAATTTGTGCCCAAGCAGCACTCAAGTTTGGGCGTAGCATCAGGGGCCATGAAGGTTTCTCCCACCCTGAAGGTGTGACTCCATGCCAAGAGCAAGCTTGACAGCCATGGGGAAGGAGGAGTTCTGTTTTGTGCTTGCGATACCCAGCTGTGTGGAGAATTGATATGATGTCTAGGTTCAGATATCTGAAAACCATGGTTAGGAAGAGGTGACTGCATAAGACCATGGCGTGTCCGAAGTGCTGGGTGTGCGGCCAGCTGTCTCCTTATCTGTCTGGACGTCTGGCTTCAGGCTGTGTCAGACAGAGCATGAGTGCCCAGAGCAGCCTATCCAGTTCAGGTGCCGTCGAGGCCCGAGCAGGTTGATCCTCATCTGGGTTTTCTGGAGAGCCCCACAGGGAAACGTTTTTCTTCCGTTGGGCAGACACTGGGCTGGGTTGTGGTTCTGGAGTTCCTAGTCCGGAGGGCTTGTTTCCCAGGAGTGTGAGGAAGGAAGTCTGAAAACACAAGCTAGCGTGAGGTTTGGGACCGAGGGGACGGCAGGCCCACTCTGCCGAGGCTGAATCGAGATCTCCTGCACTGAGGTCATGTCAACTATGAGACGTGCCTCAGGCTAGAGTTTTTGTCCAGCATGGCCTCTCCGGAAGGGTGTGGGGGCTTCATGAGGCCAGGGAGGTTTGCCTACGATGGGATTTGTGAACTACTCCAAACCTCAAGGTTCACTTCTGCACGACTGTCGAGTCCTATTGGATGGTTCCAGGAGGCCCCATACGGAAAGAGTCGAGAGCCGGTGTCTAAGCATGGATGCCTGGGAACGCCACCTCATATTCCCACTCTTTAGTCAGGACAAGGCAGGCTCAATCTGCGGGCTCCTGGGTGAGCTACCCAGAGGGGAGAGTTGAAATGGACTCTCCTGAAGATGAGTCCTACTGTCGCTTGGTGGCCTGGGAGACCTTGGAATGTGGAGGTGGCTCGGGGACTCTGCAGGATTCTCCAAGCTGAGGTGTTTGACACGGCTCCAACAAGGAAGCTTCCCATGTGGAGACGAGAGGAGTTCTGTTCATTGCCTCAGGAAAGCCCCATATCCTGTTCTTCGAACCAAAGCCTCTGAGGAGTGACACCTGGAAACCAAAGCAAGAGTTGAGATTAGGGCCTAAGGGCCTGTCCGGCTCAACCTTCTATCTCTGTTGAAATCTGTGTGCATGCCTTCGTGGAGGTAGCTGCTCAGCTTGTGTCCGAATGCCCCTGTGTGTCCAGGGAGGCACCCAGTAGTGGGATGTCCTCGGGGGCCTTGAGGTTTCTCATATTCTGGAGGTGTGTGGCCAAAGGAATGGACACAGTTTCCCAGGAGAGAGCAGGCACGGTCCTGTGGTATGGCTCCAGAGGACCCAGCCTAGAGGCTGTGTTTGCCAGGGCTGTGGGGACAGATGTCTGAAAAAGCAAACTTGGCTCAGCTAGGGGCCAAGGTAATGGCAGGCCTGATCTCCAGTCCGTGAGATGAGATCCTCTGGAAATCAAAGGAGGGCAATTGGGAGGCAGTCACTCAGGCTTTTGTCTCTGGGTGTTTTGTTCACAGTGTCTGGTGAGGGTAGGGGTTGCCTCAGAGGCCGAGGAAGAGCCTTCCTCTCGGGGGATTGTCCAAGCTCCCAAGTGTTTGGGTTCATTCTGTGGGAAGGGAAGAGTACTGTTTTCTGCCACAGGGGACCCCCCAGGAGAGGGACTCTAGAGCACAGCAGTGGGTTCCCTTAACTGGAATACACACCATCTAGTTAGTCCTGGGTGCCTATGGGCATGGCAAGCCACATATGCGGGCTCTTGGTCCAGTCACTGAGAGGCGTTACTTGAATAAGGTACTCACGCTGAGGGTCACAATGTGTGTTTGTGCCCAAGGCGGCCCTCACGCTTGGGCGTGGCCTCATGGGCCATGCCGTTTTCTCCTACACTGAAGGTTTGACTCACTGCCAGCAGCAAGGTTTCTTGCCATGGGGAATGAGGGGTTCTGACTTGTGCATCAGGTTCCCCCCTGTGCAGGGATTGCAGATAAGGTCTAGGTTCCGATGACTGAAAACCCAGGTTGGGAATGGATGGTGGCCTAAGGCAATGGCGCGTCGAATGTGCTGGGTGTGCAGCCAGCTGTGTCGGTGTCTGTTGGACGGTCTGGGCTCAGGCTATTTGCGACAGACCATCAATGTTTAAGGTAGCCTATGCAATTGGGGTGTT
Organism: Mustela nivalis; assembly: GCF_964662115.1. NCBI lineage: Eukaryota > Metazoa > Chordata > Mammalia > Carnivora > Mustelidae > Mustela > Mustela nivalis. Next base: position 108,828 of record NW_028136556.1, on the reverse strand, counting down.
GCAAGGGCCAAGCAGTTTGATCCTCATTTGGGGTTTCTGGGCAGCACCATAGACAATGCTTTTCTCCTGGGAGGCAGGCAGAGTGCTTCATTGTGGCCCCAGAATTCCCAGTAGGGAGGGTTTGTGGGCCAGGAGTGTGAGGACGGAAGTCTGAAAACACAAGCTAGGGTGAGGATTGGAGCCAAGGGCATAGCAGGCCCACTCTGCAGCGGCTGAATCAAAATCTCCAGCATCTGAAGTCAGGCTGAGGATCAGACGTTGGCTGAGGCTGGAGTATGTGTCCATGATGGCACCTTCATGAAGTGGGGGCCTCATGAGGCCAAGGAAGTTTTCCCACGCTGAGTTTGGAGGTCTCCCCAAACCGCAAGGTTTCCTTCTGCGGGACATTCGAGTCCTGTTGCATGGCTCCAGGACATACCATACGGAAGGACTGGAGAGCATGGTTCGAAGGATGGAACCCTGTACAGCATGCCTCGCATTCCCATTGGCCCTTAGCGACAAGATATGTTTGATCTGCTGCCTCTGGGGCACGCGACCCAGGGAACTTTGTTGAAATATCCTCTCCTGAGGATGCGTCATAATGTGCGTTTGGGTCCATGGAGACCTTGGAATGTGCTGGTTGTTCAGTGGCCCTGCGGAACTCTCCTACCTGAAGAGTTTGATACATCCCCAGTAAGAAAGCTCCCCATGTGGAGACGAGAGAGGTTTGGTTTGGTGCCTCAGAAAAGCCCCGTGTGCTGGTCTACGAAAACAGTCCTCTGAGGACGGACACATGGAAACCAAAGCTAAGGTTCAGATTAGGGCCTGGGGGCCTGTCCATTTCAAACTTCTGTCTCTGGGGACACTGTCTGAGAGTCTAAGTGGAGATAGTTGCTCCGCTGGTGTCAGAGAGCCCCTCTTAGTCCAGGGTGGCCTACACTATTGATGGCCTCAGGGGCCTTGGAGCTTTTCCCTAACCTGGAGGGTTGTGGTCAATGGATTGGGCACACTTTCCTTGGAGAGGGCAGGCACAATCTTTCTCTGTGGCTCCAGAGGCCCTAGCCTGGAGGTTGTGTGGGTCCAGGCTGTGGGCACAGAAGTCTGAAAACACAAACTCAGCTTATGAGTGGCGCCTAGGGTATGGCAGGCCGGATGTACAGCCCGAGGGGGAGCTCCTGGGCCTCTGAAAGAAGGGCGAGTGGGAGGCGTTCCTTCAGGCTTTTGTCTCTGGATGTTGTCTCCGGGTAGCCGTGTATTCAAGGGGTGGCCTCAGGGACTGTGGACGAGTATCCCTCTCTGGGGATTTGTCCCAGCTCCCAGAGTTTGGGGTCATTTTGTGTGAAGGGTGGAGTCGTGTTGTCTGACTCATGGGTCTCTCCAAGAAAGGGATTCCAGAACAGAGCCCCAGATACGGGCGGGGAGACTGGAAAACTCAAACCCTGGTGAGGATTGGGTGCATAGGGGCTTGGCAAGCCCCATATGCGGGCTCATGGGCCAGGCCCTGATAGGCCTTTCTTTGACATGGGGCTCATGCTGAGGGTCACAGTGTGAATTTGTGCCCAAGCAGCACTCAAGTTTGGGCGTAGCATCAGGGGCCATGAAGGTTTCTCCCACCCTGAAGGTGTGACTCCATGCCAAGAGCAAGCTTGACAGCCATGGGGAAGGAGGAGTTCTGTTTTGTGCTTGCGATACCCAGCTGTGTGGAGAATTGATATGATGTCTAGGTTCAGATATCTGAAAACCAAGGTTAGGAAGAGGTGACTGCATAAGACCATGGCGTGTCCGAAGTGCTGGGTGTGCGGCCAGCTGTCTCCTTATCTGTCTGGACGTCTGGCTTCAGGCTGTGTCAGACAGAGCATGAGTGCCCAGAGCAGCCTATCCAGTTCGGGTACCGTCGAGGCCCGAGCAGGTTGAGCCTCATCTGGGTTTTCTGGAGAGCCCCACAGGGAAACGTTTTTCTTCCGTTGGGCAGACACTGGGCTGGGTTGTGGTTCTGGAGTTCCTAGTCCGGAGGGCTTGTTTCCCAGGAGTGTGAGGAAGGAAGTCTGAAAACACAAGCTAGCGTGAGGTTTGGGACCGAGGGGACGGCAGGCCCACTCTGCCGAGGCTGAATCGAGATCTCCTGCACTGAGGTCATGTCAACTATGAGACGTGCCTCAGGCTAGAGTTTTTGTCCAGCATGGCCTCTCCGGAAGGGTGTGGGGGCTTCATGAGGCCAGGGAGGTTTGCCTACGATGGGATTTGTGAACTACTCCAAACCTCAAGGTTTACTTCTGCACGACTGTCGAGTCCTATTGGATGGTTCCAGGAGGCCCCATACGGAAAGAGTCGAGAGCCGGTGTCTAAGCATGGATGCCTGGGAACGCCACCTCATATTCCCACTCTTTAGTCAGGACAAGGCAGGCTCAATCTGCGGGCTCCTGGGTGAGCTACCCAGAGGGGAGAGTTGAAATGGACTCTCCTGAAGATGAGTCCTACTGTCGCTTGGTGGCCTGGGAGACCTTGGAATGTGGAGGTGGCTCAGGGACTCTGCAGGATTCTCCAAGCTGAGGTGTTTGACACGGCTCCAACAAGGAAGCTTCCCATGTGGAGACGAGAGGAGTTCTGTTCATTGCCTCAGGAAAGCCCCATATCCTGTTCTTCGAACCAAAGCCTCTGAGGAGTGACACCTGGAAACCAAAGCAAGAGTTGAGATTAGGGCCTAAGGGCCTGTCCGGCTCAACCTTCTATCTCTGTTGAAATCTGTGTGCATGCCTTCGTGGAGGTAGCTGCTCAGCTTGTGTCCGAATGCCCCTGTGTGTCCATGGAGGCTCCCAGTAGTGGGATGTCCTCGGGGGCCTTGAGGTTTCTCATATTCTGGAGGTGTGTGGCCAAAGGAATGGACACAGTTTCCCAGGAGAGAGCAGGCACGGTCCTGTGGTATGGCTCCAGAGGACCCAGCCTAGAGGCTGTGTTTGCCAGGGCTGTGGGGACAGATGTCTGAAAAAGCAAACTTGGCTCAGCTACGGGCCAAGATAATGGCAGTCCATTACCGTGAGATGAGATCCTCTGGAAATCAAAGGAGGGCAATTGGGAGGCAGTCACTCAGGCTTTTGTCTCTGGGTGTTTTGTTCACAGTGTCTGGTGAGGGTAGGGGTTGCCTCAGAGGCCGAGGAAGAGCCTTCCTCTCGGGGGATTGTCCAAGCTCCCAAGTGTTTGGGTTCATTCTGTGGGAAGGGAAGAGTACTGTTTTCTGCCACAGGGGACCCCCCAGGAGAGGGACTCTAGAGCACAGCAGTGGGTTCCCTTAACTGGAATACACACCATCTAGTTAGTCCTGGGTGCCTATGGGCATGGCAAGCCACATATGCGGGCTCTTGGTCCAGTCACTGAGAGGCGTTACTTGAATAAGGTACTCACGCTGAGGGTCACAATGTGTGTTTGTGCCCAAGGCGGCCCTCACGCTTGGGCGTGGCCTCATGGGCCATGCCGTTTTCTCCTACACTGAAGGTTTGACTCACTGCCAGCAGCAAGGTTTCTTGCCATGGGGAATGAGGGGTTCTGACTTGTGCATCAGGTTCCCCCCTGTGCAGGGATTGCAGATAAGGTCTAGGTTCCGATGACTGAAAACCCAGGTTGGGAATGGATGGTGGCCTAAGGCAATGGCGCGTCGAATGTGCTGGGTGTGCAGCCAGCTGTGTCGGTGTCTGTTGGACGGTCTGGGCTCAGGCTATTTGCGACAGACCATCAATGTTTAAGGTAGCCTATGCAATTGGGGTGTTGCAAGGGCCAAGCAGTTTGATCCTCATTTGGGGTTTCTGGGCAGCACCATAGACAATGCTTTTCTCCTGGGAGGCAGGCAGAGTGCTTCATTGTGGCCCCAGAATTCCCAGTAGGGAGGGTTTGTGGGCCAGGAGTGTGAGGACGGAAGTCTGAAAACACAAGCTAGGGTGAGGATTGGAGCCAAGGGCATAGCAGGCCCACTCTGCAGCGGCTGAATCAAAATCTCCAGCATCTGAAGTCAGGCTGAGGATCAGACGTTGGCTGAGGCTGGAGTATGTGTCCATGATGGCACCTTCATGAAGTGGGGGCCTCATGAGGCCAAGGAAGTTTTCCCACGCTGAGTTTGGAGGTCTCCCCAAACCACAAGGTTTCCTTCTGCGGGACATTCGAGTCCTGTTGCATGGCTCCAGGACATACCATACGGAAGGACTGGAGAGCATGGTTCGAAGGATGGAACCCTGTACAGCATGCCTCGCATTCCCATTGGCCCTTAGCGACAAGATATGTTTGATCTGCTGCCTCTGGGGCACGCGACCCAGGGAACTTTGTTGAAATATCCTCTCCTGAGGATGCGTCATAATGTGCGTTTGGGTCCATGGAGACCTTGGAATGTGCTGGTTGTTCAGTGGCCCTGCGGAACTCTCCTACCTGAAGAGTTTGATACATCCCCAGTAAGAAAGCTCCCCATGTGGAGACGAGAGAGGTTTGGTTTGGTGCCTCAGAAAAGCCCCGTGTGCTGGTCTACGAAAACAGTCCTCTGAGGACGGACACATGGAAACCAAAGCTAAGGTTCAGATTAGGGCCTGGGGGCCTGTCCATTTCAAACTTCTGTCTCTGGGGACACTGTCTGAGAGTCTAAGTGGAGATAGTTGCTCCGCTGGTGTCAGAGAGCCCCTCTTAGTCCAGGGTGGCCTACACTATTGATGGCCTCAGGGGCCTTGGAGCTTTTCCCTAACCTGGAGGGTTGTGGTCAATGGATTGGGCACACTTTCCTTGGAGAGGGCAGGCACAATCTTTCTCTGTGGCTCCAGAGGCCCTAGCCTGGAGGTTGTGTGGGTCCAGGCTGTGGGCACAGAAGTCTGAAAACACAAACTCAGCTTATGAGTGGCGCCTAGGGTATGGCAGGCCGGATGTACAGCCCTAGGGGGAGCTCCTGGGCCTCTGAAAGAAGGGCGAGTGGGAGGCGTTCCTTCAGGCTTTTGTCTCTGGATGTTGTCTCCGGGTAGCCGTGTATTCAAGGGGTGGCCTCAGGGACTGTGGACGAGTATCCCTCTCTGGGGATTTGTCCCAGCTCCCAGAGTTTGGGGTCATTTTGTGTGAAGGGTGGAGTCGTGTTGTCTGACTCATGGGTCTCTCCAAGAAAGGGATTCCAGAACAGAGCCCCAGATACGGGCGGGGAGACTGGAAAACTCAAACCCTGGTGAGGATTGGGTGCATAGGGGCTTGGCAAGCCCCATATGCGGGCTCATGGGCCAGGCCCTGATAGGCCTTTCTTTGACATGGGGCTCATGCTGAGGGTCACAGTGTGAATTTGTGCCCAAGCAGCACTCAAGTTTGGGCGTAGCATCAGGGGCCATGAAGGTTTCTCCCACCCTGAAGGTGTGACTCCATGCCAAGAGCAAGCTTGACAGCCATGGGGAAGGAGGAGTTCTGTTTTGTGCTTGCGATACCCAGCTGTGTGGAGAATTGATATGATGTCTAGGTTCATATATCTGAAAACCAAGGTTAGGAAGAGGTGACTGCATAAGACCATGGCGTGTCCGAAGTGCTGGGTGTGCGGCCAGCTGTCTCCTTATCTGTCTGGACGTCTGGCTTCAGGCTGTGTCAGACAGAGCATGAGTGCCCAGAGCAGCCTATCCAGTTCGGGTACCGTCGAGGCCCGAGCAGGTTGAGCCTCATCTGGGTTTTCTGGAGAGCCCCACAGGGAAACGTTTTTCTTCCGTTGGGCAGACACTGGGCTGGGTTGTGGTTCTGGAGTTCCTAGTCCGGAGGGCTTGTTTCCCAGGAGTGTGAGGAAGGAAGTCTGAAAACACAAGCTAGCGTGAGGTTTGGGACCGAGGGGACGGCAGGCCCACTCTGCCGAGGCTGAATCGAGATCTCCTGCACTGAGGTCATGTCAACTATGAGACGTGCCTCAGGCTAGAGTTTTTGTCCAGCATGGCCTCTCCGGAAGGGTGTGGGGGCTTCATGAGGCCAGGGAGGTTTGCCTACGATGGGATTTGTGAACTACTCCAAACCTCAAGGTTTACTTCTGCACGACTGTCGAGTCCTATTGGATGGTTCCAGGAGGCCCCATACGGAAAGAGTCGAGAGCCGGTGTCTAAGCATGGATGCCTGGGAACGCCACCTCATATTCCCACTCTTTAGTCAGGACAAGGCAGGCTCAATCTGCGGGCTCCTGGGTGAGCTACCCAGAGGGGAGAGTTGAAATGGACTCTCCTGAAGATGAGTCCTACTGTCGCTTGGTGGCCTGGGAGACCTTGGAATGTGGAGGTGGCTCAGGGACTCTGCAGGATTCTCCAAGCTGAGGTGTTTGACACGGCTCCAACAAGGAAGCTTCCCATGTGGAGACGAGAGGAGTTCTGTTCATTGCCTCAGGAAAGCCCCATATCCTGTTCTTCGAACCAAAGCCTCTGAGGAGTGACACCTGGAAACCAAAGCAAGAGTTGAGATTAGGGCCTAAGGGCCTGTCCGGCTCAACCTTCTATCTCTGTTGAAATCTGTGTGCATGCCTTCGTGGAGGTAGCTGCTCAGCTTGTGTCCGAATGCCCCTGTGTGTCCATGGAGGCTCCCAGTAGTGGGATGTCCTCGGGGGCCTTGAGGTTTCTCATATTCTGGAGGTGTGTGGCCAAAGGAATGGACACTGTTTCCCAGGAGAGAGCAGGCACGGTCCTGTGGTATGGCTCCAGAGGACCCAGCCTAGAGGCTGTGTTTGCCAGGGCTGTGGGGACAGATGTCTGAAAAAGCAAACTTGGCTCAGCTAGGGGCCAAGATAATGGCAGGCCTGATCTCCAGTCCGTGAGATGAGATCCTCTGGAAATCAAAGGAGGGCAATTGGGAGGCAGTCACTCAGGCTTTTGTCTCTGGGTGTTTTGTTCACAGTGTCTGGTGAGGGTAGGGGTTGCCTCAGAGGCCGAGGAAGAGCCTTCCTCTCGGGGGATTGTCCAAGCTCCCAAGTGTTTGGGTTCATTCTGTGGGAAGGGAAGAGTACTGTTTTCTGCCACAGGGGACCCCCCAGGAGAGGGACTCTAGAGCACAGCAGTGGGTTCCCTTAACTGGAATACACACCATCTAGTTAGTCCTGGGTGCCTATGGGCATGGCAAGCCACATATGCGGGCTCTTGGTCCAGTCACTGAGAGGCGTTACTTGAATAAGGTACTCACGCTGAGGGTCACAATGTGTGTTTGTGCCCAAGGCGGCCCTCACGCTTGGGCGTGGCCTCATGGGCCATGCCGTTTTCTCCTACACTGAAGGTTTGCCTCACTGCCAGCAGCAAGGTTTCTTGCCATGGGGAATGAGGGGTTCTGACTTGTGCATCAGGTTCCCCCCTGTGCAGGGATTGCAGATAAGGTCTAGGTTCCGATGACTGAAAACCCAGGTTGGGAATGGATGGTGGCCTAAGGCAATGGCGCGTCGAATGTGCTGGGTGTGCAGCCAGCTGTGTCGGTGTCTGTTGGACGGTCTGGGCTCAGGCTATTTGCGACAGACCATCAATGTTTAAGGTAGCCTATGCAATTGGGGTGTTGCAAGGGCCAAGCAGTTTGATCCTCATTTGGGGTTTCTGGGCAGCACCATAGACAATGCTTTTCTCCTGGGAGGCAGGCAGAGTGCTTCATTGTGGCCCCAGAATTCCCAGTAGGGAGGGTTTGTGGGCCAGGAGTGTGAGGACGGAAGTCTGAAAACACAAGCTAGGGTGAGGATTGGAGCCAAGGGCATAGCAGGCCCACTCTGCAGCGGCTGAATCAAAATCTCCAGCATCTGAAGTCAGGCTGAGGATCAGACGTTGGCTGAGGCTGGAGTATGTGTCCATGATGGCACCTTCATGAAGTGGGGGCCTCATGAGGCCAAGGAAGTTTTCCCACGCTGAGTTTGGAGGTCTCCCCAAACCGCAAGGTTTCCTTCTGCGGGACATTCGAGTCCTGTTGCATGGCTCCAGGACATACCATACGGAAGGACTGGAGAGCATGGTTCGAAGGATGGAACCCTGTACAGCATGCCTCGCATTCCCATTGGCCCTTAGCGACAAGATATGTTTGATCTGCTGCCTCTGGGGCACGCGACCCAGGGAACTTTGTTGAAATATCCTCTCCTGAGGATGCGTCATAATGTGCGTTTGGGTCCATGGAGACCTTGGAATGTGCTGGTTGTTCAGTGGCCCTGCGGAACTCTCCTACCTGAAGAGTTTGATACATCCCCAGTAAGAAAGCTCCCCATGTGGAGACGAGAGAGGTTTGGTTTGGTGCCTCAGAAAAGCCCCGTGTGCTGGTCTACGAAAACAGTCCTCTGAGGACGGACACATGGAAACCAAAGCTAAGGTTCAGATTAGGGCCTGGGGGCCTGTCCATTTCAAACTTCTGTCTCTGGGGACACTGTCTGAGAGTCTAAGTGGAGATAGTTGCTCCGCTGGTGTCAGAGAGCCCCTCTTAGTCCAGGGTGGCCTACACTATTGATGGCCTCAGGGGCCTTGGAGCTTTTCCCTAACCTGGAGGGTTGTGGTCAATGGATTGGGCACACTTTCCTTGGAGAGGGCAGGCACAATCTTTCTCTGTGGCTCCAGAGGCCCTAGCCTGGAGGTTGTGTGGGTCCAGGCTGTGGGCACAGAAGTCTGAAAACACAAACTCAGCTTATGAGTGGCGCCTAGGGTATGGCAGGCCGGATGTACAGCCCGAGGGGGAGCTCCTGGGCCTCTGAAAGAAGGGCGAGTGGGAGGCGTTCCTTCAGGCTTTTGTCTCTGGATGTTGTCTCCGGGTAGCCGTGTATTCAAGGGGTGGCCTCAGGGACTGTGGACGAGTATCCCTCTCTGGGGATTTGTCCCAGCTCCCAGAGTTTGGGGTCATTTTGTGTGAAGGGTGGAGTCGTGTTGTCTGGCTCATGGGTCTCTCCAAGAAAGGGATTCCAGAACAGAGCCCCAGATACGGGCGGGGAGACTGGAAAACTCAAACCCTGGTGAGGATTGGGTGCATAGGGGCTTGGCAAGCCCCATATGCGGGCTCTTGGGCCAGGCCCTGATAGGCCTTTCTTTGACATGGGGCTCATGCTGAGGGTCACAGTGTGAATTTGTGCCCAAGCAGCACTCAAGTTTGGGCGTAGCATCAGGGGCCATGAAGGTTTCTCCCACCCTGAAGGTGTGACTCCATGCCAAGAGCAAGCTTGACAGCCATGGGGAAGGAGGAGTTCTGTTTTGTGCTTGCGATACCCAGCTGTGTGGAGAATTGATATGATGTCTAGGTTCATATATCTGAAAACCAAGGTTAGGAAGAGGTGACTGCATAAGACCATGGCGTGTCCGAAGTGCTGGGTGTGCGGCCAGCTGTCTCCTTATCTGTCTGGACGTCTGGCTTCAGGCTGTGTCAGACAGAGCATGAGTGCCCAGAGCAGCCTATCCAGTTCGGGTACCGTCGAGGCCCGAGCAGGTTGAGCCTCATCTGGGTTTTCTGGAGAGCCCCACAGGGAAACGTTTTTCTTCCGTTGGGCAGACACTGGGCTGGGTTGTGGTTCTGGAGTTCCTAGTCCGGAGGGCTTGTTTCCCAGGAGTGTGAGGAAGGAAGTCTGAAAACACAAGCTAGCGTGAGGTTTGGGACCGAGGGGACGGCAGGCCCACTCTGCCGAGGCTGAATCGAGATCTCCTGCACTGAGGTCATGTCAACTATGAGACGTGCCTCAGGCTAGAGTTTTTGTCCAGCATGGCCTCTCCGGAAGGGTGTGGGGGCTTCATGAGGCCAGGGAGGTTTGCCTACGATGGGATTTGTGAACTACTCCAAACCTCAAGGTTTACTTCTGCACGACTGTCGAGTCCTATTGGATGGTTCCAGGAGGCCCCATACGGAAAGAGTCGAGAGCCGGTGTCTAAGCATGGATGCCTGGGAACGCCACCTCATATTCCCACTCTTTAGTCAGGACAAGGCAGGCTCAATCTGCGGGCTCCTGGGTGAGCTACCCAGAGGGGAGAGTTGAAATGGACTCTCCTGAAGATGAGTCCTACTGTCGCTTGGTGGCCTGGGAGACCTTGGAATGTGGAGGTGGCTCAGGGACTCTGCAGGATTCTCCAAGCTGAGGTGTTTGACACGGCTCCAACAAGGAAGCTTCCCATGTGGAGACGAGAGGAGTTCTGTTCATTGCCTCAGGAAAGCCCCATATCCTGTTCTTCGAACCAAAGCCTCTGAGGAGTGACACCTGGAAACCAAAGCAAGAGTTGAGATTAGGGCCTAAGGGCCTGTCCGGCTCAACCTTCTATCTCTGTTGAAATCTGTGTGCATGCCTTCGTGGAGGTAGCTGCTCAGCTTGTGTCCGAATGCCCCTGTGTGTCCATGGAGGCTCCCAGTAGTGGGATGTCCTCGGGGGCCTTGAGGTTTCTCATATTCTGGAGGTGTGTGGCCAAAGGAATGGACACTGTTTCCCAGGAGAGAGCAGGCACGGTCCTGTGGTATGGCTCCAGAGGACCCAGCCTAGAGGCTGTGTTTGCCAGGGCTGTGGGGACAGATGTCTGAAAAAGCAAACTTGGCTCAGCTAGGGGCCAAGGTAATGGCAGTCCATTACCGTGAGATGAGATCCTCTGGAAATCAAAGGAGGGCAATTGGGAGGCAGTCACTCAGGCTTTTGTCTCTGGGTGTTTTGTTCACAGTGTCTGGTGAGGGTAGGGGTTGCCTCAGAGGCCGAGGAAGAGCCTTCCTCTCGGGGGATTGTCCAAGCTCCCAAGTGTTTGGGTTCATTCTGTGGGAAGGGAAGAGTACTGTTTTCTGCCACAGGGGACCCCCCAGGAGAGGGACTCTAGAGCACAGCAGTGGGTTCCCTTAACTGGAATACACACCATCTAGTTAGTCCTGGGTGCCTATGGGCATGGCAAGCCACATATGCGGGCTCTTGGTCCAGTCACTGAGAGGCGTTACTTGAATAAGGTACTCACGCTGAGGGTCACAATGTGTGTTTGTGCCCAAGGCGGCCCTCACGCTTGGGCGTGGCCTCATGGGCCATGCCGTTTTCTCCTACACTGAAGGTTTGCCTCACTGCCAGCAGCAAGGTTTCTTGCCATGGGGAATGAGGGGTTCTGACTTGTGCATCAGGTTCCCCCCTGTGCAGGGATTGCAGATAAGGTCTAGGTTCCGATGACTGAAAACCCAGGTTGGGAATGGATGGTGGCCTAAGGCAATGGCGCGTCGAATGTGCTGGGTGTGCAGCCAGCTGTGTCGGTGTCTGTTGGACGGTCTGGGCTCAGGCTATTTGCGACAGACCATCAATGTTTAAGGTAGCCTATGCAATTGGGGTGTTGCAAGGGCCAAGCAGTTTGATCCTCATTTGGGGTTTCTGGGCAGCACCATAGACAATGCTTTTCTCCTGGGAGGCAGGCAGAGTGCTTCATTGTGGCCCCAGAATTCCCAGTAGGGAGGGTTTGTGGGCCAGGAGTGTGAGGACGGAAGTCTGAAAACACAAGCTAGGGTGAGGATTGGAGCCAAGGGCATAGCAGGCCCACTCTGCAGCGGCTGAATCAAAATCTCCAGCATCTGAAGTCAGGCTGAGGATCAGACGTTGGCTGAGGCTGGAGTATGTGTCCATGATGGCACCTTCATGAAGTGGGGGCCTCATGAGGCCAAGGAAGTTTTCCCACGCTGAGTTTGGAGGTCTCCCCAAACCGCAAGGTTTCCTTCTGCGGGACATTCGAGTCCTGTTGCATGGCTCCAGGACATACCATACGGAAGGACTGGAGAGCATGGTTCGAAGGATGGAACCCTGTACAGCATGCCTCGCATTCCCATTGGCCCTTAGCGACAAGATATGTTTGATCTGCTGCCTCTGGGGCACGCGACCCAGGGAACTTTGTTGAAATATCCTCTCCTGAGGATGCGTCATAATGTGCGTTTGGGTCCATGGAGACCTTGGAATGTGCTGGTTGTTCAGTGGCCCTGCGGAACTCTCCTACCTGAAGAGTTTGATACATCCCCAGTAAGAAAGCTCCCCATGTGGAGACGAGAGAGGTTTGGTTTGGTGCCTCAGAAAAGCCCCGTGTGCTGGTCTACGAAAACAGTCCTCTGAGGACGGACACATGGAAACCAAAGCTAAGGTTCAGATTAGGGCCTGGGGGCCTGTCCATTTCAAACTTCTGTCTCTGGGGACACTGTCTGAGAGTCTAAGTGGAGATAGTTGCTCCGCTGGTGTCAGAGAGCCCCTCTTAGTCCAGGGTGGCCTACACTATTGATGGCCTCAGGGGCCTTGGAGCTTTTCCCTAACCTGGAGGGTTGTGGTCAATGGATTGGGCACACTTTCCTTGGAGAGGGCAGGCACAATCTTTCTCTGTGGCTCCAGAGGCCCTAGCCTGGAGGTTGTGTGGGTGCAGGCTGTGGGCACAGAAGTCTGAAAACACAAACTCAGCTTATGAGTGGCGCCTAGGGTATGGCAGGCCGGATGTACAGCCCGAGGGGGAGCTCCTGGGCCTCTGAAAGAAGGGCGAGTGGGAGGCGTTCCTTCAGGCTTTTGTCTCTGGATGTTGTCTCCGGGTAGCCGTGTATTCAAGGGGTGGCCTCAGGGACTGTGGACGAGTATCCCTCTCTGGGGATTTGTCCCAGCTCCCAGAGTTTGGGGTCATTTTGTGTGAAGGGTGGAGTCGTGTTGTCTGGCTCATGGGTCTCTCCAAGAAAGGGATTCCAGAACAGAGCCCCAGATACGGGCGGGGAGACTGGAAAACTCAAACCCTGGTGAGGATTGGGTGCATAGGGGCTTGGCAAGCCCCATATGCGGGCTCTTGGGCCAGGCCCTGATAGGCCTTTCTTTGACATGGGGCTCATGCTGAGGGTCACAGTGTGAATTTGTGCCCAAGCAGCACTCAAGTTTGGGCGTAGCATCAGGGGCCATGAAGGTTTCTCCCACCCTGAAGGTGTGACTCCATGCCAAGAGCAAGCTTGACAGCCATGGGGAAGGAGGAGTTCTGTTTTGTGCTTGCGATACCCAGCTGTGTGGAGAATTGATATGATGTCTAGGTTCATATATCTGAAAACCAAGGTTAGGAAGAGGTGACTGCATAAGACCATGGCGTGTCCGAAGTGCTGGGTGTGCGGCCAGCTGTCTCCTTATCTGTCTGGACGTCTGGCTTCAGGCTGTGTCAGACAGAGCATGAGTGCCCAGAGCAGCCTATCCAGTTCGGGTACCGTCGAGGCCCGAGCAGGTTGAGCCTCATCTGGGTTTTCTGGAGAGCCCCACAGGGAAACGTTTTTCTTCCGTTGGGCAGACACTGGGCTGGGTTGTGGTTCTGGAGTTCCTAGTCCGGAGGGCTTGTTTCCCAGGAGTGTGAGGAAGGAAGTCTGAAAACACAAGCTAGCGTGAGGTTTGGGACCGAGGGGACGGCAGGCCCACTCTGCCGAGGCTGAATCGAGATCTCCTGCACTGAGGTCATGTCAACTATGAGACGTGCCTCAGGCTAGAGTTTTTGTCCAGCATGGCCTCTCCGGAAGGGTGTGGGGGCTTCATGAGGCCAGGGAGGTTTGCCTACGATGGGATTTGTGAACTACTCCAAACCTCAAGGTTTACTTCTGCACGACTGTCGAGTCCTATTGGATGGTTCCAGGAGGCCCCATACGGAAAGAGTCGAGAGCCGGTGTCTAAGCATGGATGCCTGGGAACGCCACCTCATATTCCCACTCTTTAGTCAGGACAAGGCAGGCTCAATCTGCGGGCTCCTGGGTGAGCTACCCAGAGGGGAGAGTTGAAATGGACTCTCCTGAAGATGAGTCCTACTGTCGCTTGGTGGCCTGGGAGACCTTGGAATGTGGAGGTGGCTCAGGGACTCTGCAGGATTCTCCAAGCTGAGGTGTTTGACACGGCTCCAACAAGGAAGCTTCCCATGTGGAGACGAGAGGAGTTCTGTTCATTGCCTCAGGAAAGCCCCATATCCTGTTCTTCGAACCAAAGCCTCTGAGGAGTGACACCTGGAAACCAAAGCAAGAGTTGAGATTAGGGCCTAAGGGCCTGTCCGGCTCAACCTTCTATCTCTGTTGAAATCTGTGTGCATGCCTTCGTGGAGGTAGCTGCTCAGCTTGTGTCCGAATGCCCCTGTGTGTCCATGGAGGCTCCCAGTAGTGGGATGTCCTCGGGGGCCTTGAGGTTTCTCATATTCTGGAGGTGTGTGGCCAAAGGAATGGACACTGTTTCCCAGGAGAGAGCAGGCACGGTCCTGTGGTATGGCTCCAGAGGACCCAGCCTAGAGGCTGTGTTTGCCAGGGCTGTGGGGACAGATGTCTGAAAAAGCAAACTTGGCTCAGCTAGGGGCCAAGGTAATGGCAGTCCATTACCGTGAGATGAGATCCTCTGGAAATCAAAGGAGGGCAATTGGGAGGCAGTCACTCAGGCTTTTGTCTCTGGGTGTTTTGTTCACAGTGTCTGGTGAGGGTAGGGGTTGCCTCAGAGGCCGAGGAAGAGCCTTCCTCTCGGGGGATTGTCCAAGCTCCCAAGTGTTTGGGTTCATTCTGTGGGAAGGGAAGAGTACTGTTTTCTGCCACAGGGGACCCCCCAGGAGAGGGACTCTAGAGCACAGCAGTGGGTTCCCTTAACTGGAATACACACCATCTAGTTAGTCCTGGGTGCCTATGGGCATGGCAAGCCACATATGCGGGCTCTTGGTCCAGTCACTGAGAGGCGTTACTTGAATAAGGTACTCACGCTGAGGGTCACAATGTGTGTTTGTGCCCAAGGCGGCCCTCACGCTTGGGCGTGGCCTCATGGGCCATGCCGTTTTCTCCTACACTGAAGGTTTGACTCACTGCCAGCAGCAAGGTTTCTTGCCATGGGGAATGAGGGGTTCTGACTTGTGCATCAGGTTCCCCCCTGTGCAGGGATTGCAGATAAGGTCTAGGTTCCGATGACTGAAAACCCAGGTTGGGAATGGATGGTGGCCTAAGGCAATGGCGCGTCGAATGTGCTGGGTGTGCAGCCAGCTGTGTCGGTGTCTGTTGGACGGTCTGGGCTCAGGCTATTTGCGACAGACCATCAATGTTTAAGGTAGCCTATGCAATTGGGGTGTTGCAAGGGCCAAGCAGTTTGATCCTCATTTGGGGTTTCTGGGCAGCACCATAGACAATGCTTTTCTCCTGGGAGGCAGGCAGAGTGCTTCATTGTGGCCCCAGAATTCCCAGTAGGGAGGGTTTGTGGGCCAGGAGTGTGAGGACGGAAGTCTGAAAACACAAGCTAGGGTGAGGATTGGAGCCAAGGGCATAGCAGGCCCACTCTGCAGCGGCTGAATCAAAATCTCCAGCATCTGAAGTCAGGCTGAGGATCAGACGTTGGCTGAGGCTGGAGTATGTGTCCATGATGGCACCTTCATGAAGTGGGGGCCTCATGAGGCCAAGGAAGTTTTCCCACGCTGAGTTTGGAGGTCTCCCCAAACCACAAGGTTTCCTTCTGCGGGACATTCGAGTCCTGTTGCATGGCTCCAGGACATACCATACGGAAGGACTGGAGAGCATGGTTCGAAGGATGGAACCCCGTACAGCATGCCTCGCATTCCCATTGGCCCTTAGCGACAAGATATGTTTGATCTGCTGCCTCTGGGGCACGCGACCCAGGGAACTTTGTTGAAATATCCTCTCCTGAGGATGCGTCATAATGTGCGTTTGGGTCCATGGAGACCTTGGAATGTGCTGGTTGTTCAGTGGCCCTGCGGAACTCTCCTACCTGAAGAGTTTGATACATCCCCAGTAAGAAAGCTCCCCATGTGGAGACGAGAGAGGTTTGGTTTGGTGCCTCAGAAAAGCCCCGTGTGCTGGTCTACGAAAACAGTCCTCTGAGGACGGACACATGGAAACCAAAGCTAAGGTTCAGATTAGGGCCTGGGGGCCTGTCCATTTCAAACTTCTGTCTCTGGGGACACTGTCTGAGAGTCTAAGTGGAGATAGTTGCTCCGCTGGTGTCAGAGAGCCCCTCTTAGTCCAGGGTGGCCTACACTATTGATGGCCTCAGGGGCCTTGGAGCTTTTCCCTAACCTGGAGGGTTGTGGTCAATGGATTGGGCACACTTTCCTTGGAGAGGGCAGGCACAATCTTTCTCTGTGGCTCCAGAGGCCCTAGCCTGGAGGTTGTGTGGGTCCAGGCTGTGGGCACAGAAGTCTGAAAACACAAACTCAGCTTATGAGTGGCGCCTAGGGTATGGCAGGCCGGATGTACAGCCCGAGGGGGAGCTCCTGGGCCTCTGAAAGAAGGGCGAGTGGGAGGCGTTCCTTCAGGCTTTTGTCTCTGGATGTTGTCTCCGGGTAGCCGTGTATTCAAGGGGTGGCCTCAGGGACTGTGGACGAGTATCCCTCTCTGGGGATTTGTCCCAGCTCCCAGAGTTTGGGGTCATTTTGTGTGAAGGGTGGAGTCGTGTTGTCTGACTCATGGGTCTCTCCAAGAAAGGGATTCCAGAACAGAGCCCCAGATACGGGCGGGGAGACTGGAAAACTCAAACCCTGGTGAGGATTGGGTGCATAGGGGCTTGGCAAGCCCCATATGCGGGCTCATGGGCCAGGCCCTGATAGGCCTTTCTTTGACATGGGGCTCATGCTGAGGGTCACAGTGTGAATTTGTGCCCAAGCAGCACTCAAGTTTGGGCGTAGCATCAGGGGCCATGAAGGTTTCTCCCACCCTGAAGGTGTGACTCCATGCCAAGAGCAAGCTTGACAGCCATGGGGAAGGAGGAGTTCTGTTTTGTGCTTGCGATACCCAGCTGTGTGGAGAATTGATATGATGTCTAGGTTCAGATATCTGAAAACCAAGGTTAGGAAGAGGGGACTGCATAAGACCATGGCGTGTCCGAAGTGCTGGGTGTGCGGCCAGCTGTCTCCTTATCTGTCTGGACGTCTGGCTTCAGGCTGTGTCAGACAGAGCATGAGTGCCCAGAGCAGCCTATCCAGTTCGGGTGCCGTCGAGGCCCGAGCAGGTTGATCCTCATCTGGGTTTTCTGGAGAGCCCCACAGGGAAACGTTTTTCTTCCGTTGGGCAGACACTGGGCTGGGTTGTGGTTCTGGAGTTCCTAGTCTGGAGGGCTTGTTTCCCAGGAGTGTGAGGAAGAAAGTCTGAAAACACAAGCTAGCGTGAGGTTTGGGACCGAGGGGACGGCAGGCCCACTCTGCCGAGGCTGAATCGAGATCTCCTGCACTGAGGTCATGTCAACTATGAGACGTGCCTCAGGCTAGAGTTTTTGTCCAGCATGGCCTCTCCGGAAGGGTGTGGGGGCTTCATGAGGCCAGGGAGGTTTGCCTACGATGGGATTTGTGAACTACTCCAAACCTCAAGGTTCACTACTGCACGACTGTCGAGTCCCATTGGATGGTTCCAGGAGGCCCCATACGGAAAGACTCGAGAGCCGGTGTCTAAGCATGGATGCCTGGGAACGCCACCTCATATTCCCACTCTTTAGTCAGGACAAGGCAGGCTCAATCTGCGGGCTCCTGGGTGAGCTACCCAGAGGGGAGAGTTGAAATGGACTCTCCTGAAGATGAGTCCTACTGTCGCTTGGTGGCCTGGGAGACCTTGGAATGTGGAGGTGGCTCGGGGACTCTGCAGGATTCTCCAAGCTGAGGTGTTTGACACGGCTCCAACAAGGAAGCTTCCCATGTGGAGACGAGAGGAGTTCTGTTCATTGCCTCAGGAAAGCCCCATATCCTGTTCTTCGAACCAAAGCCTCTGAGGAGTGACACCTGGAAACCAAAGCAAGAGTTGAGATTAGGGCCTAAGGGCCTGTCCGGCTCAACCTTCTATCTCTGTTGAAATCTGTGTGCATGCCTTCGTGGAGGTAGCTGCTCAGCTTGTGTCCGAATGCCCCTGTGTGTCCATGGAGGCTCCCAGTAGTGGGATGTCCTCGGGGGCCTTGAGGTTTCTCATATTCTGGAGGTGTGTGGCCAAAGGAATGGACACTGTTTCCCAGGAGAGAGCAGGCACGGTCCTGTGGTATGGCTCCAGAGGACCCAGCCTAGAGGCTGTGTTTGCCAGGGCTGTGGGGACAGATGTCTGAAAAAGCAAACTTGGCTCAGCTAGGGGCCAAGGTAATGGCAGTCCATTACCGTGAGATGAGATCCTCTGGAAATCAAAGGAGGGCAATTGGGAGGCAGTCACTCAGGCTTTTGTCTCTGGGTGTTTTGTTCACAGTGTCTGGTGAGGGTAGGGGTTGCCTCAGAGGCCGAGGAAGAGCCTTCCTCTCGGGGGATTGTCCAAGCTCCCAAGTGTTTGGGTTCATTCTGTGGGAAGGGAAGAGTACTGTTTTCTGCCACAGGGGACCCCCCAGGAGAGGGACTCTAGAGCACAGCAGTGGGTTCCCTTAACTGGAATACACACCATCTAGTTAGTCCTGGGTGCCTATGGGCATGGCAAGCCACATATGCGGGCTCTTGGTCCAGTCACTGAGAGGCGTTACTTGAATAAGGTACTCACGCTGAGGGTCACAATGTGTGTTTGTGCCCAAGGCGGCCCTCACGCTTGGGCGTGGCCTCATGGGCCATGCCGTTTTCTCCTACACTGAAGGTTTGACTCACTGCCAGCAGCAAGGTTTCTTGCCATGGGGAATGAGGGGTTCTGACTTGTGCATCAGGTTCCCCCCTGTGCAGGGATTGCAGATAAGGTCTAGGTTCCGATGACTGAAAACCCAGGTTGGGAATGGATGGTGGCCTAAGGCAATGGCGCGTCGAATGTGCTGGGTGTGCAGCCAGCTGTGTCGGTGTCTGTTGGACGGTCTGGGGTCAGGCTATTTGCGACAGACCATCAATGTTTAAGGTAGCCTATGCAATTGGGGTGTTGCAAGGGCCAAGCAGTTTGATCCTCATTTGGGGTTTCTGGGCAGCACCATAGACAATGCTTTTCTCCTGGGAGGCAGGCAGAGTGCTTCATTGTGGCCCCAGAATTCCCAGTAGGGAGGGTTTGTGGGCCAGGAGTGTGAGGACGGAAGTCTGAAAACACAAGCTAGGGTGAGGATTGGAGCCAAGGGCATAGCAGGCCCACTCTGCAGCGGCTGAATCAAAATCTCCAGCATCTGAAGTCAGGCTGAGGATCAGACGTTGGCTGAGGCTGGAGTATGTGTCCATGATGGCACCTTCATGAAGTGGGGGCCTCATGAGGCCAAGGAAGTTTTCCCACGCTGAGTTTGGAGGTCTCCCCAAACCACAAGGTTTCCTTCTGCGGGACATTCGAGTCCTGTTGCATGGCTCCAGGACATACCATACGGAAGGACTGGAGAGCATGGTTCGAAGGATGGAACCCTGTACAGCATGCCTCGCATTCCCATTGGCCCTTAGCGACAAGATATGTTTGATCTGCTGCCTCTGGGGCACGCGACCCAGGGAACTTTGTTGAAATATCCTCTCCTGAGGATGCGTCATAATGTGCGTTTGGGTCCATGGAGACCTTGGAATGTGCTGGTTGTTCAGTGGCCCTGCGGAACTCTCCTACCTGAAGAGTTTGATACATCCCCAGTAAGAAAGCTCCCCATGTGGAGACGAGAGAGGTTTGGTTTGGTGCCTCAGAAAAGCCCCGTGTGCTGGTCTACGAAAACAGTCCTCTGAGGACGGACACATGGAAACCAAAGCTAAGGTTCAGATTAGGGCCTGGGGGCCTGTCCATTTCAAACTTCTGTCTCTGGGGACACTGTCTGAGAGTCTAAGTGGAGATAGTTGCTCCGCTGGTGTCAGAGAGCCCCTCTTAGTACAGGGTGGCCTACACTATTGATGGCCTGAGGGGCCTTGGAGCTTTTCCCTAACCTGGAGGGTTGTGGTCAATGGATTGGGCACACTTTCCTTGGAGAGGGCAGGCACAATCTTTCTCTGTGGCTCCAGAGGCCCTAGCCTGGAGGTTGTGTGGGTCCAGGCTGTGGGCACAGAAGTCTGAAAACACAAACTCAGCTTATGAGTGGCGCCTAGGGTATGGCAGGCCGGATGTACAGCCCTAGGGGGAGCTCCTGGGCCTCTGAAAGAAGGGCGAGTGGGAGGCGTTCCTTCAGGCTTTTGTCTCTGGATGTTGTCTCCGGGTAGCCGTGTATTCAAGGGGTGGCCTCAGGGACTGTGGACGAGTATCCCTCTCTGGGGATTTGTCCCAGCTCCCAGAGTTTGGGGTCATTTTGTGTGAAGGGTGGAGTCGTGTTGTCTGACTCATGGGTCTCTCCAAGAAAGGGATTCCAGAACAGAGCCCCAGATACGGGCGGGGAGACTGGAAAACTCAAACCCTGGTGAGGATTGGGTGCATAGGGGCTTGGCAAGCCCCATATGCGGGCTCATGGGCCAGGCCCTGATAGGCCTTTCTTTGACATGGGGCTCATGCTGAGGGTCACAGTGTGAATTTGTGCCCAAGCAGCACTCAAGTTTGGGCGTAGCATCAGGGGCCATGAAGGTTTCTCCCACCCTGAAGGTGTGACTCCATGCCAAGAGCAAGCTTGACAGCCATGGGGAAGGAGGAGTTCTGTTTTGTGCTTGCGATACCCAGCTGTGTGGAGAATTGATATGATGTCTAGGTTCAGATATCTGAAAACCAAGGTTAGGAAGAGGGGACTGCATAAGACCATGGCGTGTCCGAAGTGCTGGGTGTGCGGCCAGCTGTCTCCTTATCTGTCTGGACGTCTGGCTTCAGGCTGTGTCAGACAGAGCATGAGTGCCCAGAGCAGCCTATCCAGTTCGGGTGCCGTCGAGGCCCGAGCAGGTTGATCCTCATCTGGGTTTTCTGGAGAGCCCCACAGGGAAACGTTTTTCTTCCGTTGGGCAGACACTGGGCTGGGTTGTGGTTCTGGAGTTCCTAGTCCGGAGGGCTTGTTTCCCAGGAGTGTGAGGAAGGTAGTCTGAAAACACAAGCTAGCGTGAGGTTTGGGACCGAGGGGACGGCAGGCCCACTCTGCCGAGGCTGAATCGAGATCTTCTGCACTGAGGTCATGTCAATTATGAGACGTGCCTCAGGCTAGAGTTTTTGTCCAGCATGGCCTCTCCGGAAGGGTGTGGGGGCTTCATGAGGCCAGGGAGGTTTGCCTACGATGGGATTTGTGAACTACTCCAAACCTCAAGGTTTACTTCTGCACGACTGTCGAGTCCTATTGGATGGTTCCAGGAGGCCCCATACGGAAAGAGTCGAGAGCCGGTGTCTAAGCATGGATGCCTGGGAACGCCACCTCATATTCCCACTCTTTAGTCAGGACAAGGCAGGCTCAATCTGCGGGCTCCTGGGTGAGCTACCCAGAGGGGAGAGTTGAAATGGACTCTCCTGAAGATGAGTCCTACTGTCGCTTGGTGGCCTGGGAGACCTTGGAATGTGGAGGTGGCTCGGGGACTCTGCAGGATTCTCCAAGCTGAGGTGTTTGACACGGCTCCAACAAGGAAGCTTCCCATGTGGAGACGAGAGGAGTTCTGTTCATTGCCTCAGGAAAGCCCCATATCCTGTTCTTCGAACCAAAGCCTCTGAGGAGTGACACCTGGAAACCAAAGCAAGAGTTGAGATTAGGGCCTAAGGGCCTGTCCGGCTCAACCTTCTATCTCTGTTGAAATCTGTGTGCATGCCTTCGTGGAGGTAGCTGCTCAGCTTGTGTCCGAATGCCCCTGTGTGTCCATGGAGGCTCCCAGTAGTGGGATGTCCTCGGGGGCCTTGAGGTTTCTCATATTCTGGAGGTGTGTGGCCAAAGGAATGGACACTGTTTCCCAGGAGAGAGCAGGCACGGTCCTGTGGTATGGCTCCAGAGGACCCAGCCTAGAGGCTGTGTTTGCCAGGGCTGTGGGGACAGATGTCTGAAAAAGCAAACTTGGCTCAGCTAGGGGCCAAGGTAATGGCAGTCCATTACCGTGAGATGAGATCCTCTGGAAATCAAAGGAGGGCAATTGGGAGGCAGTCACTCAGGCTTTTGTCTCTGGGTGTTTTGTTCACAGTGTCTGGTGAGGGTAGGGGTTGCCTCAGAGGCCGAGGAAGAGCCTTCCTCTCGGGGGATTGTCCAAGCTCCCAAGTGTTTGGGTTCATTCTGTGGGAAGGGAAGAGTACTGTTTTCTGCCACAGGGGACCCCCCAGGAGAGGGACTCTAGAGCACAGCAGTGGGTTCCCTTAACTGGAATACACACCATCTAGTTAGTCCTGGGTGCCTATGGGCATGGCAAGCCACATATGCGGGCTCTTGGTCCAGTCACTGAGAGGCGTTACTTGAATAAGGTACTCACGCTGAGGGTCACAATGTGTGTTTGTGCCCAAGGCGGCCCTCACGCTTGGGCGTGGCCTCATGGGCCATGCCGTTTTCTCCTACACTGAAGGTTTGACTCACTGCCAGCAGCAAGGTTTCTTGCCATGGGGAATGAGGGGTTCTGACTTGTGCATCAGGTTCCCCCCTGTGCAGGGATTGCAGATAAGGTCTAGGTTCCGATGACTGAAAACCCAGGTTGGGAATGGATGGTGGCCTAAGGCAATGGCGCGTCGAATGTGCTGGGTGTGCAGCCAGCTGTGTCGGTGTCTGTTGGACGGTCTGGGCTCAGGCTATTTGCGACAGACCATCAATGTTTAAGGTAGCCTATGCAATTGGGGTGTTGCAAGGGCCAAGCAGTTTGATCCTCATTTGGGGTTTCTGGGCAGCACCATAGACAATGCTTTTCTCCTGGGAGGCAGGCAGAGTGCTTCATTGTGGCCCCAGAATTCCCAGTAGGGAGGGTTTGTGGGCCAGGAGTGTGAGGACGGAAGTCTGAAAACACAAGCTAGGGTGAGGATTGGAGCCAAGGGCATAGCAGGCCCACTCTGCAGCGGCTGAATCAAAATCTCCAGCATCTGAAGTCAGGCTGAGGATCAGACGTTGGCTGAGGCTGGAGTATGTGTCCATGATGGCACCTTCATGAAGTGGGGGCCTCATGAGGCCAAGGAAGTTTTCCCACGCTGAGTTTGGAGGTCTCCCCAAACCGCAAGGTTTCCTTCTGCGGGACATTCGAGTCCTGTTGCATGGCTCCAGGACATACCATACGGAAGGACTGGAGAGCATGGTTCGAAGGATGGAACCCTGTACAGCATGCCTCGCATTCCCATTGGCCCTTAGCGACAAGATATGTTTGATCTGCTGCCTCTGGGGCACGCGACCCAGGGAACTTTGTTGAAATATCCTCTCCTGAGGATGCGTCATAATGTGCGTTTGGGTCCATGGAGACCTTGGAATGTGCTGGTTGTTCAGTGGCCCTGCGGAACTCTCCTACCTGAAGAGTTTGATACATCCCCAGTAAGAAAGCTCCCCATGTGGAGACGAGAGAGGTTTGGTTTGGTGCCTCAGAAAAGCCCCGTGTGCTGGTCTACGAAAACAGTCCTCTGAGGACGGACACATGGAAACCAAAGCTAAGGTTCAGATTAGGGCCTGGGGGCCTGTCCATTTCAAACTTCTGTCTCTGGGGACACTGTCTGAGAGTCTAAGTGGAGATAGTTGCTCCGCTGGTGTCAGAGAGCCCCTCTTAGTCCAGGGTGGCCTACACTATTGATGGCCTCAGGGGCCTTGGAGCTTTTCCCTAACCTGGAGGGTTGTGGTCAATGGATTGGGCACACTTTCCTTGGAGAGGGCAGGCACAATCTTTCTCTGTGGCTCCAGAGGCCCCAGCCTGGAGGTTGTGTGGGTCCAGGCTGTGGGCACAGAAGTCTGAAAACACAAACTCAGCTTATGAGTGGCGCCTAGGGTATGGCAGGCCGGATGTACAGCCCGAGGGGGAGCTCCTGGGCCTCTGAAAGAAGGGCGAGTGGGAGGCGTTCCTTCAGGCTTTTGTCTCTGGATGTTGTCTCCGGGTAGCCGTGTATTCAAGGGGTGGCCTCAGGGACTGTGGACGAGTATCCCTCTCTGGGGATTTATCCCAGCTCCCAGAGTTTGGGGTCATTTTGTGTGAAGGGTGGAGTCGTGTTGTCTGGCTCATGGGTCTCTCCAAGAAAGGGATTCCAGAACAGAGCCCCAGATACGGGCGGGGAGACTGGAAAACTCAAACCCTGGTGAGGATTGGGTGCATAGGGGCTTGGCAAGCCCCATATGCGGGCTCATGGGCCAGGCCCTGATAGGCCTTTCTTTGACATGGGGCTCATGCTGAGGGTCACAGTGTGAATTTGTGCCCAAGCAGCACTCAAGTTTGGGCGTAGCATCAGGGGCCATGAAGGTTTCTCCCACCCTGAAGGTGTGACTCCATGCCAAGAGCAAGCTTGACAGCCATGGGGAAGGAGGAGTTCTGTTTTGTGCTTGCGATACCCAGCTGTGTGGAGAATTGATATGATGTCTAGGTTCAGATATCTGAAAACCAAGGTTAGGAAGAGGTGACTGCATAAGACCATGGCGTGTCCGAAGTGCTGGGTGTGCGGCCAGCTGTCTCCTTATCTGTCTGGACGTCTGGCTTCAGGCTGTGTCAGACAGAGCATGAGTGCCCAGAGCAGCCTATCCAGTTCGGGTGCCGTCGAGGCCCGAGCAGGTTGATCCTCATCTGGGTTTTCTGGAGAGCCCCACAGGGAAACGTTTTTCTTCCGTTGGGCAGACACTGGGCTGGGTTGTGGTTCTGGAGTTCCTAGTCCGGAGGGCTTGTTTCCCAGGAGTGTGAGGAAGGTAGTCTGAAAACACAAGCTAGCGTGAGGTTTGGGACCGAGGGGACGGCAGGCCCACTCTGCCGAGGCTGAATCGAGATCTCCTGCACTGAGGTCATGTCAATTATGAGACGTGCCTCAGGCTAGAGTTTTTGTCCAGCATGGCCTCTCCGGAAGGGTGTGGGGGCTTCATGAGGCCAGGGAGGTTTGCCTACGATGGGATTTGTGAACTACTCCAAACCTCAAGGTTTACTTCTGCACGACTGTCGAGTCCTATTGGATGGTTCCAGGAGGCCCCATACGGAAAGAGTCGAGAGCCGGTGTCTAAGCATGGATGCCTGGGAACGCCACCTCATATTCCCACTCTTTAGTCAGGACAAGGCAGGCTCAATCTGCGGGCTCCTGGGTGAGCTACCCAGAGGGGAGAGTTGAAATGGACTCTCCTGAAGATGAGTCCTACTGTCGCTTGGTGGCCTGGGAGACCTTGGAATGTGGAGGTGGCTCAGGGACTCTGCAGGATTCTCCAAGCTGAGGTGTTTGACACGGCTCCAACAAGGAAGCTTCCCATGTGGAGACGAGAGGAGTTCTGTTCATTGCCTCAGGAAAGCCCCATATCCTGTTCTTCGAACCAAAGCCTCTGAGGAGTGACACCTGGAAACCAAAGCAAGAGTTGAGATTAGGGCCTAAGGGCCTGTCCGGCTCAACCTTCTATCTCTGTTGAAATCTGTGTGCATGCCTTCGTGGAGGTAGCTGCTCAGCTTGTGTCCGAATGCCCCTGTGTGTCCATGGAGGCTCCCAGTAGTGGGATGTCCTCGGGGGCCTTGAGGTTTCTCATATTCTGGAGGTGTGTGGCCAAAGGAATGGACACTGTTTCCCAGGAGAGAGCAGGCACGGTCCTGTGGTATGGCTCCAGAGGACCCAGCCTAGAGGCTGTGTTTGCCAGGGCTGTGGGGACAGATGTCTGAAAAAGCAAACTTGGCTCAGCTAGGGGCCAAGGTAATGGCAGTCCATTACCGTGAGATGAGATCCTCTGGAAATCAAAGGAGGGCAATTGGGAGGCAGTCACTCAGGCTTTTGTCTCTGGGTGTTTTGTTCACAGTGTCTGGTGAGGGTAGGGGTTGCCTCAGAGGCCGAGGAAGAGCCTTCCTCTCGGGGGATTGTCCAAGCTCCCAAGTGTTTGGGTTCATTCTGTGGGAAGGGAAGAGTACTGTTTTCTGCCACAGGGGACCCCCCAGGAGAGGGACTCTAGAGCACAGCAGTGGGTTCCCTTAACTGGAATACACACCATCTAGTTAGTCCTGGGTGCCTATGGGCATGGCAAGCCACATATGCGGGCTCTTGGTCCAGTCACTGAGAGGCGTTACTTGAATAAGGTACTCACGCTGAGGGTCACAATGTGTGTTTGTGCCCAAGGCGGCCCTCACGCTTGGGCGTGGCCTCATGGGCCATGCCGTTTTCTCCTACACTGAAGGTTTGACTCACTGCCAGCAGCAAGGTTTCTTGCCATGGGGAATGAGGGGTTCTGACTTGTGCATCAGGTTCCCCCCTGTGCAGGGATTGCAGATAAGGTCTAGGTTCCGATGACTGAAAACCCAGGTTGGGAATGGATGGTGGCCTAAGGCAATGGCGCGTCGAATGTGCTGGGTGTGCAGCCAGCTGTGTCGGTGTCTGTTGGACGGTCTGGGCTCAGGCTATTTGCGACAGACCATCAATGTTTAAGGTAGCCTATGCAATTGGGGTGTTGCAAGGGCCAAGCAGTTTGATCCTCATTTGGGGTTTCTGGGCAGCACCATAGACAATGCTTTTCTCCTGGGAGGCAGGCAGAGTGCTTCATTGTGGCCCCAGAATTCCCAGTAGGGAGGGTTTGTGGGCCAGGAGTGTGAGGACGGAAGTCTGAAAACACAAGCTAGGGTGAGGATTGGAGCCAAGGGCATAGCAGGCCCACTCTGCAGCGGCTGAATCAAAATCTCCAGCATCTGAAGTCAGGCTGAGGATCAGACGTTGGCTGAGGCTGGAGTATGTGTCCATGATGGCACCTTCATGAAGTGGGGGCCTCATGAGGCCAAGGAAGTTATCCCACGCTGAGTTTGGAGGTCTCCCCAAACCACAAGGTTTCCTTCTGCGGGACATTCGAGTCCTGTTGCATGGCTCCAGGACATACCATACGGAAGGACTGGAGAGCATGGTTCGAAGGATGGAACCCTGTACAGCATGCCTCGCATTCCCATTGGCCCTTAGCGACAAGATATGTTTGATCTGCTGCCTCTGGGGCACGCGACCCAGGGAACTTTGTTGAAATATCCTCTCCTGAGGATGCGTCATAATGTGCGTTTGGGTCCATGGAGACCTTGGAATGTGCTGGTTGTTCAGTGGCCCTGCGGAACTCTCCTACCTGAAGAGTTTGATACATCCCCAGTAAGAAATCTCCCCATGTGGAGACGAGAGAGGTTTGGTTTGGTGCCTCAGAAAAGCCCCGTGTGCTGGTCTACGAAAACAGTCCTCTGAGGACGGACACATGGAAACCAAAGCTAAGGTTCAGATTAGGGCCTGGGGGCCTGTCCATTTCAAACTTCTGTCTCTGGGGACACTGTCTGAGAGTCTAAGTGGAGATAGTTGCTCCGCTGGTGTCAGAGAGCCCCTCTTAGTCCAGGGTGGCCTACACTATTGATGGCCTCAGGGGCCTTGGAGCTTTTCCCTAACCTGGAGGGTTGTGGTCAATGGATTGGGCACACTTTCCTTGGAGAGGGCAGGCACAATCTTTCTCTGTGGCTCCAGAGGCCCTAGCCTGGAGGTTGTGTGGGTCCAGGCTGTGGGCACAGAAGTCTGAAAACACAAACTCAGCTTATGAGTGGCGCCTAGGGTATGGCAGGCCGGATGTACAGCCCGAGGGGGAGCTCCTGGGCCTCTGAAAGAAGGGCGAGTGGGAGGCGTTCCTTCAGGCTTTTGTCTCTGGATGTTGTCTCCGGGTAGCCGTGTATTCAAGGGGTGGCCTCAGGGACTGTGGACGAGTATCCCTCTCTGGGGATTTGTCCCAGCTCCCAGAGTTTGGGGTCATTTTGTGTGAAGGGTGGAGTCGTGTTGTCTGGCTCATGGGTCTCTCCAAGAAAGGGATTCCAGAACAGAGCCCCAGATACGGGCGGGGAGACTGGAAAACTCAAACCCTGGTGAGGATTGGGTGCATAGGGGCTTGGCAAGCCCCATATGCGGGCTCATGGGCCAGGCCCTGATAGGCCTTTCTTTGACATGGGGCTCATGCTGAGGGTCACAGTGTGAATTTGTGCCCAAGCAGCACTCAAGTTTGGGCGTAGCATCAGGGGCCATGAAGGTTTCTCCCACCCTGAAGGTGTGACTCCATGCCAAGAGCAAGCTTGACAGCCATGGGGAAGGAGGAGTTCTGTTTTGTGCTTGCGATACCCAGCTGTGTGGAGAATTGATATGATGTCTAGGTTCAGATATCTGAAAACCAAGGTTAGGAAGAGGTGACTGCATAAGACCATGGCGTGTCCGAAGTGCTGGGTGTGCGGCCAGCTGTCTCCTTATCTGTCTGGACGTCTGGCTTCAGGCTGTGTCAGACAGAGCATGAGTGCCCAGAGCAGCCTATCCAGTTCGGGTGCCGTCGAGGCCCGAGCAGGTTGATCCTCATCTGGGTTTTCTGGAGAGCCCCACAGGGAAACGTTTTTCTTCCGTTGGGCAGACACTGGGCTGGGTTGTGGTTCTGGAGTTCCTAGTCCGGAGGGCTTGTTTCCCAGGAGTGTGAGGAAGGTAGTCTGAAAACACAAGCTAGCGTGAGGTTTGGGACCGAGGGGACGGCAGGCCCACTCTGCCGAGGCTGAATCGAGATCTCCTGCACTGAGGTCATGTCAATTATGAGACGTGCCTCAGGCTAGAGTTTTTGTCCAGCATGGCCTCTCCGGAAGGGTGTGGGGGCTTCATGAGGCCAGGGAGGTTTGCCTACGATGGGATTTGTGAACTACTCCAAACCTCAAGGTTTACTTCTGCACGACTGTCGAGTCCTATTGGATGGTTCCAGGAGGCCCCATACGGAAAGAGTCGAGAGCCGGTGTCTAAGCATGGATGCCTGGGAACGCCACCTCATATTCCCACTCTTTAGTCAGGACAAGGCAGGCTCAATCTGCGGGCTCCTGGGTGAGCTACCCAGAGGGGAGAGTTGAAATGGACTCTCCTGAAGATGAGTCCTACTGTCGCTTGGTGGCCTGGGAGACCTTGGAATGTGGAGGTGGCTCAGGGACTCTGCAGGATTCTCCAAGCTGAGGTGTTTGACACGGCTCCAACAAGGAAGCTTCCCATGTGGAGACGAGAGGAGTTCTGTTCATTGCCTCAGGAAAGCCCCATATCCTGTTCTTCGAACCAAAGCCTCTGAGGAGTGACACCTGGAAACCAAAGCAAGAGTTGAGATTAGGGCCTAAGGGCCTGTCCGGCTCAACCTTCTATCTCTGTTGAAATCTGTGTGCATGCCTTCGTGGAGGTAGCTGCTCAGCTTGTGTCCGAATGCCCCTGTGTGTCCATGGAGGCTCCCAGTAGTGGGATGTCCTCGGGGGCCTTGAGGTTTCTCATATTCTGGAGGTGTGTGGCCAAAGGAATGGACACTGTTTCCCAGGAGAGAGCAGGCACGGTCCTGTGGTATGGCTCCAGAGGACCCAGCCTAGAGGCTGTGTTTGCCAGGGCTGTGGGGACAGATGTCTGAAAAAGCAAACTTGGCTCAGCTAGGGGCCAAGGTAATGGCAGTCCATTACCGTGAGATGAGATCCTCTGGAAATCAAAGGAGGGCAATTGGGAGGCAGTCACTCAGGCTTTTGTCTCTGGGTGTTTTGTTCACAGTGTCTGGTGAGGGTAGGGGTTGCCTCAGAGGCCGAGGAAGAGCCTTCCTCTCGGGGGATTGTCCAAGCTCCCAAGTGTTTGGGTTCATTCTGTGGGAAGGGAAGAGTACTGTTTTCTGCCACAGGGGACCCCCCAGGAGAGGGACTCTAGAGCACAGCAGTGGGTTCCCTTAACTGGAATACACACCATCTAGTTAGTCCTGGGTGCCTATGGGCATGGCAAGCCACATATGCGGGCTCTTGGTCCAGTCACTGAGAGGCGTTACTTGAATAAGGTACTCACGCTGAGGGTCACAATGTGTGTTTGTGCCCAAGGCGGCCCTCACGCTTGGGCGTGGCCTCATGGGCCATGCCGTTTTCTCCTACACTGAAGGTTTGACTCACTGCCAGCAGCAAGGTTTCTTGCCATGGGGAATGAGGGGTTCTGACTTGTGCATCAGGTTCCCCCCTGTGCAGGGATTGCAGATAAGGTCTAGGTTCCGATGACTGAAAACCCAGGTTGGGAATGGATGGTGGCCTAAGGCAATGGCGCGTCGAATGTGCTGGGTGTGCAGCCAGCTGTGTCGGTGTCTGTTGGACGGTCTGGGCTCAGGCTATTTGCGACAGACCATCAATGTTTAAGGTAGCCTATGCAATTGGGGTGTTGCAAGGGCCAAGCAGTTTGATCCTCATTTGGGGTTTCTGGGCAGCACCATAGACAATGCTTTTCTCCTGGGAGGCAGGCAGAGTGCTTCATTGTGGCCCCAGAATTCCCAGTAGGGAGGGTTTGTGGGCCAGGAGTGTGAGGACGGAAGTCTGAAAACACAAGCTAGGGTGAGGATTGGAGCCAAGGGCATAGCAGGCCCACTCTGCAGCGGCTGAATCAAAATCTCCAGCATCTGAAGTCAGGCTGAGGATCAGACGTTGGCTGAGGCTGGAGTATGTGTCCATGATGGCACCTTCATGAAG
Organism: Mustela nivalis; assembly: GCF_964662115.1. NCBI lineage: Eukaryota > Metazoa > Chordata > Mammalia > Carnivora > Mustelidae > Mustela > Mustela nivalis. Next base: position 78,598 of record NW_028136556.1, on the reverse strand, counting down.
TGGGGGCCTCATGAGGCCAAGGAAGTTATCCCACGCTGAGTTTGGAGGTCTCCCCAAACCACAAGGTTTCCTTCTGCGGGACATTCGAGTCCTGTTGCATGGCTCCAGGACATACCATACGGAAGGACTGGAGAGCATGGTTCGAAGGATGGAACCCTGTACAGCATGCCTCGCATTCCCATTGGCCCTTAGCGACAAGATATGTTTGATCTGCTGCCTCTGGGGCACGCGACCCAGGGAACTTTGTTGAAATATCCTCTCCTGAGGATGCGTCATAATGTGCGTTTGGGTCCATGGAGACCTTGGAATGTGCTGGTTGTTCAGTGGCCCTGCGGAACTCTCCTACCTGAAGAGTTTGATACATCCCCAGTAAGAAATCTCCCCATGTGGAGACGAGAGAGGTTTGGTTTGGTGCCTCAGAAAAGCCCCGTGTGCTGGTCTACGAAAACAGTCCTCTGAGGACGGACACATGGAAACCAAAGCTAAGGTTCAGATTAGGGCCTGGGGGCCTGTCCATTTCAAACTTCTGTCTCTGGGGACACTGTCTGAGAGTCTAAGTGGAGATAGTTGCTCCGCTGGTGTCAGAGAGCCCCTCTTAGTCCAGCGTGGCCTACACTATTGATGGCCTCAGGGGCCTTGGAGCTTTTCCCTAACCTGGAGGGTTGTGGTCAATGGATTGGGCACACTTTCCTTGGAGAGGGCAGGCACAATCTTTCTCTGTGGCTCCAGAGGCCCTAGCCTGGAGGTTGTGTGGGTCCAGGCTGTGGGCACAGAAGTCTGAAAACACAAACTCAGCTTATGAGTGGCGCCTAGGGTATGGCAGGCCGGATGTACAGCCCGAGGGGGAGCTCCTGGGCCTCTGAAAGAAGGGCGAGTGGGAGGCGTTCCTTCAGGCTTTTGTCTCTGGATGTTGTCTCCGGGTAGCCGTGTATTCAAGGGGTGGCCTCAGGGACTGTGGACGAGTATCCCTCTCTGGGGATTTGTCCCAGCTCCCAGAGTTTGGGGTCATTTTGTGTGAAGGGTGGAGTCGTGTTGTCTGGCTCATGGGTCTCTCCAAGAAAGGGATTCCAGAACAGAGCCCCAGATACGGGCGGGGAGACTGGAAAACTCAAACCCTGGTGAGGATTGGGTGCATAGGGGCTTGGCAAGCCCCATATGCGGGCTCATGGGCCAGGCCCTGATAGGCCTTTCTTTGACATGGGGCTCATGCTGAGGGTCACAGTGTGAATTTGTGCCCAAGCAGCACTCAAGTTTGGGCGTAGCATCAGGGGCCATGAAGGTTTCTCCCACCCTGAAGGTGTGACTCCATGCCAAGAGCAAGCTTGACAGCCATGGGGAAGGAGGAGTTCTGTTTTGTGCTTGCGATACCCAGCTGTGTGGAGAATTGATATGATGTCTAGGTTCAGATATCTGAAAACCAAGGTTAGGAAGAGGTGACTGCATAAGACCATGGCGTGTCCGAAGTGCTGGGTGTGCGGCCAGCTGTCTCCTTATCTGTCTGGACGTCTGGCTTCAGGCTGTGTCAGACAGAGCATGAGTGCCCAGAGCAGCCTATCCAGTTCGGGTACCGTCGAGGCCCGAGCAGGTTGAGCCTCATCTGGGTTTTCTGGAGAGCCCCACAGGGAAACGTTTTTCTTCCGTTGGGCAGACACTGGGCTGGGTTGTGGTTCTGGAGTTCCTAGTCCGGAGGGCTTGTTTCCCAGGAGTGTGAGGAAGGAAGTCTGAAAACACAAGCTAGCGTGAGGTTTGGGACCGAGGGGACGGCAGGCCCACTCTGCCGAGGCTGAATCGAGATCTCCTGCACTGAGGTCATGTCAACTATGAGACGTGCCTCAGGCTAGAGTTTTTGTCCAGCATGGCCTCTCCGGAAGGGTGTGGGGGCTTCATGAGGCCAGGGAGGTTTGCCTACGATGGGATTTGTGAACTACTCCAAACCTCAAGGTTCACTTCTGCACGACTGTCGAGTCCTATTGGATGGTTCCAAGAGGCCCCATACGGAAAGACTCGAGAGCCGGTGTCTAAGCATGGATGCCTGGGAACGCCACCTCATATTCCCACTCTTTAGTCAGGACAAGGCAGGCTCAATCTGCGGGCTCCTGGGTGAGCTACCCAGAGGGGAGAGTTGAAATGGACTCTCCTGAAGATGAGTCCTACTGTCGCTTGGTGGCCTGGGAGACCTTGGAATGTGGAGGTGGCTCGGGGACTCTGCAGGATTCTCCAAGCTGAGGTGTTTGACACGGCTCCAACAAGGAAGCTTCCCATGTGGAGACGAGAGGAGTTCTGTTCATTGCCTCAGGAAAGCCCCATATCCTGTTCTTCGAACCAAAGCCTCTGAGGAGTGACACCTGGAAACCAAAGCAAGAGTTGAGATTAGGGCCTAAGGGCCTGTCCGGCTCAACCTTCTATCTCTGTTGAAATCTGTGTGCATGCCTTCGTGGAGGTAGCTGCTCAGCTTGTGTCCGAATGCCCCTGTGTGTCCATGGAGGCTCCCAGTAGTGGGATGTCCTCGGGGGCCTTGAGGTTTCTCATATTCTGGAGGTGTGTGGCCAAAGGAATGGACACTGTTTCCCAGGAGAGAGCAGGCACGGTCCTGTGGTATGGCTCCAGAGGACCCAGCCTAGAGGCTGTGTTTGCCAGGGCTGTGGGGACAGATGTCTGAAAAAGCAAACTTGGCTCAGCTAGGGGCCAAGGTAATGGCAGTCCATTACCGTGAGATGAGATCCTCTGGAAATCAAAGGAGGGCAATTGGGAGGCAGTCACTCAGGCTTTTGTCTCTGGGTGTTTTGTTCACAGTGTCTGGTGAGGAGGGTAGGGGTTGCCTCAGAGGCCGAGGAAGAGCCTTCCTCTCGGGGGATTGTCCAAGCTCCCAAGTGTTTGGGTTCATTCTGTGGGAAGGGAAGAGTACTGTTTTCTGCCACAGGGGACCCCCCAGGAGAGGGACTCTAGAGCACAGCAGTGGGTTCCCTTAACTGGAATACACACCATCTAGTTAGTCCTGGGTGCCTATGGGCATGGCAAGCCACATATGCGGGCTCTTGGTCCAGTCACTGAGAGGCGTTACTTGAATAAGGTACTCACGCTGAGGGTCACAATGTGTGTTTGTGCCCAAGGCGGCCCTCACGCTTGGGCGTGGCCTCATGGGCCATGCCGTTTTCTCCTACACTGAAGGTTTGACTCACTGCCAGCAGCAAGGTTTCTTGCCATGGGGAATGAGGGGTTCTGACTTGTGCATCAGGTTCCCCCCTGTGCAGGGATTGCAGATAAGGTCTAGGTTCCGATGACTGAAAACCCAGGTTGGGAATGGATGGTGGCCTAAGGCAATGGCGCGTCGAATGTGCTGGGTGTGCAGCCAGCTGTGTCGGTGTCTGTTGGACGGTCTGGGCTCAGGCTATTTGCGACAGACCATCAATGTTTAAGGTAGCCTATGCAATTGGGGTGTTGCAAGGGCCAAGCAGTTTGATCCTCATTTGGGGTTTCTGGGCAGCACCATAGACAATGCTTTTCTCCTGGGAGGCAGGCAGAGTGCTTCATTGTGGCCCCAGAATTCCCAGTAGGGAGGGTTTGTGGGCCAGGAGTGTGAGGACGGAAGTCTGAAAACACAAGCTAGGGTGAGGATTGGAGCCAAGGGCATAGCAGGCCCACTCTGCAGCGGCTGAATCAAAATCTCCAGCATCTGAAGTCAGGCTGAGGATCAGACGTTGGCTGAGGCTGGAGTATGTGTCCATGATGGCACCTTCATGAAGTGGGGGCCTCATGAGGCCAAGGAAGTTTTCCCACGCTGAGTTTGGAGGTCTCCCCAAACCACAAGGTTTCCTTCTGCGGGACATTCGAGTCCTGTTGCATGGCTCCAGGACATACCATACGGAAGGACTGGAGAGCATGGTTCGAAGGATGGAACCCTGTACAGCATGCCTCGCATTCCCATTGGCCCTTAGCGACAAGATATGTTTGATCTGCTGCCTCTGGGGCACGCGACCCAGGGAACTTTGTTGAAATATCCTCTCCTGAGGATGCGTCATAATGTGCGTTTGGGTCCATGGAGACCTTGGAATGTGCTGGTTGTTCAGTGGCCCTGCGGAACTCTCCTACCTGAAGAGTTTGATACATCCCCAGTAAGAAATCTCCCCATGTGGAGACGAGAGAGGTTTGGTTTGGTGCCTCAGAAAAGCCCCGTGTGCTGGTCTACGAAAACAGTCCTCTGAGGACGGACACATGGAAACCAAAGCTAAGGTTCAGATTAGGGCCTGGGGGCCTGTCCATTTCAAACTTCTGTCTCTGGGGACACTGTCTGAGAGTCTAAGTGGAGATAGTTGCTCCGCTGGTGTCAGAGAGCCCCTCTTAGTCCAGGGTGGCCTACACTATTGATGGCCTCAGGGGCCTTGGAGCTTTTCCCTAACCTGGAGGGTTGTGGTCAATGGATTGGGCACACTTTCCTTGGAGAGGGCAGGCACAATCTTTCTCTGTGGCTCCAGAGGCCCTAGCCTGGAGGTTGTGTGGGTCCAGGCTGTGGGCACAGAAGTCTGAAAACACAAACTCAGCTTATGAGTGGCGCCTAGGGTATGGCAGGCCGGATGTACAGCCCGAGGGGGAGCTCCTGGGCCTCTGAAAGAAGGGCGAGTGGGAGGCGTTCCTTCAGGCTTTTGTCTCTGGATGTTGTCTCCGGGTAGCCGTGTATTCAAGGGGTGGCCTCAGGGACTGTGGACGAGTATCCCTCTCTGGGGATTTGTCCCAGCTCCCAGAGTTTGGGGTCATTTTGTGTGAAGGGTGGAGTCGTGTTGTCTGGCTCATGGGTCTCTCCAAGAAAGGGATTCCAGAACAGAGCCCCAGATACGGGCGGGGAGACTGGAAAACTCAAACCCTGGTGAGGATTGGGTGCATAGGGGCTTGGCAAGCCCCATATGCGGGCTCATGGGCCAGGCCCTGATAGGCCTTTCTTTGACATGGGGCTCATGCTGAGGGTCACAGTGTGAATTTGTGCCCAAGCAGCACTCAAGTTTGGGCGTAGCATCAGGGGCCATGAAGGTTTCTCCCACCCTGAAGGTGTGACTCCATGCCAAGAGCAAGCTTGACAGCCATGGGGAAGGAGGAGTTCTGTTTTGTGCTTGCGATACCCAGCTGTGTGGAGAATTGATATGATGTCTAGGTTCAGATATCTGAAAACCAAGGTTAGGAAGAGGTGACTGCATAAGACCATGGCGTGTCCGAAGTGCTGGGTGTGCGGCCAGCTGTCTCCTTATCTGTCTGGACGTCTGGCTTCAGGCTGTGTCAGACAGAGCATGAGTGCCCAGGGCAGCCTATCCAGTTCGGGTACCGTCGAGGCCCGAGCAGGTTGAGCCTCATCTGGGTTTTCTGGAGAGCCCCACAGGGAAACGTTTTTCTTCCGTTGGGCAGACACTGGGCTGGGTTGTGGTTCTGGAGTTCCTAGTCCGGAGGGCTTGTTTCCCAGGAGTGTGAGGAAGGAAGTCTGAAAACACAAGCTAGCGTGAGGTTTGGGACCGAGGGGACGGCAGGCCCACTCTGCCGAGGCTGAATCGAGATCTCCTGCACTGAGGTCATGTCAACTATGAGACGTGCCTCAGGCTAGAGTTTTTGTCCAGCATGGCCTCTCCGGAAGGGTGTGGGGGCTTCATGAGGCCAGGGAGGTTTGCCTACGATGGGATTTGTGAACTACTCCAAACCTCAAGGTTCACTTCTGCACGACTGTCGAGTCCTATTGGATGGTTCCAGGAGGACCCATACGGAAAGACTCGAGAGCCGGTGTCTAAGCATGGATGCCTGGGAACGCCACCTCATATTCCCACTCTTTAGTCAGGACAAGGCAGGCTCAATCTGCGGGCTCCTGGGTGAGCTACCCAGAGGGGAGAGTTGAAATGGACTCTCCTGAAGATGAGTCCTACTGTCGCTTGGTGGCCTGGGAGACCTTGGAATGTGGAGGTGGCTCGGGGACTCTGCAGGATTCTCCAAGCTGAGGTGTTTGACACGGCTCCAACAAGGAAGCTTCCCATGTGGAGACGAGAGGAGTTCTGTTCATTGCCTCAGGAAAGCCCCATATCCTGTTCTTCGAACCAAAGCCTCTGAGGAGTGACACCTGGAAACCAAAGCAAGAGTTGAGATTAGGGCCTAAGGGCCTGTCCGGCTCAACCTTCTATCTCTGTTGAAATCTGTGTGCATGCCTTCGTGGAGGTAGCTGCTCAGCTTGTGTCCGAATGCCCCTGTGTGTCCATGGAGGCTCCCAGTAGTGGGATGTCCTCGGGGGCCTTGAGGTTTCTCATATTCTGGAGGTGTGTGGCCAAAGGAATGGACACTGTTTCCCAGGAGAGAGCAGGCACGGTCCTGTGGTATGGCTCCAGAGGACCCAGCCTAGAGGCTGTGTTTGCCAGGGCTGTGGGGACAGATGTCTGAAAAAGCAAACTTGGCTCAGCTAGGGGCCAAGGTAATGGCAGTCCATTACCGTGAGATGAGATCCTCTGGAAATCAAAGGAGGGCAATTGGGAGGCAGTCACTCAGGCTTTTGTCTCTGGGTGTTTTGTTCACAGTGTCTGGTGAGGGTAGGGGTTGCCTCAGAGGCCGAGGAAGAGCCTTCCTCTCGGGGGATTGTCCAAGCTCCCAAGTGTTTGGGTTCATTCTGTGGGAAGGGAAGAGTACTGTTTTCTGCCACAGGGGACCCCCCAGGAGAGGGACTCTAGAGCTCAGCAGTGGGTTCCCTTAACTGGAATACACACCATCTAGTTAGTCCTGGGTGCCTATGGGCATGGCAAGCCACATATGCGGGCTCTTGGTCCAGTCACTGAGAGGCGTTACTTGAATAAGGTACTCACGCTGAGGGTCACAATGTGTGTTTGTGCCCAAGGCGGCCCTCACGCTTGGGCGTGGCCTCATGGGCCATGCCGTTTTCTCCTACACTGAAGGTTTGACTCACTGCCAGCAGCAAGGTTTCTTGCCATGGGGAATGAGGGGTTCTGACTTGTGCATCAGGTTCCCCCCTGTGCAGGGATTGCAGATAAGGTCTAGGTTCCGATGACTGAAAACCCAGGTTGGGAATGGATGGTGGCCTAAGGCAATGGCGCGTCGAATGTGCTGGGTGTGCAGCCAGCTGTGTCGGTGTCTGTTGGACGGTCTGGGCTCAGGCTATTTGCGACAGACCATCAATGTTTAAGGTAGCCTATGCAATTGGGGTGTTGCAAGGGCCAAGCAGTTTGATCCTCATTTGGGGTTTCTGGGCAGCACCATAGACAATGCTTTTCTCCTGGGAGGCAGGCAGAGTGCTTCATTGTGGCCCCAGAATTCCCAGTAGGGAGGGTTTGTGGGCCAGGAGTGTGAGGACGGAAGTCTGAAAACACAAGCTAGGGTGAGGATTGGAGCCAAGGGCATAGCAGGCCCACTCTGCAGAGGCTGAATCAAAATCTCCAGCATCTGAAGTCAGGCTGAGGATCAGACGTTGGCTGAGGCTGGAGTATGTGTCCATGATGGCACCTTCATGAAGTGGGGGCCTCATGAGGCCAAGGAAGTTTTCCCACGCTGAGTTTGGAGGTCTCCCCAAACCACAAGGTTTCCTTCTGCGGGACATTCGAGTCCTGTTGCATGGCTCCAGGACATACCATACGGAAGGACTGGAGAGCATGGTTCGAAGGATGGAACCCTGTACAGCATGCCTCGCATTCCCATTGGCCCTTAGCGACAAGATATGTTTGATCTGCTGCCTCTGGGGCACGCGACCCAGGGAACTTTGTTGAAATATCCTCTCCTGAGGATGCGTCATAATGTGCGTTTGGGTCCATGGAGACCTTGGAATGTGCTGGTTGTTCAGTGGCCCTGCGGAACTCTCCTACCTGAAGAGTTTGATACATCCCCAGTAAGAAATCTCCCCATGTGGAGACGAGAGAGGTTTGGTTTGGTGCCTCAGAAAAGCCCCGTGTGCTGGTCTACGAAAACAGTCCTCTGAGGACGGACACATGGAAACCAAAGCTAAGGTTCAGATTAGGGCCTGGGGGCCTGTCCATTTCAAACTTCTGTCTCTGGGGACACTGTCTGAGAGTCTAAGTGGAGATAGTTGCTCCGCTGGTGTCAGAGAGCCCCTCTTAGTCCAGGGTGGCCTACACTATTGATGGCCTCAGGGGCCTTGGAGCTTTTCCCTAACCTGGAGGGTTGTGGTCAATGGATTGGGCACACTTTCCTTGGAGAGGGCAGGCACAATCTTTCTCTGTGGCTCCAGAGGCCCTAGCCTGGAGGTTGTGTGGGTCCAGGCTGTGGGCACAGAAGTCTGAAAACACAAACTCAGCTTATGAGTGGCGCCTAGGGTATGGCAGGCCGGATGTACAGCCCGAGGGGGAGCTCCTGGGCCTCTGAAAGAAGGGCGAGTGGGAGGCGTTCCTTCAGGCTTTTGTCTCTGGATGTTGTCTCCGGGTAGCCGTGTATTCAAGGGGTGGCCTCAGGGACTGTGGACGAGTATCCCTCTCTGGGGATTTGTCCCAGCTCCCAGAGTTTGGGGTCATTTTGTGTGAAGGGTGGAGTCGTGTTGTCTGGCTCATGGGTCTCTCCAAGAAAGGGATTCCAGAACAGAGCCCCAGATACGGGCGGGGAGACTGGAAAACTCAAACCCTGGTGAGGATTGGGTGCATAGGGGCTTGGCAAGCCCCATATGCGGGCTCATGGGCCAGGCCCTGATAGGCCTTTCTTTGACATGGGGCTCATGCTGAGGGTCACAGTGTGAATTTGTGCCCAAGCAGCACTCAAGTTTGGGCGTAGCATCAGGGGCCATGAAGGTTTCTCCCACCCTGAAGGTGTGACTCCATGCCAAGAGCAAGCTTGACAGCCATGGGGAAGGAGGAGTTCTGTTTTGTGCTTGCGATACCCAGCTGTGTGGAGAATTGATATGATGTCTAGGTTCAGATATCTGAAAACCAAGGTTAGGAAGAGGTGACTGCATAAGACCATGGCGTGTCCGAAGTGCTGGGTGTGCGGCCAGCTGTCTCCTTATCTGTCTGGACGTCTGGCTTCAGGCTGTGTCAGACAGAGCATGAGTGCCCAGGGCAGCCTATCCAGTTCGGGTACCGTCGAGGCCCGAGCAGGTTGAGCCTCATCTGGGTTTTCTGGAGAGCCCCACAGGGAAACGTTTTTCTTCCGTTGGGCAGACACTGGGCTGGGTTGTGGTTCTGGAGTTCCTAGTCCGGAGGGCTTGTTTCCCAGGAGTGTGAGGAAGGAAGTCTGAAAACACAAGCTAGCGTGAGGTTTGGGACCGAGGGGACGGCAGGCCCACTCTGCCGAGGCTGAATCGAGATCTCCTGCACTGAGGTCATGTCAACTGTGAGACGTGCCTCAGGCTAGAGTTTTTGTCCAGCATGGCCTCTCCGGAAGGGTGTGGGGGCTTCATGAGGCCAGGGAGGTTTGCCTACGATGGGATTTGTGAACTACTCCAAACCTCAAGGTTTACTTCTGCACGACTGTCGAGTCCTATTGGATGGTTCCAGGAGGCCCCATACGGAAAGAGTCGAGAGCCGGTGTCTAAGCATGGATGCCTGGGAACGCCACCTCATATTCCCACTCTTTAGTCAGGACAAGGCAGGCTCAATCTGCGGGCTCCTGGGTGAGCTACCCAGAGGGGAGAGTTGAAATGGACTCTCCTGAAGATGAGTCCTACTGTCGCTTGGTGGCCTGGGAGACCTTGGAATGTGGAGGTGGCTCAGGGACTCTGCAGGATTCTCCAAGCTGAGGTGTTTGACACGGCTCCAACAAGGAAGCTTCCCATGTGGAGACGAGAGGAGTTCTGTTCATTGCCTCAGGAAAGCCCCATATCCTGTTCTTCGAACCAAAGCCTCTGAGGAGTGACACCTGGAAACCAAAGCAAGAGTTGAGATTAGGGCCTAAGGGCCTGTCCGGCTCAACCTTCTATCTCTGTTGAAATCTGTGTGCATGCCTTCGTGGAGGTAGCTGCTCAGCTTGTGTCCGAATGCCCCTGTGTGTCCATGGAGGCTCCCAGTAGTGGGATGTCCTCGGGGGCCTTGAGGTTTCTCATATTCTGGAGGTGTGTGGCCAAAGGAATGGACACTGTTTCCCAGGAGAGAGCAGGCACGGTCCTGTGGTATGGCTCCAGAGGACCCAGCCTAGAGGCTGTGTTTGCCAGGGCTGTGGGGACAGATGTCTGAAAAAGCAAACTTGGCTCAGCTAGGGGCCAAGGTAATGGCAGTCCATTACCGTGAGATGAGATCCTCTGGAAATCAAAGGAGGGCAATTGGGAGGCAGTCACTCAGGCTTTTGTCTCTGGGTGTTTTGTTCACAGTGTCTGGTGAGGGTAGGGGTTGCCTCAGAGGCCGAGGAAGAGCCTTCCTCTCGGGGGATTGTCCAAGCTCCCAAGTGTTTGGGTTCATTCTGTGGGAAGGGAAGAGTACTGTTTTCTGCCACAGGGGACCCCCCAGGAGAGGGACTCTAGAGCACAGCAGTGGGTTCCCTTAACTGGAATACACACCATCTAGTTAGTCCTGGGTGCCTATGGGCATGGCAAGCCACATATGCGGGCTCTTGGTCCAGTCACTGAGAGGCGTTACTTGAATAAGGTACTCACGCTGAGGGTCACAATGTGTGTTTGTGCCCAAGGCGGCCCTCACGCTTGGGCGTGGCCTCATGGGCCATGCCGTTTTCTCCTACACTGAAGGTTTGACTCACTGCCAGCAGCAAGGTTTCTTGCCATGGGGAATGAGGGGTTCTGACTTGTGCATCAGGTTCCCCCCTGTGCAGGGATTGCAGATAAGGTCTAGGTTCCGATGACTGAAAACCCAGGTTGGGAATGGATGGTGGCCTAAGGCAATGGCGCGTCGAATGTGCTGGGTGTGCAGCCAGCTGTGTCGGTGTCTGTTGGACGGTCTGGGCTCAGGCTATTTGCGACAGACCATCAATGTTTAAGGTAGCCTATGCAATTGGGGTGTTGCAAGGGCCAAGCAGTTTGATCCTCATTTGGGGTTTCTGGGCAGCACCATAGACAATGCTTTTCTCCTGGGAGGCAGGCAGAGTGCTTCATTGTGGCCCCAGAATTCCCAGTAGGGAGGGTTTGTGGGCCAGGAGTGTGAGGACGGAAGTCTGAAAACACAAGCTAGGGTGAGGATTGGAGCCAAGGGCATAGCAGGCCCACTCTGCAGCGGCTGAATCAAAATCTCCAGCATCTGAAGTCAGGCTGAGGATCAGACGTTGGCTGAGGCTGGAGTATGTGTCCATGATGGCACCTTCATGAAGTGGGGGCCTCATGAGGCCAAGGAAGTTTTCCCACGCTGAGTTTGGAGGTCTCCCCAAACCGCAAGGTTTCCTTCTGCGGGACATTCGAGTCCTGTTGCATGGCTCCAGGACATACCATACGGAAGGACTGGAGAGCATGGTTCGAAGGATGGAACCCTGTACAGCATGCCTCGCATTCCCATTGGCCCTTAGCGACAAGATATGTTTGATCTGCTGCCTCTGGGGCACGCGACCCAGGGAACTTTGTTGAAATATCCTCTCCTGAGGATGCGTCATAATGTGCGTTTGGGTCCATGGAGACCTTGGAATGTGCTGGTTGTTCAGTGGCCCTGCGGAACTCTCCTACCTGAAGAGTTTGATACATCCCCAGTAAGAAAGCTCCCCATGTGGAGACGAGAGAGGTTTGGTTTGGTGCCTCAGAAAAGCCCCGTGTGCTGGTCTACGAAAACAGTCCTCTGAGGACGGACACATGGAAACCAAAGCTAAGGTTCAGATTAGGGCCTGGGGGCCTGTCCATTTCAAACTTCTGTCTCTGGGGACACTGTCTGAGAGTCTAAGTGGAGATAGTTGCTCCGCTGGTGTCAGAGAGCCCCTCTTAGTCCAGGGTGGCCTACACTATTGATGGCCTCAGGGGCCTTGGAGCTTTTCCCTAACCTGGAGGGTTGTGGTCAATGGATTGGGCACACTTTCCTTGGAGAGGGCAGGCACAATCTTTCTCTGTGGCTCCAGAGGCCCTAGCCTGGAGGTTGTGTGGGTCCAGGCTGTGGGCACAGAAGTCTGAAAACACAAACTCAGCTTATGAGTGGCGCCTAGGGTATGGCAGGCCGGATGTACAGCCCGAGGGGGAGCTCCTGGGCCTCTGAAAGAAGGGCGAGTGGGAGGCGTTCCTTCAGGCTTTTGTCTCTGGATGTTGTCTCCGGGTAGCCGTGTATTCAAGGGGTGGCCTCAGGGACTGTGGACGAGTATCCCTCTCTGGGGATTTGTCCCAGCTCCCAGAGTTTGGGGTCATTTTGTGTGAAGGGTGGAGTCGTGTTGTCTGACTCATGGGTCTCTCCAAGAAAGGGATTCCAGAACAGAGCCCCAGATACGGGCGGGGAGACTGGAAAACTCAAACCCTGGTGAGGATTGGGTGCATAGGGGCTTGGCAAGCCCCATATGCGGGCTCATGGGCCAGGCCCTGATAGGCCTTTCTTTGACATGGGGCTCATGCTGAGGGTCACAGTGTGAATTTGTGCCCAAGCAGCACTCAAGTTTGGGCGTAGCATCAGGGGCCATGAAGGTTTCTCCCACCCTGAAGGTGTGACTCCATGCCAAGAGCAAGCTTGACAGCCATGGGGAAGGAGGAGTTCTGTTTTGTGCTTGCGATACCCAGCTGTGTGGAGAATTGATATGATGTCTAGGTTCAGATATCTGAAAACCAAGGTTAGGAAGAGGTGACTGCATAAGACCATGGCGTGTCCGAAGTGCTGGGTGTGCGGCCAGCTGTCTCCTTATCTGTCTGGACGTCTGGCTTCAGGCTGTGTCAGACAGAGCATGAGTGCCCAGAGCAGCCTATCCAGTTCGGGTACCGTCGAGGCCCGAGCAGGTTGAGCCTCATCTGGGTTTTCTGGAGAGCCCCACAGGGAAACGTTTTTCTTCCGTTGGGCAGACACTGGGCTGGGTTGTGGTTCTGGAGTTCCTAGTCCGGAGGGCTTGTTTCCCAGGAGTGTGAGGAAGGAAGTCTGAAAACACAAGCTAGCGTGAGGTTTGGGACCGAGGGGACGGCAGGCCCACTCTGCCGAGGCTGAATCGAGATCTCCTGCACTGAGGTCATGTCAACTATGAGACGTGCCTCAGGCTAGAGTTTTTGTCCAGCATGGCCTCTCCGGAAGGGTGTGGGGGCTTCATGAGGCCAGGGAGGTTTGCCTACGATGGGATTTGTGAACTACTCCAAACCTCAAGGTTTACTTCTGCACGACTGTCGAGTCCTATTGGATGGTTCCAGGAGGCCCCATACGGAAAGAGTCGAGAGCCGGTGTCTAAGCATGGATGCCTGGGAACGCCACCTCATATTCCCACTCTTTAGTCAGGACAAGGCAGGCTCAATCTGCGGGCTCCTGGGTGAGCTACCCAGAGGGGAGAGTTGAAATGGACTCTCCTGAAGATGAGTCCTACTGTCGCTTGGTGGCCTGGGAGACCTTGGAATGTGGAGGTGGCTCAGGGACTCTGCAGGATTCTCCAAGCTGAGGTGTTTGACACGGCTCCAACAAGGAAGCTTCCCATGTGGAGACGAGAGGAGTTCTGTTCATTGCCTCAGGAAAGCCCCATATCCTGTTCTTCGAACCAAAGCCTCTGAGGAGTGACACCTGGAAACCAAAGCAAGAGTTGAGATTAGGGCCTAAGGGCCTGTCCGGCTCAACCTTCTATCTCTGTTGAAATCTGTGTGCATGCCTTCGTGGAGGTAGCTGCTCAGCTTGTGTCCGAATGCCCCTGTGTGTCCATGGAGGCTCCCAGTAGTGGGATGTCTTCGGGGGCCTTGAGGTTTCTCATATTCTGGAGGTGTGTGGCCAAAGGAATGGACACTGTTTCCCAGGAGAGAGCAGGCACGGTCCTGTGGTATGGCTCCAGAGGACCCAGCCTAGAGGCTGTGTTTGCCAGGGCTGTGGGGACAGATGTCTGAAAAAGCAAACTTGGCTCAGCTAGGGGCCAAGGTAATGGCTGTCCATTACCGTGAGATGAGATCCTCTGGAAATCAAAGGAGGGCAATTGGGAGGCAGTCACTCAGGCTTTTGTCTCTGGGTGTTTTGTTCACAGTGTCTGGTGAGGAGGGTAGGGGTTGCCTCAGAGGCCGAGGAAGAGCCTTCCTCTCGGGGGATTGTCCAAGCTCCCAAGTGTTTGGGTTCATTCTGTGGGAAGGGAAGAGTACTGTTTTCTGCCACAGGGGACCCCCCAGGAGAGGGACTCTAGAGCACAGCAGTGGGTTCCCTTAACTGGAATACACACCATCTAGTTAGTCCTGGGTGCCTATGGGCATGGCAAGCCACATATGCGGGCTCTTGGTCCAGTCACTGAGAGGCGTTACTTGAATAAGGTACTCACGCTGAGGGTCACAATGTGTGTTTGTGCCCAAGGCGGCCCTCACGCTTGGGCGTGGCCTCATGGGCCATGCCGTTTTCTCCTACACTGAAGGTTTGACTCACTGCCAGCAGCAAGGTTTCTTGCCATGGGGAATGAGGGGTTCTGACTTGTGCATCAGGTTCCCCCCTGTGCAGGGATTGCAGATAAGGTCTAGGTTCCGATGACTGAAAACCCAGGTTGGGAATGGATGGTGGCCTAAGGCAATGGCGCGTCGAATGTGCTGGGTGTGCAGCCAGCTGTGTCGGTGTCTGTTGGACGGTCTGGGCTCAGGCTATTTGCGACAGACCATCAATGTTTAAGGTAGCCTATGCAATTGGGGTGTTGCAAGGGCCAAGCAGTTTGATCCTCATTTGGGGTTTCTGGGCAGCACCATAGACAATGCTTTTCTCCTGGGAGGCAGGCAGAGTGCTTCATTGTGGCCCCAGAATTCCCAGTAGGGAGGGTTTGTGGGCCAGGAGTGTGAGGACGGAAGTCTGAAAACACAAGCTAGGGTGAGGATTGGAGCCAAGGGCATAGCAGGCCCACTCTGCAGCGGCTGAATCAAAATCTCCAGCATCTGAAGTCAGGCTGAGGATCAGACGTTGGCTGAGGCTGGAGTATGTGTCCATGATGGCACCTTCATGAAGTGGGGGCCTCATGAGGCCAAGGAAGTTTTCCCACGCTGAGTTTGGAGGTCTCCCCAAACCGCAAGGTTTCCTTCTGCGGGACATTCGAGTCCTGTTGCATGGCTCCAGGACATACCATACGGAAGGACTGGAGAGCATGGTTCGAAGGATGGAACCCTGTACAGCATGCCTCGCATTCCCATTGGCCCTTAGCGACAAGATATGTTTGATCTGCTGCCTCTGGGGCACGCGACCCAGGGAACTTTGTTGAAATATCCTCTCCTGAGGATGCGTCATAATGTGCGTTTGGGTCCATGGAGACCTTGGAATGTGCTGGTTGTTCAGTGGCCCTGCGGAACTCTCCTACCTGAAGAGTTTGATACATCCCCAGTAAGAAAGCTCCCCATGTGGAGACGAGAGAGGTTTGGTTTGGTGCCTCAGAAAAGCCCCGTGTGCTGGTCTACGAAAACAGTCCTCTGAGGACGGACACATGGAAACCAAAGCTAAGGTTCAGATTAGGGCCTGGGGGCCTGTCCATTTCAAACTTCTGTCTCTGGGGACACTGTCTGAGAGTCTAAGTGGAGATAGTTGCTCCGCTGGTGTCAGAGAGCCCCTCTTAGTCCAGGGTGGCCTACACTATTGATGGCCTCAGGGGCCTTGGAGCTTTTCCCTAACCTGGAGGGTTGTGGTCAATGGATTGGGCACACTTTCCTTGGAGAGGGCAGGCACAATCTTTCTCTGTGGCTCCAGAGGCCCTAGCCTGGAGGTTGTGTGGGTCCAGGCTGTGGGCACAGAAGTCTGAAAACACAAACTCAGCTTATGAGTGGCGCCTAGGGTATGGCAGGCCGGATGTACAGCCCGAGGGGGAGCTCCTGGGCCTCTGAAAGAAGGGCGAGTGGGAGGCGTTCCTTCAGGCTTTTGTCTCTGGATGTTGTCTCCGGGTAGCCGTGTATTCAAGGGGTGGCCTCAGGGACTGTGGACGAGTATCCCTCTCTGGGGATTTGTCCCAGCTCCCAGAGTTTGGGGTCATTTTGTGTGAAGGGTGGAGTCGTGTTGTCTGACTCATGGGTCTCTCCAAGAAAGGGATTCCAGAACAGAGCCCCAGATACGGGCGGGGAGACTGGAAAACTCAAACCCTGGTGAGGATTGGGTGCATAGGGGCTTGGCAAGCCCCATATGCGGGCTCATGGGCCAGGCCCTGATAGGCCTTTCTTTGACATGGGGCTCATGCTGAGGGTCACAGTGTGAATTTGTGCCCAAGCAGCACTCAAGTTTGGGCGTAGCATCAGGGGCCATGAAGGTTTCTCCCACCCTGAAGGTGTGACTCCATGCCAAGAGCAAGCTTGACAGCCATGGGGAAGGAGGAGTTCTGTTTTGTGCTTGCGATACCCAGCTGTGTGGAGAATTGATATGATGTCTAGGTTCAGATATCTGAAAACCAAGGTTAGGAAGAGGTGACTGCATAAGACCATGGCGTGTCCGAAGTGCTGGGTGTGCGGCCAGCTGTCTCCTTATCTGTCTGGACGTCTGGCTTCAGGCTGTGTCAGACAGAGCAAGAGTGCCCAGAGCAGCCTATCCAGTTCGGGTACCGTCGAGGCCCGAGCAGGTTGAGCCTCATCTGGGTTTTCTGGAGAGCCCCACAGGGAAACGTTTTTCTTCCGTTGGGCAGACACTGGGCTGGATGTGGTTCTGGAGTTCCTAGTCCGGAGGGCGTTTTTGCCAGGAGTGTGAGGAAGGAAGTCTGAAAACACAAGCTAGCGTGAGGTTTGGGACCGTGGGCATGGCAGGCCCACTCTGCAGAGGCTGAATCGAGATCTCCTGCACTGAGGTCATGTCAACTATGAGAGGTGTTTCAGGCTAGAGTTTTCGTCCAGCATGGCCTCATCCTGAAGGGTGTGGGGGCTTCGTGAGGCCAGGGAGGTTTGCCTACGATGGGATTTGTGAACTACTCCAAACCTCAAGGTTTACTTCTGCACGACTGTCGAGTCCTATTGGATGGTTCCAGGAGGCCCCATACGGAAAGAGTCGAGAGCCGGTGTCTAAGCATGGATGCCTGGGAACGCCACCTCATATTCCCACTCTTTAGTCAGGACAAGGCAGGCTCAATCTGCGGGCTCCTGGGTGAGCTACCCAGAGGGGAGAGTTGAAATGGACTCTCCTGAAGATGAGTCCTACTGTCGCTTGGTGGCCTGGGAGACCTTGGAATGTGGAGGTGGCTCAGGGACTCTGCAGGATTCTCCAAGCTGAGGTGTTTGACACGGCTCCAACAAGGAAGCTTCCCATGTGGAGACGAGAGGAGTTCTGTTCATTGCCTCAGGAAAGCCCCATATCCTGTTCTTCGAACCAAAGCCTCTGAGGAGTGACACCTGGAAACCAAAGCAAGAGTTGAGATTAGGGCCTAAGGGCCTGTCCGGCTCAACCTTCTATCTCTGTTGAAATCTGTGTGCATGCCTTCGTGGAGGTAGCTGCTCAGCTTGTGTCCGAATGCCCCTGTGTGTCCATGGAGGCTCCCAGTAGTGGGATGTCCTCGGGGGCCTTGAGGTTTCTCATATTCTGGAGGTGTGTGGCCAAAGGAATGGACACTGTTTCCCAGGAGAGAGCAGGCACGGTCCTGTGGTATGGCTCCAGAGGACCCAGCCTAGAGGCTGTGTTTGCCAGGGCTGTGGGGACAGATGTCTGAAAAAGCAAACTTGGCTCAGCTAGGGGCCAAGGTAATGGCAGTCCATTACCGTGAGATGAGATCCTCTGGAAATCAAAGGAGGGCAATTGGGAGGCAGTCACTCAGGCTTTTGTCTCTGGGTGTTTTGTTCACAGTGTCTGGTGAGGGTAGGGGTTGCCTCAGAGGCCGAGGAAGAGCCTTCCTCTCGGGGGATTGTCCAAGCTCCCAAGTGTTTGGGTTCATTCTGTGGGAAGGGAAGAGTACTGTTTTCTGCCACAGGGGACCCCCCAGGAGAGGGACTCTAGAGCACAGCAGTGGGTTCCCTTAACTGGAATACACACCATCTAGTTAGTCCTGGGTGCCTATGGGCATGGCAAGCCACATATGCGGGGTCTTGGTCCAGTCACTGAGAGGCGTTACTTGAATAAGGTACTCACGCTGAGGGTCACAATGTGTGTTTGTGCCCAAGGCGGCCCTCACGCTTGGGCGTGGCCTCATGGGCCATGCCGTTTTCTCCTACACTGAAGGTTTGACTCACTGCCAGCAGCAAGGTTTCTTGCCATGGGGAATGAGGGGTTCTGACTTGTGCATCAGGTTCCCCCCTGTGCAGGGATTGCAGATAAGGTCTAGGTTCCGATGACTGAAAACCCAGGTTGGGAATGGATGGTGGCCTAAGGCAATGGCGCGTCGAATGTGCTGGGTGTGCAGCCAGCTGTGTCGGTGTCTGTTGGACGGTCTGGGCTCAGGCTATTTGCGACAGACCATCAATGTTTAAGGTAGCCTATGCAATTGGGGTGTTGCAAGGGCCAAGCAGTTTGATCCTCATTTGGGGTTTCTGGGCAGCACCATAGACAATGCTTTTCTCCTGGGAGGCAGGCAGAGTGCTTCATTGTGGCCCCAGAATTCCCAGTAGGGAGGGTTTGTGGGCCAGGAGTGTGAGGACGGAAGTCTGAAAACACAAGCTAGGGTGAGGATTGGAGCCAAGGGCATAGCAGGCCCACTCTGCAGCGGCTGAATCAAAATCTCCAGCATCTGAAGTCAGGCTGAGGATCAGACGTTGGCTGAGGCTGGAGTATGTGTCCATGATGGCACCTTCATGAAGTGGGGGCCTCATGAGGCCAAGGAAGTTTTCCCACGCTGAGTTTGGAGGTCTCCCCAAACCGCAAGGTTTCCTTCTGCGGGACATTCGAGTCCTGTTGCATGGCTCCAGGACATACCATACGGAAGGACTGGAGAGCATGGTTCGAAGGATGGAACCCTGTACAGCATGCCTCGCATTCCCATTGGCCCTTAGCGACAAGATATGTTTGATCTGCTGCCTCTGGGGCACGCGACCCAGGGAACTTTGTTGAAATATCCTCTCCTGAGGATGCGTCATAATGTGCGTTTGGGTCCATGGAGACCTTGGAATGTGCTGGTTGTTCAGTGGCCCTGCGGAACTCTCCTACCTGAAGAGTTTGATACATCCCCAGTAAGAAAGCTCCCCATGTGGAGACGAGAGAGGTTTGGTTTGGTGCCTCAGAAAAGCCCCGTGTGCTGGTCTACGAAAACAGTCCTCTGAGGACGGACACATGGAAACCAAAGCTAAGGTTCAGATTAGGGCCTGGGGGCCTGTCCATTTCAAACTTCTGTCTCTGGGGACACTGTCTGAGAGTCTAAGTGGAGATAGTTGCTCCGCTGGTGTCAGAGAGCCCCTCTTAGTCCAGGGTGGCCTACACTATTGATGGCCTCAGGGGCCTTGGAGCTTTTCCCTAACCTGGAGGGTTGTGGTCAATGGATTGGGCACACTTTCCTTGGAGAGGGCAGGCACAATCTTTCTCTGTGGCTCCAGAGGCCCTAGCCTGGAGGTTGTGTGGGTCCAGGCTGTGGGCACAGAAGTCTGAAAACACAAACTCAGCTTATGAGTGGCGCCTAGGGTATGGCAGGCCGGATGTACAGCCCGAGGGGGAGCTCCTGGGCCTCTGAAAGAAGGGCGAGTGGGAGGCGTTCCTTCAGGCTTTTGTCTCTGGATGTTGTCTCCGGGTAGCCGTGTATTCAAGGGGTGGCCTCAGGGACTGTGGACGAGTATCCCTCTCTGGGGATTTGTCCCAGCTCCCAGAGTTTGGGGTCATTTTGTGTGAAGGGTGGAGTCGTGTTGTCTGACTCATGGGTCTCTCCAAGAAAGGGATTCCAGAACAGAGCCCCAGATACGGGCGGGGAGACTGGAAAACTCAAACCCTGGTGAGGATTGGGTGCATAGGGGCTTGGCAAGCCCCATATGCGGGCTCATGGGCCAGGCCCTGATAGGCCTTTCTTTGACATGGGGCTCATGCTGAGGGTCACAGTGTGAATTTGTGCCCAAGCAGCACTCAAGTTTGGGCGTAGCATCAGGGGCCATGAAGGTTTCTCCCACCCTGAAGGTGTGACTCCATGCCAAGAGCAAGCTTGACAGCCATGGGGAAGGAGGAGTTCTGTTTTGTGCTTGCGATACCCAGCTGTGTGGAGAATTGATATGATGTCTAGGTTCAGATATCTGAAAACCAAGGTTAGGAAGAGGTGACTGCATAAGACCATGGCGTGTCCGAAGTGCTGGGTGTGCGGCCAGCTGTCTCCTTATCTGTCTGGACGTCTGGCTTCAGGCTGTGTCAGACAGAGCATGAGTGCCCAGAGCAGCCTATCCAGTTCGGGTACCGTCGAGGCCCGAGCAGGTTGAGCCTCATCTGGGTTTTCTGGAGAGCCCCACAGGGAAACGTTTTTCTTCCGTTGGGCAGACACTGGGCTGGGTTGTGGTTCTGGAGTTCCTAGTCCGGAGGGCTTGTTTCCCAGGAGTGTGAGGAAGGACGTCTGAAAACACAAGCTAGCGTGAGGTTTGGGACCGAGGGGACGGCAGGCCCACTCTGCCGAGGCTGAATCGAGATCTCCTGCACTGAGGTCATGTCAACTATGAGACGTGCCTCAGGCTAGAGTTTTTGTCCAGCATGGCCTCTCCGGAAGGGTGTGGGGGCTTCATGAGGCCAGGGAGGTTTGCCTACGATGGGATTTGTGAACTACTCCAAACCTCAAGGTTCACTTCTGCACGACTGTCGAGTCCTATTGGATGGTTCCAGGAGGCCCCATACGGAAAGAGTCGAGAGCCGGTGTCTAAGCATGGATGCCTGGGAACGCCACCTCATATTCCCACTCTTTAGTCAGGACAAGGCAGGCTCAATCTGCGGGCTCCTGGGTGAGCTACCCAGAGGGGAGAGTTGAAATGGACTCTCCTGAAGATGAGTCCTACTGTCGCTTGGTGGCCTGGGAGACCTTGGAATGTGGAGGTGGCTCGGGGACTCTGCAGGATTCTCCAAGCTGAGGTGTTTGACACGGCTCCAACAAGGAAGCTTCCCATGTGGAGACGAGAGGAGTTCTGTTCATTGCCTCAGGAAAGCCCCATATCCTGTTCTTCGAACCAAAGCCTCTGAGGAGTGACACCTGGAAACCAAAGCAAGAGTTGAGATTAGGGCCTAAGGGCCTGTCCGGCTCAACCTTCTATCTCTGTTGAAATCTGTGTGCATGCCTTCGTGGAGGTAGCTGCTCAGCTTGTGTCCGAATGCCCCTGTGTGTCCATGGAGGCTCCCAGTAGTGGGATGTCCTCGGGGGCCTTGAGGTTTCTCATATTCTGGAGGTGTGTGGCCAAAGGAATGGACACTGTTTCCCAGGAGAGAGCAGGCACGGTCCTGTGGTATGGCTCCAGAGGACCCAGCCTAGAGGCTGTGTTTGCCAGGGCTGTGGGGACAGATGTCTGAAAAAGCAAACTTGGCTCAGCTAGGGGCCAAGGTAATGGCAGTCCATTACCGTGAGATGAGATCCTCTGGAAATCAAAGGAGGGCAATTGGGAGGCAGTCACTCAGGCTTTTGTCTCTGGGTGTTTTGTTCACAGTGTCTGGTGAGGGTAGGGGTTGCCTCAGAGGCCGAGGAAGAGCCTTCCTCTCGGGGGATTGTCCAAGCTCCCAAGTGTTTGGGTTCATTCTGTGGGAAGGGAAGAGTACTGTTTTCTGCCACAGGGGACCCCCCAGGAGAGGGACTCTAGAGCACAGCAGTGGGTTCCCTTAACTGGAATACACACCATCTAGTTAGTCCTGGGTGCCTATGGGCATGGCAAGCCACATATGCGGGGTCTTGGTCCAGTCACTGAGAGGCGTTACTTGAATAAGGTACTCACGCTGAGGGTCACAATGTGTGTTTGTGCCCAAGGCGGCCCTCACGCTTGGGCGTGGCCTCATGGGCCATGCCGTTTTCTCCTACACTGAAGGTTTGACTCACTGCCAGCAGCAAGGTTTCTTGCCATGGGGAATGAGGGGTTCTGACTTGTGCATCAGGTTCCCCCCTGTGCAGGGATTGCAGATAAGGTCTAGGTTCCGATGACTGAAAACCCAGGTTGGGAATGGATGGTGGCCTAAGGCAATGGCGCGTCGAATGTGCTGGGTGTGCAGCCAGCTGTGTCGGTGTCTGTTGGACGGTCTGGGCTCAGGCTATTTGCGACAGACCATCAATGTTTAAGGTAGCCTATGCAATTGGGGTGTTGCAAGGGCCAAGCAGTTTGATCCTCATTTGGGGTTTCTGGGCAGCACCATAGACAATGCTTTTCTCCTGGGAGGCAGGCAGAGTGCTTCATTGTGGCCCCAGAATTCCCAGTAGGGAGGGTTTGTGGGCCAGGAGTGTGAGGACGGAAGTCTGAAAACACAAGCTAGGGTGAGGATTGGAGCCAAGGGCATAGCAGGCCCACTCTGCAGCGGCTGAATCAAAATCTCCAGCATCTGAAGTCAGGCTGAGGATCAGACGTTGGCTGAGGCTGGAGTATGTGTCCATGATGGCACCTTCATGAAGTGGGGGCCTCATGAGGCCAAGGAAGTTTTCCCACGCTGAGTTTGGAGGTCTCCCCAAACCGCAAGGTTTCCTTCTGCGGGACATTCGAGTCCTGTTGCATGGCTCCAGGACATACCATACGGAAGGACTGGAGAGCATGGTTCGAAGGATGGAACCCTGTACAGCATGCCTCGCATTCCCATTGGCCCTTAGCGACAAGATATGTTTGATCTG
Source organism: Mustela nivalis (assembly GCF_964662115.1). Taxonomy (NCBI): domain Eukaryota; kingdom Metazoa; phylum Chordata; class Mammalia; order Carnivora; family Mustelidae; genus Mustela; species Mustela nivalis. The sequence goes on along the minus strand of NW_028136556.1, from coordinate 55,939 downwards.
CTGCCTCTGGGGCACGCGACCCAGGGAACTTTGTTGAAATATCCTCTCCTGAGGATGCGTCATAATGTGCGTTTGGGTCCATGGAGACCTTGGAATGTGCTGGTTGTTCAGTGGCCCTGCGGAACTCTCCTACCTGAAGAGTTTGATACATCCCCAGTAAGAAAGCTCCCCATGTGGAGACGAGAGAGGTTTGGTTTGGTGCCTCAGAAAAGCCCCGTGTGCTGGTCTACGAAAACAGTCCTCTGAGGACGGACACATGGAAACCAAAGCTAAGGTTCAGATTAGGGCCTGGGGGCCTGTCCATTTCAAACTTCTGTCTCTGGGGACACTGTCTGAGAGTCTAAGTGGAGATAGTTGCTCCGCTGGTGTCAGAGAGCCCCTCTTAGTCCAGGGTGGCCTACACTATTGATGGCCTCAGGGGCCTTGGAGCTTTTCCCTAACCTGGAGGGTTGTGGTCAATGGATTGGGCACACTTTCCTTGGAGAGGGCAGGCACAATCTTTCTCTGTGGCTCCAGAGGCCCTAGCCTGGAGGTTGTGTGGGTCCAGGCTGTGGGCACAGAAGTCTGAAAACACAAACTCAGCTTATGAGTGGCGCCTAGGGTATGGCAGGCCGGATGTACAGCCCGAGGGGGAGCTCCTGGGCCTCTGAAAGAAGGGCGAGTGGGAGGCGTTCCTTCAGGCTTTTGTCTCTGGATGTTGTCTCCGGGTAGCCGTGTATTCAAGGGGTGGCCTCAGGGACTGTGGACGAGTATCCCTCTCTGGGGATTTGTCCCAGCTCCCAGAGTTTGGGGTCATTTTGTGTGAAGGGTGGAGTCGTGTTGTCTGACTCATGGGTCTCTCCAAGAAAGGGATTCCAGAACAGAGCCCCAGATACGGGCGGGGAGACTGGAAAACTCAAACCCTGGTGAGGATTGGGTGCATAGGGGCTTGGCAAGCCCCATATGCGGGCTCATGGGCCAGGCCCTGATAGGCCTTTCTTTGACATGGGGCTCATGCTGAGGGTCACAGTGTGAATTTGTGCCCAAGCAGCACTCAAGTTTGGGCGTAGCATCAGGGGCCATGAAGGTTTCTCCCACCCTGAAGGTGTGACTCCATGCCAAGAGCAAGCTTGACAGCCATGGGGAAGGAGGAGTTCTGTTTTGTGCTTGCGATACCCAGCTGTGTGGAGAATTGATATGATGTCTAGGTTCAGATATCTGAAAACCAAGGTTAGGAAGAGGTGACTGCATAAGACCATGGCGTGTCCGAAGTGCTGGGTGTGCGGCCAGCTGTCTCCTTATCTGTCTGGACGTCTGGCTTCAGGCTGTGTCAGACAGAGCATGAGTGCCCAGAGCAGCCTATCCAGTTCGGGTACCGTCGAGGCCCGAGCAGGTTGAGCCTCATCTGGGTTTTCTGGAGAGCCCCACAGGGAAACGTTTTTCTTCCGTTGGGCAGACACTGGGCTGGGTTGTGGTTCTGGAGTTCCTAGTCCGGAGGGCTTGTTTCCCAGGAGTGTGAGGAAGGAAGTCTGAAAACACAAGCTAGCGTGAGGTTTGGGACCGAGGGGACGGCAGGCCCACTCTGCCGAGGCTGAATCGAGATCTCCTGCACTGAGGTCATGTCAACTATGAGACGTGCCTCAGGCTAGAGTTTTTGTCCAGCATGGCCTCTCCGGAAGGGTGTGGGGGCTTCATGAGGCCAGGGAGGTTTGCCTACGATGGGATTTGTGAACTACTCCAAACCTCAAGGTTTACTTCTGCACGACTGTCGAGTCCTATTGGATGGTTCCAGGAGGCCCCATACGGAAAGAGTCGAGAGCCGGTGTCTAAGCATGGATGCCTGGGAACGCCACCTCATATTCCCACTCTTTAGTCAGGACAAGGCAGGCTCAATCTGCGGGCTCCTGGGTGAGCTACCCAGAGGGGAGAGTTGAAATGGACTCTCCTGAAGATGAGTCCTACTGTCGCTTGGTGGCCTGGGAGACCTTGGAATGTGGAGGTGGCTCGGGGACTCTGCAGGATTCTCCAAGCTGAGGTGTTTGACACGGCTCCAACAAGGAAGCTTCCCATGTGGAGACGAGAGGAGTTCTGTTCATTGCCTCAGGAAAGCCCCATATCCTGTTCTTCGAACCAAAGCCTCTGAGGAGTGACACCTGGAAACCAAAGCAAGAGTTGAGATTAGGGCCTAAGGGCCTGTCCGGCTCAACCTTCTATCTCTGTTGAAATCTGTGTGCATGCCTTCGTGGAGGTAGCTGCTCAGCTTGTGTCCGAATGCCCCTGTGTGTCCATGGAGGCTCCCAGTAGTGGGATGTCTTCGGGGGCCTTGAGGTTTCTCATATTCTGGAGGTGTGTGGCCAAAGGAATGGACACTGTTTCCCAGGAGAGAGCAGGCACGGTCCTGTGGTATGGCTCCAGAGGACCCAGCCTAGAGGCTGTGTTTGCCAGGGCTGTGGGGACAGATGTCTGAAAAAGCAAACTTGGCTCAGCTAGGGGCCAAGGTAATGGCTGTCCATTACCGTGAGATGAGATCCTCTGGAAATCAAAGGAGGGCAATTGGGAGGCAGTCACTCAGGCTTTTGTCTCTGGGTGTTTTGTTCACAGTGTCTGGTGAGGAGGGTAGGGGTTGCCTCAGAGGCCGAGGAAGAGCCTTCCTCTCGGGGGATTGTCCAAGCTCCCAAGTGTTTGGGTTCATTCTGTGGGAAGGGAAGAGTACTGTTTTCTGCCACAGGGGACCCCCCAGGAGAGGGACTCTAGAGCACAGCAGTGGGTTCCCTTAACTGGAATACACACCATCTAGTTAGTCCTGGGTGCCTATGGGCATGGCAAGCCACATATGCGGGCTCTTGGTCCAGTCACTGAGAGGCGTTACTTGAATAAGGTACTCACGCTGAGGGTCACAATGTGTGTTTGTGCCCAAGGCGGCCCTCACGCTTGGGCGTGGCCTCATGGGCCATGCCGTTTTCTCCTACACTGAAGGTTTGACTCACTGCCAGCAGCAAGGTTTCTTGCCATGGGGAATGAGGGGTTCTGACTTGTGCATCAGGTTCCCCCCTGTGCAGGGATTGCAGATAAGGTCTAGGTTCCGATGACTGAAAACCCAGGTTGGGAATGGATGGTGGCCTAAGGCAATGGCGCGTCGAATGTGCTGGGTGTGCAGCCAGCTGTGTCGGTGTCTGTTGGACGGTCTGGGCTCAGGCTATTTGCGACAGACCATCAATGTTTAAGGTAGCCTATGCAATTGGGGTGTTGCAAGGGCCAAGCAGTTTGATCCTCATTTGGGGTTTCTGGGCAGCACCATAGACAATGCTTTTCTCCTGGGAGGCAGGCAGAGTGCTTCATTGTGGCCCCAGAATTCCCAGTAGGGAGGGTTTGTGGGCCAGGAGTGTGAGGACGGAAGTCTGAAAACACAAGCTAGGGTGAGGATTGGAGCCAAGGGCATAGCAGGCCCACTCTGCAGCGGCTGAATCAAAATCTCCAGCATCTGAAGTCAGGCTGAGGATCAGACGTTGGCTGAGGCTGGAGTATGTGTCCATGATGGCACCTTCATGAAGTGGGGGCCTCATGAGGCCAAGGAAGTTTTCCCACGCTGAGTTTGGAGGTCTCCCCAAACCGCAAGGTTTCCTTCTGCGGGACATTCGAGTCCTGTTGCATGGCTCCAGGACATACCATACGGAAGGACTGGAGAGCATGGTTCGAAGGATGGAACCCTGTACAGCATGCCTCGCATTCCCATTGGCCCTTAGCGACAAGATATGTTTGATCTGCTGCCTCTGGGGCACGCGACCCAGGGAACTTTGTTGAAATATCCTCTCCTGAGGATGCGTCATAATGTGCGTTTGGGTCCATGGAGACCTTGGAATGTGCTGGTTGTTCAGTGGCCCTGCGGAACTCTCCTACCTGAAGAGTTTGATACATCCCCAGTAAGAAAGCTCCCCATGTGGAGACGAGAGAGGTTTGGTTTGGTGCCTCAGAAAAGCCCCGTGTGCTGGTCTACGAAAACAGTCCTCTGAGGACGGACACATGGAAACCAAAGCTAAGGTTCAGATTAGGGCCTGGGGGCCTGTCCATTTCAAACTTCTGTCTCTGGGGACACTGTCTGAGAGTCTAAGTGGAGATAGTTGCTCCGCTGGTGTCAGAGAGCCCCTCTTAGTCCAGGGTGGCCTACTCTATTGATGGCCTCAGGGGCCTTGGAGCTTTTCCCTAACCTGGAGGGTTGTGGTCAATGGATTGGGCACACTTTCCTTGGAGAGGGCAGGCACAATCTTTCTCTGTGGCTCCAGAGGCCCTAGCCTGGAGGTTGTGTGGGTCCAGGCTGTGGGCACAGAAGTCTGAAAACACAAACTCAGCTTATGAGTGGCGCCTAGGGTATGGCAGGCCGGATGTACAGCCCGAGGGGGAGCTCCTGGGCCTCTGAAAGAAGGGCGAGTGGGAGGCGTTCCTTCAGGCTTTTGTCTCTGGATGTTGTCTCCGGGTAGCCGTGTATTCAAGGGGTGGCCTCAGGGACTGTGGACGAGTATCCCTCTCTGGGGATTTGTCCCAGCTCCCAGAGTTTGGGGTCATTTTGTGTGAAGGGTGGAGTCGTGTTGTCTGACTCATGGGTCTCTCCAAGAAAGGGATTCCAGAACAGAGCCCCAGATACGGGCGGGGAGACTGGAAAACTCAAACCCTGGTGAGGATTGGGTGCATAGGGGCTTGGCAAGCCCCATATGCGGGCTCATGGGCCAGGCCCTGATAGGCCTTTCTTTGACATGGGGCTCATGCTGAGGGTCACAGTGTGAATTTGTGCCCAAGCAGCACTCAAGTTTGGGCGTAGCATCAGGGGCCATGAAGGTTTCTCCCACCCTGAAGGTGTGACTCCATGCCAAGAGCAAGCTTGACAGCCATGGGGAAGGAGGAGTTCTGTTTTGTGCTTGCGATACCCAGCTGTGTGGAGAATTGATATGATGTCTAGGTTCAGATATCTGAAAACCAAGGTTAGGAAGAGGTGACTGCATAAGACCATGGCGTGTCCGAAGTGCTGGGTGTGCGGCCAGCTGTCTCCTTATCTGTCTGGACGTCTGGCTTCAGGCTGTGTCAGACAGAGCAAGAGTGCCCAGAGCAGCCTATCCAGTTCGGGTACCGTCGAGGCCCGAGCAGGTTGAGCCTCATCTGGGTTTTCTGGAGAGCCCCACAGGGAAACGTTTTTCTTCCGTTGGGCAGACACTGGGCTGGATGTGGTTCTGGAGTTCCTAGTCCGGAGGGCGTTTTTGCCAGGAGTGTGAGGAAGGAAGTCTGAAAACACAAGCTAGCGTGAGGTTTGGGACCGTGGGCATGGCAGGCCCACTCTGCAGAGGCTGAATCGAGATCTCCTGCACTGAGGTCATGTCAACTATGAGAGGTGTTTCAGGCTAGAGTTTTCGTCCAGCATGGCCTCATCCTGAAGGGTGTGGGGGCTTCGTGAGGCCAGGGAGGTTTGCCTACGATGGGATTTGTGAACTACTCCAAACCTCAAGGTTTACTTCTGCACGACTGTCGAGTCCTATTGGATGGTTCCAGGAGGCCCCATACGGAAAGAGTCGAGAGCCGGTGTCTAAGCATGGATGCCTGGGAACGCCACCTCATATTCCCACTCTTTAGTCAGGACAAGGCAGGCTCAATCTGCGGGCTCCTGGGTGAGCTACCCAGAGGGGAGAGTTGAAATGGACTCTCCTGAAGATGAGTCCTACTGTCGCTTGGTGGCCTGGGAGACCTTGGAATGTGGAGGTGGCTCAGGGACTCTGCAGGATTCTCCAAGCTGAGGTGTTTGACACGGCTCCAACAAGGAAGCTTCCCATGTGGAGACGAGAGGAGTTCTGTTCATTGCCTCAGGAAAGCCCCATATCCTGTTCTTCGAACCAAAGCCTCTGAGGAGTGACACCTGGAAACCAAAGCAAGAGTTGAGATTAGGGCCTAAGGGCCTGTCCGGCTCAACCTTCTATCTCTGTTGAAATCTGTGTGCATGCCTTCGTGGAGGTAGCTGCTCAGCTTGTGTCCGAATGCCCCTGTGTGTCCATGGAGGCTCCCAGTAGTGGGATGTCCTCGGGGGCCTTGAGGTTTCTCATATTCTGGAGGTGTGTGGCCAAAGGAATGGACACTGTTTCCCAGGAGAGAGCAGGCACGGTCCTGTGGTATGGCTCCAGAGGACCCAGCCTAGAGGCTGTGTTTGCCAGGGCTGTGGGGACAGATGTCTGAAAAAGCAAACTTGGCTCAGCTAGGGGCCAAGGTAATGGCAGTCCATTACCGTGAGATGAGATCCTCTGGAAATCAAAGGAGGGCAATTGGGAGGCAGTCACTCAGGCTTTTGTCTCTGGGTGTTTTGTTCACAGTGTCTGGTGAGGGTAGGGGTTGCCTCAGAGGCCGAGGAAGAGCCTTCCTCTCGGGGGATTGTCCAAGCTCCCAAGTGTTTGGGTTCATTCTGTGGGAAGGGAAGAGTACTGTTTTCTGCCACAGGGGACCCCCCAGGAGAGGGACTCTAGAGCACAGCAGTGGGTTCCCTTAACTGGAATACACACCATCTAGTTAGTCCTGGGTGCCTATGGGCATGGCAAGCCACATATGCGGGCTCTTGGTCCAGTCACTGAGAGGCGTTACTTGAATAAGGTACTCACGCTGAGGGTCACAATGTGTGTTTGTGCCCAAGGCGGCCCTCACGCTTGGGCGTGGCCTCATGGGCCATGCCGTTTTCTCCTACACTGAAGGTTTGACTCACTGCCAGCAGCAAGGTTTCTTGCCATGGGGAATGAGGGGTTCTGACTTGTGCATCAGGTTCCCCCCTGTGCAGGGATTGCAGATAAGGTCTAGGTTCCGATGACTGAAAACCCAGGTTGGGAATGGATGGTGGCCTAAGGCAATGGCGCGTCGAATGTGCTGGGTGTGCAGCCAGCTGTGTCGGTGTCTGTTGGACGGTCTGGGCTCAGGCTATTTGCGACAGACCATCAATGTTTAAGGTAGCCTATGCAATTGGGGTGTTGCAAGGGCCAAGCAGTTTGATCCTCATTTGGGGTTTCTGGGCAGCACCATAGACAATGCTTTTCTCCTGGGAGGCAGGCAGAGTGCTTCATTGTGGCCCCAGAATTCCCAGTAGGGAGGGTTTGTGGGCCAGGAGTGTGAGGACGGAAGTCTGAAAACACAAGCTAGGGTGAGGATTGGAGCCAAGGGCATAGCAGGCCCACTCTGCAGCGGCTGAATCAAAATCTCCAGCATCTGAAGTCAGGCTGAGGATCAGACGTTGGCTGAGGCTGGAGTATGTGTCCATGATGGCACCTTCATGAAGTGGGGGCCTCATGAGGCCAAGGAAGTTTTCCCACGCTGAGTTTGGAGGTCTCCCCAAACCGCAAGGTTTCCTTCTGCGGGACATTCGAGTCCTGTTGCATGGCTCCAGGACATACCATACGGAAGGACTGGAGAGCATGGTTCGAAGGATGGAACCCTGTACAGCATGCCTCGCATTCCCATTGGCCCTTAGCGACAAGATATGTTTGATCTGCTGCCTCTGGGGCACGCGACCCAGGGAACTTTGTTGAAATATCCTCTCCTGAGGATGCGTCATAATGTGCGTTTGGGTCCATGGAGACCTTGGAATGTGCTGGTTGTTCAGTGGCCCTGCGGAACTCTCCTACCTGAAGAGTTTGATACATCCCCAGTAAGAAAGCTCCCCATGTGGAGACGAGAGAGGTTTGGTTTGGTGCCTCAGAAAAGCCCCGTGTGCTGGTCTACGAAAACAGTCCTCTGAGGACGGACACATGGAAACCAAAGCTAAGGTTCAGATTAGGGCCTGGGGGCCTGTCCATTTCAAACTTCTGTCTCTGGGGACACTGTCTGAGAGTCTAAGTGGAGATAGTTGCTCCGCTGGTGTCAGAGAGCCCCTCTTAGTCCAGGGTGGCCTACACTATTGATGGCCTCAGGGGCCTTGGAGCTTTTCCCTAACCTGGAGGGTTGTGGTCAATGGATTGGGCACACTTTCCTTGGAGAGGGCAGGCACAATCTTTCTCTGTGGCTCCAGAGGCCCTAGCCTGGAGGTTGTGTGGGTCCAGGCTGTGGGCACAGAAGTCTGAAAACACAAACTCAGCTTATGAGTGGCGCCTAGGGTATGGCAGGCCGGATGTACAGCCCTAGGGGGAGCTCCTGGGCCTCTGAAAGAAGGGCGAGTGGGAGGCGTTCCTTCAGGCTTTTGTCTCTGGATGTTGTCTCCGGGTAGCCGTGTATTCAAGGGGTGGCCTCAGGGACTGTGGACGAGTATCCCTCTCTGGGGATTTGTCCCAGCTCCCAGAGTTTGGGGTCATTTTGTGTGAAGGGTGGAGTCGTGTTGTCTGACTCATGGGTCTCTCCAAGAAAGGGATTCCAGAACAGAGCCCCAGATACGGGCGGGGAGACTGGAAAACTCAAACCCTGGTGAGGATTGGGTGCATAGGGGCTTGGCAAGCCCCATATGCGGGCTCATGGGCCAGGCCCTGATAGGCCTTTCTTTGACATGGGGCTCATGCTGAGCGTCACAGTGTGAATTTGTGCCCAAGCAGCACTCAAGTTTGGGCGTAGCATCAGGGGCCATGAAGGTTTCTCCCACCCTGAAGGTGTGACTCCATGCCAAGAGCAAGCTTGACAGCCATGGGGAAGGAGGAGTTCTGTTTTGTGCTTGCGATACCCAGCTGTGTGGAGAATTGATATGATGTCTAGGTTCAGATATCTGAAAACCAAGGTTAGGAAGAGGTGACTGCATAAGACCATGGCGTGTCCGAAGTGCTGGGTGTGCGGCCAGCTGTCTCCTTATCTGTCTGGACGTCTGGCTTCAGGCTGTGTCAGACAGAGCAAGAGTGCCCAGAGCAGCCTATCCAGTTCGGGTACCGTCGAGGCCCGAGCAGGTTGAGCCTCATCTGGGTTTTCTGGAGAGCCCCACAGGGAAACGTTTTTCTTCCGTTGGGCAGACACTGGGCTGGGTTGTGGTTCTGGAGTTCCTAGTCCGGAGGGCTTGTTTCCCAGGAGTGTGAGGAAGGAAGTCTGAAAACACAAGCTAGCGTGAGGTTTGGGACCGAGGGGACGGCAGGCCCACTCTGCCGAGGCTGAATCGAGATCTCCTGCACTGAGGTCATGTCAACTGTGAGACGTGCCTCAGGCTAGAGTTTTTGTCCAGCATGGCCTCTCCGGAAGGGTGTGGGGGCTTCATGAGGCCAGGGAGGTTTGCCTACGATGGGATTTGTGAACTACTCCAAACCTCAAGGTTCACTTCTGCACGACTGTCGAGTCCTATTGGATGGTTCCAGGAGGCCCCATACGGAAAGAGTCGAGAGCCGGTGTCTAAGCATGGATGCCTGGGAACGCCACCTCATATTCCCACTCTTTAGTCAGGACAAGGCAGGCTCAATCTGCGGGCTCCTGGGTGAGCTACCCAGAGGGGAGAGTTGAAATGGACTCTCCTGAAGATGAGTCCTACTGTCGCTTGGTGGCCTGGGAGACCTTGGAATGTGGAGGTGGCTCAGGGACTCTGCAGGATTCTCCAAGCTGAGGTGTTTGACACGGCTCCAACAAGGAAGCTTCCCATGTGGAGACGAGAGGAGTTCTGTTCATTGCCTCAGGAAAGCCCCATATCCTGTTCTTCGAACCAAAGCCTCTGAGGAGTGACACCTGGAAACCAAAGCAAGAGTTGAGATTAGGGCCTAAGGGCCTGTCCGGCTCAACCTTCTATCTCTGTTGAAATCTGTGTGCATGCCTTCGTGGAGGTAGCTGCTCAGCTTGTGTCCGAATGCCCCTGTGTGTCCATGGAGGCTCCCAGTAGTGGGATGTCCTCGGGGGCCTTGAGGTTTCTCATATTCTGGAGGTGTGTGGCCAAAGGAATGGACACTGTTTCCCAGGAGAGAGCAGGCACGGTCCTGTGGTATGGCTCCAGAGGACCCAGCCTAGAGGCTGTGTTTGCCAGGGCTGTGGGGACAGATGTCTGAAAAAGCAAACTTGGCTCAGCTAGGGGCCAAGGTAATGGCAGTCCATTACCGTGAGATGAGATCCTCTGGAAATCAAAGGAGGGCAATTGGGAGGCAGTCACTCAGGCTTTTGTCTCTGGGTGTTTTGTTCACAGTGTCTGGTGAGGGTAGGGGTTGCCTCAGAGGCCGAGGAAGAGCCTTCCTCTCGGGGGATTGTCCAAGCTCCCAAGTGTTTGGGTTCATTCTGTGGGAAGGGAAGAGTACTGTTTTCTGCCACAGGGGACCCCCCAGGAGAGGGACTCTAGAGCACAGCAGTGGGTTCCCTTAACTGGAATACACACCATCTAGTTAGTCCTGGGTGCCTATGGGCATGGCAAGCCACATATGCGGGCTCTTGGTCCAGTCACTGAGAGGCGTTACTTGAATAAGGTACTCACGCTGAGGGTCACAATGTGTGTTTGTGCCCAAGGCGGCCCTCACGCTTGGGCGTGGCCTCATGGGCCATGCCGTTTTCTCCTACACTGAAGGTTTGACTCACTGCCAGCAGCAAGGTTTCTTGCCATGGGGAATGAGGGGTTCTGACTTGTGCATCAGGTTCCCCCCTGTGCAGGGATTGCAGATAAGGTCTAGGTTCCGATGACTGAAAACCCAGGTTGGGAATGGATGGTGGCCTAAGGCAATGGCGCGTCGAATGTGCTGGGTGTGCAGCCAGCTGTGTCGGTGTCTGTTGGACGGTCTGGGCTCAGGCTATTTGCGACAGACCATCAATGTTTAAGGTAGCCTATGCAATTGGGGTGTTGCAAGGGCCAAGCAGTTTGATCCTCATTTGGGGTTTCTGGGCAGCACCATAGACAATGCTTTTCTCCTGGGAGGCAGGCAGAGTGCTTCATTGTGGCCCCAGAATTCCCAGTAGGGAGGGTTTGTGGGCCAGGAGTGTGAGGACGGAAGTCTGAAAACACAAGCTAGGGTGAGGATTGGAGCCAAGGGCATAGCAGGCCCACTCTGCAGCGGCTGAATCAAAATCTCCAGCATCTGAAGTCAGGCTGAGGATCAGACGTTGGCTGAGGCTGGAGTATGTGTCCATGATGGCACCTTCATGAAGTGGGGGCCTCATGAGGCCAAGGAAGTTTTCCCACGCTGAGTTTGGAGGTCTCCCCAAACCGCAAGGTTTCCTTCTGCGGGACATTCGAGTCCTGTTGCATGGCTCCAGGACATACCATACGGAAGGACTGGAGAGCATGGTTCGAAGGATGGAACCCTGTACAGCATGCCTCGCATTCCCATTGGCCCTTAGCGACAAGATATGTTTGATCTGCTGCCTCTGGGGCACGCGACCCAGGGAACTTTGTTGAAATATCCTCTCCTGAGGATGCGTCATAATGTGCGTTTGGGTCCATGGAGACCTTGGAATGTGCTGGTTGTTCAGTGGCCCTGCGGAACTCTCCTACCTGAAGAGTTTGATACATCCCCAGTAAGAAAGCTCCCCATGTGGAGACGAGAGAGGTTTGGTTTGGTGCCTCAGAAAAGCCCCGTGTGCTGGTCTACGAAAACAGTCCTCTGAGGACGGACACATGGAAACCAAAGCTAAGGTTCAGATTAGGGCCTGGGGGCCTGTCCATTTCAAACTTCTGTCTCTGGGGACACTGTCTGAGAGTCTAAGTGGAGATAGTTGCTCCGCTGGTGTCAGAGAGCCCCTCTTAGTCCAGGGTGGCCTACACTATTGATGGCCTCAGGGGCCTTGGAGCTTTTCCCTAACCTGGAGGGTTGTGGTCAATGGATTGGGCACACTTTCCTTGGAGAGGGCAGGCACAATCTTTCTCTGTGGCTCCAGAGGCCCTAGCCTGGAGGTTGTGTGGGTCCAGGCTGTGGGCACAGAAGTCTGAAAACACAAACTCAGCTTATGAGTGGCGCCTAGGGTATGGCAGGCCGGATGTACAGCCCGAGGGGGAGCTCCTGGGCCTCTGAAAGAAGGGCGAGTGGGAGGCGTTCCTTCAGGCTTTTGTCTCTGGATGTTGTCTCCGGGTAGCCGTGTATTCAAGGGGTGGCCTCAGGGACTGTGGACGAGTATCCCTCTCTGGGGATTTGTCCCAGCTCCCAGAGTTTGGGGTCATTTTGTGTGAAGGGTGGAGTCGTGTTGTCTGACTCATGGGTCTCTCCAAGAAAGGGATTCCAGAACAGAGCCCCAGATACGGGCGGGGAGACTGGAAAACTCAAACCCTGGTGAGGATTGGGTGCATAGGGGCTTGGCAAGCCCCATATGCGGGCTCATGGGCCAGGCCCTGATAGGCCTTTCTTTGACATGGGGCTCATGCTGAGGGTCACAGTGTGAATTTGTGCCCAAGCAGCACTCAAGTTTGGGCGTAGCATCAGGGGCCATGAAGGTTTCTCCCACCCTGAAGGTGTGACTCCATGCCAAGAGCAAGCTTGACAGCCATGGGGAAGGAGGAGTTCTGTTTTGTGCTTGCGATACCCAGCTGTGTGGAGAATTGATATGATGTCTAGGTTCAGATATCTGAAAACCAAGGTTAGGAAGAGGTGACTGCATAAGACCATGGCGTGTCCGAAGTGCTGGGTGTGCGGCCAGCTGTCTCCTTATCTGTCTGGACGTCTGGCTTCAGGCTGTGTCAGACAGAGCAAGAGTGCCCAGAGCAGCCTATCCAGTTCGGGTACCGTCGAGGCCCGAGCAGGTTGAGCCTCATCTGGGTTTTCTGGAGAGCCCCACAGGGAAACGTTTTTCTTCCGTTGGGCAGACACTGGGCTGGGTTGTGGTTCTGGAGTTCCTAGTCCGGAGGGCTTGTTTCCCAGGAGTGTGAGGAAGGAAGTCTGAAAACACAAGCTAGCGTGAGGTTTGGGACCGAGGGGACGGCAGGCCCACTCTGCCGAGGCTGAATCGAGATCTCCTGCACTGAGGTCATGTCAACTATGAGACGTGCCTCAGGCTAGAGTTTTTGTCCAGCATGGCCTCTCCGGAAGGGTGTGGGGGCTTCATGAGGCCAGGGAGGTTTGCCTACGATGGGATTTGTGAACTACTCCAAACCTCAAGGTTCACTTCTGCACGACTGTCGAGTCCTATTGGATGGTTCCAGGAGGCCCCATACGGAAAGAGTCGAGAGCCGGTGTCTAAGCATGGATGCCTGGGAACGCCACCTCATATTCCCACTCTTTAGTCAGGACAAGGCAGGCTCAATCTGCGGCTCCTGGGTGAGCTACCCAGAGGGGAGAGTTGAAATGGACTCTCCTGAAGATGAGTCCTACTGTCGCTTGGTGGCCTGGGAGACCTTGGAATGTGGAGGTGGCTCGGGGACTCTGCAGGATTCTCCAAGCTGAGGTGTTTGACACGGCTCCAACAAGGAAGCTTCCCATGTGGAGACGAGAGGAGTTCTGTTCATTGCCTCAGGAAAGCCCCATATCCTGTTCTTCGAACCAAAGCCTCTGAGGAGTGACACCTGGAAACCAAAGCAAGAGTTGAGATTAGGGCCTAAGGGCCTGTCCGGCTCAACCTTCTATCTCTGTTGAAATCTGTGTGCATGCCTTCGTGGAGGTAGCTGCTCAGCTTGTGTCCGAATGCCCCTGTGTGTCCATATAGGCTCCCAGTAGTGGGATGTCCTCGGGGGCCTTGAGGTTTCTCATATTCTGGAGGTGTGTGGCCAAAGGAATGGACACTGTTTCCCAGGAGAGAGCAGGCACGGTCCTGTGGTATGGCTCCAGAGGACCCAGCCTAGAGGCTGTGTTTGCCAGGGCTGTGGGGACAGATGTCTGAAAAAGCAAACTTGGCTCAGCTAGGGGCCAAGGTAATGGCTGTCCATTACCGTGAGATGAGATCCTCTGGAAATCAAAGGAGGGCAATTGGGAGGCAGTCACTCAGGCTTTTGTCTCTGGGTGTTTTGTTCACAGTGTCTGGTGAGGGTAGGGGTTGCCTCAGAGGCCGAGGAAGAGCCTTCCTCTCGGGGGATTGTCCAAGCTCCCAAGTGTTTGGGTTCATTCTGTGGGAAGGGAAGAGTACTGTTTTCTGCCACAGGGGACCCCCCAGGAGAGGGACTCTAGAGCACAGCAGTGGGTTCCCTTAACTGGAATACACACCATCTAGTTAGTCCTGGGTGCCTATGGGCATGGCAAGCCACATATGCGGGCTCTTGGTCCAGTCACTGAGAGGCGTTACTTGAATAAGGTACTCACGCTGAGGGTCACAATGTGTGTTTGTGCCCAAGGCGGCCCTCACGCTTGGGCGTGGCCTCATGGGCCATGCCGTTTTCTCCTACACTGAAGGTTTGACTCACTGCCAGCAGCAAGGTTTCTTGCCATGGGGAATGAGGGGTTCTGACTTGTGCATCAGGTTCCCCCCTGTGCAGGGATTGCAGATAAGGTCTAGGTTCCGATGACTGAAAACCCAGGTTGGGAATGGATGGTGGCCTAAGGCAATGGCGCGTCGAATGTGCTGGGTGTGCAGCCAGCTGTGTCGGTGTCTGTTGGACGGTCTGGGCTCAGGCTATTTGCGACAGACCATCAATGTTTAAGGTAGCCTATGCAATTGGGGTGTTGCAAGGGCCAAGCAGTTTGATCCTCATTTGGGGTTTCTGGGCAGCACCATAGACAATGCTTTTCTCCTGGGAGGCAGGCAGAGTGCTTCATTGTGGCCCCAGAATTCCCAGTAGGGAGGGTTTGTGGGCCAGGAGTGTGAGGACGGAAGTCTGAAAACACAAGCTAGGGTGAGGATTGGAGCCAAGGGCATAGCAGGCCCACTCTGCAGCGGCTGAATCAAAATCTCCAGCATCTGAAGTCAGGCTGAGGATCAGACGTTGGCTGAGGCTGGAGTATGTGTCCATGATGGCACCTTCATGAAGTGGGGGCCTCATGAGGCCAAGGAAGTTTTCCCACGCTGAGTTTGGAGGTCTCCCCAAACCGCAAGGTTTCCTTCTGCGGGACATTCGAGTCCTGTTGCATGGCTCCAGGACATACCATACGGAAGGACTGGAGAGCATGGTTCGAAGGATGGAACCCTGTACAGCATGCCTCGCATTCCCATTGGCCCTTAGCGACAAGATATGTTTGATCTGCTGCCTCTGGGGCACGCGACCCAGGGAACTTTGTTGAAATATCCTCTCCTGAGGATGCGTCATAATGTGCGTTTGGGTCCATGGAGACCTTGGAATGTGCTGGTTGTTCAGTGGCCCTGCGGAACTCTCCTACCTGAAGAGTTTGATACATCCCCAGTAAGAAAGCTCCCCATGTGGAGACGAGAGAGGTTTGGTTTGGTGCCTCAGAAAAGCCCCGTGTGCTGGTCTACGAAAACAGTCCTCTGAGGACGGACACATGGAAACCAAAGCTAAGGTTCAGATTAGGGCCTGGGGGCCTGTCCATTTCAAACTTCTGTCTCTGGGGACACTGTCTGAGAGTCTAAGTGGAGATAGTTGCTCCGCTGGTGTCAGAGAGCCCCTCTTAGTCCAGGGTGGCCTACACTATTGATGGCCTCAGGGGCCTTGGAGCTTTTCCCTAACCTGGAGGGTTGTGGTCAATGGATTGGGCACACTTTCCTTGGAGAGGGCAGGCACAATCTTTCTCTGTGGCTCCAGAGGCCCTAGCCTGGAGGTTGTGTGGGTCCAGGCTGTGGGCACAGAAGTCTGAAAACACAAACTCAGCTTATGAGTGGCGCCTAGGGTATGGCAGGCCGGATGTACAGCCCGAGGGGGAGCTCCTGGGCCTCTGAAAGAAGGGCGAGTGGGAGGCGTTCCTTCAGGCTTTTGTCTCTGGATGTTGTCTCCGGGTAGCCGTGTATTCAAGGGGTGGCCTCAGGGACTGTGGACGAGTATCCCTCTCTGGGGATTTGTCCCAGCTCCCAGAGTTTGGGGTCATTTTGTGTGAAGGGTGGAGTCGTGTTGTCTGACTCATGGGTCTCTCCAAGAAAGGGATTCCAGAACAGAGCCCCAGATACGGGCAGGGAGACTGGAAAACTCAAACCCTGGTGAGGATTGGGTGCATAGGGGCTTGGCAAGCCCCATATGCGGGCTCATGGGCCAGGCCCTGATAGGCCTTTCTTTGACATGGGGCTCATGCTGAGGGTCACAGTGTGAATTTGTGCCCAAGCAGCACTCAAGTTTGGGCGTAGCATCAGGGGCCATGAAGGTTTCTCCCACCCTGAAGGTGTGACTCCATGCCAAGAGCAAGCTTGACAGCCATGGGGAAGGAGGAGTTCTGTTTTGTGCTTGCGATACCCAGCTGTGTGGAGAATTGATATGATGTCTAGGTTCAGATATCTGAAAACCAAGGTTAGGAAGAGGTGACTGCATAAGACCATGGCGTGTCCGAAGTGCTGGGTGTGCGGCCAGCTGTCTCCTTATCTGTCTGGACGTCTGGCTTCAGGCTGTGTCAGACAGAGCATGAGTGCCCAGAGCAGCCTATCCAGTTCGGGTACCGTCGAGGCCCGAGCAGGTTGAGCCTCATCTGGGTTTTCTGGAGAGCCCCACAGGGAAACGTTTTTCTTCCGTTGGGCAGACACTGGGCTGGGTTGTGGTTCTGGAGTTCCTAGTCCGGAGGGCTTGTTTCCCAGGAGTGTGAGGAAGGAAGTCTGAAAACACAAGCTAGCGTGAGGTTTGGGACCGAGGGGACGGCAGGCCCACTCTGCCGAGGCTGAATCGAGATCTCCTGCACTGAGGTCATGTCAACTATGAGACGTGCCTCAGGCTAGAGTTTTTGTCCAGCATGGCCTCTCCGGAAGGGTGTGGGGGCTTCATGAGGCCAGGGAGGTTTGCCTACGATGGGATTTGTGAACTACTCCAAACCTCAAGGTTCACTTCTGCACGACTGTCGAGTCCTATTGGATGGTTCCAGGAGGCCCCATACGGAAAGAGTCGAGAGCCGGTGTCTAAGCATGGATGCCTGGGAACGCCACCTCATATTCCCACTCTTTAGTCAGGACAAGGCAGGCTCAATCTGCGGGCTCCTGGGTGAGCTACCCAGAGGGGAGAGTTGAAATGGACTCTCCTGAAGATGAGTCCTACTGTCGCTTGGTGGCCTGGGAGACCTTGGAATGTGGAGGTGGCTCGGGGACTCTGCAGGATTCTCCAAGCTGAGGTGTTTGACACGGCTCCAACAAGGAAGCTTCCCATGTGGAGACGAGAGGAGTTCTGTTCATTGCCTCAGGAAAGCCCCATATCCTGTTCTTCGAACCAAAGCCTCTGAGGAGTGACACCTGGAAACCAAAGCAAGAGTTGAGATTAGGGCCTAAGGGCCTGTCCGGCTCAACCTTCTATCTCTGTTGAAATCTGTGTGCATGCCTTCGTGGAGGTAGCTGCTCAGCTTGTGTCCGAATGCCCCTGTGTGTCCATGGAGGCTCCCAGTAGTGGGATGTCCTTGGGGGCCTTGAGGTTTCTCATATTCTGGAGGTGTGTGGCCAAAGGAATGGACACTGTTTCCCAGGAGAGAGCAGGCACGGTCCTGTGGTATGGCTCCAGAGGACCCAGCCTAGAGGCTGTGTTTGCCAGGGCTGTGGGGACAGATGTCTGAAAAAGCAAACTTGGCTCAGCTAGGGGCCAAGGTAATGGCAGTCCATTACCGTGAGATGAGATCCTCTGGAAATCAAAGGAGGGCAATTGGGAGGCAGTCACTCAGGCTTTTGTCTCTGGGTGTTTTGTTCACAGTGTCTGGTGAGGGTAGGGGTTGCCTCAGAGGCCGAGGAAGAGCCTTCCTCTCGGGGGATTGTCCAAGCTCCCAAGTGTTTGGGTTCATTCTGTGGGAAGGGAAGAGTACTGTTTTCTGCCACAGGGGACCCCCCAGGAGAGGGACTCTAGAGCACAGCAGTGGGTTCCCTTAACTGGAATACACACCATCTAGTTAGTCCTGGGTGCCTATGGGCATGGCAAGCCACATATGCGGGCTCTTGGTCCAGTCACTGAGAGGCGTTACTTGAATAAGGTACTCACGCTGAGGGTCACAATGTGTGTTTGTGCCCAAGGCGGCCCTCACGCTTGGGCGTGGCCTCATGGGCCATGCCGTTTTCTCCTACACTGAAGGTTTGACTCACTGCCAGCAGCAAGGTTTCTTGCCATGGGGAATGAGGGGTTCTGACTTGTGCATCAGGTTCCCCCCTGTGCAGGGATTGCAGATAAGGTCTAGGTTCCGATGACTGAAAACCCAGGTTGGGAATGGATGGTGGCCTAAGGCAATGGCGCGTCGAATGTGCTGGGTGTGCAGCCAGCTGTGTCGGTGTCTGTTGGACGGTCTGGGCTCAGGCTATTTGCGACAGACCATCAATGTTTAAGGTAGCCTATGCAATTGGGGTGTTGCAAGGGCCAAGCAGTTTGATCCTCATTTGGGGTTTCTGGGCAGCACCATAGACAATGCTTTTCTCCTGGGAGGCAGGCAGAGTGCTTCATTGTGGCCCCAGAATTCCCAGTAGGGAGGGTTTGTGGGCCAGGAGTGTGAGGACGGAAGTCTGAAAACACAAGCTAGGGTGAGGATTGGAGCCAAGGGCATAGCAGGCCCACTCTGCAGCGGCTGAATCAAAATCTCCAGCATCTGAAGTCAGGCTGAGGATCAGACGTTGGCTGAGGCTGGAGTATGTGTCCATGATGGCACCTTCATGAAGTGGGGGCCTCATGAGGCCAAGGAAGTTTTCCCACGCTGAGTTTGGAGGTCTCCCCAAACCGCAAGGTTTCCTTCTGCGGGACATTCGAGTCCTGTTGCATGGCTCCAGGACATACCATACGGAAGGACTGGAGAGCATGGTTCGAAGGATGGAACCCTGTACAGCATGCCTCGCATTCCCATTGGCCCTTAGCGACAAGATATGTTTGATCTGCTGCCTCTGGGGCACGCGACCCAGGGAACTTTGTTGAAATATCCTCTCCTGAGGATGCGTCATAATGTGCGTTTGGGTCCATGGAGACCTTGGAATGTGCTGGTTGTTCAGTGGCCCTGCGGAACTCTCCTACCTGAAGAGTTTGATACATCCCCAGTAAGAAAGCTCCCCATGTGGAGACGAGAGAGGTTTGGTTTGGTGCCTCAGAAAAGCCCCGTGTGCTGGTCTACGAAAACAGTCCTCTGAGGACGGACACATGGAAACCAAAGCTAAGGTTCAGATTAGGGCCTGGGGGCCTGTCCATTTCAAACTTCTGTCTCTGGGGACACTGTCTGAGAGTCTAAGTGGAGATAGTTGCTCCGAGGGTGTCAGAGAGCCCCTCTTAGTCCAGGGTGGCCTACACTATTGATGGCCTCAGGGGCCTTGGAGCTTTTCCCTAACCTGGAGGGTTGTGGTCAATGGATTGGGCACACTTTCCTTGGAGAGGGCAGGCACAATCTTTCTCTGTGGCTCCAGAGGCCCTAGCCTGGAGGTTGTGTGGGTCCAGGCTGTGGGCACAGAAGTCTGAAAACACAAACTCAGCTTATGAGTGGCGCCTAGGGTATGGCAGGCCGGATGTACAGCCCGAGGGGGAGCTCCTGGGCCTCTGAAAGAAGGGCGAGTGGGAGGCGTTCCTTCAGGCTTTTGTCTCTGGATGTTGTCTCCGGGTAGCCGTGTATTCAAGGGGTGGCCTCAGGGACTGTGGACGAGTATCCCTCTCTGGGGATTTATCCCAGCTCCCAGAGTTTGGGGTCATTTTGTGTGAAGGGTTGAGTCGTGTTGTCTGACTCATGGGTCTCTCCAAGAAAGGGATTCCAGAACAGAGCCCCAGATACGGGCGGGGAGACTGGAAAACTCAAACCCTGGTGAGGATTGGGTGCATAGGGGCTTGGCAAGCCCCATATGCGGGCTCATGGGTCAGGCCCTGATAGGCCTTTCTTTGACATGGGGCTCATGCTGAGGGTCACAGTGTGAATTTGTGCCCAAGCAGCACTCAAGTTTGGGCGTAGCATCAGGGGCCATGAAGGTTTCTCCCACCCTGAAGGTGTGACTCCATGCCAAGAGCAAGCTTGACAGCCATGGGGAAGGAGGAGTTCTGTTTTGTGCTTGCGATACCCAGCTGTGTGGAGAATTGATATGATGTCTAGGTTCAGATATCTGAAAACCAAGGTTAGGAAGAGGTGACTGCATAAGACCATGGCGTGTCCGAAGTGCTGGGTGTGCGGCCAGCTGTCTCCTTATCTGTCTGGACGTCTGGCTTCAGGCTGTGTCAGACAGAGCATGAGTGCCCAGAGCAGCCTATCCAGTTCGGGTACCGTCGAGGCCCGAGCAGGTTGATCCTCATCTGGGTTTTCTGGAGAGCCCCACAGGGAAACGTTTTTCTTCCGTTGGGCAGACACTGGGCTGGGTTGTGGTTCTGGAGTTCCTAGTCCGGAGGGCTTGTTTCCCAGGAGTGTGAGGAAGGAAGTCTGAAAACACAAGCTAGCGTGAGGTTTGGGACCGAGGGGACGGCAGGCCCACTCTGCCGAGGCTGAATCGAGATCTCCTGCACTGAGGTCATGTCAACTATGAGACGTGCCTCAGGCTAGAGTTTTTGTCCAGCATGGCCTCTCCGGAAGGGTGTGGGGGCTTCATGAGGCCAGGGAGGTTTGCCTACGATGGGATTTGTGAACTACTCCAAACCTCAAGGTTCACTTCTGCACGACTGTCGAGTCCTATTGGATGGTTCCAGGAGGCCCCATACGGAAAGAGTCGAGAGCCGGTGTCTAAGCATGGATGCCTGGGAACGCCACCTCATATTCCCACTCTTTAGTCAGGACAAGGCAGGCTCAATCTGCGGGCTCCTGGGTGAGCTACCCAGAGGGGAGAGTTGAAATGGACTCTCCTGAAGATGAGTCCTACTGTCGCTTGGTGGCCTGGGAGACCTTGGAATGTGGAGGTGGCTCGGGGACTCTGCAGGATTCTCCAAGCTGAGGTGTTTGACACGGCTCCAACAAGGAAGCTTCCCATGTGGAGACGAGAGGAGTTCTGTTCATTGCCTCAGGAAAGCCCCATATCCTGTTCTTCGAACCAAAGCCTCTGAGGAGTGACACCTGGAAACCAAAGCAAGAGTTGAGATTAGGGCCTAAGGGCCTGTCCGGCTCAACCTTCTATCTCTGTTGAAATCTGTGTGCATGCCTTCGTGGAGGTAGCTGCTCAGCTTGTGTCCGAATGCCCCTGTGTGTCCATGGAGGCTCCCAGTAGTGGGATGTCCTCGGGGGCCTTGAGGTTTCTCATATTCTGGAGGTGTGTGGCCAAAGGAATGGACACTGTTTCCCAGGAGAGAGCAGGCACGGTCCTGTGGTATGGCTCCAGAGGACCCAGCCTAGAGGCTGTGTTTGCCAGGGCTGTGGGGACAGATGTCTGAAAAAGCAAACTTGGCTCAGCTAGGGGCCAAGGTAATGGCAGTCCATTACCGTGAGATGAGATCCTCTGGAAATCAAAGGAGGGCAATTGGGAGGCAGTCACTCAGGCTTTTGTCTCTGGGTGTTTTGTTCACAGTGTCTGGTGAGGGTAGGGGTTGCCTCAGAGGCCGAGGAAGAGCCTTCCTCTCGGGGGATTGTCCAAGCTCCCAAGTGTTTGGGTTCATTCTGTGGGAAGGGAAGAGTACTGTTTTCTGCCACAGGGGACCCCCCAGGAGAGGGACTCTAGAGCACAGCAGTGGGTTCCCTTAACTGGAATACACACCATCTAGTTAGTCCTGGGTGCCTATGGGCATGGCAAGCCACATATGCGGGCTCTTGGTCCAGTCACTGAGAGGCGTTACTTGAATAAGGTACTCACGCTGAGGGTCACAATGTGTGTTTGTGCCCAAGGCGGCCCTCACGCTTGGGCGTGGCCTCATGGGCCATGCCGTTTTCTCCTACACTGAAGGTTTGACTCACTGCCAGCAGCAAGGTTTCTTGCCATGGGGAATGAGGGGTTCTGACTTGTGCATCAGGTTCCCCCCTGTGCAGGGATTGCAGATAAGGTCTAGGTTCCGATGACTGAAAACCCAGGTTGGGAATGGATGGTGGCCTAAGGCAATGGCGCGTCGAATGTGCTGGGTGTGCAGCCAGCTGTGTCGGTGTCTGTTGGACGGTCTGGGCTCAGGCTATTTGCGACAGACCATCAATGTTTAAGGTAGCCTATGCAATTGGGGTGTTGCAAGGGCCAAGCAGTTTGATCCTCATTTGGGGTTTCTGGGCAGCACCATAGACAATGCTTTTCTCCTGGGAGGCAGGCAGAGTGCTTCATTGTGGCCCCAGAATTCCCAGTAGGGAGGGTTTGTGGGCCAGGAGTGTGAGGACGGAAGTCTGAAAACACAAGCTAGGGTGAGGATTGGAGCCAAGGGCATAGCAGGCCCACTCTACAGCAGCTGAATCAAAATCTCCAGCATCTGAAGTCAGGCTGAGGATCAGACGTTGGCTGAGGCTGGAGTATGTGTCCATGATGGCACCTTCATGAAGTGGGGGCCTCATGAGGCCAAGGAAGTTTTCCCACGCTGAGTTTGGAGGTCTCCCCAAACCGCAAGGTTTCCTTCTGCGGGACATTCGAGTCCTGTTGCATGGCTCCAGGACATACCATACGGAAGGACTGGAGAGCATGGTTCGAAGGATGGAACCCTGTACAGCATGCCTCGCATTCCCATTGGCCCTTAGCGACAAGATATGTTTGATCTGCTGCCTCTGGGGCACGCGACCCAGGGAACTTTGTTGAAATATCCTCTCCTGAGGATGCGTCATAATGTGCGTTTGGGTCCATGGAGACCTTGGAATGTACTGGTTGTTCAGTGGCCCTGCGGAACTCTCCTACCTGAAGAGTTTGATACATCCCCAGTAAGAAAGCTCCCCATGTGGAGACGAGAGAGGTTTGGTTTGGTGCCTCAGAAAAGCCCCGTGTGCTGGTCTACGAAAACAGTCCTCTGAGGACGGACACATGGAAACCAAAGCTAAGGTTCAGATTAGGGCCTGGGGGCCTGTCCATTTCAAACTTCTGTCTCTGGGGACACTGTCTGAGAGTCTAAGTGTAGATAGTTGCTCCGAGGGTGTCAGAGAGCCCCTCTTAGTCCAGGGTGGCCTACACTATTGATGGCCTCAGGGGCCTTGGAGCTTTTCCCTAACCTGGAGGGTTGTGGTCAATGGATTGGGCACACTTTCCTTGGAGAGGGCAGGCACAATCTTTCTCTGTGGCTCCAGAGGCCCTAGCCTGGAGGTTGTGTGGGTCCAGGCTGTGGGCACAGAAGTCTGAAAACACAAACTCAGCTTATGAGTGGCGCCTAGGGTATGGCAGGCCGGATGTACAGCCCGAGGGGGAGCTCCTGGGCCTCTGAAAGAAGGGCGAGTGGGAGGCGTTCCTTCAGGCTTTTGTCTCTGGATGTTGTCTCCGGGTAGCCGTGTATTCAAGGGGTGGCCTCAGGGACTGTGGACGAGTATCCCTCTCTGGGGATTTATCCCAGCTCCCAGAGTTTGGGGTCATTTTGTGTGAAGGGTGGAGTCGTGTTGTCTGACTCATGGGTCTCTCCAAGAAAGGGATTCCAGAACAGAGCCCCAGATACGGGCGGGGAGACTGGAAAACTCAAACCCTGGTGAGGATTGGGTGCATAGGTGCTTGGCAAGCCCCATATGCGGGCTCATGGGCCAGGCCCTGATAGGCCTTTCTTTGACATGGGGCTCATGCTGAGGGTCACAGTGTGAATTTGTGCCCAAGCAGCACTCAAGTTTGGGCGTAGCATCAGGGGCCATGAAGGTTTCTCCCACCCTGAAGGTGTGACTCCATGCCAAGAGCAAGCTTGACAGCCATGGGGAAGGAGGAGTTCTGTTTTGTGCTTGCGATACCCAGCTGTGTGGAGAATTGATATGATGTCTAGGTTCAGATATCTGAAAACCAAGGTTAGGAAGAGGTGACTGCATAAGACCATGGCGTGTCCGAAGTGCTGGGTGTGCGGCCAGCTGTCTCCTTATCTGTCTGGACGTCTGGCTTCAGGCTGTGTCAGACAGAGCATGAGTGCCCAGAGCAGCCTATCCAGTTCGGGTACCGTCGAGGCCCGAGCAGGTTGAGCCTCATCTGGGTTTTCTGGAGAGCCCCACAGGGAAACGTTTTTCTTCCGTTGGGCAGACACTGGGCTGGGTAGTGGTTCTGGAGTTCCTAGTCCGGAGGGCTTGTTTCCCAGGAGTGTGAGGAAGGAAGTCTGAAAACACAAGCTAGCGTGAGGTTTGGGACCGAGGGGACGGCAGGCCCACTCTGCCGAGGCTGAATCGAGATCTCCTGCACTGAGGTCATGTCAACTATGAGACGTGCCTCAGGCTAGAGTTTTTGTCCAGCATGGCCTCTCCGGAAGGGTGTGGGGGCTTCATGAGGCCAGGGAGGTTTGCCTACGATGGGATTTGTGAACTACTCCAAACCTCAAGGTTCACTTCTGCACGACTGTCGAGTCCTATTGGATGGTTCCAGGAGGCCCCATACGGAAAGAGTCGAGAGCCGGTGTCTAAGCATGGATGCCTGGGAACGCCACCTCATATTCCCACTCTTTAGTCAGGACAAGGCAGGCTCAATCTGCGGGCTCCTGGGTGAGCTACCCAGAGGGGAGAGTTGAAATGGACTCTCCTGAAGATGAGTCCTACTGTCGCTTGGTGGCCTGGGAGACCTTGGAATGTGGAGGTGGCTCGGGGACTCTGCAGGATTCTCCAAGCTGAGGTGTTTGACACGGCTCCAACAAGGAAGCTTCCCATGTGGAGACGAGAGGAGTTCTGTTCATTGCCTCAGGAAAGCCCCATATCCTGTTCTTCGAACCAAAGCCTCTGAGGAGTGACACCTGGAAACCAAAGCAAGAGTTGAGATTAGGGCCTAAGGGCCTGTCCGGCTCAACCTTCTATCTCTGTTGAAATCTGTGTGCATGCCTTCGTGGAGGTAGCTGCTCAGCTTGTGTCCGAATGCCCCTGTGTGTCCATGGAGGCTCCCAGTAGTGGGATGTCCTCGGGGGCCTTGAGGTTTCTCATATTCTGGAGGTGTGTGGCCAAAGGAATGGACACTGTTTCCCAGGAGAGAGCAGGCACGGTCCTGTGGTATGGCTCCAGAGGACCCAGCCTAGAGGCTGTGTTTGCCAGGGCTGTGGGGACAGATGTCTGAAAAAGCAAACTTGGCTCAGCTAGGGGCCAAGGTAATGGCAGTCCATTACCGTGAGATGAGATCCTCTGGAAATCAAAGGAGGGCAATTGGGAGGCAGTCACTCAGGCTTTTGTCTCTGGGTGTTTTGTTCACAGTGTCTGGTGAGGGTAGGGGTTGCCTCAGAGGCCGAGGAAGAGCCTTCCTCTCGGGGGATTGTCCAAGCTCCCAAGTGTTTGGGTTCATTCTGTGGGAAGGGAAGAGTACTGTTTTCTGCCACAGGGGACCCCCCAGGAGAGGGACTCTAGAGCACAGCAGTGGGTTCCCTTAACTGGAATACACACCATCTAGTTAGTCCTGGGTGCCTATGGGCATGGCAAGCCACATATGCGGGCTCTTGGTCCAGTCACTGAGAGGCGTTACTTGAATAAGGTACTCACGCTGAGGGTCACAATGTGTGTTTGTGCCCAAGGCGGCCCTCACGCTTGGGCGTGGCCTCATGGGCCATGCCGTTTTCTCCTACACTGAAGGTTTGACTCACTGCCAGCAGCAAGGTTTCTTGCCATGGGGAATGAGGGGTTCTGACTTGTGCATCAGGTTCCCCCCTGTGCAGGGATTGCAGATAAGGTCTAGGTTCCGATGACTGAAAACCCAGGTTGGGAATGGATGGTGGCCTAAGGCAATGGCGCGTCGAATGTGCTGGGTGTGCAGCCAGCTGTGTCGGTGTCTGTTGGACGGTCTGGGCTCAGGCTATTTGCGACAGACCATCAATGTTTAAGGTAGCCTATGCAATTGGGGTGTTGCAAGGGCCAAGCAGTTTGATCCTCATTTGGGGTTTCTGGGCAGCACCATAGACAATGCTTTTCTCCTGGGAGGCAGGCAGAGTGCTTCATTGTGGCCCCAGAATTCCCAGTAGGGAGGGTTTGTGGGCCAGGAGTGTGAGGACGGAAGTCTGAAAACACAAGCTAGGGTGAGGATTGGAGCCAAGGGCATAGCAGGCCCACTCTACAGCAGCTGAATCAAAATCTCCAGCATCTGAAGTCAGGCTGAGGATCAGACGTTGGCTGAGGCTGGAGTATGTGTCCATGATGGCACCTTCATGAAGTGGGGGCCTCATGAGGCCAAGGAAGTTTTCCCACGCTGAGTTTGGAGGTCTCCCCAAACCGCAAGGTTTCCTTCTGCGGGACATTCGAGTCCTGTTGCATGGCTCCAGGACATACCATACGGAAGGACTGGAGAGCATGGTTCGAAGGATGGAACCCTGTACAGCATGCCTCGCATTCCCATTGGCCCTTAGCGACAAGATATGTTTGATCTGCTGCCTCTGGGGCACGCGACCCAGGGAACTTTGTTGAAATATCCTCTCCTGAGGATGCGTCATAATGTGCGTTTGGGTCCATGGAGACCTTGGAATGTACTGGTTGTTCAGTGGCCCTGCGGAACTCTCCTACCTGAAGAGTTTGATACATCCCCAGTAAGAAAGCTCCCCATGTGGAGACGAGAGAGGTTTGGTTTGGTGCCTCAGAAAAGCCCCGTGTGCTGGTCTACGAAAACAGTCCTCTGAGGACGGACACATGGAAACCAAAGCTAAGGTTCAGATTAGGGCCTGGGGGCCTGTCCATTTCAAACTTCTGTCTCTGGGGACACTGTCTGAGAGTCTAAGTGTAGATAGTTGCTCCGAGGGTGTCAGAGAGCCCCTCTTAGTCCAGGGTGGCCTACACTATTGATGGCCTCAGGGGCCTTGGAGCTTTTCCCTAACCTGGAGGGTTGTGGTCAATGGATTGGGCACACTTTCCTTGGAGAGGGCAGGCACAATCTTTCTCTGTGGCTCCAGAGGCCCTAGCCTGGAGGTTGTGTGGGTCCAGGCTGTGGGCACAGAAGTCTGAAAACACAAACTCAGCTTATGAGTGGCGCCTAGGGTATGGCAGGCCGGATGTACAGCCCGAGGGGGAGCTCCTGGGCCTCTGAAAGAAGGGCGAGTGGGAGGCGTTCCTTCAGGCTTTTGTCTCTGGATGTTGTCTCCGGGTAGCCGTGTATTCAAGGGGTGGCCTCAGGGACTGTGGACGAGTATCCCTCTCTGGGGATTTATCCCAGCTCCCAGAGTTTGGGGTCATTTTGTGTGAAGGGTGGAGTCGTGTTGTCTGACTCATGGGTCTCTCCAAGAAAGGGATTCCAGAACAGAGCCCCAGATACGGGCGGGGAGACTGGAAAACTCAAACCCTGGTGAGGATTGGGTGCATAGGTGCTTGGCAAGCCCCATATGCGGGCTCATGGGCCAGGCCCTGATAGGCCTTTCTTTGACATGGGGCTCATGCTGAGGGTCACAGTGTGAATTTGTGCCCAAGCAGCACTCAAGTTTGGGCGTAGCATCAGGGGCCATGAAGGTTTCTCCCACCCTGAAGGTGTGACTCCATGCCAAGAGCAAGCTTGACAGCCATGGGGAAGGAGGAGTTCTGTTTTGTGCTTGCGATACCCAGCTGTGTGGAGAATTGATATGATGTCTAGGTTCAGATATCTGAAAACCAAGGTTAGGAAGAGGTGACTGCATAAGACCATGGCGTGTCCGAAGTGCTGGGTGTGCGGCCAGCTGTCTCCTTATCTGTCTGGACGTCTGGCTTCAGGCTGTGTCAGACAGAGCATGAGTGCCCAGAGCAGCCTATCCAGTTCGGGTACCGTCGAGGCCCGAGCAGGTTGAGCCTCATCTGGGTTTTCTGGAGAGCCCCACAGGGAAACGTTTTTCTTCCGTTGGGCAGACACTGGGCTGGGTAGTGGTTCTGGAGTTCCTAGTCCGGAGGGCTTGTTTCCCAGGAGTGTGAGGAAGGAAGTCTGAAAACACAAGCTAGCGTGAGGTTTGGGACCGAGGGGACGGCAGGCCCACTCTGCCGAGGCTGAATCGAGATCTCCTGCACTGAGGTCATGTCAACTATGAGACGTGCCTCAGGCTAGAGTTTTTGTCCAGCATGGCCTCTCCGGAAGGGTGTGGGGGCTTCATGAGGCCAGGGAGGTTTGCCTACGATGGGATTTGTGAACTACTCCAAACCTCAAGGTTTACTTCTGCACGACTGTCGAGTCCTATTGGATGGTTCCAGGAGGCCCCATACGGAAAGACTCGAGAGCCGGTGTCTAAGCATGGATGCCTGGGAACGCCACCTCATATTCCCACTCTTTAGTCAGGACAAGGCAGGCTCAATCTGCGGGCTCCTGGGTGAGCTACCCAGAGGGGAGAGTTGAAATGGACTCTCCTGAAGATGAGTCCTACTGTCGCTTGGTGGCCTGGGAGACCTTGGAATGTGGAGGTGGCTCGGGGACTCTGCAGGATTCTCCAAGCTGAGGTGTTTGACACGGCTCCAACAAGGAAGCTTCCCATGTGGAGACGAGAGGAGTTCTGTTCATTGCCTCAGGAAAGCCCCATATCCTGTTCTTCGAACCAAAGCCTCTGAGGAGTGACACCTGGAAACCAAAGCAAGAGTTGAGATTAGGGCCTAAGGGCCTGTCCGGCTCAACCTTCTATCTCTGTTGAAATCTGTGTGCATGCCTTCGTGGAGGTAGCTGCTCAGCTTGTGTCCGAATGCCCCTGTGTGTCCATGGAGGCTCCCAGTAGTGGGATGTCCTCGGGGGCCTTGAGGTTTCTCATATTCTGGAGGTGTGTGGCCAAAGGAATGGACACTGTTTCCCAGGAGAGAGCAGGCACGGTCCTGTGGTATGGCTCCAGAGGACCCAGCCTAGAGGCTGTGTTTGCCAGGGCTGTGGGGACAGATGTCTGAAAAAGCAAACTTGGCTCAGCTAGGGGCCAAGGTAATGGCAGTCCATTACCGTGAGATGAGATCCTCTGGAAATCAAAGGAGGGCAATTGGGAGGCAGTCACTCAGGCTTTTGTCTCTGGGTGTTTTGTTCACAGTGTCTGGTGAGGGTAGGGGTTGCCTCAGAGGCCGAGGAAGAGCCTTCCTCTCGGGGGATTGTCCAAGCTCCCAAGTGTTTGGGTTCATTCTGTGGGAAGGGAAGAGTACTGTTTTCTGCCACAGGGGACCCCCCAGGAGAGGGACTCTAGAGCACAGCAGTGGGTTCCCTTAACTGGAATACACACCATCTAGTTAGTCCTGGGTGCCTATGGGCATGGCAAGCCACATATGCGGGCTCTTGGTCCAGTCACTGAGAGGCGTTACTTGAATAAGGTACTCACGCTGAGGGTCACAATGTGTGTTTGTGCCCAAGGCGGCCCTCACGCTTGGGCGTGGCCTCATGGGCCATGCCGTTTTCTCCTACACTGAAGGTTTGACTCACTGCCAGCAGCAAGGTTTCTTGCCATGGGGAATGAGGGGTTCTGACTTGTGCATCAGGTTCCCCCCTGTGCAGGGATTGCAGATAAGGTCTAGGTTCCGATGACTGAAAACCCAGGTTGGGAATGGATGGTGGCCTAAGGCAATGGCGCGTCGAATGTGCTGGGTGTGCAGCCAGCTGTGTCGGTGTCTGTTGGACGGTCTGGGCTCAGGCTATTTGCGACAGACCATCAATGTTTAAGGTAGCCTATGCAATTGGGGTGTTGCAAGGGCCAAGCAGTTTGATCCTCATTTGGGGTTTCTGGGCAGCACCATAGACAATGCTTTTCTCCTGGGAGGCAGGCAGAGTGCTTCATTGTGGCCCCAGAATTCCCAGTAGGGAGGGTTTGTGGGCCAGGAGTGTGAGGACGGAAGTCTGAAAACACAAGCTAGGGTGAGGATTGGAGCCAAGGGCATAGCAGGCCCACTCTGCAGCGGCTGAATCAAAATCTCCAGCATCTGAAGTCAGGCTGAGGATCAGACGTTGGCTGAGGCTGGAGTATGTGTCCATGATGGCACCTTCATGAAGTGGGGGCCTCATGAGGCCAAGGAAGTTTTCCCACGCTGAGTTTGGAGGTCTCCCCAAACCACAAGGTTTCCTTCTGCGGGACATTCGAGTCCTGTTGCATGGCTCCAGGACATACCATACGGAAGGACTGGAGAGCATGGTTCGAAGGATGGAACCCTGTACAGCATGCCTCGCATTCCCATTGGCCCTTAGCGACAAGATATGTTTGATCTGCTGCCTCTGGGGCACGCGACCCAGGGAACTTTGTTGAAATATCCTCTCCTGAGGATGCGTCATAATGTGCGTTTGGGTCCATGGAGACCTTGGAATGTGCTGGTTGTTCAGTGGCCCTGCGGAACTCTCCTACCTGAAGAGTTTGATACATCCCCAGTAAGAAAGCTCCCCATGTGGAGACGAGAGAGGTTTGGTTTGGTGCCTCAGAAAAGCCCCGTGTGCTGGTCTACGAAAACAGTCCTCTGAGGACGGACACATGGAAACCAAAGCTAAGGTTCAGATTAGGGCCTGGGGGCCTGTCCATTTCAAACTTCTGTCTCTGGGGACACTGTCTGAGAGTCTAAGTGGAGATAGTTGCTCCGCTGGTGTCAGAGAGCCCCTCTTAGTCCAGGGTGGCCTACACTATTGATGGCCTCAGGGGCCTTGGAGCTTTTCCCTAACCTGGAGGGTTGTGGTCAATGGATTGGGCACACTTTCCTTGGAGAGGGCAGGCACAATCTTTCTCTGTGGCTCCAGAGGCCCTAGCCTGGAGGTTGTGTGGGTCCAGGCTGTGGGCACAGAAGTCTGAAAACACAAACTCAGCTTATGAGTGGCGCCTAGGGTATGGCAGGCCGGATGTAGAGCCCTAGGCGGAGCTCCTGGGCCTCTGAAAGAAGGGCGAGTGGGAGGCGTTCCTTCAGGCTTTTGTCTCTGGATGTTGTCTCCGGGTAGCCGTGTATTCAAGGGGTGGCCTCAGGGACTGTGGACGAGTATCCCTCTCTGGGGATTTGTCCCAGCTCCCAGAGTTTGGGGTCATTTTGTGTGATGGGTGGAGTCGTGTTGTCTGACTCATGGGTCTCTCCAAGAAAGGGATTCCAGAACAGAGCCCCAGATACGGGCGGGGAGACTGGAAAACTCAAACCCTGGTGAGGATTGGGTGCATAGGGGCTTGGCAAGCCCCATATGCGGGCTCTTGGGCCAGGCCCTGATAGGCCTTTCTTTGACATGGGGCTCATGCTGAGGGTCACAGTGTGAATTTGTGCCCAAGCAGCACTCAAGTTTGGGCGTAGCATCAGGGGCCATGAAGGTTTCTCCCACCCTGAAGGTGTGACTCCATGCCAAGAGCAATCTTGACAGCCATGGGGAAGGAGGAGTTCTGTTTTGTGCTTGCGATACCCAGCTGTGTGGAGAATTGATATGATGTCTAGGTTCAGATATCTGAAAACCAAGGTTAGGAAGAGGTGACTGCATAAGACCATGGCGTGTCCGAAGTGCTGGGTGTGCGGCCAGCTGTCTCCTTATCTGTCTGGACGTCTTGCTTCAGGCTGTGTCAGACAGAGCATGAGTGCCCAGAGCAGCCTATCCAGTTCGGGTACCGTCGAGGCCCGAGCAGGTTGAGCCTCATCTGGGTTTTCTGGAGAGCCCCACAGGGAAACGTTTTTCTTCCGTTGGGCAGACACTGGGCTGGGTTGTGGTTCTGGAGTTCCTAGTCCGGAGGGCTTGTTTCCCAGGAGTGTGAGGAAGGAAGTCTGAAAACACAAGCTAGCGTGAGGTTTGGGACCGAGGGGACGGCAGGCCCACTCTGCCGAGGCTGAATCGAGATCTCCTGCACTGAGGTCATGTCAACTATGAGACGTGCCTCAGGCTAGAGTTTTTGTCCAGCATGGCCTCTCCGGAAGGGTGTGGGGGCTTCATGAGGCCAGGGAGGTTTGCCTACAATGGGATTTGTGAACTACTCCAAACCTCAAGGTTTACTTCTGCACGACTGTCGAGTCCTATTGGATGGTTCCAGGAGGCCCCATACGGAAAGAGTCGAGAGCCGGTGTCTAAGCATGGATGCCTGGGAACGCCACCTCATATTCCCACTCTTTAGTCAGGACAAGGCAGGCTCAATCTGCGGGCTCCTGGGTGAGCTACCCAGAGGGGAGAGTTGAAATGGACTCTCCTGAAGATGAGTCCTACTGTCGCTTGGTGGCCTGGGAGACCTTGGAATGTGGAGGTGGCTCAGGGACTCTGCAGGATTCTCCAAGCTGAGGTGTTTGACACGGCTCCAACAAGGAAGCTTCCCATGTGGAGACGAGAGGAGTTCTGTTCATTGCCTCAGGAAAGCCCCATATCCTGTTCTTCGAACCAAAGCCTCTGAGGAGTGACACCTGGAAACCAAAGCAAGAGTTGAGATTAGGGCCTAAGGGCCTGTCCGGCTCAACCTTCTATCTCTGTTGAAATCTGTGTGCATGCCTTCGTGGAGGTAGCTGCTCAGCTTGTGTCCGAATGCCCCTGTGTGTCCATGGAGGCTCCCAGTAGTGGGATGTCCTCGGGGGCCTTGAGGTTTCTCATATTCTGGAGGTGTGTGGCCAAAGGAATGGACACTGTTTCCCAGGAGAGAGCAGGCACGGTCCTGTGGTATGGCTCCAGAGGACCCAGCCTAGAGGCTGTGTTTGCCAGGGCTGTGGGGACAGATGTCTGAAAAAGCAAACTTGGCTCAGCTAGGGGCCAAGGTAATGGCAGTCCATTACCGTGAGATGAGATCCTCTGGAAATCAAAGGAGGGCAATTGGGAGGCAGTCACTCAGGCTTTTGTCTCTGGGTGTTTTGTTCACAGTGTCTGGTGAGGGTAGGGGTTGCCTCAGAGGCCGAGGAAGAGCCTTCCTCTCGGGGGATTGTCCAAGCTCCCAAGTGTTTGGGTTCATTCTGTGGGAAGGGAAGAGTACTGTTTTCTGCCACAGGGGACCCCCCAGGAGAGGGACTCTAGAGCACAGCAGTGGGTTCCCTTAACTGGAATACACACCATCTAGTTAGTCCTGGGTGCCTATGGGCATGGCAAGCCACATATGCGGGGTCTTGGTCCAGTCACTGAGAGGCGTTACTTGAATAAGGTACTCACGCTGAGGGTCACAATGTGTGTTTGTGCCCAAGGCGGCCCTCACGCTTGGGCGTGGCCTCATGGGCCATGCCGTTTTCTCCTACACTGAAGGTTTGACTCACTGCCAGCAGCAAGGTTTCTTGCCATGGGGAATGAGGGGTTCTGACTTGTGCATCAGGTTCCCCCCTGTGCAGGGATTGCAGATAAGGTCTAGGTTCCGATGACTGAAAACCCAGGTTGGGAATGGATGGTGGCCTAAGGCAATGGCGCGTCGAATGTGCTGGGTGTGCAGCCAGCTGTGTCGGTGTCTGTTGGACGGTCTGGGCTCAGGCTATTTGCGACAGACCATCAATGTTTAAGGTAGCCTATGCAATTGGGGTGTTGCAAGGGCCAAGCAGTTTGATCCTCATTTGGGGTTTCTGGGCAGCACCATAGACAATGCTTTTCTCCTGGGAGGCAGGCAGAGTGCTTCATTGTGGCCCCAGAATTCCCAGTAGGGAGGGTTTGTGGGCCAGGAGTGTGAGGACGGAAGTCTGAAAACACAAGCTAGGGTGAGGATTGGAGCCAAGGGCATAGCAGGCCCACTCTGCAGCGGCTGAATCAAAATCTCCAGCATCTGAAGTCAGGCTGAGGATCAGACGTTGGCTGAGGCTGGAGTATGTGTCCATGATGGCACCTTCATGAAGTGGGGGCCTCATGAGGCCAAGGAAGTTTTCCCACGCTGAGTTTGGAGGTCTCCCCAAACCGCAAGGTTTCCTTCTGCGGGACATTCGAGTCCTGTTGCATGGCTCCAGGACATACCATACGGAAGGACTGGAGAGCATGGTTCGAAGGATGGAACCCTGTACAGCATGCCTCGCATTCCCATTGGCCCTTAGCGACAAGATATGTTTGATCTGCTGCCTCTGGGGCACGCGACCCAGGGAACTTTGTTGAAATATCCTCTCCTGAGGATGCGTCATAATGTGCGTTTGGGTCCATGGAGACCTTGGAATGTGCTGGTTGTTCAGTGGCCCTGCGGAACTCTCCTACCTGAAGAGTTTGATACATCCCCAGTAAGAAAGCTCCCCATGTGGAGACGAGAGAGGTTTGGTTTGGTGCCTCAGAAAAGCCCCGTGTGCTGGTCTACGAAAACAGTCCTCTGAGGACGGACACATGGAAACCAAAGCTAAGGTTCAGATTAGGGCCTGGGGGCCTGTCCATTTCAAACTTCTGTCTCTGGGGACACTGTCTGAGAGTCTAAGTGGAGATAGTTGCTCCGCTGGTGTCAGAGAGCCCCTCTTAGTCCAGGGTGGCCTACACTATTGATGGCCTCAGGGGCCTTGGAGCTTTTCCCTAACCTGGAGGGTTGTGGTCAATGGATTGGGCACACTTTCCTTGGAGAGGGCAGGCACAATCTTTCTCTGTGGCTCCAGAGGCCCTAGCCTGGAGGTTGTGTGGGTCCAGGCTGTGGGCACAGAAGTCTGAAAACACAAACTCAGCTTATGAGTGGCGCCTAGGGTATGGCAGGCCGGATGTACAGCCCGAGGGGGAGCTCCTGGGCCTCTGAAAGAAGGGCGAGTGGGAGGCGTTCCTTCAGGCTTTTGTCTCTGGATGTTGTCTCCGGGTAGCCGTGTATTCAAGGGGTGGCCTCAGGGACTGTGGACGAGTATCCCTCTCTGGGGATTTGTCCCAGCTCCCAGAGTTTGGGGTCATTTTGTGTGAAGGGTGGAGTCGTGTTGTCTGACTCATGGGTCTCTCCAAGAAAGGGATTCCAGAACAGAGCCACAGATACGGGCGGGGAGACTGGAAAACTCAAACCCTGGTGAGGATTGGGTGCATAGGGGCTTGGCAAGCCCCATATGCGGGCTCATGGGCCAGGCCCTGATAGGCCTTTCTTTGACATGGGGCTCATGCTGAGGGTCACAGTGTGAATTTGTGCCCAAGCAGCACTCAAGTTTGGGCGTAGCATCAGGGGCCATGAAGGTTTCTCCCACCCTGAAGGTGTGACTCCATGCCAAGAGCAAGCTTGACAGCCATGGGGAAGGAGGAGTTCTGTTTTGTGCTTGCGATACCCAGCTGTGTGGAGAATTGATATGATGTCTAGGTTCAGATATCTGAAAACCAAGGTTAGGAAGAGGTGACTGCATAAGACCATGGCGTGTCCGAAGTGCTGGGTGTGCGGCCAGCTGTCTCCTTATCTGTCTGGACGTCTGGCTTCAGGCTGTGTCAGACAGAGCATGAGTGCCCAGAGCAGCCTATCCAGTTCGGGTACCGTCGAGGCCCGAGCAGGTTGAGCCTCATCTGGGTTTTCTGGAGAGCCCCACAGGGAAACGTTTTTCTTCCGTTGGGCAGACACTGGGCTGGGTTGTGGTTCTGGAGTTCCTAGTCCGGAGGGCTTGTTTCCCAGGAGTGTGAGGAAGGACGTCTGAAAACACAAGCTAGCGTGAGGTTTGGGACCGAGGGGACGGCAGGCCCACTCTGCCGAGGCTGAATCGAGATCTCCTGCACTGAGGTCATGTCAACTATGAGACGTGCCTCAGGCTAGAGTTTTTGTCCAGCATGGCCTCTCCGGAAGGGTGTGGGGGCTTCATGAGGCCAGGGAGGTTTGCCTACGATGGGATTTGTGAACTACTCCAAACCTCAAGGTTCACTTCTGCACGACTGTCGAGTCCTATTGGATGGTTCCAGGAGGCCCCATACGGAAAGAGTCGAGAGCCGGTGTCTAAGCATGGATGCCTGGGAACGCCACCTCATATTCCCACTCTTTAGTCAGGACAAGGCAGGCTCAATCTGCGGGCTCCTGGGTGAGCTACCCAGAGGGGAGAGTTGAAATGGACTCTCCTGAAGATGAGTCCTACTGTCGCTTGGTGGCCTGGGAGACCTTGGAATGTGGAGGTGGCTCGGGGACTCTGCAGGATTCTCCAAGCTGAGGTGTTTGACACGGCTCCAACAAGGAAGCTTCCCATGTGGAGACGAGAGGAGTTCTGTTCATTGCCTCAGGAAAGCCCCATATCCTGTTCTTCGAACCAAAGCCTCTGAGGAGTGACACCTGGAAACCAAAGCAAGAGTTGAGATTAGGGCCTAAGGGCCTGTCCGGCTCAACCTTCTATCTCTGTTGAAATCTGTGTGCATGCCTTCGTGGAGGTAGCTGCTCAGCTTGTGTCCGAATGCCCCTGTGTGTCCATGGAGGCTCCCAGTAGTGGGATGTCCTCGGGGGCCTTGAGGTTTCTCATATTCTGGAGGTGTGTGGCCAAAGGAATGGACACTGTTTCCCAGGAGAGAGCAGGCACGGTCCTGTGGTATGGCTCCAGAGGACCCAGCCTAGAGGCTGTGTTTGCCAGGGCTGTGGGGACAGATGTCTGAAAAAGCAAACTTGGCTCAGCTAGGGGCCAAGGTAATGGCAGTCCATTACCGTGAGATGAGATCCTCTGGAAATCAAAGGAGGGCAATTGGGAGGCAGTCACTCAGGCTTTTGTCTCTGGGTGTTTTGTTCACAGTGTCTGGTGAGGGTAGGGGTTGCCTCAGAGGCCGAGGAAGAGCCTTCCTCTCGGGGGATTGTCCAAGCTCCCAAGTGTTTGGGTTCATTCTGTGGGAAGGGAAGAGTACTGTTTTCTGCCACAGGGGACCCCCCAGGAGAGGGACTCTAGAGCACAGCAGTGGGTTCCCTTAACTGGAATACACACCATCTAGTTAGTCCTGGGTGCCTATGGGCATGGCAAGCCACATATGCGGGGTCTTGGTCCAGTCACTGAGAGGCGTTACTTGAATAAGGTACTCACGCTGAGGGTCACAATGTGTGTTTGTGCCCAAGGCGGCCCTCACGCTTGGGCGTGGCCTCATGGGCCATGCCGTTTTCTCCTACACTGAAGGTTTGACTCACTGCCAGCAGCAAGGTTTCTTGCCATGGGGAATGAGGGGTTCTGACTTGTGCATCAGGTTCCCCCCTGTGCAGGGATTGCAGATAAGGTCTAGGTTCCGATGACTGAAAACCCAGGTTGGGAATGGATGGTGGCCTAAGGCAATGGCGCGTCGAATGTGCTGGGTGTGCAGCCAGCTGTGTCGGTGTCTGTTGGACGGTCTGGGCTCAGGCTATTTGCGACAGACCATCAATGTTTAAGGTAGCCTATGCAATTGGGGTGTTGCAAGGGCCAAGCAGTTTGATCCTCATTTGGGGTTTCTGGGCAGCACCATAGACAATGCTTTTCTCCTGGGAGGCAGGCAGAGTGCTTCATTGTGGCCCCAGAATTCCCAGTAGGGAGGGTTTGTGGGCCAGGAGTGTGAGGACGGAAGTCTGAAAACACAAGCTAGGGTGAGGATTGGAGCCAAGGGCATAGCAGGCCCACTCTGCAGAGGCTGAATCAAAATCTCCAGCATCTGAAGTCAGGCTGAGGATCAGACGTTGGCTGAGGCTGGAGTATGTGTCCATGATGGCACCTTCATGAAGTGGGGGCCTCATGAGGCCAAGGAAGTTTTCCCACGCTGAGTTTGGAGGTCTCCCCAAACCGCAAGGTTTCCTTCTGCGGGACATTCGAGTCCTGTTGCATGGCTCCAGGACATACCATACGGAAGGACTGGAGAGCATGGTTCGAAGGATGGAACCCTGTACAGCATGCCTCGCATTCCCATTGGCCCTTAGCGACAAGATATGTTTGATCTGCTGCCTCTGGGGCACGCGACCCAGGGAACTTTGTTGAAATATCCTCTCCTGAGGATGCGTCATAATGTGCGTTTGGGTCCATGGAGACCTTGGAATGTGCTGGTTGTTCAGTGGCCCTGCGGAACTCTCCTACCTGAAGAGTTTGATACATCCCCAGTAAGAAAGCTCCCCATGTGGAGACGAGAGAGGTTTGGTTTGGTGCCTCAGAAAAGCCCCGTGTGCTGGTCTACGAAAACAGTCCTCTGAGGACGGACACATGGAAACCAAAGCTAAGGTTCAGATTAGGGCCTGGGGGCCTGTCCATTTCAAACTTCTGTCTCTGGGGACACTGTCTGAGAGTCTAAGTGGAGATAGTTGCTCCGAGGGTGTCAGAGAGCCCCTCTTAGTCCAGGGTGGCCTACACTATTGATGGCCTCAGGGGCCTTGGAGCTTTTCCCTAACCTGGAGGGTTGTGGTCAATGGATTGGGCACACTTTCCTTGGAGAGGGCAGGCACAATCTTTCTCTGTGGCTCCAGAGGCCCTAGCCTGGAGGTTGTGTGGGTCCAGGCTGTGGGCACAGAAGTCTGAAAACACAAACTCAGCTTATGAGTGGCGCCTAGGGTATGGCAGGCCGGATGTACAGCCCGAGGGGGAGCTCCTGGGCCTCTGAAAGAAGGGCGAGTGGGAGGCGTTCCTTCAGGCTTTTGTCTCTGGATGTTGTCTCCGGGTAGCCGTGTATTCAAGGGGTGGCCTCAGGGACTGTGGACGAGTATCCCTCTCTGGGGATTTATCCCAGCTCCCAGAGTTTGGGGTCATTTTGTGTGAAGGGTGGAGTCGTGTTGTCTGACTCATGGGTCTCTCCAAGAAAGGGATTCCAGAACAGAGCCCCAGATACGGGCGGGGAGACTGGAAAACTCAAACCCTGGTGAGGATTGGGTGCATAGGGGCTTGGCAAGCCCCATATGCGGGCTCATGGGCCAGGCCCTGATAGGCCTTTCTTTGACATGGGGCTCATGCTGAGGGTCACAGTGTGAATTTGTGCCCAAGCAGCACTCAAGTTTGGGCGTAGCATCAGGGGCCATGAAGGTTTCTCCCACCCTGAAGGTGTGACTCCATGCCAAGAGCAAGCTTGACAGCCATGGGGAAGGAGGAGTTCTGTTTTGTGCTTGCGATACCCAGCTGTGTGGAGAATTTATATGATGTCTAGGTTCAGATATCTGAAAACCAAGGTTAGGAAGAGGTGACTGCATAAGACCATGGCGTGTCCGAAGTGCTGGGTGTGCGGCCAGCTGTCTCCTTATCTGTCTGGACGTCTGGCTTCAGGCTGTGTCAGACAGAGCATGAGTGCCCAGAGCAGCCTATCCAGTTCGGGTACCGTCGAGGCCCGAGCAGGTTGAGCCTCATCTGGGTTTTCTGGAGAGCCCCACAGGGAAACGTTTTTCTTCCGTTGGGCAGACACTGGGCTGGGTTGTGGTTCTGGAGTTCCTAGTCCGGAGGGCTTGTTTCCCAGGAGTGTGAGGAAGGAAGTCTGAAAACACAAGCTAGCGTGAGGTTTGGGACCGAGGGGACGGCAGGCCCACTCTGCCGAGGCTGAATCGAGATCTCCTGCACTGAGGTCATGTCAACTATGAGACGTGCCTCAGGCTAGAGTTTTTGTCCAGCATGGCCTCTCCGGAAGGGTGTGGGGGCTTCATGAGGCCAGGGAGGTTTGCCTACGATGGGATTTGTGAACTACTCCAAACCTCAAGGTTCACTTCTGCACGACTGTCGAGTCCTATTGGATGGTTCCAGGAGGCCCCATACGGAAAGAGTCGAGAGCCGGTGTCTAAGCATGGATGCCTGGGAACGCCACCTCATATTCCCACTCTTTAGTCAGGACAAGGCAGGCTCAATCTGCGGGCTCCTGGGTGAGCTACCCAGAGGGGAGAGTTGAAATGGACTCTCCTGAAGATGAGTCCTACTGTCGCTTGGTGGCCTGGGAGACCTTGGAATGTGGAGGTGGCTCGGGGACTCTGCAGGATTCTCCAAGCTGAGGTGTTTGACACGGCTCCAACAAGGAAGCTTCCCATGTGGAGACGAGAGGAGTTCTGTTCATTGCCTCAGGAAAGCCCCATATCCTGTTCTTCGAACCAAAGCCTCTGAGGAGTGACACCTGGAAACCAAAGCAAGAGTTGAGATTAGGGCCTAAGGGCCTGTCCGGCTCAACCTTCTATCTCTGTTGAAATCTGTGTGCATGCCTTCGTGGAGGTAGCTGCTCAGCTTGTGTCCGAATGCCCCTGTGTGTCCATGGAGGCTCCCAGTAGTGGGATGTCCTCGGGGGCCTTGAGGTTTCTCATATTCTGGAGGTGTGTGG
Organism: Mustela nivalis; assembly: GCF_964662115.1. Lineage (NCBI taxonomy): Eukaryota > Metazoa > Chordata > Mammalia > Carnivora > Mustelidae > Mustela > Mustela nivalis. The sequence continues at coordinate 16,204 of NW_028136556.1, read as the reverse complement.
CCAAAGGAATGGACACTGTTTCCCAGGAGAGAGCAGGCACGGTCCTGTGGTATGGCTCCAGAGGACCCAGCCTAGAGGCTGTGTTTGCCAGGGCTGTGGGGACAGATGTCTGAAAAAGCAAACTTGGCTCAGCTAGGGGCCAAGGTAATGGCAGTCCATTACCGTGAGATGAGATCCTCTGGAAATCAAAGGAGGGCAATTGGGAGGCAGTCACTCAGGCTTTTGTCTCTGGGTGTTTTGTTCACAGTGTCTGGTGAGGGTAGGGGTTGCCTCAGAGGCCGAGGAAGAGCCTTCCTCTCGGGGGATTGTCCAAGCTCCCAAGTGTTTGGGTTCATTCTGTGGGAAGGGAAGAGTACTGTTTTCTGCCACAGGGGACCCCCCAGGAGAGGGACTCTAGAGCACAGCAGTGGGTTCCCTTAACTGGAATACACACCATCTAGTTAGTCCTGGGTGCCTATGGGCATGGCAAGCCACATATGCGGGCTCTTGGTCCAGTCACTGAGAGGCGTTACTTGAATAAGGTACTCACGCTGAGGGTCACAATGTGTGTTTGTGCCCAAGGCGGCCCTCACGCTTGGGCGTGGCCTCATGGGCCATGCCGTTTTCTCCTACACTGAAGGTTTGACTCACTGCCAGCAGCAAGGTTTCTTGCCATGGGGAATGAGGGGTTCTGACTTGTGCATCAGGTTCCCCCCTGTGCAGGGATTGCAGATAAGGTCTAGGTTCCGATGACTGAAAACCCAGGTTGGGAATGGATGGTGGCCTAAGGCAATGGCGCGTCGAATGTGCTGGGTGTGCAGCCAGCTGTGTCGGTGTCTGTTGGACGGTCTGGGCTCAGGCTATTTGCGACAGACCATCAATGTTTAAGGTAGCCTATGCAATTGGGGTGTTGCAAGGGCCAAGCAGTTTGATCCTCATTTGGGGTTTCTGGGCAGCACCATAGACAATGCTTTTCTCCTGGGAGGCAGGCAGAGTGCTTCATTGTGGCCCCAGAATTCCCAGTAGGGAGGGTTTGTGGGCCAGGAGTGTGAGGACGGAAGTCTGAAAACACAAGCTAGGGTGAGGATTGGAGCCAAGGGCATAGCAGGCCCACTCTACAGCGGCTGAATCAAAATCTCCAGCATCTGAAGTCAGGCTGAGGATCAGACGTTGGCTGAGGCTGGAGTATGTGTCCATGATGGCACCTTCATGAAGTGGGGGCCTCATGAGGCCAAGGAAGTTTTCCCACGCTGAGTTTGGAGGTCTCCCCAAACCGCAAGGTTTCCTTCTGCGGGACATTCGAGTCCTGTTGCATGGCTCCAGGACATACCATACGGAAGGACTGGAGAGCATGGTTCGAAGGATGGAACCCTGTACAGCATGCCTCGCATTCCCATTGGCCCTTAGCGACAAGATATGTTTGATCTGCTGCCTCTGGGGCACGCGACCCAGGGAACTTTGTTGAAATATCCTCTCCTGAGGATGCGTCATAATGTGCGTTTGGGTCCATGGAGACCTTGGAATGTGCTGGTTGTTCAGTGGCCCTGCGGAACTCTCCTACCTGAAGAGTTTGATACATCCCCAGTAAGAAAGCTCCCCATGTGGAGACGAGAGAGGTTTGGTTTGGTGCCTCAGAAAAGCCCCGTGTGCTGGTCTACGAAAACAGTCCTCTGAGGACGGACACATGGAAACCAAAGCTAAGGTTCAGATTAGGGCCTGGGGGCCTGTCCATTTCAAACTTCTGTCTCTGGGGACACTGTCTGAGAGTCTAAGTGGAGATAGTTGCTCCGCTGGTGTCAGAGAGCCCCTCTTAGTCCAGGGTGGCCTACACTATTGATGGCCTCAGGGGCCTTGGAGCTTTTCCCTAACCTGGAGGGTTGTGGTCAATGGATTGGGCACACTTTCCTTGGAGAGGGCAGGCACAATCTTTCTCTGTGGCTCCAGAGGCCCTAGCCTGGAGGTTGTGTGGGTCCAGGCTGTGGGCACAGAAGTCTGAAAACACAAACTCAGCTTATGAGTGGCGCCTAGGGTATGGCAGGCCGGATGTACAGCCCGAGGGGGAGCTCCTGGGCCTCTGAAAGAAGGGCGAGTGGGAGGCGTTCCTTCAGGCTTTTGTCTCTGGATGTTGTCTCCGGGTAGCCGTGTATTCAAGGGGTGGCCTCAGGGACTGTGGACGAGTATCCCTCTCTGGGGATTTATCCCAGCTCCCAGAGTTTGGGGTCATTTTGTGTGAAGGGTGGAGTCGTGTTGTCTGACTCATGGGTCTCTCCAAGAAAGGGATTCCAGAACAGAGCCCCAGATACGGGCGGGGAGACTGGAAAACTCAAACCCTGGTGAGGATTGGGTGCATAGGGGCTTGGCAAGCCCCATATGCGGGCTCATGGGCCAGGCCCTGATAGGCCTTTCTTTGACATGGGGCTCATGCTGAGGGTCACAGTGTGAATTTGTGCCCAAGCAGCACTCAAGTTTGGGCGTAGCATCAGGGGCCATGAAGGTTTCTCCCACCCTGAAGGTGTGACTCCATGCCAAGAGCAAGCTTGACAGCCATGGGGAAGGAGGAGTTCTGTTTTGTGCTTGCGATACCCAGTTGTGTGGAGAATTGATATGATGTCTAGGTTCAGATATCTGAAAACCAAGGTTAGGAAGAGGTGACTGCATAAGACCATGGCGTGTCCGAAGTGCTGGGTGTGCGGCCAGCTGTCTCCTTATCTGTCTGGACGTCTGGCTTCAGGCTGTGTCAGACAGAGCATGAGTGCCCAGAGCAGCCTATCCAGTTCGGGTACCGTCGAGGCCCGAGCAGGTTGAGCCTCATCTGGGTTTTCTGGAGAGCCCCACAGGGAAACGTTTTTCTTCCGTTGGGCAGACACTGGGCTGGGTTGTGGTTCTGGAGTTCCTAGTCCGGAGGGCTTGTTTCCCAGGAGTGTGAGGAAGGACGTCTGAAAACACAAGCTAGCGTGAGGTTTGGGACCGAGGGGACGGCAGGCCCACTCTGCCGAGGCTGAATCGAGATCTCCTGCACTGAGGTCATGTCAACTATGAGACGTGCCTCAGGCTAGAGTTTTTGTCCAGCATGGCCTCTCCGGAAGGGTGTGGGGGCTTCATGAGGCCAGGGAGGTTTGCCTACGATGGGATTTGTGAACTACTCCAAACCTCAAGGTTCACTTCTGCACGACTGTCGAGTCCTATTGGATGGTTCCAGGAGGCCCCATACGGAAAGAGTCGAGAGCCGGTGTCTAAGCATGGATGCCTGGGAACGCCACCTCATATTCCCACTCTTTAGTCAGGACAAGGCAGGCTCAATCTGCGGGCTCCTGGGTGAGCTACCCAGAGGGGAGAGTTGAAATGGACTCTCCTGAAGATGAGTCCTACTGTCGCTTGGTGGCCTGGGAGACCTTGGAATGTGGAGGTGGCTCGGGGACTCTGCAGGATTCTCCAAGCTGAGGTGTTTGACACGGCTCCAACAAGGAAGCTTCCCATGTGGAGACGAGAGGAGTTCTGTTCATTGCCTCAGGAAAGCCCCATATCCTGTTCTTCGAACCAAAGCCTCTGAGGAGTGACACCTGGAAACCAAAGCAAGAGTTGAGATTAGGGCCTAAGGGCCTGTCCGGCTCAACCTTCTATCTCTGTTGAAATCTGTGTGCATGCCTTCGTGGAGGTAGCTGCTCAGCTTGTGTCCGAATGCCCCTGTGTGTCCATGGAGGCTCCCAGTAGTGGGATGTCCTCGGGGGCCTTGAGGTTTCTCATATTCTGGAGGTGTGTGGCCAAAGGAATGGACACTGTTTCCCAGGAGAGAGCAGGCACGGTCCTGTGGTATGGCTCCAGAGGACCCAGCCTAGAGGCTGTGTTTGCCAGGGCTGTGGGGACAGATGTCTGAAAAAGCAAACTTGGCTCAGCTAGGGGCCAAGGTAATGGCAGTCCATTACCGTGAGATGAGATCCTCTGGAAATCAAAGGAGGGCAATTGGGAGGCAGTCACTCAGGCTTTTGTCTCTGGGTGTTTTGTTCACAGTGTCTGGTGAGGGTAGGGGTTGCCTCAGAGGCCGAGGAAGAGCCTTCCTCTCGGGGGATTGTCCAAGCTCCCAAGTGTTTGGGTTCATTCTGTGGGAAGGGAAGAGTACTGTTTTCTGCCACAGGGGACCCCCCAGGAGAGGGACTCTAGAGCACAGCAGTGGGTTCCCTTAACTGGAATACACACCATCTAGTTAGTCCTGGGTGCCTATGGGCATGGCAAGCCACATATGCGGGCTCTTGGTCCAGTCACTGAGAGGCGTTACTTGAATAAGGTACTCACGCTGAGGGTCACAATGTGTGTTTGTGCCCAAGGCGGCCCTCACGCTTGGGCGTGGCCTCATGGGCCATGCCGTTTTCTCCTACACTGAAGGTTTGACTCACTGCCAGCAGCAAGGTTTCTTGCCATGGGGAATGAGGGGTTCTGACTTGTGCATCAGGTTCCCCCCTGTGCAGGGATTGCAGATAAGGTCTAGGTTCCGATGACTGAAAACCCAGGTTGGGAATGGATGGTGGCCTAAGGCAATGGCGCGTCGAATGTGCTGGGTGTGCAGCCAGCTGTGTCGGTGTCTGTTGGACGGTCTGGGCTCAGGCTATTTGCGACAGACCATCAATGTTTAAGGTAGCCTATGCAATTGGGGTGTTGCAAGGGCCAAGCAGTTTGATCCTCATTTGGGGTTTCTGGGCAGCACCATAGACAATGCTTTTCTCCTGGGAGGCAGGCAGAGTGCTTCATTGTGGCCCCAGAATTCCCAGTAGGGAGGGTTTGTGGGCCAGGAGTGTGAGGACGGAAGTCTGAAAACACAAGCTAGGGTGAGGATTGGAGCCAAGGGCATAGCAGGCCCACTCTGCAGCGGCTGAATCAAAATCTCCAGCATCTGAAGTCAGGCTGAGGATCAGACGTTGGCTGAGGCTGGAGTATGTGTCCATGATGGCACCTTCATGAAGTGGGGGCCTCATGAGGCCAAGGAAGTTTTCCCACGCTGAGTTTGGAGGTCTCCCCAAACCACAAGGTTTCCTTCTGCGGGACATTCGAGTCCTGTTGCATGGCTCCAGGACATACCATACGGAAGGACTGGAGAGCATGGTTCGAAGGATGGAACCCTGTACAGCATGCCTCGCATTCCCATTGGCCCTTAGCGACAAGATATGTTTGATCTGCTGCCTCTGGGGCACGCGACCCAGGGAACTTTGTTGAAATATCCTCTCCTGAGGATGCGTCATAATGTGCGTTTGGGTCCATGGAGACCTTGGAATGTGCTGGTTGTTCAGTGGCCCTGCGGAACTCTCCTACCTGAAGAGTTTGATACATCCCCAGTAAGAAAGCTCCCCATGTGGAGACGAGAGAGGTTTGGTTTGGTGCCTCAGAAAAGCCCCGTGTGCTGGTCTACGAAAACAGTCCTCTGAGGACGGACACATGGAAACCAAAGCTAAGGTTCAGATTAGGGCCTGGGGGCCTGTCCATTTCAAACTTCTGTCTCTGGGGACACTGTCTGAGAGTCTAAGTGGAGATAGTTGCTCCGCTGGTGTCAGAGAGCCCCTCTTAGTCCAGGGTGGCCTACACTATTGATGGCCTCAGGGGCCTTGGAGCTTTTCCCTAACCTGGAGGGTTGTGGTCAATGGATTGGGCACACTTTCCTTGGAGAGGGCAGGCACAATCTTTCTCTGTGGCTCCAGAGGCCCTAGCCTGGAGGTTGTGTGGGTCCAGGCTGTGGGCACAGAAGTCTGAAAACACAAACTCAGCTTATGAGTGGCGCCTAGGGTATGGCAGGCCGGATGTAGAGCCCTAGGCGGAGCTCCTGGGCCTCTGAAAGAAGGGCGAGTGGGAGGCGTTCCTTCAGGCTTTTGTCTCTGGATGTTGTCTCCGGGTAGCCGTGTATTCAAGGGGTGGCCTCAGGGACTGTGGACGAGTATCCCTCTCTGGGGATTTGTCCCAGCTCCCAGAGTTTGGGGTCATTTTGTGTGAAGGGTGGAGTCGTGTTGTCTGACTCATGGGTCTCTCCAAGAAAGGGATTCCAGAACAGAGCCACAGATACGGGCGGGGAGACTGGAAAACTCAAACCCTGGTGAGGATTGGGTGCATAGGGGCTTGGCAAGCCCCATATGCGGGCTCATGGGCCAGGCCCTGATAGGCCTTTCTTTGACATGGGGCTCATGCTGAGGGTCACAGTGTGAATTTGTGCCCAAGCAGCACTCAAGTTTGGGCGTAGCATCAGGGGCCATGAAGGTTTCTCCCACCCTGAAGGTGTGACTCCATGCCAAGAGCAAGCTTGACAGCCATGGGGAAGGAGGAGTTCTGTTTTGTGCTTGCGATACCCAGCTGTGTGGAGAATTGATATGATGTCTAGGTTCAGATATCTGAAAACCAAGGTTAGGAAGAGGTGACTGCATAAGACCATGGCGTGTCCGAAGTGCTGGGTGTGCGGCCAGCTGTCTCCTTATCTGTCTGGACGTCTGGCTTCAGGCTGTGTCAGACAGAGCATGAGTGCCCAGAGCAGCCTATCCAGTTCGGGTACCGTCGAGGCCCGAGCAGGTTGATCCTCATCTGGGTTTTCTGGAGAGCCCCACAGGGAAACGTTTTTCTTCCGTTGGGCAGACACTGGGCTGGGTTGTGGTTCTGGAGTTCCTAGTCCGGAGGGCTTGTTTCCCAGGAGTGTGAGGAAGGAAGTCTGAAAACACAAGCTAGCGTGAGGTTTGGGACCGAGGGGACGGCAGTCCCACTCTGCCGAGGCTGAATCGAGATCTCCTGCACTGAGGTCATGTCAACTATGAGACGTGCCTCAGGCTAGAGTTTTTGTCCAGCATGGCCTTTCCGGAAGGGTGTGGGGGCTTCATGAGGCCAGGGAGGTTTGCCTACGATGGGATTTGTGAACTACTCCAAACCTCAAGGTTCACTTCTGCACGACTGTCGAGTCCTATTGGATGGTTCCAGGAGGCCCCATACGGAAAGACTCGAGAGCCGGTGTCTAAGCATGGATGCCTGGGAACGCCACCTCATATTCCCACTCTTTAGTCAGGACAAGGCAGGCTCAATCTGCGGGCTCCTGGGTGAGCTACCCAGAGGGGAGAGTTGAAATGGACTCTCCTGAAGATGAGTCCTACTGTCGCTTGGTGGCCTGGGAGACCTTGGAATGTGGAGGTGGCTCGGGGACTCTGCAGGATTCTCCAAGCTGAGGTGTTTGACACGGCTCCAACAAGGAAGCTTCCCATGTGGAGACGAGAGGAGTTCTGTTCATTGCCTCAGGAAAGCCCCATATCCTGTTCTTCGAACCAAAGCCTCTGAGGAGTGACACCTGGAAACCAAAGCAAGAGTTGAGATTAGGGCCTAAGGGCCTGTCCGGCTCAACCTTCTATCTCTGTTGAAATCTGTGTGCATGCCTTCGTGGAGGTAGCTGCTCAGCTTGTGTCCGAATGCCCCTGTGTGTCCATGGAGGCTCCCAGTAGTGGGATGTCCTCGGGGGCCTTGAGGTTTCTCATATTCTGGAGGTGTGTGGCCAAAGGAATGGACACTGTTTCCCAGGAGAGAGCAGGCACGGTCCTGTGGTATGGCTCCAGAGGACCCAGCCTAGAGGCTGTGTTTGCCAGGGCTGTGGGGACAGATGTCTGAAAAAGCAAACTTGGCTCAGCTAGGGGCCAAGGTAATGGCAGTCCATTACCGTGAGATGAGATCCTCTGGAAATCAAAGGAGGGCAATTGGGAGGCAGTCACTCAGGCTTTTGTCTCTGGGTGTTTTGTTCACAGTGTCTGGTGAGGGTAGGGGTTGCCTCAGAGGCCGAGGAAGAGCCTTCCTCTCGGGGGATTGTCCAAGCTCCCAAGTGTTTGGGTTCATTCTGTGGGAAGGGAAGAGTACTGTTTTCTGCCACAGGGGACCCCCCAGGAGAGGGACTCTAGAGCACAGCAGTGGGTTCCCTTAACTGGAATACACACCATCTAGTTAGTCCTGGGTGCCTATGGGCATGGCAAGCCACATATGCGGGCTCTTGGTCCAGTCACTGAGAGGCGTTACTTGAATAAGGTACTCACGCTGAGGGTCACAATGTGTGTTTGTGCCCAAGGCGGCCCTCACGCTTGGGCGTGGCCTCATGGGCCATGCCGTTTTCTCCTACACTGAAGGTTTGACTCACTGCCAGCAGCAAGGTTTCTTGCCATGGGGAATGAGGGGTTCTGACTTGTGCATCAGGTTCCCCCCTGTGCAGGGATTGCAGATAAGGTCTAGGTTCCGATGACTGAAAACCCAGGTTGGGAATGGATGGTGGCCTAAGGCAATGGCGCGTCGAATGTGCTGGGTGTGCAGCCAGCTGTGTCGGTGTCTGTTGGACGGTCTGGGCTCAGGCTATTTGCGACAGACCATCAATGTTTAAGGTAGCCTATGCAATTGGGGTGTTGCATGGCCAAGCAGTTTGATCCTCATTTGGGGTTTCTGGGCAGCACCATAGACAATGCTTTTCTCCTGGGAGGCAGGCAGAGTGCTTCATTGTGGCCCCAGAATTCCCAGTAGGGAGGGTTTGTGGGCCAGGAGTGTGAGGACGGAAGTCTGAAAACACAAGCTAGGGTGAGGATTGGAGCCAAGGGCATAGCAGGCCCACTCTGCAGCGGCTGAATCAAAATCTCCAGCATCTGAAGTCAGGCTGAGGATCAGACGTTGGCTGAGGCTGGAGTATGTGTCCATGATGGCACCTTCATGAAGTGGGGGCCTCATGAGGCCAAGGAAGTTTTCCCACGCTGAGTTTGGAGGTCTCCCCAAACCACAAGGTTTCCTTCTGCGGGACATTCGAGTCCTGTTGCATGGCTCCAGGACATACCATACGGAAGGACTGGAGAGCATGGTTCGAAGGATGGAACCCTGTACAGCATGCCTCGCATTCCCATTGGCCCTTAGCGACAAGATATGTTTGATCTGCTGCCTCTGGGGCACGCGACCCAGGGAACTTTGTTGAAATATCCTCTCCTGAGGATGCGTCATAATGTGCGTTTGGGTCCATGGAGACCTTGGAATGTGCTGGTTGTTCAGTGGCCCTGCGGAACTCTCCTACCTGAAGAGTTTGATACATCCCCAGTAAGAAAGCTCCCCATGTGGAGACGAGAGAGGTTTGGTTTGGTGCCTCAGAAAAGCCCCGTGTGCTGGTCTACGAAAACAGTCCTCTGAGGACGGACACATGGAAACCAAAGCTAAGGTTCAGATTAGGGCCTGGGGGCCTGTCCATTTCAAACTTCTGTCTCTGGGGACACTGTCTGAGAGTCTAAGTGGAGATAGTTGCTCCGCTGGTGTCAGAGAGCCCCTCTTAGTCCAGGGTGGCCTACACTATTGATGGCCTCAGGGGCCTTGGAGCTTTTCCCTAACCTGGAGGGTTGTGGTCAATGGATTGGGCACACTTTCCTTGGAGAGGGCAGGCACAATCTTTCTCTGTGGCTCCAGAGGCCCTAGCCTGGAGGTTGTGTGGGTCCAGGCTGTGGGCACAGAAGTCTGAAAACACAAACTCAGCTTATGAGTGGCGCCTAGGGTATGGCAGGCCGGATGTAGAGCCCTAGGCGGAGCTCCTGGGCCTCTGAAAGAAGGGCGAGTGGGAGGCGTTCCTTCAGGCTTTTGTCTCTGGATGTTGTCTCCGGGTAGCCGTGTATTCAAGGGGTGGCCTCAGGGACTGTGGACGAGTATCCCTCTCTGGGGATTTGTCCCAGCTCCCAGAGTTTGGGGTCATTTTGTGTGAAGGGTGGAGTCGTGTTGTCTGACTCATGGGTCTCTCCAAGAAAGGGATTCCAGAACAGAGCCACAGATACGGGCGGGGAGACTGGAAAACTCAAACCCTGGTGAGGATTGGGTGCATAGGGGCTTGGCAAGCCCCATATGCGGGCTCATGGGCCAGGCCCTGATAGGCCTTTCTTTGACATGGGGCTCATGCTGAGGGTCACAGTGTGAATTTGTGCCCAAGCAGCACTCAAGTTTGGGCGTAGCATCAGGGGCCATGAAGGTTTCTCCCACCCTGAAGGTGTGACTCCATGCCAAGAGCAAGCTTGACAGCCATGGGGAAGGAGGAGTTCTGTTTTGTGCTTGCGATACCCAGCTGTGTGGAGAATTGATATGATGTCTAGGTTCAGATATCTGAAAACCAAGGTTAGGAAGAGGTGACTGCATAAGACCATGGCGTGTCCGAAGTGCTGGGTGTGCGGCCAGCTGTCTCCTTATCTGTCTGGACGTCTGGCTTCAGGCTGTGTCAGACAGAGCATGAGTGCCCAGAGCAGCCTATCCAGTTCGGGTACCGTCGAGGCCCGAGCAGGTTGATCCTCATCTGGGTTTTCTGGAGAGCCCCACAGGGAAACGTTTTTCTTCCGTTGGGCAGACACTGGGCTGGGTTGTGGTTCTGGAGTTCCTAGTCCGGAGGGCTTGTTTCCCAGGAGTGTGAGGAAGGAAGTCTGAAAACACAAGCTAGCGTGAGGTTTGGGACCGAGGGGACGGCAGTCCCACTCTGCCGAGGCTGAATCGAGATCTCCTGCACTGAGGTCATGTCAACTATGAGACGTGCCTCAGGCTAGAGTTTTTGTCCAGCATGGCCTTTCCGGAAGGGTGTGGGGGCTTCATGAGGCCAGGGAGGTTTGCCTACGATGGGATTTGTGAACTACTCCAAACCTCAAGGTTCACTTCTGCACGACTGTCGAGTCCTATTGGATGGTTCCAGGAGGCCCCATACGGAAAGACTCGAGAGCCGGTGTCTAAGCATGGATGCCTGGGAACGCCACCTCATATTCCCACTCTTTAGTCAGGACAAGGCAGGCTCAATCTGCGGGCTCCTGGGTGAGCTACCCAGAGGGGAGAGTTGAAATGGACTCTCCTGAAGATGAGTCCTACTGTCGCTTGGTGGCCTGGGAGACCTTGGAATGTGGAGGTGGCTCGGGGACTCTGCAGGATTCTCCAAGCTGAGGTGTTTGACACGGCTCCAACAAGGAAGCTTCCCATGTGGAGACGAGAGGAGTTCTGTTCATTGCCTCAGGAAAGCCCCATATCCTGTTCTTCGAACCAAAGCCTCTGAGGAGTGACACCTGGAAACCAAAGCAAGAGTTGAGATTAGGGCCTAAGGGCCTGTCCGGCTCAACCTTCTATCTCTGTTGAAATCTGTGTGCATGCCTTCGTGGAGGTAGCTGCTCAGCTTGTGTCCGAATGCCCCTGTGTGTCCAGGGAGGCTCCCAGTAGTGGGATGTCCTCGGGGGCCTTGAGGTTTCTCATATTCTGGAGGTGTGTGGCCAAAGGAATGGACACTGTTTCCCAGGAGAGAGCAGGCACGGTCCTGTGGTATGGCTCCAGAGGACCCAGCCTAGAGGCTGTGTTTGCCAGGGCTGTGGGGACAGATGTCTGAAAAAGCAAACTTGGCTCAGCTAGGGGCCAAGGTAATGGCAGTCCATTACCGTGAGATGAGATCCTCTGGAAATCAAAGGAGGGCAATTGGGAGGCAGTCACTCAGGCTTTTGTCTCTGGGTGTTTTGTTCACAGTGTCTGGTGAGGGTAGGGGTTGCCTCAGAGGCCGAGGAAGAGCCTTCCTCTCGGGGGATTGTCCAAGCTCCCAAGTGTTTGGGTTCATTCTGTGGGAAGGGAAGAGTACTGTTTTCTGCCACAGGGGACCCCCCAGGAGAGGGACTCTAGAGCACAGCAGTGGGTTCCCTTAACTGGAATACACACCATCTAGTTAGTCCTGGGTGCCTATGGGCATGGCAAGCCACATATGCGGGCTCTTGGTCCAGTCACTGAGAGGCGTTACTTGAATAAGGTACTCACGCTGAGGGTCACAATGTGTGTTTGTGCCCAAGGCGGCCCTCACGCTTGGGCGTGGCCTCATGGGCCATGCCGTTTTCTCCTACACTGAAGGTTTGACTCACTGCCAGCAGCAAGGTTTCTTGCCATGGGGAATGAGGGGTTCTGACTTGTGCATCAGGTTCCCCCCTGTGCAGGGATTGCAGATAAGGTCTAGGTTCCGATGACTGAAAACCCAGGTTGGGAATGGATGGTGGCCTAAGGCAATGGCGCGTCGAATGTGCTGGGTGTGCAGCCAGCTGTGTCGGTGTCTGTTGGACGGTCTGGGCTCAGGCTATTTGCGACAGACCATCAATGTTTAAGGTAGCCTATGCAATTGGGGTGTTGCAAGGGCCAAGCAGTTTGATCCTCATTTGGGGTTTCTGGGCAGCACCATAGACAATGCTTTTCTCCTGGGAGGCAGGCAGAGTGCTTCATTGTGGCCCCAGAATTCCCAGTAGGGAGGGTTTGTGGGCCAGGAGTGTGAGGACGGAAGTCTGAAAACACAAGCTAGGGTGAGGATTGGAGCCAAGGGCATAGCAGGCCCACTCTGCAGCGGCTGAATCAAAATCTCCAGCATCTGAAGTCAGGCTGAGGATCAGACGTTGGCTGAGGCTGGAGTATGTGTCCATGATGGCACCTTCATGAAGTGGGGGCCTCATGAGGCCAAGGAAGTTTTCCCACGCTGAGTTTGGAGGTCTCCCCAAACCACAAGGTTTCCTTCTGCGGGACATTCGAGTCCTGTTGCATGGCTCCAGGACATACCATACGGAAGGACTGGAGAGCATGGTTCGAAGGATGGAACCCTGTACAGCATGCCTCGCATTCCCATTGGCCCTTAGCGACAAGATATGTTTGATCTGCTGCCTCTGGGGCACGCGACCCAGGGAACTTTGTTGAAATATCCTCTCCTGAGGATGCGTCATAATGTGCGTTTGGGTCCATGGAGACCTTGGAATGTGCTGGTTGTTCAGTGGCCCTGCGGAACTCTCCTACCTGAAGAGTTTGATACATCCCCAGTAAGAAAGCTCCCCATGTGGAGACGAGAGAGGTTTGGTTTGGTGCCTCAGAAAAGCCCCGTGTGCTGGTCTACGAAAACAGTCCTCTGAGGACGGACACATGGAAACCAAAGCTAAGGTTCAGATTAGGGCCTGGGGGCCTGTCCATTTCAAACTTCTGTCTCTGGGGACACTGTCTGAGAGTCTAAGTGGAGATAGTTGCTCCGCTGGTGTCAGAGAGCCCCTCTTAGTCCAGGGTGGCCTACACTATTGATGGCCTCAGGGGCCTTGGAGCTTTTCCCTAACCTGGAGGGTTGTGGTCAATGGATTGGGCACACTTTCCTTGGAGAGGGCAGGCACAATCTTTCTCTGTGGCTCCAGAGGCCCTAGCCTGGAGGTTGTGTGGGTCCAGGCTGTGGGCACAGAAGTCTGAAAACACAAACTCAGCTTATGAGTGGCGCCTAGGGTATGGCAGGCCGGATGTAGAGCCCTAGGCGGAGCTCCTGGGCCTCTGAAAGAAGGGCGAGTGGGAGGCGTTCCTTCAGGCTTTTGTCTCTGGATGTTGTCTCCGGGTAGCCGTGTATTCAAGGGGTGGCCTCAGGGACTGTGGACGAGTATCCCTCTCTGGGGATTTGTCCCAGCTCCCAGAGTTTGGGGTCATTTTGTGTGAAGGGTGGAGTCGTGTTGTCTGACTCATGGGTCTCTCCAAGAAAGGGATTCCAGAACAGAGCCACAGATACGGGCGGGGAGACTGGAAAACTCAAACCCTGGTGAGGATTGGGTGCATAGGGGCTTGGCAAGCCCCATATGCGGGCTCATGGGCCAGGCCCTGATAGGCCTTTCTTTGACATGGGGCTCATGCTGAGGGTCACAGTGTGAATTTGTGCCCAAGCAGCACTCAAGTTTGGGCGTAGCATCAGGGGCCATGAAGGTTTCTCCCACCCTGAAGGTGTGACTCCATGCCAAGAGCAAGCTTGACAGCCATGGGGAAGGAGGAGTTCTGTTTTGTGCTTGCGATACCCAGCTGTGTGGAGAATTGATATGATGTCTAGGTTCAGATATCTGAAAACCAAGGTTAGGAAGAGGTGACTGCATAAGACCATGGCGTGTCCGAAGTGCTGGGTGTGCGGCCAGCTGTCTCCTTATCTGTCTGGACGTCTGGCTTCAGGCTGTGTCAGACAGAGCATGAGTGCCCAGAGCAGCCTATCCAGTTCGGGTACCGTCGAGGCCCGAGCAGGTTGATCCTCATCTGGGTTTTCTGGAGAGCCCCACAGGGAAACGTTTTTCTTCCGTTGGGCAGACACTGGGCTGGGTTGTGGTTCTGGAGTTCCTAGTCCGGAGGGCTTGTTTCCCAGGAGTGTGAGGAAGGAAGTCTGAAAACACAAGCTAGCGTGAGGTTTGGGACCGAGGGGACGGCAGTCCCACTCTGCCGAGGCTGAATCGAGATCTCCTGCACTGAGGTCATGTCAACTATGAGACGTGCCTCAGGCTAGAGTTTTTGTCCAGCATGGCCTTTCCGGAAGGGTGTGGGGGCTTCATGAGGCCAGGGAGGTTTGCCTACGATGGGATTTGTGAACTACTCCAAACCTCAAGGTTCACTTCTGCACGACTGTCGAGTCCTATTGGATGGTTCCAGGAGGCCCCATACGGAAAGACTCGAGAGCCGGTGTCTAAGCATGGATGCCTGGGAACGCCACCTCATATTCCCACTCTTTAGTCAGGACAAGGCAGGCTCAATCTGCGGGCTCCTGGGTGAGCTACCCAGAGGGGAGAGTTGAAATGGACTCTCCTGAAGATGAGTCCTACTGTCGCTTGGTGGCCTGGGAGACCTTGGAATGTGGAGGTGGCTCGGGGACTCTGCAGGATTCTCCAAGCTGAGGTGTTTGACACGGCTCCAACAAGGAAGCTTCCCATGTGGAGACGAGAGGAGTTCTGTTCATTGCCTCAGGAAAGCCCCATATCCTGTTCTTCGAACCAAAGCCTCTGAGGAGTGACACCTGGAAACCAAAGCAAGAGTTGAGATTAGGGCCTAAGGGCCTGTCCGGCTCAACCTTCTATCTCTGTTGAAATCTGTGTGCATGCCTTCGTGGAGGTAGCTGCTCAGCTTGTGTCCGAATGCCCCTGTGTGTCCAGGGAGGCTCCCAGTAGTGGGATGTCCTCGGGGGCCTTGAGGTTTCTCATATTCTGGAGGTGTGTGGCCAAAGGAATGGACACTGTTTCCCAGGAGAGAGCAGGCACGGTCCTGTGGTATGGCTCCAGAGGACCCAGCCTAGAGGCTGTGTTTGCCAGGGCTGTGGGGACAGATGTCTGAAAAAGCAAACTTGGCTCAGCTAGGGGCCAAGGTAATGGCAGTCCATTACCGTGAGATGAGATCCTCTGGAAATCAAAGGAGGGCAATTGGGAGGCAGTCACTCAGGCTTTTGTCTCTGGGTGTTTTGTTCACAGTGTCTGGTGAGGGTAGGGGTTGCCTCAGAGGCCGAGGAAGAGCCTTCCTCTCGGGGGATTGTCCAAGCTCCCAAGTGTTTGGGTTCATTCTGTGGGAAGGGAAGAGTACTGTTTTCTGCCACAGGGGACCCCCCAGGAGAGGGACTCTAGAGCACAGCAGTGGGTTCCCTTAACTGGAATACACACCATCTAGTTAGTCCTGGGTGCCTATGGGCATGGCAAGCCACATATGCGGGCTCTTGGTCCAGTCACTGAGAGGCGTTACTTGAATAAGGTACTCACGCTGAGGGTCACAATGTGTGTTTGTGCCCAAGGCGGCCCTCACGCTTGGGCGTGGCCTCATGGGCCATGCCGTTTTCTCCTACACTGAAGGTTTGACTCACTGCCAGCAGCAAGGTTTCTTGCCATGGGGAATGAGGGGTTCTGACTTGTGCATCAGGTTCCCCCTGTGCAGGGATTGCAGATAAGGTCTAGTTCCGATGACTGAAAACCCAGGTTGGGAATGGATGGTGGCCTAAGGCAATGGCGCGTCGAATGTGCTGGGTGTGCAGCCAGCTGTGTCGGTGTCTGTTGGACGGTCTGGGCTCAGGCTATTTGCGACAGACCATCAATGTTTAAGGTAGCCTATGCAATTGGGGTGTTGCAAGGGCCAAGCAGTTTGATCCTCATTTGGGGTTTCTGGGCAGCACCATAGACAATGCTTTTCTCCTGGGAGGCAGGCAGAGTGCTTCATTGTGGCCCCAGAATTCCCAGTAGGGAGGGTTTGTGGGCCAGGAGTGTGAGGACGGAAGTCTGAAAACACAAGCTAGGGTGAGGATTGGAGCCAAGGGCATAGCAGGCCCACTCTGCAGCGGCTGAATCAAAATCTCCAGCATCTGAAGTCAGGCTGAGGATCAGACGTTGGCTGAGGCTGGAGTATGTGTCCATGATGGCACCTTCATGAAGTGGGGGCCTCATGAGGCCAAGGAAGTTTTCCCACGCTGAGTTTGGAGGTCTCC